>NC_040082.1:79413545-81913545 GCF_003369695.1 Bos indicus x Bos taurus
CTTTTGCATTCCAGTCCCCTATAATGAAAAGGACATCTTTTTTGGGTGTTAGTTCTAAAAGGTCTTGTAGGTCTTCATAGAACTGTTCAACTTCAGCTTCTTCAGCATTACTGGTTGGGGCATAGACTTGGATACTATGATATTGAATGGTTTGCCTTGGAAATGAACAGAGATCATTTTACCTTACCCTTTTTCAAATAGTGTGTGCCTGTTATGTATATACATGTGACTTAACCATATTTCCTCTTCACCAAAAGCTCACATCCAAAGTCAAACCTTCCATCATGTGTGGTACCACTATAACAACCGTGTTGAGGTGTCTATTGCATTAAACTTCAACACTACCAATACTTACAGAGTCTGGCACTGAGTGAGGCCTGCTTACTCCGAGCTCCCATAGTAACTAATGTGTTCCTTTTACACTGCCTTCATCATACTGGTGGTGGTTGCAGCAAAACTAGGTACTCAAGAGTAGGAATCATGTCTCATTCATCTCCTGACTGTAACTGAGAGGCTGAGATGTAGCAGTTTCTCATTAAATACTTATTGAGTAAATAGAAGAACAGATGAAAGAATGAATGGATGGATGCATGGATGACACAAAAAAGCTTTCTCAATGTTTTTTACCTCAACCAAGCTAAGGATCTTATGACAGCTTCTCACTGGGAACACATCTACCCTTTAGAGAAACTGTTTTGTTTAATTTTAATTGTCTTGGACTTTTTTTTTTTTACAACTACTCCATACTTGGAGAGGAGCACAGGCCAGAGTACAGATGTAGATTCATTTGTTCAACAAATACAACTGTATCCCCACCATATTCCTAGTCCTGTAATAGTAAAAAATCTGCCCTGAGCCCTCTAAATCTACTTGAAACGGATCAAAGAATGAGTCATGTGTGATCCATATGTGAGATCCACATCCAAGTGCATTTACAACTCACTGCTTAATGCACCCTGCATCTTGTTCATCACCCAAATTCACCCACCACCCACAACAAAAGTTTTCTCATGGATCCTCTCTGTAGGCAAGGCAGTGTTTGTTTGAAGAAATCACTATCGATGGGATTCGAGGTTAAGGATAGATCTTCCCCCTCATCTCCCACAACCCTTTCAACATGTCCCAGCCTCAGACAATTATAATGTTTAAACTTTAAGTAAGGATTTATAGTTTATAAAAGACAGTCATGTAGATAATCTCAGGTAATCCTCATAACAGTTCTATGAGGTTACAGGGATCCTTCAAATTTAGGGTGACACTGTCCTGCTTTTCATTTCCTGGTCCATCATTTTGATGAAGTGTAGTTTTGCTCCCTGTACGGTTCCCGGGTTGGTTAATATTAGCAGATTGCTGGAGAGCCTCAACATTGACCAGCATCTGACATCAGCCAGAACTTATTCCTGACAGTGTTCTATAAAAGCATGAGAGTTAATTTATATTCCCTTACCATCCATATGGCCCTGATCCTATTTTTGTATCTAGCCAATTGATATTGATCATCTCTTCTGTGAAATGCTAAAATAGGATCCTTAGTGAATAATGCTTATAACAATAATACAATCCTTGTGGGGTTTTTATTCTTCTAGGAAAACATTAAAGAAAAGGAATATTCACACATATTTTATTGCATATTTATTTCATAAGAGAGAGCAAAAGATTAGGCAAGATGGGTGTAAAAAAGGCCCCTAAGAAAACACCAAGGGGCAGGAAGTATGAGTGAGAGAACTAAAAACACAGAACTGTCAAATTCCACAGAGCCATCAAGGGAACCAGTTAAATGTTGGTGAATAGAACTCTTTCTTCCTATACGAAATGTCCTGGTACTGACCCCATCCTGGCTGAAGTTTAATATACTCTGTATCTGCCAGTTCTGAAGGCTATTTCTACCACTTTTGAACTATGAGTCAACTCTAGCTGTAAACTTTAGACATAGCAAGTTTGAATTGATTAAGACAGTGTCTGAGAATGTCGGGCCTTATACAGACTTGTCATCACCCACCCTTATGTGATGCTGGGTTTTGGAGAGTCCTTGTGTGGAGGTGGTCCTGCTTTTGCTGTGACCTTAGGAGTAATTTACAGACAGGATATCAACCTGTAATGATCAAGTTTAACAATCTGCTCCAAACTCAGTTCACAGCCCTGTCCTAAAAGGGGGTGTTGCCCTTTCAGAATAGAGAGGCTGGTTAGCACACTCTAGGACACGCTTGCACACAAAATATGAGGCATAGAAAGGGTCAAGTGTGCTCTCAGAACAATTTGTTTCTTTGACTTCACAGACAAACTGCAAAACTGCATTTTACACAGACAGTATGGAAAGAAGTAAAAGTCTAGTCATCTATTCTTGCTTGACCAGCTCTCTGTGCTGCGCTTAGTCACTCAGTTGTGTCTGACTCTTTGTGATCCCATGGATTGTAGCCTGCCAGGCTCCTCTGTCCATGGGGATTCCACAGGCAAGAATATTGGAGTGGGTTGCCATGCCCTCCAGGGGATCTTCCCAACCCAGGGATCAAACCCAGGTCTCCTGCATTGCAGGCAGATTCTTTACAAGCTGAGCTACCAGGGAAGCCCAGCTACTCTCTGTTTCCCTCAAATTTGACTCCACAGCCTCTCGATGTTACTCCTGTAGAGAAGTCTTACTGGCTCCCTGACACCCTTAGGAATCACAGGCAGACATGGCCTGAAGAGACATCCTTGCTGATTTTCCTCACTTGCAGATCAACCCCGATGTAGAAGCCATCTCGAGAAGAGTATAGCTAAAGAAATTAACAGGGAGGATGGGTATTTCTCAAATTTTCACGTGGGATCCCAAAAGATATGGTGATGGTTGCTCAGTCATGTCCAACTCTTTGCAACCCTGAGGACTGTATCCTGTCAGGCTCCTCCATCCATGGGATTTCCCTGGCAAGAATACTGGAGTGAGTTGCCATTCCCTTCTCCAGGGGAACTTCCCGACCCAGTGATCAAACCCAAGTCTCCTGCACTGAAGGCAGATTCTTTACCGTCTAAGCCACCAGGGAAGCCCAAAAGATATACTTCTTCCATTAACACCCTTTCCTTTGCTAATATCCTGGTAAGCACAAGATGAATACTCAAATTGATTGCTAAGACTCTGCGGGCTTTAAGAAAGCTGACCTTGGGAGGAATGTCTTCAATGTCATTTAATGTACATTCTTTTCTTTTAGTTATGAAATGCCCCTGTGTCAGGAAGCATTTAACAGGAGGCTTCCTGTGTGCTGTTTTCCATTTGTCAGGAATTCTCTGTTCCTTATTAATTCCTGAATATTCTGGAATTAAGAGGAGAGGCAAGCCTCTCCTGGGGGCTGAGGACTGTCAGGAATTCTCTGTTCGTTATTAATTCCTGAATACTCTGGAATTAAGAGGAGAGGGAAGCCTCTCCTGGGGGCTGAGGAATCCAGGCATTTCCTTTGTTAGTTTTTCTATACGGTGATAAGTACCCTCTTCCTTTTTATGAACCATATGGTAAAAGTGATTATTTACAACTCTCTCTCTTTAATATGGCTCACCTATGCTTTGTAAGTCTGGAATTTTAATCTTTATCTTTGCTGAGAATAACTACAGTATATATGCCCACACCATGTTGATTAAAAAACCTTTGCTCCATCAGAGCTCTGGTCCCCGTGTCTTTCTTTCTCTTTCTTTCTCTCTCTCTCAGGCTATTTCTTTGGAGTGCAGAGGCCCTCTGAGTTCACTTTCCTGCCCGGGCTTCTAAGACCCTCTCAAGAAGGCACTCTGTGCCTTCACCCCATCGAGAGGGCACCTGAGGTCTCCGTGAACAGAGCAAGCCCCATGTCAGGGACTTTATTGGCTTTCTGCATAAACCAAGGAATATCAGCCTCTTTCTCTCTCCTTTACTTTCTTATCGGTCAACTCCGGACCACCAGGTTCCGGTCCATTAAAGACCTCAACACCCGAGTACCCAGTCTTTGTTTCTTTTGGCTTTGTTTTTGTTTCTGAAGAGAAAATCAGTGATCACGAGTAGCCTATTTGACAACAGTATAATCAATGCAGATTTTTAAAAAAACAATATGGCTGTAAGTTTTTAATCTCCCTTCAGAAACATAAAATAGGCAAGTAGTGCTCTGATTTCCAAAGAAGAGGTGTTTGCTCTTAAAAGTCTATGAAATCCAAGGAGATGGTTCAAATTATTTTAAAGACCCCCTTGTGTGAAATTTGCAATTCACTTGTGAAATATGCCACTGTCACAGCTGCCCTCTGATGAAGCTTGGGTTCCAATCTGTGCGTCTCCAGCAGTCTGTGTGCCCACTGCTGCCAGGTGGCATCGGCTCGCTCACAGCGTCCTCCTCCTGTCTGCCATGAGGGAATAAAGCCGCGTCTCCCTGGGAAGCTTCCATCGGTGGCTCGGAAGAAATCTGTCTGCAGACAAGAGATGGCAGGCGTACTTGGAAATTTGAATTATTGCTGCCATCAGCACATTGCTTTCCTTTCGTATTGAACCTTTGACATTGAAACATTTTGCCTATGTGTAGTTACAGTATTTCTCATTTGCCTTGGGCTTGCTGAAATGTAGAGATTCAGGGTTGTGGCTTTGTCGGAAGCAGAACATTGTTCTTTGTAAACTTAATGAAAAGAAAATTAGCAAACTGATGCTAAAGTAAGTGGCTTCAAAATGTTTGCAATTATAAATTTATTTTTTTTATTTTTAGAAAGGACCATCAGAGAGAATTACTCTAACAGGCTAAAATGTGAAAAAAAAAAATATATATATATATATAATCTCAAACATCTTTGCTGCTCCAAAGAAAAGTAGGCAATCCTTGGATTAAGACTAAGCATATCCCCCAAGAAAGAAAAGAATGACAAAGGAAAGAAAAATGCTGAGACCATCTGTGAACTTGGGTCTGCATCTTTGCACTTCAGGGACAGTTGTGGCAATTGTGCTGATGAAAGGGAATTTATGGATGTAAATCATTTGTGCCGATGTAGCTGTAGCGTATAGCTGTTGGTGCAGTTGGTAAATGCAAAATCAGCCATTTGCAAGGAAACAGTTTTTCACATTCCAAAGATCCTCAAAGGTTTTCATTATGAAATAATCCATATCTGACTTATTCCTTCTTAGACCAGTGGGAAGATGCTTGATCTTGAGGAGATCCTTGATCAATTTATACCCCAACGTTGCAAGATCTAAAGGTAGAAATTTTCAATCACTTCAAAAATTAGTTCTTAAGCAACTGACTTGCTTATACTGCTATGGTGAGAATTGATAAAGTAAGTTAAATAAGTAAGTGAAAAAAGTATGATGGGAACCCACCTTGTTCTCTAACTACAATATGTGACCATTAAGAAAATGTTAGCAAAATAGTTATTTGGAAGAAAGTTTAAGTAGCCATGTTAGGCAGATGTTTTCCTATCATTGGTTCTATGTCACTGCTCCCAAACAGCGTTATTGTATTTTTCTTATTAATTTAATTTATGTAACCTGAGCCTTTTTTACATGATGGAGAGGTAAATTTAACATAAGTACTGGATAATAGAGAATAATTAACAACTGTTTTCAAGGCAATGCTTTGTTTTAACGGTAACTGTTCAGTTACTCTGGAGAAGGCAATGGCACCCCACTCCAGTGTTCTTGCCTGGAGAATCCCAGGGACGGAGAAGCCTGGTGGGCTGCTGTCTCTGGGGTCGCACAGAGTCAGACACGACTGAAGCAACTTAGCAGCAGCAGCAGCAGCAGCAGTTCAGTTACTCAGTCATGTTCAACTCTTTGTGACACCATGAACTGCAGCAGGCCAGGCTTCCCTGTCCATCACCTGGAGCCTGCTCAAACTCATGTCCGTCTAGTTCGTGATGCTATCCAACCATGTCATCTCTGTCATCCCCTACTCCTCCTGCCTTCAATCTTTCCCATCATCAGGGTCTTTTCCAATGAGTCAGTTCTTCGCATCAGGTGGCCAAAGTACTGGAGTTTCAGCTTCAACATCAGTTCTTCCGATGAATATTCAGGACTGATCTCCTTTAGGATGGACTGGCTGAATCTCCTTGCAGTCCAAGGGACTCTCAAGAGTCTTCTCCAACACCACAGTTCAAAAGCATCAATTCTTCAGAGCTCAGCTTTCTTTATGGTCCAACTCTCACATCCAACATGACTATTGGAAGAACCATAGCTTTGACTAGATGGACCTTTGTTGGCAAAGTAATGTCTCTGCTTTTTGATATGTTCTCTATGTTGGTCATAACTTTTCTTCCAAGGAGTGAGCATCTTTTAATTTCATGGCTGCAGTCACCATCTGCAGTGATTTTGGATGAACTCATGGGACCAGATACCATAATCTTAGTTTTTTGAATGTTGAGTTTTAAGCCAACTTTTCACTCTCCTCTTTAACTTTTATCAAGAGGCTCTTTAGTTCTCCTTCACTTTCTGCCATAAGGGTGGTGTCATCTGCATATCTGAGATTACTGATATTTCTCCCAGATCTTGATTCCAGCTTATGCTTCATCCAGCCTGGCACTTTGCATGATGTACTCTACATATAAGTTCAATAAACAGGGTGACCATATATATCCTTGATGTACTCCTTTCCCAGTTTGGAACCAGTCCATTGTTCCATGTCTGGTTCTAACTTCCTTCTTGACCTGCATACAGGTTTCTCAGGAGGTAGATCAGGTGGTCTGGTATTCCCATCTCTTTCAGAATTATCCACAGTTTTTTTGATCCACACAGTCAAAGGCTTTGACATAGTCAATAAAACAGAAGTAGATGTGTTTCTGGAACTCTCCTGATTTTTCTATGATCCAACAGATGTTGGCCATTTGATCTCTGGCTCCTCTGCCTTTTCTAAATCCAGCTTGAACATCTGGAAGTTCTCAGTTCACGTACTGTTGAAGCCTGGCTTGGAGAATTGTGAGCATTACTTTGCTAGTGTGTGAGATGAGTGCAATTATGCTTTGTTTTAGTTTTTGATGTATTATTAATTTTCAACATACACAGTACACGTAACTCATACAAGTGATCTTTCTCTCCAGGGTGAGTACTTAGGTGCAAAATTTAAGGGGACAGGCTCTCTCAGAGTCAAGTGAATGCACTTCAACTTTGCCCCTGAGTGCCTTATTCTCCTCACGTTAGCCCAGGGCCTATCAGTCCTAGTCTGATGGTACAACAGCCAGTCTGCTGAATTCACATTCAAATAGCTGTTATTTTGTCCAGTCACAAATGTCTGGTCATATTTGCTTCCTAACACTCCATCTAAGTGAAAGATCATGATAACTAGCTTCAAAGTCTAATTGCCAGCTAACAATTATATGATTAATTTTTATTTTATATGGTAAGAAAACTCATACCATTTTGCTCAGAAAACTTTTTTCTTCATTTTGTGTTGAAAATATCTTCTTGTTTAGTCACTAAGTCATATCCAACTCTTTTGTGACCCTATGAACTGTAACCTGCCAGGTTCCTCTCTGTCCTTGGAATATATTCTTGGGTGCAAATTATTGCATGATCCTGTTTTCCTAGTGACTTAGGGAAATATATGATTTGTGTCAAAAACTGAAACTGACCACAGGATTAATGATCATTTTTTTCCCATCACTGATGGTGATTGAAGCAAATTACAACACCATGTCTTCTTACATATTTTTTCATTGATCCACATTTATTCCTTGCTTTTAATGTTGAAACATACTTTTTAGATTTATCTCCAGCATTGAATTACCTCAGGCAAGTCACAGTTCTTCTGTGCTTTATTTGAGTTATCAAATAATGATGAATCTATGAAAATCTAGTAAAGTAATGCTTAAAATTCTCCAAGCCAGGCTTCAGCAATACGTGAACCGTGAACTTCCAGATGTTCAAGCTGGTTTTAGAAAAGGCAGAGGAACCAGAGATCAAATTGCCAACATCCGCTGGATCATGGAAAAAGCAAGAGAGTTCCAGAAAAACATCTATTTCTGCTTTATTGACTATGCCAAAACCTTTGACTGTGTAGATCACAATAAACTGTGGAAAATTCTGAAGGACATGGGAATACCAGACCACCTGACCTGCCTCTTGAGAAACCTATATGCAGGTCAGGAAGCAACAGTTAGAACTGGACATAGAACAACAGACTGATTCCAAATAGGAAAAGGAGTATGTCAAGGCTGTATATTGTCACCCTGCTTATTTAACTCATATGCAGAGTACATCATGAGAAATGCTGGGCTGGAGGAAGCACAAGCTGGAATCAAGATTGCTGGGAGAAACATCGATAACCTCAGATATGCAGATGACACCACCCTTATGGGAGAAAGTGAAGAGGAACTAAAAAGCCTCTTGATGAAAGTGAGAGAGTGAAAAAGTTGGCTTAAAGCTCAGCATTCAGAAAACTAAGATCATGGCATCCGGTCTCATCACTTCATGGGAAATAAATGGGGAAACAGTGGATACAGTGGCTGACTTTATTTTCTGAGCTCCAAAATCACTGCAGATGGTGATTGCAGCCATGAAACTAAAAGAAGGAAAGTTCTTCCTCCTTGGAAGGAAAGTTATGACCAACCTAGATAGCATATTGAAAAACAGAGACATTACTTTGCCAACAAATGTCTGTCTAGTCAAAGTTATGGTTTTTCCAGTAGTCATGTATGGATGTGAGAGTTGGACTATAAAGGAGGCTGAGCACTGAAGAATTGATGCTTTTGAACTGTGGTGTTGGAGAAGACTCTTGTGAGTCCCTTGGACTGCAAGGAGATCCAACCAGTCCATCCTTAAGGAGATCAGTCCTGGGTGTTCATTGGAGGGACTGATGTTGAAGCTGAAACTCCAGTACTTTGGCCACCTGATAAGAGCTGACTCATTTGAAAAGACCCTAATGCTGGGAAAGATTGAGAGCAGGAGGAGAAGGGGACGACAGAGGATGAGATGGTTGGATGGAATCACCGACTCGATGGACATGGGTTTTGGTGGACTCAGGAGTTGGTGATGGACAGGGAGGCCTGGCATGCTGCGGTTCATGGGGTCGCAAAGAGTCGGACACGACTGAGTGACTGGACTGAACTGAACTGAACTGATGAAATTCTAAGCTCTTTTGCTGTAACAAGATGGAAGGTAATGAGAACATTCAGAAAATATGACTTTATCCTAAAATATTGTGTTTGATTTAAAAAATACATATCAAGTTGTGGTCTAAAAGATTTTGGTGACATCATTGCAAAGTCGTAAATGGCACCTCGGGCAGTTGCTTATATGGTAAGTCATTGCTTTCCAATCAACGCATGAGGCCCAGTCAGTATCTTTATTAGGAAAGGATCTTGTGGAGAGAAATGTTTGGAAGTCTGTTTCTGAAGCATTTCAAAAAGACTTCCCTAAACATGGAAGTAGTGGCTCTTTTCCCATGGGAACAATTTAGAATAACACTTCAAAGAGTGGGCATGGCAGCAGGAAGCAAAGGTTTGTCCGTCTGGGCTTGAGAATATAACCAAGTTACAATCACCTGTCCTTATCCACAGAATCCTGGCTAACTTTTCTTTTCATTGTGCTATATTCTTCCTTATCATGTTCGGTGAACACTGCTAAGGCTGTAGCACATAGCATTCCGTGTGCACCGTGTTTATGAGTGCATGTGTGTGTGCTCAGCCGTGTCTGACTGTTTGCCACCGCATGGACTGTAGCCCACCAGGCTGCTCTGTCTGTGGGATTTTCAAGGTGAGAATACTGGAATGGGTTGCCATTTCCTCTTCTAGGAGATCTTCGCATCCCAGAGATCAAACCCAGGTCTCCTGCATCCCCTGCATTGGTAGGTGGATTCTTTACCACTTGAGCCACTTGGGAAGGCTGCATTACGTTTATATAGGCTTAAAGAAACTGTCAGTTCCAGTCAGGCTCCCAGGCTAGAGGGCGGGAGAAAAAGGGCTTCCCCATGCTTCCCATGCTCAGGGGTTGTCTTAATGCTCCTCACACCTCCAAGCCAATTGAAGCACCATCTCCATGTTTGACACTTAGCCCTTGTGTTAGGTAGAAACTTCTAGAAATTCCTCCAGCAGAAGCCTAGGCTTTCTGGAGTCTGGTGGAGACCTAAGCCGTGGACAGTGCTATCAGTCAGAGAGAGGAACAAGCCCTGATAGCAAATCCACTAGAAACCTCACCATTTTTTCCCCCTAAAGACCTTTTCAAACCCTCCTCTAGTCAGAGAGTGGAAAGCAGTAAATTAGAGTAGCAGGCTCAGAATTTGGAAGGCTCTGGCAAGTGGGGAAGGCTGAGTGATTGTTTTCTGTAACCCTTCCCGCTGCCCAGGAGTCATACATAATGGAGAAGGAGGTAAATAAGAATTAAATACCTGCAGTCTCTTTTTTCTTCTGTCCTTTGATTACACCACTATTTTATTTATGATTCCCCAAAGAGAAGGAAACTTCCCTTATGTGCCATTGCTTTTGTAAATTGTTAAAGAATCACAAAAATGAAATACTTCACAGCGGGTTTTTCTCTATTGCCTCTTTCTGGCTGTACCGACCCCTTTAAAGTGATGGTCTACCCGTGTGTGCTCCCCTCCTCCACAGCCACCCTATCCCCACATCCTCTGAATAAAACCGCCTTAATTTCACTGTGTCTTATTTACTAAAGGAGATCAAATACATCTCAAGTCCACATTGAGCTTGGTGCTGTGCTCACTGCCCTGGCCAGCTTTTTCATCATATGATACTGTTCTGCATCTGAGGGGCAGTGTTTCAGGTAGACAGTCTACATTCTTTGTTTTGTATTTGTATAAGAACTGAGTGAGCAACTGTGCTCAATTCTGTGAACAGTAAATAGAGGAAATGCAAACAGTTCAGGTTTGGTTTGGTTTCAAATACTGTTATCCATAGCTTGGGTTGGGGGAGGCATAGAAGAAAATGTTTATCTGAATTGTCTGCACAGTCTCTCAAAGTTTCACTTTTCTTGCCCAAATAGAATTTGTTATATGGGAGCTCTAATTCTGAACCTGTTTGGGGGTTTCTAGCATTTGGCTCTTTTCTTTAAACAATATTTCGGGACCTTTTTTTGTACTCCCACCACCAGGACAGAGAAGGTAACAGCACCCCACTCCAGTACTCTTGCCTGGAAAATCCCATGGGTGGAGGAGCCTGGTAGGCTGTAGTCCATGGGGTCGCTGAGGGTTGGACACAACTGAACGACTTCACTTTCACTTTTCACTTTCCTGCATTGGAGAAGGAAATGACAACCCACTCCAGTGTTCTTGCCTGGAGAATCCCAGGGATAGGGGAGCCTGGTGGGCTGTCGTCTATGAGGTCACACAGAGTCAGACACGACTGAAGCGACTTAGCAGCAGCAGCAGCACCACCACCACCACCAGGAAATTTAAGAAGTTGGGGATACAGATTCTTCTGTCATGCTATCTTCCAGCTAGAGGGAATTCCTTTTAATAGCAAGGCTTTGGACTGTGAATAACAGGTTAGACGATGTCAAGGCACAGCCCAACATGATACCATAGTGATAAAGCCTTCATGTAATAATTCTTCATGGATTTTAAGGCCCAGGAGGCAGGGGGATGAAATGCAGTGGGAAATAAAGTCTGCTACACATGATGGGCAGGATTTTTTTTAACATAGGTTACCAAATATTCTGACTTTCTACCCTTTGAGATTTTCTACCACTTCTCAAGCAGGATAGGACATGCTTGAAGAAGAAATAAAGCACAAGATGGAGGACGAATGACAATGGAATGGCATGAAGGGGTATTTCACTCACAGGAATCTAACTATAGGAACTCATAGTCAACAAAAATGGAAAGTTGCTCTCTTACTCATTCACTGAATTCAATGTAAGCTTTTCAGTCTAGTTACTGTGAGGCACTGGAATTTCTTTTGCCCCCTTAGTGAATTTCAGTCCTATGTGGCTTTTTACTGTGTGCACTGTATCTTTTCATACTCTGTATTTTTTATTATCTGTTACTATGTATCTTACACAAATACGTATTTAAGGGTTCAGTCTCAGTTCAGTTGAGTTGCTCTGTCATGTCCGGCTCTTTGCAACCTCGTGGACTGCAGCACCCAGGCCTCCCTGTCCATCACAAGCTGCTGGAGTTTACTCAAACTCATGTCCATTGAGTCGGTGATGCCATCCAACCATCTCATCCTCTGTCGTCCCCTTCTCCTCCTGCCTTCAATCTTTCCCAGCATCAGGGTCTCTTCAAATGAGTTAGTTCTTTGCATCAGGTGGTCAAAGTATTGGAGTTTGAGCTTTAGCATCAGTCCTTCCAATGAATATTCAGGGCTGATTTCCTTTAGGATGGACTGGTTCAATCTCCTTGCAGTCCAAGAGACTCTAAAGAGTCTTCTCCAACACCACAGTTTGAAAGCATTAATTCTTTGGCGCTCAGCTTTCTTTATAGTCCAACTCTCACATTCATACATGACTACTGGGAAAACTATAGCTTTGACTAGATGGACCTTTGTCTGCAAACTAATGTCTCTGCTTTTTAATATGCTGCCTAGGTTGATCATAACTTTTCTTCCAAGGAGCAAGTGTCTTTAAATTTCATGGCTGCAATCACCATCTGCAGTGGTTTTGGAGCCAAAAAAACAAAGTCTGTCACTGTTTCCACTGTTTCCCCATCTATTTGCCATGAATTAATGGGACTGGATGCCATGATCTTAGTTTTCTGAATGTTGAGGTTTAAGCCAACTTTTTCACTCTCCTCTTTCACTTTCACCAAGAGGCTCTTTATTTCTTCACTTTCTGCCATAAGGGTGGTGTCATCTGCATATCTGAGGTTATTGATACATCTCCCAGCAGTCTTGATTCCAGCTTGTGCTTCATCCAGCCCAGCATTTCTCATGATATACTCTGCGTATAAGTTAAATAAGCTGGGTGACAATATACAGCCTTGACATACTCTTTTCCCGATTTGGAATCAGTCTGTTGTTCCATATCCAGTTCTAACTGTTGCCTCTTGACTTCCATACAGATTTCTCAGGAGGCAGGTCAGGTGGTCTAGTATTCCCATCTCTTTAAGAATTTTCCACAGTTTGTTGTGATCCACACAGTAAAAGGCTTTGGCATAGTCAATAAAGCAGGAGTCAGTATTTTTGTGGAACTCTCTTGCTTTTTCGATGATCCAACATATGCTGGCAATTTGATCTCTGGTTTCTCTGCCTTTTCTAAATCCAGTTGAACATCTGGAATTTCACAATTTATGTACTGTTGAAGCCTGGCTTGGAGAATTTTGAGCATTGGTTTACTAGCGTGTGATATAAGTACAATTGTGTGGTAGTTTGAGCATTCTTTGGTATTGCCTTCCTTTGGGATTGGAATGAAAACTGACCTTTTCCAGTCCTGTGGCCACTGCTGAGTTTTCCAAATTTGCTGGGATATTGATGCAGCACTTTGACAGCATCATTGTTTAGATTTGAAATAGCTCAACTGGAATTCCATCACCTCCATGAGCTTTGTTCATAGTGGTGCTTTCTAAGGCCCACTTGACTTCACATTCCAGGATGTCTGGCTCTAGTGAGTGATCCTACCATCGTGATTATCTGGGTCTTGAAGATCTTTTTTGTATAGTTCTTCTGTGTATTCTTGCCACCTCTTCTTAATATCTGCTGCTTCTGTTAAGTCCATACCATTTCTGTCCTTTATCAAGCCCATCTTTGCATGAAATGTTCCCTTGGTATGTCTAATTTTCTTGAAGAGATCTCTAGTCTTTCCCATTCTATTTTTTTTCTCTATTGTTTTACATCGATCACTGAGAAAGGCTTTCTTATCGCTCCTTGCTATCCTTTGGAACTCTGCATTCAAATGAGTATATCTTTCCTTTTCTCCTTTGCCTTTCACTTCTCTTCTTTTCACAGCTATTTGTAGGGCCTCCTCAGACAACCATTTTGCCTTTTTGCATTTCTTTTTCTTGAGGATGGTCTTGATCACTGCCTCCTGTACTATGTCACAAACCTCTGTCCATAGTTCTTCAGGCACTCTGTCCATCAGATCTAATCCCTTGAATCTATTTGTCACTTCCACTGTATACTTGTAAGGGATTTGATTTAGGTCATACCTGAATGGCCTAGTGGTTTTCCCTACTTTATTCAATTTACGTGTGAATTTGGCAATAAGGAGTTCATGATCTGAGCCACACTCAGTGCCCAGGCTTGTTTTTGCTAACTGTATAGAGATTCTCCATCTTTGGCTGAAAAGAATATAATCAATCTGATTTTGGTGTTGACCATCTGGTGATGTCCATGTGTATAGTCTTCTCTTGTGTTGTTGGAAGAGGGTGTTTGCTATGACCAGTGCGTTCTCTTGGCACAACTCTGTTACCCTTTGTCCTGCTTCATTCTGTACTCCCAAATTTTCCTGTTACTCCAGCTATCTTTTTGACTTCCTACTTTTGTATTCCAGTCCCCTATAATGAAAAGGACATCTCTTTTGGGTGTTAGTTCTGGAAGGTCTTCAGCTTCTTCAGCATTACTGGTCGGGGCATAGACTTGGATTACTGTGATATTGAATGGTTTGCCTTGGAAATGAACAGAGATCATTTTGTCATTTTTGAGATTGCATCCAAGTTCTGCATTTTGGACTCTTGTTAACTATGATGGCTGCTCCATTTCTTCTAAGGGATTCTTGCTCACAGTAGTAGATATAATGGTCATCTGAGTTAAATTCACCCATTCCAGCCCATTTTAGTTCACTGATTCCTAAAATGTTGATGTTCATTCTTGCCATCTCCTGTTGACCACTTCCAATTTGCCTTGATTCATGGACCTAACATTCCAGGTTCCTATGCAACATTGCTCTTTACAGCATTGAACTTTACTCTATAGCCAGTCACATCCACACTGGGTGTTGTTTTTGCTTTGGCTCCATCCCTTCATTCTATCTGGAGCTATTTCTCCACTGATCTCCAGTAGCATATTGGGCACCTACCAACCTGGGGAGTTCCTCTTTCAGTGTCCTATCTTTCTGCCTCTTCATACTGTTCATGGGGTTCTCATGGCAAGATTACTGAAGTGGTTTGCCATTCCCTTCTTCAGTGGACCACATTTTGTCAGAACTCTCCACCATGACTCAATCATCTTGGGTGGCCCTACATGGCATGGCTCATAGTATCAATGAGTTAGACAAGGCTGTGTCCATGTGATCAGATTAGTTAGTTTGTGATTGTGGTTTTCAGTCTGTCTGCCCTCTGATGGAGAAGGAAAAGAGGCTTATGGAAGCTTTCTGATGGGAGAGACTGACTGAGGGGGGCGTTTTTAAGTACTATATTATTAAGTACTTAAGTACTATAGTATTTAAGGGTACTATAGTCATTTATGGAGAAGGCAGTGGCACCCCACTCCAGTACTCTTCCCTGGAAAATCCCATGGATGGAGGAGCCTGGTAGGCTGCAGTCCATGGGGTCGCTAAGAGTCGGACATGACTGAGTGACTTCACTTTCACTTTTCACTTTCATTCATTGGAGAAGGAAATGACAACCCACTCCAGTGTTCTTGCCTGGAGAATCCCAGGGACAGGGGAGCTTGGTGGGCTGCCATCTATGGGGTCGCACAGAGTCAGACACAACTAAAGTGACTTAGCAGCAGCAGCAGCAGCTTAGCAGCATAGTCATTTATACTTCTTCATGTCATACATATAGCAAATAGTATACCAAAATCAAGTTCTATATGGGCAGTTTAAGAGTTCTGAAGAGTACTTTTGGCTCTACTCAATTTTCATTTTTTACACTGACTCTACAAATCAATCCCAAGGTATGATATGATCAGTGTAATAATTATGCTGTTTTGATTAAGTTTAGGTGCCTAAGCTCAGACAAATCACAGCTGCAGTAAATGAAAGACTCTGCAGGTGCATTCATGCAAAGTGTGTCAGAGATTTTTGAGGAATCAGAAAATGGAAGAGATGCCAGAGCAGGAAATAGAAAAATGTACCAGTTTTCAAAAGGAGAAGATATATTCCAGAAATTAAAACTATAAAACTCATTTGATCTGTAGCAACAAAGACAATTTCAAGATATTTAAATAACTTGGAAGCATTTCAGAAATGATTACAATTAGCCAGCATGGCTGCACTAAGAATAATTCATAACAAGGGAAGCTAATTCATTTTCAATCATGCTATTCAACTGTTTTTTAAGGAAAAGTCATAAAGATGGTATACCTTAATTTGTGATAGTCTAATGGGAAAAAATAAAGAATAACATTAACTTATGAATAGGTATCAAGCTAGAGGGAGCTTTTTGTCATGTCCTTCACTACTGTGCACTGAGTTTCATCTTGTCCAGTATTTATCTTTAACATCTTACATGAAAAGTGCTGAGCAACTGTACCTTATTTGTGAATTATGAAAAGCTAGACAGGAGAGAAAATTCAGATAATTAGTATTACCCTCCAAAACACTGAATTTGAATAGCAAAGCTTATAAGACTTCATTTAATCAGGACAAATGTAAAGCCGGTCACTAAGTGCAAATCTTAACTTTATATGCACAGAATTAGGCGTATCTGTCATGAACACAGATCTGGAAAAAAATTGGACTTCTTGTTGGTTGAAAAGTGTATTATGAGCCAATCACATGATAGTTTGCCAGGAAAACAACTGCAGTCTTCGGTTACATTTTCAGTCCCTGAGAAAGTGAGAGGTTATTGCCCACAAACTCCATACTTGTTGACCACATGTGGGGTATTGTATTGACTTCATGGGAACATGTCTTAAATCTAATCCATCTTAAACATGACAGCCCATCAAATATTTGAAGACAGCTTTTAAGCTGCCTCGTCTAAGCTAAGTATCCCTCTTCTTAACAGAACAAGACGTTGTGTCACCAGGACAATTCCCTGTTAGTAACACTGCCCTCTGCACATTTGTCAATAGTTCTTTGTAAGTGTGTCACACAGAATTAGATGTGATACTAGATGCAGAATGGCTAGCCTAGAAGAGTGTAGGAACTTCACCTGCCCTGTGAATATTATTTTTATATTTATTAAGTCTAAGGTTACAAGGAAGCTACATCACACATGCATGTAATATATGGTAATACTACTATACATTTCAGCAAAAATAAATAAAAAGAAATACTGCCCACCCAGTAAACATATGCCTCTGAGTAAGCATGAGATGAGAAATGTGAATCTGGACACTTGTGAGTCATAAATTTAATACTTCTTGTAGTTGGGGCTAAATATGACTCAAGAGTTTAAAAGTGAGTATTTTTCCTCACCCCTAAATACACTGCCATTCTTTACGGGAAATTTTAGATTTTCAAATTACTTTTAATTAAGTGAAAATCTTGTCTTTTTAAACTTTTGATAACTATGTAAGATGCAGCTCTTATATCTTTTTTTTTCTTGGCTGTAACCTCACATTTTTTTAACTTCTAGATACTTTTTTAACATCACTAAATGCTTGTTACAATAATTTTATTCTACGTTATATTAAAAAAAATTTTTTTTTGCTTTATTTTGTTTGAACCTAAGTATAGAACTTTATGTTTATTCTTAGTATATTTCTTATTATATTTGATTCATCATTACAGACTATTGCTTTGGGGTATCAAATTGCTATTATAGTCAGCCTTCTGTCATCCAGTTTCCATGATAAGCCAAGGCCTGACCTTTCTTTTTTGGTTGCCATTAAAGAGTGAACTCCGGGAGTTGGTGATGGACAGGGAGGCCTGGCATGCTGCGATTCATTGGATCGCAAAGAGTCGGACACGACTGAGCGACTGATCCGATCTGAAAGATTCATTAAAGCTGAGTGCCGAAGAATTGATGCTTTTGAACTGTGGTGTTGGAGAAGACTCTTGAGAGTCCCTTGGACTGCAAGGAGATCCAACCAGTCTATTCTAAAGGAGATCAGTCCTGGGTGTTCTTTGGAAGGAATGATGCTAAAGCTGAAACTCCAGTACTTTGGCTACCTGATGCAAAGAGTTGACTCATTGGAAAAGACTCTGATGCTAGGAGGGATTGGGGGCAGGAGGAGAAGGGGACAACAGAGGATGAGATGGCTGGATGGCATCACTGACTCGATGGACGTGAGTTTGAGTGAACTCCTGGAGTTGGTGATGGACAGGGAGGCCTGGCGTGCTGCAATTCATGGGGTTGCAAAGAGTTGGACACGACTGAGTGACTGAACTGAACTGAAGACCGTTGTATGAACTGTATTTCACTGATTCTAAAAACATACATTTTCCCACACCTTTACATCATTAAAATTATGCCTTAAAATCAGTGAGATTGTCAAGAGACTAAGAAGACAAGCCATAGACTAAAAGAAAATATTTGCAAAAGACATCTGATAAAGGACTATTATCAAAAATATGCAAAGAACTCTTGAAACTCAACAATAAGAAGATGAATAATCTAATTAAAATATGGGCCAAAACCTCAATAGATATCTCAACAAAGAATCAGATCACACGTAAGTATAAAAAATATGTTCAACATTATATGTAATCAGGAAACTGAAAATTAAGACAACAATGGAATACCACTACAGAACTATTAGAATGGCCAAAATCCAGAACACTGACAATTCCAAATGCTGGAGAGGAGGTAGAGCACTAGAAACTCTTATTTATTGCTGGTTGAATGAAAAATAATAAGCTACTTTTGGAAGATATTTTTGTGGTTTCTTACTAACTAAACATACTGTTACCATATGATTTAGTAATCAAACTCTTTGAATTAAAAACATATATCCATACAAAAAACTGCGCACACACACACATACAACAACTTTATTCATAATTGCCAAAATGTAGAAACTGCCAAAAACCCTTCAGTAGGCAAGTCGATAAACTGTGGTACATTCAATCAACGAAATATTATTCAGCATTTGAAAGAAATGAGCTATCAAGCTATGAAAAGAATGGAGGCACCTTTAATGAATGTTACTAAGAAAAAGAAAGTGAAGTGAAAAATCGCTCAGTCACATCCGACTCTTTGCAACTGTGTAGTCCATGGAATTCTCCAGGCCAGAATACTGGAGTGGAGTGGGTAGCCTTTCCCTTCTCCTGGGGATATTCCCAACCCAGGGACTGAACCCAGGTCTCTTGCATTGCAGGCAGATTCTTTACCAGCTGAGCCACCAGGAAAGCCCAGGAATGCTGGAGTGGGTAGCCTATCCCTTCTCCAGAAGATCCTGACACAGGAATTGAATCAGGGTCTCCTGCATTGCAGGAGGATTCTTTACCAACTGAAATATCAGAGAAGCCCTACCAGTCATTCTGAAAAGACTATGGAATATATGATTCAGACTATTGAATCTAGAAAAGGAAAAACTTTAGACACAGTAAAAAAGATTAGTAGTTGCCAAGGTTGAGGATAAGAAAGGATGGAAAGGTGGAGAACAGATTATTTTTTTTTTTATCTGAAATGACTGTACAATACTACAGTCATGGATACATGGCATCATAATTTGTCCAAACCCACAGAATGTACAGCACCATACATGAACCAACTTTGGGTGATAATGATGTTTATCTGTTTTAACAAATGTACCACTCTGAGGCAGGAGGTTAATAATTGGGGAGGCTATGCATATGGGAGGATTAGGGGTATATGAGACTGTCCAATCAATTTTGCTATTAACCTAAACAGTTTCTAAAATATTCAGTCACTCAGTCATGTCCAACACTTTGCAACCCTATAGACTGCAGCACACTAGGCTCCCCTGTCCTTCACCATCTCCCAGAGTTTGCTCAAACTTATGTCCATCGAGTCAGTGATGCCATTGAACGATCTCATCTCTGTCGTCCTCTTCTCCTCCTGCCTTCAATCTTTCCCAGCATCAAGGTCTTTTCTAATGAGTCAGTTCTTCACATCAGGTGGCCAAAGTATTGGAGTTTTGGCTTCAGCATCAATCCTTTCAATTAATATTCAGGGTTGATTTCCTTTAGGATTGACTGGTTTGATCTCCTTGCAACCCAAGGGACTCTCAAAAGTATTATCCAACATCACAGTTTGAAAGCATCAATTCTTCAGAGCTCAGCTTTCTTTATGGTCCAACTCTCACATCCAACATGAATATTGGAAGAACCATAGCTTTGACTAGATGGACCTTTGTTGGCAAAGTAACGTCTCTGCTTTTTAATATGCTGTCTAAGTTTGTCATAGCTTTTCTTCCAAGGAGCAAACATCTTTTAATTTCATGGCTAAATTTCATTCTAAAATATAGGTTTATTAATTAAAAAAATGAAAAATCAATAGGATCTTAAAATCCCTGTTGGTCAGGTGACAATACTTGACATAGTGATTGTTACCTGTGCATGGACACAGTTGGTGCTGCTCATATTATCAGCACTTCAAATGAGTTATGTGCAGTGTTTGGATTTTTCTTATTAACTTTAAAACATCCTCAAAAAGATTATACTATGATTCACATTGGAAACAAAAAAAGTTACTATAGATATGAACAGCTCAGAAACAGATTGGTGGGGAGGGCGGGAGAGGGCTGTATATTGTGTGGCAAAGAATTGCCATTGGAGCAGATGACCAAAACTAAATTTTTTTTGAGAATACAGGACCTAGGTAAGGATAGTCACCACACATCATGAAGTCATGCTATATTTTATTTTTGAGATAAGCATGAAAACACTAGCATATGGCGGCAATGTATGTAAGAGGAATTTTTAAAATCCCTAAGACTAGAGCAAAAAAAAAGTTAAGCAGTGAGAAAAAGCTGGTGCGACAATGTCATGTAATTTAAGTGATAAAAATATAGCACCAAGTCGAGTCAAATAGGAAATGCTGACAAAGATTGAAGCTTCTTTAATGTGCCTCAGGATTAAACTGTCAGTGCTAAAGGAGCTGCTAAAGCGATCTAGGAGCATAAATAGGTCTAAAAGCCCTTTCAATAAGTGTAAAATAAAAAGTTCTAAGTGATTAGAAAGCAGCATAATAGTTTAAAAGGAAGCACTTTTTTCTTAGTAGTATACAAAATAATGGAAAATATTATAATCAGTAGCACCTCAAGTCAAAGAAATTCGCACCAGCTTACAGACGTAATCCATACATTCACTGATGATAAAACCCCCACCTTCCTTTAGAACAACTGACAAGTGAACTGGCTAGTAGGCATTTTCCCTTGATATATGTGATGGTCAGTGTAAAACAGTGCACACGCGAGATCCACACAGGACAATAAAAAAGACTTGCACGTGGTTGTTAAAGGGTGAATACAATCAACAGAGCCAAACTCATTACATTAAGTAATTCAATGACAGAAACTTGATGTACTTGGGTCAGTTAGGGAAGAACCAGCATAACGCCTCTTAAACATATTGTTTTGGTGAAATCTGTGTATCTGTGTCTGCACACTTTGAAACATTTGATCAGTTAAAAGAGTAAAATACCCTGATCTGGGAGGCATGGATATTTTCAAAAAACAAGTTGATGGTGACAAGACTCCCTAGTCTAAAGTTGAGAGTACCTAATCTAAGCACCTTCACTAGTAGAATGGCCTCCTTGTTGTTCTACCTACCCCCTCTTTTTCTCCCATCAATGTATTCTCCATGGTATTTTAAGTGCAAATGCACAAATACTAACCTGTTTTAACATCTGAGTCATTTCCTATTATTCTTAAGAAAAATTCAAAATGCCTTCCCCTGGCTTGAACCAGATTACCTTTCTAGCCACATCGCACTACATGATTGTGTTCTTGACTCCAGATATTTTTAAAAAATGTTCAGTACTGTATTTGAGCCATGTTCCCACTCATCAGTGATTACTCTGCTTGGTGTTCACTTACCATTTTCCCTCATTCAGTAAGTGCCTCTTCATCTTTCAGTGGCAATTCACTTGTCATTTTCTGAGAGAAGCCTTTCCCAGTCTCTCTGACTAGGTCGAGTTCACCCATCTCACACACTTTAAGTACCATGTCTCTCTAAATCTCATTGTATTTAACATAGTTGTAATTTTTCACTTATTTGTGCAGTTTTTGGACCAATATTTTATCTGCTCCCTCCCCCAGATAAGCTACAAGCTCCATTAATATAGGGACCATCTTCCTACTCAGCAGTGTCATCTCCAGTACTATTCCTGAATTACATAGATGATCAATAAATATTGAATAAATTGATGATTCAGTTCAGTTCAGTCACTCAGTCATGTCCGACTCTTTGCGACCCCATGAATCACAGCACACCAGGCCTCTCTGTCCACCAACTCCCGGAGTTCACTCAAACTCACGTCCATCAAGTCAGTGATGCCATCCAGCCATCTCATCCTCTGTCATCCCCTTTTCCTTCTGCCTTCAATCCCTCCCAGCATCAGAGTCTTTTCCAACGAGTCAACTCTTCACATGACGTGGCCAAAGTACTGGAGTTTCAGCTTTAGCATCATTCCCTCCAAAGAACACCCAGAACTGATCTCCTTTAGAATGGACTGGTTGGATCTCCTTGCAGTCCAAGGGACTCTCAAGAGTCTTATCCAACACCACAGTTCAAAAGCATCAGTTCTTCGGTGCTCAGCTTTCTCCACAGTCCAACTCTCACATCCATACATGACTACTGGAAAAACCATAGCCTTGACCAGACGGACCTTTGTTTGCAAAGTAATGTCTCTGCTTTTAAAAATGCTATCTACCTTGGTCATAATTTTCCTTCCAAGGAGCAAGTGTCTTTTAATTTCATGGCTGCAATCACCATCTGCAGTGATTTTGGAGCCCAAAAAAATAAAGTCTGTTACTATTTCCACTGTTTCCCATGAAGTGATGGGACCAGATGCCATGATCTTCGTTTTCGGAATGTTGAGCTTTAAGCCAACTTTTTCACCCTCCTCTTTAACTTTCACCAAGAGGCTCTTTAGTTCCTCTTCACTTTCTGCCATAAGGGTGGTGTCATCTGCATATCTGAGGTTATTGATATTTCTCCCGGCAATCTTGACTCCAGCTTGTGCTTCTTCCAACCCAACGTTTCTCATGATGTACTCTGCATATAAGTTAAATAAGCAGGGTGACAATATACAGCCTTGACGTACTCCTTTTCCCATTTGGAACCAGTCTGTTGTTCCATGTCCAGTTCTAACTGTCGCTTCCTGACCTGCATACAGGTTTCTCAAAAGGCAGATCAGGTGGTCTGGTATTCCCATGTCTTTCAGAATTTTCCACAGTTTATTGTGATCCACACAGTCAAAGGCTTTGGCATAGTCAATAAAGCAGAAATAGATGTTTTTCTGGAACTCTCTTGCTTTTTTGATGATCCAGCAGATGTTGGCAATTTGATCTCTGGTTCCTCTGCCTTTTCTAAAACCAGCTTGAACATCTGAAATACAAGAACTATTTTTTTCAAAGATAAACATGTTTATAAACCCAAACAGAGTATAAAATCATAATAACACAAGCAGAGTTAAGGTAGTAGAAAATAATAGGTTTAAGTTATAAGAACAGTAATCAAATTTAAAATTGTCTGGGAGTTTTGTATATTTCAAGAGAGAGGTTGAAATCTTATTTAATTTCAAACTATTGAGCCAAACATGCTTGACACTATTTCAAGACTAGAAACTGAAAGAATGAAGTAGAATTGGAATGTATAAGTCCCAAAGAAGGAGAGATAAAAATACAAAACAAAATAAAACTCTATAAAAATTTAAATGGATTAAACTCAATAATTAAAAGGCAGATTATGAAATGACATTTTTTTACATCCAAATATATCCTCCTGAGAAGAAAGCATGTACATATAAGACCACAGGAAATTTTAAAGTAAAGGATAGAGATAATATCCCAGGTAACTACTAACAAAAAGCAGGCTGGAACAGCTATTTTAATGGTAGATAAAATAAGTTTAAGACATCTTGATAAAAATTTCAGTTCACCAGAAATACACTACATTCAAAATGTATATTGACCTTTGAGACTGTAACAAAACAGTCTCAAAAAAAAAAAAAAAATGATATGACTGGAAGTTGACAAATCCACAACCTTTCTCAATTACTGATAATTCTAGCAGGAAAAAATCAACAATGAATATGAGCATGATTTAATAAAAATGTTAAGACCTTTACATGCAGCAGTCAAAAATACACAGTCTTCTTAAGTAGACAGAATATTTGTGACACTTATCTCTAAACCAAGTCATAAAACCAGATTCAAAGAAGAAATAACATTGTTTGGCCAGAGTGTAATTAAGGTCCAAGTTAATTACAAAAATAAAATGTTTTATAACATTTGTCTGTTTGGAAACTATTTGGCAGTACCTCAAAGGGTAACTTAGAGTTACCACATGGACCTCACAATTTCAATTCCCAGGTGTATAACAAAAGAATTAAAAACATATGTCCTCACAAAGATGTATACACTAATGTTTATGACAGCATTATTTATAATAGCCAAAAAAGTGAAACCAACCCACTGTCCATCAATTGCTGAACAGATAGACAATATGTGCTATATCTACCCAACTGAATATTATTAAGCAGTGAAAAGGAATGAAATATTGGCACATGCTTTAACGTTTGCACTTTGAAATTATGCTATGGGAATGAAGCCAGCTATAAAACACCGTATATTATATGATACTGTTTATATGAAATGTCCAGAATAGGGAAATCTATGGAGACAACATATATTAGTCATTGCCAAGAGAGGGAAGCAGAAAGAAATGGTGAGTGACTGCTAATAGGTATGAAGTTTGTTTTTGGAGTGGTGAAAATGTTCTGTAATTAGTAGTGATGTTTGTGCAATTTTTATGAACCTGATAAAATCACTATATTGTGTATTTTTTAGCACTGACAGTGATATAAGTAGAACCACTCCTATTTCTACCCTTGGTTCCCAGATTCATTAAATCTTCCTATAAAGGAAGAGTACCATTAAAGGATCTTTGATTCAAAGTATACAGTGTTCTGTGTTCTAAGGAATGGCACTTAATCCTTCTCAAGTGTTGCCTCTAAGCTGGCTCTTCAGTTCTCTTGTTACCAGGTCTTTTTAACTCTCTATCAGCCCAGCAATTGCTAGGTAGTATGAAATATGATGGGGGCTTCTCTGGTGACTTAGATAGTAAAGAATCTGCCTACAATACAGGACACCTAGATTTGATCCCTAGGTCAGGAAGATCCCCAGGAGGAGGAAATGGCTACCCACTCCAGTATTCTTGCCTGGAGAATCCTATGGACAGAGGAGCCTGGCTGGCTACAGTCCATGGGGTCACAAATAGTCGGACATGACCGAGCAACTGACACTTTCACTTTCACTTCATGGTATATGATAGGTCCAGTGGAGCCCATGGTCATGGGCCTACTTCCTATCTTTTTATTCTGTAAAGTGGGTCCCTGTTCTGGTGGAATATTATGTGGAATTCAGTGCTAGTTGATCAAACACAACGAGCCTCCAGAGAATAGTATTAGAGGAAAAAGAAACTCATACCTAGGTGTAAGTTTGTTCCTGTCAATATGAATTGCTGGTCCTTCCAATGTGGAAAGGTTCCAGTGTAAGCCCTGCAAACATTTTCTCCCATCTCGCTGCCTATGACTGGGTTATGCACCCATACTTAACTAGTCATTGTGGCCCAGATGGTGGAATTGGCTGACTAAACTAAATCGATTATATTCTACTCAAATCACAGTGGTAAGGATGGAGAGGGAAGCTCACCCCCCAAAATTTATAATGTTATTAGGAAAAAGAAAATGAAAGGTAGGCAGTCAAAAATGACAAAAAGATGGGATAGGGAAAGATAGATAAATAAATGGATAAATAGATAGACAGACTAGATTAACTGGTTCCTCCTCTCACTCTTCAAAAATTTTCTTGTTTCCATGGAATAATGTAGAGCTGGAATTCCACTGATGAAGAACAAATCTTTACCAATGCACTTGTTACCAAAAAACAGCTGCCTAAATTTAAGAATCATACCGATAGAGGAAAAACATTTCCTAAGTTTGGAAAATCTATTTATCTGAGATTCAAGGCCACAGAGAAGTCAAGCGTAAGGTAGGAACCACACACTATTGCGGAATATAAACATGAATAAATTACAATCCTGCTCACACACACACACACACACACACACACACAAAAGACCTTAAAATTCAATGGAGATCATTTGAATTTCAGACAAGAATTGCCCATACTCTCTGGAAACCAGCAAAAGTCTGCCCTACTGTCTTAAAATTTTACATATTTTCTAAAGATCGTAGGTGTGTTCTTCTCTTGTTCTTCACTAAATTGAATGTTAGGCAGATCCTGGCTAATGTTACATGTTAGCTTATTGATGATAATTGCCCTTTAAAAAGTAGCAGACATACTTAGCAAAAGAAAAAAACCACATTTGGGGGGAAAAAATTCCTTCGGGGTAGGGAGTCACTACAATTTTTTTAAATTGAAGAGAAAAATACTATAATCTAGTTTCCAAGATGAATAATGACTTGAGGTAGGTGAAGTCCAAAAAGTTGACCAACTAAAGGCTAAGGGATCTTCCTGGCCCTTCTCTGAGCCCTCCTATTCCTGGAATCTCCATTTCTAACTTTCACACTACATATAGGAGGTCAAGTGATAATTAATATCACACTCTAACTGGCTTTCTGTGGTTTTAAATTATCTACTTAAAAACAATGCATTGTGGATTTCTAATCAATTTAACAAAATAAGTGAGATAAGATATAGCAAGACATTTTCTATTATCCAATTTTAAGACAAACAAACAAATACCCCAGGTAATAGATCTGAAGAGGGTACTTGAAGTCAGAGATTGACAAGTTGCATGAGGTGAGTGATTTATAAAAGAATAAAAAAAAAAAAAAAAAAAACTAGAGCTCTTACTCTCTGGGACCCCGAGCTTTAAAGCTCATACCAGTCAGAGAATCCATGCTTGTGGTCTATGCATATGAAAAGCCAGAACTGAGTTATCTACCTAAAGCCAGGAGTGAAGACAAACTTCTCTGGTCTTGAGATAAGAATCGGAAGAATTCTAATCACTGTCTAGAGAAACAGTAAGGACACCTGCTATATACTAAGAATTATGAAAGAGTCGCTCTTGAGAAATCAGAATGCCAAACTCTATGAGATAAATGTGTGAGGTACCCATTCATACCACCCATGTAGTATAACTCATTTATACACCAAGAAGTTTATAATCTAGTTAAAAAAAACTAGTTAAAAACTAGTTTAAAAACTAGTTTAGAATCATTGAAACTTACAAGGCCCTGACAAAAGTGAATGCAAAGAGTTGCTGAGGACTCTACCACACAAGGAAACCAATCCCAAGAGGGAGATTTAGCAGACAGAACAAGCAAAAGGATTAACACATTCTCAACTGAAAATAATAATTTGGTCTGAAAGAGGCTTGGAAGTAAGTTAAATACCCTTAAAAAGATACAGGAATAGAAATCAAAAGACAAGAACAGGATAGTTCAGGAAAAGGAAAGATAGCAGATTTTAAAAATTGATATTCTAGAAATTAAATGACCTTTGATGTTACAACTTATGATGTAAACCATAGAGAGAGAACTGAAGAGAGATTTAGGAAATCAACAGATGGGAGTTTGAGGAAAATTGCCATAACGCATTACAGAGAGAGAGAAATAAATGGAAAATATGAAAGAGAAACTAAGAGCCATAAAGGATAGATGAGGAACTTTGAGAAGACTTCCAAAAAGAGAAAATATAACGAATGAGGGAGGAAATTTTTTGAATAAAAAGGGCTGAGAACTTTGTAGAGTTGAAGAAAGACAGTCTGACATTGAAGAAACCTGTGAAATCCTAAGAAAAATATAAAAACAAACCTGTACAGAGAAACAAATCTAGGCCTGGACATTCGTAAATAAATTGTGGAAAATAATAGATAAAAGTAAAAATCCTATTTAGAATGTCAATCAGATTTAGAGAAGAGGGACTACCCTGGTGGTCCATGGTTAAGACTCCACACACAGATTTAGAGAAGAATTCTAGTTAGAGCAATAAAAAATAATAAAAGAATATCTTGAGAAATGAATGAAAATATCCTTATATCAGAATTCTTTAAAACACCAAACCAGGGTTCGATCCCTGGGTCGGGAGGATCCCCTGGAGAAGGAGATGGCAACCCACTTCAGTGTTCTTGCCTGGGGAGTCCCATGGACGGAGGACCCTGGAGGGCTGCACTATCCACGGGGTCGCAAGGAGTCGGACGCAACTGAACGACTTCACTTTCACACATATATGTATATATCTCTTAGATGCACGGAACGGGTTGATGATTTCCAAAGATGGGAGGGGTAGGAGGCAGAAAGAATGAACTGTTATCTCCTTGTTGTTTAAATAAATTGAATTTTAACAGAAAAAAAAAAAAAAAAAAACACCAAACCAAGAATTTAAAAAATCATTTTCAAAGGTTAAGAGACTATACTATTTAGAGACTGCAATCGTTAATTTTATATGTCAATTTAGCTAGACCAGAGTACCCAAATATTTGGTCACACATTTGTGTTTTTTTCCAACAAGATTAACATTTAAACCAGCAGACTCTGAGTAAAGCATATTACTTGCCATGTTGTAGGTGAAGTGGTTGAAAGTGAAAGGGTTAGTCACTCACCCCGTGGGCTTTGTGGACTGTAGCCTGCCAGGCTCCTCTGTCCATGGAATTCTCTGGGCAAGAATACTGGAGTGGGTTGCCATTTCCTTCTTCAGGGGATCTTCCCAACCCAGGGACCAAACCCAAGTCTCTGCATTGTAGGCAGATTCTTTACTGTTTGAGCCACCAGGGATGTAGGTCAGCTTCATCTAATCAGTTGAAGGTCTTAATAGAAAAAACTACCTGACCTTCAACTGATTAGATGAAACTCACCTACATCTTTGGTGGCTCAGACGGTAAAGAATCTGCCTACAATGCAGAGACTTGGGTTTGGTCAGAGAAAGAGTTCTGTCAGCAGATGGCCTTCCAACTCAAACTGCAATTCTTCCCTGGGTTTCCTCCACAATCTCATGGTTTCATGAGCCACTTCAATCTTTTTCTCCTCAGCTCTATTTTCTCATTTCCTCCCCTCCTCTCCTCTCCCCTTCTCCCCCCACCACCTTTCTCTCCTGTTTCAGTGGAGAACCCTAATAGACCTACACTAAAAAGTCATGTATTAAAAGCTATAGTTCAATAAGGAAAAAAAAAAATAACAACTCAGAAGTAAGGGATGAATTACCAAATGACAAGGATAATAAAGAGAAAAAAGCAAAAAAAAACAGTAACATGCCAACAAATATAAATAAATATCAACTGTTTAAAAAAGAAGGAACAATAAAATATTAAGACATCAGTACTTGGGAAATAGGTGGGAGGTACTCAGAGTAAAAATGATCTAAGTTTCTTATACCAACAACCTTGATCTCATCAAGTATACATTTAAAATTTTAGGGGTAGCCACTTTAAAAAGTAGGTTTTAGATTACTTTCTGAAAGGGCAGATTAAAGAAAATTCACTTAAACCAGGACAGAAAAAGAAAAGAAGTAAAGCAAAGGAAAAAAAAAATGAAAGAAAATTTGAAAGCATGGTAATAATAATAAATGTCAATAATCTCAATAAATGTCAATAGATTAAATTTGCTTATTAAGACACAGAAGTTCTCAGATTGAATAAAATACAAAATCCACAAGGATAGGTTTTACATAATGTGGACTAAAAAGAGGAAGTTATAGAAAGAGAATTAATGTAACTTTTGAAAAACTCCCAAAGCAATTCTTTATATATAATACATATATATTCAAATATACTAGTTTATAATATATAATATAATATAAAACAAATATATAATATATTCAAATATACTAGAACTACAAGATGCAGTTGTACACATCTATTAATATTTCAGGTTGGTGCTTGTCTCTGGGGAATGTGGAAAAGGGCAAAAAGAGAAAAACACTCTGATCTGCAGTTTCAGTACTTTCTTGGTTATCACCTGCCATGTCAGGTCAGTACCATCTGGATGCCCACCTGTCCTATGCCAAGGCTGAAAACAGATTCTACAGTGTTACCTGGAATGAGTTAAGAAATGGTCTTTGTGGAGCAAAGAGAAAACGTGTAGAGACCACAATCTGCCGGTGCCGAGTCTCCATCACTCCACCATCCTACCGAGACCTGTGAGCCTATGGGCTGGTGGAGACACACTGCCCTCCTGTTTTTTGCTTTTCTTTAGAGGGTAAGGCAAGAAAGCTGATTTATTAGTAGGGGAATACACTGGTTGCTTCGTTGCCAGGTCAGGATTTTGGATGTCAGCTGTTTACAGAGTTGTCTGGGAAGATCAACTGGTGTTCACATGAAGGTCCTGGGGCCCACAGAAATATGCTGAACCCCTGCCCAGGTTGAGACCAATGAGTGCCAAGGGAAGCTGAACTTGGGTGTAGACTCTCCAGCAAGGAGATGTGGGTGCTTCTGGTCTCAGCTGCACTGTTGCCCAAGCACCTAGCATGGGCCCTAAGATCATTTTCAGAAAACATGTATCGATGCACTTTGGTATCTGTAATGTTTTATTTCTTTAAAAAAAAAAAAAGCAGGGGTGTCGGGGGACAGAAGTGGAGAGGCTGCTGCTGCTGCTGCTAATCGCTTCAGTCGTGTCCGACTCTGTGTGACCCCAGAGACTGAAACCCACCAGGCTCCCCCGTCCCTGGGATTCTCCAGGCAAGAACACTGGAGTGGGTTGCCATTTCCTTCTCCAATGCAGGAAAGTGAAAAGTGAAAGAGAAGTCGCTCAGTCGTGTCCGACTCTTAGTGACCCCATGGACTACAGCCTACCAGGCTCCTCCATCCCATGGGATTTTCCAGGCAAGAGTACTGGAGTGGGGTGCCATCTAAAACAAAGACCACAAAATCCTAACAGTTGTTCAGCCTCAGTGATGTGTGGATTAATGCTTGTTTCACTCCCTTCTGCACTGTGCTTGAAAGACAGTCTATAAAGTGATATTTCAAAGACCCCTTCTTCATCTTCCAATCTGACTGCTTCCCTAAAATGTAATAATCACTACTAAGATTTTGGGTTTTTCCAGGTCATATTTTTTCTATGGGCTAAAATATGAACACGTACAAATATAGATTGTGTGTCTGGTGGAAGAGAGTTGTTCTTGCTGTCATTTTGCGTTTTGATGTTTCCATTTGAACTTCTGTAGCTTCCGGATTGTTCCATGTTGTGTTGGCTTTGTGGCCCTTTGTGACTATGATAGATTGGGAATTAGTCTCTGATAACATTAATGTAATAGAATAAAAAGCCAAAGTCTAATTCACGCACTGTAAAAAGATGGTTAAGAAATTTGATCTGAAGCGTTGCTGGATGATGTCTTTCATTGTCATTATCATCCATTAGAAGTCAAACAGATCCTGAAAACATTCTGTTTCGTTCTCCACATAGAAGCTAGTTTTGATCGAACATAGGTCTTGTGACCAACTTGCTTCCTGTGATTTCACTTTTGTTCAATCTCGACGAAAGGAAGGGAGAGTGTTTTGAGCATGGGCAGAGGCACACGTGCTTGCTCTGTCACTTTCTCCTGATGCTAATATCTTTTCATCTTCTGCTTCCTTCCCTGAGAACAAGAAAAACATTCCTCCTTGGTTGAAGCGCTAATTCACAGTCTTCTTATCACTTTTTAGTCTATTCTAGAATGTCTCTTTCTATCCATTGAAGATGGCTAAAGTAAAATGCCTCCTTTTACACTTCTTAAAAGTAATTTTTTATTTATACCACAACCCTGGAAGTTTCACTTTTTTTACCTGAAGGAATCTCCCCCTGGCCACCCGCTTCCCTTCAGAAGGCCACTGTTTGATCTAGTTACATTTTGACATGGGAAACAGTTTCAGCAGTTCTGGTGAAAATTTTGCTGATTTTTGCAAAGAATAAAAACAGAAATGGCTGGTGCATTTGGCAAGAACCCTTAGACCTAAGGAGTTAGCCCCTGATATATTCCTGCTCCACAAGTCATTTGTTCTGCTTTATGAACTTGGCCAAGCAAGTCTTTCTGTTTCATGGCAAAACAGCTGGTAAAGGGGAAAAGACCAGCACACCAGGAGGGAGCACGTATTCTGTTCTTTAACCAACTTTAAAAAATATGTTTTATGTCAGTATCTAAATTACATGGCTCAGGCTAGTATTTTTTACTTTTATTATTCAGACTCTTCTGAAAGTGGGTGTGAACTAATCTTTTTGTTTTTATTTCTGCATTGACGTTGATGAGTTAGATATTATGTATGACTGGTTCAGATGTCACATATTGATGTGGGGCATAAGTGTCAGCATTTAGATGGAGAATAATTGGATTCATATCTGTGTTATGTTTTCAAATTGCTGGGTCAGTTCTGGGTCTCCTGCTGTAAATTTTTCACTGCAGGTCTAAGTAAAAGGAATGTGACAGATTTAATACCTAGAATAAGTTATTAACTGTAAAGATGCATAAAACAGTGGCACTGCCAAGCAGAGAACATTGCACTGCTCATAATTCTATAAATGAAAACTAAAGTGTTTTTTATATCAGTGAAATATTTTTCTTCATTAACTCTCTTGAATTACTCAAGAAAAATCTTTATGTCTGATGTCAAGTGGAACAATCACTTTTATTTGGGCCATTTAACTCATGAATGTTTAAACTCTAACATCCAAGTGCGAGAGGATGAATCTGCTGAGGGAAGGGAACTGTTTGTAATGTTTCACTCCCTGGAGGTCAAGAGGCTACTGTTGACTACAGCCATGATCTTTCCAGAGAAACTTAGCTAGGCAGAATCCCATTAGAAAGACTGAAATATTGTCATTTGTGATCACAGTATACTTGCCTTTCTATCATGGACAGAAAGAGAGAATTGAAGTCTAGCCCCACCAATTTAGAAAATCATTAGACAGGAAGAAAGGAAGGGACAAAGAAGAAGAAAACAAAGAAGCCAAGAATCCAGGAGGAAAAGAGATCACACCTCCTGCACACACCAGCGTTTTGAGTAGTGGCTGGTACCAGTGGATAGGTTGGGTTTTTCTGTGGCAGAATGTCAGCAGTGACTGCTCTGTACCTGCGTGTCTACGCCACCCCCACCCTGAGAAAAGTCTCTGTTTCTGCAGCACCTTTTATCACACAAGCTCAGGGTAAACAGGGAAATTCAATGCTACAACTAAATTCACTCTGCCATTCATTTTATTAGTTAAACATTGACTGAATACCCCCTGTAGAAGAAGCCAGTCCCAGTTAATAAAGAGTATAGTATAAGTTACACAGAAGTTCCTCAAACTTCAGTCATTCAATACCACTTTCTCTATTTATTTAGCATACTTTTATAGAGGCACCATTTTAAGCACTTTAGGAATACTAGCCCACTTAATCTGCTTTAACAATCCAGTGCCCCCCTTTATTACAGATGATGAAGCTGAGGCTCAAAGAAATTAAGTAACTTGCCCCAGGTCACACCTTCACAAATTTTGCCATATCCATATCTCATTCATGTGTTATCTTTTTTTTTTAATTATTCACATTTTCCTACTTAAGTGAAAGGGTATTTAAGAAATCTTATCAGTGCCATAAATGAAAAGCAAACAGTCTCCGTGGCTTATATTACACTTATATTTTCAAATATATTTGAAGATAAATATATATGACATTTCATGTAACTCATTAGTGTGGCTATAATTTTTTTTTCATGAAATATAACAAGTGTTGGTGAGGAAATGGAAAAATTGGAACTCTCATATACTGCTATTAGGAATGTAAAATGATGTAGCCACTGTGAAAAACAGTATGGAGACACCTCAAAAAATTAAGCCTAGAGTTTCCATAAGACCAGCAATTCCACTGTTAGATATATTACCCAAAAGACTTGCAAACAGGAACTCAAACAAATACTTACAGATGGATATTCATAGCAGCATGATTCATAAAAGCCAAATAGTGGAAACAACCCAAATGGCCATCAATTGATGGATGAATAAACAAAATGTGGTACATTCACACAATGCTATATTCAGTTCAGTTCAGTCTCTCAGTCGTCTCTGACTCTTTGCGACTCCATGAATCGCAGCGTGCCATGCCTCCCTGTCCATCTCCAACTCCCAGAGTTCACCCAAACCCATGTCCATCAAGTCGGTGATGCCATCCAGCCATCTTATCCTCTGTCGTCCCCTTCTCCTCCTGCCCCCAATCCCTCCCAGCATCAGAGTCTTTTCCAATGAGTCAACTCTTCCCATGAGGTGGCTAAAATATTGGAGTTTCAGCTTTAGCATCATTCCTTCCAAAGAACACCCAGGACTGATCTCCTTTAGAATGAATTGGTTGGATCTCCTTGCAGCCATGATCTTCATTTTCTGAATGTTGAGCTTTAAGCCAACTTTTTCACTCTCCTCTTTCACTTTCATCAAGAGGCTTTTGAGTTCCTCTTCACTTTCTGCCATAAGGGTGGTGTCATCTGCATATCTGAGGTTATTGATATTTCTCCCAGCAATCTTGATTCCAGCTTGTGCTTCTTCCAGCCCAGCATTTCTCATGATGTACTCTGCATATAAGTTAAATAAGCAGGGTGACGATATACAGCCTTGACATACTCCTTTTCCTATTTGGAACCAGTCTGTTGTTCTGTGTTCAGTTCTAACTGTTGCTTCCCGACCTGCATATAGTTTTCTCAAGAGGCAGGTCAGGTGGTCTGGTATTCTCATCTCTTTCAGAATTTTTCACAGTTTATTGTGATCCACAGAGTCAAAGGTTTGGCATAGTCATAAAGCAGAAATAGACGTTTTTCTGGAACTCTCTTGCTTTTTCCATGATCCAGCGGATGTTGGCAATTTGATCTCTGGTTCCTCTGCATTTTCTAAAACCAGCTTGGACATCTGGAAGTTCACGGTTCACATATTGCTTAAGCCTGGCTTGGAGAATTTTGAGCATTACTTTACTAGTGTGTGAGATGAGTGCAATTGTGTGGTAGTTTGAGCATTCTTTGGCATTGCCTTTCTTTGGGATTGGAATGAACACTGACCTTTTCCAGTCCTGTGGCCGCTGCTGAGGTTTCCAAATTTGCTGACACATTGAGTGCAGCACTTTCACAGCATCATCTTTCAGGATTTGAAATAGGTCAACTGGTATTCCATCACCTCCACTAGCTTTGTTTGTAGTGATGCTTTCCAAGGCCCACTTGACTTCACATTTCAGGATGTCTGGCTCCAGGTGAGTGATCACACCATCGTGATTATCTGGGTCTTGAAGATCTTTTTTGTACAGTTCTTCTGTGTATTCTTGCCACCTCTTCTTAATATCTTCTGCTTCTGTTAGGTCCATACCATTTCTGTCCTTTATTGAGCCCATCTTTGCACGAAATGTTCCCTTGGTATCTCTAATTTTCTTGAAGAGATCTCTAGTCTTTCCCATATGTTGTTTTCCTCTATTTCTTTGCATTGATCGCTGAGGAAGGCTTTCTTATCTCTCCTTGCTATTGCTATATTATTTGGCCCTAAAAAAGGATCAAGTATTGGCTATGATGAAATGGTTTGATGGTATCACTGACTCAATGGACATGAGTTTGGATGGTGAAGGACAGGGTAGCCTGGTGTGCTGCAGTCCATGGGATCTCAAAGAGTCAGACACGACTGAGTGAAGAACAAAAACAGCAATTGCCGTGATACAAAATAGATGAACACTGAAAGCATTATGCAAACTGAATGAAGCCAGACACAAAAGGCCATGTATTGTATAACTCCATCTGTAAGAAATATCCAAATTAGGTAAATCCATAGAGACGAAAATTAAATTGTGATTTTCAGAGGCTAGGCAAAGAGGAGAATGAGAAGTGACTAAATGGACTTTCTTTTGGGGATAATACACATGTTCTAGAATAGACAGTAGTGATCAATATACTTTGTGAATGTACTAAAAATCACTGAATTGCATGTTTTAAAAGGATGAACCTGTTGATATATGAATTATATTTCAATAAAGCTATTTAAAAAAGAAAATAATTAAAAAATTTAAAGGTGCTTCAAGGATACTGCAAATATTTTATTAGTAAGGAATTTGCTTTTCTTTACAAAATAAGAATTTCTCTGATGCTTTTCCACTGAAGCAAACCAGGAAAAAAATGGATGATAAGGCCAGTAAAAATGAATATATAGATAGATATAGATAGATATTCATACAATTACATTTAAAGAATGTGTTTGTGTTCCACCTTGAATAATTTTATATATGCTTTTGTTGTTTTTTAGTCGCTAAGTCGTGTCCAACTCTTTGTGACCCCATGGACTATAGCTCACCAGGCCCCTGTCCATAAGATTTCCCAGGCAAGGACACTGGAGTGGTTTGCCATTTCCTTCTCCAGGGGATCTTCCCAACCCAGGGATCCAACTGGCATCTTCTGCATTGGCAGGCAGGTTCTTTACCATGAGACACCTGGGAAGCCCTCCTATGGACTACCAGAAATAAAAGGACCAAAGTTTGGGGAACACTGCTGAATATCACAGAGGTTAAGTTCTAGTCTCAACAAGCTTGGGTTTGAATCCCAGATCTATAATTCACTATATGAATTAGGAAAATTCCCTAATGTCTCTAAACCTCAGTTTCTTTATCTGTATATGAGGATGATAATTCCTGGTTTTGCCAGTATCAGGGAAGCCTGGGTTATTAACTTGAGAGTAACATTTCTTGAGCCTCTGTTCTATGTTAGTAAGGCAATATGCTAGAAATGCTATGTGTAATTTCATTAAATCCACACAGAAACCTCATGAGATCCAATTTTAATATAGAACCAAGAAGCTAGCCCTCACATGCGCAATTCCACTAAATACTATTGGAAACCTAATGCCTTCTAATCTCACACCCATGCAGGAGATTATGGATGCTAAATTACTACCTTCTTCAGTTCCTTAAATTCAGAGTCTATATCTTATGGAACATACTTAGTTTTTATGATTTTAAAAACATCAATTTATTATAAAAAGATTATATCATTATTCTAATCTCTCATCAAACCTGTAACAAAGAATTATTTACATTTTATTTATATTTAATATTTTACCAGTTGCTAGTATCCTGCATATACACTCAAAAAAGATTATATCTTAGATTGGTGGAAGAATGTACCTAAAACTCTATAATATTTACCCAAAAGAAAAGATAAAATGCAGAAACCATTACTCAACTTTTAATTGACACAGGGGTCTTGATGTACCCTGTTGGTGTCTGAGAGACCCACTTATGTACAACAGCATTCATTAACCAAAAATAAATTTCACATGTGCAGATTCAGTGACAATAATAATAAACAAATGCCAAATTACTAAAATATATTACACCCTTGCACCAGCAATTGAAACGAGCTTGGAGTCTCTTAAAGTCCATGTAGCAATAAAAGTATGGCCCCCAACTGAATCAGACATGTGAGCATGAACACTCTTTTTCTTTTAAAGAGTCTATATAACTTGTTCTGAAAGTAATAATTCAAATACTAAACATACTATTACTTCTATCTCTTGGTCTCATGTTTGATTGAATGCTTAGGAACCTACCTCACAGAGAGATGCTATGTCGACCACTCAACTTGGCAAAGCAGTCAAAGTTACTAAAACAGACTATGTTTATAAGGCAAGGTCAAAAAGAATTTAAACAACTCTTAGTGCATCTGAGTTAATCCCTAGTTTAGTTTTTCCAAAAGTTCCCCGTCTGTCCTTAATTACTTCTCTTCAACTCACCCTTTGCACATACAGAGCCAAGTAAAGAGAATTGGGCCCGTGGGTTTTACATTTTCATTAAAAGCCAGAAGTAACATACAACTGACTTGAAGTGTGGGTGGCAGCTCACTTCATGATTTCTTTGGAGGAAATGTGACTGAACACATGGAGCTGGGCTTTGCAACAAGATCACTATTTGCTTTGCAAGTGGGTGCATGTAAAATGCTATTTGGCAAGCATTCACCAAAACTTATGTTGGCCCACAGCTGAATTATTGTCCTTTCTGCTACCTTTCAGTTACCAAAGTAAAAATGTCAGTTTCTTTATACTAAAAAATAATGCAAATTCTATTAGCAATAACTGCTTGAAACACACTTCCATTTCTATTAACCATATTAGGGTAGTGTTACTTCCTATACTACATACATTTTGTGAGCTGAATAAATGCTCCCTGACAATTCTAAGCCATAACATATGTGTATCTATGAATATATGTAACAGTATACAAAGGATCGGAGAAGGCAATGGCACCCCACTCCAGTACTCTTGCCTGGAAAATTCCATGGATGGAGGAGCCTGGTGGGCTGCAGTCCATGGGGTCGCTAGGAGTCAGACACGACTGAGCGACTTCACTTTCACTTTTCACTTTCATGCATTGGAGAGGGAAATGGCAACCCACTCCAGTGTTCTTGCCTGGAGAATCCCAGGGATGGCGGAGCCTGGTGGGCTGCCGTCTATGGGGTCGCACAGAGTCGGACATGACTGAAGCAACTTGGCAGCAGCAGCAGCATACAAAGGATCAAATTTTTAAAAATCTGATTTTTTAAAAATCTGAGTGTGTGTTTCCATAAAATTATTACTGTTCACAAGTACCTAAAATGTAAAGATAGATAGATGTATGTATATATATAAATATATACTAAGTTATGAACAAATTAGAAAAGTATAAAAGTAAATGTGTGTCTTATAAAACACATATTACATGGGTTCTAGTTTAAACTTTACATAATGGCTCAATACTTAGAAAATATCTGCTTATAACAATAAAGTACTGAATATATTTCTTATCTGACCCACATTCGTTGTTGTCTAGTCATTCAGTCATGTCTGACTCTTTGTGACCCCATAGATTATAGCTCGCCAGGCTTGTCTGTCCATGGGATTCTCCAGGCAAGAATACTGGAGTGGGTTGCCATTTCCTTCTCCTTGATCCACATAAGCACTCCTATTTCATTCATGGTCTTAGATTTTTTTTTTTTTTCCTGTGAATTGAATCAAGAAAGGACAATAACAACAAAGTCTCCGTAGGAAACTTATCTCTAGTCATTTTTTTTTAATTAGAGATTTTAAAAGTCTTTCTGAAAACAAAAACAAACACTTAAGATAAAGTGAACTAGAAAAACTTTATGATGTATGTGACAAATTAAAATAGAATAATGAATACATAAACAATTTTAAATCTATTTTGAAAAGATAACTATCTCAGTAGAAATGTGGGCAAAGGTCATGACCAGGCAAGTCACAAAAGAAAGAATATAAATAGCCATAAACATGTAAAAAGACATTCAACCTTACTTACAACCAAAATAAAGCTATTTTCTTACCTAGAACAATGCCGAGTATTTAGAAACTGGTAACACCAAGGACTGGTGATTTGTCTCAATGAAGGCACTCTACTTTTGTGGGCCAGGTGATAAACTGGCTCTGCTGGTTTTAGAGAGCAATATGGCACTTTTGTATCAAGATGCAAAGGTGCTTACCTTCAGAAGCCACAAGGAAATTCTTAAGGAAATAATCAAATGAAAGAGCAAAACAGTATACATATATGTATCATATAAATATATGCATGTGCATACATAGATACATATTCATATATGTGTGTGTATGTTTTTATGCATACAGTGGTATTGATTATAGTATCTCAGGAATGTGGGAATAACCCAAATCGGCAAAAAGACAAGATTAAGTAATTCGTTATGTCCCTTTCTTACAATGAAATAAACAACTATTTAAAGAATGATAATGTAGTTATATTTATTAACAGGAAAACTCCAAGTTCTATTAAATGAGAATCCAGTTTTTAAAGCAGATTTGGCCCTGTTTTTCTGTTTTTGTAAGAAATAGCAAAAAATCTGAAGTACGCTAAAATAACACTTTTATCTATAAGCAGTAAAAATTTTGTATCTTTTTTTCTTTCTATATAGTTTAAATTTTTTGCAATGTATATGTTATGCTTACATTTAGAAAAATAGCTAACTTTTATTTACAACTTAAGGAATAACTTGAGGAATACCAAACAACATGACTGTACCAGTCAAGCTGTCTAATACTGAGCCTCTCAATTATCACTTGTCACTTTAACCACTTCCTCCTCTCTATTCAGAAACATCAAATTTCTAAATGATAGTTTTGAACTGTCCCTTGATCTGTGGAACACAGGGAATCACTTAGAGTGATAGAAGAGTTATTTCTTTCCCCAGCAATTCTAATACAGTTCTGGCACAAATACATATGTTATTTACTCAATAAATATTGTTTCAGCTGTAGTTTCTCAAGGACCCTGGAAACTTTCCAGTGCTGTACATGGTGATCTGATACCCATTTAAGGACTAAATTGGATTATCTGGGAGAATGAAACTATATTTCCCTGCAATTCCTTCTAGATCAAAGTAATTAGAGTCAAACTAGAAATATAACATGTAAGAGGAAGAGATAATTCTCATTTGAAAATGGTAAAACAGTAGAGTCATCAAACTGATAAGACAGTTTGTTTTTTTTTTTTCACATTACTAAACAAGTATGAAGCATGACAATGTGGAATTAGGATGTATTTTATAAGAACCTCTTAGTAGAGTTGGTATATGACTGGGGGGCTGAGTTCAGAGTACCCTTAAAGACCTTTTTCTTATCATCCAGTGAGAAGCTGTCACAGATCAGTAGGCAGGAGCCCACTAAGAGGGTGAGATGGATGCAGTGTCTTCAGTTTGCAGCAGTAGAGCAGAGCATGTGCACATTCATCTTGTAGAGTTGTGTCCTAAGACCTTTTAACATAATAAATACAAAAAATTATATCATCCTTTCATCACTAGCCAAGTTTTAAAGAATGATTCAGGTCCTTATAGATATTGGATCATATTATAATTCTTTGCCACTGACTCATCTTTAACTAGAAAACTCACTACATTGCTCAGTTTTTATATCCTTATCTGTAGTGTTAAGATAATATGTAATCCTTAAAGAGTTTACTTTAGACAGCTAGACTGAACTCTAAATAGTATGCTGCCATCCAGGGATCTGTTGTATTTATTACTGTGTTCTTTAGGCAGAGAAGGAGTTCTTCATTTAGAACTTTTTTTCCTTTATTTTTAAATTTTTGAATATAAATTTATTTATTTTAAATGGAGGCTAATTACTTTACAATATTGTATTGGTTTTGCCATACATCAACATGAATCCGCCACAGGTGTACACGTGTTCCCCATCCTGAACCCCCCTCCCACCTCCCTCCCCATACCATCTCTCTGGGTCATCCCAGTGCACCAGCCCCAAGCTTCCTGTATCATGCATCAAACCTGGACTGGCAATTCATTTCACATATGATATTATACATGTTTCAATGCCATTCTCCCAAATCATCCACCCTCACCCTCTCCCTCAGAGTCCAAAAGACTGCTCTATACATCTGTGTCTCTTTTGCTGTCTCGCATACAGGGCTATCATTACCATCTTTCTAAATTCCATATATATGTGTTAGTATACTGTATTGGTGTTTTTCTTTCTGACTTACTTCACTCTGTATAATAGGCTCCAGTTTCTAGTTTGAAAGTAATATACTGATTGGGAGAAGGAAATGGCAACCCACTCCAGTATTCTTGACTGGAGAATCCCATGGACAGAGAAGCCTGGTGGGCTACAATCCACAGGGTCACAAGAGTCAGACACGACTGAGCAACTAAACCTACACACTGATTGAAGAAGAAATTGTGACAGTCCATGAAGGAAGAAAAATGAAAATAGCTCAACTAACAGCATTATTATTTTGGTACATTTCATATAGCCAAGAGGTTAAGAATGTGAGCTGTGGAACCAGACTGCCTAGGTTCAAAATCCAGATCTACCATTTACTAGCTTTGTGACCTTGAGCAAATGACTTAGCATCTCTGTGCTTCAGTTTCTGAAAGCAGGGGGAGGGCATAAGAGAAGGCACTTTAATAGGGTGATTATGAGAATTAAACAGGTTAATGTGTGCAAAGTGCTCAGACAATAACTGGCACATCATCTGTCACAGCTATTTAGCTATTATTTCCTTTTTCAATTTATACATTAAATTCATAGAATCTAAACCTGTGGATTCATACTGCTTGGTGTTTTGCTTTTTCACTTAATCATGTACCTTAAACATGTTTTCCTTTTCCTCTTATCTTTGCATGTCAATTAATGCAGAGTTATATTATCACTTTTAATCACTACATAGCATTCAGTTGTATGGAATAATCAAATTATTTAACTAATCAAAGGAAACAATTATAAAGAATCTATTCTACCATAATATTCTCTAAGGATAGAGGTCCCAATTAGGTTCAGTTCAGTTCAGTTCAGGCACTCAGTCGTGTCTGACTCTTTGTGACCCCATGAATTGCAGCACGCCAGGCCTCTCTGTCCATCACCAACTCCCAGAGTTCACCCAAACCCACGTCCATCGAGTCGGTGATGCCATCCGGCCCTCTCATCCTCTGTTGTCCTCTTCTCCTCCTGCCCCCAATCCCTCCTAGCATCAGAGTCTTTTCCAATGAGTCAACTCTTCACATGAGGTGGCCAAAGTACTGGAGTTTCAGCTTTAGTATCATTCCTTCCAAAGAAATCCCAGGGCTGATCTCCTTCAGAATGGACTGGTTGGATCTCCTTGCAGTCCAAGGGACTCTCAAGAGTCTTCTCCAACACCACAGTTCAAAAGCATCAATTCTTTGGCGCTCAGCCTTCTTCACAGTCCAACTCTCACATCCATACATGACCACAGGAAAAACCATAGCCTTGACTAGACAGACATTTGTTGGCAAAGTAACGTCTCTGCTTTTGAATATGCTATCTAGGTTGGTCATAACTTTCCTTCCAAGGAGTAAGCATCTTTTAGTGGTTAGTAAGTCAAAAAAGTAAGATGATACCTGCTAACAAATCTTTATGGCTTTTAAAACTAATGTAAGAAAAATAATGGATGTATAGAACAGTCTTATGGACTCTGTGGGAGAGGGAGAGGGTGGGAAGATTTGGGAGAATGGCATTGAAACATATAAAATATCATGTATGAAACAAGATGCCAGTCCAGGTTCGATGCACAATACTGGATGCTTGGGGCTAGTGCACTGGGATGACCCAGAGGGATGGTATGGGGAGGGAGGAGGGAGGAGGGTTCAGGATGGGGAACACATGTATACCTGTGGCAGATTCATTTTGATATTTGGCAAAACTAATACAATTATGTAAAGTTTAAAAATAAAATAAAATTTAAAAAAAAAGAAAAATAATGGAGAGGGGAGATGGCAGCACATAATGATCACAAAAAAATAAAAAAATTTTCAAAAACACACTAATATGCAATCCTTATTATGTTCTTTATCACTTATCCTTGGAAAATAATCTTAAAGGCTGTTAAAAATCTTTTGGTTTAATTTTGGATAGTTCGACCATCTGTAAAATCTTTCTTTAGATTGTTTCAGAGGGTAAACTATCAGTTAACTCTCTCAACAGAATGGTAGCCTACCAGGCTCTGCGGTCCATGGGATTTTCCAGGCAAGAATACTGGAGTGGGCTACCATTTTCTTCTCCAGGGTATCTTCCAAACCCAGGGATCAAACCCAGGTCTCCTGCATTGCAGACAGACGCTTTACCGTCGAGCCTCTAGGGAAACCCACACAATTAAGAAACACTTATTTATAATTATTTATAAACTAAATTTTATTAAGAAGGGGGTCAAATCAGGAATGATCTCAAACATTTGTGTAAATATAGAGACACTTTCAGCACATATTTCTATACAGAACTTTTTTGGTTATGGGACAGTATAAAGTTTATGGTCCTATAGAAATGTGTATTGCTGTTTATAATGTTTACAATGCTGATATCAAAAAAAAATCATCTTCTTAGTCTTAACACCCAAGGTTCGATTTTAAGTCAGATCTGACATTTAAGTTTTAAAGCCACCTTCCTGCAGTCTGGGGAGGATATATTGGGTTGGCCAGCAGTATCATTTCAACAGTCTTAAAGACCAATCCAAAAAAACTCCCAATTCTGTAAATATTTCACATCTCTTTTTCATTAGTTCTTTCTGGGTTTACCAGTCATCATATTAAATAGCATGGTGCATCTTTAATCCACAGTGCAGGGGGGATGGTCAACTTTAAATAAATAAATAATAGCTATTATGTTCTCTTGGCCCAGTCCAGTTTTTTAAAACCCTAAGCTTGAGCTAAATTTGAAATTTTTCAGTATGTGACTTGACTTACCTTCAACCTTAGTACCTTGGACTTGGCCAGGTTCATTCATACATATACAGCATATGTATATTTTCAAAGCTGGGACTTAGCTTGTGACCACAGAACATATCAACTTAGTGAAGAGACACTGAATGCTCAACTGGGGGCCTTTTTTTTTTCCCATAAAAAAAACTTACCAGAAGATCCTAAACTAGCCATGACGGAGAATCACTTCAGAAAATTTTTTTTAATTTATTTTTTTACTTAGGGATAATTGTTTACACAATTTTGTTCTTTTCTGTCAAACCTCAACATGAATCAGCCATAGGTATACACATATCCCCTCCCTCTTGAACTTCCCTCCCATTTCCCTCCCCATCCCACCCCTCTAGGAAGATACAGAGCCCCTGGCTGAGTTTCCTGATTTAATGCAGATTTTTAGAACCAACATCAGACCTATTGAATTAGAAACTTTTTAGGAACAGAGCCTAGGGAATTTGTGTTTATAACATTTTCCCGAAGAAATAGTAATGCAGACAGCAGATACCTGTCTCTGGACTGGAATTTAGGAGCATCTTCTCTAACTACCTGGGTTTGACAATATATTTCATTTAACCATATATTTCTAAAATCTTATTATAGATTAAAATCTAAAATAGATTTATTATAGATTAATAATATTATATTATAATATTATTAATATATATATATTTATTATATATTATTAATATAATATTATAATATAATATAATAATCTATAATATTATAGATTAAAATCTAAAATCTTATTATAGTATATACAATCCCCTTCCTCAAGTGTACTGGGCCAGAATTTCCCAAATGCATTTCATGAAATGTGTAGAGGTACTACACAAAAACAGTGATTTATGATCAAATAAATGCGGTAAACTCTAGATTAAACAGATTTAACGTATCTCTTCACTTCAGGATATCTCAGGGCCTTTAATATGATTTTCCAAGAGAGAATTAACACTTTTTCATACATGGAATTCTTTTTTCACAGGGTATAGCTTAAAGCTAGTGATTCAAAGAATACAGTTTTGGAAATGCTGAACTAAATTATTGATCTTATAGACAATAACCATGACTTTATAGATTTTTCACCCTTCATACTACATAAAAAGTCTTAATAACACATGCAAAATTAGTTACTTTAATAAATTCTCAAAATCTAAAGGATAGATTTATTATCCAAGGTGACAAAAATTGCAAGTGTCAACAGAGTAAGTCTGCCATTGATTGCATTAATTATTTGTGTTTCGTGTCCCTTTTGGAGTGTTGGCTCATATTGGTGCCACCAGTAAAGCAGTAGTTCAATTCTGAATGACTAATCTATTTGTCTCCTACAAGTATTCAAAGATTAGGCTTGTTACATGCTAAAAATTGATGCAAAGGAAGAAGGTGGTGTTGTGGAATAATATTGGAACTATGACAGCACAAACACCATAGAAAACAAGGAACTTAGCATGCTTTGAAGGTGAGAATGTACATACATGCACCAACTTTTCTAACCAAAGCACGTCAGAACTTATACAGCAACATAAGATCACCAAGAAAGAATATCTTTCCTAGTCCAAGGAAAACAGCTTACTAGTCCTGTGGCTAATTCTAGCATTAATACTTTAGTGGGCATTATCTGACAGACAGAAGTGCATGAAACCATTACACAGCATGGAAAAGTGAACTTGGGAATATAAAAATAACTTGAGAATATAAAGATAAAGGGAATATCAAAATAACAATTCCTCTCATCATTTCTCCTTTTGCAGGGGTGAAGCACGATTGTTTAGTATTTTAGTTTGCTTCATTCTAAATGACATGAAAATGCTTCCATTTTACTGGGGGAGAGCCAGCTGGCATAAAAATCAAATGACTGTAAACTGAGGTTTTATACTTTATCTTTCAATATAGAGAAGAAAAGAAAAATGACCATATCTTAGGGTGGTTTGAAACCAAATTGTTTTTCATAGTCTGCATCATGCTTTGATGAAAGGGGGTGGTTTTCATGATGTCATCCATGTGTTTAAATAAACAGTGTACTAAGGCTAATAAGCTGCAATCATAACAGAACTAGTAGGGGATTATAGTTGAGCTAATTTGATCAATTACTTTTGGTTCTAGAGGTCTGTAGATGAGACAGAAGCCAGTATACACATTTTGGCAGTTGAAAAATCAGTCTGGTCAACACATACCTGACTGGTAATGAACATTCTTTCAAGCTTCATTTTTCATCCTCAAGGGAGGAGAATCCCACTAATGCCAGTCACTGCTACTCAAAAGCAGCCAAAAAGATAACTGTAAATATTTTTAGACTCCAGAAACTTGCATTCCATCTGGTAGACTGAGACTAGTCTATTGGTTCTTCTTTTGTGCCTTTAAAGGTAGAGGTTTCCTCTCATTATTTTCTCCTGTGAAAAATTAACTGGAACTAGAAATAACTCGGAGAAGGCAACGGCACCCCACTCCAGTACTCTTGCCTTGAAAATCCCATGGACGGAGGAGCCTGGTGGGCTCCAGTCCATGGGGTCGCTAAGAGTCGGACATGACTGAGTGACTTCATTTTGACTTTTCACTTTCATGCATTGGAGAAGGAGATGGCAACCCACTCCAGTGTTCTTGCCTGGAGAATCCCAGGGACAGGGGAGCCTGGTGGGCTGCCGTCTACGGGATCGCACAGAGTCGGACACGACTGAAGCGACGTAGCAGCAGCAGCAGAAATAACTATCTAAAGTTTTTAGTTACCACATACTGTGTCCTCTTTAAAAGTTGATGTTTTCTAGTTAATATTAATCACATGAACTTGTACAGTTTCATATACATGGAAAATGTGAGTGAGCTGAGTCATGAGCTATAGATACATGAGTTGGGTTTAGCAGTTTTCTAACCGGCTGAATACAAGGAAATGGATTTTGGAGGGGGGAGTATATAAATAGAAGAAATGGGTGATAAAAGAAAGAGAGGTATTTAAATACCACAGTTGCTCACTCTACACAAGACACTAGCTTGATGAACAAGTGACAAATTTGTGTAAGTTATGGACTCTGACCTCATTATCTACTAGAGATAATGACATTTACATCAAACTATAACACTAGTAGATAAACCACAGAAGAGGCATAAAGAGATATCTAGAAAAGTCAAAAATGGCAAGAGCGGCAGGAGCTTCACATGGTGGCAGGAGTCAAGAAAAGATTCCTGAAAGAGTTTTCATTTGAGATGTTCAGGTCAAGATGCAGGCATTTGAACATAAGGAATAAATCATAGGTAGCGTGAGGGGAGGAAACAAGTTACGAACAGGAAATACTGAGGAGTTTCTTTTGGCTTGCCCAGAGAAATTGTGTAACACAGAAGGAAACAATAAGGGTAGTAAGGTAAACTGGGGTTATTTTTTGAACCACTTTGAATTACATGGAATTTAAAGTTGTACAGAATAGCGTAAGGAGTTACTGAAAGCTTTTTCACAAGAATATATCAGAATCAAAAAATTAATCTAGAAATAGTATCTAGGCACTGTTGGAGTTGGGAGAGCTTAGCAGGAGGGAGTCAGGAGTGTTTATTAAGATAAGTCTGGTTGAAAGGTAATGAGAGTCTGAACTGGATGGCAGTGGGAATTGAAATGAAAACACAGAGGTATTTTGCAAGCAGAATCAATATGACTTGGGAATTCCCTGGTGGTCCAGTGGTTAAGACTCTGTGCATTTACTGCTGAAAGCCCAAATTCAATCCCTGGTCAGGGAGCTAAGATCTCACAAGCCATGTGACATGGCCAAAAAAAAAAAAGAATCTTTAGGACTTGACCATTGCTTGTGTTTATTAACGAGAATGGAGAATTGAAAAAATGGATTTCAACTGAAGATGGATTAAAAAATGTTGGTGCCAGGGAGTTCTACTCAGTACTCTATAATGACCTATATGGGAAACGAATCTAAAAATAGAGTGGCTATATGTATAACTGACTCACTTTGCTGTACAACAAAAACTAACACAACATTATAAATCAACTGTTATCCAGAAAAGCTTTAAAAAATGGTGGTGTCAGTTATTAGTGATACCAAAATGAGAAAGTGGGGTTGGTTTGATGGCTTTGGTTAGATCCATTTAGAATTTGGGCATTCCTACTCCAGATAATCATGATGGTGTTATCACTCACCTAGAGCCAGACATCCTGGAATGTGAAGTCAAGTGGGCCTTAGGAATCATCACTATGAACAAAGCTAGTGGAGGTGATGGAATTCCAGTTAAGCTATTTCAAATCCTAAAAGATGCTATGAAACTGCTGCACTCAATGTGTCAGCAAATTTGGAAAACTCAGCAGTGGCCATAGGACTGGAAAAGGTCAGTTTTCATTCCAATCCCAAAGAATGGTAATGCCAAAGAATGCTCAAACTATCGTGCAATTGCACTCATCTCACATGCTAGTAAAGAAATGCTCAAAATTCTCCCAGCCAGGCTTCAGCAATACTTGAACCGTGAACTTCCAGATGTTCAAGCTGGTTTTAGAAAAGGCAGAGGAGCCAGAGATCAAATTGCCAACATCCGCTGGATCATGGAAAAAGTAAGAGAGTTCCACAAAAACATCTATTTCTGCTTTATTGACTATGCCAAAGCCTTTGACTGTGTGGATCATAATAAACTGTGGAAAATTCTGAAAGATGGGAATACCAGACCTCCTGACCTGCCTCTTGAGAAACCTGTATGCAGGTCAGGAAGCAACAGTTAGAACTGGACATGAAACAACAGACTGGTTCTAAATAGGAAAAGGAGTACATCAAGGCTGTATATTGTCACCCTGCTTATTTAACTTATATGCAGAGTATATCATGAGAACGCTGGGCTGGAAGAAGCACAAGCTGGAATCAAGATTGCCAGGAGAAATATCAATAACCTCAGATATGCAGATGACACCACTCTTTTGGCAGAAAGTGAAGAACTAAAGAGCCTCTTGATGAAAATGAAAGAGGAGAGTGAAAAAGTTGGCTTAAAGCTCAACATTCAGAAAACTAAAATCATAGTATCTGGCCCATCACTTCATGGCAAATAGTTGGGGAAACAGTAGAAACAGTTGCTGACTTTATTTTGGGGGCTCCAAAATCACTGCAGATGGTGATTGCACCTGTGAAATTAAAAGATGCTTACTCCTTGGAAGGAAAGTTATGACTAACCTAGACAGCATATTGAAAAGCAGAGACATTACTTTGCCAACAAAGGTCTGTCTAGTCAAGGCTGTGGTTTTTCCAGTGGTCATGTATGGATGTGAAAGTTGGACTGTGAAGAAAGCTGAGCACCGAAGAACTGATGCTTTTGAACTGTGGTGTTGGAGAAGACTCTTGAGAGTTCCTTGGACTGCAAGGAGATCCAACCAGTCCATTCTAAAGGAGATCAGTCCTGGGTATTCATTGGAAGGTCTGATGTTGAAGCTGAAACTCCAGTACTTTGGCCACTTGATGCGAAGAGCTGACTCATTTGAAAAGACCCTGATTCTGGGAAAGATCGAAGGCAGGAGAAGGGGACAACAGAGGATGAGATACTTGGATGGCATCACCGATTCAATGGACATGAGTTTGGGTAAACTCCGGGAGTTGGTGATGGACAGGGAGGCCTGGTGTGCTGTGGTTCATGAGGTCGCAGAATCAGACACAACTGAGCGACTGAACTCCAAAGTTAGAAAGTTTAGTAGGGAGTAGATATATTCAGAGTTTGGGAAACAGCTGATGTAGAATGGAGTACGAGTCATCTTCAGCAGGAATTCAGGGTTCTCATTCAACAAATATTTAATAAGCTCTTAATATGCGCCAGGCATTGTGCTGGGCATGGTTAGGAAAACTTAGATATATAAAACAGAGGCCTTAGGGGGTTTAGAATTAAGTAGTTTCCCACTCTGGTTTTTACCACTTATTTGCTGTATAACCTGAAGCAATTAACATTTCTGGGATACTTCACTTATTTATATCTTGGGAATATTGCAAGGTACATATTTAACACTTAAGTGGTGATGGGAGATTTTTAGGAATAAAGTTGTTTGGGATCATGGGGGAGTTAATCGGAAACACTGTTATGAACAGTCATGAGAGCTAGTGGAGGCAAGAAATGAGGTGAACGCCAAAATCACAGTCAGAGTAGGGGAGCACAACACAGAGGAGACGTTCTAGTGAAGTCTCTGAGGTTAGAACCGAAGCCAAAGCTTTCCACTGGTGCGTCACTTTCCAGCAGCATGAGCCAGCAGTGGTTCTGAAGCACTCCCACACCAAGTTTAAGCACTGGATCCAGAAGCCAGAGGAATGATATATAAAATTCGGAAAAGGGACTCTGTACAGTGGGCGACAGTAGAGAAACGTGAAGATTGTAGGAGTCTTCTTACAGTGATGGTGTTTGTCATTCAGCTGATACTTATTGAGCACCTACTGTGTGTTTGGTGCTACTTGCTGAGTGAACAAAATAGACATGGCCTCTGACATCATGGGTTTTGTAGACCAGGGAAGGAGACAAATGTTAATCAGATCTCCTCAGGGCTGTGATAGGCACCATAAAAAAGAAGTACACAATTCAGTGAGAGCCTTTAATGAGAGGCCTTTCATTTAGATCAGGGGATCAAGATGGCTGCTCCAAGGGAATGGCATATGAAGAAACCAGGGATAAAGCCAACCTTGAGTAAAATCCTTTATTGGGGTGGGAGGTGGACCACTGCTCAGACCTATTCCTATTCTTGACTAGTAGAACATCCAGTTGCAGAATCCTGAAAGAATAAAATAGCAAAAGGTTAAAAACCCTGAAGTTGAACCCCATGATGGCAGTAAAGGGAGAACAGAAGATATACAAAGTTCCGCCGTGCTTATCATGGAGGCACTACGTAGGAAAAACCAGTCTGCTGTCGAACTCCATGTGAATGAGGCAGAGTATCAAGTCTGTGTACGCCTCGGTTCCCTCCTCTGCAAGATGGAAATCAGAAGAGTACATATTCCTGTGCTTGTTACCAGAATTAAATAAAAGAATCCAGAAAAGTCACAGTACAGCGTCTAGCACCACCCTTTAATAAGTGTCAGCTATTAACATCATCTTGGAAAAGAATTTTTATTGAGATATAATTCACATACTATGAAATTCACCCTTTTAAAGTGTGCAATTTAAGGTTTTAGTACAGACATAGAGTTGTGCAGCCGTCACCACCATGTAATTTCAGAACACTTTTCTCTTTCCCCAAAGAAATCTCATCCCTGTTAGGAATCATTCTCCATTCTTCCCTTCCACAGTCCATGGCAAACACTGATGTACTTTTCTGTCTCTATGGATTGGCCTATTCTGGACATTTCACATAAGCAGAATCAGATACTATGTGGCCTTCTGTGTCTAACTTCTTTCACTTAATGGTTTTCAAATTTCATACATATTATAGCATGTATGTTTCCAGTTCTCTTGAGTTTAACATAGGAGTAGAATTGCTGGAAAAGATGTGAATTTTATATTTAGCTTTTGGGGGAACTGCCAGGCTGTTTCCTAAAGCCATTGCACCATTACATTTCCACCAACAGTGCATGGGGATTCCAACTTCCCCACACCCTCTCCAACACTAGTTATTATTTCTCTTTTTTAGTTTAGCCATCCTAGTGAGTATGCGGAGAAGGCAATGGCACCCCACTCCAGTACTCTTGCCTGGAAAATCCCAAGGATGGAGGAGCCTGGTAGGCTGCAGTCCATGGGGTCGCTAAGAGTTGGGCACGACTGAGCGACTGCACTTTCACTTTTCACTTTCACACATTGGAGAAGGAAATGGCAACCCACTCCAGTGTTCTTGCCTGGAGAATCCCAGAGACGGGGGAGCCTGGTAGGCTGCCGTCTATGGGGTCGCACAGAATCGGACACAACTGAAGTGACTTAGCAGCAGCAGCAGCAGCAGCAGTGAGTATGAAGTGGTATCTCACTGTGGTTTTAATTTGTATTTCTCTAATGATAATAATGTTGAGCATCTCCTCATATCTTTGGCCATTTATGTACTTTCTTAGGAAAAGTGTCTAATCACATCATTGCCTGTTGTTTAATTGGGTTATTCATCCTTTTAGTGTTGAGTTAGATAAATATTTTAATATAAGATTTTATTCACTCCCACTGATATGGAAAAAAAAATCAGCTCTCTAAGAAAAAACAGGTTATTATTACTTGCTATTTGCTTGGAGGCTCTTTCATGGCTAGGCAAAAAAAAAAAAAAAACAGAGTAGACATGTTCTCCCTACTCTCACCTCCCCTTCTCTAAATCCTGGCCCTCCTCCCTCTCCATGCTGAAACTCTGTCTTGCCCTCTCTTTCCTACTCCTGAGCACTCCCATTTCTGTCTAATGTGCCATCTTGAACCATTTCTATAGACGGATATAGTCCAAAGAGGCAGGAAATTAGAAGGTTGTCTGTCTCATGACTCTTCCAAGCACAGGACCTGGAAGATGGTAAGAGTAAGGTCAAATACCTTTCCTTTTCGGACCTCTTGTGCTTAACTCAACCTTGTCATTGACAAAGCTGGCAGGGGCAACATGGGGGTGGAGGTGGGGGCAAGAGGGAACCCGAGAACTAGTGACCGAAAGTGAGTTCTTCCTCCTCAGGAACTCTGTGTCCTAAGGCAAGTTACCTATTTTCTCCAAAGCTTGATTTTCCTTACCTGCAAAATAAGGTGATATTTTGCAGATAATAAGTTTGGATTTCCTCTACCTGTCTTCCAAGAATTCTGTGATGATAAAATAAATTAATAATGTAAAAATGCCTCATAAAATGTAATATAAATGAAAATTTTACTGCCTAGGAGTAAGAACTCAGCTTCTGTATAGAGTTACAATTGTAACTGAGTAAGCTTTAGAAAAATATTGTAATACAGCACTTCTGAGTAACTTCTCACAATATATAGTTTATACATGGAGTACAGTTTTTCATCTGAGAGTACTGTTTTATTTTGTAATTCCTAGTTGTTTGCAAAAGTTTTATATAAAAATGAACTAACAAGTTAAAATTCCCTACATTTAATTTATTCACAGAAGCATGTTAAATAAGAACTTTTCTCTCTCTTCATAGATATTTTATCTTCAAACTAAAATATATATTCAATATTATATACTTTAAGTCAAAACCTTAACTAGGATTTTTATCAAGTTTATTTTGAGCACTTCATATGGTCCTAGTAGTATGATAAGCATTATGTCACTTAATGTTCACATCGGAAAAAAACAATTATTCTCCCCATTTTTCTCCCCATCTTTCAGATAAGAAAACTGATACTTAACTAAGTCATTGTCAACCGATAGTAAGAGACAAACCTGGGATTTGGAGTTCAGTCTGTTTCACCCTAATCTCACCCTTAGAACCCCCATGTTTGTGATACACCAAAGAGAAAAAGAATGCTGAAGAACTGGAGGGTGGTTCTTTTGCATTCATTTGAGTTATTTTCACATTTCATTAAAGGATTACTTTAGAAAGACTACAGGAAAGAAATCAAAAGAACTGGAAAAGATAATTGATTCATGGACAAGGGCTAATTGCTTCCTACTTGGTCTTTAGTTAAGAAATGAAGGAAATTTTACTGAGAGTCAGAATTGTTAAAGATATGAATTATTAAAGGGAGTTGCAATATCTACTTTTCTGAAGGACTCTACACAGATTAAATCTCATCTTCGGTAGACTCTGTGAAATTCAGTTAGGAAACTAGAATCAAAGGAGTGACTAAAACTAGTTCAGTGAGCCACCACATGAATATGATAGCTTATGAATGTTTATAAAGGAAAAATTCAATGTAAAATTTTTCTTTAAGAAATAAAACCTAAAAATACCTTAGAAGCCAATAATGTTACTTACTAAAAGGATAAAAAAGAACTTTGAAAAAGTATAAGTTAAACATAAATAAACACATAAACATACAGTCATATGCCCACTTTTAATTACATATATGAAATATATAGTTATATATAATTTTAGATAGTTCTTAGCAGCAAGGATAGAAATTTTGTTGTAGAAATAATAAGATCAACCCAAGCTAAGTTTTAGAAATGTATTTGCATGTTACACTCACATCATTCTAACTCCTACCTCTTACATCTTTTAAAATCTTAATTTCCTTCTTTTTAATTTGTGTCTCATCTTGCCAATTACAAACGTGCTGTTTTTAAATTACTCACTTGGTTAAGCATTTAAAAGAAAAGACGTGAACTCTTCTTCTGCAAAGTATAAAATTAAAAACATTGATTGCTTTTAAGTCACCAGTTTAAAATAAAGCCCAGCTGTGAGGATTTTTAAATTAAAAGCTTCATTCTGTTTCCTCTTACTTTTTTCACATACAATGCTGGACAGAACATAGATTTTAACATGAACAGTGGAGTGAAATATGAGCGTAGACTTGAACCTCTAATGAGCTAACTAATTCTTTTTCCAGAAGGTTAGACTACTACTAGTTTGCCCAGCAAGCTGTAAAGAGGATTTTTCAGAAATCCTGCCAACTCAAAACTTCCTTTTTATCAATGTAATTTCTTATTTTCATTCCAGTTGGAGAATTCAGTTTGAAATACTGTCTGGAGTATTCTGCCTCAAAGTGCAAGTCTACTTTGTTTGATGGATGTCAGGAGCCTATTAAATATAATCACAGAAAAATGTATTTACTATGGAAGCAGTTAAATTATTCCAGGAATCTCAACAAACCAAATGTTCCCATGAATAAAAGCCGCGTTCAATCAGTGCTTCAAACAGGCTTAGACTAACTTAGGATGTAAAAATGCAGGTAAGTCATGACTAATCATCAGTGGAGACCGGTTCAAAGAGTAGCCAGCATCTTCACATATGGTTTTCACTGAACTAAAACATGCTCTTTGGGATACACACACACCCACACACACACACACACACACACACACACACACACACACACACGTACAGATGCCTGAATCAGGGATAAATCCATTCTGAAATAGCCCATTTTAATGACCCTTCCAGATATTTAGCTCTGGAAAGTTATCTGATGCCAATTTTACATGGCCATATCATTCCTCAAATACATTTTTGTAAAATAAAATTTTTGCTAGTAAAAGCATGGATTTAAATCTAGCACTTGGAGATAGTTATGAAAATGTAAGCCCTAAATTATTTTAAGAAAATATCTAAGTTACCTATGTGTTCACAATAGTTTACTCTTCTTTTGAGTGGGGGTTGGGAGGAGAGTATGTTACATCTAAAGTATTTGTTAAACGCATGTTCACGTGCGTTCCTTGAATAAGGAGAATCTAAATGCTGTCTGGTGGGAAAATATTATCCTCATTGCTTTTTTCCCTCCCTTCTCCAAGACATGACTCATAGGTATTATAGCTCTTGGTTTCCAATGTGCTTATTTGAAATAAATGATGCTAGAATTCAGAGAATCATTTAAAGCCACTCAAAACATTTATTAAAAGGGTTTATAGTTAACAAACCACAATTTGTCATCACAAATTTTAATCAGAATAGATGAAATAATAAATGCCTTTGAAGAGACAGGAAGACACAGAAACCTGAAAAGCTTGGCTTTGTTGCCTGATCATTTGGCCCTCTGCTTCCTGAGGGGGTGGAAGGAGAACTAGGCTAGTGGTTAGAGGCCCTGGGGCTCTGATCCCGGCTTCACTCTTTTAACTCAGCAGACTTCAGGCAGCCAGTCATCCTTCCTAAGCCCTTATTTCTTTATTTATTGAAACGAAAAGCAAAGAAAAACAATTGTACCCATTTTCTTCTCTTCTATATGAATGGCATGGATTCCTCACCAATCAGCTTCCCTGGCAGCTCAGTTGGTAAAGACTCCATAACCAGCAAGCAGCCTCAAATCCTGAATCTCTTCTCCCAGTGCCCCTTTGTCACAGGTCTTAAAGCCTGGGTTTGACGAGAACACTTCTCTCAGTCTAGGGCTTCTCCAATCTTATATTTTTAAAAAATTCCCCAAGGCCTATGGTTTTGGCTTTTTCATCCTCTACTTCTTATCTTTGCTATTTGCATCAGTATTTTTTGTTCTCTCACCATCATTTTCCCTTGATCATCAAAGCCCTAGCGCTAGGTCACTATCTTGCTCTCCAACTCAAGTCTTCCTATTCCCCCGGTGACTTTAGTTGTATAGCCAAGAGCCCAATGAGGGTGGAAGGAGGGATACATTATGGGTTTGGGATGAACATATATACACTATTATATGAAATAGGTAACTAACAAAAGGACCTACTACAGAGCATAGGAAACAGTGCTCAATATTTTGTAATAACCTATAAAGGAAAAGAATCTAAAAAAGTTATCTACATCTATAAAGCTGAATCACTCAGCTGTATACCTAAAACTGCTGCTGCTGCTGCTGTGTCACTTCAGTCGTGTCCGACTCTGTGCAACTCTGTAGACGGCAGCCCACCAGGCCTCCCATCCCTGGGATTCTCCAGGCAAGAACACTGGAGTGGGTTGCCATTTCCTTCTCCAATGCATGAAAGTGAAAAGTGAAAGTGAAGTCGCTCAGTCGTGTCCGACTCTAGCGACCCCATGGACTGCAGCCCACCAGGCTCCTCCGTCCATGGGATTTTCTAGGCAAAAGTACTGGAGTGGGGTGCCATTGCCTTCTCCGATACCTAAACCTAAACAACACCAAATCAACTACACTCCATTTAAAAAAAAAAAAGAATCCATTTAACATACTGTTGCCTTCGTTCCTTAATTTCCTCATCTACAGTCCCTTTCTTACTTACTCATAGGATCACTTGGTCATTACCCCTAGCTGTACCATCTCTGTAGTCTTTAATTCATATATCCCACATTAGAGATACAAGTTTCCATCCTTCCAGAATGTTTGTTCAACACTGCTCACTAACCTGCCTTCTGACCTCACTGGAGCCTTCAGGCCACTGATGCCCCTACTCTCTCCCAACCCACTAGTCCTCTCCTTTCTTCACTTTCCCTACATCCAGCTTGGGTTGCATTCTTTATCATTTCAATAATTCTTATAAAAATCCTTTTGCCAAGTACCTTGTACTCCCTTATTTTCATATTACACATTGCAACATACTAATCTTAGATGGAACCATTTAGATGTATGCATTTCTCTGGTAATTAGCAATGTTGAGCATCTTTTCATGTGCCTTTTGGCCTTTTTTTTTTTTTTTAATACTGGGCTCTGTGTGCATGAGTGCTCAGTCTTTGAGTGCTCAACTCAAGTGCTCAACTCGAGTGCTCAACTCTTTGAGACCCCATTGGCTATAGCCCACCAGGCTTCTCTGTCCATGGGATCTTCCGGACAATAATACTGAAGAGGGTTGCCGTTTCCTCCTCCAGGAGATCTTCCCAACCCAGGGATCAAACTCACGCTTCCTGTATCTCCTTCACTGTCAGGCAGATTCTTTACCACTGAGCCATCTGGGAAGCCTGTAATATTGAGCTGTGCTTGCTTGTGTGTGTGCTAAGTCACTTCAGTTATGTCCAACTCTTTATGATCCTATGGACTGTAGCCCAACAGGCTCCTCTATTTAGGAGGATTCTCCAGGCAAGAATGTTGGAGTGGGTTGCCATGCGCTCCTCCAGGGGATCTTCCCGATCCGGGGATCTGAACCCACGTCTCTGTAAGTCTCCTTCATTGGCAGGTGGGTTCTTTACCACTAGCACCACCTGGGAAGCCCAATATTGAGTTGTGTAAGCTGTTAAATGTTTTGAATAAACCCAAATCATCCTAAAGACTTGGATAAGACCTGTATGTTTATTCCAAAAAAGAGACAGTTACTATAAGGTAGACTCGTTCCTGCACATGGATCCCAGTCTTAAGGAGAGGCCAGTCTCACAAGGAGAAGGGGTTGTCACTGGTTAAGTACAAGAAAGTAGGAGAGAAAAACAAGAATAGCACCACACAGCAACTGTGATATCCCACACTAATCCTGCTGAGCTGCTGTCCAAAGAGAAGAGCTACGTTGACGTCAGGCCTCAAGGCCTGGTTGTCACTGTGTGTGTCCTGCTGCAAGGCTACTCTCTCTGGGCCACATATAGCCAAGTCTTTCCACTGTGAAAAGATTGGAGCATCACTCTTGCATCTTCCCCTCTCACCCTAGAAATGCTTTTATATATATTTTATACAGCAGAGAGTTCACAAGGCATACAAGAAAACACAGAATGCGGGGGGCGGGGGGAGGGGGTTAGAACTGCTTAAGCTTAGAAAGGCAAATCATCCAATTTTGCCAATTACTTATTTCTGCAGTACTCCAATGTATGAACCACAATTTATACACCACTACCATTAAAAACTGCAGTATCTGTATGCAGTTATAAAAATAATTAAACTATGGATTTAGACAGAAACTAGTGGTGAGACAAGACCACTAAACTTAAGAAAAATGTATTTAGTGTACATAAACAATAAGTCAGAAATCTTTCTAACACCGTCAGGTAATCAGTATGTCACAGCTTTCCCCCATGAGGGGAAACAAAATCTAATGATCATTGACTCCATCTGAAAACAGCCACAATCACATCAACAGATGGGTGACTGTCAATTAGCCATTTGTTAACCAGTGTGGATGTCTTGGCAGCTCTCACGCAACCTCAACAAAATGAAGGAAGGAAGGCATGAACAAGGATGAAGGGGTGAATTCTCCTTGATCATATTTTTAATTTTTCACAGCAGCTTGTATTCTTGATAGAAAAATAATTTGATGGGAAAATGATAAGAAGAGAAAAAGAGACTCTTATCCACCATAAATGGGGGCCCTTTCTCCAAGACTTTTATGGATTGCGAGGTTTCTCAGAAAAGTTACCATTTTAATTTTAAATGTGCTAATATCAGAAACATCAAAGGAAGAGATTATAGCCTTAAGCAGTTGTCTGTAATTGTTTAACTTATAAACATATTAATGTATAGTAAAATTTATTCAGCTTTTTCTTCTAATAGCATTGGTTTTCATGCCAATTTCCTCATTAGAAGTTGACACATGTTAATGTTCAAGGGCAAATCTGAAGGTTTAAATTAAAGTGAACGATCTCTAAAACAAAAGCATACCGCCTTTAGACCAAAATATATGAGAATCACCAAGGTGCATGTTAAAAATTCAGATTCCAAGACATGTCTCTGTAAATTTTAATTTAATGGAACTGAGATATGGTCAAGGAATGTGAATTTAAGTAAGTACTCCAGAGGATTTATCTGAAGAGCACACCTTAAGAAAAGCTGTCATGGAAAAAGAAATTTGGACTACTCTTATTCTTTAAATGTATTAGTTTAAGAAAATTAAAACCTTGCAAGGCACAATATTTTAATATCCTCAATTTTTTGTATGATTTATTACCAGAACATGCCAGTAGATTCTAGATCCTGTGTTTCTAATTTTAATGTTGATAATAATCCCCTGAAGATCTTGTTAAAATGTTGATGATAACTCTTTGGGTCTATTGCAGGGCCTGCGGTTCTGTGCTTCTAATAAGCTCCCAGGTAATGTTGATGCTGCTAGACTGCAGGCCATATATTGAGTAGCAAGGTTCTAGATAGTGGTACTCAAATTTCGGCATGCGTTAGAACCAGCTAGTCAAAACACAAATGGCAAGCTCCACCTAAGTCATAGAGGCAGAGGCAGAGACTGGACTGATGAGGTTGCAAGTCAAAGACTACTGGCCATCACCAAAAGCTCCAAAAGGCACACATACAAAATGTATTCTCCCCTAAATCCCCCCCCAGGAATCCAGCCCTACCGACACCTTGAGTCTGGAGTCATGCTGGAGAATTCACATCTTTAACAAATTCATCGGTGGTAATGATACTGCTGATCTGAGGACCACACTTCATAAATTACTGTTCTAGGCCATATGCTCAGTTGAGTACAACTATTAGCGACCCCATGGACTGTAGCCACCAGGCTGCTCCATCCATGGGATTTCCCAGTCAAGAATACTGGAGTGGATAGCCATTCTCTTCTCCAGGGGATCTTCCCAACTCAAGGATTGAACCCGCATCTCTTGCATCTCCTACATTGGCAAGTGGCTTCTTTACCTCTAGCGCCACTCCCCATAGTCTTGGGGAGGTACCATCACTGAGAAATACCTTTCAGAACTTAGACTTTCCCCTTTTCTCAAACTCTTTAGAGTTCTGGCAAATAACAAAAGCAAAGTATCTCCACAAATCCTAGAGAACATCACCATCACTGTCTCCTGTTATTTCCCTTTTCTGGTCTTTTGGGAAACAGGACATGAGCAGTAAAGGAAAGTACATGTGTTCAATTTAAAACAGATGAATAAAGACTCATTTTAGGCAGAGATAAGAAGGGTTTGTGTACTTGGATTTTATAATTTATTTTAACCCTAGTACAAAGCTTTGAAATGATATTACTTTTAAAATGTATAACCTAGGGACCATCAGACAAAAAAAGTCCTTTTTGTGATGGAACATGCCAGCATTTGTATGGGGCTTAAGCTAGTTACCACCATAACCTGGCTCAGGCTTCCCTGGAGAGACTGAAATGTCCACATTTTTGTTGATGTTCCTATGAGTTGAAGAATTGAGGGTCTTATTGAAATGTGTTTTACCTTGTAGGGCTAACCTGTAAACATCATTAAGCTCCACCTTGGCTTCATTGCATTTATGTAATCAACAAAGAGCTTTGAGCATCTACCATGTGCTATGAACAGGTCTCAGCACTGGAGATACTGTCATCAACAAGAGTGACAAGATCTCAGCTCACATGGAGCTCACACTGAAGGTGGGGAGGGAGCTAGTAAATAAATAAGATAACAAGGCCATTTCTGAGAGAACAGCGAATGATGTGGAGAAAACAGTGTGTAATGATTTCTTTTTAAAGGACTGCTTCCTTACATTGGATGGTCAGGGAGAGTTTCTGTGAAAAGGTAATTAGTAAGCTAAGGCATGAATGACAAGAAAAAGCCAGCTGTGGTGGTCATCAAATTACCTAGCCACAGTCACTTTTACTATTTTAGTGTATTTTAGGGCATAGGAGACACTTTCTGATGAGGGAGGAACAAAGAGAAATCAGGAAAGTCTAAAGAATTGAGGGCTGCTTTAGTAATGGGACTGGTGGGTTCGTGGGCTGCCATGGAGGCCTTGGGTTGCCAGGAACTACATGAGGGCATGAGTTTTTTGGGATGGATTATATTCTGGACCACACCTCTCAACTATTTTTGAAATTCATGCATTAAAAATAGTCAGACTCCAATCTGGCGAGGTTCTAACCCCAACTGAGTCATTGCAATGGTGAAATACTTAATTATTTTCAGGTTTGAGCAGCTGTGAGGCCCAGCCCCACAGGCACACACTTCAAAGACTTGGCAGTTGTTCTCAATTTTTCCATTTCTGAAGCAACAAAGAGCAGACTGAACTTCTGCCAGGCTGGACAATATGGTCAAAGTTTACTAAGGACCCCGACTAGGCAGATCCATGTCTGAGGTTCTTTGGTGAATTCAATAGAACAGTACACAGGATCCTAATGTCCCAGCTCAAAGTGCACCCAGCAGCCCATTCTCTCTCCCTCCCCTGCAGTGGCCCCCAACCCATGCCAGTTTCTTCCCATCATTCCTTTGAATAGATTCAACTTTAAAGGCAAGTAGAATTTTCTAGTCATTCAAGAATAATAATTGACTCACATCTTGCTGATTGGTTTGTCATGCTTCAAGTTTACTGTCAAAGGTATGGCCCTCCATGTTCTGAAGGGTTTCCATTCATAGATGGAGAAGACAGAAAGGGCTTGGGTGGCAGTTGTCAGTACCAGCATTGGCCTTGGTTAAATATGTGAAGAGAGGACATTTTCTATGAAGTTCTCTTCTATCTGCCTTCCTCTCTTATTCTTCATCCTCTCCCACAAGGTCCCAGAGCTTGCTCCTGGGGAACTCACTTTCATATTTGACCTCCATTAACAAATTCTGAAAATATTTTCATTCTCCTTTCTCCATCACTGTCTGTATCTTTCCCATTTCTTCAAATCCCCATTAGGTAACTGGTTAATCTGAAAAGTTAGTTCTAGAACAGTGCCACTCAAAGTGTGAAGCTCCTACAAGCAGCATCATCATAACATGGGAATTTATTAAAATGTATAATATCTGCCCATCCCCCAGCTAATGAATTCTGGGAGAGAGAAACAGTAATCGGTGTTTTTGGTGTGGTTTATATGATCCTTATACAAACTTATAACTGAGAGACACTGTTGCAGGGTATAAATAAGAGATCATGGATCATCGTCACTTTCAGATGTCATGTATTCTGCTTTTTAAAGAAGCCTTCGAAGTCTTATTCTAAAAGCATGACTATGTGAAAACTGGGCAGAAGACATCCTATTGTGTACCGCTAACCATCCTACATAGTAGCCCTGGGTTCCCGAGGCTGTGAGAACCATACTGATGACAGAGAGGCTAGTTTCAAATAGGGACCTCGGAATGTACACTCAGAAGCCATCAGAACATCTTGCTTGAAGTTCCCGACAGGTAGATTAGAATATCGTGGCACTCAGCCACAGCCCCAGTGTTCGGAAGAGAGAGAAAAAGAGCTCCTGAAACAGCCTCCCTTGTGATGCTAATGGCCCACCTCCAACGACACATCATTTATTGAATTGAAAGGAGGTCTGATATGGGCAAGGTGTGATGACCTGGCAATTTATTTTACTTCTCCGTGTCACAGACCTGTTTCTGTGGGCCCAGCAGGGTCAAAGAGCTTAAAACGTTATCTAGAATAAGACAAACGTGTTATTTTCCTCTTGCTTTATTCTTCTATTTTTTTTCCCTTAATGATTAATTAAGAGACATTCCTCTTCTTGAGAAATTTGAGATGAGGCTGTACCAACCATTATGGTCATTCATAATAGCTAATGTCTACAAGATTAAGCTTGCTTGGGAATCCATGGGCCAGAATTTCTAGCGAAAGAATTTTTACTAAGCCTATGTACCGCCACCTCCTTCCCAAATCTTTTCTGTACCGTATCATCCTCTCAGGCATAAATTTTCCACCAGAGAAGGATTTAGCCTTCTCTGTAAAGTCTTTTAGGATGATGTGTCTTCTGGCTGGCAGTGTTTGAAAGTCAAGCAAACAAGCCTTCCAGGGCTCACATTGAGTTAAGAAAACATTTTCTGCATGACATTTAGGGCCAAATTAGGGACCAAAGTCCTCATTCTTTTACTCAAGACTAGGTTTATGTCTCCACAGGCAATGTGAAATGGAGTGTGGAGAAATGATCTCATGAAATAAATTAATTTAGACAGGATGCCTATTTTGTTCATACCCCACAGAGAGAGAGTGTGTGTGTGTGCGTGCCTGTGGGCTTAACAGCAGGTTAGGGAAACAGTAACAACGAAGAGATGAAGGGAAAGAGCTCTAAGTAGTGGTAAGATCAGGCTTTTCCTCTAGGCATTACTGTTTACCAATCATATGACCTGGGGCGAGACTTCTAGAGCCTCTGTTTTCTCGACTTTTAGATGATTTTATGAAACCCATTTGACTACTTCCCAGGGTTGTAAGGAACAGGATAATTAACAAGTGTATTCCATATAGATATATCAAAGTTGTTACTGTCATTAACTATCCCTTCTAATATTTGCACCCAGTTCCGTAGAGACACATTTTCTGGGGGACGTGTTCACACACCATGACTTTGAACTTTTATCCTCTCCCACCCAGACACTGGAGCCACACACTTACCAACACTAGATGAACTTGCTGTCCGAGTAATGATCCTAACCATAGTTGCCCCCAGAACAAGATATCAGAATAGGAAATTGAATCTGAGCTTCTCACATGGAAGGCCAAGGCATTAGTCATGGTGAGCACACTGGGGGTTTTTCATCTGAGTTTGACTGGTTGGGTTCATGAAATCACTTTCATTTTTCATCAGGAGATTCCAAGTTTTATATATTTATTATCCCTCTCATTATTTCACAGCCAGCAGCATATTTAACTTGTAGCAGTGCCTAACTTGGAATAATTTTGGAAACCACAATGCTTATGAGGCATGGCTTACTGGGGCACCAGCAAGCAAATCTTGCTCTTTATTAACACACTGGGTTAAATATTGCTTACATTTGCACCCTGATGTGCCCTGTCATTTCAGCTTTTTTCCTCCTTAACAACAACTAGAGAACCTGGGGATAATTCAACTTGGGCCTCCCCATCCCCCTGTCTCTACCTTGTCACAGTTCCAAGTAAGCTGGTGCAAATATAATTTATGTAACTCCCTGTATTCATACTGAAAAGTATTGACCATTGAGTGGCAACAGCAATAACAGTTATTTTCATGGCAAATGTGCTTCAGTGAAATATAGTACAGGGTTGCCTCTGCCTCCTTCAAGCCACAGTCTACTCTTAAAAAATTAGTGTCCATGGGTGGTTGTCAATATAGATCAACCTAAGGGGAAAAATATGTTCACTGAGAAGTTCTTTGGCCTGAGACTATAATACACAAGGAACATGGTGATTACAGATGGATTTTTGCCTCTTTATATGTTTTTATTCTTTTCCTATACTGCCCCCTCTGTGAGTTCATTTGGCTCATATTTTACTAGTGTAGCCATAAAGGAGTGAGTTAAGGTCACCCAATTTATTTAATAAAACACAATTTAAGTCTCTGCCTTCAGAAATAAAATGTCTATATGTTTCACTTAGCGTTATTTTTATAAATTTAATGAGATTATTGAATTAGCACATTTTTCTCTAGTAGGAAAGATTTGGGTCATTCCTCTGATTTCCCATTCAGGCAGTAATATGAGATGGAAGGAGGAGGGGGAGAGAGGTAGTATTAGAATAAGAGAAAGAGAAAGAGGAGAAGGTTAAGAAGGAAGGTAACATTTGTGCTAATTCACTTCAGAATCAGGAGGGTAATAGAGATTCTTATACAAGAAGTATCTGGAATGTGGCTCTTGTGTATCCAAAGAACCCTAAGAAATCAGTCACACTGTTCTCTTTCTTCAGCTCACCTTGGAAATTCATGACAATACCACTGTTTAAAAACCTCAGAAAAAGACAATCCTGTAACTTTCTGAGTTTAAACTGGGCTAAAAATGGAGTTGTTGAATTGGTTTATTCCAGCATGTAGCACAATGCCCAGAACACTCAAAAAAAAATTTTTTTTTGAATAATGCATGAGTGAACAGAGAATGTTTCCCTTGGATCTGTCCTATCTAGCTCAGGGCAGTATGGTAAAATGATTATGAATTGAGACCATGAAGCCAGATTTGGTTTCACATTCCAGTTCTGCTATTTCTTTGACCTTTAGCTTTTTTGCACCTCAGTTTCCTTACCTATGAAGTGAGGATATTAGGGTCTACTTCATAGGATCATGGTGAAGATTGAGTAGACTCTTCTTAGAATAATGTCTGACACAACTGAAGTGTTTTCAGGGCCACCATGTTGTATAACTCTATGGAACACTTTCCACACCACAATCTACATGGGTAGTACTCCCCCCAGAGTTGTGCAAGGTCCCTCAATGACCCTGACCCATTGCTATTGTTATTATATTATTTTATTATTATTATCATATTCTGCTTTGGCCTGTTTTTCCTTAGTCTTTTTATTAATATCTAAAAGCTATGCAGAGAAATATTAGCATGCATTATGTGAAGTGGAAGGGAGAAGGAAATGGCAACCCACTCCAGTATTCTTGTCTGGAGAATCCCAGGGACAGAGGAGCCTGGTGGGCTGCCGTCTAAGGGGTCGCACAGAGTCGGATGTAACCGCAGCAACTTAGCAGCAGCAGCAGCAGCAGCATGTGAAGTGCAATATAAGGAATACCTTTTGTACATATAGAAGAAAATAAAAGCATTTTCTATATTATGTCTCTTTTAAAGTAGTTCCCTTCTCCAAGACAAACATGTGGAAAAACCATCTTCACTAAGAATGAAGATCTCTTCATTCAGGTAATAGCAATACATTTGGCTCAGGACCAAGTTAGTCTCTTTAGGTTGAGAATATGCGTAATTGCCAGCCTAAATGTTATTCTGTGATAGCCTGGAAAAAAGGAACAGTGTTGAGAGAGATACAAAAAAGGCTGGCCAACAAAAGATCCAGATCACATCTCTAGAAATTAGGAACCACTAATCAACTAACAGAACAAAACAGAAACCACCACAATGCCAATCCCTTCTGACTGACCATAAGTTTTGCCTCATCAGAAACACACAATAGCCAGGACATGGAAGCAACCTAGATGTCCATCAGCAGATGAATGGATAAGAAAGCTGTGGTACATATACACAATGGACTATTACTCAGCCATTAAAAAGAATACATTTGAATCAGTTCTAAGGAGGTGGATGAAACTTGAGCCTATTATACAGAGTGAAGTAAGCCAGAAAGAAAAACACCAAAACAGTATACTAACGCATATATATGGACTTTAGAAAGATGGTAATGATAACCCTGTATGCGAGACAGCAAAAGAAACACAGATGTATAGAACAGTCTTATGGACTTGTGGGAGAGGGCGAGGGTGGGATGGTTTGGGAGAATGGCATTGAAACATGTATATTATCATATGTGAAATGAATCAAAAGTCCAGGTTTGATGAATGATACAGGATGCTCGGGGCTGGTGCACTGGGATGACCCAGAGGGATGATACGGGGAGGGAGGTAAGAGGGGGGTTCAGGATTGGGAACACGTGTACACCTGTGGCGGATTCATGTCGATGTATGGCAAAACCAATACAATATCATAAAGTAATTAGCCTCCAATTAAAATAAATAAATTTATATTAAAAAAAGTTTAAAATGGAAAAAAAAAAAAAAAACAGAGACAATTGCCTAAAGAGCACGGAGAAACTAGTTCCCACCCTCTGGAGTTCTAGCCACTCCTTCTGTCTCAGTCTTCACCTCAGTGTCCTGTCATGGCTTACAAGGACAGCTTCACAAACAGAAAGAGGTTTTTTTTTTTTTTTTTTTTTAACTATATAAAGGACCCAAATTAACTTTAGAAACTCAAGTTCTTTTCAGATGGAGAATTCATTTCCTGCAAGAAATGTGCATTTAAAACTTGTTAACAAAAGTCTTCTCAGAAGCTTGTTTGTCTTTTACTATTTTCCACAAGGTAATTAAATAGCAACTCACAAAAAGTCCAATGAGGAAAGGAAGATGTATAACCAAGAGGAAAGATTTTATTTTTTAATTGCCACTATTAGATCTTAAAAGCAAAAAAAAAAAAAAAATTGTTCCTCCCCCCAAGTTATTACATAAAAATGGCTGGATAAATGAAGATTATAATCCCTAGAACTGCAAAGAAAGAAAAAGAGAATGGGAGTGATTTCTTTCATGCAGTCTGTTTCTCCTATCACACCACCCCACTGAAATACATGATAGAAGGAAACACTAATTCTGGATTGATCTCAAGTTGCCATTGTCTAAAGTCAAAAAATGAGAAAGGGAGAAATGAAGAGACCAGGAAAAGAGAGAAGGGAAGGAAGGAAAGTAAGAAGGAAGGGAAAGCAGAAGGAAGGAAAGGAATGAAATTGGAGGTAAGACATTCAGTATATTTGCTTTCTGAAGCAAATAATAGAAAATGCATAAGAGATTAGGACCCTGCCCCACCAGTGTTGATGTATTAAGGTCCAGAAGAAACTTCCCACCTTCCCAGTCTTCATCCTTGACATGTAGACTTTTATCTTCAAGGTAATGTTGTGACCAAGCACCTGTAGAAATCACATTCACGTTTGAGACAAAAATAAGGCAAATAGCCCCAACACCTTCTTGAGGGGCTTTGTCTTTTTATTTGTAAAAGGAAACCAATCTTAGAATATTTCCCATTATATCTCATTGGCAGAACTGTACCTGGTGACCACCACTGAGTGAGGCAGATCTAGGAAATGGCAGATTTCCAAGTTAGAGAAAAGCAAGGAAAATGATTGGGAATGGGTATAGATTCAGCCAACCCAAGTCAGCAAAATGGACTACAACAAAATGCATTTGAAATGAAAGTAATTGAATTAAATTAGAAACCTTCCAGAATGCCCTTAATTGCCTTAGAGCAGCATCTGTGGTTGTAGTGAGAGCCCAAAGATTAAATGCCAAGTCAAACCACACAGCCGTTCCTTCTTTGTGCAGGGTAGATGATATGGCTCTGGGAAATTGGGAGAAAAGGAATATTTACAATTCATCAAACCCAGTTGATTGGGTTCTATTCTAACCTTTGTTATACTGTATGACATAGGGGTTAAGAACATGGACTTTGGAGCCAAACAAGCTTAGGTAAAATTCTGACTCTCACTTACAAGCTGTATGACCTTGGATAAGTAATGGGTTAGTTTCTATAAAATCCTATTTGTTCAGAGTTGCTGCTAAGTCGCTTCAGTCGTGTCCGACTCTGTGCGACCCCATAGACAGCAGTCCACCAGGCTTCCCGTCCCTGGGATTCTCCAGGCAAGAACACTGGAGTGGGTTGCCATTTCTTTCTCCAATGCATGAAAGTGAAGTCACTCAGTCGTGTCCAACTCTTCGCGACCCCATGGACTGCAGCCTACCAGGCTCCTCCGTCCATGGGATTTACCAGGCAAGACTACTGGAGTGGGGTGCCATTTGTTCAGAGTAGTTCAGCGTAAATCAGATAATTGCATAAAACATGGCAGAATCTGCCAGCTGTGCGTCACTTCTTTCACATGGTAAAATTGTACTTGGAAAATAGCTGCCCAGGCATTGACTACACTTCCCAAAACTTTTTGCAGCCAGGTGCAGCCATGTGACTAAGCCCCAGACAACAGAATTTAAGCAAAATGACACTTTTCAGCCCATAAACGCTGCACAACACAATCCTCTGTGCTAAATTTCCACTTCCTGCTTACTGTAATAGCCCCAGAGAGACCCTTGGAGACCACACAGACTACCGTGAATCTGAGTCCCTGAATGACTGAACAACTAACCCAGACTCTTACCTAAGAGAGAAATAAATTTCAACATTCCTCAAGCCACTAACTTATTGTTTAGTCTCATTACAGTAACTTCACCTACCTAAACGTTGATCCTGGCACACAGTAAGCCCCCAATAAATTGTAACTACCCTCCAATAATCAGGAAAAAGGAAATGTCAGTGTAGTTTTTTTCCCTCTGTGATGAAATCATAGTATTAATACAAATGAGCAATGGAATCTTTTTTCCAGTTCTAAAAATTCACAAAGTTATTGTTTTACAGAGACTATTGCATGTTTATTAAATTAACCTTTTTAAAAACCATTGAGCACCTACAGCTAAATTCTAATAGTTTAGTGAAAAATAATATAATGGTGAGTGTTGACACAATTACCACATTACTCTTACAAAAGAATTCTCCAGCAAAGTCTGTTGTTATTGAAGAAATAATAAGAATACACTAAGAAAAATTAAGGAATAAAACCCTTAGGGGAGTTCTCTCTAATCATATAGTTTCAAATAAAACTCTAGTGATTCGATCAGAGCCATATTGACTTTAAGAAAATAGTTACTTAAGTAATCATAACTGAATTCCATTCAAGTAAAAATATTTAACATTCTCAAGGTTCAAATATTTTAAATCATAAAAATAAATTACCCAACTACACAATGATAGGAGAATTTGGGCGGGGGCGGGGTGTGGGGGCAGGGGGCGGTGGCAGTTGTACATCTTTTACTTGTTAGTTTTTTAAACCCCTGAAGACTTGCCTTTCAGTAAAAGAATTTATGTAAAATATGCTTCCTCTCTTTTGACCTCTCCTCTCACAAAGTAGGAGAGCACTTTGTAGAATAGAAAGTGAGTCATTTATATATACATACATATCCCTTTTTTTCCTCACAATTTATAAATCTAAATTAGCTCTTCTTGCTCTGGGAAGCACTTTAGAGCAGTTCTGAAAGAAATAACTTACTTGAAACAGAGAGTATCATGGATTCTTTGGATGTATGATAATTAGACAGGGACATTTGATTTTTTTTTAAGTCATTGTAGATATTCACCTTCTTACAGAAATCAATATATGAGTATAGTATGAAGGATGCAATCTAATAAACAACTTGCTCTCTCAAGTCCAATATGAACATACTTTTCTTTTTAAAAAGGTGAAGGTATTCACAGATTCCTTATTTTAAAGAACTATAGTAGTTCCCTAAGAAATTATCACCTAAAGGTTGTTTTTCCCTTTGATCCCTAGAGATCTATATTTTCTGCATTAAATTTTTAGGATTAATACCAAGATTCATAAATATGTTCTTTTAGTGTGACAAATTGCCTTAAGCTTTGACTTTTTCATTTTATCCACATTTTTAAGATGAATTTATAAACATGAATTTAAATTTTGGCTATATTTCAATACTTTCAATATCTAATTGAATATTAGATAATTATATACTCAAATACTTCTTTAGCACCTACTAAGTGTACAACACTGTGGAAACTACTCCTAGCTCCCCTTAAAAAGACAGAACTACAAAGTAGAGCTCCAAAATCACTGCAGCCATGAAGTTAAATGATGCTTGCTCCTTGGAAGAAAAGCTATGACTAACCTAGACAGCATATTAAAAAGCAGAGACATTACTTCCCCAACAAAGGTGCATCTAGTCAAGGCTATGATTTTTCCAGTAGTGATGTATGGATGTGGGAGTTGAACTATAAAGAAACCTGAGCAACGAAGAATTGGTGCTTTTAAACTGTGGTGTTGGAGAAGACTCTTGAGAGTCCCTTGGGCTGCAAGGAGATCAAACCAGTCCATCCTAAAGGAAATCAGTCCTGAATATTCATTGGAAGGACTGATGCTGAAGCTGAAACTCCAATACTTTGGCCACCTGATGTGAAGAACTGACTCATTGGAAAAGACCCTGATGCTGGGAAAGATTGAAGGTGGGAGGAGAAGGGGATGACAGAGGATGAGATGGTTGGATGGCATCACCAACTCGATGGACATGAGTTTGAGCAAGCTTCAGGAGTTGGTGATGGACAGGGAAGCCTGGCACGCTGCAATCCATGGGGGTGCAAAGAGTCGGACATGACTGAACGACTGAACTGAACTGAAAAAAGCAGAACACTGGGCAAGACCTTTGAAACCTCTGGGCTGACCACCCTCTATTTCTGAAGAGGGAAAAAAAGTCAGAAGCAATTTTTCCCGTATCCAGGATCACAAACCCAAGTCACAAAAGCCTTGTTCTTCTCATTCCGGGTGCAGTGCTCTTAGTGTCCCATATATATCATTTATTCATTCAACAAAAATGTCTTATCAAATACCACCTATCTCTGGTGCTAAGCACTAAGGATGTAACATAAGGTGAGAAGTTTTGAAAAACTTTGTAACAACTATTCTCAAAATGCTTCTCAGAGAGAGAATGGTCTTGGTTTGCGAAAATGCCTTGATAGAGGTTGAGGGTAAAAAATAATCTTTAGGAAACTTAGAATTGGCTGTGCCAAAGCTTCAGAAAAAAAAAAGCCTGTTGACGATACTGTTGGGACTTGTCAGTTGTGTGGAGGCACACAAGGCATTGCAGCGTTCTTCATCCTTGTAAACAAAATGGAAACAACCGAACTACCTATTAAAATTAGAACAGAAAATGACTTTTTAAGAGCTACTCCATAAAGTGCTAAGGAACAGCTTAAAATAATAAAGTCAAGTATATGTACTAACAGGGAAAACTCTTTAAGACACATTAGCAAGTGAAAAAGCTAGCTATGGAAAAACGCAACAATTTCATACCAGTTGTGTTAAACATACTCCAGAATACTCTATACTTTGCAAAGGAAATATATACACAAAAAGCGGTTAGCTGAAAGGGTACACTCTAGGCAGACAGCAGTGCTCACATCATCTCCATAGGACATCTAGATTCCAGATGCTAGTCGGAAAAACCTGACCCATATCTTTAGCGTTTTCATTTTCACCAGGAGTCTATATTCTTTTGTTGCTTATGTAATCAAACTTTAAATATTTTAAATATAATTTTAAAATGAACTAAAACAACATATTTATGAATTTATGAATTCTTATTTATGGATTCTAAATTTAAATATTTCTAAATAAACCAAACTTAACTTGAAATGTTTTAACAGCTTTAAAGCAAAATATAAAAGATGCTGGCATAGTAGTTGAAATTTTAGATCCATAATAAAATAAGTAAAAATATTTACTAAATCAGAATGATTATTAAAAGAGAGATTTCATATTCTTAAATTTTCTTAAAATACTCTTTCATAAAATTACTCTCATAGGTCTCACTTTCATATTATATTGACATTAATATTTTCTAAAAGAATATTTATGACCTAAAGTGGTTTGGACTGTGAAAAGGATTAGCTGTTTAGTGGACTAAATATTTACAGTGCCATGAAATAAGTAAGACATTGTAAAATCTAGCCCATTTTTAGCTTTAAGAAAAAGCAGGAAGCACAGGAAGGTAACAAAATATACAACCCAGTGTTGGATCAAGAAATTTTACTTATTTTACATGTCTTGGAGAAAATATATTAAAATACAATTTTAATGAGAATTTTTGAAGTTGTTGATTTCCTTGCTTTTAATAATCAAGACTGCCAGTACAAGTCTCTTCTTCCTGTACAACAAAAGTATTCTGATCCTGTGAGAGTTTCTCCCCACTTTAGCACTACCTCTATAACTATGAGTTTTACTTATAATCTTATGAGATCATCTTGAGTCAGTCTTAAGAAAGTTGTATTTAAAATTCTGAGACAGTAATTTCTATGAATTACCTGTCACTGCAACGAACATGGGGATGGAGAACTAGATCAAGCCTGTTGAGATTTTTTTTAACTTGTTTTTCCAGAAATATCAGATCTGAATTTAACAATTATCCATCTAAGTAGAAGAGAATAGCCAAAAGTCATTCCTGTTTTAATGTGGAAGGGATTAGATAATTTCTGAAGTAAATTTGCCTCCTTAATTATGTTTGTTTACATGGACTCTAAAATGAGTGTGGTTTGCATTCCTGAGCATGTATGGATTGATTTTCAGAGGTGCTCAGAAGTAAGTCAGGAATACACATGGTTTTAATAATGACTGTGGATACTCTAAAAAGTATGTAATCTACACAAGGATAATAAAAGACCTTTTAGTTCACTTAATTATCTGGTTAGGTAAATATAGACTAGTCAGGCTCCCCTTGTCCACTTAGCACACTTCTGGGGGGCCTCCTTCTTGGTTCATGGGTATCGGCTCCAGGAATGCATACTCACTGCAATTCCAGGTAAAATATTTTTTACAACTGTGAATCATTAAACCCAGTGTAGGTCACTCACTCTGTTAATATTTTCTTCAAGATGCTCTTACATAAGACCCAGGTAAATAGGCAGGCAAGAATTCAGTCTATATGAGTTAAGGACAGCTATGAATCCTCAGAGCCAAAGCTCCTGCCATCCTACCCTCCCAGCCTTCATTCTTACCCTCTCTTCCTCCTTTCATCCAGGCCAGATGCCAGTTCTCCTAGGACATGATATGTTGGTTTCTCAAGGGAAATGCCTTCTCCTGAAGTTTTTAAAGCCCAACCCACCCCGCCCCCCCCACACACACACACACAAAAGAGAGAGAGAGAACACAAAACTAAAGACACAGAGAGACCACCTTTCTCCTTTTGACTTTAATTCAACTTCAGATTATTCACAAAGTCTCAGAGTCAAATAGAATTATATATAGTTAAATGTATATATATATATATATATATATAACTGTGAGAGGGAAGGTGTCAATCATCTAATTCAGAACAGTCGTTTGCAAATGGGAAATGGACTCCCACAGAGAATGAGTGATTTGCCTAAGTGCACATTGTGAGTTGATGGCCAAGTGGGACTAGAATTCTAATCAGCTGGAACCAAGACCTTAAGACTTTCGTGGGAATGGACTCCAGTGGAGAACTCATGTTCCTAATGAAATGGAAGAACTCTGATGAGGCTGATCTGGTCCCTACCAAGGAAGCCAATGTCAAGTGCCCACAGGTTGTCATATCCTTCTGTGAGGAAAGGCTGATGTGGCATTCTTACCCCTCAGAGGATGATGACAAAAAAGATGATAAGAATTAACTTTCTTGAATACCAGCTCCTGTCACATCTGACTGTGGGTTTCAAGTGGGGAAAGAAGGAGTTCTCCTTGTCTTGACACCATAAAGGTGGCTTGAGAAGATGTCCTTTGAAGAGCCAGTATAGTTTCTGTGCCCTACAGCAGCCCAAGGGCTTCAAAGCCGTTCCATGCTGTACAGTTTGCACACCCATCCCGGTAGAGGGGAAGGAGGGTCAGTGTTTCAAGGCAACCCGTTCTGAACTTTGCTTTAAAAAAAAGCAAAGGGCCTTCTATGAAGGACAAAACGTAGAATGGGATGTGGGAGAGCAAGAGGTACTGTAGATCTTCAAAGAGCATCTCCACAACCCACACAGCCTTCTTCTCGATAGTGTTAACTCTGCATTTTTACAGCGTAGCATGTGTGTAGTTTTGGGCTATTACTGGTGTATTATTTGGGGTGGGTGGGGTGGGGTGGGAAAGAAGGGAGATGGGTTAGGATCATTTTTGTTAAAATTTGGGGAAACGGTGAAACAAAGGAAAGAACAACTAATGATGATTGGGTTCTGTGTCCAGAATATTGTATCCTTTCAAAAAATGTCATTGACAACCTAAATGAGGACTGTGAGAGACTGTTTAAAAGCTGTGAATGCCTGAAACTTAGAAGCCAAGGTATTCCCTGCCTGAGCTTAATGCTGTTGCCAAACAAAGGAATAAGAAGCTACCAAAGCTGCCATTTGGGGGATGGAAACTGGTTGAGGAGGATAAGTCTTATTGGAGTGTATACACAGGCAGATCATTCTGTCTTAGAGGTGCTACTCATGAAACTGACAAGAAAACCCTTTCTTTTCCTATTGTGAAGTTACAAATATCAGCTTCTCCATCCAAGCCACTGGTGAAGTATTTAGGGAAGGGCAGAGAGTGGTATAGGAGGTAAGTGAGTAGGGAAAGACAAAGGCCGGTGCTCATAGGGTGGAAAACTCTTGGAGCCTCTGTTTTTTGAACTTTGAAACCATTGGTGGCAGGGTTCAGTCACTGACAGCACAAGTTCAAGAGTTGAATGATTTCAAAAGCCCTGGTCTCAGGAGAAGATAAATATTCATACTGGGGCAGTGGTTCACTTTAAAACAAAACAAATTTTTTAATCCTAAGAACTAACTAAAATCCAAAATGCTGTCTTGAGTCATGAGATCCATCAGTTGTTGACATCACCTTGATCTGCATCTAGAACTCCATTGTAATTTTTAGGCGTGTGTTAGGTGTTTGTGAAAAGTTGTTTAAATGTAAACTTCATATCAACACTGTCAGTTTTTTGTCTTAATAAAACTATATAGATTTATAATCCTTAAAAAAAAAAAAAGACTTTCATGGGAATCTTGACCAAAAAAAGTAAAATTAAGAATGAAATTATTTTGTAATAAACTATAATAAAAGAAATATAAAAAGTATATATATAGTTTAATGTGTATATATATACATATATATATATATATATCACTTTGCTGTACACCAGCATCTAACACAGCACTGTAAATTAAGTATATTTCAATTTAAACAACTTAAATCTCCTTCAGAAAATATTGGGCTTCCCTGGTGGCTCAGATGGTAAGGAATCTGCCTGCAATGCAGGAGACCCAGGTTTGATCCCTGGGTCGAGAAGATTCCCTGAAGAAGGGAATGGCATCTCACTCCAGTATTCTTGCCTGGAGAATTCCATGGACAGAGAATTCCATGGACAGAAGAGCCTGGCAGGTGGCCTGGCAGGTGGCGATCTGTGGGATCACATGTAGCCTAGGCATGTTAAAGAGTTGGCACGACTGAATGAATCTCTCTCAGAAAATATTATATATTTCAATATAAACTCTAAGACAGGTAGGTTCAGAACTATGTCTAATTTGGGTTTTTCTGTAGTTAAGTGAAAGAATGTGTTTTTAATAATATTCTTGTCAGTTAGAATATTCTCTCAGCATTATGAGTAGCACCTTTATCTGATTCACTCAACTCTAGCCTCATTTCCTCAACAAGGATTGATCTCAGTTATATACTAAGAACTTATAAACAAACTGAAAATGTAGATTTCAAATCATTGGGAAAGTTGATTATAAAGGTAATGATAGTGAGAGTCTCTAGAGAAAGGAAAATTTAATCCCTATACATACCAGATTTTAGATTTGTTAAAGATAAACATAACAGAGAAAAACATAGGTGAAAATATAGCTGATATTAAGTGTGAGGAGGAGATTTTTAAGTATTCTGGTGAAGGTAGACACTATATGGGAATATGGTGATAGATTTGACAATCCCAGAAATTTTAAAATGCAACAACATTAACAACAATAAGTAACATTTATTGAGGACGGGTCATGGTTGAGAGTTCTGACAAAATGTGGTCCACTGGAGAAGGGAATGGCACAACACTTCAGTGTTCTTGCCTTGAGAACCCCATGAACAGTATGAAAAGGCAAAAAGATAAGAAACTGAAAGATGAACTCCCCAGGGAGGTAAGTGCCCAATATGCTACTGGAGATCAGTGGAGAAATAACTCCAGAAAGAATGAAGAGACTGAGCCAAAGTCATATCCCTGCTGTGGATATGACTGGTGATGGAAGTAAAGTCCGATGCTGTAAAGAGCAATATTGCATAGGAACCTGGAATGCTAGGTCCATGAATCAAGGCAAATTGGAAGGGGTAAAACAGGAGATGGCAAGTTTGAACATCGACATTTTAATAATCAGTGAACTAAAATGGACTGGAATGGGTGAATTTAACTCAGATAACCAAAATATCTACTATTGTGGACAAGAATCCCTTAGAAGAAATGGAGTAGCCATCATGGTCAACAAAAGAGTCCAAAATGCAGTACTTGGATGCAATCTCAAAAACAACAGAATGATCTCTGTTCATTTACAAGGCAAACCATTCAATATCATAATAATCCGAGTCTATGCCCCAAGAAGTAATGCTGAAGAAGATGAAGTTGAATGGTTCTATGGTTCTACAAGACCTTCTGAAAGTTAAGTTGCTCAGTTGTGTCCAACTCTTTGCGACCCCGTGAACGGTATCCCACCAGGCTCTTCCATCCATGGGATTCTCCAGGCAAGAATACTGGAGTGGGTTGCCATTTCCTCCAGGGGATCTTCCCAACCCAGGGATCAAACCCAGGTCTCCCACATTGCAGGTAGATGCTTCAACCTCTGAGCCACTAGAAAGGACCCTACAAGACCTTCTAGAACACCCAAAAAAAGATGTCCTTTTCATTATAGGGGACTGGAATGCAAAAGTAGGAAGTCAAGAGATACCTAGAGTAACAGGCAAATTTGGCCTTGGAATACGGAATGAAGCAGGGCAAAGGCTAATAGAGTTTTGCCAAGAGAACACACTGATCATAGCAAACACCCTCTTCCAACAACACAAGACTCTACACATGGACATCATTCGATGGTCAATACCGAAGTCAGATTGATTATATTCTTTTCAGGCAAAGATGGAGAAGCTCTATACAGTCAGCAAAAACAAGACTGGGAGCTGACTGGCTCAGATCATGAACTCCTTATTGCAAAATTCAGACTTAAATTGAAGAAAGTAGGGAAAACCACTAGACCATTCAGGAATGACCTAAATCAAATCCCTTATAATTATACAGTGGAAGTGAGAAATAGATTCAAGGGATTAGATCTGATGGACAGAGTGCCTGAAGAACTATGGATGGAGATTCAGGTCATTGTACAGGAAGCAGTGATCAAGACCATCCCCAAGAAATAGAAATGCAAAAAAGCAAAATGGTTTTCTGAGGAGGCCTTACAAATAGCTGTGAAAAGCAAAGGAGAAAAGGAAAGATATACCCATTTGAATGCAGTGTTCCAAAGAATAGCAAGGAGAGATAAGAAAGCCTTCCTCAATGATCAATGCAAAGAAATAGAGGAAAACAGAATGGGAAAGACTAGAGATCTCTTCAAGAAAATGAGAGATACCAAGGGAACATTTCATGCAAAGATGGGCACAATAAAGGACAGAAATGGTATGGATGTAACAGAACCAGCAGATAAGAAGAGGTGGTAAGAATACACAGAAAAACTATATAAAAAAGATCTTCATGACCCAGATAATCATGATGGTGTGATCACTCACCTAGAGCCAGACATCCTGGAATGCGAAGTCAAGTGGGCCTTAGGAAGCATCACTATGAACAAAGCTCATGAAGCTGATGGAATTCCAGTTGAGTTATTTCAAGTCCTAAAAGATGATGCTGTGAAAGTGCTGCACTCAATATGCCAGCAAATTTGGAAAACTCAGCAGTAACCACAGGGCTGGAAAGGATCAGTTTTCATTCCCATCTCTATAAGAAAGGCAATGCCAAAGAATGCTCAAACTACCACACAATTGCACTCATCTCATATGCTAGAAAAGTAATGCTCAAAATTCTCCAAGCCAGGCTTCAACAGTATGTGAACTTCCAGATGTTCAAGCTGGATTTAGAAGAGTCAGAGGAACCAGAATCAAATTGCCAACATCCGCTGGATCATCGAAAAAGCAAGAGAGTTCCAGAAAAACACCTATTTCTGCTTTATTGACTATACCAAAGCCTTTGACTGTGTGGATCACAATAAACTGTGGAAAATTCTGAAAGACATGGGAATACCAGACTACCTGACCTGCCTCCTGAGAAATCTGTTTGCAGGTCAAGAGGCAACTGTTAAAACTGAGCATGGAACAACAGACTGGTTCCAAATAGGAAAAGGAGTACATCAAGGCTGTATTTTGTCACCCTGCTTGTTTAACGTCTATACACAGTACATCATGAGAAATGTTGGGTTGGATGAACCACAAGCCGGAATCAAGATTGCCAGGAGAAATATCAATAACCTCAGATATGCAGATGACACCACCGTTACGGTAGAAAGTGAAGAAGAACTAAAGAGCCTCTTGATGAAAGTGAAAGAGGAGAGTGAAAAAGTTGGCTTAAAGCTCAACATTTAGAAAAGTAAGATCATGGCATCTGGTCCCATCACTTCATGGGAAATAGATGGAGAAACAGTGAAGACATGACAGACTATTTTTGGGGGCTCCAAAATCACTACAGATGGTGACTGCAGCCATGATATTAAAAGATGCTTGCTTCTTGGAAGGAAAGTTATGACCAACCTAGATAGCATATTAAAAAGCAGAGACATTACTTTGCCAACAAAGATCAGTCTAGTCAAAGCTATGGTTTTTCCAGTAGTCATATATGGATGTGGGAGTTGAACTATAAAGAAAGCTGAGCACCAAAGAATTGATGCTTTTGAACTATGGTGTTGGAGAAGACTCTTGAGAGTCCCTTGGACTACAAGGAGATCAAACCAGTCCATCCTAAAGGAAATCAGTCCTGAATCTTCATTGGAAGGACTGATGCTGATGCTGAAACCCGAATACTTTGGCCACCTGATGTGAAGAACTGACTCATTGGAAAAGACCCTGATGCTGGGAAAGATTGAAGGTGGGAGGAGAAGGGGACGACAGAGGATGAGATGGTTGAATGGCATCACTGACTTTGAGTAGGCTCCGGTTAGTGATGGACAGGGAAGCCTGGCATGCTGCAGTCCATGGGGTCTCAGAGTCAGACACGACGGAGCGACTGAACTTAAGTGAACTGATAATGCAGTTCTTTTCTGTTGTCTTTTGTGCAACCAGAAGACTACTTGGGGTTGACAATATTTCAAAATTTATTTCCTAATTATGAACATCTATTTATCTGAATGAGCTAATCTCTTATTTTTCCACTATATTCTAACTGAGTATGTGAATCTTTGCAAAAGTAATACTTCTTGAACTATTTTTCTGGACCCTTTTAAAGGTCCTGCTGTGAGAACTATTCAAGCTAGAATATGATAATAAGGAATGGAACTCTTTCTGCTGGTAATATGGTTTCCATTAGAGCATAGTCTACTTTTGTAGTTGAAAACTTTATTAGTTGAATTACTATTGTATGATCAAAAATACTTCACGTTTGCAAAAAAAGAAGAAAAACATGTTAGAATAAGGTCAGTTTGACAAAAGTGTGATAACTGCAAAGAGAGCCAAGGGTTATCCATATAAAAGGCCAAGTTAAATAGGACACAATTAGACCTCATTTGGCCCCCTACTTGTCAGGATTCGTAAACTCGCATTTCAGCTATCTTGGGGGAATGAGCTTTGCTTTAATTGTGCCTTGTTTGCCTTGGCTCATCTGTATTATTCAGACTGTTCTGACAGGCGCTTTCAGCAAATATCATTCTTCCTTGCGTCTTGCTGACCTTTTTCTCAAACTGGTTTTTCCTTTTCCTTCTTAAATGTTTTTGAAGAGATATCATATTTTATTTTGCTTAGGAAGATAAAATAAAGGATGAAAATGTATTCCTCTACATGACCATGAGAAGAAAATAGACATCAACAATGGAATTTCTACAAAAACATACTCCCAACCAGTTCTGAAGATACAGATTCATCTACGAGAATGTACACTGACCACTCAACCTATGGTCTCCTGCTCTACAGTGCACTCTCAAAGAAAGATAAAAATTTCAGAGCAATATGTCTGAAATGTCAAGAATTTGCAAAATGAAAACATTTAGGTCAAAAGTTTACATTTCAAAGATGCTAAAGTTGAACTGACTTGAAGTGACATGACATCGCTACACTTTAAGAGGATCTGGAGTTACCGGGACTCTCCTTCAACATTTCTACGTGTTATCCCTACATCAGTTCCCCACTCTGATGCTTCTCACCACCTACTTTTTCTGCACTCCAGTTACCAAGATTCACGTGAGAAAGGCTCAAAGTGTGCTAACTACAACAAACTTATTCTGAACGACCTTCTACAGGTTTATTCTAAACTACCTTTAGGTTGGTGGGCTTCCCTGATGTCTCAGATGGTAAAAAAATTTGCCTGCAATGCAGGAGATCCAGGTTCGATCCCTTGAACAGGAAGATCCTCTGGAGAAAGGAATGGCTACCCAGTCCTGTATTCTACCTTACCTGGACAATTCCATGAACAGAGGAGCCTGGCAGGCTACAGTCCATGAGATCACAAGAGTCAGATGCAACTGAGCAGCTAACACTTTCACTTTTTACCTTCAAGTTGTAGAAACACATTTGTTGTTGCTGTCCATTCGCTAAGTCTTTGTGACCCCATGAACTGCAGAACGCCAGGCTTCTCTGTGCATGTGGGACAGAAACACATAGGCTTTGATAAAAGATAGGCCTTCATAGTCCCTTGGAAAGCAGGGAGATCAAACTAGTCAATCCTAAAGGAAATCAACCCTGAATATTCATTGAAAGGACTGATGCTGAAGCTGAAGTTCCAATACTCTGGCCACTTGATATGAAGAGCCAACTCACTGGAAAAGATACTGATGCTGGGAAAGCTTGAGGGCAGAAGAAAAAGGGGACGACAGAGGATGAGATGGATGACATCACCGACTCAATGGACATGAGTTTGAGCAAGCTCCAGAAGATAGCGAAGGACAGGGAAGCCTGGAGTGCTGCAGTCCATGGGGTCACAAAGAGTTGGACATGATTTAGCGATGGAACAACAATCATCTTTATCATGCAAATCCACCGTGAGGAAAGGTAGTACCTATAATGTCCATAATCTAGTGTCTGGTACATAACTGGGTCATAATCTTAACAGTGCACTGTGACTTTGCAGTTTTTCCTTTCTTTCTGTTTGGCATTGTTGCGTTCCTCACAGGAGTGACTCCAGACAGCCCCCCACAGCCCTCAGATCCCCAGCACTCCTCACTCTTGGCCAACTTGATGTCCGTACAATGAGGAAATCAAAGCTCTCCTGCCAGTGCTTTGTGAGCACCTCTCCAGATGTCCTGACACCCTACTGAGCTCAGAGTTCCTCAGTACTTCACTCAGACTTTCCTTTGGGCTGTCTCATGGGGAGAAGCACCCTCACCCCTTACCCAGTCTTACCTCTTAACTGTGATCTTGTCTTGTATTTGCTTTTTCTGTCACCTCTTATTCCCTTTCTCACTTGTGTGTTAGTGATTAAACGTTTACTAAAAGTGGTTTTTCTTCCTAACCCATCAGTTTCTTCTCTCTCTCTCTCTCCAGGTGTCCATGTAGCCTAATTCTAAAATTAAATCTGCTCTCTTCTTGAGATAGTCCTCCCTCTGATCGTTTACCAAGTTGTCACCATAGCAGTGTTTCGGGACTCAGAAGCTAGACTGCCTCTTCCACAAACTAGCTGTGCATTGTCCTTGGACAGCTAACTTAATCTGTGTGAACCTCAGCTTCTTTATCTGTAAGTGGTGGGGGAAACAGTCATTTTGAAGATAAGTGAGATAAAGTATCTGAAGTCTTAAAACAGTGTTTTGACATAGTATGTGCTCAATAAATGTGACATATTAAACTTCTTGCCAGCCACATAACTCCTCACCTTCCAGCCATGCTTCCTCCATCCCCAGACTACCAAAGGCTTGACATTTATTTCTGAAATATACTCATGGCCTCCTCATCTCCTCTTTCTCATTTTGCCCCTCATTCTCCTTAAACTTTGTACAGTTTCACACAGCTGACACCCCACCTCTCTCTGCAATATCCCTTGTTTGGGGATAGTTCAGTTCAGTTCAGTCACTCAGTCGTGTCTGACTCTTTGCGACCCCATGTATCACAGCACAACAGGCCTCCCTGTCCATCACCAACTCCCGGAGTTCACTCAAACTCACATCCATTGAGTCGGTGATGCCATCCAGCCATCTCATCCTCTGTCGTCCCCTTCTCCTCCTGCCCCCAATCCCTCCAAGCATCAGGGTCTTTTCCAATGAGTCAACTCTTCTCATGAGGTGGCCAAAGTACTGGAGTTTCAGCTTTAGCATCATTTCTTCCAAAGAACACCCAGAGATGATCTCCTTTAGAATGGACTGGTTGGATCTCCTTACAGTCCAAGGGACTCTCAAGAGTCTTCTCCAACACCACAGTTCCAAAGCATCAATTCTTTGGCGCTCAGCTTTCTTCACAGTCCAACTCTCACATCCATACATGACCAGAGGAAAAACCATAGCCTTGACTAGACGGACCTTTGTTGGCAAAGTAATGTCTCTGCTTTTCAATATGCTATCTAGGTTGGTCAAAAATTTTTTGAGGGGGATGAGGGATGAATTAACTATGTGCTTTTTGTGTGACTTTCCCCTGTTCATGCATGAGACTTGAAACTAGCTCTGCTCCAGGTGGACAGAATGGAAGTGTGAGTAGGAACTAAAGACAGACACCTTAGGGTGTTTGTTTGTTTCCCCTTCAGTCAAACATGTTGGTAGCAAGGCTGTGTAATTCCCCACCCTCCTTGCCTGGAAGATCCCCTGGAGAAGGGAATGGCTACCCACTCCAGTATGCTGGCCTGGAGAAGTCCCTGGACTGTATAGTCCACAGGGTCGCAAAGAGTCGGACATCACTGAGCGACTTTCACTTTCACTTTCCCTTGCCTGGACTGGATCCTCAGAGTAGGAAGAAGAGGAGGTCTAGTGAGCAATGCAAGATGATTAGCTGTGCCAGCCCTTTGGAAGGAGGCATGGAACCTGTCCCCTACCTGTAGCCATCAAGGCTGAATCTACAGACAGTAGTCGAGTGGGAAGGAAGCCACAGTAGGCTGGTACAGCCCCCATCAAAGTTTCCTTTGGGCCACTGAGTGGCTCAATAAGGCAACAGTGCTCACCATTCCCCTTCCCCAGAGAGATAAGGAAGTACAATGGAAGATCATAAGATCCAAAGGAGTCTTATGGCCGTCCTGAAAGGACTCAGCTGTGAAGGGCAGCATGGACTGTGAGACTGGAGACCTAGTGGGATCACAAACATCTCAAAGGACACTAGTGAGCTTGGAAGCCGGAAACTAAAACCTTGACCACAGGAACCAAAGCAGAACCCTGCCAGGCCAGCCCACAGGTCTCTGCCAGTGCGTCACAGGCCACATGGCATGCAAAGGAGAAAAAGACAGAGTAACACGCTCCCCTAGCCCAGAACCTGTCCTGCAGATCTTTGTTTGCCTTAGTATGCTACACTCAATCATCAACAAATTTTTGTTGAATTAATGGATTGTCTTGTTTCCTCTTGCTTTAAATTAAAATGGCACAGCAATCATCCTCCAATTTTTTTTCACCTTTACCTTAAATGATATGTTAAAAAACAGTATTGGTTCTGGATAGATGAAGAAAGTTAATGAGGGGACATATTTAAGCATCAGAACAGTGCAGCTAAGAAATTAATGTGGTCCGGAATATTCAATAAACCACTAGAGGGAGTGTGTAAAGGTGTGATTGCAATAGGATAAAAATTGCATTATAATGTTTAATTGGCAACCATGAATGATGGTTGCCAGAAACAATCCTCTCTCCTTTATTAAAAAAAAAATGTAAATACTTTAAAAAGATAGAGGTTGTGTGAAATATTTACACATTATTTTGAATTACACAAAAGCATAGTTCCATCACTAGTTTATGCAGACATTGAATTTTTTAAAATATGAAATGTAGGAATTTATAACATTTACATGCTATTCAGCCTTAAAAAGAAACTTAATATGAGTTAACTCCCAAACCTAATGTTATATTTTAGAACCATTCAATCAAAAATTATACTAAATCACAGATCTCATTTCAAATTGCAGAAGGAATTTTAGTGATCGTTTTACCTGTGAAGAAAAAGAGGCCCAGAGTAGTCATCAGTTATCCAAGTTCACATACCCAGCTAGCGTATAAACTAATACTAAAAAAAAAAAAATTGAGTTGAAATGAACAGAAAAACATTTTAACAATCCAGAAGGAAAGTTATTCAGCAGATTTCCTATGTAAGATCCCAAGAAAAAAGTTTTCTCAGAACTTAGTGCATCATCCAAAAAACGCAGAATAAAATGATAATTGTATCCTTACCACTCAAGCTAAAAGAGAATTGGAATTTTTTGCAGTGGTGATATACCGTATTGGCAAAAATACAGGGGCGTGGTTTTTCTCCTTTATTTTGCTAGAAGGGTAAGCTAGTAAAGTATTTTTGGAATATAATTTAACAGGAAGAATTAACTTTTAAACATAACAGATTCACATAAATATTTTTAGTCAACCATGGTCATTGCCATATTATATATATTAATAAAGTAATGAAAACCCTATACATGTCTAACAATCAGGGAATATTTAAATATATAATGTGCATCCCAAAGATGTTCTACTACTACTACTACTACTACTACTACTACTACTACTAAGTCGCTTCAGTCGTGTCCGACTCTGTGCGACCCCATAGACAGCAGCCCACCAGGCTCCTCTGTCCCTGGGATTCTCCAGGCAAGAATACTGGAGTGGGTTGCCATTTCCTTCTGTACAACCTTAAAAAGTCATTATTCTGAAAACTTTAATAACATAGGGAAATATATTCAGTATAAAATATATTACTTACATTGAAATAGAATGTGTCTGTGTAGAATGAAAGAGAATTCTTTTTAGCAGTATAACTCCAAATAATTTTCTTTTTAAAATGCTTAGTGTTCTGAGTCACTATGAGCAAGATATTTACAAGTATTTGATTCCCAGTTAGAGAAAGTGACAGGAATGATTGCCACATACTTCCTACTCATCTCACTGAAACAAAATAGTATATATATATATTTATTTATTTTCTTTTTGGGCTATGCTGAGTGTTCGTTGCTGTGTTTCTCTAGTTGCAGCAAGCGGGGTCTACTCTGTTGAGGTTCAGCGGCTTCCCATTGCAGTGGCTTTTCTTGCTGTGGAGCTCGGGCTCTAGGTGCTCGGGCTTCAGTGGTTGCAGCTCATGGGCTCGAGTCTAAGTAGTTGTAGCATATGGGCTTAGTTGCTCCAAGGCATATGGGATCTTCCTGGACCAGGGATGGAACCCGTGTCCCCTTTAACCACTGGACTACCAGGGAACCCCTGCAAAACTTTAAAAATTTTCTGTTATTGAAGTATAGTTGATTTACCATGTTGTGTTAATTTCTACTCTACAGCACAGTAATTCAGATATATATAGATATATATGCACATATTCTTTTCCAGTATAATTTATCACAAAATAAACGTAACTCCCTGTGCTATAGAGTAAGACCTTGTTGTTTATCCATTCTATACGTAATAGTTTGTCAATGGATATTTAAGTTGCTTCCATGTCCTGGCTATTGTAAATAGTGCTGCTATAAATGTTGGTGGTGGTTTAGTCGCTAAATCATGTCTGACCTGCAAACCCATGGACTGCAGCCCACCAGGCTCCTCTGTCCATGGGATATTCCAGGCAAGAATACTGTAGTGGGTTGCCATTTCCTTCTCCAGGGGATCTCCTGGACCCAGGAATCGAACCCAGCACAGTGATTCAGAGATATATATATATATATATATATATATATATATATATATGCACGTATTCTTTTCCATTATAATTTATCACAAGATAAACCCAGGAGGACTCCTGCGTTGCAGGCGGATTCTTTACTGACTGAGCTATGAGGGAAGCCCTATGAACATTGGAGTACATGCATCTTTTCAAATTAGAGCTTTTGTCTTTTCTGAATATATGCCCAAGAGTGAGATTGCTGGATTATATGGTAGTTCTATTTTAAATTTTTTAGGGAACCTCCATACCATTTTCCATAGTGGCTGCACCAACTTACATTCCCACCAACAGCGCAAGAGGATTTAAACTTGTTATTGATAAATTCTGTTGGTGGACTGATGAAATCACTCTGCTTTGCTTGAAGTTATACTAATGCTTCAATGGTTTCATGTCACTATTGAAAAGTTTCATAACTGGCCTGGTACCAAAAATTAGGGGCATATTGACTGTGAGTCTGATTAAATCCAGTGTTCAAATATTGAATTCTTTACTCCTGATTCACCTTGTCCTAATCCAACTGCCTGTGTGAAATCTTCACAGTGGGGATTCATTTGTCTCAGACCATAAGAGTCATTATATTTTAGCGACACGAAGCTGGAACATTGTGTAGCTGTGTTTGGTCCATTGATGCATTTTTGTGAGCTTTATTTTTAAAATATATATTAATAATTATAAGGCAAATTTCACATATCAGTGTTTTAACTTCAAAATTTGGAAAATGTGAAACCTTTACCCTGTGTAGAAGAGGGGGAAAAAAGGGAGATGTAAAGGTCAGCTACAGCTACACCTAGAGCTCTAAGAATAGCAAGGAGCTTCTAAGGAAGAAAAAGAGTCCTTTTCAGAGGTATTCACTCAAACCATCAATGGCAATCTGCCTGGGACTCCACAAAAGAGACGGTACACTAAGGAGATAGGTGGGACAATCTTTAAATCCTTTCCAAATCAGGATTCTGTTATAGGCATAAAGCAAAATAAGCCCTTTGTTGTAACACAGGACTCATGAAGTTTCCATAAATCACAAAAGTTATCATAGTAGAACTGATTGTAATGAAACCAGCAAAGCACCATCATTTCTATCTAATGAATGATAAAAAATTATTGATCCAAAATTACTAACACTCCATGTATTAAAATAAAATCCTAAGTATATATAACATCATAATATTCTTCTTAGTTTTCAGAAAGGAGCTCTAAGGGCTAAGTCACCTGAATCAGTTCAGTTCAGTCACTCAGTCATGTCCAACTCTTTGTGACCCTATGCACTGCAGCACGCCAGGCTTCCCTGTCCATCACCAACTCCCAGAGCTTGCTCAAACTCATGTCCATCGAGTTGGTGATGCCATCCAACCATCTCACCCTCTGTTGTCCCCTTCTCCTCCTGCCTTCAATATTTCCCAGCATCAGGGTCTTTTTCAAGTCAGTTCTTCATATCAGGTGGCCAAAGTATTGGAATTTCAGCTTCAGCATCAATCCTTCCAATGAATATTCAGGACTGATTTTCTTCAAGATGGACTGGTTTGATCTCCTTGCAGTCCAAGGGACTCTCAAAAGTCTTCTCCAACACCATTCAAAAGCATGAATTCTTTGGCACTCAGCTTTCTTTATAGTCCAACTCTCCAACATCCATACATGACAATTGGAAAAACATAGCTTTGACTAGACGGACCTTTGTTGGCAAAGTAATGTCTCTGCTTTTTAATATGCTGTCTAGGTTAGTCATAGCTTTTCTTCCAAAGATCAAGCGTCTTTTAATTTCATGGCTACAGTCACCATATGCAGTGATTTTGGAGCCCAAGAAAATAAAGTCTCTCACTGTTTCCATTGTTTCCCATCTATTTGCCATGAAGTGATTGGATCAGATGCCATGATCTTAGTTTTTTGAATGTTGAGGGTTTTTTTTTTTCACTGATGTGTTTTTTAATTTAAATTTATTTATTTTAATTGGAGGCTAATTACAGTATTGTATTGGTTTTGAGTTTTAAGCCAACTTTTTCACTCTCCTCTTTCACTTTCATCAACTAATGAAATATCTTTGATGAAAGTGATGAAAGTCACCTGAATAATCTCCAACAATAAAAAGATTGCCTTAATTATTAACCTCTAGCAATAAAAGAGAAGGCAATGGCACCCCCCTCCAGTACTCTTGCCTGGAAAACCCCATGGACGGAGGAGCCTGGTAGGCTGTAGTCCACGGGGTCGTTAAGTCGGATACAACTGAGCAACTTCACTTTCACTTTCACTTTTCACTTTCATGCATTGGAGAAGGAAATGGCAACCCACTCCAGTGTTCTTGCCTGGAGAATCCCAGGGACGGGGGAGCCTGGTGGGCTGCCGTCTATGGGGTCACACAGAGTCAGACATGACTGAAGTGAGTTAGCAGCAGCAGCAGCAGCAATAAAAATATGAGAGGAGAAATTGGTCTTTTTTTCCCAGTAGTTTTATCTAGTTCTCTAAAGAATGGCCAAAACCATCTAAGTAATATAAAAACTGGTGAAATCCTAAAAGGAAATTAGCACCTTTTAAGGTCAATGTAAATTTCTTTCTTTTGGACTCAGTTTTTTTTTTTTTTTTTTTTTAGTTCATTTGCCTTAGATGCTTTCTTTATATTTCCAAGTTTAAGTAATGGCTGTGAATAATATGTAGAGCACAGAAAAAGTGTTCCACAGTATTTTTTTTTTCCTCAATGACCTAAGATAAGATACTCTTAGCTCCTAACCGTTGTAACTCAAGCCTCTAATAATCCAGTCAAAATTTATTAAAACACTTTTGGTTTTAAGAAATGTTGGAAACCAAGCAAGGGCAGAAAGAATCAATGAATATAATGAGAAATAATGATGAATAATGAATATAATGGTAAGAATACTTAACAAAATCTTCCTTTTGGTAACAGATTACCAGTCAATAAAGCAAATTTACTTAAGATAAAAATATCTGAATTTTTGAAGTCATACTATAGTTTTGAGATAACATCAATTTACTACTATATACCAATACTATTTATTTCTTAAATGGCTTTCAGTATGTTCTGGAACATCGGTGAGAAACCACATGCATGAGTTCCCAAAGACCTCCTGACTGGATACATCTCACCAAATTTATGGGTGTAATTTCCCTTTCTTGTAGAGTTCTTCTCTGAGAGGAAGTATGTAATTCTAGCTTCTTACCATGAATTAGAAAATAAGAACAGAAAAAAACAGATATTTTACAAGAAAAATGTGTATGCATGTTCTCTACTATATGATCATATTGTTTAAAATGTGAAACAGTGATTCTGTTGCTGACAACTGAACTCTTAGAAAAGAATTAGTTTTCTCCCTCATATTATTTTTAAAATCCCTCTTTACCTTAAATTCGATTAAAAAAAAAAATTTCCCTTGTGGAATTCACAGAGATTGAATAAAGCATAAAGATACTAAATAAAAACTGAAAGAAACAGTAATTTAATAAAATATAAATTCATAAATATCTGTGTCCCATGGCATAGTAACTAAAATAACATGAATGGAGAGCGAGTTTCTTGACAGAAAATGTTTTCCCTCACAAATGCAGTTTACTTAAGTCCCTAAGTCTTTACTCACATTTTCACGGTGATTTAATAGATGCCAAAGCTTCTGTTTATGTGTATTACAGCAAAAACTGTTCACTTGTAATGTAAAATAATTGTCTTGAAGTTTGGTCTCTCAGTTCAGTTCAGTTCAGTCACTCAGTCGTGTCTGACTCTTTGTGACACCATGAATCGCAGCACGCCAGGCCTCCCTGTCTCAAATTCACATCCATTGAGTCAGTGATGCCATCCAGCCATCTCATCCTCTGTCGTCCCCTTCTCTTCCTGCCCCCAAGCCCTCCCAGCATCAGAGTCTTTTCCAGTGAGTCAACTCTTCGCATCAGGTGGCCAAAGTACTGGAGTTTCAGCTTTAGCATTAGTCCTTCCAAAGAACACCCAGGACTGATCTCTTTTAGAATGGACTGATTGGATCTCCTTGCAGTCCAAGGGACTCTCAAGAGTCTTCTCCAACACCACAGTTCAAAATCATCAATTCTTCGGTGCTCAGCTTTCTTCACAGTCCAACTCTCACATCAATACATGACCACTGGAAAAACCATATCCTTGACTAGACGGACCTTTGTTGGCAAAGTAATGTCTCTGCTTTTCAATATGCTATCTAGGTTGGTCATAACTTTCCTTCCAAAGAGTAACGTCTTTTAATTTCATGGCTGCAGTCACCATCTGCAGTGATTTTGGAGCCCAGAAAAAGAAAGTCTGACACTGTTTCCACTGTTTCCCCATCAACTTGCCATGAAGTGATGGGACCAGATGCCATGATCTTCGTTTTCTGAATGTTGAGCTTTAAGCCAACTTTTTCACTCTCCTCTTTCACTCTCATCAAGAGGCTTTTTAGTTCCTCTTCACTTTCTGCCATAAGGCTGGTGTCATCTGCATATCTGAGGTTATTGATATTTCTCCCAGCAATCTTGATTTCAGCTTGTGGTTCATCCAGCCCAGCATTTCTCATGATGTACTCTGCATAGAAGTTAAATAAGCAGGGTGACAATATACAGCCTTGACGTACTCCTTTTCCTATTTGGAACCAGTCTGTTGTTCCATGTCCAGTTCTAACTGTTGCTTCCTGACCTGCATATAGGTTTCTCAAGAGACAGGTCAGGTGGTCTGGTATTCCCATCTCTTTCAGAATTTTCCACAGTTTATTGTGATCCACACAGTCAAAGGCTTTGGCATAGCCAATAAAGCAGAAATAGATGTTTTTCTAGAACTCTCTTGCTTTTTTGATGATGCAGCAGATGTTGGCAATTTGATCTCTGGTTCCTCTGCCTTTTCTAAAACTAGCTTGAACATCTGGAAGTTCATGGTTCATGTATTGCTGAAGCCTGGCTTGGAGAATTTTGAGCATTACTTTACGAGAGTGTGAAATGAGTGCAATTGTGCGGTAGTTTGAGCATTCTTTGGCATTGCCTTTCTTGGGGATTGGAATGAAAACTGACCTTTTCCAGTCCTGTGGCCACTGCTGAGTTTTCCAAATTTGCTGGCATATTGAGTGCAGCACTTTTACAGCATCATCTTTCAGGATTTGAAATAGTTCAACTGGAATTCTGTCACCTCCACTAGCTTTGTTTCTACTGATGCTTTCTAAGGCGCACTTGACTTCACATTCCAGGATGTCTGGCTCTAGTTTGGTCTCTAATAGATTAAAATTTTGACATTTCCGGGCATGATGTAAATATTGACAAAATACTATTTATTGAATGCCAATGAGTATATAATTTTGTTACACAGAACTTTTTTTTACAAATATCCATAGAACTCTTTTAGAAATATGAAGATAAATATGTTCTCAAAGCCAAAATAATTCTAAAAGACCTAAGAATCAGGTCATAGAACTAGTAGAGGATTAATCAGGTTTTTTTTAATGTTGCTGAGTTTATTTTATTGTTTTATCCAGGAAAGGATATTGGATACAAAACTTCATCTCAGAATTGACATATATGGAATACGCATAGAGTTCTGGCTGCTAAATTAAACTGTAATATAGAATCAAGAAGAAAAAAGATCCAGAGGAGGGTGTACAAGAAGTTTGTGACATGTAAGTTTTTTTGAAAAGTACACATATCAGAATGCTTTCCAAGTTCAACTCAATCACCTTTGAGGGAAGGAAAAACCTAGGCAGTGCCTCTGATCACCTCTTAAGTCTTATCACCATTTTCTTCCTTTTAAAAAGTTTATTGTGAAATAATTTTAGACTTATGGTAAAAGTTGCAAAAAGACTTCATATATCCCCTCACCCAGCTTCCCTAAATGTTAATATCTTACATGACTATAGTATAATGATCAAAACCAGGAAATTGACATTGTTATTTTTACTCACGGTACTAACTCAAATTTCACCAGTTGTCCCACTAATACTTTTTTCTGAGTCCAATCCAGTAACTCACATTGCATTTAGCTGTCATATTGCCTTTTCTCCTCCAAACTGGACAGTTCTGTAGTCTTTTCTTATCTTTCTTAACCTTGACATTTTTGTATTGGCTAATTATTTGTAGCATGTCTCTTAATTTTGGTTTATCTGGTGTGTTTCTTCATGACAAAATTCAGGTTATGTAGTTTTTGGCACGAGTAGTACAGAATTTAGGTCATGACATTTTCAGTGCCCCTTATCAGGAGGAACTTGATGCAATACAGCTCATTCCTGATGATGTTCACTTTGATCTTTGCTAAGGTCAGCTCTACCAAGTTCCTCCACTGCATTAATTCCTCACTGTAACTAATCAGTATTTCATGGAGAAATACTTTTCAGCCTCTGAAAATATCCTGTTTCTTATCAAGGTTTCACCCACTAATTTTAGCATTCATTAACGATCCTTGTCCAAAATGGCTGTTACTGAGGTGTTTGTCAAATGGTGATTTCTTATGTCTTTTCATTGCTTCTACATTCATTAATTAGAATTGTACTATAAGGAAGAGGGCTTCCCAGGTGGCTCAGTAGTAAATAAACTGCCTGCAATAGAGGAGACATGGGTTCGATCCATGGGTAGGGAAGATTCTCTGGAGAAGGAAATGACACCTACTCCACTCTTCTTGCTTGGGAAATCCCATGGACAGAGGAGCCTGGCAGGCTACAGTCCATGGGGTCACAAAGGAGTCAGACATGACTTCATGACAAAGCAATAACAACAATATAAGGAAGAATTTATGTTTATTTATTTGGCTATGTATATTACTATGGACTCATCGCAACCCCATGGACTGTAGCCTGCCAGGCTCCTCCATCCATGGGATTTTCCAGGCAAGAATACTGGAGTGGGTTGCCATTTCCTTCTCTAGGGGATCTTCCCAACCCAGGGATAGAACCCAAGTCTCCTGCACTGCAAGCAGACTCTTTACTATCTGAGCCACCAGGGAAGCCCATTTTATCTTATGGGTTATAATTATTTACTTTAAATTTTTGCTCAACTGTTTGACCACTTGGAAAGACTAAATCCTTCTAGTTAGTTCCTGCATCCTTTTCTTTTTGAATTTTTAAATTTATTTTATTTTTAAAAATTTCTTTGATTGAAGTATAGTTGATTTACAGTATTTTTGTGTACTTTTGACATGACTTGAAAAATCACATCACTTTTTGAGCACCTCCTTACTTTCTGGTACCACAAGATATTTCAAGCTGTGCCTTTCCTGCTTCTGTCCTGAAATCAACCACTTCTCCAAATAACCATTCTGTGTACAGAAAGGGAGAGAGTTAAAGAGAATATTTCTAACTCTAGAGTCAGTCCTGAGCTTTTTCTTATATTTAAGCTTCTTTCTGATAGTAAGACTTGCAGATTGTGATAACTAATTTTATGTGGCAACTTGACTAGTCTAAGGGACGACAAAATAGCTGAAAAAAACATTCTTTCTGGCTGTGTCTGGGAGGATGTTTCTGGAAAAGATTAACATTTGAATCAGTAGACTAAGTAAAGATCACCCTCACCAGTATGGGTAGACATCATCTAATTCATTCGGTGCCCCCAGTAGAACAAAAAGCAGAGGAAGGGTGAATTTGTTGCCTCTGCCTAAGCTGGGACATCTGTGCTCCTGGTTCTTGGGTATTCTGACTTGGATGGAATTATACCATGGCTTTTCTGGTTCTCCAGCTCACAGATGGCAGACTGTAGGACTTCTCCATCTCCATAATTATGTGAGCCAGTTCCTTATTTTATATGTATGCATATATGTACATAACACATTATATATGTATGCATATATAAAATATTGGTTCTGTTTCTCTGGAGAACCCTGACTGATACCAAGATCCTTTCCAGAAAGTAAGTTATTTGAAAAAAAATTGTTTTAAGTCTTACAGGACCATTTTAAACTTTGGCTGAGGCCAACTTGGTTGTAATTTCCCCAGCTAACTTCTGGCCTCCTTGCTATTATGCTTCCTCATACATCAAGAAATAAGGTTTCCTTCGGGATCAGTGGATTCCATCTACCATTTCAACAAAATATTGAATTATGTGATTCTTGGTAGAGAGTAACAAAAGCTCTCTTTTTGAGGGATTATTTTCAACATTCAGAGAGTTCCAAAGGGCGAGCTAAATCTCTAGTCTGAGTATTTTGGAGCGTAAAATATTTCAGACCCAGTGAAGAAAACTGAGGAGCCAATATAACTCATTACTGTAGGGTTACAGACTTCATATTTTTAAAGAAATATGATTTAAAGTCAAGTAATATGACAAAAACTGATAGCCCTTTCCAATACTCATTCTCCTCTTCTTTCTTATTTGATGGAGCCCCAGTATGTTAACTGGGCACATAGCCATCCACAGTAAAGCTATACTTCCCAAGCTCCTTTAAAGAGAGGTGTGACCGTGCGACCAAGTTCTGGCCAATGGATTATGAGTCAAAGTCACATTCACAGCTCCCTGATTATACTCAAAATGAAATGGGTCACACTCGTCACTTCCCCTTTTTCTTCTTCCTGCTGGCTGGGGCATCAACCTGTCAGCAAGAGCTACAGAAGCCATCTTGGGCAAAAACATGAAAGTCACGTGATAAAGGAAACATGGTAGAAGGGACTTGGGCTTCAACATCATGAAAGTGAAAGTGAAGGTGCTCCGTTGTGTCCAACTCTTTGGGACCCCGTGGATGGTAGCCCGCCTCCAGGCAAGAATACTAGAGTGGCTTGCCATTTTCTTCTTCCCAACCCAGGGATTAAACCCAGGTCTCCCACATTACAGGCAGACTCTTTATCATCTGAGCCACCAGGGAATCCCTTAACATCATAGAGATGACATACTAGGTATGGTCAGCTTACATGGCTGCAACATGAGAAAGAAATAAACTTTTCTATTTCTTAAGTCACTAGTACTTGGTAACCTTTGTTATAGCAGTTAAACCTGTATCTAACTAATACAGATTTTGTACCTAAAAGTGGTATTGCTATAACAAAAGATATATGTGATATTAGCTTATCAATTGGGCATAGAGCATAAAAATCTCAAGATACTCCAGGGCGGAAATCTAGTGACTGTTATTATGCCGAGAAAAGTATTTGGTTAAACTGTGACCCTCCATATTTTGGGAGATACGCCACAAACTGTTAGAGGCTATAACTCTAATAAGAGAATTAGTCAGAAAAACTGAGAATTTGTGTATTGGCTACTTCTTGCCATGTTAAGCAAAGTTTGACAAAAGAGATGAAGTCAGATAACTTCCCATAAGGAAGAAGAAATCAGTTTTGTTAAAAGAGGCTTTCTCTGTCTTGCCTGAATTCCAAATTGAGTAGAGTATGGTAAATGGGCCCTCAAAGGATTGAAAAGTGAACTGTACCAAACACTGAAAAAATAATAGGTAGCTCTAAAGAGCAGCTATACGAGGACCTTAGAATGTTGTCCTCAACTCAACTTTCTTAAGCGTAAGACTGCACACCAAAAGTTATGGCTCCCACAGCTACCTGTAGGCCCAGATTCATCCCTATCGCCAGTGACTAGCCTGTACCACTAGGCTCACCTGAAGCTAGCCCCTCCGTCTCTGCACCTGCATGCTCTCAGCCAAAATCCCAACATGTCTTCCACTGCCATGCACCTATGGCGAGTCCCTGGAGCTGGTAGTCCACACCAATAGCCAGGGCCCCCACAGCTGCTGGGGAAACTGCTAACCAAGAACACCTTGCCTAGTAAAGTTTTTCTTCAGAAATGAAAGTAAAATAAAGGTTTTCTCAGACAAATTAAAGGGAGTTCATCACCATTAGATGTGCTTTACAAGATACACTGAAAAGAGTTCTTCAAGCTGAAATGAAAGGATGCTCAGTAATAAAATGAAAACATATGAAAATATACAACACACTGGTAAAGGTAAGCATATAGTCAGATTCAAAATATTATAATATTAATGTATTATAATATAAGTGGTGATTATTAACCACTTAAATATAAAGGTTAAATTACAAAAGCTTTTAAAATAACTAGATCCCCTGGAGAAGGCCATGGCAACCCACTCCAGTATTCTCACCTGAAGAATCCCCATGGACAGAGGAGCCTGGTAGGCTACAGTCTGTGGGTCGCAGAGTCAGACATGACTGAACGACTAAGCACAGCACAGCATAGCTACAATAATTTGTGTGTGTTAGTCATTTAGTCATGTCTGACTCTTTGCAACCCCATGGACTGTAGCCCACCAGGCTTCTCTGTCCATTGAAGACTCCTCTGTCCATGGAATTCTCCAGGCAAGAATACTGGAGTAGTTTTCCATTTCATTCTCCAGGGGACCTTCCCAACCCAGGGATCAAACCCGAGTCTCCTACACTGCAGGCAGATTCTTTACCATCTGAGCCACAAGGCAAGCCTTAATTTGATAGCAGATACACAATATAAGAATATGTAAATCATGACATTAAAAACATAACATAGTTGAGGGGTTGTTAGTAAAAGTGTAGAGTTTTGTGTGTGATCATAGTTGAGTTGTGACCCGTTCAAAATAGGCTTATATCTCTAAGATATTTCAAGTAAGTCTCATGTTAACCACAAAACAAAAACTTATACTATGTGCACACAAGATAAAGAGAAAAGAACAGAGATATCACTATCAGATCAGATCAGTCACTCAGTCGTGTCCAGCTCTTTGTGACCCCGTGAATCGCAGCACACCAGGCTTCCCTGTCCATCACCAACTCCCGGAGTTCACTCAGACTCATGTCCATCGAGTCAGTAATGCCATCCAGCCATCTCATCCTCTGTCACCCCCTTCTCCTCCTGCCCCCAATCCCTCCCAGCATCAGAGTCTTTTCCAATGAGTCAACTCTTCGCATCAGGTGGCCAAAGTACTGGAGTTTCAGCTTTAGCATCAGTCCTTCCAAAGAAATCCCAGGGCTGATCTCCTTTAGAATGGATTGGTTGGATCTCCTTGCAGTCCAAGGGACTCTCAAGAGTCTTCTCCCACACCACAGTTCAAAAGCATCTATTCTTCAGCGCTCAACCTTCTTCACAGTCCAACTCTCACATCCATACATGACCACAGGAAAAACCATAGCCTTGACTAGACAGACCTTTGTTGGCAAAGTAATGTCTCTGCTTTTGAATATGCTATCTAAGTTGGTCATAACTTTCCTTCCAAGGAGTAAGTGTCTTTTAGTTTCAAGGCTGCAGTCACCATCTGCAGTGATTTTGGAGCCCAGAAAAATAAAGTCTGACACTGTTTCCACTGTTTCCCCATCTACTTGCCATGAAGTGATGGGACCAGATGCCATGATCTTCGTTTTCTGAATGTTGAGCTTTAAGCCAACTTTTTCACTCTCCACTTTCACCTTCATCAAGAGGCTTTTTAGTTCCTCTTCACTTTCTGCCATAAGGGTGGTGTCATCTGCATATCTGAGGTTATTGATATTTCTCCCAGCAATCTTGATTCCAGCTTGTGTTTCTTCCAGTCCAGCGTTTCTCATGATGTACTCTGCATATAAGTTAAATAAACAGGGTGACAATATACAGCCTTGACGTACTCCTTTTCCTATTTGGAACCAGTCTGTTGTTCCATGTCCAGTTCTAACTGTTGCTTCCTGACCTGCATACAAATTTCTCAAGAGGCAGATCAGGTGGTCTGGTATTCCCATCTCTTTCAGAATTTTCCACAGTTTATTGTGATCCACACAGTCAAAGGCTTTGGCATAGTCAATAAAGCAGAAATAGATGTTTTTCTGGAACTCTCTTGCTTTATCACTATAAAAAATCATAAATTCACAAAGGAAGATAGGAAAAAAGGAACAAAGGAACTACAAAAGGGCCAGAAATTGACAAGATGGCCATAGAAAGTCCACACCTATCAATAATTACTTTAAATGTAAATGGATTAAAGTCTCCAACCAGAAGACATACAGTGACAGAATGAAACAAACAAACAAACAAACAAAATCAGGACCCAACTATATGCTGCCTATAAGATACTCACTTCAGCTGCAAGGACACACACTGGGGGAATTCCCTGGTGGTCCAGTGGTTAGGACTCCATGCTTTCACTCCCAGGACATGGGTTCAGTCCTTAGTGGGGGAACTAAGATCCCACAAGTCATGCAGTGCAGACAAAAAAAAAAAAAGGCACACATTGTGTCAAAATGAAGGTATGAAAAGAGATATTCCACACATATGGGAAACAGAAGAAAGCAGATATAGCTATACCTAATCAGAGAAAATAGACTTTAAGTCCAAAACTGTAACAAAAGGTAAAGAAGGTCATTATATAATGATAAAGAGATCAACTCATCATGAGGATATAACAGTTATAAATATATATGCACCCAGCATCATAACACTTAAATATTTTAAGTAAATACTAACAGATCTAAAAGAAGTAATAGACAGCAATACAATAATAGTAGGGAACTTCAGTACTCCACTTTAAGTAATGGATACATCATCCAGACAGAAGATCAACAAGGAAACACTGGACCTGAATATACTTTAAGCCAAATTAACCAAACAGACCTAATAGAGATACATAGAGCATTCCATCCAACAGCAGCAGAATACACATTCTTCTCCACTATATACAGAACATTCTCCAAAATGGATCATAAATTAGGTCACAAAACAAGTCTTAGCAAATTTTAAAAGACTGAAATTGTACCAAGCATCTCTTCTAACCACAATCAATAAAAGAAGAAAAACTGGAAAATGTTCAGATATGCAGAAATTAAACAAACAAGTCAAAGATAAAATTGAGTGGGAAATCAAAAAATATGGGAAGCAAACAAAAATGGAAAGGAAACATAACATACTAAAATGTATGGACTGGAGCAAAAGGAAGTTCTATGAGGAAAGTTTATAGCCTGTGTTAAGAAAAAAAGGAAGACCTCAAATAAACAGGCTGATTTTATACATCAAGAAGCTAGGAAAACAAGAATAAACTCAATCCAAAGTCAACAGAAGGGAGGAGATACAGATCAGAGCCAAAATAAATGAAATAGAGACCAGAAAACAATAGAAAAAATCAAGAAAGTCAGGAGTTGATTTTTTGAAAAAGTTAATAAAACTGACAAACATTTAGCTAGACTTACCAAGAGAAAAAGAACAAGAATTTGAATAAAATTATAAATGAAAGAGGAGACTTTGCAACTGGTACCACAGAACTACAAAAGATTGTGAGAGACTGAAATGAACAATTAAACATCAACAAATTGGACAACTTAGGGGGAAATGGAAAAATTCTTAAAAACATACACCCAATCTACCAAATCCGAATCATGAAGAAATGGAAAATCAAAATGGACCAATAACAAGTAAGGAGATTGAATCATCAAAAACCTCTCAACAGGGGACTTTGGGGAAGAATGGATATAAGTATATGTTGGCTGAGTTCCTTGGCTGCTCACCTGAAACTATCACAGCATTGTTAATTGACTATGCGTGCTAAGCAGCTTCAGTCGTGCCTGACTTTGCAGTCCCATGGAACCCTTGTGCACTATTTGTGGGACTATAAATTGATCCAGCCACTATGGAAACCTATATGGAATTTCTTCAAAAAAATTAAAAACAGCTACCATATGATCAGCTGTCTCAATAAAGCTGAAACTTAAAAAAAAAAGAGAGAGAGAGAGAATTACTTGGGCAAACAACAAATTCTCCCTTTGTTTGAGGAGACAAAAGAATTCTGATAGAAGACCATAGAGATGGGGGGGAAATCTACTTGGAAAAGAGAAAGAGTACTTGGTAGAATTAGAGAAGATAGCATGAAGCCCATGGCAAGATAAGAGTCTCATTTTAAAATGAGGGAAGGAAGGAAAAAAAAGAGCAAGGCAGTTCCTAAAAGAGAGCTGCATTGGAAGCTTATTAAGAGAGCTGAGCCAATTATGTAATTGAAACCAGAACTAGTTGGGATAAAAGTAGAGGTTTAAAAAGTGAGATCATAAAACCAATCCCAAGTAGGCACAGTGTTTATACACAGAGATAGAATATGTCCTAAGAGACTTCTGAGGTCTGTTGCCTGTTTTCTAAGTAGGACTTGAGCTATAATGCCATAAGGGAGACTTTAGGGCAATGAGTAAGCATATTCCCATTTCATAGTCCTCTTAGATGGGAAATTCCTGTGTGCTTTATATATGGGAAGCTTTTAAAATGCAGCAATGGATGAAATTAGGATGAAAAGCAGCTATTAAAAGTCCTGCAACAGAAACCTTAAATTGTACTTGATTAGAAAGTTAGTCTAAATAATGTGATTTGTACCTACCATAATAATTGCTGGGCTTCCCTGGTGACTCAGATGGTAAAGAACCTGCATGCACTGCGGGAGACCTGAGTTTGATCCCTGGGTTGGGACGATCCCCTGGAGAAGAGCATGGTAACTCACTCCAATATTCTTGCCCGGAGAATCCCATGGACAGAGGAGACTGGCAAGCTACAGTCCAGGGGGTTACAAAGAGTCGATTACGACTGAGCAACTAAGCACACAGCACATAAAAATGGTTACCAGGAGTTAAGTGGGAGAGGTATAAATTGGGAGATTGAGACTGACATATACACATCAGTCAGTCAGTCACTTCAGTCTCTCAGTCATGTCCGACTCTTTGCGACCCCATGAATTGCAGCACGCCAGGCCTCCCTGTCCATCACCAACTCACAGAGTTTTCCCAACCCGTGTCCACTGAGTCGGTGATGCCATTCAACCATCTCATCCTCTGTCGTTCCCTTCTCCTCCTGCCCTCAGTCTTTTCCAACATCAGGATTTTTTCAAATGAGTCAGCTCTTCTCATCAGGTAGCCAAAGTATTGGAGTTTCGGCTTCAACATCAGTCCTTCCAATGAACACCCAGGACTGATGTCCTTTAGAATAGACTGGTTGGATCTCCTTGCAGTCCAAGGGACTCTCAAGAGTCTTCTCCCACACCACAGTTCAAAAGTTCAATTCTTCAGCACTCAGCTTTCTTTATAGTCCAACTCTCACATCCACACATGACCACTGGAAAAACCATAGCCTTGACTAGACAGACCTTTGTTGACAATGTAACGTCTCTGCTTTTGAATATACTGTCTAGGTTGGTCATAACTTTCCTTCCAAGGAGTAAGCGTCTTTAAATTTCATGGCTGCAATCACCATACAGTGATTTTGGAGCCCAGAAAAATAAAGTCTGACATATACACATTTCTATATATAAAATAGATAACTAATAATAATCTGCTGTACAACACAGGGAACTCTACTATTCTATAATGGCCTATATGAGGAAAGAATCCAAAAGAAAAAAAAATGGATATATTTATATGTACAAGATTTACTTTGCTGTATACCTGAGACTAACACAACATTGTAAATCAACTATACTCCAATAAAAAAATTTTTTTAAGAATAATTAAGCAAGAACTATCTTGCTTCCTGAAAAACTCAGGAAGCAAGATAGTTCCCTCATGGACCTAGCTAGGGGCCTGTCATCTGTTCACAAACTGAACTAAAACTAGATATTCACTATACTGGTAAATATTTCTTCTTATTCCCTTGACAAATCTTCAGCTACTGAGCAGAGGCCATTGATCACTTTAAAGAATACTCATTACCAATATCCTAAATGTAATATTAAAAGATGAAAAGAGGCAGTAAGTTAAAAAAATGGTTATAAAATAAAATTGTAACTTAATTTTAAGAATTTAAAATGGAATAGTCTATATAAATTTTGTACATTGATTTTTCAAAATATTTTCTTGCCAATCTATATCTCTCAATTATAAGTTTCAGGGTCCTTTTGTTTGTTTGTTTGTTTAGAAATCTTTTTATCATTAGGGTATTGACACTTTTCAGAACAAGTATAATTTTCAGACATTATACAAGGCAACTTATCATTAAATATCAATATTTATCAATGTTCTGTTTAGTTGAAATATTATTTTAATTGTAAACACCATTTTTGTTTATAAAAAAAATTAATAAACCTTATTGATTTTAACTTGCTTTTACAAATATCCTAAGTCTCAAGCTAAATGATATTTTAAGTAGAAAAACACTGTGTTTTAAAACTTTTGGTATATTATTTTTATGGTTTATGTACACACATTAACTGGTTTCTTTTATAGGAAACCTGACAAAGTTTATCATATTAGGTACTGTGAAATAAAGGCAAGAGCTCATGAGCTTTTAACAAAAATACTCAATGCAACAATTGCAAGAATCAAAGATATTCTTATTTACTGGTTGATAATGAACTGCCTGCTGTGCTGTGCTTTGCTTAGTCTCTCAGTTATGTACAATTCTTTGTAACCCCAGGAGTGTACCTGGCAGGCTTCTCTGTCCAAGGATTCTCCAGGCAAGAACACTGGAGTGGGTTGCAGTGCCCTCCTCCTGGGGATCTTCCCAACCCAGAGATCAAACTCAGGTCTCCTGAACTGCAGGTGGATTCTTTACCATAAGAGCCACCAGGGAATTGCCAGACACAATATAGAAAATATCAGTTCAGTTCAGTTCAGTCGCTCAGTCATGTCCAACTCTTTGCGACCCATGAATTGCAGCACTCCAGGCCTCCCTGTCCATCACCAACTCCCGGAGTTCCCTCAAACTCATGTCCATCAAGTCAGTGATACCATTCAGCCATCTCATCCTCTGTCATCCCCTTCTCCTCCTGCCCCCAATCCCTCTCAGCATCAGAGTCTTTTCCAATGAGTCAACTCTTCGCATCAGGTGGCCAAAGTACTGGAGTTTCAGCTTTATCATCATTCCTTCCAAAGAACACCCAGGGCTGATCTCCTTCAGAATGGACTGGTTGGATCTCCTTGCAGTCCAAGGGACTCTCAAGAGTCTTCTCTGACACCACAGTTCAAAAGTATCAATTCTTCAGCACTCAGCTTTCTTCACAGTCCAACTCTCACATCCATACATGACCACAGGAAAAACCATAGCCTTGACTAGACAGACGTTTGTTGGCAAAATAATGTCTCTGCTTTTGAATATGCTATCTAAGTTGGTCATAACTTTCCTTCCAAGGAGTAACTCTCTTTTAATTTCATGGCTGCAATCACCATCTGCAGTAATTTTGGAGCCCCCAAAAATAAAGTCTGACACTGTTTCCACTATTTCCCCATCTATTTCCCATGAAGTGATGGGACCAGATGCCATGATCTTCGTTTTCTGAATGTTGAGCTTTAAGCCAACTTTTTCACTCTCTTCTTTCACTTTCATCAAGAGGCTTTTTAGTTCCTCTTCACTTTCTGCCATAAGGGTGGTGTCATCTGCATATCTGAGGTTATTGATATTTCTCCCAGCAATCTTGATTCCAGCTTGTGGTTCATCCAGCCCAGCATTTCTCATGATGTACTCTGCATAGAAGTTAAATAAGCAGGGTGACAGTATACAGCCTTGACGTACTCCTTTTCCTATTTGGAACCAGTCTGTTGTTCCATGTCCAATTCTAACTGTTGCTTCCTGACCTGCATATAGGTTTCTCAAGAGACAGGTCAGGTGGTCTGGTATTCCCATCTCTTTCAGAATTTTCCACAGTTTATTGTGATCCACACAGTCAAAGGCTTTGGCATAGTCGATAAAGCAGAAATACATGTTTTTCTGGAACTCTCTTGCTTTTTTGATGATCCAGCAGATGTTGGCAATTTGATCTCTGGTTCCTCTGCCTTTTCTAAAACCAGCTTGAACATCTGGAAGTTCACGGTTCACGTATTGCTGAAGCCTGGCTTGGAAAATTTTGAGCATTATTTTGCTAGCGTGTGAGATAAGTGCAATTGTGCGGTAGTTTGAGCATTCTTTGGCATTGCCTTTCTTTGGGATTGGAATGAAAACTGACCTTTTCCAGTCCTGTGGCCACTGCTGAGTTTTCCAAATTTGCTGGCATATTGAGTGTAGCACTTTCATAGCATCATCTTTTAGGATATGAAATAGCTCAACTGGAATTCCATCACCTCCACTTGCTTTGTTCGCAATGATGCTTTCTAAGGCCCACTTGACTTCACATTCCAGGATGTCTGGCTCTAGGTGAGTGATCACACCATCATGATTATCTTGGTCATGAAGATCTTTTTTGTACAGTTCTTCTGAATATTCTTGCCACCACTTCTTAATATCTTCTGCTTCTGTTAGGTCCATACCATTTCTGTCCTTTATCGAGCCCATCTTTGCATGAAATGTTCCTTTGGTATCTCTGATTTTCTTGAAGAGATCTCTAGTCTTTCCCATTCTGTTGTTTTCCTCTATTTCTTTGCATTGATCGCTGAGGAAGGCTTTCTTATCTCTCCTTGCTATCCTTTGGCACGCTGCATTCAAATGGGTATATCTTTCCTTTTCTCCATTGCTTTTCGCTTCTCTTCTTTTCACAGCTACTTGTAAGGCCTCCCCAGACAGCCATTTTCCTTTTTTGCATTTATTTTCCATGGGGATGATCTTGATCCCTGTCTCCCTGTCTCCTGTACAATGTCACGAACCTCAGTCCATAGTTCATCAGGCACTCTGTCTATCAGATCTAGTCCCTTAAATCCATTTCTCACTTCCACTGTATAATCATAAGGGATTTGATTTAGGTCATACCTGAATGATCTAGTGGTTTTCCCTACTTTCTTCAATTTAAGTCTGAATTTGGCAATAAGGAGCTCATGGTCTGAGCCACAGTCAGCTCCTGGTCTTGTTTTTGCTGACTGTATAGAGCTTCTCCATCTTTGGCTGCAAACAATATAATCAATATGATTTTGGTGTTGACCATCTGGTGATGTACATGTGTGGAGTCTTCTCTTGTATTGTTGGAAGAGGGTGTTTGCTATGACCAGTGTGTTCTCTTGGCAAAACTCTATTAGCCTTTGCCCTGCTTCATTCCATATTCCAAGGCCAAATTTGCCTGTTACCCCACGTGTTTCTTAACATCCTACTTTTGCATTCCAGTACCCTATAATGAAAAGGACATCTTTTTTGGGTGTTATTTCTAAAAGGTCTTGTAGGTCTTCATAGAACCATTCAACTTCTGCTTCTTCAGTGTTACTGGTTGGGGCATAGACTTGGATTACTGTGATATTGAATGGTTTGCCTTTGAAACAAACAGACAATACTATATATATATATATACATATACATATATATATATATACACACACACACACACACACACTGGATTCTTTTTCAGCAGCTTCCCTCTGGCATCCAAATCAAGGATTTCCATAAATAAAAGCTGCAAAGCAATTCACATAGTGGTTAGTTTAGGCCAATGCTTTTTTCACCTTATTATTTGTTTTGTTTTCTCCACTACCCCCATCCCCTGCAGTGACACAGTATTATTAAAAACATTAAGTCCTTTGGACTTACGCTTCAGATCAAGACATCATTTGAGTAATTTAAAATGATGTGCAGCTCTTCACATAACAAACATGTGTTGTGGTCGTAATTACTTCAAAAATAATTATATGAAAATAGCCTGACATATCATGCTTTACCAATTACAGAACCATGATTCTGACACATGGAGATGCTGAAAGATGTGAATAGCTGTTCTTCTGTTTAAGTTAGAGTGCTGCAAAATTCCGATAATGACTTCATCTTTTCAGTTAACATAATCAGTCCACAATACACCATACTAAGTCATAAAGTGCAAATCCAAGGAAGATAATACCTTCACTAAGTTACAGAACTTGGCAAATCAATACAGTACTCTTTAACACACAATAAAACATACTTTTGTTGGAGCTGTTTATTTTGTGATAACTTTTACTCCAGAAATGTTATTTGAGTATGAAATTAAAATGCTATGATTTTTAATCGTGGTTTTTAGCAGAGCAAGTTATTTTATACAGTTGATGTCTTTTTAAAATACAATTTCTCCTTAAAAGTGAGTTCCTGCATGTAAGTTCTCTAAGTTTACTGCAGCAGGGCAGTGGTGCATATGTAGAGGTGGATCTGCTTGGTTCTGGCATTGGTATAAAGCCAAGTAGAGTTCCAATGCACAAAAAGCTTTAAGATTCTACCTTAAGGAGGTTTAATCAGCCAATATCAATTTCCAAGTATACTTTTCAAAAATTGATGAATTATCACATTAATACTGAAATCCTCAAAACCAGTAATTTCATTTCAGTTCAGTTCAGTTGCTCAGTCATATCCAACTCTTTGCAACCCTATGGACTCCAGCAATGCCAGGCTCCTCTGTCCTTCACCAACTTCCGAAGCTTGCTCAAACTCATGTCCATTGGGTCAATGATACCATCCAACCATCTCATCCTCTTTTGTCCCCTTCTCCTCCTGCCTTCAATCTTGTCCAGCATCAGGGTCTTTTCCAATAAGTCAGTTCTTTGCATCAGGTGGCAAAAGTATTGGAGCTTCAGCATCAGTCCTTCCAATGAATATTCAGGACTGATTTCCTTTAGGATGGACTGGTTTGATCTCCTTGCAGTCCAAGGGATTCTTAAGAGCCTTCTCCAACACCACAGTTCAAAAGCATCACTTCTTCAGCGCTCAGCTTTCTTTGTGGTCTAACTCTTACATCCGTACATGACTACTAGAAAAACCATAGCTTTAACTATATGGACTTTTGAAGCAATATAATGCCTCTGCTTTTTAATATGCCATCTAGGTTTGTCATAGCTTTTCTTCAGAGGAGCAAGCATCTTAATTTCAGACAACACTAATTTCAGCTGGTCCCTTTTATTTAGAAACTCTGCACCTCTTTGTTTTGATCAAGTCACAGATCTTTTCTTCAGCTTATTAAAAAAAGAATCCTACCTAAAATAGAGTTGTATGTTTTAAATAACAAATAAATATAATGCTGGTGTAGAGACCTGGGGAACTGCATGTTGTGTATCAACTTTCATTACCACTTCTTCACAAATACTGCTATTCCCATTGCACTCCTTGCAGTCCAAGGGATTCTCAAGAGTCTTCTCCAACACCACAGTTCAAAAGCATCAATTCTTCGGTGCTCAGCTTTCTTTATAGTCCAACTCTTATACCCATACATGACTACTGGAAAAACCATAGCTTTGACTAGACAGACCTTTGTTGGCAAAGCAATATCTCTGCTTTTTAATAAGCTGTCTAGGTTGGTCATAATTTTCCTTCCAAGGAGCAAGCGTCTTTTAATTTCATGGCTGCAGTCATCATCTGCATCTTCTAATTAAGGGTTTTATTTTTTGGTAAAACAGATTCTGATACAGTCACATAACAGAATATTATCCAACCACTTAAATATGTGAGGTAGAACTGAATGGGAAAGACATTTGCAAATGATAAGACTGACGAGGGGTTAATTTTCAAAATACATAAACAGCTCATACAGCCCTACATCAAAGAAACAAACAACCTAGTTAAAAAATGATCAGAAGACCTGAATCGATATTTTTCCAAAGAAGACTTACAGATGACCAACAGGCACAAGAAAAGATGCTCAGAATCTTTTATCATAAAAGAAATGCAAATCAAAACCACAGTGAGGTATTGCCTCACACCTGCCAGAATGGCTATCGTGTAAAAGACAACAAATCAAAATGTTGGTGAGAATGTGGACAAAAGGGAACCTTTGTACATTGTTTGTGGGAATATAAATTGATGCAACCACTGTAGAAGCGGGATTCCTCCATAAACTAAAAATCGAACTATTGTATGATTCAAAAATTCCACTTCTGTGTATATATCCAAAGAAAATGAAGACATTAATTTGAAAAGATACATGCACACCAATGTTCATGGCAGCATTGTTTACAGTAGCCAAGATACAGAAGTAACCTAAGAGCCTATCAACAGATGAATAGATAAAGAAGATGTGATATATATAGCTAATGGAATACTACTCAGCCATAAAATGGAGTGAAATTTTGCCATTTGCAGCAACATGCATAGACTTGGAGGGTATTATCCTTAATGAGATAAGTCAGACAGAGACAAATACCATGTGAGATCATTTATATGTTGAATCTAAAAAGTAAAACAAGCCAGTAAAACAAAAAGAAACATATTCATAGTTATAGAGAACAAACTAGTGGTTACCAGTGGGGAAAAAAGGAGAGAGAGGGAAGACAGGAATTGGCAGTTAAGAGGCAGAAACTATGATGTATAAAATAAATAAACTACGAGGATGTATTGTACAGCACAGGGGATACAGGCAATATCTTAAAATGACCATAAATGGAGTATAACCTTTAAAATTATGAATCACTATATTATATACCTAAACTCATACAATAATTATATATCAACTATACCTCAGTAAAAAAAAGATAAAATAAGTGCTTAGATAAACAAGCATTAGCATAGAAAGATGTGCCTAATATATTTAGGGAAGAAAGAAAACAGCTGCATAGTATCTACAATGCTGGTCCTATTTTTGTTTTATGTGTATATAAACATGGTAATAAGTCTGGAAGGACATCTTCCAGACTATTAGTAATGGTTATCCTTCCATGTTATAAAAATTTTTCCCCTTTTATTTTATAAGAATTGTTTAAATTCTCAGGGGTATCTATGACTTTGATCGTTAGGGAAAAATAAAGCTTTTAGTTAAAATAAAAAATGCCACTGAAACAATTAATGATTAATTACATAAAAGTATAATTACTCATATATACACTGAACCAAAGTGAAAGAGAAAAAAGTATAATGAAAGATTAAAAGCTTTAAGAAAAATGAAAACATTCAGTCCCTTCTTTTCTTAAAGATGATTGTTATCTAATAGCGTTTCCTTTATTTGAGCAGAGAAAATGAAACAACAGACAAAGCACATTTAATAGTTTTAGTGGAACATCTTTTCCCCATATCTCCGATTTTACAAAAAAAGCAAAGCAGGCTATCTTGGAAGCAGATATGAAAACTCTCCCTGACCCCAGACCTAAAAAGGAAAGAAAGCCAAATTACGCCCCACAGCACATGTGCAACTGCCCCGCAGTGTTCCAGTCTACTGTTACTGTGTGTGTCAGTGCTAAGGCTCTTTAACTAGTCTGCAAACCCCTTGAAATGGTCAACCAAAGAGTGTACATAAGTGCACATGTACATTTTCTGGGGAGAAGGAAAGTGATCTTTTAACACTCTTTTCCTACCCCCAAATATTAAGCACAACATTTATCTATTCATATATATCCAAATATTCAACAGACATTGAGAGTCTTCCTTGCCATTCATTGTTATACATATAGTAGGAATGTCATTAGCCGACTTACATGCCTCATTTCTTATTCTTACAGCAATACTGTAAGTAAAGATTATCCTTATTTTCCCAGTGAGGAATATGGAGAATTAAGGTTATCATATTCTTTGATGTTTCTGTCACTGAGACTTGGGGGTCTCTGCCCCTTCCCCTTGAATCTAGATGGGCACTCTGACTACTTGGACCAACTAAATAAGATGAAATTGACATTGTCAATTTCCAGGTCCAGGTCTTAGGAGACAGCAGCTTCTATTTCCTGTCCTTTGGAATAATAGTCCTTATAAGCCAGCCCTCATTGTTGTGAGGAAGCCAGTGTAGCTCCACAGAGACTCCCTCATGGAGAGGAACTGAGCTCCCTGTAGAAAGTCAGCACCCACCTGCCAGCTCATGTTCACTCAGGAATGATCTTTCAGGAAGCAGATCTTCCAGACCCAGTCCAACCAGCCCAATTAAGGCTGTGTAGAGCAGAGATGAGCCATCATCTCCATTGCACCTGTAGTAGGCAGAATGATGGACCAGGATTTACTCCCTGAATTTCAGAACTTGTGAGTAGGGAGTCTTACATGGCAAAGGGGAATTAAGGTTGCAGATGGAATTCAGATTGCTTATCAGCTGACCTTAAGTAGAGAGGTTCCTTCTGGATTATCTAGGGTAGGTCCAATGCAATCACAAGGATCTTTGAAAGAGAGAAGCAGGAGAAGGTCACAGTGATTCATTGGAAGAATGGCTTGCCATGCTGTTGCTGGCTTTGAAGATGGAAGAGGGATCCATGAGCCAAGGAAGGCAGACAGCCTCTAGAAGCTAAAAAAAGACAAACCAATTCCCTCCTAGGGATTCCAGGAGGGTGTATAACCTTGCAACACTTGATTTTAGCTTAGTGGTTAACTGTGTTGCATTTCTAACCTTCAGAACTGTGAGACAGTATATTTGTGTTGTTTTAAGCCACTAAATTTGTGGTAATTTGTTACAGCAGCCATAGAAAACTAATACAGACCCCCTCCTTAAGTTGCATATTTATGAGCAAAATAAATTATTGTTTTAAACTGCTACCTTTGGAGCTGGTTTGTTCCTCAGTGAAAGATAATTGGAATAAGAAAATTAAGGCTAGAGTAATTAAATAATTTTTCCAAGTGATCCAAAAAGTTCAATTACCTGGCCCTGGCATTACATGCTGTGAAAATTCTCAAACACCTCCACTGACAGAATTTCATCCGCTATTTCCTCCTTTGGACTCCACCACTTATTTCTTTGCTGCTCCCTGATTCTGCCCTCCCAGGCATCTCAAGTGTTCTTGTGCCAAGTCCAGGATGCCCTTCTCCCTGTCCTCATTCTCGGTGGTGACACTGCTGACCACCCCATCTCTCTTTTCTCCAAAAAAGGATTACTTGAAGTATTACTTCAAGGTCAACATATTTAAATCTAAACATATCATTTCTTTTAAATGATGACTATTTTAACAGTTAATAGTACATAAGAGAGCAACTAAAGACTCTTTAGTAAGCTATTGAACATTTTTATGAATGCCTAGGCCTTTTTTTTTAACCTATTTGAAGATGCTTTATAGATTTAATTTTCTATGTTTAAGTATCTTTTTACACTGGGTCTATAAATGCTCTTTTAAATTAGTGATAGTGAAAATAGTTATGCTGGAGATAATTATATTTAGTGATTAGGTTTTACAATAAAGCTGTTTTAATCAGCTTGTTTAATACTCTTTACTGACCATTATGGCTTCCCAGGTGGCGTTAGTGGTAAAGAACCTGCCTACCAATTCAGGAGACATAAGAGACGAGGATTCAGTCCCTGGGTTGGGAAGGTCCCCTGGAGAAGGAAATGGCAACACACTCCAGTATTCTTGCCTGGAGAATCCCATGGACAGAGGAGCCTGGCGGGCTACAGTCCATAAGGTCTCACAGAGTCAGACACGACTGAAGCAACTTGGCATGCACGCACACACTGATCATTATAGCATCAGATACGAAAAGTTTAGCTTTTTTTTTTTTTTTTTTGAAAAGTTTAGCTTTTAAGGCAAGGATGACATCACTTAACTGTTTCAAAAGTCAATTTCGTAGTAAATCTTCCCCCAAAATGTCCAAAGTAAAGTGACAATTGGTTGAAAAATAATTTCCCTTCATTCCTCCTTGTTTGTTGAGGATCATCTGATTTTTTTAAAACCCACAATATGTTTATGATTTAAAGAAAATCCTTTTCTCCTGAGTGAAAATAGTGAGTGCCGTTTCAGATCCCAGAGCAACTCTGTGGCCTACCAATCCAAAGACAGATTCAGTGGAACCATGGACAACCTTAGGAAACCATGAACCAAGTAGCCTTTGACTCACACCTTTCAATTCTTGTGATACCCCCAAAACTTTGGCTAGGAATCTGAAGAGATGGCAGGTGCAATATAACGTGTCACATGGTGCTATTTGTTAAAATGGTAAACACGGCTTTTGAATTTTATAATATTGCTCAAATAGGGGGCAAACATGAATCAATCAATGAGCTGTCTTAGTTGACCATTTTATGTCCTAACTGCAGTTTCAGTAAATGAGGAGAATTGACACAATGTCCACTGAAAAGATGGATAAAACAGAAGGGAAATTAGAAACTCGGCTTCATCAACAAAGTGAATGAAAACATTCCAAGAAGGGTTGAGGAAGCTTATAATCATACAAAGATGTAAAATTCACCAGGTGACAGAGCGACTGGTCTGTGTTTCCGCAGAGGGTGCCCATCAAAATAGCTTCGGAAGCAAGTTATTGATAATAAGGACGCGTAGGACTCTTTCCATTGCAAATTATGGAAAATCCAACTCAAACGTAATTAACAAAAATAATTTGTCAGTTCATTCATCTGCAGGCTCAAGGACTATTCTAGCTTCAGGAATAACTTGCTCCAAGGACTAAATGCAATGTTCTATAAGCTCAGTTCATCTCCAATTATCAGTTCTGTCTTCTTATGTGTTTTGGCTTTACCCTGAGGTTATCTCCCAGAATATAATAGAACAGGAGAAGTGGAAATGGTCCTTCCTATACAAATAAGGTTGGGCGAAAGGAAGTGATTTCCCAAAGAAGATGCTAGATAGGGTGGAAGCGTACACTGAGCAGCCTTGTGTTCACTATGATAGTACTGGTATAACATGTTAGTAAGAGACATTATGAGTATTGTTTATATTTTTTAAAATAAGCAGAATCACTTAGTTGTAGAAGCATATACAAACAGGTAAAATATCAAGCCCAAGCACTTGGATACCTAGTGAGATGCTGGTTGTGGTTCTCTTTAAGTCAGTTTATGTTCTTTCCAACTTTATCTTGCACAAGAATTGTCCACACAAACTTTGCTCCAGCCTCACCAATCAGCTAATCTGGATTTCTTACAGTCCATAGGGTCTCACAGAGTAAGACATGACTGAAGCAACTTGGCATGCACACACACACACTGATCATTATAGCACCAGCTAAGAAAAGTTAAGTTTTTCAGGCAAGGATGAGATCACTTAACTGTTTCAAAAGTAAATTAGAAGATCAAGTACCTTGATCTTCTAAATTTCTACTACCTGGAATGTCCCCTTCACCTCTTCATTCTTTGCTATCTAAATTTCCCTTTTCCGAGGCTTATTCATAATTGTTTCCTCTATGAAGCAATTGAGAAATAATAATCCTTTCTCCTAAATGTTCTTATAATTTGTAAATTAAAATTTGCAATTTTCCCACCAGTTTTGACTCTCCAGACCATGGAAGATATCCTTTTGACGACTGACCATTTTGAATGAACACTGGGCACTGTATCTTCACTCTTTTGCACTTCTCACTCTACCAATTTATATCTTATAAGCATAAAGCTTTGCCTCTAGAAGATATTCAGTAAATGTTTGGGAACTAGAACTTAACTGAATGAAGGGCAAATCCTAAAAGGAAGCTAATGATGGTGGTAACTGATCAAAGCTAATGTGAGTAAAGAATGCATACTTCTAAGATGAACATTTAAAATGTGACTCCTGCCCCCAAAAAGTGTGTTTTCACAAAACGTGAAATAAAATCTTACCATATAGAAAAGCTTTCCCTGAAGAAATGGTTGAAAACCATTTAAAGCAAAACACTGGCGTGTAACTAGTCTCAATCCTAAGAAATAAAACATTATAATAGATTTATTTACTTAGAAAATATAATATGTGACAGGTGATCTTTTTAAAGAGTGAGGGAAATCCATTCTCATAACTAGAGCTTGCTGGGAATAATTTCTGAAATTGTGGGCAGTTATTGTATACAATTTTAGCTATAATTTTAGATGACCTTATAGCTTTGGGAATTGCACTATATTATAGCCCAGAAGTGATTACATAAAATCGTGTTTAAACGATTACAATAAGAACTACACAGGCAGTAATGTTTGCTACTTTGCAAAACACTTAGCCCAGGAGACTCTTTAAAGCTGAATGGAACAGAAAATGCTGGTAGTCATGTTAGACTATTCATCCAGTAAATATCAGCACTCACTGGCTACTACAGTGAGCAATGTTTCCTCTGAATTTCATATCTCATTTACCACTTAACATCAAAGCAGCCAGTTGCATCCTTGAAAAACAGAACAGATTAGTTATTTAACATCCTTTAGTTTATTTAGCATTATAAAGATCCCCTCACCTTAACCACATTGTCATTTTAATTTTCAGTGTTCTAGTTTGAAAATACTAATTTTTAATTCATTTAGGCCAATCAATGAAGGAGACATAAAACCAACATAAAACTTTTAAAATGTCTCTTAATTTAGCTTACATAAAACTTCCAAGTTTTTAAGAATCTCAATTAATAAAAACAGAAGAAATTATATTTAATCCCCAATAAAATAATAAATGTAGTCAGTAAACATCAGTGGCTATTAACAACATTAGGTGAAATGTTCATGGAAAACTGTATAATGGATAGGTCAGGTTGACAACACCTGAAACCATTGATCAATCTTAGCATCATTAAAAGTATTTCCAGAAAACAGTTTGTGATACACTAGTGATTTTTTTTCTTCTATTACTGTGTAACATATCACTCCAAAGCTTAGTGGCCTAAAACAAATATTAATACTTTCACATGGTTTCTCTGCTCACAAATTCAACAGTGGTTTAGCTGGGCAGTTCTAGCTCAAGGAATCTTGAGGTTGCAGTCAAGACATCAACTAAAGTAACAACCATTTGAGTTCCTGCCTGAGGCTGGAGGGTCCACCTCCATAATGGTTCACTCACATGACTATTGGCAGGAAGCCTCAATCCATCATGTGGCCTTCTCCCTAGGGCCACTGAGTGTGTGCATCTGCCAGAACATCTGGCTGCCCCCAGATTGAGTGATGCAAGAGAAAGAGAGGAAAAATCTACAAAGCCTTTTATGTCACATAGCAATATTTCTGTATGTACCATTGGTTTACAAGTCAGTTCTATTCAGTTTGGGAGAGAACTGACTATACGAGGACATGAATACAAAAAAAGTGAGGGGCAACAGAGGCCAATTGGTGGTCAGCTACCACAAACGGGAAGCAATCTTCTAAAGTACTCTTGCCTCTTCTCCTGTAAAACCAATCCAGAATTGAATCAAACATGTCTAACTACTAATATATAAAAAACAGGTCTAACTACTAATATATAAAAAATTAGGAAGAGGTCAGCAGTGGCCACAGGACTGGAAAAGGTCAGTTTTCATTCCAATCCCAAAGAAAGGCAATGCCAAAGAATGCTCAAACTACCACACAATTGCACTCATCTCACATGATAGTAAAGCAATGCTCAAAATTCTCCAAGCCAGGCATCAACCACACAATTGCACTCATCTCACATGATAGTAAAGCAATGCTCAAAATTCTCCAAGCCAGGCATCAACAGTACATGAACCATGAATTTTCAGATGTTCAAGCTGGATTTAGAAAAGGCAGAGGAACCAGAGATCAAATTGCCAACATCCACTGGATCAACGAAAAAGCAAGAGAGTTTCAGAAAAACATCTACTTCTGTTTCATTGACTATGCCAAAGCCTTTGACTGTGTGGATCACAATAAACTGTGGAAAATTCTGAAAGAGATGGGAATACCAGACCACCTGACCTGCCTCCTGAGAAATCTGTATGCAGGTCAGGAAGCAACAGTTAGAACTAGACATGAAACAACAGACTGGTTCCAAATCAGGAAAGGAGTACATCAAGGCTGTATATTGTCACCCTGCTTATTTAACTTATATGCACAGTACATCATGAAAAACGCTGGGCTGGATGAACCACAAGCTGGAATCAAGATTGCTGGGAGAAATATCAATAACCTCAGATATGCAGATGACACCACCCTTATGGCAGAAAGTGAAGAACCAAAGAACCTCTTGATGAAGGTGAAAGAAGAGAGTGAAAAAGTTGGCTTAAAGGTCAACATTCAGAAAAGTAAGATCATGGCATCTGGTCCCATTACTTCATGGCAAATAAATGGGGAAACAGTGGAAACAGTGACAGACTTTCTTTTTTTGGGCTCCAAAATCACTGCAGATGATGACTGCAGCCATGAAATTAAAAGACGCTTGCTCCTTGGAAGGAAAGTTATGACCAACCTAGACAGCTTATTAAAAAGCAGAGATATTGCTTTGCCAACAAAGGTCTGTCTAGTCAAAGCTATGGTTTTTCCAGTAGTCATGTATGGGTGTAAGAGTTGGACTATAAAAAAGCTGAGCACCAAAGAATTGATGCTTTTGAACTGTGGTGTTGGAGAAGACTCTTGAGAATTTCTTGGACTGCAAGGAGATCAAACCAGTCCATCCTAAAGGAAATTAGTCCTGAATATTCATTGGAAGGACTGATGCTGAAGCTGAAACTCCAGTACTTTGGCCACCTGATGTGAAGAACTGACTCATTGGAAAAGACCCTGATGTGGAAAAGATTGAAGGTGGGAGGAGAAGGGGACGACAGAAGATGAGATGGTTGGATGGCATCACCAAATCGATGGACATGAGTTTGAGTAAACTCCAGGAGTTAGTGATGGACAGGAAAGCCTGGCATGCTGCAGTTCATGGGGTTGCAAAGAGTCGGACACAACTGAGGGACTGAACAGAATTGAACTGAAGGAATGGGTGCATGCATGTTAAGTCACTTCAGTCATGTTCGACTCTTTGCACCCCCATGGACTGTAGCCCACCAGGCTCCTCTGTCCATGGGATTCTCCAGGCAAGAATACTGGAGTGGGTTGCCATGCTCTTCTCCAAGGAATGGGTAGAGGAACACATTAAACAACACAAGAAGGAAACAATTAGTCAATTCTAGAATGTGGGACAATCTAAAGAACAAGATTTGATTTCTTCAGTTAATATATAATGTAGGGAGACAGTTACAGATTAAAAGAGATTTAAGAGATGTTAGCTCAGTCAGTAAAGAATCTGCCTGCAATGCAGGAGACTGGGGTTTGATTCCTGGGTTGGGAAGATCCCCTGGAGAAGGAAACAGCAACCTACTCCAGTTTTCTTGCCTGGAAAATCCCATGGACAGAGGAGCCTGGCATGCTACAGCCCATGGGGTCGCAGCAGTCAGACACAACTTAGTGACTAAACCACCACCAAGAGATGTTAAGGACTAAATGATAATGATTTTGATGTATCAATTACAAAAAAATTTTTCATAGTTGTGAAATATCAAGGAATGAGTGTTTAGGTGATATTAAAGAATTATTGTTAGGCATATTCTGTAGGACAATGGTATTGTGGGTGGGTGTATATATGCCCTTATTTATTCTAGTTATATGCTAAAGTATTTACAATTGAAATGCTATGGTATCTCTTTTTTTTTTTACTTTTTAGATTGAACTATTCAGTTCAGTTCAGTTCAGTCGCTCAGTTGTGTCTGACTCTTTGAGACCCCATAGACTGCAGCATACCAGGCCTCCCTGTCCATTACCAACTCCTGGAGCTTACTCAAACTCATGTCCATCGAGTTGGTGATGCCATCCAACCATCTCATCCTCTGTCGTCCCCTTCTCCTCACGCCTTAAACCTTTCCCAGCATCAGGGTCTTTTCCAATGAGTCAGTTCTTCACATCAGGTGGCCAAAGTATTGGAGTTTTAGCTTCAGCATCAGTCCTTCCTATGAATATTCAGGACTGATTTCCTTTAGGATGGACTATATTGAACTATAGTTGATTTATAATATTGTGTTAGTTTCAAGTGTACAACTAAGTCATTCAGCTGTTGTTGTTGTTGCTGCTGCTCAGTCCTAAGTCATGTTCGATTCTTTGCAATCCCATGACCTACAGCACGCCAGGCTTCCCTGTCCTTCACTATCTCCCCAGTTTGCTCAGATTCATGTCCATTGAGTTGGGGATGCCATCCAACCATCTCATCCTCTGCCACCCTCTTCTCCTTTTGACTTCTATCTTCCCAGCATCAGGGTCCTTTCCAGTGAGTTGGCCCTTCATATCAGGTGGCCAAATTATTGGAGTTTTGGCTTCAGCACCAGTCCTCCAATGAATATTCAGGACTGATTTCCTTTAGGATTGACTGATTTCATCTCCTTGCTGTCCAAGGAACTCTCAAGAGTCTTCTCCAATACCACAATTCAAAGTTACCAGTTCTTTGGCACTCAGCTTTCTTCATAATCCACCTCTCACTTCCAAACATAACTATATGGATCTTTGTTGGCAAAAATACATATCCACATACATATTCTTTTTCAAATTCTTTTCCCATTTAGGTTATCACAGAATATTGATCAGAGCTTCCTGTGCTATACATTAGATCCTTGTTGCTTATCCATTGTAAATATAAAAGTGTGTATAAATAATATAACAAAAGTAATCAAGAGTTATGGGGATACATTAGAACAAGACTGGCAAAAAAAAAAAAAAGAAAATTTCTAAACACTAACTTATATAGTTATGGAAGCTCATTTTACTACTTTCTGTAGTTCTGAGTATGTTTGAAAAATCTGTATAGTTTTAAGCTACTGGAAATTTGGGGTTAATTACAGCAAATGGCATTACCTAAAGGATAGCCAAAGAGGGATTGGAGGGTTTTAGCTGCATTAGATGGAGAAGGCAATGGCATCCCACTCCAGTACTTTTGCCTAGAAAATCCCATGGATGGAGAAGCCTGGTAGGCTGCAGTCCATGGGGTCGCTAGAGTCAGACACAACTGAGTGACTTCACTTTCACTTTTCACTTTCATGCATTGGAGAAGGAAATGGCAACCCACTCCAGTGTTCTTGCCTGGAGAATCCCAGGGACGGGGAAGCCTGGTGGGCTGCCATCTATGGGGTCGCACAGAGTCGGACATGACTGAAGCGACTTAGCAGCTGCATTAGAAGATGGGGTGGGGCTACAGCTGTGGTTCTCCCCTTCTATGATCTATCTTGAAGTCTGTGGCATGAGAAGAGATAGACTAGGAGGTAAGGGCAGGGTGGAAGAGGTAGGCAGTCATGTCAGAGTCAGTGCAAAAGTATGCACGTAATGGTGCTAACCGTTGCTTCTAGGGAAGTGACAGTAAGACCAGAAAGGAAGGAAAAATCCTGCACTCGTGGGTGGCCACATCCTAGGATAATCTGCAGTTGCTTCCTGTCTAATCACCACTGTTTCCTGTGTAATTCCCCTCTCTGAAATGATAAATTTCTTATCATTTCAACTCAAATTTCCCTAACCTCTACAAAAGGTTTTGCTCTGTTTACAGTTTAAGATTTGTTTTCAGGGTGAGACGGTAATAGTTGATTTTGCTCTTCTTTTCAATCTAAATTTCTCATAGGAATATGATGACACTATTTCTGTGTTTGATTATATTCAGAAACTTGGAGAAAGCCACTATATAAATATCAAGTGATTAATTGGGTGTCACAAAAAAAGACTAAGAAAGACTTTTATTTCTTATCACTATTTTTAATCCACATATTTTTAACATATCTGTATTTAACTTAAATGAAAGGGCTCGGGGCTGATTTTAGAAGGTTATTTAAAATGTTTATATCTTTCCGGGCCTTTCCTGAATGGAAACATTAGCAATTAGAAAACTCTAAATTCATGAAAAAAAGAATATTGTACAGGGGAATGGAAGCCTCAGACTCAAATCATCACAGAAATCGTCTTATGAAAACCTTGCTAGTAAAAGGTGGTATTTTATCCCAAAATAGTATAGAATTCCATAGCTATTTATGGATCAGAAAAACAGTCTTTTGGACGGTCAGTTCAAATGTGATATGTCTTTGGAAATGGTGGTTAAAAAAGAGGAGAGGTAGTCAATTATATCTCAATAAACCTGGGAGAGAGAAAGAAAGAAAGAACAAAGGTAGCAAGCTTCAGTTTCCATAACTAAAATAAAGTTAATTACATGGCCAACTGTTTAGAACATATAAAAACATTTCATTGTGAGTGTGTGTGTGTGTATATATATATATATATATATAATGCTTTTGTTTAGGGAATTTGTTTAATTTCTTTCTATACCCTCTATGTAAGGATGTCACAGTAATTTCAAATAAAAAAGTCAAAACCCAGGCCTCTAATGAAAAATAAAAAATATGTTAGTTTTGAAATTTAAAATTCTGTCAAACTGATCACTTGGGGTTATGTAGCACTATATATCCTGATTTAATTAAAATACAGTGTTCAATAAGGAATAATTAAGTAAAACAGTACATGTTTTCTCACCAAAGTGGCCCTGTTTCCTAACCCATTAGTAAGCTAAATGTGTGTGTTCAAGCAAGAACAGTGGCTGAGTTCTTTCTGGGCTGCAGTCAGTAATGCACCTCTCTCTTGATACTTCCAATGTGGTCCACAGAATGTTCTGTATTGGCTGGCAGCTTGTCACATAGGCTGACTTTCAGGCCCCACCCAATACCTACTGAGTCAGAAACTATGTTTTGACAGGATCCCTAGGTGATTGATAGGAATGGTATATTTTGAGAAGCACTGCTCTAGAATTCATGAGAATGCTTCTAATTTCTATTCTCACCTTTCACTTCAAATCTTACCACCAGATGTTTCTGTTTCAGTCTCAGAGATTTTTCCTCTCCATGTCTGTCTAGGCTTTTAGAATATCAAATATAGATAGCATCCTGGTGTAGACCCTAGCTCCTCAAACTGGAAGTCCCCCTAGGGCAGGGAACAGGTCCAGAATTGTGTCTACATCCACTCTAGTTCCTCCCGCATAGTAAAAACTCAAGTACTTTTTGGAGAATGAATAAAGTGAATGGCTAAGAACCTGTCTTTTGATACCAAATGAAGGAAGTATGCTGGAGAAGGCAGTGGCACCCCACTCCAGTACTCTTGCCTCGAAAATCCCATGGATGGAGGAGCCTGCTAGGCTGCAGTCCATGGGGTCGCTAAGAGTCGGACACGACTGAGTGACTTCCCTTTCACTTTTCACTTTCATGCATTGGAGAAGGAAATGGCAACCCACTCCAGTGTTCTTGCCTGGAGAATCCCAGGGATGGGGGAGCCTGGTGGGCTGCTGTCTGTGGGATCACACAGAGTCGGACACGACTGAAGTGACTTAGCAGAAGGAAGTATGCAGCTTGACTCCTCCACTTACTAGCTGTACTAATACGGGAATCACAATCCCTTTCTCAAAGAATTCATTTGAAGATTAAATGAAATTAAATGTATTCCATTGTAAGGGCTCTGGGATTTTTCCATATATTAATAAAAGTAATACTGTATCTTTTCCATTTTTAACTATTGTCCCCGGGCTTCCCTGGTGACTCACTTGGTAAAGAATCTGCCTGCAATTCAGGAGACCCAGGTTCGATTCTTGGGTCAGGAAGATCCCGTGGCAAAGGGAATGGCAACCCACTCCAGTATTCCTGCCTGGGAAAACCCATGGACAGAGGAGGCTGGTAGGGTACAGAACATGGGGTCACAAAAAATCAGACACAACTTCACAACTAAGCCACCACCCCTGTCTTAGTCTGCTTGGGCTGCCATAAAAATGTACTGATTCTGGGTGGCTTAAACAATAGAATATTATTTTCTCACAGTTCTAGAGGCTGGAAGTCTAAGATGAAGGTTCCAGCAGGGTTCAGTTTCTGGTGAGGACTCTCTTCTTGACTTGGGGACAGCCAGCTTTTCATGTATCCTCACATGGTAGAGAGCTCTCCAGTATAGCTTCTTCTTTTATACGAATAACAATCCCATCAGATAAGGAATGCCCCCCTCTGACCTCATTTAATGTTAATTATCTGTTAAAGGCTCCTGTCTCCAAATACGGTCACTTTAAGACTTAGGGTTTCAACAGACAAATTTTGGGGAGACATAGTTCAGGCCATAGCAATCTCAATACATGGCATTGCAGTACTCATAATAAATATTGGCTTCCCAGAGGGTGCTAGTGGTAAAGAACCTGCCTTCCAGTGTAGGAGACACAGAGACACAGGCTCATCCCTGGGTCGGGAAGATCCCCTGGAGGAGGACATGGCAATCCACTCCAGTATTCTTGCCTGGGGAATCCCAGGGACAGGGGAGCCTGGCGGGCTGCGGTCCGTAGGGCAACAAAGAGTCAGACGTGACTGAAATGACTTAGCGCTTAGCACACACGTTAGGTATATCTACGTTGATAAAGGCAACATGATTTGTGTTTCTTTAGCTCTATAATATCTTAATGTGTCCCTCATTTTAATTTTTGTGTTTACTTTGTGTTATTTGGATCTCTTCTCTAATAATTACTCTTTCTTCTAGGTACCTCAGACTTTTAATAACACAATTTAGCTACGTTTATACTTCTTAAAATTTTCTTGGGTTAAGGAAATAAGATGTCAGACTACAAGTAATACTTATATACATTTCCTGTCCTATATCAGGACTTCCCTGGTGACTTAGACAGTAAAGAGTCTGCCTACAATGCGGGAGACCTGGGTTCGATCCCTGGGTCTGGAAAATCCCCTGGAGAAGGAAATGGCAACCCATTCCAGTACTCTTGCCTGGAAAATCCCATGGATTGAGGATCCCGTTAGGCTACAGTCCATGGGGTCACAAAGAGTTGGACACAACTGAGCGACTTCACTTCTTCATCCTATATCAAGATAAAAAGTTTAAAGATATAAATAAATCATTCTAAAATTTTACTTTCCTAAAGAATATACAAACTAACACTCCTCCTTTAATTTTTGAATTCATCTCTGACTATGCTTTTGCTCTCTTATTCTGATCTAAAAAAAATCATAAAATACTTTTAAAAGAGTTACTATCCATCTGTGACTAGCAACATTTATTTAAATAGACTTTTCACCTAATCTCTAGATACTGATATGTTCTGTGACTGCTATGATCATATGAAAACCATGCCTACTTGAACTCTTAAATATTTCCAAGAACTCTGTAGAAATAGACAAACCATTTAACTCAAAGAAACACTTAATGAAAGATAGTTATTATTCAATAAACTTTTCTTTCTTTCATCATGCTTGGTAAGAAAAAGAAGATATGAAAAACAGATTCCCCTCTCTGGGAGCTAGTTGGCTAGGAGGAGAGGCATACATACGAACAAAAAGTAAAGAAAATATCATTGATCCTTTAATGAAAGTGTCTGTAAGATTCAAATGATTGGTTGTGTTTTAAGTATACCTTGACTGTGGTTACAAGTCAATATTAATGACAGGAAAATTCCCAAGAGCATTGTCTAGATTTGCTATCTGATTTTTTTCTATTTTGCCACACATTTATTCAATACTTCAAGCAAAACAATAACACCTTATGGACCTTGCAAGCATAAAAACAACATGGTAGCTGCTTCATTTCTCCCCTCTGAATATTAACAAGAAACATACACGGAAAGGAAAAGTCCTAGCTGAGTCACATTACAAATCCACCACCCTTTCGATGATTACTCAGTCCAAAATCACCCAGTACAGCCTCCTGCACGTACTATCCTTCCCCTCTGCAACATTTTTCTCCAAGCACTAACATTCTATACGTTTGACTTTTTGTTTTGCTTACTGTCAGGCTTGCTCCACCTAAATGTGAGCTTCATGTTGGCAAGGGTTTTATTTGTTCACTCTTCTCTGCCTGCAGCCCAGGAGAGTGCCTGGCACATAGTAGGCCCTGAGTATCTATTTGCTGGCTAAATGAATCATGTAAGCATTCTGATGAATATCTGAATAGATCTGTGATCATGATTATTGGTCTATGGGACAACCACAGACGGATTTTCTAACTGTAGCAAATGAGCATTAGAGGCATAGATGATAAATTCACCACCTGCATAGTAGTGAGACTGCTTAAGAACTAATGGGCTATAACTTATTTCCATTCTCTATCCCCTCGGAACAGAGAGCAAATTTATAGAAAATAGTGAAGGAGCAAAAAGGTGTTTTTTAGCATCTTTCAGGTAATACATGGAATGGTGAAGATAAGAGTTTGTTCATGTAAAAAGGGAATGCTTATCACCAGATTTCTCACATTAAAGTAGGCACTTGATAAATGTACCTGGCTGCTACTGATAACTATCTTTAACATCTTGCCTTATCTTCCACTCTTTTCTCCAAATGTACACAGCTGGTGGAGACCTGTGCTCAAACATGATCATGAGAAACAGATCAATGCTTCATTTTCCTCTGCCCCTTGTACAAAGCCCCCTCTTTGAGGAAAACTCCGTCACCCAATGGTAGCTTGAACTGCTCCTTTTTATAGAATCATATTACGTTGGTTCATTTGTACAATTGATCTCTTTATGAATTTCTGTATGTATATCTCACAAACCTATGATAACAGGATCCCAACATTACACTGATATCAGACACACACACTGGAATAATTTGCAGTAAACTTGTTATATGGATCGGGCACTATATAGAGAAACCACGAGATTGTCTAGGAATCCAGGCTAGCTAAGGGGTGTTGTCCCTGCCGTAACAACAGAGAGGAAGTGGATACCAGAAGGAGAGAGAGTTGTAAACAGGGAGCCTCCATGGGAGGAGCTGAGACTTTCTGTAGCAGCCAACTTAAGGTGTCTTCATAGGGAGGTCACAAGGGCCACACATACCCTGACCTGTTTCTCCTCCCTTTCTCTAATTTCTTATCAGGACAGCCCAGTAGCTGACCCCATCCAGGAGCCAGGAACCACAGGATGGAATTCCTGCCAGTCAGCTTTCTGGGGCAGACAGCAGGTTGGAAAGCATATGGAATGAACCCAGAATGGCACGTGAAGCTTTCACGTCACCAAGTGAGAGCAGGGACTGGCTCTCCGGCTTCTCTCTCTATCCCCTAAACTATCTTTCACAAACTACTTGGTCTCTACATTGTATGCATGCAGTGGATCCCGGCAGGGTCCACTAACCTATCTCAGAACAGTTGAACAGAACTTCCATACCTGTAAAAAGGATCATAGTTTAACTGGAATGACTGCAGTGAGTCCTGAGATTATCTCAGACATATCAGAAACAACCTGAACGGCAAGAATCTTCCACTTAGAGTCATTTGTGACATGATCAAAACAGAAAGAGTAAGCTCCTGGATTGTATGTGGATTCTTTACCACTGAGCTGGGGGGAAGCCCCAAGGCCCTGAAAGACCTTGTAAAATATTATTGGTCGGTTCTTTGGATTGGTGACCTGGAGTTGCCAACATTTCCCACTAGATGGGAGGCATAGAAATGCTGAAATAAAGACTCAGTTCTTGTGATAGCATGCTTCATGGCCTAATGCAAGGGGGTGTGAATTCATGGACTAGACTCCTAATACAGCACCAGTCGCTGGAAAACAACTCCCTCACATAAAAAGGTTTTTAACCAGGGTCTTACAGGTTTATCTTGTTCCTTGTTATATTACTCTTTTAGCCTTATAACTTTATATGTATGATTTATGTGTTATGTTTAAATCTTAGTCAGTGACAGATATAAAGGAAGATCAATAAGGGAAGGAGAAAGGTACCTGGGAACTTTGGAACTTAATTTTTTTAAATGTCAAGCTAAGGAAATCAGAGAAGGCAGTTAGGGACATGGCATATATCTTAAAGACCAATTAATATTCTCCATGCCTTTTATGAAATGGATACCTCCCTTAACTAGCTATATTGCTTTCACTCAGCAGCCTAATAACCCAGAAAGTAGTAAAACTAAATGCCTACCTTATTGATTAGCTGTCAAAAATATTATAATATTTCACCTTTCTCATAAAATATGTGCTAAAAATTTATAAGGACATTAATATACAGATTTACCTCTCTAGTGGGATGTGCTATGAATCCAAAACAATATGCTTCCTTTGGACTTTTCAAAAGTAGGATTTGTGTACAGAACTTCAGAAAACACACACACACATATATAGCAAAGCTCATAAATAAGAAATTGTCTTTGAGCCTTACACATATGTTCTTAGTTCTCTTTTAGGGTGTTAAAATAGCATAATTTCTTTATGATCACATTAAAGATCTTTTAAAAAGAGGTAAACTACATTAAACAAAGCTCATTTTTTCATTCCTAGAGACATATGCTAAAAATAAAAATTATTAGGAAATAATCATGTTTTCCTCCCAGAGGGAAAGGGCCTTGTTTTACTTTCCCTTGGATTCCCAAAGCTGAGGCTAATGCCTGCCATATTATCAGTATTTTATAAATGTTATAACCAACTGTATACCATATATGCTAAATATATAGCTATATACCTCTATTGTCATTAAAACTCATGCTCTAAGAATTATCAAATGACTGTAAATGTACTACACACATGGCTTACTCCAAAATATTTGGAATGATACCTGTGATATATTTTATAATTAGAATGCTTTCCATTTCTGGGAACAGAAGGCCTTGTCTTAATGTCTGAAACAACAGGAAAACTGATTCTCATGTGTAGGAAGCCTTGAGATAGGATGAATTCAACACTGGTAAAGTTAGCAGCCCGAAGTCATGTCCAAGGACCCTAACTCTTTCCGTCCTTCTGTTTTGCCTTCTCAGCACATCAGCCTCATTAGACTAAGTCCCTCCATGGGTCATTTCAGAAATGAATACAGTATTAGAGACATAAAAGAAGAGAAAAGGAAAGACCCCTTTTTCCCCGAATCTCTTTTTAAGATCAAAAGGTTCCCAGAATCTACCCCTTAAACACCCAGCTGGACTCTCCACAAATATGTGTGTGTGTGTGTGTGTGTGTGTATTTTTTTAAATTTTTTTATTATTATTTTTTTTTACTTTACAATATTGTATTGCTTTTGCCATACATCAACATGAAGGCTAAAAATCTTAGTTCTTTCAAAAATAATTTTCCTGCTACATTCTAATACAGCAATCAAGAACATTGCTACAAACTTAACATGTTCATTATAATTCAAGACTTAGAAAAGCTGTGTTTTTAGCTGTGCAGCAGACATTGTTGGCTGCCTACCCAACAGCCACTCCATTTTTTCCACCTTTATAAAAAAATCCTCATTTTATCCAGATGCCTTCTTCTGGAATAGTTAAGATATTGTAGTCTCCTTTAAAAAAATAAATAACACTTGTTCTTTTTTTTTTTTGATACATTTTTGTATTATTAGTAGAAATCTTTTAAAATCATCTCACTGACCTTGGTTCATGCTAGTATGTACTCACAGTATTGTTTTGTTTCCTTCACTGAAAAGCAATTTTTTTCATTCACACTGCTCTACACACCTAGGATACAATTATGAACACTACAGACCCAAATCCTTGTCTTCCTAGAGCACAAACTGTTACTAGTGAGATATACTGCATATGAGAGGCATTTTAACATTAGGTAACTATTTCAAAGTAAATTAACATTGTTTTTTTTTTTTATACTCTCTGACAGAACAACCCAGTTTCTCAAAATTTGTCCTGAAAAAAGTCAAACATGGATACATTTATTAGTGAACTACTGAGTTCAGAATAGTCTATAAAATAAGAAAATTGGAGATAACCTAAAAGTCCAAAATCAGAGAACTAGTTAGGAGGGAATTATTTTATGTCTATATAAGTAATTGTTTAAAATAATTATGCTGTTTATTACTTGGAATAGTGTGCAGCCAGTAAACATAATTGTGTGAAATAATATTTATTTGTAAAAATGTTCATGACAGAACACAAAATGAAAAAGTAGGCCACGTGGCAATATAGAAACTATAATAGTGTTCTGATATATCTGAATACGAATAATACCAAAGTGTTCACGGTAATTTTTTCTGGGTGGTATGATTTAGAGGAAGATTTTCCCCCTTCTATTCTCCAGGTTTTCTTTTCTTTTTTTAATGGAGAAGAAAGAAAGAGTGGCTTTATTACTTTGCCAGGCAAAGGGGGAGCACTTCTCCCTGGTGAGTAAGGAAAGGTTATATAATCAGGCAGCAGAATGTGATAATTTTCAAGGCAGTAACAGTCTTGTATTCTGCTTTCTTCTGCAGTTTCAAAAGGATGGGGATGCTGACAAGTATAGGGTGTGTACAGGTCCTAGGTCAGGTTTTCATTTTTGAACATACTCTGACTTGATAAATAAAAGGGGGGAAATTAAAGTTATCAATGCTGACTTTCAGGTCTCATTGTAAAAGCATCAACCATTTATGAAGTGCCTCACACATGCCAGCCAGTACACTCAGAACTCTACATTGTACTGTCACTTCATTCTTCCACGACTCTAAGTCAGGCATTGCTATTTCCTCCTCAGGCTTTAAAAGGATTTGAAGGAGGTTAAATATCCTGGCTAAGATATAGTGACAGTTCCACCAGCTTCCTGTTCAGCCTGTTGGGGACAGCACCTCACCTCAGCCTGTCCAAGTACCTCTTGCTCCCTATTCTGGGGTTTCTGAGACACTGTCCCAGAGGTGTCCATAGAATCCACTTAGTGCTTACACACACATAATTGCACATGTGTGAGTCCTCTGCCCCCGAAGGGAGCCACCCTCTGTGGGCTGCACCACCTACATGCCATTGTCCCCTTACTGCTAATGGGGCTTAGCTAATGGGAGGGCACTGACGGGACATCAGTGAACAGGAGAAAAGCTGGACATTTCTTCCTGCACTCCTGCTTTGCTTCAGTAGAAAGTTCCGGAGGACGCTTCATCCCTAGGCTCCTGTTGGCCAACTTCTCTGGCTTGGTGCCAGCATCTGCCAGGCCATTTCTTTTCCTGATCCCTTCAGAGCAGTCATAGTAGCTTTCAGTCGTGGCTGGTTCCTGGGTGCTTCGACATTTCTCGTTCATTCCTGTAGCCCTACCTTCACCTCTGTAAATGGCTCCTTCAATAAATTCTCTCCTAAATCCTGGCTAAGCATGCTTTCTGTTTCCTAATAGAACCCTTCAGATACAATTACACTTATGGAGATTCTTATCTAAGAGCTAATTAGCTATCTCTCTTTGTAAGAAAAGTTCAGGCAAGAAGAACACAGGCAGTAAATTGGAATAGTTTAATAAATAATGAAGTCTATGCTGGAAAGCTGAAAGAAAAAAATTAGGATGAAGGAAGCATAGCATAATAAAAAGGTCTTACTCTAACAAATACAAATCACACATTTGATAGGAAAATGAGAAAAAGATCATTATTCTTAAAACTAAAGATACAAGGCTAGTGAAAATAAATCTGATCACAGGAAATACACAACTTGTATTTACTGTTTTTGACATTTAACCAAATTTGGTCATTGCATTCATATAAACAGTTTGCAAATATGTTCATATGAAGAGATACAGGGTACCAGCAATGCTATTCACTCTAACATCAGGGGTGCCAGCTTTTCACATGTTTAAAACGGTCATAAACAATGACGTCAAGTCTCAATAATATTAGCACAGGTCACTTGATTTACCAACACAATGACAAACAAATGAGCTTTTAGTAAACTGTGGGCCAGGCCCTGCACTGACATGTTCATGTAACTCATCTCCATTTATTTCCTTAAGAACTATGCTGGAACGTAGAGTTGTCAACTTGATTTATTAGGAGCTCTCTTTCTCAGAATCCCCTTCTCTGTACTGTTCCAAGTTAAAGCTGAGCAAAGAAGAACCTCTCGGGAGCTTGTCAGATGCAGTCATGGACAGATGCAGAGGCGCGCAGCAGGCCCTAGCTCGTCCTCACTGTCCCCTGTGCTGAGTCCTGCTCATGTCTGTCGGCCTTGCTGACCAAGCATGGCCCCAGGCTCACCACGCACTGCGTGACTGGGTGAAGGCGTGAAGGCGTTTTCCCTTCTTGCACCACTTCACTCAAGAATCAAATTCCCCAGATGCTGAGCCTGGGGCTCCAGTCAGTCTAACCTGGATTACCTGCCAGCCCAAGAAGACAAGTGCCTAGGTAGTTCCACCAGGGATACCACACATTTAGAAATGGATAACTTCTCAAAAAGGAAATCAAGACTTGGAAAGGGAGAATGGACACTAGCTAGCCAAAAATAACAGCAGAGCATCAGATGTCTGCTCTGTGCATTACCTGGAATGTTCTGATACTGACCAGCTAATGACAGCAGGTAAGACTTAGGCAGCACCTTCTCTGTGCCAATGACTCAGCCATTTACACGGACTACTTTATTTAATGTTCACAACAGTCATAGGAGGTAGGTAGTTTTCTTTCTCTGTTTCACAGTGAAGAAAACAGATAAAGCTCTCCTTTCATCAACTTCCATTCTGTAAAATATAACCAGCCAGAGCTGGTACCAGTTAAAGGTGTTAACTCTAATTTCAGAATAACTAGTTTCTTCAAGCTCAATTTCATAGGAATTTTTGTTACTCCATCATTCAGGGATCTCAAGACTGCTAATTTATATTGTAATGACTAACTATATTGTATAAGCCTCATCCCCTTTGCTCCATAAGGAAGCCCTAAGCATGCATAAAATATTCTATTTTTATTAGTATTCAATTTATTAAGATTAAATTTTAAAAATCTATTTTTGCCTTAAACTTTAATTATAATTTATAAATCCTCTTATTTTATTTGGCAGATTTTCACAATCAGTTTTAAGGAAGACTTTGTTGCTGTTCAGTCACTAAGTCATGTCCAACTCTTTTGCAACCCTATGGACTATATATCAAAGAAGGCAATGGCACCCCACTCCAGTACTCTTGCCTGGAAAATCCCATGGATGGAGGAGCCTGGTAGGCTGCAGTCCATGGGGTCGCTAAGAGTGGGACACGACTGAGCGACTTCACTTTCACTTTTCACTTTCATGCATTGGAGAAGGAAGTGGCAATCCACTCCAGTGTTCTTGCCTGGAGAATCCCAGGGACGGGGGAGCCTGGCGGGCTGCCGTCTATGGGGTCGCACAGAGTTGGAACCAACTGCAGTGACTTAGCAGCAGCAGCAGGCTCCTTGTTCCATGGGATTTCCCAGGCAAGAATACTGGAGTGGGTTGTCATTTCCTTCTCCTTCCCAATCCAAGGACTGAACCCACGTTTCTTGGTTTGGCAGGTGGATTCCTTACCACTGAGCCATCAAGGAAGCCCTAAGGAAGCTTTTATAATTTAATCTAATGTTTTTAAATACTCTGATGTATAAACCGGGAAAAAAATTCTGATACTGAATTTATAAGTGTACTGTATTTTTTCAGTATTACAATAGCCTCACATTCTCAAGAAGTCAAATGATTCTTTTCTTAACAGCTTTACTAGATATAAGTCATATGCCATACAGTTCACCCATTTAAAGAGTACAAGAAATGTACAATTTAAAGTGTATAGTTCAATGTATCCATAGAGGTGTACAGCCACCACCATAATCAACCTTAGACTATTTCCATCACACCATAAAGAAACCTCCATAATCTAGCAATTCTTATAAATCAAATAAGTTAAATTTATAGTAAGATGAATCGTAAATTCTCTTAATTGCTCTAATCATATGGTTTATAAACATATTTTTTAATTGGAGTATATTGCTTTACAGTGTTTTTTCTGTTTGTGCTGTACATCAGTGTGAATTGACTATAGGTATACATATATTTCCCTCCCTCTTGAACCTCTCTCCCACCCACCATCCCACCCCTGTAGGTCATCACAGAGCACGGAGCTGAGCTCCCAGGGCTATACAGCAGCTTCCCACTTGCTATCTATTTTACAACATGGGAGTGCAGGTGGGCTCAGTCACTTCAGTTGTGTCTGACTCTTTGCGACCCTCGGACTGCAGCCCACCAGGCTTCTCTGTCCATGGGATTTTCCTGGCAAGAATACTGGAATGGATTGCCATTCCCTTCTCCAGGGTATCTTCCTGATCCAAGGATTGAACCCAGGTCTCCCATACTGCAAGCAGATTCTTTACTGCCTGAGCCAGTCTTACCTCTAGGAAAGCCTAGTGGTAAAGAACCCACCTGCCAGTGCAGGAGATGCAAGAGATGCAGTATCGATCCCTAGGTCAGGAAGATCCCCTGAAGGAAATGGCAACCCACTCCAGTATTCTTGCCTGGGAAATTCCATGGGCAGAGGAGCCTGGTGGGCTACAGTCCATGGGGCCGCAAAGAGTCACCTGCATCTCTATTCCTGCCCTGCAAATAGGTTCATCAGTACCATTTTTCTAGATTCTATATATATGCGTTAATATACAATATTTGTTTTTCTCTTTCTGATTTACTTCACTCTATTTGACAGGCTCTAGGTTCATATACATGAGTACAAATGACCCAATTTTGTTCTTTTTATGACTGAGAGTATTGCACTGTATATATGTATCACATCTTTATCCCTTCAACTGTCGATGGACATTTAGGCTGCTTCCATGTTCTGATTATTGTAAATAGTTCTTCAGTGAACACTGGGGTATGTATGTCTTTTTGAATTACAGTTTTCTTAGGGAACGTGGCCACTAGTGGAATTGCTGGGTCATGTGGTAGTTTTAGGGGCTTCCTTGGTGGCTCAGTGGGAAAGAATCCGCCTGTAATGCAGGAGACAAGGGTTGGATACCTGGGACAGGAAGATCCCCTGGAGGAGGGCATGGCAACCCACTCCAGTATTCTTGCCTGGAGAATCCCATGGATGGAGGAGCCTGGCAGTCTACAGTCCACGGGGTGGCAAGAGTCAGACATGACTGAAGCGACTCAGCACAGCACAGCACATGGTAGTTTTATTCATAGCTTTTTAAGTAATCTCCATACTGTTCTCCCTAGTGGCTGTATCAATCTACATTCCCACCAACAGAGCAAGAGGGCTCCCTTTTTTCCACACCCTCTCCAGCATTTATTGTTTGTAGATTTTTTGATGATGGCCATTCTGACCAAATATGAAGTAATACCTCATTGTAGTTTTGATTTGCATTTCTCTAATAATGATGATATTGAACATCTTTTCATGTGTTTGTTATAAACTTAGAGTTTAACTTAATATCACAAATGTAAAACAGTTATTCAATTACTCACTTTAAATTGGAATGATGGAACCCTTCTAACAGGCCAAATTGTCTAAAATATAAATATCTGAAGATAGATTATTCCTTAAGAAAAATATACTAAGGGAGGAGCTAAGATGGCGGAGGAGTAGGACAGGGAGAACACTTTCTCCCCCACAAATTCATCAAAAGAATATTTAAACGCCAAGTAAATTCCACAAAACAACTTCTGAATGCTGGCAGAGGACATCAGGCACCCATGTCTTCGAAAGGAGGTAGGAAAAAATATATAAGACAAAAAAAGAGACAAAAGAGGGAGGGACAGAGCTCCATCCTGGGAAGGGAGTCTTAAAAAGAGAGAAGTTTCCAAACACCAGGAAACCTTCTCACTGCTGAATCTGTGCCGAGCCTTGGAAGCACAGAGGGCAACATGACAGGGAAGGAAAATAAATAAACAATTAAAACCCACAGATTACGAGCCCTTCAGTAACTCCCCCAGCAGAGAAGCAGCGCAGATGCCTGCACACACCGCTAGCAAGTGGGGGCTGGGCAGGGAGGCGCGGCGCGGGCTGCATCGCTTAGAATAAGGATCTGGCCTGAATACCCCGAGCGCTATCTGAGCGAAATAATTTGGGCTAGCAAACCAGACTGTGGGATATCTACCACGCGAAAAGCCAGCCCTAACCTAAGACACCGCCAGGCCCGCGCATGGAACAAAGGACTGTACAGAGATAGCCGACTGCAGACCGATCCCCTCTGGTGACAGGCAGCCAGAGCCGGAAGGGGGCAATCACAGCCCCAGAGAGACATTATCTACAAAACTGTAAGCAGGCTTCTTTGCTAACTAAAACTTCTTGGGGGTCTGGACAGTCAACATCTGCCTGAGAAGGTGTGCCAGTTGTACACCTAGATAACCGAGCAGCAGGGAGGCGGTAAGTCGCAGCAATCGGGCTCACGAAACACCTCATCACCTGAGCTGCTCGGACCAGGAAGGGCACAAAACGCTGGCCCAACCAAGTCTGGACCTGGGAAGGGCACAAAACGCTGGCCCAACCGAGTCTGCGCCTCTGAGGACTACCCAAGTGCCTGAACCTGAGCGGCTTAGACCTGGGAGGTGCGAGCAGTCCAGGGCCAGCCACGGATGGTTCCTGGCAGAGCAGCCTAGAGCCTGAGCAGTGTGGGCAGGGAGGCCACATGCGCCGTGAGCGGAGGCAGGCCCAGTGTGGCTGAGGCACTGAGAGCACACGCCAATGTTATTTGTTTGCAGCGTCCCTCCCTCCCCACAGCGCGACTGAACAAGTGAGCCTAAAAAAAAAAAAAAGTGTCCACCACCATCCCCTTTGTGTCAGGGCGGAAACCAGACACTGAAGAGACCAGCAAACAGAAGAAGCTATAACAGAGGGAACCGCCTTGGAAGCTACAGGCAATAGATTAAAACCCTGTGGTTAGAACTGAATACATAGGAAGGGGCCTATAGATCTTGAGAAATATAAGTCGGACCAAGGAACTAGCTGAAAATGAACTGACCCCACAATACCCAAAACAAAACCAGAGAAAGTCCTAGATATATTTTTACTATTTTAATGATCATTCTTACTTTTTTTTTATTTTTTTAAAAATTTTAAGTCCTCTATTATTCCTTTAATTTTCACTTTTATAACCTACTATTACTTTGCAAAAAAAAAAAGACCCTATTTTTTTTTAAAGCAAACTTCATATATATATTTTTTATAATTTTTGTGACCTTGTTTTTTTTTCTTTTCTTTAACATTGTATTTTTGAAATTTACTCTAGATTTTTAATTTTAGCTTTTTGATATTTGTTATCAATTTTATACCTATATATATATATTTTTTTTTATAATTTTGTGACTTTTTTTTTCTCTCTCTTTCTTTCTCTTCTTCTTTTATATAACATTGTATATCTGAAATTCCAAACTCTACTCTAGATTTTTAATTTATGCTTTTTGGTATTTGTTATCAATTTTGTACCTATATTTTCTTTATAATTTTTGCGACTTTGTTTGTTTTTGTTTGTTTATTTTTTCTCTCTTTCTTTTCTTCTTTTTTTAAACATTTTATTTTTGAAATTCCAGGCTCTACTCTAGATTTTTAATTTTTGCTTTTATGTATTTGTTACCAATTTTGTACCTTTAAGAACCCAATCTTCAGTACCCATTTTTCACTAGGGAGCGAGATTACTGGCTTGACTGCTCTCTCCCTCTTTGGACTCTCCTTTTCTCCACCAGGTCGCCTGTGTCTCCTCCCTAACCCCTCTCTACTCTATGCAACTCTACGAATTTCTGTGTGTTCCAGACAGTGGAGAACACTTAGGGAACTGATTACTGGCTGGATCTGTCTCCCTCCTTTTCATTCCCCCTTTTATCCTCCTGGCCACCTCTGTCTCCTTCCTCCTTCTTCTCTTCTCTGTATAATTCTGTGAACATCCTGAGCGGTCCATTTGTGGAGTGCACATAAGGAAGTGATTACTGGCTAGCCTGCTCTCTCCTCTATTGATTCCACCTCCTCTCATTTGGGTCAGCTCTAACTCCCTCCTCCCTCTTCTCTTCTCCATGTAACGCTGTGAACCTCTCTGGGTGGCCCTCACGGTGGAGAAACTTTTCATCTTTAATGTAGATGTTTTATCAATGGTGCTGTATAGAAGGAGAAGTTTTGAAACTACTGTAAAAATAAGATCGATAACTGGAAGCAGGAGGCTTAAGTCCAAACCCTAACTCCAGGGAACTCCTGACTCCAGGGAACATTAATTGACAGAAACTCATCAAACGCCTCCATACCTACACTGAAACCAAGCACCACACAAGGGCCAACAAATTCCAGGGCAAGACATACCAAGCAAATTCTCCAGCAACACAGGAACACAGCCCTGAGCTCCAAGATACAGGCTGCCCAAAGTCACCCCCAAACCACAGACATCTCATAACTCACTACTGGACACTTCATTGCACTCCAGAGAGAAGAAATACAGCTCCACCCACCAGAACACCGACACAAGCTTCCCTAACCAAGAAACCTTGACAAGCCACCTGTACAAACCCATACACAGCGAGGAAACACCACAATAAAGAGAACTCCACAAACCGCCAGAATACAGAAAGGACACCCCAAACTCAGCAATTTAAACAAGATGAAGAGACAGAGGAATACCCAGCAGGTAAAGGAACAGGATAAATGCCCACCAAATCAAACAAAAGAGGAAGATATAGGGAATCTACCTGATAAAGAATTCCGAATAATGATAGTGAAATTGATCCAAAATCTTGAAATCAAAATGGAATCACAGATTAATAGCCTGGAGACAAGGATTGAGAAGATGCAAGAAAGGTTTAACAAGGACCTAGAAGAAATAAAAAAGAGTCAATATATAATGAATAATGCAATAAATGAAATTAAAAACACTCTGGAGGCAACAAATAGTAGAATAACAGAGGCAGAAGATAGGATTAGTGATATGAAGATAGAATGGTAGAAATAAATGAATCAGAGAGGAAAACAGAAAAACGAATTAAAAGAAATGAGGACAATCTCAGAGACCTCCAGGACAATATTAAAATGCTACAACATTTGAATCATAGGGGTCCCAGAAGAACAAGACAAAAAGAAAGACCATCAGAAAATACTTGAGGAGATAATAGTTGAAAACTTCCCTAAAATGGGGAAGGAAATAATCACTCAAGTCCAAGAAACTCAGAGAGTCCCAAACAGGATAAACCCAAGGCGAAACACCCCAAGACACATATTAATCAAATTAACAAAGATCAAACACAAAGAACAAATATTAAAAGCAGCAAGGGAAAAACAACAAATAACACACAAGGGAATTCCCATAAGGATAACAGCTGATCTTTCAATAGAAACTCTCCAAGCCAGGAGGGAATGGCAAGACATACTTAAAGTGATGAAAGAAAATAACCTACAGCCCAGATTGTTGTACCCAGCAAGGATCTAATTCAAGTATGAAGGAGAAATCAAAAGCTTTACAGACAAGCAAAAGCTGAGAGAATTCAGCACCACCAAACCAGCTCTCCAACAAATACTAAAGGATATTCTCTAGACAGGAAACACAAAACGGTGTATAAATTCGAACCCAAAACAATAAAGTAAATGGCAATGGGATCATACTTATCAATAATTACCTTAAACGTAAATGGGTTGAATGCCCCAACCAAAAGACAAAGACTGGCTGAATGGATACAAAAACAAGACCCCTACATATGCTGTCTACAAGAGACCCACCTCAAAACAGGGGACACATACAGACTGAAAGTGAAGGGCTGGAAAAATATTTTCCATGCAAATAGGAACCAAAAGAAAGCAGGAGTAGCAATACTCATATCAGACAAAATAGACTTTAAAACAAAGGCTGTGAAAAGAGACAAAGATGGTCACTACATAATGATCAAAGGATCAATCCAAGAAGAAGATATAACAATTATAAATATATATGCACCCAACACGGGAGCACCGCAATATGTAAGGCAAATGCTAACAAGTATGAAAGGAGAAATTAACAATAACACAATAATAGTGGGAGACTTTAATACCCCACTCACACCTATGAATAGATCAACTAAACAGAAAATTAACAAGGAAACACAAACTTTAAACGATACAATAGACCAGTTAGACCTAATTGATATCTATAGGACATTTCACCCCCAAACAATGAATTTCACCTTTTTCTCAAGTGCACATGGAACCTTCTCCAGGATAGATCACATCCTGGGCCATAAATCTAGCCTTGGTAAATTCAAAAAAAATTGAAATCATTCCAAGCATCTTTTCTGACCACAATGCAGTAAGATTAGATCTCAATAACAGGAAAAAAAACTATTAAAAAATTCCAACATATGGAGGCTGAACAACACGCTGCTGAATAACCAACAAATCACAGAAGAAATCAAAAAAGAAATCAAAATTTGCATAGAAATGAATGAAAATGAAAACACAACAACCCAAAACCTGTGGGACACTGTAAAAGCAGTCCTAAGGGGAAAGTTCATAGCAATACAGGCATACCTTGAGAAACAAGAAAAAAGTCAAACAACCTAACTCTACACCTAAAGCAACTAGAAAAGGAAGAAATGAAGAACCCCAGGTTTAGTAGAAGGAAAAAAATCTTAAAAATTAGGGCAGAAATAAATGCAAAAGAAACAAAAGAGACCATAGCAAAAATCAACAAAGCCAAAATCTGGTTCTTTGAAAGGATAAATAAAATTGACAAACCATTAGCCAGACTCATCAAGAAACAAAGGGAGAAAAATCAAATCAATAAAATTAGAAATGAAAATGGAGAGATCACAACAGACAACACAGAAATACAAAGGATCATAAGAGACTACTATCAGCAATTATATGCCAATAAAATGGACAACGTGGAAGAAATGGACAAATTCTTAGAGAAGTACAACTTTCCAAAACTGAACCAGGAAGAAAGAAAATCTTAACAGACCCATCACAAGCACAGAAATTGAAACTGTAATAAAAAATCTTCCAACAAACAAAAGCCCAGGTCCAGACGGCTTCACAGCTGAATTCTACCAAAAATTTAGAGAAGCGCTAACACCTATCCTACTCAAACTCTTCCAGAAAATTGCAGAGGAAGGTAAACTTCCAAACTCATTCTAATACGACCATCACCCTAATACCAAAACCTGACAAAGATGCCACAAAAAAAGAAAACTACAGGCCAATATCACTGATGAACATAGATGCAAAAATCCTTAACAAAATTCTAGCAATCAGAATCCAACAACACATTAAAGAGATCATACACCATGACCAAGTGGGCTTTATCACAGGGATGCAAGGATTCTTCAATATCCACTAATTAATCAATGTAATACACCACATTAACAAATTGAAAAATAAAAACCATACTATTATCTCAATAGATGCAGAGAAAGCCTTTGACAAAATTCAACATCCATTTATGATAAAAACTCTCCAGAAAGCAGGAATAGAAGGAACATACTTCAACATAATAAAAGCTATATATGACAAACCCACAGCAAACATTATCCTCAATGGTGAAAAATTGAAAGCATTTCCTCTAAAGTCAGGAACAAGACAAGGGTGCCCACTTTCACCATTACTATTCAACATAGTTTTGGAAGTTTTGGCCACAGCAATCAGAGCAGAAAAAGAAATAAAAGGAATCCAAATTGGAAAAGAAGAAGTAAAACTCTCACTGTTTGCAGATGACATGATCCTCTACATAGAAAACCCTAAAGACTCCACCAGAAAATTACTGGAACTAATCAATGATCATAGTAAAGTTGCAGGATGTAAAATCAACACACAGAAATCCCTTACATTCCTATACACTAATAATGAGAAAACAGAAAGAGAAATTAAGGAAACAATTCCATTCACCATTACAACGGAAAGAATAAAATACTTAGGAATATATCTACCTAAAGAAACTAAAGACCTATACATAGAAAACTATAAAACACTGGTGAAATAAATCAAAGAGGACACTAATAGATGGAGAAATATACCATGTTCATGGATTGGAAGAATCAATATAGTGAAAATGAGTATACTACCCAAAGCAATTTATAGATTCAATGCAATCCCTATCAAGCTACCAACGGTATTCTTCACAGAGCTAGAACAAATAATTTCACAATTTGTATGGAAATACAAAAAACCTCGAATAGCCAAAGCGATCTTGAGAAAAAAGAATGGAACTGGAGGAATCAACCTGCCTGACTTCAGGTTCTACTACAAAGCCACAGTCATCAAGACAATACGGTACTGGCACAAAGACAGAAATATAGATCAATGGAACAAAATAGAAAGCCCAGAGATAAATCCACGCACATATGGACACCTTGTCTTTGACAAAGGAGGCAAGAATATACAATGAATTAAAGACAATCTCTTTAACAAGTGGTGATGGGAAAACTGGTCAACCACTTGTTAAAAAATGAAACTAGACCACTTTCTAACACCATACACAAAAATAAACTCAAAATGGATTAAAGATCTAAACATAAGACCAGAAACTATAAAACTCCTAGAAGAGAACATAGGCAAAACATCTCTGACATACATCACAGCAGGATCCTCTATGACCCACCTCCCAGAATATTGGAAATAAAAGCAAAAATAAACAAATGGGATGTAATTAAACTTAAAAGCTTCTGCACAACAAAGGAAACTATAAGCAAGGTGAAAAGACAGACTTCAGAATGGGAGAAAATAATAGCAAATGAAGCAACTGATAAACAACTAATCTCAAAAATATATAAGCAACTCCTACAGCTCAATTCCAGAAAAATAAATGACCCAATCAAAAAATGGGCCAAAGAATTAAATAGACATTTCTTCAAAGAAGACATACAGATGGCTAACAAACACATGAAAAGATGCTCAACATCACTCATTATCAGAGAAATGCAAATCAAAACCACTATGAGGTACCATTTCATGCCAGTCAGAATGGCTGCGATCCAAAAGTCTACAAGCAATTAATGCTGGAGAGGGTGTGGAGAAAAGGGAACCCTCTTACACTGTTGATGGGAATGCAAACTAGTACAGCCACTATGGAGAACAGTGTGGAGATTCCTTAAAAAACTGGAAATAGAACTGCCTTATGATCCAGCAATCCCACTGCTGGGCATACACACTGAGAAAACCAGAATTGAAAGAGACACGTGTACCCCAATGTTCATTGCAGCACTGTTTATAATAGCCAGGACATGGAAGCAACCTAGATGTCCATCAGCAGATGAATGGATAAGAAAGCTGTGGTACATATACACAATGGAGTATTACTCAGCCATTAAAAAGAATACATTTGAATCAGTTCTAATGAGGTGGATGAAACTGGAGCCTATTATTCAGAGTGAAGTAAGCCAGAAAGAAAAACACCAATACAGTATACTAACGCATATATATGGAATTTAGAAAGATGGTAACAATAACCCTGTATACAAGACAGCAAAAGAGACACTGATGTATAGAACAGTCTTTTGGACTCTGTGGGAGAGGGAGAGGGTGGGATGATTTGGGAGAATGGCATTGAAATATGTATAATATCATATATGAAACGAGTCCAGGTTCGATGCATGATACTGGATGCTTGGGGCTGGTGCACTTGGACGACCCAAAGGGATAGTATGGGGAGGGAGGAAGGAGGAGGGTTCAGGACGGGGAACACGTGTATGCCTATGGCGGATTCACTTTGATAATGGCAGAACCAATACAATATTGTAAAGTTTAAAAATAAAATAAAATAAATAAATAAAAAAATATAAAAAAAGAAAAATACACTAATAATATGGATTATCTACTTCATCACTTGCATATTTAATTCCAATTTCTTCTAGAGATAGAAATACATCTGCCCACTAAAAAAAAAGTTGTAATATAATTTGTGATTTGCTCTTGTAGAGCAAGTTTGAAGAAATATTTTTTTCTGCTAGGTGAAGTCACTTATCAACAAAAGATTCTGGCCAGGGTTTGAGAGCTAGAATAAGAGACACTCAAAACAACTTTTCTCATAACCTTGAGCAACAAGCTAAGCCTACTTTTACAGACCCTGTATCAAGAGACTTGGGTATTGGTGTCTTCGTAGCAGCTGAAGGAAGGAAGGTTGGGATAACCTGAAAGAAAGAGGGACCCAAGCTGTATGGTGGCAGGCAGAGGTGGGAGAGAAAGTTATTTGATAAGACATTTTATGTAGGGAAAGCAGCTGACAAATTTTAGGACAGGAATATCTAATACCCTGAGTTGCAATTACCCTCTGTTGCCTCCCAGCTTCAGCAGAAATCTAATTGTCTTATATTTGAAACATATACATATGACAGCAAACAGCCAAGAGTAATGTAAGGATGCAGTTGGCTCTGTAGGGAGAGACAGGAGTGGTAGTGAAAGCAGAAGTAGCCTGGGCATTCCTTTCTTCAGGAGGGTGTATTAGGGCATCTTTAGGATACCAGGCTACAGGGATGAGATGGTGGCTTGGGCATGTTATTTGATTATTAAAGAAAAGGGTGATTCCAGAAAGACTAAAGGTTAGGGAATTACCAGGCAGCAGAGGCTTAGGTTAAAGAAGGATGTAGTCACATGGTTTTTTAAGGAAAACTCTTCTCCAGAGAAGAGATGATGAGTTATTTCCTGTCATTGTTCCTAGGATCAAATAATAGACTATCTCATTTGTGCAGAGTGACAAAATTCTACATTTACATTTAGCTACTCAGCACCTCTGCAGCCAGAGAGGACTTCCCCGATCCTCTTTTTCAACCAATGCTAATGGAAGAAAATGTCAGCCTCTCATATTCTCATATCATGAGGAAGGAAGTGAATCATGAGTGCTATGGCACCAAGTGTTCTTGAACTGTCTCAGTAACTCCAAGAATTCTGAATCTTGATTTTTCTAAGTAAGGAGAATATTTTGCTAATATTTTCTTTGGGGTTGTTTGTTTATCTTCATAACCCTCCGATTTGACATTAGAAATTTTATTTTTTAACTTTTTATTATTATATTGAGTATAAGCTGATTAGCAAAGTTGTGATAGTTTCAGGTGGACAGCAGGGCAACACAGCCATACGTAAACACATACCCACTCTACCCCGAAGTCTCATCCCATTCAGGTTGCTATGTAACATTAAACAGAGTTCCATGTGCTCTAAAGTAGGTCCTTGTTGGTTATCCATTTTAAATGTAGCAGTGTGTGCATGTCCATCCCAAACTCCCTAACTATCGCTAAAGGTTTTTAAATAGCCTTTTATGTGGGACTGTGCTTATGTGTGGAGAAGGCAATGGCACCCCACTCCAGTACTCTTGCTTGGAAAATCCCATGGATGGAGGAGCCTGGTAGGCTGCAGTCCACAGGGTCACTAAGAATCGGACACAACTGAGCAACTTCCCTTTCACTTTTCACTTTTATGCATTGGAGAAGGAAATGGCAACCCACTCCAGTGTTCTTGCCTGGAGAATCCCAGGGACAGGGGAGCCTGGTGGGCTTCCGTCTATGGGGTTGCACAGAGTCAGACACGACTGAAGCGACTTAGCAGCAGCAGTAGCAGCAGCAGTAGCAGCAGCAGTGCTTATGTGTCTCCAAACAGCTGATCTGTTTGAAGTGAGTCAAGTCATTGGCTAACATAAAAACAAAAAATTCAAACACACACACAGTTAAGCAAACTACTTGCCTTCTTGAAAACTCAAACATTGGGCATTTTCCCCACTTTTAATGATGATTCAGTAGCCCTTTATATCAGTTCACTTGGGTTTGGCTCTTTGACTTCCCAAGTGTATCACCAACAGAGTTTTGAGAACTCAGAGCTACTATACTTCCTTTCTGGGAAAGATGGAAGGTAAAAGGAGAAGAGGGTGGCAGAGGATGAGATGGCTGTGTGGCATCACCGACTTGACGGACACGAACTTGAGCAAACTCTGGGAGATGGTGGTGGACAAGGAAACCAGGCATGCTGCAGTTCATGGGGTCGCAGAGAGTCAGATCCTAGTTAGTGACGGAACAACAACAAACTTCCCTTCACTGTTTTATTAGCAAAGGGTGCTGTGCTTTGTGCTGTGGCACTCAGCTGCTGGGAATTTTTTCATTCAAGCCACCATAGCCTGTCCTGGCTGTCCCAGGCAGCTACCTCCCCAACAAAGGCCCCCACACCCCCTCAGAGAAGTCAGTGAATGCTTTGGTGAAAGAAGTTGAAAGAATGCGAGTGGCAGTTAGGAACTCTTCCTCTGCACCTCAGTAAACAGTTTGATTTACCACAGCTGAACTTTGGTGACATTTCATAGCTTGCTCTGTGGGGAGGCTTTCTGTTACTGAAAGACTTGTCAGCCCGCTGGATCTGTGTGGTAACTTCACAACTGCTTTGCAGATAGCAGATGTGGGTGGACAATTACATGAAAAGGAACATACTTTTCTGCCTGGGAGAGAAGAAAAGTTCATGCAAGATTGAGCAGAGCTATTCTTTTGTCAAGGAACATGGTGTCAACTGAAAAAAAATGCACAACCTAAAAGTTAAGAATTATGTTTTACTTGGCAGACTTTCTGAGGATTCAAGCCCAGAAGGCAGCCTCTCAGATAGCTCTGAGGGATTTCTCTGAAGAGGTAAGGGAGTTTTTGCAACAAAACCAGGTAGTCAGAACATCAAAAGATTGTACTGAAGTTGCTTCAGTTGTGTCCAACTCTACAATCCAGTCTACCAGGCTCCTCTGTCCATAGGATTTTCCAAGCAAGAATACTGGAGTGGGTTGCCATTCCCTTCTCCAGGGGATCTTCCCAACGCAGGGATCGAATCTGCATCTCTTATGAACCCTCCTGCATTGATAGGAGGGTTCTTTACCACTAATACCACCTGGGAAGCCCCATCAAAAGATTACTATTAATTAAAGAAAACCAGACATCTCAAGTTAACATGTTTTAGTGGTTTTCTGTACATAGGGAGATGCAAGAATCGGGGCTCACTGAAGTCATTCCTTTAATATGCATCTTAATGGTCTAGGGTCAGTATTCTGCTTTCCTCACCCTGAATCCCCAGTGCATAGTTGGGGGTGGCTTCCAGGGCTGCTGGCTTAGTGGCTGCAACATCCTTTGTTTACTGATATGGCCAGCAACCTTTTTAATTCACAACAGCAGCCTTTGCACTGCCCCCTTCCCATGAGAAAAAGCCTTTCCCCATGGGATGGAAGGATTCTTCTGGGCTTCAGAACAGACCATGTCAGCTGCACAGTGAAAACCAATTATGTGATATTCTTGGCAAAGAATAGAGATTACTTTTGATATTGCATCTCAACTCTTCTGTAAAATATGCCCTTTTTTTTTTTCAACACAGTGGTATAACATGATCAGTTTTCTGGCTGAGATTATTTTGAGAATTTTTTTCCTCTTTTTTAAAAAAGTTAATTCATTTGGCTGCATCAGGTCTGGGTCTTGGTTGCAGTGCGTGGAATCTGCGTGTCGCGCAGGACCTATCATCGTGGTGCACAGACTCTCTAGTTGTGATGCACAGGCCCAGTAGTTGCAGCACACAGGCTTAGTTGCTCCTCGGCAGTGGGATCTTAGTTCCCCCACCAGGCCTCGAACCTGTGTCCCCTGATTTCAAGGTGGATTCTTAATCACTGGGCCACCAGGGAAGAAGTCCCTTTCCTTTCTTTATGTAATCGTGAAACGCACATGAAGCCAGGTGAGTGAATACAGTATTACGAGTTGAATTGTGTGCTGTCCAAACTCATATGTTGAAGTGCGTACTCCCAGTTCCTCAGAATGTGACCTTGTGTGAAGACAGGATCCTTGCAGAGGTAATCAAGTTAAAGTGAGCTCATTAAGGTAGGCAGGTCCTAATTCCATATGATTGATGTCCTCATAAGAAGAGGAAATTTGGACCCAGGGATCCACGTACAGAGAAAGTGCCATGTGAAAATGAAGATGGCTATCTACAAGCCAGGGACATAGGCCTAGAACACTATTTTCCCTCATAGCCCAGAAAGAAAAAACCCTGCCAACACCTTGATATGAAGCCTCCAGCCTCCAGAACTGAGATATTGAATCTCTGTTGTTTAAGTCAACCAGTTTTTGGTGCTTTGCTACAATAGTGCCAGCAAACTACTACATATAGCAAAACAAGACGCTCTCCTCCACCTCCGGCCCAACCACAACATAATTTGTGTTTCTGCTCCAGAAACACAAGTTCAAACGCCAGCAGTGCCAAGGCAAGTAATCCAAAGCAGTGGAACTACCTGGAAGGGCTAAATGGAATTGTTAAAGGGGACAGGATCTAGCTCTAGTCATGTTACCATGCATAACTGTAGGCCTAGCTTCGCCAGAGGATCTGACTCTTTAAAGAGAAACCCAAGATGTAGACTTTTTAATATAGAAAGCTTCCTATTTTAAAATATTGATAACTAACTGAAAGGTCTCTATATAGTCCTGAAAGTGAAAATGTTACTCAGTTGTGTCCGACTCTTTGCGACCCCACGGACTATAGCCTACCAGGCTACTCTGTCCATGGAATTCTCCAGGCAAGGATACTGAATGGGCTGCCTCCAGGGGATCTTCCCAACTCAGGGATCCAACCTGGGTCTCCTGCATTTCAGGCACATTCTTTACCGTCTGAGCCACCTCCTCTGGCTCTGTATTTTCCTAACCAATGCTATATGGGCCACATAAAATTTGTGTGAGGCCCAGTTCAGCCAACAACCTGATGAATTTTTTTTTTTTAATGAAAACTTTTTTTAAAATTTTATTTATATCTGGCTGTGCTGGGTCTTCATTGCTGCACGGGCTCTTCTCTAGTTGCGGTGAGCAGGGGCTACTCTTAAGTTGCCGCACGTGTGCTTCTCATTGTGGTGGCTTCTCCGTAACATGCTCATGTTAGGGAGCATGGGCTCTATGGCATGCGGGCTTCAGTAGTTGCAGTGTGTGGGCTCAGTAGTTGCGGCGCCCAGGCTCTGGAGCCCAGGCTCAACATTGTAGCACAGAGACTTAGTTGCTCCGAGGCATGTGGGAATCTTCCTGGATCAAGGATCAAACACGCATCTCCTGCATTGGCAGGTGGGTTCTTTACCACTGAGCCACCAGGGAAGCCCAATCTAATGGAATTTTAAGGAGAGATTACCCAGGATGCTCCCAGGGTCTGAGAGGAAGGAGTCAGAGACTTCATTTCAACCAAGGATCTCATCTCAAAGCCCCTTCACATGTAATTTGGGACATGTAATTAGTTCTGACCAATGGAATGTGATCAGTGGAAATGAAGTATATTGCTACTATGCTGTTACCAATTCAGATCCTTGGACTCTTTAATCAACAGAAATTGATAAAAGGCCAGACAAGGAATTTAAGCAAGGCTTTATTAGTATTTTATTGCTGCACCATGAGATCAAAAATAAGAAAGAGATGCTCTTGCTCACTCTCTGAGGAGGGCAGGCTGGTTCCTTAAATGGAGTGAGGTTGGGAGGAGGCGGTGGCTTCAGTGGTCTCTGCACCCCCTTGGTGGTGCTGTGTGCAAAGATCATGCGCAGCACCCTCCATTCACTGCAAGAATGGCATTTGCTTTGTAGCCTGTTTGTATCTCATTATTTGTAATTGCACTATCTATGTGTGCATGTAGTTGATTTTAGTCCTTTATGCTGTGCTGTGGGCATCCCTAGTGGCTCAGATAGTAAAGAATCCACCTGCAATGCAGGAGACCTAGGTTCGATCCCCGGCTTGGGAATATCCCCTGGAGGAGGGCATGGCAACCCACTCCAGCATTCTTGCCTGGAGAACCCCCAAGGACAGAGGAACCTGGCGGGCTACAGTCCATGGGGTCACAAAGAGTCGGACACGACTAAACAACTGAGCACACGTTCACATGTAAGATACTTCTCCCTGACCCTGACCATCAAAGGGAATTGGAAAAGACACAAGGAGGGAAAATTGCCTTGTATTAAGATAACAGGGTGCACAGTTCCAACCTCCTCTGCACATTCTGGAGGAACAGGAAAAACATGACTTAGGGTCAGATTCCTAGTTTGATCTATCAAGGTCTCACAGTAAGAAATGAGTGGGAGGTGAAATTATCCCTTACCTGAGAACATCCAGGAAGAATTTGCTACCCTTTTCTTCATTCTTTGCCTATAAGAGGTCCACTGAGACCCACACGGTACACATATTGATGGCTATGTTGTCCACTTGCCTCTTGCCCACTCTTTCTTATTAGAAATGGTGTGGGATGATGGGTACTAAGTGAAATTTGTGCTTCCTTTTTTAACCCCAAAATCACACCATCAACACAATCATTATAAAATTTTCCTTGAACAGTCTTATCAGCCATAGTCATACTGCCAACATTGACTTGGTTACTGAACTTAATGAAGTAGTGACATTCGGAGAAATGTAACGTGTTTTCTGGATACTAGAGAACGCCAGAGAAGGGCTGTGATCCTTCTTTGGTCTTGCCACTTGACCTTTGGGCTCTTTTAAAATTCTCATTCTCACTCAGATATAAACCCAACCCCTGGGTCCTGTGACTCAGGTCTTGTGACTCAGATAAATACATATTAACTTGCTTTTGCCTACTTAGCTAGTGTCCTTACTGCTAATGTGAGTTTATGAATATCATTTTTCCCTCTGTCACCCTTAAGGCTTTTGCTGACTCCTTCCCCCATCCCTCTCCTATCATTTTTTCTCCCCAAACCTTCCTGGACAAGCCTTTATCTCATTAAGCTGATGAGCTTTCTACACATTTCTACATATCAAAAATAAACCTTTTGTAAGGAAATAAACTCATTTAGTTAGGGACTGGCACATACAAACATAGAAACATTGACTTTTTGCATCAATATCTATCTGTTAGTTGATTTTGATTTTTTTTTTTTATTGTAACATTTAACAAACCTATTGGCATTAGAGGATTAAATTGTTCAGATCTCTTAACCATGTGACTGTTTATCTCACATGTTTACACTTGAGAGCTGGTAATTGTAAACTCAAATAAGCAAATAATGTAGATGTTATCTGCAGAAAGAATTTACCCAGAGCACAGGCTGTTACAGAAACAGAAGGTGACTACATTTTTTTATTGTAGATTTCAGTCACTCAGCTAGAAATTTTTTTGTTGTTTAAATATTAACCTGAATAAACTGTATTTTGCATAAATGTAAACAGTTTCATCTTCATCTCTGAATTGACTCAACAACACTGTGTTTCATACATCACTGCACTGTGTTCAGTGCTTCCGAATAGATTTTCCTGGTGAAAAGTGATCATAGTGGCTTCTGTTTGTTGTGTGAACTAAACTAATCTGATATGTATCATGTTTTCTTCTTTGTACTGATGAGTTTCTAGGTTTATGCTCCAGGGATTATTTCCTACTTCATATTTGTGCCAGCCCAGCTGCTTCATTCTTATTGGAGCTATGAGTAATTACCCTCCACTCTTCGCTAGTAGCGTATTGGACATCTTCCGACTTAGGGGGCTCCTTTTCTGGCATTCTATCTTTTTGCCTTTTCATACTGCTCATGGGGTTTGCCAGGCAAGAATACTGGAGTGGGTTGCCATTTCCTTCTCCAGTGGACCACATTTTGTCAGAACTCTTCACCATGTATGACCTGTCTGTCTTGGGTGGCCCCTTACATCATGGCTCCTGGCTTCACTGAGTTATGCAAGCCCCTTGGCCACGACAAGGCTGTGATCCATGAACAGGTTAGATAGCATCGCTGACTCAATGGACATGAATTTGAGCAGACTCCGGGAGATAGTGAAGGGTCCCGGCATGATGCAGTCCATGGGGTCACAAAGAGGGGGACACAATTTAGCAACTAAACAACAACAACAGTTTTTGCTAGCAAGTTAGACAGAGTCTCATGATCTTTTAGGAAAATGTCCTGTCGTGGTGTGGGAGTGGCTGGAGAGACCTCAAGGTAGGCAGATAATTGGGAAGCTAATGAAAAGGTAGGGAGCAAAGGGTCTGATCTAGGATTAGATAAAAGGCATGCCTTCAAGGGTTTGCAGTGAGGATACTGGAAGGTCACAGAGAGCCAGAGAAGTCAGTGCAAAAATACACCATGTGAAACAGGTAGATCAGGGCCCAGTTCCCAGGAAATGGATGACAAGAATAACACAGAAAGCTGGGTAGCAGGTGTTTAAGGTGAATTTCCCCTGTGGGGAATAGTAAGGGACAAACATGAGCCCTGAAGATCTGGGCATAAGGAGGCCAAGCAGTTCTCTGGCCACAAAATTCTGTTCAAGTTGCTGCCATTTTTTTTCTTTGAACTCTGGCAGTAGAGATTTTATTGCCTTCTGCTTTCAGTTCACCATATCCATGCTTCTTCTTACTATATGGTCTAAGGGGGAAAACTATATATATATATAAAATTAAGATCAGTCACTCAGTCGTGTCCGACTCTTTGTAACCCTGTGGACTGCAGCACACCAGGCCTCCCTGTCCATCACCAACTCCCAGAGCTTACTCAAACTCATGTCCATTGAGTCAGTGATGCCATCCAACTATCTCATCATCTGTCGTCCCTTCTCCTCCCACCTTCAAGCCTTCCCAGCCATCAGGGTCTTTTCCAATAAGTCAGTTCTTCACATCAGGTGGCCAAAGTATTGGAGTTTCAGCTTCAGCATCAGTCCTTCCAAAGAGTATTCAGGGCTGATTTCCTTTAGGATGGACTGGTTTGATCGCCTTGAAGCCCAAGGGACTTCAAGAGTCTTCTCCAACACCAGAGTTCAAAAGCATCAATTCTTTGGCACGCAGCTTTCTTTATAGTCCAACTCTCACACATCCATACATGACTACTGGAAAAACTATAGCGTTGACTAGATAGACCTATTTATATATATTATATACTGTATATTTTCAGGCTCCTCTGTCCATGGGAGTCTCCAGACAAGAATACTGGAGTGGGTTGCTGTTCCCTTCTCCAGGGGATCTTTCTGACCCCAGGATTAAATTCAGGTCTCCCCCATTGCAGGCAGATTCTTTACCATGTGGGCCACAAGGGAAGCCCATATAATATAAATTGTATATTTATATAATCTACCTTTATCTGCATATGCCCTTTCTTCCCATTAAAATGGGAGGAATGTTTCTTCTCTGTGTTGGGTTCCACCTGCTCAAATTTTAAGTAATCATGGTGGAGGCCTAGGGTGGAAAACTCCATAAGTAATAAATATTCATGTGAATATTTACATTTCCCACTGAGGTGGGAAAATGTTCACAATATACTCCTAAAACTAAAAAATCAGTCTATACAACAATATGCATGTCACTCAGTCATGTCTGACTCTTTGTGACCCCATGGACTGCAGCATACCCGACTTACCTGTCCTTTACTATCCCCCAGAGTTCGCTCAAACTCATGTCCATTGAGTCGATGATGCCATCCAGCCATCTCATCCCCTATTAACCCTTCTCCTCCTGCCCTCAATCTTTCCCAGCATTAGAGTCTATTCCAATGAGTCAGTTCTTTGCATTCTATGCATAGTATTCACATTCTATGCATAGTAGAATATCATTTTAAACTGGTACAGATAGGCAGATGATAGATGGATATGAATGAAACTGTGTATATTAGAAGTTATTATTCCTCAATGAGTGGAGGTGGAGACGCTATATCTTCTAATTTGTATGCGCAGAGTTGAATTACCTTTGTAAATTAGTTTTTAAGTTATTATTTTCAGGAAAGTCTAAAGGAAAATGGTACAAAGTAGTAGTACAGAGACAAAATGCCAGTCTCTATACTACTACTAATGAGATCCAGGACATTTCCTAGAGAGGGCTTGCCAATTAATCCCTGAGCTTTCTAGAAGACAATACAGAGAACACTCAATTAATTACTGATTCATAAATTCATAAGATAAAAACAGGCCAGTATACTAATATTGGGGTGCATATACTAGAATTGTGGTGCTGGAGAAGACTCTTGAGAGTCAACCCTAAAGGAAATCAACTCTGAATACTCATAGGAAGGACTGATGCTGAGGCTGAAGCTCCAATATTGTGACCACCTGATGCTAAAGCCAACTCATTGGAAAAGACCCTGATGTTGCGAAAGACTGTAGGTAAAGGAAAAGAGGGCGGCAGAGGATGAGATGGTTAGATAGCATCATCGACTCAATGGACATGAATTTGAGCAAACTCCAGGAGATTGTGAAGGACAGGGGAGCCTAGTGTGCTGCAGTCCATGAGGTCACAAAGAGCTGGACACAGCTTAGCGACTGGACAACAACATACTAGCATATTATTCATCCCACTTTTCAAGCAGAGAAACAGCGATATTAATTGCCCAAAATTCCAAAGCCAATATGTGGCAAAAATAAAAATGAACACCTGCTATTGCATATCCAAATACATTCACCTCTTCATTAATATGTGTTTGTTCAAAAGAAAATGAAGTGAGAACAGAGAACACAGAGGAGGTGTCGCTTGAATTTGACCAGGAGAGTGGGCAGAATTTCAGCTCTGGGGGAAAGGAATGGAAAAGGTGTTCAAAGCAGGAGTGGAAACACTGCAAGAGAAAAGCAAGACCAGGAAACAAGCTATTTGTTTAGTGTTATGGTTCTGGGTATTCAGCTTATATGAAATGTAAACATTCCTTACCCTGTGATTTAATGCATTAAATTTTTTTCATTAAAATCTGGTTCTAAATGTGATTCAACATCACTTAAAACATTTTCAATGGAGACAGCCTTCATGGGACTTTTGTAAAATGAAATGATACAACGTATAAAGTAGTAGTTACCTCTCATGAGTACGCACTGGATACAAATTTTAGTTGCCATTATTATTTTAATTATTATTAAGTCAATATAGTTCCTTCCACACATTCTCTAAAAGTATCATCTTAAAAACCTGTTTTAACACATGTACACCCATGGCTGATTCATGTGAATGTATGGCAAAAACGACCACAATATTATAAACTAATTAGCCTCCAATTAAAATAAATTTTTTAAAAAGTAAGTAAAAAAAAAAAAAAAACAAGAAACAAACAAAAAATTGAAGCTTTCTTTCTTCCCTTCTTGCCTCCCTTGCCCCCTCCTTCCTTCTTTGCTTTCCTCCTGTCATCCATCCTTTTCTTTTTTCTAGCTTCCTTTCTTTTTAACCATATCATTCCGGAGACAGTGTTCTGACATTCATTATTAAAACTAGAAAGTGACTGTAGATATTTCAGGTCACATTGGCTGAAGAACCAAATGAGAACAAAATGAAAACGGAGGCAAATCATGAAGGAGGCTGTTTGCTCCCCTTCTATGTAAACTCGGGTTTCTATCCACAGCCTTAGGTTTTGAACATCATCAAAGACCACTTATTTGAATAACACAATAAGAATCCCTAAGATGTATATGTAAAGAACCTGCCTGCAAATGCAGGAGACGTAGGAGATGAGGATTCGATCCCTGGGTCAGGAAAATCCCCTGGAGGAGGGCATGGTAACCCACTCCAGTATTCTTGCCTGGAGAATCCCATGGACAGAGGGGCCTGGCAGGCTACAGTCCATGGGGTTACAAAAAAACCAGACACGACTGAAGTGACTTAGCATGTACGCAGGATGTATATGACAACACACTTAAATACTGAAAGATCTGATAGACATAAAGCTACATATCAGTTGATTAAAGAACTAACTTTCTTGTTACAGAGCCAGAACCACAGGGTTTTATCCTCTAGATCAGTGATTCTCAAAGTCTGATATTCCAACCAATGGTACCCCACTCCAGTACTCTTGCCTGGAAAATCCCATGGACAGAGGGGCCTGGTAGGCTGCAGTCCATGCGGTCACTAAGAGTCGGACACGACTGAGTGACTTCACTTTCACTTTTCACTTTCATGCATTGGAGAAGGAAATGGCAACCCACTCCAGTGTTCTTGCCTGGAGAATCCCAGAGGCGGGGGAGCCTGGTGGGCTGCCATCTATGGAGTAGCACAGAGTCAGACACAACTGAAGCGACTTAGCAGCAGCAACAGCAGCAGCAGCATTAGCTTTATGGAGTACTGTTTAGAAAAGCAAATTCTTGGTCCCACCTCAGACCCTTTGATTCAGAGATGCTTAGGGGGAAGCCCAGAAATCTGTTTTCTCAAGCCTTCCAGAGGATTCTGAGGCACACTAGAACTTGAGAATCACTGCTTTCTATAAGTCAACTTTAACAGAAGGGCATAGTCCCACAGAGTATGAAAAAAGCATAAACAGATTGTCATCTCACCATGGTCTCATGACCAGATGGGGGAGAAAGGAAATGAGCTTTCGTGGTTTGTAGCCAAGAGTTAGTTTCTCTAGCCATTTAGGCAGGTGGAAGAGATGGGTGGATGGAGGCATTGAGATAGCCAACAAGTCTTCAAGGAAATTGAGTCTGACTTTGCCCCAGTAAACAAGGTCAAGTTAAATTAGCAAGTAGCTGTGACACTGGCAGCATGATCTGGGTGTGTGCTCTGTTGCATTATACTGTCCAGAGAGATGTTATCATTCCCTCCCTCCCACTGGGCTGGCTGGATGTGTCCTCTTATTGACAGAAACAGGGACAGGATGGTTCAGTTACATCAAGGGAAGCCAGGCATCTAGGGATGGGGCTGCCAGGCGAAAGGGACACTCCAAGCCTTTGAAAACATATATTCCAAAGCCAATTACACACTAAAATTCAGATAGAACTTTAGTACCTCAACTTAAACTGCGGTATTTAATTGTATTACATCAGTCTATTTTAAATCTAAAGCCTATCTAGATTTAAATCTTAAGATTTAATTTAACTTTAGATTTAAATCTAAAGATTAATCTAAAGGCTTCAAATATTTTGAGAATCTGACATCAAAAATAGAAAGCCTCATTTATAATTGGTGCTGACCTGGAGGGTCCTTGGCCCCATCCTAAAGGATTATCCTAGGGAATTCTCACAAAATCCAACTGACAACTATAATTTTTTTTAAATGTCCCCACAATTGCATCTTCATAGAGGTTTTAAAAATCATTGGAAAAAATTATTAGTATAATCTCTCCCAGTTACAATATGGTTTCTCAGATCCTTTTTAGGGCCATCTTGTATAACTAATTCATTAATCATTATATCACAATTAAATACAAAGAAGATTTAGGATTTTTAAATTAGAATATACCTTTAAACATAGAGGACTGCTTTTTCACTGGTAAAATGACAACTTTAATATAAAATACACTGAAGAATAAGATGTTTTCACTGTGGACACTTTTATGAGTAATGAATAAAAATGTCATAGTCCAACTCTATGTAAATAACATATTGACTCTATGAATAGTATTCTTTTTCTATCTATGCAAATATTTTCCATTTATACTCTATGTGCCAAGATAAAACCACTTTTAAATTACTTCCTTAAAATGGCACCACCTTCTTTATTTCTTCTAAGCTGTATGTTTACTTTTAACTCAAGATATTTTTGAAGTCTCAGCCTTCACTGGATATTGTTTAAGAAGAGAGTTAGATACTAAAATAAGAAAAAATTTAATTTAATAAAAACTCCCAAATGGATGGAATTTCTTCTGATTCTAGTTTACTGGTTTGGTTTCCAAAAATACATAGATATTATGCAAATATATAAAAATAGCTCTGTTGATACAAGAAGAGTTGTCTGTGTGTTCTGTATGTACATTGTTCTGAGTTCCTGAGAAGTATTCTGACCAGCAGCTCACTCCAACAGCAGGAATTAAGTTTCTTGGTAAACTCAGGACTCTTTTAAGAGTTTATTAATACTTGTCTAATAATGGTGCTTTGATTAAGAAAATATAATTCCCACTCAAATATCATCAGATTCCCCACTGTTAGGGATGATTTAAGTGTGATATAACAATATTAGTATCTGAGATTTCCTCATTAGTCTTAATTTTAAATAGATCATATATATGCTGGCTTGAAGTAACAATACACTGAGCTCTTTCATGGTCAGATGAAAACTTTTCACTATCAGTCCCAAGATCCCACCATCTTTAATACTCCTTAATGTCAGAAGAGTAGAGTGAACAGGAAGTAAAATGTGCCTCTCTTTAGCCCCATATGCCCTGCCACCCCCAGGCCATCATTCTGTCATCTGCCTAGAATTTAAGGAATGAGACTTTTCATTCCAAAAAGTCATTTCATCCAAAAAGTCATTAAGTAATGGCTCAGATGGTAAAGAATCTGCCTGTAATGCTGGAGACACAAGTTCAATCCCTGGGTTGGGAAGATCCCCTTCAGAAGGGAATGGCTACCCACTCCAGTATTCTTGCCTGGCGAATTCCATGGACAGAGGAGCCTGGCGGGCTATAGTCCATAGGGTTGCAAAGAGTCAGACACAACTGAGTGACTAACACTACACACTAAGTGCTTTATCTCATCTGATCTTTGTAAAAAGCCATTAAGGAAGTTCCTATTTTTACTCAGAAACTCCAAAGCCTGCACGCTTCACTACCACACAATAGCAGAGACAGAGGTGCCTCAACCAGTTTGTATTCATGAAATGTACAAGTATCGCTCCCAAATTATGGAATCTACTGCACAGATCCTTCTTTCCAAAGACTATGATTTTTCATAATACTTGCCTTACAGTAATAGTAGTCATGATAAAGAAGAAAAATCCTGTTATCTGAGATGATTTTGTAGTTGTATTATTTAGGATTAGGTTGACTATGTGTGACAAAAATTCCCAAACAATGATGGCTTAAACAAAACAGGAGTTCGTTTCTGTGTGATGTAAAAGCCTGGAGCTGATACAGCAGATTCTGAATCAGGGACTCAGGCCCCCTCTACTTGATTGCTCTACTGGTCCCAAGTTTACTTATGGTCCCAAATGGCTGTTGGAGTGCCAGCGATTATATGTGATTACATACAACTTCTACAGCCAGCAGAAATAGTGGGTGGGGAAAGGGCATATCTCCTTTTTTTTTTTTTTAAATAAAGAAGTTTGTACATAAAACTGTTTACATTATATGAGTCTCCCGCATTGTAGGCAGACGCTTTACCGTCTGAGCCACCAGGGAAGTCTTACACTATATAGGATGGCCAGAACTTAGTTACATGGGCACCCCTGCCTATAAGGGAGGAGGAAAAGTTCTCTTTATTCTGAATTATCACGATGCTTGCTGAAGTCTGATGCTTATTATGAAGGAAGAATAGGGTATGATTAGATTTGGATTTAGGGGATCAGCACACAGTCTCTGCTCAGAGGGGGTCCGGGGCGGGGGGTGGTTCATCCATGCTGAGAGGACAGCAGGGTGAACTCAGGACTATGAAGGAAAGGATAGCATATGTCCATAAAGGTCTGGGCCGAATGTAGCCAGATCTTTTAATTTTTTAAAGAGAAGCCAGGACACTGGATTTTTATGTGAAATTTCTTGATTTTTAATTACCAGTTGATTAAAATATTTTTTAAAAATGGCGTGGGCCAAATAAAACCCATCTGTGCCAAGGCCTCAGACTGACAGTTTGCTTCCTTTGATCTAAAAGAACTGGTTTTGTTTCTTTTTTAGCTTTATTTTCAATTAAACAACATACTGACTGAGGAGTACAATGTGTATGGTACCATGTTAAGGCCAATGAAAGACAAAAAGATGTAATCTTTCATTGGAACAAGGCAGTCTCTGATATAGGAGACAGGGTTCATGACTAGAATTTTTTAAACAAGAGGTTGCAGTAACTCATTTTTAGTTTTATTTCCTTTTGGTTTTGACCCAGTTTCTTTACCTGACCCCCAACACCGTATCTTATTTCCTTTGATCTTTTCCCCAGTTTTAATAGTTTCCATTCCCACTTCAGTTCAACCAAGCAAATAATTCCATCCCTCAAAGTATGTATTTATAAATGCATCTCTTAGAAATATCAAATAGTCTCTTCCTTATTTTGTTGGCAGTGTTCTATTCTACTGAAAAATTGCTTTAAGACTTTCTTTACATGCTCTCATCCTTGTAAGTTTAACCATATACACTTGTATGATATAATTTATATCTGAACTTTTTATCCTCAGAAGAATGTGTGATAGGACAAAACTTATTAATATGACTAATATGTAAGTGTCTACAACATTCGCTACTGCTCCTCCCAGTAGGTGAGAGACATGGAAAAGCCACCAGTACCACTCAGGCAGTTCTCTTGACCTGCCCTGGAAGACCCAGGATGCCCAATCCTCCCACTGTCCTCTGGTGCTGTCATAACTGGCAGACTGGAGTCAGGACCTGCTATATAATTTGCAGGGACCAGAGTTTAGACTTGTAAAGAATTTCAAGACATTGATGTCAAAGCATTAAACTAAGCATGAGGTGCTTCTGAGTGCAGGGTGCTACGTTGGCTACAAAGCTCTCAGGGCCATGAAGTTGGCCACGACTGTGGTTGTGGACCTGTGGACATTTGGAGCCAGAAAAGTTTGCTGGAATGCTGGTAGCAGGAAAACATGGCCCAGAGACATGGGATGAGGTATTTTTTTCAGGGGCATATTGGGGTGAGAGAAGTACAGAGGTCGTTTATAGTATGAGCAAAGGGAGGGAATGGAAAGGTTAAAGACTTCTTGTTTGGAGTGTTATAGTCTTCATGTCTCCCTTTAGGGTTTTCAAGAAATAGAACTGAAAAAAAAAAAAAAAAGGAAAAAGAAAATAGAAGTGAAGAGGATAAACCTAGAGATAATCATACTAAGTGAAGCTAAGTGATACAGAGAAAGACAAATATCATATTGTATCACTTACACGTGAAATTGAAAATAATGATACAAATGAACTTATTTACAGGACAGAAATAGACTCACAGACAGAGAAAAATTTATGGTCACCAAAGGGGAAAGAAGGGGAGGGATAAATCTGGAATTTGGGATTGACATGTACATCAATTCAGTTCAGCTCAGTCACTCAGCTGTGTCCAACTCTTTGTGACCCCATGGACTGAAGCACGCCAGGCCTCCCTGTCTATCACCAACTCCCAGAGTTTACTCAAACTCATGTCCATTGAGTCGGTGATGCCATCCAACCATCTCATTCTCTCTGGTCCCCTTCTCCTTCCACTTTCAATCCTTCCCAGCATCAGGGTCTTTTCCAGTGAGTCAGTTCTTTGCAGCAGGTGGCCAAAGTTTTGGAGTTTCAGCTTCAGCATCAGTCCTTCCAATGAATATTCACGACTGATTTCCTTTAGGATTGACTGGTTTGATCTCCTTGCAGTCCAAGGGACTCTCAGGAGTCTCCTCCAACACCACAGTCCAAAAGCATCGATTCTTTGGTGCTCAGCTTTCTTTATAGTCCAACTCTTACACCCATACATGACTACTGGAAAAACCATAGCTTTGACTAGACGGACCTTTGTTGGAAAAGTAATGTCTCTGCTTTTTTAATATGCTGTCTATGCTGACATGTATGTACATGGACTGTACATAAAAAATAATAAGAACCTACCATATAGCACAGGGAAATATATTTAATATCATATAATAGCCTATAATGGGAAAGAATCTGAAAAAAATACATATACATGTATATATGTGTAACTTTGCTGCATACCTAAAACATTATAAATTAACTATACTTGAATTAAAATTTTAAATTAATTATTTTAAAAAAGAAGAAATGGAAATGAAGAAACAGTTATTTTGAAAGGTTGTTTTATTCTGTAAGAGTCTGTGCCATTCAGGGAGTGAGAGATATGGGGGTCATAACTATATATCATTTTAGAGTTAGTAGCAATCTCACTATTTAGGGGATTGCTGAAATTTTCAGAGTCATGGCAGTTTGTTGGCATTGATGACCTGTGATAAAGAAAACATGATGCTTCACTGACTTCCTTCCTTCCTTTAACAAATGTGAAGTCTTTCATTATCTTCCAGTAAGAAGCTTAAATATTTTCACTTAATTATCATTAAAGTTAAGCAACCAAATGATTACTTTCCCGATACAATTGGAAAGAAGATCATAATGAATCTTGATTCTTCATAACTGCTACCCTGTATGCCACTTCACTCACCAGAAGCTATGTTCAAGGACAAGATCTGCTTAGGTCTTCTCAACTTGTTCCCCATTACCTCCTACACACTTGTCTGTCCGTGGCTGCCTACCATCTTCACTCTTTTCTCTATGCCTCCAGACTCCCAATTCCCATCCAAATGCTCTTACATCATCATTCTCTGCCCAGAAAGTTCCTTCAGCCTCCTTGCCTGGAGTAATATGTCACTTTTCACCAAAAATATAGTTCATATAGGTTCTAAATATGACTTTACCGCTACTACTAAGTCGCTTCAGTCGTGTCCGATTCTGTGGGACCCCATAGATGGCAGCCCACCAGGCTCCATCCCTGGGATTCTTCAGGCAAGAACACTAGAGTGGGTTGCCATTTCCTTCTCCAATGCATGAAAGTGAAAAGTGAAAGTGAAGTCGCTCAGTCGTGTCCCACTCTTAGCGACCCCATGGACTGCAGCCTACCAGGCTCCTCTGCCCATGGGATTTTCCAGGCAGGAGTACTGGAGTGGGGTGCCATTGCCTTCTCCGAAATATCACTTTATGTATGTGCTAAGTCACTTCAGTCGTGTCGTGTCCAACTCTTTGCGACCCTAAGGACTGTAGCCCGCTAGGCTTCTCTGTCCACGGGATTCTCCATGCAGGAATACTAGAGTGGGCTGCCATGCCCTCCTGCAGGGGATCTTCCCATTGCAGGGATTGAACCCAGGTCTCCTGTGGCTCCTGCATTGCAGGCAGATTCTTTACTGCTGAACCACCAGTGAAGACCTAAATATCACTTTAATACTATCAATTTTTAATCCCCTCTGGAAAAAGTCTCTTCTTCTTGGAGATTCATGCAACTTGCTGTCCCTCCTTGTCATTGGAAACCATCTGATTCTGGTCACTCCTCCCTGTTGAGGAAACCTCAAAATTCTTAGCTGCCTTTTCTCCCCACCAAGCTCATCCCCAAAATATCTAGCCTTGAATCAGCCTTATCATCCACCTCACTCCTTCACCTCCAGGGCCAGACTATAGGAGAAAATCACATAAGTGTTGGGATTATTGCTGCCAGAAACATACAGCCTCCATAGGCTTCCAGTAGTATTCGCCACTTCCCCATATGTCCCTAGTGAATGGTCTCATCAAATCTTCACAAGATCTACTGAAAATATTTGGAATTGCCATCTATGCTGGTACTGACTTCTTTTTGCTTATATATTAACCTTTCCTATCCCAATAAATAAATATATTTTATACGTGGGCTTCCCTCATAGCTCAGTCGGTAAAGAATCCACCTGCAATGCAGGAGATCTCAGTTCGATTCCTGGGTCAGGAAGAATTGCTGGAGAAGGGATAGACTACCCACTCCAGTATTCTTGGGCTTCCCTTGTGGCCCAGCTGGTAAAGAATCTGCCTGCAATGCAGGAGACCTGGGTTCAATCCCTGATTTGGAAAGATACCCTAGAGAAGGGAAAGGTTACCCACTCCAGTATTCTGGTCTGGAGAACTATACAGTCCATGGAGTCACAAAGAGTAAGACACGACTGAGCAACTTTAACTTTCATCAGTTCAGTTCAGTCGCTCCGTCGTGTCCAACTTTGTGACCCCATGGACTGCAGCATGCCAGGCCTCCCTGTCCATCACCAACTCCTAGAGCTTACTCAAACTCATGTCCATCAAGTTGGTGATGCCATCCAACCATCTCATCCTCTGTTGTCCCCTTCTTCTCCCACCTTCAATCTTTCCCAGCATCAGGGTCTTTTCAAATGAGTCAGTTCTTCGCATCAGATGGCCAAAGTATTGGAGTTTCATCTTCAGCATCAGTCCTTCCAATGAATATTCAGGACTGATTTCCTTTAGGATGGACTGGTTGGATCTCCTTGCTGTCCAAGGGACTCTCAAGAAGTCTCCTCCAACACCACAGTTCAAAAGCATCAATTCTTCGGCACTCAGTTTTGTTTATAGTCCGACTCTCACATCCATACGTGAAGTGAAGTGAAGTGAAGTCACTCAGTTGTGTCTGACTCTTTGCAACCCCGTGGACTGTAGCCTACCAGGCTCCTCCATCCATGGGATTCTCCAGGCAAGAATACTATTGGAAAAACCATAGCTTTGACTACACGGACCTTTGTCCATCATTACCAAAGGAATGTCTCTGCTTTTTAATATGCTGTCTAGGTTGGCCATGACTTTTCTTCCAAGGAGCAAGTGTCTTTTAATTTCATGGTTGCAGTCACCAAACCCCAGTGATTTTGGAGCCCCCCAAAAGAAAGTCAGTCACTATTTCCACTGTTTCCCCATCTATTTGCCATGAAGTGATGGGACCAGATGCCATGGTCTTCGTTTTCTGAATGTTGAGTTTTAAGCCAACTTTTTCACTCTCCTCTTTCACTTTCATCAAGAGGCTCTTTAGTTCCTCTTCACTTTCTGCCATAAGGGTGGTGTCATCTGCATATCTGAGGTTATTGATATTTCTCCCAGCAATCCTGATACCAGCTTGTGCTTCTTCCAGCCCCACATTTCTCATGATGTACTCTGCATATAAGTTAAATAAGCAGGGTGACAATATACAGCCTTGACATACTCCTTTTCCCATTTGGAACCAGTCTGTTGTTCCATGTCCAGTTCTAACTGTTGCTTCTTTACCTGCATACAAATTTCTCAGGAAGCAGGTCAGGTGATCTGGTATTCTCATCTCTTTCAGAATTTTCCACAGTTTGTTGTGATCCACACAGTCAAAGGCTTTGGCATAGTCAATAAAGCAGAAATCAATATTTTTGTGGAACTCTCTTGCTTTTTCAATGATCCAACAGATGCTGGCAATTTGATCTCTGGTTCCTCTGCCTTTTCTAAATCAGTTTAAACATCTGGAAGTTCATGGTTCACATACTGCTGAAGCCTGGCTTGGAGAATTTTGAGCATTACTTTGCTAGCATGTGAGATGAGTGTAACTGTGCAATAGTTTGAACATTCCTTAGCATTGCCTAACTTTGGGATTGGAATTAAAACCGACATTTTCCAGTCCTGTGGCCACTGATGAGTTTTGCAAATTTGCTGGCATATGGAGTGCAGCACTTTACCACAGCATCATCTTTTAGAATTTGAAATAGCTCAACAGGAATTCCACCAACTCCACTAGCTTTGTTCATAGTGATGCTTCCTAAGACCCATTTGACTTCACATTCCAGGATGTCTGGCTCTAGGTGAGTGATCACACCATCATGGTTAGCTGGGTCATGAAGATCTTTTCTGTATAGTTCTTCTGTGTATTTTTGCCACCTCTTCTTAATATCTTCTGCCTCTGTTAGATCCATACCCTTTCTGTCCTTTATTGTGCCCATCTTTGCATGAAATGTTCCCTTGGTATCTCTAATTTTCTTGAAGAGATCTCTAGTCTTATAAATAAAGTTGGGTGTGGACTTTTTCATTTCCTGTCCCTCTATTTTGGAGAAGGCAATGGCACCCCACCCAGTACTCTTGCCTGGAAAATCCCATGGACGGAGGAGCCTGGTAGGCTGCAGTCCATGGGGTCACTAAGAGTTGGACACGACTGAGCAACTTCACTTTCACTTTTCACTTTCATGCATTGGAGAAGGAAATGGCACCCCACTCCAGTGTTCTTGCCTGGAGAATCCCCGGGACGGGGGAGCCTGGTGGGCTGCCATCTATGGGGTCGCACAGAGTCGGACACGACTGAAACAACTTAGCAGCAGCAGCAGCAGCCGCTCTACTTATTAACAAGTCTGTAACTGCATCCACCCTGTGGTAAACTGATTGCATTAATGAACCAAATTAATGACTTCCTTTTTCCACACCCTTTGCCCTATAATTTTGTAGTCACTTCTCATTCTGATCCTAGGCTTGGCTATGTGACTTTCTATTGTGAAGGATTACAAAGTACCTGTATGTCTCTACCTTCTTTTTTGAAATCCTATCATAGCCTTGCAAAGAAGCCAGACTAAAAATACAAAACAAAACAAAAAAAAAGAGAGAGAGAGAGTGAGAGAAATAAAAGAGAAAAGAAGCCCAGTCTAAGAGTATGAGAGCACATAGAGCAGAGCTAAACTGTCCTATCCCAAAGCAGCCTTGTTAGCCAGCCCCTAGACTTATCCCTCAGCTGACCACAGATAAATGAACAAACCTTATGATAAGATTCGCCACATCTGATCCAGCAGAGCTAAGTTGTAGACCTGCAGACTCATGAGAAATAAGAAATGATTGTTGTTTTCAGTGACTAAGATTTGGAATGATTTGTTATGCGCAAAAGCTAATACAGGCTCTAAATGTCTCTTTCTCCATACAAAAGGATGAAGTAAACCTTCTCTTTCTTAAGGCACAGTCTTCTACTTGCTTTTATCCTATTCCTGCCTGTATGCTTTCAGATCTCAACCATTCCAATTATTTCTCTATTCTTATATTCTCATCTTATTGTTGTCTTTTCACCTCTTTCCATAATATACAAACATGTTTAAATCTAATTAAAATAAAACATACACACAAAAAAGTAAGCCTGTGTCTTCAGCAAGTTACTGACCTATTCTATTATTGCTTCCATTTATATATTTTAAAAGAATAGTCTATACATGTGCATTTGTCTGGATTTGCCATAGAAACAGAACCAACAGGATGTGTTACATATAGAGAGAGATTTATTTTAAGGAACTGACTTATGCAATTATAGAGGCTGGCATACATGCGTGCTAAGTTGCTTCAGTCATGTCTGACTCTTTGCCACCCATGAACTGTAGCCTGCCAGGCTCCTGTCCTTGGGATTCTCCAGGCAAGAAAACTAGAGTGGGTTGCCACGCCCTCCTCCAGGGAATCTTTCCAACACAAGGATGGAACCCAGGTCTCTTATGTCTCCTGCACTGGCAGGTGGGTTCTTTACTACTAGCGCCACCTGGGAAGCCCTTTGATGTTGTTCAGTTGCCCAGTCACGCGAACTCTTTGTGACCCCATGGACTGCAGCATGCCAGGCCTTCCTGTCCCTCACCATCTCCTGGAGTTTGCCCAAGCTCATGTTCACTGCATCAGTGATGTCCTCTAGCCATCTCATCAATAAGGAAAGCCTTTAGTGAGTCTAAAATCTGATAAGGTAGGTCAGTGGGCTGGAGACTCAGCGAAGAGTTGCAGTTCAACCCCAAAGGCAGAGGTGTGTTGGCAAAATTGCTTCTTGCTTGGGGGGAGGTCAGTCTTTGGTCTATCAAGGCCTTTACCTGATTGGATGAGGCCCAGCCACATAACGGTGAGTAATCTGTTACTAAAAGGCCACCGATTTACATGTTCATCTCATCCCAAAAACACTTTCACAGAAACATCCGTGTAATACTTCACCAATATCTGGGCACCGTGGTCCAGCCAAAGGAACACATAAAATTAGCCATTATAACTTGCTGTCTTCATTTTTTGTACTCATTAATCATTCGCCTTTTCAGTTACCACCTTATTAATGTACCCAAGGCAATGGATACTGCCAAACACTCTTTTCTTTTGTTCCTTTACTTCCTTTTGCCTCCTTCCTACCTTGCTTTCTATCTATTTGCTGCTCTTTAGTTTTCTTTATGCCACTCTTCCTTTACCTGCTTCTTTCACGATCCTGAGGGTTGTGCTTCCCAGACTACCTGGGTCATATCATATACTAGTGGTATTAACTACCAAATTTATATCTTCCATTTAGCCCTCTCTTCTGAGTTTCATATATTCATTCATTTATTCACAGAAGGTATTAACAGCATGCTATATATTTTATTGAGTACTTAAACCCTATTGGGGTGTGTGACAACCTCTAAAATGACCCCCAAGATCCCTGCCTCCTGTTAGTCATATCCCCCATTTAATCCCTTCCCTGTAATGTGAGCTTCTAAAGAACAGAACACAGCAAAAGTGATGAGATGCCACTTCTGAGATTAGGTCACAAAAAGACTCTGGCTTCTGTCTTGTTCACCTCTCCTGTCCTTCCCAGGCTCACTCTGTCTTTCTTAGAGTCCTCATGTAGGGGAAGCAAGCTGACATGCTGTTTGAAAAACCTTGTGGTTTATAGATAGTCAGTGGGAATTTGTTGTATGAGGCAGGGAGCTCAAATCTGGTGCTCTGTGACAACCCAGAGAGGTGGGATGGGGTGGAAAGTGGGAGGGAGGTTCAAGAGGGAGGGGACGTATGTATACCTATGGCTGATTCATGTTGATGTATGGCAGAAACCAACATAATATTGTAAAACAATTATCCTCCAATTAAAAATAAATAAAAACAAAACAAAAGCTTTATGTAGAGGCTTGTATGCAAAGGAACTCGGTCGCCAGACAACAGCCAGCAGGGACCTGAGACCTGCCACCAGTCACATGAGTGAGCCTAGAAGCAGGTCCTCTCCCAGTTGAGTCTTGCTTGAATTGATTGCCACTCTGCTAGATACCTTTACTGCAGTCCTGTGAGAAACCCTGAGTCAGAGGCACTCAGCTAAGTTGCACCTAGATTTTTGACCCACAGAAATTATGAGAAAATAAATATTTGTGATTTTAGGCTGCTAAGTTTGGTATAATTTGGTTTACAGTGATTGATGACTAGTAGAGGACTACCCTGTTCTCTAGGTCAGGGTCACACTGCTTATTTTACTTATATGCAGAGTACATCACGAGAAATGCCAGGCTAGACAAAGCAAGCTGGAATCAAGATTGCCAGGAGAAATATCAGTAACCTCAGATATGCAGATGACACCATCCTAATGGCAGAAAGCAAAGAGGAACTAAAGCGCTCTTGATGAAGGTGAAAGAGGAGAGTGAAAAAAGGTGGCTTAAAACTCAACATTCAAAAAGCGACGATCATGGTATCCAGTCATTACTTCATGGCAAATAGATGGGGAAACATTGGAAACAGTGATAGACTGTTGGGCTCTGAATCACTGTGGATGGTGACTACCCCCATGAAATTAAAAGACACTTGCTCCTTGGAAGAAAAGTAATGACAGACCTAGACAGCATATTAAAAAGCAGAGACATTACTTTGCCAACAAAGGTCTGTCTAGTCAAAGCTATGGTATTTTCAGTAGGCATGTATGGATGTGAGAGTTGGACAATAAAGAAGGCTGAATGCCAAAAAATTGATGCTTTTGAACTTAGGTGCTGGAGAAGACTCCTGAGAATCCCTTGGACAGCAGGGAGATCAAACCAGTCAATCCTAAAGGAAATCAACCCTAAGGAAAGGAATATTCATTGGAAGGACTGAAGCTGAAGCTCCAATACTTTGGCTACGTGACATGAAGAGCTGACTCACTGGAAAAGACCCTGATGCTGGGAAAGACTGAAGGCAGGAGGAGAAGGAGACAACAGAGGATGAGATGACTGGATGCTATCACTGACTCAATGGACATGCGTTTAAGCAAACTCCAGGAGATGGTGAAGGACAGGGAAGCCTCATGTGCTACAGTCCATGGGGTTCCAGAGTCAGACACAACTGAGTGACTCAACAAGAGGACTACCCAGGATTCAAAGTCAAATAAGGAAGAGCCCTGACATGCAACAATCCTGTAGACTATCAAGGGTGATAGAAAAGTGGCTATGATCACACTATAGTATAATAGATGTTATAGAAACATACACAGTGAGTGATGGGAGCACAGAGAGAAGAGAATTTCCATCCTACTTGAAGACTGAAGGTTTTAACTGGCAGATTTTATTTTTGTCATTGAATGAGCAGGCTAAGTCATTTGATCAAAATGAGGAGAAATGGTGATGGGATACCTGATGAGAAAATGAATTTCTAGAACCTCTACTGGAAAGAATAGTTGAAAGATTTATGAAAGAAGCCAGTGATGATATCTAGGCAGTGAGGAGTTGGGTTAAGAATCATGGACTTGCAGAATCTCCAGTTGAGACTAGGGTTTACTTTTTTAAAATGTTCTTGGCAATATGTATATAAGATTACAGAAGTTGATGATTGGATTTGGGATCTCAGAGAAGATAAAACAGAAAAGCAAAGGACTGAGGAAGAAAAAGAGCAAGACAATTCTTATAGTCCCAGTGGAGTTTAGATTGGATAGAGAAAGTAAGACAATCAAAGCGGCCAAGAGTTTGGGGAAATGTCACCAAATCTGACCTCCTACCAATCACTAGGGCCAAGGGAGTCAGTGCTAGGTTTGACTTAAGCCTAGGTCATATACTCCAGTCCTGAGTTGGAGGAGACTTCTAGCTGAGAGTGGGAAAGAATGATTATGCAGAAGGAAATTCAGGTTTTCTACCATGAGAAGAGTGAATGGATGCTTTATAGCAGAGACCTCTGGTTTCCTACAGTAGTGTTCATTTCTTCCAGAGTAAGAGAACCCCTAGTTTTTAGGGGTGGGGGAGGCACATAATGATAGTATTTCCTAGTCTCCTGCAGCTAGGAATGGCCATGCAACTAATAAGCTGATCAAAGGGATATGGACAGAAGTGTGTGTGCCATTTCTGGACCATGTTCTTAAAGGGAATGGGATGTCATTCCATTTCCCTTTATTCCTTTTCTGTCTGCTCGAATATGGTTGTGGTGGTGAGCCAACTTGAACCATAAGGAAGACATTCTATTCCTAGGGAGGGCAGAACAACAGGAGGAGTTTGTAATCCCTGGATGATGTCATGGATCCTTTGTCATCCTACATGAGGAATAATTAAACTACAGTTTTTAAAAAGCCTCTTTTAATGTGGTTCTCTGTTACAAGTGACTGGACCTACCTTTCAACTAATTCAGATGTCCAGTAAAAAAAGATATGCTGGGAATATAAATGACCATAGCATAAGACAGAAAGCAGCAAGCAATAAACAGAGGCACAGATAAACAGGATACAGAGAAAAATCACTTCGAGCCAGACTGTGAACTTTCAAAAGAGATTAAAGTTTCTGATCAGTGACAGACCACAGACTGTCTATAAGTGGTGGAATGCAGGCGGGGAAATGTGCCTCAACAGCTGATTATTCCAGACAGGCCGGCGGCAGTGGTGATGGTGATGTGGCATGATAGTGACAACTGGCCCATGCATCCAGCTCACCCAAGCAACATTTGGACCTTGATATACTTATTTAAATTAGTTGTGGTTTGGGTTGATGCTTCTTGACAATGATCTTAAAAATTAAGAAATAGGGGTGGAAGAAATCCTAGCGACTAGGAAAACATTCTGCTCAATGCACTTCAAAAGACAATAATAATTACAGTGATGCTAAGTAAGTCTTGTACATAGCCAGTAAAACCCAGGACTTCTAACTCCCCGGCCATTGAGGGCTAAAGGCTTCTATATACTTAATTTGTAAAGAATCCCTGTGAAGGTTTCTTCTCCAGCAAAATACTAACCTCAGGTTGCTATCTGCAAAGCCCATCGGTTACTCTAGTAGACAATGGTGGTAGTGGTTTGGTCGCTAAGTTGTGTCCAACTCTCGCAACCACATGGACTGTAGCCCGCCAGGCTCCTTCGTCCATGGGATTTCCCAGACAAGAATATCGGAATGGGTTGCCGTTTTTCTCCAGGGAATCTTCTCAACCCAGGCATGGAACCTACACCTGCATTGCAAGAGGATTCTTTTACCGCTGAGCCACGAGGGAAGCCCTGGTGGACAGTACTGAGACAGAACATTACCATCATGTCAGAAAGTTCTACAGGATAGCCCACAGATCTAAGAGAGATGTCTCTCTCTCCTGCCAATCCTCAATCTTGGCCTCAGTCTGTGCATAACCCAAACCCAAAGATTGGTCCCCAAGCTCTTCCACTTCCTAAAGAAGATTTAAAACTGGTAACGACAACAAAAGTCGTTTGGCCTAGTCCCGCTAAGAAGGGGACACGGCAACAGAACACCAAGATTCTTCCACAACAGTCAGTAGAGCAAGTGGGCGGTAAAAAACTAGCCGGGACCAGACGTGGGGGTGGAAGAAGAGGCAAAGGGGCGGGGATGAGCGCCGCGCGCTCGGACTGACGCCTGCATGAGGCCGGGGGCGGGGCCGCGCGCCGCTGGGCGGGGCCGCGCGCGGCGGGCCAGGGAGGAGGGGGAGCCCGGCGGCCGGCGCGCTAGCCTAGCCGTGCGTGCTCACGTGACAGGTCCGCGAGGTCCCGCTCGCGCAGTCGTCTGGGCGAGCGAAGATGGCGGCCGAGAGGGAGCCTCCTCCGCTAGGGGACGGGAAGCCCACCGACTTTGAAGAGCTGGAGGACGGAGAGGACCTGTTCACCAGCACTGTCTCCACCCTGGAGGTGAGACCGCGTCGCCGTGGGTGCTTCGCTCCGTTGCTGCCGCGCATCTCACCTTTTGGTGCTTGCCCTGCCTCGACTTGACCCTCCGCGTCACCCCCCAACCCCCAGGTTTGCAAGGACCTGGTTGGGGCGACACCTGTGACGCGGGCCCCACCTCGCGTACCTGTCATTGGGCTGGAGTTGGCCTGGGCGGCCAGGCCTGCTTAGGAGAGCGAACTGCGGGGCCGGGGGCCGACCTGATCCCCTGAGGGCCAGGACCGGACAGAGCATCGAGTGTCCTTTCCCCGCTCAGCTGGCCCTCCGCGGTGTCACTTGCGCCTTTCCTTCCAGAGCTCTGAAGGTCTTGCCTTGGGTCTCAGCACACCTCCTGGCGCTGCGGGGCAACCCCCGCAGCCTCTTTGAAGAGGTGCTTGCTTTTCCCTTCCCAAGGGAGGGTGTGCCTCTGAAAAGGGAGAGCAGTGAAGAGAGCGCTCTGAGTGGCCGGGGCGCTGGAGGGACCGTGTGGGTGCACTTTTCCCGGTCCTGGACCTTCAAGGACTGCTAGTTCCCCTTGAGGGACGTACCTCTGTTTTAGACTGTTAAATAGGTAAATGAATTTGGCCGGTTTTGTTTGTCTTTAGTTTCTAAGCCTTTTAAGGATCATAGTGTTGATAAAATACAAAGTTGAAGGCAGGGAGTAGTCCAGGAAACTGCTAGGCACTGGGGGAAGTTTTTTTTTTTTTTTTAAGTTAACAGGGGAGAAATAACAGATCCTCACTCCTTTTTCCTCTTTTCTCGCATGATCAGCGATCTCTGAAGCTACGTGTTCCTGTTTTTGTCAAAGGAAACGCCCTCTATGAACTTAACTGTATTGGGCCTCCTGAATCTAGTTCATGTTTCAGTTGCTTTGCCTTTGATGAGAGCACACACACCTGATAGCCGAACTTTAAGTGTGTGTATGTGTATTAAAATACAAGCAAATTTCCCAAAGAGTTGTTTACCTTAGACTGTGAAAGTGAAGTCGCTCAGTCGTGTCCGACTCTCTGCGACCCCATGGACTGTAGCCTACCAGGCTCCTCTGTCCATGGGATTTTCCAGGCAGTAGTACTGGAGTGGATTGCCATTTCCTTCTCCAGGGGATCTTCCCGACCCAGGGATTGAACCCGGGTCTCCCACATTGTAGACAGACGCTTAACCGTCTGACCTTAGACTGTACTTCCTTATAAAGTGCTTTTTTAATAAGCTTCCCTAGCTTGATCCACTCTGCACCAAATTAATTGAAAATTATTGTAGCATATCCTTTATTTAGCTTTCAGTTACATGGAACTGGTAACTTCCCTGACCGTTTTCAGTACTGACCATATTCTGCTAATTGTATATGCGTGTTCCTGGCCAAACCTCACCTCTCCTCAAGATTATAGGCTTTTGGGGGCTAGGGGTAGTACCTTTTTCATCTTTGTGTTCCTCACAAAATCTCGAACATTTGCATTTTACAAATATTTGTTGAATGAATTGTCAAAACCAGCATCTCCTAAGATTTAATAAAAATTGTCTTGCACAGCAAATTACCTTTTGGGGGTAGTATCCTTGTAGTCCTTTATACTTTACAGCTACTTAACATGTTTTGAAAGGTAATGTCTATGCAGGATTGTAAGACCTGGATTCCCTGTGGGACTACAAAGATTTTCCACCAACAAGGATCAGAATAAACTTAACATAGTGTAAACTAGAATATTGTGAACACTAAGCATTCTGTTTAATTGAGATCTTTGTAAAGTGGAGTAAAAGGAACTACAGTTTCTTTTTCCCATCTGGATGGGCCTGTTTAATAAGGTTGTGTGTGTAAGTGTGTGTGTGTGTGTGTGTTTTCCCCCCAGTTAAAGTCTATAGAGTTCTGAGTATGAATACATGTATTGTGGTTAGTGCATTATGAAAGCTTTCTAAAATGTTGGTTTTGATTAGTCATCTAAACCCTTTATTTCATGAGACTCAGGATATTTTCAAGTAGTATAACTGTGAAGCTTATAAATTCAGAATTATTATTTTTTGCTTTTCAAGCTATTTTTGGGAAGGGTACATAGCAGTACTTATTAGTATACCAAAGCTGCTGTAAAGGAATATTTTTTCAGCATGTCACTTTTCTTTTGAATAGAATAGTGCTTCTCAAACTTCAGTGTGGAGGAGAAACTACAGGATTCTTGTTTAAAATGCAGGTACCTTTGCCTCACTAGAATCTGCATGTTTCCTGAGTGTTCTCTATCATTGCTTTTCAAACTTCATATGTCAGTTACCTGGAGATCTTGTTAAAGTGCAAATTTTGATTCTGTTGGGCTGGGATAAGCCAGTGTTCCGCATTTTTAACAAACTCTCATTGTGACATTGCTGCTAGTCCATAGACAGGGATGAGTTGCAAAGCTCCAGGTGATTCTGATGCAGGTCATCTGCTTTGAATAGTTATTACCTAAGCTATAAAGTATAATAGACATAAAAATTAACATCTATTTTAAAAAAAGAGTTTTAAAAATGTTCATGTAGGAACTTTCTCCTTTGAGGGCATTAGGAGTAAAAAAGTCAATTGAAATCCATATAAGTAAAAAATTATACACAGCTTCAATATCATAATTGTTAACCTTGTAGTGACTGTACAACTTAGTGTATATGTATGCTGTGAGTATATTTTAATCCCAGTATTAAAATCCTTTCTTTTCAAAATGAAGAACAGTCACATAAAGCCATGTTCAGTAGTTAAAGCATATTTGAAACATCTAGTTGTGTTTCTGTTGTGACTGTGAAACAAAGTGGTAAAGGGCTGGCATAGGGGACATGGAAAGAAATGAGAAGGGAAAAAAATCTGGCAAAAGCTTGTTTTGTTTTGTTTTGTTTTTGGTAACTGAGAGGCTTTAGATGGTTTTGCAATGCTGCCTTAAAACAAACAAAAAAAGATGATACAGCTCTAAGGTTAAGAGGTGCTTGCCCTAAAGTAGCATGAAGTAGTAAGACAGGAAATTTATGTGTTACATGCCTGTTCTTTTCTTTTTTTCAGTTGCCCTGGGTCTTTGTTGCTATGCGAGGGCGTTCTCTAGTTGTGAGAGCGGGGGCTGCTCTCCAGGTAGTAATCTCTAGATGCGGGCTTCAGTGTTTGCGGCTCCCAGGCTCTAGAGCACAGGTCTATAACCACTAGGTTATGGCACACAGGCTTAGTTGCTTCACAGCACGTGGAATCTTCCTGGATCAGGGATTGAACCCATGTCTCCTGCACTGGCAGGTGATTCGTATCCACTGAGCCACCAGGGAAGCCCTGTTCCTTTTTTTTTTTTTTTTTTTTTAAATTTTTGTTGGAGTGAATTAATAGTTGATTTGCAATGTTGTTCATTTTTTAGTTCATAAACCATGCAGTTCACCCATGTAATATGTACAATTTTGTGGGCTTTGGTATATTCACAGATATTGCAACATTTTTATCACCTCAGAAAGAAACCCTGTACCCTTTAACTATCACCCCCATCCCCATTCCCTAAACCCCCCTGCCCTCAACCTTAGGCAACTACTAATTGATTTTCTATCTATATATTCCCTATTCTGGACCTCATATGAATGAAATCATGTAATATGTGGTCTTTTGTGACTGACTTTTTTCACTTAACCTGATGTTTTCAGAGTCTGTGTATGTATTCCTTTCTATCCCTGAAAAACAGTCCATTGTGTGGCTATACCTTATATACCTTATTTTGTTTATCCATTTTGTCATTTGTTGGACATTTGCATTGTTTCCACATTTTGCATATCATTATTATTGCTAGAACATATGATGACTCTGCTTTTAATCAATTGAGGAATTGCTGGAGTAGTTTCTCAAAATGGCCACACTGTTTTACATACCCACCAGCCATGTATGAGGGAACCAATTTTTCCACATCCTCACCAATACTTGTTGTAATTTGACTTTTTTATTCTGTCCATCATAATGCTTGAGAAATGGTATCTTAGTGTGGTTTTGATTATATTTTCTTTTTTTATGAATTTAAGTTTTTATTTGTGTGTTTCACTGTAGTGCTGTGATAACAAAAATGACATCTGTATACCAGAACATACATATATCAACAGTAAGATTAATTATATTTTCTTAAAGACTAAATTAAGTCTTTCTTAAGACTTAAGACTATATTAGATGTTCTTAAAGATTATATTTTCTTTTCATGTTCTTGTTGGCCATTTGTACATTATGAAGAAATGTCTATTCAGAGCCTTTGCTCACTTTTTAGTTGGGTTGTCTTTTTATTTATAAGAATTTTTTTGTGTATTCTAGATGCAAGTTCCTTGTCAGATACATGATTTGCAAATGTTCTCCCATTCCATGAATTGTCTTTTCATTTCTTAATGGTGTCCTCTGAAGCACAAAGTTTTTTAAAAATTTGATGAAGTTCAGTTCATCTACTTTTTATTTTGTTGCTCATGCTTTCAGTATCATATATAAGAATCTCCCGCCCAATCCAGAATCATGAAGGTTTCCTCTAAGAGTTTTATAGTTTCGGCTTGATTTGTTTTGAGTATTTGTATATGATGTGAGATAAACTCTTTTTTTTTTTTTTGCTTGTGGCAATCCAGTTGTCACAGCATCATTTGCTGAAAAACTGTCCATTGAATGATCTTGACACTCTTTCTGAAAATTGGTTGACTGTAGATGTTTACAGTTGGTTCTTGTACTAGCCTCTCATCTTAAGGTCAACTGAAGTTAAGCTGAGTACCACAGTTTCCCTAACACTGTCGCATGATAGAGTTTATAGAATATTTCAAATGAAATTTCCAGATGGGAGGTTCACAGGTCTTAGAATTCCTTCCCCACCATGTAACCCCATGCCTGCTCCGTAGATGCTGTACTTGGTTGATTTCAGTAAATACTTGACTATTTACTCTCTGCTGTATTTTTTAGATGATAGTGGGAGTACAAAGATCAACTAGATATCAGCAGATCTTTGAGGAAAGAACATCTCTGGTGAAGAAGAAAGAGAAGTACAGAAAACTCAGATCCAAAGAGATTGTGACTATGTTCTGAAAACACACCTATTTTCACTGAAAGTCCCAGTGGACTGGGGGAGATTGCTAACTCCTATCAGCATTCCTGACACATGGTAGATGAACATAAATGTTTCTACTGGCTAGGAACAGCCACTGAGATGGTAATATTTAAGAGAGACTTTAAAGGGTGGAATGAAATTTTCAACGTGGGAAAATAGCAAATGTCACTTACGGTTCAGTCTGTATTGTAAGGAACCATAAATAATTTTGAGTGGCTCTATATAGGATGTTACAGGTTTATATGATGAGACTGTGCAGAGCTTTGAAATTGTTACATAGGTGCATTAGAGCCCTACAAGACCTTCAGGGCAGTAATATGATTGCCTTGGAAGCTTAATGTTCTGGCAGTTTGGGGGATAAATTTGTAGGAGGTATCATTGGTAGGTTGATGAGCTGGAGGTTATTTTAAGTCTAAGGTTAAAGACCTCAAGAGGAATAGTGTGATCAATAAAGGAGAGAAGGAAGTTGATACAGTAACAAGAGTAAAAGATGGCCATCTTAACGCTTTGAATGTCTTGGGGAAGGAGTTATAAATTTATTTCATTTGGGAATAAGTTACATCAATGAAGAGACTATCAGACTGCTAGAAATCCCAGATGGAGTAGAGATACAGATTCAATACAATTTATTGACTGGTGACACTAAATTGAACTGTGGAAATCTAGTCCTTGTCCTCATGGAGTATATGAGTGAACAGGAGTCAGCATGATAAACACAGCTTTGTGAAAAAACACCTGCAATACCAGGTGATAATGTGTGTAACTGAAATATGTGCGTGGCACACAAACAGTACCAGGTACTGTGAGGAGGAGATGATTGGATAGCAGTACTGACTCTGTGCACATGAATTTGAGTAAACTCCAGAAGATAGTGAAGGCCTGTCACTGGCGTCCTTCAGTCCATGGGGTCACAAAGAGTAAGACACGGCATAGCAAACAACAGCAGCAGAAATAGTATAGAAACCTGGAGTGACTTAATTGTGTAGAAGTGATCTTTGAAACCTTGAAAAGTAGAGGGCATCAACAGAGAGCAAGTAGAGAAAAACTAAAGAGTCTTTTGATAAAGAACTGAAGTTGAGTATTTATTGTTTCAGCACAACAGGTAGTAAAAGCATGTATCTTGTTTTCCTAGTTCTAATCTTTAGGTCAGCATCCATCTTTAAAAAGTTTTTTTTAAAATGTCATTATGAATTACCTGTTTCAGAGGAGAGACATTTTGTGACCAGGTATTTAAAGACCACTGCATGGGAAATACTAGAAAGCGATTTATGACAAGGTATAACCAGTTGACCACTTGCCCTGGAAACTATTAAATATAAGGACTGAACTACTTCTAGTGCCTATAAAAAAAAAAAAAATGTTACTCTGTAGTTGCTTGAGGCAGAGGTGCTCACTTTTTTCATTTTTTTCCTGAAATAGAATAATTTTTTTTTTTTTTTCCTTTGCCATGCTACATGGCTTGTAGGATCTTAGTTTCCCGACCAGGGATTGAACCCAGGCCCTTGGCAGTAAAAACATGGAGTCCTAACTACTGGACGACCAGGGAACTCCTAAAATTTGTCTTTAATGTTAATTTTTTGAATGTGCACTTTACTATAAAATTGAACTCTTGTGTTTTTTCCCTGTGATGATAGTTTTTAGTTGTGATAAAATTTACCTCAGTAAAGTTCACTACCACTTCATTGAAGATGCATGACATGTCTATCACCTTCTAAAAATTCTCTCATGTAGTTAATTCCACCCATTCCCAGCCTCTGGCACTCACTGATCTGTATTTGCCTGTAGTTTTGTCTTTTCCAGAATTTCATATAAATAGAATCATATAAATGGAATTATATTTTGTACAAACAAAACTGTGTGAAACTTTCTGAATAAGGCTTCTTTAACTTAACCTAAAGTATCTGATATTTATGGATGTTGCATGTATCAAGAGTCATTCATTTTTATTGCTGAATTTAGTATTGCATTGTATTATGCATCACAGTTTTTTGTTGTTGAAGAACATTTCTGTTGTTTACAGTTTTGGGACATTAATGAATAGAGATGACATAAACATATATGTACAGATTTTTGTATGAACACAGTTTTCCTCTCCTTTGGGAAAATACTTAAAAGTAGGATGGCTGGTTTTGTGGTAAATACATGTTTAACTTTCTAAGAAACTGCCAAACTTTCGGCTAGAAAGGTTTGGGGTGGGGGCATAAGGCAAAGGGAGATGAAGTTATTTATTTTTAGTCTTACAGGTTGATGGCTCTTTAATAATATAACTCAAATTATAATAGGTATCTGTAGTAATAATATTGGGTTGGCCAAAAAGTTCATTTGAAAAAAGTGAGTGAACTTTTTGGCCAGCTCAATATAACTCAAGACCATGTCCATTAAGACAGAGTTCTCCAAGTCTGAGAACTAATAGTATATGGTTTCACTAAAACAAAATCATGATATGCTCTGGAGCAACGAATCCCGTGTGCCACAACTCCTGAGCCCATATGCCCCAGCTGCTGAAGCGCAGGTGCCCTAGAACCTGCGCCCTGCAATGAGAGAAGCCACCTCAGTGAGAAGCCCAAGCACAGCAACGGGAGAAGAGCCTGCACGGCAGGGAAGACTCAGCCTAGCCAAAAAGAAACAAATAAAATTACTCTTTAAAAAACTGATAAACAAAAGCGTGATTCTTCAAGACAAAAGCATGTTATGGTATGTTCCTCCCATCATAAAAGTTGCCTTAATATTGAAAGCTTATTCCTACTTAGAGAGCTTTGTGTATATTTACTGAGTGTTTGAATCCTGAAGAATCGCCTGAAGGAACCTTAGGTGCAGCTGGTTTTGCCTGTTTTAATATCTGTTCAGGTTTTCATTCATTTTATCTCTGAAATCTAATAACACTATAAAACATTCTGAGAAAGAAGAAAAAGAGACAGGTTTCAATGGTGTTTTGAGCCATTAAAAATATATATATATATTTATTTATTTGGCTGCAGTGGGTCTCAGTTGAGGTGCTTGGGATCTTCGATCTTTGTTGTAGCATGCGGGATCTTTAATATGACATGCGAACTCTTAGTTGCAGCATATGGTATCTAGTTCCCGGACTGGGGATCAAACATGGGTCCCCTGCATTGGCAGCTTGAATCTTAGCCACTCTGGTCCACCAGGGAAATCCCTTCAATGGCTGAGAATTCAGTTGTTCCACATCCTTGTCACTATTTGTTAGTATCAGTTCTGTTTCAGGCAGTGGCATGCTTTGTTGTTCAGTCTCTTAAGTCTTGTCCAACTCTTTAAAACCCCATGGACTGCAGCACACCAGGCTTCCCTGTCCTTCACCATCTCACGGAGTTTGCCCAAAGTCATGTCTATTGAGTCATTGATGCCGTCCAACCATCTCATCCCCTGTCGCCTCTTCTCCTCCTGCCTTCAATCTTTCCCAGCATCAGAGTCTTTTCCAATGAGTCAGTTCTTCACATAAGATGGCCAAAGTATTGGAGCTTTAGCTTTGGCATCAGTCCTTCCAATGAATATTCAGTACTGATATATTTCCTTTAGTATTGACTGGTTTGATCTCCTTGCAGCCCAAGGGACTCTCAAGAGTCTTCTCCAGCACAATTCGAAAGCATCAGTTCTTCGGCACTCGGCCTTCTTTTTGGTCCAACTGTCACATCTGTACACGACTACTGGAAAAACCATAGCTTTGACTGTATGGACCTTTGTCGGCAAAGTGATGTCTCTGCTTTTTAATATACTGTCTAGGTTTGTCATAGCTTTTCTTCCAAGGAACATGCAGGCGTCTTTTAATTTAATGGCTGTAGTCACCATCTGTAGTGATTTTGGAGCCCAAGAAAATAAATTCTGTCACTGTTTTCCACTTTTCCCCCATCTATTTGCCATCAACTGATGGTACCAATCCCATTATTTTTGTTTTTTGAATGTTGAGTTTTAAGCCAGCTCTTTCAGTCTCCTGTTTCACATTCATCAAGAGGCTCTTTAGTTCCTCTTGACTTTCTGCTGTTTAAGTGGTATCATCTGCATATGAGATTGTTGCTATTTCTCCCAGCAATCTTGATTACAGCTTGTGAGTCATCCAGCTCGGCATTTCACATGATGTACTCTGCATGTAAGTTAAATAAGCAGGGTGGTAGTATACAGACTTGATGTACTCCTTTCCCAATTTGGAACCAGTCTGTTTTTCCATGTCCAGTTCTAACTGTTGCCTCTTGACTTGCATACAGATTTCTCAGGAGGCAGGTCAGGTGGTCTGGTATTCCCATCTTTTTAAGAGTTTTCCACAGTTTGTTGTGATCCACACATCTGACTTATGCTGGCTTGAAAGAACTGATCTTTAAATTTTCAGGAATTTTGTAAGCTGCTTAGTAAACAGCCATTGTTAAAAGTTACGTAGACATAAATTATATTATAAAAGGCAGTAAATATTTACAACTTGTCACTTGTTTATTTCTTTACTGTGTTTTACTAGTTTTTGAGCTCATGAATTAATGTGTCTATTGTATCTGTGTGGTGTAAAGTATCTTACTAGCTCCATTTTCAGTAAGGAGTAATCAGCCACAGAGGGAATTGTTTATGCCACAGAAATCAGCGAAAGCTAAAATTCAGGGTCTTCTTTCCCAAAGACCTGATTGCTAAATATATACCAGCATACCACTGCTTTTTAATTATTCTAAGAGATATGTAGTGTTACCTCATTGTGATTTCAGTATACAGTCCCTAATGATTAATGATGGTGAGTACTTTTTTGCTTACATATTCACCATCTGAAAGTTGTCTTTAGTTTTCTTTCATATCTTTTTCCCATTTAAAATAGGTTTCCTTATTGAGTTTTGAGAATTTTTTCATGTATTCTGAATATAAATCCTTCATCAGATATGTTTTGTAGGTATTTTTTTCCCAGTCTGACTTGTTTTATCCATTTTTGATTGATAATGCCTTATATGTTGCATATGAAATCCTTGGGTAACATTGTCCAAGGTCACAAAAGTTTTTCCTATGTTTTTTCTAAAAGTTTTAAAGTTTTAGCTTATTTATATTTAGACTTGGTTGATTTTGAGTTAATTTTCTTATGAGTTGAGGTTCATTTTTTTGCATATAAAATCTCAATTATTGAAAGATAGTCATGTTATAGTTTGGTTTATGGCTCAGAATATGGTCTTTTGTGGTAAACAGTATGTGTGTACTTGAAAAGAATATATTTAGTTTGATATTGAGCAGAATGCTCTATAAACCCTAAGTTAGTTGACTATGTTTTTCAGTACATGAAACAACATAAGTAGATTTAAGATTTGTATTAAGATAAAGAAGCTGAACTTAAAAAAAAAAATCCTTCCTTGGGTTTTCTTTGAATGTTGATCGAAAAATCCATAGAACATTTACGTGTGGGTCTGTCTCTGGATTGTGTGTAGTTGGTCTTTTGACTGTCTTTCTGCCAGTTGTATGTTGTCTTAATTAACTGAGTCTTGAAATCAAATAGTGTGAATCTAGTGACTTTGTTCTTTTCAAAATTGTTTTTTGACTATTCTTGTTCTTTTGCCTGCCCGTACAACTTTAGAACCTATTTATTGCTTTCTATCAAAAATTCCTGCTGAGATTTTAATTGAGATAACGATGAACCTGTTGATTAGTTTGGGGGAGAATTAGCATCTTAATACTATTGAGAGCCTTTAAGCCATAAGTATACTATTTCTCTCTCTCTCTCTTTTTTTTCCTTTTAGGTCTTACTTGGTTTTTTTCATTCGTGTTTCTACTTTTCAGCATACAGATCTAGTGCACATTTCATTATACCTATTTTATGGCTTTTTGGTGCTTTTATATCTTTTACATTCACTCATTAATAGCACATTTTCTCTGTTTTCTGCAACTGTTGCTAGACACTAGTTCTAGTAGAGTTTTAGAGTCTGAAATGTTCTATGTAGACAGTCATGTTGACTGTGATGTGAGTTTTATTTCTTTCTAATCTTTATGTCTTTTTCTTGCCTTAATGCACTAGCTGAATCCACCAGTGTAATATTGAATAGAAGTGGTGATGGTGGGTATCTTTTCCCGCTTCATGCTCATAGGAGGAAAATGCTCATTTTTTCTTTCTTTCTAGAGTATTGTCTTGGTAGATGGCTTTTATTGGATTAAAGAATTTCCCTTCTATTCCTAGTTTTCTGAATTTTGTATCTATGAATGGATATTGATTTTGGCAAATGCTTTTCCTGCATCTAATATACTCATGTGATTCTCTAGTTTATTGATAGAGGTATTGATCGATATTCAAATGTTGAGTAAACCTTGAATTCCCACACAGTCATAATGTGTTTATTTTTTTTTTATTTATTGCTGCACTCAGTTTGCTAGTGTTTTGCTGCTGTTGTGTCTGTGTTTGTAACAGATACTTGGATGTTGTTTTATTTTACTTGTAATGTCTGATTTTGGATATCAGAAATGCTTACCTCATTAATGAACTGGAGAGTGTTTTCTCCTCTTCTGTATTCTTGAGGAGTTTGTGTGAAATTAGTCTTATGTTTGCCTTAATTGTTGGCAGAACTTGCTAGTGAAATCATTTGAACATGTAGTTTTGTTTGTTAGAAGATTTTTAACTACAAATTCAGTGTCTCTGATAGTTATGAAAGTATTTCTTCTTGATGAACTTTGGTGGTATATGAACTTTAAAGGAATTTGTCCTTTCCGTGTAAGTTGTGAAATTTATGGGCAGAAGTTTTTCAGAATACTCCATACTTACTGCTGTATCCATGGAGTCTATGGGTGATGCCCCTCCCTTTCTATTCCTTATATTGGTAATTTATGTCATCTCTTTGTTTGCTTTTTATTGTTTTGTTTTAATCTTGCAAAAGCTTTGTCATTTTATTGGGATTTTTTCTTTTTCAGAGTAAGTTTTTGGTTTCTTGATTTCTGTTTTTTATTTTCTTTTTAATTTTATTAATTTCTTCTGCTTGCTGTTTGGTTTGCTTTTCTGTTTTGTCAAATAAAAGCTTTGATTATTGATAAAAGGCTTTTTTTGAGTACCAGTATTTAGTTATGTATTTCTCTGAAGCATTGTTGTAGCTGTCTCCCACAAGCTTTAATATTGTTTTTGTCTTCATTGAGTTTGAACTGTTTTCCAGTTTCCCTTGTGACATCCTTTTTAACTTACAGGTTATTTAGAAGTGTTAATTTCCAAAATTTGAGGATTTTCTAGATAGCTTTCTGTTACTGATAGCTGTTTATTTGATTATTGTCAGAGAATGTTTTATGATTTCAGTTCTTTTACATTTGTTAAGGTTTGTCTGATGGCCTAGAATGTGACCTCTTATAGTGAATAGTCTGTGCATACTTGAAAAACATGTGTGAAATGAAGTGAAGTCGCTCGGACGTGCCCGACTCTTTGCGACCCCATGGACAGTAGCCTGCACCAAGCTCCTCTGTCCATGGGATTTTCTAGGCAAGAGTACTGGAGTGGGTCGCTGTTTCCTTCTCCAGGGAATCTTCCCAACCCAGGGATCAAACCCAGGTCTCCCACATTGTCGACAGATGATTTACCGTCTGAGCCACCAGGGAAGTCCTGATGTTATTGTTGAAATATTCTCTAAAAGTGAAGTTGACTGATAGTATTTTCCAGGTGTTCTAGTATTTTCCAGGTGTTCTCTATCTTCTCTTATTATCTGTATTTATTGTATTAATTACTACAATTTAGTATTATTGCAATTTTTGGCACGTTGATCCTTTTATCATATGATACTGCTCCTTTATTGGGCTTCCCAGGTGGCTCAGTGGTAAAGAATACACCTGCCAAGCAGGAGACACTGATTCAGTCACTGGGTTGGGAAGATCCCCTGGAGAAGGAAATGGCAACCCACTCTAGTATTCTTGCTCCAGGAAATATCATGGACAGAGGAGCCTGGCGGGCTATAGTCCATGGTGTCTCAGAGTCAGACACAATTTAGCGACTAAACAACAGCAACAAACCCCTCTTTACTGCCGATGATATTCTTAAGTTTATCTACTGTTAATGTAACACTCCAGCTCTTGTTTGGTAGCATAGCATGTTTTTTCCATTCTTTCAGTTTTAACTTACATCTTTAAAGTAGGGCTTTGTAGGCAGTGTATTGTTGTGAGTTGTTACTTTTATACACAATCTGGCCACCTCTATATTATAACTAGTGTATTTACATTTTTTGTATTATGTATCTTCAGGCCAAAGAACTTAGCACTTTTTATAAAAAAAAAAAAAGCTGATCTAGTGATGGCAGAGTCCTATAGTTTTCTTTAATCTGAGAATAACTTTATTGCACCGTCATTCCTGAAGGGTGTTTTTGCTGGATATAGAATTCTGCATTGGCATTTCTTTCAGCACTTTAAAGATTTTGTGCTACTGTTTCTGGTCTCTGATTTCTGATGAGAAATATTCAGTTCTTCTGTTTCTTTAAGTGTAATTTTTGTTTGTTTTTCCTTAGCTGCTTCAAGTTTTTAGTTTTAATGTTTAGGTTTCAGCCATTTTTAATGATGAGACTCTATCTAGTTTTCTCTGAAGTAGTCCTGTTTGGAGTTCTCATGTTGCTGGATCTGTAAAGTAATGTCTTGCACCAGGTTTGGAGAATTAGCCATAACTTCTTGAAAAAACTTTTTGTGCTGCTCTTTTTGAGGGCTTCAGTAATGTGATTGTTGAACATTTTATATTGTTTCACAGATCCTTAGGATTTTGTTCATTTTCTTCATTTCTTTTTCCCTATTACTCAGATTGAATATTTCCTAAGACTTATCTTCAAGATCACTGACTTTTTCTTTTAAGAACTGTAAAGGGTAAATTTTACTTCCCTGGTAAGCTGACAGATTAATTTCTTTTAAGGTTGCTAGAAGTTGACATAATAAAGGATTTTATACTCAGCACATAGCAAATAGCAGAAGTGTCTTTGTGACCTGCCTTGCCCCTCTCTTGCCAGCATGATAAGACAGAGGGGCCCAGACCAACGTTGCACCAGCCTTTGGTTTGTGTCATAGCTGAGAAACTTGAGTTTACAGAACCTAAATCATTTATAATGGACAATGTCTCCCTGCTCTTTGCTCTAGAAAATACAGTATCTTTATTGTTGTTGTTTAATTGCCAAACCATGTCTGACTCCTCTATGACCCCAACGGACTGTAGCCTGCCAGGCTCCTTTGTCCATGGGTTTCCTAAGCAAGAATACTGCAGTGGGTTGCCATTTCCTTCTCCAGGGGATCTTCCCAACCAAGGGATCAAATCTGCATCTCCCGCATTGCAGCTGGATTCTTTCCCATCGAGCCACCAGGGAAGTCTAGTCTTTATTATACTGGATATTAAACAGACCTAATCTTTTGGGGAGAAAGAGGTTAAATATGTTTCCTCAATACCTGTGTGGAATAACCTGTCTTGGATAATTCTGATCACCCAGAAGCTGTTACACTACTCTTCTACCATCACTTCCTCATTCAGTGGCCACTCTCTTCATACTCCTTTCTGTCCAGCTGAGAACAGCTCTTCCTGCACCCACTTGGAAACTGAAAGAGACATGGAGAGGCGGAGGCAGAGGCAAGTGAGTCCTGAGAGCGTTTACCAAGTGACTGCTCAGTGAGCAGAGCAGCAGGGCACTGTGTTGCTGATGGATGGGCACTGATATAAAGTGCACACCTCATAGCCTGCCCACAGAGGGGTGCCTGCTGCCACCCAGCCATTACTGGAGTTGTTCACGGTCCACACCATTCCCATCTTGTTCTCCACTCCCAGGTATTAACTAATGGTAGGAAACAGTCCTTTCTGTTACATAAACATTCTAGTTTTTCTTTCTCTGTGACTTTGATGTCACAGAACTATGAATATCCAAGATATTAGCATAGTGTGAACGTTTATTTATGATAAGAATACATCCTAGGTTATTAATAGTCTGCGTGTGTTATAATTGTATCCTGTATTACAGTTTTTACTTTGAATTGTCGTATCTATTTTAACAAATTGAAGATGGAAAAAGTAGTTTTTGTTATTTGGATATTTAGCATTCCTGTTATGTTTCCTTCTTTCATTGTTTCCTTTTGTATAAATTTTTCTTAAGCTTAAAGAATTTCTTTTAGCATTTTTTTTTAGACCAGGTCTATTGATGATGAATTATCTTATTTGTACTTCATCTGAAAACTATTTTACCATTATTCCTGAAGGATATTTTTGCTGTTTTGGGTAGTTTTTTTTCCATCACTCAGAAACTATTCTTAGACTGTTTTAGTCTTATGATTTCTGATGAGAAATCTACAGTCATTAAAATTGATATGTCCCTGTGAAAATGGTGGGTTTTTTCTCTCATTACTTTCATTTTTTCCCCTAATAGTTTTATTTTTAGCAATGTGATAATATGTTGTAGTCATAGTTTTCTCTGGTTTTATCCTCCTTGAAGTTTGCTCCTATACATTTATATCCTTCAGCTTCAAGAATTTTCAACATTTTTTTTCTGTATATATTTCTGCAGAAATTTTTCATCTCTCCAGTGACTTCAGTGACATAAATGTTAGACCTTCTAATATCCCACAGATCTCTGAGGTCTTGTTCATTTTATTCAACTTTTTTTCATGATTATTCATATTGGATACTTCATATGGATTTGTTTTCAAGTTCACTGATACTTTTGTGTCATCTACATTCTTTTATTGAACCCAGTCTGTAACTTTTTTAGATACTTTGATTTTAGTTTTGGAGTTTTCCTTTTTTCTTTCTTTTCTTTCTCTGTTTTGTTTGTTTTAGTAGGTTCTGTTTCTTTGCTGCAAACATTCATTTTTTTATTCACTTCAGATATATTTACCGTTATCTCATGGAGCATAGCTCGAAAACCTTGGAAAAGTTTTCTTGGCTAATACTGCAATATCTGTTTGGGGGTTAGGATCTGTTGATTGTCTTTTCTCTTGAAATTTGATCACAGGTTTATTACACAAGCACTAAATAATAGCCTTGAGTTGAGATTGACTGTTTTTGAGATTGCATGTAATTTTTACAAATTTTGGTGTTTTTCAGAGTTATTATCAAGCAAAGTTAAGAAATGCAGAAAGAAATCAAGTTAGATGACTCTAGATTTAGAAATTGTAAAATAGTAAAGTGGGTAGTCAAAAAAAAGGGGGGGGGGAAGCACCATTATAGCAATTCTGATGTACTTCTTATAAGTTTGAACAAATTTTGGGAGATAGTGAAAGACAGGGTAGCCTGGTGTGCTGTAGTTCGTGGGGTTGCAAAGAGTTGGACACGACTTAGTGACTGAACAACAACAGCAAGGAAATTTATGTAACCCTAGACAAGTTCGTGTGCAGGCAAAACTAAAATCCAGAACTTTGATCCCCAGGAAATTTTGACATTTTAAAAATAAAAATCTCTTCTTAATAATCAAGTTGAGTACCCAGGTCTATTATATAGGCCCTTAATGCCTGTTTCTTACTCAAATCAAGTATAATCTCCCTCAGTATCCATACAGCATTGGTTTTAGGACACACTACAGACACCAAAATCCCTTTTGGGAAGTCTCTTATTTAAAATGGCATAGTGTTCCATATAACCTATACACATCCTCCCATATACTTTAAAATTATCTCAAATTTTCTTATAATACTTATGTCAGTGTAAATGCTTATAAATAGTAAATACAATGTAAATGCAACAGCAACCCACTCCAGTACTCTTGTCTAGGAAATCCCATGGACGGAGGAGCCTGGTAGGCTACAGTCCATGGGGTTGTGAAGAGTCGTGGACATGACTGGGTGACTTCACTTTCACTTTTCACTTTCATGCACTGGAGAAGGAAAAGGCAACCCACTCCAGTGTTCTTGCCTGGAGAAACCCAGGATGGGAGCCTGGTGGGCTGCCGTCTATGGGGTTGCACAGAGTCGGACACGACTGACGTGACTTAGTGGCAGCAGCTGTGCAATTGGTTGCTGGAGTGAAAGTGAAAGTTGCTCAGTAGTGTCCTACTTTTTGTGACCCCATGGACTATACAGTCTGTGGAATTCTCAAGGCCAGAATACGGGAGTGGGTAACCCTTCCCTTCTCCAGGGGATTTTCCCAACCCAGAGATCGAATTCAGGTCTCCCCCATTGCAGGCAGATTCTTTACCAGCTGAGCCACCAGGGAAGCCCAAGAATACTGGAGTAGGTAGCCTATCCCTTCTCCAGCTGATCTTCCCGACCCAGGAAACAAACCAGGGTCTCCTGCATTGCAGGCAGATTCTTTACCAACTGAGCTATCAGGGAAGCCCTGAAGGTCGCTCAGTCGTGTCTGACTCTTTGAGACCCCATGGACTATATAGTCCGTGGAATTCTCCAGCCAGAATACTGGAGTGGGTAGCCTTTCTCTTCTCCCGGGGATCTTCCCAACCCAGGGATCAAACCCAGGTCTCCCACATTGCAGGCAGGTTCTTTACCAGCTGAGCCACAAGCTGGTGTGTGGCAAAATCCACTTTATTGAATCTCTCTGAAATTAAAAAAAAATATTTTCAATCTGCAGTTGATTGAATCTGTTGGACCCCCACAAAGAGAGGACCAGCTGCAAAAAACAATATTTATTTGTGTATTGATTGGTTGGTTTTTAAAGAGTATGTGTTTATTCTTTTTTTTATAATTTTTTTTATGACTGTGCTGGGCATTCATTGCTGCAGGGCTTTTCTCTAATTGTTGCAAGCAGGGACTACTCTTTGGTTGTGATACACAGGCTTCTCATCGTGGTGGCTCTCTTGTTGGGGAGCATGGGCTCTGGGGTACGCAGGCTTTATTAGTTGTGGCCCGTGGGCTCAGTAACTGTGGCTCCCAGGCTCTAGAGCACAGGCCCAGTAGTTTAGGTGCACAGGTTTAGTTGCTGGCGGCATGTGGGATCTTCCTGGATCAGGGACTGAACCCGTGTCTCCTGCATTGGCAGATAGATTCTTTACCACTGAGCCTATAGATTCTTTACCACTGAGCCTCCAGGGAAGCCCAGCAGCGTTTATTTTTAATGAGTAGTGTCAGGAAACTGGGTCGTACTCATAGGTAACCATTTCTTTTATATAGTGGCATATTCGAAGCATTTTTCTGTGAAACCAAATGCCACTCTGCTGCTATGTCTTTTGAAAAATAGACTTTACCTTTTAGAGCAGTTTTAAGTTCATAGCAAAATTGAGTGGAAAGTATAAGATTTCCCATATAATGTGCCTACACATGCGTTTTTCTGCATTATCAATATCCTCCACCATAGTGGTACCTTTGCTACAATTGGTAAAACTACACTGACAAATCACAATCACCCAAGATCCGTAGTTTACATTAGGGTTCACCCTTGGTGTTGTAAGTTCTCTGGGTTTGGGCAAATGTATAATGACATGTGTCCACTGTTACAATATATTACAGAGTAGTTTCACTGTCCTGAAATTCCTCTCTGCTCTGCTTGTTCATCCCACCCTTCCCCCAATCCACTAGTCTTTACTATCTCCATAGTTCTGCCTTTTCAACAGTGCAGTATAGTTGTAAATATATAATATGTAGGTCTTTCAGGCTGGCTTCTTTCACATTTAAGTTTCCTCTATGTCTTTTCATGGTTAGCTGCTTCATTTCCTTTTGGTCTGAATAATACAATGCAAACTGTATTGTCTGGATGTACTGTAGTTTGCTTACCCAGGCACCTACTGAAGAACATCTTCATTGCTTCCAAATTTTAGCAATTATAATTAAAGCTACTGTTAACATTATGTGCATGTTTTTGTGTGGGTATGTTTTCAGCTCCCCTGGATGACTACTAAAGATCACAGTTGCTGGAACACATAAGAGTATGCTTATCTTATAAATGTACTGCCAAAATGGTCTTCCATAGTGGTTGTACCACTTTGCATTCCCACCAGCAGTGAATGAGAGTTCCTCTTGCTTCACATCCTCATCAGCATTTGGTGGTATCAGTGTTCGAAATTTTGATCACTTTAATAGGTGTCTGGAGTGACTCCACTGTGAGGTGTAGTGTGTCTCACTGTTGTTTCAGTTTGCATTTCCCTGATAACATATGATGTGGGACATCTTTTCTTACGGTTATCTGCCATATGTTTATCTTTGGTGAAGTATCTGTTACGGTCTTTGGCCTTTTATTAAATTGGGTTGTTCATTTTCTAATTGTTGAGTTTTAAGAGTTCTTTGTATGCTTTGCATAATAAAGCTTTATCAGCTGTGTCTTTTGAAAATATTTTCTCCCAGTCTGCAGCTTGTTTTTCCATTTTCTTGACATTGTCCTTTGCAGAGTAGTTTTTATTTTAATTTTGGTGAAGTCTGCTTTATCAAATGTTTTTTTCATGGATTGTGCCTCTGTTATATCTAAAAACTTACTATGAAACATGAGGTCATCTAGATTTCCTCTTGAGTTATCTTCGAGACACTTTATACTTTAGTGCTCTATCTTTAGGTCAATGATCCATTTTGAGTTGATTTTTGTGAATGCTGTAAGTTCTGTTTCTAGATGCTTTTCTTACATGTAGATTTTCAGTTGTTGCAGCAGTTTGTTGAAGAGACTAATTTTTCCACATTATGTTGCCTTTGCTCATTTGTTGAGAATCATTTGGCTGTTCTGTTGTTTTTCAGTCACTAAGTCATGCCTGACTCTGCAGTCCCATGGACTGCAACATGCCACGCTTCTGTGTTCTTCACTATCTTCCAGAGTTTGTTCAGACTCCCGTCCATTGAGTTGGCAGTGCCATCCAACCATCTCATGCTCTCTTGCCCCCTTCTCCGCCTACCCTCAGTCTTTCCCAGCATCAGGGTCTTTTCTAATGAGTCGAATCACCATTAGTCCTTTCAGTATATGATCAGGGTTGATTTCCTTTAGAATTGATTGATTTGATCTCCTTGAAATCCAAAGGACTCTGAAGAGTCTTCTTCAACATCGTAACTCAGAAATATCAATTGTTTGACGCTCAGCATTATTTATTGTCCAGCTCTCACATCTGTACATTACTACTGGAAAAACCATAGCATTGACTATAAGGACCTTTGTCAGCAAAGTGATGTCTCTGCTTTTTAATATGCTGTCTATATGTATCATAGCTTTCCTTCCAAGGAGCAAGTGTCTTTTAACTTCTTGGCTGCAGTCACCATCTGCAGTGATTTTGGAGCCTGAGAAAGTAAACTCTGTCACTGTTTCCACTTTTTCCCTTTCTATTTGCCATGAAGTGATGGGACCAAACACAATGATCTTAGTTTTTTACATGTTGAGTTTTAAGCCAGCCTTTTCACTCTTCTCTTTAACCCTCTTCCAGAGGCTCTTTAGTTTCTTTTCGCTCTCTGCCAAGAGTGATGGTTGTTGATATTTCTCCTATCAATTTTGATTCCAGCTTGTGATTCACCCAGCCCAGCATTTCACATAATGTACTCTGCATATAAGCTAAATTAGCGGGGTGACAATATACAGCCTTGATGCAGTCCTTTTCCAATTTTGAACTAATCGGTGGCTCAGACAGTAAAGCGTCTGAGACCTGGTTCGATCCCTGGGTCGGGAAGATCTCCTGGAGAAGGAAATGGCAACCCATTCTAGTACTCTTGCCTGGAAAATTCCTTAGACGGAGAAGCCTGGTAGGCTACAGCCCATGGGATTGCAGAGAGTCAGACACGACTGAGCGACTTCAGTGTCAATGTCAATGTTGTTCCATGTTTAGTTCTAACTGTTGCTCCTTGACTCGAATACAGGCTTCTCAGGTGACAGTTAGGGTGGTCTGGTATTCCTGTTTCTTTAAGAATTTTCCACAGTTTGTTGTGATCCACACAGTCAAACACTTTGGCATAGTCAATGAAGTGGAAGTAGATGTTCTTCTGGAATTCCCATGCTTTCTCTGTGATACAACGAATGTTGGTAATTTGATATCTGGTTCCTCTGCCTTTCTAAATCCAGCTTGTACATCTGGAATTTCTTGGTTCACGTAATGCTGAAGCCTAGCTTGAAGGATTATGAGCATTACCTTGCTAGCATGTGAAAAATGAGCCCAATTGGGTGATAATTTGAAAATTCTTTGACATTGATCTTCTTTGAGATTGAAATGAAAACTGACTTTTTCCAGTCCTGTAGCCACTGCTTTCTTTTCCAAATTTACTGGCATATGGAGTGTAGCACTTTAACGGCATTATCCTTCAGGATTTTAAGTAGCTCAGTTGGAATTCCATCACCTCCACTAACTTTGGTAGTAATGCTTGCATTCAATATCACAGTAATCCAAATCTGTGCCCCAACCAGTATGCTGAAGAAGCTAAAATTGAACAGTTCTATGAAGACCTATAAGACCTTCTAGAACTAATACTCAAAAAAGATGTCCTTTTCATTATAGGGGACTGGAATGCAAAAGTAGGAAGTCAAGAGATACCTGGAGTCACAGGCAGATTTGGCCTTGGAGTACAGAATGAAGCAGGGCAAAGACTAATATAATTTTGCCAAGAGAACACACTGGTCATAGCAAACACCCTCTTCCAACAATACAAGAGAAGATTCCATACACGGACATCACAGATGGTCAATACTGTAATCAGATTGATTACATTCTTTGCAGCCAAAGATGGAAAAGCTCTATACAGTCAGCAAAAACAAGACTGGGAGCTGACTGTGGCTCAGACCATGAACTCCTTATTGCCAAATTCAGACTTAAATTGAAGAAAGTAGGGAAAACCACTAGACCATTCAGGTATGACTTAAATCAAATCCCCTACAATTATACAGTGGAAGTGACAAACACATTCTGGGGATTAGATCTGATAGATAGAGTGCGTGAAGAACTATGGACAGAGGTTTGTGACATTGTACAGAAGGCAGTGATCAAGACCATCCCCAAGAAAAAGAAATGCAAAACGGCAAAATTGTTGTCTGAGGAGGCCTTCAGACAACAGCTTTTCTTCTCGAGAAAAGAGAAGCTAAAGACAAAGGAGGAAAGGAAAGATATTCCCATTTCCAAAGAATATCAAGGAGAGATAAGAAAGCCTTCTTCAGTGATCAGTGCAGAGAAATAGAGGAAAACAACAGAATGGGAAAGACTAGAGATCTCTTCAAGAAAATTAGAGATATGAAGGGAACATTTCATGCAAAGATGGGCTCAATAAAGGACAGAAATGGTATGGACATAACAGAAGCAGAAGATATTAAGAAGAGGTGGCAAGAATACAGAGGAAAACTGTACAAAAAAAGATCTTCAGGACCCAGATAACCATGATGGTGTGATCACTCACCTAAGCCAGACATCCTGGAATGCGAAGTCAAGTGGGCCTTAAGAAGCATCACTATGAACAAAGCTAGTGGAGGTGATGGAATTCCAGTTGAACTATTTCAAATCCTAAAAGATGATGCTGTGAAAGTGCTGCACTCAATATGCTAGCAAATCTGGAAAACTCAGCAGTGGCCACAGGACTGGAAAAGGTCAGTTTTCATTCTCACCCCAAAGAAAGGCAGTGCCAAAGAATGCTCAAACTACCACACAATTGTACTCATCTCACACACTAGCAAAGTAATGCTCAAAATTCTCCAAGCCAGGCTTCAACAATACGTGAATTGTGAACTTCAGATTTTCAAGCTGGTTTTAGAAAAGGCAGAGGAACCAGAGATCAAATTGCCAACATCTGTTGGATCATCGAAAAAGCAAGAGAGTTGAAGAAAAACTTCTATTTTTGCTTTATTGACTATGCCAAAGCCTTTGACTGTGTGGATCACAATAAATTGAAAATTCTTGAAGAGATGGGAATACCAGACCACCTGACTTGCCTTCTGAGAAATCTGTATGCAGGTCAAGAAGCAACAGTTAGAACTGGACATGGAATAACAGACTGATTCCAAATGAGGAAAGGAGTACGTCAAGGCTATATATTGTCACCCTGCTTATTCAACTTATATGCAGAGTACATCATGAGAAATGCTGGTGGTTGAATCACAAGCTGAAATAAAGATTGCCAGGAGAAATATCAATAGCCTCATATATGGCAGAAAGCGAAGAACCAAAGAGCCTCTTGATTAAAGTGAAAGAGTTGGCTAAAAGCTCAACATTCAGAAAACTAAGATCATGGCCTCTGGTCCCATCACTTCATGGCAAATAGATGGGAAAATAATGGAAATAGTGACAGACTTCATTTTTGGGGGCTCCAAAATCACTGCAGATGGTGATTGCAGCCATGAAATTAAAGACGCTTGCTCCTTGGAAGAACAGTTATGACCAACCTAGATAGCATATTAAAAAACAGAGACATTACTTTGCCAGCAAAGGTCCATCTAGTCAGCTCTGTTTTTTCCAGTAGTCATGTATGGATGTGAGAATTGGACTGTGAAGAAAGCTGAGCACTGAAGAATTGATGCTTTTGAATTGTGGTGTTGGAGAAGACTCTTGAGAGTCCCTTGGACTACAAGGAGATCCAACCAGTTCATGCTAGAGGAAATCAGTCCTGAATGTTCATTGGAAGGACCCATGCTGAAGCTGAAATTCCAGTACTTTGGCCACCTGATGTGAAGAACTGACTCATTTGAAAAGACCCTGATGGTGGGAAAGATTGATGGCAGGAGGAGAAGGAACGACAGAGGATGACATGGTTGGATGGCATCACCAACTCAATGGAGATGAGTGTAAGTAAGCTCTGGGAGTTGGTAATAGATAAGGAAGCCTGACGTGCTGCAGTCCATGGGGATGCAAAAAAGTCGTACACAACTAAGCAACTGAACTGAACTGAATGCTTCCTAAGGCCCACTTGACTTCATACTCCAGGAGGTCTGGCTCTCCGTGAGTGACCACACCATTGTGGTTATCTGGGTCATTAAGACTTTTTTTGTATAGTTCTTCTGTGTATTCTTGCCATGTCTTCTTAATCTCTTCTGCTTCTGTTAGGTCCTTACCATTTCTGTCCTTTATCCTACCCATCCTTGCATGAAATGTTCGCTTGATATCTCCAATTTTCTTCAAGAGATCTCTAAACTATTCCATTCTGTTGTTTTCCTCTATTACTTTGCATTGTTCTCTTAAAAAGGCTTTCTTATCTCTCCTTGCTGTTCTGTGGAACTCTTTCCCTTTCTCCCTTGCCTTTCACTTCTCTTCTTTCCTTTGCTATTTGTATCGTCTCCTTAGACAACCACTTTGCCTTCTTGAATTTCTTTTTCTTTAGGCTGGTTTTTGGTCACCACTTTCTGTGTAATTACTGACCTCCATCCATAGTTTTTCAGGCACTCTGTGTATCAGATCTAATCCCTTGAATTATTCGTTACCTCCACTGTACAGTCAGAAGGGGTTAATTAAGATTATACCTAAACTGCTAAGTGGTTTTCCCTACTTTCTTAATAAGTCTGAATTTTGCCATATGAAGCTCATGATCTGAGTCACAGTCAGCTCCAGGTCTTGTTTTTGCTGACTGTAGAGAGCGTCTCCATCTTCAGCTGCAAAGAATATAATCAGACTGATTTCAGTATTGACCCTCTGGTGATGTCCTTGTCTAGAGTTGTCACTTCTGTTTTTGGAAGAGGGCGTTTGCTATGACAGGTGTGCTCTCTTGACAAAATTCTGTTGGCCTTTGCCCAGCTTCATTTTCAAGGCCAAACTTGCCTCTTAACTCCAGGTATCTCTTGACTTCCAACTTTTGCGTTCCAATCCCCATATGATGAAAAAAGTATCTCTTTTTGGTGTTAATTCTAAAAGGTCTTGTAGGTCTTTATAGAACTGTTCAACTTCAGCTTCTTCAGCATTAGTGGTTGGGACATAGACTTGAATTACTGTGATGTTCAGTGATTTCCCTTGGAAACAAACTGAGATCATTCTGTCGTTGAGATTGTACCCAACTGCGTTTCAGACTCTTGTTGATAATGAGGGCTACTCCATGTCTTCTGAGGAATTCTTGCCCACCGAAGTAAACCTGATGGTCATCTGAATTAAATTCACCCATTCCCATCCATTTTAGTTCACTGGTTTCTAAGTTGTCAGTGTTTACTCTTACCATCTCATGCTTGACCATGTCTAGTTCACCTTAATTCATGTACCTAACATTCCAGGTCCTATACTTTATTCTTCTTTACAGCATCAGACTTACCTCTCAACACCAGATACACCCACAACTGAGTGTTGTTTCCACTTTGGCCCAGCCTCTTCCTTCTTTTTGGAGCTATTTCTCCACTCTTCCCCAGTAGCATATGACACCCTCTGACCCGAAGGGCTCATCTTCCAGTGTCATATCTTTTTGACTTTTCATAATGTCCACAGAGTTCTCAAGGCAGGAGTAATGGAATGGTTTGCCATTCCCTCCTCCAGTGGACCATGTTTTGTCAGAGCTCTCCACCATGACCCGTCCTTCTTGGGTGGCCCTGCATGGCATGGCTCATGGCTTCATTGAGTTATGCAAGCCCCTTGGCCACAAGACTGCCATCCGTGAAGGACTTGCTGATAGTGAGTGAGTCTATCTCTAGGTTCTCTGTCTGTCCCACTGGTCTGTTTGCTCTTTTACCTGTCCCATGCTGTGTCAGTTCCTGTGGCCTCATGGTGAGTCTTGAGGTCAGGAGCTGCAGTCCTCCCACTATGTTCTTCTCGTTCAGTAATGTACTGTCTCTTCTGGGTTTTGTGCTTCTCGTGTAAACTTTGTCATCATTCTGTCGATACCCACAAAATAGCTTGCTGGAATTTTGATTGGTATTGCATTGAACCTGTGGTTCAAAGTCAGGAAGAATGGACATCTTGACAGTATTGAGTCTTCCTATTCATGAATATGGAATATCTCTCCATTTATTTAGTTCTTTAATTTTGTTCATTAGAATTGTTTAGTTTTACTCATAGGGATTTTGTGCATATTTTGTTAGATTTCTTCCTAAGTGTTTAGTTGTTTTGGGTGCTGATGTAAATGGTATTTTTTTCTTTTTAAATTTCAAATTCTATTTGTTGATGGTATATAGAAGTAATTAGCTTCTGTAGGTTAACGTTGTATCCTGCAACCTTGCTATAATTGTTTATTAGTTCTGGAAGCCTTTGTCAGTTCTTCTGGATTTTATTTCCTTTTTTATCTTTACTGCATTAGCTTGGACTTGCAGCGTTATGTTGACAAGCAGTAATGACAGCAGACATCCTTACCTTGTTCTTGCTCTTAGTGAGAAAGCCCTTAGTTTTTCTTTAAATGTAATGTTCGGGGTAGATGTTTTTTTTAGCTATTCCTCAAATTGCAGCAATTCCTCTTCTGTGAATGGGTGCTGGAGCCACTCTGCTATTTTTATGTATATATACTTAAAGGCATTTCAAACTTTATTGTAGACAGTCTGGTTGACAGACTTACTGTCATTTCTTACACACATTCATAGTTATTTTCTTAGAGTTGAGTTAACAGATAGTCATTGAGTGTTCGCTGCCAGGAACCTGGTAAAAAGAAAGAAAATAAGACATTCTTCTTTCCATACAGAGTTGTTAGTCTATAAATAGATAATAATGGTAATAGAGAAATTATGACAAAAGAAACAGATATGCATTGGAAGCATATATACCACTCAACCATACTCAATTAGAGGGTTGTCAGGAACATCTTCTGGAAAAAGCTTGTAGGAAAAGCTTATTTGTTTTTAAGTTCCTTCAAGAAAAACATGCTAAGGTGAGTTGACGCCTACCTTTGTGAGAGTTTGGAGATGTAGTAATGAGCTCCTGAGAGAAAAGAAAACTGCTTTTTAAAATTTTCCCATAAGGAATTTAAACTGTTTTTGAAAGCTGTAAAGAAATGTCCTTATGCCGTAGGGGATCGTTACTCAAAAAACTGATCAGACAAATGTTATTAATTAGAAATGGCCTTAAAGTAAAATTGATAATTTACCCTTACTACTTAATAACTTATGCCAGAAAGTGAAAAAGAACTGAAGAGCCTCTTGATGAAAGTGAAAGAGGAGAGTGAAAAAGTTGGCTTAAAACTCAACATTCAGAAAACTAAGATCATGGCATCTGGTCCCATCACTTCATGGCAAATAGATGGGGAAACAGTGGAAACAGTGTCAGACTTTATTTTGGGGGGCTCCAAAATCACTGCAGGTGGTGATTGCAGCCATGAGATTAAAAGGTGCTTACTCCTTGGAAGGAAAGTTACGACCAACCTAGACAGCATGTTAAAAAGCAGAGATATTACTTTGTCAACAAAGGTCCATCTAGTCAAGGCTATGGTTTTTCCAGTGGTCATGTCTGGATGTGAGAGTCGGACTATAAAGAAAGCTGAACACTGAAGAATTGATGCTTTTGAACTGTGGTGTTGGAGAAGACTCTTGAGAGTCCCTTGGACTGCAAGGAGATCCAACCAGTCCATCCTAAAGGAGATCAGTCCTGGGTGTTGATCGGAAGGACTGATGTTGAAGCTGAAACTCCAGTGCTTTGGCCACCTGATGTGAAGAGCTGACTCATTTGAAAAGACCCTGATGCTGGAAAAGATTGAAGGCGGGAGGAGAAGGGGACGACAGAGGATGAGATGGCTGGATGGCATCACCGACTCAATGGACATGGGTTTGGGTGGACTCCAGGAGTTGGTGATGGACAGGGAGGCCTGGCGTGCTGCGATTCATGGGCTTTCAGAAGACATGACTGAGTGACTGAACTGAACTGAATTAATAACTTTATTCATTAATATGTACCATTAAGTAAGTGGAAAGGCAAGAGTACAAACTGGGAGAAAATTTTATTCTCCATACATATGTGATACATATCTAGAACTTCTATCTAGACTATGTAAAGAACTCCTACAAATGAATAACAACAATAGAAAAATAGGGAAAATACTTAAAGAGACCCTTCACAAAGGAAGATATCCACATGTCTGTTAAACATATGAAAAACTGCTCGCCATCGTTACTCATCAGGAAAATGCCAATTCAGATCACAGTAATGTGCACTTTATACTCTCCATAATAGCTTAAGTGAAAACATGAAATATATTTAAGTGTTGACAGGATATAAAGCAGCTGGAAGCTCTGTATATTACTGGTGTGTGTGTATTAGTCACACGGTCGTGTCCAACTCTAACCCCATGGACTGTAGCCCTCCGGGTTTCTCTGTCCATTGGATTCTACAGGCTGGAATACTGGAGTGCATTGCCATTCCCTTCTCCAGAGGATCTTCTGACCCAGGGATCGAACCCTGGTCTCCTGCATTGCAGGCAGATCCTTTACCGTTGAGCTACAGGGAAGTCCTATATTACTGGGGGGAGTGTAAATTATATAACTGCTTTAGAAGATTTTTAGCGATATCTTCTAAAGCAGAACATTTACCTATCCTGTGATTCAGGTATTCCACTCCTAGGTACATAACAAACAGAAATTTGTTCACTGTTTGCTAAAAGATACATGTGCTGGACAGTTCATACAGCACTGCTGGTAGTGGTAAAAAACTGGTAATGAAATTTGAAAACCTAGGTGCTCATCAGCAGCAGAATGGATCAGTTGTGGTGTATTTACACAGTGGAATATTTACATCAACAAAGATGAGTGTTCTATTATTACATGCGACAATATAAGAGTCTTGTATACAGAGCATTAAGATCAGAAAAACAAAACAGAAAAAAAAAATGTGTTTTGGATGATTCTAGTTCTGTGAAGAGCAAAAACAGGAAAAACGAATCCTTGTTGGTGGAAGCCTAGGTTGGGAGAGGGTAAAGAATGGGGGGGAGCACGAGTGGAGCTTCTCGATGTGATAATGTTCTCTTTCTTGATCTGGGTGCTGACTACACAGGTGTGTTGGGTTTTGAAAATATATAGCTGTGCACTTGTGCTATATACAGCTTCCTTTTTATGTTATGTATTTTTTTTAAGTACTGGTTTTAAACATTATAAGGAAACTGTGATAAATCTAAAAGCTTTACAGTGTTGATTCCATTTTGCTGATTTTTGTACTTTCAGAAATATAAAAATATTCCTTTAGCTTAGTTGAAATGTAAATAATTGGGAATTTTTTAGTTTGAAAATACAGAAATTTTAGAATAATTGTAGTCTTAAGTCAACTACTGCTAAACCTTTTTCTTAAAGTATTAATTTGAACTTCTTATTCATGCAACATATTTGCAAGGTCTGATTTTTACTATTATATATACTGTATAAAACATTAAAATTTGTTTTTGTTAATTATAACTAAACTTGACAGATTAGTATAGCTAACTGGGTGACTGGAAAAGATTTTCTGTTTTAAATCTTAAGTGACTTGTTAAGAAAGGAGGTGAGTGAAAGTGTGTTTTTGGTTATTTCTTACCCTCAGAGGAGGAACTGTAAATAGATGTTCTTATTCTTTTTCTCTGCTTATCAGGAGAATGTTCTATTTCTGTAGTACCTGGAGACATAATTATAACAGACAAACATGGCAATCCATTATCAATTATTTTTTTAACAGTCAAGTCCATCATCTCCGGATCCAGCTAGCTTTCTTGCAGAAGATATTAGTACAAACTCCAATGGTCCAAAACCTGCAGAAGTTGCGCTAGATGATGACAGAGAAGATCTTTTTGCAGGTAATTGTAAATAGCTTTATTCTTTTTTTAAGTAATTGTCAATTGTAGCATATATCCTATCAAAATATTCTCTTAAAACTAACATTTTCTGTGAAGTACTATTGATGGCTTTTCTTGTTAACGACTTAGGAGGATAGGAAATTTTAGTTACTTTGCTTTGTGAAAAATAAAGACTGTTGTGAGAAGCACGAATGTGATCCTTTCTGGTTTTAAGCGTTTGGAAATAAGTCACATGAATAATTTGATTATTTCGAGCAGTACTTGGACACAAACTAATGGTTGTGGCATTCAGACTTTGAGAAATAGCAATGATTATATTCTTTCTTACTTACAATTTTTCACAAAGCAAAATTAAACTCTGAACTTAAGAATTACTTTATTCATAATCTATATATATTTGAAATCTGTTTTAAAAATGTTTTAGTATTTACCATGGGTTCCATTTTGATTCAATTTTAAGTGAATAAATTGATGCTTCAGGAATTTATTTTTGATATGGGGGCAGGATTTGGTGTAGTCTCTTTCTACCTTTAAAAAATTGGACCCTCTTCAAAACAATTACCTGCTTTAAGATTAAAATTTAAATACAAATTAATGTTTGGCTATTAAAAAGCAGCATCTGCCTTAGAATTAATGGCACAAATAATTGCAATAGTAAGTCTTTGTGTGTTTGAGAGCTTAATTTACCTAAACTGGCTTTCTTTGAGTTAAAACTTGATAATGTAAACTTGATAATGTATCCTCCCTCAGCTTTTATAGTGGCTGAATATTGAAACCATCCTGTATTTTTTTAATATAAGTATATTTAAAAATACAGTCCTCTATGACAGAGGTCCATATAATTTCCTGTTTAATGTGTGAAAAATTTTCACTGCAGATGAATTCATGTATTTTATGAATTCGTGTCAGAAAATTAAAATGTGAAGACAATCATTTACCCAGCCACCCCCTCCCCTGTTCTGTAGCTACCTAACAACTTAGAGTATGACAGTTAACCAAAATTGTAATACTCCTTTTTCTTTTCTTTCCTTGACTTTTTCCTAGGAGATCCTTAGAAGTTTCTTCATGGCATTTATGTTTTAATCTGAAAGATGACAAAAGTAGCTGCTAATCTAAAATTGTGGTTATTCCTCTAATAGTAGAGGGTCATAAATAGAACATTTGGATTATCCATTGTATTGAAGAGTCTCTAAGTCTCAGAATTCTATGTTAATGAGTGTGCTGAAACTCTAAAGCAGAACTCTGTATCTCTGCCTAGGAAAGATGGTTTTCTTGTTTACAGTGTGCCCTGCTGATCAAACAGTTTGCCACGTCAGGGCTGTGCAGTAATATTTGCCCACGAGGCTCAACTGGAAAAATCTTTTTTGTGTTAGTGTACCTAGTGCAGAGTATACTAAACATAGTGATTGATCCATGGTCAGTGTCAGTGTTTTTGTTTTTAAGGAGAAACAGAGATGAAGCAATAAAAATATCCATCTGTTTCTTTTGTTATCTGCAGACACTTTTTATGCTTTATCTTTTATCTTAAACTCAGCTACATTTCATAATGACATCATTAGGTTTCCTAAGACCTGTATAAGAGAAGAAACTATAGGTATTGGTCTAGTGACTTAGCCATTCTGATTTTAAAACCATTATGAGATTAGATTGTAATTGGTATGTATGCCAATATACTTTGGGTAGCATCTCAAATACTATTATTATGTCAGAAGTGGCGTCAGAAAAAGTTCAAGCATGACTTTGTTACTGTTACTAGCTTACTTACAGGATGTTCACCAAACATGGGTAACTAGAGAGCCCCTTTCCACCATCAGTACCATCCTGCGCTAAGCTTCACTGAACACATTGTAGGAAACGGTCCTAGAGGAGTAAGTGAGAGTGAACAAGTTGCCAGTGTTGAAATTGTCCTAGACTTTTAGAACTTGGTTCTGCCAGGGTAGTTAGTATATTTTACTTACTCTTTTCAGCAGATTATACCAAATCCAAAGTTTAACAAGTATTCCTTTGTTTGAAAAATTCTCTGGTGTCTGTGGTATGAGTGAACTGTTACTTAGCTGACATTGACATAATCAATTTACACTTACCTTCAAAGTGTCTCTCTCAAGGAAATGTTAATCTTTATACTTAGTATATATGGGACTTTTTTCTGTATAAAAAGAAAAACTTTGACTTATTTTTTTATTGAGGTATAGTTGATACATAGTATCGTAAGTTTCAGGTGTACAATATAGTGATTTACAGTTTTTCAAGTTTATACTCCACTTATAGTTTTAAAATGTTGGCTGTAATCTCTGTGATGTACAATATATCTTTGTAGATTATTTATTTTATGCATAGTAGTTTGTACCTCTTTAATTCAAAGTAGACATTTTTAATACCTCAGAAATTCAAGAGATATCTTACTGCTTCAAGTAAATAACATGTTATTACTGATATACTTTTTGAGGTATTAAAATGGCTTACTGTCTGTTGTTACTACTTTCTCAAACTTTGTAGAATCTAAGAACCTCAGGTTAGAAATCACTGATCTAGTCCTGTTTCATTCACTGATCTAGTCCTGCCTGCCTTTTCTTGGTATCAGTTCTATAAACCAGCAGAACTGTGGTTATTATTTTGGCCACTGATTATAAATTTTACTTTTCTGGCTTTGCTTTTAACTTACTCAGTTATGACTGATTCCTGAACAATATGGATTTGAAATGCTCAGGTCCACTAATACGCATTTTTAAAAATTAATAAATACTACAGTACACCTTAATCGGAGGTTGATTGAATCCAAGAATGTGGAACCTCTAAAACAGAGGAGCCATGTATATGGAAGGCCCGGATATAAGTTATACTCAGAGTTTTGACTGTGTAGAGGGTTGGTGGCCCTAACCCCCATGTTGTTCAAGGGTCAACTGTGTTTCACTTTTGTGGAATGCTTCCCTCATTTTTTTCTCTAAATCCATTCAGATCTTTTCAGTTCAGTTTCATAAAATATTCCCTATTTTCCTCAGCCTAGCTTATTCTCTCCCATCTCAACTCAAATTATGGTTTGTTCTATAGTTCATATAGCAGGTAAATGTTTTGTTATGCTCTTTATATTGTTCTCTTGGCTGTTATTTGTCTTTTATTATTTAACATTCCACATGCTTGTGTCTTATTTTCCTGACTAGATTATAAACTCCCTGAGGGCAGGTATGGTACTTTACATCTTTTTGTGTTTCTTCATTGCATTTAGCACAATGTTACATAGCTTTTAGACACTCAGTTTATTGATTTGTTTTGTTTATAAATATATTTAGTTTTAGATTTTTCAAGTGAACAAGTACTTTAAATGCAAACCTAAACACCTATTTCTTTGTGTATATTTGTGTATTCAGCTAATATCCAGTAATCTTTAGCAGTTAATTGCTTTAGATTACTAACTTTGTGGACTTCCCATAACGGATTTTTAATCCCATTTGGGATAGTTCTGAGCAGCTTTCCGCTATAAAGTTTGTGTTTGTGTATAAAAGAATCATAATGTTAGCCTGAATACAAGATTTTGGAAGGTAAGTTACCACAAGTATTAGATATATTATAGATCCAAACACAAATGAATGTGGAATTATTCACATCATTGCTTTCCTACTAGCTTTATACCACTAGAATAGATAACTATGTTGACTTACTGGAATTCTTCCTAAAATCAACAAAATCACTGTTGGTTTTAAAGTTTTAAATAAACCACTAAGGATGGATTCATAAATTATTTATAACAATTATTTTAAAATAATATTTTGATATTATGGGTTATATAAAAATGTTTCATAATTCATTGCCTGCTCTACTTGTTACCAGTATCCTCAACTAACTTGTTTAATTTATATCTAGAAGCTACAGAGGAAGTTTCTCTGGACAGTCCAGAAAGGGAACCTATACTCTCCTCAGAACCTTCTCCTGCAGTCACACCTGTGACCCCCACAACACTCATTGCTCCCAGAATTGAATCAAAGAGTATGTCTGCTCCTGTGATCTTTGATAGATCCAGGGATGAGGTATGGAAAAATGTTTATATTCTAAATTAATATGTAAATAATAACTTTTTTTTGTTCCCCACCCAGTGTTTCTCTCCTGTCCGTCATTTGTAATCAAAGCCTTTTAGACATTTCCAAAAAGAACACTAAAGAGGTTGGGTGATTTGGTTTCTAAATTTATCCCCACACTTTTTAACCCAATAACTTGAGTACATCACTTTCCTTCTCAAGTCAGGCAGTTTGTCATTTGTGATCTTACCGTAATAGTCCCATGGACTTGGGCACCTGGCTGGCTACAGTTCATATGGTCGCAGAGTCGGACAGGACTGAGCGACTGACACTGTGTTGGCAGAGCAGGGGATGTGTTCTGAGTGGAGAGGAAGCATGAGGGCCTTCTAGGGTGTAATGATGGTGTTTTTTCTTGATCTTGGTTCTGGTTACAGAGATGTGTTTACTTTGTAAAAGTTATTGAGCTGTATACCTAGGATTTATATGCTTTATATATGTTACAGTTCAGATAAGGCTTACTTTTCAAAAATCTGTGCAGTAGGGCAACTTTGAAAAAAATTATCATTAGAAAAACATACTTTTCTGAAGTCTTAGAATATTAATGTTGCTTTTAAATTTTGAAAGATTGAACAGTTCCTGTGTTTTTTTCTTGAAAATAACAAACCTTTCCCTCAGAACTACTGTTAACAGGGATTGCTTACTTACAACGGCATAAGAAGTGCTTCTCTGTAGTCTCATAGGTTTATCATTTTTCCTGCTTCTTTCCTCAGTGAGCTTTGTAGTGCTTTTATTGGCTTCAAGAAGAACATGTGTTTACTAGGTAATTAGAGAGATCATGATGCTCAAGTTGCTTATCATAATTTCTGCAAGTATGTAGGATTCTACTGGCAAAAGTAATGGCTGCTTCCTGGTTTTTAAAGAGGAGAGATACAGCTTTGAAAAATAGTAATACTAAAAATAATTAAGGAATTATTTTCATAATCTGCATCTGAAGATTGAACAAAAATATTCCACAGTATTCCTCCAGAAGTTTTCTTTACATCTGAGGACTCAGAGGAACACAAGATTTTCTGTTGCTTCTCTCAATTATCCTTTTCCTATTGTCTTTTTGTGTGTGTGTATTTTTCACATAGACAGGAAATGTAAGAGCTTTCATTGATTTTCAGAAATGGAGTGCTGAGTGACTCTCAAATTGTTTGATGTGGCAGTGATCCTAATAAAAGATAGATGGTAAAAGTTATACTTACTACTGTTATGATGATAATACAAATTGGAATCTTTAATACCAAAAAAATTTTCCTAGATTGAAGAAGAAGCAAATGGAGATGTTTTTGATATAGAAATTGGTGTATCAGATCCAGAGAAAGTTGGTGAGTCAACATTTATTATATTTTGTACTTGCTACTTTTTGATAATTAACTTGGTTGTTAATGTGCTGTTTTTCCTAACTACATGCATTGTTACAATATTAAAATTGGTGCTTCTAATTTTTAAATTTGTGGCAGCTTGGTGGTTTGTATTGTCTCCCAGCTTTATTGAGAAATAATTGACAAATAAAAATTTTGTGTATTTAGGATGTTATACACATCACAATTATCATAATGTGATAGCTTAATATTTTATGAAATGATTGCCACAATCAAGTTAATATATTACCTCCATAGTTACCTTGTGTGTTAAGCTTATGATTTTTAATAGCTTGGCTTTTCTTATAGGTGATGGCATGAATGCTTACATGGCTTATAGAGTAACGACAAAGGTAAGCCTTTTGCTCCTCTAAAAAAATACTGAGCCCTCACTGTGTAGTATGAGGATACTACAGTGATTAAAGTGTACGTGATCACTGTCTTTACAAGGTTATCATCCAGTAAAAGTTGCATATAAACAGTCACAGTGAGTCGTGAGTGGTTTGGTAGAGAGAGAGTTCTGGGAGGCTATGCAGGAAGGGATCTAATCTAGGCAAAGTAGAAGTGTTGCGGGTGGGAGAGGGGGCAAAGGGATTTGCTTGTGTAAAAGCCAGAAATAAGAAAACATTGTGCTTTCTAGGACCTGCAGGAAGTAGTGCCAGGTTAAATTGTTTGGCAGTAAGCCTGCCTTTATTATGAATAGCCACATTAGGAATTGTATGATGGAAAACCATTGAAGTTCAAACAAGAGTGTGGCACAATGAGATTTTTGTTCTAGAAAGCTCTCTCTGACTCAGTTTGGATTGGGAGGATAAAAGTGTCAGGGAACTTCCCTGGTGGAACACTGGTTAAGACTCTGTGCTTCCACTGCTGGGGAGTGTGTGAGTTCAGTCCCTGGTCAGGGAACTAAGATTCCACGTGCTGCACAGTGCGGCCAAGATAAAAAGAAAGGTCAGGATCTCTAGTTGAGGCAGTTTGAGGCAGTTGCAATTCTTAAAGGGATTGTAGACCTTCAAATCTTAAAGACAGGGGGTCTGCAGCAGTCCTATTGTGAGAAGTGATAGTTAATACTAAGGAATTGGTTTTGGGGATGAGTGAAGAAAATGGTTTCTTGAGTTATATAGGAGCTGTGATCAGTAGAGCTTGGATGTAAGAAGTGAGGAAAGAGGGAAACCTGAGTCTTTGTCTAGAGGAACTCTGTGGTTGTTGGAATGATCCTGGAGAAAAGGCAATACAAAGAGAGGAACGCAGTATGGAGTGAAATCTGTTAATTCATTAAACAGATACTTATTTATGTACCTTGGAGTCAGGCTGTCTTCCAAAAGCTAGAATAGTAAACAATACAGAGAAGTTCCCTTCACTTTTCCAGCAGGGGAAAATATGGTGAAATTGAGGTGGCAGTGCAATTTAAATGGAGGTTTTCCCTTGGACTATGTATCAGACTGAAGCCCAGTGGAGATCTAGGCTAGAGGTAAAGATCAGAGGTCAAGAATCATTAGCGTAAATACAGGTAGAGTCGGTGAGATGAGTTAAGTGTAGAATAAAGCAGGTGTTTTCTGTAAAAAAAAACAAACAAACCAGCAACAACTGTGATTTGGGGTTTTTTCAGTTGTTAGAAATCTTTGTTTCACAATAGTTAGCTATTTTTTTTGCTATGTAGACCTCTGTGTGTGTGTATGCATATTCACAATTATGTATTACATTAATTTTTAAATAATTGTTCAGTATTCAAAATTTGAAATACCTCTTCTTCACTTGCAGACTTCTCTTTCCATGTTCAGCAAAAGTGAATTTTCAGTTAAAAGAAGATTTAGTGACTTTCTCGGTTTGCATAGCAAATTAGCAAGCAAGTATTTACATGTTGGTTATATTGTGCCACCAGCTCCAGAAAAGAGTATAGTAGGTAAGTATGAATCTTTAAAAATGGATTTTTGTTACTGGTACTCGTTCAATTTTAATTGTATGGATTTGTGTATTCCATAATCACTCACTATCATGACATATCAATGTCTTAAGAGATACTGAATTTAAATATTCTATTTGTGATAGTCATTTATCAACTGAAGAGTGTATAGCTAAAAATTTTATTTTCTAATACCTAAGGATTTTGATTTATACAATGTGATGATTGTAAATATTAAGTTGGAATTTAGCAAGATGGAAGCAATTAAAAACCCTTTTAGGGTTATTAGAACCTTATTACTGAGTAACATTTAGAGAATATTTAATATTATTAGCATATTAACATTTTTCTGAGGACTTGGAGATGTTCCATGCTCAGCTATACATTGTACAAAAAGATTTGATTTAGCCTTGCTCACAAAGGAGCTATTTAAACTCATCTTATTTTATTACATACCTCAATTTAACATTTAAAAACATTTCACTTTTACAGGTAATAAAGCCTTACTGAGTTAAGAATATGAAGAATATTACAAAAGAGGAAAACCTCTATTGTCCCACCATTAAAATTTTATAGTATTTTTTCCACTCTTTCTTTTCAGTCATAGATTTTTGGTGTTCTCTCAGGAGAAGTTGAGTGCACATCCTCCTTCTCCACCATTTGAACCAGTTTCCCAGTCATAGGTTTTTATTTAATCAATTTTTTATATATATAAGATTGTTATTCTGAAATATATTTGAAATAAGTTTTATTCTAAGTTACTGTTTTTTCCTCTTTAAACATTTGATTTGAAAAGCAGTTTTATCTGTATCTTTTATGATTTTGAAATCTTGATATAGTCAAAAGCATTTTTATATTCTTCCTCATTTTTAAAATTCAAAGATCTAGTATAGTTCTTCAGCTTTTTGGTCTCAAGACCCCTTGTGTATTCAGATATATTGAAGGGCCTTTAAAGAGCTTTTGCTTTTGGAGCTATACCTCTTGATACTTACATGTGAGAATTTTTAAATTGTATTTATTAATTGACTCAAAAATAATAAACTCATAACCTGTTATTAACAAATAAGGTTTTTGTGAAAAATTATTTTTGTAAGGCAAAAAAATAATGATAAGAATGGCTTGGCTTTTTTGTTTTTTTACAGTTTTGCAAAATCTTTAATCTCTGACTTCATAGAAAATAGCTTTATTTTCACATCTGCTTCTGCACTCTATCTTTTGTAATACAACACATCATATAACTTTAGGAAAGCTCCACTGAGTTCTCATTAAAGAATGAAAGTAAAAATTACAAAAATAACAGCATGGTATATTATGAAGATAGGTTTTTGTACACATCCCCTGCCACTCCTCAGAAAGGTCTCAAAATGCTTCCAGATATTCTAACCATGCTTTGTGAACTGCTAGTCTAGTTAATAATTTTATTTCTCTAAACTGTTGCAGTGGTATCCTTCGGCCTCCCATTATCTGTGTAGTGAACTTGTTTCATTTATCATAAATTAATTATTAATATCCTTTTTTCTTTAGCTTTAAGTTGTACAACCATTTTTAATATATCAAAAGAGGAAAAACAAAATAATTTTTCTCATTTTGGTGACTAGATTCACTAGTCTTTAAACATTGAGCCAGGGGGAAAAAAAAATTAAAACTCAATTTTCATGCCAAGTTTACTGTGTTTCAAACTAATATTTTCCTCTAATAGTCTTCAACCTTCCACCAATTATTAGATTAAAAGGATTGAAAAGATTGGAAGAATTTGAGGCAACCATATAAAATGCCTTTACTTATATCTTAAAAAAGATACAAGTAAAGAGATTAGCAGGAAAAATAAATGTAGTTAAATAAAAGATAAAGTCAAGTTAGTTTCCTCTAAATGTGTGCATAAAGTTTGAGCAATTATTAAAGGTGGATAACAAGTTGTTCTGTGAAGTTCTTGGCAGAAAATCAAGTAGAGAAGTAGTCATTTTTAAAATTTCATGTTGTCCATCAGTTTTTAAAAATGAATACATTAACTAAGAAAAAATTTGCATATGACTTTATTTTTTAAATTCAGAGAGGTTCTGTGAAAGAGCTCATTATTTCAGCTGTTATAAAACCAGATATGATAAACAAACAAGAGCATGTTCTTAAAATCTGTGGCAGAGGAAATACTTAGCATATTCACAGATTACACTTATTTTTCTAGTACCAAAAGTAAAGACTTAATTATTGCTCATAAGAGATAAAAATATCAAGTGAGCTTAAACTCATGAATTTGAACTCCATTATGCATATTGCAATCAAACACATTTTAATTTACCAGGAGTATAATATATATCAAGTAAAATAAGGATTCCAAACTGGAAAGCTACAGACATAGCTCAACTTCTGCTTTAGCTGTACTCTTTTATGGTTTACATTAAAAGTACTTGCCCCAGTATATATATTAATCTGTTAAACATAGGATACTAGTTACAATTTTTGACACTTTTTTGTCAAGTTCAAATATATTTTAAATTATTCAGAAAGTCAAAGTGTTAATTACTCAGTTGCGTCTGACTCTGTGACCCCATGAGCTGTGTAGCCTGCCAGACTCCTCTGTCTGTGGAATTCTCCAGGCAAGAATACTGGCATGGGTAGCCATTCCCTTCTCCAGGGGACCTTCCCAACCTAGGGATTGAACCTGGGTCTCCTGCATTGCAGGTAGATTCTTTACCATCTCTGAGCCACCAGGGAAGCCAAATTATGCAGAAATTATTTTAGAAGAATGTTTCTCGGTAGTAGAAAATCATGAATCTCATTCAATTTTTTCAAAGGCATGACCAAGGTCAAGGTGGGTAAAGAAGATTCATCATCCACAGAATTTGTAGAAAAACGGAGAGCAGCTCTTGAAAGGTAATTCTGATCAGCTATGTTTATTACTCTTATGTTTTTACTTCAGTAATATAAGTCTGATTCCACTAAGTGGCACAAGTATATTATTAAGTATGAAAATTCTGAAGTACTGCTCGATTACTCTTAAGAGTGCTATAAGCTTTTTTAAAGAAAATTGGTTCATTAAAAAATATGGTACTGTATCCTTGTTCCATTTCTATTCTCATAACAAAGTGATACTTGTTTTCATCTACATTAATTTTTCTTTTGAATAGTTAGTGATATTGAAATATTATTAAATGCAATGAAAAATTAGGTTTATGCTCCCTCCTTCAATTCTTTATAGTTGATTGTGACTTGAGAGTACAAAAGGGTTAGTCAGTGCTTGAACTGACTGTATAGTTAAATAAAGGTTGATAGATATATATGTTGTACCTTCTTTTATACTTCTTGACCTGACACATTTCCTATAGCTTTGAAGACGTGTTCATTGTGGCCAACTCAAAGAGAAATGGATGGGAGGAATCTACTCCCAGAATCTTAACATTTCTTCCTTTCTATGCTGAAAATGTGAGAAAACAAGTTCAAAACTATCTTAAAGTTCACCTTATAGTTGGTAATTACCTAGATTTAAAGTACTTGCTACTTTCATAGGTTTTTTTTGTTTTTAATTTTAATCAAATTTGCTTATTTGTTTTATTTTCTCTCTTGGCTTAAAATTAGTGGTTAGAGTAGATAAGGACAGTTTTTAGGAAATAGCATATTATATCTACAGGATATAAATTAGTTTTTAAAACTCTTTTTGAGACAACATATTTCTGGATTTTAGTAATAAATTATTTCAGTTTTAAAAAAATGCCACAGTAAAGTCAGGTTTGAACAATTCATAATAAGAAAAGCTAGTGTGCAACTTAAAATCTTATGTTAGAGAAGACTTAAAAGATGAGATTGTGTCTGTGAGACTAGCAGTCACTCTGGAAAAAGATTTAAATTGCATCAATAGAAGTTTAATTTAGGCATTAGAATTGATTCTGTGGTAAAAGAAGTCATAGACTGAGTTTGTTTAAGAATAAAGACAGATAATGTACTGCCTTGATTTCACTTAGTTCTTCCTGAAAGTATAACCATGACCTTTTGAGAAGCCTTTCCAGTCCTGTTTTTCTGTGAGTAAATTTGAAATATTTTGGATGACATCTTTGATAAGAAACTTAATGAAGATTTATTGTACCAAGGACATATTTGGTTCTCCACTCACCTTTTCTTTTAACTTGAATGCATTGCATAGTACTTAAACCGTACCTTCATTCACTATGTAACACTGAGGAGAGTTTTACAGAAGTATTGAAGCTTGACCTAGTATATTTGTGAAGGTAGTTTCTTGACTAGTAAATATTATTTGTTAAATACTATCAGTACCTTAGTAGAATTTGCAGTAGTGATAAAGCGTATTATGAGTTCATTCTACATTAGAAAAGATAACTAAAGAAAATACAGGTGTAAAGGTACAGAAGCAGAGGAACTGGAATGATTTTTATTGTGAGTTTTCTGTGGCATTTCTTAAAATTTAAATATTTAGGCATTTCTATGGGATACATGACCTAGTTGGATCCGGCAGGTCAAGGATGTATTTCTTCATATATGGTCTAGTAGTCATTTACATAGTTATTTATTCGTTGAACTTTGAGAATCCAGATGACTGTCTTGAGCAAAAGGATTAATATCTGGTATTAAAATATGAGAAGAGAAAGGGAGTGGTTAAGAACCCAAACATTCCTCCTGTGCCACACTCAGTAAGCAGAAACTACATCTTCTAAGTATCCTAAAGATAGCTCACTTGATTTTCTTATGAGTGCTTCATGTGTTACCTTATGAGCATATTGAGTTTGTTTTATAGTAAGGATGCTGCTGCTACTGCTGCTAAGTCGCTTCAGTCGTGTCTGACTCTGTGTGACCCCAGAGACAGCAGCCCACCAGGCTCCACCATCCCTGGGATTCTCTGATACACTTCTGTAAATATAAACTGAGAAATGTAAAGTAGCATGAAGTACTGTATAGGGTTTTAGAATCCTTTCTCTGTTGAAACCTGCACTCCATTATGCACTGCACACTATCTGTGAGGTCTTGGACCAGTTATTTAACCTAAATTCATTGTTCCTTTTCTCTAAAAATGTAAGTGTATCATAATAAGTACCTGCAAACCCAGCTGGCAAAGCCTCAACAGTTAGTGTAGATTGATTAACCCACTCATGTCAGAAGGTTTGGAGGTAGGCAGATGTTTAATGTTATCAAGTTCATCAGGAAATCCTGTTGTTTCCTTTTGATATCTGGACAACAGTTTTTTCTTCCGTTCACTACCAGTTGAAACGTTGGAATTAACTCCAGTAGACTCCACGTTGATCTCCCTGTTTCCATCCTCGTACCTCTACTCTTTTTTTAATATAACCGCCAGTGTCATCTGGTGGTTATGCATCATCCCCACTCATACACGCATCTAATTTCACTCAGTAAAAGCCATAATCCTTATAATGATCTATAAAATCTTCCATGACATGCACTGCTCACTCTGTTACGTACTTGATATCATATCTTCCTTGATCACTTTGCTCTAGGCCACACTCACCTTTTTGCTGCCCCTCATAGATCCCAGGCATTTTCTCACCTGGGTTTTCACTCCCCTACCCTCTGTGGCACTGCCTATAAAGCTTTTGCTCCTGGGGTATCCGCATGGCTAATTCCATTACCTGTTTAAAATTCAGGCATTCAGGTATCACCTTTTCTGACCTATTCTATTTAAATTGCCATCAACCGCTGATCCCATTGGGCTTCCGTAGTAAGCTCAGTTGGTAAAGAATCCGCCTGCAATGCAGGAGACCCCAGTTTGATTCTTGAGTGGGGAAGATCCCCTGGAGAAGGGATAGGCTACCCACTCCAGTATTCTGGCCTGGAGAATTCCATGGACTGTATAGTCTATGGGGTTGCAAAGAGTCGGACACGACTGAGCAACTTTCACTTTCACCAATCCCATTTACTTGTCCTTTCTCTACTTGTCCTTTCATTTCTCCACAGCATTTGCCATCTTATCTCATACATTATTTTTATGATTTGTTGTCTGTCTTCTTTTTCTAATATAAGCTTTAGTAGGAAAGGAATCTTGTTCTCTTTTGTTCATTGATACATTCTGAGTACTCAGAACAGTAACTGATGTGTAGTAAATGCTCAAGATATGTTTGTTGAATATCATCAGATATTCATCATCATCAAATGAATGTCATCAGAGACACAGGTTCTTTTTGCCTTCTTGGTCTCTCTTTGTTAGCACATATCTTTGAGTCTAAAGCAAGAGAAATATCTTTAACTCTGTTTCTCTCAAGCATTTTGTATAACCTGCTTTATTTTGTGTTGGTAAGTAAGTAGAAATTTGAAAGCGACCCCATGGACTATAGCCCTCCAGGCTTCTCTGTCCATGGAATTCTCCAGGCAAGAATGCTGGAGTGGGGTGCCAAGGGATCTCCCAGATCCAGGCATCAAACCCAGGTCTCCTGTATTGCAGGCAGATTCTTTACCATCTCAGCCACCAGGGAAGCAGTTGAAAGCCCTTAGTGATTGTAAATATACTGATGACCTTTCCTTAGCACAAATCTTAACTAACTGCTGACCACTTCTTGCAGAGTCTGATACTTACTTTTCATCAGTTCCTAGCGTCTTTCATTTATGTCTTCTTTCAGTGTTTGTTCTTCCCCCCAATACCTCTTTGCGTTGTATTTTCAGTGTATTCTTCCTACATTTGTTTTTGTTCTTTATCTTTCTTCTACGTATCTATAACCTTCTCTGACCTTAATTCTGAATTGGTGTATAGTTACAAATAATCAATTAAAAATCCGTTTTATGTTTCTTTTCTTAATTTTAACATTATGTAAGTTTAATACTTTTTTAAAGTGGTTGATTACTCTTTATTTTCATGTGACTCTTAAGAAAGTTTTATTGTCTTTTTCTAGAACGTAGAAAAAGACAGTATTGTCTTTTTATTGTCTTTTTTTATTGTCTTTTTCAACGTTGATTCCTCAAAATGCTAGTATGTTTTAAGGTGAAAAAAAGAAATTTACTGTCAGTTGAGGTTTATTAATGTAAGCTTTAACAAAGTTAAACCAGATCTTTTTCCTGCAGTACTTCTCACAGCATTTAATATGCTGCTATTCACTATGAATCTTAAAGGAATATGTATGTAATATATTTCAAACTTTCTTGGTTATAGAAACACTCTTTTTCTTGGAATATTGCATGAGACTAGTGTTCTCACTTAATAGAACTCACTCAAAAATTCTCACTAGAACTCACTTTAAAAAGTTATTTTAGAATATAAGTAGTATTAGCTATTTCCATTTATGTTTGAAGTACTGCAGTTTTTCTTAAAGGTTGTGTACTTCCTTGCTTGTTCATTTTATGAATGTCTTAAGTGCTTGCTGTTTATCTGCTGTTGTGTGCACTCAGATGAACAACTTATGCAAACTGCTCTTAAACAGTACACAGTCCTGCTGCTGCTGCTGCTAAGTCGCTTCAGTTGTGTCCGACTCTGTGCGACCCCATAGACGGCAGCCCGCTAGGCTTCCCCATCCCTGGGATTCTCCAGGCAAGAACACTGGAGTGGGCTGCCGTTTCCTTCTCCAGTGCATGAAAGTGAAAAGTGAAAGTGAAGTTGCTCAGTCGTGCCCGACTCTTAGCACCCCATGGACTGCAGCCCACCAGGCTCCTCCGTCCATGGGATTTTCCAGGGAAGAGTACTGGACTTAATAACTCAGCTAGAGTAGTACTGGACAACTTCAGTGTTAAAAGTGTTTAAGTAAAATTCCAGTGGAAAAATACCAGCATTTCTCAAACTTACAGGATTAGCGTTCCTGCTGTACTTTTTTTTAGTTTCATAAACTAAGCAGCAAATAAATAATTTTTAAAACCACAGTGTAGATTGTACTGTACATATCTATTAAATACCACTTCTATTATAATGACCTCTTACATGAGCTGATGACTTAAAATGAAGTTTAATATGGTAAATATTTTATTTAAATATATAAAAATATTTTTATGGTATATATATATATATGGTGAAAATATATATGGTAAATATTTTATTTAAATATATAAAAATATATAAATGTTAACGTTTGAGCTTTTTTTTTTCCCAGAAACTCTTAGGCATATTCTATAATCTGTTCTGTATAAATAGAATAAAGGCATATTAATTATTATATGTTGGGCAAAACTAATACAATGTTGTAAAGTTTAAAAATAAAATAAAATTTAAAAAAATAATAGAAACATTACTGCATGTAATTATTAATCTGGGGAAAGAGCAATTTTTTAAAAATGGGATTAGATAAGTAGCAGTGATTGAAATAGTGGAATTTTTTTTCTTATGAAAGAAGGATTGGTAATGTATTGTAACTGTCAGGGTTTGACCTTTTCTCGTAAAGAAAAATTACTAAAGTAAGCTGATAGTGATTTAAGTAGTGATTTTTCTCTTTACTTTTTATTTTATGTGATGTTGTATAAGGAAAACATCAAAAATAGCAAAACCTTGGAAATAGAAATGTTGAAAAAAATTTAGTCCTTGTCAAATGAGGATCAAAACTGATTTGATAATTTAAATCTACTGCCAAGGGGGAAAAAATTGGTAGGCTGTTCTCCATTTTGGTAATGATGACAATTAAATAGTTTGGACTAATTAGTAATATATATATTACTAGAATATAGATAATAATGACTGGGGACATACTGACGTGCCAAAAGATAGAGTTGTTTCACAAACTTACATATGTACCCTAACTCTAATATTTTGCAGTGAGAAGTTTGGTAAGTAATTTAACCTCTCTCCATTCCTGCCCCTACCCCCCTACTGTGCCTCTTTTTACATAATTATGAATTTTTCTTTTTATGTAATTATGAATTTTCAAAAGATGAATGCAAAGCTTATTAATATTAAATTACTGTAAAATTCTACATAATCAGAGTGAAAGCAAACTGATAGGAAGCAAACAGAAGGCATCTTTTTTAATTTTTAAATATTCTTTTGTTGAAATAAGATTTAAAATAAGATGCTACTGATAAATAAAGGAGCATTTTATTCTTAAATCTAGGTATCTTCAAAGAACAGTAAAGCATCCAACTTTACTACAGGATCCTGATTTAAGGCAGTTCTTAGAAAGTTCGGAGGTACTATTTCTGCTTTAAATTTTTATATGTAAATGTTCTCATTTATGATTATCAGTAATTTATATAAGTATAGGTATAAGTATAAGTATATGTGTTCAGTAAACAGCTGCATTAATAAATGGAATAAAACAATATGTTGTGTTTTGTTTTTTTGCTTAGTGCTTTAATTAGCTTTAATTAACTAAATTCATAGTAGAATATCTTCATATCAATAATTGTAGGATGATTATTCCCTTTCTTGAAATATATTAAAACCAGATTTAAAAGAACAGCTTACAAATAGTCTAATTCTGAATACCCTAAGTCATTGCTTAGGCATTAAATAAGTTTATTCAGACCTCATTTTAAAGATAGTTGAATGTGGGTTTGTATGTCTACATTCTAATAGTCTTATTAAGGTTTTGAAAGGGAAATGTGTGATTTGAAAGAACTTTAATTATAAACATGCTGATCTTTATATTTGGCACATTTTATCCTCTAATTGTTACCATATGAGACTTTTTTTTTAATCTACTTGAACTCCAGAGTTGTTAAAAAAAAAAAAATTCCAAATCTCACAGCCCTGACTAAGCATAAGGAGATTTTTCTCAAGACTTTCTCCTTTTTTCCTTTTAAACAGTTTATATCTGCTAGCAAACAGGTGGCCAGTGTTAAAGTGCTTGGCAATTTCTTAATATATTTTGACAAACAGAGTGTTGTTCTATCTAAATGTAAACGTGCAGAAGAAAAACAAATGGAAAGTCTATTTTTTAAGTTTTCCTTTGAGAATGTACAAGTAGTGTATTTGAGAAATTAGATCTCACTATTGAAATGTATGAGAGTGAAGAAAATACAACCTCCTTTTTTTCTTTTTTTTTTTTCGGGGGTGTTATGTGGGGGCAGTCCCTTTTGTGGCCAGTTAAGCCTCTAGGCTTTTAACCGGTTTGTTTGCCCTTATTTGTCATTCAATTCCAGCTGCCTAGAGCAGTTAATACACAGGCTCTGAGTGGAGCAGGAATATTGAGGATGGTGAACAAGGCTGCCGACGCTGTCAACAAAATGACAATCAAGATGAATGAATCGGATGCAGTAAGAGCTGATTTTTCGACTTGAATAATGAGATGAATTAATGAGCCCAACAATTGCATTTTAAAGCTGTACAAGTAGAAAATAGGATATTAATTTGCTTATTGAGTGTAGTTCCCAGCACATCAGTTGACCACCATGGTTATACATGGTTAATTCGTTGCTTTAAAACAAGGAATGTAGCTTGCTATTGGTAACCTAATTTACACTGGTTTGTTGTGGCTAAATTAGCTCCATTTTTCATTTTTCTCTTAGTGGTTTGAAGAAAAGCAGCAGCAATTTGAAAATCTGGATCAGCAACTTAGGAAACTTCATGCCAGTGTGGAAGCCTTGGTCTGTCATAGAAAAGGTTTGTTTGTCTTGTTATTTATATGTTTAACACTGTAAGTTAATTCAGATATTTTATTTTATTAAAAATGATTAAAGTTGTGAAATGAATAGTTTTAGGAGGATGTTTTCTGTTTCAACTTTGTTACTTAATATTTTTTCTTGTATTTTAATCTTCTAGTTTAGGAGAAAAATCTTAGGTTTGTATATTTTGAATTTTAGATTAAAACTGCTTGATAATTAACTCTTTGTTAAGCATATACTGAATGAATGAAGATGTCTTATTGGTAACTCTTAATAATTAAAGAATGAAATTCAAAAATTGATACTTGAAATTTGTCTTTAAAATGTAGTTTTGTGCCTATATTTCCTAAAGAACTGTGAAGCATTTGCTTCATTTTTCAACCACAGTATTAAAAAACCCAGAAAGGGGAGTATTTAAAATTCATTAAAAATTTGAGTTCTAATTTTTTATTCCATTGTGAGGTGTTTTTGGTTTTATTTTTAAAGAATACATGACTTCTAGAATTACCTTTCTGAAACACTTAGTAAGTAATTATCTTTCTAGAACACGTTCTAAACCACTTAGTAAATAATTTATTACTTGTAAGTGCCATTATCAGTAATACATTGCAAAAAAAAGTAATTACAAAAATCTACTAATATATTTCTCATTGAAAGTGGTTTATAACAGTTTTTCCTATTTATATTCTCTCTTAGGGAACATTTTATGGTTCTTTAAGAGAACTTTATGAAATGCAGAGCAACAGAGCAAATCCAGGCAAAGTAATCGTTAGTTCTTGACATCTGTTTTTCTGTTTGATGTGTTTAAAATGATCACATTCAAAAATTCTTAATATTTCACTAAGCTTTGGTGTTGCACACAAAGGAAAAAAGAATAAGATTTATGTGAATTATATATACAGTTTTGCCTTGTTTTCTTCCTGTGTGCTAAATAATAATCTCATAAAAATTGTTATTTTCAATGATAAATACATGTTTAAAGGCCAGATAATGTAATACAAATCAATTGTGAGTGTTCCCAGTGCTTTTCATATAAAAATATTTATTTTTTGTCTTTTTTAGGACTAGACAGAGAAGCACTTAGGAGGAGAATGGGAAGGGAGATTATTATATCAAATTTTTAAACATAGTTTATACCCTAGGCGTATAGGCAGTGTACTTCTAAATTTTCAGTAGAGCTCTGAACAGTTGACGTTTATATGCCCAAGGCATTTTAATGACTGTTTTTATTATTTTTAAATATTTTTCTTATTTTTTAATTGGAGCATATTGCTTTACAGTGTTATTTTAAAATATTTGAGCAGCTTGTAAATAGATAAAATTTAAAGAGAATGTAAAATATCAATGCAATATTTAAGAACTTCACTAGTGAACACTAAAAATGAATGCTTTTCTATTTCAGAACTTTCAGCCAACACAGCTGCCTTTGCTAAAAGTGCTGCCATGTTAGGTAATTCTGAAGATCATACTGCTCTATCTAGAGCTTTGTCTCAGCTTGCAGAGGTTGAGGAGAAGATAGACCAGTTACATCAAGAACAAGCTTTTGCTGACTTTTATATGTTTTCAGAACTACTTAGTGACTACATTCGTCTTATTGCTGCAGTGAAAGTAAGCCTTATTTTGTAATCTTCCTTGAATTTTTCATACTTCACTGTTTTGCTTATAAGAAGAATATGGTTTCCTATTAGGCATGCATTTAAGTATGTAAATTACATACTATACTAGTATGTATAAAATGATTTCAAGATGATTATTCATAACTTAATATTCTCTTCCCCATGACTTAATACCATAGACAGAATTGATTTTTTTTTTAAGGGATCTAAAGATGCCAAATACGGTAAAACCAATACATACTTACTTACATATTTACATATAGAAGTTTGCAACTAACTGATAGCATTAGTTTACTCTTTCTAGTATGAGCTGACATTACCACTGGACTCTGTTCTCATTAGTAAAGTTATAACAAATCAGACGAAACCAGAACTGACTGACTGTTGCGTGAATACATTTAACGGTGACTTTAGCGTGAATTTAGATGATAAAACATTTGGTGTGGTCATCACGTATTTATAGATGACATGGGACTAGATTAGATAAAGAACTGTGTTTTCAAGTTGTAATGGTTGAGGATGAGCAGTCTTAAGTTTCTGAATAATTGAGAAAGTAAACCTATTAACTAATAAAAATTAGTCTTTTACAGATATCTCTAATATTCAGATAATTGAACTGTTATTTTGTCTGTTACATGTTTTGGAATATACTTTTTAAGATCTTATGGTGTCTTTGAAGTATTGTTATGAACATTAGTTTATGGAATAAGGGGAACTGGAAGTTTACTTTGAATTCAAACATCTAGAAAGTTAATGCAACCTTGTTCCTTGCTTTCTTACACAAAATTTTTTCAGCTTAAGTCTGATCAAATTGATATTCATCTGTAATCAGAACACTGATGCATCTTTTAAATGATTCCGTTCTCAGGCTAGTGACAGTTTATTGCTGGAGGGTTCTTAGCACTTTATAGAGGCTCCTTAGGTTTAGGCTAAATTATCAATTTTGTTTGTATTTACTCTTAGATGTCACTCTTTATCCTGGTGGTTAATTTCTCTCTTCAGCTATTTAAAGATGTTAATATAGATAGTTAGAGTATTCAGTTCAGCTCAGTCACTCAGTCGTGTCCGACTCTTTGCGACCCCATGAATCTCAGCATGCCAGGCCTCCCTGTCTATCACCAACTCCCGGAGTTCACTCAGACTCACGTCCATCGAGTCCGTGATGCCATCCAGCCATCTCATCCTCTGTCGTCCCCTTCTCCTCCTGCCCCCAATCCCTCCCAGCATCAGAGTCTTTTCCAATGAGTCAACTTTTCGCATGAGGTGGCCAAAGTACTGGAGTTTCAGCTTTAGCATCATTACTTCCAAAGAACACCCAGAACTGATCTCCTTCAGAATGGACTGGTTGGATCTCCTTGCAGTCCAAGGGACTCTCAAGAGTCTTCTCCAACACCACAGTTCAAAAGTATCAATTCTTTGGCACTCAGCCTTCTTCACAGTCCAACTCTCACATCCGTACATGACCACTGGAAAAACCATAGCCTTGACTAGATGGACCTTTGTTGGCAAAGTAATGTCTCTGCTTTTCAATGTGCTATCTAGGTTGGTCATAACTTTCCTTCCAAGGAGTAAGCATCTTTTAATTTCATGGCTGCAGTCACCATCTGCTGTGATTTTGGAGCCCAAAAACATAAAATCTGACACTGTTTCCACAGTTTCCCCATCTATTTCCCATGAAGTGATGGGACTGGATGCCATGATCTTATACTTCATTTTAAACAGGCAACTAGTGATACACCGAAGTCCAGTTTATAGATAATGGTTCCTGTTTCTCTGCCACCTGCTCTCACCTCATTCCAGAACTCCCACTAGCATGAGAGCTGCTGTTAAAAAGAATAACACCTCCAGAAAAAACCTGTGGGTTCAAAAAGGGACACTTGGCACTGTGTGAGAGGTAGTACGTGCTGAGAAGAGCTAACCTAGGAGAAGACTCCCTCTCAGTGTTAATCTTCCTGTGTGATGGATGCTCATCCTTCAAAAACAGCTTTTCTCATACTGCCTCTACCTTCTTACTGTATTTTTGCATCTCATGAAGTTACAGTTATATTCACATCCTAGAATGTTTCCTACAGAACACTGACACTGAAAAATGTACCACAGTCAACTAAGTCTTTGAGATAATGTTTGTGATATCCCTGTCCTTGTCCACTTAATGTCCTCGCACATATATGGAACACCCTTTGGGAAATACTAAATCAGTATGGTCTGTGGTCAGGTTATACGTTAAGATGCATTAAGCTGTTTCAGATTGATTTTCTACTGAAACCTAGCCCAACTCAATTTCATAAAGGAATTGAGAAATTATAAATGACATTTATATGACATTTTTATGGTCTTTATTTTTTGTTTTTAAATTTAAACTGTTTGTATTTGAATAAGTAATACATGCATAGAATAATTCTAGCAGCCCTAAAAGGTAAATTTCTTTTCTACCCAAGACCTCTAATCTCTCTTCCCTCAGTCAGATACTGTGAGGTGTCTTTACAGAATTAGCCATGCATGTGTATGAAACTAATTTTCTTTTTTTTCCTTCTTTCTATCTCTTTTTCTTAACCACCTTTTTCTCTCCATTCATCTCTTCCTTCTTCAAAAAGGAGCATACTATATGCACAGTTCTTTGCCTGCTTTTTTACCCACTCCATTTCTAAGAGATCTGTTTATCAGTTTATGTAAAGATATGTTGTAATCTTTTAAATGGTTAATCATATTCCATCATTTATCATATAGATAGACCTTGAATTATTTGATCAGTCTAATATTAAATATTAAGTATTTTGATAATAACTCTTTGGGCATAAAATCCCTAGAAGTAGAATTACTTGACCAGTGGATATATGAATTTTAAATACCCATGAACACTGCCATGTTACTCTCTGAAGAGGTATAAGTTTTAATTTCTTTAGTTATTGTGAATGTAAGCATTTTTACAAACGGTAAACCTTTTGTATTTCTTTTTTCTATGAACTGTTTATGTCCTTTGCCCAGTTTTCTTTAATTTTTTTTGTCTTACTGATTTCTAATAGCTGTTTAATACTATTTAGCCCTTTGTTCTATCCATATGGAGAGTGTTTTTCAAAATGATGGTAATTTTGAAGCTAAAGTACTTTGAGAACTAGCTTAAAGTGAGGGTGCTGAGAACAGGAGAAATTGGGGTCTTAAAGAAAAAGATAAAAGTTCACCTGCTCAAAATACTCCCCAGTTCTGGCCTTTAAGCCAGAAAATTTCTGTTTTCCTCTTTTGTACAGCCTCTGACATCTGGGACTCCACATTTTGGGTAGTACTGTTAACTGACATGTATTAAATGGTAAACTCGTTACATACATTTTCATGTGTTGGCCTCCTATGAACCTCTTGAGTAGGGTCAGGAATTGAGGTAGTAGTTTTCAGTGTTTTCAGCACTAGAATTCTTTATAAGGAATTCTTGCTCTGAAAGTAAATGTATAAAATATATAAAATGTGATTTTTTAAAAAAATCAATAGATGGATTCCCCAAGAAGTTTAGCATCTTCATTGTCTGTCTGTATAATCAGCATTCTTTCAGGATTCCAGGAATCTGGGCCACATACTTTCAGATTCACTGAAGTAGAATATGGTATTAATTAAATTACAATAGGAAAAAATTAAAATTATAGCCTCAAATTTCCTGGTTGGCTAGGAAAACTGCTCTACAACTGCAGCCTTATCTAATTTAGACTAGCTTGCATACAGATAGGTACCACAAAATCGCCAGGGGTATGGAGTCTAAAGTGAATCACCAGTCTAAATGTTTCCCTCTTACAGATGAAACTGTTTATACCAGAGTGGATTAGTATCTTGCCATGCAGAGGCTTACATTACATTATAATTTGATTTTTTTTAATTGAAGGATAATTGCTTTACAGAATTTTGTTGGTTTCTGTCAAACCTCAACAATAATTTGATTTTTAAGATCACATTTTTAGAAGATTAAGTGTGGTTCTGATTTTCTCTTTATATTCTAGTGTTACAAGGGTAGAAAGACAAATGAAGAAAAAGTTAATTTTTATGGAGTTAAGATTAATTTTTTTTTCTAACATAACCAGACTTTTATCATTTTGCCTTTAAAATTGTTCCTGTATCTGTACCACAGTAAACATGTGATGGTTCTGGAATATTATGAAATAAACTGGGCAGAGACCAAATTAGTTTCAGGTAGTATGTCACTGAAAAGGCCCGTTGATACATGTTAAGAACTTAAGCAAATATTAAAATTAAAGGGCATTTTAGTTCGTTTCTGCCCTGTATTGGTAAATATTTTAAATAATAAATTTAGTTATTGAACAGAGGAATTTATAAATAAAGAGCTGATATGGCTCTGTCCATTTAAAGGGAAACTAGGCCTAAAAATCTTAAATTACTTTTAAAATTTGTGTATATGGTAAGGCACAGGGATTGCTTCTTTTAAAGGATAGTGACTTTGGGAATGTATTTGTGTTAGATTTGTTACTTTTGTGATTTTGGCCCACTTTAATTTGGCTGAAGCAAAATTAATTCATAATGAGAAATGTTTTAAGGCTAATATGGTCTTTTAAACAGGAAAAGCAAAGAGGACACTAGGACTCACTACTGAGAGAAGAGAAATGATATGAGATGACAAATCTAGTAAAAGGATTTCAATGCCTATAGATAAGAGTGTTTTTAACTTACTTGTCTGCTGCTAAGTCGCTTCAGTCGTGTCTGACTCTGTGCGACCCCACTTGTCTAGTATGTCTCTTGTCCTGGTTAATTAAAATGTGTATTGTCTTTAAGAACTATCTGTTGACTTGGAATTTTTAATATTATTGCCCACATTTTTATAATACACAAATACAGAACTAGTATTTTTCTGAATACAGTCCAATTATTTTTTCCCTACTAAATTATTATTATGTGCACTTCTAGTAGATATCTAATCAACTACATTTATGTGTGTATGTTACTATATGTAAGCTGTAATAGTATCTTCTAATTATTAAACATCTGGTAGGTTAAGTCACTGTGCATGCTATATACTTTTTTCATTTTATTTCCAGTGCATAAATCTAGATCTCATTTTCCTCTTTTATATTTGAGAGAACTGTGGATTATAGAAATTAAATGAATTTACCCAAAGTCAAGTGACTTTGGGTAATTTACCCAATTTTTTGGGTATTTTGGGAATTTACTCAAAGTTTTAAGCGACAAAACTAGTGTTCGAATCCAAATTTCATTTTTTCCAAAGCCTTCATTTTGAAAATACACAATCTAGGTGCTTTCTTCTTCATCAAGTTCTTATAAGAACATTTATTAATTTACTGTTTCTTGATCCAGAACACTTTATCTTGGAATAAATGAAGATAACTGTTTCACCTATTAATGTTTGATTCATTTATTCAATTAATAAATACTAAAAAAATATGAATATATCCTCAACATCAAGTTAGAAAAGGGATTACTGTTGTATTCCATCCTGTCCATCAGCTTTTTGTTTTTTGTTTTTTTTAAAGAAATCTCTAATTACTGTCTTCTAGTAACTTGTTCTTGCTCTGCCAAACCCCTTGAAAGAAGTCATGGAGTTGGTTGGATTTTTCTGTTCTTTTTTTTTTTTTTTTTTTGTCTATTTCTTCATTAGGTTCTGCATACTAGATATGCACATCCATTTGCCCTTTTCATAAGACTCTCTCTCTTTCCCCCATTCCCCATTTTGTTATACCTTTAAATTGTTTGGCTTTTCTTTTATTTGCTATTGATAATGTCTTCCACCACATTTTTACTTTACTTTGTTATCTTACAGCTTTTCCAATTTCCTATTTTCAATTTTCTGACATATTTCCAAAACTTAAATCTGCTTTTGATATTTTAGTAGGAAAACTTTCAATTGTAGATATGGATACCAGCATTTTCCTATTAAAAAGTCTTTCTTCAAAGCATAAAACTCTGTTAGAAACCTTGTTATAGGCCAGATTTTAAACCCTAAAGGCTAGTGAAATGGATTTTGTATATTTCGTCCAGTTATGGGTGGGTTTTTATTTTTATGTAAATGAGTATGGAAATCTACTTCTTTTGATATTAGCATGTTTATTTTCAGTATCTTAGTATAAAGAATAGCATATAAATACTTGGTTTTATTGTTTTCAGTATGTAGCACTTCTGGTATTTTGAAAGAATTTCAGTGTTAGCTCCCAGTTAATAATTATTATGTCATTCACTTATAGGGTGTATTTGACCATCGAGTGAAATGCTGGCAGAAATGGGAAGATGCCCAAATTACTTTGCTCAAAAAACGTGAAACTGAAGCAAAAATGATGGTTGCTAACAAACCAGATAAAATACAGCAAGCTAAAAATGAAATAAGAGAGGTGATTAATACAAAATGCTTTTACTTATCTCTTTTACCCAAGTTTTCCATTAAGTCATTCATATATGCATAATTTTTCATGAATTTTTTTCTGAACCATTCAACACTTAGCAGTTTTTTTCATAATTTGTAAACTGTTTTAGAATTACTTTAACATTTTGATCATCGTAAAAATCTCCAGCAGCCTTTGTTACTTTCACATAATTATGGAATGGATAAAGAAGCATACAAGGAAAACATTTAAATTAACCTTTCTTTTGAGATAATTTGATTTCAGATAATTACTTATATATTATCCCCCATATATATGTATTATATATGGTATTTTAGTAAATTTGTATAAGTTTATTATAATTTATACACTTCTTTTGCCATGCTTCAATAAGGAAATTGAAGAGGTAGGACAACCTTTATATTACTTAAAGTAAATGTACCTGCTCTTTGAAGAGTATGTACCAATGTTTCGGTTACATAGTGGGAAAATATCATTCCATTGCTTAAATCTTGATTTATTTTATTTTTAGCTGTTCCATTGGTCACTAATCACAACGTTCATTGTTTCTGTAGTGAGTTTAATGTTTACTAATAGCTCTTCAATAGACCATAATTGCATTTTTTTTTTAATCTGGACATTACACCATTACAAAAATGTTTTCTAAATGTATGTCATATAATTTTTCTAATTATTTCCATGGGCATATAAATTGTGAACATGTTTTCTTGAAATTAGGCAAATATTATTGATATATTTTGAAATAATTTAAAGTTGTATAAAGAAATGAGAGGATTATACTCTTAGCATTGCTGAATTATTTGATGGTGAACTTTATATTCAAAATCTTTTCATCTAAATTAAGATGTGGAGATTATAATTCATTAAGCACTATAATATCCTGATCTTGAGTATATCTGATAGTAAAATATTAATGGAAATTAAGCTGATAATGCACTTCCAGTACTGGAAAGTTAGATACAAGTTTGAGTGATGCCAAACTGGGTCTTGCCAGTGGTGAGCTTTCAGGATTTTTAGGCATAAATTAAATGAGTGGTCATAACAGCTAGTTCTAATGATTCTTCCCAGGCAAGAGTTAAAAATCTTATCTTTTGTTTTTGTCAGTGGGAGGCAAAAGTACAACAAGGAGAAAGAGATTTTGAACAGATCTCTAAAACAATTCGAAAAGAAGTGGGAAGATTTGAGGCAAGTATAATAATTTTACACTTTTCTTAACAACGGGGTCACATTTTGCTGTGATACTGTGGTAAAATCAAATTTAGTTTTGTACTAATGGAGCTTTTTTCCCCATTTATTATATTTCAACAGAAAGAACGAGTGAAAGATTTTAAAACTGTTATTATCAAGTACTTAGAATCATTAGTACAAACACAACAACAGGTAAGGTAATTTTTTTTTTTTTTATAACTTACAGACTTCTAGAACTTGTTTTTGATATACTTTTTTATTTTAAAGATGATAACCAATGAAATGAGCTTTTAAACTTGAGAAGCAATAAATGGAGTAGAAAAAACCAAAGCTAGCAAAGGGAAAATAAAATGGTACAGTAAAAGTAACTGGAAATCCTCAAGTCCTTCTTGGGGCTCCCCTGGTAGCTTAGGTGGTAAACAGTCTGCAATGCAGGAGATGCAGGTTCGATTCTGAATCGGGAAGATCCCCTGGAGAAGGAAATGGCAATCCACTCCAGTATTGTTGCCTGGAGAATCCCATGGACAGACCATGGGGTCACAGAGAGTGGGCCATGACTGAGCAACTTAACACTCACTTTGAAGTTCTTTTTGCCTCTACTCCTAACCCCTAGGAGAGAGAGAGGTTTCTCAATTTTAGACTTTAGAGAAACATGCTGTACTATTTTTCCTTTTTTCTCTGTCTTCCCAGTTTTATTTCTCTATTGATTGCAGATGTTTAAATATATTCTTATAGTAAGTTCTCTTTCATACTAGCTAGAACTTAAACTAAAAACTAAGTTTTGAAGGTTTTTTAAAGAATATTGTTTTTGCTTTAGTTTGGGTTTCATGTTGATTGTATACCACAAGTGGCATTTGTCTCCTTAAATAGAGAAAACCATGGGTTTTCGTTATAGTAAAGAAAAGTCTGTAACAAGATAATAGAGATTTTTTTCCCCTGTGTACTTTAATGTAACTTTGAGTAGTATGTCAAATTATTTAATATCTTGAACAGAAGGATTTCTTCCCCCAGTTCTTTTAAAACTATATAATAAAATTTTAAATTAGGTGATAACATTGTATCTTCAATTTTTTTAATATATTTTAAGTACTTAGTTCATAAAATCAGATTTTTTAAATGGAAAAATTAGTTTATATAAGCTTGTCTTTAAAAGAATTGTTTTAAACTTAATGTTACTTTTTATGTCAATCTGTACTATTTTCTGGACTATCCAGAAAAGACCAACAGCTAATTCTTTCCAGTGTCTTTTTCGCTTTCTTGCTTGGATGTTTTCTTTTCTTCCTTCTTTATCACTCTTTTTGGCTGGCAATAACATAAAATGTGAATATTCTCTGAATTAGGAGATGTTATCACTTTATATTGGAAAAGCTCTTTGCAGTTTTATTATTTAAGGTAATCTTATATAGTTTACACTAGCAAAACTTTTTATATATACAGTTTTGCATAAATTGTAACTTTTTAGGTATTTTTTAAATTGTGTTTTTTATTACAGAAATTGAAATTAGCCATGAATAGTTAATATTTTTAAGTAATTTATAAACTAATTATATTGATAAGCTGTATAAGGGAATTTAGATGGTCCCTTTAAGAATCAGACTTTAGTAAATGTTATTTATTATTAGTTAGATTTTTTTAATGCTTCATGAAATATATATATGACAGATTATAAGAATATGTTTTATTATCATCCACAGCTGATAAAATACTGGGAGGCATTCCTACCTGAGGCCAAAGCCATTGCCTAGCAAGAAGATTATTCCTGTTAAGAAGATCTTGGATGCTTGTTCCAGTTATGCAGAATTCCATAGTGAAATCATTAAAAACCATCTAAATAAACCACTATATATTTTATGAATTACATGTGGTTTTTTATAAATATATATTCTGACATTTTATTACAAGCTGCATGTCCTGACCGTCTTTGAATTAAGTGGACTGTGGCATGACATTCTGCAATACTTTGCTGAATTGAACACTATTGTGTCTTAAATACTTGCACTAAAAAGTGCACTGCGAGGCCAGAAAATTTTACAATATTTTTTCTTTACAGTATGTTCTGTAGTGTGTTCACCCTCTTTATGAAGTGAATTATCAATGCATTGATTAATGTTCACTTATACATTCCTGTACAGAAATTATGATTTTGTGATTACAGTAATAAAATTATATTCCTTGTGAAGTATTAGTAACAAATTATTTGGGTATGTAAACATATTAGAAGTCTTTTGAAAGCATTTTAATACAAAGAAACTTTTTCTTTTAGATGTATTTAGGTGATGCTATGATCATTAATTTTTTAATTGACCAAAAAAGCTGAACTCTTTCATTACTAAGTCACTAAATGAAGGTTAATTAAGTTTTGTTTTTGCAAAATCATCATAAACCAAAGAACATTTATCTCTTGGTTCATCTTTGAGAGATGCTTTTTGTCTTGAGTAAAGGAGTAAATAGTTGTCTTGTTTTTTATCCTTTCCTATTATAAGTGCCCAATTTAACAATTAAAAAAATATTTATCTGTTTCTGTTACAGGTCCTATGGATTTTGCTCATCTTCTATTACCTTCAAAGTCTAAGACTTTGCATATATTTAATTTATTCCTTACCTTGCCTTTTTTTTGTTGTTTTAAGCTAAAAGATCATCTGTGGTCATCGTTGACAGAGAAAAGTGCTGTGCTAAAATACCCAGTGATTTGATGAATAGCCAATGATGGTACAAAGCAAATTTGAAGTAAAGTGAAATTTGTCTTTGGCAACCATCTCACCTATTTCTGTATCATGTTTACATGGCAGTTATATAATCCTTGATGTTGATGAAAATTTAAGTTGTGACTAGCATCAGACTTTTCTTAAAGATGCTCCTCAGTTGTGTCTCCCTTCTGGAAGGGTAAGATGTATGTGTAACTGAGTCTTTTCTAACAGCTTACTGAACACAGTTAACGTAGCAGAGTCTCCTCAGGCGATGTTTGTGCACTTCTTTTAGTTGAAATTTTTAGCCTCTTGTAGGTATTGTTCATATTTATAATCCTAGAACCTAGAAGAATACCTGACACTTATAGGTTAATAATAAAGACTTGATGAATTGAACAGAAAAAAAAAAAATCCCGGACGATGCAAAATAATGTTTGCCGTCTTAAGAACAAGGAGAAACTGAATCGGAAACAGTACAGTCTTCTGTTGTTGCTTCTCTTGGAGGTGACTTAGATACTTTTAAGAAATGAGTAATTCATATTAATATATATCAGATCCTATCTTGTTGTCTTGTTAATACTGAGCAAAATATAGGCTTACTGGGAACAGTTCCACTATAATGAGGTTTTAGTATTAGGTATATAGTTTTGTTACTTCCAAATATTCAGTTTACACATAGGATAGTAACTTAGTTATTCAAGCAGAAATCTTCAATTCTGCTCTGATATATTTATAACAACCTCCAGGACCACCAAATAAAATAATAAATATTTTCGGATTTAAGCTGAAGAGAGTAACAGACCTGAGTCCATTCCAGATTCCATTCCCCTTAACAATCTTTTTATTAAAACATAAAGAGAGTATTGGAAATTTCAAATAAATTATGTGAGCCTCTGATACAGGATTTAATTTCTTCAGCACTACAGTCATCTTTAGCCATCAGTCTTCACATCTTACTAAAATACTTTGATTCCAAGTAAATAGAACAGCAAGAGCATTAATATAATCTTTTAGTTATGAACATACGAGTTTAATTTTTTTTTCTTTAACCAGATAAAAGATAAAGAAGGACTAAAGCAGCATAATACAGCAGAACAAACCGAACTTGGAGTCAACATACTCAGTAGCTGTGTGACCCATCTATAAAACAAGGGTATAAAACTGATTCCTAAAGTGCCTTTCTACTTTAAAATATGTTGTTTACCAAGCTTTAGCATAAACATTATTCTATTAGAGAGTCAAATTCTAATCAAAATCACCTTCTATTAATAACGTAAAAGCAAGGCTAAAGCAAAATAAATGTGTATAAAAATATTATTTCTAAAATATTTCTAAAACATAAGTTTTTTATTGTATTTTTGATGAGTAATTTCAACTATCCACCTTTTTTATACATATATATATATATATATTAATCTCATACCCTTGTTTCATTGTTGGCTACTCTTTAACCTTTTTATTATTCAGATATAGCAAAGTTTTACCAATTTCTTGTGTAGATTGTTTCATAAGTGGCTTTTAAATATAAAATAAGTCTCTTAACAAATCAGGTTTCTTTAAAGGAGGGAAATCAGATGAGTAAAAATGGAAGATTATAATCCTTTAAAAAAATATTTCTTGATGTCTAAGGAAGTTACAGAGATTTTCATTTTTCTGTCCTATAGCATGTGACTAGTTATGAAGCCAAGTGTCTACTTCACTTTCTTGTTATGGCTCCCTGCATGGGCAGTCATGTGAATAACAAGACTCAAGACTATAGATAGAAGGAGCGAACGTCATCCTGTTTTAGAGGAAGGAAGGTCACTGGTAGGAGGGAAGACAACAGCTGTGAAAAGGAAGTGCAGTCACTGACTTGAGATCTTTGGACACATTTCCATATCCACCAGCAGGAAATGTATATGTTACCATATCTGTGATATAATCTGTTTCAAAGTATTGAAAAAAGAATAAAATCCAGAATCAAACAGGTTTCATTTCTAATCCTCACAGTGAAGGATATGGTTTCAAGTAATAAGATAAACGATTGGCCAGACACAGAAATAGCAAGAAGAGGGAAGAAATTACAACAGGAGTTGTATCAGAATTGTTGATTACTCCACCTTTGTAATCAAGGCCATGAGGAGAGGTCACGGTGATCTGTGGATGAGGTCCTTAGTGTTAACAGACCAATAGAAATACGATGTGAGCCACATACATAATTTTCAGTTTTCTTTACCCATATTTTAAAGAGTAAATGAAACAGGTAAAGTTAATTTTTAACTGAGTAGCTCTGAAATATTTTAGCATGCAATCCAGTATATTAAAAATTACTGTGATGTTTTACATTCTGTTTTTTGTGCTAAGTGTTCTATATCCCCTGTTTCACACTTTGATTGTATATGCATTCAGACTAGCCACATGTTAAGTGATTGGTTGTCACATGTGGCTAGTGGCTGTGACTCTGGGCAGTTCAGATTTAGATAATTGCATGAAACTGGAAAAGGAGAGTTATGTCCAACAGCGATTTTTTTTGTTTACCACTCCAAATCCAGTGAAGTGTTAAAAGCTAAATGAAAGGGACTTGTTGGTGTTGCTCTCAAAAGCAAATACAGTTCAGGTATAAGACTTGGTGGCGCAGTGCTTTGCAAGTAGTGAGCGCTCGTACCATTCCACAAGTGGAAAGTTAGAGACTCTAGTACAACTTCCTTATTTTACAGATAAACAAACCCAGAATCTAAATCGTTATCTTGAACTGATTTTTCTTAAATCTGTTGAAGGTAAACATTCTTCCTTGAAACTGTATGGAAAAAGATATATTAGCAATTCTTCTTCTAATCATAAACATTGAATTCTAGATAGTCCTTTGGTATACAGAGAATTTATTTCTTCATACTGTTACTTCAGAAGTGGCTAAGAATAGAAGATGGTACAAAACAGGAAAACTGTGGCTTGCTATCTGATCTTTTAATGCACATGAAAAAATTAAAAATCTTCATCTTCCTTCCTCTTGTCACATACTTTAATTCTCAAGAAATTGAATAAGTATTTTTCTTAATAAACTGAGTCAAATGGAAACTTTGTAATTAAAGACAAGGTGAAGCTGCCCGCTTGTTAATACACAGAAATTTTTCTTTTTTTATTAACATCAGTTAATGGGATTAAACTGATTTAAGGGACTGCTTTGAGGGAAAGAATTCTATTTTAAATTTATATATGTAACTGTTTAATAAAACTAAAGTCAGACAGAATCTAACAAAACTGAACAATAAATTGCCTTCTTGTTGCTTCCATAATCAAGTCTTGAGTTATCTTGATTTTAACCTATACGTATTTCCTAGATCTTTATTTCAGGTGGTTCTCAGTATATGTGTAAGTGTGTGTGGACTTGTGTGTGTACATGAATGTGCATGTGCATGCATGAGAGGAGGCTTTTTAACCAACACTTGCTGCTAAATTTCAGTTAAAAGTGCTTATCTTCTTGCAACTGAGGCACAAAATGCTTATGTTTTCATTTACATAGCTGAGATTTTTTTTTGCTAAGACCAATTTGAGTTGATTCTAGTTCCAAAATCTGTTCGCTTCTCATTTCTTCTCTTTCTCCTCACAAGATCTTGTGACCTTGATAAAGTCCAAATTATCCAGAACGTAGTTTCAAACCACTTTTCCTGTCTTGATCTTGCTCCGTGCTTTCACCCACCTTTTGCTTTAATCAAATGATGATTGTGAGAATCATCGTCTTGTGAGAATGCGCTATCCTTTTATGGGTCAGTGCTGTTGATGTTGCCTTGTCTGAGTTAACTTTTTCCTCTTTACCAGCAACTCATTAAATCCTACTCAGTGTTCTATGAAGTCCACATCCTCCATATATCCTTTTTAGTCTTCTAACTAGAAGGAAGCAGAGAACTTCTGGATCTCTTAGCAGGACTCTGGTAACATTCTGCACCTTTCAGATTGTGTTTACTGATGTTTACCTTGCATTATAGCAGTCTTTCTACTTTGAGTAGTCTGTGCGCTTCTTGAAGAACGACTATGTGCTTGTTGTTTCTTCTAGAACCTAGTATGGTACAATCAAGGGAGGGTAATGGGGTGATGAAAAATACAATTATGCATCCAGTCTGCCTGTTTGAACCCTGGTTCAAGAATCTACATCATTGACTTAGAGAAAGTTATTTTTCTCTAAAACTTAAAGTTTCCTTATTTGTAAAATGGAAAGTAATAATAGTACCTGTTCAGGTGCTCCTTCAGGGGTTTAAGATAATTTGTGTGACTTTCTCAGCAATAGCATGTACTTAATAAATATTAGCTCTTATGCATCCAATAAATGTTTACTGAATATTTAATCTCAGTCTGAACAAAATGACCTGCATTTTGACTATTTTACCAGTCTTTACTGCTGCTTTAAAACAATGGGTGTACGCTTGACTAGGATCTAAATGGGCTTACCCAACAGGGTCCTTAGGGACAGAATAATCTGTCCCTAAGATCTGCTCTTAGAGCCCTGAGGCTAAGGATCAGGGATGGAGGGGAAGAAGGCTTGCAGACAAAATCCGTTTTTTTTCTTTTTTCAGCCAGCAAAAGCTTAGATCTACCCCCACTACAAAGATGCTGTAGTTAAATGAATCTTGTCAGAAAACTAGAGACTTTTAAAGAAGCTTGGGGACAAATGAAGGGTGAGAGAGAAGTGGGGCAGTTGCTTAGGGAGAGTTTGTTTCCACACAGAAACACATAGAAGAACCTTAAATATGTTGTAGATTAAGGGAAGTAGTAATCAATGGAGAAAAAAGGAGAGAAAAGATCTTGACAGCAGTTGTTGGAACAGTAATCATACAGACACCTGGTGAGGGCATGACACTGCAGTGGTAGCCATAAGGGAGATAGGGGGATGGTAAGGGGCCAGCATCACTCATTCACTTATGTAGTATTTGTTCAGTCTCTGCTGTATCAGGCACGGAAGTAATGGATTGGTTATCCGGGAAGAACAAGAAGGTTGTCTAGAATGATGCCTTGATTTCTGGCTTTGATGACTTAGGATACTTCTGCTTTGAATAACTGAGATAGTATGGGAGAGTTCTAGGCATGTTATATTGTTTCCACCATAGTTTATCACAGGATAGTGATAGAGTTCCCTGTGCTGTACATGCAGTAGGACTGTGTGTATCCATTCTGCATGTAATAGTTTGCATCTGCTAACCTCAGGCTCCCAATCCATCCCTGTCCCACCCACCATGTTTTTGATGTACCTTTGGGCATCCAAGATGAAAATACATGAAAACATAAGTCAGGACTAGATGTTGTGTCATCAAGGTAGAATGTGAACATGCTCTGTTCCTTAAAACCATGATTATTAATGAATGCCTTTGCTGAGGACAAAATATCACATACAAGTAACATCTAAGGGAAGAATGGAGGTGAGTAAGTCAGGTAAGTGCAAAGAGCCTCAGAAAAAAGGGGGAGTTTCTTCCTCTGAACAAAAAGGAAGGGAAAGAAGGCATTTCCATTATTGGGAAATAATGCCTGAATGCTTTTATTTTCTCAGTGAAATAGAAAATTAAACCATCATTAGGGAATACCAGCAGAAAAGCCAAAGAAAAGGGTGGGGGAGTGGGCACGGGGCACAGGAAAGTGGTAGGTGGCTAGAAAACAGAAACCGAGAAGAGTCAGAGCTATGGAAGAGTACCCACTTTCAAATAAGTTTGGAAATCATGAATTTAAAATGGAGTCAACCAAAATATCCATTTTTTTAAGCCATGAGAAAGCAAGACAAAGTCTGATTTATTCAAGATTAGGGATTGTTGGTGTATGTAAGAAAGCGAAGTGGGGGAGGATTTTGAATGATTAAAGACCAAAAAGATGAAGGTAAGTGAGGTGACAGGCACAGATTGGGGAACGTAGCTATGATGAGGTGAAAGAATAGTTTGGTAAGACGAAACAAGTCAAGAAAGCAGTCAAAGGAAACCTGCGTTTAAGAAACGACATTAATTGGTGTATTGCCACCTTTTTAAAAGAATAACTTCAATATGACAGCTGCATAGAGCTCTTACTGCAAAGCATAGAGCTCATAGTGCGGCAAAGGTTATTTCTGTGGGTTCTTCAAATTTACTTTTTGGTTTGCTAAAGTATTGAAAGCTTTTTGCATGTCAGCAGATAAAAATTGACTTTAGTCTTTTGAATTTTAAGTTAATGTCTATCTCATCAAATCACTCCATGTACATAGTCTGAAAACCAAACTAGCATCGGAAACACATAAAACACAGTGGTGCCCTGCCCCACAAACCACGATTTCCCTGGTCCTTTTCCTCAAAGATAACCTCTTTCTACACTGTTTCTTCTGCCATTTAAATACCTTCACATTTCTAAGTAGAATGTTGGAATCATCACTTTTAGACATCAGCCACATCTTTTTTATGGCAAATGAGAGTTTTTCTTTTATGCTACCATCCGTCTGCTTCATAACACTCGTCTCCCAGTGTAAAGTTTTTGGTTAAATCAGTATTCAGTATTTTCATTTTTAACGCCTTACAAATGTTCACTGCTGAAAGTTTTAGTATATTTAATTGTGATTGTCTTTTAAAAAAAAAACTTTTTAGAACAATACTAGAATTACGTAAAAACTGAGGGTAGTACACTTGGAGTTATATGCTGTATACCTTGCTTCTCTTATTATTAACATGTTAGTGTAGTACATCTGTTACAGTTAATGAATCAGTATAGTTATATTACTATTAACTAGCATGTATGCATGCTGTCATGTCCAACTCTGAGACCCCATGGCCTGTATCCTGCCAGTCTCCTCAGTCCATTTGATTTTCCAGACAAGAATACTGGAGTGGGTTACATTTCCTCCAGGGAATCTTCCCAACCCAGGGATAGAACCCGTCTCCTGCATCTCTTGCATTGGCAGGCAGATTCTTTACCCCTGAGCCACCTGAGAGGCCCATTGTTAATTGGAGACCATAGTTTATTCAGATTTCCATTGTTTTTGTCTAATGTCCTTTTTCTAAGATTTCATGCAAGATACCACATTACATTTAGTTGTCATGTCTCCTGTTACTCTTGGTTGTAATGGTTTCTTGGACTTTCCTTTTCTTCAGTGACTTCACTGGGTTATTTTGTTGTTTTTCTTGAGGTAGAACATACCTTGATTTTTTTTTTTTCCCATTGGGCTGGTGCTTTTTTTTTTTTTTTAATCTATTGCCAGTTTTTTCCATGTCTTCCTACAGTACATTTCCCACAAGACCATTCGGATCAAGTAATTCAACCATTCCAATTGCTTTCCCTAGGGCTTGCTCTCCTGAGGATTTTGGTTTTCTCTGAACTGATGCTCTCTGAGCATGTTGTATGTCTGGATTTGCCCTGAACTTTGGAATTGCCTGTACCTTTATCTTGGGATCCATTCCCTATATCCTGGGTTTCATGCTTTCTTCCTTCTTGATTTATTCCCTTGTGTTGGAATAGTATGTTCTCCAGTAGTTTCTTTGGTTAAAAAGAAGATACGGCAGAAAGTATTATGAAAACAGCTCTCACAATGTCCACCTCTTGAGTCAGACTGCTCTGGTCTGGACTGGTTCTTTCTTTGCCTGTTGTACAGAGGATCCTAAAGATTCCCTTTGCTTCTCCCCCTGGCTTCCTATTCTCTATAACCCACATTTTCCTCTTTCTTGATTTATTCCTTCATTTGAGTAGATATACAGTTCTTGAAAATGATGCATAGAAACTTACTTTTGAGACTTTATTTTGCCTTCATCCTTGATAATTTAATTGGTCATATGTTGGAATTCTGAAGACATTGCTTCCTTGTCTTTAACCTTGCAGTGTTGCTGTTGAGAATTCCAAAGCCATTCTGCTTTCAGATCTTTTGTATATGCATTTTCCCTTCACCCCTACCCCTTTCCAGAATGTAAGATATCATTTTTTTCCTTCAGTGTTCTAAATCTCATACAGATTTCTTTAGTATGCATCTGTTTTCATCCTGTGTGAGTGCTTTCAATCTGGAAACACAAAATTCAGTTCTGGGCATTTTCTTGAGTTATTTCACTCATGATTTTCTCCCTTCTATATTCTCTCTTCTCTTTCTGGAAGACTCATTATTTGGATATTGGATGTTCTCAACTGATGATGTTTATTTTCTTATTTTGCATCTGTTATTTTGTTCTACTCTCTGAGTTTACCCTCATTTTCTAATTGGATTTAAGTAGCTGCTGCTTGTTTCACAGATGCAATGCCTTCCTGTATCTCTCTGAGAATATTAGTGATAGTCTTTTAAAGTTTCTTTTTTCCTCCTTGTTTCTGTTTCCTCAAAATTAATTTTCCATTTTTCTCTCTCGTGTATTAGCTGCTTTCCTCAGATACTTGTTAATTTTTGGATGTCTTCTCAAGATTAGCAGTGGGAACTGAAGCTGATTGGAAGCTCTGTCAAACTTAAAAATGTTTTTCCAGGTTTCTTCAGGTATAATTGACAAAAACTGTATGTTACGCACCCAATCTAGCTGGCTATCAGGTCCTGCCTCATATGAAGGCCGCCAGCAGTTGATGGGTAGGGCTGTGTCCCAGTGGGGCTGACTACTTAAGACTGGTGTTGACCTACTCCTGGGTGTGTTAAGCCCCTGGTGTTGGTAGGCTAGAGGGAGGATTCCAAGATGGTGCTTGCCAGCATCAGTGCCCCTGTGGTAGAAATGAGCTCCCCGGAATGGCTACTGCCAGTATCTGTGTTCTCAGGTGGAGTACCAGTTGGTCCTCCAAGATCAGGAGGAGTGTCTAAGCCTCCTTTCAGATCGTTACCTCTGTGCTGGGACTGGAGCATGTGAGGACTTGCATGTGCCCTTTAAAGAGGGTCTGTGTTTCCCACAGCCCTATGGCTCCTATACGCAAGCCCCATTGGCCTTCGTAGCCAGATGTTCTGAGTACCTGTCTTCCCAGTGTCGGACCTCCAGGCTGGGAAGCCTGGCGGGGGCTTGCACCCCTCACTCCTAGGGGAGAACCTCTCCAGTTGTGATGATCCTTCCATTTGTGTTGTTGCCTACTCCAGGAAGCTGGGTCTTGACTGAAGCAACACTGCCCCCTCTACAAGGTCTCATTGTGGGTCTGTCTTTATACTTTTAGCGGTGGAAGGTCTTTTCCACTAGTCTTCAGATCATTCTCATCAATAGTTGCTTGTAAATAGTCTTAGTTTTTTGTGTGTTTGTGGGAGGAGCTGAGCTCAAGTTCTTCCTACTCTGCCATGTTGGCCACACCTATCAAATCTGAAAATCACTGAAGAGTGACCTCATTGGGCTGTTTGTAGGGAATTTCCAATGTTGGTGTTTCTAGAGTTTCCTTTGCTTGGGCTCATCAGATTTCCCAGAGAATATCTTCCACTTTCTTGCCTGGAAGGTAAAGGCATAGCTGCCAGCCTCTATGAGGTTTTAATACTCATCATTCAACATGTGTATGATCACGTGCCCCCAGGCCTCTATTTTTTGATGAAAGTTCCCATGCCCTCAGGTGGGCAAGTCATTGTCCAATGTAAAGACTCTTTTTTTTCTCTCTATCCAGGAAATATCCTCTGGAATTATGCCAATCTGGAAGAGGGGATTGAAGGATTTTCCCACTCAAATTTCACTCAGTCTTCCTTCTAGCCAGCCTGTCTCCCGTTCTAGATGAGGTGTATCTTCTCTGTCCCCTCTCACTGAGCCTTTTGGGTATTGTCCTGTGTAAATCAGGTTGATTTTCTGCTATCTCACCGCTGGCTTAAATTTGGCTTTTTCTTGTTTACCAGAATGGTTGCTTCTCATTCATCTGCTTTCTAGTTTATAAAAATCTTTTTGTTGTTCTCTCTTCTGCTTCTATCTTTATGTTTTTTGTTTTGTTTTGTTTTTTAAGGAGAAATTCCTTTTAGTTTTACTGGGTCTAGAAGCAGTGAAGTTAATAATGTATGTTCAATTCGTTATCTTAACCCAGAAATCCTAACAGTTTTGTTTTTTTAAGTGCAACATAATATTCATAGTGTAAGTACACCAAAATATTTTAATCCATAACGTGACAGAATTCTTTTCTCTGCTCATGGTTACGTGGCAGCTAACCTCCATGGGAGCCCCGATTAATTCTTGCCACCTGAGACTCAAGCCATTATATAGTCCCTCCTACACTGAATAGGCTAACCTTTGTAAGCAGCAGGATATTGCAGAAATGATGGAGTGTAAATTCTTAGGGTAGATGTAGTCTTCACCCTGAGCTCTATTTCAGATTTTTTGCTTTGGAGGAAGCCTCTGTCTCTAGGGAGAGGTCTGAGGGCCAGGAGCTGAGGCCTCCTGCCAACAATTAACATTAACTTTCAAAGCATGTGAGTGAACCACTTTGTCAATGGCTCTTGCAGCCTGGTGGACTCTTGAGATGACTGTAGCCTGGGTATATGTCTTGTCTGCATCTTAAACTGCTCCCAGATTTCAGGACCAACAGAAACTGTATAAGTACTTCTTGCTTTAAGAAGCTAAAATTTGGGGATAACTTGTTACTCGATAATAGATAATTTATATAGTGGGTTTTTTTTTTTTTTGGTCTGCTTGCATTCTTCTGGAAATTCCCTGTTCATACTGTGTCCATTTTTTATAGTGCTATTAAGAAATATTATATATTCTTTACACAAAAATGTACACTAATCCTTTGTTATACATGTTGCAACTATCTTTTCAGTTTATTGAACATTTTTTAACTTAATGGTCTTTGTTTTACATTAATTTAAAATCCTTATTTAGCCTTATATAGTATAATCTTTCCCCCAAAGTCATTGTTTTGGTTTTTGTAATAAGGTTTTGTCTACCTTGAGGTGTTTTACAGTTCTTTTTTTCCACAGAGATTTTTAACTACACGTGGAATTCATTTTAAAAATAAATTTTACTTTTCTTTCAGGTGGAGAGCCAGTTATTCATAAACTTTCATTACACCATTTATTTATACTATTTTTAACATTTACTAAAACTTTAGTAATTATTTATTAAAACTATATAAGCACTCAGCTATTTATTGAATAGCTTTTTTTTTTTTTGTACCCTCATGGCTTTGAAATACCATTGTTGTTTCGTATTATGTTCCTATATTTTAAGGAATCTATTTCTGAGCTATTTGGTTCCCTTCGTCATGTGTCTTAATTTTAGCTCCCCTCCGTCATTTGTCTAATTTTGCTCTGGGATCATACGGGTTTAATACCATGACTTTATAGTATGTTTTGATGTCCTACAAATAACTTATCCTCTCATTCTTTCTTTCCTTTTTTTGTTCAAACCTGCCCTGGCTATTCATTTTTCAAACAAGCTTGTCCCTTTTCTTAGCATGTTGGTTATTTGATTGTATTGGCTCTGTAAATTGTTTTGGTGAAAACTTACCCAAATAAAGCAACAAAATATTGATTCTTCTCATTCAGAAATGTGATACAACTATTTTCAAACTTTCTTTTGTGTCCTTGCATAGCTTTTTAGTTTTCTTCATATAAATCTTGCATGTTTCTTAAATTTATCTTTAGAAATATGTAAGTTTTTAATATTGTTATTCATGAAATTGTTTGGTTTTTCCCTATTAGTTTCGAATTGGTTAATGTTGGTGTGTGTAAGCAAGTTATTGTCTATGAAATCTATTGATTCCTATGTGATGATTTACTCTCTGGCACCTTATGAAACTTTTATTCTAACAAATTTTTAGTTGATTCTGTTTTATGTATGTAGATTGTTTCATCTACAAATAACCTTAGTTTTATATATTCCAATCCAGTGTCTGTACCTGTTTATTTTGCTCTTCTTTTTGTACTGAGTGGGGCCTCCAGCAAAATGTCAAACAATAATCATGAAAGAGTTATTAACACTATTCTTATGCTTCCTCCTGTGATGTTTAATGGGATATTTCCTGTAGGGTTGTGGTACTTCTATCAAATTAAAGCTAGTTTGGGGGTGTTCTTTCTTTTTTTTTTTTTGCTGTTTCAGGTGTACTGATTTATTAATGTTGGTTTAGAATTTACTGGCATACTCATTTATCTTTGTTGTTTTCTAATCTGACAATGTTGAGATATATATCAACAGATTTTCTAATGTTTAACTGTCTTTATATTTCTGGAATAAATCTTGTTTGGTCATGATATGCTAGTCTTAGAATGTTGAATAAATAATATATTTTAGATAGATATTGGTCAGGACTTATAAGTTGGTATTTAAAACAGTTTATCATTAAATATGCTGAAATATTTATCTACCCAATACTAGGTGTTGTATTTTCAGTGCATGGATTTCATACTCTGATTCCAGCAGAATTTTTTTCTCTCTTTCTTCTTTTTCCCCTCTCCTCCCCCACCCTCCCGCCACCCCTGCAGTGGAAGTGCAGAGCCCTAACCACTGGACTACCAGGGAAGTCCATGTTCTTATGTAATGTTTTTGCCTTTATTAACAGATATTAAGTGTACAACTTCTTATATAGTATTTGCCATGTATTTTTATTAACGTTGTGAGGAGATACTATTTAGCTGACCTGTCGGAGCGTAGAGAAGATATGTAAGAACATCAGAATAATACATTGCCATGTTCTCTTACTTTAGTGCTATTCTCTTCTTTCCTTTATAGTGGTTAACCCACAGAACTTGATTAGAAATTTAACTCTTCTAATTATTAGCTAGAATAATAATTACCTCAGCTGGTAAAGAATCCGCCTGCAATGCAGGAGACCCCAGTTCAATTCCTGGCTCAGGAAGATCCCCTGGAGAAGGGATAGTCTACCCACTCCAGTATTCTTGGGCTTCCCTGGTGGCTTAGATGGTAAAGAATCCACCCAGGTCAGGAGACCTGGACTCAACCCCTGGGCTGGGAAGATCCCCTGGAGAAAAGAATGACTACCCACTCCAGTATTCTTACCTGGAGAATGCCATGAACAGAGGAGCCTGGAGGGCTACAGTCCATGGGGTCACAGAGTTGGACACAACTGAGCGACTTTCACTTTCAATTTCATAGTTATTTATCTTCTCTGAGCTTTAATTATGCCATCTGAAATAATTGAAATAACAGTTACAGCTGAGCTTTTAGTTCCTCAAGAACACACCTGAGAACCTGTATATATTTTCAGCAAGGCAAAATTAAATTATATACAGCTATTAGTAGAATACAGCAAAAAAGAAAAAGAAAAAAAGATTCATTTGGACCACTGGTCAGATCTTCTTGGACCCATACATTTCTGACTCTTAAATTCAAAGGTAAATAGGTGAGCTATGTCGCCAGACAAAAATACATATGCCAGGCTACTAGCAGGCTGTTGTGAAAGGATCATATAAAAATCATATTAAAAGTTTCATCAGCAATCTATAGTGCAAGGATTTTATGATTACACAATCCTCATTTACATTATACTCTTGAGGATTACACAATCCTCATTTACATTATACTCTTGAGGATTACACAATCCTCATTTACATTATCAGATCAGATCAGATCAGTCGCTCAGTTGTCTCCGACTCTTTGCAACCCCATGAATCGCAGCACGGCAGGCCTCCCTGTCCATCACCAACTCCCGGAGTTCACTCAGACTCACATCCATCGAGTCAGTGATGCCATCCAGCCATCTCATCCTCTGTCGTCCCCTTCTCCTCTTGCCCCCAATCCCTCCCAGCATCAGAGTCTTTTCCAATGAGTCAACTCTTCGCATCAGGTGGCCAAAGTACTGGAGTTTCAGCTTTAGCATCATTACTTCCAAAGAAATCCCAGGGCTGATCTCCTTCAGAATGGACTGATTGGATCTTCTTGCAGTCCAAGGGACTCTCAAGAGTCTTCTCCAACACCACAGTTCAAAAGCATCAATTCTTCGGCGCTCAGCCTTCTTCACAGTCCAACTCTCACATCCATACATGACCACTGGAAAAACCATAGCCTTGACTAGATGAACCTTTGTTGGCAAAGTAATGTCTCTGCTTTTGAATATGCTATCTAGGTTGGTCATAACTTTCCTTCCAAGGAGTAAGCATCTTTTAATTTCATGGCTGCAGTCACCATCTGCAGTGATTTTGGAGCCCAGAAAAATAAAGTCTGACACTGTTTCCACTGTTTCCCCATCTATTTCCCATGAAGGGATGGGACCAGATGCCATGATCTTCGTTTTCTGAATGTTGAGCTTTAAGCCAACTTTTTCACTCTCCTCTTTCACTTTCATCAAGAGGCTTTTTAGTTCCTCTTCACTTTGTGCCATAGGGGTGGTGTCATCTGCATACCTGAGGTTATTGATATTTCTCCCAGCAATCTTGATTCCAGCTTGTGCTTCTTCCAGTCCAGCGTTTCTCATGATGTACTCTGCATATAAGTTAAATAAACAGGGTGACAATATACAGCCTTGACGTACTCCTTTTCCTATTTGGAACCAGTCTTTACATTATACTCTTCAACCAATCTTGAAATTGTTTCTGGGGGTGGAGTCTGCTGTCATCAGTAGCCATGATTTTAAAATAAAAACAGGAATACTACTTCTTAGTCCTTTAAAGTCCTACTGTACATAACACTTCTTCACACGAAGCTTAAATGAGACATGGGATGTAACAACATCCCACATGTTAACTGCTGTATCCCACTGGTTTTGTACAGAAGAGCATTTAAATGCTTATGTAAAACTTTGAAGAAAAATGTGTCTAGCAATATACCAAGAAGGGGATTTTAAAAAAAAAATTTTTTTTTAAATACTTTCTCTAGAATCTAGGGGGTAAGGCAGGTAAGTACATGGCACAGTGTAATACAGTCACAGAGGCTAAGGGGAACCTACAAGCTGGGCTCTGAACCTGGGCAGCGTGGAGCCCACAGAGCTATTTGTCACATCTAGAGGTGTTGGCCAGTGGAAGAAAAGAGGAGGGCTGGTCTTCACAGGGCCCAGCCTATGGGGTTCTGAGGGGCAGACACAACCTGGAGCTGCCTGAGGTTAAGGTCCACATCAGACAAGTTCTTAAAGCAAAAGGCCTGATTAGTCCTCTTTTCCATGACTAAGGTCTCATCATAAACTTAAGAGGAGTTTCAAGCTGAAAGGCCCCCCTGGCCTCAAGAGCAAACTAGGCGCAGCCATTTACCTGCAGCCCAAGAAGCTCTCTGTGCAACTCACCTTCAAGTTTCTATTCTGCTCCCTGCTCAAACCTAAGAAAGAAACTCGTGGTTTGCAAGGGTATCCTGATAACCACATTGCTCAATTGGAGCACTTTTATCTTTCAGGTACTTTCAGGTAATTAGCTTCTGGCCCGAGGGGCACATTCCAGCCCTTGCCTTTCTTTTCTTTTTTTTTTTCTTTTTCTTCTGTTTTCTCTTATAGTTAAGAAAGTCTATACCGACAGCATTTTAGAACTGGAGCAAGAAGTCGGAATGTTTGTCTCCGTGAGCAGCCGATTTTCGGCCTCTGCATTCTGTGGTTCGACGGCTAACTCAGAACTAGACGCTGAATTCTGTGGTTCGACGGCTAACTCAGAACTAGACGCTGACCCTGGCATCGAAGGGGAAGAGTAAAGTCTTGGTAAAAGTAGTGCAGGGTTCGCTGCAGTTCATGCCAACCGAGAGTTAAAGCGAAAACTCAACCAACCAAAACAAAATCCAGAAGCTCCATGCTTTTCTGTTCCTTGTCTTGCGATCTGTTAAGGGTGGTGTTTTGCAAACTGCAAATCCAGTGCCTGCTCGAGCCTCCAGGGCAGGGAGCGCCTGGGTGCGGCCCTGTCCCCGGCGCGGTGGCGCGCACACCCCTTTTCTGCAGACTCACAGGTTTCCAGGCCCCGCCTCCTCCGGGCCCAGCTGATCTCCGTCGCCCTTCGGGCCTGGAACCCAGGCGCCCGGAGAGAGCCCCAGGCCGCCCCGGGGGCGGCGGGCGGCGGCGGAGCCGGGACCGAGCCGCGCGGTCTCCTGATCCCGCCGGCTCGGGGAAGGGAGGCGGGGCGGCCGGGCCGGGGACGGGGCGGTGGCCACGGCCGTGAGCCCGCCCCTCCTCGCCCTCCGCCGGCCGGCCGGCGCGACCATGGAGGTCTACATCCCGTCCTTTCGCTACGAGGAGAGTGACCTGGAGCGGGGGTACACGGTAGGTCCGGACAGGGCCCCGCGAGCCGGACCTGGGGCTGCCGAGCCCGGGAGGTGCCCCCGGCCGCCGCCGCCCCTGCGCGGGGTTGTGTGTGTGTGGTGGTGGGGCGGGGGGGATTCCTTCGCTCCCCTCCCTCCTCTCCTCCCCTCCCCCGGCCCATTGGGACGGCTGCGCCCGGGCGCGGTTGTCAAGGAAACGGGCGCCCCCTCCCAGGCGCGGCGGCGGCGGCGGCGGGCTCCCGGGGCGCCCCGGTTTGGTCCCTTCCCCCTCCCAGCCCCGCTCCCGGCCTCCGGGCTGCAGCGCCGGGAGTCGAGTCCTCGGACGCGGCGCTTGCCGTTCTCCCCGCCGCCCGCCCCCTGGAGCCCGGGATGGGCTACACTGGTTCTGCCTCAGCTGCCCGCTCCGTCCAGACAAGTGGCTTTTGCGACGGGCTGATGCTGTTGGTTTCCAAGTTCGGTAGGAATTCATTCAGATGAAAAACATGCTCATTAAGAAAAATAATCATCTGTAGAATTTATTCGCCCAAGTGAACACATGTGTTGCTTTTAGATGAATTCCAAAGTTTTGTTTGTTTGCTGTTTCTAGTTCTGCAGTGCCTTGAAATGGCAAAGTCAGGTATTCACTGAGCACCTGTTCTATACCTAGGGGGACTGCGGTCTCAGGAATGAGAAACAGGGTCCCCGCTTTCACTAGTGGAGGAGTGGCGGGGAGGAGTGGCGGGGAGGGCAGGGACCGTGCCTGGAGCCTCTGGGTGATAAGTTTAGTATGGGGACAGTTGACTTCCCAGTGAACTTAGACATCTTCATCTAGACAGTCATTGCTAGAGGGGGAAATGCCTCATCCTGGAGTTGACCTTGGTAAATTTTATTTCCATTTAGAGAGTTGGTAGGCTTTGGAAGGACTTGCGTAGGGCACTATGAAGGATTTTTATTTTATTCACTTCTAATTCACTCGCTAAACTCCAGTGCATTAATTTGGCAGAGCAGTATTTTAATCTCAGTCTTTAAAGATTGTTGGGTTTTGGTCATAGCTTATTTGGACCCTTGTTTTTTCATAAGGAGGATTAATTCACCTTCTCAAAGGAGTTTTTAGAATTAAGAGTAGTGATTGCAAAAAGAAAATTCAAGAAGTATGTGGGTTTCTAGAATTAGTAGACTGCTGGGTCCATGTACCCCCAAAACAAGTTCTCAAAGTCCCTTCCTCTGGTGTGGGGACGGGGAGACTTCAACCAAGGGAGAGCTGAGCTCCGGGGCCCTTATCTATATAAACGAATTATGAATTTGATTAAAATTATACCATGTCTTATTTTTAAAGGGAGGGGGGATGAATTTGAATGTGAACCTATTTAGGCTTTTTCCTTCCGCCTAAACCCCTGGTCATCTTTCATTCTTTCAGGTGTCTCCCCTGTCCCACCAGCCCCCGTCAGCATCAATAGTCATGGGAGGCCTTCCATCTTTAGGGCGTTCTTTAAGGATTTGGAGATAAAAAGGCTGCTTGTCACAGCCCTTGGTCTCAGTAGTCCAAGCTAAAAGTTAATTGCCTTCTCAAATAAGCACTTAAGTGAATCAGAATGATTGATTTTCTTCCATTAGAGGATCTGTGTTTTTTACTGGTGTTATGGCCAGCCATGTGCCAGACTCTAGGTTGTGGATTAAACTGATTTGGAAGGCACCTTTGTCTTGGTAAACTTGGTAGTTAGAAGATTACTTCTGCGAGGAGAGCTTGTGTGCTTTTTAAAAGTGTATTTAAAAAAAAAAACAATGACTTCCCTGGTGGCTCAGACGGTAAAGCATCTGCCTGCAATGCTGGAGACCCGGGTTCAGTCCCTGGGTGGAGAAGATCTCCTGGAGAAGGCAATGGCAAACCACTCCAGTATTCTTGCCTGGAAAATCCCACGGATGGAGGAATCTGCTGGCTACAGTCCATGGGGTCGCAAAGAGTCGGATGGGATTGAGCCACTTCACTTTCAAAAAAACAATCCTAATGTATTTAGGTTGGTAGCAGTTTGTTACTTCTGCAAGTGATTTTTTTTCCTTTGTGAGTTTGTGAAGCAGATACTTTGTATCCTTGGCATAATAGTTTTGTAATTGTTTAGCAGTTTATTCATTCAGCAGGTATTAACTGAAGTGCCTGCTGTGCCTCTCTGTTCTGGATGCTAGGAAGTTAGCAGCTTCTTACAAAAACCCAGAATTTAAAAGTTTAATCTCAGTTCTAATCTCAGTTTCCTAGGTAAAGTCATGTATGTGCATGCATGCTAGGTCACTTCAGTTGTGTCCAATTCCTTGGTAAAATCATGTATGTGCATGCGTGTTAGGTCGCTTCAGTCATGTCCAATACAGACCCCATGGACTGTAACCCTCCAGGCTCCTCTATCCATGGGATTCTCCAGACAAGAATACTGAAGTGGGTTTGCATGTCTTCCCAACCCAGGGATTGAACCAGACTCTCTTAAGTCTCCTACATTGGCAGGCAGGCTCTTTACCACTAGCACCACCTGGGAAGTCTCCAAATAACGTATATTTTACTGTAAAAGGTACATTTTTACTTTAGTGACTGTGCTTTAAACTTAAGAAATATTAATTTGCAATCTAACAAGTTCAGTGATAGGACATTTTAAGTAGAGGATGATTTTCTGTCCTTGCTTCTTGTCCCATGCCCTCAGAGATAAGGCATAGGGATAGTTTCTTAGAGACTTTCCCCCTATGCTATGAAAACATGTTTTTTTCTTTTTTAGAATAAATAGCAAGATTTCATTATAGCTGTCATTGTATAACTTATAGATATCTTTCGGTGCTAATATGGACAGGATTGTATCTTTCTTAGTGATAGCAAAGGGATATTTCACGGAAGGAATGTACCATAATTTGTTTACACAGATCTCTGCTGATGGCCGTTGACATTTGCTTCTAATTTTTTAGCAACTATGTCAAATATGTTGAAATAAGACATCCCCTATACATGCCTTTTTATGCAAACTACTGGGATTTCTGTAGAACCATAAATAGAAGGGGTACCTCTGGCCCTCTAAGTTTTTATCAGTATTGCTCAAGCTCTGTTATTCAAAAAACATATGCAAAGTTATGCTCTGTGTACAAAGTAATTTACCTTTATAGAGTGAATGTGTGCCTTTTGATTATTTAAATATTTACTGTGGGCCTGCCCTGTGTTCATTAGGTGGGGAACTGAATGGTGGAAGGATCTTGTTCCTTCCTTGGGGACTCTCAGCCCATCCTGCAGGGGCCAGGTGGGGAAGAGTTAGGGTGCTAATGTCAGCTAGAGTCTTGAGGAAGGGAAGGAACTGGGCAGTTCTGCTCTGCCTTAGGGTGGTGTGCTGGGGTGGGGGAAGGGTGCTCAGGAATGCTGACTTTTGAAATCTGATGAGGTTTTTGCTGGGATTGTGAATTCTAAAAAGAGGAAGTACGGGGCAAAATTTCTTCACCCAGTGAGGGGGGAAAAGGCATTTTAAACTCCCAGATTCACCAAAAAAAAATAGACAAAAGCAACAACAAAAAGGACACTTCTACATCATTGTAGTTTACAAAGAAGCAGCAAAGGATATTGTAACAAAGTGCAGGTCAACTCTTCCCATCCCAGGCCCACCCTCCACTGTGTGTTTATTTAATATCTGTTCCCGTTCTAGGCTGTAAGCTTCTTGAGGCTAGGAGAGTGTCAGTCTCCTATGCTTATCCACGTTGTCCCAGGCTCATGCATATTGTCCAGGGTTTATCCATAGTGAAAATTCACTATAAATAGTGAATGATTGAGTCTTCTGATAGAACAAAGTCAGTCACTGGAGAGGAGTCACTGGGCTTCAGTGATCCTGAGGTGTGAAACAGCTTCTCGAGTTGGACCGGGCTGGTGCCGAGTGATTCCTGATGGAGAGAGGTGTGGAGGAGAGACCAGCTCGCTAGCTTTGAGAACCATAAAGGGGTCTGGACTTCAGCGTCAGACCGTGGGATGTCGCTGGAGTTTTAAGGAAGGAAGTAACATGACTAGCTTTGCATTTAGAAGGATGACCCTGGAGCATTAATCATGGAGGAGATGCTTGCAAAATGACCAAAAAGAAGAGGATGAGGGCTGAGCTAAGGCAACTGGGCAGGGAAGGGGGCAGGCCTTACAGGAATCCCCAGGGTCTGGTGACTAGATTTGAGGCAGCAGGGTGACTCCCGCGAACAGGGGTGCCAGTGACCAGAAAAGAATGGCACGCAGTCAGTTTCATCTGGGGGCCTGTTGGGCCTTTTTGTGGCAGATCAAGCTATTTTGTTCTGGAATTCAGGATACATAGATCAAGGCTAGAAATATGGCTCCAGGGGGTCTTTTAGCATCAAAGATGGAAAAAACCATATAAGTTGATGCTCTTCCCAGGAAACGCATGTTAAAGTGAGGAAGGAGGCAGGACTGAAGGTAAAGCCCTTCTCAACACAGCAGCCAAAGCAACAAGGAAACCCAGGGGTGTGAGGGGTGTGAGGTAGGAAGAGAAAGGGGTGTGAGACAGGAAAAGAAAGAAGAGTAGATGCTTTACAAGGAGCACAGTGCTGGATGTGACTCTCTGGCCTTTCCTGGAGAGGATGGAGCACAGTCCACTGGACATGAGAATAAGCAGGTCCTGGGTGCCCATCCTATAGGCTAATATTGATATTTTCCATTTTCAGATACATGGTTGGTAAAAACAAAATGGGCTTCCCTCATAGCTCAGTTGGTAAAGAATCTGCCTGCATTGTAGGAGACCTGGGTTCAATTCCTGGGTTGGGAAGATCCCCTAGAGAAGGAAATTGCAACCCACTCCAGTATTCTTGCCTGGAGAAGCCCATGGACAGAGGAGCCTGGCGGGCTATAGTTCATGGGGTTGCAAGAGTCGGACACGACTTAGCGACTAAAGAGAGAGACAGAAGAACAAAAGAAAACTAGAAAGACTGTTCAGGGAACAACATAAAAGTCTGAATGTATTAGATTTCATTTTCCATAGCTGTAAAAATCAAGGCATTGAATTAAATAGATTTTCAAGTCCATTTTAATTATATGTGTGTGATTGAGTGTGTTGTGCTTATACAAATATGTCTTTTTCTTGATATCTCAACTCTTTCACTGCTTTACTTTCTATCATGTTTCTTAGTGCATAAGGCACCTCCATATATACATGGTCATAATATTGAGATCTATGTAGGGATAGTTACTTTAATATTTTCTGGGTTAAAATACACAAATTGAACAATATAATGAACCACCATTTGCTCATTACTCACCTTCAATATTTTACAATACTTATTTCATTCACCACCTTTCATTCTTCCATTTAAAACAATTCTGCAGTATTTTAAAGCAAATCCAAAGTAAAATCTCACCTGTAAATATTTTACTGTGAATATCTGTCAGCTAGACTTGAAAGAAACATAACCAAAAGGTAAATGTTACTGCAAGGTTAGCAAAACCTTAATATCATCCCAACTCTTAGTTGTTTTTGTTGTTTTTAATATAACCCCAGTGCAGATATTGCCTGAGAATTTACAGTGATTGTTGGCAAGTATTATTACTGCCATTTTATATTTGTGAGAATGAGATGGAGGGATTGAGTAAGGGGGCCCAGCCACTTCCTTTCTCTGTTTCCCTTCATCCTCAGAGAAGCTTCTACCTAGTGACAAAATGGTAACATGTTTCAGATTAAAAAAAAAAAAAAAAAAACCACTGTATTCTACAACATCCGGAGGAAGAGAGGATGCTTCTTCAGAGCAAGGGCACTTTTCTTCCTTTGCATCTCATTATCCCTAGTTGGTTCCTCAACCGATGCCGTTGCCAGGGGGATTCTGTGTGCTGATTGGCTGTCTTCACTATGCTTATTACAGTCACCATGGCAAGGATAAGTTAACCAGATGGAGTGAAAATAGTTAGGGGGCATCTCTGGAGCTAGGAATGAGGTCAGTTCATTCCGGCCACCTAACCCTGTAGACACCGCAGTGGGAGAAGCTCAGAAGGATGGTGAAGCCACAGTGCCCACAACAGTATCTTCCAGTCACCCTTTCTTTATAAGCATCTTTGATGCTGAAGGCCTCCATGTAACAAGGGCATAGCTGGCACAGTGCCTCACACATGGTAAACTCCTAGCATAAGCAAACATTAAACGCATGTTGAATGATTAAGTCAACCGTGTGTATGTTCCTTACTCTGAAAGACAAGACATGCAGTTTGAAAATATTCTTGACCATTAACAGAATGCTACATTCACTTGGAAATTCAAAATTTTACAAGACGATTGAATTTTGCAAGGGATGGTGCTTAGAAATTGATCGATTCTTTTCAAATAAGATTTTGATTTTGAAATAATTTTAGATTTGCAGAAAAGTTGCAAAATTAGTACCAACAGTTCCATATACCGCTCACCTAGCTTCCTTTTTAACATCGTCCATTGCCATGGTAATGTCAAACCGAGGAAACTAGCATCAGTACCTTGCTAGCTAACTAAGCTCCAGACGTTTTTGGATTTCACCAATTTTTCCACTCACGTCCTTTTTCTGTCCCAGGATCTCATCCAGGATACCACAATGCTTTGAAATGATGCTGTGTTTGTAGTCCCAAGTTGTAGCACCCTGTCTCTAAAAATGAGGCAGGCGTGTTATTAGATATGAACCTGTATGGATTAAATCAAATTTTGACTATTCCAGATGCTTCCTTGGAAATTTTTGCCATTTGGCAAAGCCCTGTTGATAATCTTCCACCCGTGTGTGACAGAAGCTGACACAGCATCGCAATGACAAGCACAGGCCATGGAGAGACTCAGGCTTGTGCCTCAAATCTTGCTCTCCCGGCATTTAGCCCAAAGCCAGGCTTTGAGCAGGCTTCTTAATCTCCCTGTGCCTTATTTTCCTCATTTGTAAAAGAAAATACTATGGGTTTCTTTGGTGGGTCAGTGATGAAGAATCCGTCTGCCAAGGCAGGAGCCGTAGGTTCCATCCCTGGGTCGGAAAGATCTCCGGGAGAAGGGAATGGCAACCACTCCAGTTCTCTTGCCTGGAGAATCCCAGGGACAGAGGAGCCTGGTGGGCTGACGTCTGTGGGGTTGCACAGAGTCTGACAAGACTGAAGTGACTTAGCAGCAGTAGCAGCAGCATTATGCCTAAAAAAAACAATTTATACACCTTCACTAAAAAAATACCTTACCGCTAAAAATGCTCACTTTCGTCAGAGCCTTCAGTGAATGATAATCTTTATGCTGGTCGTGGGTCTTGCCTTGATGTTGGTGTCTGCTGACTGATTGGAGTGATGGTTGTTGAAGGTTGGGGTGCTTTGGCTATTTCTTAAAATAAGACAGCAGTGAAGTTTGCTGCATTGATGAACTCTTCCTTTCATGAATGATTTCTCTCCAGCAGGCAATGCTGTTTGATAGCATTTTACCCACAGAACTTATTTCAAAATTGGAGTCAGTCCTCTCTCACCCTATTGCTGCTTTATCAACTCAGTTTATGTCATTTTCAAAATCCGTTGCTATCATTTCAACAATCTTCACAGCATCTTCACTGAGAGTAGATTCCATCTCAAGAAACCACTTCTGTTGCTCATAAGAAGCAACTCCTCATCCCGTTTATATCTTATCATGAGGTTACAGCAGTTCAGTCACTTCTTCAGGCTCCACTTCTCGTTTTCCAGCTGTTTCCAGTACATCCACAGTGACCTCCTCCACTGGAGGCGTGGACATCTCAAAGTCATCCATGAAGGGTTGGAATCGCCTTCTTCCAGACATCTGCTTATGTTGATGTTTTGACTTCTTACCATTAATCATGAATGTCCTTAATGGCATGTAGAATGATGAATCCTTTCCAGAGGTTTTCCGTTTACTTTGCCTAGCCAGATCTATCAGAGGAATCACTGTCTATGGCCGCTATAGTCTTACAAAATATGTTTCTTAAGAAATAAGACTTGAAGGTTGAAACTGCTCCTTAATCCATGGCACAGGCTGTAGATAGATGTTATATTAGCAGGCAGGAAAACAGTATGAATCTCTTTGTCTCCATCAGAGCTTTCGGGTGACCAGGTGCATTGTCAATGAGCAGTCATATTTTGAAAGGAATCTTTTTTTTTCTGGGCAGTAGGCCTCAACAGTGGGCTTAAAATATTTGATAAGCCATGTTGTCAACAGACTGTCACCTCGGCTTTGCTGTTCCATTTAGAGAGCACAGGCAGAGTAGATTAAGCATAAATCTTGAGGACTCTAGGATTTTCATAATAGTGAAGGAGCATTGACTTGTCTTCAATCACCATTTGCATTAGCCCCTAACAAGAGGTTCACCCTCTCCTTTGAGCTTTGCAGCCAGGCCTTGGCTTCTCCTCTCTACCTATGGAAAGCCCTAGATGACATCCTTTTCCAATAAAAGGCTGTTTCACCTGCACTCAAAGTCTGCTGTGTACTGCCAGCACCTTCATTCATTATCTTAACTGGATGTTCTGGATAACTTGCCGCAGGTTCTACATCAGCACTTACTGTTTCACCTTGCACTCTGATGTTATGGAGACAACTTCTTTCCTTCAGCCTCATGAACCAAACGCTGCTAGTTTCAAAATTCTCTTCTGCAACTTCCTCACCTCCCTCTGCCTTCACAGAACTGAAGAGAGTTGGGGCCTTGCTTGAATTAGGCTTTGGCTTAAGAGGATGTTGTGGCTGGTGTGATAGTCTATCCAGACCATTACACCTTTCTCTGTGTCAGCAGTAAAATTGTTTACCGTTTTTAATCATTTGTATGTTCACTGGAGTAGCACTTTTAATCTCCTTCAAGAACTTGTCCTTTGCATTCACAAGTTTGGTTCGCTATTTGATGTAAGAGGTCTAGTTTTTAGTTTATCTTGGCTTTCAGCATACTTTCCTCACAAAGCTTTCATCATTTCTAGCTTTTGGTTTAAAGTGACAGGTGTGTGACTCTTCCTTCCACTTGTTCACTGAGAGGCTATTGTAGGATTTTTAATGAGCCTGATTCCGGGTTATGTCTATTGTGTGTATTGCTGTGTCTCAGGGACTAGGGAGGCCCAAGGCCAGGGAGAGAGATGGTGAATGGTCAGTTTGTGGAGCAGTCAAACTTCACATTTATCCATTAAGTGTGCTGTCTTATCTGGGCACAGTTTGTGGTGCCCCCAAACAATTGCAGGAGTAGCATCAAAGATCAGGGATCACAGATCACTGTAATAAAAATAATAGTAGTGAAAATGTTTGAAATATTGCACAAATTACCAAAATGTGGCACAGACACGAAGTGAACAAATGCTGTTGGAAAAATGATGCTAATAGACCTGTTTCATGTAGGGTTGCCACAAACCTTCAGTTTTTTAAAAATGCAATTTATGCAAAGCCCAATAAAGCAAAGTGCAATAAAATGAGGTCTGTCTGTACCTACTTTTTAGGATGGTTTAAGGATGGGGAGAGAATCTTTACAAAGTGCAAGGAATGCTGTCTCTAGCTATGTTCATGATTTATTCATATTATTTCAAGTATGAACTGCCTTGATGTTTACTTTTTTTTTAAGTTTTTTAATGTGAATTAATAATGTAAACCAAAGTCCAGAATAAATATTTGTGCTGTATAAGACAAACTTCTTGTAGATACTTTGAAGTACTACAGAAGGAACAGTTACATTTAACCAATTCATATTCTTATTACAGCTTTTGACTATGTTCAATTCAGATTTAGTTTTCTAGCCTTATTTACTACATTTTTTTTTTTTTTCCGTCAAGATCCTAGCGACTAATATCTTTACATAAATGTTAGAATGTCTTCTGGAGGGCGTGGGGATACACATTTCCCATCTTCTCCATTCTCTTCCATTCCCCACTGCATTTCTCCAAAACAAGTGAGTCATCAGGCACATACCTTGTATTCTTACGATGGTTTTGCAAGTACTCATTCAGATTTTTAATGCGATTTCCTGCTATTTTGTTTCATATGTGTCTGTTCTAATTTTCAATTGTTGTGTGTCTTTGTTAACTTCCTTGCTTTCTAGTATAACAAGATGTTCCCAGTAAATCTTTTACCTTTCCAGACCCAGATTTGTAATTAGCTTTTTCTCTAAAGGTCCCTGGTTCCCTTTAGTGGGAAATGATTCAGGGACCATGATCTGGACACGAGATACATAGAGTCAGCTTTCTGGGTCTCTGTGGGCTTTGCACCCTTTGAATCCGGATGCCAAATGGGCCAATGTGGAGAGCTGATTGTGTTCTCTGTACTGCGCCCTTGTATGTGAAGGACTTGAGCATACACAGAGTGTGAGGTTGGCTGGGGCTCCTGGAACTCATCCCCCAGGGCTTCCAAGGGCTGACTGGGTTTATGGAGATTTCTAGACCTTTTTCTGTGGTCTAGGAAGGAATTTATCTTATTAGTCTCTTGTGTCTTCAACTGTGTCTTCTTTTTCTCACACCAAAAATCTCAGTACAGTTGTCCCTTGTTATCTGTGACCCGTTGGTTCCGGGATCCTGTCTGCATACTCAGATTCGAGGATGTTAAAGCCCTGTGGTCAGCCTCTGATAACACCAACTAGCTACCCATTCTCATTTTATTTTATACTCTTGATAAGTGTTAAAGTGTTAGTCGCTCAGTCATGTCTAACTCTTCGCAACCCAAGAATGTAGCTCACAAGGCTCTTCTGTCTATGGAATTCTCCAGGCAAGAATACAGGAATGGGTAGCCATTCCCTTCTCCAGAGGACCTTCCCCACCCAAGGATCAAACCCAGCTCCCGTGCATTGCAGGCAGATCCTTTACTGTCTGAGCCACCAGGGATGTTTAAAAATTAATTTTGTTTTGAACTTGTGTAAAGTATCTGCTGCATTGGGTGTATCTGCAGAAATCTAACTTCTGTTTGTGTCCTCTTCCCCCTAAGAGGGTGCCATCGATGTCCATTAAGAAAAAAGTTATTGTTTATCCTTATATTTTGAATAAATATGCACAAATACAAATATACTTGTTCCCCTACTCTTTTTCTTAAACAGTAGGACACTAAGACATCGTCTTCCTCCTGCTTTTTTTTTTTTTTAATGTAATAGTATATCCTGGAGATGACCCCGCAGACATATGCAAAGATACTGTGTTCTTTTCTATAGCTCTTTGCTTTCTGTTGTTGGCTGTATCACTACCCTTGTCCATATTCTTTTTGTGTGTTTGTCAGTGTCTGTTTAGATTCCTAGCAGTGGGTTATGAGATCAAAAGGCAAATGGGTATGTAATTTTGCCAGGTATTGTCAAATTCCCTTCCTGGGATTGTGCGACTCTGCACTCCCATAGCAGTTTATGAGAGTGCTGGTTTCCTCACAGGCTTGCCAACTGAGAATGTTGTCAGACTTTGGGATTTTTGCCAATCTGATAGGCGCACAGTATCTCCGTGTAGTTTGCTGGCTGAATTCTGATGACTAGATGGGGCGTATTTGAAACAGTCTTGCGTCCCCTTCTTGTTGCCGCCTCCCCCCCACTCCCCCCCCAACCCCTCACTTAAGGGAGTAGTGTGGGTATTTGAAATACACGGTTGTCCTCTTGTTGATTTTTATTTAAAACACAGATTACCCCAGGTTTTCACCTTATAATTTTTATTCTAAGGTAGAACCAATATGTGGGTTGAGTCTCCCCATCTGCTTTTTCTTAGTTCTTCAAATTTAGATAAATTTAGGAATTTAGAAGTTGTTTTAGAAACTGTGAGCTTCTCTTTCTTCTATACCTTTCCTGTTCTCTCTACCTTGCTCCTCCTCCTAAGTCACTTGAGTCGTGTGACCCCATAGACGGCAGCCCACCAGGCTCCCCCGTCCCTGGGATTCTCCAGGCAAGAACACTGGAGTGGGTTGCCATTTCCTTCTCCAATTCAGGAAAGTGAAAAGTGAAAGTGAAGTCGCTCAGTGGTGACTCTTAGTAACCTGCATGGACTGCAGCCCACCAGGCTCCTCCATCCATGGGATTTTCCAGGCAAGAGTACTGGAGTGGGGTGCCATTGCCTTCTCCGCTCTACCTTGCTAGTGGAACTTATTTCAGATTACACAAGCCGACCCCCATACCCCCATGGTGTTACACAAGCCCAGTAGAGCAGACATTCGTTCTTGTGGTTCTTATATGCCTCTCCTGTCTCAGGCAATGCACTAGCATTGGGGGTGCAGGGTAGCTGACTTCAGGCTTGTCCTGGAAGGATGATGGAAGGTTTGCCAGTTTGAGAAGGGGAGGAAGATCATTTCAGGTCCAAGAAAGGGCCTGGGGAAGGATGAAAAGTGTGAGTGGTTGTAAGGAGGGTAGGTGGTGGGGGCGGGACTGGAGTTTGAAGGGTGGGTTGAGTGGTTTAGCGTCACTGTAGATGCCCAGATAAAATGTTGTCCTGGAAGCACTACAAGTAATGAGAGTCTTTGTTTGCTTTTAAGAGGAGAGAAATATCAGAGGCACAAATAACCAAAAACATATGATAAGATAGTCTCACTGGTAATTAAAGAAGGGCAGAGTTGAAAATGAGTTTGTTTTTTTTTTTTTTTTGTAATTTCAATAGGCAAAGTGAAAAAGGTTGATAAAAACCAGTACTGATGGAAATAGGGGTGAGGGGAGACAGGTTCTTTACTGTCTGTTGGACAGACCTCTCTGAAGGGGCAAAAAAGATGAAGATATTTGTGTCCCATGTAAATGCTCACTGAAGGGCAACCTCAGCAGAGGAGGATTTTAGTAGTCACATGGATAGGAGGACCTGTTCTGTGGGTGCAAGTCAGCTTCTTTCCCCAGCCACCCCTCTCTCTCATCCCTAAGGAGCTTATGAACAAGTAGCCATGGTGGCAGGGATGGAGGTTATGCATCACCTTCCATTCACCAAGGCCAGCCTGGCTACAGCCACTGATAAGTGCTAACCTGTCATTGCTTTGCCCTGTTGGAGAGGTCTGGCCACATGTCCTTCTTCACATGTCCTTGTCATCATTTTCCAGTCGTGTTCTTTCCAGTTCTCTGATCATCCAGCCAGATCATTGCTTACAGCCTATGAATCGGTACATGGTAGCATGGAAGGTAACATCTGGTTATTTCTCCTTCCTAGCTAAGTGAACCACCAAGTACATCGCTCATAGTTCTACTTAATGAATAATTAAAATTATTCTAATTCTTAGGATAGATTTCCCTTCACCGGCGTTGTCCCTGGATGTCCCTGAAAGGGGCTATATTGTTGCAGGTGTCCACTTTCAGGTAATGCCTGCGTTTGGTGCAGGACCATCTGTCATCATCATCATCCTTTAGTCACTAAGTCGTGTCTGGCTCTTTGCAACCCTATGGGCTGCAGCATGCCAGGCTTCTCTTTCTTTCCCAAAGTTTGCTCAGACTCATGTCCATTGAGTCTGTGATGCCATCCTACCATCTCCTCCTCTGTCACCCCCTTCTCCTCCTGCCTTCAATTTTTCCCAGCATCAGGGTCTTTTCCAATGAATCACTCTTTGAATCATGGGGCCAATGTATTGGAGCTTCAGCCATCTGTAGACCAGGCTCGAGTCTTATTCTATCACTTGATCATGAGGAATTCCCCCAAGAGGCCATAGGTTAGGCTAGGAGACAGAATGTAGTATTGCTGGAGTGGGAACCTTGGGCCATTTGGGCCACTTCTACAAGTAACTTGATTGGACCGTCACAGCCTTCTTGGGCCCCATCACATCTGTACCACTTTCATTTGATGATGGAGAGTTGCTGTGTGTGCCCAGCGTTATAGCCTGGTGAGTCTCAGGTAACACCCAGTTCATGAGGAACAGCTCAGGGTGCTTGGTAACTTAGTCCATGACTAAGTGTGCAAGCTCTGCTCAGGCTCAGTAGCAGGTAAAGAGCTGTTTCCCAAAGGAAGAGTTGGTATCCACAGAGGGTGGCAGGGCTTTGCTCTAGAATCCTACAGGCCTGTGCTGTGATGAGCCTACAGTTCAGTTCAGTTCAGTCGCTCAGTCATGTCCGACTCTTTGCGACCCCATGAATCGCAGCATGCCAGGCCTCCCTTTCCATCACCATCCCCCAGAGTTCACTCAGACTCACATCCTACAAGGTCCTGCCAAAGGCTCCAAACATCGTCCCCATGTGCTCCTGCCCTTCTGGCACCACTGGATATGCTGGATCATCATGGAAGTGGCAAAGCAGGTTGAACAGCAGCAGGACCGATTGCAGAGCCTCCCCTTGTTGTGGCGTCCACTCAAAACTAGCAGCTTTTTAGACCATTGGTAAAGGGACCGGGATATACTGTGTCCAAAATCCAAAGAGGCCCGTCACATTATGGAGGGCAACTTGCTTTATTCAATCTACCAGTTTAAATATTAATCTCATCCCAAAACACTTTCATAGAAACACCTAGAGTAATATTTAACTGAATACCTGGGCACCTCATGCTGAAATTAACCATCACATTTCCTTCTAAAAGTAAAATCAGACACTTTATCCGTATATAAACATGGTGATGTTGTTCTCCCTTTTGTTCTTGTTCAGATGAAAGTAACATGAGAGGATGAGCTCTTATATTTGATTATCTGACATTTATTTTAAACTATGATTTAGTCCTTCCTGCAGTTGGAAAGTTTGCTCTTCAAATACATACTATGGAAAGTTTGTACCTCCATTCTTGAAAAGTGATCATAGTGCAGGGAATAAAAGTTTATAGAGATGGTCTGTTTTCCTTGTTTATTGTTAGTGAACAATTAGATCTCATTGTCAGTAAAAATTGATGGCTGCAGCTTCCAAACTATTGAGCTTGTGCTAATAAATGCAACAGTTGTCCATAATTTGGTGGTAAATGACCTTTAAATGTAGATGTTTACAGAGACTGTCCTTGGGGAACAATTTAACTTCCAAATGACACCCATGAGTACTTGTTATCATTTAAATATGCTTCCTTTTGTCAATAGCAGAATAACAAATACTGGTTAGATTTCTAATGTTGATTCAGATACCAGGAAACCTGCTGAATAAATTAGTGTACATTTGATTTATATTGACCAAAATTTTTTACAGTGCTGTGTTACAGGTCAAGGTGACATGCATTTGAATGCATTTAGAGCAGAGGCCATGCTTGACTGACATGAATGCTTACCCTGTTTTTAATTAACTTTTAAATATTATCCTAAAATTCCTTCTCAACTACCAATTATTAGGTAGAGGATTGAAATTAACTTAGGACTCTGGTGGACACCTTATTTTAAAAATCAATAGTCTTGATCACTCCCATAAAAATTATTGGAGTAAATTATTGCTACATTTTATCTTATAATTTCTAGGGAAGTTAGATCTGTTTTTCTCACCGTAGACTGTGAATTTATTGTCTGCAGGTTTTCTATTGACGGTTTTGCAGAAATAATCTGAGAGCATGGAAAACATTTGGCAAAGTAATGAACGAAGTCTTATGTAGTACAGGAAGTATTTTATCAAGCAAACACATTTTTTTCAGTTCCATGAATTTTTTTTTTTTTTTTACTGATGTTGTATGTGCCTAGAAGGGGGATGGTTTTCACAGTAAAGATGTGGATTAATTTTGTCAGCCATTCATTAGTAGTCCAAAGTAGTATATGTTTTTGGGAAACTTTAATCAACACATGACTTGCTCTTTGAGAGAATATCTTCATAATGAATGCTGCTTCTTTTGCATATAAATATTGCTGGAAAGAAAGCATTTTGTTTTCAGTGTAGTTTTTTTCACTTATGTCCTTTGTAAGAAGGTTTACATAATTCAGAATTTTAGAACTGAAATGTGCAAAGGTTTTTATTCTTCTAAACTGTGAATATTTGTTATCAATCAAAGAGTGTGCTTTGGGAATTTTGGGATAACCTTCTGAGCTTTGCTTCTCAAGGAAAGGGAGCCCAAAGCTCCTCTATTTTAAGACTTTTCATGTGAACATTTACAGCTGTAAGCAGAACTACCCTCTAGAGCAGGGGTCCCCAACCTCCGGGATTTAATGCCTGCTGATCTCACCTTGGAGCTGATGTAATAATAGGTATAAAGCGCACAATAAATGTAATACACTTGAATCATCCTGAAGCCGTTCCTCCTGCCCTCACCCACCACCATCCGTAGAAAAATTGGCTTCCAGGAAACTGATCCCTGGTGCCAAAAAGGTTGGGACCACTGGTGTAGAGCAAAGAGGATAACAGCCCTGCCCCCCGCCAGTGAATGGCAGAGTCCTGGGATGTCGGGTTAGTTTCAGCCACACTGGAGCTTTCGGCCCAAGTTTCAGTGCCCAGAACAGCCTCAACCTCATATGGTCAACAAGGTCAGAAGAAGTGACAGTGTTGAAAATGCGAATAAGTGAGAAAAGGAAGTGGAGATAATAAAATTGAAAGTGGTGAGAGAATGACCCGTGTTCCCTGTGTGTATGAGATGAATCATTCAATAGCAGGAATGATTCGGAAGGACCGAGCGGAGAGTCAGGCAGTGTTACTCGTAAGTGGACAGACACTTGTGACTGACAGGTGGGAAGACTGGGGTGTCAGCAACAACCTCGGGACAAGGCAGGGAGTTGGAGAAAAAGGCCAGTGGTTGATGTGACAGTGCTGCTGGTGGATGATTCACTGGGATGCTGTCCAAAGGTGGGACTGAACTTCCAGTGTGAACAATTAGCTGCTAAAGCTGTGGTGCTCAGCTCTTGCTGCACTTTGGAATCACCTGGAGATCTTTATAAGCTAGAGATGCCTGGGTCCCACCCTCAGAGTTAGATGGGTCTGGAGCATGGGTTGAACACTGGACTTTTTTAAAGTCCCCTGGGTGATTCTGAACTGCACTAAAAGTGTCCCCACAATGCTTGTAGAGATCACTAAGGCAGGTCACTTGCCCCAGCACATCTTAATAGCAGAATTGGTTCTTAAGAGAAATTTCAGGCTCCACTCCCAGAGATTCTCAGGTGCAGCTAAGGTCCAGGCTTTGGTTGAGCCCGAAGGTTGAGCCCTTCAGGTGATTTTAATTTGTAGCTAAGCCGGCAAACTACGGAGTAGCTGGTTTTGAAAAAGACGCCCTGTAGAGTGTATATTTAGCATGAAGGAGAAACATCAGGTTTGTCTTAAAGCTCTAAAGGCTGATTTATATTCCGATTCAGCTGAAGTACACCTATGACTGAGTGCTTAAAACCCTCTTAAGTCTTTGGATCCATGAACAAATGAACTTAAGAAAAGCGTTCATGATGTCAGCAAGTTTGAGGAACTTCTAAGGCAAGTAAGTCGCTAGCAAGCTTTGGAGTGAAATGGATCCGGTTCCACGTTCTGACTTGTAACTTCCCAGCCAGGGAACTCGTCGTCACCCTCCCTTGGCTCCCTAAAGCGCTGGCCTCAGTTTCCTCTCAAGGACCCCATGGGACTCGCTGTGTGGGGCAGCTATTGTTATTTCTAATCCTTCTAATTAAATTTTTGCCAGTAGAGTTTACTATGTCATCAAATATTTTACCTTGCTTTCATCTATTAGGAAATTTTTTCACCTTTGAGTAGTTCCATATTTTATTCGCTGCTTTAAATGAATGATTGTTTTTTATTTATCTTAGATTTTTATTGTATTTATTTATTGAGTGATTTACAATGTTGTGTTAGTATCAGATATACAGCACAATGATTCAGTTTTTTATATATATATATATATATATATTCTTTTTCAGATTATTTTCTGAAATAGGTTGTTACAAGATATTGAGTATAGTTCCCTGTGCTATACAGTAGGTCCTTGTTGCTTGTTTATTTTATATATAGTAGTATGTATATTTTAATCCCAAACTCCTCATTATCCTCCCCTTTCCCTCTTGGGAACCATAAGTTTGCTTTCTATGTCTGTGGGTCCATTTCTATCTTGTAAATAAGTTCATTTGTATCTTTTTAAGTGAATTAATTTTCAAAAGCATTATCAATAGACTCTTGCAATGCTTTCAAATTAGAGAATGACATCTGAAGTGTGCTTATCACCCCATATGTAAAAATAAATGAAGAATGTTGATTATGTGGTCAAACAACCAATTTTTACAGCTGCTATCTATTGATTGATCACTGAGTGCCCGATGAAATTCCAGCCCCTCTCCTTCACCGTAGTCTCTTAACAGTGTTTGCAGGTAAAACTGAATTGCTTTCCTTCTTTCTCCTGATATAAAAAGGTCTTTGTAAGAAGTCAGACAGCCAAAGCTAAATCTGTGTTTTAGCACATGGCTCTGACCTGGCAGTGGGGCTGGGCCAGTCCCCACCCAGATCCATTCTTGTACTTTGCTCTGAGCTGAAGTAGAACTTTTGACTTCTGACTCATCAGCTTTAGCCAGGTTCAGATGACACCAGTTTGAGTAAATGTCATTATAACCTGGATTTTGTGTTAGAAGCTGCTTCTTCGGCCAGGGTTTGCTCCTTTAGTTAGTTCTGGGTCTAGAAAAGTTCTGTGGAGTTCATCTTTCTGTGATCTAGAAGATCCGTCTGAGTGATCTTTCTGTGATCTGACTGCGGAGGCTGACAGTCTGCTTTATTGGAAGCTTAGGTCAGAGTTCATGTGATTAGGGTGAGCACGTCTGTGCACAGGGTGCTGTGTAGGGCCTCAAGGGGGCTGGCAGGGAGAGCCCAGCATGAGTAGCAGGCACAGGCCAGAGCTGTGAGAGGGGGTGATGGGTGCGGGCTGGGGAAGCAGGCTTGGAGATGTGGAGTGTGAGGCTCAATTTCATCAGCCCTAGTATTTAGTTCAGAGAAGGCGATGGCACCCCACTCCAGTACTCTTGCCTGGAAAATCCCATGGACGGAGGAGCCTGGTGGGCTGAAGTCCATGGGATTGCTAAGAGTCGGACACGACTGAGCAACTTCACTTTGACTTTTCACTTTCATGCATTGGAGAAGGAAATGGCAACCCACTCCAGTGTTCTTGCCTGGAGAATCCCAGAGACAGGGGAGCCTGGTGGGCTGCCGTCTCTGGGGTCGACAGAGTTGGACACGACTGAAGTGACTTAGCAGCAGCAGTATTTACTTACACTCATTTATTCAGCCAGTGGCTCTTTTTCCTTTTGGCTGTGAGGCTTGTGGAATCTTAGTTCCCTGACCACGAATTGAATCCAGGTTCTTGGCAGTAATAGCGTGGACCAGCAAGGAACTACCCGACCTGTGGTTCCTGAAGGCCGCAGTACACCCTGTGTTGCACAGGGTACCAGGAATGCCATCACTTTGAGCAGTTTCTTTCCAAAACCGTCAAGAAATTCCAGAACTCTCATTCAGAAGATTCTTCCTGTTTGTGAACACCATGTAATCAACTAATCTTGTGTCACTTCATGGAGAGCTAAATGTATAACTACATTTATGATGATAAGCTTAAATGTGACGAACTGTTAACCTCAATTTTCTCATCTTTAGAACAGGTGAACAGTAATACCTCACCGTAAAGTCATTGCCAGTATTAAATGGCATGAGGCATGTGAACTGTCTGGCAAGATGTCTGCCTCAGATTACATTTAGTGCAAAAAGAACCGCCACTGTAATCAGGCCTCTCTCTGCCTTCACACCTTAGCTCCGTCCTTCTCTGAAAGCCAGGTACTACGCAGTGTAGAGGCCTGTGTGAAAGACAGCCAGGACCAGGACCTTCCAGGTTTCCTTGCTATCTAAGTGCTCCCTGGGGAAACCAGGGAGCATTGAATGGATGCGATTGTCCAAGTAGAAAGGAAAATTGATGTGTGTCCTTGGGTGCTCACCAGTATCAGCGTGTTCTGCTTAATACTGCCCCATACAGCATGGCACATCCCAGATGATGCTAGTGGTAAAAAACCCACCTGTCAGTGCAGGAGACAAGAGAGATGCAGGTTCAATCCATGGGTGGGGAAGATCCCCTGGAGGAGGGCATGGCAACCCGCTCCAGTATTCTTGCCTGGAGAATCCCATGGACAGAGGGGCCTGGTGGGCTACAGTCAGGATCACAAAGAGTCAGACACGAATGATGTGACTTAGCCCCATGGACCATACAGAATGAGAGCCAGCTTTTGTGAATGAGGCAGATACTTATGTTTATTATGTAACCTTGACCTCCTTGAGAGGACTTTCATGAGAAGGGAAGTAGCAATACCACTGAAGAGTGGACCTTGGATGCCTTCCAGCCACTCTCTAACCATGTGTTTAATGGTCTCCAGTTGTTTAAATCCTCTGAGCTTTGGCTCCCATAAATAGGGATAATAGAAATGGCTTCATATCCATTTGGGATTATTTTAATCAAATGAAATAATAGGTATAAATCCCTTAACGTGTGATTGGTTCTGTAGTAATTAGTTTTTGGCATTTTTTTCTAAAAATTTAAATCTACATGTTGGATTTCTATGGCAAGTTCCCTGAGTTAAGCTTTTGTGGGATTTCTGATTTGAATACATTTGATACTGTAACCCCCTCTCCTGATCCTTCTCTTTACCACCAAAGCAAAACAAAAACAACAAAAATAATGCCTTTCAAGTAAATATTTGATAGAAATTCCAGTGTAGCAAAGGGATTTGGGATTCATGAAGTTGAATTCAAGTTTGACCTATATTTGTTTTATTCATGAACTGTTTAGAACTTTCTCATGTCCAGTAGATGCACTCCATCAAAACCAATTAATGATAAAGTTTTACCAAATGCAAAATTTGGTGCCATGAATAAAGTTTGTTTAGAACTTGAGAGCTCAACTATTATGACTTTGTTTTGATGGGGAAAAAGTAGATGAGTCTTACGGATTGGCCGTGCAGATATGCAGTTCTAAAAAATCTCCTTTTAATATTTTCCCATCATTTGCTTGAGGCCTATGGAACAATGGACTGGTTCCAAATGGGGAAAGGAGTACATCAAGGCTGTATATTGTCACCTTGCTTATTTAACTTATATGCTGAGTACATCATGTGAAATTCCAGACTGGATGAAGCACAAGCTGGAATCAAGATTGCAGGGAGAAATATTGATAACCTGAGATATGCAGATCAGTCAGTTCAGTTCAGTCGCTCAGTTGTGTCTGACTCTTTGCAACCGCGTGGACTGCAACATACTAGGCTTCCCTGTCCATCACCAATGCCCAGAGCTTATTCAAACTCATGTCCATCACGTTGGTGATGCCATCCAACCATCTCGTCCTCTGTCATCCCCTTCTCCTCCTACCCTCAATCTTTCCTAGCATCAGAGTCTTTTCCAATGAGTCAGTTCTTCGCATCAGGTGGCCAAAGTATTGGAATTTCAGCATCAGCATCAGTCCTTCAAGTGAATATTCAGGACTGATTTCCTTTAGGATGGACTGGTTGGATCTCCTTGCAGTCCAAGGGACTCTCAAGAGTCTTCTCCAACACCAAAGTTCAAAAGCATCAATTCTTTGGTGCTCAGCTTTCTTTATAGTCCAACTCTCACATCCATACATGACTACTGGAAAAACCATAGCTCTATACCAGTGTATGGAGAAGGCAGTGGCACCCCACTCCAGTACTCTTGCCTGGAAAATCCCACAGGCAGAGGAGCCTAGTAGGCTGCAGTCCATGGGGTCGCTAAGAGTCGGACATGACTGAGCGACTTCACTTTGACTTTTCACTTTCATGCGTTGGAGGAGGAAATGGCAACCCACTCCAGTGTTCTTGCCTGGAGAATCCCAGGGAGGGGGAGCCTGGTGGGCTACCGTCTATGGGGTCGCACAGAGTTGGACACGACTGAAGCGACTTAGCAGCAGTAGCAGCATACCAGTGTATATGATTATACAGTGGAAGTGACAAACAGAGTCAAGGGATTGGATCTGATAGACAGAGTGCCTGAAGAAGTATGGATGGAGGTTCGTGACATTGTACAGGAGGCAGTGATCAAGACCATCCACAAGAAAAAGAAATGCAAAAAAGCAAAATGGTTGTCTGACAAGGCCTTACAAATAGCTGAGAAAAGAAGAGAAATGAAAGGCAAAGGAGGAAAGGAAAGATATACCCATTTGAATGCAGAGTTCCAAAGAATATCAAGGAGAGATAAGAAAGCCTTCCTCAGTAATCAGTGCAAAGAAATAGAGGAAAACAATAGAATGGGAAAGACTAGAGATCTCTTCAAGAAAATTAGAAATACCAAGGGAACATTTCTTGCAAAAATGAGCGCAATAAAGGACAGAAATGGTATGGACCTAACAGAAGCAGAAGATATTAAGAAGAGGTGGCAAGAATACACAGAAGAACTATACAAAAAAGATCTTCACCACCCAGAAAACCACAATGATGTGATCACCCGTCTAGATCCAGACATCCTGGAATGCAAAGTCAAGTGGGCCTTAGGAATCATCACTATGAACAAAGCTAGTGGAGGTGATGGAATTCCAGTTGAGCTATTTCAAATCCTAAAAGATGGTGTGAAAATGTTGCACTCAATATACCAGCAAATTTAGAAAACTCAGCAGTGGCCACAGGACTGGAAAAGGTCAGTTTTCATTCCAATCCCAAAGAAAGGCAATGCCAAAGAAGGCTCAAACTACTGCTCTCATCTCACATGCTGGCAAAGTAATGCTCAAAATTCTCCAAGCCAGGCTTCAACAGTATGTGAACTATGAACTTCCAGATGTTCAAGCTGGATTTAGAAAAGTCAGAGGAACCAGAGATCAAATTGCCAACATCCGTTGGATCATCAAAAAAGCAAGAGAGTGCCAGCAAAACATCTCCTTTTGTTTTATTGACTACGCCAAAGCCTTTTACTGTGTGGATCACAACAAACTGTGAAAAATTCTTAAAGAGATGGGAATACCAGACCACCTGACCTGCCTCCTGAGAAATCTATATGCAAGTCAAGAGGCAACAGTTAGAACTGGACATGGAACAACAGACTGGTTCCAAATCAGGAAAGGAGTATGTCAAAGCTGTATATTGTCACCCTGCTTATTTAACTTACATGCAGAGTACATCATGTGAAATGCTGGGCTGGAAGAAGCACAAGCTGGAATCAAGATTGCTGGGAGAAATATCAATAACCTCAGATATGCAGATGACACCACCCTTATAGCAGAAAGCAAAGAAGAACTAAAGAGCCTCTTGATGAAAGTGAAAGAGGAGAGTGAAAAAGTTGGCTTAAAACTCAACATTCAGAAAATTAAGATCATGGCATCCAGTTCCATCAGTTCATGGCAAATAGATGGGGAAACAATGGAAACAGTGAGTGACTTTATTTTCTTGGGCTCCAAAATCATTGCAGATGGTAACTGCTTGCTACTTGGAAGAAAAGCTATGACAAACTTAGTATATTAAAAATCAGAGACATTACTTTGCCCACAAAGGTCCGTCTAGTCAAAGCTATGGTTTTTTCAGTAATCATGTATGGATGTGAGAGTTGGACTATAAAGAAAGCTGAGCACTGAAGAATTGATGCTTTTGAACTGTGGTGTTGGAGAAGACTCTTGAGAGTCCCTTGGACAACAAGATCCAACCAGTCCATCCTAAAGGAAATCAGTCCTGAATATTCATTGGAGGGATTGATGCTGAAGTGGAAGCTTCAATACTTTGGCTACTTGATGTGAAGAACTGACTCATTGGAAATGATCCTGATGCTGGGAAAGATTGAAGGCAGGAGGATAAGGGGACAACAGAGGATGAGATTGTTGTGTGGTATGACCAACTCAATAAACATGAGCACGCTCTGTGAGTTGGTGATGGACAGGGAAGCCTGGCATGCTGCAGCCCATGCAGTTGCAAAGAGTCAGACATGACTGAGTGACTAAACTGAGCTATGCATTCTAAGGGGAGTACAGTGGGACAGAAAGTGTCTGGTCTTGAAGCTAACCCCGAGCTGGGTGCTCACCTGGATCAGCCTCTTCATGCAGTCTCCTCATTCAGAAGGTTGCAGGAATGCTGGCACCATGAATCTTGAGGATAAATATGTAACTGAAATAATAAATGAAAAGCACATTGTATGGTGCTGGATATATAATAAAAAATAGTCACTGTTACTATCCTGGCTCCGAAAAAAAGGAGAGTGATAGATTTCTTTATTGCAGCAGCTCACAAAAAGCGCGTGTTTCCCCTTTTCACATATCTTCTCTACCTCTGGCCTAGGCATCCCTGCTTTCCTGCTCAGTGCCACCTGCCCAGGGGTTCAAATCCCTTGGAGTTTACAGCGCACAGGAGGAAACTGTTTGGCCTGCCAGGTAGATTGCACATAAGCCTTCTGTCTGGAGCTTATAATGAAGAGTGCTGTGATTCTCACATTGTGAGAGGTGTGTGTAGAGTTATTCTTGTTGGGACCAATGTGCCAGCAGCCCCCGTGAGCAGGGCTCCCCCTGAACCAGCTGGACCCTAAGGGCTCTAGCCTTGTTGCTGCCCAAGTGATGATGGTGGAGGGGTATTATCTAGTACCATGTGGGAAGTTCCTGGAATTTGGAGTCATATTTGGAAGCTCTGCACCCAGTTCACTGGGAGTCTAATTTAGACAACCAAAGAGTTTTCCAGTATTGCTATTAAACACTGGAGAGGAACTTGAGACAGAAACTCGGTACCAGGGATATAGCTCATCAGAGAATGAATTTTGCTCATTGGAGGAAGTGTTTTGTAAGCATTAATGTCCAGTAATGTGCAGAGTTAAAATATAGGAAACATTCTCATATTGAATACGGGTATAGAAAAGGGTAGTGCTAGTGATAAGAACCTGCCTGCCAATGCAGGAGACATAAGATTCACGGGTACAACCCCTGGGTTGGGAAGAGGTCCTGGAGGAGGGCAGCCCACTGCAGTGTTCTTGCCTAGAGAATTCCATGCACAGGGGAGCCCATCGGGCTACAGTCCATGGGGTTGCAGAGAGTTGGACATGACTGAAGTGACTTAGCATCTATGTGTGCGTGGAACCAAAAGTTCCAGGAAAAGTTTTATTAAATAATAATAATGAAAAATGATTTAAAATCTTGTGTGTGTTAATATTATGTGAAAAGTAGACTAAGTGCTTCTTCTGTTTGATTTGTCCAGTGTTTGCTTCCTTTGGCTCCCCTGGCTCTATGCAGGAACACCTCCTGGCCAGACACAGAACTGCAGAGCTATGACTTTCTTCCTGAGTTTCCTCGCCCCATTTAGTATTTTTGCCTTCTAAGCAATCCCACTGATGTTCCTCAAGTGATGTATGGGCTGTTCTTAAATGAATGTGGGTAGGCCCTTGATCCTCAATGGCTTCCATATTGTCATTTTGAAAGTATATATTTTCCAGATTTTTAGATTTGGAGAGTTTTAAAAAGCAGCATTTGCTTTATGTTAGAGATATTTTCTAACATTTGTTTAGCTTTTGTTTTAGCATCAGTTTATATAAAAATAAAGAAACATTAGTCTTTGAAAGTCCCTTAACATTATTTGAACTAGTCAGTTGCTTAGTTAATATATTCATAACATTGTAACAGTTCATTTTTAGGGATAGTTCCATGAAAGATAGATGGAGATGGTTAATGGTGACTGCCTTTTAACCTCTTGTGCTCTTAGCCTTAACATATAAAAGAATCAAAGCTTTTATCTCTTATAAAGTAGCATAATTAATCAATATAACTTAGTAAATCAAGTCTTCGAATGCCTGCTTGGTGCCCACTCTGGGCAACTGATAACAATAAGGCATGATTCTAACCCTCAAGGAGTTTGCAGTTTAGTTCCACACATATGACTCAGCACTCATGAAGCTACAGTGAACGCTTTATGATAGTATGTAGGAAAGTGACAAGGTGTATTGAATGGAGGTTTTGAGAATGGCATCAGTGAGGACTGAAGTACTGGGAAGACTTCCTACAAGGAAGTGGGCTTATGCTGCACTCTGAAGTGTAGGTAGGATCTAAATAAGCATATGGAAAGGGTAAGGCTTTTGTGAAGGACCGCCCCCCCCAACCCAAGTTACAAACATGAAAATGAATTTATGTGATGGGAGATGGGAAGAGAGCAATGTCTGGTGTGCAGGAGGTCATGGTGAGTGGAGAGTGAAGGACTCCAGGTGCCTGGGGCTGAGCCTGGCATCAGAGGTCCCTGTGGAGGACTGCCGTTTTCTATTTCTCCTGGAGGGTGACCACCAGCAGTGTTGAGGCGTCAGAGTCCATTCCACTCTCGAAGGTTGGCGGGGAGAGGAGGGCACGTTTCAGTAGGTGGAATGTCTGAATTGCTTGGGGGTGGAGAGGAGAGACCGCCCGTCACCAGTGTCAAGTAAGAATGGGATTGGAAACTGTGAAACTGTGAAATCTGATAACTTTATGCAGAAATAGATATCTCCATATCACCTACCTGGTGCCGGTAAGTAATATCTCCATATCTAGAAGACAGTTTTAGGTTATAACCGTAGAGATTGCCAGGAGAAATACCAATAATCTCAGATATGCAGATGATACCACTCTAATGGCAGAAAGTAAAGAGGAACTAAAGAGCCTCTTGATGAAGGTGAAAGAGGAGAGGGAAAAAGCTGGTTTGAAACTCAACATTCAAAAGAAACTAAGATCATGGCATCTGGTCCCATCCCTTCATGGTAAATGGAAGGGGGAAAAGTGGAAACAGTGGCAGATTTTATTTTCTTGGGCTCCAAAATCACTGTGGACGGTGACTGTAGCCATGAAACTAAAAGATATTTGCTCCTTGGAAGAAAAGCTGTGACCACTCTAGACAGCATATTAAAAAGCAGAGACATCACTTTGCCAACAAAGGTTCATCTAGTCAAAGCTACAGTTTTCCCAGTAGTCAGGTATGGATGTGAGAGGTGGACTATAAAGAACACTGAACACCAAAGAATTGATGCTTTTTAACTGTGGTGTTGGAGAAGACTCTTGAGAGTCTTTGGATTGCAAGGAGATCCAACCAGTCCATCCTAAAAGAAATCAGTCCTGAATATTCATTGGAAGGACTGATGCTGAAGCTGAAGCTCCAAAACATTGGCCACCTGATGCGAAGAACTGACTCACTAGAAAAGACCCTGATGCTGGGAAAGATTGAGGTCAGGAGGAGAAGACTGTCACAGAGGATGAGATGGTTGGATGACATCCCCGACTCAATGAACATGAGTTTGAGCAAACTCCAGGAGATAGTTTAGGAGAGGGAAGCCTGACGTGCTGCATTCTGCTGTTGCTGCTGCTGCTGCTAGGTCGCTTCAGTCGTGTCCGACTCTGTGCGACTCCATAGACAGCAGCCCACCAGGCTCCTCCGTCCATGGGATTCTCCAGGCAAGAGTACTGGAGTGGGTTGCCATTGCCTTCTCCGTGCTGCAGTCTACGGGGCTGCAAAGAGTCAGATACAAGTTAGTGAGTAAACAACGTAAGTCTGTATGTGCATTTTTGTAAAGTACCTATCTTTGTTGTGGACGAGGTTCATTCTTTATTTTGCAACATCTAGACTTTCTAGATGTCCTGAAGTGACAATGCATGATAAAAAGTAAAGCTAATGAATTCACCCATTTGTAAATATCTTTGTTACAATTAATTTTTTTAAAAAGGCAGCATTTCAGGCATGGACTTGCTAAACCATCAGGACTCGTTCAGTAGGTTGGCAGCAGAGGGGCAGAAGGAAGTATAAAGGGAGGCATGTATGTGGATGTGTTTAATAACAACTGAGTGTCAATGTCTTTTCTGTCCTATACGAATGCATTGTTAAGTAACTCAGTGGGAACATACCTTCTTGCTAATACTTTAATAGTTTAGGTGGACGGTGAATCCTCCTAGAAGCATTGTACTTTGTCTACTCTATTGCTTTATGACTCATTTTTAAATTGAACGTTAAGGGAATGTAGTATTTAAATCATAATTCTGCCACTATCTTTATCTAGAGGCCCTTTGCCATTTTTGTCTTTTCTGAAATTTTTGTCACCAAGCAAGGCAGGGTTACATTTCTTTTTTCCTTCTGGATTGAGTTGGTGTAATGTGTTCTTCGGAGAAGGCAATGGCACCCCATTCCAGTACTCTTGCCTGGAAAATCCATGGACGGAGGAGCCTGGTAGGCTGCAGTCCATGGGGTCGCTAAGAGTCAGACACGACTGAGCAACTTCACTTTCACTTTTCACTTTCATGCATTGGAGAAGGAAATGGCAACCAACTCCAGTGTTCTTGCCTGGAGAATCCAAGGGACGGGGGAGCCTGGTGGGCTGCCATCTATGGGGTCGCACAGAGTCGGACACGACTGAATCGACTTAGCAACAGCAGCAGCAGTGTGTTCTTGGTTATCAAAATACCTGTAGCTTTGGGACCTTGCTTAGCTGGTAAAAAATCTGCAATGCAGGAGACCCTAGTTCAATTCCTGAGTTGGGAAGATCCCCTGGAGAAGAAAACGGCTACCCACTCCAGTATTCTGGCCTGGAGAATTCCATGGACTATGTAGTCCATGGGTTGCCAAGAGTCGGACACAGCTGAGTACCTTTCACACTTTGGAATCTTGAAATGGTAAATATTCATGATGTGTGAAAAAGCAGGATGCATATGAAAGCTGGAAGGACACATCAAATAGTAAACTGCTTGTGCTTATGCATGACTTTTGTTTTTTGCTTCTTGTGTTTTTTGGTTTCCTATTATGTACATATTAACTTTCAAGAAATAAATGATATTTTAAAAACCTTAATAAGAGAGAAACAGGGCTGCAGATCGTATTTCTGCACAGTGTAGTGACATGAAAATGAGGATATCATGTTCATTAAACTTAACCTTGATGTACAGAATGTTTCCAAAAGGGGTTGATTTCCTAATGAAGGAAATGTAAGAGATGCAGATTCAATCCCTGGGTTGAGAAGATCCCCTGGAGGAGGTCATGGTAACCCATTCCAGTACTCTTAACTGGAAAAGTCCATGGACAGAGGAGCCTGAAAGGCTACAGTCCAGAGAGCCACAAAGAGTCAGACGTGAGTGAAGTGACTTAGCATGCACAAAAGCCTCATTTCAGTTCAGTTCAGTCACTCAGTCATGTCTGACTCTTTGCGACCCCATGGATTGCAGCACGTCAGGCTTCCCTGTCCATCACCAATTCCTGGAGCTTGCACAGGCTCATGTCCAGCGAATTGGTGATGCCATCCAATCATCTCATCCTCTGTCATCCCCTTCTCTTCCCGCCTTCAATCTTGCCCATCATCATGGTCTTTTCTAATGAGTCAGTTCTTTGCATCAGGTGGCCAAAGTATTGGAGCTTCAATATCAGTCCTTCCAATGAATATTCAGGACTGATTTCTTTTAGGATGGACTGGTTGAATCTGCTTGCAGTCCAAGGGACTCTCAAGAGTCTTCTCCAGCACCACAGTTCAAAAGCATCAATTCTTTGGTGCTCAGCTTTCTTTATAGTCCAACTCTGACATCCATACATGACTACTGGAAAAGCCAGAGCTTTGACTAGATGGACCTTTGTTGGCAAATAACTGTCTCAGCTTTTTGGTGTGCTGTCTAGGTTGGTCATAGCTTTTCTTCCAAGGAGCAAGCTCTTTTAATTTCATGGCTGCAGTCACCATCTGCAGTGATTTTGGAGCCCAAGAAAATAAAGTCTGTCACCGTTTTCATTGTTTTCCTATCTGTTTGCCATGAAATGATGGGACCGGATGCCATGATCTTAGTTTTCTGAATGTTTTTTACCCTGTGTCCAAGGGCAAAGCAGAAGCCCCAGCAAGATGGTAGGAGGGGTGAAATTGCATTTAGAATCAAACCCTATACCTGCCAGAAATGCTCAGAGGGCTCAAACAAGACTTTGTGCACACCAGGAGACCCCACAGAGACTGAGCCAGACCTCCCTTTGAGAGTTGGAGTGTCTTCTGTGGAGATACGGGTCAGCAGTGGCCTGCTCCAGGAGCAGGGGCTCTGGGTGCAACAGACCTGGGTGTGGCATAAGCCCTCTTGGAGGAGGTCGCCATTAACCCCACCAAAGAGCTGCTAGAACTTACGCAGGACTGGGGAAACACTTTTGGAGGGCACAAACAAAACCTTGTATGCACCAGGACCCAGGAGAAAGGAGCAGTGACCCCACAAGAGACTGACCCAGACTTGCCTGTGAGTGTCTAGGGGTCTCCAGCGGAGGTGTGGGTTGGCAGTGGCCTGCTGCAGGGTTGGGGGCACTGAGTGCAGCAGTGCATGCATGGGACGTTTTGAAGGAGGTCATCATTATCTTCACTACCTCCACCATAGTTTGGTCTCTTGTCAGCAACAGGGAGGGAACCCAGCCCCGCCCATCAACAGAAAATTGGATTTAAGATTGACTGAGCATGGCTCTGCCCATCAGAACAAGACCCAGTTTCCCTCTCAGTCAGTCTCTCCCATCAGGAAGCTTCCATAAGCCTCTTATCCATCAGAGTGCAGACAGAATGAAAACCACAATCACAGAAACCTAATCAAACTGATCACAGGGACCTTGTCTAACTCAATGAAACTATAAGCCTCATTTAGTGATTAATTAAGACATGGCTTCCCTTGGTGGCTCAGGGGTAAAAAATTCTCCTTGCAGTCCAGGAGCCACAGGAGATGAGGGTTTGATTCCTGGATTGGAAGATCCCCTGGAGAAATCATGGCGCCCCACTATGGTATTCTTGCCTGGAGAATCCCACGGACAGAAGAGCCTGACGGGCTACAGTCCATAGGGTTACAGAGTCAGACATGGCTGAAGCAACGTAGCGTGCACACAGGGGACTATTGTGGTGGGCCAGGCTAGGGTAGGGCGTTGGAGAAATGACTAGATGAAGGTTTGGATTGGGCGGTACTGTGAAGTGGACATGAGAGATTCCAGAACAGTGGTCTTGAGAAACTGTCTGGGATGGGTAACTAAGGGAGAAAGGTAAATACAAGAATAAAATGTAGCGTCCCCCACCTCTGGTCTCTTCACTTGGCACTCTCTGCCCTATATGCCTGAATGTACGCCAAGCCCTCTGTTGCTGGAGGACCTGGGCTTCTCACGCCTCTGAATCTCATGTTCTTCAGTCTGCAAGAAGCCTACCCCACTCTCCCACCTGCAGTTGCTTTGCTTGTGTTTTCCCTTTCTGAACCAGTTCCAGTTTCACTTCCTCCTAGGAGCCAGAGATGAGACTTTCACCTTTGCCCCAGAGTTGGCTTCTTATTCCTTCGACTGTGTCTGCAAGTCTGTAGGCCAGGCCCTGAAGGTGGCTTCACACATGTCCACTGCTTGGATGATGCCTGAGGCTCAATGTGGTTCTGGACAGGAAAGGCAAGGGGAGAGGGCTGTTACCTGAAAACTGTGTTTGCGTCTTGGTGGATGTTGAGCCAACAGATACAGCCAAACCACAGATCCGGAGAAGGAAGGATTTATTGGCTCGTAGCAAGTTAGGAGAACACCAGGAATCTTTCCCAAAGCAATGTCTCCCTGGACAGCAAAATTGGGGAAGTTTTCAGCTGAGGATACGTGTGTGTTCATAAAGGAGCTTGAGCAGAGAATTCACATAGAATTGGGGTGAAAGTCCACAGAGTCCTAGCTTTAGTGGATCGAGGTCAGGAGGGTCAACGCCATCATTCCATCCTCCATGTGGTGGGAGTGTTAGTTCCTGCAGAGCTCTAAGACTGTATCAGATTGTGATGTGTATCCCTTAAGGAGGAACTGGGACTCTAATTGCTGAACTATTGTTTCTTGATGGCTTTTCCTTTGTTTCTGCTTTCTCTCACTCCCCTTATGATCATTGATGAACATGTTCAAGGACAAGAATCTTGGCCAGCCTTGGATCACAAAATGGCTGAGGCCAGAATGGTTTCTCTAATGTCAAGAAAGTCATGCCAGGGACTTCCCTGAATGTCCAGTGGTTAAGACTCTACGCTTTCACTGTGGGGTGTGTGTGTTTAATACCTGGTTTGGGAACTAAGATCCTACGTGCTGTGGCCAAAAAAAAAAAAAAAAGCAAGCCATGCCTGGTTCTCCTTCTGCGGGGGGTGGGGGGGGGCTACCCTATCTGCTTACAGCGTCCTATGACAGAATCACGGTCCACCAGGGAGGATCCATGCACAGTACAGCTGCCATGAGCCAAAGAATTCCTGGATAGTGAGAGAGCATCCTCCTTGGGACCAGGGGTGGGAGAATGGTATTTTGAGGGGGAGGTTGGTGCCACGCCCTTTTTTGGTCACAGAGCTTGATACATAGGTTTCCGGCCCTCTCTTCCAAGTTCCTGATTCGTTGTCAGCCCAGTGGCAGCACATGGGTAGGCAAGGCCTGCTATGTGGTTGGGGGCCCGGCGGTTGTTCTAGAGTGAACAGAGAGGTCAGGAGGACAAAGTGAGGATGAGGAACCTTCGAGGAGACGTTTCAGCGTGGGGGTTGGAAGTCGGGCTGCAATGAATTGGGGAAGTTGGAGACGGTGCGGAAAATGGAGGGTGGGCCCTTCCAGGTGCTCTGACAGTGAAAGGAGGGAGAGAAAGCCCAGCGATAAGAAGGAAAGCAGGGTCAGATCAAGGCCCTTTCTAAATCAGAACTTCAAGGGCGAGGGGTGGGACACTGGAGTGAGAGCCTGAGGATTCTGAAAGTGGGAGAGAGGATGGAAAGGGGGCTTCCTGCCAGGCAGACTGCTGTTCTCGGAGTTGCTTTTCTTTTGACCAACTTGTGCAGATGACTCAGCCGTGCAAAGATCGGCACTGTGAGTAGAGAGCACATCATCTAATAGAAATGTAACGCAAACTACATAGGATTTAAAATTTTCTAGTAGACGTATTTTTAAAAGTGACAAGAAACGGGTGAGATGAATTGTAGTAAATTTTATTTAGCCCAGTAAATCCAAATAGTATTTAACTCATCATCACTATAAAATTATTAATGAGATAGTTTATGTTTTGTAGTAGTTCTCTAAATCAGATGTGTTTTACACTTAGAGGATGCCTCCCTTGGGACAAGTCACGTTTCAGATGTCCAATAGCAGTTTGAGTGCTGCCATACTAGACAAGGCAGGTTTGGAGAGTAGAAGTCAAGATATTCATTTCAGCTACTGGTGAGAATTTAATCTCACCATTATTTGTCTATATGGTCAAGCTGAGTGCTTTCCAGGCTCTTAGTTTCTGCTCAGGTAAGGTTATGTCATGCTTGTGGTTGAGCTGGCCTTGGGTAGCTGGAGCTGTGGAACTAGGAAGCTGTATTCAAGGCAGCTCAAGTCACTCTTCAGCTCAGTTCCCAGCTGCAACCACTTACTAGCTGTGACTCACAGAGCAAGTTACTTTACCATTCCATGCCTCCGTTTCCTGGTCTCTAAAATGGGAATAGTAAATGACAGTCTTTATTATATGAAATTCTGTACTCGTGTCATAGAGTTGTTGCAAAAGTACGTGTGAAGGGCTGACCTATACTTAAGGCCTAACAAAGTTTAAAAGAGGATGTTCAGATTACTCTGTGTCAGTGTTAGCCATCATTATAGATTTTTTAAAATAAACTTTTCTAGGAATTAGAACTTTATGAAATGTTTCTCGAGGTTGGAGTTTAAACAAAACACCACCTCCTTCAGTCTTGTATTTTCCTTTCGAAAAATATGAAGGCATCCGTTCAGTTTTAGTCGTGTCCGACTCTTTGCGACCCCTTGGACTGCAGCACGTCAGGCCTCCCTGTCCATCACCAACTCCCGGAGTTTACTCAAACTCATGTCCATTGAGTTAGGGATGCCATCTAACCATCTCGTCCTTTGTCGTTCCCTTCTCCTCCTGCCTTCAATCTTGCCCAGCATCAGGGTCTTTTCCAACAAATCAGTTCTTTGCATCAGGTAGCCAAAGTACTAGAGTTTCAGCTTCAGCATTGGTCCTTCCAATTAATGAATATTCAGGACTGATTTCCTTTAGGATTAACTGGTTGGATCTCCTTGTAGTCCAAGGGACTCTCAAGAATCTTCTCCATCACCACAGTTCAAAAGCATCAATTCTTTGGTGCTCAGCCTTCTTTATGGTCCAACTCTCACATCCATACCTGACTACTGGAAAAACTGTAGCTTTGACTAGATGAACCTTTATTGGCAAAGTGATGTCTCTGCTTTTTAATATGCTGTCTAGGTTGATCATCTCACATACTGTCTAGGTTGGTCTCTCACATCCGTACATGACTACTGGAAAAACCATAGCCTTGACTAGACAGACCTTTGTCGGCAAAGTAATGTCTCAGCTTCTTAGTATGCCATCTAGATTGGTCATAGCTTTTCTTCCAAGAAGCAAGTGTCTTTTAATTTCATGGCTGCAGTCACCATCTGCTGTGATTTTGGAGCCCAAGAAAATAAAGTCAATTACTGTTTCCATTGTTTCCCCATCTATTTACCATGAAGTGATGGGACTGGATGCCATGATCTTAGTTTTCTGAATGTTGATTTTTAAGCCAGCTTTTCCACTCTCTTCTTTCACTTTCATCAAGAGGCTCTTTATTTCTTCTTCACTTTCTTCTATAAGGGTGGTGTCATCTGCATATCTGAGGTTATTTATATTTTCCCGGCAATCTTGATTCCAGCTTGTGCTTCTTCCAGCCCAGCATTTCACATGATGTACTCTGCATGTAAGTTAAATAAGCAGGGTGACAATATACAGCCTTGACATACTTCTTTCCCAATTTGGAACCAGTCTGTTGTTCCATGTCCAGTTCTAACTGTTGCTTCTTGCCCTCGTACAGATTTCTCAGGAGGCATAAAGCTTCACATTTACTTAATTAAAATATGTGGAGCAACAATCAGCATATCATCCTTAGGAGCCACCTGAAGGTGGGTGTTATGCTCTGAAATCTTTCACAAGTGAAATAGGCTTGGATGTAGAGTCTCTGGTGTTTCTGAGAAGCATGCCACTGACAGGGCAGCTTGGTTCTAATTGCATCCCAAGTTGGGAAAACTTTTTTATTTTGAATATCTGAGTAAGAGCTGTTAGGATGGAGCTGGTGACAAAGGAGAGGGGAACAGGAAGTAGAAACTTTGTAAAAGCTGCAGCTCATGTGCTCTTCATCTGTCAGTCGCCCATTTTTCATATGAGCTTTTGCAATAACCTGGTCGTGGGAACCCATCCTTAAGTGAGGGTTGCAGAAAGCGGCCTGTCTGCTTTTCCAGCTCACCCTTTCCAACTGAGCCCAAAGTTGAATTTTGCCTCTAAAAGTGGAAAATGGGACTGATAAAAAATGTTTAGTCTGCCAGGCCTTGTTTTATTTATCATATCAGAAAAGAAGAACAATGTTGTGTTGCGCTGTGGTCAGAATAGAAGCCAACCTTGCTTGTTCACAAAAGCTCAAATCCTGGAGATAAGGGGGCAAAATAATTGAGTACAATGGAAAGAGTAGAGTGTAATTATTTGTAGCTTGTCAAGGGAAGCCCTCTGAAGCCCCAAGCGATTCAAATCTGGGAACTCTGCACAATTCTGTAAACCAACCCCAAGCAGCATCAGAGAAATCTCCCCTGACCCGCAGACAGGGCTGAAATTGCATCCGTTTGTCATGCACTGAGCATGCCAGCCTCGCACAATATCATTTGGTTGCAAATGGGCCTGCCCCCAAAGCCCCGAAATACATTCTGCGGTATCTGACTCTTGGCCTGCGATTTGTCATGTCCCCGCTGCTATCAGCGTACAGTAATTTTAATAGATTCTGATGGCTTCCTGGTAGAAACACAGAATGCATCTGGTTTGGGTGTAGGACCCCAAAGAAACTCTTCTGGCTGAAAACAACAGGAGTGCACACACAAAACATTGGCAGTGCATTTTATTTCATTTAAAATTGGTTTTAGGTTACAAGCTTGTGTTTTCTGAATTATAAAGAAAAAAAAATTCCCTGCACAGTTTCATAGAGGTCAAACATGCTTGTTTTTCTCTTTAAAGCGGTTAACTCTTTAGACATGTATGGCTGGCAGCAGTCTCAGCTTTTAGAAGTCACAGCTGTAAGGATGGAATCAGTCTAGTAAATGTAACTGTTTCTTTAACCCCCTTGCTACTCTGCATATGGCCCATGGAGCAGCAGCAGGCCTGGGAGTTTGTTAGAAATGTACTCTTGGGCCCCACGCCAGACCTAGGGGAGTCACTCTGCATCCTCACAAGATCCCCAGGAGATGCACAGGCACAGGGGAGGGTGAGAAGCTGAGAATCTCAGGCTTAGCGCTTCCAGTCAGAGAGCTGTGTTCAGATTCCATCTTTCTGACTGTGTTTGACTTTGAGCGATTTGTGCTAAAGCTCCAGCTTGCTCATCTACAGAGTGGGTTTTATATAACTACAGCATATGGTTATTTTGAGGATGAAGTTAAGTTATGGTTGTATACAAATATATCTCTACCTATACCTCTATATATGGTGGTGGTTGTTCAGTCTCTCGGTTGTGTCCGACTCTTTGTGACTCTATGGAGTGCATCACGCCAGGCTTCCCTGTCCTTCACTATCTCCTGGAGTTTGCTCAAACTCATGTCCATTGAGTTGGTGATGCCACCCAACCATCTCATCCTCTGTATTTATGTGGTGCCTGTATTTATACGGAAGGCTTGCACACGTGCTACGTCGCTTCAGTCATGTCCAACTCTTTGCAGCCCCATTGACCATAGCTTGCCAGGTTCCTCTGTCCCAGGGATTCTTCAGGCAAGAATACTGGAGTGAGTGGCCATGCCCTCCTCCAGGGGACCTGCCCAACCCAGGGATCAAACCCACGTCTGTACGTCTCCTGCATTGGCAGGCAGGTTCTTTACCACTAGTGCCCCCTGGGAGGCCCCAGAGGGGGCATATGATAAATGAAAGATGGGTAGTGGTACCTCCACGGATTTTGCCTTAAGAACATGAAAAATTGGTCTAATTGTGAAGTAATTTACCTTCAAATACTTCCCACAGTAGAGGGATTATGACTTTTTTGAAGAACTATAGCTGAGTGTGACTAAACTTAGTCTTCCTCCTCACGTAATCCCCTGTCTGCTCACGTTTGTTCCACAGTGCTGTTCTGTCATGACTTAGAGTATATGGCAGAGTGATGGACAGGGCCAGTCCCTGGAGAGGTAGATTAGATGCACCCACCAATTCCTGGAGGCTTGGTGCCACCTCAACTTCTGCCAGGCCCTGGTTGTAGATGATGCCCAGCCCCCTGCTCCAGCGTGGAAGAAGCATGCTGTCCTCCATAGGCCCTATGTTCTGGTCCCACTGTGGGTGCTCAGGGCTGTCTGTCTTCCCCAAACCTCTTGATTGTCACAGGCAGTGGGTGCAGGCACTTTCTGCTAGTGTGGGCCTGCTGGGGGAGAGTACAGAGACATAAAGTAACAGGCAGATATAAAACAACTTTTCTTTTTTAAGTTAGAAAACACTAAAAAAAAAAAAAGAAAACACTGATTTTTCCTCCCTTCATCTCTTTCTCCCCCGCCTCCCGCTTCTAATATCTCAGTCTCTGTAAATAAAAAATTTGGGGCTCACTGGCTTTTAAAATATACCCATGGCTGATTCATGTCAATGTATGGCAAAAACCACTACAATATTGTAATTAGTCTCCAATTTAAATAATTAAAAAATTATGAACAATAACATAAAACTTTAGTTAAATTACTCAAAGATAATATTTTATTTCTGTATCTGGACCAGGTAAGGCAGTGGAAGATATAAGGGAGAAATGGGAGGGGGTGAGGAATTGGGGAAGACTGGGGTCAGAGACAGGGGAACATGGTATAGGAGGGGATAGGTGAGCAGAGAGGAAGGGATGGTGTGCAAAGCAGGAAGTATAGAGGCAAGAGGGAGAGTCAGATAGGCTACCAAGGTTTGTGCAGGATCAGTTGTGAAAGTGAAAGCCACTCGGTCGTGGCCAACTCTTTGCGACAATGTAGACTATACAGTCCATGGAATTCTCTGGGCCAGAATACTGGAGTGGTTGCCATTCCCTTCTCCAGGGGATTTTCCCAACCCAGGACTCAAACTCAGTTCTCCCACATTGGAAGCAGATTCTTTACCAGCTGAGCCACCCGGGAAGCCCGAGAATACTGGAGTGGGTAGCCTATCCCTTCTCAAGGGGATCTTCCTGACCCAGGAATCGAACCAGGGTCTCCTGCCTTGCAGACAGATTCTTTACCAGTGGAGCTAAATTAGCTAGCACATCTATGTTTCAAAAGATAGGAGGTAACTGTCCCTCAGTGAGATTTCCTCATCTTGAAACTGCACGTAAAATCTTGCACATTATATGTATGTATGTTTCCATGGAGGTCTACAGATTTTCACATCCGTGACCCCAAGAAAGGCTGAGAGATCATTTACTCTAAATCACAATTCCAGGTGACCTTCCTGTCAGAGATGAATGGCTGTCTAAGTTGTATTTCTGTATATTTGATTTCCTCTTTTATTAAGCAGTCTTGTTCATGTTATAGCATCTTTCTGTATTTGTTCATATATGGTTAGTATCTAGCCCAATTTCTTGATGAGTCTTGAAATGAACAAATGGCATATCTTCCTGAATAGTACATCTTTTTTCTTTAGAGATGGTTCTTTTTGCCATAACTCTCTGAACTTCTGTTAATGTTTGTGCATTACGTTAAGGAGTTAATGCATCCAGTAGGCTTTCAGAACTGTCAGAAATGTATTACCCAAGATTGTCATATCATTGATTCTTACGTTAGAACTTTGCCTGGATAGATTGATAAATATTTTCTGTGGTAATCTCATTGGTTGTGTAGAGGGAGCAGATTTAGTGTCAGAGTATTAATGACATGGTTTGATTTATTCAGTTGAGTATCTGAGTCCATTTTAACTTATGAAATTAGAATTTGGACATCTCAGATGTGAAATACATTTTCGAACTTTTCCTTGGGTTCATGTAGGAGTACATCAGTTGATATGAATTATGAGTCTTCTTTCTACTTATTGTGATGTTGAATTACCCTCCGTTTTTTAAAAACTTTTTATTTTATATTGGGATACAGCTGATTAATAATGTTGTGATGGTTTCAGGTGAACAGTGGAGAGACTCAGCCATACTTATACATGTATCTGTTCTCCCCGAAACTCCTCTCCCATCCAGGCTGGCACACCACGTGTGTATCTCCCCAAAACTCCTCTCCCATCCAGGCTGGCACACCACGTGTGTATCTCCCCGAAAGTCCTCTCCCGTCCAGGCTGGCACACCACGTGCTGTGCGTCAGGTCCTTGTTGGGCCCTCAGCTGACAAAACATTCATCAGACAATCCATTTCTCTCCACAGTAACGTCTGTGCGCAGTACTTGCAGTCCAGCTGCAGCCGACTCATCTTAAACTTTCATAGGGCTTCCCTGGTGACTCAGTGGTAAAAAATCCGCCTGCCAATGCAAGAGATGCAGCTTCGATCCCTGTGTTGGCAAGATCCCCTGGAGAAGGAAATGGAAATCCCATGGACAGAGGAGCCTGGCGGGCTATAGTCCTTGGGGTCGCAAAAGAGTTTGGACACGACTTAGCGACTAAAACAACAACAAACTTTAATAATACAGAGTAAGCAATAGAGACTGTTCGATATGTCAGGTGAGACTAAGAGAAAGGTTCTAACAGATGAGATTGAACACAGACCCCTCACAGAGATGCTCTCCAGTCTTGGCACCCATACAACTCCCCACCCCCCGCAGTTCCTTGACACCTGTTATTCAGTATCAGCATATTAAGCAGAGAAAGGGCAGGTCATAGAGGTAATGGGACCAGAAGAAATGTATTTTAAATTTTATTTTGAAATAGTTTCAAATTACGGAAAGTTGCAAGAATAATACAATGAAGTCTCATTGCTTTCTAACGAGATTTACCAGTTTTAAACATTTTGCCAGTTTTGCCTGATTTTCTTCCCTGCCTTCCTCTCTTAATATACATAGTTTTTCTTTCTGAACCATTTGCAAGTAGACTGTGTACTTTATACCTCTCTTAACTTAACCACAGTGACGCTGTCAAATCAGGAAATGTAACATTGACCCAGGATTATCTGGTAGGCTGTATCACGAGCTTGTCAGTTGTCTGAATGATATCCTTTAGAGTAGAGGGCCCCGGTTTCCAGGACCTAATCCCTGATGATCTGAGGTGGAGCTGATGTAATAATAATAGAAATAAAGTGTGCAATAAATGTAATGTGCAAGAATCATCCTGAAACCACTCCCACCTTGGTCTGTGGAAGAATTGGCTTCCACAAAACTGGTCCCTGGAGCCAAAAAGATTGGGGACCCATGCTTTAGAGCATTTTATTCCTGCTGGTACAGAGTCCAGATAAGCGTTTTATTTAGTTGTCATGTCTTTTCAGTTTCCTTTAACCTGGAATTCTTTCTCAGTCTTTCTTTGTCTTCGATGACACCGTTGCTTTTTATAAAAGACAGTTCAAATAGACGATCCTTAACTTTAAGTTTTGTCCACTGGCTCCTACTGGGTAGACTCAGGTCGTGGATTTCAGCCTGGAAATCCGCATTCATGTCACTGTGTCCTTGGTAGGATTTCACATTCACAGGCTCTTGGTATTTTTGCCCCAATTGATGATGATTGTTTCGAGCACTTGGTTAGGTTTTGTTGGGTTTTACTGTTGTAGATTTACTGTTTTTGCTTTTGTAATTAATAAGTAACATTCGAAGAGCCATTTTATGATTACATAAATGTTCTCTTCCTCTCGAGGTTTCCTCCCTGATTCAGCACCCACGGATGATTCTTGCCTGAGTAACTTTTTCTGTGATGGTGGCAAAATGGAGATTTTCTAACTCCATCATTCTTTCTCGTGTAAAGAAGAGGTTTGCCTGTAGAGGGGCTTTTAACAATTAAGGCCCTGATGTTATCCTCTCTTTGACTAAAATTGATTGTTTTTAAGGAAATGTGCCCTAGATGTGCAGTGAGTATAATCATAATCTTTTTTTAACCTATTCAAAAACATTATTAGTTAAAACTTTTATCCCTTCAATAACTTCCAGTAAGAGTTATAAAACACAGCAGAAGGGTATGAAATAGAAACTAAAAGCCTCTTTTCTTCCCTTTTGCTCATCTCTCAGAGGTAATAGGTATGTATGCCCTTCAGACAAAATATAATTATTATTCACTAAATTGCTTTTTCCCTTTTTAAGGTCATTTGGCTGTGCCGGGTCTTAGTTGCATCCTGTGGCTCTTGCTCCCTGATCAGGGATTGAACCCAGAACCCCTAAATTGGGAGCTCAAAATCTTAACTACTGGACCACCAGAGAAGTCCCAAACTGCTTTTTTAAATTGCGGATTTATGTATCAAGTCTTTTTGACCTTCTAAAACCTTACCCAACACTTTTTGCCTGACGATATTTTTTCTTTTTCCTGTTTGGAATTGTTCAGGAGTGTTGACTTTAAAGTGCTTACTTATTTGAACATTAACATAGTCTGTTTTAAAAAATACTGATGGGTAGGTAACTTTAAGAACTCTCTGTAGAATAGTGTTAAATAATAATAATAATAAAAGCAAGTTAAATTTAAAAAAGAAGTTGTCAAAAAGCTATATATAGTATGAAACTGTGGGGGAAAAAAACAAGTCAGCTTTATTTTTTCAGGTACAAATATACCAACATGATAATCATAGTTACCTCTAGGGAGGATAATGTAGAGAGGGGAAAATGAGGGAATTTTAACTTTGTTTTGCTTGCATTTTTTCAGTGACAATATATCCATATAAAAAAAATGAAATATAGTCTATTTGCTAAAAGTATAAGTTTTGCAGTTACCTCAAATGTTCATTTGTCTCCTCCAACACTTATTCACTTTCCAGTAATAATGCATCCTCCCAAAAAAGGCCTCTGATTATTCTGGGGAATATTACCAGATCTTCAAGTTTTATTAAAAATTAAATTGGCTTTGGTCTGAGTTATTTATGAATAAACTGACTGTTTCAAACTCATTATTATGTTCAGCTGTATTATTCTTTGAATAGATTTTTTGAAATAGCCAGGAAAATTAATGTTTCTGTGAAGGAATGTGTGGTGAGTGCTAGATACTGACTTATGGGCAAATGCATAAGAACAAAGAATGTGTGTAAGTTGGAGACAGTCTAGTGACCAACGCTTCTGCCATTGAAATATGACCAGTAAGGGTAAGAATATGAGTGTTGTGAGGTCGGAAGCATATGTCTTTAACATAGCACCAACGAACAATGGAGTAGTCCTTGTAGCAGGTTTATTTCTTTTTATTTTTCTTCCAGTGATTTATTTTGAAGAAATATTATTAGCATCATACAAAGAGTACTTACATTCACTCAGACTCACCAGTCGGTTAACATTTTGCCCCTTTCTCTTTGTTCTCTCTCTTTCTCACACACACTGCTGTTTATTTATTTTGGATGAATCCTTTGAAAATAAGTTGCACAGTTACTTTCACCCCTAAATTGCAGCATTTCGTTCCTTTGACCCAGTGGTTAACTACAGTAACGGTCTTTGGCCTGGTTAAGGTATTAAATTGATAGTTGCAAAATGATTTTCTAATTCCATCATTCTTTCCATGTCTGTTAACTGGCATTCTTCCGTGAAGAGGAGCTTCTCCCCTTCCTAGTTCTCCCCTTACATCTCTATAGACTTTTTTAAATTAAAAGTTTTTTTTAATGTGGTCATTACTCTTTTAATGCCCAAATTTGTCCCGTGGGATCTCATTCTAAGTCAACGCTTGTGTCCTTTTGACATGACCCTATTTGTCTCCAGTCACCATTTCTTGCTTTATGTTCAACAAGATATGAAGGTTCACCATGGGCTTGCCCAATTCTAGACTCTCCCAAGGACCCTGCTTCCTTTTAGCGGGGAATGACATCTAGAAATGAAGTTATGGATGCTAAGTGTGCTATAGTTTATCATTGCTACAGACCCTTTCAGTTGCTAGAACAAACAAATATAGTTATATAAAATATATTGTATACTTATTATACATGCATGTGTGTTATATATATGTGAGTATATATTATACATACCATAGTCGTATGAATATATACACTTTTAAAATTTTGACATTTCGTGTATCTCTTTTTTATTCATACATACAATTTCCAGCATTTCAAGCCCCCAAATCATTCTAACAGTAAGCCTACCAAATAAAATTTAAGACCTTTATGAAATCCTCTTTATCCTAGAATATGACCTGTTATGTTTGTGTAGTTAGAGTACTGTGTTCAAAAGTTAACTTGAATTATTTACTCCATATTGTTATGTTAAAAGTTTAATGAACATTTAGGTTCTTTGTTTATGTTCAATTTGTGAGTTTTTTTTTTTTTTTTAGCTTTTTTGTTTAATTTAAATTTATGAATATATAGGACAATTTATTTGGTTCACAATGATATAAAAACATACTTTTGGAAAAGTGAGGCTCCCCTTGCATTCTATGCACATATCTATAGGAGTTAGTGTTACTGTTCTGGTTTATACTTCTTGTGTTTCTTTTTTTGTACACACACACACACACACTTATCCTAATGTATCTCCATTCCTTAGTTTACCATTCATAACAATTAATTAACAATCTTATAAATATATAAGATTAATATATATAATCTTTCTCCTTAATTTTTTTTCAGTTGGTATGTCCTAGAAAATGCTCCATGTGAGTTCATAAGAATCCTCTTGATTTGTTATGAGTACATGGTCCTTCATGTGTGGCTACTCTCCTATGGATGGGCATTTGGGTTTTCATTGTTCTGCTCTTACAAATAATACTTTTGCAGCAACTTTTAATGAGCAACTGCTATGGACACAGCATTTTCTCAGTACCGCTTTGTGACATGTGCTGTTCTGTGCGTAGTCGCTTCGGTCACGTCCAACTCTTTGTGACCCCATGGCCTGTAGCCCGTCAGGCTCCTCTGTCCATGGGGATTCTCCAGGCCAGAATACTGGAGTGGGTTGCCATGCCCTCCTCCAAGGGATCTTCCCAACGCAGGGATGGAACCCAGCTCTCCCACTTGGCAGGTGAATTCTTTACCATCTGAGCCACCAAGGAAGCCCCTTTGTGACACAGTGAATAAGGTTTATTTTCTGCCCTTGAAATGCTACAGTCCAGTGGAGGGAGGTTTTTAGAAGTGGAGTAGGAAAAGAAATGGCCCAGTATCTAGTAGTTTAATATAATCTAGATATTCTCAGTAACTTTTAGTTATCTAACTGCACATTCTCATAGAGACAACATGAGGCAAATATATGGGAGCACATATTATGCTGTTGTCTAGCTTCCAAGTAAAAATAAAAGGAAACTTTTTATGGTAAATACTCTTCAGTAAATCAGCACTAAATAATTATATTGAGCTACAAGTGCTAGGTTTTATGAAATTGTCTTAGTTTAGCAGCGCTCTCTAGATGTAAAATATAGTTAGGGAAATTTTTCTCTTATTGGTATTATTCAGCCAAAGTCTGAATAATAAAACAGGGAAGTCTGTCTTATTTATTTTATCTCTTTTTAAAGCTTTTTATCTAACTTGCATTCCTGCACAGTGAAAACAAATACGGTTGCATGACCCATTCATGGTTCTGGAGGACTTGTTGCCTTGGTTTCGGACAATTTGTTTGATTTTTAAATAGTCTTTAGCATCACACTCACATGTTTAATGAATGTGCATGCCCACATGTTCAGTCATGTTTGACTCTTTGCAACCCCATGGACTGTAGCCCGCCAGGCTCCTCTCCATGAGGGGATCTTCCCAACCCAGGATTCTAACCCAAGTCTTCTACATATCTCCTGTATTGCAGGCAGATTCTTTAAAGCCAAATACCTTTTTAGTCTCTTATTACAGATGTAATAATTACTTATTACAAATGTAATAAATTACATTTATTCTGTACTTCTTATTACAGAATATTTAAGTAGATGTAGACATGTACTCTGAATACGTTGGCATTGCTACATTCATTGTAAATCACGTGCAGTGCATTATCCATATGTGATGGCTGCCTTTTTGGGTTTTGGTTTGTGGTTACCCCTGGACTATACCTTTTGGCTCAGGGAACTTAGAGAGTGAACGCATGGACGTGGTTACAGTTCTAGCTGACTTGAGCAGTATCTGGCCTCTCTCTTTCTGAGTTCTCCTTCCTCACTGTGTAGATCTGTCCTACCCTTGACCCTGCCTGTTGCCTAATCTCACCCTGGCATTCATTCTGCCATGGTCAACCCCTAAAACCTATGGCTATTAATTTTTAGAGAAAGTTTCAAATAAATACTCCCTATGTTTAAAGGACAGTTTTGTCAATCTTATTAACTTGTTTCAGAGGTAGTTTACTTTTTATTTTAATTGGGCCAACCCCCCTCCCCAACAAAATCTATGAAAAACTTAGAGATTATACAGTTTTTTAAAATATTTTCATTAATTTATTTGTCTGTGTCAGGTCTTAGTTGCAACACGCGAGATCTTCCTCGCAACATGGGAGGTCTTCCTTGCATCACACGAGGTCTTGCATTGCCATGCACAGACCTTCTAGTTGTGGCCTGGAGGCTCAGTGGTTGCAGCACACAGGCTTAGTTGCTCCATGGCATGTTGGATCTTAGTTCCCTGACCAGGGATTGAACCTGTGTCCCTTGCATTACAAGATGGATTCTTAACCACTGGACCACCAGGGAAGTCCCAGAGATTATATAATTTTTAATAGTTGTGGAAGAAATGGTGATCTTTTGTTTTTAAGTTACTTTCAAAGAAAGTAGTATATATCAGTCATAGAAAAGTTATGGAGGAGTAAATAAAAAACCTAAGGGATGGGTTTAACCATTAATTTGTTTATGGCTAACTTACTCCATTTACATTAGTTATATGTAAAACACGTCTCATTTTACTATGATATCATGTCTAACGAATGTAATACATTATAGGTTGGTTTAAAGTTCCAGTGATTTAGTGGTGGAGAAGCGAGTTCACTGTGTGGATTTACGTATCAGCCCCTCTGAGGTAATTCACACCATCTTGTCTCCTGCATCTTGGGCCAAGGGTGTAGCCGCCCTGGGGTCCTGGTGACTTGACACACAACCTGGGCTGTGTTCTTTGTGTTAAAGACCCTCAGCTGTCACCCCTGAGGGGTGGACCTCTGCATAGTGTGTTCCGTGAGAACCAGTAGTCACATCCATTTCAGGTCAGTGCCCTGCCTGGTTTAGCAGTTGTCTCTGCCACCTTCCCTGTGTCTTTCCAGCCAGCCAAAGAAAATCTCCCCTTCTCCTTATTTGAGCCAAAATGAGGCTGTTTCAAAATAAATTTCACTTGGAAACAAAGGCAAAGACTAAATTGCAAAGACCAAAGACAAGAAAGAAATTGCAGCAGGATAGACATGGGTAAAGTTATGAAGCAGAGTTGTTTTTTTAAATCTTAGGATAATGAGGTTGCAGATCTTTGGCACATGCGTTGGCATTTTCCTTTTCTGTGTCCATGGCAGACATCGCTAATCAATCCCAGCACTCTTTTCTGTTGACTCATCCTTGGGAACCTTAGCAGTGCAGTGCAGCCATCCTTGGCAATCCGACTTGGCAGGTGAGATGCTTATCCTGTTCTTAAGGTAACTGCATTCTGTCAACAAGTTCACTTCACAGTCAGAAATTACCAGGCACATGTTCGTGGCATTCTGTCTAATTCTGCTTGACTGAGGCCGATTTAGCTGCTGCTGGCCAAGGCTTGTCTGCTCTCATACCTTAGTGGCCTCCATGGCAGGCAGCCAGCTGCCATTCCTATTATCTTGGAAACCTCTTGTCCTGTCCCAGCTCTCCTGTTTCTTTCTTTTTTTTTTTAATTAATTTTTAATTCCATTTCTATTTTAAAGTTAGACCACCTATACTTTACTAAATTTCTGATGGCTCCTCTGTTCACTTGCCCATATTTTCCCCACCAGCTTCATCTAGAGTTTATTTCTCTCCCTGTAGCCAGATTCAACAATAGCACATACATAGTTGGGAAAAAAAGTCTTGTAAGTCTTGCCTTTTTCCTATGATGCTGCTGCTGCTAAGTCACGTCAATCGTGTCCAACTCTGTGCAACCCCATAGACGGCCTCCCACCAGGCTCCTCTGTCCCTGGGATTCTCCAGGCAAGAATATTGGAGTGGGTTGCCATTTCCTTCTCCAGTGCATGAAAGTGAAAAGTGAAAGTGAAGTCGCTCAGTCAGGTCCGACTCTTCGCGACCCCACGGACTGCACCCCACCAGGCTCCTCCGTCCATGGGATTTCCCAGGCACGAGTACTGGAGTGGGTTGCCATTGCCTTCATTTTCCTATGATAGACCACAGCTTATTGTAATAGGACCCAGCTTATTTGTAATATCCCACAGCTTGTTTATAAAGCAGGTAGTTCCTCCCAACTACTATTTTCTTGGTTTATACATTTAAAAAAAATTATCACGTAATGCGACTGCCCTCAGCCAAACATACTGACTCAGTGAGGTCTGAGGGTTAACTCCAACCACTGAAAATAAATGCTTATGGCTTTTGGAAAATGTGAACTGAAGGTTTAAATCTCCAAAACCCCATGTGTGTCAGTTTCATAGCACTTCATAACTTAAAGTAGAAAGCCCTAAATGTGGGCTTTCCTCTAGCTTATTTCTGACATTAGATGAGTACCGTGCTTTAGAGTATCCTGCTCACTGAAGTGTCATTTAACATGAGGGGCATGAACATACGTATTTCAGAGAGCTCTGCTTATGCATAAATTTCAGATCTTCCTTGCCTCATAAGTATGCCAGTAGGTGTCACTGTGTACATTAAATGGAGATCAAAAGCTGTCATTAAGCGAATTTCCAAACTTAAGCATCATTATGGTGTTTTTCAGAAAGACAGCTTATGAGAGAAAGCAAGAACATTGTTACCCCTTCCTGTTTTTATTTTTTTTAATTACCTTCTTAAGCTGTTTTAAGAAAATATGGCCCGATTCTTTCTTTCCCCATCATGCTATGTTACTCTTTTCTATGAGCTTTTACATACATGCACAAACATTTGTTTTGGGTACATTCACGAGAAGCAGAGGACAGTATATAACCTACTAAATGGAAAGAGTGGATCATTTTGCACTTGTGTATGTCACTTTGCTGATGTGGAACTTGATCATATCAGCTGTTTGTGGGGAGGGGTATGATTTCTTCATTCCAAATATTTTGTTGTGACAACATAAGAGTATTTTTAAAAATCTCCTAACAAGGTGCAGTGAGTTAATCTGGATAGGCACAAACATACACATGGGCACCTGAAAATTTTTTTTTAATGATTAATTTTGGATATTCTCCATATTTATTAAGCTGCTTTTTAGATTTCTAAAATTTTTTTCTAACTAAAATAACTGTTAATTGATCATATTTCCTATAATATTAGTAGAACTTAATTCTTTAAATATCTGAGACTTTATGGGTTCACTGTTCTCCTGAGCCCTTCAAAAAAAGTGAAAGTGTTTGACTTTTTGTCTTCTGTTGCCTTTGGCAGGGGTCGGGGGCGGGATGGAAACATGCTTGTTTATTCATTTATAAGGCTTTAATGTTAAGATCCGCGGCATTGATTTAGTAGTTACAAATCAAGGTGATACAAATGTTCTTGTGTGTGTGTGTATTGTGATCTGTGTGTGTTGGCTGAAATGTGATTTTCCTGTTCAGAAGGTTGATGTTACTATTACATAGGGACTTAGAGAAGATTCACAGTGAGCATGCCTGTATGAAACTTTAAGGCATAGAAGTGCTCCTATGGAGTCAGTGTTAAATTGCCTTCAACTTTATTTTCCCCTGACATATATTATAAAAATGGAAGTGTATTCTATTGATGGCAAGGGGAAAGTTGGCTGCGATTAAAATGCAGCGGGTCTGACTTAGAATCCCTTTCCATTTTTAAATAATAATCAGAACCCAGGTTCTGTGCAGCTGGCCGTGTGCCTGGGGTCAGAGGCAGGCTCTGGTCAGTCCACCAGCACTCCCAGTTGTGTATTTATGGCAGAGCGCAGGTCAAGGAAGGAAGGGGGTGGTGGTAATGTGAAGGTTAAATATGGGTTCTGATGAATCAATAGCATTTCATTTCTTAGAGGAAAAAGTGAAATCAAAGTCAGTATGGAAAAATGTAAATATCTGTCAAATCTTAATGACTATGGATGTGTCTGTTTATACTGTTTTCTGCCCAGAAACTCTGGTGCAATTGGTCAGGTTGAAGGCCTGGACATTAATAATTTCAAACACCCTTCAGGTTTATAGACCAGAGCTGTGAATTACCAGGACTTTTCGTTACCAAGCAGGACTTTTATTGTTGCTTAAAGCTCAACATTCAGAAAACGAAGATCATGGCATCTGGTCCCATCACTTCATGGGAAATAGATGGGGAAACAGTGGAAACAGTGTCAGACTTTATTTTGGGGGGCTCTAAAATCACTGATGGTGACTGCAGCCATGAAATTAAAAGATACTTACTCCTTGGAAAAAAAGTTATGACCAACCTAGATAACATATTCAAAAGCAGAGACATTACTTTGCCAACAAAGGTTCGTCTAGTCAAGGCTATGATTTTTCCAGTGGTCATGTACGGATGTGAGAGTTGGACTATGAAGAAAGCTGAGTGCTGAAGAATTGATGCTTTTGAACTGTGGTGTTGGAGAAGACTCTTGAGAGTCCCTTGGACTGCAAGGAGATCCAACCAGTCCATTCTGAAGGAGATCAGCCCTGGGATTTCTTTGGAAGGAATGATGCTGAAGCTGAAACTCCAGTACTTTGGCCACCTCATGCGAAGAGTTGACTCATTGGAAAAGACTCTGATGCTGGGAGGGATTGGGGGCAGGAGGAGAAGGGGACAACAGAGGATGAGATGGCTTGGATGGCATCACTGACTCTATGGACGTGAATCTGAATGAACTCCGGGAGATGGTGACAGACAGGGAGGCCTGGCGTGCTGCGATTCATGGGGTCGCAAAGAGTCAAACACGATTGAGCGACTGAACTGAACTGAAAAGCTTTTTGTTACCAAGCAAGTGGGCCAAATGTGGTGATGGGGCAGTTTCCAAATCGAAGTCTGGGAGTTGGAGTCAAAGAACCTTAAAAGTGGATCCCATCCATTGGTGGATGTGTACATGTTATTTGGTGGCTAGAGGCTTCATGTATAGACATTATTGGTGGTGGGCTATGCTGCCCATTTTCGAGAACTTCTTCTAGGTGTGAGAACTTTTCTCTTTGCCATTCCTGCTGGATTAACTTTCAGCACCTCCTGCCAGCCTCTGCTTTGTCTGAAGTAACCTGGTCTCTGCTCTTGCCCTGCAGTGGTCATCAGTGTCCATCTGGGAGCTGTCATGATGACTTTGGAGTTAGCACAGTGCATCCCTTGCTGTTGGTAGATTTCTGGCATCAGATGCTCCATCACTAACTTCTAACTTCAGTGGATTTATTTCTTCAACTATCATGAGGTCAATGGAAATTTTATTGCTGCACCAGGAAAAAAAAAGTCTTCACATATAGTCTATTGATTATGCTTCTGTTGAGTAATATAAAATTCCTTCAGCAGTTACTTGAGCTTCACTTTTTGTTGGGTGCTTCTGACAATGGTGAAGGAATTCAATGAAATCTTGAGGACAGCATATGCTCTTCTAAGGATAATCCTCATAGCAGAGGAAGGGGAAACTTTTTAAAGAATGATTTACTCACAAGTGGAAAAAAAAAAATAAGGGCCTTAGTAGAAGCAGTTTTTAAAAATGTGAAATACAAAACCTTCTTTAAAAATTAGAAGCAGGGAAAACACAAGTCTTTGCATTGGAAAGTACACATGTTCAAATTTCAGTTCTGTAAGGTGCACGTCTCAGTGCTCCTCTCTCAGTTCATCCCACCCTCTTCTTCTCCCACTGTGCCCACAAGTCTGTTCTCTGTGTCTGTGTGTCTGTTGCTGCCCTGCAAATAGGTTCATCAATACCATTTTTCTAGATTCCGTATATATGCGATGATATACAATATTTGTTTTTCTCCTTACTTCACTTTGTATTCAGTTCAGTTGCTGAGTCATGTCCGACTCTTTGTGACTCCATGGACTGCAGCACACCAGGCCTCCCTGTCCATCACCAACTCCTGGAGCTTGCTCTAACTCATGTCCATCGAGTCAGTGATGCCATCCAGCCATCTCATCCTCTGTCGTCCCCTTCTCCTCCTGCCTTCAATCTTTCCCAGCATCAGGGTCTTTTCCAATGAGTCAGTTCTTCACATCAGGTGGCCGAAGTATTGGAGCTTCAGCATCAGTCCTTCCAATGAATATTCAGGACTGAATTCCTTTAGGATGGACTGGTTTAATCTGCTTGCAGTCCAAGGGACTCTCTTTTCCAACCCCATAGTTCAAAAACAGAAATTCTTCAGCACTCAGCTTTCTTTATGGTCCAACTCTCACATTGATATATGACTACCGGAAAAGCCATAGCTTTGACTAGACGGACCTTTGTCAACAAAGTGATGTCTCTGCTTTTTAATGTGCTGTCTAGGTTGGTCATAGCTTTTCTTCCAAGGAGCAAGCATCTTTTAATTTCATGGCTGCAGTCATCATCTGCAGTAGTTTTGGAGCCCAAGAAAATAAAGTCTGTCACTGTTTCCATTGCTTCCCCAACTATCTGCCATGAAGTGATGGGATCAGATGCCATGATCTTAGTTCACTCTGAATACCAGGTGGTAGGTTCATCCACCTCACTAGAACTGACTCAGATTTGTTCTTTTTTATGGCTGAGTAATATTCCATTGCATATATGTAGCACTTCTTTATCCATTCATCTGTTGATGGACATGTAGGTTGCTTCCATGTCCTGGCTATTGTAAATAGTGCTGTAATGAACATTGGGGTGGTGGTGGTGATGTTTAGTTGCTAAATCATGTCTGAGTCTTCCTGATCCAGGGACTGAAGGCATGTCTCCTGCATTGGCAAGCAGGTTCTTTACCACTGAGACATCAGGGAAGCCTGATTGGGGCACATGTGTTTTTTAGAATTGTGATTTTTTGAGGGTATATGTCCAGTAGTGGAATTGCTGGGTCATATGGTAGCTTTCGGAGAAGGCAGTGGCACCCCACTTCAGTACTCTTGCCTGGAAAATCCTATGGACGGAGGAGCCTGGTAGGCTGCAGTCCATGAGGGTCAGACACGACTGAGCGACATCACTTTCACTTTTCACTTTCATGCATTGGAGAAGGAAATGGCAACCCACTCCAGTGTTCTTGCCTGGAGAATCCCAGGGACAGCGGAGCCTGGTGGGCTGCAGTCTATGGGGTCCCACAGAGTCGGACACGACTGAAGCGACTTAGCAGCAGCAGCAGCATGGTAGCTTTATTCCTAGTTTTTTAAGAGAGCTCCATACTGTTCTCCATAGTGGCTTATCAGTTTATATTCCTACTAACAGTGCAAGAGGGTTGCCTTTTCTTCATATCCTCTCCATCATTTATTGTTTGTAGATTTTTAAAAATTAGTTAATTTTAATTGGAGGCTAATTAGTTTACAATATTGTGGGTTTTGCCATACATTGACGTGAATCAGCCATTAGTATATATGTGTCCCCCCGCCCCAGACCCCCCTCCCACCTCCCCCCAATCCCTCCCTCTGGGTTGTCCCAGTGCACTGGCTTTGAGTGCCCTGTTTCATTCATCGAACTTGGACTGGTCATCTATTTCACATATAGTAATGTACATGTTTCAGTGATACTCTTGCAAATCATCCCACTTTCTCCAAGTCCAAAAGTCTGTTCTTTATATCTGTTTCTCTTTTGCTGTCTCACATATAGGGTTGTCGTTAACCATCTTTCTAAATTCCATGTATATGCGTTAATATACCGTACTGGTGTTTTTCTGTCTGACTTACTTCACTCTGTATAATAGGCTCCAGTTTCATCCACCTCATTAGAATGGACTCAAATGTGTTCTTTGTAATAGCTGAGTAATATTCCGTTGTGTGTATGTACCACAACTTTCTTATCCATTCGTCTGTTGATGGACATCTAGGTTGCTTCCATGTCCTAACTATTGTAAACAGTGCTGCAATGAACACTGGGGTACATGTGTCTCAATTCTGGTTTACTCAGTGTATATGCCCAGTAATGGGATTGCCGGGTCGTATGGCAGTTGTATTTCCATTTTTTAAAGAAATCTCCACGCTGTTCTCCATAGTGGCTGTACTAGTTTGCGTTCCCACCAACAGTGTAATTGGGTTCCCTTTTCTCCACACCCTCTCCAGCATTTATTGCTTGTAGACTTTTGGATCGCAGCCATTCTGACTGGCGTGAAATGGTACCTCACATTGGTATTGATTTGCATTTCTCTGATAATGAATGATTTTGAGCATCTTTTCATGTGTTTGTTAGCCATCTGTATGTCTTCTTTGGAGAAATGTCTATTTAGTTCTTTGGCCTGTATTTTGATTGGGTCGTTTATTTTTCTGGAATTGAGCTGCATGAGCTGCTTGTATATTTTTGAGATTAATTCTTTGTCAGTTGCTTTGTTTGCTATTATTTTCTCCCATTCTGAAGGCTGTCTTTTCACCTTGCTTATAGTTTCCTTCGTTGTGCAAAAGCTTTTAAGTTTAATTAGGTCCCATTTGTTTATTTTTGTGTTTATTTCCTTTACTCTGGGAAGTGGGTCAAAGAGGATCTTCTGAGATTTATGTCAAAGAGTGTTCTGCATATATTTTCCTCTAAGAGTTTTATAGTTTCTGTTATTACATTTAGATCTCTAATCCATTTTGGGGTTTTATTGTGCATAGTGTTAAGAAGTGTACTGCTGCTGCTGCTGCTGCTAAGTCGCTTCAGTCATGTCCAACTCTGTGCGACCCCATAGACGGCAGCCCACCAGGCTCCCCCATCCCTGGGATTCTCCAGGCAAGAACACTGGAGTGGGTTGCCATTTCCTTCTCCAATGAATAAAAGTGAAAAGTGAAAGTGAAGTCGCTCAGTCGTGTCTGACTCTTAGCGACCCCATGGACTGCAGCCTACCAGGGTCCTCCATCCGTGGGATTTTCCAGGCAAGAGTACTGGAGTGGGGTGCCATTGCCTTCTCCAAAGAAGTGTACTAATTTCATTATTTTACATATAGCTGTCTAGTTTTCTCAGCACCACTTATTGAAGAGACTCTTTTGTCAATTTGATATTCTTGCCTCCTTTGTCAAAGATAAGGTGCTCCTAGGGTATGGGTGTATCTCTGGGCTTCTGTCTTGCTCCATTGCTCTGTATTTCTGTTTTTGTGCCAGTACCGTACTGTCTCAATGACTGTATTTTTGTAGTATAGCCTGAAGTCAGGAAGGCTGATTCCTCCACCTCCATTTTTCATTTTCAAGAGTGCTTTGGCTATTTGGAGTCTTTTGTGTTTCAATACGAGGTGTGAAATTTTTTGTTATAGTTCTGTGGAAAATGTCATTGGTAATTTGATAGGGATTGCATTGAATCTGTAGATTGCTTTGGGCAGTATAGTTGTTTTCACAATATTGATATTTCCAGTCCAGGAACATGGTGTATCTGTTTATGTCGGCTTTGCTTTCTTTCATCACTATCTTATAGTTTTTTTGTATTCAGGTCTTTTGTCTCTTTAGGTAGGTTTATTCCTGGGTATTTTATTCTTTTTGTTGCAGTAGTGAATGGAATTGATTTCTTAATTTCTCTTTCTGATTTTTCATTGTTAGTGTATGGGAATGCAAAGGATTTCTGTTTATTGCTTTTGTATCCTGCGACTTTACTAAATTCACTGATAAGCTCTAGTAATTCTTTTATAGTATCTTGTTAGTTTGATTAATATGTGTCTCAGTATGTTTTTCCTTGGGTTTATCCTGTATGGGACTCTCTGCTTCTTGGATTTGACTGACTATTTCCTTTCCCACGTTAGGAAAGTTTTTGACTATAATCTCTTGCAAAAAATTTTCATATCCGTTCTTTTTCTCTTCTTCTAGCATTCCTATACTTCTGCCTCAGTTATTGTGTTATTGGTTTTTTTCTAGAAAAAAATTTTAATTTTACTAATTGTGTTATTTATCACTGTTTGCTTTTTCTTTATTTCTTCTAGTTCCTTGTTAAATGTGTTAAATGATTTTCTCCATTCTGTTTTTGAGATTTTGGATCATCTTTATTATCATTACTCTGATTTTTTTTTTCAGGTAGTTTGCCTACTTTGTCTTCATTTATTTGATCTTGTGGGTTTTTACCTTGTTCCTTCATTTGCACAGTATTTCTCTCTATTTTCATTTGTCTAACTTTTACTGTGCTTGGCCTCTCCTTTCCCCAGGCTATAGGGTCGCAGCTCCTCTTGCTTTTGGTCTCTGCCCTTGGTGGGCGTGGTTAGTTCGGTGGCTTGTGTCAGCTTCTTGTTGGGAGGGACTTGTGCCTGCGTCCTGGTGGGAAGAGGTTGAATTTTTCTTCCCGCTGATGGGCAGGGCTGTGTGAGGTGATTATGTTCTGGGGTGTCTGTGGGAAGCCTGTCTGCTAATGATTGGGTTTGTATTCCTGTCTTGTTTGTGGTTTGGGTGAGGCATCCTGCTCTGGGTGATGCCAGCAGATGGGTGGTGCCAAGTCTTGGATACAGGTGGAGGTCTTTGTGGGAGTTCCCACTGATTAATACTCCCTGGGATCAGGAAGTCTCCAGCAGTCTGGTGTCCTGGATTCAGGACTCCCACCCCAGAGGTTCAGGTTCCACCTGTGATTGAGGAATCAAGATCCCACAAGCCATTTGTTATGGCAGTAAAGGGGATTAAAACAAACAAAAAACAACAAACAAACAAAAAACAGGAAACAAAAATGAACCCCAGACAAATGGTAAAAGTAAAATCAGACAAATAGTAGAAACAAAAGCAAAGGAACATAATACACACAGGAGCATACACACGCATACACACACACCCCCACCTAAAACAGACCAAAGAAAGCAAAGTTCAAGAGAGTGAGTCAGTGAGCAAAGGAAACCAAAAATGATATCAGCCAATTAAAAACAAAACTAATTAAAACACAAAACAGAAAAAAAAAGACAAAGGCAGAGTGCCAAATAAGGAATAAAGCAAGGAAAATAAAACAAACACGAAAAATAGAAGAAAAAAAAAAGAAAAACAAAGTTAAACAGAAGTATATTAAAAAGATCTGTATATATTAAAGAATAACTGCAACAAGAAAAGAACAACAGCAAAAAATAAAGAGAAAAAGAACCACGGAAACACAGAAAGCCAAAGTAGAAGTGGAAATATACAAAGGAAATTAAAAATGTGATTAAAAACAAACCAAAAAAGTTCTCAAAAGCCTCAATGAGATAACAGGAATGAAACAATAGCCACAGCAACAAGAAAAAAAGAAGAGAGGAAAAAAAAATCCGGAACCAACTACAGAATGAATCAAAATACAAGAAGGATAATAAATGTTTTTCTTGGGCCCCAGCTGTCACTGTCCTTTCCCCCATTGTGAGCCACAGCCCACCTCTGCCTCCCTAGGAGACCCTCCAGTACTGTGGCAGCTGGTCTCTGGACCTGCTGTAAGGACAGCTCAGGCTCTAATCTAGCCCTACTCCTGCATGTTCTTGTGTCCAGTGTTCACAGCTGCGAGAGCTAGGGCTTTTTCTTTTGTGTGAATACTCACTGTCATTTTATGTAGTCCGTAGACATAGAGTCTACCTGCTAGATCCTGTGGATTTAATGTGCAGCTTATACAGCTGGTGAAAAGGTTTTCGATCCTCTTAGTCACTCTTCCTCTGAAGCTCGTTTGTGGTTTTATCCCTACATCTGCATGTGGATCATCCACAGGAGTTTGCTCCTGAGGCAGCCCTGGAGGGCTTGGGTCTGCCCCAGTGAGGACTGAGCATGGAGGTAGTGCAGCTGCTTGGATCACGGGAACCCCAGCAGCACCCAGTGTGCAGGGAAGCCAGCAGCCGCAGGTGCAAGAGATATGGCACTATTAGAATTCTCTTCTAGCTTCTGGCAGCTAGTGCTTATAGGTCCTCCCTGACTAGGCTCTACTCTATTGCTCACTGCCTCAGGCACTCAAAGGGCCCCCCTGTCTAGGGACTTTGTCTACTGGTTGGCTGCCAGTGCTGGTGTTTGCAGAGAGAGAAGCTACAGTGATGGTTTCATCCCTGCACATGACTCAGCAGTGGCGCCCTGCCTCCATGGCTGCCCAGCATTCCTCCAAAAGCACTCCCCACCGTGGACTTTGTCCCCACAGCCAACAGCAGTCCTTGCCCTGGGATTGCTGTCCAATCCCCATGCTCCTCTAGCTCCCAGCCACCGTGCATTCCGGCGGCTTTGTGTCCCTGTCCAGAGTATGTAGGGCTGTGGCACAGATTTTCTGTGTGGTTCTCACTCCATTCAGATGGTCACAAGTGAGCTGCTGCAGTCTCCAGCAGTCTCAGATGCTTCCCCTCTGTCCCAACCGATGCCCCCATGTGGGGATCTGACCCCAGCTTCAGTTCCTCACCCCCCAGGTGCAGGTCAAGTCTTATTCATTCTCCTCCTCCTTTTCCCTTCCTTCCTTCGTCTTACTGAGTTTTGAGTGGAGTTATATCTTCCTTTTTGATGGTCAGAGGCTCCTGACAGTACCCAGCTGGTTTTCTGCGAGATCTGCATCTGAAGATATACCCCTGATGCATCCGTGGAGAGAGACATACTCCATGTCCACCGGCTCCTCCACCATCTTGACTGTTGTTGTTTTTTTTTTTTTGAGTGAGAAAAAGACCTGGATACTTAAGAAAAAACTATGTATTGGAATATAATTGCTTTACAGTGTTGTTTGTTTCTGCTGTATAATGAAGTGAATCAGCTGTATGTACACATATATCCCTCCTTCCCACTCCACCTCCATCCTACCCCTCTGGGTCATCACAGAGTCCTGAGCTGAGCTTCTTTTGGTTTAAAGGAGGTTCCCACTAGCTGTCTTACATATGCTAGTTTTTATTATGAGGAACTATTCCATACTACTCAGCAGTGGCCACAGGACTGGAAAAGGTCAGTTTTCATTCCAATCCCAAAGAAAGGCAATGCCAAAGAATGCTCAAACTACCACACAATTGCACTCATCTCACACGCTAGTAAAGTAATGTTCAAAATTCTCCAGGCCAGGCTTCAGCAATACGTGAACCATGAACTTTGAGATGTTCAAGCTGGTTTTAGAAAAGGCAGAGAAACCAGAGATCAAATTGCCAACATCTGCTGGATCATGGAAAAAGCAAGAGAGTTCCAGAAAAACATCTGTTTCTGCTTTATTGACTATGCCAAAGCCTTTGACTGTGTGGATCACAATAAACTGTGGGAAATTCTGAAAGAGATGGGAATACCAGACCACCTGACTTGCCTCTTGAGAAACCTATATGCAGGTCAGGAAGCAATAGTTAGAACTAGACATGGAACAACAGACTGGTTCCAAATAGGAAAAGGAGTACGTCAAGGCTGTATATTGTCACCCTGCTTATTTAACTTATATGCAGAGTACATCATGAGAAACGCTGGGCTGGAAGAAACACAAGCTGGAATCAAGATTGCTGGGAGAAATATCAATAACCTCAGATATGCAGATGACAGCACCTTTATGGCAGAAAGTGAAGAGGAACTAAAAAGCCTCTTGATGAAAGTGAAAGAGGAGAGTGAAAAAGTTGGCTTAAAGCTCAACATTCAGAAAACTAAGATCATGGCGTCTGGTCCCATCCCTTCATGGCAAATAGATGGGGAAACAGTGGCAACAGTGTCAGACTTTATTTTTGGGAGCTCCAAAATGAATACAGGTGGTGATTGCAGCCATGAAATTAAAAGACGCTTACTCCTTGGAAGGAAAGTTATGACCAACCTAGATAGCATATTCAAAAGCAGAGACATTACTTTGCCAACAAACGTCCGTCTAGTCAAGGCTATGGTTTTTCCAGTGGTCATGTATGGATGTGAGAGTTGGACTGTGAAGAAGGCTGAGCGCCGAAGAATTGATGCTTTTGAACTGTGGTGTTGGAGAAGACTCTTGAGAGTCCCTTGGACTGCAAAGAGATCCACCCAGTCCATTCTGAAGGAGATCAGCCCTGGGATTTCTTTGGAAGGAATGATGCTAAAGCTGAAACTCCAGTACTTTGGCCACCTCATGCAAAGAGTTGACTCATTGGAAAAGACTTTGATGCTGGGAGGGATTGGGGACAGGAGGAAAAGGGGACAACAGAGGATGAGATGGCTGCATGGCATCACCGACTCGATGGACGTGAGTCTGAGTGAATTCCGGGAGTTGGTGATGGACAGGGAGGTCTGGCGTGCTGCGATTCATGGGGTTGCAATGAGTCAGACACGACTGAGCAACTGAACTGAACTGAACTGAACTGATTCCATACTACTTAAGTTTTGAAATTCTTGAAATATAACTTGTTTTCTTTTCATTTAACTAATACTTGTTGTTCCTCCTTTATGCCTTGTACTGTGGGTGACACTAAGGAGAATGTACAGGATACATCAAAAGTAATTTCTTTCCTTTGGAATATAGGCTATTTGAAGATACTGCAGTTATAACAGCAAAAACCAGTATATGGTTAAGGACAAAATGCAAAGAGATAATAAGTGGTCTTGGAATTCAGGAATGATTGGCCTCGTCCCCTACTGCGCACATTCTCCTTGTTGCTTTAAAGCACTTATATTCACAATTATATTAACTCGCCGTAAAGCAATTACATTCCCCGTGTTGCTCCTCTGGTGGCTTTGTTCCGTACTGTTCCGTACTGAGGTTTACCTGGCCTCTGACTCCCCTGACTTTGTCTCCTGTCATTGCCCCTTGGGCTCTACATATTTCTTTCAGGATCTTGACCCTCCGTCCTCTCCCCTAGGGTGTCTTGCGTATCTGTTCCTGTTCTGTCTGACCGTGGCCTTGAGGGAAACATGGCGCCCTCCTCCATCGTCGTCCATTTGGCGTCACTCTCTGTGTCTTGGTTCTTAATGGTGTCTGTCTTGATACTCTGTAGGTACCTAAATTCAGGGGGCCCCAAACTGATTCCACTGCCTCCTTTCTTTCTCTTTTCCAGAAACAAGCAACATTTTTTTGCCCTCTGTATCTTTGAGTCTGGGTACCACCATCCACCCAAGTTCCTGACATAAATCACAAGATGCTTGTTGTTTCTTCCTCAACTGGGGTGCCACGATTTATGGGAAATGTCTGTGGCCCCAGGTCCCTGTTCCCTGCCTCCTCCATCTCCCCTGTGTTCTCACGTGGCAGTGTCACCTTGGCCCTCTAGAGGAGCCTCTCCCTCATGGTGTCCCTCCACGCCCTCTTCTGAGTTTGCCTTTCTGCTTGCTCTTGGCCTTCTACAGCCCAAAGCTTAGAGTTGTGGGTAAGGGTAAGAAAAGCCCCTTCCTGATCTCATCCCAGTCTGCCTCTTCACCTCCTCTCAACAATGCCCCCACCTTTCTCCCCTCTCCCAAGACTCAGCAAGCCTCACCTCCTGCCAGTTTATGAAGGTCACACAAATGTTTCGTATCAGTTCTGGGTCTCTGTCTTCTGTAGTCTGGGGCCATGTCTGCCCTGTAGCCAGGGAACCCAGGCAGCACCCAGCTCAGACACTCGGTTCTCTGCAAATCACGGGCTAGCGGCCCCGGGTAGAATTGTTCGTGCTCTCTCCTGTGCCTCTACTCTATCCTGTTTATGTCTCTTTTGTACCGGTTTTTGCATTGTGTTATAATGATCAGTGACTTCCCTGGTGGCTCAGACAGTAAAGCGTCTGCCTCCAATGCAGGAGACCTGGGTTCAGTCCCTGGGTCGGGAAGATCTCCTGGAGAAGGGAATGGCAACCCACTCCAGTATTCTTGCCCAAATGGCAATCCACTCCAGTATTCTTGCCTGGAGAATCCCATGGACATAGGAGCCTGATAGGCTACAGTTCATGGGTCACAAGGGTCGGACACAACTTAGCGACTAAACTACTACTACTACTATAATGATCAGTGAGCAGACGGGTTGCCTCTACTGGTCTATGAACTCTGACCTGAAGATTATGCTTTATGCAGCCACTTATACCCTGTGTACTGGGCATCTTCACGGTGTTCAGTTCATCTTTTTTTTTTGGATGAAATAAGAGTCATGTTGAATGGAGTTTAAAAACCTGGGGAGTTTTTGGCCATGTGTTTAATGTTGAGTTTTGTTTCCTAAATATTCTTAATTTTGGTTTACTGTAGTATATCTGCCCCTCGCTCCTATAAAATACAAATACTTTGTGAATCTGTTTGAGAAGGGTATGTTTCTAAATTTCCCTACTTTTGATAACATGCTTTGTTCCACTGATGATGTGGTCCCATCTGGGTGGACTCCTGTTCCTAATTGAAATACTCCATTTACTGTACAAATGCGTCTGGTTCTCTTCTTTTCCTAGTTATACAGTATTTTCTAATAACTGCATCAAAAGATGTACAAGTGTAATGCATAATAAAATGAAAAGCAATTTTATGAATATTGTGTCTGGTTGGTCCTAGAGTAAATGACAAGAGACCTTGTCCATACAACAGTATGGACAAGAGACCTTACAACTGTTTTTTGCAGCCTTTGTAAAGTCTTGAATTAGGTGGGTTAAGTTGAACACAGTTTTAAAAACTAGAGCAAGAGAGTGAGTGAGTGACAGTCTCTCAGTCACGTCCAACTCTTTGCGACCCCATGGACTGTAGCCTGCCAGGCTCCTCTGTCCATGGAATTCTCCCAGCAAGAATACTGGAGTGGGTTGCCATTGCTTTAATCACTTGTTGAAGTAAAGCAGTCACTGAGTGGAATGTTTTGTTTTTAAAAAATTATTTGTTTGTTTATTATTTTAAGGTCATTAAATGTCTAAATGCCTTTTTTACAAATCCACAATTATATGCTCTTAGGTTTTAAACAAAATGTCTTATAGCTTTTGTGTATACTTTATAGACTCTTAAATTACTAGTAATTTACATAATCATCAGTGATTTGGCTTCATGTGTTTAATCCTGTTCAACATGCTATTTAAAATAAACTCTATGACCAAGGAAACACAGTTACAAATGCAGAATGTTTCTTGATAATAAATCCAAGATTAGTTTTGCTTTTGACTTTGACTTAAGCTCCATGGAGTTTAAGTGAAAAAAAAAAAGAATGCCATTAGGTGGTCATAGGCCATGTGGAAGAAGACAGCCTTGGTCTTCAGGCACCTGCCCACCCCTGAGCTGTCACATTGTCAGCTTCTGGGGGCCTGGTGAGGGTCTTGGCTACAGGCGTCATTTTAGGTGAAAGATATTTCAGTTCAGAAAAGTTCTTCGAAGTCCTTAGTATCCTCAGAGGAAGTATACGTTAGAACGTAGTGTGTATTTATAACCCACATTCCAGCCGTGAAGATGTGAACCAGGACTCCAATAGACATGTTTGATTTTAAGGGTTTTCTGGTAGGTGAGGGTCCTGACTTCACTCTGAGGTTATCAGCAGGAGCAGAGGGTAGAGAAGCGGATGGGACCCTGGGAAGTGGGAGAAGTGTGTGAGAGGGTCCATTCCTGACAGTTGGGTTCATTCTGCCAGTGCACACGAGATGAAGCCTGAGATTCTAGATCTTTACTCTGTTGTTTAGGGGTAGCCTGTCTAAGCCACTCATTCCAGAGGTTCCCTAAATACAGGTAATACTGGCTAACTGCATCCAGAAATCTTTATGGTAAAGTGTTGCAACTTTCTCCTGGGGACACTTACTGATCTGCCCACATTTTCCAAGCCCTAGTCCTTACCTTCCACCTCAAATGTTACTCCTATCTGTAAGATTCATAATTTTGGTTTTCAGATTCACAGAGACTACTTAAGAATTTCAGTTTAAATGAATTTCACTTGGCCATTCACCAGCTTCCTTAGTTAAATTCCATCCCATGTTATATTCTAGTTCATTGAGTTGAGGATGTCTTGGGATGAATCATTCAACCACAGTTAAGTACCTATTATATGGAGAGGTTTCAATTAGGTACTAGAGGCAGAATTAGAATAAGAACTTAGAGTCAGGGGGAAGATATGCATATAAAAGCAAATATGTATAAAACAATGAGCCACAAAGACATCAGTGTGTATATAAAGAGCCTTAAGACCCCAAAAACCTGCATGGGGTGGGATGTTCCTCTGCATTCTTAGGGTGGCCACAAAATTTATCATCCAAACTGACATACTTCGAAAGTGAAAGGGCGGTTTTGATCACTGGGCTGGGATAAGCGCGTTAAACCTGGGCTCTCTGGGGCTGGTGGGGGTGCACACTTGCTCTCTGCACTTATCACTTGCACCTGACTCGGTCTGGGTTTCACCATGCTGCCATGTCTATTTCCTGTCGTCATCTACCTTGCACAGTTATATATAATGGTCGTCATGTGCCATATTAAGTGTTAGTACAGCAGGATGGATCTGATTTGAGCCAATTTTTTGCTTTCACGTAGGAAGCATGTTTAGTGCATGAAACAAAAGTATTTGGAAAATAACATGTGGCCTGTGGCAGAACCATTTTATATGGTGTGATTTGTGAAAAGTCAAAAAAGTATTTCTTGAAACACCTGACGTGTTTGAAATAAAGATACTAGAGTGATCTGGTGGCATTCATTTTAACCACTCCACCCCATGCTTGTGGGCAGCCAGGTGCTCAGTTGGATCTTGAGGATCAAGAAGGTGGAGGGTGGATGAGAGGGTGTGAGGGGAGATGAGGCCACTGTCTTCAAGAAGCCTCAGCTCTGAAGGGGCAGGCAGCTGAGTTTGAGCAAAGTGTTACTGGAGCGAAGTGTTACAAGAGCTTTGCCAGAAAGAAGGGATCAGAACCTGGGTGAGGTGGGGAAGGAGAGCTTTGCCAGCAAGGAAGCTGCAGAAATGAGTTTGAAAACCCTCTGTATTTTCAACTCCATTTTTTCCCTCTTTAATCTACGTGCTTCTCTTTCTCTTTTTCTCCATTTCTTTTCTTTCTTTCTTTCTTTCTTTTTTTTTTTTTGTATTTTAGCCTCGCTGCATGGTATAGTTCCCTGACCAGGGATCAAACCTGGACCCTTAGCAGTGTAAGCACCAAGTCCTAGCCACTAGACCACCAAAGAAGTCCTTCCGTTTCTTTCTTTTATTCATGTACCCTCTGCCTTGGGCTTCTTCCGTCCTCCGTCCTTTTGTTTTATGGTTTTTAAACTCAAGGTATACACAAGGAGATGGGAAGAAAAGAATAACAACAACAACAATTTTCTTAATGTTGCCTAGTATGCTAAGTAGTGTACATGCATGATCTCTTTTACTCCTCTGAACAATTCTTTAAGGTTTGTATGTGGTCAGAATCTCCTGTTACAGATGAGAGGAAAGTAAGGCTCATAGAGGGTCAGTAATTTGATGGGGGCCATACAGGAAGTGGGAGGGATGGAATTTGAACCCAGCTCCTGCTCATTTACTGTACTGTGCCCGTGTTCCCTGGGTTTGAATATGATGCCAAAAATTCAGCTTCTCTGTACGTGCATGCTAAGTCCCTTTGGTCGTGTCTGACTCTTTGTGACCCCAGACCATGGGATTTTCCGGGCAAGAATACTGGAGTGGGTTGCCATGCCCTCCTCCAGGGAATCTTCCCAACCCAGGGATCGAACCCGCATCTCTTATATCTCCTGTGTTGGCAGGTGGGTTCTTTACCACTGGTGCTGCCTGGGAAAGCCTCTCTGTACACTGGTGCCACATCAGTTCTTGGAGACAGAGTTTTGGGTGAAGTAGAGAAGGATCGGTTCATTGCCTTGCCAGGCAAAGGGGAACACAGCTGGCTAATCCCTTCAAAACTGTGTGTGCCAGCTTTGGAACAATAGTGACAAGTTTTATAGTGATGGTTCAAAAAGGGCGTATCAGCTCATGGACATTCTTCTGATGGGCCAGGGGTGAGGTCAGTAGGCGTCAGCATCGTCAGCTTTCAGCTCCAGCTGTCTGGGGTATACATGCTTGTGGGCAGCATACCATCATTAATCATTAACTTCTCCCAACTGGAAGGGGTTTCTCTGTCTGTAAAATTGTTGTTTGTTGTTGAGTCACTAAGTCCCATGTCTGACTCTTTGTGATCCCATAGACTGTAGCCTGCCAGGCCCCTCTGTCCATGGGATTTCTTAGGTAAGAATACTAGAGTGGGTTGCCATTTCCTTCTCCAGGGGATCTTCCTGACCCAAGAATCGAACGCAAGTCTCCTGCATTAGCAATGGGATTCTTTATCATTGAGCCTCCTTGGAAGCCCCATCTGCAGAATAGATCAAAGATACTGGTTGTTTTTTTTAATTTAAATTTATTTACAGATACTGTTGTGTGTATCCCTTGGTCGGGGAACAGGACCTTGCCCAAGGCTGCTCTTCCCTGTTTCTCCCTGGTCTCTTATCCCCTCCCTTCTCTAATTAACAACTGCTTGAATCTGCCCATTGGAATTCTGGGAAGGTTGTGGAGACTGATTGAAGGCTGTTGCCTGTAGTCAAAGACATGGGGACACAGAAAGGCCTTGTGCCCAGGAGCCCCACAGGACCCTGCACAGTATCAGATACAGGCCACCAGTGCTACAGGGCATGATTTTGATAGACAGGGGAGAAGGTTCCTCACTTACCTTTTCATCCTATGCCATCTTGCCCACCTCCAAAAATTTTTCCAGAGCATTTAACTTGGCTTTACTTTGCTGATCTCCCTTTCTCAGGACTGGAGCGCAGGCTGCAGGCTTAGAAGCTTCAGCAGGAAACATGATTTTAAAACAAGTGTTTCTTTTCCTATTCACCTTAAAGTTCTCTTTAACTTTTATTGAAGTAAAAAGGCTATTTAAAGAAAAATACTGAGTCCAGATAAGATGCAGATGTGGACAGGTTGTGAAGGTGCTGTGGGAATGCGTAATCTGGGAGAACACGCCTGCCTCAAGGGAGGAATTAAAGACAAGAAGATGAAAGCCAGACAACCCTCAGGGTAAAGTTTTAGCATTTTTTCAGCTAGGAGTCAGCGAGGGCTGGTGATTCTGTCCCATTTGCTGCCTTTTCCTTCCTTTCTGCATTTTCTTCTATGTTTGTGGCAAAACGTTTTGAATCTATTTGGCTTAATAATTCTTCTATCAGACATGTACTGATTTATAACTTTATAGTCGACTTTCTGCCTGCATTGGCGGTGGGAATGGGAAATTGTTGAAATGGTTATATTTAAAACAAAAAAGAACACTTTGTAGGCCAAGGGCCTTAATCTGGTGTTTTTTTAGTCAAGTTACTCGTCGTGTCCAATTCTTTGCAACCCCATGGACTGACTATAGCCCACCAGGCTCCTCTATTCATGGAATTTTCCAGGCAAGAATACTGGAGTGGGTTGCGATTCCTTCTCCATTTTAGTTCTTAGAAATAACTAAAATTTCCCATTTCTTTAAACTACGTAGTTACGGCCCACTAAGTGGTAATTCTCTTTTTCTTTTTTTTAAAGGACAGCGCAATTAGATTTTAGCAAGATTGAGATTTCAGTGTCTTTTGGTCTATTTGTCAGGACAGACCACAAGCAGTTTGCAAGTGTCCATGAACAAATCAGGTTAGCAATACATTGAAACCAGTGCAAATAGATTGTCCTCATCACCACGTAGACAAAACAGGCAGGAGATGGGCTTGGTGCTGTAAGCACAAGTGGCATGATATAATGAAGTTGTATTCCATTAAGCTCTTGTGCACGGGGAGCAAAATGTCATCACCTGAGTGTGGCTGCATTTCTGTGATACAACCTCATCTGTTCCGTCAACTAGTTTTGCTCTGATCAATAAGCAGTTTTCTGTGGCCTTTCACTGCTGTCAGATGTCATTGAGTGATGTAAATGCACGTCAGAAACTAGAAACTTGACAGCTCACCCAGAGTGGGAAGGGAGAGAGGAGCGGGAAATCACAGCAGAAGACATGGTTGACAGCTGACATCTCCTCAGGGTAACTGACTGGATACTGTAGCAGCCAGCGCTTCTTCCCATAGGAACAGGAAGGAAGAGGATCCCGGAACATGTAAAATACAGAACAGATGTCCTGAAATAATTTAAGGGAAAAGTTATTATTGTGAACTGAAGCATAGTGATTGTGTAAATTGTTTAGGTAAAATCCACCAAAAGTAACTAGCTGCTCTTTACTTTTTGACTAAGAATGATCTAGGCAGATGACAATGTATTTCTACCCATTTTCTCCATCACCCACTGCCAAGACTACAATTAGGAAAGTTTGTGTCAATCCAGAAAGAGATGTAGCCAAAGAGACTTTTGTTATAACAGTATCCATGTAAGACAATGTTATGTAGCAGTAAAAGGAGGGAAAGGACCATCTTCATATCCTCCTGTGGGAAAATGCTGGGCTCCATTGCTAAGTGAAAAAGCAAGAGGTGGAACGGTGTGTGCTGTGCTGCCTTTGGTGTTAAAGGGAAGAACGTAAGGCTGACTCAGTCAAATGCGCTCATAGCGAGGCTGAAAGGGCCTGTTCTCAGCATCCAAAGCAGGGTGCAGGGTGCAGCCTGGTCACAGTGTTGGGTTCCAGGGGAGGCTTCACTGTGTATGTTTTCATATCTTTTTTTTAAAAAAAGCTTTTAAAACCATAGGAACATATTACCTATTTAAAATATTGAATTATAAAAAACATTTCTTTATTTCGCATATGAAACTGTGTTAAAAGCGCAAAAGGAAACACAGTAGTTAATTACCATGTTTAACAAAGGACACACATTCCAAGACCAGTCTTTCTAGACTCTTCATTTCCAAAGTGAGTCAAAGACATTAAGCTGTATTCAATGAGGGGTCATTAAATACTAGTTCAAATAATTTTAGTAGCATTGATTAAAATTCAGGGATACTTAGGTCATGAAAATGTTTTTTTAAAACATTTGTTGAGTGCTTACTGTATGCTAGACACCCTACAGTGTACTTATAAGCATTAACTCATTTAATTAACACCTCACAAAGAAGGTGTTATTTCTATTTAACAGGTGAAAATGTTGATGCCCAGTGAGTTGAAGTAACTGTAGGCTAAGAGTCAGACACTACTGAGCGACTAAACTGAACTGAACTGAACTGAGACACCCAGCCAATAATGCTGGAGTATGAACCTGGGTTTTTGGTCTCCAAGGGTAAGTCTAGGGTCTGAGTAGCAGAGTGGAGAGAGCTATATGCAACCCAGGCCTTTGTAAACCCTGAGGACAATGGCCTTAGCCTGTCCATCTCATCAAGGTAGTTGAGTCACTTAGTCATGTCTGACTCTTTGTGGCCCCATGGCCTGTAGCCTGCCAGGCTCCTCTGTCTGTGGCATTTCCCAGGCAAAAATACTGGAGTGGGCAGCCATTCCCTTCTCCAGGAGATCTTCCTGACCCAGGGATTGAACTCGTGTCTCTTGCATTGGCAGGCGAGTTCTTTACCACTGAACCATCTAGGAAGCCCCATCAGGAATAGAGCACGGTGTTAAATCGCAGGGCTGTCCTTATGTTCCTAGGTTTCCCTGTTAGGATGACTTCCTTCCAGCTCCTCTTGCAGTCATAATCATATACTTACAAGTAATTCATCTCTAGCTCTTCTCTGAGTTCCGTCAGGGAGAGACGGTCTCTCTGCCCCACTGTATGCCAGCTCAGAGCCTGATCCACCAGAGTACTTAAAAATTACTCGCCAAGGGCATGACTTATTTTCAGAGGCAGGCCCTGTAGTAATGACTGGATCACATTACATTGGTGTGGTTATCTTTTGCAAACTACCTAATGGAATAATCCTTTCTAGTGCATGCTTTTCACTATTGAGGAATGCAGCTTTGAGGCCAGAGAGGATTGAGGGCTTGTAGGTTCAAGGCAGAAAGATATCAGTTTATTCTATAAATAGTCAACCATCACTTTACTATTGGGAGTAGCAACTGTAAAGAGAGATGATTAGGAAGTTACAATCATCAGAGATAAAGTTTACTTTGACAGTGGGAAATGTAATTAAAAGAATCCAGTATAACAGAGTTGCATTGGAACTTCCAGGATCTGAGGCACTCTTTGCCTCCTGCCTGGGTGTCTTGAGACCTCCCCTCTCCTGGGCTTATCCCCTGGGCTACAGCCCAGGCTTCTGCTCTTTGCATGGCCATCACGTCGCCACTCATTTTGCTGTCGCTTTTACTTTTGAAGTTCTTTTCCCTTCATTTCAGGACCAAGGTTATAAGAATATGGTGGTGGTGGTGGTGGTGGTGGTTCAGTCGCTGAGTCGTGTCCGACTCCTTGTGATCCCAAGGACTGCAGCGCACCAGGCTTTCCTGTTCATCACCAACTCCCAGAGTTTGTTCAGACTCATGTCCATTGATTTCATGATGCCATCCAACCATCTTATCCTCTGTCACCCCCTTCTCCTCCTTCCCTCAGTCTTCCGCAGGATCAGGGTCTTTTCCAGTGAGTCAGCTCTTCGCATCAAATGGCCAAAGTCTTGGAGCTTCAGCATCAGTCCTTCCAATGAATATGCAGGGTTTCCTTTAGGACTGACTGGTTCAAAATAGGGCCATCCCGACTGGTCTTCCAAGCCCTAGCCTGAGGCAAGACAGGTATTGATGAGTGAGTGGTGGGGGAGGGAAGGATATTAGATGGGGTGACTCTGTTGAGAATGGAGACAGAGTAGGTGGTTCCTGGCCATTTCTCCCTTTAATCAGACTGAGGTGGCGAGCAGGGCAGAGGGATTCTACTAATAGATATGTGAAAAACTCTGCTTTGGTTATTATCAGTCCCTTCCCTATCCATCCCCTTTTGAAGACTGGCTTGCTCTGTCCTCAAGCGCTTTCCACAATGCATGAATAGGCTACCCATACTCCCAGTCATGTGCTGGGTAGGAACCAGGCCCTTGGTTGGTACTTCCTTCCTTTACTTCAGAATTATGTCACCAGCCTAATCATTACACAGTTTCGACAGAACCCAGAGTTGATCTTTGTAACATGGAATCCCAGTTGTAAGTGGAATGCATCACTTCATCCTGATGAACACAAACCTAGAGCTTGTAGATTATAACCCATCTTTACCTGGATCCCCATCATCAGATACTTAGCATGTAGAGTTTATCTGGGGGCCTCAGAGTTCTTCCCCTATGGTATCCTTTATGGGACAAGTGAAATAGTTCTGATTCTCTTTCAAAATGCTCTTCTCTCAGTGTCTTACCCCGATGGTGACTTTGGTTTTCGTATATCCATTGATTTTCACTCTTTTCCATTTCACCTAAGTGGGCAACTGACTTCACCCTTAGTCCAGCACTGAGTGGGCCCTGAGAATGCCTTCTGCTTTTGCATTCTCCTTCTGCCAGCCTCTATAGTATTCCTGACTCCCATTCTCCTCTCCCTTCACCCCAGCCCCACCCCTACTTTTTTCTTGATTTGTTTTGTTTCCTCTGGGGACACCTGCAAACTGCCTTCATTGCCTAAGGGGGCCTCCACACATCCCCTGTGAGGTGGAGGACAACCAAGCCCCTCTATTCCTTTTTAGACCAGTGCCTGCAACCTACAGTGGTTTTCTCTGTTGTCTTAACCAGCAGAACAGCCTTCTCTTGGTCTTGTGTGGGTGACGAAGGGAGAATAGCCATTGAAGAGAGGGGTCTTAAAGGGTCCTCATGATTTCCTTTTTAAAAGGCCAACTATTCAACTTTTAAAGGGTGAGTTTCATAATTGTTATATGACTGAGTTCATTTTAAATTCGATATATTGTAATTATAAAATGCTTACATGAAAATGTCCGGAACATAAAATTTTCAGTGTGAAGCAGAACATTGGGCGAAGACTTAATAACTTCCTACTCAGTCCTCCCCCATCCACTCTGAACCCTTTGGAATGCAACATTTTGCAGTCAGCATGATTTTTCTGCACATCTGATCATGTTGGCTCCTGCTTACTAGCAATGAGAAGCTCCTCGTTGCTCATTTGGTAAAGGCCAGTCAGTCTTTAGTGTGGCTTAAGGGGCCCAGTGTGGTCTGGCCCCTCCCTTCCTAAGGATCCTTTTTCCTGGCCCTAACTTTTAGTCTCACAGTCCAGCTACTCAAATGAATCTTCCTTAGTTAAAGTAACCTTGTCCCTTGGCCCTGCTCACCTTCCCCTGAGGCTTCAGGTCTCAGTGTCTGCATCACGTTCTCAAGGACTTAGCCCTGACTGGGGTGTCCTATTTCGGTAATTGTCCTTTCTGGCAGAGCATGTGTAAGGCTATTCATTGTGCTGTTAGTTCACTGAACACAACAGCGTCTAGCACATGTTTGCACATAGAAGTGAACTGTACAGTTTCACTAGATGGATAGATGGGTAGATAGGCAGACAGACAGACAGAGTGGGATCAGAAGTGAGAGTAAATGACCCTTCAGGGTAGCATAGCTACCTAATATCAGAATTAACACAAAACCCAGAGGACTTTGCACTGTGTCTGGTTTTTGCTTCTTTGTTCAGAGTCTGTGTCCACACGTGTAGCTTGTTCATTCTGACTGCGTGAGGAAAGTGTGCTCCTGACTCTGTTCCCAGGGTGAGCTGGATCTCTGCTTTCTGTTCCCAGCTCCTCTGTGGATTTGGATCCTTTGGGTGCATTTTATGTGGCCCCTCTTAAGGTTCATCACTGGATTTGTTCTCTTGGTGTTTCAAAGCTGGAGGTCGAATGTTTACCCCCTTGTCTTAATTCTTTCAAGTGACTATTTCAGATTTTGTGTTTATAATTATTTGTGCTTTTGTGTTTTAGAAGCTTTTACTCTGGATCTCGGTCTCAGGGCCTCCTTGTAAAATGCTTTTCTTTGAATAGTTAATCTGAGGTCTTTATCTTTAACATTCTGCATCTCAGATTTTATGTTAGTTATTTCTCTGGCTTAATGACACTCTGGCCCGTATTGACTCACTCTAAAGAAAGGGGCTGTTTACTTAACAGTGGCATGCAGTCTGTTCTCCCCAAACACAATCTTTGACCAGAGAATGGGTTGAGTAGTAGTCCTTCTTCACATAAGCTGCCTGGAAGCTGTCCGTTCAGCCTTATCTGGTGGGTGACTTGAAGTGTGGGCTCATTGTGCTTGCATGGCAAATTCTTAAGTCACAGTCCTTTTTCTTAGCTTTAGACTATACGGAAAATTTACTAGCTGGCCTTAATTTTGTTATTGGGGTCGATATAACTTCACCGTGATTCCTGTACTCATTTGCTCGGTAAATATTCAAAGATTGCATTTGTTCCCCCAGGGTAAACATCTTTCCTTGCTCCTCAAATGTCACAGGGAAAGACCTCTGGTCCTGCCATGGCTTCTCCATGGAAAAGACTCTGTCTCCTGTGACAGCGATGTTTTTAAAATGTAGCTTCCACCTTGAAGGGTGATTCAGTATGGACATAGTATACAGGTTTTCAACTTAGAATTAAAGGAAGAACCATGTGGTTTGTTTGCCTGATGGCTTCTGTTTCCCATTTTTTCCCCCTTGACTTCTCCTTCATGAAGGAGGATTTGAAGAAACCACTATAGCGTGGTTTTGAGTTTGCAGTTGTCCCTTCAGATAATGATGTCCCTTCAGTGATGATGCTCAAGGCAAACTTCAAAGCTTCGGTGTAAGGGTGAAAAATCATAGGGACGGGGCTTCTGTGGCCTTATTCAGCAATTAATTTTGCAGAAAAGCTACTCATGATTGTATTCCAGAAGACAAACCCCTGATTAGCTATGAGGCTTCTGAAAAGTCATCCACTTTTCTCATTCTCAGTCTTCTTATCTTTAAAATAATGACAGTAACCTGCACCTTCTGCCTCTCATGAGTTAATAAATAATATCATAATACTGAGATAAAGTTGAATGATCTGAGATAAATGTTGAATGGTCACTACATGCCGACCAAATGTTTCAGAGGCATTTTGGTTTGGGGTCAGTGGCTCCATTCAAGTTTGTTGTTTGTGACTATATAGCAGACGTTCCACTATTTACCTATAGATAGAAAGCCATATTAGGTAGTTTGGATAACTGTCTAAGAAGATGTATCCTCCATTTCATATGCACAGCTATTCCTCAGGACATTTTGGAAAATTAATTTGGTTTATATCACTGGATAGCACTTTTATATATTGCTTTATATTTATATTAATTATATGTTTATTTTTCACTAAATTTTAAGCTTTGGAAACTGTGTGTGTATAATACTGAGCCTACCAGAGATTAAGCATTTAATAAATAGTTCATAGAACTTTAGGCTGAAAGAGTACTTGGTAGCCATCTAGTTTAACATTCTCACATATTAATATTTATAGATGTATGGGAAAAAAGGAGATCAGGGGAGTTAAGTCCTTTACCAAAGTCATAGAGTCCTGGAGAAAGAGCAGAATGTAGCCTTTCTGAAATGTCCTTTCCTGCTCTTTCCAGCACAGAGCACTGCCTTTGTTTTTGTTTGTTTGTTTTTTTAATTTAAATCTGCTTTATTTATCTTACAATGTACTTTTTTTTATACAACGAATTTTTATTTTTTTATTATTGTTTTTTAAGTAACTAAAATAAGTAACTGGACTTTTTTTTGTTGTTGTTTCTTATATGATATTATACATGTTTCAATGCCATTCTCCCAGAGCACTGCCTTTGAATAAAGTTTAAATGCAGGTTTGAAGACAGCATGCTCTATATATTGTTTTAAATATGTCTCCCCATATACAGATTCAAGGGTGTATATGTTGAATCCATAGAAAAATTCATTTTATACTCTTAGTGCAATTACAACTTTTTACCACTTATTAAGACTTCAGAGATACAAACCAGTAGATCAGTAATTGCTTTCTTGAATCTGCCTTTAATAATTACATTTAGTAAAGCTGTATCGAAAATTAGAAAGGCAGAGACTAATGGAAAACTAGATTTTTCACTGAATTAGAAAGCAGGACAATCCATATATTGACAACACTTCAAGTTGAAACAGATCAGGAAAACTGTTTTGGACTGTTTGTGCAAAGAAGCAAGCCTGGGTCTTGATGGGCAGTGGCACACGCATCTTATGGAAGCAGAGAAACTCTAAGAGATTTCATGTAAATTGGCATGTTGAGAGGAGAGAGTCCAGGTCTGATTTAGAGACAAGTCATTTGAATCTTTTAAAGCCTGGAATTTCTCCTTCATGCTAACAAAGCAGTAAAAAAAATGAAGAATTGTGTTAATGAAGTAGGAATATCTTTGGATTAAAGAAAGCACAAAACTCAGCGGGAGGCCATATCTTGCAGTCAGAAGCAGACCTGGGCAGGAAAGTGGTGAGGGCTTCTTTTAACTTGCTTCTGGAGGGTTTGGTGCATGTTTTTATTTTGTTGCCAGAAAAATTAGTCATTTTAGTTACATTTATTTCAGAAAGCCTATTAAAGAGATCCCAGCAGTAGATTAACTCCAGGTTGTTTACATATTAAGAAAAATAATTTAAATGAGATATAATGATGTTAACTAGAAAAGCAAAACAAAACTGGCACCTCAAGGACCTACTGAATAGCGCATGGAACTCTACTCAATGTTACGTGCCGCCTCGGCGGGAGAGAGGTTTGGGGGAGAATGGATACATGTATATGCCTGGCTGAGTCCCTTCGATGTTCACCTGAAACCATCACAACACTGTTAATTGGCTATACCCCAATACAAAATTTAAAAAAACAAACTTGGCACCTCTTCACCTGTCAGACGGACAGTGTGCTTTGTCACAGTAGCAAGAGAAGGGTCTGCGTAGCCAACTAATGGGTCCGCTCCCCGCTGGCGCCAGACTGGTTGCAGAGTTCACCCACATCAGGACCCAGCACACCCTTTCATACTGTAGAGGCACAAGGTTGTTAACAACTTCAGAAAAATGCCTTTTGAAGGACCTGCTTTTACATGTCCCTTTATCCTAGTTATCCTAGCTGCATCCTTTTAATAGCAGACTGTTGGCCACATCCATCCTTTCCTGTGTAAATCCAAGTATGTGCTCACAACCTCTGACAAAGGGAGGTCGTTCCCCTCCAAGGCAAGAGGAAGTGTCTAGGAACTAGAGAACTCAGGTGAATAGTCACATACAGGGGCTACTGCATTCGCTTTCAGACCAAGGAAGAAAGAGGGGTGAGCATTTTGGAAAAGAAGAAGAAACAGTGGGATGAGACATGAGCAGAGAACGTGTGGTCTAGTCTCTCTGAAAGACATTGTCTGGCCCAGATCAATTTAGGGCTTACATTTGAAGAGCACCCTGATTTCACACCAGATGGTGCACATACAGTAGGGAAGAGGGGGCATGCGTGCATGCTCAGTTGTGTCTGACTCTTTGTGACCCCATGGCATATACATGGCCCACCAGACTCCTCTGTCCATGGGATTTCCCAGGCAAGAATACTGGAGTGGTTTGCTGTTTCCTCCTCCAGGGGATCTTCCCAACCCAAGGATTGAACCCTCCTGTCCTGCATCTCCTGCATTGGCAGACGTGTACTTAACCACTGAGCCTCCTGGGAAGCCCTGGGGGAGGATAGCTGCCGCTGCTGCTAAGTCACTTCAGTCGTGTCCGACTCTCTGCGACCCCCATAGACGGCAGCCCACCAGGCTCCACCATCCCTGGGATTCTCCAGGCAAGAACACTGGAGTGAGTTGCCATTTTCTTCTCCAATGCATGAAAGTGAAAAGTGAAAGTGAAGTCGCTCAGTCGTGTCCAACTCTTCGCAACCCCATGGACTGCAGCCTACCAGGCTCCTCTGTCCATGGATTGTCCAGGCAAGGGTACTGGAGCGGGGTGCCATTGCCTTCTCTGCTGAATTTGCTATTTGGTGAGACAGAGAGAGCAAAACAACAAACTGAATAGAATCTGACCCTGAAGACTGATTTTGAACAATAGGGTTCATATGCACAGTTAGTTGTGAATGAGTTAACATTCATTTGCCCTGATCATTGGTTATGTAAAACAGGGCACAGAATACATGCATATGGCACAGTCCCTGCTGTGGAGTGGATATGGAGAAAAATACATGTGACAAAGCAATATACAGTTGTTATTTTATACGTAAGTAAAATACTAAGACATTAGAAAGCATCTGGTCAACACCCTCATGTTATAGATGATGAAAGGGCATAGTACTCAGAAGTGGTTTTTCTATCTTTATAGCTAATAAAGATCAAAGAGGAACCTGGAATTCAGAATAGCTGATTTACAGCTTATTTCCTCTCACTAGAGAGAATAGATGGGGAAACAGTGGAAACAGTGTCAAACTTTATTTTGGGGCCTCCAAAATCACTGCAGATGGTGATTAAATTAAAAGACGCTTACTGCTTGGAAGGAAAGTTAAGACCAACCTAGATAACATATTAAAAAGCAGAGACATTACTTTGCCAACAAATGTCCGTCTAGAAAAGGCTATGGTTTTTCCAGTAGTCATGTACGGATGTGAGAGTTGGACTGTGAAGAAAGCTGAGCACTGAAGAATTGATACTTTTGAACTGTGGTGTTGGAGAAGACTCTTGAGAGTCCCTTGGACTGCAAGGAGATCCAACCAGTCCATCCTAAAGAAGATCAGTCCTGGGTGTTCATTGGAAGGACTGATGCTGAAGCTGAAACTCCAATACTTTGGCCACCTCATGCAAGAATTGACTCATTGGAAAAGACCCTGATGCTGGGAGGGATTGGGGGCAGGAGGAAAAGGGGACGACAGAGGATGAGATGGCTGCATGGTATCACCAACTCGATGGACATGAGTTTGAGTGAACTCCGGGAGTTGGTGATGGACAGGGAGGCCTGGCGTGCTGCGATTCATGGGGTTGCAAAGAGTCGGACACGACTGAACAACTGAACTGAACTGAGAGAGTATTATCACTCAAAACTTGAGAAAAAAATATGAGATATATCTTCAATGCAGAAAAATTGGAGGCAAAAACCTTGAAAAGTAAAAAGAAAAAAAAACATTATTCATTCCTTCAGAACATTTTAGTGGTTTTTTTCTTTTGACTTTTTTAGTACATAATATGTACGTACACTCATGATTATATATTTCGTTAAACACAAAAGTGTACTCTCTCTATAGCTTGCTCTTATCTTTAACAAGATTAAAATCTCATTTCATGTTAATAAATCTTCTATGGCATGTGAATGTGCTATGTCTATTAACTCTTTCTACTAAATATTAGGTTGTTCACATTTTTATAATTATGGATATACTTTTTTGCTTTTGAAAGTCATATTTCAACTTCAGTTTGGTGCCACTGTGTTGAGCAAATAATTCATATCAACTTATATTCACATGTTAATTGAGAAATAATTATCCTTATACATTTTTGTTCTATGTTCTTCATATGTATCTTTGCAGATTGATATACTTTTGTAGTCTGTCTCTGAAAAGTTATATAATAAAATGGATATAGCTCCTCTTTTCTACTCTCAACTATTTAAATTGAATGTACTATTTATCTCTGAGGGCCAAGCAGCTCACCCATCTGGAAATGCTTTCGTGTTTCCATATTACACTGATCTTGTACCTTTCAGTTTGTAAAACTTAGGATCACTTTGGCAAAGCCTTGATGAGGAGTAGAGTGCTCAGACACTCACAGAGCAAACGTTTGGAAAAGGGAATGGACCAATGGTGGCTGCAGGTGTTAATTCCCTAAATGACGAACCAGTGTCTTTAGTCCAGGAAAGGACTTCATCAGAGAGTTCCCTTCAAATCTGTGTTGTGCTCTGTGGGGGAATGCCTGGCACAGGGTTCACAGTTGCACCGACTCTGCCTGTGCAGAAACACAATGAAGAGAAAGAAAGCAGATGATCACGTCCAGGTGTTGAAGGTGATTTACTTGTGAGTGTCTAGTACATTAAATCTAGAGGTAAGGCTTAGGGAAAGGCTTCATCCTTCCTACCCTCTGGAGCAGTTTTAGACTTTTCAGATGCTGACTGCTTTAGATTTAGCTCAGGCCCTTGGGGATGGGAGAAATTAGAGTTAATGCTTTTTTTGTTTCTCTATAGAGACCACATATGTCATATTATTAAGGTAAAAGTGACTCATACAAACAACAGAATCTTGCAAAATGATTCTATTTTTGCAAGTCAACCCTTTTTCTTGAATTCATCGTTCTGTATCTTTAAAGGAGTCAGACAAATTAAGTGATTATGATATATCATGTAACTAGGAAAATCTCTTTGTTAAGGGTAAAAGAAATCAATACAAAGAACTCTTGTAATATTTCTTTTTTCTTTCCTCTTTAGCAGCTCCTTCTATATGGATTTAGAAATGCTGATTCTACATGAAGAATGGCAGTGATACATGTTGAGGCCTGGCCTCGTTAGACTGCAAACTTCTCTCTAAAAGTCTTTGGCAGTGGTGTGTGTTACATGGATTTAGAAAAGGTGATGCTTGTTTAAATACAGACATTTGCTTGTAAGTTTTTTATTAGATAAACTCAGTTTTTAAATAGTCCTGTATCAATAAATTTTTTAAAGTAGGTTAATTTGAATTGTTTTTTTAAATCAAAATATAGTTCATTTGCTTTCCTGCTGACTCAGATGGTAAAGAATCCATCTACACAGTGGGAGACTTGAGTTTGATCCTGGGATTGGGAAGATCACCTGGAGAAGGGAACAACGACCCACTCCAGTAGTCTGGCCCAAAGAATTCCATGGACAGAGGAGCCTGGCAGGCTACAGTCCATGGGGTCGCGAAGAGTCGGACACGACTGAGTGCCTTTCACTTTTCATACATCATTTACAGTGTTTCGCTAGTTTCAGGTGTACAGCACAGTGATTCACTTGTGTGTGTATATATATATTCTTTTCCATTATATCCCGTTGTTGATGATAGATTATTACAAGACACTGAATTTAGTCCCCTGTGATATTCAGTAGGACCTTATTGTTTATCTATTTTATATATGTGCTAAGTTGCTTCAATCATGTCCGACTCTTTGCGATCCTATAGATTGTAGCCCTCCAGGCTCCTCTGTCTATGGGATTCTCCAGGCAAGAATACTGGCGTGGGTTGCCATTTCCTTCTCCAGGTATTTTATATATAGTAGTGTGTATGTGTTAATTCCAACCCCCTAATTCATCCCCTCCCCTGCCCTTCTCCTTTTGATAACCATAAGTCTGTGAGTCCTATTTCTGTGTTTTGTAAATAAGTTCGCTTGTATCTTTTTGTTATTCCACGTATAAGCCATATGTATGATATTTGTCTTTGTCTGACTTACTTCACTTAGTATGATAATCTCTAGGTTCATCTATGTTGCTGCATATGACATTATTTCATTCTCTTTTAAGGGCTTGACTGATAGGTTAACTTAAATTTGAGAGAACAAAACTCTTACTAAGTTCGGTTCTGTGATGCAGCTTCATAACCTGCCCTTGCCATCTCAGTGCTGTCCAACCATTCTGTCTAAACTTCCAACTCCACCCCCTCTTCCTCCTCTCTTCCTGTCCTGCCACAGCACTCCAAGTTCCTTTTACCTGGTTCTGTTTTTTCCTCCCATACCAGATAATCACTTTTTAAAACATACTGTATAATTTACTTATTTTAAAAATATATCTATTGTTCTCTGTCTTCCCTGCTAGAATGTAAATTTCATGAGGGCAGTTCCTTTTGCCACTTTACTTCACTGATAAATATCAGACACTTTGAATGGGAATTAGCACATAGTAAGTGCTCAATAAATATGTGGATAAATAAATATCATCATCATCTGTTTTTAAACCAAACATATATTGGGGACATAAAATACTTGATATTTTTTCTCATTTGGAATTTTGAAAGAAGGTTGAGAATTCTACAGTCTTTAAGAGCTTCCTTCCTTTGTGTAGGTGGGCATTTAAAAATGTGGATGCCTGCCTTCTAATACTGTTTATAGAACAAAAAAAAAGCTTCTTTCCCTTCAGCAGGAATAACAGGGTGTCTCTTCAGCATCCTTGCTTGTAAAGTCTATGAAACAGTCTGTATTTTATTACGGAAACAGAGCTTGACCTCTCCACCTGCTCTCTGCCCATGTTTCAGGCCTGAACAGCAGAGCTTTGAAGCTGGCAGGCATATTGCAGATGGCCTGTGCTCAAGTAAACTTCCTCCGTGGGGTCCACTGAGGACTATTAGTTCCGTACTGAGAGAACACAGGAGGGTCTTGGATCTTAAATTCTTGATGCCAATAGAAAGAAAACTCGTCATGAATAAGCAGTAGTTCTTCTCCACCCAAGCTTACCCTTTGCACTTTCTTTGAGTTAAAAAATAATCATCTGTCTATCCCTATTTATCTATCTGCATATATATGCTTGTGTGTATATGTATATTCATATAGTGTGTGTGTGGAGAAGGCAATGGCACCCCACTCCAGTACTCTTGCCTGGAAAATTCCATGGATGGAGGAGCCTGGTGGGCTGTAGTCCATGGGATCGCTAAGAGTCGGACACGACTGAGCGACTTCCCTTTCACTTTTCACTTTCCTGCATTGGAGAAGGAAATGGCAACCCACTTCACTATTCTTGCCTGGAGAATCCCAGGGACGGCGGAGCATGGTGGGCTGCCGTCTATGGGGTTGCACAGAGTTGGACACGACTGAAGTGGCTTAGCAGTATAGTGTGTGTGTGTGTGTGTGTGTGTGTGTGTGTGTGTATGTCAGTTGTGTCCAACTCTTTTGCAATCCCATAGACTGTAGCCTGCTAGTCGCCTCTGTCCATGGAATTTTCCAGACAGGAATACTGGGAAGGGCATTGCCATTTTCTTCTCCAGGGGATATTCCTGACCCAGGGCTCCAACCCCTGTCTCTTGTGTCTCCTGCATCAGCAGGCAGATATTTTTTTTTTTCCCATTGTACCACCTGGGAAGCTCATTTACATAGAGAGAATACACATTCTAGTCTCTTCCCAAATATCATTGGGAATATTTGAACTTTTGAGTTGCATGATTTTTTGTGAGGATGTTTTTTAAGACAGAAGCATAGTGCATCATAGAGCTTCATGGTGTGTTAGAGAATTGGAAGTTATTAATGGCCTCAGATTCCATTTAGATTTGTGAGAAACCCAATGACATTTGGGAAGAGACTAGGATGTATAGGGCACCAGCCTTGTGTCTGGTGAAGTGCCAAGTGTTTTATATACCATGTCTTACATATTTACTCTGCCACCGGCCTAAAGAAACATATTATCATCCTCATTTTCCATATGAGGAAATTGAAGCTCAAAGTGAATAAGCAATATCTTTAAGGAATCAGAGCTGGCAAGTGACAGATCTGGGTGTCGGGTGTGTCTGACTCTAGATTGGCATTCTTTGTACCATACCATGTAGCTTCTCCACAGTGGTGCTAATTATTAAGACGGGTAGTTTCTTTTTAATAAAAGGGCTATATTTCAAAACTCTTTTCATAGCACACATGCCCTCATGAACAGTATTCTTTAGACCAGCTACCACAAATTTTTCTATAGGAAATGATCTGGTTCTGCACTGTCTGCTCTATCATGTCTAACTTACTGATTTTTCTCTGACAAAAATAATTCATCTTACTTTTTTTTTTTTTTACTATCAGACTGCTGAACTGGGCTAAGTTGTGGATGTGTTCTTCCCAGTGTGTTGTCTTGCTGTTAATTACTTGTTCACTCTCCTTCCCCTCTTTGCTTCCTCCTTTATTTCCTGTATTCAGCCTACTTCGTTGCCAGATATTTTTAAAGGCTGGAGAAAGAAATGGCAACCCAATCCAGTATTCTTGCCTGGGAAATCCCATGGACAGAGGAGCATGGTGGGCTATAGTCCATGGTTTCACAAAGAGTCAAACACAACTCAGCGACTTAACAACAACAACAAGAAAAACCCTAAAGCTGGGAATGTGCTTGATACATTTGATGGTCAGTAAGCGACTTAGCAGCAGCAGCAGAAGTGGACTGGTGATGGGCAGGGAGGCCTGGCGTGCTGCAGTCCATGGGGTCAGAGTCAGACATGTCTGAGCAACTGAACTGAACTGAACTGAACTGAAGGGGACTGGTGTGCATAGACCAGGATAAGTAAGAGGGGTGTATTAGGAGATGTAGAAGAGAGAGGGGCTCTGAAGCCTGTGGGTATAGGGCTTTGTAGGCTACAATAGGGACTGGAATTTTACTCCAGGAGTGGTAGAAATCCATGGAATGAGTGCAACAGAGGAGTCATGTGATCTGGTGGAGGCCTGAAAAGGGCTACTGTGAAACAGATGGTTACAGGGCATGAGTGTGTCAGTGAGACCAGTGGGGAGGTTGTAGAATGAATTTTCGGGCCTGAATGAAGGAAGGCTACTGCAGACTCTCCAATGACACAAGGCTTGGCAGAAATGCTGGCTTATGATTTGGGTGACAGCATAAGTTTTCAGAAAAGTTGCAGCATCCTCATACGATGGGTGGAAATGGACATGGTCCTTTGTAAGCCTGACCTCAAGTTCTCACAATCACCTGTTCCAGAATTCTCGGGGAAGACCTAGTGCTTTTGTTTGACCTCAAGGTTCACCGTGAGCCAACAGTGAACTAGAGCTTCCAAAAAGATTTAGGAGAATACGGGTCAAAGATAAGGAATCTTACACTAAGATCGAGGGAAGTCAGGATTCCACTGGGTCTTAGTGGATGGGTCTTGTCAGCAATACAGGGTTCTGAGTGGGCGCTGATATAGGTGAGTGCAGAAGCCACAGGTTTGCCCTGCAGGCTCAACCACCTCTGCTGATGGGAGAAAAGTCCCTTCTCCCTTGTGGAGATGGATGGATGTGGTCAGTAGCTACACTCCTGTGGGGTCATCTTTTTTTCCCTCTCTGTCCACCAAGTCTCCCTCCCCCGTGCTGATACAGAAACAGCTGTGAAAGTGACTAGATGTTAATAATGATATTAATAGATAACATTCTTGTTTGGGTTCTTGCTAAATGCAAGATAATATGGTAAATTAGTGACATGATAATCACATTTAATCCTGACAACAAACCTATTTGAAAGGTACCATGGTAAGCTTCATGTTATAGATGGGAAAATTGAGGTTTGTAAAGGTTAAATAATTTGCCCCAAATCATGGAGTGCTACCCAAGCCCAGCAGAGAACCATAGAAAACACAGGATTCAAACCCAGGCAGTTTGATTCAAGGATCAGAAGTCTTAACCACTGTGTTATCCTGCAAAGCTGGTGGGTGAAATAAAAATATTATTGTTGCAGAAGGAAATGGCAGCCCACTCCAGTATTCTTGCCTGGAGAATCCCATGAATGGAGGAGCCGGGCGGGCTACAGTCCATGCAGTCACAAAGAGTTGGACATGACTGAGCATGCACGCACTGTTTCATGTAACCATTATATGGGACAGAATCTGTTAGAATGAAGGTGGCTTATGATGTTTAAATGGAAAAAAAATTACAAAAAGTAGGTATGATGTGATGATTCAGAGTCTTTTCTATCCTCTGTTATTTGCTTGTTTTCTGTAATGAACATGTTTAATTCTTCCAGTTGGAAAAAGGTCTTTATAAAATAATGAGAAATTGTGTTCCTAAGATCTCATAGAAGCACAAAAAGAAATCTACAATAAAAACATGTATATGAATAATTCCTACCAAAATATTATTGTCATTTCTGCATATATGGGCTAAACAGGGTTTTTTTTTATGAGTTGTAGTCTATCTTTTATACTTATGAGAAAATCTGTGTTGAGTTTTAAACTACCTCAATTGTAGATTTTGGAGACATAATCCATTCACTAACTGGGAATGGCCATATTTTCTTAAGTCCTGGATTCTATATTTTAGGTGAACAGTAACAAACTATATTTTAACCAGAAGGTGGGTCTTCTGAAGGACAGCTAAAGGAGCTAGAGAAGTTTCAATCTGGAAGGGGAAGACTTTAAAATGCAGCTAAGTTTTCTCATACTAGAATGGAAAACCATAAGCACTGATATGGCCTCAAGATTGCAGAATAAACTTCTCTTCCTAGATAATCAGATCCTGTCTCCTGACATTAGATCACATTCACAATTAGATGATTCCCAAATGTGTATCTCTGGCCAAGACCTCTCCCTAAGCCCCAAATGTGTAAATTCAGTCCACTGAACATATCCACTTAATGTCTATCTAACATGTGTCTCAAACTTAATGCAACAAGTGCAGAGCTCCTGTTTGCACTCACCCCCCCCACCCCCTACCTCTGACAGTCTTCCCAGCTCAGTTACTGGCACCACCATCCTTCAAGTTGCTCAGATTCCCAAACCTCACCGTTATATTTGTTTCCATTTCTTTCTTTCATTCTTTTTTTTTTTTTTTTAAGAATCTCCACATTTAATTATGTTAGCCTGTCCTTTGTTTCTACTTCTCCTCACCTCTCTCCACTACTATTCAGACCTTATCTCTGACTCTTCTCCCTCCGCATCACTTTAGGCACATAACTATGTCAAGTATTTAATCTTCCACCTGCTGGGACCATCCTGCCCCCACACCCAGATATTCTCACTTCCTCTAGGTCTGTGATAAAAGAAATAGTGGATCTCCCAAAATGTCTGCGCCCTAATCTCCAGAACCTGTGAATATGTTTCCTGATACACAGAAGAGACTTAATGGAGGTGGTGAATGTTACGGACCTTGAGATCACAGAGACAATTTAGCTTATCTGGATAGGATTAATATAATCCCATGAGTCTCTCGCTTAAAAAGAAGGGGAAGCAGAAAAGTAGGTCACAGAAACAGGACATGAGAGTCTTGATCTCCTGTTGCTGGCTTTGAAGATTGAGAAAGGAGACCATGAACCAAGGAGTACAGGTGGCTTCTAGAAGTTGCAAACTTTGCCCTTAAATGAGGGTCAGCAAGAAAATGAAGACCAAGTCCTACAACCACAAGGAAACAGAAACGTTTTCTCTCAGTGAACCACCAAAAGGAACCCAGCCCTGCCAATACCATGATTTTAGCCCAGTGAGTTGTTGTTGCTCAGTCGCTAAGTCATGTTCAATTCTTTCTGACCCCATGGATTGTAACCCACCAGGCTCCTCTGTCCTCCAGTGTCTCACAGAGTTTACTCAAATTCATGTCCATCGAGTCAGTGATGCTATCTAACTGTCTCATCCTTGGCCACCCTCTTCTCCTTTTGCCTTTAATCTTTCCCAGCATCAAGTGGCCAAAGTATTGGAGCTTTGCATCAGGTGCCCAAAGTACTGGAGCTTCAGCATCAGCATCAGTCCTTCCAATGAATATTCAGGGTTGATTTCCTTTAGGATTGACTGGTTTGATCTCCTTGCAGTCCAAGGGACTCTCAAGAGTCTTCTCCAGCACCACAATTTGAAAGCATTAGTTCTTCAGTGCTCAGCCTTCTTTATGGTCCAACATCCGTACATGACTACTGGAAAAACCATAGCTTTGATTATATGGACCTTTGTAGGCAAAGTGATGTCTCAGCTTTTTAATATGCTGTCTAGGTTTGTCATAGCTTTCCTTCCAAGGAGCAAGCATCTTTTAGTTTCATGGCTACAGTCACCACCTGCAGCAGTTTTGGAGCTGAAGAGAATAAAACCTCACTGCTTCCATTTTTCCCCTTCTATTTACCACGGAGTAATGGGACCAGATGCCATGATCTTAGTTTTCTTTGAATGTTGAGTTTTAAGCCAACTTTTTTACTCTCCTCTTTCACCTTCATCAAGAGGCTCTTTAGTTCTTCTTCGCTTTCTGCCATTAGAGTGGTATCATCTGCATCAGTTCAGTGCAGTTCAGTTTAGTCGCTCAGTTGTGTCCGACTCTTTGTGACCCCAGTACGTGACTACTGGAAAAACCATAGCTTTGACTAGATGCACCTTTGTCAGCAAAGTGATGTCTTTGCTTCATAGTTAGAAATTTTTTTAAATTTTTAATTGGGGAATAATTGCTTTACAGTGTTCATAGTTAGCAATTTTTCATTCCATTTCAGAGCATCTTACAAAGCACCAAGACATTTATTATTTGACAAACTAATACAGTAGGTATCATTTTGTCTTCCGTATTTATTAATGAAGATACTGTGGCTCAAAGAAACTTAGAGATTTGCCCAAGTTAGGAAGTAGTGCAGATAAAATTCATTTATCTATTTTCCTTCTTTCAAAGCAGGTCATAAAATAAAATAATAAGATTCATGTAGCATCTATCTTTGGAGAAGGCAATGGCACCCCACTCCAGTACTCTTGCCTGGAAAATCCCATGGATGGAGGAGCCTGGTAGGCTGCGGACCATGGGGTCACTGAGAGTCGGACACGACTGAGTGACTTCACTTTCACTTTTCACTTTCATGCACTGGAGAAGGAAATGGCAACCCACTCCAGTGTCCTTGCCTGGAGAATCCCAGGGACGGGGAAGCCTGGTGGGCTGCCATCTATGGGGTTGCACAGAGTCAGACACGACTAAAGCAACTTAGCAGCAGCAGCAGCAACAGCAGCATCTATCTTCCAGAATGCTTAATTGTTTAACCTAATATGCCATATAATATTTATTGCCAGAACAATTCAGGTAAGCAAAGAACTAGCAGCATTCACATTTTATAGGAAATCTAAGTTAAAGTTATATGATATTGAAACTAATGAAAAACTATGTTAACCAATCAATATGTATGACCTAATGCATTTGAGTGCATTTTTTCCTTCATCCTGAATTGATTGATTGGGTTTGTGTCATAGATGTGGCTGAAGAGGAAAAGAAAAATGAAGACTTTTCATAATCAAGTAATCAGTCAGGGAGCTGCAGCTAAAATCAGTCAGTGGTAGGGTTTACACTGAAAACCTGTAATTCTGTAAATATTAATAAACTCAAGAGAATCTTTCCTTTATAACCAGAGAGATGTAAAACAGAAACATTTAGCAGAGGTTATGTCATTTTTAGGTTATCTGAAAGTACTTCATATAGACAGAAAAAATTTCAACACTTCATAAACATGTAAAAGGAAAAATAAAATGTCTATAAATGTCTATAAATGACCTTCTAGAACCAGAAGTTAGTTGAAAAGTTACTAATTTAAGCAATGTTACTGTAAGTATTAATAATGTATCTGAATCTCCATTTCTTGGTGTCTTGGAAAATCTCTGTGTCCCTGATAATCTCTTAGAAATATGAATTGAGTTGATTCCACTCCTGTATTAAACTCTCCTCTACTCCATTTTCACTATGTATATGATTTTAATTTCATAATTAAAATCAACTTTATGACTTTATATTTGTTACTGTGTAACTTGAGCAACTTTCATTCACCAGCTTTTAAGCAGCATGCTTTGACTGTCAATTATGTAAGATGGAAAGATGTGGACCCTGTTTACTTGCTTTACATCCCGTTCCTTCCCCATTCATCTCTTGTTTTCTGCTAGTTATGACATTAGTTTTTACACAAAAAATATTTGCAGTCTGTTCTGTAAAAATAATTGTCTTCTCTGTTGTATAGATTGATTACAAAAGCTGAGTACAATAATTAATGTTCCCATATGATAATTATATGTGTGTGTGTACAGATATTTATTTATGTTTTCACCATGTAATCAAGCTTTTGGAATTGTAAAGAAGGAAAGGAAGCCTTATAAATTGTTAACCTGTACTGCTCAGTGGAGAATGTTTCAAGCATTGCTTCAAATGGACAATCTTGTTCAGGCTTTTTTGTGGGGTTTTTTTTTGTGGACCATTTTTAAAGTCTTTATTGAATTTGTCATAATATTGTTTCTGTCTTATGTTTTGGTTTTTTGCTGTGAGGCATGTAAGATCTTAGCTCCCCAACCAGGGTAACCCTCACCCCCAGCATTGGAAGGTGAAGTCTTAATCTCTGGACCTCCAGGGAAATCCTGACATTCTTAATTCTCTAAACTGTTTCAGATCGTGTTGCATTTATTTTGCTTTATATTTGGAACTGTACATTGTATACAGTTTTGTTTAGTTGGTTTTCTTGAAATTCTTAAGCACTTTTTTTTTTCTTAACGGAGAAAGGTGAATGCTTTGATGCTATCACTAAAACCTCATTAATGATAATAGGTATTAATCATACCCATTTTGTTCTTGAAAGCATTCTTCTTGGAACCCTTTGGCTTCTTACTCTAATTTGAATACTTTTTAGGCTGCATAATTGGTATTTTAAGATTCCCCAATATCTGCATATTGTTTCTAGATTTCCACCGTTTCTTGGCTGCTTTTTTGAATTCTTTTTGAAAAAATCTTCAAAGAGAATTTCATAAACATAAACATAGTACATAAAATATTCTCTCTCCTGCATGTCTGAGACAAGCACCTTCCCATCTTCCTGGTGGAAAATTTGCCTAGTATGTATATATATAAAGAAAAGTCATTTTGAAGCTGATAGTGTATCTTTATGTGTATTCTTAGTATAATGCTTTAATATATCCTTATTATAATGCATTAGTGATCCAAACTACTTGGAAGACTGGACTTAAAACTTTAATTTTATATAGAGTTTCCAACTTTATTTGTAAAGCACCTAAAAGTTATTTATTAGACACTTTTAGGTATGAAAACTTTTCTTTTCTTTGGTTGAAAATAAATGACTATGAAAGATACAAGCTTCTGAAGACAGAGATCATTCAACCTAGAATATAAGTTAAGTCCTTCTTTAGCTTAAGTTTATTTTGTTTTTTTAGATACATTTCTGAAAAAACTGGGTGTAAACCAAATTATAAAATATTTTATCATTAATTTACAGTTTAACTTCAGAGATGTTATCGAACTGCGGGAAAAAAAAAAAAACTGACTCTAACGTGTAGTCAAAACCGCACTTACAAATTGAAATCTTCTCTTTAAAGTAGTATTTATTTTTCTTTTCAATTGGAAGTCTAAGGACTTAATAATGTTCTTAGGACTGTGGCCAGAATAGTCACATGAACAGTATAGTTTCTGTTTTTTAAACAAACTTAAATGAAAATCTTAATATGTTTATTTAGTTACATGAAGCTTCCCTTGCTTTATACAGGGGAATTTCTAGACATCTCTGAAGGCAAGGATATCTCCAAGAGTAGAGGGCTAGATGGATAGGTCAGGTCTCTATGTGATTTTACGTAAGACAGTTGGAATGGAAACTTATGCTACTATAAACCCTGGGCAAAATATTCCCAATTTGTTCTCATTTCCTCATCATATTGCCAAAGTGACTGGTAGCCAGTGTTGGTCAGAATGAGCCAGGCATTCCATATCCTTTTGGTAACTTAGTAGGGTAACTTAGTACATTTGAGGGGGATGAATTTGGTAACATTTTTGGTAATTTATCTTCTGTATGTATGTGTGTAAGTTCATACACAGGAACAAGAATGAGATGTGTATGTCTATACACATACATTAATCATTAACATATATAAATATATGTAGGTATATGTAGACATAAATAAATATATATGTACATATTTATATAAATGTATATAAATGTATATAAATGTATTAAAAATATACAGTGAAAAATACTCCAGTAACTTAATATTCACCTTGATTAGGGTCCTCATTAAATAAACTGTGGTAACAACATACATGGTAGTACTATGTAGCCATTAAAGAATGAAGTATGTCAAAATGTGCTCATTAATGAAGGTGTCTATGTATTAAGTAAATAAAGTAAAGAATAAAAGTAGTAGAAAAAACAAAAGTAGTAGAACTATATGCTCTAGCTACAGTCGTATTAAGAAAATAACATATTTTATATGTACATAAAGAGTTAATATGAGTATAGACAATTTCTGAAAGGCAACAAGTAGCTTAAACAGATCCAAATAAAAAACTTAATATGGTTTTATCCAAGTCTCTTATGTATTAAACATGCTTTTCAGTTTATTTCCTTTGGACTTTTGAAAAGTCTTCCTTGTAAGCATATGTTTTTGTAGCAAAACCATACATACTGAGTTTGGGGGCAGCAATGTAAGGAGATTGACTGAGGAGGCGGTATGGACACAGATCCTGGCAGGAGAAGGATTTTTTTCTACTCTGCAGAATTGTTTGCTTTCTACATAGATCAGTGTTTGTTTGAGAGGAGCACAGGCTGTAGTTAGGGGTGAATTCCTCACGCCAGCATCACCACCACCCTCTCTGCCAGGGGCCCTAGGTTCCTGCAGAGCTGCCTTAGAAGAGACTGTATGGAAGGCATTGTTCCCCCTCCAGAGTATCTCCCCCAGTGAACAAGACTATAAGGGAGTCTGTTCATTGGGCATCAGTATTGTGCAGTGGTTAAGAAGGCAGATTCAGGAACCGAATCACTGAGTTCAAAATGTAGCTACCATAGGCAAGGTACTTAACTCATGCCTCAGTTTCCTTGCCAGTAAAATGGGGATCATACTACCTATCCCGTGGTGGGTTGTTGTGAAAATTAAATGAGTGATTGTCATGATAAAGGAGCTTGGAGCAGTGCCTGCATATAAGAATTATAAAAGTCTTTGTTATTGTTGTTGTTATTATTGGCCTTACTATTTAGGAAAAATTCCTAAACACTTTAAAAATAATGATTAAATCATACGTTGATTTTTATATATGCCACTTTACATAGAACATATTTACGTAACCGAAATATATATGCATTGACTCACAGGGTTGGTTATTTATAGAAACATTTGAAAAATTTGCTCTCAAACTTATCTTTCTTTTCTATGTGATGTCTCTGTTTTCTGGCAGCTTTTCAGGTTTTCTTTCTTACTGGTTTTTAACAATTAGATTATGTTTTGCCTTGGGTTTTTTCCCCCTGTTTCTTGTACTTGGGTCCATTGGTCATCTTGGACTTACAAGTTTATAGTTTCTATCAAATTGGGGAAATTCTTGATCAAGATTTCTTCAAACATATTTGTCTTTCTCTCCAACCTCTTTCCCCACATCTCACCTCTGCTATGAGTACTCTGATTATACATGCACTTTTATGTTTAAAGTTGTCCCATGGTTCACGAATGCTTTGTTGATTTAAGTTGCTACTGCTGGATTTTTAACTTTACTTATCTTTTCTTCTCTAGTGTCTTACCTGCTGCTAATCTCCTCCAGTATATGTATATTTTTATTCACAGACATTTTTTACTCTTCAGTAGGACCCACACCTGTTATCTAAGCCTTGTTTATATCTTCCATGCCTCCACTTAACATAGTCAACCTTTCTTCTAGGTTCTTGAACATAAGAAATTTTCTTATAACAAGTTAATGCTTTAATCTACTAATTTTATCATCTGTGTCATTTCTGGACTAGTTTCTATTTACTGTTTTTTCTTTTCATTATGAGTTGAAGTTTCTTGCTTCTTTTCGATTAAATGCCAGGCTTTGTACATTTTGGAGAAGGCAGTGGCACCCCACTCCAGTATTCTTGCCTGGAAAATCCCATGGATGGAGGAGCCTGGTAGGCTGCAGTCCATGGGGTCGCTAAGAGTCGGATACGACTGAGCGACTTCACTTTCACTTTTCATTTCATGCATTGGAAAAGGAAATGGCAACCCACTCCAGTGTTCTTGCCTGGAGAATCCCAGGGACGGGAGAGCCTGGTGGGCTGCCGTCTATGGCGTTGCACAGAGTTGGACACGACTGAAGTGACTTAGCAGCAGCAGTTTGTACATTTTGTCTTGTTGGGTACTGAACGTTTTTATGCTCTCAAAAATATTCTTGAACTTTGTTCTGGCAAGTGGTTAAGTTAGTCAGAAACAGTTTATTCTCTTTAGGTCTTGCTTTTAAGGTTTGTTACTTTGGATTAGAAAAGCTTTTAGCTTACAGTTACTTTAGCTCTACTACTGAGACAGGACTCCTCTGAGCTCTCTAACGAGTGCTCCCCGAATTAAGAGGTTTTCACCTTGGCTTTTGGGAGCAAGAACTGTGCCCTGGTGTCTGTGAGCTCTGAGCACCAGGGTCTCTAATCTCTTCCTGTCCTTGGGTAGTCTGCTCAGCCTCACGTGCTGATGAGGATTCAGCTGAATGCTGGAGGGAGACCTCTGGCAAGTCACAGAAATTCCCTTCATCTGTGGCTCACTCCTCTCCAGAACTGTGCCCCGGAAACCGCCATGGCTTCCTGCCACTCTCTCCTCCCTGTCCCTAATTCAGGCCACCTTGTGGTTATCCTAGGGGTAATCTTAGGAATCACTGTTTCCTATCTCTCGGTGTCATTCATTTCCTCATGTCCAGTGTCTTCATTTCCTCATGTCCAATGTCTTAAGAGCCAGTTCTCCCACTTATTTTGTCCAATTGTATAATTGTTTCTCCTTCTCTGGACTCTCCTTCTCTGGACCTTAAATATGGGGTGGAGGGGGGAGGAACACAAACAAACAATCCTCATCCACCCAGTCTGAAATTCCAGAGGCAGCCACATTCAACTCCTGCATACACTTTTTCCTGGTATTTCCTGTCAGATTTTGTACCCCTCACTGCCTCTGTGTTCAGAGAGACCTCTTCTTACCACAGTGTCTAAAACAGCACTCTTGTCCAGCTCTGTGTTATCCTGCTCTATTCTTCACTGCACTTTTGTTTCTCGACTTCACCGTGTTTTTTTAATCTGTTTATGATCTGCCTTCCTCACTGGATCCTATAAAGGAGGTGTGCTCCGTGAAGTCTGGGCTCTTGTTTGTCTTGTTCTCTGCTGAATCCGCGGAGCGTCAAGCGACTCCTGGGCACAGGCACATTGTAGTCCTTCAGTAAATATCTGTTAAATAACTGAACAAACGAATGCCAGATACCGTGCATTCATTCCAAACATCATCTGTGCTGCCCCGACCTTAGAGCTAGATAACAGCTACTAGGAGTTTGCCAGGAAAGGCAAGAGGGAAAATGTTTTCCTGGCAGCAGGGACAACGTGTGTCAGAAACTATTAAGAAAAAAAAAATAAGTCTGCTGTGGAATTTAGGAACATAAGATTTATTAAATGGACTCCATTTCTTGATTAATATTGTCATGGAAATTCTGATTAAGAAATCTCCTTTCCAAGGTGTTTTCCCATTTAAAAGAAAAACGTCTTAACAGTATTAGGTATATTGTGCATTTAAAAAATAGCAACCTAATAATAATATTAGAATTAAAATTTATCACATACTTTTCTCTGTGGGTCTATGTCTGTTACGTACACCCCAGCCCCTCCCCCGCAAAGTGAAATTTAGTGATTGTGTGAAGTAACTGTGGAACTTGGTAATGAAGCCATCTGGTCGATAGAAGGGGTGACATTCCATGAGGCAGCTGCTGTGTAATGTGTCTTATCTGTGGCCTTCAGGAGGGAGCACCTGAGGGGCAACCTAGTAAGCTGAACCTTTCTGAGTCTTCAGCTTTCTCCTTCTATGGGTTCTTCAGCAAACGTGCCAATTAAAGTGGTGGTTTTTGTGATGAAGCCTCAAGTAACTGAACTCAGAACGTAACTCCGTCTATTTCATACAGCTCTGCAGATGGAAAGTACTTTCATTGCTCCCACATTGTCCTGATTTAAGTCTGAGACCTGACTCTAGAAAGGAGACTCTGATTTCTATTAACCAAGCCCCTGAGTTGAAGCTGTGCTTCTTTTGTTTGCATTTCCCAGGGTGATTTTCTCATTGTATTCCTGGCTTTGAAGGGTCTTTGAAGAAGACAGATTTACTTTAGTGAACTAGTAAACAAATTTTTTTTCTAAAAAATAATGTATATATGTCTTGGAGTCTGAAGCATATGCATATGTTTCTTGAAGAAAATATTTTCACTGACTCACCAAAGAAAAAGTATTTTTTAGAGGGATTTCTTGAGGAAAAAAGAACAGTTGGTTAAACTGATAAAAATTGAACACTTATTTAATAAAAGCAGGTTTCTTAAACCGAGTCATGGAACAGAAGATTTTGTTTCTAATTGGAAGAAGTACAAAAATATGAACACATTTTGTTTGATGATGTAATTTCTGGCTTTCCACAACAGTCATATTTACATGTAAGGCAGAAATTTAGAGCCATAGAGAGGTATTTTCATAATGAAGGAGTGTGATCTTGTATCTCATATGCTTAAATAGTTCTTTTTAGGGTTAGCAGAATGTGTTTAACACTCTTTAGTGTCACATGACCTCAACTTTAGTTTTGTTTCCTTCAGAAGGGCAATTGAAATGGGAAACCAGGCTTACTAGGTCATGGAACAATTCTCCTTCATCTTGGTGATGACAGACTTTCCCTCAGCAAAGCAGACAGAACCAAAGACAAACTCTTGGAAATACAGAGCATCTGCTCTTCAGCTCCTGCCGAGCATCCTTCCCCCGCCTACCTTAGTGTTGTGTTCTCATGAGCATTTCACCATATTCCTCATCCCTTGTCCCCAGTCTTGACCCATGACCTAAGAATCAAGAAAGTGTCATGTTAGTGCTTACTAATTAGTGCACCCAGAGAGCCTTTTCGCTGGCCTTTCAACCTCCTGAAGGTGGGAGCACAAGCTGTCACTCGTATCATGCAGGGAAAACGAACCTTTACTACATTTTCCCCATTTTGCAAACAGCAGAATAAGCCCAGCTGAGACTGGAGATGAATATGCAGGTTAGAAAGAAATTAACCTAAAATGTACTACTGTTTGCTTGGTTGTCTTAAAGATGACACAGCACTGCCGTCATTGAAATACCCATAATGGGCTGTGATTTCTGGCAGACTGTTTCTGTGGCATCACACTTGTATTTTGATGCCATCCTATGCATTTAGTGAAATTTTAGGAGAGGAGTGTTCTCTGGTTAAAAAGTTAAGGAGCATTTGAAGGCATTTAAGTTGCCGCTATTTTTAAACACATTTGCAGGGTTGCTGTCATTTGTTAGTGAGCATTTGGCTCCAGGGCTCATTAATCAGTGCTGTTGGGCCAGGGTCTCCTGAGCCTTCTGGGTTTTGGGGGATCAGCTACTGTAATTAAAGGGATGAAATATATCATGGTCACAAACTTACCACATCAGACAACTGAGGGTTTGGAACTGGTGGAACTAATCTTTTTTTATTTTTTTCCTTTAGGTGTTTAAGATAGAAGTTCTAATGAATGGAAGAAAACATTTTGTTGAAAAAAGGTACAGCGAATTTCATGCCCTGCACAAAAAGGTAACTTCTCCCCCCAGCTCTTCTCTACAGGGCAGATGGTATAACATTAAGACTGCTTTCTGTGGTTCCTTAGAGCTTTAACAGTTCTGAGAACAGTATGATTTCTTTTATCATGAAGTAAATTTCCTTTTAAAATGAATTGTTCAGTCGTTTCAAAGGTCTGCTTTCTGAGTAGGTGGATTTTCCGTTAAGATCTTTTGCATAAATAGATGTGTGATGGCAAACTGGAGTGTACTATGCTGGGTGTTGTAGGTTCAGAAAGAATAAGACCCAGATCCTGTTTTATCCATAAAATATACTTAAAGCTTTACAAAAATGGAGGGGAGTCAAATGATTATTTTACAGAAATAAATTTATCAAAATCAACTTATACTCAAATATATCTGGAAAAGATGACATCTATGTCTCCTGTATTCAAGGACTGTTTGGGGATCATGTAAAGTGGGCTCAAGGCTTTCTTTTGAATTATCAAGGCCATGTTACAAGACTGGTTTTTCAGTTCTCAGAACCATTTTGTTAAAGTCTTTGAGAAAAGAAATAAGAATACAAAAGAAATAGCTGAGGTTTTGGAAAAATGGTCAGTGAAACGTAGAAGAGAGAATACTTCTTTTTTTCTATCAAATTTTAATATTTCACAGGTTATAAATTATTATTAAAGTGTTAAAATACCTTAATAACTAGAAATATCTCATGAAATTCCCCAGAAAATCACCACATATGAGTTAACACAGTTTTAGCATTTTTCTTTCATATATACATATTCATATCTTTGTATATGTATATATGTATGTGTGTATATATACTTCCTGTATATGAATATGTATTATTATATACATACACATATATAAAATGTGTGGCACAGTTCAATTTCTTCAAGGTAAGAACTTAGATGGGGGGAGAAAAGCTGGATGGAAAGATAGTATGTTCAGAAATAATCTATGCTTTTATTTATTTTATTTTATTATGTATTATATATTTTTATTATATATTATATATAATTATATTTTTATATATTATATTTTTATTATATATTTTATTATATTTAATCTATGCTTTTAATTTCATTAAGGACAACTTAAATTTTTCTGGGAACTATCAGTGCGTGAATGATGTGGTAGTGGGCTAACTCTGTATTAAAAGCTGTGTAGCATTTCTTTTGTAGCATTTTTTAAAACTTAAAATTTTTATTTTATAATCAGAGTATTGAGTAAAAACTTGAAACAGATGATACTGGGAAGTGAGTAAGCCTCGTTCCCCCCTTGTTTGAGGAGCTATCAGTTATCTGTACACTTTTCCATTAGGATAGCAAGGGATAATTAACACTGAATTTTCTACTTAAAGTTGTGTTACATCCAGGTTTACTTCCGCAAGAAACAGCACAGGCGAAGCACAGACTTAGGCTGGGCATTGCCAGCCGACTTTACAAAAAGCTCCCCCCACCCAAGGGCCTCACAGAGAAACAAACGTGGAGTCTGGGCTTCACTTCCTTCTCAAGGAATTCTGGTTTTGTTCACTTGTTTATTGAGGAAACAGATTCTAGAGAGATTTCTGCTGGGGACCTTATGAAATGTGTCCATACAATGAAATTAAAACCTGAATTCCTCCCCGTCCCCGGCCTCTGATGCAGTAGTCTGGACTCAGCAGCCTGTCACATGCAAGCCTCCTTCCTACCCTGCCAGGTCTCCGTGACCCCAGCACAGCCCAGCTGTCCCCCAAGATACTTGGGGGCCAACTCCACACGAGGCACAGCTGGGTGACTGCCAATTAGGCCCGCCCTGAGCAAGAGGCTGCCCATGCTGCTTATCAGTGGAGAGTCGCTCATGCTCTCTTCTCTATTACGATTTATTTTCTTCTACAGAAGAGGACCCTCTCCCCAGTGATTATAGGCAAGGTCTTAGATTCTCAGAGTCAGAAAAAAATTCCTAGATTTCCTAGGATGCTTCTCTCAACTTCTGTAGTTCTGTTAATAATTTGAGCTATTCTTGAAATTATATCATCAAGATGATTAGAATTAAGAGAAAATAGAAATTCTCAAATCTCTCAATTTTGCATGTTTTTAGCAGCCTCGTTAAAACATGATTACAGGGATTTGGAGAAAAAAATAACATTGTGCAGCAGAGTTTTTTAGTGGGGAGACACTGAATTGTATGTTTTATAGAGCAGAAAGTGGCTGTTAGAAGTCCCCTTTATTTGTCCCATTTTAATTGTATTAGATTTGGCAAAAAAGTAACTAAAAAGCAATGAAGTGCAAATAAAGACAGGGTGTAAAAATAAATATAAATCTGTAATCCTGACTGTAAAGTTGTTTGTTAAGGAGGATTGACATGGGCAAAAATTTAATCAGAATACACAAGCTTTACTGATTATTGCTGCCATGTTGTACAATTTATCCTTTTATTAGAATTTTGGTACTCCGGTTTCCATGTTTGAATTTTGTTGTGTGCTTTGAATGTTCTGTTTTTACATAAAATACTTTCTCTTTAAATCAATTATTTTTTTTTTTTTTACATTCAATTATTTCTGCAATGGGTGCAGTTTGCTCTGTTGCCAATGTCCTGGTTTCTCTCACACTGTACTTTGTATTTCTCACTTATTAAAAGTTTTTAGCCAATGTTCCCAAATTAATTCTAAAATCATATATGAACTATTAATAAGTGCTTTGTACCTTTAAAATAATAGATGCTTGGTTCATATCCATTTACCACAAACACACAACAATGCCTTCTGGCTTACTGTCAGGCCCACTTAGAGCCAAACTAAAACCGTTACTCATTTGACAGTTTATCTAATTATCTGAAGATGATTATTATACTTCTCTCAAGCTCATAGTTTTCTATAATTATTATTATCCTTCTCTCAAAACATTCTCATCCTCTACATTTTCTTAGGATTTCTTTCTAATTTTTTGAAAAAGTCAGGTTTGTTTTTTTTTTTTTCTTTCCTATGTGCTTTATTTTCCTCCCGCCAAGTAAGCTGAGTTTTTTTAGATAATAAAGCTAAGTCTTGCAGAAAGTTTGGAGGTGGGGGAAATAAACCATTGTTACTCACATATATTTCTACTGTGCTGCTATAATTACTGTTTTCCTTTCTTCCTTGTCTTGCAGTTTTTTTAATTTTATTTTATTTTTATTTGGAGGATAATTATTTACTTTATTGTGTTGGCTTCTGCCATTCATCAGCATGAATCACCCATAGGTATACATATGTCCCCTCCCTCTGGAACCTCCCTCCCACCTCATCCCCCTCCCACCCCTCTAGCTTGTTACAGAGCACCAGCTTTGGGTTCTCTGTGTCACACAGCAAATTCCCACTAGCTATCTACTTTACATACAGCTATGAATGTGTTTAAATGCTATATTCTCGAATTATCTCACCTCTCCCACCCCCACTGTCTCCAAAAGTCTGTTCTGTATGTCTGCATCTCCGTTGCTGCCCTGTAAATAGGGTCATCAGTACCATCTTTGTAGATTCCATATGTATGCATTAATATAGGATATTTGTCTTTCTCTAACTTCACTTTGTGTAATAGGCTCTAGGTTCATCCATCTCATTAGAACCAACTCAAACACATTCCTTTATATAGCTGAGTAATATTCCATTGTGTATACATACCACAACTTCTTTATGCATTCATCTGTCAGTGGACATCTGGGTTGCTTACAAGTCCTAGCTATTGTACATAGTGCTGCAGTGAACTCTGAGGTACACGTGTCTTTTTCAGTTATGGCTTCCTCAGGGTATATGCCTAGTATTGGGATTGCTGGGTCATATTGTAGTTTTATTCCTAGTTTTTTAAGGAATCTCCTTACTGTTCCCAATTTCTTGCATTTTCTAATGGAACAAATGCTACTGTGTTGCAGGATTCCCTCATGGTGATAATATGCTATAAAAACTTAAGTGTAGAATTTCTGGTGGCAGAATGTTTCTGAACCTGCCTTTACCTTGGAGCAAGTTGAGTGCCTCCATTTCCCTAATTTTAATATGGGAACAATGAAAGTGCTAACTGCATAGGATTGTTTTACAGACTAAATGAAATCGTGTGCATCACATGGTCAACTTCTGATGATTGATATTCCTCGTTACATATAGTTTTTTTTTCCTCCCATATCCAAGACGATTTCAAGCTAGAGTACAAAAGGAGCATTCTCTGTCAAAGAGTATGACTATTTTTACAGCTTTGGCTATGTATTGCCAAATTATTTTTTTACAAAATGATTTTAGCTGGTTTATAATGCAACCAGCAAGCATGAACTTACCTCATCAGCTTTGAATATTAGCCCCCCTACCATGGTATTTGTTTACTTAGCAAGCAATATGTGTTGCCTTGTTGCTGTTTTAATTGGTATTTCTTAACGTTTATGATTGTAGTCCCTCTTTTTGGAATTCCGTTTATGTGCTTACCCATTTATCCGCTAGGGCCTCCCTTGTTTTTGCTTGTTACTTTGCATAGCCTATTAATAAAATATTAGTCACTTGATGAAACTACTTTTCACTATGGACTTTTTTATTTTGGCTATAATGTCTTAAATTATAAAAGTTTAACATTTTTATGATCTCAAATATATGTCTATTTTCGCTCTTTCAGATTTTATGTAAGATTGGTTTTTCTTCCAGCACTCTGGAAGAATTCGATTTCACTTTCTTTTAATTTTTCTTGATTGGTTAATTTTTTAAACTATGAATTTTGGATGACTTGAATCCAAACAAATGTTTATTAAATTGCAGATTCCTGGGCACCACCAGGCATGCTGAATTGAATCTCTGTGATGGAGCCCAGAAATCTGCATTAAACCAGCATCCCAGATGACCTTCATGCTCAATGAAGCTTGAGAATTCCTATTGTGTGGTTCCGTTTTTAAAGGCATCTCTTAGACATAACCCTCCCTATATTACCCCCATCACACAGACTGAAGCCACAAGGTTTGAAACCTTGAAAGTCTTTCCTACCTTTCTCTTCTCTTTCATTTCCAGAGTGTCAACAAGCCTATTGATTCATTCTTCCAAACTAATATAATATGTGCCATTTAATTTTTCATTTTCTGCTCTTATCGTCTCAATTCAGTGTCTTGTTACTTCATGTCTTTCTTAACTGTTTCAGATCCTTTTCCTTTTATTCATCCTCTGGTACAGATAATCTTCCTAAAGCACTGTTTTCATCTTCATTTTTTAGCTCAAAAACATTGAAATGTGCCTGTATTATCTACCAACTCGATGAAACGCACATTGACTTTCAAAACCAGAAATCTTAAACTCTGCGTTAGTTTTCTGTTACTGTTGTACCAAATCATCACAAACTTAGTGGCTTAAGACATTTGTTATTTCACTTTGAATGTGTCAGTAGGGGTTTGTTTGTTCTGGGGGGCTCTAGAAGAGAATCCGTTTCCTTGCCTTTTCCAGCCTCTAGAGGCTGTCACTTTTCATGGCCTTCTTCTGTCTTCAAAGTCAGAAAGCACATCTTCTGTTTCCATTGTCACATTTCCTGTCATCACATCTCCTCTCTCTGACCTAGACACTTCTGCCTCCCCCTTGAGATTACATCTGGGCTACCTGGATGTGCTTGGTTGCCCAGTTGTGTCTGACTCTTTGCGACCCCGTGGATTGTAGCCCTCCAGGCTCCTCTGTCCATGGGATTGTCCAGGCAAGAATACTGGAGTGGGTAGCCATTCCCTTCTCCAGGGAATCTTCCTGACCCAGGGGTTGAACCTGCATCTCCTGCATTGGCAGGTAGATTCTTTACCTGCTGAGCCATCAGGGAAGCCCAGTCTTCCCATCTGTAAGTACTTGTTTTAATCACACCCGTAAGGTAATATATTTAGAGGTTCTAGGGATTAGGACGTGGACATCTTTGGGAAGACCAGGATTCTATCTACCATATACCCCTTTACTGGCCAGCTGTATTGCTCACTGCTTCTCCTAAGAAAATGGTAGTGGCAGCCAAGCCAGTCTTCCCCATCAACGCAGTATATGAAGATCACTGCCTCTCTGACTTTGCCATACTGCTTTCCCTCTGTGTTCTCATCTGTTTAAATAAAACTGAAACATTTCAGGTTCTTCTTCAAGGTGAGTTTCTTTTATTCCTGAATCTCTCTGTCCTTGGAACTCCTTTCCCTTTTAGAATAGAGATTTCTACTTAAATTAAAAATGGCTATGAGATAATTTAAACTTTTTTGTTGTGTTAGTCACTCAGTCATATCTGATTCTTTCTGACCCCATGGACTACAACCTACCAGGATCCTCTGTCCATGGAATTTTCCAGGAAGGAATACTGGAATGAGTAGCCATTCCTTTCTCCAGGAGATCTCTCTGACCCAGGGATTGAACCCAGGTCTCCTGCAGTGCAAACAGATTCTTTACTATCTGAGCCACCAGGGACGTCCCAATTAAAATTTAGTTATCCCTAAGTTTTATCTAACTAAAAGATACATTTTTAAAAACTAAGAACTGTGTCCTTAACTAGACTATCCAGGTGATCATTTTATATTGCATAGAAATATCCAGTCAGTACTAGGAACTAAGATAGTGTTTGTAGCTGAATTATACTTCAAAAACAAACTCATAGAAAAGAAGTCAAATTTGTGGTTGCCAGAGGTGGGGGTGGGTGCAAGGTCAGGGAGTGTGTTGGGGGAAATAGAATTGGATAAAGGTAGTCAAAAGAAACAAACTTCCAGTTATAAAATAAATAAGTACTAGGGATATAATGTACATTATGATAAATATAATCAATACTGCTTACATTATATATGAACATTGTTAAGAGATTAAATCCTAAAAGTTCCATCACAAGGAAAAATATTTTTTTATTTCTTTAATTTTATATCTATATTAGATGATAGATAGTCACTGAACTTATTGTGGCAACCATTTCATGATGTAGGTAAGTAAAATCATTGTACTGTACACCCTAAACTTACATAGTGCTATATGTCACTAAAATCTCAAAGAAAACTAGAAGGAACAAAATGAATGAATAAATAAAAATAGGAACCATGTCTTTTATATATTCCTCACTGTTAGTGTTGGGCACATATTAGGCATTAACTAAGTATTTGGCAAATGAGATATTTGGAGAACATTATGCATTTTTATGAATGACTGGAGAAATATTTGGTCAACAAGAACAGTTTTTATTGTGGGAGTTTAGTTTATGGTAAGTCTAACCACTTCCCTGGTGGCTCAGATGGTAAAGCGTCTGCCTACAATGTGAGAGACCCAGGTTCAGTCCCTGGGTCGGGAAGATCTGCTGGAGAAGGCAATGGCAACCCACTCCAGTGCTCTTGCCCAGAAAATCCCATGAACGGAGGAGCCTGGCAGGCTACAGTCCATGGAGTCACGAAGAGTCGGACACGACTGAGCAAGTTCCTTTCACTTTCGCTTAACCCCAAGGTTACACTTGCTTCTGTTCTATAGGTCTGCTAGTCCTGGGTGGGAAAGCACAACCACCACACTGAACCCAAAACAGACCCCCACCCTGTTCTTCTCTGGTCACTCTTAGCATGCATGTGCGTGCTCAGTTGCTCAGTCGTGTCCGACTCTTAGTGACCCCGTGGACTGTAGCTCTCCAGGCTCCTCTGTCCATGGGATTTCCCAGGCAAGAATACTGGAGTGGGTCGCCATGCCCTCCTCCAGGGGATCTTCCTGACCCAGGGATCGAATCCACATCTCCAGCATGGCAGGTGGATTCTTTACCACTGTGCCACCTGGGAAGGTACCCTCTTAGCATAATATCTTAAAACAAAAGTTGTAGGGTTCTCTCCTTATGGCTCAGACCCAGGCTGTGACAGGGTAAGACAAGAGCCTTCTCCACGCTCCCCCTAGCCCAGGCTCTGCCCCTCTGCAGCCAAGGTGTTTGCACTGTCAGTGTTGGGTCCTCGAAAGCAGCTCTGCCTTCCTTGGCCCAAATCCTCGGTGTGGAGAGTAAACATCCCCGCCTGGCAAACTGCTAGACACAGTTCGCGTGGCCTTCCCAGCTGTTTCCTGTCCATTCTCAACCAGCCTTTAATTCACAAATGCATGATACTGGATGCTTGGGGCTGGTGCACTGGGATGACCCGGAGGGATGGTATGGGGAGGGAGGAGGGAGGAGAGTTCAGGATGGGGAACACATGTATACCTGTGGCGGATTCATTTTGATATTTGGCAAAACCAATACAATAGTATAAAGTTTAAAAATAAAATAAAATTAAATTAAATTTTAAAAAATAAAAATAAATAAATAAAATAAAAGTGACAAATGACCTCAAGTTCTTTTAGGGAAAAAAAAAAAAAAAAAGGGTTTCCAGGAAATCTGGTGCTGGTTCCTTCCTAAATGAACAAGTTCTTGTGCCTGCCTACTTTTGGCTTGTGTAGACTATTGCCTTCTCATATTTAATTTAACAAAGTCCATGATTCAGAAGGACCAAAAAAACTGCCATATGGGGTTAAACTGGGGGTGTAGCACCTTGTGAACTGTCCTTCAAGGGAACCCTGAGACGATAGGATGACAACATGGAGTAAAAGACTGAATGCCCACCCCCTACCCACCAAGAAATGTTCCCCACTTCTTTCTCTAACATTTTTTTCCTTTTCATCATTTTATTCCCATGCTTGGGGAAAGTATTTCTGTTCCTTTTGGTGGAAAATGGCTGCTATCACCAGTGTACATATGGCAGGTCTTTGTGGGGTAAGTTCTGTGTAAAGTCCTTTAACAGTATGAAAAGGGAAGGGAGTGGTCTTGCCAGGCAGAGGGGGATTGTGTTTGTGGCATCGTGGAATCTGGTTGCTATCTGTGGGGATCAGAAAGGCGGTTGGTCTGGACATAGCCTGGCCTGGACAGTTAATCATCGGATGGAGCTGCAGAAGAGTGTTTTTCTTGTAAGCAGCTGAGCCCTCCTGGAAACATATTGTCTTGGGTTTGTCTCTCCTCATCTCGAGCCATTCATTACTCACCTACAAATGCTGTCACTGAGCCCAGCAACTACGATGATCGGCTTCCTCAGTACTTCTGACATAAATAAAAAGGGAAAATCTTTTCAGTACTATATCCTCAAGATTTTTTTTTTTAAGAAGGAGAGAGAGAGACAGATAATGGAGTTGATTTTCTATTCTGAAACATAAGAAATGTTGTGGTTCAGTTGTGTTAAAGGAAATTTCTTCATGTTTAAAGTAAAACTTAAGAAGCTTATTACCACAGGATAATTAGCATTTTTTGGCTTTGTTCTTGTTTGAGAAATGCCTCAGATAGTGTAGTGATGAGGTATATGTTTATTCCCTTACAGATATTCATCAGTTATTCCTTTCATCCCACCCAGGACTGAATCAGTCTCATCAATAAATGAATATGTTATAATATTTCCCATTGAACATAATAGAACCCACTTTGACTCCATGCTTCCCTGCTATGTTCACTGCCTTGCTCTCCTCTCTCAGTATGATTCCTGGGAAGAGGAGTCTCTGCCTTCCTGCTTACTGGTGTTTCTGACTTTGTAGTGTCTGCACAGTCTTATCGTGTCTCTTCTAGAAACACTTTCTTAACTCAGCTTACCATTTCACTGCCTCCTCACTGCTTGTCTAGCCTCTTTTCTCTGCCCCTCAGAGTTGGGTGTCTCAGACCAAGGCCTTTGCATTAGTTTTCTACTGCAGCATATAGTGGCCACAAACTTAGCATCTTTAACAGATAATTTGTTACCTCAGAGCTCCCATGGATCAGGAGTCTGGGCACAAGCAGATTCTCTGCTTGTGGTCTCATGGGGCTGAAATCAGAGGCAGCCAAGGCTGTGGTCTCATCTGCAGCTCAGGGTCGTCTTTACTGTCCTATCCTCATATGAGTGGAAGTCAGTTCCTTGTGGTTGTAGGACTGAAGTCCCTTTTCTTGCTGACTGTTAGCCAGGGACTGTTCTCAGCTCCTCGAGGCCATCCTAAAATCCTAGCCATGTGTCCCTGTTATTTCTCACAGCTCACTTCTTCCAATCCAGGCCTCTGCTAGGACTGGGTCTCATGGAGTGGAACCCAGTCAGAGGAGTGACTGTCTTACCTCATTTACTGGTCCTCTCAAGATCCAAGGAAGGAATTTTACAGACATGTAAAAGGAGGCAAGGTCTTGGGAGCTTCTCAGGATTCTGCCCCTCACAGCCCTTTTCTATGTATCTAATTCCCAATGTCATGGCATCTAGCTCTGTACCTCTCAGTTCAGTTCAGTTCAGTCACTCAGTTGTGTCTGACTCTTTGCGACCCATGAACTGCAGCACGCCAGGCCTCCCTGTCTATCACCAACTCCTGGAGTTCACCCAGATTCACGTCCATCAAGAGGCTTTTTAGTTCCTCTTCACTTTCTGCCGTAAGGGTGGTATCATCTGCATATCTGAGGTTATTGATATTTCTCCTGGCAATCTTGATTCCAGCTTGTGGTTCTTCCAGTCCAGCGTTTCTCATGATGTACTCTGCATATAAGTTAAATAAACAGGGTGACAATATACAGCCTTGACGTACTCCTTTTCCTATTTGGAACCAGTATCACTCAAATATTCTCCCTCACAGTTTACAGACCCATATCCAACTGCCTACGCATTATCTCTGCTTGGATACTGACTTGAAATCACAAAAATGGAACAATTGATTCCTTTGTGTTCAGTTCAGTCGCTCAGTTGTGTCCGACTCTTTGCGACCTCATGAACTGCAGCACGCCAGGCCTCCCTGTCCATCACCAACTCCTGGAGTTCACTGAGACTCACGTCCATTGAGTCAGTGATGCCATCCAGCCATCTCATCCTCTGCCGTCCCCTTCTCCTCCTGCCCCCAATCCCTCCCAGCATCAGAGTCTTTTCCAATGAGTCAACTCTCCGCATCAGGTGGCCAAAGTATTGGAGTTTCAGCTTCAACATCAGTCCTTCCAATGAACACCCAGGACTGATCTCCTTTGGGATGGACTGGTTGGATCTCCTTGCAGTCCAAGGGACTCTCAAGAGTCTTCTCCAACACCACAGTTCAAAAGCATCAATTCTTCGGTGCTCAGCTTTCTTCACAGTCCAACTCTCACATCCATACATGACCACTGGAAAAACCATAGCCTTGACTAGATGGACCTTTGTTGGCAGAGTAATGTCTCTGCTTTTTAATATGCTGTCCTTTGTGTTAGGAATATGTTTTCTTGGATATGATAGAAACTTGACCAAATTTCTTAAACAAGTAAGAGATTAATAATTCTCATATTGCAAGAAAACTAAAGGCAGGTAGTCCAAGTTGATGTAGCAATTCTACCATATCCATGTTTCAAGCTCCTTTTATCTTTCTGCTTTACTGTCTTCACCTTAGCACGTGACTTTCACCCTCTGGTTCCAACATAGCTGCTATCCCTCCAGCATTACTTCCATGTTTCTGGTAGGAAGAAAAGCCTTTTCTCTTTTTTTGAGGAAAAGAGACCTACTCAGTGGACTAACGCTACATTTCTGTTTTTATTTGTTTGTTTTATTGTCTTTTTTAGTTTTGATTATTTATTTTGGCTGTGCTGGGTCTTCACTGCTGTGTGGGCTTTCTGTAGTTGTGGCTCCCAGGCTCTGAGGCACAGGCTCCGTGGTTGTGGCACACAGGCTTAGTTGTCCCTGCAGCACATGGGTCACACCTGTGTCTCCTGTGTTAACACGTGGATTCTTCACCACTGAGCCAGCAGCACACCCCCTACACTACATTTCATTAACAGCTTCATCACATGGCAATCCTAATTACCAAGGAACCGGGAAAATTAGGATTTATAGTCACTAAGCGTTTGTGTTTTGTTTTGTTTTACAAGAAGGAGGAGGAAGTGAATATTGGATAGGCGGCCTACAGTACCAGCCATATCCTTACTCATGTGATGTGTGATTTTGCTGCAAGTGACTCTAGAACCAAAATAATGTTTACCGTAACACATACTCCTTTATTTTTCCCTTATGTAATGACTAGGGCTAATGTAACAGTTACATGAGCCTCAGGGACCCCGGCTTTTATGACTTTCCTCTTCTCAACACATCGCTTCTGTCTCATGGTAGGAGGTGACTGCTCTGGGTCTAGCCCTTACATGGGTGCCAGCAGGAAGAAGGAAAGGAAAGAAGGAATAGTCCTTCCCCGTAAGAACACTTCTTGGGCTTCCCTGGTGGCTCAGTAGTAAAGAATCCACCTGCCAATGCAAGAGACACAAGTTCGATCCCTGATCCAGGAAGATCCCACCTGCCACAGACCACCTAAGCCTGTGTGCCACAACAATTGAGCCTGTGCTCCAGAGCCTGGGAACTGCAACTACCGAAGCCTGTGCAATCTATAGCCTGTGCTCCATACAAGAGAAGCTGTTCAGTGAGAAACCTGTGCATCACAACTAGAGAGAAGCCCCTGCTCACCGCAATAGAGAAAAGTCCAGGCAGCAGCAAGACCAGCTCAGCCAAAAATACATAAATAAATTCATTTTTAAAAGCTTTTTTTCTTTAAAAAAAAAAAAAAAAGAAAGAATACTTCCTGAAAGTTGCACAAACGTTACTTGCCTTTGTCCAGAATTCAGTCATTCAGCTACACGTAGCTTCTAGGGAGATTGGGAGATGTAGTCTTTATTCTGGGCAGTCATGTACTCAGCTGAAAATCAGGAGTTCTGTTCTGTAGAACTTCAGGGTTCTACAGAACAGTCGCTTTGGGGAGGCAAGTAGTGTTCTCTGCCACCTACTCTAAACCTGGCATTCTACCACCTTTTAGTAAACAGGATGCTGCCAGATAAGGTCAGAAACCCAAAAGACTCAGGGTCAGGGAGTCATTCTACCCACCTCCACTTTCCACGTCCTCTCCCAGCCTTCAGCTTCTCCCCACTCCACTGCCAGGACCATCGTCCCCATCACCGTCCTTGCCTGGACTTCCATAGGAACTGCTAACTGATCTGCCTGCTGTGATCCCACCCCCTACAGTCCATCTTGCTCATAGAATCTAGCATAATCTCTTTAAAGTAAAAATTATATCAAGTCATTCCCTTGTTTAAAACACTGTGTTTCCCACGTGAAATGACAGTCCAGTTCCCACCGTCACCTCCAAGGCCCTACACTGTCTGATTCTGCTGCCTCTCGGCCTCAGCTTTTTGAACAACAGGCTTGGTCCTTGGTCCTCCCTTTCCATTGCTCTGCTTCTGCTGGAACGTTCCTTCTCCAGTTCCCTTACCTGGTGGCTCCCTCCCAGCATGCTTCAAATGGCTCCTCAGACATTCTCACCTAACACAGGCCCTTCCCCGGTGCACACACCATCTGTTATTGTCTGCCTTCACCCTGCTTTATTAACTCATTTCTTGTTTTTTGTCTTTCCGGGAAGCCTCACAAAGGCCAGAGCGTCTCTAACACGGAGGAGGAGCTTGGTGTCTTCTGTCCCATGACCTTCTTCAGGCCTCTTTGTTTTCCCTGGTACTTCCTTTTATTTTTTATTTTTTTCTGATAGACCAAAGAATAATGTACTTTAACAGATCTTGAATTTGTCCGTCTTACCCATGCTGTCTCTTGCATGGAGTCAGCCTTCTTCCGGGCAGTTGCCTTGTCCAAGGGCTCTGACCTTCTGCTCTAACCTAGACAGATAGTTCTCAGGCCTGCTGTGCACAGCTGCCCTTGGACTTCCCCTTGCCATGCTGATGGCACAGAGTTAGGAGTCCTGATACCATTTTTCCTCTTCCTTGATTTAATTTCTCAGTTTTCTGGAATTGCATGTTTACTTCTGTGTGAAGAAGGAAGGGCAGGTAAACCTTCTCTCACACTTTATTGATGATATGCTAGTTATAGAAATCTATATCGAATTAGATCTTTGAAGCATTGTTCTAGCATTCATTATTGCTGATGACAAGTCGGTTGCCATTGTGGCTCTGCTTCCTTTATTTGCCAACTAATGTTTTTCTCTCTGTCTTCTCTTTTTCCTTGATATTCTTAAATCTCAACAGATGAATGTCAGTAAATGTAGATTCTTTTTATACATTATGCTGGCAGTGGGTTCTTAATCTGGAGACATATATTAGGTCATAGAAAAACTTTTTTCTTTGAAACTGTCTTTTACTCTTCATTACTTTCCTATTAAATCCCCTGGATTAATCCTATATGTGTTTTATCTTTTCACCTACCTTTTCTCTCATTTTGTTTATTCTGCGCTTTGAGAGACTTCCATGATTTTATATTCTGCCTCTTTTAATTTATTAATTTCTGTCATGTTCTTTAAGTTCTGAAATCTTTTTTCTCTGATTATTTCCTTTTCATTGCAACTAACTGTTCCTGTTTAATAGGAGCATTATCTTCTCAAATCTCTCTGCAGATACTAAATAGAATTTTTAAAGATCTCTTCTATTATTTGATTTATGTTCCTTTTGGGATTAGTTGCTCCATTTGTTTTTTCTTATCCTTTCTCCTTTGTAGTGCTTGCTCTGCTATGAAAGCAATCCTTGATTGTCCATCCAGTTAGATGAATTATTCTAGGTATTTGTCACTGCTTCCTCCACTTTGAATGCATAAGTCTGGTCCCTCTGTAGGGTGTTTGTCAACTGAAGGGCTTCATTATAGGGAATGAGGGGAGAGAGGCAGATTCTAGGCTGGGAACTTCATGAAAACCAGAATGACCAGAATGGCAAACACCCTTCTTCAACCCAAACATTTCATGAAATTTCCTTAGGAATGCTGACCCTCTTTTTTTTTTTTTTTTAATTTATTTCTCATTGGAGGATAATTGCTTTACAATGTTATGTTGGTTTCTGCTGTACAAGAGTGTGAATCAGCCATAAGTATACATATGTTCCCTCCCTCTTGAACCTCCCACCCACCCCCACCCCACCCCACCCCTCTAGGTCATTGCAGAGCACCAGGTTGAGCTCCTTCTGTTATACAGCAAATTCCTACCGGCTATCTATTTTGCTGCTGCTGCTAAGTCACTTCATCCGTGTCCGACTCTGTGCGACCCCATGGACTGCAGCCTACCAGGCTTCTCTGTCCATGGGATTCTCCAGGCAAGAGCACTGGAGTGGGTCGCCATTTCCTTCTCCAGTACATGAAGGTGGAAAGTCAAAGTGAAGTCACTCAGTCGTGTCCGATTCTTAGTGACCCTGTGGACTTCAGCCCACCAGGCTCCTCCGTCCATGGGATTTTCCAGGCAACAGTACTGGAGTGGGGTGCCATTGCCTTCTCCCGGCTATTTTACATACATATATATGTTTCAGTGCTACTCTCTCAATTCATCCTACCCTCTCCTTCTCCCACTGTGTCCACAAGTATGTTCTCTATGACACCGTTTTTTATAGAATAGGGGTGTGCATGCTTAGGGATAACACTGGACTGCTATTTATCTCTGTGGTCTTTGGCACAGACTAAAACATAGTCTGTCCCGCTTCTTGTTCCCTCCTCCTCTTAACGCCAGTCCTGAGCACACAGCCTCTCAGGCTTCTGAGAAGACTGACATCCAGACCCTTTGCAGTCTACTTCTTGAGGAGGTCTGGGTTGGGGCTTCCTCTGCTCCAGCCTTTTCTTTAGCATCATGCTCCTGCTTTCTATCTTTTACAAAGCTGTTAATCTCTTGCTTGGTGATTGCTCCTTCCTCCTTGCCCTGTTCTCTGTGTTATTGTGAGTCCTATTTCCATTGGCATTCTTTTTTTAGTGTCTACCAGGATTAAATTCAGGTCTATGAAACAGAAAGTCCACATGCCAGTAACTTTAAAATAGGAGGGTGGGGGGACTTTTTGTTTTTGTCTTAAAAAACAAGTCAGGTTGTTGTGGCAGCTCTAGGAGGTGCTCAGGTACTGACTATTTTTTCTGCTCAGTCATCTGGACACCTGTCTTCCATCTTCAGAACTCTCACTTCATGGTGGCAGATGGTCATGGCAGCTCCAGCCATCACAGTCACCTTCTAGGGAGGAAGAGCTAAAGGGGAAATAAGACAGCTGCTGCAAGTCAGCTGAGTGTGCTGCACTTAGTATTTATGGAAAACTTTTCTTTATGACTTCTGATTACCTTTGGCCCCCACTCTTTGCAGGGGGATGTGGGAAATTAAAGCTGAATTTAGCTGAATACAGTATTATTTCCAATAACTTAGGAGTTTGATGAGCAAGAGAAGAAGGATAGATTTGGGTTTGCAGCTAGCACTTTTACCCTGTTAGCAGCACTTCAGGTGTGAATGAAGGAAGCAAACACAGGCTCAGCCTAACACTTTGAACTAGAAGCACTGATCTTTTAATTGCACAAGATTCCTTCTTTCAGCCTAGACTGGTTAGTGGTGAATATATGCTTATGAATGAGAAAAAATTTTTATTACAGTTTTAGATCCTGGGGTTTAGCTGCTGTATGTATTAATATTTTCTTAGAGGTCATTATGCCATTTCTTCTCATGTAAAGGGGCAGTTTAGTTGGGTTTCCAAGTTTTAAAATTAGAGCATTAAAATATTTCCACTTTAGAGGCAGTGTGTTAGTTTTTTATGCATTGCTGCTGTAAGAAGTTAGCATAAACTTAGTAACTTAAAACAACACAAGTTTATTATCTTATGCCTCTCAAGGTTAGAAATCCAAATTGAGTTTCATTGAGTTAAAATTAAGATATGAATGGATTGTAGGAGGTAATTGATTCCTTTCCCTTTTCAGCTTCCAGAGGTCACCTGGGCTCATGACCTTTACTTTGTCACCTAAACCAGTCATGTATCATCTTCCATTCTCTGATTCTGGTCCTCCTGCTTCCCTCTTATCAGGAGCCTTACGATTACATTGAGCCCACCTGTATAATCTAGGATAATCTCTCCATGGTAATATCACGTAATCAGATATACACAGTAGTAGCTGGCCCTATAAGATAATATTCACAGGTTTAGGATGTGGTGGAGAAGGCAATGGCACCCCACTCCAGCACTCTTGCCTGGAAAATCCCATGGACAGAGGAGCCTGGTGGGCCGCAGTCCATGGAGTCACTAAGAGTCGGAGACGACTGAGCAACTTCACTTTCACTTTTCACTTTCATGCATTGGAGAAGGAAATGGCAACCCACTCCAGTGTTCTTGCCTGGAGAATCCTAGGGACGGGGGAGCCTGGTGGGCTGCTGTCTATGGGCTCGCACAGCGTCGGACACGACTGAAGCGACTTAGCAGCAGTAGCAGCAGCAGCAGGATGTGGTAGTAGGAACCTGCAACAGGCAGCTCTAACTCAACTTCCAAAAGAATTTTCCTTTATTTATATAGTCCCTTAAAACTGCTGCCCAGAAAGGCCAGAGAACCCTTTAGCTGAGAACCATCACTCAGTTTTTGTGAGCAAAATTTAGACCTAATGCTTAGGAATATTGGAAGGATCAGTCTTTTTTTTTTTTTTTTTAAAGTTCTTTTTATTATAGAACTTTAAAGAAACCCTCCATATGATGTGGTCTAGTTCATATGGCATTCCAGGAATGATGATTATCAGCAGTTGCATTTTGTTTTGCCTTTTTCTGTGAAAAATATGTAGAAAGACCTTTCATCAGAAATGTACTTCTTCCAACCATAATGTTATTGTATTCATTGATTTTGGAAACTATAAACTTCTATGCTTTCTTCATAATTCACTTATTGAACTCTTAATTTTTCAGAAAAAAAAAATTCCAATCTCTTATACCAGATGATGTATAACAATAAAAACAACTACTAAAACAGAGAACTCATGTTCTGAAACATGAATATTTAGGACAGCTAAAGAAAGAATTGTCGATGAAATTTCAGTGTATATATATTTTACTCTTTCTTTTTATTGGAGATCACTGTGGTTCACTTTCTTTTATTGGCTTTTCCCGCAAATAATGTCTTTATAATCAAAAGACATTTTCTGTTTTCATTTCTGTCTTTATAGCTTAAGAAATGCATTAAAACTCCAGAAATTCCTTCTAAACATGTTCGGAACTGGGTCCCAAAAGTCTTAGAACAACGACGACAAGGTTTGGAAACATATTTACAGGTAAGATGTGTTTCGAGCCTCAATTAATATAATGTCACTTAAAAGAATCATATATCTCAATGTTTTTTCTCAGAACGTATGGGTAAGATGCAGACCGTATCAAGAAGTAAAACATTCTGAATGAAAGGAAAGTTTAAAATTATAAATATGTTGTTGGTTGGTTCTTTTATCTTTGATTAGGTTCCATTTTAAAATGGTTATGTGAAAGTGAAAATTTAGTATAAAAGTAAAAACCACTTTACAAGATGTCTATTTTTCTGTTCAACCCTACAAATTGCTTTTTTGTTTTTAATTTTCCTCTTCAAGATTTGTCTCTTCCTCATAGCCTAAGATGGTAAAGCATCTGCCTGCAATGCAGGAGAGCCGGGTTCAATCCCTGGGTCAGGAAGATTCCCTGGAGAAGGAAATGGCAACCCACTCCAGTACTCTTGCCTGGGAAATCCCATGGACAGAGGAGCCTGGTAGGCTACAGTCCATGGGGTTGCAAAGAGTCAGACACAACTGAGCGACTTCATTATTAGGGCTTCCCTGGTGGCGTAGTGTCCCTAGCCTTTAGATGTTGAGTGTTCGAGAGAAAATGAGAGAAACTGCATTTTCAGTGGGCCTGGCTGGTACACGTCTGGAATCAAATTGAGAATAAGTATGTAAAAATTGCCTCTGACGAAGTACTAACTTCTTCAAAAAGTAGAATGTGTGTCTTTAAAACAATCCATAGGACTCTCTTTCCTGCAGCTATGAGGAGCAAACAGATCTACCTAAGTCAGATAAGACAAAGCAGTCTCTCTGCCGAGTGACAGAAAAAAACAAAAGGAAAGAGTGAGGCAATGTCAACTTCTCTGAGTTTTAAAAAGTGCTAGTGGCCTCAGGTGAATAGTCAGTGTAGCCATTATTAATCCAAGGAGTGCCATGTGGAGTAGGCGCTGAGAGGAGGGCGGGGGGCTGGGGCGCCTGTGTTCATCAGGACGTGAGTCCACTTGAGGGGTTGACGCATGAGGCTGACTGACCAGGAGTGAGGGGTTGGTGTAGGGGAATCTTGGCTCTCAAAAACAAAGAGCTGGGCATCACCTCAGAGTTCTAAATTTACCATGATGATCTAACCAGGACATGTTTCTTCAAAGAAGTTGGTGTTTGTCCACAGCTGTCTTTGTAACCCCCTTCAGCGTTAACCCTCGGTGGATTCTGTTTGGGCAGGCAGCTATGGGCTGCAGGAAGCTTACACCTGGTGTCCTCTACAGAGCTTTTCTGGTTGGTCGTGCTTGAATGACTAGTAGCTAGAAGCTCAAGAGAGGCTGTTGACACGGGCTTGTACTTAGTGATCAGTTCACAGGCCTCTCCCCCAGTAGAAAAATTGTCAAGGAGCCGTCCCTGGCCTCCCGCAGTTTTCTTGGTCTTTACAGTGTTCACAGGGGAAAGTTGGTGCGTGGAAACTCCCAGAACCCAGAGGACGGCTGTCTTCACTGCTTTTGTTCTTCTGCTTGGGAATGTGGTAGATGGATCCTTCACTGCCTCTCCCGGCAGTGGGAGATTAAGGGAAGTAGAGACTGCAAATGACAGGGAAGTGTGTGGCATGCGCCCTGAGACTCTGTATATAGAGCCATGAGACTTCCAGAGCCTCGGGCTGCAACTGCAAAACCAAACCCAAAAACCCCAAAACGAGACTTTAGATGTTGTATGCAAAGGTAAAAATGCATGTTCTCTATAATTATATGGGCTTGGTAAACAACGCATTTTAATTTGTAAGCCAGATTTTCCACAGATATTGTATATCTTCAAGCTTCAGTTCTGAAGAAAGCTTTGCTCTTTCCTCCCATTGTATTTGACACATGACTCCCATTACTGCTCAGTGTAAACATTTTAAGATGTTTGTACTTTGGATATAAATATGCAGATAAAATCATCTGGCATAGAGAGGAGTTTACAGTGACACTCAAATTGAGCTGAGAATTTTCTATTCTCAGAAACAGAGCTTGAAAGATGTGGTTGAATGACTGAGAGGGCTTGTTTGCTCTTGTGCGTTTAATATTCAGTTTGTTGTCAGTTAAGTCCTGAAGGAGTTCAAGGATGCTTTCTTTTCTCCCCCTTTTCTCTGATTTTATCTGTGTGCTGTGGGAGCCAAATGGAAGTTACAAAGATGAGTATGGATGAAAGGTGAGTGCAGATGCTTGATCAATTCCCAGGGAAATGAAAACCCTGGCTTAGGGGTCACTTCTTAATATCTTTTGGTGTTTAAGTCTCTTCAGAAGTAAGACAGTTCCCACTATTCCTTCTACTCACCTGTGTAACTCCAGTTTGAATCCCACTCACCCTCTGTTGGAGAAGGAAATGGCAACCCACTCCAGTACTCTTGCCTGGAAAATCCCATGGACAGAGGAGCGTGGTAGGCTACAGTTCACGGGGTTGCAAAGAGTTGGACACAACTGAGCAACTTCACTTCACCCTCTGTACCAGGCTGAACCCCTGAGTGTAAGTGCCACTACCACTTCTTGGCAGGCACCACTCTGCAGAGAATCCGTCTCAGCTTGAGGTACATAGGATGGCACTGTTCAGGCCCATACGCTTGAGAAAGTATCAATACCCCAAGCCATAGCATCTTAAGCTCACAGAGATCTCAGATCTCATCCAATCCAGCTTGTCTCCTGCCCTTGAGTTAAGTTCATGAGCATCCCTCTGGTCTCAGTTTACCATCCATAAAACAGACAGATTAACTCTTGGAAGGGCCAGAGAAAACCCTTCCTTTTGTCCCCAAAGCAACTAATATGCTCTAGACCGTGGATGGGTTCAACACTACTACTACTACTAAGTCACTTCAGTCATGTCCGACTCTCTGCGACCCCATAGATGGCAGCCCACCAGGCTCCCCCGTCCCTGGGATTCTCCAGGCAAGAACACTGGAGTGGGCTGCCATTTCCTTCTCCAATGCATGAAAGTGAAAAGTGAAAGTGAAGTCTCTCAGTCATATCCAACTCTTAGCGACCCCATGGACTGCAGCTTACCAGGCTCCTCCTTCCATGGGATTTTCCAGGCAAGAGGACTGGAGTGGGATGCCATTCCACACATTTCCTGAATTGGCCCACACTACTCTTTTATTTTAGAGATGGAGAACCAGAATTCCAGTGGGGTTAAGCAACTTGCTCACTTCCTGGAGTATATTAGTTAAAGAGATAGGATTGGAATTTTAATTTCTTAACTCCCAGGTTAGACTCTTTTTTTTATGTATTGTAGGTTTTCTAAGTCAGGAGAAATTTTCAACCTTAATGTATAGTTTGTGTTAAGGATATGATAATAAAAGTAAAGGAAAATAGCTTATAAACCATCACAATTTAACTAGCTGTCTGTCCCCATCTTCTTTGATTGATAGATTTTTTTTATATCTTTGACTTCAATATTTAGAATCCTTTAAAAACTGTGAGCAATGTATCTATTTTCTGTGTCAAGTCATCTGGATAGAAACAGAAATCTTAAGAATAAATTAATTTGGGTTTCCCAAATTTATTTGACCATCAAACATGGTTTATGTAATATTTTATCTCTCAGTTTGAGAGGATTTTCCACCTTTCCTAAGACCCCACTGAAACAAAGGTATAAAAGCTTCAAAAGAAATAAACCACAGCAGTTAGGTGGTAGATGGGCAGGGAAAAGAGGGGATCATCAATGGGAAAAAAAACTATATTTGACAGTTTTCTAGAAGATGGAATGTTCTGGTAGCATGCGATGGGTGCTACAAAGTGAAAAGCAAAGCTCAGCCGTGAGAGCCTGTGTGGATGTGGGAGGCAGCCTACTCACAGCTGTGGTGGAGATAGTCTTCTGGACTTGGAGTTGGCAGGTGAGGCAGAGGCTGAGGTGAGCGGTGAGACTGAACACGGACGGATGCCCAGACTCCTTATTCTGTCCAGAATACATCCTCATGTTTATGACCAGGTCCAAAATTTGTAAAGACTATTTTCTTGAAAATAAAACAACGCAACAAAATACTAAACAGAATGTCTGAGGAAAGCTAAAGCTTCTAAGGTGGATATCAGGGCCCCCAAGTTGACAACCCCCTCCCCCTCCTCTTACCTCAAGGAGAAGCCCATCAAACTGCACGCTCCACCCACACGCTCCCCTCAGAAGGAAGCGCTCCTGCTGACTTGAGGAAGTCCCCTCAAGCTGCTTTCTGCAGTGAGGTCTGATCACCAGGGATCTCCAAGCATTGAAGAAAAAGGCCAAGATGAACGAAAGCACTAACTCTTCAGGAAAGAGATAATTCAGAACACAACATATATCATAAATCTCAAGAGCTTCCCAAAGGTATTACACTCAAAAAATGACTTTAGGGTACTGTGTGAAAGGACCAGAGAACACATGAGCGTTTTTAGCATTAGTTGTTTTATCCAGTTGATTAAAACTGTTTTATCCAATTGATGGGGAGCTGCCCTTCCTAGTTGGGAAACCGTTCCACAGAGTACAGCGAGAAAAGCTCCAACAGAGACAAAGAGACACAGTGGTCAGTTCAAGTCTGATGTCCTCTTTCCTTCTGGAGGTCCAGGGAGAAGGAAGAGGAGAAAATACAGAAGTGGGGGAGAAGATAATCAAACGAGAAACACTTAACAATTTCACTTTTACTCAGACAAGGTTCTCCAAGCGCAGAGCACAATGAGTGAAGAAACCCTCTAATGCCTAGACAAAATCTGGCAACATTTCAGTACTTCATCAAAGATGAAGACCCTTGATTTTTCTTCCAGAAAGAGAAAACAGTGGTTAGCAAGGCTGAGGTTTAGTTGTATCTTCACTTATTTATTTAAGGCTGATTTAACGGGCAAGTCTCTTATCATTCTTTATTAGCAACTTTAAATTGGAAGCTCTCATGATTTTCAGACAAGGAATTTCACCAGAACTTTGCATGAACAGCACACTTGTGCTGTTTATTGCAATAATGTGAAATTTATCTTTCTGAGAAAGGGGTCCATGTCTTATGTCACTTATTCAGGAACAGCAGTTGTTTATGTTTTCATCTTTATCACATAGAGTGAAAAGTTATTAAAGTTTTGGGAGCTGACCAGAAATAGCTCATAGCAGCTCATGACAAAGGATAACCGAAGCTAATATTTTAATCTCTTAGAATAAAGTTCATTTGAAGAAAATAGTGCCACAGCTGGGTCAGGCTGGGTAGATGCAGAGTGGTATCATTAGAAGACCCTGTTTAGCTGATGAGGCTGCCCCTCACTCATTCTTTAAATTATACTATGCTGTATAATGTTCAATTTGGTCAGAAGTCTGAATTAAAGAGTACTGTATTTTTTACTTTTCCAGTAGTGCCTGAGGTATCTGTTAAAATTGACCATGTGCACTTGCAAATTTCTAATCCCTTGAGTGCAGTGAACTATGTATAATCAGATGACATTTTTAAAGTGAATCTCCTGTATCTTAACTTGACTGCTTGATCTGTAAGAAAAAAGGTATGTTAAAATTCCCCACCTATGTTTTCATGATTACTGATAATAGTTGGGCTGAGTACAAGCATCCTTTTTTTGTTGTTGTTTGCTTATATTCAAATAGTATATTTAATTTTTATCCATGTTTTTTATTAGTTCCCTTTTTGCTGAATTTTTCTTTCCTTGCTTGCTTTTGGACGGGTGGCAAATTTCTTCCTCCTTTTTCTCTTTCCGTTTTACCCCCTTAGTATGTATGTATCCTTTCAGTGATTCCCTATTATCTTTAGCTGCCTCCTGAAATTTACAAAGACCTTATAATGTTTTAAATCTTATCACCGTGAATGTAGGATTCTGGGTTGACAATTCTTGCTTTTTTCAGCACTTGGAAAATATTTCAAAACTTCATTTTGCCCCCGTGGTTTCTGATTTAAATATCCACTGTCATACTAATTGTTTTTCCTGTATATGTAAGATGTTGCTATAAACTGGCTGTTTTCATTGTCTTTGTGCCTACTCTAGCATGGTGAAGGCAAGATGTTTTATTTATTTTGTTTATTGAGACAATTATTGTTCAAATACTGTCTAATCACTTAAACATCTCAGGGCACAGAATGGATACTCTTATGTGCTGTGCTGCGCTTAGTCGCTGAGTTGTGTCTGACTCTTTGTGACCCCAGGGACTGTAGCCCACCAGGCTTCTCTGTCCATGGGGATTCTCCAGGCAGAAATACTGGAGTGGGTTGCCATGCCTTACTCCAGGGGATCTTCCCGACCCAGGAAGCAAACCAAGGTCTCCTGCATGGCAGGTGAATTCTTTACCAGCTGAGCTACCAGGGGAGCCCTGGGTACTCTATATAAATATTAAAGAGAGGAAGAAATATAGAAAACTTTGATGCTTGAAAAATAAAAATCAAATGGCATTTTTTCAAGATTTTGTCTTTGTCTTTGGTTTTCAGAAGCTTAACTATTATGTGTGTTGGTTTGTGTTTAAGTTTTTCCTGTTTGGAATCCTACCAACTTGTTGAATCTATCGGTTTATCTCTTTTGCCACACATGGAAGTTTTTAGCCATTATTTCTTTGGGTACTTTTTCAACCCCTTTCTCTTACTCCTCTCTTTCCAGGACTCCAATAATGGGAATGTTCTATTTTTTATTATAGTTGCACAAGGCCCTAAGACCTTTATTTATTTTTACTGTTTCTTTCCTTTGGTCAGATTAGATACTTTGTTTTGTTTCTATCTTCCCCTTCACTGATTCTTTTCTCTTTTCCTTCCATTGGGCCATTGAACCCTATACTGAGCCCTTTATGTTATTGTATTTTTAGGCTCCAAAATCCCCATTTGCCATTTGATTTTTCTTTGTAGCTTTTACTTTTGCTGATACTTTATATGTATATGTCTGCGTGTGTATGTATTTTCCCCCCCTTTTTTTAGCCATGTTGCACAGCTTGCAGGATCTCAATTCCCTGACCAGGAATCGAATTGGGGCCACAGCAGTGAAAGCACCAAATCCTAACCATTAGACCACCAGGGAACTGAGACTTTTTATTTCTTTGTTGAATTTTTCTATTTCTTCCTTTTCCTTCAAAGATGTTCATAATTACTCATGGAAACATTTTTATCATGGCTGCCTTAAAAAATCATTGTCAGATAATTTTAACATATCTCTGTTATCTGAGTGTTGGCATGTATTGATTGACTTTTTCATCCTGTTTGAGATCTTCCAGGTTTTTGATATAATGAATGATTCTGGTTGAATTCTAGACATTTTTGTGTGATGGTATGAGACTCTGAACCTTATTTAAATCTTGGTGGTTTTAGCTTGCTTTCTCTGATACTAGTCAGTCAAGGCAGAGGACTCCACCTTCCTTCTACCAAGTGAGGATGAAAGACCAGATTCCTCACCTAGCATCACTGACAGCTGGGTTGGCCTGGGTGCTCCTCATCACTACTGAGAGGATGGGAGTTCCAGCTCCCCACATGGTCTCCACAAACCCTGTGGGTGGGGGCACATTTCTGGCTGTGAGCATGAAAGTCCTGGCTGCTTTCTTGGCCTTCTCTGACACCACCCCAGCACGGAGTGCTTCATTATCAGCCTTACGAGGATGGAGGTCTAGGCTTCCCATGAGGACGTGACTGGCATGAGTGGCAGCTGGCCACAGTTTCCTTCTGTGGTGTGTTGGCTACAGTAGAACAATTTAAAGTTGGAGAGGTTTCTGTCTTGCTAGGTTGTCTTTTGTATGGTTTTGCTAGAGGAATCGGGATTTTACTGGGACCTTATTTGTCTGCATATGTTGGTATTTCCTGGTTGCTAGTTTTTTCTTCTCCAAGTCAAGATAGGTGAGGCAAAATGAAAACCCAAGAAAGATAAAGCTCATCACTGTGTCATTTCTTGGGTCCTAAAAAGTCTCTTTTCTTCTTTCAACCTGTCATAATCTTCTTGTCTGCTCTATGTACAGGGCCCAGTGGTTTTACTTGTACTTAGCAGGATCAATGGGAAAAAGTATATCTGCTCCATCTCATTGGAAGTCGAAGCCATACATTGATTTTTGAACTTAATATTATGGGTTTTTTGTTTCCATGAATTCTGTTTTCACTTTTTTCCTAATCTGCCTGGGTTTTACATTTTTTTAATAGTCCTTGTATTTTTGCTTCCATTTTCAAACCTCTTTTATATTTTATCTCTTAGACACATTAACTCATTTCCTCAGGAAAAAATGGTCACCACCACGTATCATCTGAATTCAGTGGACCATGTTTAGTTTTTTTCTAATTATATTTTATAAATAATTTACAGAAATCCATTAGAACTTTTATCAGAATTTCAACATGGCAAATCCAAAGTCAGTCCACATTTCCCTGTTTTTCAAAAGTTCAGCGTCCTTTGAACAGTAAACCTAACTGTTCATCAGCTTCTATGTATGAACATGAAACATAAACCATCTTATAGATACTGACTCCAGATTTTTATATTCATCTCTAATAGGTTCCAGTGTATCATTGTTTCTGATTCTTTTCTTTGGAGATGCATTGTTCAAACCCAAAACCACAATGGTTAGTAGTTTTCTTGAGGAGACAGTGGCTAATACCTTTGCCACATAATTACAAAATATTTTCATATTTAAATTTACAAATACCAACTAGAATGACTGAATCAATGAAATTTTTTTAATGTTTCTGTATTATCTGTTTCCTTTAGTAAGCTTTGTATATCCTATAGTATTGTCAACTAAGACTTCATAGTTGAAGTTTTCTGTGGGTCTTTTTTGCCACTAGAAGGCACTAATTTAAGTTACCAACCTATGAAGGGGCCAGTTTGTGGGTTTAAATTCTCAGAGGATGTTTCTTCTCCTCTCCTTTGCTTCCAAGACTACTCTTCACAGTTCTTTATTCTCCCCTCCCCTGGGGAGAAAACAGCTTTACTTGGAGCTCATCTTTTAGATTCCCTACACCCTCTTGCCCTGAGCAAACCTCAGGCTTTATCTTCATTTCCTTTGTCCATACACTCCCCAACCAGATGCTCAAAGTTACAGAGTTCACAGTATGTCCATAGGACAGGGGTATGTGATTTTAGGATCTTATTGATTCCTTTCCAAGATAATCTGAGCCATAGGAAGTTTTAAATGCCAAATCACTTTTCACAGTTAGCCAGGCTCTATTTTGGAGACTACTTAATTTCCTATAACACATTCTTCAAACATACATGGAGAGGTTTGGGAAACGAGTTTAATTATTTTCCTGGCTATAAGAGTTTATTTGACAGTGTTTGCTTCCCAAATCAAAATGGATTTTATATTTCATTCATTCAGGGGTGAGAATGTGTTTAGGCAGCAACCTCTGGTAGGGTCCATCGTGGTAGAAAGTGAACGGTCATACAGATTTCAACTCAACCTAACTGGAACATACCCTTCTTAAAATTCAGCAGTTATACTTATATACATGTGGTATAGAAGAGACTTTCAACATTCCTACAAGATAATCCCCAGAGAGGTTGCATCATGACCTAATCCTGGTCGGCTACAGTCCATAGGGTCACAAAGAGTTGGACACGACTGAGCGACTTCACTTCTCACTTTCACTTTTTTATACTTATATACATGTGGTGTAGAAGAGACTTTTAACATTCCTACAACATAATCCCCAAAGAGGTTGCATCATGACCTAAACATGTTTTTGTTTTTAATTTTTTATGTAGCCTGTATATAGGCTTAATGTTACAGAGTTCACAGAATAATAGGGTCTCTCAGCATGCCTTTGACCCTTTTTAACCACCAGTGCTTGGACAGTAAAGAATCTGCCTGTAATGCAAGAGACTCAAGTTTGATCCCTGGGTTGGGAAGATTCCCTGGAGAGGGAAATGTCAACCTGCTCCAGTATTCTTGCCTGGAAAATCCCATGGACGGGGAGCCTGGCAAGCTACAGTCCATGGAGTTGCAAAGAGTCGGACATGAATGAGTAACTGACAGTCAGTCTGTCTGTGACCCTTTTTAACCACCCTCAGTGCTTCAGAGGACATTTTCTTATAAATTAGGTTGCCTTCCAATTTCTACTGGGCCTGTATTCCAGCCCTTTATCTTTCTCTTCCATGAGCTTCTTTACTTTTCTCAAGATAGGATTCTCTGGTAACGTGGTCCCCTTCCCTAATGTGCACCAAGAAAGGTATTTTCTTTTGAATAAAGTTCGGTTAACATCTGCTCTGCTGCCTCATCACCTGTTGCTAGGTGCCAGGGCTTGACAAGGTCTTTTACCCCAGAATCAGGTGGTCATAAGGTGACAGGCCAGCATGTCTGGTGTCACCATGGTGTCTTCTCTGAAGTTCTCTCTTTTATTTGATGAGCAGTACTTACTGTACTAGTTGCCCTTAAACATCTTATGAACTACATTTTCTTACTTCCAGACTACAGTGTATTTGTGGACTTAATTTTCACGACTATAGACCACTGACAAATTTGACATTTTACTGTTAAATTACTAAAAATATCTGTTTCATGACCAAGAGCTAGTACTAGCAATTAGTATTCTTTGGTGGGGGGAGCTTTTATCCAAGTCTTGTTTGGACCCCCCTAAAGGTTTTTGGTTTTTGTCAGTCATTCCATGAGACTTGCACAGTAGGCATAACTGAGTGGAGAACAATAGACTAAATGATACTGAACTGAGATTCAGTTTTTAATGTTTTCAGTGTCCACTTACCAGGTCCACAGCTTTCTCTTGCTTATGTCAGCAAACTTGCAGACCACTACGTATCACACTGCTGGGATTGTGAGCAGTCAGTACTGCAGGCGTTAAGCTTGGAACAAGTTTCTAATTAAGATGTTAGAATTATAGTACTCTCTAAGCTAATTTTATTTTTTAAAGGAGTTTTCTCATTATTATTCATGTAATCATAGATATCTATAAAGTTAAAAACTATCTCTTACACACAATCTAATTTTATTCTTTATTTTCCTCCACCTTTCATTTCTGTGGTTTTTGAGTCATATGTCTGCATATTTGTTCCTAGCCATTCAACTCTGGCTAAGGACTAATTGAAATTTTCTCATTTAATCTGGCCTTGATTCGGTAAAGGCCTTGATGAAGCTGAGTCAACTCAGTTCAGCAGAGAAGCCCTGTGCTACCCCAGTGACCAGCATAGGACCTGATAGCCCAGGTCCTTAGAATTTTGAGTTTAATTCACAGATTAAGAAGTGATACTATAGCAGCTTCGCTTCTTATAAGTGACTTTTTTTAAACTGCAACTGAACTAAAGAAGAAGACGTTACATACATCTTAAAGTAAATAATGAACCTTATTATTCTCAACAATAGACGAAAATCAAGCCTGAAATATACAGGCATTAAGTAGCCCCACCATGGAGGTGGAAGACCTTATGTTTTTTTTTTTTGTTTTTTGAGAGATGTACAGCTTGAATTTCATATAATCCCTGTAGAAACCCATAGAAGTAAGAGGATCTGTGGAGATCCCACTTATAACATGAGACAAACTGTTCTTTGTTCTCGTTAAAGATTGTGAACAGTGTGTTAAATAATATTAATGGCCAGGATTGTCAGTACTTAACAGTACTTTCCTTGTACAAGTGATTTTATTGATTGATACAGACTCAGTGTAACAGGAGCAGATTATTTTTACTGATTTTATCGAAATCTTAACCAAGTTTGTTAGTGCACCACGTATCTTTAAATAGATCTAGATGATGACGTAGATTAAGAAAAGCAAACCACCATCCATCTCTTTTTGATCTGTTAATAACTTAAATCCATCATTGCTAGCAAGTGTTTTCAGATCCTGTTGTGCATACATGTTTCTTTTGTCCCTGGTTAGAAATCCTATAACCTTGTTTCAGTGGCTGGCTTTTCGTACAAGAAAACCCTAACCGCTTATCCAGAATCTGGCAGACAAGTTTGTCATCAGAATTGTTGAAGTAATTGATGAAATACAAAGGAAAAAGTAAAACTGTACTAGTCTCTGCTATTAAATTTCATTTTTGTAGGCAGTGAGCTGTGTATTTTTAGGTTTTATAGTAGTTCTGTAAGAGTATTTTTGTGCTAAGTTGAAAGTACTGTATGAAGGCTATAAATAATTACTTAAGACAATGTATGATATTTCTTCTCATTATACTGTATTTTAAAGGTTTTCATTTTAATTACAGAGAATTGTGCTGTTTAAGTTCAAATGTCCTTTTTTCCCTAGTGATTTACCTACTTCCCATTGATCTCAAAATAATACTTTGTTTAAAATAATTTTTAGTGCAGAAAAATTTTTTAATTTTCTAAAGGCAGTCACACATTATTTCTTTAAAGATCACAGTATACTTTTCCTTCAAGGAAATAAACCAGTATTTTAAAAATTCTGATAATGCATTCTTGCTCACCTTGGTGGATAAATCTGGTAGAAGCCTGTCCTACAAAACTATAGATAATGAACTTTCAGAGGTCAGATGGGTCAGTGGAGGTGTGCTTAGTAATGGCTATTTAAGAAGCGTTAGGGCCTTCAAAAATGTTTCTGATTTCATGAAGAAGACCTGTGTAAAAGAAGGAGATAGAATGGAAATATGCACCACAGTGCACTGTGACCTGAAGCTTTGATCAGACTCAGAACTTAAAACTTTGGGAGTTATTTCCCAAACCTGTGAATTATCAAATATTGACCACCCAATTTGGCAGTCGGCACCGATTTAAAAAATTACTCTAAGGGGTCAATAATTAAGGTTCAGTGCTCTGAACAAGAACACTAGGTTAGTAAGATGGATATTTGGGGTTGAGTCTTCCTCTTGAGCTGGCTATGCTTTGCTGCCAGCTCATGGGTGCATGCTTTTTCTAGAAAGAAAATGGGTGAGGTGTGTGTGGTGAGAACACGCAGACCTGCACTCATTTATGCAAAGCCAGCTCAAAGCCCCTCCTAGAAATAGGTTGTCGGTGATGCCGTTCTAGGCTCATGAAGAGAAAGATAGACTGCATATTACTTCTTCACGTCCAAACTTCTCTTCAAAATAGATGGATTTAGATGATAAAAACTTTACACCTTGAGCTAGCATTATATTTCTTTAACTATCGGTTCCTTTAAGGTGGCTATAAGGTGTCTTGAGTCTCTCTTTACTACTACTGCTGTTTTCTATTCAGAGAAGATTTTAGGAAGCCCAGCATTATTCTTGAGATACTTTTGTATTTTATCAGATCCATTGTAATGAATTCATGAATTTTTAAAAACTGGCTTTTATAGTGAGGTTCACTTTTAGTTTGATGACTGTAGTTTAATCAAAGGAAGAATATTGTATATCTCTCCTGTGGTCATTTATTTTCTGATCATTGTTTCTGTACAGGCATCAATCATTCTTTCCTTGCAGGTTAACATATTTTTAGTATTACAGTATTTTTTGTTATTGTTCTGATTTCCACATATGTTCATACTCAACAACATTGAAAAACACAAAAGAATAAAAATAATTGTCTGTGATTCTTCCACTTAGACCACTGGTTCTGGACCGGGACATTTGATGATGCACAGAGATATTTTTAGTTGCTACAGCTGAGGATGGGGCTGCTGCTGGCATGCATCTAGTGGGTACTTCAGGAATGCTAGCCATCCTACTGTGCATGGGACCGCCCCAAACAAACAAGCATTTGACCCCAAATGTTAATATTGACTGGGATAAGAAACCCTGATTTAGACATCTCAAAATTTTAGTGTGCTTCCTTTGTCTTTTTCCTGTGCATATTTTTAATCCTGTGTTTTAAAATGCTTTTACATCATCTATAATGCTTTATAAACTCCTCTTTTAAAACAGATTATGAACACTTATCATGTGTTAAGTATTCCTCTAAGAGAAGGTTTTTTAAAAAATGATTTTAACTTTTATTATGGAGAATTTCAACATATAAAGACTTGGCAGAATAATGTCATAAAATCTTATATTTCCAACATCAGCATCATGGGTTGATAATCAACCATTGTCAATACAGGGGCAATCTAACCTGACCTGTATCTTACCCCACCCTCCCATGTTACTTTGAAAAAACTCCAAAATATTTTTATCTATAAATATTTCAGTATATATCTCTAACAGAAAGTTTCTTTTAAAAAATAATTTTAATAAAGGCTTCATAATATTTTACCCTATCCTGTGGATATATTATAATTTATTTAACTAAGTGCCTACTGTTGAGTTTTTCTTTTTTTTTTTTTTTTTTTTTACTTTTAAATAAATCTTTATATGACACAATCTCCTTGTTCTACAGGTGAAATAGAAAGTGTGCAAACTAAGCAAGGCGAGAATGAGCACAAGACCCTTAATTTCATTAAACACTGTGTAACTGGTAAAGATTAATGTACATATCTCTTGCTAATTCTTTCCAATTACTTAGTTCATATAAATTCCCAAGCCTGGTTAATTATGCTGAAGTCAGGTAGTAATTTTGAGCAGTGTTCCGACGACAAGGGAATTTTCCTGGTATAACCTTGCCCTCTCACACAGGCTCTCAGCAGATTAGGCGCTCAGCCTGGAGTCCATTCATTTTCTGCTCAGGCCTAATTGCTGCCGACTGGCTGCCACAGGTACCTGGATAGTCTGTGTTTAAGGAGGCAGGGACTTGTGAGAACAAATAAGGAAAGATTAATTGTTTGTTTTGTTCCCTCCCAAGAGAAATGTGGGTGCTTAATCAAGAAAAATAATTTCTTCTGTTGATTTGGCTTATTTGGAGAAAAGATAATCGTGTAAAGCTAGGCGCAAAAATGATGCCTTTTACAAGAGGTATTGCCACTTACCTACACAGGAGACAAGGACAGAGGGAAATGAATGTAAGACACTGATGAAATGGATGAGGATGGCTCACATTTCTCATCGTAAGTAATCTGGCTGTTGGGCTTTTATTTGTACCAATAGTACTAGCTAGTATTGTCATTTGTTTTGTCTGGCTCTTCGGAAATCTAATCAAGGAGACAATAGTGTAAAAAAAATCAACAACACTTTTCCAAATTGTTCTTAATTGCTGGAGTACAAAGTGAGCTAAATGCTGTGATGTTTCCAATTAAAGCACCTGTTTTAAGCAAGCACTATTAAATCTATCTTTCCTGATCTGATAAATAAGCAATCAAAGAGTGGAGCAGATTAATTGAGAGCCATTAATTCCAGATTTCTTATAAGAGGAAGTGTGAACCAACATTATTAATGAGCTTTGGCAATTTTGCGCTTGATGCCTGTGTCACTTGTATCTTCTGGTCCATCAAAAAAAAAGGAAGTTTATTAAGTGTTATCATATTGCTTGTGATCTTTCATACCTACCCCAAACCATTTGCTTTCTAAAATCTCAAGAAATATTAGAAGGACTTTTGATGTGTTCTGAATCAGAGTTGACCATTGAATCTGGAAGGTGTAAGTGAGGGAATTAAAAGAGAAATGTATATTGTCCCTCTCACAGGAAGTGGTACAGCTATAAACACAAGAGTTTTTACACTAGGCGGGAGCCGGCAATTTTTTTCTGTGAAAGACCAACTAGTAAATATTTTAGATGGTGTGCCCTGTATGGACTGTCACACTCCTCACCTCTGCCACTGTGGTGTGAAAACTGCCCTGGATGATGTATAAAACAGGGAGAGTTCCAGTTATTGTTCGATCGCTCAGTCGTGTCCAGCTCTTTGCAACTCCATAGACTGCAGCACGCCAGGCATCCCTGTCCTTCACTATCTCCCGGAGTTTGCTCAGACTCGTGTGCATTGAGTTGGTGATGCCATCCAACCATCTCATCCTCTGTCAGCCCCTTCTCCTCCTGCCCTCAATCTTTCCCAGCGACAGGATTTTTTCCAGTGAGTCGGCTCTTTGCATCAGGTGGCCAAAGTATTGGCGTTTAGCTTCAGCATCAGTCCTTCCAATGAATATTCAGGGCTGATTTCCTGTAGGATTGACTGGTTTGATCTCGTTGTCCAAGGAACTCTCAAGAGCTTTCTCCAGCACCACAGTTTGAAAACATCAATTCTTTGGCACTCAACTTCTGTGTGTTCCAATAAAACTTTACTTATAAAAGCAGGCAACAGGCCAGATTTGACTTTGGGGCTCTAGTTGAGCCCTGGATTTAGAGGCCAGTGGCAGATTTGGGTAGACGGGCAGCAGCAGATGGCTGGAATGAAGAATGTGGCCTGGCATCAGGTGAATATGGGTTCAGAGTCCTGAATCTACTTGCTGCTGTATAAGCTAAGGTAGTTAATTAACTTCTTTGAGCACTAGTCACCTTTTCTGTAAAAAGGAATAAGAAGATACACCTCATAAAGCTGTGAGTGAGGATTACATAAGCTAATGTACATGAAGCATTATCCAGTTCCTGATATAGAAGAGGCATACAATCAAAAATAGCTATCATTTTTTCCCCATCAAATCCAGGTCATATGTGACATGTTTGTCCTTTTTTCTGAAATTCCAGAATATTCCTAGGACTCCACGGAGCCATGGGGATTAATGCCTAATCTTATTTGGCCATGAAAATTAAATTAAAAAGTATTCTTTTAGGAACCCATCTAAACAATTCAGCTAAAACTGTAACTAATTAAAAATGCTGTTGGAGGCCATACAAGGCAGAAATCTTGAAGATGATGCAGAATGTTGTCATGGGGAAGTACCAGTGTTAATCTTCTATCCATTCACTCCTGTGTTCATTAATTCATAAAATAAACATTTTTCAAGAGCTATTCACGATCAGATACTCTGTCTCAGGCTTTATGTTTATTGCTTCACAATCCTCACCACCATCCGTGCTCATTAGCATCATCTGGTATTGAAAGTCAGCCCGCTTAAACATGGACCGTTCTGTATAGAATGACACCCGTAAGCCCATCTGTAAACTACCTCCATTTCCCTCTTCAGACAATTGGCAGGCATTTCAGTTTGAATTCTTTAAAGAACCTGCCAGTCAAGGGAGAGAGTTGAGAAGTGCTGGGGTGGGAATCTTGTCCCTAGGGGAGCAGTTCATGCAGGACTCTCGCTAGCAAGTCTCCGAGGTGGAGTGTTCATGATGACCCACTGGAGTTAAAAGCAGTCATGCAACTTGCAAGTATATTGATATTTTTATTCTGATAAAGAAGTAAGTTAAGCTTTATTAATGTTGCTGTAGAGGGAACTCCCTGGTGATCCAGTGGCTAGGACTTTTTGCTTTTACTGTCCGGGCCCGGGTTCAGTTCCTGGTCAGGGAACTAAGATCCCCCAAGATACATGACATGGCCAAAAAAAGAAAAAGAAAGAAAGAAAAATTGCGGTACAGACCAACACTGGCCCTCTCGCAAGCCCAAACATCAATCAGCCTGGGGTCCCCAACCAGGAGCCCTCATTTGCTTGTACATTCCAGTCTGTTGCACTTTGTGATGCTTGATTAGGTCGGTTTATGATCTATATTACCTCCTTTCAGCTAAATCTCACAGAAGTTTGTTGTTGTTTGGTTGCTTAGTCATGTCCGACTCTATGTGACCTCATGGTCTGTAGCCCACCAGGCTCCTCTGTCCATGGGATTTTCCAGGCAAGAATACTGGAGTGGGTAGCCATTCCCTTCTCCAGGGGATCTTCCCAACCCAGGGATCGAACCTGTGTCTCCTGCAAGGCAGGTGGATTCTTTACCACTGAGCCACTGGGGAAGCCCTAAACCTCATAGAAGATTCAGTAGCTTAATAGGAGCCCTGGAAAGAGGTCACAGATTGAAGAGAAAGCTAGGAGATGCTTGCCCAAGTGCATGGTGAACAGCAGAAAGATGCGGCCCTGATCCCAGCACTGCTTCTGGTTCTGCAAGCTCCAAGACCCTCACTTAACCTGGCCCTTCAGATGAAAGGAGTAGGAACACCAAGTAGGAGAGAAAGTAGCTTTTGAAAGAACACAAGCCTGTGAGAGAACATGATGAAATTGGATGTTTGAAAATTTTTCTGTCATTGTGGGATTTTGTTGCCAGAATTAATGTTTATAGCCTGAAATTCTCTCCAGCTCCCTTAATACTTGGAAACAGCATTTTCTAGCCTGTTCAGAAATCTTTCACAAGAAGAGTTTCAGCGACTCTTGGACCCAGATTTTTCTAAACATAATATTTTGTAATTCTGTAAGAACAACTGTGCAGCGTCAAGAAACGGGGATTCCTGGCCACATCTCATTAAAAAATTAGCCTTTGTGGTGGCGGAGATTGGAAGTTGAAAAATTACTATTATGATTTAGTAAGTACAGTCATTGGATCTATTTGTCTTTTTGAGATACTCTTTTCTACAATAGTGGTCATTAAAATCAAATATTATGAAATAAACAGAATTTTAAGTCACTCTTGAACACAATTAGAGAATAATCACTGTATTTCAACCTAAGAGAGCTTAGTCATATTACTGTCCTGTTAAAATATCATTATCTGGAATTTTTAATAGGAACAGAAATCGTCTTTGTATCATTAATACGTGCCATAAAAGAGAATTTAAATATTAGTTCATCTTTATATGACTTTAAATTTTCCTTTTGTGTATGTTTTAAATAGAACATAATTAATACAGTAGTATCTTTATTTCGTGTATAATTAAGTAAGTATTAGAGTGAGGGCCCAGCCCTTTTTCACTGGAGATGTGTATGATGAAAATTGTTTGGGAGACATGGACACACTGCTCCAGGTCACTGGAACCTTCTGTTCCATTCATGCCAGTGTGTTTTAAGTAAGTAAAATGTGTTTAGAATTTTTAAGAAATATTCTTCCTGTGGTTCTTCTTTATTAGAGAATATGCTGTATTTATTTTAAAAGACCTCTCCCAATTCAGAATTTGGCCAACTCCCATCTTGCTTGTACTAAAGGAAATCAACCCTGAATATTCATTGGAAGGACTGACGCTAAAGTTCCAATATTTTGGCCACCTGATGCAAAGAGCTGATTCATTGGAAAAGACCCTGATGCTGGCAAAGATTGAGGGCAGGAGAAGAAGAGGGCAACAGAGGATGAGATGGTTGGATGGCATCACCGACTCAGTGGACATGAGTTTGAGCAAACTCCAGGAGATAGTGAAGGACAGGGAAGCCGGGCATTTTTTCACAGGGAATTCTTGCTTCCTCAATGGGAAATTGTGGCTTTTATCCCATTTCTTCTGATCCTGCCCCTCATAGTGATTCAAGAAGACTTGTTACTGTCTCTTGTCCCAGAGTGCCTTTTAGGCAGTGGACACGCCAATAAATTGAATTCTTTCCATTTTCTCCCTCATCCACCTGGGCAGGAGAGTAGGGTCACAACATCGGAGCAGAGGGTAGGATGTTGGAACTCTGATCATCTGTCTCTGTTATGATTTTAAACCATCCGTGATAGGAGAGTCACCTCGTATCTACCAAGAGCTTCCTTACATTCTACACACACAGCTGAACCCAGCATGTCATACCTAGGATGCTCTTGGGCTTATTTTAGGTACTACTTGTTATCCTGCTGTTGGAGATTCCTATCCTGTTCTGGAAAAATCTGGACCATTCTTAGGTTCCTTTATGAAATCACCCTTTCACTAAAAACAGTCCCAGGACTGTGTCCTGGAAGCTAGCCTCCATCAAACAAGGGAGCACTTTCCTTCTTTGTCACCTGCCATTTTCATTGTTCAGTTCTTTATTCCTTCCTGATTGTCATGGTAGTTTCCTCAGTAGCTCCGGCTATTCTGCACAGTATCCAGGGACATGTGCCTTCTCAACTTCCTCTCTGTTCATGATACTTACCTACCAAGAATTATGTCATGGCTCCTTGCTAGCTACTGAACTGTGATGTGCTTAGGCCAGATACTCAGAACCGCAGCCTTACTCTGCATGGATCTTACTGCCTATGAGCCTACTGACTGCCCCTTGTCTTGGCTCCTGTGTTTACCATACCCTGCACCTGGTATCACCTCTTTTCTCATCTCTGTTTACCAAAACATCCCACAAGGTCATTTCCAGGACCTCCTCTTTATGGGTCCTTTTCAGTTCTCCACACCCAGATGTAATCATCTCAAACCCAAATACATTATAGTTGGCTGTTATCCCACTGCATTTTTACCTTCTGTTATAGCTCACTAACTTTATTTCTCCACATTCAGTTTTCAGGCCTGCATGCCACCCATCTGCCTCCCCAAACATGTAACTTTAGCTCAGCCCACCGTGACTCCTGGGGCTACCCTAGTGGCTCAGCAGTAAAGAATCCACCTGCAGTGCAGGAGACCTGGGTTTGACCCTTGCATTGGGAAAATCCCCTAGAGAAGGGAATGGCTACCCACTCCAGTATTCTTGTCTGGGAAATCCCATGGACAGAGGAGCCTGGGGGACTGCAATCCATGGGGTCGCAAAGAGTCAGACACAGCTGAGCAACTAACACTTTAACACACACTGTAATGCTACTTCAAGACTGCCAGATAGATAGTTTGGTTTTAATGATATCTGATATTACTCTAATTCCTTCTTTTGTTATTTTTGCTCCTCTCTGATAGTTTGGGATAAAATATTAGATTCAAATGGAAATGTACACCCAGGGCTGGTTCATGTCAATGTATGGCAAAAACCACTACAATATTTAAAGTAATTAGCCTCCAATTAAAATAAATTTTAAAAAATGATTCAAATGGAATATCTGTTTTGATTATGCAGTATTTCATTGTGTGATATTCTCTGAGTTGATAGTGGTACTTTTGTATTATTTGTTATGTGCAACATTTAAAATTAGGCTGCATAAAATTTTAAAAATCTGTTCAGCAAGAAGGTCACCACAAATTCAAATCATAAGACCAATAGGCTAAAGAAATGAACAATATATATGACAAAGGTCTGATTCCTATGGTATGAAAAGTCCTTTTATAAGTTGCTAGGAGGAAAATTATCAAACAGGAAAATGAGCAGAATTCATTCATTAAAAAGTCATTATAAATGATTAGTAAAAAAAGAAAAATACTTTATTAGTAATCAGTTCAGTCAGTCGCTCAGTGGTGTCCAACTCTTTGCGACCCCTTGGATGGCAGCGTGCCAAGCTTCCCTGTCCATCACTAACTCCCAGGGCTTACTCAGACTTATGAGATAGTATATTTACTTGTAGATCTGCAAAGATTCAAACAAACCGTTTATACTCACTGTTGGTAAGGAATAGACATTCTCATATACCTTTGAGGCATCTGCCCATTGTGGCAACATTTTGGAAAAGAAATTTGACAGTTTTGTCTGTGAATTTATCCAACAATTATTCTTGCATAATTGGGCTATGCTGTGTGTAAGGCATTTATTTCATTGTAATATAAAAGTTTCCCAGTAGGAGTAACATTGGTTAAAAATGTATTGAAATAGCCATACAGTGGAGGATGATACAAAGTACGCAATAGCAGTTCAAAAGAATGGTGTATTTCTATATGTACCAATAGGAAAAGATGTCTAGGACCTATGGACTGATACAGAAAGAAAGAAAAAAAGAGAGAGAGGGAGGGAGGTAAAGGAAGAAAAAGAAAGAAAGTTCTCCAAAGACAAAAAAATGTTTAAGTAATACTTTGTCTTATGACCAGTAACATTCACAATGTAGAGCTCTGTGAGGACCAAAATACAGGAAAAGCTTATAATCAGAGTTCTAGAAAGCCAGCAACTAAAAGACCTTATCTTTCTATCGTTGAAGTTTTAAGCCGTTTTAAAATATATGAAATCTGTATTACTTATTCTCATAGCCACAACTTTTCACTGTCATTCTTCTTCTTGGCAAGACAAACCACATGAGTTTAGTAATCCTGTTGTACTATCACCAGCCACGTAAGAAAATCTGCTGTGGAAGTATATGGATGACATTCGCTCTTCCCGATTGATGCTATTTATTTTTCATTGGCACAAGGAAGGTTGCTAAGCATCCCCTGGTCAGGTTCTCCCAGCCTTTTATGCCCAGTAATTACATTGTTCCGTGTCTTTATCAAGGCATCCCTCGCCAGTAAGTTTTTGGGAGGGACAAGTGTCAAGGATGAGAAGCCACAATGAAGTGCTCGGGACTGAGCAGAGATTACACTGCTCAGGTCATCCTACAAAACTTGTCAGTTTGCTGCCCAAATAAATGCCTCGAGTGTGTAAAACGCAGAGCATAGTGACCCCAGGAAGAAAAATCAATTGCAATTCATATTTCATATGTCTGTAATTGCTTGTGAAAGCAAGGCAGCGGTGTGTTTGCAGGGCAGCTCTTCCTCGCCTGTTGTCTGCTTTCTTTTCTTGGTTCTAATGGTCACGTCTTTCACATGCTCACATTTACAGTGAAGCAAAATTTGGGGCCTTTTTTCTTTCTGGTCCACATTACCATTCTTATTACTGGTGCCCTGTACTGGATTTGATCCGTGCATTGAACTGTAAACAGGCTGAGATCACGCAGTAGAAATGGCTAGTTCACATTGCAGTTCTTGAAGGTTTGGGTGTTTTTATTATCCGTTCATCCGTTTTGTTTTGAGGTGAGAGAGGCAGGTTGTGGAAAGCATTATCTTTCATCAGGAGAATTACTCATTTATTAGGATTATAAACAACAAAAGTAAATTCTGTGTGCATGTGGAGGTGATCATAAATGCTTTTTTTGTTTGTTTGTTTGGTAATAAAATCAGAAGAGGGGGTTAAAAACCTGCTTAATTTTGAGAATCACCCAGTCCGTCTACCCTATCAACCCTCTCTTGCTCCAATTCCCTTAACCCAGCTCTTTCTCATGTGAAGCTGCTCCTGAATTCGTAACCCTTCTCTGGACTGAGATGTCATAGGGATAGAGAAAATGCTGCTCACTTTATGGATTACTGTTAAGTCAACAAAACTTTGGCAGCATTGATTAACTTGACAGTGAGTACAGCAGTACATTTATCACTTATGGCTGTGCTGTAGAAAATCTAATAAGAGGCAAACAATTCCCTTTAGAGCAGTAACAGGTTCACTGTGGCTAACGGTGCATGCACTGGAAATTTCTGCCTTTAAATTATACCCTTGCTGCTGGTTGGGTCATTGACTCAAAGCTTCTGCACTTCCGTAGTCATGCTGTTGTTATTAATTTCATCACAGTTATTTGACTTAAATGCATGTTTAAATTTTTATGTATATGTAATGTTTTTAAAAAGCTGAGAAGAGGATTAAATACAGTTCTAGAGTGATAATCTTAAAGTAATAGCTAGAAATAGAGAGCTCTGCTGTATGAAGCTAAGATCACAAGGAAATCACTTCCCACAGTTAGTGCTATATAATTTAGCCTGTTTCATAAAGGAAAACATGGAGAAAATTTTAGTCTCAGCTAAATAATTTGTAAAGAAAAGTATTTATGATAGTATTAGATGTGAAATTATTACAAACATGTACTGGTAGAAATTTGATAGGATTTTTTTCATTTTTTTCCTTCATACTAAAGATATCCCATTAAGACTGAAAATTTTCTTCCCTTCTATCCATTAAGCAGCCTTACTCATTTCACCCATATTTCATTAAGATCCTTCACAGTGCACTTAGGTAAACATGTGAAAAAATAGGATAAAATATGTTTCATGGATGATACTAATTGTATCTAATGATCGCAGAGGTATGGGTAAGTGTGATGAATTTAGTAGATCAGGGTAAGGAGTAAGAAAATTAGGTTTTTAAACTGTTATAATGGTTATGTAGTAAACTGAAGACTATTTGATTCTCACTCTTATAGTATACAGAAAATCTGATAATCTGCTAAAAAAAAAAAAAAAAAAAGCCACCACCTTGTCAGGGCAGTTCTTATTTCACATGGCAATGTTTTTCTTTCTGTTAAACTGTGTTTTAACAGAAAGGTATTCTGTTCTAGAAAGGTATCTAAATTTATCATTTTTAAAACAAAAAATTCCTGTGATCTGCTTAAAGTCACAATTCAGCTGGAGAGAATTGGTCAAAATGGGGGGAAAAAAATCCAATTTTTTTTTTTTTTTTAGTGCTTTGTGTTTTGCTAGGAAACAGTCTTGAATTGAGGGCTCTTATATGGTCGCATCTGTGAGATGATATAGTTTTCTTTGTTGGGAGAAAAGTATTCTGCCTGAATCAATTGTCAAGAGGTTTAATATAATAAGGCAGCTTGTGATATGACTAAAAGAAACACCGTGCACAAGAAATTCCCACAGCAGTTTTTTTTAGCAGAAAAACTGAGTTCACCTGAAACATGAATACATTGAAAGCCAAGACTTAATAAGACAGAGCTTAGAAAGGGTTGCTGTCCAGAGGTCTGTGTCAGTGATCTCATCCACTTGTCTTGGAGATTCTAAAAGACATATGAACCCAAATTGCTTTTTCGTGAGCTTTGAGAAGTACTGGCTTGAATCAGTAACATTCAAGCCTGTTGATGTTAGCGTTTGGATTTAATTCAATGAGAATGTGTTTTCGTTTTTAATCTATAGGACAAATGTAATGTATCTCCCTTCTGAAAACAGTCTTTTCTGCCACGTCGACCACTCTGGATTTCACAGGTTTCAATAGGAGTGCCCCCACCACTTGCCCTAGTGAACAGAGGCCGGGTATTGATTAACTATCACGCTGGCATCAGAACTACTCTTAGGATTCAATTTTTTTGTTGTTTTGCATATTTTATTGATCAAAATGGTAAATGAGCATCAAGCGTGCAAGAAGACGATGAATTGTTTACTTGCATAAAATAACCTTTCAATAAGGGAAGATGCATGGCTTACACTTTGGTTCTGTTCTGCGGCCCGAAGCAGATGGCATTCAGCTGCTATTGATTTGCTTCCATAGTTAAGGAGCAGCCTGCAACCCTGCATGCCCACTGTGAGAAGGGGTGTAGATTTGGGGACCAGAATGGAAGCCAAGAAGGAACTGATTGACCCTCCCTAAAATCCTAAGGAAAAAAAAGAAACAACAACCTTATTTGGAAACCATGAATATCTACTAAATGGAAACTTGAATTAATGTCATCATATGTGGGCTGATGCTTTTAAAGGAACAACATTTGTGGTCATCACTAAGGCAGGTCTCTCTAGTGAATAACAAATAGACTAATCATCACAGAATACTGATTATAAGCATTTATATTTAAAGGAAACTAAATAAAATTTTTTCTCCTTTCCTTTGGGGTAGAATTATGTAATCTTCACATGTCTCATGTGATGTCCACGGCAGAGCTTTCTGGCCTTAACATAAATGTACACATAAGTTGGGCTGACAGCCTCCCTCTTATTTACAAGTTGTGTGATTTCCATTTATACAACGGTCCACCCAGATCCTTTGTCAGCAATCACATTTGGTTTTAAAATGTCTTTCCATAATAGGTAGTTACAGATGTTGAATTTATAAATATTTTCCTTGAAGCTATGTCCAACAATGACTTTACATCTCAAAAACGAAGGATAGGCTGACCTACCAATTGTGGCTTTGTTTTTTTCCCCTTCCAGATGCATGAAATACTGAAAACCACTTGTCCAAAACCATGGGAACAAATAGTAGATATATTAACATAATACAACAGGTATTTATTACTCAATAATGCATATATTAGTCAAGCTTAGCTAAATATCTTAATTTTTCTTGCAATTTATAATTTAAATATGAGTAAAATCTTAACAAAAAATTGTACTGAAGCTGCTTGCCCTTTATAGACCTCCTTCACTGGGTTCCTTCTCATAAATAAACTGTTATTACAAATGACTGTTCTGAAAGCATTTTCCTGTTACTCTTTATACTTGAAACGTTTATTATAAGCGGTGCTGCTTGTTTGTGATGGGAGAGTGGCCAGTTTACTTTGCTTGGTCCTGAGTAAATGTTAGCTTTGTCTCTTCTCTACTCTACCCCTACCCTGGTGATAAAGATTTGGGGAAATGAATTTAATTTACTCTGTTACAAAAAACAGTCACCCTTTATGTTTCTTTCTCTTCTCTTCTCTTCTTGTAGTACCAGAAAACCCAACTAATTTCTCAAACCTTTCATGCAAGAGAGAAGCTTGGAGAGCAGAAGGCATTAAGGTGAAAGAGGCATGCTGGACATGCTGGTGTCCTGAGTGGCTGTCGTGCCCTTATGGACCATTGCCATGTTTTATTTACTGTGTCCCTTTCGGAGTCTAGTATGATGCAGAGAGTACCTACTCTGTGCTTCTTCTGTAAAATGCAGCCCTCATTTCCAAGTTAAAGAGAGAAGACTAGTTGGCATCAGGTTTGTCAAACTCAAAAGAACCCTAAAGAGAGGGAGGCCTTTCTCTTCCCTGCTCCTGTGAGTAGGGGAACAGGACACATCTGGGAAGGGAGAGGCAGGCCAGAACCTCTGCTACAGACAGTGCTCATGCCTCTCTCAGACAAACGAGAGCTGTGTTCATGAAGCCAGAAGGTAATCAGCAAGCTGAAGTTGTCAGTGACACTGCAGGAGAGTTACTAGGATGCTTCGAAACCAAGCTATCAGCACAACATTTGTGTGGCAATATGTTGATGGTGGAAAAAATTTAAGCAAGATGATTAAGGTTAAGATTGATGGGCCCAGTTAGTTAGGCATAGTTATTGAAATCTACTTAGAATTTCTCATGTCGAACTTGTCCTAATTCTGGCAAGATATGTAATTTGGGCCAATTTAGTATATTTTGAGCAGGTAGTTACTGTTTCTAGCTGACATACCTTTCTGTGTATAAAAGTGGTATGTATGTTTCATTAGTTTTTCATTAGGGAAAAAAAAAATCCCCCACTCCATTTTCTTGGCAACATCTAACACCAAGTATCATATCTGTTTAGCAGTCCTTTTGAACTTTGCTGGTGGCATAGTGTATAAGAATCTGCCTGCCAGTACAGGGGACACAGGATCCCTGGTCTGGGAAGATCCCACATGCCCTGGAGCAACTAAGCTCGTGAGCCCACACACTGCAGCTACTGAAGCCTGTGCGCCCTAGAGCGCATGCCCTGCGACAAGAGAAGCCACCACAGAGAGAAGTCCACACGCTGCAAGTAGAGAGTAGCCCCCACTCACCGCAACTAGAGAAAGCCCTTGCAAAGCAGCTAAGATGCAGCACGGCCAAAGTCAATAAATAAATAATTTTAGAAAACAGGCTTTTTGCTGACCCATTAACAACTTCATCAGCATCTTTCAGTATTTATTTAGCAAAATCAACTGATAGTGAGACTCCTGAAGATCAACTGCAGGAGAATGAAAAGACAGAAAAGATACACTTTTAAATAGCTTTATTGAGATATGAACTATATACCATGAAATACACATAAATGTTGTACCGTCACTTTTAGCAAATTTATAGTTATGTGACCATCAACACAATCCAGTTTTAGAACACTTCTATGTTCTAAATCACCCCCCAAATCACCCTCATGCCTACTCAATCTACTTCTTTTCCTGCCCAGTTTGAGCAACTCTTATTATAAACTTGAAAAAGCAAATGCATGTTAACAGCTGAAGGTGCCACCCTTTTCATATTCATTACTCTTTGAATCTCATCCGTTTGCTTCAGGTTTGGGACGTGACTTCTTGCAATGTAGACCATCTTGAAAGATGATAGCTTTAACTCAAATGTGGCTTTTTGAACCTGTACCCCCAAACAGTGAAGAGAACAAAATGAAGATAGGAATTTGTGGGAAAGAAAGGCAGGAAAGCAGTAATTTAATTCATTATCTTTGTGCCTGAGTTGTTTTCTTTGGGGCATACATTTGTTTTCCAGGGAAGAGTGACTGGTAGATAATAAAAATCTCTTCTGCGTTAATTTTATCCCTGCCTCTCAGATAGAAATGAATGCTACTGGGAAAGAGAAGGGAAACTGAGGTCGTCCAGCACCAGTTGTGTTTCTGGCGCTCTGGTCCGCCTAGGTGTGGTGGAACTGAACTGAAGGAGCTGACGTGTCAAATCCCAGTGCTGCTTATTCACTAATGAATATCGAGGCCCCCTTTTGAACAGCTCTTTTACTATATATTTGATCGTATTCCATTTAGCATGTAAAATGTAGTATTATGCAGCAAATTAAACTGCCTTATTAAAGTGTTACTACTTTAATATTTATTAATATATTAGAAAATATATATATATATTAGATTGAAGGCAGGAGGAGAAGGGGACAACAGAGGGTGAGATGGTTGGATGGCATCACCGACTCAATGGACATGAGTTTGAGTAAACTCTGGGAGTTGGTGATGGCCAGAGAGGCCTGACGTGCTACAGTCCATGGGGTCGCAAAGAGTTGGACACGACTGAGTGAGTGAACTGAACTGAAAGTATATATCTAATATATACTTTGCTACATTTACATTTAATACTAATACTCTAGTATTAAAGTATTGCAAAGCTTTAGGATTTAGGAAACTTAATTATTTTGCTATGGGGGAAAAAGACTGATGGGCCATCTAAAATACAAAAGCATTTCTTATGGAATAAATTTTGTAGTTATCAAAATACATAGCTTACTGTCAACAGCTGAGAAAAAAAGATGTCAGTGTTCAGTATATACTTATTGAGTATCTCCTGTGGGTGCTGCCTGGCGCAGAGTAAATTATTCACACCTAATCCTTGTCTTTGAGAGATTTGGTTTGGCCATTCAGTACCTAAACAAGTAACTAAGAAGTGGTATGTGTGACATTATCTTGTACAGTACATTAAGTATTTACCGATTCATTAGATATTTCCATTTTGAAAACTATTTTTAAAAATGGTTTATTTTTGGCTACACTCGATCTTTGTTGCTGCACATGGGCTTTCTCTAGTTACAACGAGTGGGAGCTATTCTCTAGCTGCCGTGCATGGGCTTCATGTGAGTCACTGATCGGAACAGACTTTCAGGCCAAGATCAAGAGTTAGCTTATAGCATTAGCATGACTCAGACTTCATCAAAATCCTTCAAACGCATGCAGCAAAGTAATGAGCAATTATCTTAGAGCTATGATTGTATCGCTTCTATTTTTATTTATAGTGAAGTTACTTGAAAAGGTATACTGTGGGGTTTGCTAACTATTCCTATTAATTGTGATAGTCATTCATCAAATTAATAACAGAAGGCCACTGAAAAATCATTGAAATCCATTGGTTTGGTATAGCATCAGCATCAATGCTTTTTTCAGAGTATCCCTTTTTGCATAAATTAGTGAAGAAATGCCTGTCTATTGAAACTGGGTTTACTGGTAGAAGGTTCAAACAGAAATACAGATCCATCACCCTTCTCTCTGCAGCCCGTTCCTGCCTTACATGTATCTGATCATCCAGCAATCCGTTGAAAGTCTTAACTTGAGAGCTTTGAACCCTTAAAATATAATTAGTCAATTAGTTCTTAAGCACTTACATTTCAGAGTGTATTCTAAGAGCAGCTACTGTACAGCAAAAAAAAAAAAAAAAAAGCATTTTCCATTTTTTTCTCCCCGGTTTATCAGATTGATCCTTCTTTTATCTCTGCACAAATGATGCTGTTAGTGGACCTGGGGATATCTAAGCTTAAAGAAGCTCCTAAAAGATGAGAACATTAACCCCAAGTGCACTGAATTCCCTGAACGTCTTGCATTCTCCTGCTCAGACTTGAAGTGGGTACCTGCTGTTTAACGTAATTAGTTTCAAAGGGAATGTCAGATCCGTCCTCAGGAGTTTACTCTGACCCAAAAACCCTTGTAAGAAAATATCAGTGAGACAAAACAAGAAAAGTTATCACAGTGGGGAAGCTCCTTCTAGCTGCGTTATTCGTTACTCGGGGGCATGTTTTAAAAGAGTCCTATTTGCTGTCTGGCTCAGTAATTTTCTGGTTGCAAACTTGTGCTCAAGACAAAGTTGCTCTAGCAGGTAGCTTTTTTCCTCTTCTAAAAATGAAGACATGGTGGGCTGAGTACAAAAAAAAAAAGAAAATAGAAAACAGCTGACATTTTAACAATGGTTTTAGCATTTCTTATGAAAGTAAGATTTAAAAATTAAAGACAAATTAAGCTTATTAATTTTCAACCTACATTTTCCCCATTAAAAAGTATACTGAAACAAGGCTATTTCCAGCTTCTCTTTTTATCCATATTGATGTTCAGCTTATAATGAGCTGTAATTAAGAGGTTGAAAGGGGTCTCCTTTGAGTAGCAGGGTAAGTCTGACAACAAATGGCAGCGTCACAGTCCTCTTTGGCTTCTTTTCCCTAAGACATAGATGAGCAATTGCTTAAGACTTGTTGTAGTTTGTAATCCGCTAGTCTCATGACCCTCTTTGTTTACTCCCCTCTGTCACCCTCCTTTGTTGAGTCTTGCTGATCTATTCAGCCACACCTGGGCTGAGCTCCAGAGCTTAAGGGAGGGGCTGTGCGCCCCCTTCTTGCCAGAGGAGCAGCTGACCCTTGAAGGACCAGAAGGTTATTAAAGAAGGGACTGAAACTGCCCTTTAGGGAGGCAGTGCAGCTGGGAAATAGTACAAGACCGGATGCTCAATTCACCCACCTCAAGGGGCACACTGTCCACCTTAGGGGATGTTATTAACAGCTAGTCATTTGACATCACAGAGTTATTTTCCCATAAAATGTTCTTGATCCTATCTACCTCAATGGTGGTGATGAGCATTAAGTGATCCTGTATATGTAGGACTACTTAGCAAGCCATACAATATTATGCCAGTATTATATATTACTGTTTTTCTTAGCAAATCCCTTGCTTAATTTCCTGTCTATAAATTCTTTCTACAACATTCTGCAGCAATTGGGCCTCAACTACATTTGGTCAAATATTTGCTGGGGTGGTACCTGTTATCTCCCAAAGCATAATCTTCCATCAGAGACTTCAGTCATCAAGTTTCTCTTTATATTTGGTCAAAATTTACCTCCTCAGTATTTGTCTCTGTTGCGTTCTGCCTCTGGAATAACCCTCACGCATTCAAAGCCCTGTCTTGGATGCAGAGATAAAAGAGCGAATAACGCAGACTCGGTCCTGCCATCTTGGACCTGGAGTCGAAGGGACAAAAACCAAGTAAACTTATACATGAAATAACTGCAGGCACTTAGGGAATCAGAAAATAAGGGAGCAAGGAAAAGACGATCAGGGAGTGAGAGCAAGTGCTTGAATGGTCAGAAAAGGCACCTCTGAGGTGACATTTAGACTAAGACTGAGGAAAGTTAGTCATGTCGAGCCTGAGAAGAAGGCTATGGGAACCACAGAGGCAGAGGCTGTGGTCGAAGGAGCACAGGCCCCTGGTGGCTCTGAAGGCCACTGGAGCTATCGCTTTATGAGCCAGTGGGAGGGGAGCTCCAGATGATGCATGTAGAAGGTGAGGGGAAGGAAGCCCCCAGCTTGGCAGCTGGGTAGGGCTGCGCTTTCAGTGGCTAAGGTGACGGGGTGGCAGAGGAGGGGGTGGCAGGTTTATTTATTAATTTTTTTAAGGAATCATCAATTTCTGTTTTGCACATTTTTAGCTGAAGGGATCTATAAGAAACTCAAGTGGAGATGTTACATAGGTAGTTCTATGAGTCTGGAGCCCAGAATAGAGTTCCAGCTTGGAGATAAGAATTTGCGTCTCATCAGAATAAAGGTATTAAAATCCATGGCAATTGATACACTCCGATTAGAATGTGGGGAGACATAAGGGCACTGGCTAAGCCTTGAAAAAATCCCAGCATTTTTGAGGTCCAGTGGTAAAGGAAGAGACAACAAAGGAGAGTGAAAATGAGATAGGAAACTGGAAGAGTTACAGAAACAAAGAAAGGAGTTTTTCAAGAAGTGGGAGAAGGGTTGTTTGGCTGAGTGATGGCTGCTCAGAAGTTGAGTATGGTGAGGACAAAAGTGGCTATGGAATTTAGCAACACGGAAGAGATCTGTGACCTTGACAAACTGAAAATGGTGGCAACCAAAGCCATTTTTGTCCAAGGTAGAGTAATGGATGAAGTAGAAATAAGAAAACAACATCTGTAGTACACTGGTAAGAACTTATGCCATGAAAAGAAGCAGAGAAATAAGCTGTGTTCTCTGAGAGATTTTTTGTTCCTTCGTTTACTTGGTTCTGTGAGATCCTAGAGCATGTTTATAAGCTGATAGGAATGATTCAGCAGAGATAATAATAGAAAGATGAATGGATGGAATTAATAGTGAATAGGCAGAGGAAGGAAGGGTTATAACTAAAGAAATATCTGAGAAAGTCAAGAGGTGGACTGAGCGCTAGAATGTAACGAGAGGAATTGGCCTCTAAGAGAAGGAGGGGCACTCCTTCCACTGTAGCAGAGAAGGAGGAGAGGATTGTGGAAGCGTGATGTGTCTAGAGTAGGGGTAAAGATGAGGGATGTCAAGTCTGGTGGCTTCTGTATTCTCCTTGAAGTGTGAAGAGCAGTTCTCAGCTCAGAGGGAGGGTGGAGGAAGGGGTAAGGGAGATTCAAAGAGAAGAGGGGAAGGTGTGGCATGGTTGATGGTGGTTCCTCTGGAGCAGTGGTTCTCAACATGTGGTTCCTGGACCGACAGCATCAGCATCACCTGGGAACTTTCCTGAAATGCAGTTTTTGAGATCCCATACCATACCTATTGGTGGCTCAGATGGTAAAGCCTTTGTCTACAATGCAGGAGACCTGGGTTCAATCCCTGGGTCGGGAAGATTCCCTGGAGAAGGAAATGGCAACCCACCCCAGTACTCTTGCCTAGAAAATCCCATGGACGGAGGAGCCTAGTGCAGGCTACTGTCCATGGGGTCGCAAAGAGTCGGACACAACTGAGCAACTTCACTTTCACTTTCAACATACCTATTAGACCAGAAACTTGGGAGGTGGAACCCAGCAATGTGTGTTGCTTTTGTTTTTGTTATTAACCTCCTTACCATTGATTGAGTTGTAAACTGCTGCAATCAGTGCTGAAATCTGAGACTCACTCATCCTGATCCTTCTCTCGGCTTCCCCTTGAAAAGGAAACCTGGAGCAGAACCACCCCAAAGCCCAGAGGGTAGAAAGACATGCAGGGGATGCAGGGAGATGGGAGGAAGGAAGCAGGAGCAGTGTGCAAGGTTAGATCTGGGGACACACTCGCACTCCCACAGGCAAGGACCAGGGGTGTCCCTCTCTCCCCAGTCAGCAGCCTGAGAACATAAGGGAAGGGCCAGGTGTCCACAAGACATTTCAGTCCTTCCTGTCATGAAGCATCGGCCAAGAGGGGCTGAGCCAAGGTCACTGGCCTCTGCCTTCAGGGCACATGCGGCCTGAGCCAGAGCAGCTTTGATGGCGGCCACCAGCTTCAGAAACTTGCTCTCCATGTCCATGTAGCCATCACCTCCCTTCTTGGAATGAACCGGCTTCCCTGCTACGAACACTTCAAAGAAGCCAGTGACCTGGTGAGTCCCCTTGCTGCAAATGTCCAAGCATCCAGGGAACCCATCTTCTACTTCTTTTTGAGCTGAAGATACTTGAAGTGCCAGAGTACTTGAAGATACTTAAGTGCCACAATAAACCACTTGGATGATGACCGCCACAGTTCTGGACCACAGTCCACTATAGCGAAGACTCCAGATTAGAATCCCAGGGAGGAAAAGTGAGGTCTGCCAGAGATCTGTGTTTTAACACAGATGATACTGATGCTAGTTGAAGTTGGAGAACCATTGTTCTAGAGAAAAGGAGCAAGACAACATTTTGTAGTTAAGACCTTGAATTTAAAGTGAAACCAGTTTCTTTGTACTGTGTGGTTTTCTCTCAGTGCTTAGCAGCTGGGGTTGAGGCATGGGTGAGAGATGCCAGCATTCAACTAGAACTAGGAGGTCCTAAGTACACAGAGGTGGGAGAGGGGGCCTGATGGAATTGGAAGCACTTCAGGGAACTGATTATGATGGTCAGTCATGCAATCTGAAGCTGAACAGGAGGACAGAAAAGTCAGAAGGGTCTGATGAAAGTAAGAAGTCTTCAGATAGAAAAGGGAACCCTCTTACACTGTTGGTGGGAATGCAAACTAGTACAGCCACTATGGAGAACAGTAAGGAGATTCCTTAAAAAACTGGAAATAGAACTGCCTTATGACCCAGCAATCCCACTGCTGGGCATACACAAAGAGGAAACCAGAATTGAAAGAGACACGTGTACCCCAATGTTCATCGCAGCACTGTTTATAATACCCAGGACATGGAAGCAACCTAGATGTCCATCAGCAGATGAATGGATAAGAAAGCTGTGGTACATATACACAATGGACTATTACTCAGCCATTAAAAAGAATACATTTGAATCAGTTCTAATGAGGTGGATGAAACTGGAGCCTATTATACAGAGTGAAGTAAGCCCGAAAGAAAAACACCAATATGGTACACATATATATGGAATTTAGAAAGATGGTAACAATGACCCTATACTTGAGACAGGCAAAGAGACACAGATATAAAGAACAGACTTTTGGACTCTGTGGGAGAAGGCGAGGGTGGGATGATTTGAGAGATTAGCACTGAAACACATATATTACCATATGTGAAACAGATGACCAGTCCAAGTCCGATGCATGAAACAGGGCACTCAAAGCCGGTGCACCAGAACAACGCAGAGGGATGAGATGGGGAGGGAGGTGGGAGGGGCGTTCGCGATGGCGGACACATATGTATCTGTGGCTGATTCATGTCAATGTATGGCAAAAACCACCACAATATTGTAAAGTAATTAGCCTCCAATTAAAATAATTAATTAAAAAAAAAGAAGAAGTCTCCAGATCAATTGTTTGAAGGTTTCACTAATGGTAGCTGTTGGGGGGGTGGGGCAGGAGGTAACACCATTGAAAAGAAGGGCTCTGTGTAGCACAGCTAGGTCATGTCTGAGTCCATGGGTTCACAGAGATAAGTGCCTTAGAGATCTGACTAAATGAGTTCTGTGTAAAAATTCCATAAAACAAGTTCTTGGCCTGTGTGCCTGCATTAGTGTATGCGTTAAGAGGCCAGGAAGTTGTAAGATAGTTGGATGTCATACAAAGCACAAGCCTTTAAAAAAAAAAAAATTAGCAATGACACAAGTAAAACCATATAAGAAAATGTTTACTTTCTTTAAATCAGCTTTTTAAAGTATTCACCTTCTGTGAGAGATTATTTTTGTTCATCTTAAACTACTGCTGCTAAGAATAATAATGCACAGCATTTAGTAGGTACTTACAGTACAGCAGGCACCGTAGCAGTTTCTTTATAGGCATGAGTCTTATTTCATCATGACCACAGCCTCTGGAGGAGACTGTTATTGACCTTGTTGAAGCATGGAGGAGCTAAGAAAATTGCCTATGATTAATTTTAAACAATTTAAGTAAGTAAATGTTCAAAGTGCATACAATTCTTACAAACCTAAACAACCTACCTACCATTTCTTCAGTAACTGTAGAAGAATAAGGTGTAGTTTTCACTTGATCAGTGCCCACCCCCAGGTGACGGCACCCAGCTGAGCCTTGAGGAAACATGCATGAGAAAGATGTGTTGGCAAAAGTTAGGAGCGTGCCAGGTGCTCCCTGGCTCCCTCCCTGGGGCGCAGCTGGATCAGGCTGAGGCTGAAGGCGGCTGAGTAGACCGCTGCCTGGGATGGTTGATCTGGTCGACCAGTGCTGTTGGTGTGTACGCCTGAGGAGATGTCCAGGCTGTTGTGCATCGGTCCCACTGTTGTGTTTGTACCCTGTGTTTCTCCTGTATCTCTGCCTAGCCCCAGTGATGTCTGACTCCTCAGCAGGAAGGACAGCCAGACAGCACTGGGACAGCCAAGGGACAGGAAGCAGAAGTGAATCCAAAAATGTTATCTTCAGGCCCCAGAGACACATCTTCCAGCTTTTTCTCCTCCTCCTTCTTTTTAGTAAATCCATGTTTTACTCTCAAACTTTGCTAAGATCTTCAAAATGTAAAAACTTCTGCTTGAAAATGTATATGGTCATTTCAACTTGCTAGAGTATCACTGTAAACCTTTGGTATCTCCCTTTAATTGCTCTTAATAGAGAGCTGTTAAAAGATCATAAAATTTGTGATTAAGAAGTTAAAGTGGAATTGTATTTTCGTCCACTAGCCAATGCTAAATTATTCCCTCTGGGTCATTTTACAGTGATTTGGACAGTCCTTTGTAAAATAAGTTTAATGAAACACAAAGGGATGCTGTATATGGTTTGTGTAATAGACTCAATTTAGTAGGATGTTTTTCTGGATAATTAGCTTACATTTTTCTTTTGTTTAGTCTTATTACCTATATGCTTGAATTCTTTACTATTTGGTAACGTATGTTCTTGGCACCTGCTGTGTTAGGCAGACAAGTTTTTCATGTATTGGTCATTTTTTTTATAGACAGTGCTGTGTATGCGTGAACCCTAATTGCTTTTTCATTTTTAATAGGCTGTTCTTTATATTGTGGGCTTTTTTAAAGTGAAAGTCACTCGGTCGTGTCTGACTCTTTGCGACCCCATGGACTATACAGTCCATGGAATTCTCCAGGCCAGAATACTGGAGTGGGCAGCCTTTCCCTTCTCCAGGGTATCTTAGTAAATTAAAAATAAAAATATCTAGGTTGCTTCCTTCCTCCCTTTCTATCTCCCTCTTTCCTTTCTTCCTAAGTATTCTACCCAGTACTGAAATAGTGAATTAAAAGTAAAATAGCAGAGTTGGGTTTTTTCTTTTCTTCTCTCTCTTTCTTAAAGTATTCTTCTCAGTACTCTGCTCTTTGGGCCAAAAACTGGACTTTATGATCTGCAGAGGCAAGAAGTCTGTCTCAGGAGAGGCTTGTGTTCTACCACAGGTAACAATCCAGTGAAAGAACTTACCTGAAATTGGGGCTTCTCTTTCTCAGGCTTATTATTTCCTCAAGCATTGCCAGTAGCAGGTAATGCGGCTTGCTATGCTATGCTGCCCATAGACGGCAGCCACCAGGCTCCCCCGTCCCTGGGATTCTCCAGGCAAGAACACTGGAGTGGGTTGCCATTGCCTTCTCCAATGCATGAAAGTGAAAAGTGAAAGTGAAGTCGCTCAGTCGTGTCTGACTCTTAGCGACCCCATGGATTGCAGCCTAACAGGCTCCTCCATCCATGGGATTTTCTAAGCAAGAGTACTGGAGTGGGGTGCCATTGCCTTCTCCGAATTGTGGGTTTTGTTCTCGTAATTCAAAATCATCAGGGATTGGATCTCTGGGTTTTTGGCTTTTCCGTCAGGATCACAAAATAACATAAACTCAGGGACTGTACGCATGTTCCAGACACGAGGGGAGAGGACAGGGGTGGGAAAATGAGCAAAAGATGAGAGACAGCAGAGCCTCAATATTCACTCTCAGGAAACATTTTGGGTCTTTTCCATTCGATGACTACCACTGACATCTTAGTGGCCAGGTCTATGCCATGTGGCAAGGGAATCTGGGAAATACTGGGGGGAGGGGGGCGGATGTTGTTTTTTGTTATTCTTGTTTATTTTTTTTTTTTAGCTTGGCAATTTGCCACCCCCAAAAAACAAATTGGTGTTTCATTAACAAGGATGAAGGGGAGAATGAATCTGCGTTAGGCAACTGACAGTCTGTCACAGCCTCCAGTGGCGGAAGGCAGACAGAGAATTCAAGGTTATGTGTGAAGCAGTTGTCCCTGCCATCGTTCTCTGCCTGCTTCCTGGGAAACCTTCGAGCCTATCAGAAAAAGACTGGTGTAATCTGAAAACCACCAGGAAGGGATCCATACTCATTGTTGAATGTAAATTCCTGAATGAAAGTAAAGTGAAAGTCGCACGGTCGTGTCCAACTCTTTGTGACCCCATGGACTATACGGTCCATGGAATTCTCCAGGCCAGAATACTGGAGTAGGTAACCATTCCCTTCTTCCCAATCCAGGGATCGAACCCAGGTCTCCTGCATTGCAAGCAGATTCTTTACCAGCTGAGCCACAAGGGAAGCCCATAAATTCCTGAATAGACATGTATAGTTTAACTCCAAGTCATGGGAGGACTTATTTCAGCATTAGATTTGGGGGGAAGGGCCAGAGTAGGTATGTTCTTTCCATGGACTCGAGCACAGGCTCCTGCTTGGACATACAATGCAATGGCTAGTAGTCATGTGTAGAGGCCCCCTCTCTCATCTTTCGTACTGTTGTGGTTTACCTTTCTCAGTATAGTCCCTTTGGGCTACTGCCCACCTGTGTATTTTATGTGAACAATTTCATTGACTGCATTCTGCACTGCTGCCAAGAGGTCAAGGGCCCCTCTCCCACTTCCATTATTCTTTCCTATAGAGACTTGTTTTTAACTATAGGCCTATGAACTGTCTCCACAAGGGCTACTTTTCATTTCTGGTACATTTCTCTGAGGACTTGCTACTGCATCCTGAAATAAGTCTGTGTCTCACTCTCTAGCTGCTTCCCACTGAGTGTTCCCACTGAATTCTATGCACTATCAACTTTCAAGTTCAGCTTCATTCAAGGTTCTTATATTCACATAAAACATTACTTGTATAACTTCAGCATTTTAAAAGGAGAGTCAATGCAGTACTTATAACGACTATAAGTTGTTGTCAGTTACTGTTGGCAGTCTTTCATTTAAAATTTTAAAAAGATATTTGCCCAGTACGCTATATCTTACCTGTAACACAATGAGAATGTGTATACTTCAGAAGGCCTAGTTGATCTAAACTCCATCTCCAGCAAAGGAGATGCAGACATAAAGAACAAACTTAGGGTCACCGTGGGAGAGGGAGAGGGTGAGATGACTTAGAGAGTAGCATTGAAACATATACATTGCTGCTGCTGCTGCTGCTGCTAAGTCGCTTCAGTTGTGTCCAACTCTGTGCGACCCCATAGACGGCAGCCCACCAGGCTCCCCCGTCCCTGGGATTCTCCAGGCAAGAACACTGGAGTGGGTTGCCATTTCCTTCTCCAATGCATGAAAGTGAAAAGTGAAAGTGAAGTCGCTCAGTCGTGTCCGACTCTTCTCGACCCCATGGACTGCAGCCTACCAGGCTCCTCCATCCGTGGGATTTTCCAGGCAAGAGTACTGGAGTGGGGTGCCATTGCCTTCTCCAAACATATACATTACCATATGTAAAATAGATAGCCAATGGGCATTTGCTGTGTGACACAAGGAACGCAAAGCAGGTGCTCTGTGATAACCTCGTGGTGGGGTAGGGGTAGGGGGGAGGAGGTGGTGGGGTGGGGAGGGAGGCGGGAGTGAGGTTTAAGAGGGAGGGGACATATGTATACCTATGGCTGATTCATGCTGATGTATGGCAGAAACCATAACAATACTGTAAAATAATTACCCTCCAATTAAAAATTAAATTAAATTAAAAAAAAAAACTACACCTCTTCAAACTCAGTGCTTGAACTGTGTCACAGTATACAGTATGTGAAGAAAGAGAATACTAAATAAATCAGAGGAATAAAGCAGATAGTTGGAAGCATGTTTAAGTGACTTGAGAGAGCAAATGGTTTTCAAGCACTTTAAACACTTTAAACACATCAATTCCTCAACATGCATAGGCTATGCTAATTGTAAATCTTTCATTAAAAACCAGTCTCTAGAGGCTCTCTCCAGGCAACATCTTGCAAGCCTAGTTCTGGTTACTATTTCTTCTTTAAAGTAAAAAGACAGTGCTTCCATAAGCATATTCTATAATTTGTATTTCAGTTGGTATCATACCATATTCTTTGAATAACTAAATCAGTTTTCAGGTGCTTTGTAATATATGGTTTTATTCAAATGTATTAGTCCCCTGATCTCAGTTTTCACTTATAGGTAAGTAGCTAGCTTATAACTGCTTTTAGAATTTTTTTTCTATTGGATGATCAAGAACATGATCATCTGTGAATGTTCTCATAAATCTGACATTATCTATAATGTGTAATTGAGCCACATTGTTCTTCAGCATATAGTTAGGTAATTTAAATAGATCAAAGGTATATAAGATGTCACTTTAAAGCATTTTGCCAAGTCAAAGAAGAATTGAGTTGGTCAGAGGTTGTCAAATAGATTTTGAAATATTTCTGTCTTTGCTTTTTTTTTGTCATCAGTTTGTTTTTTTTAATATAGGACAGAAATTAACGGAGTTTATTGTTTTCCTTCTTGGAGTCCTTACATACTTGTAAGAATTAGTTGAGATCTTAAGAACTTTTAGAAAAATATTTTATTTATTTATTGGGCTGTGTTGCATCTTATTTGCAGCAAGCAAGCTCTTTGTTGCAGCACACGGGCTTCTCTAGTTGTGGGCTCTAGAGCACATGGGCTTCATTGCCCTGAGGCATAAGGAATCTTAGTTCCCCAACCAAGGACTGAACCCTTATTCCCTGCATTGGAAGCCAGATTCTTAACTACTGGACCACCAGGCAAGGCCCTACAAAAAAAAAAATTTTTTTTTTCCTACAAAAATTTTAAATCCAAATAAAGAAGTGTTATTTTAAGGGAGCTAATTTCAGTGGTTCCTTTAAATTTATTTATGGGATAAATTAAATCTATAAAAACAGTAGAAAAATATGTATTGGAAAAGATAAAGGATTCCAATAAAATTTACTAAGAAAAGAACTAAACTATGTAGCCCAATGCTGTTGTGTGTGCAGTAAATGTCAGCAAATATTTCCAGAATGAATGAATGACCCAGTGAATAGATAACATTTGTAGATCAGTAGTTTTACAGCAGGTGAGACCTGGGTTCCAATCCTGCTTGACCCCTTACCCTTTGAGAAAATATGCACAGGTGATTTTGCCTTTTCTGAGCCCCAGATTCCTCATATGTAGAATGTGGATAATGAACATATCTCATAGTACTGTGAAAATTAAGTAAGATTAAATAAGAGCCCAGCACAGACCAGGCATTCAATAAAGATTATTGTTATAAACCATATGAAAAATGCCATATGTGGTAGGTTAAAATTGTCAAAAGCTAGATGATTCAATCATATCACAAAATGATTTTGTTATTTTACACACAATAAGTGATAACGTAGCACAACCTAATGATATTGGGAATTTTTTTAAGGAAAGTAACACTTGAGCTGAGACTTGAAAGAGAAGTAGGAGTTGGCCTATTGAGAAGGTGGGAAGGGCATTTCTAATAATAGAGCTATCCCCTGGTAAAAGTGGAGCTTCCCTCATAGCTCAGTTGGTAAAGAATCTGCCTGCAATGCAGGAGATCCAGGTTCAATTCCTGGGTCGGGAAGATCCCCTAGAGAAGGAAATGGCAACCTGCTCAAGTATTCTTGCCTGGAAAATCCCATGGACAGAGGAGTCTGGCTGGCTATGGTCCACAGGGTTGCAAGAGTCCAACATGACTTAGTGTCTAAACCACCACAACCAGGTAAAAGTATAACCAAGTCTAAGGTGGACTATTTGAATAGTATTGTTTGGCCAGATTGGGCCTTAATGGCTTTTATAAACCCTGTGTGCACTGTAATCAGAATAATAATCTATTAACCTAGGACTATATGGCACCCCACTCCAGTACTCTTGCTTGGAAAATCCCATGGACAGAGGAGCCTGTTAGGCTGCAATCCATGGGGTCGCTAAGAGTCGGGCACGACTGAGCGACTTCACTTTCACTTTTCACTTTCATGCATTGGAGAAGGAAATGGCAACCCACTCCAGTGTTCTTGCCTGGAGAATCCCAGGGACAGGGGAGCCTGGTGGGCTGCCGTCTATGGGGTCGCACAGAGTCGGACACAACTGAAGTGACTTAGCATAGCATAGCATATTATCCTTATCAAAAGAAAAGTTGGAGCATAATACTTCAATATATGCATATTTAGTAATGTTTTTTACATGTACTGCTATAAATCCATTAAAAATTAGAAGAGATATTTCTTTTTCATTATTATTTTCAATCTTTTAAATATATTTTAAATCTTTTTTTAATATTTGTTTTTCTGAATCACAATTAATTATCTTGCTCAATTCCCCACATGTCTGTAACCCACTTTGGAGACCACTGGCCTATGAAAATCCATTGAACGTGAACAAAAGTTTTCCTCCTGCTTCCCAACCATGTTTTGTGAGAGTTTAGGGTTTGTATTTTCTGCATCTGCATGATCTCATGACTCCAACCTGGAAAAGTAACATTTTCTCCCTGACTATATCTGTCGGGGATGTGTTTCCTCAGAGCAGAAGCAAAACCACTCAGGGAGTGCGTACCTTGCACCTGGTCTAGCCTTTCCCACAGATAAAGCCCTGCAGAAGATGAGTTCATGAACCAAAACTGCAAAACAGAAGAAATGAACAGACACAGAAACAGGACTAAATCCCAAGAAGCTCAAGTACAAGCATGATTGAATGGAAAGCCCAAATTAAAATGTCTAAAATAGTTGAAGGCATAAGAAAAGATCATGAACCTATGAATAGCAAAACAGGCAGGACTGAAAAGGAACCAAATATGAAATGAAAAATCTGGTCATCAAAATTAACTCTGTGGATTAAGAGGCCATTTGTGCTCATGCTTAATTACTCAGTCATGTCCAACTCTGAGACGCTATGGACTGTAGCCTGCCAGGCTCCTCTGTCCATGGGATTTTTTAGGCAAAAGAGAGGCCATGATGCATGATCACTGGATCTGAGGAATGCCATTGCTGTTCCAATTGTAGTCAAAACATAAATCATCTTTCACATGACGCAGAAGCCCCAACCCACCTTTATAGTTCAGGCTCTCCTATGTTATTGCTCAGCTTTATTTTCCTCAGGCACAACCTCACTGACCTTTCTGTTTTCCTAATGCCATGCTTCCACCTTCCACAAGCCTTTGAACACACTGTGTTTTGAACAGTATGCTGTGCTTTGCATCTGAAATATCCCACTCCCTTTATTCTGTTAGCTCATTCAACCCTCAGCTCAAGGGTCACTTTCCCAGGGAAGCTTTGTTAATACTTCACAGGTTAATGGGGGCTTCCCTAGTAGCTCAGCTGGTAAAGAATCCACCTGCAATGCAAGAGACCACAGTTCAATCCCTGGTTGGGAAGATTCCCTGAAGAAGGAATAGACTACCCACTCCAGTATTCTTGGGCTCGTCTGGTGGCTCAGCTGGTAAAGAATCCACCTGCAATGCAGGAGACCCTGATTAGATTCCTGGGTTGAGAAGATCCCCTGAAGAAGGGATAGGTTGCCCACTCAAGTGTTCTTGGACTTCCAATGTGACTCAGCTGGTAAAGAGTCTTCCTGCAATGCAGGAGACCTGGGTTCGATCCCTGGGTCAGGAAGATCTCCTGGAGAAGGGAAAAGCTATCCACTCCAGTGTTATGGCCTGGAGAATTTCATGGACTGTATAATCCATGGGGTGGTAAAGAGTCAGATATGGCTGAGCATACATATACATAAATAGGGTGATTTGTTACTAATGCTTAGAGAAACAGATTCCTCCCCTTCAAGGTACTTATTTCAGTTTGTAATCTCATATCCATCCCTGTGATTATTTGAACACTATCCATCTTCCCCACTAGACTGTAAGTCCTGGGAAAACAAGATCATGTTTGTTTGGTTACCCATTATGCCAGGGATTGTACTTAATGCCTGGTAAATAAATATCTTTTTTTATGAATAGATAGTCTAGAAACATAAGAGACTTAAAATTTGATATTAGAATAGCTCAAAAGGTGGTTGTTTTCCAGTTTCTATTGTTCCCTGGTTTTCTTTTTATCCGTATTATCAGAAATTAGATTTCTTCTGTCAGATATTCCTGAGGCCAAATCACATTGTTTCCTTACACAGATTCTTTACCATTTTAAACAGACCCTTGTTAGAAGTCTTCAGCTTTTCATGCAGGTCCTCAGATTTCTTGTAAGATAGTCTATAAAGCCCTGTGAAACGATAGCAGATGTCTGTTTGAATCTCTGAATAGTGCAGTTTCCACCAGAACAGACTCATCCTAGGAAGGCTGGCACACAGAGAAGGGTGTGTGCTGAAGTGGGTGCCTCCGAAGCACATCTGATTTTTATTTTTCAGATGATCATGAGCCTTCTTAGATCTGTTTACTGGCTGACTTTTTAAAAATAATGTTCCTTCAGTAACCTTCCTGTGGTTCATTTTGTGAAATCGTGAGCGAGTGCTGGGGAGGAGGTACATGGAGGACTGAGGACCGCAGAGCCTCTTTGAGCTGGTAGGTTTGGTTCCCAAAGGACAGAACACTGAAGCGCACTCACTGCAGTGAAAAGGTATTGATTTTTCTCCCTCCCTGTTCTCAGCTGCACCTCTGAAGTCAGTATGGTGTGCAGTATCTTTCCTGGTAAAGAGAGGAAAAACTGTCACGAACTTGGTCACCCCAATCGGACATTTCAAACCAAACGAGATGCAGTAGGAAAAGAGCTTTCCAAGCTCTTGGAAACCTCCCGGCTTAATTCAGTACCCTGACTTTTGTGACCAGGAGGTTCCTTCCAGTTCATAACAAACCTTGATAGACAATGGGAAGAAATGTGGTGGGTTGTTTTTTTTTTTTCCTTTGATGTTTCGAAAAGAGAATAAAAGGATCAAATCAGTGAAAACAATATAGCTTTGTGCAGTGATCTTGGAAGGTTAGCACAGTGGTCTTGTCCAAGTTTTCAACAAGATTCTCCGTTCCTGTTATAATTGGCTGCTGGCTAGGTTTGGACCTAACTAGAATGCCAGCGTTCGATTTCACTGTGTCCTCGGTGGAGATATGTCACCGTTTATGCTCGCCTTAGTGACAATTTTCTAAAATGGAAACTCGTGGGAAATCATTATAGTGTTTATACGTCTCCCTTGTCGGACAGCATTATCCTGTGATATTTTACCAGTGTTTTCCACTGCATGATGGCATCTAGTGAAGGTTAAGGCAGCACGGGTCCCTCTGTAATTTTGTGACTGCATTTTACTTACCGAAGAAGAAAAGATAACTGACAATTAAGTGTTTGGGATGTCACAGAAAGAACATGTGCAACTAATCAATGCTATCCTTTGGGAACACGATTTTATAAAGCTGATAAGGTAGAAAAATCGGGATTTTGTGATTTGTGTTACATGATGATAATTGCACCTTTTCGATAAAAGAGACATTTCTCCTGGAGTAAACACTTAGCTGGCGGAGGATGCTGGTACCAATGCTATTGTTTTTCTGCCCCCTTTAGGCAATTTTTGGGTAAATATTTTCATAGAGACTTTTTTTCCCCATTCTTCTTTTAGAGTGATATTTTGGTCTATAATAAGGAAGGTCATTTATTCTTCTGTGACTGAGTAACATGGTTGTAAGGAATGACTATTTTTTTGCTTCTTACAAGGTACACCCAATCGCCTGTGTTCATGTTTATCAGAGTTGGATATCGTCTTAGCAAAGTCTGATGATCTATCACACACTTGTTAAAATTCTTTGATTTAGCCCCATTTCCTTTGTGCATCTTAATAACAACCTATTTTTTAATGTACTTCCTTAGTGGCAAATTGGATGGAACTTTCTTTACTGTGGCTTTTCAGTTAATTTGGTAGCATCTCCAGTCTGCATGTGTATGAAAGAGTAAGTAACAGACATTCAGAACCCAGATATTTAGAAGCTCTTAGGAGCCTACTCTTCCCATATACGCACCGCTTCTCCTAGTTTTATGGCCCAGGTTTCAGCTAGAGAGAGATTCCTTCTCTGCTGGTTTAGACAGTAGTTTCTTCTTGTTCTAGCAGCTTTGGAAACTGCCGCCCTCCTTAAATGGTTAACCTGAAGGCCACATTATCTCCTTGGTCCTCCACCACCCGCTTCCATGCTTGGTGGGTAACCTCTTCATGTGGAAACCATTCTGAATCTTTTAGTCATTTTCACTGCTTGCCTCTAGCTTGACTGAGTTTATTTTTATTTCTCTTTCCTTGGGGGTTAAATAGTGTTGCATTCAGTGGAGTGAGAGGGCTGCTCAGCTCATTTTAGATCTTTGTGGAAATAGCACTTTCTTGCTGACCCGACACTTGCAGCCAGCAGGGCTTTTGACCTACTATCCAGCTTGCATCTGGGTGCTTCATTCTGCCTCTTACAGTAGTTGACTTGGTACTTTAACCTGTACATTTTAACGGGATCATTTCTAACTTTTTCTCCAGTGTGTTACTTTCATTTTGAATTCTGATGTTTTACTGCCTAAATTAGCTACCACACCATGCCACCCTCCTTAACAAAATGATTGCTGCTGCTGCTAAGTCGCTTCAGTCGTGTCCGACTCTATGCAACCCCAGAGACGGCAGCCCACCAGGCTCCCCTGTCCCTGGGATTCTCCAGGCAGGAACACTGGAGCAGGTTGCCATTTCCTTCTCCAATGCATGAAAGTGAAAAGTGAAAGGGAAGTCACTCAGTCATGTCCGACTTCTAGCGACCCCATGGACTGCAGCCACCAGGCTCCTCCATCCATGGGATTTTCCAGGCAAGAGTACTGGAGTGGGTTGCCATGGCCTTCTCTGATTGCCATTGCCTTCTCCGATTCTGCCTTTGTTAGATTAACTAACAAAATGGTTAGTTAATCTAACTCACCATCTCAACTTGCATCTGGTGTCAGGACTCTACCATCAGAGTTATTATTAATCAGTTAGAAAGCACTCAGCCAGGGACCCAATACTGCCCAGCAATTCAAACTCCCCCTCTCATAACAGGTGTGGCGTACTATCATATACTCTGCAGAAATAGAGTTTAAATCTTACTTTCCCTCCTTTTTGGCTAATTTAGGAAACCTTCAGCACCATGGCTTGTTGCATTCTAGAGTTACATACAGAAGACATAGATGCCATAAATATGAACTGCTTTCTAAATCCAGCACAGCAATAGATTTTGGTCTTTCAGAAAAACATCCTTCACCGGGGTTGCCTCACGGCCAGACCCACAGCCTAGAGCTGAAAGCACTCATGAATTCTAATAGCAAGGCGGCACACACTCCAGCGGGGTTCTAATTGACAAAGAGCTGGAAAACTGAAACAAGAAGGCGAGCGTGTCCTTCGGCGGGCTGGCCTTCGGCGCAGGCTCAGCAGTGCTTCAGGCTCCAGGCCAAATGAAGAGTGCCCAGCAGTGCTGCTCCACACCTGGGCTGAGAGGAGGCACCCTTGGCGCGGCTGTCAGAGGGCTGTTGGACCCCCTACCACTGGCAGCACAATTATATATGTGTGCGTACGTTTCAGCAAGCAGGATTCTCAGCTTTCATCATTTTCAAGGGGATCCACGAATTGCAGAGGACTAAGAAGTTTTGCTAAATAGACAATAACCCAAACCTCCAAAACCAATCAAATAGATTGTTGAGAATTGATACAGCAAAAAAAATTCAAAGAAAACAGAATTAACATTTATCAAATGCTAATTATGCCAGAGACTCTTAGAGACATCACCTAATCCTTACAATGACCTTTAGGGTAGGCAGAGGAGATGCTCAAACCTAGGTCTTGGTCTAAATCTACATATTCCAGCTACACAACTTACCTCTATAAAGAATGAAAATGACTAACCATTGAAGATCAATCAAAAATAAAGATAAGCAAGCTAAAACAATAGGGAAATGTGATTTGATATTTAAAATGTAGTTTATATATTATATATATAATAGAAAGTGAAAGTGAAGTCACTCAGTTGTGTCTGACTCTTTGCAATCCCATGGACTGTAGCCCACCAAGCTCCTCCATCCATGGGATATATATATATTAGTTAAGAGCTTATCTGGTGAACTGTTTGATGATTTAGACCAGACTGGGGTCCCAAGCATGTGGAATGGCCTAGGATCCAGCATCAGGAAGGAGTGGGGGTTTTTTTATATAATATATACTTTTAGTAAGAGCTTACCTAGTGAATTGTTCTGGTGATCTAGACCAGACTGGGGTCCCAAGCATGTGGAATGGCCCAGGATGCAAAATCAAGAAGGAGTGATTCTTCTTGAGCAGCAGCTTTTTGAGAAACTGAGGAATATTTAAATGAAATAGGTCATGAGGCCCTTCTTCACTGATGGGTCTCTCATGGAATGAGGTCATGTGTTTCTGAGCCATAAGATTTGGTTGAGCTCAGCTGCTCTTCTGCATCTTTGTACTAACTGATGACAGTCGTTTCACTTATACATATTTTATTAAATTAGTTCTACTCTATTCTATCTTTGGACTTAACTATTATTTTTTTTTTTTATCAGTGTACTTTTATCTTTATAATTGGTGACAAATACCCTTAATAGTAGTTGGTTGTGCTACTCATTATTCCTTGCCCTGTAGCCTCTTTCTAGTCACAGTATATGATACGCTCCCCAAAATTCCTTTTGTTTCTCTTGTAACAGTCTTTATTTTAAAGTCTATGGACTTAACTATTATTTTCTTACAAGACTTAGCAGAGTTTAGGGAATACTCCCTCCACATAACTGAATGCTTAACTAACTGCCCGGTGCTGCTTTCTTAAAACTGTAAATCCACATTGGTCATTGTTTTATGGAAAATTTTATTTGAGGCTATTCAGCTTCCCTGGTGGCTCAGATGATAAAGAATTTGCCTGCAATGTGGGAGACCTGGGTTTGATCCCTGGGTCAGGAAGATCCCCTGGAGGAGGGCATGGCAACCCACTCCAGTATTCTTGCCTGGAGAATCCAAAGGACAGAGAAGTGTGGTGGGCTACAGTCCATGGCATAGCAAAGAGTCAGACTCAACTGAACGACTAAGCACAGCACAGTGAATATTTAAATAAAATGCTCACAAATTTCTAAAGTCTTCTCTTTTCTTTTTACCCCAGTATATCTGACCTAAAACTGTGTGACCATCTATTTGGAGTACTCTGTTCAGGGAGGGTGAGCAGGATTAATTCCTGTCTTGGTGTTGCAGTGTAAACAGCTTTTTGCCTGTCTTTTGTCATTAATGATCATGCTGTAGATGTACCCAGTGCATTGTAAGCCAATCTGTCAAGGCAAATAAACAATTCACCTTGTTAAAATTCCCTAAATCTTGCATTAATAAAATGAAAGTAACCCCCTGAACACTCAGGAGATGTCTTCCTGCATACTACAGTGATGGATGACGTGTCTAAAGATCCTGGAAATTAAGTAGTTCAGGTCATTAAAAGTGTCCCACACTTGTTATTGATTTAATTTATTTTAAAAGGTGGGGGTGGAGATAAGAAGGGTTACCCACTCCCCTGTTGTGTGTGTGTGTTTTTTTAATCTGAAAGCTACCACTTGTTCACATAATTAAAACTATCACCAAGGTGAACAGCTCTGTGTTTGTTACAACATGAAGCTTTATTATTCAAATAAGTATATCATCTTCTTAAACAAATATCTACAAACAAGTAGATAATCATTGCATCTTGTATTATGGCAGAAATTCCTTAGAACCACACATGTATCATGATTCCTGAAATCTTTTATTTCTGGGCACTGAAATAATGACCTTCTGAGTACCCCCCAAAATGTCCTCAGTTAGATAAACATTTAGATGGAGGTCAAATGAATTGAAGGAAACTAACGGAAATAGTAATAGAAGTATGCCTCTGAATAAAGGACCTGTTTTTTTTTCTCTCCATTTTGTCAATTTTTCATTTTTCTACTTTATAATCAAGAAAAGAGTAAACATTTGAGAAAGATGAATGGATGGATGAGCGGGTGGGGAAATGGATGGATGCGAAAGTATTCAGAGGATGCAGACCCTGTGTCACTATATTCTAAGGCAAGATTAAGTCATGTGTGTTTGTGTTTACTTGTTTATCGCCAATTTTCTACACCAGTCCACACTCCACTGGACACATAATATTCATTGTCATATCCCAGTGCCTAACATAATACGTGCTCAGTAAATATTTGTTTAATGAATAAAGTATTGGAAAAGGCAATGGCACCCCACTCCAGTACTCTTGCCTGGAAAATCCCATGGATGGAGGAGCCTGGTAGGCTGTAGTCCATGGGGTCGCTAAGAGTCAGACACGACTGAGCGACTTCACTTTCACTTTTCACTCTCATGCATTGAAGGAAATGGCAACCCACTCCAGTGTTCTTGCCTGGAGAATCCCAGGGACGGGGGAGCCTGGTGGGCTGCCGTCCATGGGGTCACACAGAGTTGGACACGACTGAAGTGACTTAGCAGCAACAGCAGCAGAACTGGGTAACAGAATTCCAAAACATGGTGAGAAATGGGGCAGCTCCAGATTTAAATCATAACTAAAAACAATACATTATGTAGAATTATGTGTATACAAGATACATGCAGTTTGGTCTTTTGTCATTTGTTATATACGTTTTGCATCACCTTGCGTAGCTATTCCTGATCAGCTGTGTGATGACATTTCACCATCAATTCCCATTGTTTTTTAAATAGTGTATGTATTAGGGTAAAAAAAAAGCCATACTAAAAATGACCCTTAAAATAGTTATATTAATTTTAGAAATGATTGCACAATGTTTGATGCTTTTCCCATGGTCTTCGTTTTTTTTTAAAAAAGCAGGGGAGGGAGGTGCAATCATTTCTCTGGCAGACCCTTTCAAAAATAAATATATATGAAAATGCACTCTTACAGTTCTCTATTCGATCCCTCCTGGAAATTGCATAATTTGGGTATCTGAGAACTGACATAGTTATGCCATTATGGCAGCTATTTAGCAGAGCTCCCTAAATGGAAGAAGTCTATAGATTTTTTTTTTTCAGTATATACACTGATTTACACTTAGTGGTAAAATTGTTACTGACCCTTTAAGTGGAGCTGTCCAAATAGCAATAAATGTCAGTTGATCCTGTTGCTGAAATAGGTAATAGCTAAAAGATCTTGACTAAATCTTCTAGTTAAAAAAAACACGTATAGCATTTCCTGAACAATTGTGGCCTCTTATAGATACACACATACACACACACACACACACATACACACACAGTCAAACCGTTTCATCACTAAATAAAGAAGACTTGATGAAACTGTCTTTGCAGTATTGTTGGTGTTCCCAGGTTTTGAAGTACTCTGGATTAGAACCTCCTTGAAGGCAGGGAACTGTGTCTACCTGGTACCCAGCTGTCTTGCCCCCTAGTCAGCATCTAAAGTATAGAAAATGCTCTGTAAATGCTGGTTAAGTGAAGGAATAGATAAAATGGAGCATTTGCTGACACCGAATAGCATGTGTATTGGCCTGAATTCTTGGGGGGTGAAATAGGCACCACTCTCATTTCACTTTTGAGTAATAATGCTGGTAAGAACTTTGATGGATGGTTATGACTTTTCAGAATAGTGTATTTGATGGATTGTCTAGCAAACTTCACTTTCTTAATTGTTTTCTACTTTCACAGGCTGTCATTCTGGAAAATGAAGAACTTCCCAAGCTGTTTCTTGATTTCCTAAATGTGCGACATTTGCCCTCTCTACCAAAGACAGAGAGTTATGGGTAAGAGTTGTTGTTTACCTATTGGACATTAAGTTACTTTGCAAACACTTATTGGCCTAAAAAATAACCCTAATGATGCCAGAAGGGCCAGCCTGGGCACACCCATTCTTCTGGCTTGGGACAGCACTCGCTCGCCCCCTACTCGTAGTCAAAGGAATTGCTCTTGAGTCCTCATCTCCATATTGTGGCCAAAGGACCAACTAACTCGGGTTTGGACTTGAGGAATTGACTTTTTAAATTATTCTGTTACATGGAATGATGTTACATGGTGGGAATTATGGCTCTCAATAGCCTGTTCAAGAATTGATATGTTTATTTGTGGGCTTCCCTGGTGGCTCAGCTGGTAAAGAATCTGCCTGCAATACAGGAGACCCTAGCTTGAGTCTGGGGTCGGGAAGAAGGGATAGGCTACCCACTCCTGTATTTTTGGACTTCCCTGGTGGCCCGGATGATAAATCCGCCTGAAATGCGGGAGACCTGGGTTCGATCCTTGGGTTGGGAAGATCCCCTGAAGGAGGGCATGGCAACCCACTCCAGTATTCTTGCCTGGAGAATCCCCATGGATAGGAGCCCGGTGGGCTATGGTCCATGGGGTCACAAAGAGTCGGACACGACTGAGCAACTAAGCACAGCACATGTTTATTTGTGGATACCTGGGCAAAGTCTATATCCCCTTGACACATTTATTCATGTAAGTTTAAAGCTATAAATGATCTTAAAAATGATTTTACCCAACTCCCTTCATTTTATAGTTGAGCAAACTGAGCCACAGGAATAAAGTGCCTTTCCCCAAATCTCCTGCCTTGTAGCTGGCAGAGCCCAGGCCTCTGGCATAAACTCTTTCCCTGCCTCCCCACTGCCTCCCTCAAGAACTTCTGAATGCAGAGCTGCATATCCTAATCTCTCTCTACCAAGAAACCAGACATTTGATATTATCAACAGTCAAGAAAAGTTCTTCCAAAGAGTTAACTCTAAACCAAGCCACTCACTCAGTTCTGGGCACCTGTGATGATCTGACCTCCAAAGGCCATCAGCAACACCCCTGACATATTAGATCTATTCATTCGGAACTCCATCGTCACAGACTCTCTGCAGATCCAAGTTGGGGAGAGTGTTGGAGCCATTTTCTTGCTGTCTCCAGACCTGCCTGAAGGACCCACACTAGCTACAAGATGTTTAAGCTAACCCCACCCAAAGGCATGTTAAACCCCAGCCATCTGCTGGTTGAGAAGCCACTGAGACCTGTCACAGCTCCCTCACTGGCAGCGTTCACTCAGGGCCACTTTTCAGTCACCTCAGAACAAGAACCATATACCCCACTCACCAAATCACGTACATGGCTGGTGTATTCCTGTTTCAGCTTGGTGCATTTGCTGGGAAGTTGGGCTTCATATGTGGTTATGTATTTTTAAGAAGTAGTAGGAATGAAGTGAGTGAAGTCTTTTCTCCATTATATAAGTCCAAAAGCAAAACTGTAGGATTTTTGAGTGATCTTCTTCAGGAAAACTGAAATATAAGAATATTATCATCTTAGGATTCCTTAGGGGGAGGCATCAGCCATGCTGTGACTCTGTGAAAATACCAGTCTCTTTCTCAACATGTCTGCCAATTTAGAGCTCTAAGAATACTAGCTATATCTTCCTTTGTTAGCATAAGCACTGACCCAGCTTTTATTGTCTTTTTCTTTTCAAAAAAATTTAGATCTTTTGATGAGACAGAATCTGAAGAGTCAAGGTAAGAAAAAATACCAATCAGGAGTTATACAAACCGAGAAGAGGACTGTGGTTTTATTAAGTGTTTCATTATCATCATCTAATTGTTTCAAGTCAAGATTTTCTTTAAAATCTTTGGTAGAAAATTCGTTTTAAAATGACAGATCTTTGATGGGAAGTTACAGAAGTAGCCAGTTCTATTTAAGGGTGGAGGAATAAAACCCTACGTTGTTTCATACATGAAATAAGAATACTCTTTCATCAATAGTCGTACTACAAGATTTCAAAAAATAAAACACTTTGCATCAGTGATTTATTGTATATCTGCTTCCGATTCCACAAAGACATGAATGGAAGATGAGCGTGCTGCTGGTGATTTGTTCCTCCAGCTCTGCTTGCTATTATTCACCCACACCGTTAGATACATGAACCTTGAGATGTCCCCGCACAGCAGTTTGATCCCCTCAAAGCTAGTTTGTAGTGTTTTCTGTTTACCGTCGTCCCCTGATGCTGACATGCCTGTTCTTGACCTTTCCAGCAAACTGTCCCACCAGCCGGTGCTGCTGTTCCTCAGGGATCCATACGTCTTGCCTGCAGCCAGCGGTAATCAAACCTGTCATCTGCTAACAGCTCTTTACTGATCTGACCCTGCACCACATAAACCACGTTTTTAATACAGGTCTAACAGAGTGACATTGGTCCAGGGCTTAATAATCTGCCAATAAACCAGTGCTCTTGGTGTAAGAGACATTCAGAATTTTAATTGGGGCAGGCCTTTCAGGAGGAAATGTAATTTTTCTTCCTCTCTCTCCAGGCTGTTTTGAATTAGAGTGATAAGGAGGTAAAGGTATTAATTTGCGGGGTGGTGGTATTTTAGACTATGCCAGTTTTTATCCAGATGCCAGGTAGGGTTTGAATCCAAGGCCCTGGTCCTTTTTTTTTTCAATGCTTCTTTCCCAAAGCTGTGTATATATATACATTGCATGTGTCTCCCTTTCCATTTAGATTACAGCATCTTTGACAGTCAAATAAAAAGGTTGTACGTTTAAGTATAAGGGATTAATTTAAGTGTAATGTCGTATTTTAGCCCAAGTCCTTTTTTTGTGCCAAGAAATTTAAATTATTCAGAGTCCCTCTCAAAGTGTTCCGATATTCAACTCTTTGTGAGTATATTCTCAGACATTGTCTCATTTAATTTCCTTAACCACCTTAGGAAATTGGCAGGGCAGTTATCATCGTTGGATCTTGAGAAAAGTGGATCTCAGGGAGGTCCCTGACTTGCCTGGTTTCACAGGTCTGGAGCATGGATCTCTTTTTGCCTAATCTCTCCTTCTGTGCTCTCTGCGTATAGTGGATTTGCAGCCTTTGTTTCTGCGAGTAACTAAATAGCATAGCAGCTAAATAGCAATAGATAGATTATCTGTGGACACCTTCCCTACATTCTAGCAATAAGACCTTATCCCCAGCAAGAGAGAAGGGACTGTTTTCTTGTGCTCAAGTCAACCACTTGCTGTCCATTTAAAGAAGCCTGGCTCAGACACAGCCCCACTCTGTGGAGGACCTTTCTAGAAGAAAGCTGCCTTTTGTCATGCAACAGTATATACATATGGTCTTGTAATAGTATTTTCCCTATAAAATTCTTTCAGTGAGGAATAATTACCTTTCTTTAGCATTTACTTCTAATGTGCACCAAATATGCCTGGTGTGTTAGGTTGATATTATATTAACAAGATGTTACGTTTAACAAATATCTGCTATGTAGCCTAGTCTAGAGTACATGGGCAGTGATTTATAAAGTAGTCTTTCTGCTTTTAATAATGGTTCCACAAGCACTCTCCCCAGGTATTGTTTCTGCTCAGATATTTTGTGCCTTGGACTGAAATTCCTAGAAAAGTGTCGAGAGTAGAGTGATCATCGTGGATTAGTAGCCAGTTTGCTATCTAGAAGAGGGAAGATATTTTGTGGTCTTTGAACTCGATTCATCCAGGTTGTTAAGTAGCATGTGCTATGCACTTGGCTTGACCATGAAGAATGGCAGAACTTTCTGGGAAGGAGTATCAGGGGCAAAAGTCCGAAGCTGGAAAGAGTAATAAAGTATGGATCATTGGTAGAATGTTGATGTAGTGGAGTGACTTGCACCAAAGGGGAATTCCTGCTTGAGAGTAAGTGAAAATCATGAATTTGATGTAAGGAATGGAACCAGGTGTGAGAGAGCCAGTCACTAAATCTCCTTTCATGGAACTTTGGCTGGACCCGTGTCATAAATCAGATTCCTATTGTCTTAGAGGTATTATACCAGTGATGCATTCTTGCAGTTCTTTAGCATTTAATTTAAAGATAAATTTTACTTGTGTCACATATTCACATTGTATGGCTTTAAAACAAAATGTTGAGGTTACTTTTCCAGAGGATGCAGAATCTGGAAATACTTTCACACAGACACTGAGACCCATAAAGTCAGAGGAGTGTCTGTCTTTAAAATTTTGGCAGTTAAGCACTGTCCTCTTCTAAAATGCTAAAAATAAAGCATTATTCTCTTAGCATGTGATTTTTGGCCTTTGTTTAGGTTTTTCTGGGGAATTCCTAATAACTCTTGCCCGGGTCCCCAGGGCCAGCTGTGTGACTACTCTCTGTGGGCTTTCTCAGCCCTCCTCTTCCTTGACCTCTCGGCTTTAGCCACTGGTGACCACGTTCCCTGTCTTCAAACACCACCTCCCCTTGGCTTTCCCACATTTCTGCTCTTCTTCCTGGTTCTGGCCCCTCTCCTGAAGGCTCTCCTAGGCTCTCTGTTCTACTTTTACTTTCTTTGGAACAATCTCCTCCTTGCTGTGGCCTTGATGACCTTGAGTGTACAGTTGAGTCACAGTATTATTTTTCCATCTGAACCCTCTCTGTGAGCCCCAGACTCGTGCCATGGTTGACATGGCCCTCCATGGGCTGGCCCTGGCTCATGTTTCTGCTGGGACGCCCTCACACACTGATCCAGCCACACTACAGTTCTTCCTGGGTCCCAGATGTAGTGAACTCTCCCCTCAGGGTGCTTGCCATTTCTTCTTTCTCGAACCCTCTTCTCATTCTCACACATTGTTGGCCTTCTCCTCTTTCGGGTCCAATTTCAGGGAGCCTTTGCTGATTCTCCTTTTGAGTAACCTCCAAGGGCCCCTCCACCCTGTTCACTATTTTTTTTTATAAGCTTCACAATAAATGTTTCTAAAAATAAATGAAAACCAACAAAATAACAACAAAATCTACCCTAAATCACATTCCTTCTCATCACCTCTCAGTGAGAAGCAAAGGCAAAGGCAGTTTTCTGAGTAACTCAAGCGGTCCTGGAGTAATTAATTGCTTGTGTATTAGAGATATTTCTAAACACATTTTGTTTGTTTATTCACTTATCTCCCTGACTAACATGTAAGTTCCAGTGCTTCCATGGCAAGCACTGTTATTTGTAAACCCAGTAATTAGGCAGTGTCTGGTATGTCATAATAGCTGGGACAGAGGATCAGATGGTTGGATGGCATCACTGACTCAATGGACGTGGGTTTGGGTGGACTCTGGGAGTTGGTGATGGACAGGGAGGCCTGGCATGCTGCGGTTCTTGGGGTCGCAAAGAGTCAGACACAACTGAGTGACTGAACTGAACTGAACCCTGTGCCAAGTTCAGGTCCAAGCACTTTGTTTCATTCACCGATTTTTACAATGACCTATTCGGTAGGTACTGTTGTGAAATCCTTCACTAATCCCATCAAATCCATTGCCACCTTGCTCCTGACTGCTGTCTGAATGTCAACCACAGACAACTTTTCAAAACGATTAATTTCTGTCTCACTTTGTTTAACGTCCCTCCACAGCTTCTCCTTGTTTTTCAGATGAAGCCAGATTTCCTGTCCCTTCCTAGCAGGCTTGAATTGTCCCCCTGCCCTCACTGAGGCCACTCCTCTTGCTACCTTAGCCTCCATGCAGGTCTCTGAACCCTCCACAGGGCACCCACCTGCCTCAGACTTCACAGCCGGTCAGCTCCCTCTCCCAAGCTCTCTCCTCTAAGAGCCTCTCTGTTCCCCTGATGAGGTCCAATGCCCTTGTAAGTGGTTTTATGTAGTGGGTCCTCTGTACAGGTTAAATTAATAGGTGAACATACTTAGGGATCTCTTGCTTTCCTCATATAATAACTACATTTATGTAAATCCTGGGTATAATTATGTATAGATGTGATAGATTGGTTCCCTGTTCAATTTATCCATTCATGTCTTACTCTGATAACTAAAATGTGATACAACAGAAACTACACCTCTGAATTTTCTTTGTGTCTCCTATAAAAAAGGAGCTGATTTTTCAAGTTTGACAAAGGGAGCCTTTTGTCAGAGATTGGCCCTTTTACATTAGGAAGACAGGCTCCCGTCCTCCTGCTCTCTAGAAACTAGCGTAATAGAACAAGCAGATTCCAGACACCTTGGGCTAAACGCAGCTGTAAACCACAATGGAAAAACTGCCGCAAAGTATTCCCAGTAGAAATCTTAGAATTCCTTCAAGTATATTGAGATTTTGTTAGAAATTGAATTGCCAGTGTAATCTATCTTCCTTGTGAGAAAACATTCAGATAAAGAGCTGGGGCCTGGCAGCATTAACCATTAGAACATCCCTTAAATCAATAAGCTACAAATCTGGCCTCACATTCCTGCAACTCGCAGTGGTACCCTTAAGTGACTCGAGGCCAAAACAGCATGTCTGATGTCACATCTGAAACGAGGGCGAACTGTATGGCGATACACACCCGTAAGTTATGCCTAGGCCTTACCTTGTTGTGTTCTGCAAAATGCACGTATGTTTCATTGATGTGCATAAGAAAAGCAGTTTTCCTTTTGTTTTTCAGATTTTCCAAATGTGGTTATTGAAGGAGTTCTCCATGGGATATTTTACCCTCATCTACAGCCCAGGTAGAAATCCTCCATGGCTAGAAGAAGCTGAAGCAGGTTTCGAAGTCATAGTCAAGGAAATCGATACCTACCAAATTAACCTAAACTCTATGACATAACGGCTCTCTCGCTAGTGGTAAAATTCACAGTCCCAGCTTAATTCAGAGCAGGGACATTTCCATTAGAATGGTGCTTTTAAAAATAGAAACCGAATGGGGGCAGCGCTCAGGTTAAGGCCAAGTGTTTAAGAAGTAGAATGTAGCTGCCAATTTAGAAACCCCGGGAAAAGAAGACTAAAGAGGATCTTTGGGACCTCCAAGTGTAGCAAAAGAGTTCCTCTCCACTTCAATCACACCATTTGCTAATTGAAAATCTTACCCTGAATCATTGTGAGACTGATCAGCTTTGGTAGCTTTTTTGGTTCAGATTCTATGACACACTAATCTTTTCATCGTGAGATTTTTTTCCTCAGCCAGTGATAGATAACATTCTGAAATGCTGGCACCAGGAGAGCGTTACAGAAACACACTGCTAAATGTGAGGAAGGAACTAAACTGGAAATGAAATTATACTGACCATACTAGGGCATTTTAAAAATCATGGCATTTTAATTTGCATTACAGTGGAGTTGCATCATTTGCAGGGATTCGCTTCTAATGTCAGCACATAAGATAGAATGGGGGTCTCAAGATTATCCTTGAAAGCCCTTTAGAATGGTGCCATATTGGAAATCTCCATCCACCACAACCAGTTTTTTCTCCAGTGTTGGAAGAGACAACTGTTGAAGATAACGGTTGAAGACCAATTAAAGTTGTTGGTGTTTGTTCAGGCACTGTTTTGTAGAAGAAACACATGCCTTTAAACACTAGAATTATACTTAGCCTTGCAAGATGCTTGCCCTATAAAAGATAAATGTGAACGGACAGTGACTGCGGGGACACCAGATTGACAACACTCATCTTGGTTTACTCAAGGGCATCCATTCATTGAATAGGTGGTATAGTTGCCAGATTGATCGTTATTTTCCTTATTGCTTATCGTTTCCTTTTCCCTGACCTCATATTTTGTATTAATACAAATTAAATGAGTTTATGATGCACCTCCACTGTACATCTTAAAGACATTCAGATTTTGTCTAATAAAGGATAAAGGTATATATGCAGCCTGTATATGTGTGCTGTATTTGGGCATTTCCTTGAAAACTAATTAATAGCCTATTTATGATTATTAGCTTAATAAGCTTCTGTGTAGGAGAAAAATATTTAAATTCAAAACTAATAAGTAAATCATGGTTTTTGACTAAGCTCTAAACATACAGGTTTAAAGCTTGCTGCAAATTCTTGATGATGTATTTATGCTAGATGTGTGACAACATGGGAAAGAAAGTAAGAACTGAATAATCAAGTGTCATCAACCAAAAATGACTGAAGAGTCAAGTGTTGGAGATATTTTTTAAATGTTTTTGTTATTAGCTATTTTGAGTTAAATAAAAATGAAGAACCCAAAGTATTTGAATATGTCTTCTGCTGGTAGGATCTTATAATGGAGACACAAGCTGTGTCTTTTCTTTTTTCACACATGCACACACACACACTTCTCCCATATTCACATAAACATTTATTTCTAATCCAACAAGGTAAAAGTTAAATTACCTCACCTATTAAGCCAGTAGATATGCATTAAATAATTTATTTGCCAAGATAGTAAGAATTAAAAATATATATATAAAGATCAACCATCATTGGTAGCACACTACTGAAGGAATCTTTTGTGAGAATTAAAATCTTTTTTAGTGATGACTTTCATTTTTAATTTAATTTAAATGTTTATTATGCCATATTTCATTTCAATTCCATTACAGGAAATAGAAACCACAACTACAGTAGGTGTAAGCAGAATGGAAACATAAGAAACAGTGCTTACAGAATCTTCTAGAAGGATGCAGGGAATGACCTCCTGTGTGCTTCTAGGCACAATTTCCAGAATACCCCAGCAATTTCCAGTACCCTCCTTCCAGGGAAGCTACAACCTCTGTCTTAAGGAATTCAGGGGGCAGAAAGGCTGCTATGGAAGGTACTGAGGTCCAAAACAGCACGTGTAGTTGTGATCCAGGGATCAGCACATAGATTCAGGAGGTACCTGTTAGCACCATAACTGCCTCAGGGCAGCACCCAGGAAGCTGGTGACTGGGCACAAGAACAAGTGTCCAGCTGTCACCACCTACACTGCGGTTGCCTCTCACACCCATGGCCTTGCTTGTCAGCAGCCACAGCACAGAGCAGCAGGATGATGGTATTCACCCACTTCCATCTTCTTGTGTATTGCTCATGAAAGCACAAGCAATTGGCAGAAGCTTCTTCTTGATCCCCAACTTCAAGGGAGTCTGGGAAGGAGTTGGAACTTCCTGGTCTCAGCAGCTCAGAAATGCGTGTTGAAAAGAGGATGGAATGCATTTCCACAGTCAAAATTTTCATAAAAAGATAGATAAAAAGAAAAATCTTCTCCCATCCTGTCTCCTCGATTCCCAGTTCCCTTCCTAGAGACACCACTGTACTTGGTTTATTTGTGGACTTTCAGAAATTCCCATCCACATGCAAGCAAATACTGAGTATTTGGTATACATATATTCTTCTGTTTCTCCATTTTTATAAGATGGATTTTTCATATCATGGATTCATAGCCAGGAAAGAAGTAAGGAGTACAGGGAAGAAAAGAGAATAAAGAGAAGGAAAAGAAGCCCTCTTACCACTTACGCCAGGATATAGAGACAGCCCTCACACTCCCTCACCCCCCAGTTCTTGGGTTTGGTGCTTTGCTTGGGGCTGGTCTCAGAATGGTTCCCGCCTGCCCATTGCTGTTTCACGCAGAGCCTTTCTCAGACCTAACCTCCGCCATCTGGCCAGTTTGCATATGGCGGCCCCGATATCCTTTCTGTTGGTGTTCTTCTTTCTCCTCCTCCTCTCCCCCATTTCAAACAGCAGACTGTGTATACAATCCCAACAGCACTGTGGCCATCACCACATGGTAAATTCTTCAGTCACTTCACTTTGAGAAGTGTGTAAGTCTTATGATCACAGTTTAGGAACAACAAAGGGCTTTTATCTCTTTTGTCAACTTGGTCAATTGATAATGGCTGTCTAAAGTGCTCAGGTAAGGATTCTGACTCACCAACCAGAGTGGATACTATCCAAAACAAGCAGAAAATAACAAATGTCAGCAAGGATGCAGAGACCTGGAAACCCTTATACATTGCTAGTAGGAATGTAAAACGGTGCAAACTCTGTGGAAAATAGTATGGCAGTTCTTTAAAAAATTAAAATTACAATATGATCTAGCAATTCCGCTTCTGGATATATACCAAAGGAAAAAAGTGAAAGCAGGGACTTGAACAGTTATTTCTACAACCAAGTTACAAATGAGTTTCACAATAACCAAAAGGTAGAAGCAACCCAAGTGTCCACTGATGGATGAATGGATAAAATGTGGTCTATACATACAGTGGATTATTCAGCCTTAAAAAGGAAGGGAATTCTGACACCTGCTACAAGATGGATAAATCTTGAAGACATTATGCTAAGTGAAGTCAGCCAGTCACAAAAGGACAACTGCTGTATGATTCCACTTATTTGAGGTGTCTAGAATAGTCATACTCCTAGAAACAGAAAATAGAGTGGTGGTTGCCAGGGGCTGGGGGTGGGGAGAGATGGGGAGTTAGTGGGTTTCAGTTGGGGAAGGTAAAGTTCTGAAGATGGATGGTGATGATGGTGGTTGCACAGTGATGTGAATGCACTTTCTGCCACTGTAAAAAAAAATGATTAAAACAGTAAATTTTATGTTGTATATTTTACCACAGTTCTTTTAGAATAGACTCTGAGTAAGGGTGTGGTGACCAATTAGTGATATTTGTCAAGGGTGCTATTCTCATATCCCTGGTAACCTATGAGATTCTAAAAACAATAGTTCTGAGCCAGAGATGTGCATCAGAATCGCCTAAAACTGAGTCAGTAAATCGGGGAGGCGGCGGGTGGGGGCCTGTCAGTGGGTACTGAGAGAAACTTCCCAGTTGATTCTGACACATACTTAGGTTAGGAACCACTGTTTGACGCTTTGAGAGTGTGAGATGGTTTCTGAACTCCCCTTCTTTGGTGATTATTGACTTCCCTTCCTCCTGCAGAATCTACTATGAAATAAATGAAGATTTAACTCTCCTAGTATTGCATTCATTCTGGCTGCGGTAACAGAAATAGCATAGACTGGATGGCTTATAAACAACAAATATTTATTTCTCTCAGTTCTGAACTCTGGGAAGTACAAGATCAGGGCACATGTGGTATGTAATACGGGGCTCTGTTTTCCCTGTGTAGTTACGTGGTGGGGAATTTACCAGGGATCTCTCTGGGGCCTCTTTCACAAGGGCACTAATCCCTAATCACCTCCCAAAGGCCCCCCAAACACCATCACTTAGGGAATTTAATTTCAGCATATTAATTTGGGGGTGTGGATGTGGACCCAAACATTCAGTCTATAGCAGGATTCTTTGAAGAAGCAGAGAGGATGACAGACAAGTTTGTAGTGGTCTCAGTTGATACCATATAATGAATATATTCATTTATTCATCCATTCTTTAAATGAAATTACAGCATGGTGTTAGTTATCTAAAGAACAGAGAGACATAATCCTTGTTTTCCAGAATTTTAGCCATTTATGAGGGAGTATCTTTCCATTTAACTGAACTGGATATAAGGTTCAGTGATTCAAACGATCTTCTCCAGTCTTTCTAACTCAGCTTTGAAATGATCAATTTTCATCTCGGCTTTGTTTCAGTTTTCATCCTTGATGATAATGATAGATTTCGAATTCAGCAGCAGAAACCCAGGAAAGTAACAGACAGTAACTCAAAACAGAAAATTCTGCAACATTTATGTTTTCTGTCCGTGAAGATGCAGAGTGACCGTCTGGATTCTGAGGGTGAAGAGGTGTTTATTTTTGTGTGGGAGGGAGGAGGGCACATTGAAATGTTAAGTCTTTGGAATACATGTAATTGACTAAAGAAAAATGTTGTTTTATATTCTCAGAGTATAATTGCAAGTCTGACCTATAAGATGTGAAACATTTTCAGTCTTCTTTTACTTGAACATCAGCCATGGTGCCATCAACAGTGTCTCCAGCTCTGATCATCTCTTAGATGGTCTTATGTACTGAGCACCTCTGGGTGTCACCTGTTGTGATACTAAGGCTTTTCATACTTGATCTCATTATAACTTGACACAGCTTTTACAAGTTTTTATAGAAGAAGAAATTGAAGATCAGAGAGATTAGCAAGTAACTAACACGATAAAACACTAATCTGGGCTAAGTTCTGTCCATGGATTATCCCATAAAAGCCTTCCAGCATCTTCCTGAGGTATGTGTTCTTATTTTTCCATTCTACAGTGAAAAAAATGAAGGCTAGAAAGGCACAATAGCTTGACTAAGGCTACCAGGTTATAAAAGGGATCAGGATTTGCACTGATCATCCACAAAATTTGAGCTGTCTCTCTCCCCCATCAGCCTCCCGTTAGAACTGTTTTTTTTTTCTTTTTTAAACTGTAATGTGCATTTTTGAATCACATTTGAATATTTAAGTCAGAAAAGTGTTGTGACAGTTGCTCGTATTTCTACCCTACATTATACATCAGTGCTTTTCCATCTCCCTTGATTAAACCGAGGGAGTGCTCTGTGCTCTCGGCTGCAGGATCCTCTTGGGCCTCTCTCAGCTTTCCACTTTCACTGTAGTCTGTCCTTCACACAAGAGCCAGAGCCATCTTTTTGACATGTCCATCAGGTCATGTCACTCGCTTGCTCAAAATTATCCAGTCGCTTCCATCCCCACTTAAAATGGAAACTCCTACCACCCTCTCCAAGTTCCTCACCCTCCTCTTCCTGGTACTTATCTCACCGGTGACACTAGCCTTTCTTTTCCCAGGACTTGCCAACCTTGGTTCTCGCTCAAGCCCTTTGACCCTGCTAGTCTCTCCCTGAAACAGTCTTCTCTTAACAGAAGGCTGGCCCACTCTCACCTGTTAGGTCTCAGCTTAGATCTTATGTAGCACTCAAACTCTCACTGTGCCCGCTTCTTCTCTCAGAGCACACTGGTACCATCTTCATCTGTTTATTTAATGTCTTTCTCCCCAGGGAAGCTGGGGAGAGCTGCACGAGGGCAGGGGCAGCATCTGACTTGTTTACCCTGTTTCTCAGAGCAGAGATGGGTAGATCCCAGAACCACTGTTGAAGGAGTTGGTGGCCAGCAGCCTGTGTTCCCATCCCGTCACTCAGCTCAGAGCTGGCTATGTGTGCGTCACGGCAGGGCCTTCAGAAATGTTTGTGGCGTATGTAAATGACCTTGACCTTGCAGTCAGGATTTGCTAACATCTTCCCAGAATCATTTGCATAATTATTCATTACCTCCTGTTTGTCCTAAAACAGTGGTTTTCTACACTTTGCTCACCAATTTGATACAAGTTCTAATGGCTCAAATGATTTCTTAAATGTCTATCCTTTACAAATGCATTACTAAGCTAATTCAGTGATTAAAAACCATGGTTTTGTGACATCTCAGGGCAGTGGTTTTCGAAGTTCAGACCTTGGATCAGCAGCATCAGCATCACCTAAGAACTCGTTAGAAGTACACATTCTCAGGCCCTTCCCTGGACACTTGGGGAGTGGGACCCAGAAATCTAATAGGCCTTCCAGGTGATTCTGATGTGCACCAAAGTTTGAGAGCCACAACCCTTCAAGCTGCATATTTTTTTCAATGCTTAAACTTTTTTTTTTAATTGAAAAAACCACAATACTTCTAGGAGGAGCAGGCACAAAATCAGACAATGCCAGATGGTCACGACGAAAGGCTGATGACACCTTTAAGATACCAGCCCATTAGCAGCTTAACAAAGCCAAAAAGGTATTTTAAATGTAGTAAAAGATAAGAGATATCTTACACTTAGAAGCTACTTTCTTTTACATGAGCTTTTATATCGGTATCAAAATTTTTTTCATCACATAAGGCATCATGATGTTGTTCTAAATCTGTGATATCTTTAAATGTGAATCTGAGTTAACTAGAATACTTGACTTCACGGAATTTATAGAATAATGTGATATTAGAGGGATAAATAACCCCCCAAATGTGTCAATGTGAAGTGTGTTACATGCTATAAAGAAAAAGAGGTTTACTTATATGCAGGGAAGATATCTAATTTAGCTTTGGGTGGGTCAGGAACCTTCTCCGATGTAGTGACATTGAAGTAGAGACATAAGGATGTTAAGAGGCATTAGCTGACAAGAATTGCGGGGAGGGGATGTCGCAGAGACATCAGCAGGTTCCAAAGCCCAAATGAGGAGAGAGCATCAGTCAAGGTCCCCAGGGAAAGCTGGTGAGTTAGAAAGATAGTGAGGGCTGGCGCTGGATCCCACAGGGCCCTTCTTGCGACGTGGAGGAGTTTGGTTTACAGCCTATGTGCCATGGGAAACAACTGACTGGTGTTACACAGGAGGGATATTTTATTTTATTCAGCTTTATTGAGGTATAATTGCCAAACAATGATTTGTTTGGGGTTTTTATACCCATTTATTTTTCTTGATCAGGCAGTGAAATTTTTAAAAATAGGAATTTTTTAAAATCCTTCAACTCGCAAGCATCAGCAAACAATATGTAATTTAGAATAAGGTATATGATGTGTCACACTTCATCTGATTTATTCTTAAAAGCTCATTCTGGACACCTGTAGAGAATGGACTGACTGGACAGGTGCAGGATCGGAAGCAGAGAGGCTGTTAGGGGGCCACTTGGATAACTTGGATGAGAGGTGGCCTATTTTAGGGATGTGGCTGGAGAGGGTGAGACAGATATTCAATATGTATCGAAGAGCTACCCATGAACTTGCTGGTAGGCATGGATGTGGAAGGTAAAAGGAGGGGAGAAAGAAGTTGGTAAGGGTGGGTTGGTTAGAATAATTGGTTGGATGATAGTGCCTTTCATTGATCTTGGAATGGGAGGTAGGGGCCTGCTACAGATTGAACATTTGGGTCCTCCACCCCACACAAGGACTTCCCTGCTGGCTCAGATGGTAAAGAATCTGCCTGCAATGCAAGAGACATGGGTTCAGTCCCTGGGTTGGGAAGATCCCCTGGAAGAGGGCATGGCAATCTACTCCAGTATTCCTGCCTGGAGAATTCCATGGACAGAGGAGCCTGATGAGCTACAGTCCATGGGGCTGCAAAGAGTCAGACACAACTGAGTGACTAACACCCCAACCCAAATTCATATGTTGAAACCTAGTCCCCAGTATGATGGGATTTGGGAATAAAGCTTTAGAAGGTGATCAGTTCTCAAGTGTGGGGAATTCACTTGTCTCTTTTACCATGTGAGGACACAGCAAAAAGATGGCAGTCTTGGAACCAGCAAGAGGGCATTTGCCAGACTCCAAATCTGCTGGTGCCTGCATCTTGGATCCCAGTCTCCAAAATGGTGAGAAATAGGCATGTGTTGTTTATAAGCCCGCACCTCCCACCGGTCCATGATGTTGTATTGTAGCAGCCTGAACTAACATAAGACCTCTATCTCCAGGGAGCCCCAGGTTCCTGGATAAATCCTCTGCCAGGTCTTGGTGGCTCCTGGTTTGCTGGTCAGTGTCTGCCCAAGCATGGAAGCAAAACTAGATGCAACATTGATTCAGTGGCAGAAGGAAACTAAGCTAGATTTCCCTCATTGTGATAGATTTATGCTGCTGACCTATCTCTAACTTCATGCCCGGTTCACAAGGGTCAGGAATATGCTCCAAAGCAGGAACAAAGCCAGGCACAGAGAGCAGACCTGTGACTTTGACCACAAAGGACTTCCTGTTGCTGCCTAACTGGGTTTACATGTCGTGAGTGGTGTGATTGTGCAGTTTTCTCAATGAGCCACATAAATGGCCCAACAAATGAGAATTCAAGTGAAAGGTTTCCAAAGTGGACACCATGACTTCCCAACATAGTACCTACAACTCAAGAGAGAGTGGTTTCTCATTGCTTCTCAGGTCAAATCCATAGTGCTTAGCAGAGGACTTGGCTTCACCAACTGCCAGCAGCTTGGCCCACTCATGACCAAGGCAAGTCACCCGAGCCAGCTCCCACCCACCATGGGCACTGCCACTGAAGGCTCACCACCATCTGGGGCTCTCCCCTTACTGCTTGACACCCACGTCACTTTTGCCAATCTACTTCTGTCATGCCCTTCTAACCTCAATTCAGAAAATAAAGAAGAAAAAAAAAAAAAATATGTATATATATATATATTTTTTTTTTTTTTACATAACAGCCTTTGAAAAAGAGTAGAAGCAGTCCAAAGACGAATGCCAGTGTTGAACCATCTTTCTTAGTCCTGGGTGGGTGGGTGTTAGTCGCTCAGTCGTGTCCAACTCTTTGTGACCCCATGGACTGTAGCCCACCAGGCTCCTCTGTCCATGGACTTCTCCAGGCAAGAATATGGAATGGGTTGCCATTTCCTTCTCCAAAGGATCTTCCCAACCCAGGGATCGAACCTGGCTCTGCCACACTGCAGGCAGACTCTTTACCAACTGAGCCACCAGGGAAGCACAACTCTTCCTAGTTCTGAAAGAGTTTAAATACCTCTTTATAGTATAATTATAGGTGTATTCTTTTTGGTTACCATTTCTCATCATTCTTGTTGAGCATCAATTATGCATGAAACACTGCCTAGGGGGAGACAAGGAGTGTGGTCTAATCTTTGACCAAGAGCAACTTCTGGTCCAAGGAGGAGACAGGAGATGTCCAGGAAGTTAACTGCTAGAACAAGGTTTGAAGAAGTCTCCAGTGAAGTCTCATCAGAGGAGCGAGCCCAGAAGGATGTGTTGGGGAGAAGGAGGGATGGGACAGGCTCTCCAGGCAGAGAGAGCAGCTTGTACAGGCTTGGAGGTGATTTAAAAGTTCTGGGGTCTTTATAAATAGAGAGCTGTACTTCAGCATGGCAGGGATAAATCGAGTCTTGACTTTGCTCCAAGCTGACTAGTTCTTAGTCCTCTCCTCAAGACATTCTGTCTCAATGTAGGTCCTAGTGTCTAGAGGAAGCATAGGAAGCAGACCTGTCTTTTGTCCAGGTTGGAAGGAAAAGGTTCAAATTTTCAAATTGAGATATCTATCCAAATGACAGGATATAATATCTATCACTTGAGACAGACAGTGACCTTAGTTTTAATAGCACTATAAAGGCCCAGTATGCTTCAGGAAAAAAGTCCTTCACACCCTCTGAAATGTGGAAACTTACATGATTCCTAATAAAAGTTTAGAAATAGGTAATAGAAGGGATATTGGCATGTTGAATCCTCTCTAAATCCCCCAAATTCGTGACTCCCAAGCATCCTGATGGATCTAGTGATGGGTTTACAATTCCATTGGTGGATTCCATAGTGTACTTCGCTTTGACTCTTACGATGTGTCAGATGCGGCTTCCCCGGGGGCTCAGCGGTAAAGAACCCACCTGCCAGCACAGGAGACTCAGGGTCGATCACTGGGTTGGGAAGATCCCCTGGAGGAGGACATGGCAACCCACTGCAGTATTCTTGCCTGGAGAATCCCATGGACAGAGGAGCTGGTGGGCTATGGTCCGTGGAGCTTCACAATCAGACACCACTGAGCGTGTCAGTTAACCTTTTCCACCCCCAGACAGGAGTCCTGTGACTAGTTGCTCTGATTCTATAGCACTCCCACTTGATTTTCCATCACACTATAATATCAGTAACTCTAGCAAATCTCTAAGTAGGTGATGTTATATTAATATCACCCCTAACACTTAGACTTGGCCAAAATGAAGTCCACAAGATGAATTGCAGACTTCAGTAAAAGCAGTTATGTACTTAACAGCACCAAATTTTTCCATTACAAATACTGTTTTTACTTTTTCTTGATTAAAAAAAAAAAAAAAAGTGCCTGGAGGGGGCTTTGAATTTCTAAGCCTTTGAATTTCTAAGCCTTCCAGATCAAAGATTTCTTCAGCTGTCTGAATTATAGGAATGTTGAAAAACAAAACCAAATCCTTTTCCTGCTATAAAATCCTTGCCATATTTTTGTCTTTAGGTAACTCAAAACGGCTGAACTAAAAAATGAGGTTGGTGAGTTCTGAAAATTCATCAGAAATAGAGTAGTCAATAATTTTGAAAGTGTCATTCTAATTAATCTGACCCAAGAATAAATTTTACTAAATTCTTATTTGATAATCCAGGAAATTGCTAAATAGCACTTAGAATAAAACAACTCATGGCTAAGGATGCCAAAACGTTTTAAATTGTTTATTAAAGTGATTCAAGACTAAGTTGTAATAATTTGGGCATGGTGGTAGGCGCAGCCAGTATAATTTTCCTGATTCTACTCACACCCTTGGCTACATTATGTGTCCTTTCAGCAGCACAACTAGCCAATGATGAGCTATTTCAAAAGCTCTTGCAGAAAGCATAGGCTTTCATAAAGTAGTAGTTTATATGGAGTCATCAGTTTGCTAACATTTTCAGTATACAGCCTGACCCTCAGGATAAATGGCTTCTACCAGGGGGAAGATGTTAACTCATTGGTCATCTGCTGTAATAGACACCCTAACAGTTTATTCAGTAGAGAAATCACATTATGCTCATAGTCATGAAAAAACTAGATGGCAAATACAGTGAAAAGTACATGTTCTTTGTGCGGGGCAGTAGCAATGGCTTATGTGCTTTCTGACATTTGAAGACTTAAGGCCCTTTTTATGTAAAGATGACATTTGATTCTAATTTCCTCCTATGTTACCTCTAAAATTTTTTTAACATTTTTTTTCTAAGTAGTTTATAAAGAAATATAGAGAAAAGTTAGAAGGCAAAAAAGTTTAAAAATTACAAACAGAAAAGAGTTTTAAAAATCCTACCATTGGCCTTTGTTTTATGTCACTCTACATTTTGTTGATTTTGTTTTATAAGAATGTATTTACATAATTGAGATCGTGCTGCATACAGAATTTCTCCTTTTTTCCCTAAAAAGTGTAGCATTAGTCTTAATGAATGCATGCTATTGCTTTACAACCATTTAGGGACATTCAAGTTGCTTCCAGTATTTTGCTAGCATAAATAATGCTGTAATTTTCATCTTTATACATAAAACTTTTCCAATATTGCTGTATTAGACAAAGGCTTTGGGTTGTAAGTCACAAGAAATCAATTCATCCTGGCTTAAGCAAACGAGGGAATGTAATAGGTTGGGTAACTGAAAAGCTGGGGGTGGAGATTGGCTTCAGGCATGGCTGGATTCAGAGACTGAGCAGCGTCTTCTAACATCTATCTTTCCATCTTCCCTTCCTGATTTCATTCTCATGCCTGCTCCTTCCCCTCTTCCCTAGCTCTGTTCTGGTATTTCCCACAGAACTATCACAGCTGAGACTCACTAATTTGGCTGGGGTCAGACACACATCCCTGAGCCTGTCACTGGGGCCAGGGCAAGGGAATGTTCCAGTTGGTCCACAGGACCTCCCCACCTCTCCCACATGACTCTTCCACCAACCTCACTCTGCACACCTGGACCCTTGGCTGTTTCTGGAACTCTCTAGTCTGCTGTTCATCCAGGGCCACAGCTCTGGTCCCCTCTGCCTCGCTCACTCTGCCCCAGGGTCCCGATGGCTTGCCGTACCCTCACTCCCTTCAGGTCCTACCCAGGGACTCCCCGACCACCTCTTCACCCTCTAGTCACTCTCCTGGCCTGTTTCTCTTCATGGACGTATAACTACCTGATGTTGTTATATATTCACGTGGTATGTATTTGAATAATTTGTCTCCTTCCAAGGGAACCATGAGAGCTGTTTGTTTGCAGCTCTCTCCAGCATCTAATATTTATCAAGTGAGTTAATGAATGAATTGGCCAGACCAGGCATGTACCTGTCTGAAGGGTCAGCACACCCTAAGGATAAGAAATGCCTGCAGGGATGACGTGATTCCTCAAAGAAAACCGGTGGCCATCTCCAGATCAAGGGGGACTGGATGCCAGATTGACCAAAGCAGTGTCACATTTTTAAGTTCAGATCACTTTCTACAGCAAGGTCCCAGGAGTGGAACGTCAATGGATATGAATGTTTTTAATATCCAGGTATGTACTTTAGCTTTATTGTTTAGTCAGTCGTGTCTGACTCTGCAACCTCATGGAGTATAGCCTTCCAAGGTCCTCTGTCCATGGGATTTCCCAGCAAAAAATATTGGAGTGGGTTTCCATTTCCTTCTTCAGGGGATGTTCCCAACCCAGGGGTCAAACCTGGATCTCCCTGCATTCTTTACCATGTGAGCCACCAAGGAAGCCCTCATACTTTACCCTTCCGGCCCCATAACCTCCTTATGGTAGGCAAAATAATCTTAAATGCAGATCACACCATGCCCCCCACTTCTTAAGCCTGAGAGCTCTCCATTGTACTGGAAATAAAAGAAAAGCTGTGCTCTGGCCCCAGGCCCCGAATGCTCTGCACTCAGCCTTACTCTCTGACCCTCTGCCTACAGCATACTGGCTTTTCTTGGCCCTCTCATTGCACCTCAGGATTCTCATATTTTCTCTCCCCATTGGGATGAAGGCCCATATCCCAGGTCTGGCCTGACAGCTACCACTTCTGTCTCCTCCAAGCTCAGCTCAAATGTCCCCTCAGGAGGCCACCTGAACAGCCCCCACCACCCACATCCCAGCCATTCCAGCAAACCTGTTATGTTCTCTCTACAGTATCAACACCCTTTTATATGGCACCTCATTTAATCTGTCTTCATCACTAGAATGTCAATTCCATGATGCCAGTCCCTGTCCACTGCTGTGTTCCCAAACTCAAAACTTGCACGTGGCATGTTAAAGGGGTTTTAATGAATTTTTTTGGGAAAAATAATGAAAAACTGCTTTTAGGAGGCTTGCAGCAATTAACACCCCCATCAACAGTACAAATACTCATCATCTTATCTCTCATTGAAGCAGTTTTCTTAGAACAGTGCTCAAGAGATGGAATTCTAGGGGACCCTCACAGCTTGAGCCCTGCAGGAAAAGCAATGGGATCGATCAAACCACTCCCGTTTGAACAGAGATTAGGTACACTCTGGTATAGCCAGGTATGTTACAACAAGAGCCACCAATAGGATTTTATTTTCCCATCCAGTTTAAGTATAGCCTGAATCTTCATCCCTATTATGTAAGTGGAAAAAAAAAAAAAAAAAAGATTCCTTTCTGTGGCAACTAGACGCCAATGAACTTTTTAAACATATTATATTGAGTAAAAAATGGGTGAATAATCAGCTCAAGTGTCTGGAATGTGGATGGGCATCACTTCTGTGCATTCTTATCACAAATTATCCAGTTGTGTTAATATTTTGAATTGCAAAACCTTTATTAATCTGTTCACTGGTGACATTAAAATGCATATATTTCTGTACATTAGTTTTTAAAAAGAACTTTAGGTTAAAAAATGTCTTTCAAAAATAACTGATTTATATAAAAAGTATTTAATATAGAGAATAAGCACCTTTCAAAGGTAAAAGTCCCTGTGACATAGATAATACTAATCAAATCTCCCTTTGAAAAGAATTTCTGTTTGAATACAAAATAATACACTTCTTGTCTCTTTCTTTTTCAAACAAACCTTCAGCATCACTCAATTTGGGGATCACACTTAATCCAGCAAGGTAATGATTGTGTGTCTGTTCTTCCAAAGAAGATACCAAATACAAAGTTTCTAGTTTAAAAATAGCACCACTGGAGGAAAGGGATAAGTCTTTTAAGTGCAAAGTCCCTAAACAAGTGATTTACCAAAATTCATGGTAATTAAATTTTGAGTGGTTGGTTGTTACAACCTTTCTGTAATCTGGAGTGGAAAACAGAATAAAGTTGAAAAACAAAGCAAAACAGTAACTTTGAAGAATCAGCCCATACACACACACACCCCTGCCAGACTGTGTTCTTTGCTGTCTGCCAGTTGCATCACCAGTCAGAGACCTCTACCACAAAGGGCGTTTTCACGTCTATCTTCCCGCTGTTGACAATGGAGCAGTCGGTGAATGGGCGGTCGTGCCCGTCAGTTGCCTGCAGTTCTATGGAGTGGACCACTGTCTGGTGAGAGAAAAGGAGACCCATGGATCACTTCTGAGCAGCAACTATGATGACCAAGAGGTAAAATCAATGTGAAGTCTGAGCCCTAGTGGGAAATAAGTTTTCATTTTTTATGATTACAAAAACCATGCAAGCTAACAATGGAAAACTTAGGAAATTGATATATAACAGTAAAATTTACCTACAAGCTTGCTGCTCAGAGGGCATATTTGTGTGTTTCCTCTCTTCTTTTTATTAGCAACCTAGCTCTAATAAAAGCTATTTCTATTTACTTGTTACAGCCCAACTTACGAGTTAACATGGAATTTGAGATAATTTCAGCTCCACTCTGTAAGAGGTCTAAGCAAAAGAAAATGAGCCAGAAAGCAGATTTAGTAATGGAGCCAGTTCTGGGTTGGCCCATTTTAAAGCTGACTCCAGTGATCTACATGCTGTACGTGTGTGTACCCAGTCACCTAGTTGTGTCTGACTCTTTGCAACCTGATGAACTGTATGTAGCCTGCCAGGCTCCTCTGTCCATGGGATTCTCCAGGCAAGAATACTGGGGTGGGTTGCCATTTCCTCCTCCTGGGGATATTCCTAATCCAGGAATTGAACCTGCATCTCTTGCGTCTCATCTCCTGCATTGATTGGCAGGCTGATTCTTTACCACTAGTGCCACCTGGGAAGCTGAATCTACAGGTTGAGTCTGATACTAATGTAATCTCTACCCCAAGGGCTTCCCTGGTGGCTCAGACAGTAAAGGATCTGCCTGCAATGCGGAAGACCTGGGTTCGATCCCTGGGTTGGAAAGATTCCCTGGAGAAGGGAATGCTACCCACTCCAGTATTCTGGCCTGAAGAATTCCATGGACTGTATAGTCCATGGGGTCACAAAGAATCAGACACAACTGAGTGACTTTCACTCACTACCCCACCGGTGGTATAAAGACCCCTTTCTCTACTCTGGATGGTTTCACAGCCCATGGACCACTCTATCTCATACAAGGCAAGGACTAAGCTGCAGCTGCTGCTGCTAAGTCGCTTCAGTCGTGTCCGACTCTCTGCGACCCCATAGACAGCAGCCCACCAGGCTCCCCCGTCCCTGGGATTCTCCAGGCAAGAACACTGGAGTGGGTTGCCATTTCCTTCTCCAATGCATGAAAGGGAAAAGTGAAAGTGAAATCACTCAGTGTGTCCAACTCTTAGCAACCCCATGGACTGCAGCCCACCAGGCTCCTCCGTCCATGGGATTTTCCAGGCAAGAGTACTGGAGTGGGGTGCCATATTTGACCACAATTTTTAACATGCTTGTTTGCAGGCCCACCTGTGAAGGTTCTGATTCTACAAGTCTGGGGTGAGGTCCAGTGTTAAGAAAACCACTTAGACAATCTCTGGAGGTTCAGGGGGTGGAAGTCAGGAGATTGTGAAAATTCCTTGAAACTGTATGACACACACACTTTCTTATTCTCCTTCTAAAGACAGTTTATAGTTTTCAATAGTTTCTCAAAGTATTATATGACTCATAAAATGTTCAGGACTCTTTGTCTAGGACCAGGAAGCAGATCTTCCAGGATGCATGCCAATAGTGGAGGGAGGTTAATACAGCAAACCAGGGCACCAAGACATAAGATCCAGAAGACTGGAAGGAAAACCATGACCAGAAGAAGGAAGCCCCAGATGCATACTCTTCATTTTTCTTACAGCCTAGCATTAAAGTGAAAGTGAAAGTGAAGTTGCTCAGTCATGTCCGACTCTTTGCAATCCCATGGACTGTAGCCTACCAGGCTCCTCTGTCTATGGAATTTTCCAGGCAAGAGCACTGGAGTAGGTTGCCATTTCCTTCTCCAGGTGAATCTTCCCAACCCAGGGATTGAACCCGGGTCTCCTGCATTGCAGGCAGATACTTTACCATCTGAGCCACAAGGGAAGCATTATGTTGTATTTAAAAATGCTCACTTGAATCAGTTTACATTTAAAATACTTGGAATCTGATTAGACTCAGCAGTCAAAACTCCAAACTGTTTTAACACATGCATGTCTATGTTTAGCTCATTTAAAAAGCAGTAAGAGGCTGGAGACTAGGATTCCTTGCTATTCGAGAATACATTCTTTTGAGGACACTGGCTCATGAAAATGTAGGCATGTCCTTCACTGTGACGGGACCTAAAGTGATATATTAAGTGACAGGTGTTTGCCCCATTTGCTTCTCATCCCGCTTGTTATTTAATCATTAAGTTTTGTCCAACTCTTTGGGACCCTGTGGACTGTAGCCCACCAGGCTTCTCTGTCCGTGGGATTTCCCAGGCAAGAACACTAGAGTGAGTTGCCATTTCCTTCTCCAGGGGATCTTCCCAACCAAGGGATCAAACCTGCATCTCTTGGACTGGCAGGCAGATTCTTTACTGCTGAGCCACCTCAGAAGCCCTATCCCACTTGCCAATGAGAATTATTTGACAGTTCTGGTTGAACACATCTTTGCCTTGTAAGGGAGGTTCTGAGTCAGCCAGCTCAGTACCTGCCCTTTAGTTGGGTAGAATCAGAATAACAGGTAGAAGTTGTGGAAAAACTACAGTGAGTGAGATTAGTTTATTTATGTTTGGATGAGTTTGCATGAAAACAATGAAATATGGCAGAGGGAAGGGACTCGAGGATGCTCCAGGGTTGTACTGGGCAGACCTTACAGCTGCCACTTGAGGAGCTGGAAGAGCATCTTTGGGCAGCTGCTAAGGAGGAGAAATGCAGGGAGTGGAAGGGAATGAGGATTTTAAGAATTCTTCCTGTGGATTATGAATTGGGCCCCTTTGATGTTCTTTGAGACACAGGAGCATAAATTTGAATTCTCTTTAGGAATTCTGGTGATTATACTGTGTGCCTCTGAAAGTGACTTATATCTGTACTGAACTACATGGGCTCAGGGTTTTAAAAATATTTTAAATTGTGGTAAGGAACACATGGAGAAGAAAATGGCAACCCACTCCAGTATTATTGCCTGGAAAATCCTATGGACACAAGAGCCTGGCAGGCTACAGTTCATGAGGTTGCAGAGAATCACACACGACTGAGCAACTGAGCACAAGAAATACATAACATATAATTACCAGCTTAGCCACTTCTAAGTGTAACTTTAAGTTCATTAGTTTAAGCATATTCACATTATTGTGCAACCAAATCTCCAGAGTTTTTTCATCTTGTAAAACTGAAGATTCATAGCTATGCTCATTGAACACCAGCTCCCCATTTCTTCATTCCCCAGCCCCTGGAAACCATCATCCTGCTTTATGTTCCCATGTACTTGACTACTTTAGATCCCTCATTTGAATGGAATCATACAGTCTTTTTGTGACAGGCTTACTTTACTTAGCAAGACATTCTCAAGATTTATCCATGTTCTAGCAAGTGACAGGATTTCCTTTCTAAGTTTAATGATATTTCATTGTACCTACAGGATTTCATTTGGTTACATTAAAATGGCTTTCCAATTATATCTAATAGTATGATAAATTAAGGACTCAACTTCTCCCCCAGCTTCTGCTCCAATACTCCTAACAATTAAAATACTGTGTGTGTGTGTGTGTGTGTGTGTTAAGTCGCTTCAGTCATGTCCGACTCTGTGAGCCTATGGAGTGTAGCCCCCCAGGCTGCTGTGTCCATGGGATTCTCCAGGCATGAACACTGGAGTGGGTTGCCATGCCCTTCTCTAGGGGATCTTCCCAACCCAGGGTCTGAACCCACATACCATATATACTTTATTCACCTTTGAAGAGGCCAGTCAGCATATAATTATGGCTCTCCAAGAAGCATAATTTGAGAGCAAATCACTAAGAGTACTTTCATTATAAAGCTTTGAATGAAGAAAAATAATATATCAAGTTACCATTCCATCGAGGACTTTTCCAAATACCACATGTTTGCCATCCAGCCAGGTGGGCTTGGTCAAGGTGATAAAGAACTGAGAGCCATTGGTGTCAGGCCCAGCATTGGCCATGCTGACCCACCCAATGCCATAATGCTTCAGTTTGAAGTTCTCATCTGGGAATGTCTCACCATAAATGCTTATACCTGGGTGAGACAAAACAAAAAGGGTAGAGTCAACAGATGTTTTACAAAAGTGAATTCTTCAAAGGCAAGTATAAGGTTTGAGTAGAACTGGTTAAGAGAACCCTATAGAAGAAGATGGGAATGAGGAAAAGATACAAGAGCAATTAAGCAGAAGATAAAATTTACTCCTTAAGGAAACAGAGCACCAGGGACCAAAAGACACAAACAAAAGCCTTAAGTATCACACAGGAAGGTAAGGTGCCCTCTGGCCTCAAACGAACACCCAAACCTTGACCAAGCAAGTCAGTGATTTCACTTTGAAATGAGAAGGAAGGGAAGGGCAGGATGGCATGGTAATGTCTGATGGAATGATGGGTAAGCCATCCTAGTGACCCCATCTCTGTCCTGAGGGTCAGGTCACTTGTCCTGGGTCACTCATACCTCAGCAGCCAAGCCAACTGCAATATACACTTAATATACACCCTTAGCCAATCCTCATAACAGTCCTATAGGATAGGTTCTCTCATTTCCATTGTGAACGGGAAAGTTATCAAACTTATCAAATGGGAGCTTATCAAACTTGAAAAAAGTAAAACTTGAACTTCTGGCTCCAACTCTGGTTCTCTAAGCACTTAGAGCCTTGGTACTAAGAAGAATAGTGCCAGCCTGGAAGTCATTAGGCTTGATGACTTCAGGGTACAGAGGGTGACAGCAACTGGGAGCAGCCAGGGAGCCAGCCTTGAGCCAGAGGCAGGCACAGGGGCTGGAGATCTAGCACAGCACATTTTCCCCATAAAACATCAGTTCAGACCATCTGCTCCATCCCCCAACCCTGAGTGCCTGTGACACCCAACTTTTGCACTGCAGGGCACCTTATCCATCAGTGGCCAACCTTAAAGTCCTGGCTCAGTTAGCTCTCATGTTATCTCCTTACTATGCAGTACTTGTGAAGGACCAGGCAAAAAAGTTCCTTAAGACTTGGCTCTTACATGGGCATTTTTCTTCATTTTATACAACCAAAACCTCTTCATAGCTAGCATAGTTAACTTTTCAAACAGGTTATCTAGAAAGTGTTGCCGTAGAGGAATACTAAGGACATTTTGTGAATCTTAAGGTGTACATCTTGGGATATACAGCTTCTAAATAATAACTGGATATTTTAACAACTTCACTCCTTTGTAACCCTTATTTTATATTTATCTGAGTAATTAATATTTAATAATTTAAGGAACCCTGCCTTTTTTTTTTCTTTTTGGTAGAAGAGGTCAAATATAATTCATCTTCCTAAGGAAAAAAAAAAAAAATCCAATCCTGGCTCAGTTAGAAGGACCAGAAGTGAATACCAAAGGTAAGCAATTTATAGCTGGTTGGTAAGTGACATACGAAGTAGCCTGGCAGGAAAGTTCTGCCTACAGAGAGGTCTAGGCTAAATTTAAATGATCCAAAAGGTCCTATCTCCAAAACTCAGAGAATTTTAATTCTGTACATGCCTGTGCATGTGCACACACGCACACACACACACATACACACACACAAGGCAGAGAGAGCAGAGAGAGAAAGAAAGACAAACAGAAGAGAGAACACAGGGAAGTTCCATCACCATTCCTGCCAGGGCCCAGGCAGGACGGCGGAGTGCCAGTCCTGAGGGGATCGGCACCGGAACTGCAGGCTTTTCCACCGGAGACCCAGCTCTGCAGCAGCCCCATTCAACCAAGTAACCTGAGCATGTTCCTCTGATCCAATCTACATGCCCATACCCAGCAGCATCTCCACCGGTGTCTTGGCAAATCCAAGCATTTAATGACAGCCATTTTGTTATTTTAAAAAACCATTGCAATAAACATAAAATTAACAATAGTATTTGAAAATGGCTTGTTTCTTTAAAACATTAGCCATTTACTATCTACCAAACCCAGTATTTGCTGAATTAAAAATCTTAAACCTGAAGTAAATAAAAATGCGGTGTAGTTCCATATTGTATGTATGTTCAGGAAAAGAACTCACTACATTTATGAGGAAAAGACAGACCAGGGAGCTGGGCAGCTGGAATCCTCAATGAGAAACAATAAGCTCAGATATATTTGAAATTCTGTAAACTGAATTATGGGTTCTTTATTGAATTCTAATGGTGTTGATAAAAATTAATTTATACTATAATTGTGACAAGTGGTCTATTAATTTTTTATTACTGCAAAAGCTGATGATAAAAAGAATTCTGAAAGAAGGAGGTAAATTCACCTGTGATCCTGCCACCTAAATACCAGTCTCATCATTCTGGCATGATGCTTCTGGACTCCCCCCCCAAACCCCCCACCCCCGCCGGCAAAATGCACTTCTGCAGCTGGCTGTCCCCCTCCAGGGCACACGGTTTCTCAGCCTACTTCTCCTTGCTATGACAGACATCTTTCCATATTGCTACCTACCAGGAGTCTAGGATTGTCATAACTGCAAAACAGCCTACTAAATGAATACATCTCCACTAAAGAAGGATAATGAACACCCAAGCAAAGACTGTTTAAAATTAGGAGGCCTCACTCATTCGCACCTACCAAGATTTTGTTAGATGAGGCCCCCCCAACCAAAAACTCTTTATCTTTCTGGAAGAATTAGTTTGTCTTTTTGACTTTGTTCCTTGAAGCTGGGAGTTCCATATGCTGGGCAAATATACCATCTTAGTCTTAGGTTTCACTTGGGTAAGCAGGAAAGGAAAAGTTTAAGAGACAACATTACCACCAGTGCCATCTCCCCGGGTGAAGTCTCCTCCTTGAATCATGAAATCTTTGATGACGCGATGAAATTTGCTTCCTTTATATCCATATCCTTTCTAAAGAGATTATGTCAATTGAATACACAAGCAGATATAACCCATACTGTAAGATAAACCCCAGTGTTTATCTGGAAATGACAAAATGAGAAAATTACACACAATATCTACAGAACTAAAGTAGGTACCTACAATAGTTTACTGACAGATATTTATCATTAGCTGACTGAAAAATAACTAACTATGGAAGTAAAATACTAACATGCACAAGTAAAAAGAAGTCTGCATTTTCACTTAATGACTTTCACTTTCTAGAACCTTGAGGAAACTGAGTGCTTAAAGAATACAGATTTTATAGAAAAACAAAGTAAAATATTATTAGATGTCTTGGGTTCATCTCATCTACTAATTTAATACTTATTTTCCCAGGTACAACTTTTTTTTTACATTTACATTTTTAAAAAGGTATTTGTTTTTAATTGGAGGATAATTGCTTTTCAATATTGTGTTGGTTTCTGCCATGCATCAACATGAATCAGCCATAGGTATACATGTGTGCCCTCCCTCTGGAACCTCCCTCCCACCTCCCACCTCATCCCACCCCTCTAGGTTGTCACAGAGCCCCAGTTTGAGTTCCCTGAGTCATGCAGCAAATTCCCACAGGTTATCTGTTTTACATATGGTAGTGTATATGTTTCCATACTATTCTCTCCATTCAACCCCCAGGATACATCTGTATGTTTGGCTTAAAAGGAGGAAGATTCAATTCTGTGCACAGTTAAAGGGGATAAAACTGAGACATACCTCTCCCGTTGCCAGAGCGACAAAATTTTCCACAGTCTTGGGCACGACTTTTCCAAAGAGGCCAATTACGATTCTGCCAACATCTTTATCTCCAATCCTCACGTCAAAGAAGACCTGCATGTGGTTGAAAGGCGGAACACAAGGTTACACTGTGGAAAAGCCACAGTACAAGGTGAGTGCATGTGACAGTCTGAGAACGGACCCACGTGTGAGGCCCCGGCCACCAGCGTTTTATAAAGGAGGGGGTGAAGGAGCAAGAGATAAGGGAGTTCTGAAACCATCTTTGTGGGTGCATTTCCCTCGCAAATATTCATTCACCAAACCATTATGGAGCACCATCACTGAGTCAGACACTGTGCTAAGAACTGGGTTTAAAGTTGGACTCAGTACTGTCAGAATGAGCCAGTAACGTCTTCAAGAATTCCTCTCCCCCAGGTACCCCAGACACTGCTGTCGCCTCATTTCCTAGCTCTGTGGACAAAGCTAGGGGTTGAGAGTGGAGACTACTGCTCTTCTGAAAGGTGATGCTCTCCAGTCTTGGCAGGAGAAAAAAAAACTGGTGAGGAAATAAATAGTCTAACCGTCCAGATTTATTTTTTTGTAACTTCGAGCAGCACCAAATTCCCAATGAATTCTCAATAGATGTCTGTTGTCAAGGGGGCTGTGAAAGATGATCAAAACACACAGCCCTGCTCCAAAAGGCCTGCCAGTCGCGTCCAAACACACTAAGACATGCGGGCCTCTGCTGCGTCCTAAGCACAGCAAACATCGCACGCTGGTCCTGACAGAACCATTTACCCCGTACACTTAAGACACCGAATCCGGTCCTCAGGCTCCCAAAGTTGCCCAAGTAGAATGTGCCCTTTCTCTGTCACAGCATTTTAAAACAGAAGAGAGCAAGCACAACTCCAGAAGTCAGTCACTTCTTTCTTTGCAGATAAGCCTTAAAAGTTCTCTTGGACTTTTTTTTAACTGTTTCACCTAAAACGCAATTATATACGTTCTGCTTCACAAATCACTGTGTTAAGATAATTTCGAGACAGAACGTTTGAAAAGGCCGCAGAGTCGAAGGGCATTCTGTTAGCAAGTTTAGATTATATGAACCAATTCACTATTTGAATGGGTAAAAAAAAAGACATTCAAGAGATGGCTTTAAAAAAATTTAAGAAGGTGTCAAAGAGAAAAGATGTCATACAGTTTGGAAAAATCGCAAAGTAAAGACTGTCAAGCTTTAGTTCAAGACAAGAGCCTCTGCCAATACATCAGGACGTCTGTCACAGAAAGATGTGATATTTAGTGTTCCATATGGCATTTTGCAATTTTACATGGCCAGAGCTACAAAAAACTATTATTTACGTGGTAAAAGTTTAGAGAATGCATAAAAGACCAGGCCCTTGAGATTGGGCAGTGCAGTGAAGGAGGAAGATTCAGGAAGCTCTATTAATGCCCACAAGAGCCTGGCATGCGGCCTGGGTCAAAGAAGCAGTTCTCCAAAGGGATTTCCAAACCAAGGAGTAAATTCAGTAACAGGCAATAATGAAGAGGCTCCAAGACAAGAACTGGGTATGTAATCCATAAGGAAGCACCACATAAGCCTGCCAGACTTTTAAAATAAAGAAGAGAAAAGAAAGCCTGTGAACATTTCAACAGCAAAGAGAATAAAATATGGGAGGACAGCATGAAAAGATGAAGAAAAAGTGTCTGTGTCACCCAGCGTAACTCTCCAATAACCATCTTGTTTTCCTACATGCGGCCTAGCACACGTATTAATACAATGTTTTTTCCCAAACCACAGCGTCCTTCAACTTCTTGCATGATGGCATGAAAATACAGCAGAGTTTCCCTAACTCTAATGGAAACGATAAAATCAAATCTTTTTAAATACTTGTCAAAGATCTCTGCAGAAGGCATTGTAAGGGTACAAGTGGAGGAAGTCCCTGTCCTCAGGGAGATTATGGAGAGAGACAGGCCAAGTACATGAACAGCCATAGCACAAGGCTGCAGGTGACAAGGACCCCAAGAACACTGAATACTAGTGTGCTGGAGGGATGCTGAGGGCTGAGGGAAGGCATCCAGACAGAGGTGTGATGGGATGCCAGCCTGGAAGGAGGGGAGCAGCCTCCTGGGACAAGAATGGGCACAAACCCCACCTGGCAGTTCTTTCTGGAACCAAAGCACTGAGGCAGGAAAAGGGATCCATGTGCAGAGAAACAACACAACCCTTCTGACCACAACCAGCTGGGAAGGAAGACTCTCACCCATTTCAGAAGGCGGAGGAAGGATCTGGCTAAGAGTTCCAAGTTTTGTTAGGCAATACTAGGAACATGAAAGACAGAATTTCAATTTGAAGCTGCATTCACTTGGACTGCCATTTGTCATGAATGTGGCTCTCTCTGTCTAGGCAATTTCTACCTGAAGGGGTGGAAATGGCATTTTTAGATCCCCAGTGCCCAGCACAGTGTCAGCTGAAGCAGGTACTAAAAAAAAAAAAAAAGTCAGGCAATACTGAATGAAGACCAGGGCACACGCACACCTAAACAGAGGGTAAGGTGGGCCTGGGGTGGCTGCCAGGCAAACCCTCGTACCCTGAGATTGTCTCTGACTTTGCTACCTGTCCTTGGGAACAGGCCCTGTGAAAGGGATGAGGCTGCAAAGTCCCACAGAAGAGGAAGCACAGAGATAGTCACTGTGATGGGAAGTCAAGCTTTACAAGAAGGTATGTACAGATAAAATGTCATGGTTAGAGGTGGTGATTATCTGTGGATATCAGAGCAGGCTTCCTGGAAAAGATGGCGCTTAAATTCCACATTGCACTTCAAGAGCTGGCCCCTTGGTCCCTCCTTTTTTCCCTTGAGGCTGCCCTTGAAAGTCATTTGAAAATTATGGGCACTAGAGGGTGGGAGCCTGGTGGAATGCAGTCTGTGGGGTCGCTGAGTGTCGGACACGATTGAGTGACTTCACTTTCTTGCATTGGAGAAGGAAATGGCAACCCACTCCAGTATTCTTGCCTGGAGAATCCCAGGGATGGGGGAGCCTGGTGGGCTGCCGTCTATGGGGTTGCGCAGAGTCAGACATGACTAAAGTGACTTAGCAGCAGCAGCAGCAGAGGGTGGGAAGAGATAGGGGAAGAGGCAAGAGGACCTCACAGAGCCTGCCCCAAACCCTTGTAGGGTTAACTGTGCTTCCATTTCCAAAGTAACTGGGGAAGACACCCAAGTGCTGGAGCCTCGAGGTCAAGGAAACTGTTCTCAAACCAGCTCCACCACTTATTGGCCATGGGACCTTGGGCAACTCCAAGCCCCTGCTCATCTGTACCTGCCCTGCTGCAGGAGGATTAATAAGATAACACAAATAACACTAACAGTTGACCTCTTAAATCAGGAACTTCAATCAGGGCTAAGCACTTTACCTGCTCTATCACATCTAATATGCCAGCAAGTATTATTTCTATTTCCACTTACAGAGGAGGAGCCTCAGGCATTCTTGGTAACTTGTTATTACCTCAGGTGAAGCCTCTTAGCCACTCTGAGAACTGCAGAAAGTGACAGCAACCTGTGACTTGAGCACAGCTGCAAAGATGGCAGCATTATTTTCTACACTCTCAGGTGCCTGATGCTGTACAGAGCCCATGGCATCTGCTGGAAAATGCAAGGGTGCAAATGCCAACTGGGTGGATTTTGAGACCAGTGAGTCTCCCAGACTGGGCAGGAGGCTGAGGTGGTGGCTGGCAGCAAGATTCACAGACAAGAAAGGGCCCTGGGAGGGACAGCACTTCATATCTCTCATTTACAGATTCTTGTTTTCAAACACTATCAGAGGAAAAGCTGAAGACTGCTGGGGAAAACATACAATACACTAGAGTGATGGCCAATTCATCTACTTGTCCACGCTCAGAGAAATCATTTTGAATATTTCCACTTCCCAGCGGAGTAGTTGTCTTAAAATGCCCCCACTGAAAAAGTAATTCAGCAGAGTCGAATCTGTGGCAGGACGTGCCTGCACAGTGAGTTTTTAGAACTTAATGACAAATGGGGTGGGGAAAAAAAGGAGATAGTGTTAAGTGACTATTCCAAACCTAGAGGGCATGAAAACTCACTCAGTGAATGCACCCTGGCTAAGAAGCCCCACTCTTCTTCCCCTCTCCCTGAGGTTCCCAACCATAGTTCGTTTATCACCCCGGCAGCAGGGCCTTCCTGTTCACTCTTCACTCTTAGGCTACATCAGGTATTGGGCTGTACCTCTCCTGCCCGTGTCCTCCCCGCTCCTCTGGTGGGGTCTGCACTGGAGGAGCACTGCTGAAGCACCCAATACTGTCATTTCTTCTGGCAGACAGGGGACCGATTGTTAAGACCACCTGCAGCTGCTCCTTCTTCCAGATTCTAAGACACTCCTGCCAGGGGGTTTTCGAGAAGTGGTGATCAAGGGCACCAAATCACTCCTTTCCTCCCTCTGTCTCTCCAGGCATCTTCTAACCTTGGGTAAACGTGCTGAGAAAAGACCCGAAGCTCTAAGGAGGCAGTCTAAGGCAGATCTCCACCCCACCACCTCCCATCGAGATTGAAAGGCTGGCCTCAGTCATGCAGGGGCCTCCTGGGCCTCGCTCAGCAGCATCCCAAGCCCTGTGTCTACTCCCCAGTCTGAAAAGCGCACCTCTCCCTCCCTGGCGGGGATTGATGGTGGTTCCTAAACACGAAAGGGAGGACAGTCCTTGGTTAAGCAAGGCCACGTAACGCCTACCCTACCCCAAGCGACAGGGGCTGGACCTGGGGCTCTGAGAGGCCGGGTGACATCCGCGGGGGCGGCCCAGCTCCAACCCCTCCTCTCGCAGCGCGCCTCCTTCGCCCTCCTGCATTCTTCCTGCTTCGATTCCCAAGTCCCCGCCAAGCCGAAGGAAGTCCTCGGCTGTCTCCTCCCTAGAGAACGGGCTCACCGGTTCCGGAAGCTTCTCCCAGCTCGCGGGCTGGTGGCCACGTCGGATCACCAGCCCAGGAGATGACGCTCAGACAGTCCGCGGCGGGGGGTGCGCTCGGCCTAGCGCCCCTAAAGTCTCCCAGGAGAGCGAGGGCGCCCCCGCCTCACGCGCGCGCGGGGACCCCCACCACTACCACCTAGCCCCGCGGCCGCCTCCCATCCTCTGCGCCTGGGAAGCCCCCTGATCGCCGCCCCTGACCCTGAGGTTCCAGTCCCCAAAGCTCCCCCATCCCCCCGGGCGGCACGAGGAGAACTTGCTGCCCGCTGCCCGGTCACCTTGGCCGTCACCGAGGGGCCTCGCTTGCGGAAGCCCGAGGCTCCCGCGGACGGTACGAGGGCGCTGAGCCCCACGCAAAGCACGAGAGGTAGCAGCGGCCGGAGACCCGGGCCCATGATGAGCGGTGGCGGTGGAGGTGGAGGCAGCGGCTGGGGCGCGACCGCAGACTCCTGGACTGCCGGCGGGACTCCCGGCCCGCTGCGCCTGCGCGCTCCCGGCTCGAGGGGCGGGGGTGATGGAGACGCGGCGATCCGGGCAGGCCCGGAACCTCGGGCGCCTCCTCCCAGGTTCAGCCCAGCGACCCGAGCTAGGGACTCGGAGAGGCGCTCCGCGGAGCGCGGAGCCGAGTCCAACCGCCGCGCGGGTGGAGGGTGCACTGGGCGCGGGCATCCGGAGCAAGCCGGCGCTGCTCGGATGATGCCTGATAGGTCCGGACCCGTGAGTTGAGGGATGCAGACTGGGGCATCGCCGGGAACTTACAGCGTAGACGCGTATTAAACCTGATGGAAAGTCGAGGGCTCTCCGGGCTCCGGGTCATCCTGGCATCTTGCTTGCCGCGACGGGTCCCCCTCTGTGACCGCAGCTGCCGTTGGAGCCGAGCAACCTCTGCCAAGCCTGCCAGGTTCCAATGTTCCATCAGAGGCTTTAGCTAAGTTCTGGACTTCTCTCAGAACTCTTGAGACCCTGGGTGTTTCTACTCGATTACACAGGACGAATGACCTCTAATTGAGATGATTCAAATTGGGGATATACTTTTTACAAACTTAAAAATTATGTTTAGAAATTAATGACATGGGGAAATACTCATATTTTTAAATGAAAAACTCATGTTGCAAAATCGGACCTCGATTGTGTAAATGTATAAAGGCATTTTAAAAACGGAAAGAAATGTACCAAAATATTTACAGAAGCTATGGTGATAGGATAATAGGTTTTTGTTTTCTTTGCAATTTTCTGATTTCCCAGATGTTCTACATTGAACATGTAAGTATTTTATAATCAGGAAAACGTTTTAAAACTCAATGCTGTTTGCCTTAGGACTTCAAAGAACTTTTTAAATGTAATACAGCCAAAATTAACTACAAATTAATGATAGTTTTCTCTTGGTTTTCTTAGGGGCTAGTGCCATGACTTTCAAGCCAAGATTTTCCTTGGGTAAGCACATAGGATTCCTATGTGTAACTAAATGTAGGTCTAAAATTACACTGGAACCATTTATTATGTATACAAAGGGTAACCACCACGTTTGAAGGCTGGGCAGAACACTTGTGAGCTATTTTGGTATTTCAGTCCAGTGAAGGGTCTAATGGCTTTCCTCATCACTCTCACCCCCCAATGAAGAAAGAATCTCCCTTTTGTAGCAAGCTAAGGGTATCAGAGGGCTTATGCCTGTACTTATTTCTCCTGATTCAGATCTAGTACAATGTCAGGTATATAGTGATTTCTCAACAAATATTTATTCAGTAAGTGAATTTTTATATTGGGAAGATTAATACAAATAAAGAGAAGTGAACAAAATGTACATGTACAAATCAACAAATTATCAAAAAGCAAATAAGCTAGAACCCCACATATCTAAAGAAATGAAATATTCACTAGCTCTCTAGAAACTCCTCTTGTGTTCACTTGCAGTTGCTAACACTTTCTTCTCCCTAAATTAACCACTATCCTGACGACTTTCAATAAGGTTTAGTTTTAACTTTGTGTGACTACAATCTTCTGTGTTCTTTTTGCTGAAATTTATGAAATTCATCCATGATTTTGTGTGTAGCTATTTTGATGCATAGGACAAGCTAGGGGCTGAAATTTTTTCCATACGAATTCCATTGTCTCAGCATAATTTATTGAAAAGTGACTTCTTATTGCTCTGTAATGCTACTTCTGTCATGGAATAAATGTCCCTACATGTATGGGTCTGGCGTGCTCCCGCTTTTGTGTCCCATTGATGTATTTGTCTATCTTCATGCCAGCACTACATTGTCTTAATGAAAATAGTCTTATAATAAGTCTTCATAGTTAGTAGTAGAAGTCGTCTTACTTCGTACAATAGATTTCTGGCTATTCTTGATCCTTTCTGTGTTCATATAAACTTGAAAATCAGCTTGTCAGTTTCCATAAAGTGGGATTTTAATTGGGTTTGCATTGCATGTATATCCTTTTGGAGAGACTTGGCATACTTGTAATATTGTGTCTTCCATTCATGAACATGGCATAGTCCTCCATTTATTTCCCTCTTCTTTAATTTCTCTCAATATGATTTCATAGTTGTCTGTCTAAAAACCTTATACATATAATGTTAAGTTGATTTCAAGGTATTTGGTCTTTGTTTTGTTTTTTGCTATTGTAAATTATATCTTTTTAACGTTTATTTACCTGTTTGTTAGTATTATATCATAGTGAAATAAATTGTGTATATTAATCTTGAATAGGCTAGTTTGTTAAATTTATTAATTACAATATTTATCTGTGAATTATTTAGGATTTTCTATATAGACAACTATATTATTCATAAATAATAACAGTTTTATTCCTTCCTTTCTAATCTTTATACCTTTTATTTCTTTTTCTTGCCACCAGGACCTTGAGTACAAAAAGAAGTGACTATAGGATGAGTCATTGTTTGGGGGTTAAATTTTGCCCCCAAATGGGTACATCAAAGTCAGAAACCCCGGTATCTGTGAATGTGACCCTATTTCCAAATAGGGTTTTTTTTGGTTTTTTTTTTTTTTGCGGATGTAATCAAGTTGACATCCTATTGAAGTAGGTTATGTGACTAGTGTCCGTGTAAAAAGAGGAGAGACAAAGAAACCATACCCCCAGGGGAAACACCATGTGAAGACAGAGAAAGAGATTGGAGTGGTACATCTGAGTCAAGAAATGCCCGGGATAGCTGGCACCACCGGAAGCTAAGAAGAGGCCAGGAAGGACCCTCCCGTAAGGAGAGCGTGGCCCTCTCAGCACCAAATTGCGGACATCTAGCCTCCAGAACTGTGAGACAATACATTTTTGTTGTTTTAAATGATCTCAGTTTGTGGTACTTTGTTATGGCAAGTCTAGGAAACTAATAATACACTTGTCTGTCCTAATGCCAGAGGAAAAGCTTTCAATATTTTACCATTAAGTCTGATATTTGCTGAATATTCTTTTAACTGAGGATATCCTCTTTCAGCTTAAGAGAATTCCTTTTTAGTTCTGATTCGTTAAAAGGTTTTGTCACGAATTTGATCAACTGAAAGCATGTACTGAAAGCAACCAGAAATAATCACATGATTTTCCCTTACTCTGTTCATGTGAATTGCATTGATTTTCAAATCTTCAGCCATCCTTGCTTTCAGGAGTACACCCAATATGTATTAACCTTTTTTTTATATTGCTGTATATGTATATAAAGCAAATTTAACAAGAACTGAAAAAAGGCATTTCTCCTGAAATGAAGTTCAGGAAAAAATACCAGTAAATAAATTGATTTGGCTTTCCAGTTCAGGCCAAGCAAATCACCAGCTTTCCATTTTTATGTTAATGGATAATTTTGCTATTTTTTGTTCAGAATATTTGCATCTATATTCACAAATCAGACCAGCTTAAAAAAATTTCCTTTTTGGAATTTCCTGTCAGTGTTTTTTTTTTTCCTTGGTCAGGATTATTTTAGCACCTTAACATGCATTGGCAAATGGTTAGGGTTTTTCCCTATGCTCGGAAAAGATATGTGAATGATTGCCATTATTTCCGCCTTGATTGTTTCTTTTAAGCCATCTATGCCTAGAGTTTTCTTTATTGTAGTTTTAAATTATAGGTTAATGTTTTTAATGATTGATGACTATTTAAGTTTTATATTCTGTCGATTTTTACATGTATATTTTGAGAAATTTACTTCATTTATATTTTTAAATTTATTTACATAAATTTGTTTAATACATCTTTTTATAATTTTGTAGGTCTGCAGGACTTATAGTAAAGGTTTTTTTCATTCCTGACATTGACTGTTTTTATGTTTTTTCTTTTCAACAGCTCCATCAAATGAGTTTAGGATTATAATATGTTTGATTTTATTTCATTAGTTTATATCTTCATTCCTTCCTTCTCTTTCTTTGAGTTTAATTTCCTATTATTTTCTATCTTGTTGAAATAGACTCTATTTTTTTTTCACTTAGCAGTATGCATTAACATTTCCTCCGTGTCATTTCAGTTCAGTTCAGTTCAGTCGCTCAGTCGTGTTCGACTCTTTGCAACCCCATGAATTGCAGCACTCCAGGCCTCCCTGTCCATCACCAACTCCCAGAGTTTACCCAAACTCATGTCCATCGAGTCGGTGACGCCATCCAGCCATCTCATCCTCTGTCGTCCCCTTCTCCTGCCTTCAGTCCCTCCCAGCATCAGGGTCTTTTCCAATGAGTCAACTCTTTGCATGAGGTGGCCAAAGTATTGGAGTTTCAGCTTTAGCATCAGTCCTTCCAATGAACACCCAGGACTGATCTCCTTTAGGATGGACTGGTTGGATTTCCTTGCAGTCCAAGGGACTCTCAAGAGTCTTCTCCAACACCACAGTTCAAAAGTATCAGTTCTTCCGTGCTCACTTTCTTCACAGTCCAACTCTCACATCCTTACATGACCACTGGCAAAACCATAGCCTTGACTAGAAGGACCTTTGTTGGCAAAGTAATGTCTCTGCTTTTGAATATGCTATCTAGGTTGGACATAACTTTCCTTCCAAGGAGTAAGCGTCTTTTAATTTCATGGCTGTAGTCATCAACTGCAGTGATTTTGGAGATTTTTTGATTTTTTTGGAGATTATATTTTATTTTCATTTTTGACATTGACTGTTTTTACGTTTTTTCTTTTTTTTTTCCAACAGTTTCATCAAATGTGTTTAGGATTATAATATGTTTGATTTTATTTCATTAGTTTATATCTTCAATGAAAATAAAATCTCCAAAAAAATAAAGTCTGACACTGTTTCCACTGTTTCCCCATCTATTTCCCATGAAGTGATGGGACCCGATGCCATGATCTTAGTTTTCTGAGTGTTGAGCTTTAAGCCAACTTTTTCACTCTCCTCTTTCACTTTCATCAAGAGGCTTTTTAGTTCCTCTTCACTTTCTGCCATAAGGGTGGTATCATCTGCATATCTGAGGTTATTAATGTTTCTCCCAGCAATCTTGATTCCAGCTTGTGCTTCTTCCAGCCCAGCGTTTCTCATGATGTACTCTGCATAGAAGTTAAATAAGCAGGGTGACAATATGCAGCCTTGACGTACTCCTTTTCCTATTTGGAACCAGTCTGTTGTTCCATGTCCAGTTCTAACTATTGCTTCCTGACCTGCATATAGGTTTCTCAAGAGGCAGGTCAGGTGGTCTGGTATTCCCATCTCTTTCAGAATTTTCCAGTTTATTGTGATCCACATAGTCAAATGCTTTGGCATAGTCAGTAAAGCAGAAATAGATGTTTTTCTGGAACTCTTTTGCTTTTTTGATGATCCAGCAGATGTTGGCCATTTGATCTCTGGTTCCTTTGCCTTTTCTAAAACCAGGTTGAACATATAATGGCTTAATAACTCATGTGTTTTTTTTATTGCTGAATAGCTCTCCATTGTATGCTATACTGCTGTTTATCCATTTACCTACTAAAGGACATCTGTTGATTGCTTCCAAGTTATGGAATTATGAAAAAAGACACTTAGCTCTGATACAAGTTTTTATACAGATGTAATTTTTCAATTCCTTTGGATAAATACCTTGTAGAGTGATTGCTGGATCATACGGTAAGAGTATGTTTCATTTTGTAAGAAACTGCCAGTCTTCCATGGTGACTGTACCAGCAGTGAGTGAGAGTTCCTGTTGCTCCACATCCTTGCCAGCATTTGGTGGTATCAGTGTTTTCAATTTTAGCTGTTCTAATAGGTGTGTGGCAGGGTTGGCAGGGGAGGGTGGGTGTAGTATTTCAGCTCTTAATGTTGTGTAAGCCAAATTCTTTTTTTTTCCCTTAAATCCATGAATAACAACATTCCTGAGAAGAAAGAATCCTGAAAACTATGATACAAAGAACTTAGGTTGTGTTTTTTCCCATTTGTTTAAACTAAAAACAAAACCAAGAATAAGTTACCCATTTCTCCCATCCCCAACTCCCACTGCTGGCAATCACCATCTGTTCTCTGTATGAGATAAGTTGTTTTTTTGTTTGTTTGCTTTTGATGTTTTTAAGATTCCACCTATGAGAAATAATGTGATACTTGTCTTTCTCTCTCTGATTTATTTTCCTAAATTCATCAAATTTTTTAGCCTTTCTTCTTTTACATCTATGTGCAATTAAAATGATAAAATTCCCCTTAAGAAGCACAACTTTAGATGCTTTCCACATCTAAAATTTTGATATGTATTATTTTCATTATCATTCAGTTAAAAATATTTTCAAATTTACACTTTAAAAAACTCGTGTTGCTTGCTGCTGCTAAGTCGCTTCAGTCGTGTCCGACTCTGTGCGACCCCATAAACGGAAGCCCACCAGGCTCCCCCGTCCCTGGGATTCTCCAGGCAAGAATACTGGAGTGGGTTGCCATTTCCTTCTCCAATGCATGAAAGTGAAAAGTGAAAGGGAAGTCGCTCAGTCGTGTTGCTTAGAAGTATAGTTTATTTCCAAAACATAACTCTTTAACAATCCTTTTATTAATAAGTCCTAGCTTAGTTGCATTGTGGTAAGAAAGCATTCTCCTTATTATTTCATTCTTTTAAAACATTTGGAGACTTGGTTAATGACATAAGATCTGGTCAGTTTCGGGGGTAAACAGTTTCCTGTGTATTCAGTGTCTTCTGCCCTTGCTGCCCATCTTGCTGGACTCAATATTCTGTGTATGTTCATTAGATTGAGCTTGTTAATCCTGCATTTCATATCACTATCATTCTTGACCTTTTATCTGCTTGTTATAAGGGTTATAAGAGTTAATATAGGAGTATGTTAAAATCTCTCATTATCACTATAAATTGTCAATTTCTCCTCATAGATTTGTAAATTTTTCTTTATGTGTTTTAAGGCAACTCTATTATTTATGAGTGAAAAAAAATAAAATATTATTTTTGATAAGTTGATAATTTTTTATAATTATGAAGTATCACTCTTTACTTCTGGTAATGCTTTCAGCCTTGAAGTCTGAATTATAACTCACCATCTTTCGTCTACCCAATGCATGGTTTATCTTTTACTATTATTCTACTTTTAATCTATCTGTCCTTATATTTCAATATATCTCTAGTAAATAACATAAATTGTTTCTTTAATAAAGTTTGGTATCTTTATCTTAGGCAGAATATATAGCCTATTTACATTTAATGTATTTACTTCATGTTTCGATTTAAATATAATGTCTTCATATTTTATTTCTATTGGTACCCTGTTTTATGTTTCTCTTTCTTCATTTTCTAGCCCTACTCTGATTTGATGGAACAGATTTTAGTAATCTGAATTCCTCCTATACTAGTCTGATATTTACTCATCCTTTTAATACTCTTTCAGTAGTCTTATTAGAGATTACAGCATGCAATCTTGATTTTTCAAAGCCTAGTGTTACTTGTTAGTTTTATTTTCTTTCTGGATAATATAAAACCTCAGAACACTTAATTCTATTTGCTTTCATGTAATTTTGTGTAGGTGTAGTCATGAATTTTATTTTTATCCCCACAACTCATAATCAGTTCAGCTCAATCGCTCAGGCATGTCCAACTCTTTGTGACCCCATGGGCTGTATCATGCCAGGCTTCCCTGTCCATCACCAACTCCTGGAACTTGCTCAGACTCATGTCCATTGAGTCAGTGATGCCCTCCAACCATCTCATCCTCTGTCATTCCCTTCTCCTCCTGCCATCAGTCTTTCCCAGCATCAGGGTCTTTTCCAATGAGTCAGTTCTTCACATCAGGTGGCCAAAGTATTAGAGTTTCACCTTCATGAATACTCAGGACTGATTTCCTTTAGGATGGACTGGTTGGATCTCCTTGCAGTCCAAGGGACTCTCAAGAGTCTTCTCCAGTGCCGCACACAGTTCAAAAGCATCGATTCTTGGGCACTCAGCTTTCTTTGTGGTCCAACTCTCACATCCTTATATGACTACTGGAAAAACCATACCTTTGACTATGTGGACCTTTGGCAGCAAAGTAATGTCTCTGCTTTTTAATATGCTTGGTTAATATCTAGGTTGGTCATAGCTTTTCTTCCAAGGACCAAGCGTCTTTTAATTTCATGGGTGCAATCACCATCTGCAGTGATTTTGGAGTCCCCCCAAAATAAAGTCTCTCACTGTTTCCATTGTTTCCCCATCTGTCTGCCATTAAGTGATGGGGCCAGATGCCATGATCTTCGTTTTTTGAATGTTGAGTTTCAAGTCAGCTTTTTTCACTCTCCTCTTTTACTTTCATCAAGAGGCTTTTCAGTTTCCTCTTTGCTTTCTGCCATAAGGATGGTGTTGTCTGCGTATCTGAGATTATTGATATTTCTCCTAGCAATCTTGATTCTAGCTTATGCTTCATCCATCCCAGCATTTTGCATGATGCATATGAGTTAAATAAGCAAGGTGACAATATACAGCCTTGATGTATTCCTTTCCCAATTTGGAACCATCTGTTGTTCCATGTCTGATTCTAACTGTTGCTTCTTGACCTGCATACAGGTTTCTCAGGAGGCAGGTAAGGTAGTCTGGTATTCTGATCTCTTTAAGAATTTTCCACAGTGTGTTGTGATCCACACAGTCAAAGGCTTTGGCATAGTCAATAAAGCAGAAGTAGATGTTTTTCTGGAACTCGCTTGCTTTTTCGATGATCCAATGGATGTTGGCAATTTGATCTCTGGTTCATCTGTCTTTTCTAAATCCAGCTTGAACATCTGGAAGTTCTCAGTTCACATACTTTTGAAGCCTTGCTTGGAGAATTTTGAGCATTATTTTGCTAGCATGTGAGATGAGTGCAATTGTGCGGTAGTTTGAACATTCTTTGGCGTTCCCTTTCTTTGGGATTGTAATGAAAACTGACCTTTCCAGTCCTGTGGCCACTGCTGAGTTTTCCAAATTTGCTGGTCGGAACTAAATCAAATCCTTTATGATTATGCAGTGGGAGTGACAAGTAGATTCAAGGGATTAGATCTGATAGAGTGCCTGAAGAACTATGGATGGAGATTCATGACATTGTACAGTGGGCAGTGACCAAGACCATCCCCAAGAAAAAGAAATTCAAAAAGGCAAAATGGTTGTCTGAGGAGGCCTTGCAAATAGTTTAGAAAAAGAGAAGCTAAAGGCAAAGGAGAAAAAGAAAGATATACCTATTTGAATGCAGAGTTCCAAAGAATAGCAAGGAGAGATAAGAAAGTCTTCCTCAGTGATCAATGCAAAGAAATAGAGGAAAACAATAAAATGGGAAAGACCAGAGATCTCGTCAAGAAAATTAGAGATACCAAGGGAACTTTTCATGCAAAGATGGGCACAATAAAGGACAGAAATGGTATGGACCTAACAGAAGCAGAAGATGCTATTAAGAAAGGGTAGCAAGAATAAACAGAAGAACTATACAAAAAAAACATCTTCACGACCCAGATAATCATGATGTAGTGATCATTCACCTAGAGCCAGAAATCCTGGAATGCGAAGTCAAGTGGGCCTTAGGAAGCATTACTACGAACAAAGCTAGTGAAGGTGATGGAATTCCATTGAGTTATTTCCAGTCCTACAAGATGATGCTGTTAAAGTGCTGCACTCAGTATGCCAGAAAATTTGGAAAACTCAGTATTGCCTAATAAAATCATATACATTTAGATTTATCCAAATATTTGCATTGTCTTTGCTCTTTATTACTTCCTGTACTTCTAACTTTATACACTGATCATTTTCCTCCTGCCTAAAGAATTCTATTTGTATTTCCTTAAGTGGTAGTCTGCTGGTAAGAAATTATTTTATTTTTATCTGTAAATGTCATTCCTGAAGGATATTTTTGCCCAGTATAAAATTATTTTCATTCAACAATATGAACATGTCATTTCTTTTGACTTCTCATTTCCATTATCTCTATTGAGAAATTTGCTATTATTCCTTTGAAAGCAATCTGTCTTTTTAAAATCTAAATGATTTTAATATTTTTATATATTTTCAAAGCAGTTATATTAGAATTTGCTTAAGTACAGATTTCTTTTTATTTATCCTTCTTGGGATTCATGGACTTCCCTTGTAGCTCAGTCAGTCAAGAATCTGCCTTCGAGGCAGGAGACCCAGGTTCGATTCTGTATTGGGAAGATGCCCTGGCAAAGGAAATGGCAACCCACTCCAGTATTCTTGCCTGGAGAATCCCATCTACAGAGGAGCTGGGCAGACTACAGTCCATGGGTCACAAGAGTCAGACACAATTTAGCAACTAAACCACCACCACCTCGGTGTGTCATAGCTATTCTTCCAAGGAGCAAGTCTTTGGGCTTCCCTGGTGGCTCAGCTGGTAAAGAATCCACCCACAGTGCAGGAGACCTGGGTTCGATCCCTGGGTTGGGAAGATTCCCTGGAAAAGGGAACCACTACCCACTCCAGTATTCTAGCCTGGAGAATTCCACGGACTGTATAGTACATGGGGTCACAAAGAGTCGGACGTGACTGAGTGACTTTCCACTCACTGGGATTCATGGGCTTCCTAATTCTGTGACTTGGTGTCTCTTACCAACTTTAGAAAAGTTCAGCCATTCAAAAATCATGTATAAGCTGTACCACTACCTAAAGCAATTACTTTCATTTCTGTGCATTCCTTCATGGTGTCCTTCACATGTTTCTAAAGCATTTTTGTGATACAATAGTGGTGTAAATTGTATAATTTAAATAACAGATAAAAGGTAAGATTGATGTAAAATGTGTACAGTATGTATTGCATCTATGCAAATGTATTGCGTATATGAAATGTGAAAAGGATTCGCTAGTGTGTCGGCAGTTATCTTTTGTAGTATCACAATAAACTGGAGGTTTATGTTTATAGCTTGCCACTTTTGTTGCAGTTTTGATTCATCATAGAGAGTAGTGTGTTTCATTTACTAATGATTTATGAGTACCAAGAGTACAGTTTTATCATATTTAGGTTTTTTCCTAGTATGTCATAAGCAAGTGTTACATTTCTGCTGCTTTTAACATAAAAATGGCTCTCCAAGCTACCTCTCAGTGTCATTCAAAACACTTTATTTCTTTGCCATTGTGTTACTTTTTCCCTCATTTATAAATGACACCTTAGTTGAGTCAAATGTTACCTTCCCTCAAACTACAAAGAAGCTTTGCTAAATTAAATTCATGTTTAGAAAATAAATGCTGAAGGCTTTCGTTAATTCTTGCATTTGAATGGTGAGTTTTGGCCTGGAAAATTCCTTTCAATTGTTGGCATGAGGGCGAAGTCACCTTAGATCACTAAGAGGTGCTAGGGTCTGGCTAGGACTCAGTATTGGAGGGAGGTCACTGGGACTCTCATTGTTTCAATCTTTAATGTGCATAGCACGTTTTTTCCTGGAGCTAATTATTTACTCAAATGTTCTCCCTTCACGGACCACCCATGCCAAACTTCAGTGACAGTCTTCAAGGAATTAGAAGGTCACCTTGCCTTTCTTCTCACCTTCCCAGAGCTCCTCTGCAGGCCAGAAGAGAAGCGGGAGCATTGACTTCCGTTGACATTTACCCACGCTAGGCACTGGGGTAAAAAAACGAAGATTTGAAGATCCTTGGTTCCTGCCCTCAAGGAGCTTCAGAGGTAGAATGTGTATATGAAATGGGTTTAAACTATATAAAGTGATTTTTCTTTCATGCCAGTCAATGGCTTTGAGAGTATGAGGTGGAGATCAAGCCCATTAAAAATGGCCGTGGAGGGGCAATCTCAGCTTCATTGAGTTCCTACTGTGTGCAAGACCCTGTGAGCAAAGGATTATTAGAAACATATAAAACTGAGGAACTGAAGTTCATCTGAAACTTTAATATGCCTGTTTCTATGAATTTCAAGTGTGAAATTACACAATTATCTAACTTAAAGTCGGTGGCCACAAATGGTTAATTTAGGGAACATAGAACAAACTGTGGAAAATTCTTCAAGAGATGGGAATGCCAGACCACCTTACCTGCTTCCTGAGAAACCTGTATGCAGGTCAAGAAGTAACAGAACTGGACATGGAACAACAGACTGGTTCCAGATTGGGAAAGGAATATGTCAAGGCTGTATATTTTCACCCTGCTTATTTAACTTATATGCAGAGTATATCATGAGAAATGCCAGGCTGGATGAAGCACAAGCTGGAATCAAGATTGCAGGGAGAAATGTCAATAAGTTCAGATATGCAGATGACACCATACTTATGGCAGAAAGTGAAGAGGAACTAAAGAGCCTCTTGATGAAAGTGAAACAGGAGAGGGAAAAATCTGGCTTAAAACTCAACTTTCAAAAAATGAAAATCATGACATCCAATCCCATCACTTCATGGTGAATAGATGGGGAAACAATGAAAACAGCAAGAGACTTTATTTTGGGGGGCTCCAAAATCACTGCAGATGGTGACTGTAGCCCCGAAATTAAAAGACGCTTGCTCTGTGGAAGAAAAGCTATGACCAACCAAGACAGCATATTAAAAAGCAGAGACATTACTTTGGCAACAAAGGTCCATCTAGTCAAGGCTGTGGTTTTTCCAGTGGTCATGTATGGATGTGAGAGTTGGGCCATAAGGAAAGCTGAGCACCGAAGAATTGATGCTTTTAAACTGTAGTGTTGGAGAAGACTCTTGAGAATCCCTTGGACAGCAAAGAGATCCAACCAGTCCATCCTAAAGGAAATCAGTCCTGAATATTCATTGGAAGGACTGATGCTGAAGCTGAAGGTCCAATACTTTGGCCACCTGATGTGAAGAACTGACTCATTGGAAAAAAACCCTGATGCTGGGAAAGGTTGATGGCAGGAGGAGAAGGGGATGACAGAGGACAAAATAGTTGGCTAGCATCCCCAGCTCAATGGACATGGGTTTGAACAAGCTCCAGGGGATGGTGAAGAACAGGGAAGCCTGGCATACTGCAGTCTGTGGGGTTGCATAGAGTTGGACATGACTGAGCAACTGAACAAGAACCATAAGTTGGGTTTGAGTATGATGATTGGGAAGGGGTGAGAAGTGGAGAGCAAGTGAATATGGTTCTTACATCTTAGAGTGAAAAAGGAGATTGATTAAACACTGATTGTATTCCAGAAATTAGGGGAAATCTATTTACTTGAGAGAACTAAAATTGAATGCTGTGAAACCCTGATGATTCTTGCTGCACGCTGCATTGATCTGAGTGCTGAATGTATCTACCTTGACAGGTTCAGGCAACCTTTCAAAAAAATTCTTTGAAAAAAATCAATTATTTAATTGATCTATATATTTATGTTTGCTCCTATTCACTGTTATTTACTATTCACCTAGGCTGCCAACTTTTAAACAATCTTGGTACAAATGTTTGGTCCTAAACATTAGCAGATAGATGTGTTTTATATAACAGTTATGGAGTCCATTAACATGAAGCACTAAAGCACAAAAAGAAACGAAAGAGATTTATAAGCATGTGAAATGCCCTCACCAGAGACAGTGGAAATAAATCCAAAGTCAGAGGAACATTTATGAAGTTACTGCAAGCAGATTTATCTACTTCAAAACATGTTTTGTGGGACTGAAACATACCTAATCTACTATGCTTAAGTTAAAAGGTAAAATCTACAAATTGACTCTCATTTATTGGTTTGATGGTATCCCCCTATATTTAAGGAAACCTAACTGTTGGAGAAGGCAATGGCACCCCACTCCAGTACTCTTGCTTGGAAAATCCCATGGACGGAGGAGCCTGGTGGGCTGCAGTCCATGGGGTCGCTAAGAGTCGGACACAACTGAGCATCTTCACTTTCACTTTTCACTTTCATGCATTGGAGAAGGAAATGGCAACCCACTCCAGTGTTCTTGCCTGGAGAATCCCAGGGACGGGGGAGTCTGGTGGGCTGCCATCTCTGGGGTCGCACAGAGTCCGACACGACTGAAGTGACTTAGCAACTGTTGCAGAAGAGAGAAATCTCCATTTAAATATTTCTCTGTCATGTGCATTCTTGGTAATAGAAATTGCCCTAATAATTTTTCTTTAAAAATTAGAAATTTGGGAAAGCTTAGATTATTAATACTTTCAAGTAACTTTAAAAGACTTCTAGCACTACTGTTTCACAGAAATACCCAATTCTGAGCCCAAGTGCTGGTAACAACAGTAGTCTAGAGGGCAACTTTTTCTTGGCTGCAACTAGAGATATTATTAGCATCTTCAGAAGCAAACGTCATCTCCCCCACCAAAAAAAGTTGGCAAAGTAAAGTGGTGGCATTTGTCTCCTCGTTAAAACATCAGATTGACAAAGTCCATGTACTACTCCGTTTCAAAAAGTCCCAGCTCTTTTAAACACTGGCATTCTTATCATTTTGTGCATTCACTGCTGACTGCTGGCTAACGGTGTCTGTGTGGAGTTCTCCTTGAGTATCTTTCCCCATCAACTGATAAGCCAGTCGCTCCTAGGATTTCTGGTCAAGAGCAGTGCTCAAGAAAGAAAGCTGATAGTACATATTTGAAATTGTTGCAGTCCACATTCCTTCTCTTGTTCTGTTTATTTGTTTCTTTCTTTCTATTTGAAGGTAGGTCTAGAGGCTACTTACTGCGCTTTCAGATGGAGATGGCCCGGGCACAGAGTGGCAGTTTAATACACTTTCCTTGGGAAGGAAAGACACCGACCCTGTAAATCTAGGCTGTATTTGCTGTCGTAGGGCTAATCCATGGCCATAAAATTAGAGTCAAATATAAAATAAACGGCAAACCACTGTGTTCACATCAATCTATACAAATAAGCTAATGTATTATTTTAGGAGTGAAAACAATACTCTTAATAGCTCCTTAAATACGTGTTAAAGTTCCAGTACTTGCGAATTTATTTTTACAATAAAAATGTTAGGATTAAGGAAAATAGAAAAAAATGATCAAAGCCCTGTTCTCTCGAAAGACGTACCTTCAGGGCTTTGTTGTTTTTCCTTAGCCTTTTGGTTGTTTTGCTCATCTAACTTTTTATTTTATTTTTCACTGCATTTGATTAATAGAATATTCTCTGGGATGTCCTTTTAATATTTAGCCTGCAGTAGGTCTTTGTTGCTGCCTCTGCGCCTTTTCTCGTTGCAGGGTGGGGGTTTCTCATTGCAGTGAATTGACAGGTGGGTTCTTTACCATTGGATCACCAGAGAAGTCCTGAGATGGCTTTTATGACGATGTGTAAGCCATGACTTTAAAGTGTTTTTGGAAGACAGAAGATGCTTTACAGAAATGAAAAAGTGTCAAGTATTCTTTCCTGCCACAACAAAGACATTGTTCAAAAGAAAAGATTTTCAGATCTTGCAACCACTGCAGTCATTTTCTTTATTTTTTTTCTTTTCTTTTTTTAAAATTTATTTTTAATTGGAGGATGATTGCTTTACAATGTTGTGTTGATTTCTGCCATACAACAATGTGAATCAGCCAAAAGTATACATAAGTCCCCACCCCCCACCCCATCCCATCCCTCCAGGTGTCGCAGAGCACCAGGTCAAACAGCAACCCCACCCCATCTGTTTTACATATGGTGGTGTCCGTATCTCAGTGCCACTCCCTCAATTCATCCCACCCTCTTCTTACCCTTCACAAGTCTGTTCACTATGTCTCTTGTATTCCTGCCCTGCAAATAGGTTCACCAGTACTATTTTTCTAGATTCCATATATGTGCATTAATAACGATATTTGTTTTTCTCTTTCTGACTTACTTCACTCTGTATAGCAGGCTCTAGGTTCATCTACCTCACTAGAACTGACTCAAATTTATTCCTTTTTATGGCTGAGTAATATTGCATTGCATAAATGTACCACTACTTTATCCATTCATCTGTCAATGGACATCTACGTTGCTTCCTGCTTTTGTAAACAGTGCTGCAATGAACACTGAGGTACATGTGTCTTTTTCAGTTATGGTTTTCTCAGGGTATGTGCCCAGGAGTGAGATTGCTGGGTCATATGGTAGTTTTCAGTCATTTTTCAAAAGTATAAAGTGAAAATGGAATTTGAAATGGATGTAGAAAGAAGGGAAAAGAATCCCTGGTCCAGGCAGGCCCAGGTGTGGAGAGTCACCCATTTCTCGGGTGAGTCCTCTGAGCCCACCTGTTCTTGGGGTGATACCAGCTTCTTACACACCTGAGTTACTCCTCTGAGGGGCTGCCACCACCAACCAGACCCAGCTTCCATCCAGCACCTCCCAGCCTGACAGAGAGTGGTGATGTCTGGGGAAGGAAAAGAACTCTGCAGTGTCGCCAGAAGCCTGGAGGGGAAAGTCCCCTGCGGCTTCCAGCTGAGGACTTCCCTGCAGGGACAGCCACACTTGGTCTGTTCTCAAGCACAGGCCAGATGAAAGATTTTAAATAGGGCAGGAGGGAGGATTTTTTTAGCTCTTTTTCTACCAAGCAGCCATCATAAACTGGTCTCAATGATCTGAAAAGCCCCTGAGATTTACACTGAAGGAAGGAACGTGCCAGAGACACTTGAAAATTATGACGTTTTCAGTAACAGGAGTCAATAGAGTCCTTTACGGCTCAACGTAGGTCCTGGAATTCTAAACTCTTGTGGCTTGGAGGGACTTTCTGAAGGTAATACTTCTGTTATGAGTAGATGACTTTTCAGCTAAAATTCAAAATAGTTCAGTTCAGTTCAGTCACTCAGTCGTGTCTCTTTGCGACCCCATGAATCGCAGCACGCCAGGCCTCCCTGTCTATCACCAACTCCTGGAGTTCACTCAGACTCACGTCCATCGAGTTGGTGATGCCATCCAGCCATCTCATCCTCTGTCGTCCCCTTCTCCTCCTGCCCCCAATCCTTCCCAGCATCAGAGTCTTTTCCAATGAGTCAACTCTTCGCATGAGGTGGCCAAAGTACTGGAGTTTCAGCTTTAGCATCATTCCTTCCAAAGAAATCCCAGGGCTGATCTCCTTCAGAATAGACTGGTTGGATCTCCTTGCAGTCCAAGGGACTCTCAAGAGTCTTCTCCAACACCACAGTTCAAAAGCATCAATTCTTTGGCACTCAGCCTTCTTCACAGTCGAACTCTCACATCCATACATGACCACAGGAAAAACCATAGCCTTGACTAGACGGACCTTTGTTGGCAAAGTAATGTCTCTGGTTTTGAATATGCTATCTAGGTTGGTCATAACTTTCCTTCCAAGGAGTAAGCGTCTTTTAATTTCATGGCTGCAGTCACCATCTGCAGTGATTTTGGAGCCCAAAAAATAAAGTCTGACACTGTTTCCCCATCTATTTCCCATGAAGTGATGGGACACCAGATGCCATGATCTTAGTTTTCTGAATGTTGAGCTTTAAGCCAACTTTTTCACTCTCCACTTTCACTTTCATCAAGAGGCTTTTGAGTTCCTCTTCACTTTCTGCCATAAGGGTGGTGTCATCTGCATATCTGAGGCTGTTGATATTTCTCCTGGCAATCTTGATTCCAGTTTGTGCTTCTTCCAGCACAGCGTTTCTCATAATGTACTCTGCATATAAGTTAAATAAGCAGGGTGACGGATTACAGCCTTGACGTACTCCTTTTCCTATTTGGAACCAGTCTGTTGTTCCATGTCCAGTTCTAACTATTGCTTCCTGACCTGCATACAAATTTCTCAAGAGGCAGGACAGGTGGTCTGGTATTCCCATCTCTTGAAGAATTTTCCACAGTTTATTGTGATCCACACAGTCAAAGGCTTTGCATAGTCAATAAAGCAGAAATAGATGTTTTTCTGGAACTCTCTTGCTTTTTTGATGATCCAGCGGATGTTGGCAATTTGATCTCTGGTTCCTCTGCCTTTTCCAAAACCAGCTTGAACATCTGGAAGTTCACGGTTCACATATTGCTGAAGCTTGGCTTGGAGAATTTTGGGCATTACCTTACTAGCGTGTGAGATGAGTGAAATTGTGTGGTAGTTTGAGTGGTTACTAATTCCATCATAAAGTGGTTACTGAAAATTCTTGCCTTCAGTGACAGTTATAGAAAAATAGTTTTTCAGTTTTTCTGACTTAAAAAAAAAAACCAGTGGGAAATTATTAATCACAATGATGATTGGGTTTGCCTTGTTAAGAAGATGAGTACTGAGCTTAGAATTTCTGTGTCATCACTGAATCCTCAATTGTGTCAGTTCTAAATTTATTGATGTGTGATGGATCATTTAATGACAATAAATCCTGTCCCCCTGACCCCTCCCCTTCCCCCACTTCCCAAGAGGCACTCTCTTTTTCTGGACTATGTTTTTCTCCAGATGTATGCCCAGGAGTAGGATTGCTGGGCATATGGTAGATCTGTTTTTAGTTTTTTAAGGGACCGCTAGACTGTTCTCCATCGGAGACGGCAATGGCACCCCACTCCAGTACTCTTGCCTAGAAAATCCCATGGACAGAGGAGCCTGGTAGGCTGCAGTCCATGGAGTCGCTAAGAATTGGACACGACTGATCGACTTCACTTTCACCTTTCACTTTCATGCATTGGAGAAGGAAATGGCAACCCACTCCAGTGTTCTTGCCTGGAGAATCCCAGGGACGGGGGAGCCTGGTGGGCTGCCGTCTCTGGGGTCACAAAGAGTCTGACACGACTGAAGCAACTTAGCTGCAGCAGACTGTTCTCCGTAGTGGCTGTACCAGTTTACATTCCCATCAACCTGTAGGAGGGTTCTCTTCTCTGCACTCCTTCTCCAGCATTTATTGTTTGTAGATTTTTTTTTTTTTAATGTTAACCATTCTGATCAATAGGAGGTGATATCTCGTTGCAATTTTGATTTACATTTCTCTAATAATTAGTGATGTTGAACATCTTTTCATGTGCCTCTTGGCCATCTGGTCTTCCTTGGAGCAATGTCTATTTAGGTCTTCTGCTCATTTCTTGGTTGGGTTGTTTGTTTTGATGATACTACGCCTCATGAGCGGTTTGTAAATTTTTGAAATTAAACCCTTGTTGATCACATCATTTACAAGTATTTTCTCCCAATCTGTGGGTTGCATTTTTATTTTGTTTATGCGTGGAGGCACTCCCTTTTTTTAATGTGACTTTGGGGCTCATTTCCTCCAGAGGTGGTATTCATTTCTCCTCTCCGTTGAATTTGGACTGGCTTTGTCTGACCAACAGAATGTGGTGAAAGTGAGGTGGTTTGCGTTTGTAAGCCTTGGTCTTCATGGTCTTGCAGTGAAGCACCAAGAGAGATGACTCTCTGTCGGCCTGAGGCAGTGGATCTAACCTACAGGAGACTGTGCAGTTGTATAAAGCATATAGTGTAAGATTATATGATAACCATGATGCTTCTATAAAGAACCACTCCAGTCAGCTCAAATGGAGCAGAATAGCAACTGCAGCCCTCACCAACTGCCAAACACATGAGGGAGGCTGACTTAGACTGCCCACCAGCCACCCAGCCAGCTGTGCAGGTGAACAAAAAGCAGACCAGCAGAGAAACTGCCCGAGCAACTTACAAAAGTGTGAGAGATAATAAGTTGTTTTTGGAAGACACTAAGGTTTTAGGGTGATTTTGTTATGTAGTAATAGATAAGTGATACAACTTATCAAACCTTTTCACCTGTAATTGTGATAATAAGAGCTCATTTGCTTAAGGAATTCCTAGTAATTTACCTGCAATTTTTTTTCTATTGTTCCTCAGGCAGAGAGACAGGCTCCGTGGGTAAGGAAAGCTGTTTACTTTCTTTTTCTTCTTTCTTTATTTTTACTACTTTTAAAATTGAAGTATAGTTAATTGACAGTTTGTTTCAGGTATACAGCAAAGTAATTTAGATATATGTATATATATTCTTTTTCTTTATAGATTCTTTTCCTTTATAGATTATTACAAGATATTGAATATAGTTCTCTCAGGTGACTTAGTAGCCTCCTACCACATGGTTCTTGCCTGGAGAATCCCGTGGATAGAGGACCCTGGTGGGCTACAGTCCATGGGGTTGCTCAGCAGCTTTCACTCACTCACCACAGGGTTGCCTATTCTCATTTCAGTAGCACAATATATAGGACAGCTCTTAAATATAGTCAGTAACCTTTTCTCCTTGTGGCATGAGGAAATGATATCTCCTACCCAAATACCAGAGAGACATTTCAGAGATTATTCTTCGGATCACTCATTTTAAGAATAAAGTAACTTTCACCCTGAGTAAGCTAATGTCAGATCATGAATACATTTTGATTTAAATTGTAAAATGAATCAGAGATAATTTGTTTCAGTCAGCCAATATATCATTAAAAAATATTTCCATTCCAAGTGTTACTTTATAAGACAAAGTAAAGCCAATGGGAAGAAAGGAAAGCAAACCAGAGTTACATTATTGCTTCTGATGAGGTAAACCCTGTGCAGAGGAATTATCCAGGAGCAGGTGTTCTCTGATTGACAGGTGGGGGTCGGGTTTTTGAAAGGGAAAAAACCTTATGAGGTGAGGAAGGGTACTGCAGTAAAACATGGTTTGTCTGAAACCCATGCATTTGACCATCAGTGAGGGACGTCTTTCCATCATGCCTGCCATCAGCTGCATCTACCTAAAGGGAGAATACCCAAACTTGGAGAATACCCTAAACCTTTATACTCTGTCCATAACAATGCAGTGACTATGCTTTAAAAAATAATCTATGTGACTTGAAGATTTTTCATAAACTCTCTCCTCCTCTAGCCAGAATTCTTCTAGCTAATTCTGTGATGCTATTTGCAAATCCCAGTGTCCCAGGTATCTGACACTGACTCTGCAGCAGGTTTCTTTGTGAAACTTAGAGGAGGGAAACCCAAGAGGAAGTGCAGGGTGGTATACATGACAGTTATTTGGCACTTCTCACATTGTAATTCCTGCTTCTTTCATGAACAGGCACTGAAAAAGTCGTCACTTTGAGGGACTACCTTTCAGTCTTCCACACAAGGAGCCATGTATGTTAACTGCATAACTGTAGATTATAGTAGATTTCAGCTGTCCTACAGGAATCTATAGGTTAATGTTTATCTGAAGTAATAAAGACTTTAGTTGTTTTACATAATATGTAAGGGGACTGATCAGAGTTTGTTTATATCAAACAGTAAAATGTCATAGATTATTTTCAACTTTTATTACTACATATATTGATATCAGGGTTTTTTCTTGGAACTGTCTCTCCCCTTAATTGTTTGGTTGCCATTTTAGGGAGATTTAACCCTGATGCTGGGAGGGATTGGGGGCAGGAGGAGAAGGGGACAACAGAGGATGAGATGGCTGGATGGCATCACCGACTTGATGGACATGAGTTTGAGTGAACTCTGGGAGTTGGTGATGGACAGGGAGGCCTGGCGTGTTGCAATTCATGGGGTCGCAAAGAGTCGGACATGAGTGAGCGACTGAACTGAACTGAACCTAAATTTATCCTTTTTTTCCACCTAGTCATTTCTGTTTTCTCTGTTGGAAGTTGAAACATATAACATCATACACAATAAATTAATTTTTTTCTTTTCTCTCCTCCTTTTCCAAACATTTCTTCCCTTTAAAACTCAGTACCTCTGGTCATTATCTCATGGTTTTATCTGGCATGGCTACTTTAGCTAATTAAAGTGGTTATTTATATAATAAGTATCATAGTTATCTTTACTATGTAACCTTGAATTAAATACTTTACACAGTTTGCACAAATATTTCTACAGAGTAGAAAAGAACACAATAGAGATTCCCAGATGATATAACAGACTGAACACATTTGTCTGATTTTATTCCCTCCTGATAACCTGTGAAAACTACAGTAACATGATTTAAAATAAAAAATAAACTCAGCAGGGCCAGGTACAATAGGAGAGGAGGCCAATAGTTTTGCAAATCAGAAAGCAGATGGACAGAAGGCATCTTTAAAAATGCAGGAAACCAAATTCTAAGCCCGGACTAGAGAAAGCTGGGAACCAACCTGATTTCCTTGCATAGTCGATCCTCAGAAGGCAATGCAGGGGCTTCTGGAAGACGAGGTTTGAAGTGAGGAGCAGGGTGAGGAGGTCTGGTGGGAACTGTTTTGGAGGTGGGTAGATCTCATGCCTTGCTGCCGCTTCATCCTGGGAGCCAGCCCCTTGTCCAGCCCTGCAGAGCATGGGAGGTTTCTTCCCTGCAGAGGGGAAACTGAGGCTGTCTGGTCTAGGGGTGGGAGTGCCAGACAATGCTAAGGGTGGGATTTATTGTTGTTCAGTTGCTCAGTCATGTCTGACTCTTTGAGACCCAGTGGACCGCAGCACACCAGGCTTCCCTGTCCTTCATCATCTCTTGGAGCTGATGAGGCTACTGTGTCAAAACAGGGAAATTAAGCATTTGTGCTCTGGATGACGATTCCTTTCAACATTTTTCCCATTTAACTCTCAGTACAAGAAGTCAGCTGTTGACCTTCTAGACAGGAGAGAGAGAGAAAAGTATTCCAGCTGGAAACTGATCAGCCCTAGAGGAAAGACCTGGGGGCTTCCCTTGTAGCTCAGTCAATAAAGAATCTGCCTGCAATGCAGGAGACCTGGGTTCAATTCCTGGGTCAGGAAGATCCCCTGGAGAAGGAAATGGCAACCCACTCCAGTATTCTTGCCTCGAGAATCCCCATGGACAGAGGAGCCTGGCAGGCTAGTCCATGAGATTGCAAGAGTCAGACACAGCTTAGCGACTAAACCACCACCAACAGAGGAAAGACCTAAACCTACTAACATCAAAAGTTCCCCAACAAACAACCTAGCCAGATCATTTTACATTGAAGGGCAGTATGGATAAGCCTAAACCAAACCTTTAAGACTTCCAATCAGCTTTCTGTCTCCTCATATTAAACATAAGTAGACCATCAAGGATTGCCAGATATCTGCAGGATGTTATGAACTTTGAAGATAGAAGCTAAAATGATCCAACAGGTTAAAATGCAGCTTGGGGAAATCAGAAGCAATGCAAAGAAAAGAAAACAATGAACAAAATACTAAAAGATCATTAATATCCTCAGAGAGTTAAAAGAAGACACCACATTTTGAAAACAAATGCTACTAGGCAAAAGCGAACAAATGGAACAAACACTGGAAACCCAAGCGCTTTCAAAGAACAAAGCCCAATTTTTAAGAATTAAAAGCATAATAGCAGAAATGATATTAGTGTTGGAATTAGAAATGTTGGTAAAGTTGAATAAATTTTCTGAAAAATACAGAAAAAAAGACAAGAGGAAGGAAGCACCAAAAAATAGTTTCAGAAAATTTTCCTAGAATCGAAGAATGTGAATTTTGACTGAATGGGCCTACTTGATATCCAGCTTCACTGATCACAGTGATCCATATCAAAGGATACCACACTAAAATTTCAAAATAGGAAGATTCTACAAGTTTCAAAAAAGGAAAAACAAGTGCATCCAAGGAATCAGGGATCAGGATTATTTCCAACTTCTCACCTGCATCACTGGAAGCTGAAAGACAATGGAAGAAGGACTCACAATTCCGCAGCAGAGTTACTTCCAGCCCAGAATGCATTGTCAGCCAAAACATCAACCAGGCATAGAATAAAGACATTTTCAGACATGAAAGTTCTGAAGAATCTTATCTCCCATGCACTGTTTGTCAGGAAGCTCCTGGAGACCCTGTTTCACCCAAGCAAGGCAGGGAGTGAGCCAAGAAAGAAAGAGGAAGACCTGGTAGACAGTGCTCAGAGCTGGGTCATAGGAGCTGGTGACGCGAATCCTCAGGATAGATGGAAACGGGGATATCTGCACACCAGGTGAGGAGGGAGACCCGTCCTGACTGGAGCACTGTGACTCAAGAAGTAGACAGGGTCCCTTGTGCTGCTGTTTTCTCCTCATGAACTTGTTAGAAGCTCCATCCCACCAAGACGAGGGAGTACACCAAGTGAGACCAGGAGACCTGAAATCTAGACTTGGAGACAGGCTAAGGCTGGTCAAGGATGACAGCAAAGGGAGAGCGGAGAGCTCCATGAGGGAGATCTAAAGACAAAACCAAATCTCCAGGTAGATAAATATAGATATAAATCTGTGAGTAAAATGTTTTAAAAGGCTTTTGGGAGATGTCGAAGGAATGAATAAGAAACTAAACAAACCAACTAAGCAAATGAAAAGCAAAGGCAGTTATTAATGTCAGGAAAAAGTAAAGATTATACAACACTGAATATATTTCAACAAAAATTATACTATAATGATACAGGATGGATGGGAGGCTGTGAAGCAGATGGATGGTGGTGAAAACTGAACCCTTAAGAAACATAAAGAAAGTCAGGTGATAATGTCTAAAAACAGGGGAAGCAAAGATAGCATAATTTTATATTTAGTATTTGCTATATAGTATTTAGGAGTGAAGTATCATGATACTTGCAACTTACTTTTTAAGAATTTATCTGAAGTGTATGTATATTGTTTAGTCACTGAGTCGTGTCCAACTCTTTTGCGACCCATGGACTGTACCTCGCCAGGCTCCTCTGTCCATGGGGTTTCCCAGGCAAGAGCACTGGATGGGCTGCCGTTTCCTTCTCCAGGGGATCTTCCTGACGCAGGGATCAAACCCGTGTCTCCAGCATTGGCAGGCGGACTGATTACCACAGAGCCACCTGGAAAGCCCAAAGTGTATGTATTTTTATATTACACACACACGCATATATATTTATCTGACATTTCTGATAATAAAAAATTAGGGATAAAAGTCTATGATGTAGAAAATGATGATGTATAAACACGGGAAGCAATAGCTCAGAGTGGAGCTCCCTGAAGATGGAGACTAGGGCTGTGGTGAGGAGTAGGTCAAGGGACTAGTGTTTTTTTATGAGACTTTTTGTGAGACTTTTTTTATGTTACTTCTTGACTCTCTATGCTATGAGCCAGCCTCACTTGGATAAAAGTAACATTTTATTAGAAAGGAAAGGAAAAAAGGACTCACAGTCCACTTGCTTCTACCCCTGCTAGTTTTGTGATCATGGGTAAGTTCTTATCCATGGGAGACTGCAGGCTTCCAAACTATTATATGAAAAAAGTTCAACTAGACCCTCTGCTTCAAGTCAAAACTGCTGACTCTCTCATCAGACACAAACTTATTTGTTTATTTAAACTTTGTATTTCTTCATTACTTTTAATTTTGTATGTCTAAAGATCTAAAACTTTTTCCAGATTATTCAGATTTCATTGAATAGAAAAGTAATTCTTAATAAGCATGACAAAAAGGATTTAGCTGTTTGTCACCAAAATGCGCACTTAGACTTGAGTTTATCCTCTTCACCGGCAACAAGAAACCTGGTCTTCCGAGATTCCTAGTCTCTGACATGGAAAAAAAATATGGAGCGTGTGGAATAAATATAGCTCAAATGTAGAATCACTTGGGGAATAATTTGGACTTACATAGTTAAACGAAAAATCTCCAAAGTCATATTCGCCAGAATTACATCCAAGAACAACGTTTTATTTAGCAACTAACTGAGATGAATAGCAGCTTCAGTAGCTCTAAGCAAAGGCTCTATTCATCAAATTTAAGGACACAGGCAAAGGAAATTGATTCATTTCTGGACCTGATTGAGTTTCCACAGTTAGATGCATTGGAGGGAGACAGGGTGTGAATGCTTCAATTCTGTGGTTGTTGCCTGCATGTAATCTGGTCTGGAACACCCCACCCTGTGTCCTCAAGTCTAAGCAGGCTCCCCACATGGACAAGGCTCTTATCTCCATGCCACTTGTAGAACAATCAATGCGATCTTTAATAAATACTTGTGATCTTTCACCAGAATTCCAGCTTTCTCTCTGGAGATGCCTGTGTGCCTGAAATAGAAGAAGCATGAAACATTGGAAACCTGGTGGAAGGGAGGGCTCAGCGTGGTGCCCTGTGCTGTCGGTGGTCTATCTACGCCTGTTAAATCAATGGAAAGTCTCATGTTAAATTTGTCACCTTTGACACAGTTCTAAGATTTATTTTCACCTTCTCCCCATCATCCTGAGAGTCTGCTTGGAAGCCAGAAGGCTCTTCTCCTGTGACATGTTATCACTGCCACTTCCATAGTTCTTTCGAGGTGCTTTGAGTCACCCTGGCTCGGTGTCCCAGCTCACATCTGCAGGGTAAGGCCTGTGGAGGCAGGCACCATGCGTTTCCTTCACCCCTCGAGAGGCACGTGGCAGACACTTGGAAATATTTGTTAGAGGAGCAAGCTTGGTTCTGGTTTTCTACTCTCACCACCTGTGACGTTTGTTTGATGTCAGGATGCTAGTTCCTTAGGCAACATGGTAACTTGGGGTTGTAAGTCTTGCCCCTGGAGTCAAAAGACCCTGGGTTTGAGCCTCAGTTTGGCCTATTAACTGTGAAACTTCAGACAGTTTATCAAACTCTCTGAACCTCTGTCTTAATCTCTATAAAGGAGGTGATAATAACACCTTCACAAGATTTTAGTGAGAGTTAAATTATATGTATATATGAGTGTGTGTGTATATATACAACTATATATCCACACACACACACACACACATATATATAACCTAGGACCTCATAAGTACACAATAATGTTAAATCTCTTCTGTGCACTGATCACATTACTAATGTGTAGTGTCGAATTCCTTGAAAGTAGTAATAAGGGGCTGCAAATTATTTGTAATAGTTCAAAAAGACTAAGGATTGTTGCATTTACTTATAATGACAATGTTAAGCTTTTTGGGTATCTACTCATTGACTCTGGCTAGTCAGCAATCTTTCTCAGTACATACATGTCTCAGATTAATTAAAATGAGAGAATGAACTATTCCTATATATAACAGTATAAAAACTCAGCATATGGAGTTTATGAGGTGTCCTTGGTTACTCGCAACTACTGTGGATCCCAGGATATTCAGAAGCATGTGTTTCGGATCTAGCCCTCAACTCAAAAATTTATAATGAGCTTACAGAATTTGGGGGACTGACGTGTTTGTTGCTGGGCACTTCAAGTGTGTTTAGTAATAAAACTAAACCAGTTTCACCGTAGTAAGAACACTGCTGACTAGACTGAGCTGTTGTAATTTTTCTTGAAACTCATAGCAACCACATATGTCTAGTTCATGTGACAGGATGTTATTGCAAATTACTAAATAGTGGATAATGCGTAATTTTACCACAGGCTTTTATTACTAGATGGTCAGAATCTAACATTGGCATGAAATGACTATGGCATTGTAAAGCAAAGTAGAGTTATAATGCAAATTGAGAAACCCTATAAACCCTCAGCTCTCTTCTATTTTACCCTTTAAAATGTTTCAAGAAATTATCAGCTAGTATACTTTGGAGAGATAGTGTAGAGATATAAAATCAGAGAAAAGAGACTGTTTACTAACCTCATAAATATGTTATAAAAATCCTAATGATTTCATCAGACTACCCTTGTTTATTACCAAAGTGTTATCTAATTCCTATGGGACTGCTTATAGTATGAGAGAAAGAGAGAGAGAAGAAAGAGACCTTTTGATCTTTGGGTGATATTTCCTAACTCCTTTAGTATGTGGATGATTTTTACGTTATTTTTGTATTGTTACATCAAATTTCCCATTATCCTGCTCTGAACTAGACTGAAGCCAGATTGAAATTTGGGAGAGGATATTTTTTACTAACAGGGCAATTAAACATTAAGCCATTGCAACTGTCTAAGTCCTGTTTATATTTCCTTAAGCTAAAGATGTTTTAACTCCTCTATCCCATATTTTTTAATCATTACTCTGTTGAAAATATTGTGAAAATCTGCTCCACAGAATCCTGATAAACCACAAGTAACGATGTGTCATTTGTGCCTGTTGGGCATTCACACCACTCACATTTCTCACTTGTCCATAAAGAAATTGTGAGATATAATTTATCTTCCTCCCCTTGGATCAATTCTGTGATAAGACTTGATATCCTAAATAAAATTTTAAGATGCTGCCTACTTATTTACATAAGAATTATCTATTTTAATTCTTTTCCTGGAAAATATGAAATACTTAGAACTTTGTTAGTACATTTACAGTAATTTTGGATCTTATAAAAGTATGAAAGGAAGCTTTCGGTTTTCTTACCAAGTGTATAGTTTAATGACTGTTACCTCAATAACAATCATAACAAGCATTTTTATCCCTGTTACATAATATAAATACGTAATGAAGAATATCTCATTTTGTTTCTACAATAACCCTATGAAGTAAGTGATGTAAATATTATCAGCCTTATGTTATAGATAAACAAGGCTCCAAAAACTGAGACTAGAGGGAGTTTGCTCTTGTCCATAGTGAAGTGGCTAACAAGTACTAAAATCACGACTCACTCTCTGGTCCTCTTCCTCCTACTTCTGTATTTCTTTTCCCCTTTTGAAAAAAAGGAGGTGAAATTCACGTAGCATGAAATTAACAATTTTAATGTATATGATTAAGTTACATTTAGTCCATCCACAATACTGTGCAATCATTACCTCTGTCTAGTTTCAAGACATTTTCATCAACCCAAAAGGAACTCTGTACCCATTAAGCTAGCAACCACCAGCCCCTGGAAACCACTAATATGGTTTGTGTCTCTGTGGATTTACCTATACTGGATATTTCATATAAATGAAATCATATAATATGTGACCTTTTGTGTCTGACTTTTTTTACTCAGCATTAATGTTTTTGAGGTTCATCCACATTGTACTTCATATCTTTTTATGTATGCGTAATATTCCACATTTTCCTTGCAATGTAATTTCTTTACTCACTAATGAGTGTTTGACTTGTTCCCACTTTTTGCTTTTTATTAACAGTAGTGCTGAGAACACTCACACATTTGTTCATATAATGCTAATTACTGCTAGTGGATATTGGATTGTTTCCATTTGGGGGCCATAATGAATAATGCTGCTATGAACATTCATGTACAGATTTTTTGTGTGAGCATATGTTTTGAATTCTCTCATGTATATATCTAGGAGTGGAAATGCTGGGTCATGTGATACTTCTGTATTAAACTTTTTAAGGAACTGTCACACTGTATTCCACAGTGGCTGTACCATTTTATATTCCCACCAAAAATGTATGAAGGTTCTAATTTATCCACATCCTCACTGATGCTTTTTAGCTTGTTTTTTTAAAAATTGTAGCCATCCTAGTGAGTGGTATCTCATGGAATCAACAGTTTTTACTTCCATTTTCCTAATAACTAATAATGTTGAGCATTTTTTCACATACTTGTTGGCCCTTTACATATCCTCTTTGCAGGAATTTGTTTGTTGAATTCTTTGCCCATTTTTTAAAAAGTATTTATTTCCTTGGCTGTGCCCAGTCTTAGTTATGGCTCTTGGGATCTTTAGTTGGGGTATGTGAGAACCCTGGCCCCCTGCATTGGAAGCACAGAATCGTAGCCACTGGACCACCAGGAAAGTCCCAATTCTTTGGCCATTTTTAATTTGAGTTGCTTCTGTACTTAATAAGTTACGCTCTTCCCCCTAATATTCCACTCATGCTCCTTTGGAAAATTTACCTTCCTGATCCCTTAGTGTGTCATTATATACAGAAAATACAGTTACAGATTCTTGAGATATTTTCATGTGTGTGTGTGTATGTGATCAGGGGTCATCCTTATCTAGGAATAGGATACAAAGTTCTCCATAGGTGATGGAATTGATAACCTAACGTGAAGACTGAGCTCATCCATTTGTCAGTTACCATGGTGCTATCCCAGCTTCCCTCGTGGCTCAGACAGTGAAGAATCCACCTGCAGTGTGGGAGACCTGGGTTCGATCCCTGGGTTGGGAAGATCCCTTGGGGGAGGGCATGGCAACCCACTCCAGTATTTTTGCCTAGAGAATCCCATGGACAGAGGAGCCTGGTGGGCTACAGTCCATGGGGTCACAAAGAGTCAGACATGACTGAGCGACTAAGCACAGCGCATGGTGCTGCCCTCAGGCTGGGGTGCCCCTCAGAGAAGGAGCCAGGGTCAATGGCAGATTTGGGAACATGGGCTTCTACTTGGCTTGGACCAGGGAGAGGAGGAGTTGCCTGTTTTGCTGCCTTGTGTCAGGGATAACGTGGAGCCTGCTCTGGAGTGAAAGGTCAGGATGGGGTGGCCATCGGGGTAGGAGTGAAGGGAGAAAACCATACACTTTTTGTGGCTGTAGCGGCCTCTTGGGCCAAGGGCATTTTCATGGTTGGACACTCGCCCAGGGGATTCATAATGTTTATGCTATTTGTATTTTCTGTGACTACTGCCTTTGTGTCTGTCTTGGTACAGGGAGCAGCTCTTTGTAGAAGTGCCACCTGTTCTAGTTGTGCTAAGGGGAACACAAGCAGAGGTTCTATGAAGATTTGGACCAATGTTTTGAAGGACAGGCAGCTCTGAGAGCCAAGTGAGATGTGGCTGCCATGGAAGAAAGGCTGAGAAGATACCAGTGGGAGGGAGGGGCTTGGGAGCCAGGCTTCCAGCAGGCTTCCTCTGGGGCCTCTCCTTAACACACCTCAGTGTTTATCCCTCACAAAAGCCTGTGTTCTGCAAATGTGACTGAATAATACTGTGAGATATTAATTTACAGACTTTTCTCATAGTTCCCCCTTTCATCTCCCCCCTTTAAATCAAATGGTTGGCTCTGCTCCATAATCTCAGGAGAGAGAGGTGACTGGCCAAAAAGCAGACTCAGGCCATAAATTACATTCTGTGTGTGTTCTGAAAGCCCAAATAGGGAAGCATAGGAGATTCTGGGTTTGAACACAATGATTGGGTAAAGGGGGCTTTCCTTTTATCTTCAAACTTGAAGAAAGGTCCTCCTGGGTTGGTGTAGGGATGGGGCGGGCTAAGGTGGGTACATGGACATGAACAGAGAGGAGTGTGGGTCCCAGAGCAGAGGGGCCTGAGCCTGCTTTCCAGGGTAGCCTGGGAGGCCCCAGGGAGGGAAAGATCATGTGGGTTGTGCTAGGCTGAATGCGTGCATGTGTGAATGCTCACTCGTGTCTTACTCTCTGTGACCCCATGGAGTGTAGACCGCCAGGCTCCTCTGTCCATGGGATTTCCCAGGCAAAAATACTGAAGTGGGTTGCCATTTCCTTCTGAAGGGGATCTTCCCAACTCAAAGATTGAACCCCTGCTTCTGGCATTGGCAGGTGGGTTCTTTACCACTGAGCTGCCTGGGAAGCCCCCACTAGACTGAATCAGATCAGATCAGTCACTCAGTCGTGTCTGACTCTTTGCGACCCCATGAATCGCAGCACACCAGGCCTCCCTGTCCATCACCAACTCCTGGAGTTCACTCAGACTCACGTCCATCGAGTCAGTGATGCCATCCAGCCATCTCATCCTCTGTCGTCCCCTTCTCCTCCTGCCCCCAATCCCTCCCAGCATCAGAGTCTTTCCCAATGAGTCAACTCTTCGCATGAGGTGGCCAAAGTACTGGAGTTTCAGCTTTAGCATCATTCCTTCCAAAGAAACCCCAGGGCTGATCTCCTTCAGAATGGACTGGTTGGATCTCCTTGCAGTCCAAGGGACTCTCAAGAGTCTTCTCCAACACCACAGTTCAAAAGCATCAATTCTTCAGCGCTCAGCTTTCTTCACAGTCCAACTCTCACATCCATACATGACCACAGGAAAAACCATGGCCTTGACTAGACAAACCTTTGTTGACAAAGTAATGTCTCTGCTTTTGAATATGCTATCTAGGTTGGTCATAATGTCCGCCTTCTAATCCCAGAATCTGTGAATGTGTTACTTTACATGGCAAAAAGGGACATTGCAGGTAAGATTCAGTTAAGGATCTTGAGATGGGGAAAAGGAGCCTGGTGCACCCAGGTGTGTGCAATGTGATGACAGGAGCCTTAGGCGAGGGAGGCACGTGAGCGCAATGGGTTGCGAAGATCCTCCAAGCCGGCTTTGAAAATGGAGGTAAAGGCCGCAAGCCGAGGAGTGCCTGAGGCCCCCAGAAGTCGGCAAAAGCAAGAAAACAGACTCTCGCTTGGAGCTTTCAGGAAGAACCAGACCCACGGACACCTTGATTTTGCTCATTTGGCTTCTGACCTCCAGAACTGTAAGGTAATACTTGCCCTTTGTTTTAAGCCACGGAGCGTGTGGCCATTTGTTACAGCAGCCCTTGGGAACTAAGAGTGGGGTGTCTCCTGCAACCCGCATGGGGCGCCGGCTGCATCAGGACGCCGACAGGAGGGCTTAAAGAGCCACATGCAGGGGCAGGGGGAACCCAGCGGATAGTGTGGGCTGGGAACTGGGGACCTGGTGGGCTCCTAATCCCGTGCCCTGGCATGACAGCACCCCAGGATTTCCTATCACAGTCCTAGGGAAGGCTGGAAGCTCTGTCCAAGTGACATTGAATTTCTGTCACTCAGCCTAAGTGAGCACTTAAAATACAAAGAAAGGAAGTGATTATTCTTCAACACAGAGCTTTGGATCTGAAGTTCTTCCTCTCCACATGATGTTTCATTTCAAGTTTAGGGGATGGGCAACCATTGTGCACCACATACTTTGTATATGCATGTTTAGTTCATTTTCACAGCCCAGTGAGGTAAGGACACCTCACCATCAACTTAATTTGTTCCTGAAAATATGACAGAGGGTTTAGGGAATGGGAGAGACTACATTTCATTATTTTAAAATGAGTTCCAGGCTTGTCCAAAAAATACAATCAGTTTGCTCCAAATAGCACTGAGCAATAACTCTACTGTCATTCATTCATTTTTAAAAAAATTATTGAACTATAGTTGATTTACAATGTTTTAGGTGTATAGCAAAGTGATTCAGTTGTACGTATTCAGTTTTCAGATTTTTTTCCATTATAGGTTACTATACAATACTGAATATAGTTCCCTGTGCTATACAGGAGGTCTTTATTGGTTATCTGTTTTATATGGAGTAGTGTATATCTGTTAATCCAAAATTCCTAATTTATCCCTCCCCACCTTTCCCCGTTGGTACCCATAAGTTTGTTTTCTGTCTGTGAATCTATTTCTGTTTTGTAAGTAAGTTCATTCCTATCATTTTTTTAGATTCCACGTATAAATGATATCATGTGATGTTTGTCCTCTGACTTGGTATGATAATCTCTAGGTCCAACCATGACCTAGTAATGCTGCAAATGCATTACTTCATTCTTCTTTATGGCTGAGTAATATTCTGTTGTATACATATTGCGCACTTTCTTTGTCCATTTATGTATCGACGGCCGTGTCCTGGCTACTGTGAATAGTGAAGCTGTAAACACTGGGCTGCAACAGTCTTTTCGAAGTAGTTCAGTTGACTCTAGTCCCTCAGTCGTGTCTGACTGTTTGTGACCCTATGGATGCAGCATGCCAGGTTTCCCTGTCCATCACCAACTCCTGGAGCTTGCTCAAACTCATGTCCATCTTTTCCACATATATGCCCAGGAGTGGGATGGCAGGATCGTATGGTAACTCTGTTTTTAGTTTTCTAAAGAGCCTCTGTAGTGTTCTGCATAGTGGCTGCCCTACTCAACAGTGTGGGAGGGTGCCCTTTTCTCTGCATCCTCTCATTCACTCTTTCAACCGGTGCTTACTGTTTGCATGTAACTGTGATTCTTTTCATGATCCCTGTATTAGTTTTCTCAGGTTACTCTACCAAAGTACCATAACTGGGTGGCTTGAAGTAAAAGAAATTTCTTCTCTCATGGTTCAGTTCTGTTGAGTTCAGTAGCTCAGGTGTGTCCAACTCTTTGTGACCCCATGGGCAGCAGCCTTCCAGGCTTCCCTGTCCATCACCAACTCCCAGAACTTGCTCAAACTCATGTGCACTGAGTCAGTGACGCCATCCAACCATCTTACCCTCTGTCACCCTCTTCTCCTCCTGCCTTCAATCTTTCCCAGCGTCAGGGTCTTTTCCGGTGAGTCTATTCTTCCCATCAGGTGGCCAGAGTATTGGAGTTTCAGCTTCAGCATCAGTCCTTCCAATGAATATTCAGGACTGACTTCCTTGAGGATTCACTGGTTTGATCTCCCTGCAGTCCAAGGGACTCTCAAGAGTCTTCTCCAACACCACAATTCAAAAGCATCAATTCTTCAGCGCTCAGCTTTCTTTATGGTCCAATTCTCACATCCATACATGACTGCTGGAAAAATCATAGCCTTAACTAGATGGACCTTTGTTGGCAAAGTAATGTCTCTGTTTTTTATTATGCTGTCTACGTTGGTCACAGCTTTTCTTCCAAGGAGCAAGTTGTCTTTTAATTTCATGGCTGCAGTCACCATCTGCAGTGATTTTGGATCCCCCAAAATTAAAGTCTCTGTTTCCACTGTTTCTCCATCTATTTGCCATGAAGTGATGGCACCAGATGCCATGATTTTAGTTTTTTTAATGTTGAGTTTTAAGCCAATTTTTTCGCTCTACTCTTTCACTCATGGTTCAGGGGCCAGAAATCTGAAGCCAAAGTGTCAGCAGGGTCATGCTCCCTTCAGAGGCCTTCAGAATCCTTCCTTTTCTCTTCTAGCTCCTGGTGATTCCTGGTTTCTCTTGACTTCTGACAGCGTAGCTCCAATCTCTGCCTCCATCTTCCTGTGGCTGTCTTCCTGTGTGTCATTGTCGCCACACAGCCTGCTTACAGGGACATCGATCATAGGATTTAGGACCTAAACATCTATTTCTGCTTTATTGACTATGCCAAAGCCTTTGACTGTGTGGATCACAATAAACTGTGGAAAATTCTGAAAGAGATGGGAATACCAGACCACCTGACCTGCCTCTTGAGAAACCTATATGCAGGTCAGGAAGCAACAGTTAGAACTAGACATGGAACAACAGACTGGTTCCAAATAGGAAAAGGAGTACGTCAAGGCTGTATATTGTCACCCTGCTTATTTAACTTATATGCAGAGTACATCATGAGAAATGCTGGGCTGGAAGAAGCACAAGCTGGAATCAAGATTGCCGGGAGAAATATCAACAACCTCAGATATGCAGATGACACCACCCTTATGGCAGAAAGTGAAGAGGAACTAAAAAGTCTCTTGATGAAAGTGAAAGTGGAGAGTGAAAAAGTTGGCTTAAAGCTCAACATTCAGAAAACTAAGATCATGGCATCTGGTGTCCCATCACTTCATGGGAAATAGATGGGGAAACAGTGGAAACAGTGTCAGACTTTATTTTGGGGGGCTCCAAAATCACTGCAGATGGTGATTGCAGCCATGAAATTAAAAGACACTTACTCCTTGGAAGGAAAGTTATGACCAACCTAGATAGCATATTCAAAAGCAGAGACATTACTTTGCCAACAAAGGTCCGTCTAGTCAAGGCTATGGTTTTTCCAGTGGTCACATGTGGATGTGAGAGTTGGACTGTGAAGAAAGCTGAGCGCTGAAGAATTGATGCTTCTGAACTGTGGTGTTGGACAAGACTCTTGAGAGTCCCTTGGACTGCAAGGACATCCAACCAGTCCATCCTAAAGGAGATCAGTCCTGGGTGTTCATTGGAAGGACTGATACTGAAGCTGAAACTACAATACTTTGGCCACCTCATGCGAAGAGTTGACTCATTGGAAAAGACTCTGATGCTGGGAGGGATTGGGGCAGGGGGAGAAGGGGACAACAGAGCATGAGATGGCTGGATGGCATCACCGACTCGATGGACATGAATTTGAGTGAACTCTGGGAGTTGGTGATGGACAGGGAGGCCTGGTATGCTACGATTCATGAAGTCTCAAAGAGTCAGACATGACTGAGCGACTGAACTGAACTGAACTTATCCAATGTGACCTTATCTTAAATACTTACATATGCAAAGAACTTGTTTACAAATAAGATCACATTGTGAGCTTTCAAGTAGACATGAATTTCAGGAGACACTATTCAACCCATTGCAACCTCCCACCCCCTCCCACACCACCATCACTTCTATGCTCTTGCCAAGGCATGATCAAGAGTTAGTTTATTTTTTTACTTTTTCTTAAATGTGATATATTCCTGTTACATCTATCTGTCACTTATATCATTGGCCACCTGCCTTGTACATCACTTCATTTTCTTGACTTGCCTCAGTGCCTCTGAAGGAATCTGCCAGATACCTTTGTACAGCATGCACATCATCACTGGGCTGTGTACATGTTATGAGGAGGTACCCCCTCTTTCGTCTTGGCATTGCATGGATTTTACAGCGTGCTTGGTCAGAAATGGTGCTCATCTGCATGTTTGTTGGAGGAGGGAATGCTGTATGTGAGAGAGAGACAAATTGTATCTCCTCTGCTAATTGGATGTGCTAATCTACTTTAGAAGTTTCACTCTCCTTTCTGGCTGCTGCAAGGACTTACCCATTTGTTCCTTTTATCACCTGGTAGCCTCTGCTGGTACCCCTGCTGATAGGTTAGCCTGATTCATCCCTCCACCTAGTAGCTATTGCTGCTCTGTGGATCCTGTAACAAAGAGCGTGTGAGCTGCTCATTAGTCATAATTGGAACCTTCTAGAGCCCCGGTGCACTTTCAGATGTACAGCACCTCATGAATGTGTAGAGAAGCTGCCTTGACACCCACCAGGTGAGGTTACTGCTCAGATTCTGTGCAGGATCGGCACAGTGCCTTGTAAAATGGCCTGGTTTCTATAGAATGGAAATAGTCTAATGAAGTTCACACCCCGTGAAGAGTACAGATGTGCTCCATGAAAAGAAAGTATGGATAATTTATGAACCAAGTCTAGGAAAAATTATGGATCATTAAAACCAGCTTGCCTCAATCTAAGCTTTCAAGACTCACAAGTTGAGAGTAGTGAGTGTTGAACTTTCCAACTAGGCACACTTCAACCATTTCAAATTCTACTCTTTGGGGGAAATTATTCCTAGAAATCTCTCTCCTAACTTACCTTGTCATCTAGAGAAACCCTAATAATTATTCCTGTTTCTTATATCTCTCCTTTTGCCCACCATTACTTTTGGTTATAAAGGGATATCCTGAATATTACTTTGGATTGGCCACAAAGTTCATTCAGGTTTTTCCATGAAAACCTAAGTGAACTTTCTAGTCAACCCAATATAACACATATTGCATTTCAGTCCAGACAAAGAGATAAAGATAATGTGTTTCAGCCCATAGAAAATCAAATGAGTTGTCTAACTTCCTTTCATTTTCCTCATGATAACAAATGGCAACATTGAAGGGGTGGGGATCACTTCTGGTCTTTCATGTCTCATCTCTCCTTGATCCTGCGACTTTATGAGGATTCAAACACCAAATGATGTTGTCTCCTGTCATTGCTTCCATTTACCACTCCACCACATTTTGCTGCTGCTGCTAAGTCACATCAGTCATGTCCGACTCTGTGCAACCCCATAGATGGCAGCCCACCAGGCTCCCCCGTCCCTGGGATTTTCCAGGCAAGAACACTGGAGTGGGTTGCCATTTCCTTCTCCACCACATTTTACATTATATTATATTGCTAAGCCTAAGCTAATTTCCCCAGCCCTGGCATTCTGTTCCTTCAGAGAAGTGAGAGGAATTCCCTGTGCTTTGTCCTCACTCTTTTCTTTCCTCATTAGACCTCCATCTACCCTGGCCTACCATATTCCCCTGCTACCCCAGTACCATAACATCCAGCTGTGCAGGGTCTCTCTCTTGAGTGTATATATTTGCTCAGCTTTGACTCAGAATTCTATCTGTGAATTTGGCGTGTTTAATAAATGAAACTCTCCCATTGTTCCAGGATCTGATGTAGCTTATATTATTTCCAAAGTATATTTTTCATGTGGAATTCATGAAAGCCATGGAATTCAAAATTCATTTGATTACTCGTTCAGATTATTCGAGGTTTTGCTAAGACTGGCCAAGTTCCTGCTTCTTTCCTCTGTGTTGGTTAGATCACATCATGTTTTATACTAAGATTTCTCTGCACCATTATTACACTCAATGGACTTCATTTAGAATGTCGTGGCATCACTCTGGTGTGAGATATGAGTGCCTTCTGCCAGTCCACAGACGTGTGCTGTCATTACCTATTAAAAAGAAAATGGACCACATATTTCTTGCTGTGCTTATGAGGCCTTAATGGGAATTATTAGACCAGAGGGAAGATTTGTAAGAGATAATGGTAATGTGATCATTTTATCGATCTTTCTATTTGAAGGAAGGAATCTCTTAATTTTACTTGCTCCATTGGAAGAACTGTTGATGAAGGTAAAGTTCATTGTGTCCCGAGGGCTGTGTGAGGGCCACGTGGGGGTCTCAGACAGAGACCCTCTTCTTCAGGAAAGATATAGAAGTATAAATAGGTATGGATGGGGAAATAATTTAGTTAACTTGTGCACGGCATTATAAAAGAGAGTGAGCTCTGTGTACCTAGGGCAAAGACAGCACTCCTGATACAGGGGGCCGAGGTGGATTCAAACTCTCCTGGTCTTCCAGCTTCATCTTCTGCCCCTGCCGCGGTCTCTGAACACCTGCTGGCTTTGACCCTTCAGGTTTTGTTTCTGACACGCCTCCATGTGGTGGGACCTTGGGGATAATTCATTCATTCACTTGTATATGCATTTATGTGCACCCTTGTTCATTCATTCACTCACTAAAGCATCCACTCATTTGACAGTGACTCAGCAGTATTTGATGAGAGCCTCTGTGTGCTTTGTGGCATGGCAGGTACTGAGCACTGTATACAGATAAAGGTTAGTCATAATCCCTGTCCTCCAGAAACTTACTGCTTTCTTTGAGAGAGAAATCTAGCATATATTTTTGAGTTTAGTGCAATATGTTGTAGTTCAGAGTTTCAGCACCAAAAACATGACCCAGGCCATGGGAGGGGGACAGGAAAATGAGCAAAGGGGTCAATGTCCGATTTTCCTAACCATATGTGAAACGCTGAAGAATTTTCTGATATACGTTTACATGGGTAAACGAATCAAACAGGGTTTGCCAATGAGAGAAAGCCTTGTGCGCAGCGGTTCATTTAGAAAGGACTATGTACTGGCTCAGGTGCCTAAACTGTAGGAAGGGCTGAGGATACGGCTCAGGGCACAGACGGATTTCATTTATAACTCTAGTCATTTTACATAAAGTTGAAGGCAGTTATTTTTATTTATTTTTTGATTAACATCCAAATAATTCACATATTTAACCAAGTATATTTCTCTTAAACACTTTGCACCAGTTACATATCCAAATTCCCAGACAATTTTTCCCCACACTTTGAACTTTTTGTTTTGTATTGGGGTGTAGCCAGTTAACAGTGTTGTGATAGTTTCAGGTGAGCAGCAAAGAAACTCAGCCATGCATATACGTGTATCCATTCTCCCCCAAACACCCCTCCCATCCAGGCTGGCACACACCATTGCACAGAGTTCCATATGCTCTACAGTAAGTCCTTGTTGGTTATCCATTTTAAATACAGCACTGTGTACACAACCATCCCAAACTCCCTAACTATCCCTTCTCCCCAGCACCCACAAGTTTGTTTTCTAAGTCTGTGAGTCTCTTTCTGTTTTGTAAGTAAGCTCATTTGTATTATTTCTTTTTAGATTCCACATATAAAGGATATCATACAATATTTTTTCCTTCTCTAACTTCCTTCACTCAGTATGACACTCTCTAGGTCCGTCCTTGTTGCTGCAAATGACATTATTTCATTCTTTTAATGGCTGAGTAATGTTTCATTGTATATATATACTACCTTTTCTTTATCCATTCCTTTGTTGATAGACATTTAGGTTGCTTTCACTTCTTGGCTGTTGTAAATAGTGCTGCAATGAACACTGGGGTGCATGTATCCTTTTGGATCATGTTTTTCTCTGGATATATGCCCAGGAGTAAGATTGCAAGGTCATAAGATAGCTCTACCCCATTTGGTAGCTCTATTTTTAGTTTTTTAAGGAACCTCCATACTGTTCTCCAGGTTATACCGATTTACATTCCCACCAACAATGTAGGAGGGTTCTCTTCTCTCCACACCCTCTCCAGCAGTTATTGGTCCCACAAACAATTTTAAATGAGAAGAACAAACCTACTATATAAAGATATAATGATGCCATAACAAACACTTATATCGCACTTCCTATGTGCCAGGCCCTATTGTAAGCACAGTACAGTACTTACCGTTGGTTCCCCAGGTGGCACAGTGGTAAAATATTTGCCTGCCAATACAGGCGACATAGGAAATGTGGGTTCAATCCCTGGGTCAGGAAGATACCCTGGAGTAGGAGATGGCAACGTGCTCCAGTATTCTTGCCTGGAGAATCCCAAGGACAGAGGCAGGCTACAGTCCATGGGATCACAAAGAGTCAGGTACGACTGAGCACACATATTTTATATACATATAATTCATATAGTCCTCAAAACAACTTTATCAGATAAATTTTTATCAACCCACTTTTTGAAATGAAAAATTGAGCCCTTTGGATTTATGCATTTAATAAGTTGTATAGATTAGATTTCAACCTAGTCATCCAGACTCCAGAGTTCATGCTCTTAACCATTATACTTCTACTACCTCTCAATATAAAAACTATTAGAAAGGTATATTCTAAAACTAGCATCATGCTTAAGAGGGAATCACTGTTACTATCATTATTTAATAATATTTTGGTGACACTAAACAATGCAACTACATATGAGAAAGAAATCATAAATATGAAACATTGTGAAGCAGGAGATAAAATAATTATTTGTAGATACTATGATTCTACACCTGGAAAACAATGAGAAAATCAGCAGAAAAACTGCTGCAAATAATAAGGGAATTCAGACCATCAACTTGTTATAAAATGAAATTAGATATTTAGTCACTGTCATATGTAAAAACTATATAGATGGAAGATATAATTGAAGAAAAGCCCCATTTGCAATAGTAAGAAAGCTAAAACTCTTTAAGATAAACCAAACAAAATTTATGCAAGATGCACATAAAGAAAACTTTAAGACACAAAGACACAGGAAAAGACATGAGGAAATAGAAAGGCATGCCATATTCTTGGGTAGGTTGTCTAAATACCATAAAGGTGTTTATTCAGTTATCTTAATTTAAAGATTAACTTTAACTTAGTAAAATTCCAAAAGCTAATTTTATAGTTCATATAGAAAACATAAAAGCAAATATAAGATTGGCTTAACATCCAAAAAACCAATGTAACACACTGTATCAATAGAAAAAAGGTCAAAATCACATGATCATCTCAGTGGATCCGAAAAAAATCATTCATGGTAAAAAAACAAACGAAAAACTCTGAAAGGGGCTTCTCTGGTGATCAGTGGTTAAGAGTCCACCTTGCAATGCAGGGGACACTGGTTTGATCCTTGGTCTGGGAAAACCCCACATGCCACAGAGCAACTAAGCCCGTGCACTGCAACAACTGAGCCCGTGTGCCACGACTGAGCCCATGTGCCACGATTACTGAAGCCTGTGCACCTTGAGCCTGCTCCATAACAAGAGGAGCACTGCAATGAGAAGCTCACACACCACAACAAAGAGTAGCCCCTGTTCGCTGTAACTAGAAAAAAGCCCACACTTAGCAACAAAGACCCAGCGGCAGCCATAAAAAGTTAAATAAATAAAATTATGTATCTTTAAAAGAGTTTTTAAAAAGCCCTGAAAAACTTGGAAAGGGAAGGAAGTTGATCAAACAGAGGCCATCTATGAAAAATTCCAGCTAACCTAGTGAAAGACTGACTACTTTCCCTCCATGATCAGAAAAAAAGACAAGGATGGTCACTCTCACTCCTCCTATTCAATATTGTCCGGGAGGTTCTAGCCAAGGCAACCAGGCAAGAGAAAGAAAGAAAAGGCATCCAGATAGGAAAGTCAAAAGTAAAACTGTCTCTATTAGCAAATGACATAATCTTGTATAGAAAATCCTAAGGAATCAGAATAACTGTTAGAACTAATAAATTTTTTAAGCTATTAGAATTAACTAAGTTCAGCAACAAGGTGGCAAGGTACCAGATCAACATAAAAAATCAATTGTATTTCTATACATAGCAATGAATAATGCAAAAGTGTAATTAAGAAAACAATTCCACTTGTAAATGCATTAAAAAGAATAAATACTTAGAAATAAATTTAACAGAAGAAGTGTAAGACTTATAAATGAAAACTATAAGAAATTGTTGAATGAAATTAAAGACAAATAAATGGAAAAAAGATCTCATGTTTCTATATCGGATGACCTAATATTACTAAATTACAGTACTCCCCAAACTGATCTACAGATTCAACAATCCCTACCAAAACTTCCCAGGTAGTTCAGATGGTAAAGAATCCGCCTGCAATGCAGGAGACCCTAACTTGATTCCTAGATCAGGAAGTTCCGCTGGAGAAGGGATAGGCTCCCCACTCCAGTATTCTTGGCCCTCCTTGGTGGCTCAGACAGTTAAGAATTCACCTGCAATGTGGGAGACCTGGGTTTGATCCCCGGGTTGGGAAGATCCCCTGGAGGAGGGCATGGAAACCCATTCCAATGTTCTTGCCTGGAGACTCCCCATGGACAGAGGAGCCTGGCGGGTTACAGTCCATGGGGTTGCAAAGAGTCAGACATGACTGAGTGACTTAAGCACACACACACCAAAACTTCAGGTGGCTTTTTTGCAGGATTTGACAGGCTGATCTTCAAACTCATATGGAAATTCAAGAGGCCCAGAATAGCAAAGAAAAAAAAAATCTCGAAAAAGAATAGTGAAGTTTGAAGATTCATACTTACTGCAAAACTTAAAACATAGCTGCAATAATTAAGACGGTAGCCCAGATGGTAAAGCGTCTGTGTACAATGTGGGAGACCCAGGTTCGATCCCTGGGTTGGGAAGATCCCCTAGAGAAGGAAATGGCAACCCACTCCAGTATTCATGCCTGGAAAGGTCCATGGACCGAGGAGCCTGGTGGGCTACAGTCCATGGGGTCGCAAAGAGTCGGACATGACTGAGTGACTTCACTCACTTCACTAATACTAGCATAAGGATAGATATATAAATCTGTGGAATAAAATTGAGAGTTCAGAAATAAACATTTATGGTCAGCTGATTGTCCACAAGGATGCCAAGACTGTTCAATAGTTAAAGAATAATCTTGGACATGTGGTGCTCAGAAATTGGATTTCTACATGCAAAAGAATGAAGTTGGACCCCTATCTCACATCAAACACAAGATAACTCAAGATAGATCAGAGACTTAAATGTAAGAGTTAACTAGATAACTTAGAAGGAAAAAAAATGAGTAAATCTTTATGACTTTGATCACAAAATGACACTAAAAGCCCAATGACAAAAGGGACAATTGATAAATTGGTCAAAGGTAAAAACTTTTGTGCTTCACGCGGATCAGCAGTAGCTCTCTCTTGAGTCCCCCATTCTGCAAACTCTAGCCACCTTGGACTCCCTGGAATCTTGACTCTGTCTCCTCTACACAGAGGGTCTGCTGGTCTCCCCTGGTTTCTTCCTCCCTGAGCTGTGTCCTGGAAGCTATCTCAAGGCAGTAGGCTGGGAGAGTTAAAGAGCTTGTCTCATTTGTGTTTGACCTCTCAGGATCACTGTCCTTCATGGCCTGATGTTACTGTTTTGGCAATGATTGTCATATATTTTGTTCAGTTTCTCAGTTCTTTTGGACAGGAGGGTAAATGCAGTCCCTGTTTTCCCATCTTGGCTGGAAATTGAAGTTCAATATAATTTTTAGGGAAAAAAATAGAATGTATTCATGATCTCAGGATAGGGAAAGATGTCTTAAGCATTAAACATTGCTCACACAAAATTAACATTTTATATTTAATATTAAGACCCCATAAAGAGAGTGAATATGTAAGTCACAGAAGGGAGGATGATATCTGTAGTGCATATAATTGACAACTCATAAATAGACTATATGAGAAGAAAAAAATCCCCTGCAGATTAAGATCTAAAAAATATAACTCAAGATAAAGACATGCAAAAGCCATCTGTAGGCACCACACAAAAGAGAAATAGCCAATGACCATAGTGGCTGTTAATACAGTGATGTTAACTCATTAGAAATCTGGGAAATGCAAATTAACATCAAAATGTCATGGGATTCTCCAGGCAAGAATACTGGAATGGATTGCTGCGTCCTCCTCCAGGGGATCTTCCTGACTCAGGGATCAAACCAGTGTCTCTTATGTCTCCTACATTGGCAGACAGGTTCTGTACCATTAATGCCACCTGGAAAGCCCCCCAAACTGCCACCAGTTGGACAAACATTTTAAAATCTAACAACTCCAAGTGTTAACAAGACGTGGTATACAAAGAACCCCTTTCCATTTCTTGTGGGAATACAAATTAATGTAACTATTTTGGAAAACAGTTTGGTACTTTCTAGTAAAGTTTAAAATATATAAACCCTATGATCCACCAAAGTCACCCATGGGTCTACACCATACAGAACCTCACACATACATGTAACAGCATACAGGTCCAAGAATGTTCATAGGGGCATTTTTCATAATAACCAAATAATGAAAACAACAATAAGAGTATATTCTTACAATATGCAGCATTAAAAATGAATGAGCTGTGTCACACAACAATGTGGCTAAACTTTACAAATATAATTTTGAGCAAAAAGAGCAAGATTCTAAAGAAAGGAACAGTATGATTCTATTCATCAAGTTCCAAAACATGTGAAATGAAGTATATTATTTAGATATGCACTCTTAGGTAGTAAAACTATAAAGAAAAAAGCTAAATATTTCCCTTAAAAAGTAACTCATATCCTCCAATTAAAATAAATTTAAAAAATAAAGTAACTCATATCAAAGTGAATATTACATGAAATAATACGTGAAAAACAATCCACGATTTGTCACAGTCTATGCTTAATAAATTTTAGTTGAAAGTATTTATCTTGAAACTCCATCCTTTTTCTGGCAACAGAAAAAGGCTGTGAATCTGAGTGTGTTAAGTTAACCAGTTGTGAATCTGGTTGTGAATCTGAGTGTGTTAAGTTAACCAGTTAATTCTGAGTGTCCTAATGATCAAGAAAGTAACCAGCTACTTAGCCTACTTCTTACCGACTTTGAATGGCATATTTTTCTCCTGAGGCATTTCTTTTTGTGTGAAATATATATATTCTCAATCATAGTTATTGACTTCATATCTAGCTTTTTCTTACAGTCATAGACAGAGAATATAAGAGAATAGCTTCAGCCAAAGAAGTAAATGTGCATTTAAGGGTTCAGCCCAAACATCAGCATAATTATCTTGAAAGTGACTGGAATCGAGTTGCAAGAGAAAGGATGAGGTCTGTGGTAAAGATGGCACATTAACTCTTCTGACAACACAGTCTCTATGTGGATAGTGTTGTGATTCATAAACATTTAGAGATAAAAATATAATCAGCCTTGATTTTTAGCAGGGGTTGAATAAGGAAACTAGCAGCATAATTTTGGAACTGCCAACTGTCCTTAGAGCCAAGTGTCTCAACACTGTGGAAGTGGGAAGGTGAACAAGACAAGCAACTGAACAATTAACCGTTTCTGTCTGCATGCTGTGTGTCAATTGCTGAGCCATACATATTAACTGGAGTTACCTCCACGAAACCAAAATGTAGTGGAAATAAATCTTAAACAATTTTTAAAAGGCATTGTACATAATAAGATAAAACATATAGAGAGCGCTTGTTGCTGCTGCTGCTGCTGCTAAGTCGCTTCAGTCGTGTCCGACTCTGTGTGACCCCATAGACAGCAGCCCACCAGGCTCCCCTGTCCCTGGGATTCTCCAGGCAAGAACAGTGGAATGGGCTGCCATTTCCTTCTCCAATGCATGAATGTGAAAAGCGAAAGTGAAGTCGCTCAGTCGTGTCCCACTCTTCGAGACCCCATGGACTGCAGCCTACCAGGCTCCTCTGTCCATGGGATTTTCTAGGCAAAAGTACTAGAATGGGGTGCCATTGCCTTTTCCAAGAGAGTGCTTTCTATGCTCTAAATATATTTTTTTTCCAGGACTAACACATTGAATGCTCATAACAACACCAGGGATTTACAGATGAGGTCTATGGGGAGCAGAGAGTAGAGGGGCCTGTGCTACCCACTTTCACAAATATGTATCCAGAAATGAGAAGACGGATGGAACCAACAATCAGATCACAAATAAAATAGCATCTACAAAAATGAAATGAAACATTGCTAAATGTGCATGTGTTATCTGAGCCATTTTTACCAAGAAAAAAAAAATCATTTTGAAAATGCTTGCCCTTGTCTTACAAAGCATTTTGGGGGTTAGCCTTGTAAAGAACCCAGGGAAATCTGTAAGGCATGTGACCAGTAGAGAATCTTGAAGGTGACGGAAGAGTAGTGATGGATGTATGGAAGAAGTTTTCTGGAATGCTTGGCTGCCTCTGCTGGCTCCAAGACAAACATTTATTTTGAGGAAACAAATTGTGAGAAATGCTGCTGTTTGAAGACATTGGCTTATGGAGCACACATTTAACTTTGAAATCTATACTTAAACTATTAGGTTGCTGCCAAATAAAATACTTGTCTACCTAAACATATGTTTCAGTTGAAAATGCTTGTCAGTGTAGACAGACAAGAAGGAAATGCCCAGAACATGGTCAAACTTAGCAATATTTTAAAAAGCCAAATTGTTAAGCACTGAATTCTTAGAATATTAATTTTCCAAACAATGTTTCAGTGTCACTTGTCAATTACTGTGTTATAAAAATGAACTAAGAATGCATAGCCTTTTAAAAAGTTCTATTTAAGAACCCAGCAGTCTTGTCAATGAAAAAAATGATTTTTTTTCCTTTGAGAGTCAAGAATCTTGTCATTTTTCTGTAATTCCTTTTTTTTTTCTTTAAAAGAAGAATTAAACATAGTCTGTCAGAATCCTCAAAAAGCATATCTGCTTGTTCTAAAATATTTTCCTGTATTATTTTTACTTCAGAGGGATCTAGATCACTCTCTCATATATATATATATATATACACATATATTTATATATATGATAAATGTATATTATACATTTTTTTGCATAATTCTTTACAGTTTAAAAAGAGCAGTTCAAAACTTTTGGACTCAGTGGGAGAAAGTGAGGGTGAGATGATTTGAGAGAATAGCTTTGAAACATTACCATATGTAAAACAGATGATCAGTGCAAGGTTGATGGATGCATGGAGCAAGGTACCCAAAGCCAGTGCTCGGGGACAACCCAGAGGGATAGGGTGGGGAGGGAGGTGGAAAGGGGGTTCAGGATGTGGGCGGACACATGTATACCTGTGACTGATTCATGTTGATATATGGCAAAAAAAAAATCACAATATTGTAATTATCCTCCAATTAAATTAATTAATTAAAAAATAAAAAGAGTAGTTCAGAACATCATAGCTTATACCATCCAGAAAATGGCATGTTGAACTTGCCAAATCTTTGTCCAGTGCAGTGTCCTCTGTGCTGATGGCTTCATCTTGGAACCTTCAACTGGTTTTCAATTATCTTAATTGTGAGTTGATTTCAGACTTGAACTTGAGCATATTGGGTCAGGATGCTCTCATAAAAACATCCTTCTGACTCTATGGAATATGACTGCAGGGCCCCCCAAGGAGATGGTGTTCTGGGCCTTGGAGAGGAAGCAGTCAGCCAGACAATCGTTATTGTCATGAATGGAGAAAAAGGTCACCAGGGCTCCCAGTTTATTTGTACAGACAGTTCATTTGCTCAGGCGGCTCTCCTGATCTAGGATCCCTTTCCTCAGTTCCTCTTTCCCTGCCTGAATGCAGGGGAAAATTTTATGGCTCATCTCATTTGTGAAACTTTGCTTGATCTTCTCCTCACCTAAAGTGGTGGCTTCCTCTTCTGATCTGTTATGCCACGCACTGGTTCCAGGTCCTAAGAACTAGAGAGGGAAAGCTGAGTTCTTGAAAGATTTCCCCAGTATAAGATTCTTAAAGACACTGGCACTGCAATTTACACTCTTTTGGTTTTCCCCACAGCAACTTCCAGGCTTCTCTGGTAAAGAATCTTCCTGCAATGCAAGAGATGTGCATTGCAATGTTCAATCTCTGGGTCAGGAAGATCCCCTGGAGGAGGGCAGAGCCACCCCCTCCAGTATTCTTGCCCTGGACAGAGGAGCCTGGTGGGCTATACAGTCCATGGGGTCAACAAAAAGTCAGACGCAACTGAAGTGACTTAGCACACATGCACACACAACAACTTCCATAATGTCTTTATTTTAAAGAGAAGTTTTCTGGTTCCAAAAAGGAAGCTGAGAATAGGTTGTTGTTATTATTTTAACTGAGAGGCTCTTACACAGTGAACAGAAACTCACCAAAAATAATGCAATAATAATAAGCCTCCGTGTCATCATCTGACCCACTAACTCAGAGGAGGGCAAGGGTGGGCAGTAGTCCACACAGGAGAGGGTAGGCTGAGGGAGCAGACAAGCTTCCAGGGTTCCCATAGACATTCATAAGAGCCTCTGTGGGACTATGCGTCCTGTTTCCTCAGGCTGGCTGGTGGGGCGGAAGGCCTCAGGGCCCCTTCACTTCTGAGGCTACCTGTAGGCCATCCTGGCTCCTAGAGACTGTTGTTGAGCACTCAGGGAATTCACCACGCACTAGGACCCACCAACCCTCAGAATGTGAATCAACCATAGCATATGTTCCTAATTTCAAACAGATGCATGGCAATATGCTTGCCTCATCCTGATTATAATTTAAAGCCTACAGGCTTCAACTGAGGTGACAAACTGGTCACCAAAGGAAGATTGTATTAGAACCAGGTAGCATTTGCTGGAAGAATTTCATAGGAGATTGTCCTAAACATCCCTACCAATAGTTGCTTGCACACAGTAGGTGCTCATTAGATATTTGTAGCTGTTACTTTGTAAGTAGGTAACTTCTATTGGGCTTGTCTCTTCTTAGAGATTCTTTGAAAAATGAAGAATAAAGTATGAGGGGACAAGTGGCTGCAAAGGAGATAATGAAGGGAAAATATGAGTTTCTGAAGGGCCAGTTCCCCTTGTCTAATTTTTGCTCTTTTCCTTTACTTACCAAGAATTATTTTTTAAAAAGAGCAGCCGTTTTTCACACATTGGGTATTCATTAAATCTTTATGGGACTAAACTGTGTTTTAAACTGCATGAAGCCTTTGCAAATAATAGCTGATTTCCCTGCAAATGGAAAGGATATATTTAGAGACTTTCCTGGGAGAATGAATCGGCCCCTGGGGATTTGTAATGGACTGTCGAGCCTTCCACCTTGAGGTCAGTAGGTCAAATCCAAATCAGGTCTGGGGTGGCTGACAAGCATTGTTTGAGTGACAGCTGTCGGGTGACCAGGATGAGAAGAGCTGGAGGGTTGGGCTGCATTCAAGTGAAGTGAACAGGTGCTGTCTGTGATCTTGGCAGAGGACGGAGGACAGGAGAGTGGTTGGAAGATAGACTGAGCTCCGTGCCTCAGCCCCAAAGGCCATCTTCGACCTGGCCAAGTGAGGAGCATGCCTTCCCAGGATGGTTGCGACAGGAGGAAAGCCGAGGAGATGACATGTACAAAACTGCCAAGGCCTCAGAAAAACAGAGGCATTCATGCAGCTTTGTGGGAAGAGTTGACTTGTCGGGGCTAAGCTCTAACGCATCTTCTCCTCCTGTATCTTCCTCCTCACACTTCAGCTTTCTGAAGGTAGCTGGCACTGTTTTCTAAAACTGAGTAAGGACAAACAAGTGAAGGTGCAAAGGGATCAATTGGAAGAGGGCAGTGATTCAAGTAAATGGTGTGAGTTTCTCAAATACATTCTTCACCCCACACGCCTTAGATTCATGGCATCCAGGGGGTGGGGGTAGAAAATGGGTAGTGCAGAGGGAGGGCAGAATTGGAGAGTTGCTTACGAAAGAGCTTAGAGTAGACAGCTACATTAGTGCCATCCTCTTTTTTGACCATGGAAGAAACTGCGGCTCAGGGCAGTTTGGAATAGGTCACTGTGTAACGTTTAAGTCACCAGCAGCGAAGGTGACTTCAGCTGATATTAATAGTGAATGGATGTATTTGAAAGGATACTGAGTAGCTCATAGCATCTTGTGGGAACCAGGTGGGAAGAGGTAGGAGCAAGGGGGACCAAGTGTGGCCAGAGGTTGATGAGGCAGGAGCCTTCTCCAATATCTTGGGTGCTCTTTGGGGAAGCCCTTTTCACAGTGTTCACCACTGAGCCACAGGTTACGCCAGGGAATGTCCCCACTCCAGGCACAAAACTGGCATCCTCTTGTTTAACTCTCCCCCCATATTTCATCTATGAGAGAAGCCTTCTCTGACCACTAGATTTAACATAGTGACACTCTCCACCTACTGCTCTCATCTTGCCTCTCATCCTTTCTGTCCTGCTCTCCATAACACTTCTTCCCATCTGACAATTACTTATTTATTATTTATTCTGTCTCTACCCCCTACAAAGTCATCTTCATGGGGATCTGGACTTTTTTGGGTTCATCTTGCTTTAAGGCCCCCACAGCCCCTTTCTGAGGAGATAGAATGCCCACCAGAAGCTGCTTGTTCCCTTAGGAGTGGGGAGCCTCCTTGGGACCCCAGGTCTGGGCAAGTTGCAAAGCTCCTCTTTGGGAACGTCATAGGGGTTGGAGGTGGGGTGGGAGGTGGGTAGTCTCCTTTCAGAGGTTCCCCTCTTTTGCCTGCACTCCCAAGTCCTCAGTTAGGTGGCTCCCCCCTTCCGAAAGAATGGAGGGATGGCGTTTTCAGAACGAATGTGAATGAACAGATGTAAAAGTAGGGAAAAGCACTGCTAGAGGCAGAGTCCCTGTGCAGTTTGGATGCCACGTTTTCAGCCAGGTGTTTAACAGCAGGGTAGAGGCATCTGTCCACTAATCTGGCTAAATATACAAAGATCCTTCCTGGGTCCAGCCTCCTTTTTCCTTTTTTTCCTCCCCTTTTTTCACCTGCAGTCCCTCCCACCCCCATTCATTTCCCAGGAAAATAAATCTCTGGGAGGAGGCCAGGAGAGTGGATCTCAGAGAACCTTTCTGAATAAATGTCTGTATTAATGAATTATTAACTCAGTCACCCATGACCTTAAACCTGGAAGAGGGAGCATGGAGGGCAGAGAGGAGAGCTGCTGAATTCTTTATTGGAGTCCTGTCAAAGGCAACCGACCATTTGTTCCCCTCCTCCATTAGGAAAAAAAAATTTTTATATAAAAGGCAAACTTTAAAACTGTATGTCAAACGAAATCAGATAGGGAGTCCCCGGGAAAGAATTCTCTTTTTGCTTTTCTGCCCCTTCTTGCCTCTCCCTCTCTGCCCTTTCCCCATCCCCACCCACCAGTTCCCCCTCCAAGCTTAAGGGTCCAATGGCTTCCCAAGGATAATTTTCTGGGGGAAAAAAAATGCTCGAGAAAATGATGAATTTGGGTAGTTAATTTATCGATCCTGGCTCCTCTTCCCACTTGTTTTATTTTAGAGGTCATTAATCAATGAAGAAAAACACCACCGTGTCCCCCGTTTGCATTTAATACACTCACGCTCCTTATTTATTCCTCTGGAACAAATTCCCAGCAAATATTCACCCATCGATTTGGGAGCGATGGATTTTTATAAAGGTTTGATCGCTTCCTAAGTGATCGAAGTGATTTGTTTCATTGGTCTTCTAAATAATGAAGACCAGGGGTGCGGATTTGAGGGGGTGCAGGCCGGTGGGCTCACTTTTTTAAAACTTCCCAGACATGACAGGGTGGTCTGAGACAAAGAAGTCCGCGGAAAACGGCCCGGAGAGCCTGCTGTCCCCGGGTAGCAGCAAGTAGGCAGCGACGGTGCGCCCCGGGGTGGGACTGCGCTGACCCTCTGCCCCAGCTAAGCCCCTGCCGACCTCGCGCAGATCACGGTGGGAGCTAGGGCCCCGCCCCACCTCACGGGCCTGCTGGGGAGGCTCGGATCCCTGCGACCCTTCCCTCGAGAGCTTTTCGTGCGCTCCTGGACTTCCCGACCTTCTGAGCGCCCCCTTTAACGTTAACCCACTCCTTTAGCTAACCCTTGGTTCCCTAAGACCTTTGGGCCCTGGGTCCCTTTGTCTCAAGACGCGAGCACGCTGGGGCCGCTGCGGGTGGAGGGTGGTACTCAAATCTGGCAGGTCAGGAATACCGCAGGGGAGAGGAGAAGGAGAAATGGGCTCGGCTAGTTTCTACTTCTCCCCGTGCCCCCAACCCCCGCGCAGCAAGAGGAGCCAAATCTCCCCCCATGGTGTCCCAGTACACATCTGGCGTCAGTCCTTCCGGACTAGTGTGGTCAGGAAGATGCACTTTGTGTCTCACTGACTGGGGTTTGAATCTGCCTCCATCACTCATTAATGTGACCTCAGGCAATCTACCTTACTAAGCCTCAGTGTCCCCATCTGTAATATGGGGTGAATGATAAAGCTTTCTCCGCGTGGTTGCAGGGCGGACTTGAAGCTTCTTCCCGCGCCTGGCCTGTCGAAAGCTCTCACAGACGGTCAGCTAGTCTTATTAGGAAGGGAACTCTCGGGCTTCCCAGAGTGTGGGCGGCAAGAGGCCTTGGGAGTAGTTGCCAGTAGTTGCCAGTTCCCAAATCCTGAGATTTTGAAGTGTGTTTGGAGGGCAGTTTTAGGAGGAGTTCTTCGGGACGGCTAGTTCTGGGGACCGAGCACTTGTTAAGTAGCGGGTTTGCTCAGAAACAAGGAGGCGGCAGGACCGCTGCTGCAGTGTCCGGGCGCGGAGCCTCGGTGCTGTCTTTGTTCCAGAGAACAGAGGAAAAGAATATGAGAAAGACAGTATGACTCTTCTCCCTTGGCCCAACGGAGGCTGCTCTTCGGCAGTCCGCGGGCAGATGAATTAAAGGGGCCTGGCCCTTCCCCCTCTCCTCCCGATGGAGTCGTTCAAAGTCGGTGGAGACTGAGTGACTCGCCTCGGGGGTCCACAGCACCGTGGGTTTTCCCTAGCGGTGTTTGCCTTAAACTTGGGTACTATCAATCTATTCAGGGATGACTGATGACCTTGTCACGGCGACGCCAGTCAAAATATTTTCGGTCCAACTCCGTACCAACCAGCACCGAGGCATCCTGCGTGAGACCGGACAGAGTCTAAACAGCGCGTTTCCCAGGCTCAGAAGAAATGAGTGGTGGGAAGACAAAAAGAAACAAGCGGAAATCAGGAAAGAATGGCTATTAATTGTTCAGAGTGGCAGGTGCTAAATAAATTGGTTTGTTTTTGCGGGGTGGGGGAGATGAATGTTATTTCTTCTCTGTGAGGTATGGACAGAACTCCGGTGATGGGAAAGCGCCCGAGCCGGTCCGGTGCCCTCTGCCTACCTGACTTCTGTGAATGCCTTATAGAGCTGGGGGTGGCGGGTGTCTAATCCTTGGATGTGAAACCATGCCTGGAAGGGCTGCCACGGTCTGAGGCGCGGGGAGGAGGTAAGATGGGGGTGGGGTTGCGCTCCCACCCCGTACCTCGAACACCAGGTTTTGGGGGGCGAGGGTCCCCTCCGGGGCAACCCCGGGCAGCCAAAGGCAAATAAGCCTCGCCTGTGTCCGGAGCACTTGTACCACCAGACGTAGCTCGGGATACTTGCCTTGCATGCCAAAAGGGAGAAGGAGCCAGCCTCCCAGGAAGAGCACTCGAGAGCGGGTGGGCTGAGGGCTGGGCCCTGTGAGACTCCACTGCAGCCTCCTTTCAGCCCCGCGGCCAGGCCTGAGTCCCGCCAGGACCGGTGCCCTTTAGAGACCCTCTCGGTCTCACGCCTTCCACCTCTCAAAGACAGCCTTCTCGATTGCCGACTGAATTTCATTCCAGCTTGCAACCCACCCCACCCCGGACTCCCCCTTCACGCCCACCTCCACCAAGATTTATGTTAGAGATTGCGTGGCGGGCTAGTCGACTCTGGCACCCAGCAGTACTCCTGAGAAAAACTGAGCCCGGCAAAAGCGCAAACCCACTGCCGGGACTTGGTCCCACTCGCCCGGCCGCGCGCGCTCGCCCGGATGCCGACACCCGAGCGAGTGCCGAGATGCGTTCCGGTTTCCGCGTTTCCACTGCTTCCAGGACCAGGGCAGTGAGCCGGCACCTAGAAAAGATATATCATGGGCAGAAAGAGACAACAGGCGAACCGGAGACGTCACGCCAAAAAAAAAAAAAAAAAAAGTGGGGGGTGGGAGGGCAGAGGGGGTATTTGTGCGAGAGAGGCGCAAGATCTGTGTGTGGATACACTCGAGTTAGAACTTCCTTCTTCCCTCTCCCCTCCCCTTGGTTCTTCTGGCCTGCCTCCCGCCTCCCCCCACCCCCATCTCTCCTCTCTCTCTTTCTCTCTCTCACACACACATGCACACACACTTGTATTTTGTGCTGTCGTAAAACCCACGTGTCCAGCCGGGAGGCTGCCAGAGCGTGGAGCGGAGGAGCCGGGACGCGGCAGCGGCCAAGAGCCCGCCGCCGCTGCTCGGTCCGGCGCCTTGGACCGCCCCGCACTCCCGCACTCGGAGTAACTGCTCTCACGCCGTCCGCAGGCCTCCACCACATCCCTGGCTTGTGGCCCCGGAGGGTCCCGGGGAGCCGGATCTCTAGCGCTTTGCTCCTGCGCTGCCCAGGGGCATGTAGCGTACCGGGGGCACATACTCTCCTGCACGCTCGCCAAGACAGACACACGCACGCACGCACAAACCCGCCAGGCAGCTCCGAGTTTTCCGGTAAGCGTGGCTCGTCTAGGGCTGAGGGTCTTGGGCCGCGGAAATAGGAGGCTGGAGGTCTCGCGCTGGGGGCGGGGGGGCGGTGGTGGGGCGAGACTGTCCCGCCTCCTGGCGCCGGAGGCCAGCGCGGCTCAGGCTCAGGCGCTGCGCCACTCGGGCTCGGGCTCGGGTCGGCTTCGAGCGCCGGCAGAGGGCGGGGGCTGAGTCCTGCCGCGGAATTCCGCGGGGAAGCGCCCTCTCGCCGGGCTTCGACAGCGCAGGGTGGGCGCTGGGCGCCTCGGGCCGGGAGGCAAGGCAGGGTGCACACAGCTACCCCCGCGCGACGCCGCGGCTTCAGAGTAAACTTTGCGCCCCAACCGAGTTGGGAAGAGGGAGCCGCCAAACTCGGCTGCCGCCGGCGGAGCCAAGGACTCAAACTCTTCGCTCCAGGGTCTTGGCTGAGGTCCTCCCCTCCCCTCTCGCACCAGGCCCTGAGTCCGGCTCACGCGCACCCATCTCTTTGCCCTCTGTCCCCAGCTTGAATCGTTGGACATGCTGAAGCCCGGAGACCCCGGCGGCTCGGCCTTCCTCAAAGTGGACCCAGCTTATCTGCAACACTGGCAGCAACTCTTCCCGCACGGGGGCGGAGGCCCGCTCAAGGGCGGCGGTGCCGCGGGTCCCCTGGGCGCACCACAGCCTCTCCAGCCACCGCCACCACCGGAGCGCGCTGAGCCCCAGCCAGACAGCCTGCGGCCGCGGCCGGCCTCGCTCTCCTCCGCCTCGTCCACTCCGGCTTCCTCCTCCACCTCGGCCTCCTCTGCCTCCTCCTGCGCTGCTGCTGCCGCCGCTGCCGCCGCCGCCGCGCTGGCCGGTCTCTCGGCCCTGCCGGTGGCGCAGCTGCCGGTGTTCGCGCCTCTGGCCACCGTCGCCGCGGAGCCTCTGCCCCCCAAGGACCTGTGCCTCGGCGCCACCTCGGGCCCGGGGCCCTCCAAGTGCGGAGGCAGTGGCGGGGACGGCCGGGGTGTCCCGCGCTTCCGCTGCAGCGCGGAGGAGCTGGACTATTACCTGTACGGCCAGCAGCGCATGGAGATCATCCCGCTCAACCAGCACACCAGCGACCCCAACAACCGTACGTAGCAGCAGCCCGCGCGCTCTCTTTCGGGGAGCTGGCTCCGTCGAGCGCGGGCGCCCGTCCAGGAGGCGCATCAGATGAAGGGGACCCCGGGTGGTTGGCTGTCCGGACCGCGGGCCTGCACCTCCCTGACCACTGTGACCAAAGTTTTCTGGATTAGAGAAGGAAGGAGAACGGCTAGAATGGCGGGGTGGCCCCCATGGGTGTCCTCTTCCCCCTACTCTCATTCCCTGCTTCCCAGTCCCGAGTCTTTAAACCCAGGTTTCCCGCGGACCGAGCAGTACAGATCGCCTCCCTGCCGCGGCATATTGCGCCCGGCGCCGGGCGGGTTCTAGCAGCGCGCGATGGGAGTGTCCCGGGACCGGCCTGGTCTGGCCTTCGGAGGGACAAGACAGGAACTCTCAGCGGTTCTAGGGAGCGTGGATACCAGGGCTGATTTCTCCTCCTCTCTATCTTACCTCTGGGGTTAACTGTGTCAGTTCATTTTCCTACCGTGGGGTTGTCCGGGGGACCAGCCGGGAGCTGCTGGCTGGCCGAACCTCTAGTAGGAGTTTTGGATGGCACTGGATCAGTCTCTCCCTGCAGGCAGGCATTATTCTTAAGTTTACTATTTATTTTAGGAAAGAAAGAAAAGAAAAAGAAATGGCAGTTACTTAGTGAGAAAACATTTCTGATTTCAGGCCAGAGTCGTTTCCTGCGGATCCCGCATTCTCCGTGCACCTTGATCCTGCAAACATTTACAGTCCGTAGCCACGCTTGTGGGCTCACACATTGTTTTTTGTTTTTTTTTTTAATGAGGGTAATAGTAATTTAGTATAAGAAGCGTATTCTTCTTGTCCCCACGTAAACGGAAAATGCCTAAATTAGCATCCGTTTTCTTCTAGCGTCCCTTCCTGTATTCACAATTTCAAACCCTTATCACAAGTGTAGTTCCATTTTGAGGCTTTGAAGTAAAACTCTAAATGAGCACCAAAAATGTATTATTTATGTTTTATATCCGATTCTTTTTGGTCATTTCAGAAGTTATGCTATGTTTACACTTTCTGTGTTGGGATAAGTTGCAAATACACTTCCAGAGACCCCCAGGAGAGAACATTAAAGCAGGTTAAGAAAGTGAGGCTGAAAGCAGTTCAGGATTTGAAAGAGCAACACTCAGCTACTTTCTTCATCTCATTCCTTCACCTAGCTTCTCTGTCAGCAAAGTTGCTTACAAATGTGTATGGTCATTCTATTTTGATCATGTCCCTTCTTACAGAATGTATACTAACCTGCAATCTTCTTAATTCGTTGTAAAAACAAAATAACTACAGGTTTTGGTTAGTGAAAGGACTCCCAAATTTATTACTTTGATTTAAAACACTGGGAATGACCCTAGTGATTGAGATGTATTAACCTTTTCATAATAGTTGGAGATAATTGTTTCAATGGAGATAATTATTGTTAATAAGATGAGCAGTTGTATTTACTTTTTTCCTTTCTAGGGTCTGAGGCTAAAGTATTGGGTTTACAATGAGGGTTTCGATTCAAATTTGTTCTGCAGTTAAGGAAATTCTTGTATTTCAGAGTTCCAGAAAATGCTACAAAGCTATGTTGTCTGAATGGACTTAAAAAAACAAAAAACAAAAAAAACTTATCGACTACTGAATTCCTTGATGGTGTTGTTTTCAAAGCATTTCTATAAAAAAATATTAAAAGCTAATACTTTAGTAAAAAGGTATTTCTTTCAGTGAAGTATAGTCACTGTGGGCTGAGAGTGCTTCATCAAACTTGCAGACTTTCTTCTGAATTAAGTCAGTGCTGGAAAAGACACCAGCAGTGCACCCCCAAAGCCCTGTCTGTACGCTGAGCTCCCCATAGTGTTTACAATGCAATCTTGAGGTTTAATGCATTCTCATCAGAGAAAAACCTGGACTTATCAGAGAAAGAACTGGGACAGAGTCCTAATTAATAATATGACTGTTAAACCAGTTTATTGTCTCGGTACCATTTTTCCTGGTTGGAGGAAATGAATTGTAATTTATTTAAATTATTCCTATTGTGTTAATATTCTGATATCTCCTTTTGAGTGGACTGGACTGCTCCAGTGGGCAAAGTGCAGAGGCAAAGACAGGAAAGAAAGGAAGTCAGATTCCCCTATTAGAGTTACACTTCATGTTGCTCTCTAATTAAAAGGCAATTGAGAAAGAAAATAGAAAGCTGAGGTGGGTGGCTGTGTCATGCCAGGAGACCAGGTGTGCCATGCTTCCAGGAACTTCTCTGGGCAAGAGTAAGCACTCATTTGAAACCAGGAGATGTGTTTTACAAAGACAAAGTGAGAAGCAATTGAGTTTAATCTAACTAGAGGATCAAAACACATCAGAAATGCATAGAGTGGGAAACTTTTTTTTACTTGGCAGGGGAAGTTGATATATCACTTGAAAGATGGTGAAAAACAGTTTCACCCCATTCCCAAGTTGTATGTGGGTGGGGGTGGGGTGAGAGATGGACAGAAGGGAATCACCTATTAATTTATCATGCACAGATCTTTGTAGTTTTCCTTTTAGTCTATTGCCCTTTCCCTCTAAAAGAATTCTGTGAAGTGACCACTCAGCATTGCGTCGTTTTTATTACTTTGTATGTAAAAGGGTATTGAGTCGTTTTGTCTTTGTTTTTTTTTTTTTTTTTTTTACAAGGCAAAGGTGCCTCTAGACTTGTCTTTTCCCTTTAGAAGAGTTACTTGCCTGGGATCACCAACGCAGTAACTCCTGCAAATCCATCAGTAGCACTCCTTTCACTTGAAACTGTATTGGCATCTATGAGAACTGCCATAGGGAAGGCATAGTGAAGGGTGTTGCAGCTCTGTTTCACACATAAAAAGACTGAAAAACAGCAGAAACTATACAGCCTAGCCCGGTGAGCTCTTCTAGTATATATCTAACTCTGTGTATGAAGTTATTCTATAATTGAAGTACACTTTCCACTGAACCTCTCAATGCTTAGTTGCCTCTTCTTGCATCTGTTTAAAGTCAGGTGGGACTTGTGTAAGGTAAATGGGAGATGGGGGATCTTCCGTCCTCTTCCTGTATTACTGCCCTCATTCGCTGACAATTTGCTTGACGCCATTGATTCCGTCAGGCTCTGTTGCAGCGGCAGCCTCTTCTTGGATTCTGGGAGCTCAGTGCGTTTGAGACCCTGTCACTTTTCTTGGAAGGTATTGAGCAGCAGCCAAGCGGCGCGCTGAATGCTTGTGGTTGTTCAGAAACGGCTGGCCGAGCCACTTTGCTCTTCATATCTTTTTAATTTTTGATTAAGATCATCCTCCTTTCTACCTGGGAGAGAGGTGGGGGTTAAGCCTGTCCCGGGTCTCTCTGCGGAGAATTGAGTCGGGGCATTCCGCAACTTCCCCAGCAGGAGGTCTCTCTCTCTTCAGATATTTCGGGTAGCCCTGCTGTGCAAGGAACAGCGCTGGGAACAGCACTGGCTGGAGCACAGGTGTAGGAGTTGGGGCCCCTGTTGAGTTGAGGCTCCCCTGTTGGTAGCGCCATCCTTTCCGAGGGTTTGGGGAGAGATACTGGAGGGAGAAGGAAAGCTGGGGTTTGTTTAGTTGAGAGGTCAGGGCGAAGAGATAAAAGGAGAGTGAGTGTTTTCTGACCTTCCCTAATCTCTTCCCACCCAGTTGGAAAACGCAGGTCCTGTTTGGGAAGCTCCCGAGCCCAGTAACCCAACCAGTGGGATTTTCCTGACACCAAGACACACTCGCTGTGATGGCCTCACTGTCAATGGCCCTCGAGCGACTTAGATTTCAGACCCGGTCCTCGGTGGGAGGGAGGCGGCTCGGCGTCAGTGTGTGGGCTTTTGTGTCGTTCTCTTTTGCTGTCTTTTTGTGTGCAGGCCCAAGCCCCATCCCGGAACACACATGATTTAGCTATTTTACATCATCCGTTATCTAGTGCTCTGAAACTGAGCATAGAGCCATATATTAGATTGAGGTTAGGAGAGGTGGCGACTGTTTATTTAAGGTGATAAAATGGTCCATCAGCAGTAATCTCCATCGATATGTGCCACCAGGAGATGAAGGATGAGGGGACAAGCCACAATTAATTGCCCTATAGTTTTGTAGGAGAGAGTGGAGCCGGCCCAGACCCGCTTCGATCTCCTCTTGCGCCTCCTATTCATCATCTTCGCATTGTATATGGCGGCCTCGCAGGGGCAGGGGCCGGTGAGGTTTATCTCTGCGCAATATTCTCTCGCCCTCACACACTGGCTCTCCCATTTAATTTATTAATACAGTCATTGGGAGACAAAAAAAAAAAAAAAAATCACATTTCCTCTTTCTTTCCCTCCCCCTTTTGTCTCTCCCTCTTGGTCCCAGGGCCAAGCCGGCAGCCAGGCCGAGCAGGGGAAGCCTGACGCGGCTGTGATTCGCCGGGAAAGCTTTAAACCCGCCTAGGAAGAGTCCCGCAGAAGGCTCCCCGAGAGCTGGGCCACCCCGCGGAGGCCGAGACCACGCTTGGCGGCTCCCCTCCCTGGCCTGCCTCGCCTCTGGATCCGCTCGCTCCTAGTCCCGGTTCCGGAAGCCTAGAAGACCCCTTCCCAGGGGAGGAAGGGGGCCGGGCGGGTGGTAGGAGCTCCAGAGTACGGGTGGTGGCGATCACGTCTGGTCTTGTAAGAAAGCCGTTCGCTGGCAGCCAGGGGGGCGAGGACTTCCACATTCCGGTTAAGTGTTGAGGGGCCCGGCGTCCACCCCGCTCAAGGTCCATCACCATCCCAGCCAGCCGGCGGCTGGGCGCGGAGAGGGCTGAGAGGAGAGTGCGCGCTGGAATCGGGCGTCGAACCCACGTGCGGGAGACTCCCGGCCTCTGCACTCCACCGGCCCCAGGCCCCTGTCGGCTGACCCCCTCGGCGACCCTGAGGGTCCGCGCCACCCCCCGGCCCACTCCTGCCACGAAGCAGGCGGAGCTGCCAGCAGGCGGCACTCCCGGGGCCGCGTCGCCGTCGCCGGGCAGGGATCGATGGGCGCCAGCCCCGCGGGGCTTGGCCTCAGGACAGAGGGCGGCGACCTCGGCGGTGGTCGCAGAGAATTTATAGCTCAGCAGTTACCACGGTCCGGGCGGGGAGGCAGGGTTTTCAGCTGCTCCCCGGTTCCCTGTCCCGAGCACGCGTGATGGCAGGAGAAAGCGGCGGGGAGGCTCTGGGGAGCGAAGGCCCAGCGTGGCGGGCGCGTCCCCAGGGGCCCCGCTCCGCCTGCGCCCACACGCGCCTGTCGAAGGGCCCTGGAACGCTGTATATTTCACGTTTCCTAGAATGAGAAATGAGATACCAGAGGACTCTGGCCTCCTTTGCCCCTTTTGCCTTAAAAGAGATCCATTTTCAATTACAGGAGCCCCACGTGCTCTTGTAAAAACATCCAAACAGTACAGAAGGATAAGGAGCGAAGAGTGAAAGTCGGTTCTTCACTCCACTTGGTCTGGCCTTTTGAAGTCAGTGGGTGAACAAGTCTTTAACTTAGTGATACCTCCTCCTCATTCAGAGACCAATAAACAGGAGCTTTAAAAGATCTGTTCAAGATAGAGACCATGATCTCATATTCCCCAGTGCTATAGTGGCATTTCCAAATATCTTGCTTGGAGAGTATACTATCTCTCACGATCCTAAGAGACAGTAGGAACATTTGTTTGCCTCTTCTTTATGAATACAAGTGGACATATTATGTATTGTTTGGCCTAGAATGCTGTAACATGTATTATATATATATAATACCTATGTATTTTTTATATGTAGTTTAGGCATCTAGCCCACTTCTCCCTCAAATCTTTTCATGTAGGTGTTGGTGGCTTGCTATCTAGAAGACACTAGAAGGTGTTGCTGGCTTGCTATCTAGAATGTTTGTCCACTTGGGCCACATTTGTCAACCCCAGGTAATCAGTTACTTGTTTTAGCCATTCTTAGGCTCCTTTGGGACTCTTGAGACATAAGTCAGAAGTCACGTATTTTCAGTGACAGAAGCTGTTTGTATTAAGAAACAGTATTGTTAGGATTAACATGTATTTTGACGTAATTGGTCAGCTTTTGGGGTGGAATATTTTGAAATAGCATGAAGTCATTTATAAATGATGATAACTTCTATTGGATGGACTAACGACAGTGGACTGGGATTGCCTATCCTGCAAGTATTCTTCTACATATTGGCAGAGCCTCTGCTTGTCACTCTGCGGAGTGCTACTATTGTTTTAACACTTCACGGAGACAAATGAAAGTTCCTAAGTTGAAGAAGTGCTTTAGAGGACATCTTTGAGAAAGGACTAGACACGCTCTATCATGCATAACAAAAAACTGGAATATGCTTGTTGTCTGTGTGGGTGGTGGCTGAAGTTGCCACCTTTGCTCCTTATTTTATTGCTGATGTAGTTGGTATGATGTTACAGGTTGTGGTTATCTTGCAGGTTGACAGAATCTCTGGTATGGACTGTCAGGGAGTGAATACCAAATGCTCTTTCTTCTCACACTTTGTTTCATTGAGCCAACTAGAAAGGAAAGGTCTGTTAATCAAATCCCTGGGGTGATTTATTTTTACTTTTACGGGCATATTGCCTTTGCTTATTGTCATTTGTTTTAAGCTATTTTTGCTAAGGTGCTGAAAGGCCATTTCTGAAGTTAGGCACTAAAATTCAAAATTATGGACATTATCATCTTACTTTTCAAATCATCCTAAGTTAAACTCCCCAAACCCCAGAGTGTGGAAAAGGGAGAAATCTGTTTAATTCCATCATGCTACAACAGTTTTGTAGCACCCCCACCCCCCTGCTGCCAAATAGTGAATTCAGTGAAATATTTCAATTCTATTGACTGAGTTATAAGTTTGAATATAAAATTCTCCTGGCTTTCCTTAATCTTAGATCTCTAGATTTGGAGGCTTTTAGAGTCAGGTGGACCTGCTGGTGAATCTTTATCTGCCCCTTTCTAAGTTTCTGGTCCTTGGTTAAGTTAGATTGCTCATAAAGCCTCACTTGCCTCATCTGCAAAATTGGAATCGTGATATTACAATAATATAGTGGCTGTTTGGTTGAAGATGGGTGCCTGGCACATAGTAGGCAATTGGTAATTGTGAGTTTTTATTGTCTTTCTTTCCATGCCCTCTTCCTCTTAAAGTTTTTGTTTTCACAATCAGGAACTTGAGAAGGTGTGAGAAATGAGTACATTCTGGAGGAGTTGAGAGTACCTCCCTCCATCTAGGCCCCAGGGTCAAAAGCATAGCCTGGCACAGTTTTGATGGTTAGTTTGTGTTGCTGAAAGAGGGGTCCTTTGTGTGACGGCAGTCCAAGGGGCATGGTCACTTCACTACCTGCAGAAAGAGGTTGCTGCGTTCCACTTGAGAGGCCTGGGGACACCCTCAAGAAGCTCCAAAGGTCCCCTCATTCTCTGGGCTCTTTGGGGAGAAGTGTAGGAGGAGCCGGCTGAGGGGAGGGCATGGAGGGCTGGAGCCCTTCTTCACTGAGATAGGATGCTCAGGTAGTCAACCTTCAGTTCACTGTGAAGCAATTGAGGAAAACAGGGGCTCACTCACCAAGCTGGGTTGCCATCAGATGTTCCTCGAAGGTTGCTCCATGACTTACTTGTCACGAGTTCTTTGGGCATTTCAGTTGTTCTAGCATGGATAGAGTACACCCAGGGCCATCCACCAGGACTGGCTGTGATCAAGGCTGGGCACAAATGTCCAGAGGGTGATCCGTCGCCCAGTGCTGGCGCATCCGCTGGTGCCCAGCTCTTGCCATTTCTGCCAGTCGGGGCTCGCCCTACATCAGGCCCAGTGCCACAGGGCTCTGCTGCTCAGGGGCGCCGCGGCTCCCCAGGGAGGCTGGGCCAGAGAGGCCGGTGTCGTCGGCGGGCGCCGAGACCGCGTCCCAGAGGCAGGTCCGCCGAGCCGGGGCGCAGACACGGCGGCTCCGCCAGGCCCATTAATAACCCGGAGGGCGCTGCGATCCGACAGCATGGTCGCCGCAGGCCTGCTTCCCGCGGCTGCCGGGCCTGTTCCTGCCGGGTTTGAGTCGAGGGATACCGGGCGTTCACGGCCGGCCGCCCCAGAGGGTGTGGTGTGTGTGTGTGAGGCCGCGGGTGTTGGGGGAGGGGGTTGGGAGAGGGGTGGTCCCCTCATGCGCCGGCTGCTCTGAAAGCTTCACTAAAGCTCTCACTTAGTTTATAACGTAAGGAAAAAAAATCGCATTTAGCCTCGGTATTAACCGTCTGGGAGGGATTTGGGGCCCTCTCCAAGGAAACTTTATCTTCATCATTAAAGACCCATTATTTTGATCATTACATTTGCTGTTTGTTTTTTTCTCGGGGGGGGGGGCTTTGGAGAAGAGCTTGCACGCAAGCACAGGGCACCCCAAACCCGCCAGAGCATCCCCCCTGTCTCCCACCGGCTCCAGCAGAGCCGGGGACACCGCGCCAGGGCGCCCTCTGTGGCTGGGGTGTGGGACTGCGGCTCCACGGGGCCACGGCCGGCTCCGCCCCTCGCATGGACCTTCTCGCGGGAGCAGAGCGTGTATCGAGGACCCGGGGGTGGCGGGTAGGGTCGCCCGCCTGCTCTGGTGATTTTGAAAATCTCTTCGTAAAGAAAGGAAAACCAAACATAGCCAAGATTCCACCAAGGTAGAATCTCTCCGCGATTCCAGATGGGTCGAGAGACACTTTCCTCCTGGTACAATGATAAACACACCTCGAAACACGACGCAGAGCGAGAGTAGAGAAGAGGGTGAGAAGGAGAATAGGGAGGGAAGCGGGGCAGAGGCCGGGAGGAGAAGCCGCCAGCTGTCCCGTCGGTTCCTTGGAGACGACGACGCCATCCGAAGGCTGGAAGACGGCTCCGGAGGCTTGTGGAGGGCGCGCGGGGTCTCGACCCGGTACCAGGCGGGTTTGGCACGGTGAATTCCAAGGGAGAGCGTCTAGTCCACCTCTCCCCCTGCTCCCAGTGGCCTCGGCGCCCTCGCGGCGTCACCTCCCTCGCAGGTGGCTCACCCGGGCGGGGAGGCTTGTTGTCTCGGGGTTTACCAGGGGTTAACCCTCTCCCTTTCCTCCCCTCCCTCTCGCGTGTCTCCGGCAGGTTGCGACATGTGCGCGGACAACCGCAACGGCGAGTGCCCCATGCACGGGCCGCTGCACTCGCTGCGCCGGCTCGTGGGCACCAGCAGCGCCGCGGCCGCCGCGCCCCCGCCGGAGCTACCCGAGTGGCTGCGGGACCTGCCCAGGGAGGTGTGCCTGTGCACCAGCACCGTGCCCGGCCTGGCCTACGGCATCTGCGCGGCGCAGAGGATCCAGCAGGGCACCTGGATCGGGCCCTTCCAGGGCGTGCTCCTGCCCCCGGAAAAGGTGCAGGCCGGCGCCGTGAGGAACACGCAGCATCTCTGGGAGGTAAGTCTCCTGGCCACCCAGGACCTTGCCACCCGGCAGAATCTAGGCCCATATAGAGCCTCCCTTGTTCCCCAGAGGGCAGTGGAGACACGATTTCTCTGGTCATGCAAATATCTGGTATTTGCAGCTCCTGCAGAGAAAGAGGTGCCCATAGCAGCCCAGCCAGGAAGCAGCCTAGACTTACAGGTTTCTGAAGATGGAATCACCTTAACAAGCTTCCAGTCCAGCTGCGATAGATTTGACCCTTGGTCTCCCTTGATCTTGAGAAAAAGAGAAAACACCTGAGGAAATAACAGAGGAGGTTGGGCATTGGGATGTGAACTAGGCGAATTTTGTGTCTTATTTTTAAGCTCTTCCAACACGTTTTTGTGTTTGTCCACTGGGCAAGAAGGAACATAAGCATAAACAGGAAGAAGGAGAGTCAGGCTTATTTTCTCCAATACAGACAATTAGGTAAACACCGAATGTGAGAGACTGTAACACATTCCACAACTTTCAAAGTGCCCAAAGTAAAGCAAGACTATATTGTGAATCAGAAATCACAAATTCTGCTTCTTCTCTGAAAAGGTACAATTGTTCAGATAGAAAATCATACTGTTCGAAAACTCTGAAGTGGTTCAGTGTAATGCAATTGATAGAACTTCAACGGTACAGTCTTACCTGATGCTATTACTTAAAAATCAACAATGTATTTGAAAAATATTAACCTGAGATTTGTCTCAGAGCTTCATAGTTGATTACCAAGGTCCATTCTGAAAGAGACACCCCCACCAATTTTGGATATTCCTACCATGGAGAGTTGTTCGTGAAAATAAGGTGCCATAAGTCTTACCCTTAAGCGATATGTAAATCTGACCGAGACCAGGGAATATAATGGAATAGGATTAGCCAGAAAATAAACATTTTTAAATGCCAGGGGCCAAGTTGGCATGGACCTTAGGGCTCCATTAATGGGTCATTTCTGCAACAGCCTGAACCCCACACTTGGCTCAGTATCCTGCAAGATGACTGTTTTCATTGCAAGCTGCCCTTTAGTCACTAAATAAACTCATGGGATTCAACAATCTGCTCAGATTTTTGCTGAGCACCTTCTCTGGCCGGCACAATGACTTGGTCTCCGGAACACTTATATGACTGTTGGCAGTGGGCTACTATGGCTTGTGTCTTCAGAGCCACCTTTGATGGAGGAGGAGCTAAATCGATGAGCTCATAGAGAAACAGCCCAAGATGACTTGATGGTGGCTGTTGGGCTATGTACCATACAGTTTCCACTGGTGCACTGGGCCCAGGCTCCCAGGTTCCAATTCACACCTAAATTGTTATTGGAAAACAGTTACATTTTCAGTCTTTCAGATTAGGATTCTTGAATGAGGGGAACATAGAGACATATTTCTGTTACTAAATAGTGCTTTTTTAAAAACAGTTTTATATAGGGAAATGGGGCAGGAGAAAATGGTTGATACATTGAGGCAAGTTAGACATTAGCATTTTGGGGTAGGAAAAACTGAGAAGTGGGAAATAAAGCCTCTGGTTCTGAAATGTTTCCTAGTTGGTTTTTGTTTCTGACTAATTAGTTGTAACCTCCAGTGTGGTTTAAAGTTTGCAAAACAATTCCAGGCACTTTTCATGTTCCAGTGGTGTTATTAGGAACACTGTACCATACAATTGAAGGTCTGCCAGTACTTTTCTGAGGAAATTGTAAAGCAATTGTTTAGTGTACAGATTTATTCTATCTGAAGTGTTAAAAGTGAGAGCTATTATATTGCCCTCTGATGCCTTGAGTTCAGTGCCTGTCTATTTTTAGAGTGTTGGGGACAAAGCCACAATCATGTAAAAAATCCCATAGTTTATTGTCGTTGTTGGTTTTCGTTTTCCTCAAAGGCTTTGAATGATTGAGATGTTGGCAGGAAACCACTCTATAGGTAGAATGTGATGATTTTTATCAATATTGAAAACTATGGAGTCTTTTTTCTGTACCTTTACTTGTACTTGATGAAGTTAAAATTCTGTTGCAGTGGAGGCCAGGGAATTTCATTTGCTGTTGGTGGTGATGCTTGGGTAGATAGAGTGAGTTTCGTCTGTTGCTTGAGGTATGTGAGTTGAGTGTGTTGGGGATTGGTGCATAGACTTGGTTCTGTGTTTAAAAATAATACTTGTTGGGTTTATGCTCGAATGGTCTACTTCTAAAAAGGACATAATCTGTTTATTTTTATCATCTGTAAGAATAGTTATAATGACAGTCCTTTACAGGACTGAAGAAATATTAAAACTGTGACCACATAAAATGTATCAGACTTCTGGGAGATCATATAAAATGTGACTGGCTGAGGTCAGGTAACAGTGCCAATGTCCATTTGTAAGATGAAATACTTTAACAGGTTTCAGATTTTTACTAGTATAATTACTTTTTAAAATATGAAGTATAAGTTTATTTTTAATTTTTAAGCATTATGATTTATTACTTTTATGAAATGTGACTATTTGGATTAAGTTACATTTATAACAAAATTCTAAATGTTGATTTGTTCCTCAGGCTTTAGTCTTTCCTTTCAAATCTAGATTTTATTGTGAAAAAAAAATTTTAATTGCTATATTTTTTATATCAGAAAGAATCAGTAATTGGAATACACTGTAGGTCTATAGAAACTCTTGGCAATAATTGTTTAATGACTCATGTAGTAATTATCCATTTTGAAAACATACTTTTAAAGATATCTTCTAGAATACAGATCGACATAAAGCAGATCTTGAAAAAATTAAAAGAATTGAATCATGACTATTGCATTGTAAATGTTAACTGGAATCGTTTCTCACATTTTTTCGTCCCTTGCTGATGAAGAAATGTCTTTATATTTAGAGTTCAATACTCAGGTCCTGATGGATCTTACTAAGGTTACTTATCTTTATTTCAGTACAATAAATGGACTGCTAATCTTTTCCCATCACTGTTTCCAAGTAGATGATGGATTTTTGTTTCAGTTTACAGTTCGTTGTTTTTAGTGTGGTTGTACTTTATTATACACATGAAGGCTTATTACAGAAACAGATTCACCTTAGTTACTCCTTTTGTTTAATTTTTGAAAGCTCTATTTCTTGTAGAAAAATGACTCTTTTTTAATATTTAAAGTATATCAGCTATGAAGAGCTTGATTGGTTTGTAAGTGTGATGTCATCTTTTAGTTAATATTTTCTTTGGGTATAATACTGGTTCATAAAAATATAATTTTATGAAAGTTAAATATCATACCACTACCTTCATTATGTTTTGACTCTTTGGGGTACCATGGGAAATTCTAAGAATTTTTCTTTTTTAGCAATAATCCAAGGTAAAATTTTTTTGTGTGCCTTGAAGAGGTTAACAAGCTAAAAGTCAAATTTATCATTTTGGGGGGCCAATTTCTTTTAGAATCAGAATTTTAATGTATTTTACAAAAATAGCAAATTTAGATATCTTAAAATAGAAATATAACTGGATAGATTAAATAATCACTTGCCTTGCTTGTATACATTTATTCCAGCAAGACTTGGATGCATGATATATTTCTAGCTATTTGGCCATAATGGGAAAAATCTTTCTAAATGTTTTGCAAAGAAAACATAGTCTTTCTCAGCAACTAGGTCTTAGTGATGAGAGTGAGATAATTTTGTCCTAATGTGTTTTCTAATAAAGAAGTGAAAAGGCACATTTAATTCCAACATTTATGAAAACATTATCTCCATTATTAATGTGCCCCTTTTCCCTTGAGATAAATTAATCTAGTCTGCACATGGTTTCTCCTTTCTGCTTAACATCAGAATTTAATATGACTGGACCTGAGGAATGTACACAGTGTATACTTTAAATTCTACTGGAAGAAAATACGGAAGTTTAAAATAAAGTTACAGTTTAAGATAGGTTAGAATTACTCAGGCCTTTCAACTCAAAGTCTGATCTGACAAGTTTTAACAACATTGACAAAATAAATTGCACTTATTTTCACCCTAGAAAAGTTACTCTGTTAATTGAAATAATGTAGTAACCTGTTAGGATAACAGTCAAGGTATTAGAAATTACACTAACTTGGAGTACTCTGCAATACTTTGGAGTTAATTTTATAGAATTTCTCTTTGCCTAGGTTAATTTGGGTGTCTTATTTTCATTCTTACTATGTAGAGACTTTAATTATTTTTCTTCAGAAAATCAAGGGGGATAATATACAGTGGTCCTTTTTGTGGTTTGATTTTGTGCCATAATATTTTAGATTTAATAAGAGGTTTACTTTGAAGCAAATAGTCTATTTTTCATCATTACTATTTAGCTTAGGTCAAAAGACATTAATGAAAACCAATATTAAAAATATATTGCATGCAACTAAATGTTTATATTTCAAAGCCATCACAGGTAATTGGTACTAGAAGGAAATGAATTGATCTCATATTTTAAATGTATTATGTATGTTTTAATAAGTGACCCAGTTCCATATGTAGTACTGTACACATTTGTATATATTTAGATAGTAAAAAAGTCACTTGAAAAGAATAATTTTAAATTGAATAAAAGTAATTTAAAAATTCAATTAAAATTATTTAAATTTTTTCCAGTGATTGTACTGTAACTGTATATTCCATATTTTGCTCTATAGACATGGGTTCATTTTGGTCTGATTCACCAAAGTACCAGGGGACAGGATTATATAGCTATCACAGCTGTATTGAAGTAAAAGTTATGTTTCTCAGCAATTTATCATTTAATATAGCAGACTGTCATTTCAGTTTTGAACGTATTGACTTCATGAAATCCAAATATTCTCCTTCAAAACAAATCATAGTAATGTTACTATTATGTTTTTAATTATGCAGAGGAACAGCTGGTGTATCTCGTTGACTTTGCCTCATTTGATTTGAAGATGTCTTTTATAGTGGTGCCCATTTGATCGAGTGTGAGCATTTTGTAGTTTTACATAAACTGTAAAACCATCTGCCGCCTCTTGGAATGGTTTCCAGCATTGTGTTAAAAATAAAAACTTAGTACTTAAAGCTGGCTTTGAAAAGGTCATATAAAGTCCCAATACTCTTGGTTTATGTACCAAATGCCACCCTTGGTTTCTAAGTTCAAAAATGACTCTGTTAAAAAAAATTATAACAGCCATTTGGAAATTCTCATGTTAGTGAAGTTTAATCCAAATATACATGTGACTCTACAGTGTTTTACTTTTTTAGTTGCAAATGCTTTATAAAGAATGATGTATTCTATATCTGAAGGACTGCTTTTCTGATCAGTCAGTTCAGTTTATCTATTGTTTATAGATTGCTTCTTTTGATAGCATTTTGTCCACATGAAGAAAATAATTCCTAAGTTTTTTGTGGTTCACTGCATATTTTCTTACATTGTATGATTTTTTTTCCCACACTGGGAAAAATAGAGAATGGAGATTAAAATAGAGAATGGAAATTAAAATCAGAATTGCGGAGGTTACTGGACAGATGAAATCTGCTCTCCCCAGTCACTCTGTGGCAGCAAGTGATTTGATGAAAATGTGATTTAGGTAACACTGCATCAGAGAAACCTGCAGGGGAGCCTTTTAATTTTATGTGTCAATTAAGGCAGTTTTACTTATTCAGGGAAATCTATTGTGTTACCCAGAAACCATTTATAGTTGTTGTATAATGTTGTGAGTTTTAAAAAATTTTGATTGAATATGAAAATCTTATCTTTTACTCAGCTGAGAGATCGTGTCTACAGTATCAAAATCCTCTTTTCTCAGAGGGTAGATGTGATACTTTGGTGTTTGGCCATTCTAAAAAAAATGCAGTGCATGAAACCACTATGAGACCGCCTTGCTCCCCCTTCTTTCTTTCTTTCTTTTTTAGACTCATATATACTCCCAGATTTCGTGAGTTCAGACATTCCTTGTGTATTTACACAAGAAATACAGACTCTGGTATAACTACTTAGCATAAAAGCCAGAGCAGCCAGAGCAGAATATACTTTTCCTTGTAAGCATTTGCCACCTCACTCAGATAAGTTACAGAATTCCATTATCCAAATTGTTACACATGTGTGACAGAGGTTGACCTTTCGTCATGTCAATCCTTTTTGTGTAGGCCCCAGGCTCCAGCCTAATGGCTCAAACCCTGATTTACTCACTGTAATAAGGGCAGGAGGTCGAGCAATTGTCAGGCTGCCTGTTCGTACTCTTCTTGGAGCCTGGTTGAAGGCTGTTAACACAAAGCTTTTCAAAGTGAATTTACAACCAGCACCACTGACAGAGGCCAATCAGTGCACCATAAATGTCAGGTTAGTGAGATTGAGCAGTAAGTAAAGTACTGACAGCACACTATTGGCTGGAATCAATTGACCAAGGTTTAACTGAGAAGAGCAATCTCCTTGTGGTGCTCTTAGGGAAAGAGCTAAGTGTGCAGCCAGGGTTTCCAGGTAGGATCCGTAGGTTTACCTGTAAGGGTTGGGGTGTCATCCATTTGCCACAGAGCATCCAGCATCCTGGTGTTGATATGCTGCACAATCTGGGAGTTCAGAGTGGTGGAGCCTGCTGACTCTGAGTTGGGTGGTTAAAAAAAAAAGTCCCAGCATTAGAAAGGAGAGAGAGGAAAAAACCATTAAAATATGGGGCTGTCAAAATTGGGAGACACATCCAGTGTGTTACAATTCAGTGAAAGGTAATTTGTTCAAATTGCAAACTGTACCAGGGAATTTCCACCAAGGCACAGACATAAATAAGTCCACTCTTCCTGGGGCTTAGCAGGGTGAGACTTTCATGGAAGTCACTAATGAGTGATTATGGGTTGAGGGTCTGAATATCCATGAGATGTGGTTTCTCTACCAGACGAATGTTTTTATCATTTTGTGTAATGACAGCCTGGACAACAATTCATTGAGCTCAGAAGGCATCAGCATTAAAATGGAGGAATCCATTAAAATGCTGTATGCAAGGATTTATAAATTAGGCAATTTCCTTGATTATTGCAATCATTTACAAAATTGATTGTTCCAGTGTGGTATAGACAGATTTCAGCACTGATCATTGACAACAAGCACATTCTCTGATATCTGTAGCTACTGGTCACTAAACCAGGTCACTATTCCTCACCCCTCTGCTGTTCTTGATCTCAAGGTCAGGCAGACTGATTTTAAAGCAGCTTATAATTATGAAGTTTTTATTTGTCTTCAGAGGAGACTCACCTAGGCTGTGAGAGTAGGTAGGTCCAGGTTGCTCTAAAGGTTGTTACATTGTTTTTATATTTTAATTCTGAGTTGGGGGGAAGATATGAATAATCGTGATATGCTTCAGATCAGCAGCACAGATTTTGAGATGTTGCCAACTTAAATGAAAATAATTTTTGCAAATTGCAGCTGTAAATATTTGTTTGATTGAAGATCTTAAAGTCAATAATGTGTTTTATGTGTTGGTCCTTAGAGTTCTAATTATCCAATAGATATATTGTAGAGTCACTGGATTTTAGGTCAGTTAATTCTGGAAGGTATAATAAAGACATTGTTACAAGTGCGAAACACTCAAAATGCTGCAGATTTTCCTATATATGAACACACAGAAGTTCACTTGGTGCTTAATCACTAACCACAAACCACAGAGTTGTCTTGATTCCTGAAATATCAGAGATGGGCATGCCAAATGTGTCTGCAGAGCTCTGTCCAATGAAAGCTAGCCGTGCAGTTTATGCTTAGTACAAAATAACTTTAGCCATTTGTTTTCAATCATTTTGTTTTTAATCATAATTTTCCCCTTTTGGAACTCTAACACAAACTGGGGTTTGTAAAAGAATAACACTTTATAAAATTGTTTAACACTGTGGGGAAGGCAAAAAATTGTTCAGTTTGTCCTGATTTGAATATATAATAATTTGATCTCGAGGTAGTTCCTTGTTTTAAAGTGAAGATGTTACGTTGTGGGAAGGCCTGTGGCTTGTGGACACTTTGTACTTACTTAGGTACTGTCACTTAATACTGTAAATAAGAAGTTCATTTTCACTTTTAATTAGTTGTAAAATTCACTGCTTAAAAATTCAGTACAAAAGGCAGTGTTTTCAGTATTGTGTCTTGATATGATCTCTTCATTTTTATTTAAATATTTCTCTACACAGTATTCTGGTTTCTGTTAAGAATTAGAGGCCGTGTCACTAGATCTGTCTTGGGAGATCTTTGAATGAGGCACTCGGTTTTATAGATGTTTTTGCTTGTCCCTTTGCACATTCATTTGATAAACCAACACCTCATGCACATGTTTGTCAAATAATGATATGGGATTAAGCCCATTTTATTAAAATGAACAGTATTTTTCCCTCTCTGTGATCATTTTAAATTAAAGCTGCCTCAGATAATGAAGTGTCGTCTATAGAAACATTCAGTGTAATCTAATTCACTAGAAAGTTCTTAAGTGCTTTTTAATTGGAATCAAATTAAATGTAATCAAGTCATGTTTTCGGTATCTTGTAAAGCACTGGGGCCTTAAGTGTTGTTAGCACACTTGGGAATATTCATGTTTAGTGCAAAAGCAGCAGTACTAAATTCTGAGATATGCTTGCAAACTCCAAAATGGTAGATAACCCATAAATAAATTATATGTTAGAGTGTAATGTTTTTAGAACCTGTTGTGTTTGTCCCAGACTAATATTCAAATTCATTTTTGATATGCGAAATGCACAAATAGTTCCTGGGGCAGAGAATCCTGAAAAGTATTGGTCTATTGAGGAAAGCACTTAATTTCAATTTATTAAGATTAATTGCAATTTAAAATTTGGCCTGGGTAATCTACAAAAAAAAAAATTAATTATAAAACTTTAGTAGAAATGAGCTTTTCTATTAAAAATAATTTTTATCATAAGAAATTTAAACTATAAAAGTATAAACTAAAGGTAGCCATTAATGATGATTTTTATAATAGCCTTTTGAGAGATAATTATATAATGTGATATAATATACATTTGTTTGTGTATGCATTGTATATACATTGAATCACAGTTTGAGTAAAGATACGTTATTTCCTTAATACCACAAAACACATTTTTAAAGCAGCAACTAATGACACTATTTTCATGGAAGTTCCTGCAGATGTTTAAATTTGGCTCACCCATGAATAGATTTTGTGTCTAGTTCCATCCTCTGATCTCTGTATCTTTCCTGGTGGGAAATTTCAATCTGTAGACCCCACTGATACTATAGATGCATTTCTACTGGTATATTCATATGTTTGATAGCCCATCTTAATAAGACCAGAGCTTTTCTGGGATCTAAAGGAAGATTTTAATGGTCCTCAGGAAGAAGGAAAAAAATTTATTTCTTTTAATAGATCAAGGTGTTAACAAAAAAGAATCGGATCTCTTTGAAATGCTTTTCTAAGTAATAATACTATATTTATGTAGCTGTATATGAGACTTCAGGGAACATACTTAATTTCTTTGTATCTCTTATTTTTCCATATGGAAAAAAGAGCCATATTTGACTACTATGTAATTAGACGGGCAATATTTGTGATGTTTGTGTAATAAAAGAGATCTTTCTCTTTTCAGTTAGGGTTTTAACGATACTTTTTAAGACTAGTGGACTCTGCATAGAGTTATAAAGAATCACGTTATTTGTTAAACCAAAAGATTGTACATGGTAGACCATGATACATAGCTTGGATTTAATTACTATAAAATCAGGCTTAAAAAATATTTAAATACAAATTTATTTAGCACTGCTCTCAGGTAACAAAGGATTATGTGTTAAAGGGATACCATACAGTGTGGGGGACTTCCCTGGGGATGCAATGGTAAAGAACACGCTTGCCAGTGCAGGAGACACAAGAGCCGTGGTTTTGATCCCTGGGTGGGGAAGATCCCCTGGAGAAGGAAGTGGCAACCCACTCCCACTTCTTGCCTGGAGAATTGCATGGACAGAGGAGCTTGGCGGGCTGCAGTCCGCGGGGTTGCACGGAGTTGGATGCGACTGAGCGTGTGTGATTCACTTCTCACAACTGAGAATTGACTCCTGATGTGGAAGGGGATGGACTCAGTAAAATCACAAAGGGCCCTAAACCTGAAGGTGTTTTGACTCTGATCAGGAGCAAGTTGTTAGGTAGGTGTGCCCCCACATACTGAATTCTGAATAGAAAAACATCTCCATGCCCAGCGTATTGTGATTTGTCAATAAATATTAAATAGCAGCAAGTCAACATCATGGCACCTTTGCCACTGTCCATTAAAATGTGTGTGTAGCTGCTTGTGTACCAGTGAATACTGACATAATAGTGCATTGTACAACTCCTGAATATGTGTCAGTGTTAACCATAAAATGTATGTAAAGCGAGAATTCCAAGTGACAGAACAAGTTTTAATGAAAAAAGTAAGCATAAATGCTGAAACATGTCCTGGAGAGCAAAAACTACTCTGAAATTTGTATTTTTTCTAACATATGTTTACTGAATACTAACCATGTCTTTTATGGTATCTGGAGTTTTTCCTTTGGTAATCCAATGAAGGTGATAGTCAAACTATTTGACAACACCAGCTTAGACCTTGGAGAAGGAAATGGCAACGCACTCCACTACTCTTGCCTGGAGAATCCCATGGACAGAGGAGCCTGGTGGGCTACAGTCCATGGGGTCGCAAAGAGTCGGACACGACTGAACGACTTCACTTTGGCACTTTTCACTTAGCTTATACCTTGCGCATAAACCTGAATGCCTGTGATTGTATCTGTGCTCCATGGGCTGATATCAGCTCCAAAGCTAGACTAGCTAGCAGAGCTTTAGCAAAGCCACTAAACAGATAATCCATCATGGGTGTAAAGTTTCAGTTTTGAAAGATGAAAAAGCTCTGGAAATTGATTGTACGACATAGTGGATATTCTTCACTCTACTAAACTATGGTAACTTTTATAACATGTGCATTTTACCATAATAAGAAAGGAAAAATAACTCTATTTCCAGTGATTTTTCTTCTAGCTCACTGATTATTAAACTCTAACATCCATAAGAATCTCCAGGTACAGGGAGCTCAGCAAAGTTCAGTCTGGGAACCTGCTCCCCAAAGATTCTGATTCAGTCCTGCAGAAGGACTTAGGAACCTATTTTCTGAACCAGTGTCTAATGTGGTGCTGGGACTACACTTGAAGAAATGAAATGCCAGGCTCTACCTTTCTCTGCCTTACTCCTTGGTTGTCCGCTTCCCTTTCTGCTTCCTTCTTTGTCTTGGCTGCTCTTGAGCAAATCCAGTATCTCTTCAGCTTCCCTTCCATACCTGGTCTCATCTGTTCCTGTGTGAATTCTAGTCTTACCCTTGCTTTCATTTCTGCTACACCTTGGCTAATCTATGGGCATTTCCATTCTTCTCCCTTACCACCCACCCCCAAAATAGATAGATAAGTAGATAGATTAAAAAAAAGATATAAATATTACAGAGCTACTAACAGACAACCCTGGTAGCTCAGCTGGTAAAGAATCTGCCTGCAGTGCAGGAGACCCTGGTTTGATCCCTGGTTTTGGGAAAATCCCCTGGAGAAGGGAACGCTACCCACTCCGGTATTCTGGCCTGGAGAATTATGGACTGTATAGTCGATGGGGTCGCAAAGAGTCAGACATGACTGAGCAACTTTCACCTCACTTCAACAGACAGGAAAATGGACTTCCCTGATTTTCATCTTTTCTGTCTTTCTGAAGTCCACCTGACCAGGTATAAGGAAGCAGCCAAAAAGGAGAAGGCTCTCCACAGCATGCCGACTGCAGTGTATAATTAGCACCTCAGCAATCAGAGTGTGCTTCAGGAGGAGGTGGCCTGCTGAAAGGCGTTCGGTAGCTTCACAGGTCCTGAGTTCCAGCTCTCACCGGGTCTCAGCTATGTGACTGCAAGCAGATACCTTCCCTCCCTTGGCTCTTACCAGTGCTACATCCAATGGCACTGTCCTTTCTGTTTCTCCTGCCAGCCCCTTCTGTGCATCCAAGATCATAGAGAGAGGCCATATGCTTGCATAATATTTGCAGTTTGCAGCCAACTTTATCTGCAAATGTGCTGGTTGTTTTCGGTCTTCTTCAGGTTTGCATTTCTGCCGGTTGAGGGAGCATGCAGCCTGTATTCTGATCAGAGCTTACCTGCTCTTGTTGTTTCAAATGGTGCCACTTCCCACACTCATCTCTCTTGGATTGTCTATCCTCACTTGTCTGTGGGAAGTTTCCATTTAGATATCCAGATTGTTTCAAAATGAGTTCACTAATCATCCTCACCTCACATCTCCTCAAATAAGTATCTCCTTATGGCACCCCACTCCAGTACTCTTGCCTAGAAAATCCCATGGATGGAGGAACCTGGTAGGCTGCAGTCCATGGGGTCGCAAAGAGTTGGACACAACAGAGTGACTTCACTTTCACTTTTCACTTTCATGCATTGGAGAAGGAAATGGCAACCCACTCCAGTGTTCTTGCCTGGAGAATCCCAGGGACGGGGAGCCTGGTGGGCTGCTGTCTGTGGGGTCGCACAGAGTCGGACACGACTGAAGCGACTTAGCAGCAGCAGCAGCATTCCTAACTTACAGTGCTCTGGTTGTCCTGTTTGACCTATGAGCCCAACATTTTGGAGTTACTATAATGGCTTTTTTTTAAGATTTTTTTTTTTTGATGTGGACTATTTTTAAAATCTTTATTGACTTTTTTTTTTTTACAATATTGCTTCTGTTTTTATGTTTTGGTTTCTTGGCTGTGAGGCATGTGGGATCTCATCTCCCCGACCAGGGATCAAACCTGCACCCCCTGCCTTCAAAGGGAAAGTCTTGACCACTGGACTGCCAGGGAAGTCCCTGTAATAGCTTTGTAAAATATTTTTATTCCTGGCAACTAACAGAGTATCTGGCACATACAAGGCACTTAATAAGCACTTTTGATCTTTTTCTATTTTTTAGAGTTGGAGTTTTTATATGAACAAACTGGAGGATCACTCAAGTAAAAGTTAATGGTGCATACAAATTATTTTGTAAAAAAAATAATCAGTCTAAATATGAATCCTAAATTGTATCCTAGCTTCTGGCCAGAAATATCCATTACTGAAAGCCAAATATCCTCTGTTGCTAATAACAAATAAAAGAAGATTTCTTTTTATTCTTGAACTTTGTGACTCATTTGACAGTACTAAAATGTCTAAACAAATCTTATCTGTGACACTTTTATAAACAAGGTATTAAAAATTGCAGTGGGACATCTTAGACACAAGCTGCAGTTGGTGCTAAGATCCACTTTTAGAGTCTACTTCTGTAAAAAGTAAGGGGGTCATGATCTGACACGGGAAACACTGTTGATCTGACCACAGTACTAAGAGCTAATACATTTAAGCTGAGACTTTGTGCGAGGCGTTCTGCTAGGAGCTTTATAGGAACTATCTCAATTAGCCCTCAGAATCACCCAATAAGGTAAAGACTATTACAGTATTTTTCAGATGAAGACGCTTTTCAGATGAAGGAGAAGTAACTCGCCCAAGGTTTAGGTAGTCAAGGTAGGGTTTCCAGAGGGTGTGGGGTGCAGAGTTTTTGTGGCACCCCACTCCAGTACTCTTGCCTGGAAAATCTCATGGATGGAGGAGCCTGGTGGGCTGCAGTCCATGGGGTCGCTAAGAGTCAGACACAGCTGAGCGACTTCACTTTCATGCATTGGAGAAGGAAATGGCAACCCACTCCAGTGTTCTTGCCTGGAGAATCCCAGGGACAGGGGGAGCCTGATGGGCTGCCGTCTATGGGGTCACAGAGAGTCGGACACGACTGACTCGACTTAGCAGCAGCAGCAGCAGCAGTCTATAGCTATGTCTCCTGCCCCCTCCCGCTCTCAGACCTGAACTCCCATCATATCACACAGGGCTCCAGTCTCTACCCCAGACTTTGCCTCTGGACCTGGCTGGGAACACTCCCTCCCTGGTGGTCACTGCTTTGGTTTGTCAAATGCAGCCCAGCTATCTTCCCAGAGACCCCATAGCTCAGACCTTTGGCATACTTAGCCCAGGACTAACATACTTAGTCCATGTTCCAGGACCATGGACTTCACATTTATCATCCCCAGAAAATTTAACCTCCCCAGCATTCAGAGAAGTGCATTTATGGAGAAACTGCTGTGCATGGCACAGATATCATGAGTAATTCCAGTTGAGAACAGTGTCCAAAAAGTGCTGTTTGAAAGGAGAAGTTCCTGCTGGGAAGACCAGGGAAAGGAGGAGGAATTTGACCCTGGGACATAAATAGTTAATGCTCAGGAGTTAGAGGTTGGGAGAAAGGATGCTCCAAGGGGAGCGTCAGCCAGCCCCTGACAGTACTTACAAGTCCAGCTCTCCTCCCTCTGTCTGCTGCTGCTTTTTAAGTGGACTGCTTCCTATTCTGTGTCCTTGTGTTGCTAATTTCCACTACTGTGATTTTGCCTAGGCTGTTATTTCACCCAGAAGGCTTTTGCTTCTTATTCTGGTCAACCTGTACCTTTTACTTTTTTCCAGTTGTATCTTCATTGGGTGTGAATCCCACATCTGCACCACCCTTTCCACATTCTTTTTCCTTCAGTCCTCTCCTTGACAGTTAAAGCTTTGCTCTTTGCCTAATATTGCCCGCAGCCTCAGTTTGGTAAGCTCACACTTGGGACATACTTGGACTAAACCATTGCTTGTTGTTCATCTGTGATTCAGCTTTGACTGGGTGTCCTGTATTTTTATTTGTGAAAGTTCAGTTCAGTTGTCACTCAGTCGTGTCTGACTCTTTGCAACCCCATAGACTGCAGCATGCCAGGCTTCCCTGTCTATCACCAACTCCTGGAGCTTACTCAAACTCATGTCCATCGAGTTGGTGATGTCATCCAACCATCTCATCCTCTGTCATCCCCTTCTCCTCCTGTCTTCAATGTTTCCCAGCATCAGGGTCTTTTCCAATGAGTCAGTTCTTCACATCATGTGGCCAAAATATTGGAGTTTCAGCTTCAGCATCAATCCTTCCAATGAATATTCAGGACTGATTTCCTTTAGGATGGACTGGTTGGATCTCCTTGCAGTCCAAGGGACTCAAGAGTCTTCTCCAACACCACAGTTCAAAAGCATCAATTCTTTGGCACTCAGCTTTCTTTGGCACCCAACTCTCACATCTATACCAGACTACTGGAAAAACCACAGCTTTGATTAGATGGACCTTGGTTGGCAAAGTAATATTTCTGGTTTTTATTATGCTGTCTAGGTTGGTCACAGCTTTTCTTCCAAGGAGCAAGTGTCTTTTAATTACATGGCTGCAGTCACCATCTGCAGTGATTTTGGAGCCTAAGAATATAAAGTCTCTCACTGTTTCCATTGTTTCCCCATCTATTTGCCATGAAGTGATGGGACCAGATGCCATCATCTTAGTTTTCTGAATGTTGACTTTTAGGCCAACTTTTTCATTCTCCTCTTTCACTTTCATCAAGAGGCTCTTTAGTTCTTCTTCACTTTCTGCCATAAGGGTGGTGTCATCTGCATATCTGAGGTTATTGATATTTCTCCCGGCAATCTTGATTCCAGTTTGTGCTTCATCCAACCTGGCATTTTGCATTATGTACTCTGCATATAAGTTAAATAAGCAGGGTGACAATATACAGCTTTGATATACTCCTTTCCCGATTTGGAACCAGTATGTTGTTCCATGTCCAGTTCTAACTGTTGCTTCTTGACTTGCATATAGATTTCTCAGGAGGCAGGTCAAGTGGTCTAGTATTCCCATCTCTTTAAGAATTTTCCAGTTTGTCGTGATCCACATAGTCAAAGGCCTTGGTATAGTCAATAAAGTAGAAGTAGATATTTTTCTGGAACTCTCTTGCTATTTTTAATTTGTGAAATGTAGGATCCTATTAAGATGACAACTGGGGAGACACCTGATGGAGAAAGGAATGAACTGCCAGGGAGGCCGGTATGCCAATAGCATGGTGAGTTCAGAGGAGTGTGATGGGAGAGAAGGTCAGAGGTACCTGGGTTCAGGTAAATGAGACCATGGCAAAGACTTTGCATTTAATCCTGAGTGAGGAGTAGCGCAGGCTTGCTGTGTTTTAAAAGGATCACACTGGGTACCGTTTGGAGAACAGTCTTGTGGGATAAGGGTGTATGCCGGCAGGAGAAACTGAGAGGACAGGATTTGGCTGGAGAAATAAATTAGGAGTTGTGAGCATATGGCTGTTTAAATCTGTAGGGCCACTTGAGTTCAGCTGGGCAGTGTGGGAAGGCAGAGCTTTGCCTAGAGGAGGGCTATGACCTCTCTAGTTCTAGAAACCTCTGTGGATTGGATCTGCAGGTTGGCTGTGGATGAGGAGCCATGAGGTTGGGCACAACTGTGGATGCATCACCTTGTGTTCTTCCTGTGCCATTAATGGGGACTGTCCTTACTTTGCCTCTGTGATTGAGTGGCAGTGAGACAATAATATAGTGACTTAGAATGATGCTGCTGCTCTTAAATGTGTTGGAGTCTGTGAACCATGAGGCCACTATATAATACGTCCTAAATGCAGTCTCTACCAGGATCCTTCCTCAAGGAGATGCTTAACCTGACTTACCTACACATTCTGTGGAAAATGTCGTGTATGTCCTCTCCTCATCGTGAGGCATCCCCGTTCTCTCTTGTAATTTTAACCACGTGGTTTAGTTGCTAGGTCACGTCCGACTCTTTTGAGACCCCATGGACTGTAGCTCTCCAGGCTCTTCTGTCCATGGGATTTCCCAAGCAAGAATCGTGGAGTGGGTTGCCGTTTCCTTCTCCAAGGGATCTTCCCGACCCAGGGATATAACCTACATCTCCTGCATTGCAGGTGGGTTCTTTACCAACTGAGCCACCAGGGAAGCCCAGTTTTAACCATGCTTCTTGTGAAATCTTTATTTTTTTTATGGTTATAAGAGCTAAAAATTTATGAAGAGTTATTTGGAAAAATGCAGAAAAATATTTTTAAAAGGAAAGAAAAATGAGCTGAAATTAATTTGGTGTCATTCTTTCTTATTGCAGTTAGTTTTTTCTTTTATTATACAGAAGGAAGCATGCTGTTTGCCTTTTATCATCAAATCAATAATCATTTTCCCCATATTGAAAATTCTTTGAGTATACAGCCAGTAATGTTGATTGGTTATATACTGTTTAATATGGTTGTATCCAGTTGTTGAACTTTCCCTTTCTCCTTCTCACTCTCCTTTTCTCCTTCCCTCCCTTCCTTCTACCTTCTCTTTTTACTTTGAAAATATTTCTAATCATTTGATATCCCGAGTGTGTTGAATCATGTTTGCCAAAATACCTGCAGGAAAAACACACACACAGAGAAAAATTCCCTTTGTATACTCACAAAAATAATATTAACAATAGGAAACATTTGTCCTGCACTTTCTAGTTTATACGAGGTTTAGCCACCCCACCGGCTCACTGATTTTGTTGCTGCTGCCTCACGGAGGAGGCAGAGAGCTCTCTGTCCTGCCTGGTGGGAGTGGGGTGGGGAAGCTGGGGCCTGCGGGCTGCCTGCTCTGCTCCTCAGAAGGCCGGGCTGGTGGGGCTGGCTCTTTGACCCGAATGCTCCAGGGGAGCTTTCCATCTGTCCAAATGTTAGCCTAGAACTAGACGCCTCCACACAGTGATGAAATCCTTAACAAATGTAGTGAGAACACTGAACATAAGGGCTTCATTTTTTTTTTTCAAATTGCTTGCATTTACAGTTAATTCAATTTGAATTATAAATCACCTCCACGCGAATGACTCATGCGCTCATAATTATGAGCTTTGTTTTCGAAAATGTACAAAACAGAGAAAAGTTGGTTTGCATGCTCTGCCTTGCCAAGGTAGGATGGAACCAGTTTCCAACTGAGAAAAGGGTTTCTCATCTTTGTACATCTTGTATTCCAGGCCTAGAGTTTTATAGGAAAACAGAAATATCTTTTAAAAACACACTTGGATCACTGTCCACACTGGCTCTTGCAAGGGATCAATATGCAAATCAAACTTAACTGTGTAGCAAAGTGAAAAAAGTTTTTTCTATTTCAGGACATTTCTCTTCAGGCCACTTGAAACCCTTTTTCCAAGTTCTGACCTCTGGGATCCACAGAGGCAAATAGGTTAGGCCTTATAGGTTATGATGAAAGTGAGGAAATGGTTTCAGAAGTGAATCACTTTCATTCTCTTTAAAGGACTGGAGAGAAACAGTAAGGATATATTCAGAAAACAACCATATAAATAGATAATTGCTGAAATATTTGGATAATTTTGAGAATAAATGCAGGCTAACATTTTTGGACAGTTACATCAGCTTTTCATAATAACCCTGTCTCCCGGCCAGTAATTTCCTTGTTCTCCCTAATTTACTTCACTTTTCTGTAGCTGACTAATTCCTCGTTCCGTACCTCAAATAAACCTACTTTCCAGCCACCAAGTTCTGTTTGGAGACTCTTGTATAAGTTACCTCCTGTTTTTATGCACAAGCTGGTTCCCACCCCTCTGCCAGGGTGCTCCTGAGCCCTGATCTAGCTTTGGGCTTTCTGATGACTTTCCCCATGGGGCATCGAAGGATGCCTGATATCCCAACAGTTCGCTTAATTTTGGACCCAGGTCCAGAGTAATTCTAGAGTTATGCAACTTTTAAGAGTCTTAAGGTTTCTAATAAGGGGTGTGGGTACTGGGAGAGGGCAGTAAACACACCCAGCAGTCTCTGCTAGGGGGCTGATGGCTACGTGGTCACAGCCAAGGTTGGACTGCCCTAGAAGGCATGGGTCATTTGAGGTACCGTGGGTTTTTGACTTTTTTTTTTTTTTCCTGGCCGAGGGAGAGGAACGTCAGTGACTTCTACTTCTGAAAACTGTTTAGTAGCCTGGCAGGATGGAACTGTCCACGCTCTTAACTTTGGATCACAGCAAGTTTGTGTCTGGAAAGTGTGAAATGGGTGTTTTACAAATACATTCTAAAGGACTAGATAACCAGCAGGAAACAGGGTGGTTTCATTTTGGTGTCTCATCATCTCTCCTGTTTGGCTAGAGTCACCAATGGATTTTGCTTAGCTTTACCCTGCTGGCATAAGATATCTAATGGTGGAAGTTCTATTTAAATCTTGCCGAAGTTTCCAGAGCAGAGAGCTTCTCTCAAAGCAGCTGAAGAGAGTGTCGTGTAGGAATGAGTGTAAAGTCCAAGCAACATTTGCTTTGCATGCGTGATGATTAACCTACTGAGAAGTGGAGTGGGAGTTGTGGAGGTGCAGAAAGTGTTAACAGAGGCAAAGTTGGAAGAGTTCACAGTGTGACAGAGGAGAGCCACTTAGTTAGTCTATATATTTGATAGGCACCTGCCATGTGCCAGGTACTCACTATTCAGGGTTGTTGGAGGGTAGTGTTGTCTTAGAAAGACATAGTCTGTGCCTACAAAGTCATCAAATAACCTAGAAAGATATTTAAATGAAGCAACACACTGATTGTGAACAGTACAACAGATTGTGAACTGATTGTGAAAATCCAGAGTGCTAACTCAAGAGGGGAATGAAGGGCAGTTGGGGAAGAGAGTCATCTAAAGCCTCTGAAGGTGAAGCTGCTGTCAAGGCTTTCAGGGACAGGTGTAAGTGGAATAGTAACCAAGAGGAGAGGTGGCATTTCAGGTAGGCAGGAAAAGGGGTGCAAAAGGCTTGAGGAGGAATAAACTACTTAAAAAATTTTTTTCCAACTGCAGTATAGTTGATTAACAATGTTGTGTTAATTTTTGTTGTACAGCAAAGTGGTCCAGTTATACATATATATTTCCCATTGTGGTTTATCACAGGGTATTAAATTTAGTTCCCTGTGCTATACAGTAGGGTCTTGCTGTTTATCCATCCTATATATAATTGCCTGTGTTAATTCCAAACTCCCAGGATTCCCTCCTCCACCAGTCCCCTGGCAACCAGAAGTCTGTTCTCTGTGAGCCTGTGCAAGTTGCTTTTGTCAGAAAGGATCCCTTGATCTGTTGGTGTCTCTCAGTGGGGTGCTAGTAAGAAACAAAGCTGAACAAAGCTAGTAAGAAACAAAAAGGCATATCAGTGGGATTCTTGAAAACTGGTTGGAGAGTTGAGATTGAGGTGCAAATAGGAAACTCTAGCATTATCTTTAGAAGCTTCACTTGAGGAGGGCCAGTTGCAGATGAAGAGGATATGAGTTGGACTCTGCAGATAGTATTTTGACTTCTATGACTGTAGGTGATGAAAGTTTCACCAGCATTTGAGATCTTACCTTCAGTCAGACTGATAAAGATTTTAACAAAGCTAGGCACATCCCTGAATCCCAGAGAATTTCAAAGACTAAAGCACAGTTCATCATACACATGAGCTGTGGGTCAAGGTGCATAGCTCTCTCAGGGCAGTTGAATGTTGTAGTGTCCTAAATTTGGTATTTAACTCCAAGTGAATCCCAGGGACGGGGGAGCCTGGTGGGCTGCCGTCTATGGGGTCGCACAGAGTCGGCCACGACTGAAGCGACTTAGCAGCAGCAGCAGCAGCAGCAGCATCGAATTAGATGGACAAAGGAGTAGTTCAGTTCAATCGCTCAGTCGTGTCCGACTCTTTGCAACCCTGTGGACTGTAGCACACCAGGCTTCCCTGTCCATCACCAACTCCTGGAGCTTGCTCAAACTCATGTCCATGGAGTCAGTGATGCCATCCAACCATCGCATCCTCTGTCGTCCCCTTCTCCTCTTCCTCCAAGAGTGAGCAATAAGTAGAAGGATGCTTGGAAGGGGATTAGGAGCTTCTCTAAAACAGCAATTTTCTGTGTTAGAACCTTTTTCCCCCCCTTGCTGATAGTGTTCATGGTTGGGCCACACAGCTGGGGTGTGCTCTTCTGTTGAAACAAGGAGGTGTATCTTATGCTTTGTGACAAATGAATGCATCTCATTAGACTCACGATCTAATTATTTCTACCTTTATGATGTTCTTCAACAGACAGCACTGAGCTGTACAAATAGAAACAACAACAACAACAACTAGAAACCCAGCTGTTTAGGAATACTGGGTTGAAAGAGGGAGGGGCTGTTCACATGACACTTGAAAAAAAAATCTGTGTGATGTATTAAGTGGCTGATGTGTAGCAGGTAGCATTAACTGTTAGTACTTTCTACTTACCAAGAAACAAAAAGGAGAAAGAAACTAACCTAAACCATCCTCCAAACTAGTAAGAGTACTAAGGAATGCAGTTTTTAAAAATTAATTAATTTTAACTGGAGGATAATTAACTTTACAGTATTGTCATGGTTTTTGCCATACGTCGACATGAATCAGCCACGGGTACACATGTGTCCCCCCATCAAGATTAGGGTAGGGAAAAGCAAGATGATAGATTTTTTAAAATGAAGGAATGAGAATGAAATTGGTGATAAAGAATGAGGCGAAAAAAGAGGGCCTGGGCAACAAGATGATAGTCTGTGAGAAATAAAGAAGGAATTGAGAGCGCGGAAAAACGCCCATAAAACCCTAACGTGCACTTTCCAGGCTGGGCCAGGCTTACAGGCTTGTCACCTTCAGGGCCACAGCCAGCAGCTTCTGCTGTAATGGCAAGCCCTGCCCCCTCTTGGAATTAGAGGAATGCATCTGTTTGTGGCTGGAGATTAGAGTTCTGAGTGGGCGACTACCAAGGAAAGCTGTCTTTTTGGGTGGCCTCACAAGACATGCTTCAGACCCCAAACTGATACTTCTAAACTTCCTTCTCTGATGATCTATAATTTTCTGTTTTTAAAACCACATTGTTGGCGATGTCAGGGAGACCCCTCTCAGATGATCCATCCATTTCAGGCTAGCAGTAATATCTCTTATTTGAAAATTAAGCAACAGAAAGGAATTCAAGGGGGCAAGCTAAACGAGACATTTTAAATTAAAATATGTCTCAGCTTCTACAACAAAGTTAAGTCAGGTCTGTTTTATTCCAGAGCTTTAAACAAGGTGGAAAGATTATATTTTAATTCATATGTTAACATTTTTTAATCTGAAAATATTAAGTTAAAAATTATTTTTACAGGTTTTCCCCTCATCATGTCTTCTACAATGCCCGGCACACCTTAGCTATCTTGTGAAGAGTTATTGCTCAGTTTTTCGTTATCTTTCATTTTATTCAAGGCGTTTTTTGTTTGTTCTCAGTTTACCTTGTTCCAAAAAGATCTAAAATGACTCAGAGAGTCTACGTTTAGAGACAAATGTATTAGGGAGATGAAGATGGAAAATAGCAACAAATGTGAGTAATTTAAAAATATTCAAGGTACTCTTTTGGTGCTGGTATGTGTTGTATCCAGATAGTGTTGTTATGACATGATTAGCTGGTTTACCATCCCCGCCTCAGGTGCTCTGTTGTTTACTTGTTTATCGGATGGATATGATGTTACCAGGATGTGATGTTTTACTCCGTCATCTGGAGGCAATGTCCTACCCAGGACAGAGAGACACTTGCAGAGTTGGGCAGCTGGAAGTCTGTCTGTGGGGATCTGTCTGTGGGCTGTAGTTGACTGTACCTGTGCAATACTTTTTTTTATTAAATTGCTTTTTTTTCTCTTATAGAACAAGTAATTGATGTTAATTATCAAAAAATTTTTAAAAAACAGGAAAAAAATTCACTTCTCATAGCCCATCACCTGATAATGAACTCTGAATTTTATTTTATTTTTTTACAAACTCTAAATTTTAAATGTATTTTAAAGAAAATTATATATATATGTTTGTGTGTTTTATGTAAAAAATGTTTTGCTTAAAATTATTACCTAAACATGTCTGAGTATAATTAATGTTCTTTATCACTTTATTCAATATATTGTCCAGCAAATGGAGTCAGGATTAGTTTAACTGTTTCCTCATTATTAGGCATTTAGCTGTGTTGTTTACAGGTTTTCATTATTTTTGTAAACATATTAATATTTGTTACCATGGTTTGGACTTTGGTGTATTGGGAAATGACTTCTCTCCTACAGGGTTATTGATAATAATGAATAAGGTAATATAGGATAAATAGGTTCTTATTAAATATGGACCACATTTTCTTTACTTTTGACATAAATAGAGCTGTCTTAAGATCTGTGAGTTGATGTTTATAAGCATTAACTTACTGATGTTTTGAAAATGATAATTACAAAAATGTAATTTTCTTAACTTTATATTCTACAAGAGAGAGAGTTCCGAAAAGTTCTGAAAATTAGGTTCAATTTTGCAGATTTAGTCATTTTTAAATCACTAGGCCAGTGGGTTTCCAACCCACGGGGAAACTTTTACCCTAACTTTTCATAGAAGTTTAAACTCTACCCAAAGGAAGAGAGAACTCGTATAAGTCCTCTTGTACACAGCATCTGTTTTGAATAATTTTTCTTTCCATCCTTTTCCATTTGTTCTATGCCGCTTTTTTTTGGCTTTGTTTTAATTTTGCTTTGTATTTTTTGTTATTGTTCGGCTATTTTAATGCAAATCCCAGACACCATAGCATCTGACCTACAGATATTTTCTCTAAAAGATATAGATTTTAGAAACCCACATAACCATAATACAATCATTACACTCAGCAATATTAACAATAATTTCTTAATATTATTTAATTTCCATTTTCCCTCATTTCTTCCCACTTTTTTTTTGTTTTTTTTTAAACAACTGGTTTGTTTGAGTAACAGTGAAACCAAGATCTTCACATTGCACTTTGTTGAAATTTCTCTTAGGTCTATTTTGATTGTAACTGTTGAATAGTTGTGGGGTTTTGGTTTTGTTTTTTAATGAGAATTCTTGAATCTTCCCCTCTAGAAGACCCTAGAGTCTTCCCCTCCTGCATTGTGATCATCAGGGAGGTGGTTTAATGGTCTGCATTTTGTAGAAGCTCTAGCAGTGGTTCTGATGGAGAAACAACTTTGAGACTCTTGTACAAAAGAGTATCCTTAAGATACCTTTGGAGTTAATTTTTAGTAAAGGAGGAAACGTTTTGAAATATTAAAATAATCACCCCTAATTCTGTGCTTTATTATATAAATGTTAACTCTTTATTTATTGGATTTTCCCCAAATGAAAATTACTTTTTGTATGGATGATGATGATTGGGGTGGTTTATGATTCTTTTCTGGCATCACTGACTCAATGGATGTGAGTCTCAGTGAACTCCGGGAGTTGGTGTTGGACAGGGAGGCCTGGTGTGCTGCGATTCATGGGGTCACAAAGAGTCGGACACGACTGAGCGACTGATCTGATCTGATCTGATGATTCTTTTCATAATAAATTCTTTTTCTCTTGATTATTCCTCCTGATGGGTGTTTTTACTGTTTCCTGTTTAAAAATCAATACTAAAAATTTCTCAGTCTATTTGCATTATATCCTTGGTTATGTATCTTTGTGAAAAGTTTTTAAATGCGGATATATAGGGCAGTAAGAAGAAAATAAAAATTACCTATACTCTATTTAGAGCTAATCAGTGGTAGTAATTTCACTGTATTTCATTCCAGTCTTTTCCTATGGCAGTAGACTTTTTAAAAAGCAAAGTCTTAAGTTCTATTATGAACATTTTGGTAGCTTTCTAACATATGTTGTGATTTTTTTTTCAATATCTAAACATTCTATACTATAAATTTAATGACTGGTATTTAAGCATATGGGTGTGGTCTAATATATTTGTCTTGTTAATTTTTTCACTGGAATAGGTAATATTCTGTTAGAATTGTTATAGTTTTTTTTTTAATTATACATGATTGTTTTACTGGTTTAACTTTTTATTCTTCTAAGCTAAAATGTTTTTACCTTTGAAAGGCTTTTAATTTTGCCTAATTTGCCTTCAGGAGGCTTGTGTCAGTTTACATTCTTCTTTGTGAATGAGACAATATTTGTCCCCCTAACCCCTTATCTACATTGTCTTTATAAGACAATGCTGTTTGTCTATTATAAATCAATTATGTGTTCTTCCCTCATTGTATCAGTGGTTTTTAATACAGTACCTCATTTACACTCGGTTATGCTTTCTGAAGCACCTCATACCTAATGATTCAATATTAGGTCCTTTTGACTCTTGGAGTGTTAGGAAAGTATATTTTGGAGGTCAAAGATGCCACCTGTGGTCAGTTCAAAGCCCTCTGCTCTCATTTCAGGAATGAAGGATGATAGAACCATGCAGCTGGCTGTTGAAATTTTTTTTTTTTTGTCTAGGTTGATCATTTTAAATATTGCATTGTGACAGAGATAATGGAGTACCCTACTTCTAGAGGTGGGCTTCCCTGGTGGCTCTGCAGTAAAGAAAATGTAGGAGACTCAGGTTTGATACCTGGGTCAGGAAGATCCCCTGGAGGAGGGCATGACAGCCCACTCCCATTATTCTTACCTGGGAAATCCCATGAACAGAGGAGCCTGGCAGGCTGCAGTCCATGGGGTCTCAAAGAATCGGATATGATCTAACGACCAAACAAGAACAGCTTCTAGAAGTAGCTGTGTTTTGTGGATAAGCAAAATGAATCCAAAATAAATGAACGTTGTCAGATATCTTTAGGATCTTAGAGTCCAAGTTTACAGGAAACAATTTTTACAATTGATAGTATAGTTTTCATTTTTATTGCCTTCAATCTCCTTGCATATTTGTACCGATGCTATGATAGACATATGCTCTCTCTCTCCTCCCATGCAAACTCTCATACCACACTGATGTAGTTTGAAATATCAGCCCTGGATGACGTGGACTCTTAATATACCTTATCTAGCTTTTTTGGCTGCCATCAGTGCAATCTCTTGTGTCAGATGGGAGCTCTGTGGGCTATCATTACAGGGTGACTGAAAAAGGAATAACATGGAGAGACTGCTGAGGCTTGGATAGGGAAAGAGAGATCTGGGATCTTTGAATATTTAAAAATACTGGAGAAATCTATGGTTTGGAGTAGATGACAGTCTTTATTATTATTATTTTTTTTAAATGAAGCTCATCAGAGTGGAAAGAGCCAAGCCAGGGAAGACAGGATCCCCTGCAAATTTCAACTTGGCTCAGGGCAGGCCAGTCTTGGAGACTGACCTGCCAGGCTGGGCTGCTGCTCCTTCTGTGTTGCAGGCGAGTTGGGTTGTGCATCTCCATAGTGTGAGGCAATTGTTCTGAGCAATTTTGAACTGTGGTGTTGGAGAAGACTCTTGAGATTCCCTTGGACCGCAAGGAGATCAAACCAGTCAATTCTAAAGCAAATCAACCCTGAATATTCATTGGAAGGACTGATGCTGAAGCTCCAATACTTTGGCCACCTGATGTGAAAAACTTACTCCTTGGAAAAGTCCCTGATGCTGGGAAAGATTGAAGGCAGGAGGAGAAGGAGATGACAGAGGATGAGATGGCTGGATGGCATTACTGACTTAATAGACATGCGTTTGAGCGAGCTCTGGGAGTTGGTGATGGACAGAGAAACCTGACGTGGTGCAGTCCATGGGGTTGCAAAGAGTCAGACACTACTGAGTGACTTAACTGATTCAACTGAATCACACCAGAATACTTTTCATTTGTGACTGTTTATGCAGCACAACAGGAAGAATCAATCTGGTGATTTTCTAAATAATTATTTCCGTCTAGATGGCCAGCAGGATAACTCAGACGCCAATGAAAATGATTTTATCTTTAATTGTCTAGTGTAGCCACTCACATTGGTACAATGAATGTTGCCAAATTTTAGTTTACTTTTGTGCTGTTTAGACACACTTCATATGGTGCTCTGTTTTAAAAGACCTCAAAGTATTTTTATGGAAGTATTTACAGGAAGTTTGGTTTTCAAGGGCTAAGGCAAAAATATTATTACTCCATTGGTAAATACATTTATCCAAATCTGCTTTTTAAGACAATAGCCTAACATAGAGCTGGCATTAAATGAAATGATTCTGGTCTTTCACAGTTACAGTGTCTAATTCAGAAACTTTGCTGTTTTTGGCAGTCACACTGCCTTGATTTAGGTGGGGCAGGGATCAGGGGATAAAATGATTCCACCTAGGAGCAAAGTATACAAATTTGACAGCAGTGAAAACTAAGACATTGCCACATCCAGAACATTTATGGTTAAGACCAGGGAAGTCTGGAAAGTTAGGCAACTGTCATTTATTAATTTATTACCTTTGCAGCATACTTTACTTTAGAAGACTGACCTCTGAAGGGCTATATCTTCAAGCTCTGTATTTCTTCTCATCTAAAATACAGATACTTTACTTTGAGTTTTCTAAAAAAGGTAAAATAAAGGGGAAAACCATGCATGCTTTTGCATCCAGATCTGTTGAAAAAACTTTTTCCTCTAGTCACATATGTGTATCCCAAAGATTTGATGCTAGAACCTCATCATTACAAATATTTCCCTGGTGACTTGTGTGGACAACTTATAAAGCTTTTTTTTTTGAAACCTTGCATTGCAAGTACTGCCAGTACTCTACTCAGTGTATATAAACACACACACATGCACACACACATATACACATATACCCAGGGACTCTTAGCTGTGGGTGGGTGCCTTTTGTGCTGCTAACCCAGCTAGCTTATAGTACATTTTAAGTCTGATGACTCACAGTCTATTTGTTTTGTTGCCTCATTTAAATTGTGGTATCATAAATCACTCCATTTTTTTTAATCATTTGAGTAGCAAACACCCCAAAGCATTAAAATTAAACAATGTTAATGGGGATTTACTTTGGATGCTATTGTTTTAATATGACAAATGGCCATGCATCAAGCTGCGTAGCACAGTTTATTTATGCAGACATAATTGGGCCTTTGAAATGAAATATACAACGAGCCATTTGCCAAAAATTCAAAGTTGACTTGACATGGTCCCTCCTCCAATCTTACTCCTCCAGTGTGCCTATTGAGTTTATAGCAAAATGTAAGCCAGATGAATACTCCTGGGTGGGGGACATTATAATTAGGCAAGAAGCTACCTGATACTCAAAATGGAACATTTCCTCCTGCATTTATTTCTTTGACATATATATATATATATATATAATATATATATACATATATATATATAGATTGTGTGTGTGTGTGTGTATGTGACTTCTGGTGGGAGAAACTTGAAAGTCAGAAAATAATGCTTTTGGTTTCAGATGTCTGAAACAGATGCAATTTCCCAGAGTGTTCTCCATTGAAGAGTTCTGTGGTCTGAAGGATACTGGGCAGCCCTAACACACAGACGTTGGAAAAAAACTGTAGAATGATGTTTCTCAGAGATCGTGGGGAACAGGGTACATATGATTGTTTCCAAGTCCTTGTCAAGGACTTCTCTGTGTCCCTCTCTCTGTATGTTCATTCTGCTGTGCTTAGCTGTATGTTGGGAGGGGTAGAGATTTAGTCCTTCATTTATGGCTGGACACATGTTACTTTAAGGTCTTAATTACTTATGTTTTAACAGTTAGGAAGTAGGCACTAAGTTGGCAAAGGAGACGAATTCTGGGAATGAGGAAAGTGAAAGTGAAAGTTGCTCAGTCATGTCTGACTCTTTGTGACCCCATGGACTATACAGTCCATGGAATTCTCCAGGCCAGAATACTGGAGTGTGTGGCCTTTCCCTTCTCCAGGAGATCTTCCCAACCCAGGGATTGAACCCAGGTCTACTGCATTGCAGGTGGATTCTTTACCAGCTGAGCCACCAGGGAAGCCCAAGAATACTGGAGTGGGTAGCCTATCCCTTCCTGTAGCCTATCAGGAAGATCTCCAGCAGATCTTCCTGACCCAGAAGTCGAAACAGGGTCTCCCGTGTCACAGGCAGATTCTTTACCAGCTGAGCTACCAGGAAAGCCCCGAAATGAGGAACCAGCCTGCAAAGAATTCTCCCTAGTTTGTTTCAGCTTCTCACTCTTGTTCATGTGTAACTAGGCCCAGTCTTCCTCATTAATCTGAGAGGGATAGGATCAACAAAGGCAAAGAGAAGGAACAGGATTCTATGAGTTATGCCATGTTTGTGACAGTCTGTCTCTTGCTGGGAATGAAATGTCAAAGGACACCTCCTTTGTTCTTAGGTGACTGCTTAGAAGTCTGAAAGGAAGGGTTGTTGGCTATAATTGATAGTGATTTTCCTAGTGAAGATTCAAATATAGCATTTCTGTAGTAACAGAGATCTGAGACCTTTGGCAGTGAGCAGGGGGTTCTGTTTGGGAAGAGCATTTTCTCTGGGCTTAGCTAATTAGTTGCAGAAATGGTCTCATGCCAGCCAACACTATACCTGGGTTCTGGCACATTCTCAGAACTGGTCCAGTTCTTTTTAAGATATTACCAGTTTCTTGGATTCTGTTTTAACCAAGTTTTGTTTAGTTAAGCAAGATAAATTTCCTAGACAACAGGTGGTATATATTCCTACATTTTCTTAGAATGTAGAGAATGAGATTAATTTTAAGGAGAATATTCCTAGCCCATGACAGGAATATCCAAGTATTACAGCAAAGAAACATTGCAGATATTCAGCTGAGAAAGATTTTTAAAATTATACTCATAGTTATTAATAAGATTTTTGTGTTTAATATTGTAATACGAAGTGCTTTCTTCTGTTGGTGTAAGGAAAGTTACATGTTAAATGTTTGTTGTTTTGTACAGATGACTTAGCAGTAAATTTAACTGAAAAGCCAGGCTCCCCAAACATAGACAAAGATCCCCCCTGACTCCCAACACTTACGTTCCTGTTCATCAGAAGCACTGGGAAAATCTGACAGTTGAAGTGGAAAGAAAAAATAAAATCAAGAGGTTGGGAGAAAGTTCTCATTTCTAATCCTTGGAACTATATGTTTGAGGGCAAACAATCTGGTCTCTTTATGTAGCACCATTCAAAGAAGTAACTGGAGAAGTGACTGTACATTTGGGGTTGAAAGAATGAAAACATTGCTGGTAATGAGACTTAACCCTTTTCAAGGTTTGTTAACTTTTAAATCCATGCCAGAAAGGATCTATGGATGAAAATAAAGTGAAGAATTTTGATCCTAAAACAGAACTTTTAAAGAACTGATAGACTAAGGTATTTACCAAATAATATGTTAGTATTATGAAGCCTTTTAGGATCATATCAATTCCGGGATAGGGCTTCCCTGGTGGCTCAGATGGTAAAGAATCTGCCTGCAGTACAGGAGACCTGGGTTTAATCCCTGCGATGGGGAGAAGGAAATGGCAACTCACTCCAGTATTCTTGCCTGGAGAATTCCTTGGACAGAGGAGCTTGGTGGGCTACAGTCCATGGGGTCCTGAAGAGTTGGACATGAATGAGCGACTTTCACTTGGTATGTAAATAATCATTAAAAAAAAACAAAGTCCTCAAATTCTAGGCACAGTAAAAATATCTTAGGTTTTCGTGAAGTTTTACTGCTGCTGCTAAGGTGCTTCAGTTGTGTCCAACTCTGTGCGACCCCATAGACAGCAGCCCACTAGGCTCCTCTGTCCCTGGCATTCTCTAGGCAAGAATACTTGAGTGGATTGCCGTTTCCCCTAAATCTACTGAAATGTCTGGAAAAGACCTTGCATTGTAAACAAGCGCAACAACATTTGAGAATATTAAATAAAGGTTGTTGTGTGATCTGCCTAGGCATTTTTCTTCCAGTGCTGTATGAAGAGTGAGCCTTTATGTGAAAGGAGCTACGTGGGGTGGTGGACATAATGAATAAGGCCTTGGTAATTATGCAGGTTGTTCAAATCCTGACTCCACTTCGTGTGATTTTGGGCAAGTCATTTTTAATTTTTCTTAGCCTCAGGTTTCTCATTTGTCAAATGCGGAATACCAGTCTTATCTAACTTTGGTAAGAATTAAATATAACTAATTTATATAAATGAAGCATGTTGCTTGTCACATAATAGGTTCTCAGTAAATGTTTCCTTCCCTTTATTGCACTTTCAAAAAAAAATTTATGAAGTTCTGCTTCACTTTACATTTAAGCCGGAGAGAATCAGCAAATCTAGTATTTCAGACCTAAGCAATTCCTCTTCTTTCCTTCCTTCCTTCCTTGCTTCTTCCCTCCCTCCTTCTTTCCCTCCTCCTTTCCTCCATCCCTCCCTCCCTGCTTCCTTTCTTCCCTTCCCTTCTCCCCTCTGTCTTTCTCTCAATGGCCGTTAGCCCTGAAACATATCTTAAAGAATCAGGAAATCTTCAAGCATGGCAAATAACTCATTTCTTAATACATGCAGCAATGGACGTACGTTTTTGGATCAGACTCAGACACAGAGGGTCTTTTCTGTAATGAGTTTATTTAAATACTCTCTATTTATTTAGAGATTTTTCTTTAAAATGATTAAGTCCATGTGTTCCAGTATTAAGAGTAAAAATTGCATTTGAATCAAATGATAGTCAATAAGCAGTTACAAGGAGAAGGTGATGGCACCCCACTCCAGTGCTCTTGCCTGGAAAATCCCATGGACGGAGGAGCCTGGTGGGCTGCAGTCCATGGGGTCGCTGGGAGTCAGACACAACTGAGCGACTTCACTTTCACTTTTCACTTTCATGCATTGGAGAAGGAAATGGCAACACACTCCAGTGTTCTTGCCTGGAGAATCCCAGGGACGGGGGAGCCTGTTGGGCTGCCATCTATGGAGTCGCACAGAGTCGGACACGACTGAAGCAACTTAGCAGCAGCAGCAGCAGCAGCAGTTACAAATTCTCTCAAGAGATGGTCTGAGAAGTTGATACCACTGTAGTTCCACTTGTATTTCCTTGTTCTTGACAGCACGCAGTATTCCAGGCTACTACAGTCTATTCATTACGTTAAAAATTACCGTTATTAGTATTAACAGCATTTACCATATACCAGGCATTATTCTGTACACTTTGCACACGTTATGCATCTTAATCCTTGAGTCATCCCTCTGAGGGTGGTTTAATTGTGCCCATTTAAAGATTTTTTATTCATTATATTTTTGACTGTGCTGGATCTTTGTTGCTATGTGGGCTTTTCTTAGTTGTGGCAAGCGAGGGTCAACTCTAATTGCAGTGCATGTGCTTCTCATTGCGATGACTTCTCTTTTTGCAAAGCTTAGGCTCTAGAGAAGGTCATTCGGGCTTCAGCAGTTGCAGCACTTGGGATCAGTAGTTGCGGCTCACAGGTTCTGGAGCACAGGCTCAATAGTTGTGGCACGTGGACGTAGTTTCTCTGGGCATGTAGGATCTTCCTGGATCAGGGATCCTACCCATGTCTCCTACATTGGCAGGTGAATTCTTAGCACTGAGCTACCAGGGAAGCCCTAAGTATGTCCATTTTATACATCAAAAACAGGTATTAGGAAGCTATATCTATCACAATATGGTGGGGCATTGTAGTCATAAATTTTAATATCTGTATTTCTCAGTAGATTGAATAAAAGCAACTTGAGGTTACAGATCACATCTGACTCAAATGTCCAGCTGACCCTTGAGCATCATGGGGGTTAGGGATGCTGACTATGCTGATGTCTATCCAATTGAAAACCCACATATAACTTATATTCAGCCCTCTGTATCCATGGTTCTTCCCCATCTGTGATTTTGCATAGGGATTTCAACCAACCTTGGATATGTGGTACTGTAGGATTTACTATCACAAAATTCGTGTCTAAATGGACCTGCACAATTCAAACTGATGCTGCTCAAGGGTCAAGTGTATAACCTCAATATTTGATAAATATTTGCTGGATGAACAATGGTGGTAAGAGTTATTTATTATTCTGAGTGCTTACTATGTGCCTAGATGTTTTGCATCTAGAATAATCTAGCTTTGCATCTCAGCTTTGTCCTCCACTAGGTAGATTGCTTAGCCTTTCTGTGCCTCATGTGCATCAGAGGCAAACTGGGCATAATAACAGTGTCTTTTATGTAAGGCAGTTTGAGGATTATATGAGTTAACATATAAAGCTCTTAATGCCTGACACAGAGCAGGCAGGCTATAAATATTAACTATATCATTATTATTTCCAACCCAGGTGTGTCTCATTCCAAAGTATGCACTCTTTTCATAAAAGAACCTATATTTCTTTTTAAAATTATATACATATCTTTAAATAAAAATTGTGTACATTTAAGGTGTACAGCAGAGCTTCCCTTGTGGCTCAGCAGTAAAGAATCCACCTGCCAATGCAGGAGACATGGGTTTGATCCCTGGATGGGGAAGATCCCCTGGAGGAGAGCATGGCAACCCACTCCAGTATTCTTGCCTGGAGAATCCCATGGATAGAGGAGCCTACAGTCCATGGGGTTGCAAAGAGTCAGACACAACTTAGCAACTAAACAACAACAACAAAGGTGTGCGGCATGATTTATATATACATATGAATAGTGAAATGATTATATACTCAAGCTAATTAGCATGTCATCTCACGTAGTATTTTTTTGTGTGTATTATGTGCACTTGAAATCTGTATTTTAAGATATTTGTAGTGCTCAGTATGGTATTATTGAGTATAGTTATCATGCCTGTAGATTAACTTTCATGAGGTTATACTTAGAAAGCTTGGGGCTGGTGCACTGGGATGACCCAGAGGGATGGCATGGGGAGGGAGGTGGGTGGGGGGTTCAGGATGGGGAACACGTGTACACCCGTGGTGGATGCATGTTGATGTATGGCAAAACCAATACAATATTGTAAAAAAAAAAAAAAAAAAAAGAAGTGTTCACGTAGAGAGACCCAGACTTCCTTTGTCTGAGTAAGGAAGACCCTACTTACTCAAGCCAAATTCCTACCTTGCGGGCTTTTTAGGGCTGAGAAGCCCATTCATTAACACACGGGGTACATAAATGTAGAGAAACACCTCAGGCCTTCCAAAATAAGAATTATTGCTGGCTCAACCTTCACATAGGCTTCCCTGGTAGCTCATGTGGTAAAGAATCCACCCGCAATGTGAAAGACCTGGGTTCCATCCCTGAGTTGGGAAGATCCCCTGGAGAAGGGAATGGCTTCAGTATTCTGGTCTGGAGAATTCCTCAGACTGTATAGTCCATGAGGTTGCAAAGAGTCAGACATGCCTGAGTGACTTTCACTTCACTTCAATCTTCACATAAGTGGGATAAACAAATTCCTCTTCCAAGAAACAACAAGTTATGTGAGGTTTTTTGTTTGTTTCCTCTTCCTAACTTATCAAAGAGAAGTTTCCGAATCCTGGATGTTCTGTAAGTACTTTCTAATGGGTTTCCTTGTTTAGTTTTTCACAAGAGCAGGTATCTCATTCGCATATCTCCGGTGGAGCACTCTTAAAGTGTGTTGACATTTCAGGAAGCTTTGAATGTTTCTAAATGCATTGGTGTTTGGGGTTGAGTGGTTGGCCCAGACCCAGAGAAATGTGCTTGCATAAGATAGTTTCCAAGGATGATTGCTAATATGGTAAAATTGTGGTTGTACACATGTATGTATAGGTATCTTTTCCAGACCCCTGCCTTTCTCTCAACATCATTATTTTAGAGGTTTTAATTATTTATTAAGCATTTTCTCTCTCAGACATGTTAGATTTTGCTCATTTTTTTTTTTTTTTTTAATTTTGCCAACATGTAGATACTAACACTTTGGGCTTCCCTGCTGGCTTAGATGGTAAACAGTCTGCCTGCAGTGCAAGAGACCTGGGTTCAATCCCTGATTAGGAAGATTCCCTGGAGAAGGGAATAGCTACCCACATTACAGAATACCCACAGTATTCTTGCCTGGAAAATCCCGTGGACAGCAGAGCCTGGCGGGCTACGGTTCATGGGGTCGCAAAGAGTCAGACATGACTGAGCAGCTAACACTTTCACTTTCAGATATTTTATCTTTACAGTTGTTGAGCGTTGATAAACTCTTACGTATTATCTTTGGAAAATATTAGCCTGAAGGCTATTTTCTGACAAATAGGACATGCTGTCTATCCAATTCTGTAAGCCCTAGAAATGTACAATATCTCCCTAGTGAAGGGCCTTGTAAGGAGAGAGGACACGTTGATATTGATAACACATTTTCTGTTTTGGAAAGAAGATACAAAGGCAACGACACTAGTATGAGATGGCTATATATATGAAAGTAAAAAGAAAGTAATGACTTGATAGCAGAAATCGTGTTAATTACCTTTGCCATAATCCGCTTTTCCATTTAAAAAGAAGTATTTTTATAATCATAGGTTATGCATTTTGCCAAAGTAAAGAAAAAGTAGGAATCTCATATATATTCTCCCTGTTCAAACATGTAAGTTTCTCCTATAACTGAGAGAAATAACCACCTCTGATAGTCCTGGTAGTTTTCTCCTTTTAAAATAGAATCAGAGTCAGAGCTTCCATCATAGAAAAGGCAAAAAAAAAAAAAAAGTTCTGATAGCATATTACACCTTTTAAAGAAAAGGACAAAAGAACAAGACACAACCAAAATATCTTTTTTCATTAAAAGTCATAATTAGCATTGCAAATACAACCCAGAACTTAAGAGCTGTCACGTAAGGTGAACCTTTTGATAAATTGGATCTTGATATTTACAAAATCTATTAAAACACAACCAATAATGTGTTTGTTTATATGTTGACAAGATGATATACACCCTGAAGGTCAAGGGTGATGTGAACTGTTATGGTGTTCCTGTCAAAGTGGCTAAGAAAGGGGGGCGATTTAAAGAGTTTTGATGGAATAATGGCTTCACCAGAAGGGTGACAGCACAGGCAAACACCATCTTAAAAAAGTTCAATTGACTTGAAACAAAAATCTGTGATGTTTACCAATCAAAAAAATAAAAGGGAAAGTTTCTCTTCCTTCTGTAGCATGTTAAAAAAAATTGGCGGCTCAAATGGAAAACAAATAGTGAAATTAAACAGAAAAATATTGATTTAACTTCTTGGGTGGTTTATCAAATGCCACAACGAACTTTTCATTCTGTCTTGTCATTTATTAATTACCCTCTTTTAATCAAGCCAGTTAAGGATCACTTTACAAATTTTTGGGTTACTTCTGTATAAATAGTTTCAGCAATTCAAAATCACTTTGTCTTTTCACAAAGATCTTTCTCTCATTGTCAGCCAAGTTGTAGTTGTTATCTTCTTGTAGAAAACTCAGAATGTCTCTAAAAAATAAATGTGAGATTTACATAATGTTTTTCCTACCGTGATTTTATCACTGCATTTGTTAAAATCTTTTTACTTTTTATTAGTAGTTGTAATGGCCTTAGTTATGGGAAATACTAGCTCTAAAATGTAACACCAAAAAGAATGTGGATGCATTCAAAATCAGTTAAGTTTTTAAAGAGGTCTTTATTTTGATACTTCAAAGTAGCATCTAGAAGAAACTTGGGAAAAAATTATACATGTTAATTTCAAAGTAATATGTTAAACTTACTTTAATGAGGAGGGTTGGTACAGTCTGTTAATAAAATATGAATTTGGTATAAAGAGATAGATGTTTGCTCTCCTCCATCTCTTTAGAAAGGTTTTTAATTTTCATGTATTTTAAATTATAGTAGCATATAAAAAGTAATTTATGGGCATGTTTTAATTTATGTTTTGAAAGGACCTGAACCTGTTTGTGTTTGTCATGAAATGGATTCATTAAATGAAATTAAGCCAGAATAACTGTAAACAGACATAAACATTACTAACCTCACATCTCCACCAATCATTTTCAGTTAGGATTTCTGCAGAATAGTCATATGGTTTAGCTCCCAAGAATTAATTATCTGAGTACATTTCAATAGGTTGGTTCATCTCCAGTTACTGTTTAGCACGTGGAGATGTACGATGTTTGAAAAGATGTCAGGGTTTTAAGAAACTGATCACAAGTGCTGGGACATTCAACCTGCAGTGGTTGACACATTCAACCTCTGCAGGATTTGAGGACACCCAGATCATACCAAATAAATGCATGAAAAAAGCCAGAATATTCTTTCAGCAAGGCTCATCGATTCCTGTTCTCCTTAAGTAATTAGAAACTGTGACTGAAAACAAATCTCTATGGTTGTCTTGATTTAAAAGATCATGGGCATCCCAGAGGTAGCAATTATTGAATGGTTTATACAGGCTGGAAACCATAGTGAGGTAAAATGTATGAGAGTTTTTTGAAAACAATAAAGTTCTACACAAATGCACAGTGATGCTGGATGAACTTGGATGAAACTGTAAGCATTGAAAACATTTACTCATCCTAACAGAAGACGGGATAGAAGTCAGCAGTTTAGATAAAGTGTTCGTAGAACATCTTGAAGGCAGCGTGTGATTGTGAAACTCTCCATGCTGAAAAAGCTAAGGCCATTCGCCCGAACAAAACAAACCAAACCGGAAAGCCATCCCTGGCTCCAAGAGTGAATGCAAGAGTTTCTCCAATGATGTGGCTCCGCTCTGTGTTCATATCTGACAGCTGTATGTCAGCTTTGCATTAAAGACCTGTGGATTTAATAAAACTTTAAGGTGTATCCTTGAATGGTTGCTATAGAAAGGATGTTGGTAATGCAGCATTACCCCAAACCAACCTCATCTCCCTAGCTCAGAGCCCCAGAAACTATACATCTAAGCCACTAAACTATTACTAAAATTGATTAATCACCTCTGACTGCTTTGAAATAAAACAAATGATTTAAGAATTAAAGTTTCTGTATCCTATTATCAAACTCATTAAGTCATCTCAAACTGCTGGGTTTTGGATGAATTTCTAAATTCCTTAGAATCTATTCATGCACCATCACCCCACAACACACACACATACACACACATATTTATCCATGTTACACAAATATTGTAATAACCAGACCAATCCATTTGGGCAACAAAGTTCAACATAATTATTTTTGAGTTTTGTTACTTTTTTTTTTTTTTAACTGTCACATTGCCCTGGGATATTTTTTTTTTTTCAATTTTTTAAAATTACTTTTTCACTCTCACTAAGTGAAGGAAATTAAAGTATTAAAATTAAATTGCAGATAGTCTAAAATCTTACAATAAAAACGAAACTTCCTCGTTGGGCCAAGTCTCACTGTTCTGCTTACATTCATGGTTTTTAGAGGTCTCTGTGATGTGATAGCAACCAGGTTTCTTGTGAAAAATTTTGGGGAAGAGTTAAATTATAAGGCTGTGTTTTCAGTCTCTTCATACTCTGAAGTCAGACCTTTATCTCCTTTTGGAAATCATCCCTTTTAAGTTTTAAGGCAGTGATCGTATGACTACAACTCTGAATGTATTCCTTGGCACGTCGCATAGTGTAATGTGAACTAAGCAGGCCTTAAATGAACCACTTCTATTTTATTTCTGCTCTAATTGTTGTAATGTGTTTATAGGGTTCGTGTTGGCCAGGAATGACAGTGAAATATATAACATTGTTCGCCTAATACAGTAGACTGTTTCACGAAGTAGATACCCAAGAGGCCAGTCAAAGTGTTTCCGATTGTTATTATTTTCTGTTCTTCTGTAGAAAAAACGAACATGTAAAAAGAAAAAAAAAATAACCTAACTGCAAACTATTTTAAATAGCCAGTAAATCAAAGAGGCTGCGCATTAGACTCTACTTTGGAATATTTCAACCACAGTCTTTCTTTTTAATAAAAATCCTTTAGGGGGCAGGGCAGACAGAGATTGGGTATGGATTATTTGGGTTTTTTCTTTTTTTCAATTGATTGTAGTACTATTGAAAGATTTAATATTACTGATGTCATTTAAGCTAAATTTAGTGTAAATAATACATTTTGCAGCGTATTTCTTTTCAGTTTCCTTTTCATTTTCCAACTGTTGTTCGCTTTCCATTCAGTTCAGTTTGGTGGCTCAGTCGTGTTCAACTCTTTGCAGCCCACCAGGCTTTCTTGTCCATCACCTACTCCCTGAGTTTGCTCAAACTCATGTCCATCCAGTCAGTGATGCCATCTAACCATCTCTTTCTCTGTCGTCCCCTTCTCCTCCTGTCTTCGATCTTTCCCAGCATTAGGGTCTTTTCCAAGGAGTCAGTTCTTCGCATCAGGTGGCCAAAGTATTGGAGTTTCAGCTTCAGCATCAGTTCTTCAATGAATATTCAGGACTGATTTCCTTTAGGGTTGACTGGTTTGATCTTGCAGTCCAAGAGACTCTCAAGAGTCTTCTCCAACACCACAGTTCAAAAACATCAATTCTTTGGCACTCAGCTTTCTTTATGTTCCCACTCTCACATCCATATATGACTACTGGAAAAACCGTGGCTTTGATTAGATGGACCTTGGTTGGCAAAGTAATGTCTCTGCTTTTTAATATGCTGTCTAGGTTGGTCACAGCTTTTCTTCCAAGCAGCAAGTATCTTAATTTCATGGCTGCAGTCACCATCTGCAGTGATTTTGGAGCCCCCCAAAATAAAGTCTCTCACAGTTTCCATTGTTTCCCCATCTATTTGCCATGAAGTGATGGGACCAGATGCTATGATCTTAGTTTTTTGAATGTTGACTTTTAAGCCAACTTTTTCATTCTCCTCTTTCACTTTCATCAAGAGGCTCTTTAGTTCTTCACTCTCTGTCATAAGAGTGGTGTCATCTGCATGTCTGAGGTTATTGATATTTCTCCCGGCAGTCTTGATTCCAGCTTGTACTTCATCCAGCCTAGCATTTTGCATGATGTACTCTGCATACAGGTTAAATAAGCAGGATTACAATATACAGCCTTGATGTACTCCTTTCGCAATTTGGAACCAGTCTGTTTTTCCATGTCCAGTTCTAACTGTTGCTTCTTGACTTGCATACAGATTTCTCAGGAGGTAGGTAAGGTGGTCTAGTATTCCCATCTCTTCAAGAATTTTCCACAATTTGTTGTGATCCACAGAGTCAAAGGCTTTGGCGTAGTCAATAAAACAGAAGCAGGTGTTTTCCTGAAACTCTCTTGGTTTTTCTATGATTCAATGGATTTTGGCAATTTGATCTCTGGTTAGTCTGCCTTTTCTAAATCCAGCTTGAATACCTGGAAGTTCACAGTTCATGTACTGTTGAAGTCCTGGAGAACTTTGAGTATTACTTTGCTAGCATGTGAGATGAGTGCAATTGTGTGGTAGTTTAAACATTCTTTGGCATTGTCGTTCTTTGGGATTGGAATGAAAACTGACCTTTTCCAGTTACTTTTTAATTTAATTGCTTTCCATATTACTTTTAAATTCTCTCTCTGCCCCTCCTATCTGCTCTCCTTACATCTTCTGACGTTATCCTCAGCAAAGTGTGCATGGGAACCTAAAAGCCCACACTGCCGCCAGGCTCATGGGCTCCAATTCCCAGCTATCTCACCTCCTTCATCTCTTCATGCCTCAGTTTCCTATCTGTAAAATGGGCTAAAGAATGGCTATGAGGATCAAGTGAGATAATATATGGTGTATCCATGGCACCATCCTTGGCACAAGGTAGGCACTGGGTAGGTGTTTGTTGTCATTTCCCAATACACTCATTTCCAAGCCACTTGCAAATTTGTTTGCAAGGTAGGATGAGGATGAAGGTGCATTCAATTGGGAGTCAAGAAGCCTGAGGTCTGGATTTGGTTCTCCTCTAGCTTTCTTGAGCTCAGTGATGGTGCAAATCACTCCAGGAGTCCCGTGATTATCACCTTTTAGAATTTAGAAGAGCCTTGAGGTTGCCCTAATGTTTTACTTATGACTGAACAAAAGAGGGGATCCGTAGAATTTACAGTTGCTTGCCCCAAGTCACAAGGGCAGAGCTGACCTTGGAAGCCAATGCTGTGTTCTTATTTCTAAAGTTGATATTTGCCAAAGTGAGCATGTTGTTGTAGATAAAAAGAATTCTAGGCAGTATACAGAAAAATGTTTTCAATACTACCATATTAGTAGTATTAAGGTAGTATTACAGTTGTTACAGGATTAGTAGTATTAAAGTAGTAACAGCAGTAATATACAAACAAACCCACAGTTTTATAAATAGTATTGTTTACACTGAGGCTAAATAATATGAATAAATAGAATTAAAGTCATTTTAAAATGGGACATCAGGTAGGTAATGGTATAGATATTGTAAAGATAAAGCAAAAATCATCAACGTGCAAGCTGAGGTCTGGGAAATCCTGCTTTTCCATATCAGTTTCAGACACTGAACTCTGTGACAGCTCACATGGTTTTCTATGATCTAAGATGTTTGTTTTTTAATTCACGAGTATATGCCCAAAGAGATTTTTTTTTAGACCTGAGGAGTTTTTCCTATTCTACTAAGTTAAAAAGTGAATAAATGGTTATTGGTTAATCAAATGACATCCTGTTCTAGAATCCTAAGTGCAAAGGGAAGCAGTGGTCATTGGCAGTGGCACTGAGCAGAGCGAAGTGTGAGATGCACTTTAGAGGAAAAAGGCAGATATGAAAACCCAAATGTCAGGAATGGTTCTGATAGAGGGTTATCTTATCACACACAGATGTACATTTACCCACTCATGTTCCACATGATTGTGACGTACCCTTATCATCTCTTCTCTGTGGCTGTGTGGACTCACAGGTAAACCCTCTCTCACACAGTAACTGTAGTTTTGCAATGGTATGAGTCCTTTGAATTTGTTTCGTTCAGGTTAACCTTTAGGGCTCTGCTGAAGTCGAACATTCTAAGGAAAACTAGTAAAGTTTTTACTAGTCAAACAAAATCACCCCGTAAGTCTTATAAATTCAGTTATTTATTTATCACATTTTTAAAAACAAAGCAGACAGAAGTAGAATGTTCAGGATTTGGGCATATTAGGCAACAAATGCTTGGTTTCGTTTCAGTTGTTTGTGCTGTTTGTTGATGCTTTTTGAAAGCATGGAGGGAAGCCCTTGGAAATGTCAGTCAAACTCATGGAGAGGAATGACAGGTCCCTTATCCACCCTTGTTTTTTTTTTTTTTTACTTTTTATTTTATATTGAAGTATGGTGATTAACAATGTTTTCATAGTTTTGGCTGTACAGCAGAGTGATTCAGTTATACATGTATCTGAGAAGGAAATGGCAACCCACTCCAGTGTTCTTGCCTGGAGAATCCCAGGGACGGAGGAGCTGCCTGGTGGGCTGCCGTCTATGGGGTCGCACAGAGTCTGACACGACTGAAGCGACTTAGCAGCAGCATCCGCATTCTTTTTCAAATTCTTTTCCTGTTTAGATTGTTTCAATAGTGAGCAGAATTCCATGTGCCATATAGTAAGTCCTTGTTGGTTATCTATTTTAAATATAGCAGTGTGTACATACCCATCCCAACACCCTAACCATCCCTCCCCACCAGCCTTTCCTCCTGGTAACCATAAATTTGTTTTCTAAGTCTGTGAATCTGTTTTGTAAATAAGTTGATTTGTGTAATTTTTAAAAAAAGATTTTGTATATAAGTGCAATCATGCAATATTTCTCTTTCTTTGTCTGGCTTCCTCAGTATGACAATCTCTGGGTCCATCCATGATGCTTCACCCACCTTTGTTAAGCACCATCTCTCTCTCTCTCTCTCTCCATGAAAGTATACTTGGTCATTTGTTAAATGAATGAAATTTTAATATTAAAAAGGCAGTTCTGTGACCAAAAAATGGGGAAGTTTCTTATTATCTTTCCAACTAGGGAGCTAGTCTGGTTTAAATCAGCTTTAAAGCAGAACTTGGAATCTTGGTAGATTCTGAAAGCCAGTTCTTTTTTAGGTGATCCGTGAGCTAATCTCCTCATATGGATGATTCAGAAACACAGCCAATCATTTAGAGATTATATATAGTGAAAGTCAGGTTTTGCTGCGGTGTTAAAATTAGCATCCATTTTGGAGTAATTTCTTTTGTGCATAGTTTGGGATGGTGATCTTGAGAGAGAGGAGGATACAGGACAGTATGGACCATGGGGTCCTTTCCATTCTTGAAAAGGTCTTTGGAGAGTCATTTCCTTACTGGTATATGCTGAGCCCATCCTTGCGGACATAGGCTTCCCTCAGTGTTGACTCTGGTGACTTATTTCTATAAAGTCACTGTGTCTACTGTTTTGATTCCATTGACTGATCCAACCAATGTTTAAAATGTGGAAATTGAGGGACTTTGGGTTTATTCCACGGTCAAAGTTGGATTGAAAGAGTGCAGAGATTCTGAAACCCCTTGCTCAGTGAGTTGAACTAAATTAAGAGAGAGAAGAGCACGAGGACTGGGCTGAGTAATGGGGGAGGATGACCTGGAACGAATGGGGAAGGATGGGTGGCAAAAAAGATGCTTCAGGAATGGCCTCTATTTGATGTACATGTTTTTGTAATTTGTTTGTGAAAAGATGCTGACAGAATTGTACCCTTTATTTCAAACAGCAGTGATCCCTGCATTTGATTTTTTTTTTAAATAAAAGAGCTGTGTCATTGGTAGTCACAGTTTATATCAAGCTGTTCAAAACATATCCTAAGTACAGTTGTAAGCTCATAGATTTCCTCAGTTCATTTCAGTTCAGTCGCTCAGTCGTGTCTGACTCTGCGACCCCGTGAATTGCAGCACACCAGGCCTCCCTGTCTATCACCATCTCCCAGAGTTCACTCAAACTTATGTCCATTGAGTCAGTGATGCCATCCAGCCATCTCATCCTCTGTCGTCCCCTTCTCCTCCTGCCCCCAATCCCTCCCAGCATTAGAGTCTTTTCCAATGAGTCAGCTCTTCGCATGAGGTGGCCCAAGTACTGGAGTTTCAGCTTTAGCATCATTCCTTCCAAAGAAATCCCAGGGCTGATCTCCTTCAGAATGGACTGGTTGGATCTCTTTGCAGTCCAAGGGACTCTCAAGAGTCTTCTCCAACACCACAGTTCAAAAGCATCAATTCTTCGGCCCTCAGCTTTCTTCACAGTCCAACTCTCACATCCATACATGACCACTGAAAAAACCATAGCCTTGACTAGACGGACCTTCGTTGGCAATTAAGTGACGTCAAAATTTCAGATCATAATTATAATTTTCATGCTTATGAAAAAAATGGATTAAGTTCTAAGATATAAGAACACCTTACATGTAAAATTATCTCTGCTTGGCCAAATCGGCTTGCCTGTATTTTCTTTCACAAAACATTTGGTCTCAATTGTAGATTTCTTTCTTAAAAAATAGGTCAGAAAAAGTTCAAAATGACATGATGGAATATATATTTGTTTGGAAAAATGATCTGGTTATTGCCATGGCAGCTATATTAAATTTTTAGGGTTATGTGATATAGTTTTTATATTAATACCATCTTTGAAATTTATTGACATGATGTAACAGCTTCAATGGTCACATTACATCCTTGAAAGCAAAAATGTACAGACTAGTCAAGATTTATGCAGTTTCTAAGCAGGACAAAATTATTCAACTTAAAGGAAAAATATACATGTGTTGAATTTTAATTATGCCATTTAGAATACGATGTGTGTTGAATTTATGACAAGAGAAATGTAAAGATGGTTTATAGAAAAGAGTCTTAAATAATGACACATATCTTGGTAAGATTATTTAATTTTGCTTTCTAAGGAAAGCAAAGGTCAGAAGCAGGAGTTATGAATGAGAGAATCTTTGTCTTCAGTCTTCCCTCTGGTGTGTGAAATTGTTATATATATTTACTCTTGCTGGGAGTCTGGTTTATAAATGGTTTACTGATCAAGTTGTTAATTATTAAATAAATTATAGGTATTATTGTTTCTAATGTTTTTATTGAACAATTATTTCATCAGTTGCATTCCTTCCCCCTTTAAATTGAACCACAGATTCTAATGTTAAATTTTTTTTCAAATGAAGTCAAATTTTTTTTTTAAGGGTTAATATGGTAGTTGTTACAAGGGTAATTATGGAAACTAAATATTTCTATTTAGATAGAGAAAAAAATAAAGTCTGTGACTCTTCTTGTGATTATACTTCCTTGGTTTTATAAGCCAGTTTTGAGTAATTATGTCCCAAGCTCAGAATTGTTCTGTAAAATAAATATATCAAATTCTGATTCTTTTGAGGATATAGTAGTAGTAGTATTTTCCCTCTTTAAACTATTATTTTAACATAAAAATATAATGTGGTTCAGTAAAATGAGATAAAAATGAAATGATGTGGAAGTATATTTTCAAGTTGAAATGTGCCTCAGTTAATATTTTAAACATTGAGTACTTTGGCATTTATGTTTTTGATTAAAAATAGTTGTATAGAGGATTTTCAGAATTAGTTCTTCTTTGGTGTTCTTTGTATTTAAGATTACGGGGCCACTGAACTACAGAAAAAGAAAGTTTAATTTTTCTAATAGTTATCTTTTGTAGCTGCATGTCCGACACTATTCTCAGCTCTTGTTTTATGCCTTATTTTTCTCAATCCTAGCACAGGGTGTTATTCTCTTCTTACACATGAGACAATGAACTTGGGAATATTAAGCAGTTTGCTCAGAGGTACCCACAGTTCAGAGTCACACAGCTGAGATTTGATTCCTGCTCTGCCCAATTCCATTAAATACTGAAACACCCTGGAGTTGAAAATTCTTTATCATTTTCTTCTGTAATTAGTTTTTCAGCAATACTAAAGTAGAGGGAAATTTGTTTGGAAAGGAAAACTTAAACCCATCAGTTAAAAAGCAACAATAATGGCGCTATTAACATTTAGGGTTTTCCTAGTGGCGCAGTGGTAAAGAATCCGCCTGCCAATGAAGGAGACACAAAAGAAGCTGGTTCGATCTCTGGGTTGGGAAGATCCTCTCAAGGAGGGTGTGGCAACCTGTCCCAGTATTCTTGCCTGGAACATTCCATGACAGAGGAGCCTGGTGGGCTAATAGTCCATGGGGTTGCAAAGAGTCGGACACTACTGAGCAAAGCATAGCAGCAGTGATGCTATTTATTGAGCACTTGCGATGATTCATGCACTTACATGAATCATCTCATTTCATCCTCACAAAACCCTTTTGCAGTTGCATTCACATCTTCCTCATCTTACAAATGAGAGACGTGTTTTGCGTAGGATGATTACACAGCTCCTAATCGCTGAATCCAAGACTCAGTCTGTCTGATTATCTTCCATGACTGTGTCTCCTTTTCATTGAAATCTGAATGTAACCATTACATATCTACATAATTGAATTCACTTTCAATTACATGCTGTTTAAAAATATATTAACTGTTGAAGAGTTTATTCTTGACTTAGGTCTGTTCTGCAGCTTGGTAGGTATGAATTTGTACAGATGAATTTGTACAGATTTGTAATTGAATTTGTACAGATCTAATGAAAAAGTATGTGACTTATAGTTGTTATTCTAAGCATGTCCCCCCCACCCCGTAATTAGATATCAGAATATTTTTATAGGTACTCAAAACTGTTGTTATGGCTTTTATCCTTCTAGGTTCCAGCAACCAAGTTTTTATATTTAAAACATGTTTACATAGTCATCAATTCATAGGGTCATAGAAGTTGATCTGGAGGATCCCCAAAATTATCTAATTTAACATCCATACTTCATGTTGTAGAACTTATGAAGTCAGGTTAAGTGACTTATTTATCTACATCACAGAGTTAGTACTGGCTAAGCAGAGTTAGAATCCAGGATTCCTATTTTGTAGCTCATGTGCCAATGAATTAATTAGGAGATACGAAGGCATATGCCTGAAGAAAGTAAATAATGCCTTAATTTATAAAAACGTTACCATTTACAAAGCAAGTGGTTCTACCTGGTGAGTTGATTTAGTGTGACAGTATACTTTCCTTTTAGTAGTAAAAAATGGTGGCATCAGGGTTTGATCAAAGCTGAAAAGAAACACTTTAGAGTATTAATAACCATTGACTCACTAAATCCAGAATGTTTAATGTCCACCGAACTGAAACACTCAGCTATCCAATGTAATCTGGCCCACATAATCTCTAAGCTAAAAATATCTGTCTTATGAAATAAACAAACTGAAGGTTTACTATTCCAGTTTACTTTTCTAGTGGTCATGAAAATGTGGTCAGAGATATAGGCAAAACCAATACAACAAAACACAGTTGCAATCAAATATAAAATCAAAGTCCCGTAAAGGGGTCACAGGAAACTCAGGGTCCTTGGTTTCAGAGAAGAGGAAATAAGAATGAGATCAGATAATTCAGAGACCCAGAGAAGCCTATCAGTCTTTAAAGAGAACCTCAACAGAAGTATATAAAACACCTCAAGGATTCTAGCTCATCATCCACAGATGGGTCTCATCTTTTCTTCATTCAGTACTCTCCTATCTGAATGTATAGAATTCTGGCAGTAGTTCCGTGTGTGTGTGTGTGTGTGTGTGTGTAAACACACCCCATTTGAGACTCCAGTAAATCTGCAGACTTTCTTCCCAGAAGATTACTCACATGCTCATCCATCATTTTCTTGAGATTCAAGGTGTTTGTAGCCTTGCCTGGAACTTCACTATGCACCCTGGTGTGAAAGATCTCTTTCCGTTCTTTCCTTTCAGCTCACAGATGCTTCCTGTGGAAAGAAAGGAATCCCGAGTCTTGTCTAAAACGAAGTGTGCGTGTTCTAACAGTGTGATAATTAGGTGGTTGCTTTGCTTTGGGTGTTGACATATGTCACACCCCCACTAGCCAGAGGATTTGCAAACCTGGGGCCCTAGACGTCCAGGTTTACTCCATGTCTTGGTTGGATTTCCGGGGAGTCCTGCCTTAAGGACTTGACTGCCTTACCAGGAACACAGGACTGTCTCTGGGGGGAAGGCAGCGCACCTCAGTGCCGGCTCCAAGCTTGCCAGTCCTTTGACCCAACTGTGTAAAAGGAGCTTTATTAACAAGCCCTAAAGAAGGCTTCGGAGAAGGCAATGGCACCCCACTCCAGTACTCTTGCCTGGAAAATCCCATGGACAGAGGAGCCTGGTGGGCTGCAGTCCATGGGGTCGCTAGGAGTCGGACGAGACTGAGTGGCTTCACTTTCACTTTTCACTTTCATGCATTGGAGAAGGAAATGGCAACCCACTCCAGTGTTCTTGCCTGGAAAATCCCAGGGACGGGGGAGCCTGCTGGGCTGCTGTCTGTGGGATCGCACAGAGTCAGACACGACTGAAGCGACTTAGCAGCAGCAGCAGCAAAGAAGGCTTAACAGACATGGGCTACTTCCATTTTTCTGAGGTCCTTGATATATGGAAAAATGAAAAAATGCTGAAACAGGGTTACAAAAACAGTGGTATACTTTAAAATGTTTACCTTTAACAACTTAATGCTTTTAATACCAGCAACATATAATTGTGCTATTCATAAGATAATTACAGGATTTATAAAAATGTTAATTTATGACTCACTTCAGGCAGTGTGGTCTGGTCAAAGGACCCAAGATCAGAGAGTGCGAAGGCTGCTTCCTTTTAATCCTGTGGGTCTGTCTCTGTGATTGCATGTGTAACTTCATTTGGAAATGACTTCAGAGGTCTCAATTTGAGGCTCTTTACATAAATGAGGCGGAATGGCCCTGTTGGCACCACCTGGAGGGGATCTGCAGGGAACTCTTCTGCAGGAGTAACTGGGATTGCCCAGAGTCCCTGACCTTCTCCTCCGAGCCCCTACCCTTCACAAGACGCCTGTGCCCTTGACTGGAGCTACAGGAGTACAGTCAGTGGCCTTACCCTGCCTCTCTTCCAAGGATCAAAATGGACTGTCTGTGCCATGCCAGGGTTCCAGGGATGGTCATCTGTTCTCCCCAGGATGACTTCAGCCCTTATTATGGTACTTCAAGTTCCTTTTGAGGGCAGACCCCCTTCCAAGCCTCACTTGAAGATGAAGTTCTAGATGCAAATATTCCTTCTAGGAGCAGCACCTTGACCTACATTCACTAGGTGTAAATCTCAGCTTCTGGGAGCCTGATGAGGGCAACACTGGGCCCAGGAGAGAGGGCTGGAAGCATGATGGAAGGTAGAAAAAGTGCCACCTTAAGGAAAGACTCTGGGCTTCCCCAGTGGCTCAGATGGTAAAGGGTCTGCCTGCAATGCAGGAGAACTGTGCTCAATCCCTGGGTCAGAAAGATCTACTGGAGAAGGGAATGGCTATCCACACCAGTATTCTTGCCTAAAAAGCTCCATGGACAGAGGAGCCTGGTGGGCTGCAGTCCATGGGGTTGCAAAGAGTCAAGGGATAGTAACAGTGACCCCCAGCTAGGGGTAGATTTGGGGAGTGGGATGGGAGGAGGGGCCAACAGCAGAAAGTTAGGTATCTGCCAGGTTCTGAGTAACTTCTGGCCTTGCTGTTGACTGAAGTCTATATCCATCTGCTTTTCACTGACCTCAGCTCTGCAGAGACAATTAGGCATTTGTAAAGGAACTTAAATGTTCTTACCAAAAAAAAAAAAGATGAAGTGATGAATGTGTGTTAAGTAACTAGATGGGGAGGAAATCCTTTCACAGTATATATCAAGTTACCACCATGTATACTTTAAGTATCTTACAATTTTATTTATCAGTTATACCTCAGTAAAACTGAAATTTAAAAAAGAAACAAAAGACTATGGGAAAAATAATAAAAGTAGTGTCAGTTTTTTTTAAGGGCTTCCCTGGTGGCTCAGATGGTAAAGAATCTGCCTCCTATATACAGGAGACCTGAGTTTGATCCCTGGGTTGGGAAGATTCTGGAGAAGGAAATGGCAACCCACTCCAGTATTCTTTCCATAGAGAGAGGAGCCTCTCAGGGGGCTACAGTCCATGGGGTCCCAAAGAGTTGGACACAACTGAGCTATGGATCATATCGTGAAATCGTGAGTGTCCATTTTAACTAGTGAGGAAAAGCATTTCCTTTTTGGAAATGCTGCTTTCCTTAAAATTTTCCAGAATATTCAGCCCTGCCTGAGATGTGTGGACCTGCCCAGAGGGCAGAGTGACATGGTCCAGCCATTAGTGTTTGGGTACCTAGAAGGTATCTGTATCCTTCTAACTGTCCATCTATTCATCCAACCAGCCATGCACTCAACCACCCATCCATCCACCCACCAAACCAACTAACCAACAGACATTGATTGAACTGAGCTCTCTATTAACCACTAGGGAATTAATAGGCAACATGACAGATTTTATCTTTGTCCTCATTGAGGTTATAGCCTAGCAGATTTTAATTAAACATCTGTTTAATGCTGCCTTCACAGTCCACAAGTTGTTTAAACAATTGAGATGACTTAAAGAGCTTTAACTTTAGCTCTTTAAGTCTTCATGTCTTTTTTACGCTGTAAAAAATTGTAATGGATTACTCTTCGTACACTTAGGAACCCCATTCTAGACATCAAATGTGCAAAGACTGGATAGGAAAATCTACAGAGAGTCATGCCAGGATGAACGTCTTCTGATTTGTTTAAGTGTTTATCTCTTCTGCATGCTGTGCTGTGATCAGTCACTCAGTTGTGTCCGACTCTCTGCAATGCTGTGGACCATATCCAGCCAGGCTCCTCTGTCCATGGGGATTCTCCAGGCAAGAATACTGGAGTGGGTTGCCATCTTTCTTCAGGGGACCTTCCCGACCCAAGGATCGAATCTGTATCTCCTGAATTGGCAGATTATTTACCACGGTGCCACCTGTATCTCTCCTGCTACTGCTGCTGCTGCTAAGTCGCTTCAGTCGTGTCCAACTCTGTGGGACCCCATAGACGGCAGCCCACCAGGTTCCCCCATCCCTGGGATTCTCCAGGCAAGAACACTGGAGTGGGTTGCCATTGCCTTCTCCAATGCATGAAAGTGAAAAGTGAAGTTGCTTAGTTGTGTCCGACTCTTCGCGACCCCATGGACTGCAGCCTACCAGGCTCCTCTGTCCATGGGATTTTCCAGGCAAGAGTATTGGAGTGTGGTGCCATCGCCTTCTTCGTGTATCTCTCCTATTGAATGGTAAATTGCTTGAAGGTAGGGCCTGGGTCTTCAGTTTTTTTTAAACCTGCACTAAGCACAGTGGCTGGCACATAGTGGATACTTTCTAAATGTTTGTTAAAAGAATGCCGTCTGGGGAGTCAGAAGTCTCATATCGAGGCTCGCCACTGCTGCTATGATATTCTGTTCTTGGCTGCATCATCTCCTGGGTCTTGATGGGGAGGAGCTCTGTGTAAACCAGTGTGTTCATTCAGTCCTCTGCACAACTGTGCAAACCTTCCTTCAAGAACGGTTCCAAGAAGCCAAAATTCATCCCTCTACCATGTTTCTTGCTCCAGGACAAACCTGGAATTTCACTCAGGTTTTCCTGCAAGCAGTTACTTGTTCAGTTGCTCAGTCGTGTCTAACTCTTTGTGACCCCATGGACTGCAGCATGCCAGTCTTCCCTGTCCATCACTATCTCCTGGAGTTTTCTCAAACTCATGTCCATTGAGTCAGTAATGCCATTCAGTCATCTCATCCTCTGTTTTCCCCTTCTCCTCCTGCCTTCAGTCTCTCCCAGCATCAGAGTCTTTTCCAATGAGTCAGTTCTTCACATCAAATGGCCAAAGTTTTGGAGCTTCAGCTTCGGCATCAGCCCTTCCAATGAATATGCAGAGTTGATTTCATTTAGGATTAACTGGTTTGATCTCCTTGCAGTCCAAGGGACTCCCAAGAGTCTTTTCCAACTTGGAAAAACAGCAAACTCCCCTCAGGACCACTTGATCTAGGCCTGTGTTAGCCTCCACACTCTCACTTTCTTGAGCGCCCTGAATCTAGGGTTTATTTTGTTTCCTTGTTTCTCCTGTGATCCAGGGCATGATGGTGTAAATTGGGAATTGAGGGCATGTTTGGTACTGTCCCAACTTGACATAAGGAATGTCACCTAAATTATTTAAGATCTGAAAATATGTTTTCTACCCTCTACAGATGGTCACTTTCCCCTTAATAAAGCATGTCTGACAGTCACACTTTATTGGTGTGGCTAGGAAGAAAATGTCATAGACTTGAGAAAACATAATAATTCAGAGAGTGACACATTTCAGAGAAGAAATAAAGCTGTAGGCTACTTTGAAAAGAAGTAAAAAAAAAGAAGTAAAACCATAGGAAACCATGATTTCATTGGAACAAACATTCTGCGTCTTCAGAAAGTTTTTACTTAAAAAAAGAGGGTGACCTCTAGGGCATGGTACATGTGTGTCTATACATTCGTGGAAGTCGCCTCTTTCTGATTTTTTAGGGACCTTCTCTTTGCAAACACTCCCCACTTAGTACCTTGTAAGTTTTTAATACAGTTGCTAACATAGCAGTTTGCACGTAGGCTTTGGTCAGGCTACTTCTTGCAAATCGTAGCTACCATGCTGAAGTATAAAATCACTAACCATTTTCATCAAGGTCTAAAGGTCTGCATAGTATCATACCACGTGGAATTTTTAAACCAGAAATTTCTACCGCAATAAGGGTTAAATAGCACCCCGTGAGATACCATATGGAGAATTCAAGTGCTTGCCACAGTGCAGTCACTTTACTGTGTTTTTTTTATAGCTTTCAATCATAGAACTATTTAGTACACTGTCATAGATAATTTGCACATCCCAGAAGTTCCCATTGGTAATAATCTAGGATTATTTTAACAAAACAATGGTCCCCTTTCCTGTTTGGTAGATAACTAAGGCTTTGTTTTTCCAAGTATGTTCATTCAAATTTCCCTGTGGTTTAATTTTCCAAAATTGATGCTTTCTCACATGGAATACATTATTGTTTTGTTTTGTTTTGTTTTAATCTACCTCTCATGGATTGAATAAAGGATGGTGAGTGCTGTGCGTGTTCGCTAGTCAGAGTCTGAGATCAGTATCAAGGCAGGATTCTCTGAGGCTCAGTGCTGAGATCTGGTTCCACCGATTCTTTTTCTTCTCAACAAAAGTGAAAGTGAGAAAGGAAAGAAAGGCCAGAATGGGAGGGTGGCTGGAAACTGCGGTGTTTTACTTGTTCATCTCAGTAGATGGAGAAAAACGTGGTAATGCTGAAAGCTGCCCTTTGTTTATAACACACAATTCATGGCAGCAGTCTTTATAGGCTTCCCTGGTGGCTCAGATGGTAAAGCGTCTGTCTATAATGCAGGAGACCTGAGTTCGATCCCTGGGTCAGGAAGATTCCCTGGAGAAGGAAATGGCAACCCACTCCAGTACTCTTGCCTAGAAAATCCGTTGGATGGAGGAGCTTGGTGCAGGCTACCGTCCATGGGGTTGCAAAGAGTCAGGCACGACTGAGCGACTTCACTTCACTTCACTTCACTTCAATGGCATTTAGCAAATGTGAGAAGATACAAGCTTTCTTGATTACTTAGATCTAAATGTTTATTCAAGCTTCCCTGAGAGCTTTTCTTCATTTATACAGAGTTCTCTCCACTGGACAAATGTCCATTTTTAAGTGTGGACTCAGTGTATATGAAACAAGTTTTCACAGCATCCAAATTCATTTCATTTGGTCAGGACTTCTTGTTGGTGAATTTAATTAAAACTGGATTTTTAAAAAACTGAGTTGAAGCAATATTTAAATGGATGGCTTATATCAAAAAATTTTATAGTTTATGAAAGACATTAGTGCTGATATAAAAAAAAAAAGAAAAGGAATGGAAAACAAATTGCCACTTGAAAATATTTCCAAGACTGTTCTTAGCAGTATAGGATTAGCAGTATTTTCCTTTTCAGTGTCGATGTTGTATGGACACTGGAGACAGTTGTGCACTGTGAATATTACTGCTGCGACGAAGGAGAAGGGAAAAGATATAGGTTTGCAGCCGAGCCTGAGGATGGCACCAAGCCAGTGCCCTGAAAAATGGCAAACATGTCACAGCTAACAGCTGGACGCAGAAATATTTCCCTTTAATTTGGATGGATAAAATTTTTTTCACAGCAGGGCACTCTCAGAAGAGGACAACATCAAAGAGGGCGGGTCTCTTCAGTCAGACATCAGCTGGCTCCAGGATGGAGCAAAATGAATGAACTGTCAGGACTTTTCCAGCATGTAGGCTTCTGCCAAGTGAAAAGTTGAAGGTTCAGTGGCTTGTTCGGATCACAGACAAAGTCCTGATAATGCAAGCCTGATTCCCCAAGTCTCCCCTCCGATCAGCAGACAGGATGTCTGAAGAAGCTTCTGGGTTGATGGATGGCAGACTTTGTATGGATGACCACTGCTGTCCTCGGAGATAAGGGAGATTCACCAAGTGCTCAGTGGCTCTCAGGAGCTCTCAGTCTCTGTGCTGGAATCCTCAGTCACCCACTCTCCTCTGCCAGGCTGCAGCATAGCAGCCACTGCCCCAGAGTGTGACAGAAACACCCATTTCATCTCTGTCCGTGCCCAGCTCTCTGAGGCAGACTTCACAAATACCACCACCGGTGTTTTATGGTTTATTGACACTTTTCAACTGTTTTTCTGATTACCATATTTCAGTCTTGACTTATATGTTAGTATTATCTGCAAACTCAACATAAACCTCTAATGATTTTCTAATATTTCTGGAACTTGATGAATGTGAATTGACAAAGTACAGTATATAGCTTTATATCAGCATTACTGAAAATACGGCAACGGTGTATATAACCATTACTCATTTCTTTTATGGGGCATTTATTACTTGACCTTTGAAACCTCAACTCAAAACCTTGGCATTCCAATGTACTCCAAACCAGAAGGAGAGGGAAGAGTTTTCTTATGAAAAATAGCAATGAAACAACTTAATTCTAATGGAGAGAGAAAATATTGAAATAAAAAAAAGTGTAGTATTACATATTTGAGAAAAAAAAGTGGGAAAACTGAACACAAATAACTCTGGTCACACTAGCCAATATTTGCTTTAAGGAAGAAGCTTTCATTTTAAAATGTGTATCTTCCTCCATAGATTTATACCCTAGCCATTTTTTGATGGTCCTTGTCATAGCGCATGGTCAGCAGGAGGAGAGTGGTGTCTTTATCCAGTAGTGCATGCTTGCTTTGTGTAAATTTGACTAATGGGTTAAGTAATTCTCACTAAATTGGTATTTTCTCTGAATGATAGGAGTTTGTTTTATAAATGACGTTGTTAATTATTATGAACATGTTTTATAGCCCTCATTCTTACATATTAAGAGTTTTAAGCAGTTTTAATGAAAGAGTTCTACTAGTTCTCCTTGATAGGATGAGTGGGATGTGATGAAAGCAATAGTCACATGGTGGCCTATGATTCAGGAACATTTCCTCCTTGTCACACAGACCTGCTATGTGACTGTGGGCAACTCATCTCCCCTTTCTCAGCCCAAAGTATCAGATCTGTAAAATGGAATAAATGTTCCAGTCTACCTTCTAGGTCAGTTATAAGGATCACTGAAGGTTGGGAAAGTATTTTATAAATCAAAATACCACCAGATGCATATGACCTGGTCATTAGCTGCTGTTCTTTCTTTGTGTTTAGGTGGTGGCAGATGCTTCACTCCTTTGAGAGTATTGCTTTGTGGTCTCTATTCTCAAGGCTGGATTTAGCTGGAGTTGAGAGTTTACAAGTAAAAAGGTTAGGAGACCACACTGGTGTGGTCCTTGCTGTCCTCCTCTCTGGATTGGGAAGCAGTGCCCAGAAGCCATGGCTGACAGTGCTCCCTGTTGATCTGATTCCCCAGGCTGCCATCCACAAATGTCCCCTGCCCCTCATCCAGGTACATTTGACTGCACAGATAGCTCATGTACCTGGACCTTGTTCAAGGTTCATGTGCATATGAGATACTGTGAGTTGGGGCCTCTTCTAGCTAGAAATGTCAGTGTCTTCAGAAGTCAAGCAGTTCTACATGGTAGGTATTGTTCAGTAAGAGGGCTGAAGCCACAGCAAATTAAAACACTTCCTAGCGGGCGACAGTCCCATGGGTTGCAAAGAGTCAGACATGACTGAGTGACTGAGCATGAACAACCTGTTAGTTACAGAAGCTCCAGGAGTGCTCTTAAAGGTGTGGTAGGTACCTGTGTTTGTGTTAACTTTAGCAAATGGAAAATGTAGGACTGGAAAAATGCTTCCTTACTGTTTTTTCTAGAGAATATTCACATTTATCCAGCATTTTCAGTATTTTATTTTTTGATAGACTCATCAGAGGAACAAAAACATAAATGACTGGCTTATTGCTACACCCCATCTATGTTATTTCCAACTTTTTTTTTTTCTCTCTCTCTTTGAACAAAAGTTGATTTCCTGATGTGTACAAAGCTTTGTGTAAGATACTGATGGGTAAAAGCTTAAAATATTAAAAATGCATTCCTGCCCTCAGTGAGCTTGCAATCTTCTGGTCTTATAGTCTTAGCAATAATGAGTTTCCAAACGCTGCACATATTATCCTGTGGTCACGGTCCATGAGCAGGTTAGTAGATGAAGCCTGGGCTGACGTGTCCCATCTAATGTGATGGCCTCAGAATAAGCTAATGCTTTTTGGACTCTTACTGTCTGCCCAGCACTGATTTAAGTCCTTCACCTACACTAGCTCATTTGATTTTCATATGAGCCCTATGACTGGGACTGTCAGTAGCATCATTTTTTCAAAGAAGGTCTCACCTTCCTGAAGAGTTAAGTAACTGCCCAGAGTCACTTGGCCAGCAGACATGAAGCTGTGATTGTAACTCACACACATTGGAGCTGACACCCACAGGCGTGCTCTTAACCTCTGCCCTCCACCCCCTCTCCAGTTCCTATTGACTAGGATGACTTCTATTGCATATTTTCATTAGTAATACTTTAGAAATTCCCCTCTAACAATTATAATATTAAAAGTAAAGTCTTTTATTGAGCAATAAAGGTATTGGGTTTTTTAACTTTTCACAGTTCAGTCAGGAATTATTCTTGTGTAAATAGTTGCAAAACAGATTCTTACCTCTTATCTTCTGATACAAAGAAATCTCACAGTAAAACATTTTTATCTATCTTTGCAAACTATAGTTTTCAATTGAGTTTCTCAAATTACTAATACACTTGATTATTGAAGCCCTCATTTTCTGAATTTAACAGAAAGATGGGGCCATCTAAGGTAGTGTGTGGAGAATAGGTAGAGAAGATCTGAGAAACCATCTTTGTGTCTATTCTTCCCTGGATTCTCCAAGTGCTGTGAGAGGTCTTAAAACAGTGCTGGGTTCTCAGGTCTAAACTGGGAAACTCCCTAAGACCTCTCCTCAACCCTTTTCTGAGGGCTTCCCTGCTGGCTCAGATAGTAAAGAATCTGTCTGCAGTGTGGGAGACCTGGCTTGATCCCTGGCTTGGAAAGAGCCCCTGGAGGAGGGCATGGCTACACACTCCAGTATTCTTGCCTGGAAAATCGCTATGGACAGAAGAGCCTGGTAGGCTACAGTCCATGGAGTTTCAAAGAGTCGGGCATGACTGAGCGACTAAGTACAGCACATGGACATAGACACAACTGTTTATTACATTTTAATCATCTTATGAAAACCACCTTTGCATTTCATAGACTTGAAAGAACTTAAGTTCAAAAAGATGTAATATTTTCTTTAAAAAGCCCTGGTGGTTAGCGCTTAGAATGGATTTTTAATCGCATTTAGTGGTGGTTTCTTCTCAAGTTTTGAATAAAATTTGAGATCTTTAAGAAGCTATTTAATTATTGTGAGAATTCAGTTCACTTCAGCGTATTTTGAGTTCCTCCAATGTGTTAGGCCTTGTTTTAGATGTTTGGGTATAAAATGTGCACCCTCACCTTAGCTTTTTGGGGGGAAAGCTGAAGGATACCGGTGTTTCAGTATAGGACCAAATGCTGCTGTCTGGGTCCTTGGCGTAGGGACCTGGCACGGTGTGGAATCACAGGAGAGGGAGCCTGAGACATCTCCCTGCTAGCTGAAAACTGGCTAAGCCTTTCAAATACAACCTTTGGTCTTTTCTTTTTCCTCTGTTTCATGCCAAGATTCAGAGAACCAGGTTCTGGGAGGAGTGGATTAATGTTTAATGTTATAATAATTTAAGTTTCTTTTGTTTAAGGTTCTTGGCTCTCTTTATTTGTAGTATTGAATGAGGTGTGAGGAGGCCTCATTGTGCCTCTGACTAGAGTCTGTTTGTTGAAGTCCCTAATTTCTGGGCTTCCCTGGTATCTCAGATGGTAAAGAATCTGCCTGCAATGCAAGAGACCTGGGTTCAGTCCCTGGGTTGGGAAGATCCCCTGGAGAAGGGAATGGCTACTCACATCAGTATTCTTGCTTGGAGAATCCTCATGGACAGACAAGCCTGGCAGGCTATAGTCCATGGGATCACAAAGAGTTGGATACGACCGAGCAACTAACACAGCACTATACAGCTAACTTTTGGAGACCCCTTTTTCTTATGTATATAATTGCTCCTGGGTTTCCTCGTGGTGTCAGTTCCAGCACCCACCGTGGATACCCTACTCTTCATCATTCAAGATCCCTTATACAAGCTGGACTAGTGCATTTGGCCCTGAGCTGTCCTCCGTGATTGGTTGAATCCAATCTGAGGGTGCAAACTCCCAAGAGAAACTTGCGAGAAACAAAACTCGCAAGAGAAACAAAAGCTGACTGTAAGCTGATGAGGTTAGAACTGGTGCTCTCTTCCCTATCTCATTTTCCTGACCTCTCAATGTGGCTGTGGTACTCAATGGTCTAACAGAAGAAATGGAAGCTTATCTGGCAGAGGAAGTGCTCTGTCTGCCATTTTTCCAACAAGGTCCCCCCTTCCCTGCCAGCCCTTGGTGATGTCCCAGCGCCTGCATCAGAGAGCAAAGGTAAGGTTTGTTGAGGTGGTGGGTGCTTCCTGATGAGCTTTCTTTGTATCTGTTTTTAAAGTAGACTCAGGCAACTTTTATCTGATTTTATAGTGTAATTACATTTATGACGTCTTTGAATTAAAATGGACCCCTTGCTTTAAAAGACTATTGAAAGCCCTTCTGGTAAAAATAAATGAACGCTCTGCTCTGCTCTCCCACTCCCTGGAAAACTATAGCACAAAATGCCTGCATCCCAGTCATATGATGGCTTCTGGGCTGCGAAGGAGTGATGGACATTTGCAATGTTTCCAGGCCATCAGATCAGATGATTTTTCTTGAAAGTGCCCCCAGCTGTAGCAGATTGATTTTCAGGGGTAGAAAAATTCCTTTACAGCAGGGTTTACCAACTTAGGTGCTTCATGAGGCTGAGCAGCTAAGTAAATGAGTGAAGTAAGGAACAGCTAAGAATAGGGGAGGGTAGGGAGGATAGGGAAGGAGAAAAGCCCATGGCTGATCTCAGGGTGCCACTTTGAAGGCGACCTAAGTTTCCGTGGATTAGTCCTAGAGATTGAGGACCTATCTTCTGATTTTTTTCCTCAGGAAAAATTAAAAATTAGATAGAATTTCCAAAATTTTAAAACACTTGTGGAAAAGCAAAATTGGTCAAGCATTCAACCCAAGAGTCACCAGTTTGCAGATCTTGTTTTAGAGATACAGATTGCTCAGAGCCACCCATATACGTAAATTTCTATCATTCAGAAGATGTTTTTCTCTGTATTACGTTAAAATGGGCCCAAGTCAGTCACCGCTGCTGCTGCTGCTAAGTCACTTCAGTCGTGTCCGACTCTGTGCGACCCCATAGATGGCAGCCCATCAGGCTCCCCCGTCCCTGGGATTCTCCAGGCAAGAACGCTGGAGTGGGTTGCCATTTCCTTCTCCAATGCATGAAAGTGAAAAGTGAAAGTGAAGTCGCTCAGTCGTGTCCAACCCTTAGCGACTCCATGGACTTCAGCCCACCAGGCTCCTCCGTCCATGGGATTTTCCAGGCAAGAGTACTGGAGTGGGGTGCCATTGCCTTCTCCTAGCTTACACTATTTCTGTGATGATTATTGTTGTTAATGTAAGTTGGCAGCATTCATAAATGACAAAGCCGTGGATAAACCTCTCATGACCAGCTTATTTAAGACACAACACTGGTGCGGTTTTCACTCATGTTCTCATTTTTTAACAATTTATTTATTCTTGGCTGCACTGGGTCTTTGTTGCTGTGCAGGCTTTTCTCTAATTGTGATGAGCGGGGGCTACTCTCTAGTTGCAGTGTTTGGGTTTCTCGTTGCAGTGGCTTCTCTTGTTATGGAGCACAGGCTCTAGGCTCATGAGCTCAGTAGCTTTAGCTCCCAAGCTCTAGAGCACAGGCTCAAGAATTGTGGCACACAGGCTGGGTTGCTCCTAGGCATGTGGGATCGTCCCTGATCAGGGATCGAATCCATGTCTCTCTTGCCTGGAAAATCCCATGGATGAAGGAGCCTGGAAGGCTGCAGTCCATGGGGTCGCTGAGGGTCGGACACAACTGAGCGACTTCACTTTCACTTTTCACTTTCATGCATCGGAGAAGGAAATGGCAACCCACTCCAGTGTTCTTGCCTGGAGAATCCCAGGGACAGGGGAGCCTGGTGGGCTGCCGTCTATGGGGTCGCACAGAGTTGGACACGACTGAAGTGATTTAGCAGCAGCAGCAGCACTGGCAGGCAGCTTCTTTACCACTGGGCCACCAGGGAAGCCCTGCTGTTCTCATTTAAAGTGGTTTAGTGTTCTAGGAAAGTAAGATTGTAGCAAAGAGTGCAGTTCCCTGATCTTCAGGATTGCAGTGAAGTCTTTCACATAGTGGTTTTCAGTTAATGGCATGCATGGTTTATAATGAGTGACAGTTTGTGTGATCATTATCTCAACCACATGTGTGGCATTTCAGTAAATATTATTGGTTTGTAAACTATAAAAATATCCTTAAAAAGGTAAGAATGAGCTCTCCCCTTATCTTTCTCGTCCTGTTGATACAGGATAAAAGAAAAAGTACAGACCACAACCAGGGGTTTTAAAATAGCAACAAAGCAATCAGAAAGGCAATCAGTGGGTGCATATTACTGAGAGTTTTCCAGGAGGATAACACAGATAGTTTCTAACTTTGGGTAAGATAATCTGCTCCTCTATTTTAACAACCCATGCCAAAATTGATGTACACAGAAATAGATGACTAGACTTTTCATTTATTGCTTCACTTTGATTTAAAAAACCGGAATAAGTTCAAAGTATAATATATAAATGCCAAAAAAGAGAATGTTAACACTTTGTCATATTTGCTTCAGAAACTTTTTTTTCTTTAAAGAAAAATAAAGCATTTCAGATATATGTGTGTTCCCTTTGTTATCCTTCCATCCCCTTCTTTCCCAAGGCCAGGACTCTGATGAAGTTAATGGTGAATCCTTCCAGCATGTTTATTGTAAACAGATACAGATAGATAGACATATTGCTATCTGTATATTACAATATACACTATATTAAAATATACAATTGCGTTATTTTGTATATTTTGAAATGTTAACAAATGATATCATATGCATTAATCTGCAACTGATTTTCTCAATCAACGTTATGTTTTTGATGTTTTGATCTATATCAACTAGATCTGAATACAAACAGGTTTTGTTCATTCATTTTAAGTGTTTAGTACTTTTTTGTTGAATACATAAACCACAGTTAGTTTATTCTTCTGATATGGATATTTCTCTTTTTTATACTTATTTGCTATTAAAAGTTGTGTTCCAGTGAACACCCTTGAACTTTTCTCCTTAGGCACAGGTATCAGAATTATATTGGAGTAGTTTCCTAGAAGTGAACTTGCTGAGTCACAGGAAATATGCATTGTCAAGTTTATTTCAGCATTGCCAAAATGTTCTCCAATATGACTGTGCCATTTTATACTCCCTTTCAGCAATGCTAGGACTAGCTTTGTAAAACAAATATGCTTTCTACAGTTTCGAGGGGTTCGCGTTACAAAATTTAACCCTTTTCCTTCCAGGTGTCCTGTGTGTTTCTTTACGTGTGTTTCCCCTACCTCTAGCTTCCTTAGAAAAAAACAGAGCAAGTATAAAACTATGGTGGTTCATATTCATGGAGAATAAAGTGCACAGTTTTCAGCAAAACTATGCTTGACTCAAGGATTCTTTCAAGGAATTTTTTCCTAAATTTGACTCTTACTTTCATTCTTACCATTTGAACGAATTCAATTTCTGACCTCTTTGACATTTTCATTGGTCCTGAGGAGATTATCTAAACATTGTGTAAGATTTTTTATATTTTTCTTCTTATTTTAAATCTTTTGAAAGGTAATGAAAACAAAATAACTCTTGGTCTTGGCATTAATAAATCTCCTCAAATTCCTTAACATTTTTAGACCTGTTAGGTATCTATCTTACAGTTACATTTTAGCGTCACACAAATGTAGATGTTGGTGCAGCCTCCAATAACAGCTTCTCGACCTTGAAATTGTTGCAGCTGCTGTGGACTGAAATCTGCTGAAGCATTTCCCCACTTGTGGTTGCTTGTCTCCCAGAAGGACAAATGTCAGCCCGTCTGGGCACAGGGACAGTGTCCTTGTATAGTTCAGATGCATGTGGAATTTTATCTCCCTCTTTTTTAAAAAATTCTTTTACTGAACTCTGAAATGAAAACAAAGTTGAGCTAATGATGGAGATTAATAACAACACACAAATTGGGATGCAGAACTTTTTTGAAAAGTTCCTCTTTAGAGCTTACATGTGGATATAGTGGTTTTTCCAATTTTATTCTACTTTTATTAGGAAAATGAACAGAAATAGGCATCACTGACTGCTGGGCCCTTGTTACTTTTTCAAGAAACACAGTTTAAATGTTTAACAACACAGGCTAGAAAGGGCCCCAAGATGGCCTTGAGCCAAATGCAAAGGTTCATGTTTTTGGCCAGCCTCCCTAAATAACTTCGGCTCGAGGTGCTGCCCATATTAGCATGATGGATCCCATTGAGGAAATCTCACATGCTGAGAATGTATGTTGTTATGACTTGACATTTTATGGCATTTATGAAACTCTTATTTTGGCAGGGGGGATAAAAGCAATCATTACATTTGGATTTTGAAAGATCCCTCTGGCTGTACTTGAGAGACTAGGTTGGAAGGGCCTGAAGCAGCAGCAGGGAAATCTGTCAAGGGACTTTTGTAGTCCTTCAGGCGAGAGAGGAAGCTGGTTCAGGTAGGATGGTGATGGTGGAGAGGGAGAGATGGATGCATGTGAAAAAGTTTTAGGAGGTAAATTCAGCTGGATTTGGTGATGGCTGGGCTCTGGGTGCTAAGGGAAAGAACAGTATCAAGCCTGATTGAGTTTCCTCATTTCTGATGGGGTGCACACTTACGGGATCTAACTTGGTAAGTGGGATTTTTGTCAGGTTTCATGTGAAACAGTGTAATACTGGTATCAGGCTGGAGCAGGGGAGGCTCAGCTTCAGGCTATGTGCTCAGTGTTTGATACTTTGGGGAAGCCTGGCAAATAACCATCTACTTTTCCTCAAAGCAAGTAGCATTTTCACCAGGCAGGCAAGAATTGTAGGATTCCTGTAATCACAATATACTTAGTTTAAGGAGGTTATTGCTGAAACAGTGTGGGAGAAAACACTTTTTTATACTTATTTTGGAGACTGACTGGCTAATGTCTGGTGTTCAGATGAGCTAACACTCAGCGACACCCGTGATGTGTAAACGTTAGAGAGTTTAACTTGCTGTTGAGGACATTGGCTGGAAGCATGAAGGAGAACTGCACTTCTCCAAGTGCTTCATAAGTATTTTCACCAGCAGCTGTCATGGAAGGTTTGTTCATGGGAGAGGGACAGGGCAGAGGGCTGGGTCCTCAACATTTTGGGCTCCATTATAGATAGATAGGGAGAAGGCAATGGCACCCCACTCCAGTACTCTTGCCTGGAAAATCCCATGGACAGAGGAGCCTGGTGGGCTGAAGTCCATGGGGTCGCTAAGAGTGGGACACGACTGAGCGACTTCACTTTCACTTTTCACTTTCATGCATTGGAGAAGGAAATGACAACCCACTCCAGTGTTCTTGCCTGGAGAATCCCAGGGACGGGGGAGCCTGGTGGGCTGCCGTCTATGGGGTCACACAGAGTCGGACACAACTGAAGTGACTTAGCTTAGCTGCATAGATAGATAGTGGTATTCAAAGAACTGATGGCTTTGTACAGTGTCACATGGGCTGTTGACAGCAGACTCAAGATTGCGACTTTGAGCCTTTGAACCAATTTCCTAAAACGAAAATAAGAGCAACAAAATAAGTACCGTGTAATAATCTTACCTAAATAGGAAATCTGTCATCAGGTTGCTTACGGAGCAGATGTATCTACCACATGAAATGCTCCCATTTCCTGCTATCATCCCTAAACTAAGATTTTAAAGTCATTATCTTAAATATAATCTAGGACTCTCTTCATTCTTCTCAGGCTACATTGATTATCAACTATAATCATTCTAGCCTGCTACCCAGTCATAGCTTCTCCAACCATTATATTGATTAGGTTGGCTTCATCTCTAGTTTTATTTGTGGGGGTTAGTGGAAAGATTGGGGGTGAAGACGAATGAGTTCAAGAAAAGCCAAAAAAAAAAAAAAAAAAAACCAAAACCAAAAAACAAATCAACTGTTTTAAAATGACTGATGATGATAAAAAGAACTGTCATCACTAAGTCTTTTGGCCCCCAGAATAGAAATGCTGAGCTAAATTAATATGAATGACCTTACTAATTTTAGGGCTGAAATGTAACCAGTGAGGCGCTCCAGGAGACGTGTTCTCTGTGTCTGTTTGGAAAAGAAAAGCGGAAAGGCTGATTAGCAAGAATGAGACTTAATTTCTCAGGATGCTCTGCGGAACACAATCTTACTGCTGATTTTTCTTTAAAAGGCCCAGTTTTGCCATGATCCTTCTGAGAACTGTACCCCTTGCTTCCTGGCTGCCCCTAGGACTGAGGATGGCCTTCCAGAATTGCTGCCCATATATAACTCCCCAATCCACCCTTCCAGATACCCCAGCCTCCAAGGTGCTCAGGGCTGGCCTGGTTTCTGGAAGTGGGGGCTGATTGTCTCTGCTGTTAGCCCTGATTCCAACATCCTGGGCTGGCCAGTTGTTTAGCAGAAGGTTTTTGGTCCCATGCTCATTGCCTGGGATTCCATTACCTTGGATGTGATCTTGAAAGAAAATCTGCTTGAGGTGATCTAAGGCAATAATGATTAGACCGACCTCAGTTAAGACATTTTAAATCCATAGGAAACTTTTATTATTTTTTTCTTTCCCTTTGCGAGGGTCCCTCTTTTTTGATGACTCCTCTCCTAATAGTTTCAGGTCCTGACAGCTGAAGTCCTACATCTTCTGCGAGGTGAGAGTCCATTTCTTTCAATCCAAATCAGAGTCTAATTTTATCAGTCTGAAACAGCTCCATAATGCGCCAACCCCTGCTAGGTGTCACCCGGCTTGTTGAGCCGACAGTCCCTGCCTCCCAGATGCCTTCGACCAGTTACGTGTTTGAGACGAGGGCCTCTCATGTGGATGTTCCAGCCATGTCAGCGTGGCCTCGCCTCTCAGCTTGCTTTGTTTATCCAGCAGCTCATTACTAAAGAGTAGCCTGTCAAAAAGAGGTTAAATATTCTTTGGGAAACATGGTCACTCACATCCTTGAGATGCCACAAATATGTTTAATAAAGGGAAGATTGGCTTGATAAGAAAAACGTGATTGACTTGCATCACCAGAAAATGTTTTTCTACTGTTATTCTAGTTGAGTTTCCACAAGCATTCCTGAGCACTAGCAAACCTATGGGCAATAAATTGCTGCAGCCAACACATAAAGACACCAAGGGAAGCAGGGGAAATGATTGCTGATGATTCGTTCTAACTACTTGACCTTCTGACCTCTTCTCTAGATATATGACCAAGATGGGACACTACAGCACTTTATTGATGGTGGGGAACCTAGTAAGTCGAGCTGGATGAGGTATATCCGATGTGCAAGGCACTGCGGAGAACAGAATCTAACAGTAGTTCAGTACAGGTAAAGTATACCTTGATTTACCACTTACAAAGCCGAAGCCCTTTGCCTTGCATATATAAATTCAGGCTTGCTGCTAGTTTTGAAAAAATCCTGCAGAGTCCTGAAGAACTCTGCAGGGCTGGCAGGAATTTCTTTCTTTTTTTTTTTTTTCTGCTAGGTTTGTGATATCTCTCTAGTTCTTGTAACAGTCATTTCTTGAGAATTCAGGAATAAGGATGCTAGGAGAAGGCCTTTTTCACTCACTGCACATGAAAAAGTTACTTCCACATCATCACATGAATGTTCACCATGGCCTGAGTGAGCCCAGCGAACTCACTGACTTGCAGTGATTTCCTCCCCAGCAGATGTGTCCACACGCAAACAGGAGTTCACAGATTCAGCCCAAGTCACTTGCTTTCAGTCACCTTCAGTCTGGCTGTCTCTCAGAGGAAACAGTTTGAGTTGCACAAAGGCATGGGAAGTCAAGAAGTCTCAACCCTCCCCAGGCTGCTTTCCTAAAACCATTGTGCTCAACAGCCTTGACTGAGTCATAGTAACCTCTCCTGATCCCTTGAAAGGTGCCAAAGCATTTGGCTCTGGTCCTGCGGCCATTCAGAGAATGTTTCAGGGGGATGGGGTGGTTCCAGAGCACAGAGAAGGCACCAGTCCCCTGAGATATTTTGGCAAATCCCAAAGGTGAGTGGAGATGAGGTGAAGCCTCCCCAGTTCCCAGAGTCTCATAGGGAGGCCTAGAGTGGGGGAGGGGCAGAAAAGCCAGTGGGCATCCCAGATCTAAAGCCACACCTGCCTGATGCACCTGTTGGTCAAGCATTTCTATCAAGTACTAAAGGCTAGAGTGGCAACCCAAAGGCAAACACAGATCCCATAGGAAAAAAGCCCTGCCACGAAGCCTTCTTTTCTCAGAATCCCTCGAAAACATGTGCCATGTAAATATATGACCTCAGTTATAAACAGCCACGTTCCCTTTAGAATCAGAAGCAACTGTTTAACTTTATCAGGCACCACAGACACATCAAAGCAGAAGGAGCCTTGCTCGGCAACTTGGAGTCCTGCTGATGACAATTTCTTTTTTTTTTTTTTTTTTTTAAATGAAGCCTTAAAAAAAGAAGCAAACTTTATTCCCCTTATAGGTTAAAGGCTGCACAAATCTGGCTTGCTCTCCGAAGGCCTCCAAATTCAAAGGGAACATATTTGGACAGCATGTGACTCACTGCCTTGGTTTCCTAGGCAGTTATCTTTCATTACATAAGGGTTTATATGAACTTGCACACGATGGTATCTGGTTACACTCTGTATATGGGCTTCACCCACCTTCCCTGCAGCTGCATCTCTGTTGTGAAGTTTTTATAAAACTCGGAGCTAGTAAAGTAGTAAAGATTGTGTTTGTCTACTCGGCAAGAGATAGTTTGGCTGGTTCCGTCATGGGCACCCTGGGAGCTCTTGAGGAGACTTCTGACTTTGGGTAAATAAGAAACCCCTGCAAGAAAGGTGGGCATGAGAAAGTCGTTACCTTTCTGTCAATATTAAGTGGGTTTTATTGCTCCCTTCCTTATGGTGCTTCCACACTGAATTCTCTCTGCCGATCTGTTTTCGATTACCTCAGATCTTTATAAAATGAACTACAAAAACACAATTTAAAAACTGGCATCCATCACCAGTGACCACGTCCAAGAGTAAGAAAATAGAAAAGTTGGACCCTGAAGAGCCAGCCTAATTTTTATTGTACATGAATGTCCTCTTCACAAAAAGTCAGCTGGTTTAGATTCATTCTGTTATGATTTGTAATATCTAAATGGAATTTTCTTCAAAGCGCCCTTGATTGATTGACCCTTAGCTGAACGTTTTGTTTTTATTTTGAGGCTGACAATAATGTTTGTTGGCGTGTGTTCCGCTTCAGCTGCGTTGGGACGCCATGAAGCTATCTTTATGAGTCATCCAACCACAATCCTAAATACATGTCAGCAAAGGAAATATTATCTGAAAAGGGAAAAATCCCTTTGATGTGCTTCAACATGCAGAGATTTCTGCGAGTTTTGGAAGCTCTGCCCGCTTGTAAGGAACGGTGTACGCTTACACTTTTCTTTTTCCCCTTTTGGCCTACTCTGTGCCTCAAAAGACCACCCATCGCTCGAAAACAGTTCTGCTCTTTCAGCGGCAAAGTGTGTCATTTGGTTTTAGCACATTCATTTGCCGGCGCTGTGTTTATATTAAGGGAAGCCAAACCGAGAGATGAAATGTTACAAGGGTGAAGTACAAAGTCGACTCAATTTTTCTCAAGTTAGGAGATGCCAGTGATTTATATCCCAGCTCCAATTTTGATTTTTTTATGTAGCAGTGGAAAGAATTAATAAAATGCACAGCTCTTGGAGATGCGGAGGGAGGAAGGGGAGTGAGGTCTGGACAACTGGCTGGAGTTTTTGTCAGATATTCATAGAATGTTGGGGAAAAACATTCTGCTTAGCTAGCAGTGCCCTCATGAGACAGAATGGCAGCAAGTAAGGAAAATAACAAGATAAATGAAATTTTTGCAGCTGCAAGTAAAATATTGAGAATCTGCACTTTTTTATTGATCTTTATGATCCTATTGCCAAGAGCCACTTTGTGGTGACAAAATATGTTGACAAGTGCATATCTCACCGCCGTGAAAAATGTGGTGAAGGATTCGCCTTATGTCTACAGTGTTGTACAAGGAACAGATTGCCCTGCTATGGCCAGTTCCTTACAGAAAGGCTAAATTTAAGGTTCACCAACCCTGAACCTTTTTATCTTGAACTTGAGGCTAATGTTTGTAGCAATTCTTCACTGAGAAAACCGATCACAGGCTCCTCTTTTTTCTTTTTTTTTTAAATCTGTAGGTTTTTATTCACTGTGCCACGGCTGTTTAGTTCTTGGTACCTTCACTCTGTCATTTCATAGTGTAATCTTTCAGCCAGAGTAAAGTGCCCCTCTTGTATTTATTGAATTTCCATCCACTTCACATAAGAGGGTTATTTTCCTTCTTCTTCTGTATCAAATTTTAGAGGAAAAAAAAGCTATGGGGAAGATTTTTATTTCTCTTAGCCCTTATATCACAAAGCTGCTTAATTTTATTACAAATTTGAGAACTCCCATGCCAAGTTGTAAGAATACACCTAACGCTTTTCCTTCAAATAAGAAATCAATGGTGTTAATTTGTATGTGGGGTCGACGTACCAGAGTCTGCAGTTTACCAAGAAAGAGAATTTTCTCGTTAGTGTGAGATGAAATTTTTTCTTTAAATGAACTCTTCCTTTCTGCTGACTCTCCGGGGCCAAATATCTGTCTCTTTGGCCAGGATGTTCCATGGAAGGACACTGTGGAAATAAACTGTGAGCTATTTATTGTACTGGGTTACAGGCTCTAATTGGTTGCTGGGAACGATAAGGTGGGTGCAGATTTTATTACAAACAGAAATTGTTTAGGCGGGAAACTGGGCAGAACTTTTTTGGGGCAATAACAATGTGGATGGAGCATGTGAGTCCTACCGATTACTAAGCTGGGTTTTCTTTTGTTTTGAATAGGTCGAATATATTCTACCGAGCCTGTATAGATATTCCCAGGGGTACCGAGCTTCTCGTGTGGTACAATGACAGCTATACGTCTTTCTTTGGGATCCCTTTACAATGCATTGCCCAGGATGAAAACTGTAAGAATTTATTTTAGCTCTGAATTCACATTTCCAAATACCTATTTCAAAGCTAACTTTTAAAATAAGAGTGTTGTTTGAAACTCCTGAAATGTGGTTCACTCTGCTGTGTAACACAAATGTGCACAAGTCTGTTCCATCATTTTATTTTTCCTGTATATCCTGTGCTTTTTCCAAGGATGTCTTGACCTATACAGCTCAATGTTTTTTCACCCATTTATGATTTCAAAACCTTTGTCCTAGTTTAAATCATTGCCAGCAGCGGTGTTAAGGCAGCTGGTATCTACTGAGTACCAACTATGTGTCTGGTTCCAAGAGCAGCATAAGTTATAACTTCTGCTCTGAAGGATTGCACAGTCTTGCTGGAGTCACACTGTTTGCAAAAACGAAGTAAGGAGACAACACTTTCTTTAATCAGGAACAACACCCCTCCAGTCAATTGGCTTTTCTTCCTCTTAAGTAGTTGTTGGAGTAAGAAATGGTAGTCAAAACCATAGACATATGATTGAGGAATTTGTCTCTAAACATCTTAGTCTAAAATGAACCGTGTAATTTTCTTCTATCTTTATTACTGTTACTATCATTATGTTTGAAAAAATAATTTAATGCAAACCTTTGCAGTAGTTTTCATATAAACTTTATATATTTGTTTTTATCAATTTTGGGGAAAATGTTATAAGGTGATTTCTAGTATTTGGAATAGATTTAGATTTGGGTGATTTTGATGTGCTTCAGTGAGAAACACTGGTTTGAATGATGCAATTTTTTTCTTGTCATCCAACTGACTGATCTGTGAACTGATAAATTTGGATTATGCAGTAGAAAAAGAAGCAGAGAGAACAGATTTATGTAAGAAACTTAATTTTGGGGAAAAAAAGTGTTATTTTAATTTTTCCTTCTCCACTTACTTTCTCTCACACACATATGAACTGAAAAAAATATTTATAATATTACTGATCAAAATGCTGATGATCAGATATTTCTTTTCCATGTTATCTTTGTTTTCTTTGTAAAAAAAAAATAGAATCCTCAAAAAGCATATTATGCTCAACTTTCTTTTTCTATTTTACCCTAACCCCAAACCAATCTCAAATCAAAAAAATGAATCTTTGGACATATAAGTACATTCCTCTTACTTACCAAGTTTCCATTGGAAAGTTTTTTTTTCTGCAGTAATGCTCCTATTTGAGGGAGTGTCTGTTTTCACAGGGGAAAATCTCCGTGTTGGACATGAGTGTGTGGTTGGTGTTAGAAGCAGAAATGGCCATGGCGGCCAGTATGCTCTGTCTTCCCAGGATGGCTCCATGCTCAGCTCTCCCAAGACTGGGTGTAGGTACACATGTGGAAAAGCACTGTTATCAGCTCCCCTGGTTAGAACCTCGGTGTAGCTTCACCTTCTAAAAGATGGAATCTGATCCAGAAAGATTCCATAAATCCTATACGGCCTTCTATTTCCTTCTTCAGTACAGCCTACTACAGACTGAAGATATTCTGGTGTGCATGTCAAGGAATGTCTGGAAGTAAACACATCAAAGTCTAGAGTTCTAAAGTACGTAGCACATAGTCCAAAAATTCATTCATTCATTAGATAGTTGTTGAATACATACTAAGGACCAGTGTCATTGCTGCATACTGTAAGTACAGCAGGAACAAGACATACAGGAAGTCCTGCCCTCATGGAGCGTATAGTCTAATGGAGGGAGACAGATTATCAACCAATAAATAAGTAAGTTAGTTTGTCGTGTGATGATAAGTGTCATAGAGATAACAAAGCAGAGAAGGGGCGAGGAGTGCTAGGAATTGGGAGTTGCGGGTTTAGAGATGACCAATGTGGGCCCTATGAGGAAGGTGGCCTTTGGGCAAAGACTTAAGGAAGTGAAAGAACAAGCCACATGTTCTTTGGGAGCAGAGTGTTGCAGGCAGCTGGACTCCAAGCATAAAGGCTCAAGATGGAGATGCTACTGGCCTGTAGGAAGGGCATCACAATGGTTAGCATAGGTATGTCAGCTGGAGAGAGTGGGTTGGGGGGAGTTAACTTAGATCTGGGGACAAGAATCTTATAAAGTCCAGAAGGTCACTGTCAAGACTCTGGATTTTACTCTGTTTGCATTGGACAAATGCAGTATTGTAGAGTTTCAAGCAGAAGAGTGATATGATCTGACTGAAGTTGTTACAGGTTTACTCTGGCCACTTAGTGGAGATCTGACAGTGAGGGTGAGGATGGAGCAGGATCCAGCTAGAGGCTCTTGCTGGAATCCAGGGAGGAGGGGTGATGGTGGTTTGGACCAGGGTAAAAGTGGTGGAGGTGGTGAGAAGCGCTTGGATTCTGGATACATTTTGAAGGTAAAGTCAACAGCCTTTGCTGACACGTTGGATGCCGAGTAAGAGAAAGGAGTCAAGGATAACTCCAGGGCTTTGGTCTGAAGAGCTGGGTGGATGGAGTGGCCACTTAACTGGATTACGAGTCACTCATGGGAAGCGTGAAGTGACTGCTCAGGGAATGCTCTTCTTCCCTTTGACGTGGATCTCTGGGGTGGAAGTCTCACATCTGCAACATTGCTTCTACCTTGTGATGCTGTTACAAAGATGAGAGGGATTTAGGGCCTGGGCTGGATGATTTGGGTTTTATGTGCCATTCACAGCCACCTGACTGTGGTGTCTGGGAGTGTACCAGCTGGTCTCCAGGTTGTATGCTAGTGCCATCCAAAATGTGCTTGGTGGCAACCCCAGGGGCATTGCTTCTCAGACCTTCTTTCTCCCATAGTTCAGCCTTTGTGAAGCATTCTTGAGGTTGCTGATTAGAGTATTGAATAAACTCTACCAGGGCACATGTTATGCATCATTTAGCACCTGAAATCCTTGGAAGGAAATTCGCAAAACTTCAGCACTTTCAAGTATTATGGATTCAGTAGACAAACCATGTAGCTCTTTTGGGTTGAGTTCAGAGCTCTAAGTAAGGGTGGAGGGAAGTTGAAAGATAATTAAGTCATTGACTAAAATGTTCAACAGTGACAATCCCCCATCCCCCTAAGGGTATTATAGGAATTTTATTTCAGTTCCTGTCTCAAAGTCGTATATCTATCATGGGATTGGCCACCCAAGAAACCAGTAGAAAGCTTCATCAGATGGCGTGGGGGTAGATATACAGCTTTGACTCTAACTGGAAGATGGATTCTCATTCCATATGATTCACAGAGGTACCTAGGGAGGCTTTATAATGAGGGCTCTTTTTTCTGTACCGAGAAAATACTCGGTGTGATTTAAAAGAGCAAATGTGTGAAAGGGCATGGACAGATAATTTAACAGATAGCCTTTCACAGCCCTGAGTAATTTAAATCATCTCACCAGGATTAGCAATTTGAAGACAATTTTTATTCTACCAAGCTAGCCACAAAATAAATTAGGTACCTTATAAAGAAGCTTCTTGAGATCAAAGACTTATTTGACAAAATGCCTCCACAGAGCCTCCTTCTAGTGCTGTGCACACAGTAAACAATACACGCTCACTGGATACATATTGAGGATTTTACTGCCATTATTAGAAGCGATGGATACAAAGTTCAGCCAGCTGTTTTTTCTTGGTTAATGAAATTGTTACATGATCCAAGACATTCAAGGAAAATATGATTTTGCTTAGTGAATAATACTTATTAAGCACTTTCATTTATAAAAATACCACTTTCTTCCCATGGTTCTTTCAACAGTGAAAGTACACATTTCCTATTGAGCGTGTGGGGTGGGTTCAGGCTTCAGGCACTGGCCCCTCTGGCAGCGGCCACGAAGCAGTGGGACACGCTCCCTGCCCGGACAAGCCATTGAAAGCCGCCTTGCCTCAAAGAGAGGGCAGCGTTTCACACAGGCATTTGGGCTCTGGAAGCAATTCGTATGTTATTTTCTTTAAGAAAGAAAAAAGAAAAAAACCCATAGTTCTAAATGTAATAGAGCTGCAAAGAGAGCACGGCTGCGTCCACTGTGGGCCTTTCAGAAGAGCCTGAAGGAACGCCTGTGTCGACAGATTGTATCCGCAAGGAGGAATGAGGTTCCCCAAAGCTTCCAGTGGGGGATTAGCTCCTGCAGAGTGTAAAGACCATAGTGTATTCATATTCATTTCAGAGGAAATTAAAAAAAAAAACCTGGGAATAAATGTTAAACAAGTCTTCCTGCTGCTTTTTCTGTCTTGGCATATGAAGCTGAGGTGGTGGAATGTGAAACTTGATGGCAACACAGAGGTTGTTACACTGGACTAAACTCTGTCTGAGAGAGGCCTGCCTTTTCGTTTTGATTTTAAAGAGCAGAAAATAAAGACGGGCACCTCTGCATGGTGCCCTGGCCCCACCATCCCACCAACAGTGTGGAACTAGGCCCTGGGTAGAGAAGGCTCCATCAAGCCTTCTGTCTGTGAACATTGAGGAGATGATGGTATAGTTCAGTCCAACAAGAACATCGGTCTGCAAGACCCTATGGGGAGCATCGTGATGGGGAACAAAACCTCAGACCCTGTCCTCGAAGGGCTCAGTGTAGGAGAAGGCACATAAGCAAAAACTACACTGTAGAACCTAATACGGGTGCCTTGTGACATGGCCATAGCAGGGAGCTGGCCTCGGTGGTGTCAGTGATAGTCAGTCAGTTCTGGCTGACTCTTTGCGACCCCATGGACTGTAGCCCGCCAGGCTCCTCTGTCCATGGAATTCTCCCAGGCAAGAATACTGGAGTTGGTAGCCATTCCATTCTCTAGGGGATCTTCCCAACCCAGGGGTCAAACCTAGGTCTCTTGCATTGCAGGCAGATTCTCCACTCTCTGAGCCACCAGGCCGGTAGGCTCGGTGTTAATGCAGTTGGGACAAGTCCAGTTCCAGGCCCTCGTGCACAGTGGGCAGCTGAGATTGGACCCCTCCCATAAATCCTGGAATCAGAAATCACTGTCCCTGAATGGGGACTAGAAAGTGCTACCCTCAGGCCCATAGTCCAAGGAGCTCTCCATTTGGGGCCATTGATGAAAGCAGTATGTCGCATTCCAAAACCGGCCCCAGCTATGGGAGGGTATGGAGTTGGGTTTTGCATTACCTGCCAGTTGTGGAAACCTTAAGCCAAGAAGCTGATATAAAACTTGGCCCAGAACTGGAGGAACATGGGGGGTCCTAGAACAAGCAGAGAAGAGTTCCACCCCAGAGGTATCTGCTCAGGACTCCAATAGAAGGCAGTGGCCACTGAAAAACACCTTCATTGAAGGAAGCGGCAAAAGACACAGAGGAGCCCGCTGTCATGAGAGTTTTGACCTCTTGGATGCCTCAGTCCTTGGCGCCTTGCGAGCCTTGCTTTAGGATTGAGGCCCGCATCCCTCCGCTTTCTGAGGGTGTAGAGGGCTGAGAGCTGAATTGTCTTCAGCCTACAGAGCCACTTTACCCGTGGTCGTGTTCCCTCCCCGTGTAGCCTGTGTCCAGGGACTGGTCAGTGTGGGTGGGTATTAAGGACTGCTCCCGTTATTCCAAAGCCAGATGACTCGAAAGGTTAATTAAGTGCTTAGTTAAGTGCTTTTAATTGCTCTTGACACCATCCTCTCTCCTCGTTCTGCAGTAAACCTCTTGTACACAAAACGCAGATCTCCATTTCAGACTGTTTCCCAGGGGACCTGAATTCAGACAGGTGCTACCAGATTTATATTGCCAGCTCAGACTTCTCACTGGAGACCCAGGCTCCTGTCAACCTGTTGAATTCCCACCTGCACTTGCCTGTCTCACAGATGTCTCAAACTCAACATATTGAACTGAAACCATCCTACTCTGTCCCCCAAGCTGTCTCTCTCCCAATTCAGTACCTCACTCCCATTCACTCAGCTGTTCTTTCTAGAAACCTTGACACCTTGTTCTTTCTCAGCCCATCTGTCTAGTCATTCATAAATCCCTGTTGATTATATATTCTTAAATGCTTTTCTTTCCATTTTTGCTGCCACCTCCCGATCAGCCTCACAGACAGCTTTGGCCTGGACCTCTGCATTTTTCTTTTTAGTATCACAGCAGCCAAAGTGAAGTCTCATTGATTTTGTTGTTTCAGTTTAATCACTTATTTGGTTAAAAGTTAGTTTTTAACTAACTTTTGGTTCCGTTGATCAGAATTCAGAAGATAATATGGACATGTAATTCTTCTTCCAGAGGCAGTGAGTTGACACATTCTAAGGTGTCCTTCCAGATGTATTTTTTTGCCCATTCTCTCATTTGTGCACATTCTCCCTCTTTTTCTCTGCCTCTCTGTTCCTGGTGGCTTAGATGGTAAAGAATCTGCCTGCAATGCAGGAGACCTGGGTTCAACCCCTGGGTCGGGAAGATCCCCTAGAGAATGGAATGGCAACCCCCTCCAGTATTCTTGCCTGGAGAATCCCATGGACAGAGGAGCCTGGAAGGCTAGAGACTATAAGGTCACAAAGAGTCGGACATGACTGAACAACTAACACTACTACTATTAGATTTTTTGTACTGCAGCTCACTTTTTCATTTAATGATATAGGGTGATGATGCATTTAAAGTATAAGTGCAATCACCTTACACCCTAGCTTCATCCCCTTTTTTGGATTGCCGTTACTCTTATAATCAATCCCCAGCTCTTTAAAATGATAGCCCATGGACTACATATAGTCTTCAGAAATGTTTTGTATGGCTCACTTAGTGTTTTGTAAAATTCTAATTCAAGCATCATCAGACTGCCTATGCTCTATTTGGTTTGCTACAGATCCCACCGTCCTCTGTTGTACTAACTTACTTCACATTCAAGGTATCTGTCTCAAGGAAACTATCTTTCCTACCTCAAGTTTCCAGCCCTGATAGATGTTTTCCTGACTCCTTTTCTTCTCTGTCACAGCAGTTATACTTGTAGAGACTATATATTGTCAATTCTAAGATTTGCATATTTTTTTGCATTTTAATCTTTCTGAACCTGGTCTTACAATGCACAGTGACTTAAAATTAATGACAGTGACTTAAAATTAATGGTGCAGCTTGCAATTCATGGAACTTTAAATTTGATGAAACCAAGTAAATAATTGTGAAGACGTTTGTATATCTGTCTCTCTCATGAGAGTTTAAATGGTCTGAGAGTCGGGCTATTACTGTCCTGTTCCTCTATATCTGCAGCGCTTGCAGTGTCTGGCTTGTCACCAATGCTCTGTAAGCACTCATGGGCTGAATGAATGACTGAGGGTGTAAAATAGGACTTTGTTATACAGATCCTGTATTGCTCTCTCTCAGAATTTTAATTTCGCAGGATTTGGTGAGTTCACGTTATTTCTTGAGTATATCCTTTAGAGCTTCCAGAGTTTTCCCTCTCCCCCTCAATCTTTGTCTTATAGACTGAAGACAAAGTCTTCTTTGCTTACCATGTCTTCATGGAGAAACCCCTTTATCCTTTGGAGGAATTTCCTTAGTTGTCTCTGGGCATTTTGCAGTTGTCTGGACTGTCTTGGCTTGGGATAGCATAGTCTTTTCTGATTCATTTCTTGTCCTCTTATAATTCCCTGTTTTTCATTAACACTTTTGTTTATTGGCCCCATCAAAGTGGTATTCAGAAAGAATGATCCTCTGCGTCCTTTAAGTCCTGCTTAAAGTTCTAGACCTTTAAGGGTATCTAGACCTCTAGGGTCTGTGGGCATGTGCAGGCACTCTGCAGAACAACTTTGAGAGCAAATACAGTTCTTTTGTGAAAATTATCCATTCCTAGCTTTACTTTTTTCTCTCTCTAAATTATATGCCCATTTCGTTCAGTAAGATTGAATTTATTCACAAGTACAAGAAAAGGTGATGCCAAAAGCAGAATATAGAGTGTAAGCATTGCTGGTATATCTTGAAAACATGTTTGTTTTGAGGACCCTGTAAGAGAAAATAAGACAGAGAATAAGCATCCCAACTCCTATTACCTCAATGCTCTTATTATCATTAACTTAGATCCCTGTTTATCCCAAATCATCCTAAAAGCTAATATAAACTTTTCTTTGTTACTATTTTGACTTTGGTTATTAAACTTAGAAAAATCTATTGGCCCACACATTCTTTTCTTTAATAAAAAGGTGATGTGACCTTAACAATTTTTGAAAATGAGTTTCTTGAGTTACTTTCCAAGAGCTTAAGTGAGAAGTCAGCCTTTATAATCTATACTCAGAGTATTATTTGTATGATTTCCCCCAGAGACATCATATTCCTCTTTCCAGCAGTGAGCTTCTGGCTGGCTTTCCTGCTCTCTTGCATGTTGATGACATCTTCATTCCACAGTCTCCCCACCCTGCCTTCCTTCCTGCTAGTCTGGCCTTCCCAACCCACCAGAGCTCTGTGTTGCCTGAAGACCTGCGGGTTTCCCTTTGCTTTATCTCTTCCGGATTAGTTATAAATGGGCTAAGTAAGAGGAGTTTTACCTTAATCTCTTGACAGTACTGGTGTTTTGTTTTTTAAGAAAGAGCCAAAACATAAAACATTTCTCTTATCTTTCAGTATGTAGTTTAGAAGTCACAGCCTCTGTGCAATCAAAGGTTTTTTTGAAAGTCTAAAATGTGTGCACACATTTCATATTGGTGATACACTTTTGCCCCAGAAGTTGAAATTATACACAAATTTTATACATGAAATATAGACATAAATATGTATATGCATGGGTTTGTAGGTGCATTTATAACTTTTATGTTTATTTATGGGTTTGTATACACACACAAAAAACCTCTGTACTAGCTGTGAAATGTCCTTTTTTATTTTTGCAACACAGCTATTGAGTAGACACAGAATTGGATTGTGGTCAGGAAAAAAAAAATCACCCTGGAAATCAGAGAGCTAAAACTTCCAGCTTAGCTGTGTCCTTAACCAAATGTGTGACCATGGCCAGTTATTAGACCATGAGCAAATTATTAGACCTTCAGCTTTTTTTTTTTTTTTTTCTTTTTTTGGTTATAAGAGAGGGTAGAACTGGATCAGTTGTTCTCATATCTATATATTATAAGTATTTGGGGGGAATTTTTAAAAATGCAGATGCCCAGGCCCTACCAAGAGATTCTGGTATTTTTAAGAAAATCTCCCCTGTGAGTCTATTATGCATTCAGGGTAAAGAACTGCCAACTAGACAAACTCTCCCTTGGTCTGTGAGTCTCTTTTTTAAGTTGATAGTTCTCCTTCCTAAGACAGGACGGGCCAGGCCAACTGCATGGGCCAATCCAGAGCCCTGCAAGATAAGCTGTTCCTTTGTTGAATTCACCTTATACATGTGATTATTACAACACTCAGAGGTAAAGCGTCCTTGTTGTTGATGTTCAGTCACTCAGTCATGTCCGACTCTTTGCGACCCATGGACTGCAGCATGCTAGGCTTCTGTGTCCTCCATCTCCTGGAATTTGCTCAGACTTCTATCCATTGAGTTGATGATGTCATCCAACCATCTCATCCTCTATTGCCCCCTTTTCCTCCTGCCCTCAGTCTTTCTCAGCATCACAGGGTCTTCTCCAGTGAGTCAGCCCTTCACTTCAGGGGCCCACAGTATTGGAGCTGCAGCATCAGCCCAATGAAGAGTTCTTGCACTATCTCATTCAGTCCTTCTGATGACCGTTTTACATTTTACCAAGGACTAAATTGTGGATTTAGATGTCCTATACTTGCCCACAGTCAAAAGTAATACAGTCAGCCCTCTGTATCCGTGGGTTCCATCTGCAGATTCAACCAACCACAGATGAAACATATTGGAAGAAAAATTCTAGAAAGTGCCAAAAAGCAAAACTTGAATTTGCTGTATGTTGGCAACTATTTACATAGCACTTAAATGGTATTAAGTGTTATAACTAATCTAGAGATGACTTTAAGTATCCAGCACGGTGTGAGTAGATTATATGCAAATACTGTGCCATTTTATATAAGGGACTTGCGCATCAGCAGATTTGGGGATCTGCAAGGGTTCTGGAACCAAACCCCTCTGGATACCAAGGGACGGCTGTAGATAGTGGAGTTTAAATCTTGGCCATCTGAATCACTAAGCCATGCTGCTATTACTGTGAAGATTGTTGTTTCCACTGCCCTCATTTTACAGATGAGGAAACAGAGACAGAGAGATTGTGTAACTTGCCTTAGGTGACCAAGCTAATAAAAGGCAGAGTTAGGATCTGAACATAGCTCTTTGTGATTCGAAAGCCCAACTTTCAAGCTCCATGACTGCTACTCTGTTGCCTCCCACTTCACCTTATCCACTGCACCCTGTCTGTGCATTGTGCCTCTCTCGGGCCCTCCCTGAACACTAATTCTTTCTTTTTTCTTGCTGTTCCTATGCTCAAAAACAGTCAGTGTCTGTTTCTTAGGCCCAAGGTCTTTTGTTTATTTATTTATTTGGACGTTAAAGGCCCACTGAGGTCTGCCCCCTGCCGCCCTTTTATTCCCCCAGTGCCGAAAACCCATGCTGTGTTCTGTCGGCCTGATTCCCCGCCATCCCACCAGCGTGCCAGACTTCTGTCTCCAGGCATCTTTCATAGGGTTGCCTTCATCCTTCAGCCAGTTTTCCTTGAAAACCTGTTTTGTGCTGACAGGATCGAGCGGAAGGCCTGAAATCCAGAGGGCCTGAATCTCCCTTCTCTGCTCAAAGCCCCCTTCTCGGGGAGCCCTCCTTCCTCTCCCTGTCCCCTGCTGCACCTCCCATCTCAACGGTCTCCACATCTGGGCTGCAGTGTGGAGCCTCATTATGGAGTCTTTTATCTCAGGTCATAAGTAACTCTGTGAGGGCAAAGACCATCTATGAAAATCTTGAGCAGATAATCATTGCTTAATAAATAGACATTGAATGAGTTCATTTTGGATAATTGTGCTTTCCCCCTCAAATCAAACTGTCTGCTCTTACATTTATTCTGAGACCAGAAAAGCCAATTTTTAAAATACAGACTTACAGGAATTTTTTTAGATGTTGTTTGTTATTATGACTTCTAGGAATTTTTTAGAAGCCTGTGCTTTGCTTATTTGAAGGGCAAATAAAACTGATCTCAAACTTTTGCTGTTCTCCCAGTAAATGTCCCCTCGACAGTCATGGAAGCCATGTGCAGACAGGACGCCCTGCAGCCCTTCAACAAGAGCAGCAAACTCTCCCAGGCTCCCCAGCAGCGCTCTGTTGTCTTCCCCCAGACTCCGTGCGGCAGGAACTTCTCCCTCCTGGATAAGTCAGGGCCCCTGGAATCTGGATTTAATCAAATCAGCGTGAAGAACCAGCGCGTCCTGGCGAGCCCCACCTCCACCAGCCAGCTCCACTCGGAGTTCAGTGACTGGCACCTCTGGAAATGTGGGCAGTGCTTTAAGACTTTTACGCAGCGGATCCTGCTACAGATGCACGTGTGCACACAGAACCCTGACAGGTAACCCCACCTCTCGTCGTTCCCAGGGTGTGCGTGCTTGTGAGACTCACTGCTTGCCTTCCTGTCGCCTCTTCCGGCCACACCTGGGGGAAAATCCTGCAATCAGAGGTCTGGAAAGTTGAGAGTCATGTGAGGTGCTTCTTTGGCTTTATTGTGTAGAAGGGCTGCATGAACGGGGGCTGCAGAAAGGAATCTGTCACTTTCCAAAGAGCTCTGCCTGGGTCTAAAGGGAGGCAAAATAGAAGGTGCAAACTTATGAATATCATAGGTGGAAAAATGAGGTCAGGATAATTAGAATCCTCTCTGTCTTCCAAAGATAATATAGCTGCCCGCTCCGCTGCTGTCACAGTCGTCTCAGGGTTCACCTCCAGTGTACCGTGGGTATGAACTTAATTAAGTACTAAGAGGTAATGAATTGGAATTTTTTGCTTAGTACTATTTTTCTTCAGAGCATGCAAACCCATAAATCCTGCAAAGCTGTCAAAAGGAAATACCTACTCTGCTAGTGATGTGGAGGAAAACAGATGCCACTTATTCAATAAACTAATATCCACACAGAAGAAAAATGTTGACTAGATACCTCGGAGTCAAAGTTGGTTTGAAAGTTTGTCAATAAAGAATTTTATGGCCATGAACTGAAGATGAAATTTAGCTGAACAAGTGAATTAAAATTTCAGGTACTTTGATGAGTGGCACAGTAGACATAATGGAACTATTATTTATGAATCAAAACGGGTTTATTCGACAGTCTTGATAGCTGGGAGCGCAAAAGACAAAAATCAAATTAATTCAGTAAGAAAGGACAGTGTTTTATCTCTCCTTCACATCCTATGAAAATTTGATTAAATGCAAACTACCTAAAAAACTTTTTAATATAAAGGCAGAAAGTAAATTTTGGAAGTAGAATAGGAGACTCCAAAGCAGGACTCCTGAATTAATTTTCTTAATTTAGCCACTGATTAACCTTAAGCCACTCAGCACTCCTTGCCCTAAGATATATGCACCCAACTGTCCCCTCCTTAGCTCTGCAGGATACAGCAGTGTGCTGGAACCCAAGCAGGCAGGGAGGATGTTGGAGAGGGGGCAGATCTTTTTTATTTTTTTAATTTATTTTATTTCCATTTAATTTATATTTTTTATCTTTTTATTTCAGATAATGATCCATTTTTAGGGTACACATGCATTTTTATGTGTGTATATGTTTTCTTTTGTGCCATGCTAGACACCACTTGCTTGGCATCAAAGCATTGCTGTAACTGATTGATGTTGAAACATTCATATTAAGGCCATTAAGGCAGCTGTGTCTGTATCATCTTTTACCTTCAGTAGGAGAGCCTCCTGGTGAAAATACCAACAGACTTCTGCATATCTTTGTAGTGTTGGCTTTAAGGGAACACAAAAGTTTTGGAAATGTTTTTCTTACTCCAGAAGGATTTTTTTTTTTTTTTTTAATTTGCTTTCCTTGCAAGTATACAGATAGCCTAAAGATATATCTTTTCAAAGTTTGCAAAGCATTTTGGTTGTTTTTTTTTTAATATAAGAAGTGCATTACAATTTGTTATTATAAACTTGCTTTTTAAATTGAGGGACTTTAGGTATGCATGAGTTTAGGTGTATCCTGAGAGATTCATTGTGATCATCACAACTGAATACACTAGGTAAGATGAAATGATAGTTGAAAATTTCTGGATGGAGGAACCGAAAGCTTAGCTTTGAGTATGACGACTTCACACTGAATGTCATATGAAACAATGAAATATATCATGGTAAATAAAAAGATAGCAAAACAGACTGTTTTGTCTGACCTCAGTTTCGCTTCGAAAACCCTGTGTGTATTCTGGTTTAAGTTCCTGTGAAGTCTGTTCTGTCAGATAATAGTGTTAGAATTTGTAAAGCATCTATGTAATCTGTCAGACAAGTGCCCGACAAATTAGAAAACTTACGAAGTGTACAAAATACACTTCCACGAGAGACTGTTAGGTTATTGCCAATTCCAAGCTAATCTAGAGCTACTGGCAAAAATCCAGGTGGCTTGAGACTCCTATCCTGTGTGAGACCCCACTGGGCTTGTTTGATGCAGATGTCCAGGCGTGGTTTGGCCAGGCCCTCCCAGATGGGGTGAAGTAATGTACTTGATATGCAGGTAGATCACCTCATCTCCTTCTCCTTTCCCTGTACTTTGTTGGTGAAGACTTGAGAGGGGGTCACCATCATTCATGAATAAGTTAAAAGTAAGAATTATGACTTCAATGAAGGAGTCCTTTTATAGGCAGAGTAATAAAGTACAGTGTTTCTTATTAATAACAGGGAGATGCTTGAATTATTCCATCACATTTGAGTTGGTTAGTGGGGGTAAGGGAAATAGAGATGCTCAGTCTCCTTGACCCACTAGTTTCACTGAGATACATAATGTGCTTTCAGGATATAGGCTTGGAAGAGCTGTATGGCTGGTGTTCCACACTCTCACAAGCTTTCCTGTACCAGCACATTTGGGGGTAGAAGACGTTCTCTCCATAATTCTTAACCACATGAGTGAATTTCTGCAGAGGAGAAATATATAGAACTGAAGTGGAGCATCACTTTGTGCATAGTTGTGAGATTTGGAGTCTTTTATTATCCACGTGGAGACTTTGAACTGCTGAATAGACGTATTTTCTTTAGTGATTGACTCCATAAATTAACTGACTTTTAGTCCTTGGCAGTTTGTGCCCATTCAGCCCTAAACAGTGAAAAAACTTAGAACCTGCCAGTCAGAAACCATTTCCCTTCTATTTGAAAAACACAAATGCTTTTATTTTGATAGGAAAATCTTGCTACAACTAGAGGCAAGAAAGGGAGACTCAGAAGACAAAGTCAAAAAGTAAACAAGCTAGAGTTTAGTTTCAGATGTGTCCAAGTTTTGAAACAGTCCCCCGAATCTTAGGTCCAAAAGATTTTTCACTCAACAGACTGAATATTTGGCCATGAAACCCAAGACATTTGAACTTTCATCAAAGAGACTGTGTGTGTCTTTATTTGTAAGCTTTTTCATGTGAGGGACCATCAGTAAGTCTATGCCTTGATACAAAGGAAAGAGATCCGAGGATACCCAGGATTGGCAGCCTTACCGATTTTCACTGCCATATTATTTACATTGAACACAAGAGGAAAATTCATTTGACCTGGCAAAGTAGCAGTTAGCATTAAAGATAAAAATATACCCATAATAGGGTCCAGAAGCCACAGGATTGTTATTTCTTAATTTTGTGTTAATGTCACGTCAGACTCTGTGACCCCATGGACTGTAGCCCACCAGGCTCCTCCATCCATGGGATTCTCCAGGCAAAAGTACTGGAGGGGGTTGCCATTTCCTTCTCCAGGGGATCTTCCCAACCCAGGGATCGAACCCAGGTCTCCCACATTGTAGGCAGACACTTTACCATCTGAGCCACCAGGGATGTCCTAATATTAAACATACCTCCCCACCGCTCCAAATTTCTTCTTCCCTTTTCTCAAGCTACTGACTTTTTCTTTCATGAGTAAATTCAAAGGGAGGAAGCTATAGGAATCTAGATCAACCTAGATATTATTTAGGGATTTCAAAAAACATTTATGGTTTAGCATAAGTTTATTCCAGGTGGTGCAGTGGTAAAGAATCTGCCTAACAATGCATGTGATGCAATCCCTGGGTTGGGAATATCTCCTGGAGAAGGGAATAGCAACCCACTCCAGTATTCCTGCTTGGGAAATTCCATGGACAGAGGAACTTGGTGAGCTACAGTCCATGGGGTCGCAAAGAGTCAGACATGACAGAGTGACCAAGTGTACACACAGGCACATAAGCTTATCATCCAGGCCAGGGCAGCTTGACAGACTTGTGCTTGAACCAGGAATTAGAAATCCCTTTCCCTTCTGTTTTTTGCTGCAGAGACTCTCCAAGGTCCCACTGGGGGTAGTGGCAGTGGTCGTGGCGCTCCAGAAAGGAGTAAGCAAAGCCTTCAATCACAGTGGGTTATTTTCTGATGAATATGTTCTATTTTATTCTCTGCAGAATGTCTCTACAGTGCTTATCTTTATTTTGCATCATTTTCCTTTCCTTCTTGATTGTGCCACATGGGGAAAGCTTGCCTTTACACTCGTGGACACACTCACATTTGACACACTCACAAATATCAGCCACTCACATTTGTGTTTTGAGCGTCCTTGTTTATATAATTGTATGTGGAAGTACCAGAGGGGAAGATAACTCTAGAAAGAGCTGTGTGATGGGAGGAACCTGAAGATAATCCATCACCATAATAGTTGCTTTGGAATGCATCGGTGTTTCTGTTCCATTGTTTCCCCCTCCCCTACGTGTGAAGGTTATCTTCTCCCTAGCTCTCCATGTTCTCCGAGTGTCTTGGCTCTGTACTTCTGCCAGTCTCCTGAAATCTTTTCCTTCTTACATAGAGCTTAGTTCTTTTCTCACTCAATACAGCCTGCAGTGACCTAAACGGCGCCCCGTTTGAAGTCTCTGGGGATGGGCTCTAGGGCTTGACTGACGGGGAGCACGGAGGGAACGTGGGCCCAACTGAACAGCTTTTGTCCTGGAGGCTTTCATGCCATGAAAGAAAAATCAAGGAAGGATTAATAATATTTTAAACCAAACCACACTTAATTTTGTTAAACCTTTCATCCTTTTCCTGTGTGTACACCAAACCAATTACAGACGCAGAGTAAATGAATTGCACATTTTACTCGTCATCTTTGGCAGAGGAGCCACCAGTTGCAGAGAATGCCAGGGGATGCAGAAAACCATCCTGCTGCTTTCTTTCTGCGTAGAAATTTACCGGCATTGATATATGCTAACTAAATCGACCCAGGCTTTGTCTGTTTTTTTAGATATTTCATTGTTGAGGACGGAGCACCTCCTACTTTTTCTTGAAACTTGATATTTCTGTGTTGGAACAAGCCACACAAGGTTATTTAAATTAATCCAAATTAAGTAAAATAATATTTTAGTTTCTTAGTCACCCTAGCCGCGTTTCCAGTGTTCAGTGGCTGTGTGTGTCTCGTGGTTCCCCTACTGAATAGTGTAGATACAGAACATTCCATCAGCACTGCTAGGTATCTCAAGTAGTGTTTAGAAAAAACCAAACAGCCAAAAGCTTTTTCTGGTTACTAGATGTGATTGCTTTGTGAGGAATGCTCATTGCATTTGTCTGGAGAATAATAAAATGATATATGTGTATGATAACTTGAAGAGAATCCAAGTGCTTTAGAAAGGAGAGTCTATTTAGTTGCCCAGTGACCTGCGATCCTATCAAGAGTGAAGCTGAACACGGCACATGACAATGCCAGTCTTCCTGAGCTGCTTCTGCATCAAAGGGATGCAGACTTTGGGAATTGAAATGGATCGTATCCAAGAGTTTAATAAATTAAGACTTACTTTTTTGTTGTTGATAGTTTCATTTTTTTCACTTAAAAAAATTCTATTTGTAGAACTTTTCAAACCCTACCCTCTATTCTATGAGTCTTTTTTTAAAATGTACAATTTTTAAAGGTTACTTTCCATTTATAGTTACAACACAATATTGAATGTATTCCCCTTGTGCAAGACATCCTTAAGCCTATCTTACACCCAAGAGTTTGCATCTCCCACTCTTCCATCCCTATATTGCCCCTATACAACCAGACCTTGAAAAGTTAATGGGAATGTTAGTCATCAGAATAAAAAGCTGAGAAATGGCAAGTGATTCTGTGCCCTCAAAGCCGTTTAGATGTAAACTGAGAGGTGAGGAGTCAGGGTGTGCTAATAAAAACATACCTACAGAGTCTTAAATCCTGAGGTCAATTGTTTCCAAACAAGTTGTGACATCTGAGATTCTGTAGTAACCATGATGTTTTCTAAGCGCTGCTCTTGGGCATGAAGATTTTATTCTGTCTTAAAGGTATTCCTGTGTGCTTAGGTCAACACTGGGATGCAATCAATGTTAAATTGACTTTTTGATCATTTCCTTTTATTCATTCTTGAGAAATATTGAAAATCCAGAGAAAGAAAGATCTTGTCTATATTTCCTGAGGGCTCACTTTCCATATATTTCTAGGCTGAAAGAGAGGATCTGTTATTATAATGGCAAATAGAGTACACATTTTGGTACTAAAGTCTACATAATATAAGTATCTGCAAAGGTGAATATGACAATATGGTCTAAAATCTTACTCTTCAGGGTACCAGAATTAAAGGGATATCACTTTGTTTTTTGAGATCAGCTAAAGTTTGTTCCTGTATTTCAGTTCTAGATTTTCTTGTTGCTTGGAAGTCTCAATGGTTTACCAAGTTAGTTTAAATAGTCCATATTTTAATTAGCAGGATTAGAGACAAAACTGTGGAAGCCTGGGTACAGGGCACTGGCTGGACGGTGGAGGGTGGAGGTCACATGGTTGATGCTGTCTCCCATGAGGCTGCGTCTTGGCCAGATCCTTAGGTGGCACATGTTTGTTGATTATCTAAAAGCAGGAGCAGAACAGGATGGGATGTGAGAGGGCAACTAGTTCAGTCCATCCTGCTTACCAGAGCGATGAGGGACAGGGAAGTTGGGCGACTTGTCAAGTCCCACAGCTGATTAGGTTCAGAGGCTGAAGCAGGACTCATCTCCATTTCCCTCATTTGAGGCCATTCCATTCATTCAGCTGAATTGTGCAGAGTTTTAAAAGCTGTGCCATAGGTCACGGGATACCTAGCAAACCTCTCTCAGGCTAGTACTGGCCAAGGTGATGTTTTAGAATCCAGTTTGCCTTTCATTGTTGTTACCTTGATATAAGAATTCAGCATAAACCCCTCTGTGGTCATTTTTTCTCTTTGGTGTGTAAATCTTTGCCACCTTGATTATTAGTATAAGAAGGCTGGAATGACTTCTGACTACAGGAGATAAATCACTCCAACTTTTGACAGAAGAATTAGAAAAAAAGAAGAAAAGATTAATTGGTTTTATTTAGTGGCTTATTTTTTATTGTGATAGCTATTAAAAATAGATAACCAGAGGCTAATAAATGTTAATGGTCCTTCACTATTAGAAAAATCAATTGTCAGTGGATATAGCATATATTAATACATTATTTTGTTTATGATCTTCAGTAACATTAAAGAAATTCACCCCGAGAGAATGATTTCTGGAGGACCCCTCTAAGGCTAATGGTTACTACAAAGAATAGATTTGGCAAAAGGACATTCTCATCTACATATAATTTTAATGACATCAAAGCTTTATTTTATCATTGTAATAAAATGCATGTGCAATTTGTCAAGTTTGATAAACTCCTTACCAAGGACTCTTATATATTTCTTGGAAACTTGTTTGAAAGCAGATAGATTTCTAAATGTAAGTAATTAAAATTGTATAGTATTGAGTTATTGACCAATCCTGGACTATTAATCAAGCTAAAAAATTCTACAATCAGTGCTCAGTGTGCTGAAGCCTGGTAAAATAATAGTATTTGTGTTCAGTGAGGCAAGTAGCCACAATTAAGCACTTCACTTGACAAATGAGAGGGTACACTTTATTTTGCACTTAATTGAGTTGTTGTACATGCTCGGTCACCGTTGTCTCCTGGCCCTACATTTTGGTTTCCAGTCATTGGAACGTATGCATTTGCTAAAGGTAGAGCAGTTAAGACTGTTTTAGTCACTGGCTTTCTAAACACAGCCAGAAATGTTTGCGCCACAAGCCAGGGCTTCCTGAGCTCTCTTGATATCTCTCATGACAGATTATTAATTTTCTTAACAAAAATTTTGATAAACAAATTAGAGCCCTGTCAAGGAATGATATAAAATAGCCTCAAATAGGGAAAACTCCCCAGGTTTTATATCACTCACCAGATTCTGCTTAAGTAAGCAGAAGAGCTTCTGTAGAGAAGACAGAATTTTAATCTATTTTATGAAAACCAAAAATTGATTTCCTTCTCAGGAGCTGAAAAGAACGTGCTCTGATAATCTTGCTAATTATCAGGTATTTGTCACAACTTCCTTCCATTTGCTTTTGCATCCCAGTCTTCCTCCTGCAAACATAGTGATATCCTGTCATTTCTGGGCTACTATAAATCATCGCTTGCTACCAGATTAAACTGGGGAGCTGAAGTTTCAGAAAAAGACCCAGTGGATAAATATAAGTCAGGGTTGTGGGTGGGGAGAGAGTAAATTGAAATCAGGATGTCTTTTTCAAAGAAGCAAATCTTAGTGCATGACCGTGTTGATCTGTGCGCTACCAGATAGCCACAAGTTGGGGATGTGCTGTAGACAGAGCCCAGGACCACCTAGTATCTTTTAAAACACACATGCAGCTTGTCAACTTGCCTGCCTGTTTGCCTGGGACTTAGAATAAAGTCCAATCACTCTTGAGTGACCTTGGCATCAAGAGCTTATTTCCTTTGAGGACAGTTTATCTTCCATTTTCTGAACTGACAGAGATAATAATAACTGCTTTCCTTGAGGATTATTGTAAAGATTAAACCAGATAATTGATTTTAACGCACTTTGTAAAGTTAAAGTGCCACAGAATTACGAGAGACAATTACATATTTTCTCTTATACCATTCTGCTTCATCAAGTCTGTACTCTCAAAGCTCCCATATTTGCCTGGGGGTGGGGATCAAAGTAGGAAATAGAAGTTGTGGAAATGGTGTGGTTAATATTGGAAAGGAATATTCGTGGGGGTATTGAATGTGTCTCATCAGCTTTGTGAATTTTGTTCCTGTGGCAACAAGTATAGTAATGAGAACCCAGTGGCCCCAGCTCTATGCTTTGTTACAAAAACTGAATGTTACCATAACATTTTGGCCCTAGCCTCGTGATGCTAACTTCTACTGACTAATGTAGAATATAATGACCAGGTAGTGTCTTCATTTGTTGCAGACCTTACCAATGCGGCCACTGCTCCCAGTCCTTTTCCCAGCCTTCAGAACTGAGGAACCACGTGGTCACTCACTCCAGTGACCGGCCTTTCAAATGCGGCTACTGTGGTCGTGCCTTTGCTGGGGCCACCACTCTCAACAACCACATCCGAACCCACACTGGAGAAAAGCCCTTCAAGTAAGTAGTGGCTCGTGCTGCCTCCTTCCTTTCTCCTCGCCTTTCCTGAGAGCCGGCAGACAAGGTGGGCAGCAGTGCCCACCTCAGCCAGCTGCTGGAGAAGGCTGGGTATAAAGTCAGCGTCCAGACTGCAGAATTACCTGCTTGTGTAGTAGCTGATGCTGGGAAAATGAATTCAGAATATTTATATACTGAGCCTGGCTTGAGCTGTGCAGCCTTGAACATGAGACATTCTTTGTGATCTGTTTTCTCATAAGTAAAATAATGAAGTAGGAATGAGTAATTTAGAGATTCTTTCTAGTTTCTCAGGGTCTGTGCCTCTGGAATTTGAACTGGGAGCCTCGCAGAGTGCCATCTGTGGCCATCTGCAAGGTGGCCACAGTTGAGAACAGCTGAATAATTGTCTCTTGGGAAATTTGAACCCTTTAAAATTCTGATGAATGATTTCCTCCTCTTTTATATGTAAGGAGGTTTGAATCTATTACAGCAGCTAACTGGTAGCTTCTCAATGTGCCCCTTTGGATTTCAGACTTACCATGGTAATGAAAGAAAGAAAAACAAAACCAAACACAGGACATGTTTGAGTTCTTGAGGATTCAAGGAATGTGGAAAGAGGTAGACAAGGGCTTTGGCTAAGGCAAGGACACCTGAGCAGGAAATGATGTTTCTAGATACAGCACAGTCATGAAAACAGCGGACGTTTGAATCCTGTAAGATGGCCTTTTCATTCTCTCACCCATTCGTTCATGTATGTGTGTGTTCATTCATGCAGCAAATATTTATTGAGCACCTTCTTTTGTGCTAGGCACACTGCTAGGCATAAGAGATAAAAAGGTGAATGAGACTCAGCCCCCTAATCTTTGACGACCTCATAGTTTTGGGGGAAGCCCAATTAATAAGCAAGTATTACCACATAGGGGAAGGCGCAAAATTGAAAAACAGTAAGGCGTGTGTATACAGCGTTTCGGGTAGCACGGAAGTGGAGTAATCAATGCTGTCTGGAGGAGATGAGGTTTAAGGTATGTTTTGAATGCTGAGTAGGAGTTTTCCAGACTTACAAGGGAAGAAGGCTTTCTGGAAGCCCATGTGGGATATGGAAAGGCTTGGGAGTGTGAACCAGCTTGTGTGAACAATTGGTCATCTCAGAACAGGTTTTACTGTCTGTGTGATAGGCTCTTCTTTGTTCAGCCCTCTTACCTCTCTCTTTGCTCATTTGCCATGATGACTGTACTTCATTAAGAAGGAGCATGAAAAGGGCATGGATGTACACTCTGTTTACCTTCTGTTCAGTTCAGTTCAGTCACTTAGTTGTGTCTGACTCTTTGTGACCCCATGGACTGCAGAAAGCCAGGCTTCCCTGTCTTTCACTATCTCCCGGAGTTTCCTCAAACTCATGTTCATTGAATCAGTGATGCTATCCAACCATCTCATCCTCTGTCATCCCCTTCTCCTCTTGCCTTCAGTCTTTCCCAGCATCAGGGTCTTTTCCAGTGAGTCAGCTCTTTGCATCAGATGGTGAAAGTATTGGGGCTTCAGCATCAGTGCTTCCAGTGAATATTCAGGGTTGATTTCCTTTAGGATTGACTGGTTTGATCTCCTTGCTTCTATAGGATAAGATCAAGCAAGAAAGGAAATGATTCAGGCAGTAGGAGGCGAATCCCCTTGCTGGTCTCAGCCAAGGAGTCTCCGCAGAGTGTCAGTCCGCATGCTTTTCCCTCCGGACCTGCCGGGTGGAGCATGTGGTTGCCATGGTGCTCAGCCGGAGGCGGGGCTTGGCTCACAGTGGCAGAGTCCTGTTGGTCTGCATCCCGCATGCCTCAGTGTCCGCAGCTGAGGGAAAGGTCATAAACACTCATCTTCACCCACTTCCTCACGAATTAGTAACCTTTATTCATTATTCTTAACTATTTTCCATTGTGGTTTAATTTACGACATTAATTAATAATTGCAAGTTTTCATTTTTGTCTATGTTTGGTGGGTGGAGCTTGTTTGTTGCATAAGACATCTGGTGAGGGGACTGGATGAGGTCTAAAAATCCAGCCTGCACCACACCAGGCAGGCGTGTTCTCTGGGGCTGCCATAGCCCTGAGCAGCCCCTTTCTTTCTAGTCCACTGTGAGAACCAAGTGGGTTAGCACAGCCCTGGAGTTCCCTAGGGCAGGTGTCTGTGTCCTGCACAGTGGGCTTTGTCATTGCCCCAGGTCCTCAGGGGGTTCACAATCTCTGGTTTCACCACTGCTCTGGATGTGGGAGATAACAATGGCACACTCCCTGTGCCTATGAGCAGGAGAGCTCTTCAAAAGCAGAGATGCAAGAGGGCCAACGATCCTCCTGGCCCCTTAGAGAAGGTAGCCAGACAGACACAGTGCCAGGCATCAGATTGATTTTTATCTTGTTGCTGTGTAAATAGATTTTAGTAATTAATTGAAGAGGTTTCAGGGTCAGAATGGGAAATAGATTTCTGTTAATGTTAAGGTGTTACTTAAGTGTAACCTCGTTGACTCCACTCAATTTTTTTCCTCTAACATCCCGTTTTTGTCATGTTTCCAATAAAGGTGCCATTTTAACTTACTTTTAATTCATGAGATTAGTAGTTCCAGGACTTTAGTATTTGTATGTTTTTCCTTTATCAAAGTATTTTTAGGGACCGTAACCTAATTTCATCTGGAAAAACAAAGAAACCCCAGAGTTGGTTGGATCAGATTCTTTGTGCATGGTTTAGTTCCTTCTGCTGCTTCTTGTATTAAGATAGCCACATGCTGCGGGGTTTTTAAAATTTTTTCAAATATATATTGCCAGGGGAGACCTGAGTGAACACTTACTTTTTGAGTGCAAGATATAAACGTCTTCTAGGAAATGGAAAGCTAAATCCTTCAGTGTATACAACTGGATCGTTCAGGATTGAACTATCCCAGGGGAATTTTGGGAATCTTCCAACTATAGCTCATGGATATCCATCCCATGGACATTTGTAAATATTTTGAAGATATCCTTTTACAAGCCTATAAAACAAACATTCAAAAAAAAAAAAGTTTGTTGCAGATTAGTCAATAAAATGGGTTTTGCCACAACAGTTAATTTTACTACTTCAACTAATGGGTATTGACTTAAACAATTTTGCAAAGAAGGAAAAGAATCTTGTAAAGAAGCACAACCCTAAACTATACACCTTGGGCAGCTTCCAAATAGATGCCGCAAAGGATTCAGTCCCCAAACTGTCCCACCCCAGGGCCTGGGAGGCCTTTGCAGGATTCTCGGGGGCCAGGCCCCAGCAGGGGAAAGCCCTTTATAACTTCTAAAATCTTCCGCTGAAAAGTGGTTTTTCAAGGCAAATCAAGATTGGTGCCGTACAAGCAGTCCGGAGAAGATCTGGTATTGAGAAGAGAGTTTCATTCCAGGCTTTGTCTCATGGTGTGATTGGCTGAAATCCCACTGAAAAACTCCCCTCTCCCCCCTCCCCCCATGCTCTAGGTAGACCTTGAGCTTGTCAACGGCTAACCTGGGCTGTGGACTCCGAATGTGTAAGGTGAAGGAGATCATAGGAAAAGCACATTTCAAAGGATCAGGTACTTTCAGTTTGTACTGTGAGACTGGAAGTTGTGGAGAACAAGGGATGAAGATAAGACTTCATTTCATCTCACAGTAATTGCCAAGCGCTTTATCAAAAAGAGGAGGGAAGGAAGGAAGTTGTCAGTCTCCAACTTACTCTTTACAATAAGATCTCCTCCTCCTTCTCTGTTATTAAACATAAACTCTCAAGATTTCAGGGAGGCTGCTCTGCCTGGAATCCATGTGAGCTGCTTGATGCCTGGCTTCTGGGCCTGGGAAGACCAGGAGTTTCCATAGAGTTTCTTTTCCTCATCGTTAGAAGCAGGGGAAATGCTCATCACTACGTTTTTGCCTTAAGACAATTTGACTTAGTATAGAAAATAATCAAAGGATATTCCAAAAAGCATCTTATATTTTAACAAGATCTAGTCAAAATCAAAGCAAATCAAAAAAGCACATCAGTAAATATGCATAATATGCAATGAATGTGCATTGCATCATAAGTATGAAGCAATCTGATTTAATTCAGGAAGTATTTGGTGACAGGCCATCGAGGACCAGAAAGAAAGTTTCCTGCATATTTTCTGTGTGACAGAACTTGACATCATTTTACACTTCAGTCAGTTTCAGATGACAATTGTTAAGCTCCCTCTGAACCTATAAGCCAGTCAACTATCATGTTAAGTAAAGAACGATCTCAAATCTAAAAGGAACTCAAGTGTAATTATATAAGATGCCCACATTGGTACAAAGCTGGGGACTTGCTCTTTGCTGAAATATTTGGACAACTTTCCCTTCGTTGTTCCTGCGACATTTCCTTCAAGGTTGTGACATCAGCACCGTGAGAAGGACCCTGTGCCCGAGCAGGTCTTTTCCTCCTGGATCATTACCCATGTCTTTCCTTCTTTTTTTTTCTGCTAAGTAGCATGAAATCCAAGCTTGGAGGGTCCCATGCCCAGGCACTTGTCTGGGATTGTAATTCAGGATTAGTTCAATCCCAGTCCAGCTGAAGTCCAGCTCTGACCTGCCAGAGCTGTCAGTCTGTCCTGATGAGTTCTTATGGTCTATGAAAATGATTTGTGAAGAGATTTGTTTCTAAAATTAAAGATGATGAACATAAAACCAAGGCTCTTCCTTTATTAAAAAATGGTTTTCTATCAAGCTTTTTTTACTTCCTTAATTATATAAACGGTATTCTTATAATTACCAACACACATAAGTATTAATTCTGGTAGCCCACTTTTCTCCAGAAGGGGAAATTCCTAGGTAAAGGATCTAAGTTAACTGTCTACACATCTGCGTACGTTTTCACTCACACTTGGTGAGCAGATGGCCCTAGAGAAGATTTTTCAGTGATGATCTCAGGAGCCCGATAGATTTAGTAAATCTCCCGACTATGACAACAACAAATGGTTCCATGAGTGTAAATATCTGGGAGGCATTTAGGCAAACACATGAGAAAAGTGTCAACCCAGCTTGTACTGTCTGATGCTTATATATAGACATGCACCCTTGCCGTACGCGAAGCACTGCACTTCCCACTTCTGAACTGTTTATATTCTGATACACAAGACCACAGGTACAAAAGCACAACCTACGTGACTGGTCATTCCTTACAATTGTTCAAACTCTTCTGCTCTCTTTGAAATTGATTCTCAAGCTTAAAAATTTTTAATTATTTCAAATAATAATTTGAAAGTTTATCAGGCAGTGAAAGGTAGTATATTTTGACACACCAATCCAGTAACTAATCAGTTTTCTAATAAACAATCAGCAGTTCGCTGGCATGTCATCAGCACTTCAGGAGCTCTGGAGAGGGGATAAGCTGCCCATGGACGTTAATGAATACACCAAAAATCATTAACTGATCAATACTTCTGAGTTATTTTCATTGAGCTGATAGGTCTGATACATTAAAGCTGACATTATACATTTGTCAAGATCACAGTGCAGTTTTTAACAGTGGAACAGGCTGCTAAGAATATTCCCTGAAAGACAATCAAAGAAACACAACTTCCTCATCCTGACCATCCAGCTGGCACAGGAGCCCTGAAAAATCCAAGTGTGATGGTCAAGCTCCAGCCTCCCAATGTTAAAAAAAAATTGGTGGGACTCCCTAATATGGATAGAGGCGCTTTATTTTTATAGGTAATTGTCTTCCTAGCAAAGCACTTTGTGTACTTTACTCAAAAGGAAAATGAGAGACCCTCCGACTGGATAATGGGGCTCACAGCACGTGTGATGCAATGTGGACTTTCTGCTGAGGGCTTTCCCTCAGCCCCACCAGTGACCAGGATGGCCTCATTTAAAAGAAGACACGTGTCTGCAGCTCTCCCCAGTATCTTTTCCTTCAAAAGTTTGAGGAGAGGACATTAGGGGGAGAGCTAAGGTGGCTGCTGTGCCCTAGTGGGTGCTTGCCCAGTGCTCCAGGTAGCCCAGACAAGCAGCCTGAGTGACAGGGAAGCCACTGTCTGCAGAGCTTGCTTCTGCAGTGTGTGTGTGTGCACGCATGTGTATACACACACAATCATCGATAACCAGCCAGGAACCACCACCACCATAGAAAAACCAGAGGACACCGTTGGATGTGTGTATGTGTGTGTGTGTGTGTGTGTGTTTTGAAGATTGTGTAGCCATCAAGCGAGTTGGTATGTGTTGCATGGAAGATGGGTTAGGCCCAAGGTCTCTAGATTAGCTATTTTATTTTTTAAGTTAAGGAGACGAGATATTCTTGAAACGTGATGCCAGTTTTGTTCTTAATGGACACACCGACTCTTAAGTATGGCCCACATGTACATTCTTTCTTCTGTGTCTGGTAGAGAGGTGAACTTGAAACACACAAATATTGATTGAATTTGAGTTTTTCCCTATCCCTCTGCAAACATTTTTTAACCCTAACTTTGGTTGAGGTGCAATACTCTAGCTTTTGCACAAAAGCGGCCACTCATACCCACCTCCCACACTCACCACAGACTAATGCATTGCTTCCTCCAGTTTCCAGATTCAGGGCTGATGGCTCTCTGGCCACTGTGCTGAGGGGAGTAGAATTCCCGATTTCAAATCAGCAGCAGGTGAAATTCTATTTGTCATCCATTTCTCTTTGGGGTTACAGAGCAGAAAACTGCAGACAAGCTGCTGCTTTGATGGCTCACTCCTAAAAATCTCTTTTTGTTCTTTATCTATTTGAACTGACAGTGATCAGAGCTGCAGCAGGACAGGGCCCTCTGGAGAAATCACCTTCCCCCTGCCTATTGACAGATCCCTCTGTTCTGCATCAGCCGGGCTTTGTCCCATCACGGGCGTCCGGGCCTTGGAAGGAGCCACCAATTAAACCTCTTGAGCCGGTAAAATCTGAAGCCACTTTGGAGTGTCTGTTCTGATTAGGCAGGATGAGAGGAAGCCCATCACCCTGCGGGCCCTGCTCCCTGGTCTCAATTTTCTCTCTTGCCTCCTCCAGGTGTGAGAGGTGTGAGAGGAGCTTCACGCAGGCCACCCAGCTGAGCCGACACCAGCGGATGCCCAATGAGTGCAAGCCAATAACCGAGAGCCCAGAATCAATCGAAGTGGATTAACTGATTGACTGCTTGGAATTAAACTGCAAGGAAAGTCATGATTAAATGTCACGGACACTTAAGCAAAACCAAAGATTTCCTCGAAGCAACTTTCAATCAGTCCCAGAAAACCAAAAGCAGTAATAAAATAAGTAAGATGTTAGGAGATATTGATCCTGGCGTGGAAGTCAGACCAGGAGAGAGATTATTTATTTATGACTAGGGATGAGACTCATTTCAGTGGACAACCAACCTGGGATGGCTTACATTTCCAGGCCCACCGTGTATTTGCTTTGTTTCTAAAAAGCTTTTTTTAAAAAAACTGTTATTTAATACCAAAGGGAGGAATCGGATGGGCTCTTCTGCCCACAGTTGTGACTGAGAATGCACAGGGACTTGTTTCTCATTGCACCTTTTTTAGTAGCATGAATTCAAGGGGACCCGTTGTACAACCCTTCTTCCTGCTGTTGCAGTTTGGCCTGGCCTCTGCCTCGGGCCGCCCAGCGGGGACTACGGATGCAGTTGCTGGAGCCTTTGCTGAGTCTGGGCCATCTTCAGCCCTACAGGCGCTCCATGTCTGTGTTTTCCACGCTTACTTCTCATGCACTTTTCTCATGGCTCCTTCTATCCAGCAGCTGGTCTTGATGCAGAAGAGCCTGAAAGAGGAAGAAGATGGTTTAAAATTTAAAATTCAAGTGGAAAAGAAAAATGGGGACTTAACCGTGTCCTGTCAGGATTTCAGAAACATTTAAAATGTATGGAGCTTCATAATACAGTATATTATTGTTCCAAAGCAGGTAGTTGAGAAAATTTTGTTTTCATGTTTTCAGTAACATTTTAGCGTTAAAAAAAAAAAAAAAAAAAAAAAAAAACCCACGAAAATAAAGTACTTCAGTGAGAGGCTGAATATAAGATATTAAGCTTCCAGTGATTTTTTTGTTGTGTCTATGAAAGCATTGAATATGTGGCAAAAGTCATGCCAAGCCCCACCGTCAAGACCATTCTAGGCATCTTCATCTTTCTTCCTTGTACCTCCAAGGGGAAGCCTAGGATGCCCTCCTGAGTGTGGGGAAGCGTTTCTGCAAAAATAGGTGAAAATAGCCCAGACAAGGAAACCTTGAGAGGAGGAGCCATGCAGAGGGTTGTGGTTAAAACAGACTGCCCTGGAACAGCTAATTTTATCAAGAAGAGTTACCTTCTCATCCCCTCTGGCCCTTGATAATATTCTTCTTTCAGCATTGATCTACTGAGAGAGAAAGGAGTGTGTGCACAGTTTCACTGACCTTTGATTGAGTGCTAGGAGAGTGAGTGTCACTTCAGCTAGCCTTTCAGCAACGGTGCTCAATAAGATTGGGTCCTATTCCACGCAATGATCCAACATCGGGAAGAACTGACAGCCCTCGCTTATAGGCCTTTAGCTCCCAGCGACATTGGAGAGACTGAGTCTACCTTGATGACCAGTGTAAATCTGAACAGCTTAGAGCACACACCAGCAGCAGTCTTTGTAGGTTTCTTGGTCATGTGATATCAGGACACACCCTTTTAAGGAATTCCTTGTCTTTTTAGCCTTCCCATTGTCTTCCTGTAACAAAAATACAAGACACATAACTGAACTGGTCACCGATAGGCAAGGATATCTGTGGTTTGGTTTAATCTGTTATCATGTATTTTGTTCTAAGAAATCTTCCTTCCCTCTTCATTTCACTTTCGCCATCCCTTAGCACCCATTCTGCCACATTTAAAATGGAGGAAACAGGGCCTCACTAATTGTGTTTTAACTTATTTATATACGTCTCAAAATAATCTTTCATGGAGTTTTGCTAATTCTGACCTCCATTGTCCAATCTGAAGTCATTCACGTTTCCCCCCATTCTTTTTGGCCCCTTGTCATAAAAGTAGTAAGTAATCTGTGCAACTGTGTTGCTGTTTCTGATGGAAAATGCTTTCTCTGGTGGATTGGAATGTGTTGAACTTTTATAGTTTCTTGTCCTAAGTGATGGAGACATTTGACGAAAACATGTGCCATTGGGGAGGGTGGAAAGAATTATGTAGCGGTACTAACTGGAAATCTCCAAGACAGTGACACACTGGCTACACTGATGAGCAGGCTGTTCAATTTACTCAAGTTGAAACATTTGGTTATACTTTTTCAACATGATAAGGAACTCACCTGTTTGTTTCTAATATTGTTTTCCATGAGAAAAACGAGTTCTGCGTTTTGTCTCACTTCCTAAGTTTTATAGAGTGCACCCCAGCCAGTGCCTGTGAGCTCCCATGCGAGTATGGGAAGCCTTCTCTCTGCCCTGTAGTCATGTAGTCAGAGTTTCTGTGACAGTGACAGGGGTCTCTGCCAGTCTAGTGGCTTTGCCGACTGATCCCAAACTCCCACTTAATATGGTGATAACCTCAATACTGAAAGATTCTTCTAGCTTTCTGCTCATGTAAGCATCTTTTCCTCCTTTATAAGTAAGGGATAATTTTGCCATGTCATTTCCACCAAATTTAGCCTGAAAATATTTGCCACTTAATAAATAGAAATTTATAAGAGACATTCAGAATTTTCACACTGCTGAGCCATTGCTGGCTTCTAGCAGACTGGCCTTGGCCGTTGGTCTACTGGTTAAGACAGGCCTGCACCTGTGGATTGACTTGGAGCCCTGAAGCATATACTAGCATCGTTTGGGTCCTAAATGCTTTTAATCAAAGTATGTATTGGGCAGGAGGGTGGTGGAGGGAGTTTCTCCCTAAAACCTACCAACAATTGCTTTAGCCTTTTCTGTTTAAAATTAACAGATATTCTCTAGGAACACTGCAAATGGGTAGTAGATGCTGCAGTCATCAAGAGTCGCTAGTTTTCCTTATTTTCAACTTCCTAATCATTGTATAATGTAATGTAATGTTAGTCGCTCAGTCATGTCTGACTGTTTGTAACCCCATGGACTGTAGCCTGCCAGGCTCCTCTGTGCATGGAATTCTCCAGGCAGGAATACTGGAGTGGGTGGCCATTTCCTTCTCCAGTAATCCTTGTGTAGAGAGAAGAAAAACTCAGAGTCATTGTGGAGAGGGGAGGATATCTAAGATGAGAAAGGGAGACTCTCTAAACTGAATCTGTGTTTGGCTCTTGAAGCAACCCTTCTTGCCCCTTTCTATCATTGGAGATGGAATTTTTTTTTTCCAGAATAAGACATGCCATCCCAGCGTATGCCTGTTTGTGTGGCTAAGAGCCTAAGCTAACAAGTAATCCCAGGTGGGTATGCAGATTCCAGAAAAGTCTCAGTAACTTTAGATAAAGCCAAATACTTTCCCCAGGAAATGTGCATGATTTTTTTTTTTAAGATAAGCTTTGCGTTTTGGTTGTCTTTATCTTTAAAAATGACTTTTTTAAAAGAGGAGATATGCTTTTATAGAGTTCTTAGGATAATTAAGACTATAAAACTAAATCTTGTATAATTTATATAATTTGATTCAATTAGTAAATATTTATTGAATGTCCATTCAAATATAACCTTATAGGGGGGAAACTGTAATAGGGATTCACATGTGTCCTCACATGGCTTACGAGTTATTGGATTGTACTTTGGGAAAACTTCGTTCTAGTCAAGATAGACAAAGATTTACTAACATTTACCAACTCATCAAATTTTTTTCATCAGTTGGTTCGTTCATTGTTTCATTCATTTATTCGTCAAGTATTTACTGAAGTCTAATTTTGTATAAAGACCCCATTTTAGGTGTTTGCTGTAAGGAGTTTTGTTTGAATGACTATTGATGAGAAAATAGTATCTTCCTCCTAAGTGGCTGGCTAATAGCAATGGATCTTTTATTGCTTTAGACCAGTGTCTCTGAAGTTACAGAGATGGCTACAACTGGGAGAATCAGAGAGATGTAAATTCAGCTGGTGACCAGAAGGTAGCAAGTTTCAAAACAGATTAAGATATACAGCTTGGTTGTCTTTGTCTGATCAGCCCAGCTGTTGTTTCTTAGCAACAATCTCAAGATACCAGGATGAGGGTCTGGCTCTTAGATTTTTATGAGCCTCTTCCAGTGATAAGGCAACAAATGGGGACAGGGCTGGAGCTGCTCAGGACAGGAGCTCTGCAGACCCTGTGTGGGTCTGAGTGGCCTCGTTAGTGTCAAGCCTTGGCAGTGTGGTCCTTGTTCCCGGTGTGTGGCTGTGGTGCTCTCAGAGGTGGGGACTCCTGACTTGCACTCACAGGCTTCAGAGAGCCCTGTCAGGGTGAATATTCACTGCTGGTTAAAGATAGCAGTTGTTTCGATAACTTTATTTTTGAACCTCACTATCCAGCTCTTCTTAAAGCACTACAACTGGACTATCTTCCTCTGTAGTGACACCACCTCCTAGGCCCCAGGTATCTGGTACCTTATTGCAAAGCCGTTTGCTGATAATTGGCTCTGAGTTGTACATGTAAGAAACTAATGTTTCATTGCTTTTTGTAGTAAAAGTACTGTTACTTGTTTTGTGCTGATTCTGAAAATCAAATGTAGTGCCTGTTGAGCTGTTTAAAATGGGAAACGTGGCACATCTCATGAAGCAGGGTATTTCCAGAACAGTATGGGGTCATGGGTCCTCCGAGCAGGCCCAGTGGTAGCCTGTGTTGAAGAGCAGATTAGTCGTTCTCATATTAGGACTACATATGCCTCTAGAAACAAGGCCAAGAACAACAAACTAAATAAACACATTTTTGAAAAAGTGAGTTTCAGTTTTCCTTCCTTGATGTGAACTTAATTTTATTTCCCATAGCCTTTGCCGATTCTTGACACCAAATCCTGAAAGATACTGAGAGAGGTGCTTCTTTAAGTGATAACAGTAGGTTCCAGATATGTCACTCATTTATCAAATTCCTTTCAAGATGAAGAGGTTTGGAGACATTGTATGAAGTGGCTAGGTGGATGTTTAGGTCCTTATCCACCCAAGAACTGAGGCTTTCCCTATTGCTAGTGCTTATCTGAACTACCAGAAAATAACAACAAGATCCCAGGAAAAACCACATGTTTCAAGACCTTCTCAAGATTACATTCTACAAATCCAACAATCAGCTTTCCCAGACAACTGACCAAAGGGAGCCAAGCTGAAAAGGATATCACTTTATCTGGGGAAGCTGTGCCACAAATGTTTAGCCTGTAATCCATGGTCATGTTTAACATTTAAAATATTTATTTGGTTTGTTCTTTTAAGTAATGGATGTCAGATGTTTCATCAAATCAATATGAAAAATTATTTAGAAAAACAAAAATATGTCAGAAAACAGGAAGCCATTGGATTGTCTGCCCTATGAATTGAGATGCTAATCTGTTGAATAAATTTTAATGGAAAAATAAAATCTGAGCTGCTTATTCCCTCAAATGTTGATGAGGATAATAATGATAGCAATTTATTTTATGCAATCACTGTTAGGCACCGTTCTAACTGCCTAACATGGATGCAATCACTGTTAGGTGCCATTCTAACTGCCTAACATGGATTATCTAATTTAATCCTAGTAACAAAGATAAAATTATTATCCTTTTCTCTTATATTCTTAATCTTATCTTTGCAGGTCTACAATTTTCCCACTCCAAAACCATCTGAGAGTATTTTTTAAAAGGGAAAATATCTTTATTCCAACTCTCTTTAAGCATAAAAGCTTTTTAAACACAAATATAATTTGTCAAATGCGTTTGTGGAAAAAATGCTAAACTGTTCTCAAAATATGTATTATTGCAGTTGCTGATTTTGTCATCTCTCAACCTGTGCCTCTGGACAGCAGAATGTCAAATATCCCACTGCTAGCAGGTATTGTTTTGTTTTTCTAAACTTGCAAGTAAAACTCCACATTAAAAGAAAAAAATCCTCTCAAGCATATGATACACATTAGGACAAATAGCAACAGTCAGGAAGGCAAGTTATGTTGGACACTGGCCAAGAAAAAGTAGGCTTGAATGCTATTGACAAGTGAAAACACATCCTGAATGGGGCTAAGTGAAATCTAGTTTTCTTTCTTTGTTCTGACTGAATGCTAAGTGAGTTACTTTGCAGACATCAATGGAGTAATTATGCAGTTGTGTCCATTAAGAATATGAGCTTCTGTGGCTAGGCTGTTGGCTTAAAGCACTGAGGTAGAGACACTGGACTCATAGGTTTGGTTTGTCAAAGACACAGATAATGTAGTTCTATGCATGAGGTACTCAAGGAACCAGTTCATGTTCTTAGATACAATCTAGATGAGACTATTTATGAGAGGTATTTAAGAAGGAAGTTTATAAAACTTCATGAACTGAATTATAAGCCAGTTCTTTACTGTGGTCCTCAGAGTACAGTCTGTGTTGTTTTTCCACAGATTCTAACAGGCACAGTGATTGTCAAAACAATGAATGTGTTTTCCCCGTCAAACATGGTGGACTCCAGTTGGTGTTTCCTGCCTTACAAAACATCCCTGTTGCTGCTTTTCTCCCCCAGACTTGGCACATCACTCCTGACTGAAAATTCTTATCTTGATACAGACCTCAACAACTTGGGTATATTTTTCTACAGCAGAACTTGTTTAGGTTTTTAAGAAGTCCTATCCCACGGCAGGTGATCACCACATTTTGGGGAGAGCTGCCATTTTAGATCAGTTCTCCACCAGCTCATCATCCCTGTTGATCCCCATTCAAGCATCATCTTAACGCTAAAAATCAATCCTGTAGACTCACTTTTTCAAAATAGTTTAGTTCATATACTCAAGCTTCTCCCATCTTGGAGAGAATGAAATAGTGAAAAATAGGCGAGATTTCTCTCCTTGGAAGTTACAGGTACTCTGTGAAAGAGACTTCCTCAGATATGAATGCACATGCCAGGTTGGTGACTCAGATATTGAGGAAAACTTTGGCTCAGATCAGCAAAATTAATTTGGAAACCTGATGTTCCCTTAATTTATTTTGTTATCTCAAGGGAAGGACATCCAGCTTTGTAATATGCTAATAAAAGTGTGGTGTGATCACTCACCTAGAGTCAGACATCCTGGAACGTGAAGTCAGGTGGGCCTTAGGAAGCATCATGATGAATAAAGCTAGTTGAGGTGATGGAATTCCAGTTGAGCAATTTCAGATCCTAAAAGATGATGCTGTTAAAGTGCTGCACTCAATATGCCAACAAATTTGGAAAACTCAGCAGTGACCACAGGACTGGAAAAGGTCAATTTTCATTTCAATCCCAAAGAAAGGCTATGCCAAAGAATGTTCAAACTACCACACAGTTGCACTCATCTCACACGCTAGCAAAGTAATATTCAAAATTCTCCAAGCCAGGCTTCAACAGCACATGAACTGTGAACTTCCTGATGTTCAAGCTGGATTTAGAAAAATCAGAGGAACCAGAGATCAAATTACCAATATCTGTTGGATCATAGAAAAAGCAAGAGAACTCCAGAAAAACATCTACTTCTGGTTTATTGACCATGCCAAAGCCTTTGACTATGTGGATCACAACAAACTGTGGAAAATTCTTAAAGAGATGGGAATACCAGACCACCTGACCTGCCTCCTGAGAAACCTGTATTCAGGTCAAGAAGCAACAGTTAGAACTGGACATGGAACAACAGACTGGTTCCAAATCAGGAAAGAAGTAAATCAAGGCTGTATATTAGTACATCATGAGAAATGCTGGGCTGGATGAAGCACAAGCTGAAATCAAGATTGCCAGGAGAAATATCAATAACCTCAGATATGCAGATGACACCACCCTTATGGCAGAAAGCAAAGAGCTAAAGAGCCTCTTGATGAAAGTGAAAGAGGAGAGTGAGAAAGTTGACTTAAAACTCAACATTCAGAAAACTAAGATCATGGCATCCGGTCCCATCACTTCATGGCAAGTAGATGGGGAAACAATGGAAACAGTGAGAGACTTTATTTTAGGGGGCTCCAAAATCACTGCAGATGGTGACTGCAGCCATTAAATTAAGACACTTGCTGCTTGGAAGAAATGCTGTGACCTACCTAGACAGCATATTAAAAAGCAGAGACATTACTTTGCCAACAAAGGTCTGTCGTGTCAAGGCTATGGTTTTTCCAGTAGTCGTATATGGATGTGAGAGTTGGACTATAAAGAAAGCTAAGTGCCAAAGAATTGATGCTTTTGAACTGTGGTGTTGGAGAAGACTCTTGAGAGTCCCTTGGACTGCAAGGAGATCCAACCAGTCCATCCTAAAGGAAATCAGTCCTGAATATTCATTGGAAGGACTGATGCTGAAGCTGAAACTCCAATACTTTGGCCACCTGATGCAAAGAACTGACTCATTTGAAAAGACCCTGATACTGGGAAAGATTGAAGGTGGGAGGAGAAGGGGACAACAGAGGAAGAGATGGTTGGATGGCATCACCGACTCGATGGACTTGAGTTTGAGTAAGCTCCGGGAGTTGGTGATGGACAGGGAAGCCTGGCATGCTGCAGTCCATGCGGTTGCAAAGAGCCAGACACAACTGAGCAACTGAACTGAACTGAATAAAAGTGTGATATTTAGTTGCTATCAAGGCATTGTATAGATTTCCCTCATCTGCTAATTAAAATTTACTGTAAATGTTCTCGCTGAAATAAACATAAGTCTCTCTTCAGCTTCCCCACAAAGAAAATGCTAGAGTTAGGGCTCTATTTCAGTCTTGATTTTTGAGGTTTGAAAAGTTTTAACAAGTCAGTCAAGAGAATGACGAGAAGCTTACCGTGAATGATGAGAATCCCTTGCTCTAGAAGCCACTGATGTGACAAGAACAATCATCCTGGCATTAGAATGGTAAACAATTTGCTTGGTTTTTTTTTTAAAAAAAAAAACTTATTAAACTCACATCTTAAAAAACTACAAAGAACCAATGAACTCATGCATGCAACTGTACTCTTATGATAGAATCTACCAGGATTCAATTGTGTTTAAATGAAAAACACATTTGGAGATAATTGGCCAAGAAACATAAATATATTTGATAAATAAAACATTCCTATGATGACTTGATCTGCCCTTGGATTCTTTCTAGTCCCACATTGGTCCTTTTTCCAAGTGCGAATTGTTTAATTCTAGCATGCAGCTTAGGGCCTAGGCAGTCAACAAACTCTCTGGGGGGAAACATGAGCTAGAAAATGGAGTGAGAAAGCTTGTAGAGCTAGCTAGCAGAAAGGTGGCTAAAATTCATGCCTGTGATTTATCTGGTATACTTGAGATTGCTCTCATGCTCATCTGTTAATCCAAGTTGGGTCCCCTCTCAAGGAAACTCATGTACAGAGGTCCAGCCACAATTCTGTGGCTGGATGGATTTTATTTGATGTCTGGCCTCCATAAAACTTCAAGAAGGTTACTTGCTCTGAGAGGAACCTGGATCTGTGACTCTTCTCTATATCCAGGGCCATGGGGCCCTCAATCAGAAACCTCAAGTCAGCTATTTCATTTATCTGTGATTCTGTTAGATAATAAAATTCCACTTGTATCTGAAGAAAAAGAATAAATGAGCTTCAAGGATTAGCAAGTACACTGAGGCTGGAGCGGATGGAAAGAGGCAGAGATTGTAGAAGGTGAGGTTGGAGAGGTAAAGTGAGGTGGACCATTTAGAGCCTGGGAGGCTATTGTGAGAACCTGACTGCTTCCTCTGAGTGAGGTGGGGGAAAAAACTGGCTTTGAGCAGTTTGAAACTGCTCAAAAACTGAAATTGCTCACAAAACTGGCTTGAGCTGACTGAAAAGGATAATTCTGGGTGATTTGTTGTGTATAGACTGTGGGGGAATGTGGGCTGAAGATGGGAGATGATTAGGAGTGTATCTCAGTACAGATGGAGAGGGTGATGGTGTCTTCCACTTGGATGGGAGTGATCAGCATGGCAGGAAGTGGTTAACTTCTGGTTGTAATTTGAAGATTGTCAGGCTTTGCTGATGGGTTGGATGTGAGATGTTACATAAAGAGAGGAGTCAAGAATGACTACAAGGTGTTTTGGTCTAAGCAACTGAAAGATGCACTGTTTCTGTTTGGGAGTTTATTGTTGTTTTGTCGCCAAGTCATATCCGACTTACTACTGAGCCACCAGGGAAGCTCATTTGGGAGCTTACTCTCCATTTTTTGGTTGCTTTTTTTTTTCATAAGTGGGCTTCCCATGTGGCTTAGTGGTAAAAATAAAATAAAATAAAATCTGCCTGCTAATGCAAGAGATGCAGTTTCGATCCTTGGGTTGTGAAAATCCCCTGGAGAAGGAAACAGCAACCCACTCTAGTATTCTTGTCTGGGAGGAGCCTAGTGGGCTAAAGTCCATGGGGTCACTGAGTCAGACACCACTTAGCAACTAAACAACAACAGCTATTTTTTCATAAGCACCAGCATGATTCCAATATAATAAATGTGGAAACAATCCTGCCAACATGCTGCTGTCTGACAGGGTTGCTGGCTCTTCTGAGTGGCCAAGCTCAGCAGTGAGCCCCATCTGGGAAAAAAGGAGTTTCCAGGTTGCTTCTTCTGTTGCACCAAATGGAGATGCCATTGTCCAGGAACAACTTGCAAACATTTCTTGAGTAAAAGATTACAGCAGAAGTGAGGATCTACTTTCAAAGTAATAGTACTCAGCAGCCATGGGGCACCAGAGTCTCATTCTGGAGATCCTTTAAGGAAGGGTGCTCTGGAAATACACATGAGACTGTTTTCCTGTGGTGTTTGTTTCTCTGGCAATGCTGTCAGCTCTGTGCTTGGTGGCGGGAGGGCAGGGCAGGGCAGCCAGAGAGTCAGTTGTGGTTTTCAGCCTCCGGTTGGGACAGTTCTAAGCAGGTGTAGTGAAACTCATGCCCTTAGACAATTCGTGTTTGTCATTCATTCATCCATTCATTCATGTATCCACTTAAAAAGTATTTTTAAAAATCTATATGCTAAGATTCCATTTTGCTTAGTACAAATATCAGTAGGACATGGTGGGTAATAAAATTTGGAAGAGAGAGAAAAACACATAACTGAGTAAAATATACAGGTTGTTAGGAGGCTGTATAAGCAACTGGGGACAGATTTGAGAGAATAGTTTTCCCTTCAGGAGGAGTTCAGGCAAGTCCACAAAGTTGCTTTCTGAGATGGGAGTCAAAAGAAACAGAGACAAGTGTTTGTATTCCCTATTCAACAATTACCACCAAGAGCTGCCCGTCTGAGCTCTTTTGGAAAATTTGCCACCTATGTTGAAGGCAACCCAATGTGTGCTACCCTAGGACATTTATGCCATTTGAATCAAAGGGTTTTTGTTTTGTTTTCTTTTGTTTCATTGAAATTTTATAATTTCTGTCATCCCCTATGTTGATATGTTTGTACATGGAAATTAAAGAATTTGCCAAAGGTCAGCAATGAACTAATGCTTCATAGCATTGAGCCAATCTATGGATATTTTTTTTCTTTTATTGGCATGTTGCCTTTAGTTAATTAATTTTAAAACAAAGATGAATATTTTTAATGATAAAAGGTACAATTCACAAAGAAGACAGACATTATAAATCATTAGACACCTAACAACAAAGAAACAAAGATACATAAAGCAAAAACCAGAAGAAATATAAAGGAAAAGAAAAAGTATATAATCATAGTGAGACATATTAACATTTCTCTGAGAATATTTTATCAAGTGCAGGAAAAATAAGAATAGGAGCATCTTGAAGGATATTCTTACATTTTGGGGGTGATGGACTTCTTTGAGAATGTGACTGCTCCACAGAAAGCTTCACAAATACACTGAACTTTACGTTGAACTTCAGGGAAGGGTCCTGGATCTCAGCTTAAGACCCTGACTCTTAAGATCTTGCATTTTGAATGGTGCCCTTCAGTTGTTAGAGCTTCAAAAGTTTGAGTGGAAATGAAAATAATAGTAGATAGAGCAGTTAATCAAGAGATGTGTATTTCTTCATGCTCTCCATGAAGTTTCTAAGTAATGTGGAAGAGCAAGCAGAGCGGATTGACTCCCTCTTCTAGCAAGGCCGATAAGAGGCCTGGATACCTGCTTCTGAGACCAAGAGCACCTCTCCCTGTTTATGTTGCAGCATGAGGACCACAGAGACCCGGAAAACCAGGCCAAATCAACAGATTGGTCATTTTCTTATCCATTAAAAGGGAAACTCACAGCCAGGCAGAGATTTTCCCCACCTGTTATCCCAGATTATTCCTCTTTCCCATCCCCTTAAGCTGAAAGAAAATCTGAGTGTACAGAAATTATGCACAACATGCCTACAACTGTGAGAGAATACTAATTAGTTGGAATACTAGGGACAACCACAATCAGTTCTTTAGTACCTGTCAGAGTAGGTAAAATTGAACCTTTAGTCCCAAACTCACCATATGATAAAACAGAGCAAGTTCACAGAGCCTTTCTGTCAGTTTTTCCTGCTTTCAGGTGACTACCCCACACAACCATGCACACACACATTTTATAAGAGATTACAATCCATTTTATCTTTAGCATCCTTAACAAGACGTTCACACTTCCATTTGTATTGAATTTTGCCATCCCCTTTTCCTCTTTGCAGCAAGCTGAATGGTACCCACTCCCACCCAAACCCACAAAAAAGATATGTCTTCCCAGAACCTGTGAATGTGACCTTATTTTGTGAAAGGGTTATTGCATGTATAATTAAGGATCTTGAGATGATCCTGCATTATCCAGGTGGGTCCTAAAGCCCGTGCTGTGTCTTTATAAGAGACAGAAGAAGAGAAGACCCACAGAGGAGAAGGCTGTATGAAGACTGATTCAGACATTGGAGTGCTGCGGCCACAAGCCAAGGAAACCTGGAGCCACCAGAAGCTAAAAGAGGCAGGGAAAGATTTTCCCCTAGAGCCATTGCAGGGATCATGGGCCTGCTGACACTTTGATTTCAGACCCCTAGAGCCTCCAGATCTGTGACAGAATACATTTCTGTAATTTTAAGCCTCTCGGTGTGTAGTAATTTGTTATAGCAGCTGTAGGAAACTAATACACCATTGTGGTTCATAACCCAACATCTGGCAGATCAGATCAGATCAGTCGCTCAGTCGTGTCCGACTCTTTGCGACCCCATGAATCGCAGCACACCAGGCCTCCCTGTCCCTCTGGCAATCAAATTCACTTTTGGGAAATTCTCTCCATCAAGGTAATTTCATTTGCTCTTCTACCCATTGATCCATAAGACTTACCATGTCTCTTTTACAATGCAGAATGACAACCTCCTCTAATGATAAGTGTTCTTGACTCTAACTCCAAGTGTCTGGATAGATACAGAATCCATTCTGCTGATTTTCAGGGTTGGCAGGATCTTTTTCATGCACTTGCTGACCATTTTTTCTTTCAAACTTTTATCATCTGCAGAACATGTCATGGCAAAGAGCCTGTATGTAGTTGACCAATTTTAGGTATATTTAAAGCACTGATGGGGAAATAGTGGAAACAGTGTCAGACTTTATATTTTTGGGCTCCAAAATCACTGCAGATGGTGACTGCAGCCATGAAATTAAAAGACACTTACTCCTTGGAAGGAAAGTTATGACCAACCTAGATAGCATATTCAAAAGCAGATACATTACTTTGCCAACAAAGGTTCGTCTAGTCAAGGCTATGGTTTTTCCTGTGGTCATGTATGGATGTGAGAGTTGGACTGTGAAGAAGGCTGAGCGCTGAAGAATTGATGCTTTTGAACTGTGGTGTTGGAGAAGACTCTTGAGAGTCCCTTGGACTGCAGGGAGATCCAACCAGTCCATTCTGAAGGAGATCAGCCCTGGGATTTCTTTGGAAGGAATGATGCTAAAGCTGAAACTCCAGTACTTTGGCCACCTCATGCGAAGAGTTGACTCATTGGAAAAGACTCTGATGCTGGGAGGGATTGGGGGCAGGAGGAGAAGGGGACGACAGAGGATGAGATGGCTGGATGGCATCACTGACTCGATGGACATGAGTCTGAGTGAACTCCGGGAGCTGGTGATGGACAGGGAGGCCTGGCGTGCTGTGATTCATGGGGTCGCAAAGAGTCGGACACGACTGAGCGACTGAACTGAACTGAAAGTACTGTTACAAGTTTTTAAATAATAAAGCACTTAAAAATATATCATTTTTTTTTTTCATGTGAACAGTAGGAATGATAGCATCTGTAGCCTTTCCCCAAGTTATCTTCCTGAAAGGCAGTCTGGTCATCTAGTTCCATGAGAGGTAGCTTGAGCCATATGTCTGTCTCTGCAGCTTGGCAGTTTCTTTTCTTTCTCTTTGTTTCTTTTAATTTAGAAACACTTAATTCCCAATTATGTTATTGGCAATAGCAGCAGATATTTGCTGGTTCATTCAGAGTCGTCGACATTCAGGTTAGCCACAAGCCCAGGAATTAAGGAGAATTGTATCACTGAAAATTGCTTTCAGATGTGTGTCAGAGACTACCCTGAAGAATATATACTGTTTAAAAGCTGGAAATTTGGAATTTTGACCTGAGAGTTGAAGGCAAATGATTTCCTAATCCACTCTGGTTGCTTATGGCTGTGGAAAGTATTTCTTCCAGTTCTGTAGTATTTGTTTATGGTTTTAAAAAGTCTCCAGAATCACTGATTTTTTTTTTCCTAGCAAATAATAAAAATAATGAAGTATCAGAAAGCCCTTAGCAGTTAGACATTTGCATTCCAGTTTGGTCTTATAAGAAAATATAGTTTTAACTTAAAATCATGATATCTTAGGCCTGATTGTAGAATTGGTATGTTCTCAAACTGTAGAGTACATCATAAGCAGTTTAGAGATATAAAGCTCCCTGATTTTAGGTAAAATTTAAAAATACATCTGTTGGAAAATAAATTTTGAGAGGAGAACTTTTAGAATGTATTTGTTTTTAATTGAAGGATAATTGCTTTTCAATAGTGTGTTGGTTTCTGCCATACATCAACATAAATCAGCCATAGGTATACATACGTGCCCGCCCTCTGGAACCTCCCTTCCACCTGCCACCCCATCCCACCCCTCTAGGTTGTCACAGAGCTCCCTGGGCCATGCAGCAAATTCCCACTGGTGTTGTTTTACATGTGGTAGTGTGTATGTTTCCATGCTACTCTCTCCGTTCATCCCTTTCTCCCCTTCCCCACCACCGCCTCCTCAGGTCCATAAGTCTGTTCTTTATGTCTGTGTCTCCATTGCTGACCTGCGAATAGGAAAGAAGAACGTATTGAATCATTGAAATGGTCTTTCCATTTGCTTCTGTGGATTCGTTCCCTTTGCCAAGTCGAGCTTGTAGTTTTGGTCACTAAAACTATACTTTTCACCACACCTCAGATGGGGGTGGCTTTCAGCTTGTTGGTCTGTAGCGGGTGTAGAAGTGACTGTGGCCAGCTCTGAGCATGGCCCTTGAGAGGTTTTGTGTGTTTCTGCTCATGCTTTTATATTTCTTTGTTACCATGAGAACATGCCTGGGGTCATCTGCTGGAAGATGCCAGGCTCTAGGAACGGAGCCTCATTGACCCTGCTGATGGCCAGCAAACCCTTAGATTTGTGTGATCCCCACCAAATTCAACAGCACTGCCAAGAGAGTTCCCCAATGATTCTGACTTCATGAGCAATACATATATCAGTGCATGCCACAAAGAACTGGTGATTCTCAGTTACACGGGAAAACTGTAGCAATAGATAATCAATACAATAACCATCACAGCTCAGTGTAAAGAATCCAAGTGCCTGTGTTCCCCATTGCTTTTTCATACAGTACATCAAAGAGACTTTAAGTTGCTGTGAGTCAATTATATTTACAATTTTCATTATGTTCGCCAACATTTAATTAAGATTTGGAGGCAGACTTCTGGCCACCCGCTATTCTTTGTGAATAAAACTGGCTGTGAATTGGCACTTACTTAATAACTGACAATTATTTTACTCTTTCATTCTTAGTACACACATACTAAGTGCCCCGTCAATACTCACATTTTCCATTTATATCATAGCTCACAAAATTATTCTCAAGCTAACCCCCAAAGTCTCTTTTTCTGTAGTATTAGCTTTCAGTGTTGATTAGAAGAAAAGTCATCACACGTTCTCCCTTGTATACACACATGCTGAATGTGTACGCTGAACATCAGCGGTCTTGTCTGACTGCAGGGTGGGGTATCTGTGAGCACATGTTTTATTTACTTCTTTGACAAACATTTATATAGCAGGTACTCTGTGCCAGGCACTGTCCCAAGTGCTTTACGTTGTTGATTTACTTCATCCTCTTAGCAGCTCTGAGGCTATTACTGACCCTATTTTATACAGCAGGTCACTCAGGCTCGGGGAGGGTAAGGAACTTGTCCAAGGTCACAGGCAGGAAGTGGCAGAGTGGGGATGTGGACTGAAACAGTCTGAGTCTGGGTTTTTAATCACTACACATGATGGAAATTGCTCTTTATTTCACTGTTCGGAGAAGGCAATGGCACCCCACTCCAGTACTCTTGCCTGGAAAATCCCATGGATGGAGGAGCCTGGTGGCCTGCAGTCCATGGGGGCGCTAGGAGTCGGACATGACTGAGCGACTTCACTTTCACTTTTCACTTTCATGCATTGGAGAAGGAAATGGCAACCCACTCCAGTGTTCTTGCCTGGAGAATCCCAGAGATGGGGGAGCCTGGTGGGCTGCCGTTTATGGGGTCGAACAGAGTCGGACACGGCTGAAGCGACTTAGCAGCAGCAGCAGCAGCAGCAGCATTTCACTGTTATAACGTGGCGCCCACAGTGCCATCTGAAAAGGAAACTTCTCCAATGGCTTATTCTGCCTTCTTGCCAAACATGATACCAATCAGTAAGTATTGAGCCGGCTTTTGAAGCTTATGGGCAATAGTATGGCTTATGTTTCTATAGAGAATGACCTCTGTACTTTTGGTCTCTCAAATGCCTTAGCAGCATCATTTGTAAATTTCTTGCTGAAAAGTATTATTTTGAGCTTGTTCTAGAAAAACTGTTGGTTTATCAGGAAGGTTGTTGTATTTAAAAACAAGGGGAAGGCTCAAGTTGTTTTGTGACCCTAGAGGACAAAGTTTTTTAACAGACAGCATACTAGAGACCAGGGGTAAATGGAGAAAGAATCTTATAAATCTGTTTTTCAAATATCAAATACTAGGATTTACTCATTCCAATCTATGAGTTTGCATATACTCGCTTACATTCATGACATTATCCTGAGAAGTATAGTTTTAGTGCTATTTTTATTACTTCTTTTGCATTTCAGTGTGTCACTTTGGAATTCGTGTGTGTGTGTGTGTGAGAGTGGGGAATAAAATGATGTCTAAATGAGAGGCAGCAAAGGGTCAAAGTTTAAGAACTCAAGCTAGATTTCCTGGGGTCGTGTTTCAGATCAAACAGTTAAAAAGTATGTGACCATGAGTTGGATAGATAATGTCTCTGTAACTCTGTTCTCTCCTCCATAGAATGGGGATAGTAATAAGAATACTGACCATGTGGGATCAATCTGAAGATTGAATGTGTTCACTTGAAACAGTATCTGGTATATAATAAGTGGTTTGTAAACATCTAGCAAATAAAAATGGATAACAAGACTGAAAACTATAAATTTAACTATTATGAATAATAGCATGCAAATATAATGAAGAACTGTTGCCTGTTAATTGAAAGTTAGCTATGACAAACTGACTCCATGTAATCTTAATAGTGCATGCATAACTTTTAAGAATATAATGGTTACTGAGGACAGAATGGGATTTTTGTAAAAACCCTACTCAGCCATATATTGCAAATTTGTGGCATGTGTATAAACAAACTTGCCTCCTCGCCATTCCCACCGAAACCGCTGAAACCACCAAGGGACACATTCAGGCCACTATTGCTACATAACTTGTTACCCCAAAATTTAGCGACTTAAAACAACCTTTTTATTTTGCTCACAATTTTGTGGTTAAGGAGTTCAGAAAGGGCTCAGCTGGGCAATTCTTCTTTGGGCTCTCTCAAGCAGTTTCAACCAGCAGTTGAATGGGGCTGGATCATCTGAAAAGCTCTACTGGGTTGCAATCCAAGATGGCTGTCTGGTGTGGCTGTCAGATGGGAGCTCAGCTGGGGCGGTCGACAAGAACGCCTGGACAGGGCCTCCCTAGCATGGCAGTCTTAGGGGAGTTTGACGTGTTACATGGTGGCTGGCTTCCCCCAGAGTGGCATCCCAAGAGGACTAGCCGGGGAAGTCACAGAGCATCACTTTTGTCATGTTTAATTGGGTGAAGCTGTTAACAAACCTGCCCAGATTCAAGGGAGGAAACATTGACCCCAAACTTCTCTACACAAGGAATCTTGAAACCACTGCAGACCACTGAACAGAATTCCAGTAGCTGTTGAAGACCTTTAGAACCATTCATCTGCAATGCACATAGCTAGATTATTCAATACCAGTTTACTTTTTTCTTAAAGCTCTAACGTGTAAATCTTTGAGCCATTTGCAGAGATTTGTTCTGGGACTTTCATAACAGTAACAGCCCAAGGACAGGACAAAGAAAACTTGGAAATCAGCTAAAACTATGAAAGAGTGAGGAGAATCCCATGAAATTCCTTGAAAGTCATTCATAGGAATGCTCTTCTCTCTCAGAGCTTGGAGATCTCACTATTCTGCAACCAAGGGGCTTTTAAATAGCTCTCTTTATGGGCCAAGTCACATTGACTCAGCAGTGTCTAAGAGTCACTTTTCTTAAGGCTTGGGAAGTAAATCACTATTCCCTGGCCTTGCTGCTTCTCCAAGCAAATTTTGTACATGACTCTGGAAAAAAATCCCTTCTTCACACTCCACTCCATTTGTTCCCATTCACACATTGTCCAACCCTCCATGGGGGCATTTCCCAGGTGAAGAGATCCCCTGGCTCTGAGTCTTAAAGCACCCCTTGATCAGGCCATCCTCTTTAGGAGCAGGAAGGGACCTGATTCCCTGAGTCCCAGACATGAGGACCACATAAAACAGACTTGAAAGTAACTGCTCTACGAGAAATTACTCTTAGATGAATCCAAATGGAAATAGGCCAAATCCACAGCTGGATGAATTCTGTTTTCAGGTTTAGAAATAGTTTGCTTTCTAAAAGTTGATATTGTCTGTGGGACAAATATATTTAGTATCTCCCATTGCTACTCACTGGGGGCAACCTTGATAACATTTACTTTAGGCCAAATAACAAAAGGCCACTAGTCCTCAGATGAGGCAAATATACTGCATTCACTGTGGAGGTTCCTTAAGTCTCACAAAGTGAGGTTTGAGGAATCACTAATAAGTTTGGCTCATTTTTTTTTTTTTTTTTAAAGACCGTTTCCCACAGTTAAGAGCTTTCTGCTAGCACCCTGGTCTTCCTGCCCTTTTCTAGCTCATTTTCCATTCAAGTTGTAGTTCCTGGACTGAGTTATTTTCACATGCTCCCTGAGCCCTAGCCTGATGGGTTACTCTTCTGTGAAAGTGAAAGTTGCTCAGTCATGTCTAACTCTGCGACCCCATACAGTCCATGGAATTCTCCAGGCCAGCATACTGGAGTGGGTATCCTTTCCATTCTCCAGGGGATCTTCCCAAACCATGTCTCCCACATTGCAGGTGGATTCTTTACCAACTGAGCCACCAGGGAAGCCCAAGAATACTGGAGTGGGTAGCCTATCACTTCTCCAGTTGATCTTCCCAACCCAGGAATCAAACCGGGGTCTCCTGCATTACAGGCAGATTCTTTACCAGCTGAGCTACCAAGGCTGTGCCTATGTGAGCCAGGCAACTAAGAGGCAAGACCTGGGTCCTGGCCTCCTGCCATCCCCCTGCTTAAGGAGTTTGGGTCCACCCCAGCTCATTTTTCAGGTACCCAGCCTTCTACAGCTTTCCTCACAGCATGTCCTTCCAGCCCTTTTCTTTGGGTCAAGTTTTGAAAGTGCCCAAACTCCACAGGCCACAGCTCTGGATATGAATTTTGAGTCTTACTGGTTTTATGACCTTCTGGCCAATCACAGAGCCTCTTTCATTAAAAACAAAGGAGATAAGAAGAGGCTAAGGCTTTCTTGCACATCAGCAAGCTCTTCAAAGCAACATTTCAAGAAGTGCTAATGACTCAGACCAGATGGAGTCCATTTCCCTGAAAAAGACAAGAATGTCTAAAGAAGCAGGAAATGAAGAATGGGAAGATTGGTGTTTTTAGATTTTTCTAAATTCCACCCTCTTTTCAGATACCATCGGGTTTCATCCTGCCTTCTCTCCTCACCTGTTTGCTCAAATTGACACCACCCTTCATCCTTTCAAAGAAAACTTGAGCCATATGGAAAACACCCTCAGACTTCAAACCTGGGATGGAATGCTCAGACTCCTTTTATTACCAAACTGCTTTTAGTTCAAAGTAAATCTTTTATTTTATTTATAAATTGTAAAAAATACATAACATAGTATTTACCATTTTAACCATTTTTACATGTCCAGTTCAGAGACATTAAGTACATTTACATTGTTATACATCCATCGTTACCATCCATCTCCAGAACTTTTTCCATCTTCCCAAACTGACACCCTGTACCCATTGAACCTCCCCAAATTCCTCCTGTGGGACTCTGGAGAAGATTGTTCTTTCTATCTCTATGAATTTGACTACTCTAGGTATGAATGGGATCGTACAGTATTTGTCATTTTGTGACTGGCTTGTTTCACTTGGTTTAGAGTCAAGTTTCATTCATGTTGTATTGCGACAGAATTTCCTTCCTTTTTAAGACTAATAATGTTCATTGTATGTACATACTATATTTTCTTTATACAGTCCTTCATCAAGGGACATTTTGGTTGCTTCTACATTTTGGCTATTGTGGATAATGCTGATATGAACACGTGTGTATAATCATATCTTCAAGATTATGTTTTTTATTCTTTTGGGTATATCCCTGGAGTTGAAATTGCTGAATCATATGACAGTTCTCGTTTTAAGGTTTTGAGAAACTGTCATCCTGTTTTCCATAGTGGCTGTACTATTTTCCACTCCTACCAACAATGCACAAGCATCCCAATTTTCCACATCCTCATCAGCAGTTGTTGTCTTCTGTTTTTTGTTTGTTTGTTCATTTAACAGTAGTTATCTTAGTGGTATGAAGGAGTACCTCATGGTTCTTATTTGCACTTATTTCTCTAATGATTAGTGATGCTGAGTATCTTTTCATGTGCTTCTTGGCCATTTGTTGTGTCTTCTCTGAAGAAATGTCTATTCAAGTCCTTTGCTCATTTTATCTTGTTAACTATTTATTTGGCTGCAATGGATCTTAACTGAGGCGTGAGGGCTCTTTGTTGTGGTGTGGGCGTCTCTCTAGTTGTGGTATATGGGATCCTAGTTCCACAACCAGGGATCAAACCCATGTCCCCTGCACTGGAAGGCAGATTCTTAATCCCTGGACCACCAGAAGCCCCCCTTTGCCCATTTTAAAGTCAGGTTAGTTTTTTGTTGTGTTACTAGGTTGTAGGGGTTTAATATATTGTGGATATAAACCCCTTATCCAGGGGTTATATGATTTACAGATATTTTTTTCCATTCCTTGAGTCACTTTTCACTCTGTTGATTGTGTCCTTTGATGTACAAAGTGTTTAAATTTTCATGAAGTCCAATTTATCTATTTTTTCCTTGTTGGCTGTGACTTTGGTGTCATAACCAAGAAATCATTGTTAAATCTAACGTCCTAAAGCTTTTCCCTATATTTTTTCCTAAAAGTTTTAAGGTTTTCGTTCTTGCCTTTTGGTCTTTGATCCATTTTAAGTTAATTTTGATATAGGCTATATGGTGAGGGTCCAGTTTTACTCTTTCACACGTGGCTATTCAGTTTTCTCAATACAATCTGCTGAAAGACTGTCCTTTCCCCACGAATGGTCTTGGCACCCTTGCTAAAAGACCATCTATAAGAGGATTTATTTCTGAATTCTCAAAGTAATTCTTGACTCATTGGATTGTGTTCATGAGCACAGCATTGCCTCCAGGCCCTTCAGAACAGAATCTAGGCCCCCAGGATATCCTAGAAAGTTAATTCACCTGATAATTAGTTCTTTCATTCATGAGCCATTTTGGGCAGGGGGGAGGAAGAAGATTTATATTTTATATTTTATAAAATTTAAGATTTATATTTTATATTTATATTTTATGTGTGTAAAAGATTTATACTGCATTTTCCAAGTGAGTGAGTTTAACACAGGCCCTGAAAATGCTAGTAGACTGTGGTCATAGGGAGTGTAATGAACAAGTCATTGTGTGATGAGTGTTAGGAAATGGGAAACATAGACTGCCTTCATACTGTGTAGCAACTTGGAGTTCAGGAAAGCTTCTTTGACCAAGTGAAGTTTCAGTCTTAAAAATGAAGGACAATAGGAGTTACTTTGATGAAGCATTGGAAAAACATGTTTTAGGTAAGGGAACAGTATGTTATTGAGTGTCTTCTGATCTTCTGAATATGCTTTGAGAAAACCAAGAACCACAGAGAATTAAAATGATGTTTCCTTACATGTCTCCTTCCCTAGACTTGACCTTCTTTGAGGCAGGACTGTGTAATGTTCACTGCTGTGTCTTTAAAATCTAGCGTTGAAGCAGCTGCCCAGAGTGGGAGTTCAGTACATGCTTATTTTATCAGAGCAGTGAATGCTGAGCATGGATCTATGACTTCTGACAGTTTCTAAGCCAGACATCACCATCAAATGAAACATTTTCCTGTGTGGAGCCTCTGATTTTGTCCTTATAGCTACCTTGTGACATAAGCATTGTTATCCAGTTTAGAGAAGAAAACCGAGGCTCATATAAAGCAGTTTGTCCAAGATCACATAGCTAGTGAGTAGAGGAGTCAAGATTTGAATCCAGGTCTGACTGGTAATTACTTTGTGCTGCTTTATTTTGTATGTGCCCAGGTAATTCAGAATTTATAGGGAAACCAGCTTCCTTTGAGGGTCCAGAAACTGCATGAGGAACTTGACATGTGTTCTGATAATAGCTAACTTTTATTGAGCACTTACTACAAATCGGGCTCTTCTGAACACTTTGTCTGACTTTTCTGATTGAGTTCTCACAACAGCCCTATAAGGTAGAGACTAAAATTATCGCCATGTTACAGATGAGAAAGATTGAGGCACAAGGAGCCAGAATCAGACCTGAGCAGACTGACTGGTCAATTGAGCATCACCTCTGATGTCTCAGTGTTACTGGGGAGCAGTTCCTATTTTCTTTATTATCAAGAAGAAGAAACTCAGAGGGGTTGATACTTACTATCTTTGCTCTTGGTTTTAAATCGTTTGTATTATTTAGATTAATTTCTTCTTTCTCCCTTGTCAGCCCCTCTTCTGCCTCCAGATAATCAGAAAACCCACTTATGAGGGGGTTGAATCGCTAAGAAATTCTTTCTCTCGGGGAAAGGCTGAGTCATTTAAACCACCAATCCTTCTCCAAGGTCTTAGTTGTTTGATGTTCTTTCTGCCTTTGGAGGGTTGATTAAGAGCCTAGCAAAAAGAGAAGCTTCAGAGCGTCTAAGTTCTGAAAGGGTCCCGTGACCCCGGGCACCCCAGCGGCTGGGTCAGACTTGGTGACCATGATTTATAGACCAATAAACAAAGCCTTTCCAAACCACGCGTTTCGCCTCCTTTAAGGGAGCAAGCGGTGAACGCTTTGAGTATAAAGCCTACTTTTCGTAAAATATTTTTGTTTGTTATTGAGGAAAGCCTTAGTATTGAGCGGGTGGGGGGCAGATTAGTGAGAGTGAGGGATAACGTGAAGAAATTAGACAAAAAGACTGAAAATCCTCTCAGGCACAAACATTGTACATCCTGACTTAGGTGGTTGAAACCCAAATGCTTTTCATGTTCATTTTGTACCCCTACAAACCACATTTGCAGACAGTGACTGCTGGCTCGTGTGTTCCCCAAAGGAGAAAATTACATATGTGGGAAACGAGTTTCTCCGGCCCTTTGCTTTCCTCCCTGCTCCGCCACACCCCCCCACCCCCGACCCCCGCCACAATTCAATGCTATCTCCACCCTCCCCTCCCCTTGCACCAAAAAAAAAAAAAAAAAAAACCCACCAAACTTTTTGAGCTACATGATGCAATGTAATTTTTTTTTTTTTTTTCTGGACAGTGAAGCAGCGGTTGTTTCTCTCTCAACTAATTTTTGTTCCAAGACCTCACAAGGCGTGAGGAGAATAACTTCCTGAGTAAAGAAAGCATTGAGTGCCTGAATCTAAAGATACACAAATCCAAGAACTTAATGGGAGGAGGGAGGAGACTAGAGGGAATGAAAACAGAAGTAAGTCATTGCTGCTGCAGAGAAATTAGAAACCAAGACCTTTGTTTTGTTTTCTTTCTTCCTTTCTTTCTCTTTCTTTCTTTCACTGTCCCCTCTGTCTATAAATAACCATATGGACTTAAGTTCAGCTTTCTCCAGCTGGAAAAAAAAATCTAAAACATGCTTTCCTTTTCTTTTAAAGATCTAGGTCACTGATTGTGGAAGTTGGGATATGGAAGATTCTTAGGAAATGTTGCTCCAATAAATTCTAGTCTAACTTATTGGGTTGTTAAATTATAAATTCTATTAAGGCATATTTTCCTCTGCTTTTCAACTTCAGCAAGTTTTCCCAGTGTACAGTGCTCAGATTACACACTAGTGAGCACTAAAGTGGAGACGGTGGGAGGAGGGTAGATAAGAGTTAGGAGTCACATCCAGAAAATTCCTAGAGTCATGAACCTTAGGGGCGCACAATTAGCAGGCTTCCCGGGAAGGTTATACATCATGTCCAGGACTTTACATTAAAATGACTTTTTACTTGAGTCATTTGTTAGTCCATTACCAGTTCTCATATCAGATTGCATTTCATCTTGTATTAAATCAAGGTAATCTGGCATGTAAAAATAGTCTCCTTCATTTCACTTTCAGCTCTGGGCAAGACTGGAGATCCACAGCATTTTGCCTCACTCTCCTCCATGAGGCATGCAGAAGCACAGCATTTTGCGGAAAAGTACTCATTGTTGATTGAATCGCAGATTCTCCCATGAGACACGCAATGCTCAAATGAAGGCCGAACTGTGTGTACTAAAATGCTGCTTTTTCTCTTCAGGGTTCCTCTCGTTCTCCTTCTGCTACAGTCCTAAAAGGACCTGAAATCGAGTGACTCCTATTGCCAATCCTGCGATCATTACTCACCTCCCGAAACAGAGGAGAGATCCAGAACTAATTACAAAGGAGCAGAGGCAACCTACATAAGAAAGCCCGGTCCTTTCACTTGAGGCCAACTAGATCTTCCTTATACGATGACTAGCTCCATTTCCAAGCAGCCTGTCCTTTTATGGGGACGCAGGAGAGGGCTGGTTAATTACCAAGACTTCACTGGTAGGAAAACTGAGCCTCCGCATAATTCCCTCTATTTACTGCACGACGGTACTGTTAGGTTTTGTGCCACCCGGGACAGGAACGGCTCCAGTGTTGGAGTGAAATCCTGCCCTTCACAGGCCAGGACCACATCAATTACGTTCTAACGCGCTTCCCCGGTACCCCTGTGTTTCCAAACGCTTAATGCACCTATGAGTAAATGATTTCTTTCCACTACTTCTTAAAGTGCCAGAAGGCAAGAGAAATTTAAACAGACCTAAGATCAACACTGTGAGTTTACTTGGCTTCCCCATCTAGCAACACTGCCATAAATTTCTTCAGCTTCTTAGTTGGGAATTTAAAGGGCCTATAGTCTTGGCAAAGTTTATATAACAATGTTTCTTCTATATGGATTATAAACTTGCAAAATCCCAAGCAGTGGTGGGGTATCATATTTGGTCAGTGGGTCAACCTGAGAAGTCAACAGAAAAACTCAATACCATGTCCAGTCAAACCCTCTTTTCTGGGTTTGGCCTGGTGAGTGGAAACAGCTTGGTTGGCTCCCTCTCTGACAGGGTCAGGAGCTGGGTCTCGTGGGCTTTTCTTTTTTTTTTCATTTGAGGCTTTACTATTCTAAAGGTCTGTCTTCTGGGGCCCTTGCAAAGCCAGGGTCCCTAAGCAACACTCTAGCTGGCAGAGCCCTTGAAGAATGTTCCAGAGGGACATTATAAACTCCAGCTTGGTGAAGTTCTCTTAGACAGCCACTCCTTAGAGTGCAGAAATGCACAGAGAGCAGGAATCAGTGCTGGTTTGTGCTGAGGGTGGCCCTGGGAGGCCTGGGGTTCATCAACCAGTCAAGTGTGCTTGATTCTATCAAAGGAGGCTTTGTGATAAGGAGACGCCCCTCCTGCTCTGCCCGACTATGTTTTCCCTCTTCAGAATGACCTGCTGTGGAGTTATATGTGCCTCTTTTCCCAGGTACATGGTGGTTGGCAAGGAACATTCTCCCACAGGGCTATGGGGGGGTCTCATGAGCAACTTGGCTCCAAGGGGACTGCCAGCATCCCTCACTAAAACCAAAGAGTTTCCTTGATGAGAATTGGTCTCCTCCAAATGAAACTCTTCCCTCAAAACAAGTATCAAGTTTTTTTTGCCTCTTCTGGGGTCACTCAGTAGAACCAGAAATCTCAACATTGAACATGACTCCTCATATGCAAAAAGCAGTGTGTTCGGAGCTGAAGACCAAATGTGGTGTAAAAACTGGCCAGCAATTGATTAGCTCCAGTAAGCACGTGTCAGAGAGATGTATGCATGCATAGGAAACCTTTATCTTTCCCTGCTGCCCGGGAAAGTGCAAAACCGTGGGACTTTCCTCCGACTTTGGAAGGACATTTTGGTTTCAATGTTAGTTAGAAAAACTGTGAAGATTGTTCTTGTATCTCTAATTCACCATCCAAAGTGAGCCAAAAAAGAAGTTTGCAACCTGCAAGATTTGACCAGAAAGAAGAGGAGGGAAGGCTAAGAAATTCTGGGGTTGGAGAGCAGAAGGAGGCTAACTTTACATTTTACCAAGACTTATTAGAAGGAAACTAAATATAAAGATATGGAGATGATGCTGAAAACCATTTGGAAGTCACTGATGTACAGTATTTAGCCAGAATGAGGCATATCAGGGGAGAAATGGCAGACATCGAGATAATGCCTGGTCACACAAGTGTTTCTGGTTTGTTCTCTCGTAATTCAAGGCCCAGGCAGTATTCTATTAAACAAAGGCTTCTATTGAAAATTGATTCAAGGACATATTCTTTATGTCTGTGCACCATCAACCTACAAAACTCATCACCCGGAGGTATCCATTTGGTCCAAGTGGAGTAGAAAAACTTACTAGTTGGTAGTGCAGTTTAGATCAGTAATTTTTAAACTTTCTTTTTAAAACAATGGACTTAAAAAATGAAACCTTAAAATCCCAATATGTAGAACAGATAAAAGTGAAAATGTTTTATTTGGAGGAGGACCCACCAGTCTTCTTTTTGTCCCTTGAAACACCTGTGGCTTTCCTAGAAGAGTGTGAAAATGTGCATTTTAGGTAACTGTTTTGAAAACATAATCAGTAGGTAAACACTGAACCTTAACAAACGTATTCCCCAGGGGCCAGGGCTGGTGAAGCTTATAGCCCCAGCATTTCTGAATATGAAGTTTCTCAGCTTAGTTTTGCCATGAATGATGAGTGTAGGGGATCAAATTAATGCTGCTTGCTGGCATCATTTTCCACTTCCATACTCCTCTGAGTATGAAAACCACAGTGTATCCATCCTCTTGAGTCTCTGCTGAGCTGAGAATACTTGTTACAGTCACTCTCTAATTCCAGAATTTGCTGGTATTTAGAAGTAACCAGTCTGAAAGGCATCAGAAAAACAGATTTCATCACAATTTTGCCTATTGAAAAGGTCAATAGTAATTTTCTATCATTGCACTTGCAGAAATATTCTCACCAAAAATTCATGTAGCTCTCCAGAGACTGTTAGCAAAAGAGGACATTGAAGATTATTTTCTGATTTCCTGCCTGCACTACCCCTTCCCAAGGATTGCATGTCTGTCTTCCTAATTTGGAATGTGATTAAAATGGATTGATTTTCAAATCGGATACCTCTGCCCTATGTCAAGCCTTGGTTGTGTGTGTGATGCCTTACTCACCCTACCTTCTGTTCCACTTGTGAAGCCAGTACTCCTGTAAGCCAAGTTCCTGAGGATTTTGAAAATACAGTGTTAGCCCTGGAATTGGGTTAACTGGGAGTGAAATAAACCGATTAGCAGAGGAGGTACAAATCTTATCTAAAGGTCTGTAAGTTTAGCATGGATATTCACTTCCAAATAAATTTGGAATTAATTTTACTTCTCTAAAAGTAGGTAAATATGGTTGACTCTGCCTTAGAGAGTTGCACGATGCTTTCATGTTTAAAGTTTCGTCAATTGAGCGAGAATTGACTATTAAGCTATGAATGAAGTTCCATTTTATATGGAAATCATAATCAGTATTTAAGGCAAGGAATATGTATAGTCCAGTTATCCTTGAAAACTCCTTAAAATGCATGTAAAGTACAGTAATATGTATGTATAAAAGTTTCATTGTATAGTAAAGCAATATATAATAAATATTCCATGTGCAAGAAATAATTTTATAATATTTTGAATCGCACAGAAAGACAGGTCCGCCTGAATATGTGTGGCCACGCTGTAGTAAGTTAACTGAGTGTGTGTATGGCCTCTCACAGGCATCCGTGTGTGTGGGCCACACAGGCATTGGGGCACACGCTGAATAATTCCTCTGTATTCACCGACCACCACTCCCAGACTTTGTTTATCCATCACCCGGTCCTGTTTTTTATGGTCCCATTTCTTTTCAGTATCTCATAGCTTCTTGGCATCTGATTTACTTTCTTTGAGATGAAACATGAGAGGATTGACGTTTCTTATTTAGATTAGTTGTTAACTTTATAATACAGTCTTCTGATATGAAGAACTAGTGTGATACAGAGTCAGAAATCTGCCTTATAAAAAAAGAGGAACACATGTTTGGACCAAATCAATTTCCAGGGCTTTCTCTGTGGTGTGTTGGGTGTTGGTCAGGAAGGGAGATGTCATGCTTTCCACACTTACTGGATTTAGATGTCATGAAAATCGTAGTGTTGAAAAATAGTCAGACTACCAACCATTCTCCTAATATGCCAGTTAAGAATTATTTAAAATCTCAAGTGAGCTTTTGCCTCTTGGATCCTCAGGGCAGACCATCTGAATGACCTACATATACGCTGCCTCTTGGAGCTAATCTCCCCATGTTTCTGTTGCTTGGAAAGAAATAGTTGAAATATCTTTCATTTAAATTATTTTGTACCCTAAGAGGTACATTCACCCACTTTCTTATTTGACCTTCACCTTGACTGTGCAATTCGTCATGAGATAGAGCAGTGTCATTCATCCCCATTTTACAGATGAGAAAACAGAATCTGGGAAAGATGACTCACCCAATGCTAGTGAGGGCAGGGCTGAGACTGGAACCCCAGCCTTAGGGTGACTTTCCACTCACCAGAGAAACCTTATACATATGATTTTACTAAGGCAAAGTTTACTTGGCCTATCTTCCCTTCGGTATGTTGTTGCTGTTTATGTGGGCAATAGGGAGAATATTTGTTTCACACTACACTTGGCTCCATTCCTTACACTTAATTTCTGTCTTCATCTGACAGCCAAAATGCAGTCTAGTCAATTCTAATGTTTCATCCGTGATTTTAAGGGCAGATTCAGTCACTTAAAGGTTTCCTTTTTCTTTCCTTCTCCTGCGCGGGATTAGGGATTCAGAAGGCCTTACTCTCAACACATGATCTCAGTTGACTTGAGAGAGTCTTCCTTGGCAGTAGGGTGTCTGGGGTGAGTTTAGGGGGGTGCATAAGATTGTGGAGGTGAAAGGTGCCTGGGCCTCTCTGTGTCTATACCTTCTGGCTTCTGCTAAGAGGGGCTGTGTATTTTGATTCTTAGCTGGTCTTTTTAGTTGGCATCTGCTACCTTGAATGATGCCTCATTAGAGCCCTGGCTGGGAGCCCCAGGGGGCATCTCCTTTTACAGTGGCTGCTTGCTGGCCTCAGGACCTCCTGAGCACGGCCTCTCTCTTCCCTCTCTTCCCACTGCTGTACACCGTTAGCTTGCTTTCCAGATGCATGGTGACAAAGGAATTCTAAGGGGCTTGGCCACCTGTCAGTTTCCGTGGAAAATAGGCCCATTTCACTATCCCTCATTACCCACCCCCAACCTGGGCCAAGTATCCACCCCCATCTTATGGCCACTCAGAAATCTCAGCTCTGTTTTGCTCACCAGTCCTCAGGATCACTATTTTGGGTTAGGATGAGGAGTAGAACCCCAGAGAAATGAGGTAGGTCTGATTCTCATCACTTCCTCTGTCAGACTCAAGGATAAGCAGCTTTGGAATTTGAAAACTCATGATCTGCCCCCTTGTTCACCCATTCCCTCTGAAATTGCCCTCCAGTGGAGACCATATGGCTAATAGCCCTAATGGGAGACACTCACAGGGTCACAGGGCTAAAATAAATGCAAAGGAAAAAACCTCGCATAGTTAATATATCAAATTATTACCCCACCGCACTAAAAAGTATGTAGGGATTTGATACATGGCTATTAAATAGAAAACATATATGATCACATAACTTTAGTTCTCTTCTCCAAAGGCAAAGACAAATGGTCCATCAGAAGGTCTATAAAGTTACAGCTGAAACAGTCTTGCAAATCATATGTGCCCAAGGAACCATTAAAATGTGCATCATTTTAAAGAGCAATGTAAAAGTGGAACTCTCAGAAGTGAATTTCGCATTTGGTGAAACATCAGTGTTTTAAGTTGTAAAGTGGACAATTGCAATATTTAAGCTTCCTGGTAATCATTTTTGTAATAGCAGTGTCTAACAATTGTTAGGAGCTCATCAACCATTACAGTGGGTTTTTAAAGTTCTCTTTCTCCACACTTAGAGGTAAAAATTTATAATTTATGTATCACTAAAAAAATGCAGAATGGCATCTTTGAGGCATGATGATTGATGCAAAATTGAATCAAATAAATGTAGTTTATGGCTATCTTCCAGCAAGTGCTTTCCATGCTAAAGAGTTCCATACAATAGATTTCCATTTTAAAAATCACATCAATTTTTACTTAGAGCATTTCTGAAAACAGGTACAGCCACTTCCAATCAGCTGCCAGGTGATAATTTAAGATTCTCTTTCCATTAAGTTGTAAAAGTTCAACCAGTGCGTAGCAGAGCCTCACTGCATTGGTGTCTTAATCTGGAAATCACTGTTTCCAGGACTGCCAAGGATTGTGCCATCAGTTGCTGTGGGATGGAAAAAAAAAAAAAAAACACCCAGAACTTTTCCTGGAGTTGGGAGCCACATCATTTGGAGAAGATCGGTAGGTCTTGGGCCAAGCTCCCTTCCATGACTGCATGTTTGGAACAAGAAGCTTCCCTGTGCTGGAGAATTGATTGATTGCTTGATATTTATTGAAGACCCGTGGTGGGTTCAGTTCTCAGCATATATGAACACGTCCATAGTTTTCTTTCTCGACCAGAAACATGATGCCTTGAGACACTGTGTTAACGACTTCCCAGCCCAGAACAACACTACCTGGAGTCATTTCTATATCCTTTCAGGATGGGTATAAACAAAATTAAGTAAACCTAGTTTTAGCAGAAGTTACTTGCCCTTCCTCTGCTGACCCCCAGTATTTCCCAGTACCGAGTCTAAACTCTGACTGGATTTATCATGGCCTTCCAGCTTCAGTAAAGTCTGTGGGGAGCCAGTCCCTCTTGATCGTCTTTGGTAACCAGTGGTATATCTCAGAGCAAAGGTCACCTGGAATTGGGACGATTCTTACCATTTCTATCACAGGCAGGGATAAAAGCCCCAGCCTTGGCAAACCGAGTACATGGTCTGTGCTTCCAAAAGGACTGCCCAGGAGGATTGTTCTCCTCTGGGCTAGATGATTTCATTAATTGGTGTCTAACTCATAAGTCTGAGTTATTTATTGTAAAACCAAATAGGGACCATATGACTTTGAAGATCTGATCAGACCCAGGCTGTGTGGGCCAGACACTGAGCAGATCAAGCCGCCCAGCATTAATCTGTCACAGTCCATTTTTCACTTGCTAAATCAGCTTTATGCAAATATTCCCCTAGCAGAGCTCACCTCTTCAGAAACTCCTCTTCCTCATCTCTGACATCTGTGGATGCTTTAGGGATATGGGCAAATGAAATTAAGTCTTTAGACATACACGAAGCTAAGAGTGGAAAGAGATATTACCCAGCATCTTGCTTAAGCCCCAACTTAACATATGGTGAAGTTGAGGTGAAATGACTTGTCCAAGATCACAGGGCCAAAATGACACCAAAAGGAGAAAATTGTTATTACATAGATTCTGCCTCAGCAGTGCTAGAAAGAACCCAATGTCTTATCTAGCCTTTGAAAGACATCCTTCTGTTCCCAGAAGCTTGCCACATCCCTTCCCCTAAACCCACATTATTTAATAGGTTATTAAAGCAAAATGGGCTTCCATAGTGGCTCAGATGGTAAAGAGTCTGCCTGCAATGCAAGAGATCTGTGTTCGATTCCTGGGTCAAGAAGATCCTCTGGAGAGGGAAATGGAAACCCACTCCACTATTCATGCCTGGAGAATTCCATGGACAGAGAAATCTGGGAGATACAGTTCATTGGGTTGCAAAATATAATGTAAACAAATGAACTAGCAAACAAAAAGTAATATATATTTTAGAAAATTCCATCTCTTCTGCTCAGAAATAACTGTCGTTAATTTTTTTTGACAGTTGAACTTTATTATTTTTTCATGTACAGTTGTTTGTTTGTTTGTTTTGGCCGCACTGGGTCTTTGTTGTGGTGTGGGCTCTTCGTCGGCGCTGTGCACGGTCCTGTTTTAGTTGTGGCATGTGGGAGCTTCTCCAGTTGAAGAGCAGGCGGTCTAGTGTTTGTGGGCTCAGTAGTTGTGGCGTGCAGGCTTAGATGCTCTGCAGCCTGTGGGATCTTAGTTCCCCAACTAGGGATCGAACCTGTGTCCTCTGCATTGGAAGGTGGGTTCTTTACCACCAGACTACCAGGAAAGTCCCAACTATTAACATTTATATGGATGCATATATTTCCACTCTCTTTTTAACCTGAGCATACAAGGCATATGACTTTTTATAAAATTTTAATCTTGTTAAAATTGGTGAAAGTAATAGAATTAGTCTTAAGACATCTTGTCTTCATCCAACAAGCAGATAAGACTTTGCTGGGATGACTCACAGAACCGAGAAAAGTGCTTTACTCATGATTACAGTTTCATATAGTGAAAGGGTACAAATCAGAATCAGAAAGAAAAGTCACGCAGGATGAGGTCTGGGAGATTCCCAAACACAAAGCTTCTGTACTCTCAGTGAGCATCACCCTCCTGGCTCATTGATTTAGGACAACCAGGGACACTCACTCAGCTTCAGTGTCCAGAGTTTTTATTGGGATTCTGTTATGCAGGTATGAATGAGTGAATCATTGTCCACACAGGCCAGTTTCCAGTCCCCATCCTCATAGATGGTGCTGACATCACATGGCTCAAAGTCCCAACCCTTGAATCCCATGGTTGGTCTCTCTGGCATCACCAGCCCCATCCTGAGGGACCCCACTGGCATAAATGGGGATGTGATGGGGGAGGGGAGTACTTCTCTCCCCCACCTAAATCATTCACTTTTCTAAATTGGTCACTTGGAAGCCCTCACATTGAACATGTGGTAGGGAGAAAACTTTCCGTAGTTTCACTCCTGAGATGCTGCTGTTTTTGTTTTCTTCCTAGTTTTGGCGATTGGCTCTCTTACCTTCCAAATTACTAACGAGGAAAAAATATGTATGTTTTACAAAAGGGTGGTACAGGGTAGTTGCTGGAGTGGAGTGGGATGTTGGGAGCACCAAGAAACACAAACTCCTATCTCTAGAATCAGACGCACTGGCAGGTCCTGGAGTTTTCCATTCTTTTTGTCTAGCACTCCCTCTAGTGACACCGAAATTCTCTAAGGTTACAATTGGACACAGTAGAAAATGCCAAGCATCTTTAAAGAGTCTTAAGGTGCTACACTTAATGGCAAATAGGAGGGGAAACAATGGAAACAGTGACAGACTTCATTTTGGGGGGCTCCAAAATCACTGCAGATGGTGACTGCAGCCATGAAATTAAAAGATGCTTGCTCCTTGGAAGAAAAGCTATCACCAGCCTAGACAGCATATTAAAAGGCAGAGACATTACTTTGCAAACGAAGGTCCGTCTAGTCAAAGCTATGGTTTTACCAGTAGTCATGTATGGATGTGAGAGTTGGACTATAAAGAAAGCTGAGTGCCGAAGAATTGATACTTTTGAACTGTCGTGTTGGAAAAGACTCATGAGAGTCCCTTGGACAGCAAGAAGATCCAACCAGTCCATCCTAAAGGAAATCAGTCCTGAATATTCATTGGAAGGACTGATGTTGAAGCTGAAACTCCAATACTTTGGCCACCTGATGTGAAGAACTGACTCATTTGAAAAGACCCTGATGCTGGGAATGATTGAAGGCAGGAGGAGAAGGGGACGACAGAGGATGAGATGGTTGGATGGCATCACCAACTCAATAGACATGAGTTTGAGTAAGCCCCCAGAGTTGGTGATGGACAGGGAAGCCTGGTGTGCTGCAGTCTGTGGGGTCGCAAAGAGTCGGACCTGACTGAGTGACTGAACTGAAGGTGCTACATGGTTAGAGAGAGGAGTGATTGCTTCCATTTGGAACTAACATTTGACCTGGGACTTGAGGATGATTACAGTTGGGAAATGTTGAAAGTAGAAAGAGAAAGGATCACATTAGTTAAGACCTAGAAGGAAAGAAAATTAGGCCAACAAAGAGTTAATCGATGTGACTAAAATTTTTGAGTTCCTAGAGAGTTCCTTCCCTGGTGACTCAGATGGTAAAGAATCTGCCTACAATTCAGGAGACCTGGGTTCTATCCCAGGGTTAGGAAGATCCCCTGGAGAAGGGAATGGCAGCCCACTCCAGTATTCTTATCTGGAGAATTCCATGGACAGAGGAGCCTATTGGGCTACAGTCCATGGGGTCATAAACAGTCGGACACGACTGAGCGACTAACGGATACAGGGAAGAATCGTGAAGGATAAGTCCAAAGTTTTTCCAGATTGCAAGGCCCGTGGAAGGCCAGGCCAGGGACAACGGGGAGTCAATAATCTGTGTTCTATTCTGAGATTTAGTGCTTTGTCGTTTCACTTCTGAGAATCACAGGCTAGACTGTTTATCCCCCTATCCTCTGAGCAGGAACATATGTAACTGTCCTGGGCACGTGGATGTTTATCTAGTGATCCCAGAACGTGTTAGGAAAGAAAGTATGATTTGATCATGGACTGCCTTTGGATCTACGCTTTGGGTCTGCCTCTAGGCCTCCTTCACTTGTGTATGGGAAAAAGTTAAATAAAAAAAGGGCACTGATAACATTTGGCCATGCCCAAAGGCTGACTTGAACATGAAAAACAAGGTTTCACAGACTTAACTCAAAATACCTCTCATGTCTGTGCAAAGAAAAAGTGGCCAACTTAATTCTGTTTTGATTTTCCCTGATGTGTGACTTGATCTGTGGGCTGGATTTCCAGAGCTCTGGTTGTGCCAAACTCGATTTGTGTTTAAGGCATACTCATGACCAAATATGGATCGCTCATGTTTTGTGTGGACCATGTGTCTGGGTCCAGCTATCCAATCCAGGACAGAGCTCTGGCCAGGGCTCGAACAGACACAACATAGACCAGCATTATGTGATGCATAAACAATTTTGCCTGAAATGACAGCATGTGAATAGCTCAGCTGGTAGATTTGTGAGCAGGAAGTATGATGTAGCCTGTGAATGGCTGCTGCTAAAAATCGCATTCTGAGTTTTCCCTGCCAGCTTTAATCTCAGACTCCAAGGCAAGGACAAGGAGGTATTTAACTTCTCTTTGGAGCTTCTAAATTCCAGTGTCTTCTAGAGAGAGACTGATAAAGAACAGTGTGATAGAAAAGATATTTAAAAATGTAGATATAGAAGAGAAATAAGGAAGGAGGGAGGAAAAAGAGGGAGGGAGAGAAGGAGGAAAGAAGAGAAGAGAAAAAGAGACTCAGAAGGGAGGAAGTAGAATGGTGGGGGTCAGTGGGGAGGAGGAGACTAGAGCAGAACAAGAAAGGACACAGGTAGGAGCAGGATGGAGGAAAATCCCGACAGACAGGAGTTGCCCTTTCGTGGAGTCAGACAAGGCTCCCCACCTGGTGTATGTGGAATCCATCCCCTAGTGTCTGTTTCAGGGGAACTTTGGAGAACTCGCACATTCCATGGCATTGAGAGAGGCTGGCGGGCTGGATTGTCTTCCTACCCACTCCCTAGTATGGTTATGCTTAAGTTGTTCCAGTCCAGTGGGACATCTGCCAGTGTTGATTTAAGGGGATCAACACCCGACACCATGTTAAGTCTGGGTGTTTGCATTGGGTTTACACGCAGGGCTTCTTGAACAAGAATCTGCACATCTACTTCGAGATGCTGCTGGCCTGGGTATAGCTCAACTCCACAACTCCCAGGGAAATTAGTCAGGGAGAGTCAGTATCTGTTTATTGACAGGATGAGAGAGAGAAAGAGAGAGGGAAGGGGAGAGAGAGTGACTATGTGTGTGTTATTTGGAGTATTTCTTGCTTCCCTAAGCCATGCCTCCCCCCTCAAAAGTGTATCGTATGTAGTAGCTGCCAGATAAATACTTGTGTGAGTGAAACTTTGGTCTCAGGAAGAGCTTAGTGTGCCCACTAAGGTTCACACTGATGTATGCATTTTAGCAAACTGTACTGGGCACTTTATGCCAGGCAGTGCTCAGGAGAAAAAGATCTCTGCTTTCATAGAATCACACTCTAGCTAGCTTGGACTCAGGGTATCTACTTTTTGACTTTTTTCTGCCCCCATTATTTATTTATATAGACTCTTTTAGTACATTGAGAGTCTCCCCAAATAATTCTATTTCATGTTTAAAATTTCTTTAAATTATTCCAAATTTCACTATGCCATGGATCATTGTAAGGATTAAGGGCGATGGAGTGAGTAAAGCACCTTACACAAAGTTTGTGCTTAGTACATATTAGCTCTCTTTCATTTTCAGAGGAAAAAGTTGAGTATCAACTCAGATCACTCAGTGATTAGGGCTGATGATGGGCTCCACTTACTGTGCACTGTTAACCTCTCTAAAACTTACTTTTCTCATCTCTAAAGGAAAAGTTTGAAGGAAGGCAACCCAGAAAGTCCTTTGCACAATGACTCATCGTCGTATGCATCCTAAGATACTGCTCCTCCCACGGGGCTGATCCATCCCAGTGTGGGCTAGTCCCAGATGGGCTAGTCATCTGGATGAGAAATACGTGGACAGGCTAGAACACTGGGCTGAGCTTATCAAGAAGAAATTGAACAGAATGGATTCTAAAATCTGCCCTTAGATTAAAAGTAATTATTTAAGTTCCAGCTGGGGCTGAGGCTTGGCAGTGGTGAGAAGGTCTAGGAGTGTTGGTTGATTAAAGTCAGTGGTCCTAGGATGAGGCTCGGCCACTAACATAATTAGAGGGATCCTAGGCTTCATTTATGGATAATGATTCCAGAAGAGAGAAATAGTTTAAGTTGTATCCCCCTAAATTATTATGTAAATTATTGTGCTCAGTTCTGAAAAAATATGAACAACCCAGGGATTGTGATTCAGGTGTTACAGGATCTAGAACCCCACTCTCCTGGAAAAAGAGTGAAGCATATTGATTAAAAGCATGGGCTTTGAGACCAGATAAACTTACATCCTAGTATGGGATGTCCCTCTTACTAAACGAGTCATCTTGAACACGTTACTTGTCTAGTTTCTTCTATAAAATGGATATTAAGTGAGATAATGCATTGTATTTATTAAGGTAAGACCTACTGCTGGAACAGAAAAAAACTTCTTGGTTTCTCAGTGACCCAGTCAGAATTGGAATTTATTTCTTGCCCTATCACAATCCAGTGTGTATGCTCCTCAGATGGCCTTCCATGACATCATTCGGGGACTCAAGATCCTTCTGTCTTATGGCTATACCTGCAAATGAGGTAAGAGACTACTTTCTCCTAACCTCATCAGCAGGGAAGTGACACAAATCATTTCCACTTGTCAAGAATTCAATCCTGTGGCCATACCCAAAAGAAGGGATTCTGGGAAGTGTACAAAATGCAAGTGCCTGGGAAGAAAAGAAATGGGTTTTGGTGATCACATAGCGGTCTCTGTTACAGTCCAACATTCTGGTTCCACACTTCTTTCTTCTTCCATACTGTCTCTTTCCCAAAGGAGAGAACTCCAAATCCCATCCAGTTATAGCCTCTAGCTTAGAATCTAAGAGCTCTGAAACACATAACCCTTTCTTTCATGTCTAGAAGAGGCTCCTCATAGTCCTGTTTGCTATGGGAAACCCTCTGTCCATTGTCTTCCACCTGAACGTCTGGCTCCACCCTCTGAACATTCCCCCATAATCTTCCACAAGGACATGTAAGCTGTATATTGAGGAGCATCCCTTTCAGTCTGTTCAGCTTTCTGATGGTGTAAGTTCAGGAGCCTGAAGGACACTTATCATTTAAACAATCAAAAGAGATTTTGTGTTTTGGTTTAGGCTCAGGGTTTCTTTGGCAATAGAATATTCTCAGGAATTTAGGAGGCTTCTGATCTATTTGCTTCTGTTAATTCCTTGTGCTAGAAACTGTACACAAAGTTCCTTCTTAGATATTATTCTCCAACATTCATATTTCTTTGCTTTCTTGTCTCTGTGCCTCTCTGTTAGTTAAATGGCAGCTTCTCTGAGGTCAGTGTATATAGGGTGCTCGTGATCAGTCATGTCTGACTCTTTGCAGTTCCATGGACTGTAGCCCACCAGGCTCCTCTGTCCCTATGTAGGGTAATATACCTTTAATCTGGTTTTTGCTCCAGGACTGAGTCACTTTGTTCAACTGAGAAGTCTTATCCCCAAATCATTCTTCCAATTTCGTCTCTTAACCTTTGGGATCCAGAAGTAATTGAACTTTCCAACTTTGTAAGATCCTTGATCTTTGGACTTTCTCTGGTCATTTCAATCTTTCTTGGAAATTGGCCAATTCTTTCCTGAGCTTATCTCTTTCTTATAATACCTTACTAAATCCAGTTAGTAGGCAACATGTACCATCACTCTGACCCTTTCTACAATTTCTAGAACTTGTAGAATTAGCCACTAAGCCATTGCTACATACATCTGACTTCTACTATAATTCTCTGTATTACTTAAGGTTACACTGGCTGCTGTTAACAGTGAAACTTCACATTCTCAATGGCTTAATACAGGAAAATTTATTTCTTAATCACATCATGGTCTAACGCAAGTTTCACAGTTCAGTGGCCATCCATGAACAGGCACCCAGGCTCCCACAATCTTCTTTGTCTCCAGCCACCTCTTGGTCTCCAGAATCCTCTCCATTCAGGAGGCAGAGGGCAAAGACGTCCTACTACAGCAGAGAAGACATTCCTACCCCTTCCCACAATCTCAACACACAATAAATATCGTTGCTCTTTCTGTTACTACACGTCCGTTGAAAATAACAAATGAAGGAAATGATATATAGTTTTAGCCTGGAGTAAAGAAGACTTAGAGAAAACACGATAAGAGCTTTCAAATGTCATGTGGGAGAGGCGCTGGATTATTCTGTGTAGCTCCAGAGGGCAAAACTGGGAGCAGTGGGTAAATGAGGCAGTTTTCCATGTAAAGTAAGGAGAAGTTTCTTATAATTAAAGATGACTCCCAAATGCAGTCTTGCTTGAAAGTTACAAGTGCTGGGGTACTGGGAGTGCAGAAACAGAGGCTTCTGTCAAAATCCTCCAAGAGAAGATTCGTGCTTTAGGGAACACCTCCAACCAGAGGACTCCTGGGTCCTCTTTCAACACTTGCATCTCATTTTCTGTATTTGAGACGGTGGACAGAAAGGGTTTTGATGACTGATGTCTCCAGCAATGTGTGGATCTCTGCGATGATCTCTTCTTAGTTGATAACTACGTTTTCTGCCTTTGGGGGCAGTTACTGCTTCTTTGTTCCTACACTGTTGGTAAAATCTTACATCCTCCATATCTGGCCACTGCACATCATCCCAGTAAAATCTCCAAGTGACCTTCTTCAGCCCCACTGCAGTCAGTCACTGAAGGAAATAAATTCATATATTATTCCACCACCCACCTAATTTGGGGGGCCTGCAACATGGGAGTTATCCTTGAATCCTCCATCTCACTCACTGCTACATCTGACACGTCACCAAGTACTTGCTGTTCTAGTTCCTAAATATTTTGCAAATCCATCCACTTCTTTTCATTTTCACTCTTATCTCTCCAATATGGACACTGTTATCTTTCACCTGCCTCATTTGGATCCATTTTTTCACATGAAGCCTTTCAATATGCATAAATGGTATGAATCATGGTCCATAACATCAGCTGTATAAGATATATCACAGGACTTTATTTTTCATGGATCACCCTTCTCTCAATTTCAAAGGTCAATCCTTCCAGGCTGATAGAAATGTTATCCCCAGGTACTGAGATTTCCCTGTCATTGTTGTTCAGTCATTAACTTGTGTCTGACTCTTTGCAACCCATGGCCTGCCGCATGCCAGGCTTCCCTGTCCTTCACTGTCTCCCGAAGTTTGCTCAGATTCATGTCCATTGAGTTGGTGATGCTATCCAACCATCTCATCCTCTGCTGCCCTCTTCTCCTTTTGCCTTCAATCTTTCCCATCATTAGGGTCTTTTCTAGGGTTTCCTTGGCTCCCTGGAATTGTGTCAGGCTTCCAGGCTCTTGTATGATCAAGGTTGAGGGACATCCAACAAGTGTCCCTTAGGGATGACCAACATCCACATTCCTGTTTTTTGAAAGTTCCCTGGGGTCTCACTACTGACAGGTTGTTACCATACACCTGCCATTCCAGAACCTACTGGAAGAAGATCACTCTCTTCTTCCCCAACTCCCAAGGAATCTGTTCTTCTAGCCTGCAAGGAAGCCCTACCTCCATCCTCCTTCTCCCTAGACCTCTTCCTACGTCCTCTGCAGATCTCCAAGTTCCCAAAGTGCTTAGACTTTAAAACTGAAAGCAGAAATTCTTGCAACCTTACAAGTAATGCACCCCTCCAAATATGGAAAGCACAGCTAGATATTTGTTTAAAAAGGAAAATATAAAGAAGAAAATGCTGGACAGAAAAAAAACCCTAACCTACTCTTTCTAAATACTCTCAGGCCCGCTGTGCAAATCTGCTTAGGTTGCATCACCACTTAGTTTCTTCCTATTGCCCTTGGGATCAAGTTCAAATGTCTCTCACAATCTTGGGGGCTTTTGCATGATATCATCCCTGCCCTTCTCTGCAACTTCTCTAATCCCCCTCTTCCTTTTTCTCACACACCCTGGGCAGTCTCCTCTCTGCCTGCAGTAAACCAGGTCTGGAGTCTCCAAATACATGGGTGCTGGACATGGAATGTTCTTCCCTGCCTCTCTTTCCACCTGGCTCGCTGCATAGCAAGCTCCAGGTCTGGGCCCTTCCCCAAAAAGGTTTGATCCATTGTTCTGGGATCTCACCACAGCACCTGTAAGCTCCTCCCCAGCCTGGGTTATGTGCCTCTTCAATGTCTGGAATGTCCACAAGGTGCTGATGGTGTCTGCCCTATCGGTTACTCTATTCCCAGTGCTTAGCAGGGGCCTGGCTACTTGAGTGGTTAAGAACCCACCTGCCAGGGCAGGAGACGTTAGGGATGTGGGTTTGATCTCTGGGTCAGGAAGACCCCCTGGAGGAGGAAATAGCAACCCACTCCAGTATTCTTACCTGGAGAACCCCATGGACAGAGGAGCCTGGTGAACTACAGTCCATAGTGTCGCAAAGAGTCAGACATGACTGAAGTGACTTGATTCGCATATACAGCTACTTGAGAAGCACTTTCTCAGTGCCTCAGAGAAGGCCCTACAATGCCATCTTGCTACTGGATAACTTGGCACACTGCAGAACTGGAGTGAGCATGTGTGATTCTCTATTCTGGCTTATTTGTACCCTCCTTTATCCCCTGCGGAGCTATGAATAAGGATTTGTATTTAAACCAAGCTCATCTGTGAAACATTTTATAGACACTTATATTTATCTTTACTGGAGATTAGCTTTTCATTCAGAATATTCTCATGCTTATTCTTGGACTTCTTCCTACAAATATCTGTACAACCCACTTTCTATGGGAGCAAAGGAGGGAAGTGGAAGGGGAGGGCAACTGCATTTTTGTTCACAGAAGTAGTAGACCCTATATTCTAATAGTAGGGCTCTGGGAGTGAAGATATTGAAGCTCAACTATTTTTAGGGAATGTGTGTTTGTTTTTAACACATTGGGAGTTTGTTTCAGAGATCTCCACTCTATGCAAAAAAAGAAAAAAAAAAAGAAACAGGAAATGAAAAAGTCAGCAGAAAGAAGGTCAGACAAAGTTCCAAAGGCCTCCAACATCAATATTTTTTTTTAGGGGGGAAAAAAAGCCAACTTTTTTTTTTTAATGAAAAGAAAACCCTATTTTATTAACTGATGATAGCTTTATGACAGTTGTGTGATCTGGTCTATAATTTCTAAGTCATTCTTGAACTTGGCCCTCTGGAATCTCTCTTCCAGTTGCTCAGGAACTAAATCTCGACAGCATGATTTCTGTGCTGCAAACTGACATCCTGGGCTCCTGGCACAGTGATATTCACATGGCCAAGCAGATGTGAATTGTGCACAGGGGGATGTTCCCATAGCCTGGGTCACACCCTTCCAGGGACTGTATGACATAATGGTGCAAAAACAAAATAAAATTAGTCTGGTCCTGCCACATAAATAATACTTTAATAGTGCCAAAAGAAGTTGTCTCTGTCGCTCTTTTTTCCTTCCGGTCTTTAATGAGTTCCCTTCTCTACACTAAGCGTTGAATCAAGACCTAGATATTTCCAAAACTTTGAAATCCTGACTTTGAAAAAGAACAGTGTGATCATATCAAGATGTGATTTTCCTAAAAATGGGGACATTTTAATAAGGGAATCTTCTGAAATTATGAAGTTATTTATTGCAAACTCAAGATCATTTTTTCTCTTATGGCAGACAAGTGAGTGCTCCCTAGGGCAGGGACAAAACTTCTACTCAAATGAAATAATTATAGACTTCTATCAGTCTTATGAGTAAAGAGAAAAACATACCAGTATTGTACTTTTACTTCTGAAAATTCATCCAGCGAAAATTAATCCTAACAAGGGAAAAAACGTCATGCCAAAAATGTCCAATGCAATTTTATTTAAAAGAGGAAAACAATTGAATACTTTTAAATAAATTATTTGCTTAATGCAATATTATACAACCATTTAAATTAAGATATTCAAAGAAGAAATGCTAGAGAATTTGTCAGGTTATCCTGTTAATTTACAATGTAAAATTCTAAATGCAGTGTGACCACCAACATTCAACCCAATAGCCATGAACAGAGAAAAGAGTGGGCACAATTTACCAACATTTGTGATTTGTTGCCCTTTGGGTGTTTGTATTATGGGTGGTTTTTCCTTTCACTTTCCAATAGAAGTATGTAAAGTATGTAATGTTTATGATGAAGAAAAAAAAACTTTAGTTTCCCAACAAAGAATCATCTTAGCCTAAGCTTTTCTTCCACTCAAGCCATGTAGGTACCCAACTCTTAAAGCGAATTAGATGAATGGGTTTGACTATTTGCATGTCTTATATTGTCATTTAGTTATAGTTAAAAAGCACCACATTAATAATATAAAAATGATGAAAGACCTTCTTCTTTGCCTGTTGTGCTGGATGAAAAAGTACATACCCATTTCTTTTTCAGAAGAAGAAAAATCTTGGTAGTTTAAATCTTGGATAATGGATATGAATTACACACTCATTGGTGGAGAACTTCTTGTCTGTTACTTTATCTAGTTGTCTAATTTATAAATTAAAGAAACAAATTCTATCAAACTAGTTATAATAAAATCATAACAATAAAAGCAACAGAACCCCAAATGCTAGTTGCTATTAATCAGATGATCCCCAAGCAATTTCTGTACAACTCCTGACTTAATGTCACACAGTCTTTAAAACTGGTCATATTTGTAGACAAAAAGATGAAATCACAGTGTATAAGTTCTCAGCTTCCAGAGGAATTTCATTTATAATGATGCTATTCGATTTTTTGTAAATAACATGCATGAATATAGTCCAAATATGCAGTTACTACATGATAGAAGCAGAACATATTTGCTTTTAATAAGTGACCACATTAAAAAGAATTGTGAGTCAGATTGATGAGGTTTAGGAGTATGTGGGAAAACTACAAGTTTCCAGCAAAATCAGGGAGAATCTTGAGTAACTCATCCATGTGAACGATGAATCCTTTCTCACATGTTAGGTGTCTCCATTCGTGTAGCTGAAATGTTTTGTTTCAAACTTGGCTGGTTTTGTATATGAAGTTGTGAAATGACTAAGGCATCATTTTCCTTTTTCTTTTGGAAAAAAGTAAAGAGGTAATAATAGCTTACTTGTGTTATCTATGATTGTATGTTTTCATTTGAGATCACCAAGGACAGAGGAAATTGTAGGATATAACTAAGCAGGAATTTGATGCAAAGCAGATACCTCCTTTCCTGAGACAATGCGCCTTGGTTAAAGACCTTTCCCCTGATCACTCTGGCAGTGTGGAGTGGAAGAACAGACAGGTACTTCTTGAATGTGTGATCCCAAATCAATTAGAAGAATGTCGGGGGGTATGTTGGGTAAGAGGTGGCTCAAGAGAGAGAAGCATCCAGTGTCAGGTTGGACGCATCTACTTCTAAATGTTTCTCTGAGTTAGAAACAGACATTTCATTTTCAACTCGGTCTTATGACTTGTGTGCTCCCTCGACTCAAGGCAGGGGGCTGGGCTGTGTCAGCGTGGAGCTCCATTTGCCCTCTGAGGCTATAAGATGGGCACTGGTTTCTCTCCCTGCAGAGCTACTGCCAGGCACCTGGCAGACAAAGTGCCTTGGTTGACACCCAGGACGGGATATGATGATGATCACGTGTTCAACAGTGTGTGAGAGTGCCTTGTCTGTGGTCCTCTGACTGTGACCTAGAGGAGCGGGATGGCTGGATAAGTTTGTATTTCTGGACGATCCCCAGAGTCTTCTTCCTTCATCTGGCATTGCTGCAGTTTGAGTTGTGACAGTTCCTCTACGTCATTCTTGTGCTCCTGGAGTGGAGCATCCCCAGCTGAACTAGAGGGAGGGATGGTAGTAGTAGGAAGAGGTGGGGCCCGAGGTGACTCCTAGCCCCATACACCCCAATATTGCTTCCATCCTATAGACCCAAGGATTTTTTAAAATATTTGTTTATTTTGGCCATTTTGAGTCTTAGTCGCAGCCCACAGGTCTTCATTGCAGTATGCAGACTCCTAGTTGTGGCATGCTGGATCGAGTTCGCTAACCAGGATTGAACCCAGGGCCCCTGCATTAGGAGAGCAGAGTCTTACCCACTGGACCACCAGGGAAGTCCCCAAGGATTTTATTTTTAGGTAAACGAAATATGCCTTATGTGAGAAAGAATTATTTGATAGCCTAATGCCAAATCCATCATTTCCCCCAGCTCTTCCAGGACCATCCAAAGTTTGCAATGCTTGCCCCCTGGTCTTTGCCCATCAAGATCTCACCTGACCTCAAGACCTAATTCAGATGCCCTCTTCTCCAGACTCCTTCTCTGATGCCCATGAGTCAGATCAGTTTTGTCTTGCATGTTCTGCACTGCATATTAAGACATGTGTAGTGGGAGCTGCATCATACCTGCTGGCCTCTGCTATCGTCCAGGGTCTCTGGAGTGCCTCAGCCTCCTGGGTCGGCAGCAGGCTGGAGAGAGGAGATGGGGTGGCATTCACCTTGTACCCACGCGGCGCTCACCTTGTACCCCTGTGGCGCTCAGTGGGTCTTGAGGAAGGGAAGTGACAGGGCTTACGGAGGTTCTGGTACAAAGGCTGATTTAGCACAGGGATTTGCAGTGACTTCTTCTAATAATGGACCTTTTAAGTGAGCTGAGGCTTAGCTGCCTCTAAATGATAGCCTAGAGCCTGGGGAGCCAGATGGAGTGAACCGCTTGCTGGGAGAAAACCTGGGCCCTGTGATGTGAATGAATGCTTTAGTGCCACACCTCACCAGCACGCCTCCAGTCTCTGAAAAATTTCCTGTTTGATACTGTAAGCTCCCAAAGGGTGTGGACTGCGACGGCTCTACTTACTGGAGTATAGCCTGTTGCCCCATGCATAGGGCTATTTAATAAATACTGTTTAATGCTGGTCGCTCTCATAGCACAAGGTGGGGCAGGGGGGTGAGGTAGGGGGGGCGGCTGCCCCAGTGTCCCCAGGGAGCAGCACACGGACTGCTTAGCTAATGATATTTGCTAAATTGTGGGGGAGCAGTGTGACCCTGCCCACCTTTTGTGGGAAGTAACAGGAAAATAGAACCTGTGATTCTCTCCCTCGAACCTGCTCATGGTCTAATCTAAAACTTAGTCCCAGAATTTGCATAAAATAAGGTAAGAACTGAAGAATTATGTCAAGGCAGAAAGGACTTCACTAAAAATTGCAAAAATCCACCTGATTATTCACTGAGTCTTCAAGACTTCTATGATGGCTGCTTCATTATAAAGTAGAAAAAGTGGCTTTTTAAAAAATTGAATTCTTTCATACGGAAAAAAAGCAATTACAGGCGTTTTATGTTTTTGCTTAAAACATAAAAATCTTGTTAGTTATGCTGTAAAAATGAAATTCTCTGGAATAAGGAGAATGTTTGCTGCTTGTGTTCACAAAGGTCAAAGCATCGAATCTACCTGGAAACGGAGGAAATAGGATTTCTGTCTGCAGGCTCATTGTAGAGGAGTCCCCCATCAAAGGAGGCCAGACACGGGATTTTCTGTCTTTTTCCCCAACCTTCCATTGGTTTGTTGTTGTTCAAGATCTTCTTTCATATTTTACGTGTGAATTTAGAATTCAGAATCTCTGGAAACATTTGTTAACTTGGCTGATAGGAACATAAGAATTTCTAACACATCTACCCTATTTCCTGGGCAGAATATGCTCTGTTTTTCTTCCACAGATGCTCTTGTGACCTTTATTTTCTGCCATTAAACCTCCCCGCTGAGCTCTGAAATTCTGTTGCTCACTAGGCTGAGTGTTTCATATTCATGAGTTCATTTTATCTTCACAGTAATCTTTCAAACAGGTATAGTGCACATTCTTTGTGGCCAACCAGCCTCTGAAGGCAATGGCACCCCACTCCAGTACTCTTGCCTGGAAAATCCCATGGACAGAGGAGCCTGGTAGGCTGCAGTCCATGGGGTTGCTAAGAGTCGGACACGACTGAGTGACTTAACTTTCACTTTTCACTTCATGCATTGGAGAAGGAAATGGCCACCCACTCCAGTGTTCTTGCCTGGAGAATCCCAGGGATGGCGGAGCCTGGTGGGCCGTCTATGGGGTCACACAGAGTCGGACATGACTGAAGTGACTTAGCAGCAGCAGTAGCAGCAGCATCTGAACTCCCTTTCTCTTGGAGGGTTTCCCAGCCTAAGGTCTGGGAGGAGTCAGAGATTCCCTTCCTCCCTTTACGGAAGCTAAAATGTACTTTCTTAGCCTCCCATACAGCTAGGATGGGGACAGATGGCTTAGGCTCCATCAGCTGGCTGGACATGTTCTGGACTTGGACCAGAGAGTGAATGACATGAAGAAGCATATCCTGGTCAGGAGCACCCCAGCTCCAACAGCATCAACAGCCTCAGCATTGGTGTCACAGTGGCATCTCCACGGGACCAGTTTGAGGCATGACTTTGAACATGGCTCCTGTCTTTGCAGTCTGAGAAGTCTCCAACTCCTCAGTAGCTTTAACACAATCCCTTTCTGCTTGCATTGGCCAGAGTGGCGTCTGTTGCTGAATCTAAGACTCTTAACTGATTCATGGCTACTATAATTAACCCTGTTTACAGATACTAATACTGAGGCTAGAGATGTTGAGTCACCTGCCTGAAGTCTACCAGTTAATAAGAGGTAGACCTGGGACTCAAACACAAGTGTGCTTAACTTCACAGCCTGTGCCCTCCACTTCCACATCAGGGTACCCCAGGTGCTACTTTGCACCACAGCATTCCTTACTCCTCACAGAGCTGCAGGAGAGTGCAGGGCACTAGGCAGGCACCCTCAACACAATCTAGGCCTTACCCTTTATAGTACATGAATTATCATTTCCTAGGCTCTTAGTATCAGAGAAGGCGATGGCACCCCACTCCAGTACTCTTGCCTGGAAAATCCCATGGATGGAGGAGCCTGGTAGGCTGTGGTCCATGGGGTCGTGAAGAGTCGGGCACGACTGAGTGACTTCACTTTCACTTCTCACTTTCATGCACTGGAGAAGGAAATGGCAACCCACTCCAATGTTCTTGCCTGGAGAATCCCAGGGACGGGGGAGCCTGGGAGGCTGCCATCTATGGGGTCACACAGAGTCAGACACGACTGAAGCAACTTAGCAGTAGCAGCAGCAGCAGGCTCTTAGTATACTTAGTCTCTTTAAATTTCTGTTAGTATGATTGCTATTTTGCAGCTGAGGAAACCAGAACTTAGTAACTGAGGTTGTTTCTTACCCAAGACCATACACTCAATTCCAGGGGATTCTAAGACTGAGGACTTTGTTGTCTGTTTACAGATCCTACATAGGTACTCACCTACAAATTATGGCCTTTTTATCTGTCTGCTGAATCTCATGTCATCATGTGGGAAATAAAGTTGTGATGACTGAAGGGTTTTGGCTAGAGATAGTTTCTTCTATCCTGAGGAATATTCCTGACTGATAATTTAAACCATTTGGTAAGATTGTCCTATTTTCCAAGTGGAAATATTTTCTACTAACAAAAATTCATTTTCTGTGTATGGTGTGAGACAAGATTCCAATCATATGTGTTTTCTCGATGTGAAAAGTCAATTGTCCAGCACCATTGAATGACCTGCCTATTTATTTACCCTTTAACTTGAAATACCATATACCAGGTTTCCATATAAGCTACACCCCTGTCTATGGATAGTTTTGTCCCCAAACTCTGGTGTCTACATTTGCATTTTAGTTCAGTTCTAAATATTTCATATTTTCCATTTCATTTTGCTCATGGATTATTTAGAAGTACATTTAAATTTTTTCCCAATGTCTAGATTTTAATTTGTTCAAATTTGTTATTAAAATTGCCAAACATCAGGATTTATTATTATGTAAACTATCTTTGATTTTGATTTCTAAGTGTATTACACTGAGCTATTAGAATGTGGTCTATATGACAAGGTACTGCTCTATTACTATAGTTATTGATGACATGTGGCTGAGTCATAGCATAAATGGGGCTAGTCCACATTGATATGGATAAGTGACTTAGCAGCAGCAGCATATTTCTAGGATTTAGTATGAGAAAGAAATAATATTTGGTTATGTTGGATAAAATAAAATATACTGTTAAAATTAATTTCACTTATTTCTTTTTCACATTTTTTAATGTGGCTACTTTGTATTTTTACTTTTAAAACATTACTTTGCTGACAAAGATCCATCTAGTCAAAGCTATGGTTTTTCCAGTAGTCATGTATGGGTGTGAGTTGGACTGTAAAGAAAGCTGAGTGCTGAAGAATTGATGCTTTTGAACTGTGGTGTTGGAGAAGACTCTTGAGAGTCCCTTGGACTTCAAGGAGATCCAACCAGTCCATCCTAAAGGAAATCAGTCCCGAATATTCATTGGAAGGACTGATGCTGAACCTGAAGCTCCAATACTTTGGCCACCTGATGCAAAGAACTGACTCATTGGCAAAGCCCCTGATGCTGGGAAAGATTGAAGACAGGAGGAAAAGGGGACGACAGAGATGAGATGGTTGGATAGCATCACCGACTCGATGGACATGAGTTTGAGCAAGCTCCAGGAGTTATTGATGGACAGGGAAACCTGGCGTGATACAGTCCATGGGGTCGCAAAGAGTCAGACATGACTGAGCAACTGAACTGAACTGAACTGAACTAGAAACTCTATTGGGAAGAGCCCGGGGAAGAGAGCATGGCAACCCACTCTAGTATTCTTGCCTGAAAAATCCCATGGACAGAGGAGCATGGCAGGCTACAGTTCATAAGGTGGTGAAGAGTCAAAACGACTGAAACAACAGCACACAAGCATGCAGAAACTCTATTTTTACCTATATGACTCACTTTCTATTTCTATTTAGCAGCACTGGTATAGATTATTTGGTTTTTAAAAATATTTATTTATTTGGCTGTGTTGAGTCTTAGTTGTGGCATGCAGTATCTTTGGTTGCAGCCAACAGACTCTAGTTGTGACACCCAAGCTTAGTTGCTCTGCAGCATATGGTATCTTAGTTTCCCAACCAGGGATCAAACCTGTGACCCCTATGTTGCAAGGCAGATTCTTAACTACTGGGAAGTCCTGATTATTTGGTATTCTTGATAATAGCTTTGTGGCTTAGTATTTGGTCAATTTTTGTAAATACTCAGATGAAATTGAAGGGAATGCAGACTCTATTGGTTGGTACAGAGCTCTCTACATGCTAATTAGATCAAACCTATTAATTGAATTGTTCATCTATTCTACATCCTTACTAATTTTTTGCCTATCAGATTCTAGAAGTATATTAAAACCTTCCTTTCAGATATTTTGAGGCTGTGTTGTTAGGTGCATATACTTTTTTTTTTTTTTTTAGTCTGAGGGTTGTTGTATATTTTGGGTGACTTTTGCCCTCTCTTTCCATATGTTTGTGTTCTTTAGAGGGTATTCAGAATGGTAACATGTGACTTCTGAAGTTAATCAATATTTCTCCTTTCCATAGTTCATGAGAACCTGGGTTGCTGTAACTCATATCATTACCAGGACCTCACTTTCCTCCATACTATTTGTATGCCACCTCATTTTTCAGACTTTTAGAATTAGATTTTGCCATTGTTTTTAATATATGTTAATTCGTATGTACGCATTCTTAAAACTTTTGCATCTTGCTTCTCAATTATTACTTCTGTATTCAGTTTTATTCTTACAGAGGCAAAGCCCTTAGAGGTTCTCTCAACAAGTGTCTATGACTGTTAAACCCTTGATTCTTGTCTGAAATATCATTATTTTACCTTTACTCTTTGAATGGTTTATTTAACTAGATACAGAGTTTTAGGATAACTGTTTTTCAAAAGTGAAGGTGAAATGGTGACTCTGGTAGACAGAATATTGCCCCCTTCCTAAAGATGTCCGAATCCACATCCTTATCCCTGGAACCTGTGACTGTTACCTTCTAGGATCCAAGGGACTTTTATACATGTGATTAAGATATTGAGAGGAGGAGAGTCTGCTAGGTATCCCAGTGTAATCACAAGGGCGCTTACAAGAGGAATGTAGGTCAGTCAAGGTCAAAGACAGGGAAGGAGACATGATGACAGACACAGAGATATGTGTATGTGAGAGAATCCAGTGATCCAAGGCATGCATACTCTTTTGTGTCCGACTCTTTGGGACCCCATGGACTGTAACCCACCAGGCTCCTCTGTCCATTTCCAAGGCAAGAATACTGGAGTGGGTTGCCATTTCCTTCTCCAAGGGATCTTCCTGACTCAGGAAGTGAACCTGTGTCTCTTGCATCTCCTGTGTCTCCTGCATTGGCAGGCAGATTCTTCACAGGTGCCACCTGGGGAATCTATGTGAATGAATGCAAGGGAAGAAATAAAGAGAAAGGTTTAAAACCCTCCACTGCTGGCTTTGAATATGGAGGAGGGGCCAAGAGCCAAGGAATGCTGGCAGCCTGTAGAAACTGAAAAAGGCCAGAAAATATGTTCATCCCTGGAGCCTGCAGCAGGAACCAGCCTGCCAACACCTTGACTTTAGCCCAGTGAAACCTCCATAACTGTTAGATAGTAAATTTATGTTATTTTAAGACACTTAGTTTATGGTAATTTGTTATAGCTGCAACAGGAAACTAATATAATTACTACAGACTGTATAATAGTAAAAACAAAAATAGGCAGATTGAATACAATATAATGAAATCACAGAGGCTATAATTAGTGAGTTAATTATTACGAGGTTATTTTAATTTAAAGATATTATTCCATCACCTTTTTCTATGCCTACTCCCTCCCTTTACTTGTACCTGCTCCACTAATGTCTGAGTCTAACTAAAATACTTGTAGCAAATTGGGGGAAAAGGAAATCGTTGGGAACTCTTCTCCATAACCATTCAGCACACCTAATTTATGTAGATTTAGTGTTGTACGGTGAAATATTTTTCACTGAATGTTATTTTACTATGTATTTCAACATTATCTGTCCTCAGAAAACGAAAGAAAAAAACGATTACTCAATTCAGCAGTGTCACTGTGATTCCTGCTTTTCATTTCAAAGGAGCAACAGTTTAATAACATAATAATACCAGAAAGTAAGTCCATTCGTTTTCACTTTTCCTAGCTGCATGTAAGTACCCTTACTCTAATTATAACAGAGAGGTCATTCCTAAGGAATTACTAACCTTCAAATAATATGAGATAATTATTCCCAAGAGAATCAGACAAATTTGTAAGACAAATACAGTTGAAATTTCAGGCATCAATCTCTTTTTAACCATAGCCTGGGAACAAGGGAACTATGAAATATAATTTTACCCCAAGGTCCAACAAATGGCTGCAAGAAAATGATTTCTCTCCTGCCAAAAAAAAAAAAGAGGAAAAAAAAGGAAAAGAAAAAAACCCCTTTATTTTGGTACATAGTCTAATACTTGTACAGAGTGTTATTTTGTTTAAATAATAAAAAAAATCCCTTAAGGAAAAAAATCATTTTCTTCCAAATAGAGAGTTTTAGAAATAAATTTAGTATGTATTTTAGGAACTGTTTGCTCTGTGTTAGTCATCTTAGCATTGAGTCCCTTTGGCATGTAACCAATAGAACACTGGACCAGGCTTCTCATTTAGAATAGCATTTGGCTTGCTGAATGTCTCTCAACTTTTCACTAAAATACACATGAAGACATTGGAAGAGGTGAAATGTACATCACTGGCAATAGCTGGAACTCACAGTCAACCCAGAGGTCAAATTGGAGACGGATTTCCTTTAGATTCAACACCAATTATCCTAGGTTTAAAAATGAATAGTCTACCTTCCTGAACAATGTTTGTGGAAAGAGAAAAAATTTCTCCCTTGGTATCAACTCCCTATATCTTGGAGGCAACCCATTAACAGCAGAGTTTCCCAAACTGTTGCGTCTAGGAGCTTGATTCCTAAGGGTTTTTCCTCTTGGACAAGGGCCTATGGTCAAAAGTTTGGGCCCTTCTGCAAAATATATCTCTTGAGAAATTCAAAAAGTACATCAGCTATAGTAAAGTTTGTGAGAGTTCCTGCAGAATAAAAACTTTAAAAATATTGTTTAACTTCAAATTTCTGAAGTGCATTTAACCACCTAGCCTATTGTTATCTCCTGTGTAATAAAATCTGATAACACCCTATAGCATCTGTATTTCAAGAAGCATGCTTTGGAAATGCTACCTAAGTGCATAGCTATATAGATTTGGCTTTTATTTTATTTTATTTTTTAACTTTACAATATTGTACTGGTTTTGCCATATATCAACATGAATCCGCCACAGGTATACACGTGTTCCCCATCCTGAACCCTCCTCCCTCCTCCCTTCCCATACCATCCCTCTGGGTCGTCCCAGTGCACCAGCCCCAAGTGTCCAGTATCGTGCGTCGAACCTGGACTTGCGACTCATTTCCTATACGATATTATACATGTTTCAATGCCATTCTCCCAAATTATCCCACCCTCTCCCTCTCCCACAGAGTCCAAAAGACTGTTCTATACATCAGTGTCTCTTTTGCTGTTTCGTATACAGGGTTATTGTTACCATCTTTCTAAATTCCATATATATGCATTAGCATACTGTATTGGTGTTTTTCTTTCTGGCTTACTTCACTCTGTATAATAGGCTCCAGTTTCATCCACCTCATTAGAACTGATTCAAATGTATTCTTTTTAATGGCTGAGTAATACTCCATTGTGTATATATACCACAGCTTTCTTATCCATTCATCTGCTGATGGACATCTAGGTTGCTTCCATGTCCTGGCTATTATAAACAGTGCTGCGATGAACATTGGGGTACACGTGTCTCTTTCCCTTCTGGTTTCCTCAGTGTGTATGCCCAGCAGTGAGATTGCTGGGTCATAAGGCAGTTCTGTTTCCAGTTTTTTAAGGAATCTCCACACTGTTCTCCATAGTGGCTGTACTAGTTTGCATTCCCACCAACAGTGTAAGAGGGTTACCTTTTCTCCACACCCTCTCCAGCATTTATTGCTTGTAGACTTCTGGATCGCAGCCATTCTGACTGGCATGAAATGGTACCTCATAGGGGTTTTGATTTGCATTTCTCTGATAATGAGTGATGTTGAGCATCTTTTCATGTGTTTGTTAGCCATCTGTATGTCTTCTTTGGAGAAATGTCTATTTAGTTCTTTGGCCCATTTTTTGATTGGGTCATTTATTTTTCTGGAATTGAGCTGTAGGAGTTGCTTGTATATTTTTGAGATTAGTTGTTTGTCAGTTGCTTCATTTGCTATTATTTTCTCCCATTCTGAAGGCTGTCTTTTCACCTTGCTTATAGTTTCCTTTGTTGTGCAGAAGCTTTTAAGTTTAATTAGGTCCCATTTGTTTATTTTTGCTTTTATTTCCAATATTCTGGGAGGTGGGTCATAGAGGATCCTGCTGTGATGTATGTCGGAGAGTGTTTTGCCTATGTTCTCCTCTAGGAGTTTTATAGTTTTTGGTCTTATGTTTAGATCTTTAATCCATTTTGAGTTTATTTTTGTGTATGGTGTTAGAAAGTGTTCTAGTTTCATTCTTTTACAAGTGGTTGACCAGTTTTCCCAGCACCACTTGTTAAAGAGATTGTCTTTAATCCATTGTATATTCTTGCCTCCTTTGTCAAAGATAAGGTGTCCATATGTGCGTGGATTTATCTCTGGGCTTTCTATTTTGTTCCATTGATCTATATTTCTGTCTTTGTGCCAGTACCATACTTTCTTGATGACTGTGGCTTTGTAGTAGAGCCTGAAGTCAGGCAGGTTGATTCCTCCAGTTCCATTCTTCTTTCTCAAGATAGCTTTGGCTATTCGAGGTTTTTTGTATTTCCATACAAATTGTGAAATTATTTGTTCTAGCTCTGTGAAGAATACCGTTGGTAGCTTGATAGGGATTGCATTGAATCTATAAATTGCTTTGGGTAGTATACTCATTTTCACTATATTGATTCTTCCAATCCATGAACATGGTATATTTCTCCATCTATTAGTGTCCTCTTTGATTTCTTTCCCCAGTGTTTTATAGTTTTCTATATATAGGTCTTTAGTTTCTTTAGGTAGATATATTCCTAAGTATTTTATTCTTTTCGTTGCAATGGTGAATGGAATTGTTTCCCTAATTTCTCTTTCTATTTTCTCATTATTAGTGTATAGGAATGCAAGGGATTTCTGTGTGTTGATTTTATATCCTGCAACTTTACTATATTCATTGATTAGTTCTAGTAATTTTCTGGTGGAGTCTTTAGGGTTTTCAATGTAGAGGATCATGTCATCTGCAAATAGTGAGAGTTTTACTTCTTCTTTTCCAATTTGGATTCCTTTTATTTCTTTTTCTGCTCTGATTGCTGTGGCCAAAACTTCCAAACTATGTTGAATAGTAATGGTGAAAGTGGGCACCCTTGTCTTGTTCCTGACTTTAGAGGAAATGCTTTCAATTTTTCACCATTGAGGATAATGTTTGATGTGGGTTTGTCATATATAGCTTTTATTATGTTGAGGTATGTTCCTTCTATTCCTGCTTTCTGGGGAGTTTTTTTTTTTATCATAAATGGATGTTGAATGTTGTCAAAGGCTTTCTCTGCATCTATTGAGATAATCATATGGTTTTTATTTTTCAATTTGTTAATGTGGTGTATTACATTGATTGATTTGCAGATATTGAAGAATCCTTGCATCCCTGGGATAAAGCCCACTTGGTCATGGTGTATGATCTTTTTAATGTGTTGTTGGATTCTGTTTGCTAGAATTTTGTTAAGGTTTTTTGCATCTGTGTTCATCAGTGATATTGGCCTGTAGTTTTCTTTTTTTGTGGCATCTTTGTCAGGTTTTGGTATTAGGGTGATGGTGGCCTCATAGAATGAGTTTGGAAGTTTACCTTCCTCTGCAATTTTCTGGAAGAGTTTGAGTAGGATAGGTGTTAGCTATTCCTTGAATTTTTGGTATAAGGACCAGAATATTAGTTCTCTTTCCTCTCCTCTCTTTTTATATTGAGATCAAATTCTTCAAAAATAACTGAGTAAGCATCAGGCATGAGGGAGCTCATAGTAGAAAAAAAGGCTTAATAGAATAAAATAAGATAAAAATAAAGCCACATGTAATGAAAATGAAGAGCAGTAAATTATACAAGCATTGTAAATGGTCATGTATTCAGTAACTATAATTAAAATGAAAGTAATAAGAAAGTAGTTATATTTAAGCAAATTTTTCTGTGTTCATACAGAAAAAGGACAAGAAAGTGTAACTAGAAAAATTCTGAAAAAGAATTATATTGAGAGGCATTGGCTTAACCTGTTTGGTCTCTTTGAATAAAGACAACTTGTAAAACAAACGTAGCTTTGACAGAAAAATAGACAAACTGCCCCCAGTGGAAGAAAATAGAAGATCCACAACTTCCCAGAAAGAAATACACAAGAGCGTTCAGCATATGACAATGGTAACCTCTCAAGTTCATAGGAAGAAATCACACTAATTCTTTATACAGTGTTCTCTATGTGTCAGAGACTGTCTAATTATTTTATGTGTACAAATTATTTCATCCTTACAACCACTTTCCAAAGTAATATTATTTACCTCAATTTATAGATGAAGACTTTGAGGCTAGTGTGTTAGCAGAGTTTGAATTGAACCCCAGGCTACAGATACTGTACTTTTAACTTTTCTACTCATTAAACTATTAGATCATCAAATAATTACTGTCAAGCGAAACCAGGAGGACATAGCTTTATAGATACTTTATATGTGGGTATACATCCATGCATATAAATGATTACCTCAAATCACAGGTGTGTATTTATGTAATAGTTTATCTATTGTGTATATATATGAAAATAACTAGTAGGGAAAGCATCAGCTGGTTAGTAGTTTGGGGATTATAAATGAGCCTAATTTTTAAAATTTATAATTTGATATAGTTTCCTAGTATCCTATAATAACATTGCTTTTATGATTGGAAAAAATAGAAATATTAAGAAATGAAACAAGATAAACAATAATCTGATATTAAAATAAAGAATCTACCTGTGGTACGGAAGGCCCAGGTTCAATCCCTCCTCTGGAGAAGGAAATGGCAACCCATTCCTTGCCCAGTGAATCCCATGGACAGAGGATCCCAGTAGGTTATAGTCCATGGGGTCGCAAAGAGTCGGACATGACTGAGCAACTAACACTTTGACTTTTGATACTTAGTTTATGGCTTCAACTGCAAAAATGATATTAGTTTTTAGGAAACTGTGAGGCTTCAAAACAATGTATTTGTTGGGGATTCCCAGCCCTTGGTTCCTCTTGGTGGCCATTAGTGGCACCTTAGACAAAGAGTTTGAGAAGCACTGGGGTTAGACTGGAAGTAGTGCATTTAGATATGTAGGGTGGTTAAAAACTCAAAAAACTGTGGAAAATTCTGAAAGAGATGGGAATACCAAACCATGTGACCTGCCTTTTGAGAAATCTATATGCACGTCAAGAAGCAACAGTTAGCATTGGACATGGAACAACAGACTGGTTCCAAACAGGGAAAAGAATACATCAAACCTATATATTGTCACCCTGCATATTTAACTTATAGAGTACATCCTGCAAAATGCCAGGATGGATGAAGCACAAACTGGAATCAAGGTTGCCAGGAGAAATATCAATAACCTCAAATATGCAGATGACACCATCCTTATGGCAGAAAGTGAAGAACTAAAGAGGCTCTTGGTGAAAGTGAAAGAGGAGAGTGAAAAACTTGGCTTAAAACTCAACATTCAGAAAACTAAGATCGTAGCATCTGGTCCCATCACTTTGTGGCAAATAGATGGGGAAACAATGGAAACAGTGAGAGACTTTCTTCTTGGGGGCTTCAAAATCACTGCAAATGGTGACTGCAGCCATGAAATTAAAAGACACTTGCTCCTTGGAAGAAAAGTTATGACCAACCTAGAGAGCATATTAAAAAGCAGAGACATTACTTTGCCAACAAAGGTCTGTCTAGTCAAAGCTATGGTTTTTCCCGTAGCCACGTATGGATGTGAGAGTTGGACTATAAAGAAAGCTGAGCACCGAAGAATTGATGCTTTTGAACTGTGGTGTTGGAGAAGACTCTTGAGAGTCCCTTGGACTGCAAGGAGATCCAAACAGTCCATTCTGAAGGAGATCAGTCCTGGGTGTTCATTGGAAGGACTGATGTTGAAGCTGAAACTCCAATACATTGACCACCTGATGCGAAGGGTCATTTGAAAAGACCCTGCTGCTGGGAAAGATTGAAGGTGGGAGGAGAAGGGGACAACAGAGGATGAGATGATTGGATGACATCACCAACTCAATGGACCTGAGTTTGAGTAAACTTCAGGAGTTAAGGATGGACAGGGAGGCCTAGCATGCTGCAGTCTATGGGGTTACAAAGAGTCAGACACGACTGAGCAACTGAACTGAACTGAAAAATTATTATGATGATCCCATCACTCTTTCTGGCTAGTGAAATCTGATTCTTAAGATTTCCAATGAAAGAATGATCTTAGACACCATTTTCAGAATCCTGTTTCAGAAAACCCAGGTTTTATGCTGCCAAGCAAATTGTACCTGAAGGTATTCTGGTGAGTTCTGTAATTCCTGGTATCATTCAGGTCCAACCCCAATAAAGCTAAAACATAAAGAAATGGTTTGACAAACCCTGATCAATGTCCTTACCATAGAGCAGACCATCGTAAGACACCTGAGTTGGATAAACAGTCATCTCTTTTTAAAAGATATAGAGGGAGAGATTGAAGGTATCGACCATGATTTAAGACTTGATGATGTTAAAATATTACCTCCCACAGAAGCCTTCCATGGCCCCTCTGTCTGTTGAAAGCCCATCAATGGCCCTTACTCTGCCTCCTTTAGCCCATCAGCCATAGCACTTAGAATGCTGTGTGGTTAACACTGGTTTTCTTGTCTGTTCCAACTCTCGGCTTGCAGACTTGAAGCACTCACCACGTGGTCTCCATATCCCATCTCTCAGCACAGAGGAAGTATGCTTAGTAGTATGTACTTAGAGATTGAGTTGAGGAATTAATGTCTTTTAATTGCACATTAAAATGGACAGTAGGAAGTTCAGGAGTGGATTTCAGGGGATTGGCCAGGGCTGGAGATAAACTCAGATAAACTCAGAAGTCATAAAAGTGATACCACATTTTTCTATAAGCTTATAATGCAAAAACTTAATTTTCATATATATTATCTCTACTGAATCCATGAGGTAGATAAATATCATCACAAGCGTTTTCTTAGGTGAGAACCCGACTTGTTCAATGACGTTCAGCTGAGAGGTTAAAAAAAAAAAATGTGAAGAACTGACAGTTATGGAGTACTTTGTGTATGTTAGACACTACTCTTGGCAGGTTATTTATATCAACTCCTTTAATCCACTCAGAACTCAACAAGATTTTATCCCCATTATAAATGTAGAGGAAAGGGAGGGGAAGAATGATTAAGTAACTTGCCCATGGCCAGAAAACTGGTAGGTAGAAATGGGTTTTAAGGGCCAGCAGGCTGCTCAAGGCATCCTCTAGTTTATATTGAAGCTGAACTACCTATGGAGCTGGGATCTCAATCAGACTGTAAGTCCAATGCTGTTTCCACCAAAGCACATGATTTTTCTCATTTATCACTTTGGTGCCATCATGTGCAGATCTCATAGTTTAGGATAAGGAAATTAGATGAATGCTAATAAGTGTGAAAATATGTAATGCAGCCTATGCATAACTCATAGATTTGGATAAGCAAATTAGATTAATACATTAAAAAACACTAAAAAGAATACATTTTTCACACAGTGAACACTGAAAAATATTGGCTTTTGTTTCTGGAGTGTTAGACTAGGAACAGATGAACTCTTCAGGAACTTTGTCAATTTGAGGGGAAAGTTAAAAATCTCTTTGGGGCCCTGGTTTTTAAATTAGTAGTAATAGTAAGCCCTTCTTCCCTTGATGGGTTGCTGGATGGATAAAACAAGATAATAATTTGGAAACAATTTGAAAAGTGGAATCTTGTACACAAAAATACTAATTGGTTACCTCTTATATGCAATCAAAATATTCATGTTGTGACTTCAACCCAATTCCTCTTGCTCACTGTTGGGGACACCAGTACACTTAGTTTATGGCTTCAACTGCAAAAAATGGTATCAGTTTTTGGGAAACTGGGAGACTTTACAACAATGTATTTGTTGGGGTTCCCCAGCCCTTGGTTCCTCTTGGCTGCCATTAGTGAGTGGTACTTTGGAGAAAGTTTGAGAAGCACTGGGTTTAGACTGGAAATAGTGTTATAAGATATGTGGGGAAAAAGTGAAAGTGTTAGTCACTCAGTTGTGTCCAACTCTTTGCCACTGCATGGGTTATACCTTGCCAGGCTCCTCTCTCTATTCTTACCTGGTCACTGGTGGGCAGAAAGGAATGTACAAGCTGGGTCTTTCCTTTAGGACTTGCCCAATCAATCAGGATTGATTCTTCTCTCTAGCTTTTCTATGCTTTGACTATTTTTGCATTAGAAAGAAATTTCAGGAGATCAAGATACAGACGGACCAAAGGGTGTCTACTGCTTTATTCCCTATCTAATGCAATATCCCCTGGATAGTTATCACCCTCATTGCTTTTGGTCTTCGGGCAGAAAATGGTACATTTCCCCAGGGCCTGATTCTACATTTGAGTGGAATGCAGATGAATGATGCCTGTACGGAAATCTGTGCTACAGATTCTCAGCAACTGATGGAGAAGAGAACACCTTGACTACTTTTTATAACCATTCTGGGGTCTTAGAGAACTGAAATTGAGGCCTTAGGATGAAATCAATTTAATACCTCCTAGGACTCAATCCCACTAGACCTTTGGGCAAGTCCTCCCTTAAGCGGTATTATTAGACCTTAAAGTACATGTCTCTGCACATAGGCAGAGAAACAAACATCTCTCTCGGGCAAGCCAGTGAGCATTCTCAAAACAGTTTGTACTTTTATGCTGTTAGTTGTCCGTCAGTATAAACCTGCAGATTACACCGGTGGAGAGGTGCTGTGTTCCTGCGGTAGCTCACTCAGGAACAATTGTTGCAACATAATATCTTCTGTTTCAATAAGGAATGTTGCATTGCCTGTCTGACACCAGGGGAACTTCAGGTCCCCTGGGAGAACTTTCCCGAAAATCCCCTATATCAACCTTCCTTTCTGAATAACACTTCTCTGTGGGAATTGTAGGTTCAGTCCCATGTCAGTAAATGGTCCCCTAATAGCCCTCCATGGCAAAGTTATGACTTATCCCCAAAGAAAAAATGCTGCCTGTGAGCATGTTTTATTGAGGCTAAGAGTCAAGTCATAAAACATCAGCCCTCACATCTGAGTGCCTGTTCACTAAAACACTATTTATTTGTACATAAATATTTGTCTTTTCTTTGTAGGGTGTATTTGCTTGCGTATTCAAGTAAACCATATGAGTAAATTTAAAATGTCTAAAGTGTTATAATGGGAGTGTAGATTAAGAGCTGATTATTTTGGCTGCTAGTTTTTCAAACATGTGAAACAGCTCCTGGCTTTATCTAAAGAATACACACAGATACAGTTCTCATATTGAAGTTCTCATAGTGAAAAGCCATGTAATGCTATAAGTATTAAAATAAATTAAAAGTTGACAGACCACACAGTTCTTCACTGTAAAATTAATTTTTATGTGTATGTGCTGGTTTTGTTCCTTATGAAGGAAGACTATTTCTGTTCATTTGATATCATAGAAATATTATGGCAAGTTAAAACTAGCATGTAAATATAAACATTAAGCACTTGGAAATAATGCATGATAAAATGATGTAAGGTCTGTAAGAAGTCCTGTATGTCTGTCTGAATATCTATCTGTTATCTCATATGGTCTCTGAATCTCTAGGGTTTTTTCCTAATGTGTGTTATAAAATTGTCTTCTCTTTAAATTACTCATGCTTGCTTCCTGACTTCCATTAATAGAGCATATGTGTTTCCCAAGTAGAAATATATCTTCTAATTGCTTTCAGTGAAAATTTGAAGTTACTTCTCAAAGTGAGCACCAAGGCAGAATGGGGTTTTCACTGGTTTCGTTTTTTCTCCAAAGTGTCTGTAGAGTGAAGCTCTTTTTCTCAAAAACTCCTAGTTTTGCTGAGACACCAAGGTAGATTATTAAAATGATATGCATAAGAAGCAGACGGAAATAATCTATACTGTGCTTTCATAAGGAAGGATATAAGCGGTCTTGGCAAGAGGGTGTTTGAAAATACGTATTCATTCATTATGCTCTTTTCTGTCAGGTGTTGATAACAGACTCATTACCCTTAAGTTTGAGCTTAAACTTGGAATGTAGTATTTGAAAAGAAGGTGCTGAAAGCAATTTTAAGACTTCTTTATATATCTGCTAAAACTAATTAAATGGAACAGAAGAAGAAAAGAAATGCTGTCGCCTTCGTGCCAAATCAGCTTACTGTGGGTTCTGACACAGACGGGAAACCGGAAAGGAAGTCCAGTTTGGCCCTTAAGAGTGAAATAAGTTTGGTGTTGGTTTATTCTGCACCCTCAGCAAGGATGCTGACAAGAATTGCATGTGAGATTCTAATGACTCAATGTGAGCTGCAATTTGCTGTCTACAGGAAAGCCATGGGAAATCCACTTTACACAAAAAGATCAGTAAATTAAATTTCAGAAGATTTGGATTTGATATTTGCACATGAATAATGAAGTGAGAATGCTCTGTTAAGAAACTGTGTTACTGGTACTATTTATTTCCAACTGCCCTTAGAAACTAAACAATAATTTGCTGATTGAACAATAAGAACCTCTCACAATTAGAACCTAGGAAATAAAAGTCATCTGAAAAAAAGAAATGGGAAACGCAAAACTCTAGGGGCTGACACAGATGGGTGCTTACCAGGAGTTGAGGTGGGGGAAGGGGTCACCTATAAAAGGTGTGTGTGTGTGTGAATGTTAGTCACTCAGTCATGTCTGACTGACTGTGACCACATGGACGGTAGCCTGCCAGGCTCCTCTGTCCATGGGATTCTCCAGGCAAGAATACTGGAGTGGGTTGCCATGCCCTCCTCCAGGGCATCTTCCCAATCCAGGGATCAACGGGGGTCTCCCACATTACAGGCAGATTCTTTAGCATCTGAGCCACCAGGGAAGCCTATAAGAGGTGATGGAACCATTTTTGTGTCTTGGACAGCACACCCAGTGGTGGCGTTGGTTGCAGAGTCTGCATTTGTCGAAATTCATTGACTTGTACATTGAAAAGAGTGAGTTTCAGTGTATGTAAATTAGCTAGCAATTTAGTATTAAAAAATCACCATAACCAAAATAGCTTTAAATTAATTTTAAGTTGTAAAATTTCATCACCACTTCTCTTTAAATCTTTTGACAGGGTTTTTTTCTGGTTCAAGGCAAGTGGAGGCAAGAAAGACAAGTCAGAGGGAAATTACTTTGTGCCTTGAGAGTTGTTTACCCTGAGTTCTTAGCTGAGCTTTTTAACAATTATTTTGGAAAAAGTTAAAATACTATTTAAATAATAGGGAAAACAAACAACAAATACCAGAATGGTCGCCACCCAAAATGAACAGATGTTAACATTTTATTGTTTCTGCATCAGATTTTTATGTGTAGATAGACTAGAACTTCAGGCTTCCCAGCTGGCACTAGGGGTAAAGAACCTGCCTGCTAATGCAGGAGACATAAGAGACATGGGTTCCATCCCTGGGTCGGGAAGATCCGCTGGAGGAGAGCATAGCAACACACTCCAGTATTCCTGCCTGGAGAATCCCAGGGATAAAGGAGCCTGAAGGGCTCCAGTCCATAGGGGTGCAAAGAGTCGGACACAAGTGAAGCGACTTAGCATGCACAGACTAGAACTTCAGAGGTCAAGGTGAAGTCTGCCTTTTTCTCCTCTCCTGGCATGCTCTACAACCTCCAAACATTATGCTGAGAAAGAATACGGCAAAAATTGTGGGGAAAATGATGAACGCTGTCTTCAGTAAATGGAACGAGTTAGTCACATTCACCACATAACCACCGGGTACATACCTCACAGTCAGAGTGCCCTTGGGAAGGCAGGATGAATACAGACATGTTAACATATAAAAGACACATTAGATGCATGGCAACCATAGCTGACTACGCAGAGCTAAATGCAATCCTGCGAAAGAGCATATTTAGTTTAATAACCAGGGTGGACAGGATTAGTGAACCTGCATGCCTATTACAATATCCAGTTTTTCCAACTTTTTCATCCACTTCCCCCAAGAACTCCTGGGATAAAGTCAGTCCAGATTACAGGGAAGGAACAAGACACGACAGATCTGCACTTAACAGGATTAATAAAGTTTTTAACTTTAAATAGTATCAAACCAAAGAGACCACAGGAGAAAACAAATTTGGGACTAATGCTGAATCTGCCATCTTCATTTAAACAAAATAACTGTAGATGGCTTTTCAAGTTGCAAAAACTGGCTGAACTGTCCAAATGTCCCCCCTCCCTCCTTTCTACTGCATGCCTGTCTCTGACAAGAAAATTGCTAGTCTTAATCTGAAATAAAACAATTACCGAATAGAGATGTGTCATATTTATAGTCTGCCCTCGGTGACAGGAATAACTTGCTTGCAACATTGAGAAAGTCACCCAAAATTGCTTTCTTAAACGTTTCGTGGAATTACCAGAGCTGCAGAGTAGAATATTAGCCTAACTTGTTTAATATGACTTATTTATATAAGCACTGGGTGATGTGACTCCATAAGGCTGATGTCATCTTGCCATCAGCTTCACGAACTGCTACATTCCCCCAGGACCATCAAGAACAAGAATTGCTTCTTCAAGACCAAATTCTTTTAAGTGGCATTTGAGACACTACAACTAGATTCCAACTTGGAGCTCCTAACTAGTTTTCACCACCCTGAAAGGAATTTTTTTATCCCAGTCACCTTTGTGTGCATGAAATCCATTATCAGTATTAGTGGTATGGTTTTTCCACTCCACACTCCTGTTCTGGGTGGCTTCAGCCAGCCTCGTGGCTTTCAAAGCCATCCATGTGTCTATAACTATGGGCTTCCCAGGTGGCTCAGTGGTAAAGAATCTGCAATGCAGTAGACACAGAAGGGACAGGTTCGATCCCTGGGTCAGGAAGATCCCCTGGAGTAGGAAATGGCAACCCAGTTCTGTGTTCTTGCCTGGAAAATTCCATGGTCAGAGGAGCCTAGTGAGCTACAGTCCATGGGGTCGCAAAGAGTTGGACACGACCAAGTATACATGCACACGTCTATACCTGACCAAATTATATCTATACCTTTCTCCTGACCTCCGAAGGTATATATCCACTTGACATCTGTGCTCTGAGGCCTGATGCCTCATCACTCAGTGTGTGATTCTCAGATCAGCACCATGGCATTACCTGGGAGCTTGTTAGCATTGTGGGACTCAGGGTACCATCTTAGGTTGACCGAATCAGAATCTGCATTATAACAAGGTCCCCAGTTTCCCATGCACATTAAAGTTTGAGAAGCACTGGTCTGTATCACGATGGAGGATTTTGCACATTTTACCCTGATGATGTTATTTATTTGGCACAACTATGCTATTAGATTATAAACTCTGCATGGCATGAGACTGAGATTCATTTTGCTTTATACTTCTACCTCCTAGCAGAGGAGAATCTAACAGTAGATACGCAATTTTTTCCATTACTAAAATGCAAATGGATACATTGGCATGGGAGCCTGTTGCATTTGACTGTGGGATGGAAGAAAGTTGACTGACTCATGGTACCCGCCGTTCACTGGCAGAGGCATCGTTGCTCATCACTGTGGATTCATAAGTTTGCATGTAGTACTTCATGACCAGTTCTAGGAGGGGCTGTATTAGGCTTTAGGATGTCAATTAAGTAATGCTTTTGCAGGAAGTTATCACCAAATAATGCTACAACAACCTCGCCCTTTCTCTGGCTTATTCAAAATTTGAATTTGTCCAAGGAGCCAATTAGAGTCGCTAGCCCATTTGTCCTGTTCTAACCTGGACATCTGTACAGTAATTGGGGCATGACTGAGGCTTTTCCTTAAAATATGTGTTTACGAGCGTTGGCCTGGGCTTATGCAGGATCACACTGGGCCTGTGTTTTTCAGCAGAGCAGATGAGCATCCGCATTTCACCCTGAGCTAGTGTTTCCTATTCAATTTCCCAGCTTTGTTCCTGTATCTGATACTCATTTAAGAGGACTTCACGGGACCCGTAGGATTCGTGAAAATCAATGGGCAATAAATTTAGCTCTCGGACAACCTCAGAACGGCCCTCATTTACATCAAGAATTGAAACTGGGCGATGGAAGTAGTAACAGAGGGACCACTAAGGTCCTGCAACCTCGGGAGGTGGGGCTGTCAGCCTGGTGTCCGGGGGGCAGAGCCACAGCTCACTCACTGTGGAGAGGAAGGCTGGCTTTGAAACACAACTTCTATGTAGATGAATACTAGCAGTATCATGTTTTTCAAGGGTGTTTTAGGTGTCAGTGCTTATTGTCTATACAAATAAGGTGTCTAGCTGAAGCATTATTCCCTGTTTTTCAACTGCTTTTATATCTGTATTGCTGTGTTTTACTTTGGAGCAGACTTTCCCAAATGTGTCTGATCCTGAGAACCACCTGGGGAGTTTGTTGAATACTTGCTTTCCTGAGACCCACCCCAGACCTAATTAAGGTTTCCCCTGACAACTAATGGGGAATGAGCATTTCATATCAACTCTTCCGTTGATTCTTAATTGAATTACCTTCTCTTAAGTGTTCATCTATATTTTTTCTGAGGCAGAGTAGCAAAGCTCCTCTGATTCTGTTCATTCATCTCTTGAAGAATTTTTTTGAGCAGTTTTGGAGCCTGGACCCTCTGCTAAGCCCTAGGGAGACAAAGATGATTAAGACTCAACCTCTGCCATCAAGGAGATCAGATTGCAGGGAGACGAGACACATAATAAGATGCACTGAACATAATGTCCTGGGGACCATGTAAGAACTAGACACAAATCAAGCCCTACAGTTTTATGTCTTTGAGAGAAATGATAATCCTACACATTTTAAAATAGAGCCAAAACAAAATTTTCAGGAAATTAGTGTGTCTCCCACGCCACATTAAAATGAGATTCTTTACTTTTTTAAGACCGCCAGAAACAGCTTGTAGCTTGCCCAGAACTTGGCACAAAGCTGGCACAGAACAGTTATTGATGAAACAAATTAATGAAAAGAAAGGTCCGCAAAATTAAGTGCTAAAAGCAAAACAAGGGGATTCTTCCAACGAACCATAAGTGAAGAAGACTGGCAGGGCCTCAGAACGCTTGTTCCAGGAGTTCACACAGGGGTTTCGGACTCCTCGCTCACTCTATGTTCCATTGCTGGCTGGCTGATACATTGGTTGCTATGGAATAAAATATTTTGTCCTTCCCATGAGCCACTTTGCTCAGTCATCATGAGCATGGCAAAGAAAAGTTACCCTCATCGGGACTTCTGCTTTTTTTGTTGTTGTTTCTTGCTATCCCTTTTTTCTTCCAAATGCAGACTATTTAATATGAATGTTATTTTTTCCAAACAGGGCATAATGTCTAATGTTGGGCTTTCTACCAGGGGAATATCTTACTAAATAGAGCTTAGTGCCATATATTTCTTAGGCCATAGATTTCATTTTCCTGGAAGGAGTTTCTCATCCACTCTGGAGGGACTTCAGGTTGAAAGCCTTCAGGACAAAAATAAATACATAAATAATAAAATAAATCTAACACTAGTCTCTCCATCTACATTTCCATATAAAGAACCCCAACTGAACCAGAAGTGAACACAAGAATACTTGTGCCCTATCTTATTCTTCCTAATTTTCTAAATAACTGTGTTCTAAGTATCATAGCTGGAGAACAATTAAGGAGAATGCATGTAACTCCATGCCAGCTTTCTAGAAGTTGAGATGTAGGTAGTGTGTGCGTGCAAAGTCGCGTCAGTCATGTCCGACTCTGTGCGACCTTGTGGACGATAGCCTGCCAGCCTCCTCTGTTCATGGGATTCTCCAGGCAAGAATACTACTGAGGGAATCTGGCCCTGTTACTTGTGAGCTTTGTGAATTCATATGTTTTAAGCAGAAACGTTCATTTAACAGTTGTGCCCCGACTTTCTCGGAAATCATATATAGTTGCTGTGGTCAGAGTCACAGAGCTCCAGTGATTGGTGTCCATGTGGCAGCAAACTCAGGTGAAGCAGTCATCTCATGTCTTATGTCTCAGTGTTTCTCTGATATAGCTGAGAATACCTGGACCTTCCAACAGGAGGACTGTCATCCTGCCAAAAAAAAGAGTATTATTCCCAGGCTGTGTGGTCACCACGTTTATTTTCATTACTTTCAAATAGTAAAGAAGACAAAAATAATAATTTAAAAAATCTTCAGAGGATAAAATGATATTGATGACAATGATGATACTGATGACGATGGTCGTTGGCATTGGCTAAATGTGACCCAGAAATGAGCTAACATTCATTATATCACAAAATCTCATAAATGGGATATTGTGCAAAAGAAGCAAGACACCAAAGACTGCTTCCATCCTTTATTCAGAGCTCTAGAACAGGCAAAACTGACCTACAGTGGTTAAAATTAGTTCAGTGATTACTTGAAGCAACTGAGGCAAGACTACAGTAGGGCTGAGAGATCCTTTCTAGGCGGGAGGTAAATGTTCGGTGTCTTGGTTGGAATGGGTTGTTACATGGTTGTGTTCACTGGAAGACCTAAGTACCCAGGGCTTTCTGGTGAACTTTGGAGGTCAGGCTTGTGGATCACACCTCTTATAAGAGTGGTTTCTCAGCCTTTATTTTTACATATGACCCATCTGCAATGCTTACTTAAAATGCAGATTTCTGGCCTCTTCTCAGCATAATTACACAGAACTCTCTGGGAATGATAACTTCAAATCTGGACTTCAAACCATCACCCCGCCTGCTACTAATGCAGAAACCCAAGGCCTGCACCACACTGGTAGGTCAAATAGGCTTCCTCCCTGTGACTCGATGTGTTGAGGACCAGGTGTATTTATCAGTGTCTCTGCAACAGTCCATCCCTGCTCAAAGAAAATTTGTTTAGAGCACACAAGAATGGTAAGTGGCTGCAGTTTTGTGTTTGAAGGAAATACTCGAAGGAAACAGTTTTTATCGAAAACAAGACAAAAAGAAACACTACCATTTATGGAAGTGACTGGTCATCTCTAGGTGTTTTCCTGAGCAGTGCCGCCTGCCACTTCATTTCAGTATTTGTCCTCTTTTCATGCCCTGATGATTTTTTGTTTACCTGGGGCAACTGGTTTTTAATTGATTTTTTAATAAAGGTATTTCTTGCTCTCTTTCACTCTGATTAAGAACCATAGCATGATCTCATCAGGCTGGACAAGTATTGATGGGCTGGGGGTATCAGGGGGCTAATAAAGAGTGTTATCCAGTATTTTTCAGTGACACATAAAAACTCCCTCATGAAAGATACTGGAGGCTGAGCATCATATAAATGTCACGCTAGAAACAGTGGTATTAGGGTGCATACGGCCAGACATTAGTGATTTCATTAATGCACTGAGACAGGTCTCTCCCAGGGATAAGTGGTGGTGAGTGGGCAGTGGAGGGTCAGTGGGAAAGCAAAGGAAAAGCCAGTACTAAACAAAGAGTGAGTGAGCCCTGTAGGTCTCTAGTTGTTCTAGATAAGCTGCAGCAATTTAATAAAAATGCTTCAGATGAATAGGAAAAGGAGAACTTAATTCAACTCTTCGTTTTTCTATCTTCACCTTCTCTTTTCCCCCAAAATATCGTTTACCATATTTCAAAAGAAACAAAGTATTGAAAGCCAGAAGTGCTTTCAGATTTATCTTTTTTCTTTTACTCATTAAATCTTTAAATTCAACCTGATCCACTCTACTTCTTAGATTACTGAGGGGAAGAAGGATGGAGGCTCTGTGAGTGGAATTATTCGGGGGTATCCTCAGCTACTGCCTGGCTTCCATTTCAGTTAGCCAGTGTTAGCACAGAGAGCCCCAGCCTTGCCATAAAATGACAGTCTGGCTTTGAAGAGTCCAGAAAACACCATTAGGCCAAAGGGCAGGAGAGATTTTGAAGCTTTTTTCCAGACTGAAAATGTGGTTTTCCTGTGATATGTGCCCAGTGCTGACCTAGGGCCATGGAATATAGAAAACGTTTAAGGCCATCCATCCCCTTCAAGGAGAGACTGGCTGAAGAACACGCACCATGCAGGAGACACACACACACACGCAGGCGCGTATGCCTATACTTTCACACACCTTTAGATTTCACAGAAGCAGAGAAATGTAACAGCCTTTCCAAAGAGTACATTTTGAAAGTTAAGGATGACAGTCTGATATGTTAAAAACGAACTGAGAAAAACCACTTTAATGACAACAAAAGATAATTTTCTTTTTACCTTTGTCTCTATTTTCTCATTATCCACTGAATTCATTATTTTCAGGGGATTCTCTGCTAAGCAGGTAGGGACACGTGCTGGTGCCATCTGAATTATTACCATTAATGTCACTCCAATTGTGCCCATAGGCTGTTAGGGCCTGGAGACATTCACGGGGTCGGGGGCGGGGGGGCGGTGTTCCTTGTGTTCCTGCAAAATTGGAATCATGCTGTGAGTCACATTGTCAGTCTCTGTGTATTGTCAGTTGCCTTGTCATGAACATCTGCTTACAGTATCATTTCATTCATTCATTCACTTAACAAATAATTATCATGTGTACCCTTTCCATGCTTCAATTCCCCTCTGACACTTCACTTGTTCAGTCTTGGTTTTGCTTTGTTCTATGATTAGAAGCCCAGGAACAGTTGTATGGATAACTTCCAAATGGAAAGGTATTAATACAAAGTGAGAGTGGCTCAGGGTCCCAGATGATGAGTGATCTATAAATATAATAAAGCCATTGACAAAAATTTGGTTTATGTTCATCCTGTACTCTGACCTGAATATCAAAGAGTTAGTTTTCACAGAATAATACATGTTTGCTGAACACATTTAGAAAATACAAATAGGCAAATAAGAAATAAAATAGAAAATAGAAACCATATACATATTTCCATCATTTCCCCTCAGAGACAAAGTGCTGCGAACATTCTTTTGTGTACCTCCTTCCTATCCTTTGTCTATATCCTTACAATGGGTTTTGTATGGGATTTTGCAAAAATGAGATCAAGGCAAATGAATAGTTTGGGAACCTGCTTAGTTATCTGTGTCCTGAGCATTATTTTCTTTGACATCATTTGCGTAGAGACAACAGGTGAGGAATTATCTTCCATCCTGTGTAAGTGATCATGAGCCTTTGGTTGGCTATCTGTGGCTTATGTCTTTTCTGGGCATGCTTTCCCTGTGTCAGAAGACAGTGATAGTAATAGCTCACATTGATTGAGCATTTATGATGATGGCCACTTTAATAGAGCATCCCTTGTCATCTTCCAAACAACTGTCTGAGGCATAGTTTACAGATGAGGAAACTGAGACACAGGTTTAGAGCAGACAGCAAATACAGGATAGAGCCAAGACTGGGATTTAGGCAGTCTGACACGGTGATCGTAAGCTCTGCCCACACTGACAAATGTGTTCAGATCTGCTAGATTTGAATGGGATTCAGAATCCTCAAACCCAACCATAAAGCTGATAGACAGCTTTGCCATCACCTGGTACAACCCTCCTGATTCCAACTGAGGGACTTCAGGTGGCCAGACTCTCAAGTCACCTTCTGTTGGTCTTTCTACCCTGCCCTGCTGCCTCCCAGCCATCCCACTTTATTTTTCCTTTTCAAAACTCTGTGATTTGAGTGTTTGGGGACGTGAAAGATTAATAACCTCAGTCTGGACTGGGCTGACTGTGGGCAGGCCTTGCGAGAGCTTTTCCCACACTTTGGTGCCAACAGGTCTCGGGCCTGGACTGTACACCGCTGTTATTCTTTCTAGCTCTGGGCCTCTCTGGAGCCAATCAGACCCACCATGACAAACCGAACCAAGGTTTTGAGAGAGAGAGAGAGAGAGAGACCCAGGGGACCCTGCTACCCAACTCGTCATGGAGCCAGCTCTGGATGTCTTTACCTTCATTCTAAAACTAGTGTCAGACCAGACATGCTGGAACCTTACCAAGCTGACACTTTAATCTATGTAACTAAATCCATCAGTGAAATACTAATGCTGTCTACATTATTTTTCCTTTCCTAGTCAGTTATTCGCAGCCAGAAAAAGTTTGTCTTGAGGAATTCACTTCCCCCAGGACTTTTTTCTAGTGCCACAGAGTTCAGTGAGAAATATCCCCGGGTCTAGAAGTGTTTCCTGCGTAAGCTTTGTGACTGTGGGCCTGGGGCTTCTTGTCTTAGGACACATCCTTTGTCAGTAAACCAACTGACTTGGCTTAAGTGGATTCTGAATCTCTTCCAACTTTAAAGTATCTATAGTCATTGCTAGCCTCCATCAAACAAACTCTAAGCCTGCCACAATATTCATGAATTTGTATATGTATTCATTTGTATATTTATTCAAGAGTATTTTAAAAGTACCTGGCCCGTGCCCAGTCCTTGCGGTTGATGAACAGACATGTAATCAATTCATTTCTGTTGTAATAAGTGCCACCAGTGAAAAATACAAGGAGATATAAATATGTGGTGGGCCCTGACCTCAGTTGGGAGGCTAGGCATGGCCAGTGGGTTAGCATCAACCAGATGACAAAAGAAGAAATGAGCTTTGCAGACAGGAGAACATCAGGTTTGGATGATCCTAGCCCGGTCTGATGTAAAACCATTCAAAGATATGAAAGAGCCCCAGTGGGACTGGAGTTTAATGAATAAAAGGAGTGTGGTTTCTCACTGATCTTAGACTAACATGCCAACACCTTCCCTGATCATGGCACTGAGGCCCTGCCTAAATCCCCAGCCCTACCTCATGCCATCTTGTGACTCACTCTTTTTAGCCACACTGCCTTTCTTTTTCTCTCCCATATCACTTATTTTAGCCTACAGACTTTGCAGGTGCTAATCTACTCTTCCTTCTCATCCCACAATGCTCTGGAATCAACTTTACTATTTCTTACCAGAGACCTTTCCTGATCACCCCATCTCAGGGAGGTCAGCTCCTTCCTGTTCTTAGAATCTGTTCATTACTATCCTAGTGCTTGTCATGGCCATGCTTCCTTGTTACTTATCTATTCACCTAGGGCAGGTGAATATCTGGTTGGGTCTCCTCATTTAATATTTGGAGTGTGAAGGAGGCTAACGTGTAGATAGATTATAAGCCCTTAAAGGACTGACCAAGGCACTTGGGCTTCATCCTGTGAATAAAGGCTTCCATACGAAGCATCTCACAGAGAATGTGGCCATCTCACAAAGCACGTGTAGGAGGGTTTTGTGGAGACTAGCTGGGAAAGAGGCATGAGAAGATGTGGAGAGGCCAGACAGAGGTGATGGCAATAGTCTGTGTCAGAGATGAGAGTGGTTTAGATGGGAATGAGGGAATCAACCATGCTGGCTGTACTCAAGGGGTATTTAAGAGACGAGTCCATAAAACTTAGCGGTTCTCTGGATCTTTGGTAGAGACCTCAGTAAGGCTGGGTAGCCAAGGAACAAGCCTCTGGGAACCTTTTTCTCATGATTTCAGGTTTCTGGATTAACTACCGGCTTCTCATGCTGGTCTGTTCGTTGCTGACCCACTGCTGGGGAATATATGAATTTTTAGTTTTTAGTTGAAGTCAACTAAATTTGTATGCTTGTTTTATTGTGTTTTTAATCATTTTAAAATGGGAAAAACCATGCAAGCAGATGGCAGAGAATTTATGTAGAAGAGAAAAAAAATTCTCCTATGATGCCATCACCAAATCACAAACTCTTATCATCTGAGAGCCTTCTGTTCCTTTTGTCATATAAATTTGTACTATTTTGCACATTCAGGTTTCTCTCCTGTTTATCATTCAGTACTCTGAATATTTCCCATGATCATCTAATACCTTTATAACTATCACTTTGAATTTTTGTGTTATAAGAGTAAATTATATAAAATTTCTATATAAAATTATAGAAAACCAGAGGTGACTCCCAGCTGACTCTTCCCCCAAACCACATCTCATTCCCCAGGGAACCAAAGGCTGGGGGCCAGCGTGCCTCTTTCCACACACTTTGTGAGCATTGGGATATACCAATGCACAGATATACATATATACTCTTTTATTTCACAAAAGAAAGTTTTCTGAATATTATCTCATGCTAGCAAACACAGCTATCTCATTTTCATCTATAGCTGCATAGTATTCCACTATATAGACATGCCATAATTTTATCCAGCTATTACCGTCGTCATAGTTATTCACATAAGAATTTGGTAGCAGTCATTCAGGCCTACATGCCTTATATACCCAGTTAGGTGTCTCCTTCGAGTAACTAGCAGTGGAACCCTGAGTGAGGGAATGTGGATTGCAAAATTTGTCAAATTGTGCTCTATAGGGATTCTACAGTCTACACATTAATCAACAGTTCCTCTTTCTTCAAACCGTCTCCTCAGTCTTGAATACTTTGTCACCAGATAAGACCCAGAATCTCACTGTAATTGTGATAGGCATTTCTCAACTTTGAGAGCACCTGACGCTGCTTCATGTAGTCAGTCATTAATGTTTTCTGTAAATTGTTTTTGTAAATTGTTTGCCCTCCTCACTCCTTGTTTCATTGAAATATTGGGGTTTTTTTTTTTGCTGTTCTTGTTGATTTGTGAGTTTGCTGTATACTAATAAAATTGGCTCTTTGTGTATATATTACAAAAAATTTGTCCAGATTTGTCTGAATCCTGATTTTGTGTTTTTTCCCCCCTGTACCAGGAAGTAAAGAAATAGTTCAAGGTTTTTGTTTATGGTGTTCTCACTTAATGATTGTACAATTTTCTAGCAATTAAATGCATTACAATTTAACTATTTTACCATTAAGTGTGCATCTGTTGCTTACAGTTTTTAGGTAATTAAATACTACTGTGATGAACCATTTTGTACGTGTAATTTTTTATTATTTTAGGCAAGAATATATATCTTAAGTGAGAGTACTAGATCGTGGCTCTTGATAATACACTGTCAAGATAATTTTCCAAAAAGAAAACCCACAAGCAGTTTATTAGAGTACCAAGAAACCTGTCTGTGTCTGGATGCCTGCTGTTCATTTGTAATATAAAGCTTATCCAAATGGCCATTGGGTTTACTTTTTAAGAAGGAGAGGGGTAAAGAGTGCAGGAGGGGAAAAAAAAAGTGGAGGGTAGGGCCAAAGAAGTCTCTTAAGGTTTTTTTTAAAAAAACAATTGGGAGCTACACACATACAATCCACCCCTTCCCATACATCAGTGGCCTAGTACCCCAGGTTTTGAGGGAACAGCTTGGCTCCTCTCAGAGTGCAGATACTTTCCAACCTTGGAGTGATCTTTGCAACTCATAAAACAGAATCCTCCAAACCTGGGTTCCTAGAGTTTGAGGTCTGTTGTGTTTATCAAGTAAGTGAAACATCTCAGCTGATTTAAGTTGTGGTCAGTGGCCACTTGATTCTATTTGAGCTAATCTGGCTCACCTGACGTTACTTGTGGATTAGCCAGAAAGCTACCCATGGTAAACTGCCTCTTATACAAGCTAACATTTCTTTTACTTATAAAGCCTTTTCTTGTAGAAATGTCCACAGACATCTTCATGAACTGAATAACCTCCAGATTCACGTGCTGAAGTCCTGACTTTCAGTGCCTCAGAGTGTGGCTGTATTTGGAGAGTGTATTTGGAGGTGACTAAGGTCGCTGGGAGTGGGCTCTAATTCGATCATGATTGGTGTGCTTATAAGAAAGGAGGGGACAGTCCCAGAAGAGAGACCAGGTGAAGAGAGAGAGCGGTCACCTACAAGCCAAGGAGGGAGACCTCAGAAGGAAACCAACCCTGTAGACATCTTCATCTTGGACTTCCATCTCCAAAACCGTAAGAAAATTTCTGGCGTTTAAGCCAACCATGGTATTTTGTTATGGTAGCCCTAATGAACTAATGCAGTACCCCAAAATTCAAAGGATAATATAGTGAATTTGAGGTACCCACATCCCACTTCAACAACTAACAATAATTTCTCTTAATCATGTTTCATTTATCTCCTTGAATGATTTTTCCTGGGCTCTTCTAAAACAATTCCCAGACATATCCTTCCACTGATAAATATTTTAGTATGCATCACTGTTTGAGGGCTTTTTCTTTTTTCTTTTTTTAAAGCATATATCACCAGGCCATTATTTCTCCTAATTAAACTAGCAATAATTTATTATTATTTATTACCCAGTTCATAGTCAAATTCTCTCAATTGCTTCAAAGAAGGAATTGGTTTGTTTACACAGTTTGAATCAAATTTGAAATTCAGTTCATGTATGTGGTTGTTATTTCTCCTAAGTCTCTCTTATTCTAGAATATACTTGGGTCTCCACCCTTTTCTGTGATATAAATTTATGGAAAAAGCTGCAATACTTGCCTTACAGACCACCTCGTGTTCTGATTTGGCTGCATATTTCTTCAGGGTATGAACTCAATCCTTTCTCCCAGTTTCTTCTATAATTTGTTAATTAGAGACTTGATTAGATTCAGGTTCTATCAATATATTAGAGGCAAGATTATTTCAGTGGTGGTATGATTTTGCATTTTAAAAAGTAGAAGCAATTTATTTTCTATTTGAAATACTCTGAACAGCATGTAAAATTGGCTTGGGTAGCTGTGAAGATGGTGATTTTTGCATATTAAGCACCATGCAAGGACAGGAAAATGAGAGAAATAAATGAAAAATATGCGAACATCATCATTTTCACTAGAAATCTGCACTGGGATGAAACCTTCCTGGCTTTAGGAGCAAATTACTATATGTTTTGGAGGTCACAAAGAGTGAAATTATTTTATTTGAAAACCGTGTTGGTGTGGCAGCTGCATAGCTGAAAATATGAAGCATCCAAGCAAGTGTGCCGTGTCTTCACTTTCCAGGGCTTCCTCTCCCCTTGGAAGCAGGACAGCTTCTCTATGGTATTCGTGCCTTTTCCCCATGCTTCCAGAGGTCTGTCCCGCCCTAGGAACTGGGTTTCACCAAAGCATGGATTACAAGAGCAGAAGACTAGAAATGACCTCCATGTCCATCAAAAGGGGACCTGTTGATTACGTAAGGAACACTAAGCAGCCTTTAAAAAGACTTCCGTAGAGTTATAGGTGCTAAGAAGATACGTCCTCCAAAATATACCGTGCGGTGAGGAAAGCAGATTTAAAACTGCATAGAAAGTAGGTCACCAATGTTTATTTATATGCGTGGAATATTATTATAAGAACACATAAGAAACTAGGAAATTGGAGGACTAAGGCACTAGTGTAAAAGATTTGCTTTTTATCATGGGCTCTTTATGACTTTTGAATGTGGAGCTATGTGTAGAGATTTTTCAAAAAATTAATGAATTGCTTGGAAACCGGGATGGGCTGAGAGGTTGTCAGTGACGCTGCAGAGCTGAGCTAGAAGTTTTCAGTTCTCATCTGTGTTTATCAAGCCCAGGAGATGACAGACAGCAGTGGGGTTTTCATACAAAACACTTTCAGCTTGCATTTGCCCACTTTGAAGAGGGAAACCAAACAGACTTTTGGAACAGTTTTCAAGTATCAAACGTGTTCTGTGTTTCAAGGGGTTTTAACTCACAAATAGTCCTTTCTCTGCACTGACATTCCCCACTCTGAGAAACTAAAACAAGTAGCTAGTATCCAAAAAAAAGTATAAATTATGATTACTTCTGATCAAACATGTAATGTCAAGTCTGCAAGAAAGAAAAAGAAACTTCCAAAACAGTGTTAGTGTTTCCAAAAAACATGCCATGTACTTATACATCGCAGGGCACCAGCTAAGGAAATCTATTAATAGAACCAAGAAAACAATAATAGGGGGCCCCCAGGCCTGGGTCATTTTTAAAGATATGAGAATGAGCTCTTGGCTTTATAATTTTAGAGCTGTTAAAGCACCTGCCAGTGGGAATTCTTGGAGAAGGCAATGGCACCCCACTCCAGTGTTCTTGCCTGGAGAATCCCAGGGATGCGGGAGACTGGTGGGCTACCGTCTATGGGGTCACACAGAGTTGGACACGACTGAAGTGACTTAGCAGCAGCAGCAGCGGGAATTCTTATTTGTGGGGATTTTTTTTCCCATTACACTGTGTGTGGAAAGACATTTTCAAAGTATAAAAACCATTCAAAAAAAAAAAAAATCCCGAGTCCCAGCTATGAAGCTTAATAAAATGGTCCAGAAAAACTTTACAAATCTGAAAATAGTTGAAAATAGTCACTGTGTGCTTTTATTAACCCTCAAGCACCCATGCTGTGGGGAAGCTGACTGTAAAAGTAATCATCATAAAAAGCATTGTCAATAAGCACAAGTCATGTAAAGCAGAAAAAAACAACTCCTATTGTAAAATAGCACAGATTTAACTTACCAGGGCCTGGAACTCGTCTATCACAGTGATGAGGGTGTGTTGCCACTAGAGGGGATGCTTTCTGCTCCAGGCTTCTGGAATCTCTGACTTTTGGTACCATGCCCAAGGTACCACTAGCTTGCAATGTGTAAGTACTTATTTATGATGTTGCATTAGGTTGCTGCATTTGAGGAACTTGGGCGGCTCCAGAGGATCACAGTTTATGGGATGTTTCTTTTCCCCAGGTGCCCATCCCCCACCCCCTGCCACCACCCCTGCAGTGATAACAGGGCAGCATTCTCAGCCCTCTTCTGCTCTTCGGAATACTTTATGATCTTGTCTTCTCTGCCTATCTCCTGCTTCATCACTTATTAAGAGGAGGGACTCTTAATCTGGACAAATTGCAGGGTATTGATTAGGCCATAGATACTAGTGGGCAGGACCCTTGTGTAAACACAATTATGGCCTCTGTCCTGATTCTCAGGGATCTCTGTTCCCACCCTGGTCCCAGATGTTCCAAAGCATTGAATGCTTTCCACTGACCATGCTGTGTGATTGCAAAGTTCCTCCTCTTGAAGACCCCTGTGAGGCCCGGGGTTCTATTCCAGGAGTGGCATTATGTAGAGAAACTCAGTAAATGATGGCTAGATTGAATAATGTTCTACATAAGAGAGGCTCCATCCTCTTGCTTGAATATGCTTGGCATAATACTAGAAGCTGATGCTGGTTTTGACATATTTATGATTTAGACAGATAATGAGTTTTCTTGGAAGGCATTACTGACATCTAGTGTGGATTGTAGATAAATTAGATGTTACAGTTTTGACCTTTGTGGAATGACTTGACATGATTGACCTGTGTAAGTCAGCCAGTGCTCTCCAGCAATACTCTGCCCAGGTTTGAAAACCACATCCTAGTCTGTTCTGAGGCACCAGGAAAACTCATAACACCTGCTTTTATACAAGCCAACAGGGATTTTAAATGATCCGGACATTTCCAGATTCAGGATCTGGAGAAGATAACCCTCATCAGAGGAGGGTCCCAACATTAGCAGGGCACCTGAAGCAGAATCATCCTTTTACTGGTGCAGATTTCTACAGGTGTGGGGTGGACTTGGGGGGCAGCCTGACTGCTCCCCCAGCAGCATCTTCCTCCAAGCATGGCTACAGCTCTGTGGAGTGACTTTGGGGCTCATTCCTGCAGGCTCATCCCAGGTTTTGTCTCTTCAGTCCTCCCCAAAACTTCAAGGAAACATGTAGTGAAGTCTGCATTTTATAACTGAGGAAATTAAACAGCATTTAAAAAAAAAATGTTGCAAAAAAAAAAAAAAAATGTTGCACCAAATGACAGAATCACTCAAAAGTGGACTTGGCAAAGAGAAAGCAAATCTTGGGGCTCCTAGACTCAAATCTTGTGATCCTGACCTCAAACTCTCTTTTATGTGCTTTTGTTTTCTTTTCCCTGACTTTGCCCAGGGCTCACTACCTTCACCCAGGCAGGACTCTGCTTAAATATCAGAAAGACCTGCCCTGACCTTGTTGCAAGAAATCCTCTCTTCCCAACCAGCCTTCTCTTTCCTTCCCTGGCTCCAGTTTTCTTTATAGCACTTACTACCTGACATGTTACCTATTTATGTGTTGATTGTATGGGAACTCCAACTAGAACACAATCTTCGAGACAGGAACTTTTTTCACTTCAGTATCCCAGTTCTGAAACAAAGTTCGGCACTTAGTCAGAAATAAACACTTGCTACATAAAAGAATGACTACTCAGTAATGATTAATTAGTAAGGACTTCATCAGTGCTATGCATTCATTGATCAAATTCTTATACCAATCTAACAAGACAGGCTATAATTATCCACATTTGGCAAATGAGAAAGCTGCCACTGAGAAAGGTAAAGAAACTGTCCAAAGCCATAGTATTAAGTGGTAAAATTTAGATATAATCAAGGTCAATTTAACCACAGGTCCTAATTCTTTACCACACTCTACTTCCTGCACATTGAAACTTGACCTTCCAAACCCTCCTCCTCAGAATCTCTACCAAAGATAACTTTATTAAAGACCCTTACTTTTGGAAAATACTGAAAATAATCTCTTATGGATACTTTAATTTGAAAGTTGTTCCCAAATTAAAAGATAATAAAATGCTCAAAGAAGCAAAGAGTGAGAAGAAATCAGTGACTAGATCTACAAGGTGTATGAACAGAGGAAAGCTGCTCAAAGATTTCACTCTTATTTTTGTTTTCATTTAAATGACTTCAGAGAAATAGTTTGAATTAGTTGACAAATTGACTCATTGTAAAAGCTTCAGCAATTTTAAAGTAATATCAGAGCTTTGATAAATCAGTACTTGTAGGTATATTTGCCTGGGGATGTGGTTGCAGGGTTGAGGGGAGAGGAAGACTTTCTGTACCCACGCCCCCCATCACCTCCTCACACCAAGATTGCCTTCTGGGAAATCTTGCTGGTACCTGGATTTACATCATTAGCTGCAACTCAGTCTTCTGTTAAAATACATCTCCCAAAGGAGACCTTTGGTCTTCTCCATCTTTCATATGAATGTATCCAGTTGTTCATAAAAACAATTCTCTAATAGGGAGAAAGGGAGAGACCTCATGAAGACTTGCATTCCTGAGTGAGGACAGGGATCAGAAAGAGAGGAGGGGAGAGAAAATGGATTAACAGTTGTCTCCCTACTTGGGACAATCTAAAGTAGGCATTTAAATGAGTCTGGTAATGCAAATATTTCTAAAAATGAAAGTGTTTCTTTGTAAACTCTGCTAAAAAGGAAACTGAGGCATGTTTAAAAAATGTATTTGAGCAAACATCAGCTTGAATCAGGCAGAATTCAGTATAAACAGACAAAAAGGAGCTCCAAGGAGCTGTACAAAATGAAAGACTTTTATAGTCAGAATGGAATAGGAACAAGGAAGCTAACCAGGCAAAAGATCAAGTCAGTTATTGCAAAGTTCCTTTCCTTTCTGTGGGGCGGTGACCCAGGTTCCATTTCTGGGAGAGCTGGAACGGTACCTCTCAGTTTGGTGTCCTGAGGCTTAGTGAAAGCAGCTCCATTTGGGGCCTGTGGTCTTGGTTGCAACAGCTCTGAGATCAGGGCCTGGACCTCTTCGTTCAGCCTGTGTCCTCCGTCCCTCACGAATGAGCACAGTACATGGCATCTAGTAGAAGCTCAATTAACATTTGTTGAGTCGATGAATGTACAGCTCTTGAAGCATGCGCCTGGCCCTTACTTCCTCTCCTCCCGCCTTCCCATTCTTCAGGCAAAGTTCTGCTTCTCTCTCCCACTGACTTTCTCCCAAGGAGGAGAGTTTCTCCTCTGAATTTCTCCAGCAAATATTTCTATAGATTTTATGAAGAATTTGTCATATAAAGACAGTGAAATCTCTCTTCAAAAATTTAAAGAGTTTATCTTTTCTTGTAAAATATCCCATGTTATCTCTATCTCTGCCTCTGGATTATAAGCCTCAGAAAGGTAGTGACTTGACAATTTAGCTTTCTCAAAGCTTGTAACACAAATAAAAATACTGATTGGGTTTTTATAAGAAAACCTCACCTTTTCAAATTCAAGAAAACTAAAGGAAAATGGAAAAACCAAGACACCAGTCACGTTATATTACTGCTTCGGTGTCTCAAAAACAGGGTTGGAATATCCTGGATTAAGTGGGAATATTTATCATTAATGACACATTGCTCTTAACTGAATAACAGTTGACTTTTTTAATGAGTCCTTATTTATCTAGACAAGAACTGTACCATGACACACACACATACTATTACTTTATCTGAAAAAAATGAGAAAAAGGCCATTACCTGCAAATGTCATATCATAGCATTGTAATAGCTTCACCTTTCTGATTTAGAAGAACTGGATTTGATGGACTTGAGACTGATGAAACATCACTTTCCCTTGGAATTTTTATTAATAGTCTAACAAAGTACAAAATTGATGTTTTTTGAGGTTGCATTGTACATTCAGATCAATTTCCTTTCCAAGAATGAGTTCTCATAATTAGTGATCAATGATGTCCTCAGAATTTCTCTGTATTTCTTTGAAATGTGTGAGCACAGAAAACATTACTATATATCAACATCTATGTAATAAAACAAACTCCCTACCACCTACCACCTTCTCTGATTGGTTATTATAGGGTAGAAAGTTTGGCAGGGTTTCCCCACCACCACTCTTCAAATAAATCCATGAGGAAAAAAGAAAATTCGCCACATCAACTGTCAAGGATATATTGTGAGCAGCCGAATCCAGCTTCTAAGATACAACTGTAGTCAGACTGAAGAGTTCATCCATACAATGAGTGTTCTGAACCTTACAGAAACCAGGCTTTATAAGTGATTGTGTATGTGCCACCATTATGACAACCCACAGCATATTAAAGCTCACAGTGGCCAAGCTTGCTTGCTTGCTAAGTCACTTCAGTCGTGTCCGACTCTGTGCGACCCCACAGACGGCAGCCCACCAGGCTCCCCTGTCCCTGGGATTCTCCAGGCAAGAACACTGGAGTGGCTTGCCATTTCCTTCTCCAATGCATGAAAGTGAAAAGTGAAAGTGAAGTCGCTCAGTCGTGTCCGACCCTCAGCGACCCCATGGACTGCAGCCTACCAGGCTCCTCCGTCCATGGGATTTTCCAGGCAAGAGTACTGGAGTGGGGTGAATGGCCAAACTGGTCCCATGGTATTCTAAACAAGAAAAGAATGCACACCTTAAAAGACAATGCAGGGCTCCCCTGGTGGCTCAGTGTTAAAAGAATCCGCCTGTGAAAGCACAAGACGTGGGCCGGAAAGATCCAACTTGCCTGGGAGCAACTAAGCCTGTGCTCTAGAGCCTGGGAGCTGCAACGGTGGAGCCCACGCGCCACAACTACTGAAGGCCTGAGTCCTAGAGTCCATGTTCTGCAACGAGAAGCCACTGCAATGAGAACCGCGTGCCCCACAACTAGAGAGTGGTCCCCACTCACTGCAATTAGGGAAAGCCCACACGCGGCAATGAAGACCCAGCACAGACAAAAGCAAATAAAATTATTGTTTTTTTAAAAGACAATGTAGACTTAGGAAATAAGATTTACTCTCATATGTGGTGGTTTTGAGGTAACGTGGAAATAGAATTGTATTTACACTTTACATTAGAAACATTTTTGAGGATAATTTTGCTCCCTCTCTCCAGGAAACATGGTCTTTGGGGGGTACAGAGCCAAGTAACTAACTTTCTTTTCTTCAACCCCTACCCGTCGTCACCTTCTACTGAAACCACAGGTTTTTTAATGCTGTGTCCAGAGACATGTGGAGGGTCTCTCCTTTGAAAGGCAACTGTTCTTCATTAGTAGTCAGACACTGTTTAAGCAAGCTCCACGTGTGTTTAATCTTTGCAATAATTTTCTGAGGTCGGTGCCTTTATCATTATCCCATTTTACAGACTAGGAGACTGAGGGATAAAGAAGTCTTACCCAAGTTACTCAGCTGACAAATGGCCAAGTCAGAATTCACACCCAGGCAGCCTGAAGGCAGAGCCTGCCCCAGCTCTAAATCCCTGAACACATCCTCTTCATAAACAGCTAACACAGGGGGAAGCTGCTCCTAGACAACTAGATCCTCCCCCAGCCCCAGCCCACTCATGTAGTTAGTCTATTTCCTTTCACTGAAAGTAAACTTAAGGATGATAGCAGCTTGGATTAAAAGTCACATCCTTTTACTCTTATTTCAGCTTGTTGTGTAACCCAATACCTTAACAAAAAACTGCTAAAAAGGCAAAACGAAACCAAAAATATCAAACGACGTGTCACTGTTGCATTATTCTCTTAGAAGCTTTGGTTCTGCTTAAGAGCTTATCATTTTTCCCATAAGCCCATTTGGGAAGGAGGCAATATGTCTTTTGGCTCTTGAATGCTACTCGCCTCCGAACCTCATTATGGCAAGTCATTTTCTGAAGCTGGGCTGTAGCTCTAGACAAATGATCGTATGAAGTTTTAAATAAACATACAACATTTACATTATGCTGTTTCTTGAAATGATTTATTGTCATTTTCTTCTTTTAGTCCTGCTCTCTGGACATAAAAGACATGAGCTTTTGTTGTTTATACAAACCAAATCCTCTGTTTGCTCTGATTAAGCATTCTATGGGTCTTTAATACAGCACAGGCTTTAGATTTGGGATTATTCCCCATGGGAGTGGTGGAATTAAATACATTTAGCTATCGGAGATAAGAGAGGGCACCAGAGTTTAATTGCCATTAAAATAGATAGGGTAGGTCACAAAAATAGAAGGCAGGAAAACAGTCTGTGTTCTCCTTTTCTGCTGTCGTGGATGAAGTTCTATGATTGTGTGAATTGTAGCCTTGCAAAGTCTCAAAGTTAATGGCCTGGAAGATACAGGAGAAAGGTGAAAATTGTCCTGGCGGGACAAGTGAGGCCCTGAGTTCCTAAAAAGCCTTGTGCTTAAGAAGATATTGTTGTTTAGAGAGGGAACTTTAACACTGCCCACTGTCAGAAGGATTCTATTTTTTCTGAACTGGATGTAGTTGGTGATTAGTAGAAACAATTATATTATCCCAAATTTCCCTGCCTCTCAGAAAGCATCTTAGAAATGTCAAGAGAGAAACCACCTTCTTCTGTGGTCCCCAACAGTGACAGAACAGAGAGGAGATTTTCATCAATGATTATAATTGTCAGGTTTTTATGTTTCACGTTTTCAGAATTGGCTGATCTACCAGCATTTTTTTTGTTGTTGTTCTACCCATGGGTATTGTAAATGAGTGTAAATTGTCACACTCCCCCAGAAGCAACACTTGTTGTCGGCCACAGTTATGGGGTTGGGCAACCTGTCCAGTTACCTCATCTGGAACAGCTAGGATGGAAGTGGTTTTTGTTTTTGTTTTTTTTTAATATAATTGTGTGGGTCATACATATTTACACTTCAGTTTAGAAATCTTCAACTTTTCTGGTTTATAAGTTTAAAATCAGGCCCCAAACACTCCCTTTAGCAGTGCATGTACTAAAATTTGAAAAACCAGCTGGGAGAGCAAAAGCAAAAAGTGCCATTTTGAAAAGTAAGAATCTAGAGAAGCACCTCAGAAAACAGTTTATCAGAGAGGGGGAACGCGAATTAAAAATATATTGGCTGATGGCACTTATTTGGAATTCTAGAAATGGCAAAATTCATCTATAGTGACAGAAAGCAGATCAGCAATTGCCTGAGGCCAGGGCAGCGAAGACAGGCCATGGTGGCAGAGGGGCAGGGCAGCTTTGAAGGGTGCTGGATATGTTCTACATCTTCATCATGGTTAGCTGCACAGTTTAAACTCCTAAAACCATACACCAAATGAGTGCAGTGTGTTGTATGTAAATTATACCTCGATAAAGTTGATTTAAGAACTATAAACTGGCCTAAGTTACTGAGAAGCCATGGGAAACCTTCCTAAATCATCTTTTATTTTAATATAAAAGAAAACACTTGAGCTAATACTCCAGGAGTCATTAACGGCAGACTTACCCACCCCAACACCCCCACCCCGCCGCCCCCCATCCCCAACAAGAATCGTGTATATCCATCAGCTTTAAGAGCTGCGGCTGACAGGCTGGGCTGTTACTGCCAGCTGCTATCTGAGAAGTTTGGGGCTGGCTCTGCCCGTAGAGGGCAAGCAGGCTGCTCTCCCTCAAGCGGCTGAGCTTTTCCTTGCCGCGCACACATCGTGTGTTTCCTTCTTGAGAAGGAATCGCAAGACACCCACTTGAATTATAAGCTGTGCTTTCATCTGCCACGTGAACGTGGAAAGAAGTATCTATCAACTTCGTGCCAGCGCGTCTTCCTTTTTCATTCCCCAAGTGGCACTTCGGGAATATTATCTATGTTTTCGTTCATCTAGGCCAGTTAGATGCGGGAGGAGGAAGGTGCTGAGCTATTCTGCGAGGTGGAGGCGAGGCCCTTGGGGAGGAGGAGGGAGGGGGACGGGCCTGTGGCTGCGCCCTGCTGGGCGTCCCGGACCCTGCCGGCCTGGCCCGGCCCCCCTCCCCCAGCCCCAGATACCTTGCCCGCCCCAGAGACGCACTCTATCCCTTGATAGATGCGGAGAGTTTGGGTTTTGTGATTCAACAGTTGATAGTGAGCATTCCCCCCAGAGGAGAAGCCGTCAGAGCCTGGCCGTTTCTCTCTCTCTGTGGTCCCTCAGGGTCTTGGAGTGTTTACACTGAACTCCAGGCCAGCAAAGAGAATTTACAGCCTTATCACGGAATTAAAGGCGCTGTTGGCCTGGAGGGGGAGGGGCAAGGGGGAATGGGGGGCGGGATCTGTATCTCTCTTGCTCCTTTTTCAGGGGAGACTTTTGGCTTCGTGTGGAGGCTGATTATTTTATCCTCTTTCTCCTCCTCTGCCTGCTGTTTCTCTTTGAAGATTTTCTGTCATGTTTATTGGGATAATGAGGGTTTATTTTTTACTTCTATTCCAATATTAATGTTAGGAAATGATTTCTGTAGGAAAATATCTTAAAAACCACAAGCTAGGTTTAATCGGTGTAAAGATCGCTACAGCTAATATCTCTTTTTAAAAACTTTGACTATCAAGCTGATAAGAATATTTAAAATACAGGTAAAGTATGAAGAATAATGATACAATGAATATGTAGTATAAGGACATAAGTGTTGCCTTTCAAGATCTTTGAACTCCACTCTAATCCAGTGTCCCCTTCTCCTCCCATCTGAATTTTTTTTCAATTAGCAGCCCCTTATGATTTTAATAGGGACACTCCAGTATTCTTGCCTAGAGAATCCCATGGACAGAGGAGCCTGGCTGGCTGCAGTCCATGGGGTGGCAAAGAGTCTGACACGACTGAGTGACTAACACTTTCACTACAATTTTAATATGTAATTTTACTATGTGTGTCCTTCTGTAAAAAAACAATAATAATTTTTTAAGGATTTCTGCATGTTTTGGACTTTATATCAGTCAGGCAGTTCAGTCGCTCAGTCGTGTCTGACTCTTTGCCACCCCATGAATCGCAGCATGCCAGGCCTCCCTGTCCATCACCAACTCCCGGAGTTCACTCAGACTCACGTCCATCGAGTCAGTAATGCCATCCAGCCATCTCATCCTCTGTCGTCCCCTTCTCCTCCTGCCCCCAATCCCTCCCAGAGTTTCCCAATGAGTCAACTCTTCGCATGAGGTGGCCAAAGTACTGGAGTTTCAGCTTTGGCATCATTCCTTCCAAAGAAATCCCAGGGCTGATCTCCTTCAGAATGGACTGGTTGGATCTCCTTGCAGTCCAAGGGACTCTCAACACCACAAGATCTTCTCCAACACCACAGTTCAAAAGCATCAATTCTTCAGTGCTCAGCCTTCTTCACAGTCCAACTCTCACATCCATACATGACCACAGGAAAAACCATAGCCTTGACTAGACGGGCCTTTGTTGGTAAAGGAACTTTATATACATAGAATCATATTATACATATTCTTTCTGGCTTGCTTTCATATGACACTGTGTTCCTAAGAGTTAGCCATTTTGCTGCATGGAGCATGGTATATGATTCACTTATATTCACTGCTGTTTTCATCATTCCGTTGTTAGTGGAAATCTGGATTATATCCAGTTTCTGCTGCTATAAAGATTTTATACATTTTTCCTGGTCATCACTGTAGAACTTCTCTTGGGAGTGGAATTACTGGGTTTGTACATCTTTATTTACTGATGAGGCCAAATTATTCTCTGCACTGAATGTATGGATTTACTCTCCCACTAACATACAGTATGCTGCTGCTAAGTCGTTTCAGTCATGTCTGACTCTGTGAGACCCCATAGACAGCAGCCCAGCAGGCTCCCCCGTCCCTGGGATTCTCCAGGCAAGAACATTGGAGTGGGTTGCCATTTCCTTCTCCAATGCATGAAAGTGAAAAGTGAAAGAGAAGTCACTCAGTTGTGTCTGACTCTTAGCAACCCCATGGACTACAGCCCACCAGGCCCTCCATCCATGGGATTTGCCAGGCAAGAGTACTGGAGTGGGGTGCCATTGCCTTCTCCGAACATACAGTATAGATATATAGATATATATATATATAAATTGTGCATCCCTTCACCAATACTTGATTGTATCTGATTATTATTATTATTTGCCCATTTAGTGGTAACAAATGGATAGTTACTGTGATTTGCTCTTGAGTTACTCAGTAGTGAGGTATTTTTATGAAGGCCATGTTCTCATTGGCCATCTGGATTTCTTCTTCTGTGAGGAGCCTGTTTTCTTTTCCATTGCCCATTTTCTCTTGTTATGTATTTTACAAATATCTTCTCTTGATTCGTGGCATGTCCTTTCACTATCTTAATGGTAAACGTTGAACTGAGGTTGTTAGTTTTAATGAAGTTTAATTTATCACTTTGTCTGTATAGTTCATGGGGTTTTTGAGTCTTATTTAAGAAAACCAAACCTAATCCTGGCTTATAAAGATAGTCTCTTATATTGTCTTCTAAGAGTTTTATGATTTTACCCTGTACGTTTAAGTCTTTAATTCACCTGGAATTGATTTTCATATGTGGCATAAGGTATAGACACAATTTCATTTTTTACCATACGGATAGTCCCAGCATCATTTATTGAAAAGTTCCTGAAATGCAATGACTACTGTTATAAACTAAGTATGTATGTACTTTTTTTTCTGTTCTTTTGCTCAATTTGTCCCTAAATTGATACCATACTGAATCAATTATTGTTTCATTGTAAATGGTGCTATCTATAAAGTTAAATTTCCCCTTGACTCCTTGATTTTCCATATAAAAATTAGAGTCAGCTTCTCAATTTCATAGGAAAATAAACTTTAGGGAATTTTATTGCAATCAAGTTGAATTTAAGGAACACTGACAATTATGTGATGTTGAACTTTTCAATCCATGAATATAAGATTTAATTTCTCATATTTTCAAAAAGCTTTATAATTTTATCCATAGGAGTTTTATACATCATTTAAATTCACTCCTATAATCTCTATGCTTCTGAAGATGTATTAATGGCATCTCTCAAAAATTATATTTAACTATTAATATTTAATGCTAGAGTATAGAAATGTGATTGGATTTTGTATATTGGTTTTGTATTAGGCATTTTTTAATTCTGTATAGATTATTTTCTTCTACACAATGGTTTTATACATGGAATATAGTTTTGTTACTTTCCAGTGTTTATACTTTTTATTTTTCTTGCCTAAATTTCTCTGTAGTAAGGCTGAATTTTTAATAGCAGGCAGCGTTGTCTGTTTCTGACTTAAAAGAAAATGCTGTGAACTTTTCACCATTAAATGTGATGTTTACTATAGATACCCTTTATCAGTATATAGTAAGTATAGTTCTTTCCTTCTTTAAGAGGTTTTTATTATGAATGTGTATTCCATTTTGTCAAATACTTTTGAATTATTGAGATAAGCACATGATTTTTCTCTGTTACTGTAATGAATGTCTGTAGTTGATTTTCTAATGTTAAATTAACCTTGCAGTCTTAGAAAAAGTTTCATCTGCTAATATTTTTCTTAGGATTTTTTCATCTAATGTTTAAGTTTTATTTCTTAAAATAATTTCACTGATTCTTATCCAGTCTTAATGATATTTGAACTTTAGAAGAATTACTAAAACTATATTCTATTTTGGGACCCTGAAACAGATGCATACAAATAAAAATCTTTTATGAGCATTCTGGAAACATCCTGTAAGGTTATTATTTCACTCTCCAAGCATATTCTGTGTCTTTTGCCTTTCAAACCTTGAACACATTTGAGCAACTTTTGAAGCAGCATGAGAAAAAAATTAAATTTCTTAGACTACAGTAAGGTGATATATGTAGATACAGTATTTTCACAAGTGTCTAAGCACTTTTAGTCATAAAGAAGCTTCCAGATTTTGTGTTCAGATGTATAGTATTTAGTTTATTTCTATACTTCTAAGTAACTGTTCTTATTAGATTGCCATGTTTACCTGACTTTTCCTCACAATTGAGCTACAAAGGTTTTTTGTTTTTAGTCTTTTAAAAATAATTTTTTGTATTGAAGTATAGTTGATTTGCAATGTTTTGTGAGTTTCAGGTGTGCAGCAAAGTAATCCAGCTATATGTATAATCTTTTCTGTTATAGGTTATTACAAGATATTAAATATAGTTCCCTTAAATATTTGAGTGCTACACAATAGGTCCTTGTTGTTTATCTACTTTATATATAGTAGTTTGTATCTGTTAATCCCAAACTCTTAATTTGTCCATCCCTGCCCTTTCTCTTTGACAGCCGTAAGTTTATTTTCTATGTCTGTGAGTCTGTTTCTGTTTTCTAAAGTTCATTTGTATCATTTTTTAACTTCCACATATAAATGATAACATATATTTACCTTTCTCTATCTGGCTGACTTCACTTAGTATGGTAATCTCTCTCTAGGTCCAGCCATGCCGCTGCAAATGCCCTTATTTCATTCTTTTTATGGCTGAGTAACATTCCACTGTATATGTGAACCACATCTTCTGGATCATTTGTCTGTCAATGAACATTTAGTTTGCTTCCAGGTCATGGCTATTATAAATAGTGCTGCTTTGAATGTTGTTGAGTTCAGTTGCTCAGTCATGTCCGACTCTTTGCGACCCCAAGGACTGCAGCACGCCAGGCCTCCCTGTCCATCAGCAACTCCAAGAACTTGCTCACACTCATGTCCATTGAGTCGGTGATGCCATCCAACCATCTCATTCTCTCACATCCCCTTCTCCTCCTGCCTTCAGTCCTTCCCAGCATCAGGGTCTTTTCCAAAGAGTCAGCTCTTTGCATCAGGTGGCCAAACTACTGGAGTTTCAGCTTTAGCATCAGTCCTTCAGTGAACACTCAGGACTGATCTCCTTTAGGATGGACTGGTTGGATCTCCTTGCAGTCCAAGGGACTCTCAAGAGTCTTCTCCAACACCACAGTTCGAAAGCATCAATTCTTCGGTGCTCAGCTTTCTTCATAGTCCAACTCTCACATCCATACATGACTACTGGAAAAACCATAACTTTGTCTAGACGGACCTTTGTTGGCCAAGTAATATCTCTGCTTTTTAATAAGCTGTCTAGGTTGATCATAGCTTTTCTTTCAAGGAGCAAATGTTTTTTAATTTCATGGCTGCAGTCACCAAATGCAGTGATATTGAAGCCCAAAAAGGGAAGTCTCTCACTGTTTCCATTGTTTCCCCATCTATTTGCCATGCAGTGATGGGACCCAATGCCATGATCTTAGTTTTCTGAATGTTGAGTTTTAAGCCAACTGTTTTACTTTCCTCTTTCACTTTCATCAAGAGGCTTTTTAATTCTTCTTTGCTTTCTGCCATAATTTGAATATTATAGAGCATGTTATCTTTTTGAACTATGGTTTTCTCCAAATATATGCCCAGGGAGGGGATTGCTGGATCGTATGGTAACACTATTTTTAGTTTTTTAAGGAAACTCCATACTGTTCTCCATAGTGGTTCTAGCAATTGACATTCCCACCAGCAGTGTAGGAAGGTTCTTTTTTCTCCACACCCTCTCAAGCATTTATTGTTTATAGATTTTTTGATGATGGCCATTCTGACTGGTTTGAGGTAACTCCTGATTATAGTTTTGATTTGCATTTATCTTACATTTAGCAACGTTGAGCATCTGTTCATGTGCTTTTTGGCCATCTATATGTCTTCTTTGGTTAAATGTCTATTTATATATTCTGCCCAGTTTCTGATTGGGTGGTTTTTTTGATACTGAGATGTGTGAGCTGTTTTTAAATTTTAGAAATTAATCTATTGTCAGTCATATGCAAATATTTTGTCATTCTGTAGGTTGCCTTTTCATTTTGTTAATGGCTTTCTATGCTGTGCAAAAACTTTAATTACGTACCACTTATTTTTATTTTTCTTATTCTGAGAGGTGGATCAAAATATCAAAGAGTATTCTGTGTTTTCCTCTGTTTTATATGTTTATAGGTTACATTTAGGTCTTTAAGCCATTTTTAGTTTATTTTTATATATGGTACTAGAGAACGTTTTAATTTTATTCTTTTACATGTAGCAATCCAGTTTTCCTGGCACCACTTTTTGAAGAGACTGTTTTTTTCCCATTGTATATTATTGCCTCTTTTGTCAAAGATTCATTGATTATAGGTATGTGGGTTTATTTCTGGGCTTTCAGTCCAGTTCCATTGATCTATAAGTCTGTCTTTGTGTGAGTACCATAATGTTTTGATGACTGTAGCTTAGCCTGAAATCAAGGCACCTGATTCCTCCAGCTCTATTTTTCTTACTCAAGATTGCTTTAGCTATTCAGGATCTTCCATGTTTCCATACAAATTTTAAGATTTTTTTTTTTGTTCTAAATCTGGAAAAAAAAAGTCACTGGTAAATTGATAGGGATTGCATTGGATTTATAGATTGCTTTGGGCAGTATATTGATTCTTCTACTACAAGAATATGGCATATATGGCATATCTTTCCATCTGTGTCATGTTCAGTCAGTTTCTATCATCAGCTTCTTATAGTTTTCAGAGTACAAGTCTTTTGCCTCCTTACATAGATTTATTTGTAGGTATTTTATTCTTTTTGATGTGATGGTAAGTGTGATTGTTTCCTTAATTTCTCTTTCCAATCTCTTGTTGTTGGTATATAGAAATGCAAGAGATTTCTGTGTATTAATTTTGTACTCTGCAACATTACCAAGTTCATTGCTGAGTTCTAGTGGTTTTCTGGTAGCATGTTTAGGATTTTCTATGTATAGTACCATGTCATCTGCAGACAGTGACAGTTTCACTTCTTTTCCACTTTGGATTCCTTTTTATTTCTTTTTCTTCTCTGGATGCCATGGCTAGAGCTTGTTTGTCTGATTGATTTCATTTAGTATGTTAATCTCTAGATCTATCCGTGTTGCTACAAATGGCATTATTTCATTCTTCTTTATTCTGATTAACATTTATGTACCACATCATCTTTATCCATTTGTCTGTTGATGGACATTTAGGTTGCGTCCATGTCTCGGCTATTGTAAACAGTGCTGCAGTGAACGCTGGAGTGCACGTATCTTTTTGAGTTAGAGTTTTCTCCGGCTCTGCAGTCTCTAGTCCTCATCTGTCTTGCTCTGGTAGTTGTGCTGTGTGTTCTGCCCACGGAGCAGGGTGCAGTCCATAAATAGGAACTAGTGCTGTGCTCCTGGATAAAGATGCAGCGTGGAGCAGTGGCTGAAGCCATTCTGTCAGGCCTTCAGGCTTCTTGACAATCACTTAAGCATTCGAAAACATTTGTCTAGCTTTGCAGTCGGGCTTCCGTTAAGGAGGAAAATGGCACAGAGTTAAAGATGCACTTTCCAGAAAGCAAAGGAAGGAGCAGATCCCTCGTATGAATTCCTGAGATAACATATACGTCAAGACATGGTTCAGTCTGGACTTTTCCCCTATGCCTACCAATTGACTTTTTAACATTTTTGGCTGCATCTGCTCTTGGGTGCAGCGGACGGAGTCTTTGTCATGGCCTGCAGGCCTCTCAAGTTCCAGAGCATGCTGGCTCAGTAGTCTTGGCCTGAGGGCCTAGTTGCCCATATATGGGACCTTAGTTCCCCTACCAGGGATTAAACCCACACCCCCTGCATTACAAGGCAGATTCTTAACCACTGGATCACCAGCAAAGTCCCCAGTTGGCTTTTAGGAGGAATCAAACCTTTGGTTTTGTTTGTCACCCCTTTAGGTCCGACACCCCTTTTACAGGGGCAGGCCTGAGACCCTCCATTTTATTCGAGAGTCACTGGACATGGTTGTTTGGAAATGAGACAGCTCGAACATGGCCATTATGTGAAAAAGTTTTGGAAAAGTGCGAGCATAGATAAAACAAACACCATTTTGAAACCTGAATCTATTGACACTGGAAACCACAAAGTTATCATTTACCAAGTAACGCTTCATAGCTGGCCATTGTTCATCTGAACAGTGGTGGCAGAGCACACGACTCACTTGCAGCCCCTAATCAGCGTGGCTGGTGAGGGGACCCGCTGCCCCCTGTCTACAGCCCAGTTGCACACTGCTAAGTTTACTACTACAGGGGGAAAAAAGGGGTAGGGGAAATCTCCTGGGTCCGAAGGTATGATTTCCGAGCTCCATGAGAAGCCCTTGACATGAACTCGTAGAGTCAGGCTGTATGTTATTGATATTGTTAATTTAAAATAATAATCTAGTCAATGAAAACCTCTAAGATTAGAGACACATATGGACACCCTGTATGATGTTGAGTTTAATCAACCGTAAGTGACTAGTATAATATTTTGAATTTGCTTTAACATACTCCAGCAAAGGGAGTAAAAGGTAGAAGTGAAGATGATATGGAACAAGAGTGGCAGAATGTGGACCATTATTGAGGCTGAGGGAAGGAATAGATTCATTCTACAGTTCTCTCAACTGTTATGAAGGTTTAAAAGTTTTCCATACTGATTGTTCTTATTCAAATGGAAAGATCATAATGTCAACCTTATGTTGATAACACAAATCAGCTTTGGTTCCTATCCATGGCAGATGGCTTATGGCACTGCTTAGATCCCCTTCAGAAGTGAAAGCCTATTCTCCCCCTGCTGAGAGTACTCCCCACATAAGGCCCTCTGCCCCTAGTCCTTTACATGGGTTCCATTTGCTGAAGAGAAAGACCTTCATCCAAGGTTGCACACTTCCTGGGACAGCCTCCTCCACTGACTCACTGATGTGGGATAATAAGACCTGGCCTTCTCACTCCAACATCCCAGCTTCAGCTTCCATTAAGATTGCATTGTGGCTCTTTTGCTCCCTCTGGCCAATCCCCAGCTCCTCCCCAGGTGGTGATCCTAAGAGCACTTCCTAATAAACCTCCTCAATGCTCATCTCTGATTCAGTCTGCTTCCTGGGGGAACCCAGCCCTGCATACTACTATAAACACAAAGTCAGAGAATGCTAGTGATGAAAAGGACTTAGGTGCTTTCTTTCTTAGTGTAAACCCCGTACTTCACAGGTAAGGAAATTGCACACAAAAGAAAATACATGACTTGATCACTACCATTCACTTAACTGGTTGGTGCCGGCATTAAAATGGCAGAACCCACAATTCCTTAACTCCCACGAGCCAGTCCACTGCCGTGTTCCAGACATTTCTCTGATTCACGTGGACCATTTCAAAAATAACCAAGTTTTGATATTTTTGATACTGTGTGGTCTTGCAGTGTGGTGGCCAAGGGACACTAATACGTCACATAATTCTGTCTGCTTGTAACAGAATAGTCAATGAAGGGTTGTCAGTAACAAGCATATTTAGTTTTTCATGTACCTGGAAGTGGAGAAGGCAATGGCACCCCATTCCAGTACTCTTGCCTGGAGAATCCCGTGGATGGAGGAGTCTGGTGGGCTGCAGTCCATGGGGTCGCTAAGAGTTGGACACGACTGAGCGACTTCACTTTCACTTTTCACTTTCATGCATTGGAGAAGGAAATGGCAACCCACTCCAGTGTTCTTGCCTGGAGAATCCCAGGGACGGGGGAGCCTGGTGCGCTGATGTCTATGGGGTCGCACAGAGTCGAAGTGACTTAGCAGTACCTGGAAGGTGAGCACAGTAGTTAGAGATGTCATCCGAAGCCCAGATTCTTTCCTTTCTGTCTTTCTGCTATAATATGCTCAATATGTGCACCCTCTATATGTATAAGGACGGGAAGACTTTCCATACACCCTTTCCCCCATATGTGCATTGCTTCCCCCATTATCAACATCTCTCACCACAAAGATACATTTTTTAAAAATCAGAGATGAACCTATATTAACATACAGCAATCACCCAAAGTCCATAGTTTATCTTAGGGTTCTTTCTTGGTGTGGCTGAATAACATGTGTCCATCATTGTAAAATCGTGCCAGTATTTCATGCCTTGAGAAGCCTCTGCATTCTGCCTATTCATCTCTTCTCATTCCACCCTGGCAACCATTGATTGTCTTATTTTCTCCATGTGTATTTCTTTTGCTCCTTCACTGAAACAGAGACCCAATTACATGAAATTTTAAAAAAGATGTATTTTATATGAAATAATTACTTTTTATTATATACTTTTATTGTACTTACAATCATTAGGATATTTTAGATTTTTAAGACTAAGAAAGTTAATACAGTGGAAATGTTTGAGTTAAACTGTCTACATCTATAAAACTTTAAAATAAACCATTAGAGGAGAACATAGCAGATACAGGCCACAACAGGGTAGGAAAAGTAACTCAGAGTCATTTTACATGTTAATAAAATGATGGACTTGGTAGATGCGGGGAGAGCCAAACATAGGTAATTTTGGATTTTTCCATTTTCCTTGATCTACGACTAAAAGTCCTTTACTATCTGTCACCACCAACAGAACTTGTCTATTCCTCTTTTGGTACTTAGCATGAGGGCCTTTGTTTGATATTATGCTCTAACCTTCATGTTGTAACTTCCCAACCAGCATCTCCAATAGAGCTACTCATTCATTATTATCCAAAAATGTCTGGCAGAATTCTTTATACTCTGGTAAATGTTTATTGTTTATTATTTTAGACATGAGAAATAAATAGCTAGGTAGCACCCAATGGAATGAAAGTTCATGGTGTATACAAAGAGTTATCAGTGATTTAACTATAATTTAGGGGATTATTTTTTTTTAAAGATTTGGTCTTAAGCCCTATGCTTTTTAACATTTGCATGATTGATGTAACATGGATAATGGAACGGAATTCATGATCCCAGCATTTCTTAAGATAAAGACAGGTTTAGAATTGAATCCATTAATTTAAGTATCCATTATTATATTCAACAAATCTTTCAAAGCACTTAGTCTAAGCCAAATCCTATGTTTGTACTTGAAAGACAAAGCATAATCTTTATGGAGCTTCCATGATCGTGGTGGCCACACTTCACAATGGTAGGTGACATTCATTGGGCACTGGTCTGTGCCTGGCACCATTTGAAGTGGTTTAGTATACTGACTCATTTAGTTCTCACCACAGCCCAATGTGGTAGGCACTGCAAGTATCTTTTATAGATTCAGTATCTCAGGCAAAGCAGGGTTCATTACATTGCCCAACATGACACAGCTAGGGAGTGTTAGCCAGGATCAGAATCCAGTAGTCTGCCTCCTGAGATACACTGACTTTCAGTAGTCAAGTAATCTTGTAAATCAAGTGATAACTTGTGGAAAATTATAATTGTTCCAATAGCTGAGGAGGAAAGATTCATGGTATCATTAAGCCTACTTTAAGAGGAAATTACCCAGGTAAGAAATCAGGGGAGGTGATGTAGAGACAGGATGGCACCTGAAGGCAGAATGGGCATTAACCAGGTAAGGAGGGGCTAGTGAAGTATTATACACAAAGGAAATGCCTTTGGATGGTAAGGAGCAGGGGAAGAGTCAAGAAATTTGTTACCAAAAAATAAACAAAAGTAGAACAGAAGGCGGGTCTTGATGATTTTGATTCTATTTTACAAAGGATTTAGCTCTTGCTTTGTGTTCAGTGCTCACAACCACCTTGGATAGATTACAGACTTAGTTTAACCAAAGTCACAGACCAGAAGTGAGTAAGTCTGGGACCTGAGCCCGGGTCTCCTAATTTCAGTTCCCACAGCTGTTCCACCAGAGTGGCTCAACAGTGCAAAGGAAGACCAACACTTGCCACTGTGAGTATGGCAGAAAGGTCAGGGTCCACCTGACTCAAGGGTGCGGATGAATCAGCAGTCATACTGATAACACTGGTGCCTAAGGAAAGACATTTATCTGGATGTAAGAATGGAAGTATAATTCAATTTCTAGCTAAGAAACAATTGCTTTCAGATCTGAAAGAATTTAAACATTGCCTGTAACACTGATGTTTGGGAAAGGGTCCCTAGCTTCAGGAGGGCGTGAAGAACTATTTTTAAAGAGTCAGGAGGGAAAGTCAAAGAAATTGGGTTCTTCAGAGAAAACTTACAAAGACTGCTTATCAAAAATATCCTGTGTCAGACAGTGACCATCTTTTTTGTCATCTCCCAAGAGGTAGAAAACAGGAAGGATTGATAGGAGCCCTGAAAACTCTTTTCCATTTTCTGGCAAGAAAAAGAGACACCCCAGATCAATACCTCAAACAACAAATCTGTGAATCATTTGTGCTTGGCTCTGGAATTCCAGTGTGACTCTCTCTCCTGTTCTAGGTTTACCCATTTCTTTCAGCCTATTCTTAAGGTTCGGAGAAGGCAATGGCACCCCACTCCAGTACTCTTGCCTGGCAAATCCCATGGATGGAGGAGCCTGGTAGGCTGCAGTCCATGGGGTCGCTAAGACTTCAGACACAACTGAGCAACTTCACTTTCACTTTTCACTTTCATGTGTTGGAGAAGGAAATGGCAACCCACTCCATTGTTCTTGCCTGGAGAATCCCAGGGACAGGGGAGCCTGGTGAGATGCCGTCTATGGGGTTGCACAGAGTCGGACACGACTGAAGCGACTTAGCAGCAGCAGCAGCAGCATTCTTAAGGTTATTTTGAAATCTTCCAAAGCACATGTCATAATTGTGCTAAGGAAAACTAATCAAGGATTAAAATGAAACAAAAAGATACTGCCCAATAAAATAAAGCATATAACGCATATGGGAGTAATCCACAGGACAATTGAAAATAGTCAAATACTTGTTTCAATAGCTGTTTAATCCATTCCCAGCAGCTGCCCACTTAATGCAGTTATTAATAAGCAGAATGCCTTTAGACGCAAAGGCCTGCTGGGGATATGGGAAGAGACAAGGCATAAACATTAATTTTGAGTCCCCCTGCTATATTATAAACTCCTTGAGGGCAGGCACTCTGTGACAATCACTTTTATACAAACCTTAGCACCCACTTATAGGGAGCTAGTACGTAAAAGAGGATCAGTAAATGTTTGCAACTTATAATTGTTATATCCTTCCTGCTCATCTTTCTCTTACCTTGATTTTATTGTCATTATTCAATCACTGTAAAAAAAAAAAAAAAGCTCTTTCCTCCTTTTTTTTTTTTTTCTTTCCTCCTTTTTTCTTGTCTTCAGTACCCCTTAATGCCTGACAGTAGACCCAGAGACACTATTTAATCTTGCCAAGTGGCAAGCAGAACTAAGTTAGATAGTGACTCTCCAGATCTCCAGGATGGCAAAGGTTGATGACAAAGACTGTTAAATTCATTTCTCCAGGAAATCTTTGGAAATATAACATATCTAGTGTAATTCAGGGGTTAAGATCTACTTAGAGATGTAAGTTAACATTCTATAAACATATACATGCATATATACACTACTTTTCCTTTTAAAAGTTATCCATGTTCATTGCAGAAAATTTGTACAACCTAGTAAGTATAAAGAAGAAAATAATAATCATACCATCTAGAAAGAGAACTACGGTTAGCATTTTGCAATATTTCTTTTTTTTTTTTTTTAATGTATGTTAGTTGCACAGTTGTGTCTGACTCTTTGCAACCCATGGGCTGTAGCCCAGCAGCCTCCTCTGTCATGGAATTCTCCAGGCAAGAATAACTGGAGTGGGTAGCCATTCCCTTTTCCAGGGGATCTTCCCAACCCAGGCATCGAACCTAGGTCTCCTGCATTGCAGGCAGATTCTTTACCATCTGAGCCACCAGGGAAGCCCCTTTTAATGTATGTATCCACATAAAGTCATTCATTCATTTATTCAATGGACTCTCATTAGGACTCTACCAATATTCTATGTAGAAAAAGACAAATAATAATCATAATGAAAGAAAAATTATGTGTATGGTAGAAGATATTAAGTGTTTGGGAAAGTAAAAGCACAGATTGAATAATGTAGTCAGAGATGCTGGGACAGAGTGTGTAATTTTTTTTTAAATAGGGTAGACAAATAGTTTATTTTTGTCAATGGAATCCTTATTTATTTAGGTATAAAGGACAAATAACATTGTATTAGTTTGTTTGAAGTATACTATGTAATGATTCTATATTTCTGTGTTACAAAATAACCTCCACTGTAAGTTAATATCTGTCATCATACATAATTACCATTTTTTTTTCTTGTGATGAGAACTGTTAAGATTTACTTTCCTAGCAACTTTCAGATATGCAATCAGTATTGTTAACTATAGTCACCATGCTGTACATTATTTTCCTGTGACTTACTTATTTTATAACTGTAAATTTGTTCCTTATGATCACCAATTTCAACCACTTGTTACCTGCCTCCCTTACCCCCACCCCACCTTCTGGCATCTGCCAATCTGTTCTCTGTAGCTGTGGGTTCATGGTTTTGTTTTGCTTTTTTAGAGCCCATATATGATTATATGATATTTGTCTTTCTCTAACTTTTTCTGCTTAACATAGAAAAACCTATGTTTTCTTCTACACGTTTTATGGTTCAGGTCTCTTTCATTCAGGTCTCTAATTTTGAGTTAACTTTTGTGTGTGGTGTAAGAATGTGTTCCATACCCTCTAGTCTATCTGTGTAGTCCCAAATAGCAAGATTTCGTTCCTTTTTATGGCTGAATAGTATTCATATATATATGAGTATATATACATACGCTGTGCTGTGTGCTGTGCTTAGTCTCTCAGTTGGGTCTGACTCTTTGCAACCCCATGGTTTGCAGCCTGCTAGGCTCCTCTGTCCATGAGCATTCCCCAGGCAAGAATACTGGAGTGGGTTCACAATTTGTTTATCTGGTCATCTGTCAGTGGACATTTAGCTTGTTTCCATATCTTGCCTATTGTAAATAATGCTGCACTGAACGTGAGAGTACATATATCTTTTCAAGTGACTGTTGTTGTTTTCTTCAGATAAATACTTAGAATTACTGGATCATATGATAGTTCTATTTTTAAATTTTCTGAGGAAGCTCTATACTTTTTTTTCCACAGTTATTGCACCAATTTACCTTGTGCACAAGGGTTCCATTTTTTTCCATCCTTGCCAACACTTGTTATTTTTTGTCTTTTTGATAATAACTATTCTAATGGTGTGAGAAATATAAAGTGATACCTCATTGTGGTTTGATTTGCATTTCTCTGATTAGCAATGCTGAGCATCTTTTCACGTACCTTTTGGCCCTCTCTGTCTTCTTTGGGGGAAAAAAAAAAAGTCTGTTAGGATCCATTGTCCATTTTTCAGTTGGATTGTTTGATAGTTTTTGTTTTTGATTTTGAGTTGTATGAATTCCTTATATATGTTAGATATTAGCCCCTTATCAGATATATGATTTGCAATTTTCTTATCCCATTCTCTAGGTTATATTTACATGTTGTTGATGGTTTCCTTCTCCATGCAGAAGCAGAAACAAACCAACCCCTACTTGTGTGTTTTTACTTTGCTTGCCTTTGTTTTCGGTGTCAAATCCAAAAGATGATTGCCAGGATCAATGATAGGAGGTTACCACCTATGTTTTCTTCTGCAAGTTTTATGGTTTCAGGTCTCTCTTGTTCAGATCTCTAATTAGTTTTGAGTTAACTTTTGTGTATGGTATAAGAATGTGTTCCAGTTCTTTTTTTTTTTTGGCATGTGGCTGTCCAGTTTTCCCAACATACTTTATTGAAGAAATTATCTTTTCCCCATTGTATATTCTTAACACCTTTGTCATATATTCATGAATTTATTTATGGGTTTTTCTATTCTGTTCCATTGACCTGTGTGTTTTATTAGGCCAATGCCATAACTATTTTGACTATCAGAGCTTTGTAATATAGTTTGAAATCAGAGAGCATAATGCCTCCAAGTTTGTTCTTTTTCAAAATTGCTTCAGCTATTTGAAGTCTTTTGTGGTTGCATACAAACTTTAAAAACATTTCTATTCCTGTGAAAAATGCCAGGGGTATTTTGATAAGGATTGCATTGAATCTGTAGATAACTTTGGATATTTTTACAATATTGATTCTTTCAATACATGAGCATGGAATATCTTTCCATTTATTTGTGTCTTCTTGGGTTCTTTTCATCACTGTCATATAGTTTTCAGTGTAAAAGTATTTCACTTCTTTGGTTAAATTTATAGGTATAATTTATTTGTAATGTATTATAAATGGAATTGTTTTCTTAATTTCTCCTTCTGATGGTTCATTAATTATGAAATAATAGAAATACCACATATTTCTATATATTGATTTGTTTTCTGCAACTTTGCTGAGTTTGTTGATCAGTCCTAACAGTTTTTTGGTGTGATCTTTTATGATTTTTCTATCATGTCATCTGCAAAGAGTGGTAGTTTTATTTTTCCTTACTGATTTAGATGTCTTTTATTTCTTTTTATTCATTAATTGCTCTGACTCAGACTGCCAATACTGTGTTGAATGAAAGTGGTGAAGTGTGGATATCCTTGTCTCGTTTCTGATCTTAGAGAAAAAGGTACCAGCTTTCATCATTACGTATGATGTTAGCTGTGGGCTTGTCATAGATGGCCTTTATTAGAGGGGTAATTTCCCTCTATACCCACTTTGTTGAGAGTTTTTAATCATAAATAGCTATTGAATTTTGTCAAATGTTTTTTCTGCATCTATTAAAAAGTTCATATAATTTTCACCCTTTATTTTGTTAACGTGTATCACACTGATTTGTAGCTGTTGAACGTCCTTGCACCACTGGAACAAATCCCACTTGACAATACTATACGATCCTTTTAGTGTTTTATTGAATTCAGTTTGCTAATGTTTTGTTGAGGATTTTTGCATCTATTTCACCAGGGATATTGACCTATATATAGCTAAGTCCCCTACATTTGAACTCTCAAGTTTCAAACTTTCAAAAATGTGAATATGCATCTGGTTCCAGCAAGGAACTAGAACCTGTGCCATCAACATCAGGCATGAGTGAAATTGCAGCTTGCCCTGCATCTCCTATTGCTGATGATCCTTCACCTCTACCGTCTCCTACCTCCTCACCCTAATAACTCTTCTTGCGGTTCACTTAATGCCAGCCCCTGTATGCCAGCTGTGGTACTGTTCTACTGTACTTCTCAAGGTACTTCACTGTAAGATTAAAAATGTTTTTTGTTTGTTTTGTATGTATTACTTGTGTGAAAAGTATTATAAATCTATTACAGTACAGTAACATAGAGCCAATTATGTTAGTTGGGTACAAAGGCTAACTTTTTTGGATGGACAAACAAATTGGACTTACAAATGCACTCTCAGAACAGAACTTGTTTGTATATAGGAGACATACTGTAATTTTCTTTTATTGTGGCATCCTTGTTTGGTTTTGGTATCAGGATAATGCTGGCCCCATAAAAGGAGTTTGATAGTGCTCTCTCTCTAGAGTTTGAGGGTTGATATGAATTATTTTTTGAATGTTTGGTGGCATTCACCAGTCAAGCCATCTGGTCCTGGATTTTTGTTTATTCAGAATTTTTGATTATTGTTTCAACCTCTGTACTAATTCAGATTTTCTTTTTCTTCGTGATTCACTCTTGGTAGGTTGTATGTTTCCAGAAATTTATCCATTTCTCCTAGAGTGTCAAATATGTTGCTGTATAATTGCTCTTAGTAGCCTCTTACAATCCTTTGCATTTCTGTGGTGTTTGTTGTAAAATCCCCTCTTTAATTTCTTGTTTCGTGTCCTCTCTTTTTTTTCTTGGCAAGTCTAGCTAAGGTTTGTCAATTTTGTTTATCTTTCCAAAGAACCAGTTCTTGGTTTCATTTATATTTTCTAATGTCTTTTTTTCAGTTATTTCCACTTTGATCTTTATTTCCTTCATTCTACTAGCTTTGGGCTTTGTTCTTCTTTTATAGTACTTGAGGTGTAAAGTAGGTTGTTTAACTGGGACTTTTCCTGTTTCTTGATATAGTCATTTATTGCTTTGACATTCTCTTTTAGAACTACTTTTGCTGTATTGCATAAATTTTAGTATGTTGCATTTTCATTTGCATTGTCTCAAGGTGTTTTTCTTGTTTCTCTTGATTTTTTCATTTGACGCATTTGTTCAATAGAATATTGTTTAATATCCACATATTTATTAATGTATTAAAGTCCTTGCTATTATTGTAATGCTGTCTGTGTCTTCCTTTAGGTCTCTTAATATTTGCTTTATATATTTAGGTGCTCCTATGTTGGGTACACAGATTGTACAAATATTATATCCTATTGTTGAATTGACTGCTTAATCATTATGTACTGACTTTTTTTGTCTTTTATTACCGTCTTTGTTTTAAAGTCAGTTTTGTCTGACATAAGTTGCTACTCCAGCTTCTTTTTTTTGGTTTCCATTTACATGGAATTTCTTTTTCCAGCCCTTCACTTTCAAGCTGTATGTGTCCTTACATCTGAAGTGTACATCAACAGCACATAGATGGGTTGGAATTTGGGTTTTAAATGGAATGGTTATAGAGAAGGCCTTATTGAAAAGGTGATATTTGAACAAAGATGTTAACTGGGGTCATTTCGAACAGGCTACTATGCAATGTGCTTTAGTCATAACATTATTCTTTAAAACATGCTTATTTAATGGATGTACATCATTTTATCTTATAAATTTTATAAATAATTTTTAAGCCCATGGTTGGACATTTATATCAAGTCCACATATTTTTTCTGTGGTTCAGTTCAGTTCGTTTCAGTCACTCAGTCGTATCCGACTCTTAGCGACACCATGAACCTCTGCACGCCAGGCCTCCCTGTCCATTAACAACTCCCGGAGTTTACTCAAACTCATGTCCATCGAGTCGATGATGCCATCCAACCAACTCATCCTCCATTGTCCCCTTCTCCTGCCCTCAGTCTTTCCCAGGGTCTTTTCAAATGAGTCAGCTCTTCGCATCAGGTGGCCAAAGTATTGGAGTTTCAGCTTCAACATCAGTCCTTCCAATAAATATTCAGGACTGATTTCCTTTAGGATGGACTGGTTGGATCTCCTTGCAGTCCAAGGGACTCTCAAAAGTCTTCTCCAACACCACAGTTCAAAAGCATCAATTCTTCAGTGCTCAGCTTTCTTTATATTCCAACTCTCACATCTATACATGACCACTGGAAAAACCATAGCCTTGACTAGATGGACCTTTGTTGGCAAAGTAATGTCCCTGCTTTTAAATATGCTGTCTAGGTTGGTCATAACTTTCCTTCCAAGGAGTAAGCGTCTTTTAATTTCATGGCTGCAGTCACCATCTGCAGTGATTTTGGAACCCAGAAAAATAAAGTCTGACACTGTTTCCCCATCTATCTGCCATGAAGTAATGGGACCAGATGCCATGATCTTAGTTTTCCGAATGTTGAGCTTTAAGCCAACATTTTCATTCTCCTTTTTCACTTTCATCAAGAGGCTCTTTAGTTCTTCTTCACTTTCTGCCATAAGGGTGGTGTCATCTGCATATCTGAGGTTATTGAGATTTCTCCTGGCAATCTTGATTCCAGCTTGTGCTTCTTCCAGCCCAGCGTTTCTCATGATGTACTCTGCATAGAAGTTAAATAAGCAGGGTGACAATATATAGCCTTAACGTACTCCTTTTCCTATTTGGAACCAGTCTGTTGTTCCATGTCCAGTTCTAACTGTTGCTTTCTGACCTGCATACAGGTTTCTCAAGAGGTAGGTCAGGTGGTCTGGTATGCCCATCTCTTTCAAAATTTTCCACAGTTTGTTGTGATCCACACAGTCAAAGGCTTTGGCATAGTCAATAAAGCAGAATTTTCTGTGGTATACATTCTTAAATGAATTTGTGAATTCCCTGTTCAGTCTTTGCAATTAACAGGATAAAAGTAAGACTTAGCTTAGAGAAGAGGAGAGCATCAAGGTAAGAATGTTTAACATTTTGCTAGATATGTTACAATAGTTTTCTCAGTTATTTACTTCAGGTGTGATTAGGATGTGTTTTTAAAATACCATTTGTTGTGATTTCAGTTAAAAGGTACATACTGTTTTTTTTTTTTTTTTTGGACTTTGTTAAAATCAATAATTTCTTTCCATCAAAAAAAGCAAAAGCAACAACAACAAAAACCAAGAAAGCATTAAGAGAATAAAAGGCAAGTCAAAGATTGGTAGAACATGTTTACAATACATATTTAAATTTTGTGAAATATAGAAAAGCAAAGGAAAACTCAAAATACTCATAATCACATCTTCCAGAGTTAAAGTCATATTTGCTAAAAAAAATACACTACTTACAGTTTGTATTATATTAAACATACTGTGTTATAAATGTCATTTCATTAAATGTGAACATTGTCTTAAGTATTTATAAATATGTTTTAAGTATACTACTTTAAATTGTTTTTATAATCTAAATATTAATAAATGTATACTATTCATTTTGGGGGGCTTCCCTGATAGCTCAGTTGGTAAAAAATCCACTTGCAATGCAGGAGATTCAGTTCTGTTCCTGGGTCGGGAAGATCCACTGGAGAAAGCATAGGCTACATACTCCAGTATTCTTGGGCTTCCCTGGTGGCTCAGCTCATAAAGAATCTGCCTGCAATGCAGGAGACCTGGTTTCAATCCCTGGGTTGGAAAGATCCCTTGGAGAAGGGGAAAGCTACTGACTCCAGTATTCTGGCCTGGAGAATTCCATGGACTGTATAGACCATGAGGTCGCAAAGAGTCAGACACGACTGAGCCACTTTCACTTTCATGCATTTTTTAGCCATTCCATAAACTATCCCCATTTTATAAACTGAATTATCTAATTTATCACTGTTATAAAATATTTTCACATATATCCTTGCCCACAACTCTGATTATTTCCTTCTATAATTAAAAGCATAAATCTGTCATTTATATTACACATATTTTTCTTAGTTTGTTGCTTTACTTTTAGTTTTATTTATATTTTTTGACTAAAAAATTAAATCTACCAATCCTTTCCTTAAGGGATTCTTCCTTTGCCTTTAGGTTTTAAAAATCCTTTAGCACCCTGAGTTTTTTTGTTTAAAAAAAAAAAATTCTTTTCCCTGGTGGGATTTATTTTGGCCCATAGTATGACATTTAGTGAACCAACTATATTTCTTTTGGAATAGTTATGGCTTGGTTAAACTTCAGTAGGCCTCTCTCTTCTTTATTTTGATAGTCTGTCACTCAGGAGTATTATCTAAATACTTCTTCAAACCATATGTAAGAGCAAAGGTGGTGCTCCTGATGTTCTGAGTGTTCACATACTTGGGCACAGTATATTGATGGATGGAAAAGGGCAAGAATTGTTTCAAGGAGAACAAATAAGTTCATAGGCTTTTTAAATTTTAATAAGACATTTTAGAAAATAATGCACAATTCCAGAAAAGTCTTTAATAATTATAACCTCAAATCTCAAACCACATTTCTATAGATCCTCAGGAGTAGACTCACAAATTGAAACGTTGGTGTTCCCATCAAGACTTACATAATGTATTAGTGAGTACTCTCTTCATTGCTCTGAGAATATGAGGAATATAATAGTAACAGGAGCAATCATAGGGAACTCACTACATGCAAGGCATTGTGTCAAGAACTTCATATGTGGTATTTATTTAATCCTCAAAAGACTTCAGAATGAAGGTACTATCCTGATCCTTCCTTTACAGCTGAGGAAACAAAGGCTAAGAGGGATAGAAGGAAACTTCCATGGTCATGCAGCTAGTAGACGGTGTAAGGAGGAGGACTCAACTGTTTCTCAGAAAAATTGAGTCAATGCAATAGTAAAAATAAGATTGAGGGAAAGTCCTTATTAAATGCATCATATGGTATGTTCAGCTTCCCTTCTCCAGAACATGCTTGGAAAGCTTGAACAAGTTCAAGTCATACCTAACTAGTAACAACTACATTTGATAAGTTTATTTTATAAACCACATTCACCCAAGAGAGCCGATGCTTACAGCCCATGGCGGATCATTATCGTTTGGACAGCTTAGAGAGCAAAGTTGCTAAGAGTTTACGTGGTAGAGCTGGGGTTTATAACCATGACTCTTGTCTCTGCTATCAGCACTTCCCCCTGACCTCCACACAGCAAGTCTGGGAGGTTTCTCTTGGGGAATCTCTTTTCATTTAAGTCTCAAACTATTGTGACTTATTGTTGTTGCTGTGTTATTTTATCTAGTCCATCCTTTAGTGAATTATTGATATAGTTTGCATTCTCTGTTGAATGTCTCTTGTGAACACAAAATAAAATTACTTTGTTGTTGTTGTTCAGTCACTAAGTCGTGTCCTGCTCTTTGTGACCCCACAGAGTACAGCACACCTAGTATCTCTGTCCTTCACTATCTCCCGGACTTTGCTCAAACTCATGTCCGTGGAGTTGAGATGTCATCCAACCATCTCAATGCTGCCCCCTTCTCCTCCAGACCTCAATCTTTCCCTCAGCATCAGGGTCTTTTCCAGTGAGTTGGCTCTTTGCATCAGGTGGCCAAAATATTGTAGCTTCAGCTTTAGCATCAATGCTTCCAATGAATATTCAGGGTTGATTTCCTTTAGGATTGACTGGTGAGATCTCCTTGCTGTATAAGTGAATCTGTGCTGTTAATATAGCATTACAGATATGATGCTTTAACACTTCATTTTTAAATTATATTTATATATAATATTTTATTATATATTTATATATAATATTTTATTATGTATTATATATTAATATATAATAAAATTAATATATATTAATATACATTATATAATATTTTATTATATATTATATATAATTTTATTATATGTATATTTTATTATATATATAATATTATATTATAATAACTAACTTCATTTTTTTCATTAATCTATGCTGTTAATATAGCATTACAGATATGCTTTAACACTTCATTTTTTATTATATTTATATATAATATATATTATTATATAATAATAAATTACTATATTAAATATACACAGTATATTTATATATAATATTTTATTATATATATTTTATTTATTTATATATAATATTTTATTATATATATAATATTACATTATTATAACTAACTTAATTTTTTTGTAGTACACACATTTACACAAAAATCATTTTTATTTATGTAGAAAAAGAAAATTTTCAATAACTACATTAAAAGCAATGACTTCTGAAAATTTCCCAGAAAAAGAATAATGATTTTGAGAGAAATAATATAATGACATTATTAAGTTCTATATCTTTCATGGTCTGTTCAAATGCTACCTCTCTTAACTTTTCTACTCTGAAGTATTTCTATTTGGGGGGCAGCATTATAGTATTTTTAAAATTCCATTATAGTCCTAATCTCAAAGTACACCTTGTGCAGGTAAATTTGTATGCAGGACTATTTAGATTAAAACCCTCATGTCTTAGTCTTCTCTCTCTCCTTCCATATCTAACCCTTTGCCTGGTGTGTGTATGGGTGTATGCTGCTGCTGCTGCTGCTAAGTCGCTTCAGTAGTGTCCGACTCTGTAGTCGGCAGCCCACCAGGCTCCCCCGTCCCTGGGATTCTCCAGGCAAGAACACTGGAGTGGGTTGCCATTTCCTTCTCCAATGCATGAAAGTGAAAAAATAAAGTGAAGTCACTCAGTTGTGTCCGACTCCTAGCGACCCCATGGACTGCAGCCTACCAGGCTCCTCCATCCATGGGATTTTCCAGGCAAGAGTACTGGAGTGGGGTGCCATTGCTTGCTCAAATGTGTCTGACTCTTTGTGACCCAATGGACTGTAGCTTGCCAGGCTCCTCTGTCCATGGAATTCTCCAGGCAAGAATACTGGAGTGGGTTGCCATTTTCTACTTTAGGGGATTTTCCCAGCCCAAGATTGAACCCACATCTCCTACATTGGCAGGCAGATTCTTTACCACTGTGCCACCTGGGAAGCCCCAACCCATTTCCTAGTACAACATGTTAAGTTAAATAAGAGGTAATCAAAAGTTTAATAGTGAAAAAATACATAAGCCTTACTTTAAGATTTTTTTGTTGGATATATAATTAATAAATGGTGTATGCCAAACCATAATGCAAGTCTGGCTTAAGATTGATTTTAAAGTAGAAAGGAACATCAGTTCAGTTCAGTTCAGTCACTCAGTCGTGTCCGACTCTTTGTGACCCCACGAATCGAAGCACACCAGGCCTCCCTGTCCATCACCAACTCCCGGAGTTCACTCAGACTCACGTCCATCGAGTCAGTGATGCCATCCAGCCATCCTCTGTCGTCCCCTTCTCCTCCTGCCCTCAATCCCTCCCAGCATCAGAGTCTTTTCCAATGAGTCAACTCTTCGCATGAGGTGGTCAAAGTACTGGAGTTTCAGCTTTAGCATCATTCCTTCCCAAGAAATCCCAGGGCTGATCTCCTTCAGAATGGACTGGTTGGATCTCCTTGCAGTCCAAGGGACTCTCAAGAGTCTTCTCCAACACCACAGTTCAAAAGCATCAATTCTTCAGCGCTCAGCCTTCTTCACAGTCCAACTCTCACATCCATACATGACCACAGGAAAAACCATAGCCTTGACTAGACGGATCTTTGTTGGCAAAGTAATGTCTCTGCTTTTCAATATGCTATCTAGGTTGGTCATAACTTTTCTTCCAAGGAGTAAGCATCTTTTTTTAAAATATAACTATGTTACGGTAGAAGCAAAATGTGAGTTATAAGTTATGATTATGTGAAATTTATGTAAATGAATTAATACATATTCTCCAGTAATACTTTAAGATTTTAAAATCTTGATACCATGATAAGTAACTTTATTCACAAAAATTCATTGCACAGAGAAGTATAAGTGTAAAGTTTAAGAATTCTGTTGAAGTGGTTATAAATTACCACCTTAAAAAAATAGGATGTTGTTATTTTAAGATAGGAGTTCCCTTGTGGCTCAGCTGGTAAAGAATCTACCTGCAATATGGGAGACCTGTGTTCGATTCCTAGGTTGGGAAGATCCCCTGAAGAAGGGAAAAGCTACCCACTCAAATAGAGCATTCCTTGGACTGTGTAGTCCATGGGGTCGCAAAGAGTCAGACACCACTGAGGCTTCAAAAGTATGTGAACCATGAACTTCCAGATGTTCAAGCTGGATTTAGAAAAGGCAGAGGAACCAGCGATCAAATTGCCAACACCCGCTGGATCATTAAAAAGCAAGAGAGTTCCAGAAAAACATCTACTTGACTACACCAAAGCCTTTGACTGTGTGGATCACAATAAACTGTGGAAAATTCTTCAAAAGATAGGAATGTCAGACCACCTGACCTGCCTCCTGATTTCTCAGGAAGCATCAGTTAGAACTGGACATGGAACGACAGACTGGTTCCAAATTGGGAAAGGAGTACGTCAAGGCTGTATATTGTCACCCTGCTTATTTAACTTACATGCAGAGTACATCATGAGAAACGCTGGGCTGGATGAAGCACAAACTGGAATCAAGATTGCCAGGATAAATATCAATAACCTCAGATATGCAGATGACACCACCTTTATGGCAGAAAGTGAAGAACTAAAGAACCTTTTAATGAAGGTGAAAGAGGAAAGTGAAATAGTTGGCTTAAAAGTCAACATTCAGAAAATGAAGATCATGGCATCAGATCCCATCACTGCATAGCAAATAGATGGGGAAACAATGGAAATAGTGAGAGACTCTTTTTTTGTGCTACAAAATCACCACAGATGGTGACTGCAGCCATGAAATTAAAAGACACTTGCTCCTTGAAAGAAAAGCTCTGACCAACCTAGACAGCATATTGAAAAACAGAGACATTATTTTACCAACAAAGATCCATCTAATTGAAGCTATGGTTTTTCCAGTAGTCATGTGTGGATGTGAGAGTTGGACTATAAAGAAAGCTGAGCACCGAAGAATTGATGCTTTTGAACTGTGGTGTTGGAGAAGACTCTTGAGAGTCCTTTGGACTGCAAGGAGATCCAACCAGTCCAACCTAAAGGAAATCAATCCTGAATATTTATCGGAGGGACTGATGTTGAAGCTGAAACTCCAATACTCTGGTCACCTGATGTGAAGAACTGACTCATTTGAAAATAACCCTCATGCTGGGAAAGATTGAAGACAGGATGAGAAGGGGATGACAGAGGATGAGATGGTTGGATGGCATCACCAATGCGATGGACATGAGTTTGAGTAAACTGCGGGAGTTGGTGATGGACAGGGAAGCCTAGCATGCTGCAGTCCATGGGGTCACTAAGAGTCGGACACGACTGAACGACTGAACTGAACTGCTTTTAAGATATTTTATGTAAGCCTTATGATAACCACAAGGAAAAATATGTAGCAATTATGCAGAAGAAGTCAAAACATACTGATATCAAAACACAATTAAAGACAACTGGGTAAGAAACAAGGAACAATGGGTCTACAAAACAACCAGAAAACAAAGTGGCAATAGTAAGTCCTCACCTGTTCATAATTGCTTTAAACATAAATCCTCTTATCAGAGGACTTAGGATGAGTGAAAGGATAAAAACAAAATCCATGTGCTGCCTACAAGAGACCCACTCAAGCCTTGAAGAAGACACATAGACTGAAAGGATGGAAAGTCATTTCAAGCCAATGGTAACTAAAAACAAGAGAACAAACTAGGATTGCTATACTTAAATCAGACAAAGTAGACTTTTTAAATGGTATACACACCCACAATTGAATATTATGCATCTATAAAAATGAGAAAGTGCTACCGTTTATAACAACATGGTTAGACCTTGAAGACATTATGCTAGATGAAATAGATCAGATAGAGAAAAACAAATAGTATATGATCTCACATGTGGAATCTTAACAACAAAGCAAACTCATGGAAAAAGAGATTAGACTGCTTATGGTTACCAGAGGTTGAGGACGAAGGAGGCAGAATTGAATGAAGGTGGTTAAAAGGTACAAATTTCCAGTTATAGGAGAAATAAGTACTAGGGATTTAAGGTACAACTTGATGGCTATAGTTAACACTAGGCCTCTCTGGTGGCTTAGATGGTAAAGAATCTGCCTGCAGTGTAGGAGACCCGGGTTCTATTTCTGGGTTGGGAAGATCTGCTATAGAAGGGAATGGCAATCCACTCCAGTATTCTTGCCTGGAGAATTCCATGGACAGAGGAGACTGGTAGGCTACAGTCCATAGGCTTGCAACGAGTCAGACCTGACTGAGCAACCAACACTAAAAGTTAATGCTGCTGTATGATAGGAAAAATGTTGAGAGTAAATTCTAATTTCTTTTTTCATTTTATCTATATGAAATGATAGATGTTTGCTGAACCTATTGTGATTGTATTTCACAATATATTTAAATCACACCATGATATTGTACTGGAAAAGGTCAGTTTTCATTCCAATCCCAAAGAAAGGCAATGCCAAAGAATGCTCAAACTACCGCACAATTGCACTCATCTCCCACGCTAGTAAAGTAATGCTCAAAATTCTCCAAGCCAGGCTTCAGCAATATGTGAACCATGAACTTCCAGATGTTTAAGCTAGTTTTAGAAAAGGCAGAGGAACTAGAGACCAAATTGCCAACATCCGCTGGATCATGGAAAAAGCAAGAGAGTTCCAGAAAAACATCTATTTCTGCTTTATTGACTATGCCAAAGCCTTTGACTGTGTGGATCACAATAAACTGTGGAAAATTCTTCAAGAGATGGGAATACCAGACCACCTGACCTGCCTCTTGAGAAATTTGTATGCTGGTCAGGAAGCAACAGTTAGAACTGGACATGGAACAACAGACTGGTTCCAAATAGGAAAGGGAGTACGTCAAGGCTGTATATTGTCACCCTGATTATTTGACTTATATGCAGAGTACATCATGAGAAATGCTGGGCTGGAAGAAGCACAAGCTGGAATCAAGATTGCCGGGAGAAATCTCAATAACCTCAGATATGCAGATGACACCACCCTTATGGCAGAAAGTGAAGAGGAACTAAAAGGCCTCTTGATGAAGGTGAAAGAGGAGAGTGAAAAAGTTGACTTAAAGCTCAACATTCAGAAAACGAAGATCATGGCATCTGGTCCCATCACTTCATGGGAAATAGATGGGGAAGCAAGTGGAAACAGTGTCAGACTTTATATTTTTGGGCTCCAAAATCACTGCAGATGGTGACTGCAACCATGAAATTAAAAGACACTTGCTCCTTGGAAGAAAAGTCATGACCAACCTAGATAGCATATTCAAAAGCAGAGACATTACTTTGCCAACAAAGATCCATCTAGTCAAGGCTATGGTTTTTCCTGTGGTCATGTATGGATATGAGAGTTGGACTGTGAAGAAGGCTGAGTGCCAAAGAATTGACGCTTTTGAACTGTGGTGTTGGAGAAGACTCTTGAGAGTCCCTTGGACTGCAAGGAGATCCAACCAGTCCATTCTGAAGGAGATCAGCCCTGGGATTTCTTGGGAAGGAATGATGCCAAAGCTGAAACTCCAGTACTTTGGCCACCTCATGCGAAGAGTTGACTCATTGGAAAAGACTCTGATGCTGGGAGGGATTGGGGGCAGGAGGAGAAGGGGACGACGGAGGATGAGATGGCTGGATGGCATCACTGACTCGATGGACGTGAGTCTGAGTGAACTCCGGGAGTTGGTGATGGACAGGGAGGCCTGGCGTGCTGTGATTCATGGGGTCGCAAAGAGTCGGACACGACTGAGCAACTGAACTGAACTGAACTCCTTAAATTTATACAGTGATGATATCAATTATCTATCAGTAAAATTGGGAAAACCCAGTGCAATGGTGACACGATGCATACATGTTAGTACATATTCAGTAACTTTAGAATGGACTGTTGTACAGACATAATGCCAATTAAAGAATAAAGAAAATATTTATGCTTTCCCATCTCATTATTTTAATAGAATGTTTCAACTCGAAATATGTATGCTCTCAAAATTACATTTTCAGTTTTCAGAATAAAGTCCTTTCTGGAAAATTATGTGGTTAAATATATAAAATACAGCATTTTAGAACCTGTAAACACCTTAAAGATCATATAATCTAAACCACTCAATTATTTATTAATATACTGAAAAGAAATATTAAATTATTATTAAACATATAGTGAAATCAAGATTCTTTCATATCCCAGGAGCAATGACTAGTAACATTTTCCTGGGTCAGTCTTCTTGAATTCTTGTTCACAAGCATGCGTTTATTTAACAGCACCAATGCAAGCTGGCTATAAAACTCGGATCAGTTCAGTTAGTCGCTCAGTCACGTCAACTCTTTGTGATTCCATGGACTGCAGCATGCCAGGCTTTCCTGTCCATCACCAATTCCCAGAGCTGGCTCAAACTCTTGTCCGTTGAGTCGGTGATACCATCCCACCATCTTATCCTCTGTCATCCCGTTCTCCTCCTGCCTTCAGTCTTTCCCAGCATCAGGGTCTTTTCCAATGAGTCAGTTCTTTGCATCAGGTGGCCAAAGTATTGGCGCTTAAGCATCAATCCTTCCAATGAATATTCAGGGTTGATTTATTTTAGGATTGACTGGTTGGATCTCCTTGCAGTCCAAGGGACTCTGAATAGAGTCTTCTCCAACACCACAGTTCAAAAGCATTAATTCTTTAGCATTCAGCTTTGCTTGCAGTAAATCTTGGAGATAATTTTCTGTTACTATATAAAGATCCATCTCATTTTGTTTTTTAATATGAAGTATTTAGACAATGGTTACAAATATCTTAAAAACATTCACCAGCTAAATTTAACAAATATTAATATTTTATTGCTTTTTAATCTTTGCCTTTTTTAAAACTCATTTTTGGTTGCACTGGGCCCTTTTTGCTCCGTGCAGGCTTCCTCTAGTTGGGATAAGCAGGGGCTACTCTTCCTTCCCGTGTGAGGGCTTCTCATTGCAGTGGCTTCTCTTCTACTGAGCAAGGGCTCAGTAGCTGTGGTACATAGGCTTAGTTGCCCCATGGCATGTGGGATCTTCCCAGACCAGGGATTGAATCTGCATCCCCTGCACTGGCAAGCAGATTCTTAATAAGAAGGCCGGATCTTTGACTTTAAGAAAAAATGGAAGATCATTTCATATTTCTCTTCATCTCTTTTACTTCCTGCCCCCCACTTTCTTTTGCTTTTGATGATTCTCCTAAATGTTTACATTGTTTCACATTCCTGCCCTGTTCTTATTGTTTTTCAACTTCTATTACCTATGCGTGTTCCATAAGCAACTTACAGCCTCATTTTATATATAACTGAATGTTCCATAATGGAACTGTAATGGGTTTATTGAGTAGTCTCTAATCAATAAGATGTAAGAATAAAGCCATGTTATGTTTCTTCGTTCCTTTTACTCTGTTAAATCTCTCCTATGCCTAACTATATCCTGGACAGATGTCAGAATGTTCCAGGTATTTTTGGTTATTAAAATTCTATTTAAAATTCTAATTTCATTTTTTTTTCCTAACTTAAATTTTTTTTTCATTTTATTTTATTTAAATCTTAACTATTTTATGACACCTTATTGAGATATTATATACACTAAGTTTTCAAAATATTAATGATTACATCAAGAAAACTGAGAATTTCACTGTACAGTGCACTGCACAATACTGTGTGTAAATTGTATAAATACATCTCTACACTTGGGTCCGCCTATGTGACCACCACTCAGATCAAGAAATAGAACATTCCTCACTCCCAGGAGTGAGACAGTATCCCTTGCTGCCCTCATCCTGAACAAAATGGAACACTACTCTGACTTCTAACAACATTGATTTGTTTTGCCTATTCTTATCTTTCATATAAATGGAATCATACCATGTAATGTCTGGCTTCTTTCACTCGCATAATGTTTTTGAAATGTGTCCATGTTGTTACATATATCAGTAGTTCATTCTTTTTCTTTTGGGTATTTTTGAGTGATATTCTGTTATATGAATATTCATAATTTGTCCACTCTCCTGTTAATGGGTTTGTGTTATTTCTGATTTTGAGCTATTATGAGTAAAACTGCCACGAACAACTTGTAAAAGTCTTTTGGACATCTGCATTCAATTTTCTTGAGTATATGCCTATAAGTGAAACTGCTGAGTCATAAGATTATATATGTTTAACTTTGTTAAAAACTGCCAAACACTTTGAAAGTAGTTGTCACATTTTATACTCTCCACCAGTGATATATGAGGACTCTAGTTACCACATTTATTTCAACACTTCATGAAGTCAATCTTTTTTATTTTATCCTTTCTGGTAGGTGGGTAAAAGTATCTTATTGCAGTCGTTTTTCTATATTTTTTAATGGGAAAAAAAAAAAAAAAAACGTGGTTAACAGTTACTATTGCTTGTACCTGCACAGAATCTCTAGAAGGATGTAAAAGAATCTGAACATGCTGGTTTTCTTTTGGTGAGGATTGGTCAGGAAGATCCCCTGGAGAAGGAAATGGCAACCCATCCCAGTATTCTTGCCTGGGAAATCCCATGGACAGAGGGGCCTGGTGGGCTACAGTCCATGGTGTCGCAAAGAGTCAGACACGATTGAACGACTGAGCACTCAGTCACGAGCATGGGGGGCCCCTGTTTTGCTGGGACACTGGTAAGGGAAGTAGATGTCTCCCCCTGTAACTTTTAGTTACTTTTGAATATTGAACCATGTACATGTTTTACGTATTGAAAAAATGAAATTATTTTGAAAAATTAGTTATGGATAATGAAGCTGTGTGATGCTCCAACCCAGACCAGGCTTGTGAGTTGGGGGCTTCTGAGTGGGGAGAAGGCGCTGCCTGCCCTTTCACTCCAGTTCTTAGTCACCCAGTAACACTTTAGAGTGTAGATTCGTTTCTGGGAACCTCCCCCTCCTTTCTCTCCCCCTGCCTCTAGCTCTTCTCATTGTCTGAATGAGGTGAGAGGGAGAGAGAAGGAAAGGGTCAGATTTACCTTGCTGTCTTTCTGTGTCCTCTTTCGGAGTTGTTGTAGTTTGGATAATACAGGCTTGGTTGCCTGCTCTATGGCAGGCCCAAAGACACCTCCCTCCTGAGTCACATATGAAGTTTTAGTGGGATAAAGGGTGATGAACTTGAGGAACCTCCCCCTTGTACCATTCTTTGATACAGAACATCCAGTTCCAGCTTGACTTCTTTCTACCCTCCTCAACTCTAATCCCTGGGGTGGGGATTGGGGGACCAACCTGTAGCCTCTCATTCATGGGCCTCTCTGTGGGTTTCAGCAAGATTAGCTCAGGCCCATCTCCCTTTCATAGCACCCCCTGACCCAAAGGATCTGATGTCGGTAGGTGAGAGGACCTTGGTCCTTACCTTTTTTGGAGAAAGAATTCCACAAAAAGACACTATAAAGCAGGCACAGAGTTTACTGGAAGCACAGTGCATGCAAAGAGAACAGCAAAGCAGTTTATTTAGAGCAGAAGCAAAGCAGAAACACGCACCCAGAGAAGAAGGTAGGCATCTCCCTAATGAGCACATCAGAGAGGTCATTAAAATCATGCATTGGAGCAGTTCTTCTGGGTCCTTGTTCTCCTCTGGTCAGTTATCTCTGCTCTTTTCCAATATCCAACCTATCTTAGGGCCCTTCCTGATATGTATGCACATTTTTTTGCAAGATGGTTTCCAGTGTGGGGCCGATGAGAGATCGACAGCACCTATTATGGGGTGGTGCCCCCTCTCTTTTTGACCCCCAAGGAGCTTTCCTGTGCATGTGCTGTTGGAGTGGTCTCCTTGATCTCAGGAGTGACAGATGTGGTCATCTTATCTTTTTACTTTGGCACAGCTCAGCTCCTGCCATTAACTTTGTCCTTGAAGTGTCAGGGGGAAAAACTAGGCTCCAATTTACTCAGCTTGACAAACTCCAGCTGCTCGGGCCAGCGGCCCATCTACCTCTCCCCTCAGATCCTCATACATGTGGTGGAGATACAAGCTTTTCCTCTTTGTTCTCATCCTACTTTCTCTCATCAGTTCTCTCTTCTTACTTAGGAAGTTGCATTCATTAAATCTAAATGTGATTTAGCAGATAGTCAGTAGAGGAATGAGATGACAGTCGCTCCTCTTGCAAGCACTATTAAACTTGATGAACCCTTCACACAAGAACACTAGTTGGAGAAAGGGATGTGAGAGAAGAAAGGGAGGGAAAAGAAGGGGAGAGAAAAGCCCCAGTGCCCTCCTCTAGGTTAGTGGCCAAGAGATCCAATAATTTCTTCCTCCTCATTTCCCCAATCTTCTTACATATAATGCCTGAGTTATGTCTTCTGTAGGTCTATTTCTGCTAATTCTTACTAATGCCTGTATGTATGTAACCACATATGGACTGTTCCTGAATGTGTGTTCTAGTCTAAGTCCTGTGATCTTGTTAACATGCAAAAACAGAATTGGGAAATCCACATGGGGTCTGAAATTCTCTATTAAAAACTTTTTGTTGTGGTAAAATACCCATAATGTAAAATTGCCATCTTAACCATTTTTTAGGGTATGATCAAATGTCATGAAATACATTGATATTTTTGAGTAACCATCATCACATCCATCTCTAGAACTCTTTTTCACCTTACAAAACTGAAACTTCATACTCTTTAAACAGTAACTCCCTGTTCGCATTCCCCGTGGGCCCTAGAAACTAGTGATCTACTTTCTTTCTCTATGAATTTGACTACTCTAGCTGTCCCATATGATTATATAGTATTTGTCCTTTTGTGACTGGCTTGTTTAACTTAGCATCATGTACTCAAGCTTCATCCACATTGTGGCATGTGTCAGGATTTCTTTTTCCAGCTGAAATAAGTATTTGAATTGGTAGACTCAGTAAAGTAGACTATCTTCTCTAAAAGGGTGAGTATTATCCAATCCATTGAGGATCTGAATACAACAAAAGGCAGAGGGCGGAGGCTTCTGTTCCTTTTTTCCTGTCTCATTGTTTGAGTTGTGACAGTTCATGTCGTCTTTTCCTGCCCTTGAACTGGTAATTTACATCATTGGCTCCTATGGTTCTCCCGTCCTTGGATTTACTGAATTATACCATAAGCTTTTATATGTCTCTGGCTTGCAGACAGTAGATCTTGGGACCTCATAACTTCCATAACTACTTGAGCCAGTTCCTCATAATAAATCTCCAGTTGTTGTGTCTCTCTGAAGAACCCTATTAGTTCTTTATTTCTGAAGAACCATAATGCAATATGATTGTTCCTTTTTTCATTTTTTCGAGGAAATGAGATACTGTTTTCCATAGTGGCTGTAACATTTTACATTCCTTCAACAGAACAAGTTTCCTGATTTCTTTAGATCTCTCTCAAGACCTGTTATTTTCCTGGATTGTGTATTTGCAATGGTCATTCTAGTGAGTGTGAGGTGATATTTCACTGTGGCTTTGATGTGAATGTTTAGTGATGGTGACCATCTTTTCATGTGCATGGCCATTCATATATCTTCTTTGGAGAAATGTCTATTCAAGTTCTTAGCCATTTTTTAATTGGGTTATTTGATTTTTATCATTGTTGATGAGTTTTTGTAGTATTTTATATATCTGGATACTAACCCTTATCAGGTATATACATTGGAAATATTTGCTCCCATTCTATAGGTCGCCTTTTCACTCTGTTGATTGTGGGTTTTACACAAAAGTTTTTAGTTTTGATATATTCTGATGTATCTTTTTTTTTTTCTTCTGTTGCCTTTGCTTTTGGTGTCATACCCCAAAAATCATTGCCAGATCCAATGTTATAAAGATTTTCTCTTTCTGAAAATCCACCGAATTTTACAGTGGATTTTTCTATTTCTTAAAGAAATGTCACTGGGATTTTGATAGGAACTGTATTATAGAATGCTTTTAGCTTTTAAAAAATTTTTATAAATTTATTCTTAATTGGAGGATAATTGCTTTACAATATTATATTTGTTTCTGCCATATATCAACATGAATAAGCCAAAGAGTGCTTTTAGCCTAGTAATAAGTGTCTTGTAATCAATGAATGAACACAAGATGTCCTTCCAATTATTAGTGTCATCTTTAATTCCTTTCAGCAACATTTTATAGTTTCCAGTATATAAGTCTTTTTCTTCCTTCATTAAGTTTATTCCTAAGTATTCTTTTTAAAGTTGCTGTAAATGAAATTGTTTACTTAATTTCCTTTTTATTTGTTGATGTATAGAAATGCAATTGACTTTGCCCACATATTTTGTATCCTACAACTTTGTTGAATTCATTTATTAATTCTAAAAGGGTTTTTTTGTAGAATCTTTATGATCATGTTGTCTGCAAACAGGGATAATTTTACTTCTTCTTTCCCAATTTGGATGCCTTTTATTTATTTTTCTTGACTCATTACTCTGGCCAGGCCTTCAGTACTATGTTGAATAGAAGTGATAAAAATAGGTATCATTGTCTTGTTCCTGATCCTACAGAAGAAGCTTTCATTCTTTCATCATTGAGTATGAGGTTAACTCTGGTTATAGGCTACCTTACATGAGGTATTTTTCTTCTGTTTATAATTTGTTGAGTGTTTTTATCATGAAAGGATGTTGAATTTTATTAAATACTTTTTTGCATCAATTGAGATGATTGTGTGACTTTTTTCTCTTCATTTTTTAAAGTGGTAGATTGTGTTGATTTTTTTTTTTGGTATGCTAAATGATCGTTGCATTTAAGGATAAATCTCATTTGGTCACAGTTTATAATCCTTTTAATGTGCTGTTGAATTCTGTTCACTAATACTTTATTGAGGATTTTGCATCATTGTTGATCAAGGATATTGATTTATAGTTTTCTTGCAGTGTCTTTGTCTGGTTTTGTTATATGGTTAATGCTGCCTCACAGAATGTATTTAGAAGTTTTCTATCCACTTCAGTTTATTGGAAGGGTTTGTAGATTACTGGTTGTAATTCTTCTTTAAATATTTGGAAGCCATCTGATCCTGGGCTTTTCTTTATTGTGATACTTTTCATTACTGACTCAATCTCTTCACAGTTATATGTCTATTCATATATCTTTTGTTCAGGATGTAGTCTTGGTTCTAGAAATTTGCCTATTCACCTAGGTTATCCAGTTTTATTTGCATATAGTTGCTCTCTTATAGTTCTTTTTATTTATGTAAAACAAGTAGTAATACCCTCTTTCATTTCTGATTTTAGTTATTTGAGTCTTCTCTTTTTTTCTTAGTCATTCTAGCTAAAGGTTTGCCAATATTATTGATCTTTTTAAAGAATCAACTCTTAATGTCTTGATTTTTTTCTATTTTTTTTCTCTTTATGTGCTCTAACCTTTGTTTCCTTTTTGTTTTTTCTGTTAGCTTTGGATCTTGTTTATTTATATGCTTAATTACTTAAGGTATGAAGTTATGTTGTTGATTTGAAATCTTTCTTTATTTAAAATGTATTTACAACTATGAATTTTATTCTTAGCACTGCTTCCACAAGGTTTGTATGCTGTGTTTCAATTTTCACTTTTCTTACGATATTTTCTAATTTCCTTTGTATTTCTTTTTGACCTACTGGTTGTTTATCAGCGTGTTATTTAATTTCCACATATATGAGTTTTCCGGTTTCCCTTCTGCTCTTGATTTCTTTTTCATTTTATTAATCATTGAAAAGATACTTTGAATAATCTCAATTTTTTAAAAATTTGATTTCTGATCCATCATGTGATCTGTCCTGAAAGAATGCTTCATACATATTTGAGAAGAATATATGCTCTGTTTTGCTTGGATGAACCCATAACAGTATGAAAAGGCAAAAAGACAAGACACTGAAAGATGAACTCCCCAGTTGGGTAGGTATCCAATATGCTACTGGAGATCAGTGGAGAAATAACTCCAGAAAGAATGAAGAGACAGAACCAAAACAAAAACAATACCCAGTTGTGGATGTGACTGGTGATAGAAGCAAGGTCTGATGCTGTAAAGAGCAGTATTGCATAGGAACCTGGAATGTCAGGTCCATGAATCAAGGCAAATTGGAAGTGGTCAAACAGGAGATGGTAAGAGTGAACATCGGTATTTTAGGAATCAGCGAACTAAAATGGACTGGAATAGATGAATTTAACTCAGATGATCATTATATCTACTCCTGTGGGCAAAAATCCCTTAGAAGAAATGGAGTAGCCATCATAGTCAACAAAAGAGTCTGAAATGCAGTACTTGGATACAATTGCAAGAACAATAGAATGATCTCTGTTCATTTCCAAGGCAAATCATTCACTATCACAGTAATCCAAGTCTATCCCCCAACCAGTAATGCTGAAGAAGCTGAAGTTGAACAGTTCTATGAAGACCTACAAGACCTTTTAGAACTAACACCCAAAAAAGATGTCCTTTTCATTATAGGGGACTGGAATGCAAAAGCAGAAAGTCAAGAAACACCTGGAGTAACAGGCAAATTTGGCCTTGGAGTACAGAATGAAGCAGGGCAAAGGCTAACAGAGTTCTGCCAAGAGAACGCACTGGTCATAGCAAACACCCTCTTCCAACAACACAAGAGAAGAATCTACACATGGACATCACCAGATGGCCACCACTGAAATCAGATTGATTATATTCTTTGCAGCCAAAGACAGAGAAGCTCTATACAGTCAGCAAAAATAAGACTGGGAGCTGACTGTGCCTCAGATCATGAACTCCTAATTGCCAAATTTGGACTTAAATTGAAGAAAGTAGGGGAAACCACTAGACCATTCAGGTATGACCTAAATCAAATCCCTTACGATTATACAGTGGAAGTAAAAAATAGATTCAAGGGATTCGATCTGATAGACAGAGTGCCTCAAGAACTATGAATGGAGGTTTGTGACATTGTACAGGGGACAGGGATCAAGACCATCCCCGTGGAAAAGAAATGCAAAAAAGCAAAGTGGCTATCTGAGAAGGCCTTCCAAATAGCTGTGAAAGAAGAGAAGTGAAAAGCAAAGGAGAAAAGGAAAGATATAAGCATCTGAATGCAGAGTTCCAAAGAATAGCAAGGAGAGATAAGAAAGCTTCCTCAGTGATCAGTGCAAAGAAATAGAGGAAAACAATAGAATGGGAAAGACTAGAGATCTCTTCAAGAAAATTAGAGCTACCAAGGGTGGCTCAGATGGTAAAAGTGTCTGCTTGCAATGCAGGAGACCCGGGTGTGATCCCTGGGTCAGGAAAATCCCCTGGAGAAGGAAATGGCAACCCACTCCAGTACTCTTATCTGGAAAATTCCATGGATGGTGGTACCTCGTAGACTCCATGGGGTCTCAAAGAGTCAGACATGATTGAGCGACTTCACTTTAGCGGGAATATTTCATGCAAAGATGGGCACAATAAAGGACAGAAATGGTATGGACCTAACAGAAGCAGAGGATATTAAAAAGAGGTGGCAAGAATACACAGAAAAACTATACAAAAAAGATTGTCATGACCCAGATAATCACAATGGTATGATCCCTCACTTAGATCCAGACATCCTGGAATGCAAAGTCAAGCGGGCCTTAGGAAGCATCACTATGAACAAAGCTAGTGGAAGTAATGGAATTCCAGTTGAGCTATTTCAAATCCTTAAAAGATGAAGTTGTGAAAGTGCTGCACTTAATATGCCAGAAAATTTGAAAAACTCAGCAGTGGCCGCAGGACTGGAAAAGGTCAGTTTTCATTCCAATCCCAAAGAAAGGCAATGCCAAAGAAAGCTCTAACTACCACACAGTTGCACTAGTCTCACAGGCTAGTAAAGTCATGCTCAAATTCTCCATGCCAGGTTTCAACAGGACGTGAACCATGAAATTCCAGATGTTCAAGCTGGATTTCAAAAAGGCAGAGGAACCAGAGATGAAATTGCCAATGTTTGTTGGATCATCAAAAAAGCAAGAGAGTTCCAGAAAAACGTGTATTTCTGCTTTATCGATTATGACAAAGCCTTTGACTGTGGATCACGACAAACTGTGGAAAATTCTGAAAGAGATGGAAATACCAGACCACCTGACCTGCCTCCTGAGAAATCTGTATGCAGGTCAAGAAGCAACAGTTAGAACTGGACATAGAACAACAGACTGGTTCCAAATAGGAAAAGGAATACGTCAAGGCTGTATATTGTCAGCCTGCTTATTTAACTTACATGCAGAGTACATCATGAGAAACGCTGGGATGGATGAAGCACAAGCTGGAATCAAGATTGCCAGGAGAAATATCAATAATCTCAGATATGCAGATGATACCACCCTTATGGCAGAAAGTGAAGAACTAAAGAGCCTCTTGATGAAAGTGAAAGAGGAGAGTGAAAAAGTTGACTTAAAACTCAACATTCAGAACACTAAGATAATGGCACCTGGTCCCATCACTTTGTGACAAATAGATGGGGAAACAGTGACAGACTTTCTTTTTTGGGGGCTCCAAAATCACTGCAGATGGTGACTGCAGCCATGAAATTAAGTCGCTTGCTCCTTGGAAGAAAAGCTATGACTGACCTAGATAGCATATTAAAAAGCAGAGACATTACTTTGCCAACAAAGGTCCATCTAGTCAAAGCTATGGTTTTGCCAGTAGTCATGTATGGATGTGAGAGTTGGACTATAAAGAAAGCTGAGCGCCAAAGAATTGGTGCTTTTGAACTGTGGTGTTGGAGAAGACTCTTGAGCATCCCTTGGACTGCAAGGAGATCCAACCAGTCCATCCTAAAGGAAATCAGTCCTGAATATTCATTGGAAGGACTGATGTTGAAGGTGAAACTCCAATACTTTGGCCACCTGATGGGAAGAACTGACTCATTGGAAAAGCCCCTGATGCTGGGAAAGATTGAAGGTGGGAGGAGAAGGGGATGACAGAGGATGAGATGATTGGATGCCATCACTGACTCAATGGACATAAGTTTGAGTAAACTCTGGGAGTTGGTGATGGACAGGGAAGCCTGATGTGCTGTAGCCATCATAGGGTGGCAAAGAGTCGGACACGATTGGGTGACTGAACTATCTTGGTGAATTAAGTATTCAGTATTATGTCTCTTAAGCCAAATTGGCCTGCAGTGTTGTTCAGGTCATCTATTTACCTATTGATCTTTTGTTCCAGTGTTCTATTATTAAGGTGGTGTATTGAAGTCTCCTACTATTATTGTATTACTGTTATTGTGTTAACATTTTCCCCTTTGATTCTGTCAGTTTGCTTTGTGTTTTTAGGAGCTCTAGAGTTCCATGTATAAATATTTCTAATTGTTATATCTTCTTGAATTAATCTTTTTGTGATTCTATAAATCTTTGTCTCTCATAACAGTTTTTGACAAACTATCTTGTCTGATATTATTATAAGCATTCTTACTCTATTTTGATTACTGTTTGCATGGAATATCTTTTTCTGTTATTTCATTTTCAATCTGCATGTCCTTAGATCTAAATCGCATGTCCTGTAGACAACCCATAGTTGTTCCTTTTAATTTAATTCATTTTGCTAATCTACAGTGGCTCAATGGTAAAGAAACTGCCTGCAATGCAGGAGATGCAGGTTTGAGTCTTGGGTCAGGAAGATTCCCAGAGGAGGAATAGCATCCCACTCCAGTATTCTTGCCTGGGAATCCCATGGGCAGAGGAGTCTAGCGGGCCACAGTCCTAAGGGTCACAAAGAGCTGGACATGACTGAGCAACTGAGCATGCACACATGTACTGCTTACATTTAAAATAATTACTGAATTATTTGAAAGGCTTACTATTACCATTTCTTTGTTTTGTGTTTGTCCTATAGGTTTTTTGTTCCTATTTCCTTCTATACTCTCATGTGTTTTGAGAGTATAAATTTTTATACTCAGTTTATATTACATTATATTATACTACTAAATTTTTATCACAGTATAGTTCACTTACAGTGCTGTGTTAGTTTCAGATGTACAGAAAAGTGAATCAGTTACACATATATCAAGCTAAGTGAAGCAAATCAGACAAAGTGTTTTGTTGATTTTTGTAGTGATGGATCTTGATACACTTCTCATTTCCTTTCTGTGTACATACTATAGTTTTTTTGTGTGTGATTATAATAAGGATGACATATAACATCGTAAAGTGATAATAATATATTTTAATCTGATAACAGCTTACGTTCAGTTGCTTACAAAAACTTTCTTCCTTTGTTGGTCAATTATATATCAATAAAGCTGGAGGGGAAAAACCTACTGTTCTACAGCTACCCTCACCCGTGATGCTGTTGATCACGAATTACACTTTTACATGTTATTACCCAACATAGACATAAAATTTTTATTTTTTATCTTTTGAATTCTGTTTTAAACTATTGGTTTTATCTTTGTTCATATAGTAAACTTTACTGGAGAACTTTATATTTTCATTATGTCTTCAAGGTATTGTCTAGTATCCTTTCATTTCAAGGTGAAAAACTCCCTTTAGTACTTCCTGTAGTACAGGCCTAGTGATAATGAATCCCTAGCTTTGGTTTATTTCAGAATGTCATAATTTCTCCTGGACTTTTGGAGGATATTTTTACTGTGTATAAGAGTCTAAGTAGACTGTTTTCTGTCTTTTTTTGCACTTTAAATTTATCATCCTAATGCCTTCTAGCCTGCAAGGTTTCTGTCAAGTAATCTGCTCAGGCTCTTACAGACCTCTTATATGTGATGAGTCACTTCTCTCTTGTTGTATCTTGTTCAAGATATTTTTCTTTATTGTTGATTTTCAACATATTGTAATAGGGTGTTGTTTTTTTTTTTCCTACTTAGAGGTCTTTTATCTTCTATTTGTATCTCTATGTATTTCCTCAAGTTTGAAGATTTTCAGGTATTACTTTTTCAAATTAAATCTTTGTCCCATTCTTTCTTTTATTCTACTAGACTCCTATAGTGTGCATATTGATCTGTTTGATTGTATCCCATAAGCTCCTTAGGCTCTGTTTATTTTCCTAACTTTTTTTTCCTCCTCAGAATTGATCATTTCAAATGATGTGTCTTAAAACTTGATGATTCTTTCTTTTGCATGTTTGGGTAAATAGTTATACCTTTCTGGTATATTTTTCAATTCACTTATTATATTTTTCGGGCTGGAGTTGTTTTGTTTCTCTTTAATTATTTTTCTATCTTTGTTAATATTCTTATTTTATTATCATTTTCTGATTTCATCTAGTCCCTGGTTCATGTTCTTCTTTAGCTTTTTAAGCATATTTAATATAATTAAAGGGTTTTGCAGTTATTCAATGTTTTCTCCTTTTCCTCCGTTTTATAGATATGAAATTGACATAAAGTGCTGTTTAATGTATACAGCATACATAATGGTTTGACTTACATATATTACATAGGTTTAGTTATTAACCATCCTCTCACAGATACAAAAAGAAAATAAGAAAAAAGTGGTTTTTTGCTTGTAATCAGAACCCTTAGAATAGACTCTCTTAATGAATTTCATATATACTATACAGTGTTAGCAATGATAGTAAATTATGTCCCTGGAACTGATTTATCTTATAACTGGATGTTTGTACCTTTTGACTACCTTCCTCCAATTTCTTCTCCCCCAGTACTCTGCCTCTGGTAACCATAAACCTGATCTCTTTTCTGTGATTTTGGTGGGGTTTTCATTTGTCTTTTAAATGCTTCATAAAGTAAGATATACAATATTTGTTTTCCTTTTCTGACTAATTACACTAAGCACCATGCCTTCAAGGTACATTCATGTTGCCAGAAAGACAGTAATTTCTTCTTTTTATTGCTGAATAATATCCAGTGTGAATATATAGCCTAATTTCTTTATGCATTCACCTATCAATTGACACTTAGACTGTTTCTGTGTCTTGGCTATTGTAAATGATGCTGCTATGAAAATGGAGTGCAGATATCTCTTTACTATAGTATTTTTATTTTCTTTACATATATTCCCAGAGTTGAAATTGCCGAATCACGTGGTAATTTAAAAAAATTTTTTGAGGAACCCCCATTCTGTTTCCCATGGTGGCTGCACCATCCCACCAACAGTACATGGGGCCCCCTTGTCTTCACATCTTGACAGCGTTTGTTATCTTTTGTCTTGCTGGTGATGGTCAGTCGAACAGGCAGGAGGTGATTTTGTGGTTTTGATGGGCATTTTCCTTCTTTTGTACCTGTTGGCCTTCCATTTATTTTCTTTGGGAAAGTGTCTATTTAGGTCTTTTTCCCATTTTTAAATTGAATCATTTGTGAAGTGATTGTTTTGGGAGGGGGATATTTGTTTGTTTGCTGTTGAGTTGTATAAGTTCATTCTATAATTCAGATATTATTTAAGGGCTTCCCTGATAGCTCAGTTGGTAAAGAATCTGCTTGCCACGCAGGAGACCCCAGTTTGATTCCTGGGTCAGGAAGATCCACTGGAAAAAGGATAGGCTACCCACTCCAGTATTCTTGGGCTTCCCTTGTGGCTCAGCTGATAAAGAATCTGCCTGCAATGTGGGAGACCTGGGTTTGATCCCTGGATTGAGAAGTTCTCCTGGAGAAGGGAAAGGCTACCCACTCCAGTATTCTGGCCTGGAGAATTCCGTGGACTGTATGAGGTCGCAAAGAGTCGGAAATGACTGAACAGCTTTCACTTCACATCTTGTATTTAAGTCTTTAATCCATTTCAAGTTATTAATAATTTGGTAAAGTGGTGTAAGATAGGCATCCAGGTTCATCCTTTTAAGTGTGAATATCCTAATTTCCCCAGCACCATTTACTGAAGAGATTGTCTTTTCTCCATAGAGTACTCTTGTTGTCAAACCTTATTTGACTGTATATGCATGGGTTTAGTTCTGGACACTTGATTCTATTCCACTGGTCTGTGTGTCTTTTTTTTTTTTATGTCCATATCATATTGTTTGGTTAATAAAGCATTATAATATAGCTTGAAATCAGGACATAAGATGCCTACCACATTTTTCTTTTTAAGGCTTGCTTTGGCTATTTGGGGGTCTTTTGTGATTCCATGCAGAGTACATCAGGAGAAATGCTGGGCTGGGGGAAGCACAAACTGGAATCAAGATTGCCAGGAGAAATATCAATAACCTCAGACATGCAGATGACACCACCCTTATGGCAGAAAGTGAAGAGGAACTAAAGAGCCTCTTGATGAAAGTGAAAGTGGAGAGTGAAAAAGTTGGCGTAAAGCTCAACATTCAGAAAACAAAGATCATGGCATCTGGTCCCATCACTTCATGGCAAATAGATGGGGAAACAGTGGAAACAGTGTCAGACTTTATTTTTCTGGGCTCCAAAATCACTGCAGATGGTGACTGCAGCCATGAAATTAAAATACGCTTACTCCTTGGAAGGAAAGTTATGACCAACCTAGATAGCATACTCAAAAGCAGAGACATTACTTTGTCAACAAAGGTCTGTCTAGTCAAGGCTATGTTTTTTCCAGTAGTCATGTATGGATGTGAGAGTTGGACTATAAAGAAAGCTGAGTGCCAAAGAACTGATGCTTTTGAACTGTGGTGTTGGAGAAGACTCTTGAGAGTCCCTTGGACTGCAAGGAGATCCAACCAGTCCATTCTGAAGAAGATCAGCCCTAGGATTTCTTTGGAAGGAATGATGCTAAAGCTGAAACTCCAGTACTTTGGCCACCTCATGCGAAGAGTTGACTCATTTGAAAAGATCCTGATTCTGAGAAAGATTGAGGGCAGGAAGAGAAGGGGATGACAGAGGATGAGATGGTTGGATGGCATCACCAACTCAATGGACATAGGTTTGGGTAGACTCTGGGAGTTGGTGATGGACAGGGAGGCCTGGCGTGCTGCAGTTCATGGGGTTGCAAAGAGTTGGACATGACTGAGCGACTGAATTGACTGACTGACTGTGATTCCATATAAATTTTAGGAGTGTTTTTTCTACTTCCGTAAAAATTGCCATGGGATCTTGATAGAGATTGCATTGGCTTTTGGTAATACTGACATTTTAACAATATTGATTCTTCCAATCTACGAGTGTGGAATAACTTTCCATTTATTTGTGTCTTCTTCAATTTTTTCATCAATATCTTACAGTTTTCCACATAGATATCTTTGTCCTCCTTGGTTAAATTTATTCCTAAGTATATTATTGTCTTTGATGCAATTGTAAATGGGATCAACTTCCTTTGTAAAAATTTATTTTACTGAAGTATAGTTGATTTACAATGCTAATTTCTGATGTACAGCAAAATGATCTAGTTATACATAAAATAGTTTGCATCTTCTATTTCCAAATTCCCAGTCTATCCCTCCCCGTCCACCTCCTGCTTGGCAACCACAAGTCTGTTCTCTATGCCTGTGAATCTGTTTCTGTTTCATTAATGGGATCAATTTCTTTATTTCTACTCAGATAATTAGTTTCTAGTGTATAGAAACACTACTGATTTTTTATGTTAATATTGTGTCCTGAAACTTTACAGAATTTTTTGGTTAGCTCTTACAGTTTTTGATCAAAGCTTGAGGATTTTGTGTGTAAAATGACTTCATCTGGAAATAGAGCAAGATTTAATTCCTGCATTCTAATTCTGATACCTTTTGTGTTTTTTTCATTGCCTAATTCCTCAGGCTAGAACTTTCATACTGTGTTAAATAGGAGTGGTGAGAGTTGAGCCTTTGTCTTATCTTGATCTTAGAGGAAAAGCTTTCAACCTTTCATCACTGAATATGATACTAGCTGTAAACTTGTCATACATGGCCTTTATTATGTTGAGATACATTCCTTCTATACCTAATTTGTTAAGTTTTTTTTTTGTCAGGAATGGGTATTGGGTTTTTCAAATGCTTTTTCTGTGTCTATAGATATGATTGTATGATTTTTTTCCTATTTATGTGATACATCACATTTATTAATTTGCATATATTTAACCATCCTATGTCCTGGGAAAAAATCCCACTTGATCATAATGAATAATCCTTTCAATGTGCTGCTGAATTCAGTTTACTAGTATTATATTGAGAATTTTTGGATCTATATTTATCAGAAATTTTGGCCTGTAGTTTTCCTTTCTTGTAATGTCCTTTTCTGGTTTTGTTATTAGGGTAATGCTGTTATTTATGAGGGTTCCTCTTCAATTTTTTGGAAGATTTTTGAAGGATTGGCAGTCTTCTCTAAATATTTGGTGAAATTCACCAGTAAAGCCACTAGTCCTGGGTATTACTTTGTTGGGAGATTTTTGATTACAGATTCCGTTTCCTTCTAGTAATTAGTCTGTTCTATCAGTCTTGGTAGTTTGTATGTTTCTAAGGGGTTTTCCCTTTCTTTTCAGTTGCCCAGTTTGTTGGCATGTATTTATTCATAATAACCTCTTAGGATACTTTGTATTTCTGTTATGTTAGCCGGTAAACTCTTTTTCATTTGTAATTTTGTTGATTTGAGTTCTTTCTTTTCCCCATTGGTTCTAGCTAATGTAATGGTGGGTTAGTCACTAAGTCATGTCCAATTTTGCTTATATTTTCAGAAAACCAGTTCTTAATTTGGTTATTAATCTTTTGTATTGTTTTCTAATTTATTCTGCTCTAATCTTTATTATTTCCTTCAGCTAATTTTGATCTCGGTTTGTTCTTCTTATTCTCATTCCTTGAAGTGTAAAGTTGTAGGAATTTTTCCCCTTTTTTAAAATTATAGTTGATTTACATTGCTGTGTTCATTTTTGGTGTACAGCAAAGTGATTTTATATACATATACATATACACACACATATATATAACAGAGTAACATATATAATCTGAAAGAATATATATATAATTAATGTGAATTAATATTTTATATATCTTATAGCCTATTGTATATATTCACTTTCAGATTCTTTCCCATTAAAAGTTATTACAGAATGCTGAATATAGTTTCCTGTACTATACAGTAGGTTCTTGTTAATCTATTTTATATATAGTGATATGCATATGTTAATCTCAAATTCCTAATTTATCCCTTCCCTCCTTTCCTCTTTGATAACCATAGTTTTTCCTATGTCTGTGAGTCTGTTTCTTTTTTGTAAGTAAGTTCATTTGTATCCTTTTTTTACATTCTGCATATAATTGATATCATATATTTGCCCTGCATTTTTAAAAATAGTGCTGTAGTTAATTTACAATGCCATGTTAGTTTTGAGTGTACAGCAAAAGGGTTCAGTTATGCACACACACAAATATATATTTATTCAGATTCCTCTCCATTATAGGTTATTATAAGATTTTGAGTGTAGTTGCATGTGCCATACAGTAGGTCCTTGTTTCGTATATAATAGTGTGTATATGTTGCTCTCAAACTCCTAATTTATCCACCCCCGCCCCACCCCGCCTCTCCCCTTTGGTATTTGGTAGCTATAAGTTTCTTTTCTATGTCTGCAAGTATTTCTATTTTGTAAATAAGTTCGTGTGTACCATTTCTTAAGATTACACAGATAAGTAATATCATGATATTTCTGTTTCTTAATGTACACTTGTGTTATTATGAACTTTCCTCTTAGAACTGCTTTTGCTGTATCCCATAAGTTTGCTGTACTTCCATTTTGGTTTGTCTCAAGAAACTTCAGTTTCTTTAATATCTTCTTTGATCATTTTTGGTTGTTCTCAGTTTTTTTCATGTTAGTGATTTCTAGTTTCATATCATTATGGTCAAAGAAGACGCATGTTTGCTATCCTCTTGAGTTTTCTAAGATTTGTTTTGTGGTCCAACATTTCATCAGTCCTAGAGAGTGTTCTGTTGTGCTTAAGAATGTGTATTTTGCTGGTTGTCAGATCCAGTGGTCTATATATATTAGGTTCATTTGGTCTGCTATGGTTGCTTAGTCGCTAAGTCGTGTCTGATTCTTTTGCAACCACATGGACTGTCAGGAACCCTGCCAGCCTCCTCTGTCCATGAGATTTCCAGGCAAGAATGCTGGAATGGGCTGCCACTTCCTTCTCCGGGGGATCTTCCCAACCCAGGGATCAAACTCATGTCTCCTGCATTGGCAGGTGGATTCTTTACTACGGAGCTCACCAGGGAAGCTCATTTGGTCTTGAGTGTTGTTCAAATCCCCTGTGTCTTCATTGATTCTATCTGGATGATATATCCATTGTTGAGAATGGGGTATTGAAGTTTCCAGATACTGTATTGCTGTTTATTTTTCCTTTTAGCTCTGTTAGTTTTTGCTTTATATATTTAGATGCTCAATATAGTTGATCACCTAAATATAATTGTTTTAAAATTTTGTCTGGCAAATCTGAAACCTATGTTTTTGTAAGGATGGCTACTGGATATTTGTTTTGTTACTTTGAATGGACCATGTTTCCTTCCTTCTTTGTGTGACTTGAGATCTTTTTGTTGAATATTAAACACAGAAAGAATGAGGAACCTCTCCAAGTCTTTGCAGACTGGCTCTGAGTGGAGAAAGAATTTCACCAATTCACCCAGCCTGAAGGTTTAATTCTTTTTCGACCTTTTCTGGACTTATGTCTTCCCTGAGCCTGTGCACGTGTTTTCCCGTAACTCCCCAGGGTGCAGGCTTGTTTTTAAATCTGTTAATTTCCCTGAGTGTTACCTGTGCTTTTTCTCAGGTCTTAGAGGCTTTGTTGTATCCTCCAGCCCATTGTGTCTTACCCATAGGTCTGCACCCCTTGTGGTTTTTAATGTGTCATTTTGCCTGCCGTTGCTTTCAGTGGCCTCCAACCTGATAACCAAATATGCCACTATTCCTGTCTGAGATTCAAGAGAAACAGACATTGGTCCCTCAGGGGTTTTCAGACGAGTCAAAATGTTGCAGGCAACTTCCACTCTTTTCCTTCTGTCCTGAGCAAAGACCCAGGGATTTGGCTGCTTTCTCCTGACTGCCTTACTCTGCACTACTCCACATGAGGGATGGGGGTGGGGGGACAAGTAAGCAATTTGTACCCACATTTGTACCAACAATTTCCCATCATTCTGCGGGTGACTTTTTAAAACTTCATTTTTCGTTTAGCTGCTGCATAACTTTGGTTTCCAGAGCTCCCCAAAAGGTATTCCTGTCAGTCTGTTGTTGACTTGATGTTTCCATGGAGGAATGAGGGCCTGGAGCTTCCTGGGCCACCATCTTGCTTGTGTCACTATAACAAAATGAATATAGGTACTGTTATTTTCTAGACATCTTATAATTTGTATTGATTTTGATTTTTCTCTTTGATGCAAATGTTAAGAGAGTGCTTAAGTACTTTTTATAAGCTAGTTTTCTTACTAATTTTTAGTTTTAGCAAGACAGTGCTTTCTGCATTTTTAGGATGTAAAATATTCTATGGCCTAATATACACTCAGTTGTTTTGGCTTATTTACTGTTTGCTGGGTATAAAATGCATACATAAAATTATATCTACCTTATTAATAATGTTTAGGTTTTCTACATCCTTATTTTTTTCACCCCTTAATGTAGTAAAGGAAGGAAGCTTCAAGCACAGAGAAGCAAAGTTAACAACACAGAGAGAATCCTAATGATATTAATCTCAAGGCTGTTCCCATTTCACTACTATCACATTGTTTTGGTGATTATATCCTCTTTAGTGTCCAGGTAATTTCAAGGTGGATTTTTCTGTCACTTACAGAAATAGAATTATGACAGCATCCTTTGTCACTAATATTTTCTCTGGCATTAGTAGTTGTCGATCTGTGTTTTTCTTTCATATCAGTTCCTTCAACTGTTTGTTATTTCCTTTTGAATTATATTTAATTTTGAAAACCATCTGAAATTCCTTGTTAAGGGCAGCAAATGTAAACCTATACATAATGTCAAATACATTTAAATAGAGTACTTTTCCACCCCTGCAGCTCTCATGGTGTTTGTTCTGTGGCCTAGAGATTACTTGGCTACTGTATTTTGTTTCAAAAAGTAAGGATGACTCTGATACATTAAATAAAGGTTTACCTTGAAAATGGTTAAAATAAGCACTTTTCAAAGAGGTGAATGCTAGGCTTCAATTATCTGGAAAATCCACTTACACAAAAAAGTACAGTTGATTCTTGAACATTACAGGAATTAGAGGCACGGCCATCCTCACAATGGAACTTCACAGTCAACACTCTGTATACAGTATTCTGTATCTATGGAATCAGCCAGCTGATGACTGTGAGGTACTATAGTACGTATTTATTGAAAAAAATCCAAATATAAGTGGATCCATATAGTTTAAATCCATGTTATTAAAAGTCAGCTGTCTATGCCTTAATATGGAAAACAGATGCATTATCACTATCAGTTCAGTTCAGTTCAGTCACTCAGTCGTGTCCGACTCTTTGCGACCCCATGAATCACAGCACGCCAGGCCTCCCTGTCCATCACCAACTCCCGGAGTTCACTCAGACTCATGTCCATCGAGTCAGTGATGCCATCCAGCCATCTCATCCTCTGTCGTCCCCTTCTCCTCTTGCCCCCAATGCCTCCCAGCATCAGAGTCTTTTCCAATGAGTCAACTCTTCCCATGAGGTGGCCAAAGTCCTGGAGTTTCAGCTTTAGCATCATTCCCTCCAAAGAAATCCCAGGGCTGATCTCCTTCAGAATGGACTGGTTGGATCTCCTTGCAGTCCAAGGGATTCTCAAGAGTCTTCTCCAACACCACAGTTCAAAAGCATCAATTCTTCAGCGCTCAGCCTTCTTCACAGTCCAACTCTCACATACATATATGACCACAGGAAAAACTATGGCCTTGACTAGATGAACCTTTGTTGCAAAGTAATGTCTCTGCTTTTGAATATGCTATCTAGGTTGGTCATAATTCCTTCCAAGGAGTAAGGGTCTTTTAATTTCATGGCTGCAGTCACCATCTGCAGTGATTTTGGAGCCCAGAAAAATAAAGTCTGATACTGTTTCCACTGTTTCCCCATCTATTTCCCATGAAGTGATGGGACCAGATGTCATGATCCTCATTTTCTGAATGTTGAGCTTTAAGCCAACTTTTTCACTCTCCACTTTCACTTTCATCAAGAGGCTTTTGAGTTCCTCTTCACTTTCTGCCAGAAGGGTGGTGTCATCTGCATATCTGAGGTTATTGATATTTCTCCCAGCAATCTTGATTCCAGCTTGTGCTTCTTCCAGCCCAGCGTTTCTCATGATGTACTCTGCATATAAGTTAAATAAGGGGGGTGACAATATACAGCCTTGACGAACTCCTTTTCCTATTTGGAACCAGTCTGTTGTTCCATGTCCAGTTCTAACTGTTGCTTCCTGACCTGCATATAGATTTCTCAAGAGGCAGATCAGGTGGTCTGGTATTCCCATCTCTTTCAGAATTTTCCACAGTTTATTGTGATGCACACAGTCAAAGGCTTTGGCATAGTCAATAAAGCAGAAATAGATGTTTTTCTGGAACTCTCTTGCTTTTTCCATGATCCAGCGGATGTTGGCAATTTGATCTCTGGTTCCTCTGCCTTTTCTAAAACCAGCTTGAACATCAGGAAGTTCACGGTTCACATGTTGCTGAAGCCTGGCTTGGAGAATTTTCAGCATTACTTTACTAGCGTGTGAGATGAGTGCAATTGTGCGGTAGTTTGAGCATTCTCTGGCATTGCCTTTCTTTGGGATTGGAATGAAAACTGACCTTTTCCAGTCCTGTGGCCACTGCTGAGTTTTCCAAATTTGCTGGCATATTGAGTGCAGCACTTTCACTGCATCATCCTTCAGAATTTGAAGGAGCTCAACTGGAATTCCAATGCCTCCACTAGCTTTGTTTGAGGTGATGCTTTCTAAGGCCCACTTGACTTCACATTCCAGGATGTCTGGCTCTAGGTCAGTGATCACACCATCATGATTATCTGTGTTGTGAAGGTCTCTTTTGTACAGTTCTTCTGTGTATTCTTGGCACCTCTTCTTAATATCTTCTGCTTCTGTTAGGTCCATACCATTTCTGTCCTTTATCGAGCCCATCTTTGCATGAAATGTTCCCTTGGTATCTCTAATTTTCTTGAAGAGATCTCTAGTCTTTCCCATTCTGTTGTTTTCCTCTATTTCTTTGCATTGATCACTGAAGAAGGCTTTCTTATCTCTTCTTGCTATTCTTTGGAACTCTGCATTCAGATGCTTGTATCTTTCCTTTGCTCCTTTGCTTTTCACTTCTCTTCTTTTCACAGCTATTTGTAAGGCCTCCCCAGACAACCATTTTCCTTTTTTGCATTTCTTTTCCACGGGGATGGTCTTGATCCCTGTCTCCTGTACAATGTCACGAACCTCATTCCATAGTTTATCAGGCACTCTATCAGATCTAGGCCCTTAAATCTATTTCTCACTTCCACTGAATAATCATAAGGGATTTGATTTAGGTCATACCTGAATGGTCTAGTGGTTTTCCCTACTTTCTTCAATTTAAGTCTGAATTTGGCAATAAGGAGTTCATGGTCTAAGCCACAGTCAGCTTCTGGTCTTGTTTTTGCTGACTGTGTAGAGCTTCTCCATCTTTGGCTGCAAAGAATATCATCAATCTGATTTCGGTGTTGACCATCTCGTGATGTCCATGTGTAGAGTCTTCTCTTGTGTTGTTGGAAGAGGGTGTTTGTTATGACCAGTACACTTTCTTGGCAAAACTCTATTAGTCTTTGCCCTGCTTCATTCCGTATTCCAAGGCCAAATTTGTCTGTTTCTCCAAGTGTTTCTTGACTTTCTACTTTTGCAATCCAGTCCCCTATAATGAAAAGGACATCCTTTTGGGGTATTGGTTCTAAAAGGTCTTGTAGGTCTTCATAGAACCGTTCAACGTCAGCTTCTTCAGTGTTACTGGTTGGGGCATAGACTTGGATTACTGTGATATTGAATGGTTGCCTTGGAGATGAACAGAGATCATTCTGTCGTTTTTGAGATTGCATCCAAGTACTGCATTTTGGACTCTTTTGTTGACCATGATGGCTACTCCATTTCTTCTGAGGGATTCCTGCCCGCAGTAGTAGATATAATGGTCATCTGAGTTAAACTCACCCATTCCAGTCCATTTTAGTTCGCTGATTCCTAGAATGTCGACATTCACTCTTACCGTCTCTTGTTTGACCACTACCAGTTTGCCTTGATTCATGGACCTGACATTCCAGGTTCCTATGCAATATTGCTCTTTACAGCATTGGACCTTGCTTCTATCACCAGTCACATCCACAGCTGGGTATTCTTTTTGCTTTGGCTCCATCCCTTCATTCTTTCTGGAGTTATTTCTCCACTGATCTCCAGTAGCATACTGGGCACCTGTTGGCCTGGGGAGTTCCTCTTTCAGTATCCTATCATTTTGCCTTTTCATACTGTTCATGGGGTTCTCAAGGCAAGAATACTGAAGTGGTTTGCCATTCCCTTCTCCAGTGGACCACATTCTGTCAGATCTCTCCGCCATGACCCACCCATCTTGGGTTGCCCCACGGGCATGGCTTAGTTTCATTGAGTTAGACAAGGCTGTGGTCCTAGTGTGATTAGATTGACTAGTTTTCTGTGAGTATGGTTTCAGTGTGTCTGCCCTCTGATGCCCTCTTGCAACACCTACCGTCTTACTTCGGTTTTTCTTACCTTGGGCGTGGGGTATCTCTCTTCACGGCTACTCCAGCAAAGCACAGCTGCTGCTCCTTACCTTGGATGAGGGGTACCTCCTCACCACCTCCCTTCCTGACCTTCAACGTGGGATAGCTCCTCTAGGCCCTCCTGTGTCCGCACAGGCACGGCTCCTTGGACTTGGGGTTGCTCCTCCTGGCCGCTGCCCCTGGCCTCGGGCGTGGGGGCATGGGGTAGCTCCTCCCAGCCACCGTTCCTGGCCTGGGGTGGGGTTGCTCCTCCCTGCCACCGCCCCTGATCTCGGACGCAGGGTAGCTCCTCTTGTCACCACCCCTGACCTCGGACGCGGGGTAGCTCCTCTCGTCCGTTCCTGCACTGTCGCAGCCTGACACTCTCGGCCGCTGCCCCTGACCTCGGCCGCGGGGTAACTCCTCTCGTCACCACCCCTGACCTCAGACGCGGGGTAGCTCCTCTCGTCCATTCCTGCACTGTCGCAGCCTGGCGCTCTCGGCTGCTGCCCCTGACCTCAAACGTGGGGTAACTCCTCTTGGCCGCCGCCCTTCGGGCATGGGGTCCTCCCAGCTTCTGCCCCTGACCTCAGACATGGGTTAGCTCCTCTCGGCCGCACTTAGTGCGCCAGTCATTGCAGCATTATCACTATAGTAATTAGTATATTAAAAACTGAGTACAATTGAAAAAATAATGCCTTGGCAGCTATTTTAACATTGCTGTTTTAAAGAATTACCAACTTTATTAAGGCAGAATTGACAAATAGTAAATGTTGAAAGTATACAATTTTAAGTGTTTTTACATATATATAAACTTGTGAAATCATCACCTTCATCAAAACAATATATCCATCCATCATAGAAGTTTCTTTGTATCACTTTATAATTCCTACACACTGTTCCTTTCCTTGCTGCTGCTGCTAAGTCGCTTCAGTCGTGTCCGACTCTCTGCAACCCCATAGACGGAGCCCACCAGGCTTCTGCGTCCCTGGGATTCTCCAGGCAAGAACACTGGAGTGGGTTGCCATTTCCTTCTCCAATGCATGAAAGTGAAAAGTGAAAGTGAAGTTGCTCAGTCGTGTCCGACTCTTCGCAACCCCATGGACTGCAGCCTACCAGGCTCCTCCGTCCATGGGATTTTCTAGGCAAAAGTACTGGAGTAGGGTGCCATTGCCTTCTCCGTTCCTTTCCTTACCCACACCCTAATACAAATCAACTGTTAATTTTGGTTCAGTTCAGTTCAGTCACTCAGTTGTGTCTGACTCTTTGTGACCCCTGGCGTGAATTGCAACACGCCAGGCCTCCCTGTCCATCACCAACTCCCGGAGTTGACCCAAACCCATGTCCATCGAGTCGGTGATGCCATCCAGCCATCTCATCCTCTGTCGTCCCCTTCTCCTCCTGCCCCCAATCCCTCCCAGCATCAGAGTCCTTTCCAGTGAGTCAACTCTTCGCATGAGGTGGCCAAAGTGTTGGAGTTTCAGCTTTAGCATCAGTCCTTCCAATGAACACCCAGGACTGATCTTTAGAATGGACTGGTTGGATCTCTTTGCAGTCCAAGGGACTCTCAAGAGTCTTCTCCAACACCACAGTTCAAAAGCATCAATTCTTCAGCTCTCAGCTTTCTTCACAGTCCAACTCTCACATCCATACATGACCACAGGAAAAACCATGGCCTTGACTAGATGAATCTTTGTTGGCAAAGTAATGTCTCTGCTTTTGAATATGCTATCTAGGTTGGTCATAACTTTCCTTCCAAGGAGTAAGGGTCTTTTAATTTCATGGCTGCAGTCACCATCTGCAGTGATTTTGGAACCCAGAAAAATAAAGTCTGACACTGTTTGCATGGTTTCCCCATCTATTTCCCATGAAGTGATGGGACCAGATGCCATGATCTTCGTTTTCTGAATGTTGAGCTTTAAGCCAACTTTTTCAGTCTCTTCTTTCACTTTCATCAAGTTTTTAGTTCCTCTTCATTTTCTGCAAGAAGGGTGGTGTCATCTGCATATCTGAGGTTATTGAGATTTCTCCCAGCAATCTTGATTCCAGCTTGTGCTTCTTCCAGCCCAGCATTTCTCATGATGTACTCTGCATATAAGTTAAATGAGCAGGGTGACAATATACAGCCTTGACGTACTCCTTTTCCTATTTGGAACCAGTCTGTTGTTCCATGTCCAGTTCTAACTGTTGCTTCCTGACCTGCATATACGTTTCTCAAGAGGCATACAGGTGGTCTGGTATTTCCATCTCTTTCAGAATTTTCCACAGTTTATTGTGATCCACACAGTCAGAGGCTTTAGCACAGTCAATAAAGCAGAAATAGATGTTTTCCCAGAATTCTTTTGCTTTTTCCATGATCCAGCGGATGTTGGCAATTTGATCTCTGGTTCCTCTGCCTTTTCTAAAACCAGCCTGAACATCTGGAAGTTCACAGTTCACGTATTGCTGAAGCCTGGCTTGGAGAGTCTTGAGCATTACTTTACTAGCGTGTGAGATGAGTGCAATTGTGCGGTAGTTTAAGCATTCTCTGGCATTGCCTTTCTTTGGGATTGGAAGGAAAACTGACCTTTTCCAGTCCTGTGGCCACTGCTGAGTTTTCGTAATTTGCTGGCATATTGAGTGCAGCACTTTCACAGCATCATCTTTCAGGATTTGCAATAGCTCAACTGGAATTCTATCACCTCCACTAGCTTTGTTCATAGTGATGCTTTCTAAGGCCCACTTAACTTCACATTCCAGGATGTCTGGTTCTAGGTCAGTGATCACACCATCGTGATTATCTGGGTCGTGAAGATCTTTTTTGTACAGTTCTTCTGTGTATTCTTGCCATCTCTTCTTAATATCTTCTGCTTCTGTTAGGTCCATACTATTTCTGTCCTTTTTCGAGCACAGTTTTGCATGAAATGTTCCTTTGGTATCTCTGATTTTCTTGAGGAGATCTCTAGTCCTTCCCATTCTGTTGTTCTCCTCTATTTCTTTGCATTGATCGCTGAAGAAGGCTTTCTTATCTCTTCTTGCTATTCTTTGGAACTCTGCATTCAGATGTTTATATCTTTCCTTTTCTCCTTTGCTTTAACAGAAGTTTATGTCTAAGTTTGTGAGTTTGTTTTTGTTTGCTAAATAGGTTCATTTGTATAATTTTTTAGAAACTTCTTATAAGTGATATAATATGTTTGTCGTTCTCTGAATTACTTTGCTTAGTTTCAGAATCTCTAGGTTCGTTGCTGCAAATGGCATTATTTTGTTCTTTTTTATGGCTGAGTGGTGTTCCATTGTATGTATATACCACATCTTTATTCATTCTTGTGTTGATGGACTTTAGGTTGCTTTAGTGTCATTGCTATTGTAAATCGTGCTGCAGTGAACATTGGGGTGCATGTATCTTTTTGAAGTACATTTTTTTCTGGATATATGGCCAAGACTGGGATTGCTATAGCTCTATTTTTAGTTTTTAAAGAAATCTCCATACTGTTCTCCATAGTGGCTGCACCAATTTACATTCCCATCAACACTGTAGGTGGGTTCCCTTTTCTCCATACCATCTCCATAATTTATTGTTTGTAGATGTTGGCTGTACTGACTGGTGTGAGGTGATACCTCACTGTAGTTCTGGTTTGCATTTCTCTAATAATTAGCAATATTGAGCTAATTATTATGTGCTTTTTGGCTATCTGTGTGTTTTCTTTGGAGAAGTACCCATATAGATTTTCTGACCCCCTTTTTTTATTGTTTTTTTTTTTTTTGTTCTTTTATATAGAACTGCATGAACTATTTGTATATTTTAGACATTAATCCGTTTTAGGTCACATAATTTGCCAATATTTTTTCTCATTCTGTAAATTGTCTCTTTGTTTATAGTTTTGTTTGCTGTGCAAAAGCTTTAAAGTTTTGTTAAGTCTCATTTGTTTGTTTTTATTTTCATTTCTCTAGGAGGTAGATCCAAAAAGATACTGCTGAGATGTAATTTTTTTTTTACTTTTTTTAAAAATTAAATTTATTTATTTTAATTGGAGGTTAATTACTTTACAATATTGTATTGGTTTTGCCATAAATCAACATGAATCTGCCACGGGTATACACATGCTTCCCATCCTGAACCCCCCCTCCCACGTCCCTCCCCGTACCATCCCTCTGGGTCATCCCAGTGCACCAGCCCAAGCATCCCATATCCTTCATCGAACCTGTCTGGCGATTCATTTCTTATATGATATTATACATGTTTCAATGCCATTCTCCCAAATCATCCCACCCTCTCCCTGTCCCACAGAGTCCAAAAGACTGTTCTATACATCTGTGTCTCTTTTGCTATCTCGCATACAGGGTTATTGTTACCATCTTTCTAAATTCCATATATATGTGTTAGTGTACTCTATTGGTTCCAAATAAGAAAAGGAGTATGTCAAGGCTGTATATTGTCACCCTGCTTAATTAACTTCTATGCAGAGTACATCATAAGAAACGCTGGGCTGGAAGAAGTACAAGCTGGAATCAAGATTGCTTGGAGAAATATCAGTAACCTCAGATATGCAGATGATACCACACTTATGGCAGAAAGTGAAGAGGAACTAAAAAGCCTCTTGATGAAAGTGAAAGTGGAGAGTGAAAAAGTTGGCTTAAAGCTCAAAATTCAGAAAATGAAGATCGTGGCACCTGGTCCCATCACTTCATGGGAAATGGATGGGGAAACAGTGGAAACAGTGTCACACTTTATTTTTGGGGGCTCCAAAATCACTGCAGATGGTGACTGCAGCCATGAAATTAAAAGACGCTTACTCCTTGGAAGAAAAGTTATGACCAACCTAGATAGCATACTCAAAAGCAGAGACATTACTTTGCCAACAAAGGTCTGTCTAGTCAAGGCTATGGTTTTTCCTGTGGTCATATATGGATGTGAGAGTTGGACTGTGAAGAAAGGTGAGCACCAAAGAATTGATGCTTTTGAACTGTGGTGTTGGAGAAGACTCTTGAGAGTCCCTTGGACTGCAAGGAAATCCAACCAGTCCATTCTGAAGGAGATCAGCCCTGGGATTTCTTTGGAAGGAATGATGCTAAAGCTGAAACTCCAGTACTTTGGCCACCTCACACGAAGAGTTGACTCTTTGGCAAAGACTCTGATGCTGGGAGGGATTGGGGGCAGGAGGAGAAGGGGACGACAGAGGATGAGATGGCTGTATGGCATCACCGACTCGATGGACGTGAGTCTGAGTGAACTCCGGGAGTTGGTGATGGACAGGGAGGCCTGGCGTGCTGCGATTCATGGGGTCGCAAAGAGTTGGACACGACTGAGCATCTGAACTGATACTGTATTGGTGTTTTTCTTTCTGGCTTACTTCACTTTGTATAATAGGCTCCAGTTTCATCCACCTCATTAGAACTGATTCAAATGTATTCTTTTTAATGGCTGAGTAATACTCCATTGTGTATATGTACCACAGCTTTCTTATCCATCCATCTGCTGATGGACATCTAGGTTGCTTCCATGTCCTGGCTATTATAAACAGTGCTGTGATGAACATTGGGGTACATGTATCTCTTTCAGTTCTGGTTTCCTCAGTGTGTATGCCCAGCAGTGGGATTGCTGGGTCATAAGGCAGTTCTATTTCCAGTTTTTTAAGGAATCTCTGCACTGTTCTCCATAATGGCTGTACTGGTTTGCATTCCCACCAACAGTGAAAGAGGGTTCCCTTTTCTCCACACCCTCTCCAGCATTTATTGCTTGTAGACATTTGGATCACAGCCATTCTGACTGGTGTGAAATGGTACCTTATTGTGGTTTTGATTTGCGTTTCTCTGATAATGAGTGATGTTGAGCATCTTTTCATGTGTTTGTTAGCCATCTGTATGTCTTCTCTGGAGAAATATCTATTTAGTTCTTTGGCCCATTTTTTGATTGGGTCGTTTATTTTTCTGTAATTCAGCTGCAGGAGTTGCTTGTATGTTTTTGAGATTAGTTGTTTGTCAGTTGCTTCATTTTCTATTATTTTCTCCCATTCTGAAGGCTGTCTTTTCACCTTGCTTATAGTTTCCTTTGTTGTGCAGAAGCTTTTAAGTTTAGTTAGGTCCCATTTGTTAATTTTTGCTTTTATTTCCAATATTCTGGGAGGTGGGTCATAGAGGATCCTGCTGTGATGTATGTCAGAGAGTGTTTTGCCTATGTTCTCCTCTAGCAGTTTTATAGTTTCTGGTCTTACGTTTAGATCTTTAATCCATTTTGAGTTTATTTTTGTGTATGGTGTTAGAAAGTGTTCTAGTTTCATTCTTTTGCAAGTGGTTGACCAGTTTTCCCAGCACCACTTGTTAAAGAGATTGTCTTTAATCCATAGTATATTCTTGCCTCCTTTGTCAAAGATAAGGTGTCCATAGGTGTGTAGATTTATCTCTGGGCTTTCTATTTTGTTCCACTGATCTATATTTCTGTCTTTGTGCCAGTACCATACTGTCTTGATGACTGTGGCTTTGTAGTAGAGCTTGAAGTCAGGCAGGTTGATTCTTCCAGTTCCATTCTTTTTTCTCAAGGTTGCTTTGGCTATTTGAGGGTTTTTGTATTTCCATACAAATTGTGAAATTATTTGTTCTAGCTCTGTGAAAAATACCATTGGTAGCTTGATAGGGATTGCATTGAATCTAGATTGCTTTGTGTAGTATACTCATTTTCACTATATTGATTCTTCCAATCCATGAACATGGTATATTTCTCCATCTATTAGTGTCCTCTTTGATTTCTTTCACCAGTGCTTTATAGTTTTCTATATATAGGTCTTTAGTTTCTTTAGGTAGACATATTCCTAAGTATTTTATTCTTTTCATTGCAATGGTGAATGGAATTGTTTCCTTTCTAAAGGAAACAAAGGAATTAATTTCTCTTTCTATTTTCTCATTACTAGTGTATAGGAATGCAAGGGACTTCTGTGTGTTGATTTTATATCCTGCAACTTTACTATATTCATTTGTTGGCTCTAGTACTTTTCTGGTGGAGTCTTTAGGGTTTTCAATGTAGAGGATCATGTCATCTGCAAACAGTGAGAGTTTTACTTCTTCTTTTCCAATTTGGATTACTTTTATTTCTTTTTCTGCTCTGATTGCTGTGGCCAAAACTTCCAAAACTATGTTGAATAGTAGTGGTGAAAGTGGGCACCCTTGTCTTGTTCCTGACTTTAGGGGAAACGCTTTCAATTTTTCACCATTGAAGATAATGTTTGCTGTGGGTTTGTCATATATAGTTTTTATTATGTTGAGGTATGTTCCTTCTATTCCTGCTTTCTGGAGAGTTTTTATCATAAATGGGTGTTGAATGTTGTCAAAGGCTTTCTCTGCATCTATTGAGACAATCATATGGCTTTTATTTTTCAATTTATTAATGTGGTGTATTACATTGATTGATTTGAGGATATTGAAGAATCCTTGTATCCCTGGGATAAAGCCCACTTGGTCATGGTGTATGATCTTTTTAATGTGTTGTTGGATTCTGTTTGCTAGAATTTTGCTAAGGATTTTTGCATCTATGTTCATCAGTGATATTGGCCTGTAGTTTTCTGTTTTTTGTGGCATCTTTGTCAGGTTTTGGTATTAGGGTGATGGTGGCCTCATAGAATGAGTTTGGAAGTTTACCCTCCTCTGCAATTTTCTGGAAGAGTTTGAGTAGGATAGGTGTTAGCGCTTCTCTAAATTTTTGGTAGAATTCAGCTGTGAAGCCGTCTGGACCTGGGCTTTTGTTTGCTGGAAGATTTCTGATTACAGTTTCAATTTCCGTGCTTGTGATGGGTCTGTTAAGATTTTCTATTTCTTCCTGGTCCAGTTTTGGAAAGTTGTACTTTTCTAAGAATTTGTCCATTTCTTCCACGTTGTCCATTTTATTGGCATATAATTGCTGATAGTAGTCTCTTATGATCCTTTGTATTTCTGTGTTGTCTGTTGTGATCTCTCCATTTTCATTTCTAATTTTATTGATTTGATTTTTCTCCCTTTGTTTCTTGATGAGTCTGGCTAATGGTTTGTCAATTTTATTTATTCTTTCAAAGAACCAGCTTTTGGCTTTGTTGATTTTTGCTATGGTCTCTTTTGTTTCTTTTGCATTTATTTCTGCCCTAATTTTTAAGATTTCTTTCCTTCTGCTAACACTGGGGTTCTTCATTTCTTCCTTTTCTAGTTGCTTTAGGTGTAGAGTTAGGTTATTTATTTGACTTTTTTCTTGTTTCTTGAGGTATGCCTGTATTGCTATGAACTTTCCCCTAGCACTGCTTTTACAGTATTCCACAGGTTTGGGGTTGTTGTGTTTTCATTTTCATTCATTTCTATGCATATTTTGATTTCTCTTTTGATTTCTTGGTTATTCAGCTGCATGTTGTTCAGCCTCCATATGTTGGAATTTTTAATAGTTTTTATCCTGTAATTGAGATCTAATCTTACTGCATTGTGGTCAGAAAAGATGCTTGGAATGATTTCAATTTTTTGAATTTACCAAGGCTAGATTTATGGCCCAGGATGTGATCTATCCTGGAGAAGATTCCGTGTGCACTTGAGAAAAAAGGTGAAATTCATTGTTTTAGGGTGAGATGTCCTATAGATATCATTTAGGTCTAACTGGTTTATTGTATCATTTAAAGTTTGTGTTTCCTTGTTAATTTTCTGTTTAGTTGATCTATCCATAGGTGTGAGTGGGGTATTAAAGTCTCCCACTATTATTGTGTTATTGTTAATTTCCCCTTTCATACTTGTTAGCATTTGTCTTACATATTGTGGTGCTCCTATGTTAGGTGCATATATATTTATAATTGTTATCTCTTCTTCTTGGATTGATCCTTTGATCATTATGTAGTGTCCTTCTTTGTCTCTTTTCACAGCCTTTGTTTTAAGGTCTATTTTATCTGATGTGAGTATTGCTACTCCTGCTTTCTTTTGGTCTCTATTTGCGTAGAATATCTTTTTCCAGCCCTTCACTTTCAGTCTGTATGTGTCCCCTGTTTTGAGGTGGGGCTCTTGTAGACAACATATATAGGGGTCTTGTTTTTGTATCCATTCAGCCAATCTTTGTCTTTTAGTTGGGGCATTCAACCCATTTACATTTAAGGTAATTATTGATAAGTATGATCCCATTGCCATTTACTTTATTGTTTTGGGTTTGAGTTTATACACATTTTTTGTGTTTCCTGTCTAGAGAAGATCATTTAGCATTTGTTGGAGAGCTGGTTTGGTGGCACTGAATTCTCTGAGCTTTTGCTTGTCTGTAAAGCTTTTGATTTCTCCTTCACATTTGAATGAGATCTTTGCTGGGTACAGTAATCTGGGCTGTAGGTTATTTTCTTTCATCACTTTAAGTATGTCTTGCCATTCCCTCCTGGCCTGAAGAGTTTCTATTGAAAGATCAGCTGTTATCCTTATGGGAATACCTTTGTGTGTTATTTGTTGTTTTTCCCTTGCTGCTTTTAATATTTGTTCTTTGTGTTTGATCTTTGTTAATTTGATTAGTATGTGTCTTGGGGTGTTTTGCCTTGGGTTTATCCTGTTTGGGACTCTCTGGGTTTCTTGGACTTGGGTGATTATTTCCTTCCCCATTTTAGGGAAGTTTTCAACTATTACCTCCTCAAGTATTTTCTCATGGTCTTTCTTTTTGTCTTCTTTTTCTGGGACTCCTATGATTCGGATGTTATGGCATTTAATATTGTCCTGGAGGTCTCTGAGATTATCCGCATTTCTCCTAATTCGTTTTTCTTTTTTCCTCTCTGATTCATTCATTTCTACCATTCTATCTTCTACTTCACTAATCCTATCTTCTGCCTCCATTATTCTACTATTTGTTGCCTCCAGAGTGTTTTTTATCTCATTTATTGCATTATTCATTATATATTGACTCTTTTCTATTTCTTCTAGGTCCTTGTTAAACCTTTCTTGCATCTTGTCAATCCTTGTCTCTGGGCCATTTATCTGTGATTCCATTTTGATTTCAAGGTTTTGGATCATTTTCACTATCATTATTCAGAATTCTTTATCAGGTAGATTCCCTATCTCTCCCTCTTTTGTTTGGTTTGGTGGACATTTATCCTGTTCCTTTACCTGATGGGCATTCCTCTGTCTCTTCATCTTGTTTATATTGCTGAGTTTGGGGTGGCCTTTCTGTATTCTGGCAGTTTGTGGAGTTTTCTTTATTGTGGAGTTTCCTTACTGTGGGTGAGGTTGTATGGGAGGCTTGTCAAGGTTTCTTGGTTAGGGTAGCTTGTGTCTGTGTTCTGGTGGGTGGAACTGGATTTCTTCTCTCTGGAATGCAATGAAGTGTCCAGTAATGAATTATGAGATGTCAGTGGGTTTGGAGTAACTTTGGGTAGCCTGTATATTGAAGCTCAGGGCTGTGTTCCTGTGTTGCTGGAGACTTTGCGTAGTATGTCTTGCTCTGGAACTTGTTGGTCCTTGGTTGGTGCTTGGTTTCAGTGTAGGTATAGAGGCGTTTGATGAGCTCCTGTCGATTAATATTCCCTGGAGTCAGGAGTTCTCTGGTGTTCTCAGGATTTGGATTTAAGCCTCCTGCTTTTGGTTTTCAGTCTTATTTTTACAGTAGTCTCAAGACTACTCGTTCTATACAGCACCATTGATAAAACATCTAGGTTAAAGATGAAAAGTTTCTCCACAGTGAGGGACACCCAGAGAGGTTCACAGAGTTACATGGAGAAGAGAAGAGGGAGGAGGGAGTTAGAGGTGACCCAAAGGAGATGAGGTGGAATCAAAAGAGGAGAGAGCAAGCTAGCCAGTTATCACTTCGTTATGTGCGCTCCACAGTCTGGACCACTCAGAGATGTTCAAGGAGTTATACAGAGAAGAGAAGAGGGAGGAAGGAGACAGAGGTGGCCAGGAGGATAAAAGGGGGGAATCAAAAGAAGAGAGACAGATCCAGCCAGTAATCAGTTCCCTAAGTGTTCTCCACCGTCTGGAACACACAGAGATTCACAGAGTTGGGTAGAGAAGAGAAGGGGGAGGGAGGAGACAGAGGTGACCTGGTGTAGAAAAAAGAGAGCCCAAAGGGGGAAATAGCAGTCAAGCCAGTAATCTCACTTCCAAGTACAAATGGGTACTGAAGATTGGGTTCTTAAAGGTACAAAATTGATAACAAATACCAGAAAGCAAAGATAAAAAATCTAGAGTAGAGGTTGGATTTTCAAAATACAATATTAAAGAAGAAGAAGAAGAAAAAAAGTCACAAAAATTATTTTAAAAATATGTATATGAAATTTGCTTTAAAAAATAGGATCTTTTTTTTTTTGCAAAGTAATAGTAATTTATAAAAATGAAAAAGGAGTAATAGAGGACTTAAAATTAAAAAAAAAAAAGAATGATTGTAAAAATATTAAGACTATATCTAGGTCTTTCTCTGGTGTTATTGTGGGCAGTGTGGGGTCAGTTCATGTTCGGATAGTTCCTTGTTCCGATTTATATTTCTCAAGATCTATAGGCCCTTCCTATGTAGTCGGTACTAACTACAGGGTTTTAACCTATTGCATCTGTCACTTCCAAGGCGGTTCCCTCTGTTTTAGCTTCTTCTGTTTGCTGGTCTCTTCAGTTTGATTTCCGCCCTGACACAAGGGGGCAGTGGTGAACACTTTTTTTAGGTTCACTTGTTCAGTCGCACCGTGGGGAGGGAGGGACTCTGCAAACAAATAGCACTGGCGTGTGCTCGCAGTGTCTCAGCCACACTGGGCCTGCCCGCACTCACTGAGCTTGTGCGCTCCCTGCCCACACTGCTCAGGCTCTAGGTTGCTCCGCCAGGAACCGTCAGAGGCCTGCCCTGAGCTGCATGCACCTCCCAGGTCTAAGCCGCTCAGGTTCAGGCACTCGGGTAGTCCTCAGAGGCACAGACTCGGTTGGGCCTGCATTTTGTGCCCTTCCCAGGTCTGAGCAGCTCAGGTGATGAGGTGTTTGGCGAGTGCAGTCGCTGCGACTTATCGTCTCCCCTGTCCCTGCCGCTCAGTTTTCTGGGTGTACAACCGGCACACCTTCTCAGACAGATGTTGACTGTCCAGAACCCCAAGAAGTCTTAGTTAGCAAAGAAGGCTGCTTGCAGTTTGGTAGATAATGTCTCTCTGGGGCTGTGATTGCCCCCTTCCAGCTCTGGCTGCGTGTCACAGGAGGGGGATGGTCTGCATCCGTCTAGTTCTGTTCAGTCCTTTGTTCTGTGCGCAGGCCTGGCAGTGTCTTAGGTTAGGGCTGGCTTTGCACATGGAAGCTATCCTGCAGTCTGGTTTGCTAGCCCAAGTTAGTTCCCTCAGATTGCCCTCGGGGCATTCAGGCCCAATCCTTACTCTAAGCAATGCAGCCTGGGCCTTCCTGCCCAGCCCCCGCTTGCTAGTGGCGGGTGGCAGGCGTCTGTGCTGCTTCTCCACTGGGGGAGTTACCATTGGGCTCCTAATCTGTGGGTTTTGATTATTTATTTATTTTTCCTCCCTGTTATGTTGCCCTCTGTGCTTGCAAGGCTTGCCACAGACTCGGCAGTGAGAGTGTTTCCTAGTGTTTGGAAACCTCTCTTTTTAAGACTCCCTTCCTGGGACGGAGCTCTGTCCCTACCTCTTTTGTCTCTTTTTTTGTCTTTTATATTTTTTCCTACCTCCTTTCGAAGACAATGGGCTGCTTTTCTGGGCGCCTGATGTCCTCTGCCAGCATTCAGAAGTTGTTTTGTAGAATTTACTCAGTGTTTAAATGTTCTTTTGATGAATTTGTGGGGGAGAAAGTGGTTTCCCCGTCCTATTCCTCTGCCATCTTAGGACTGCCCGCCCCCCCCGCCCCTTTTTTAAAAATAAGTGTTTTTCCTGTGATTTCCTCTGACAGTTTTATAGTATCTGGCCTTATATTTATGTCTTTAATACATTTTGAGTTTATTTTTGTGTATCATATTAGAGACTGTTCTAATTTCTTTTTTTTACATGTAGTTCTCCAGTTTGCCCAGCACCACTTATTGAAGAGACTATCTCTTCTCCATTGTATATTCTTGCTTCTTTTGTCATAGATTAGTTGACCTTAGGTGCATAGCTTTATTTCTGGACTTTCTGTCCTGTTTCATTGGTCTGTAAGTCTGTCATTGTGCCAATATCATACTGTTTTGATTACTGAAGCTTTTTAATATAGTCTGAGATCAGGGAGTCTGATTCCTTCAGTTCCATTTTTCTTACAAAAGAGTACTTTGACTATTCAGGTCTTTTGTGTTTCCATACAAATTTTAAGTTTTTTAATTCTAGATCTGCAAAAAAATTAAAAAGGCATTGGTAATTTGATAGGGATTGAACTGAATCTATAGATTGCCTTGGGTAATATGGTCATTTTGACAATATTGGTTTTTCCGTTCCAAGAACATTTTACATCTTTCCATCTGTGTAATCTCCAGTTTCTTTCATCAGCATCTTACAGTTTTTGAAATTCAAGTTTTTTGCCTTCCTAGGTAGGTTTATTTCTAGGTGTTTTATTCTTTTTGATGTGATTCTAAATGAGATTGTGTCTTTAATTTCTCCTTCTGATTTTTTGTTATTAATGTATAGAAATGAAACAGATTTCTGTATTAATTTTGTGTCCTGCAACTTTACCAAACTCATTAATGAGCTCTAATAGTTTTCTGGTAGAATCTTTAAGATTTTCTATGTATAGGATCATTTCATCTGCAAACGGTGACAGTTTTACTTCTTCCTTTTGAATTTGGATTCCTTTTATTTCCTTTTCTTCTCCGATTGCCATGGCTAGGACTTCCAGAACTATGTTGAATAAAAGGAGTAAGAATGGACATACCTGTCTTGTTCCAGATCTTAGAGGAAATACTTTCAGCTTTTCACATTGAGTGTGATGTTAGCAGTGGGTATATGGCCTTTATACCATATATGGCCTTTATTGTACTGAGACATGTTCCTTCTATGCCCACTTTCTGGAGAGCTTTTATCATAAACAAGTGTTAAATTTCCTTTTTCTGCATCTATTGACATGATCATATAGGTATTTTATTTAAAAAAAATTAAAGTGTAGTTGATTTACATTGGTGCATTAGTTTCTGCTCTACAGCAAAGTGACTCAGTTATACAAATAAGCACATTCTTTTTCATATTCTTTTCCATTATGGTTTATCACAGGGGATTAATATCATTATGCTAGACAGGAGAACCTTGTAATCCCAAAGTCCCGGTGCATCCAGTCTATTCTCTATATCCTGTTTCTGTTTGATAGGTTCATTGTCATATTTTAGACTCCACATATAAGTGATATCTCATAGTGTTTGCCTTTCCTTTCTGACTTACTTCAGTTAGTATGATAATCTCTAGTTGCATCCATGTTGCTGCAAATGGCATTATTTCATTCTTATTTATGGCAAAGTAGTATTCCATTGTATATATGTACCACATCTACTTTATCCATTCAGCTGTTCATGAACATTTAGATTGCATCCATGTCTTGACTACCGTAAACAGTGCTTCTATGAATGTTGATATGCACATATTTTCAAAGTGTGGGTTTCTTCAGATATATGCCCAGGAGTGGGATTACTGGATCATTTGGTAGCTCTCTTTTTACTTTTCTGAAGAACATCTATACTCTTTTGTATGGTGGCTGTACCAATTTATTGTAACAACAGTGTAGAAGAGTTCTCTTTTTTTTCATACCCTCTCCAGCATTTGTTGTTTGTAACGATGGCCATTCTGACTGTTGTGAGATGGTAACTCATTGTAGTTTTGGTTTGCATTTCTCTAATAATGAGTGATGTTGAGCATCTTTTCATGTGCCTGTTGGCCATCTGCATGTCTTCTTTGGAGAAATGTCTATTTGGTCTTCTATCCATTTTTCGATTTGGTTGTTTGCTTCTTGGTTTTTGAGTTATATGAGCTGTTTGTAAATTTTGGAAATTAAGCACTTGTTTGTCACATCTTCTGCAAATACTTTCTCCCATTTTATAGGCTGTCTTTTCTTTTTGTTTATTGTTTCCTTTGCTATGCAAAAGCCTTTAAGTTTGATTAGCTCCCCCACCCCCTTTTTTTAAAATTTCTATTGCCTTGTGAGACTGACCTAAGAAATAAATTGGCATAAATTGGCACAATTTATATCAGAGAATGTTTGCCTGTGTTCTTTTCTAGGAATTATATGGTCTCATCTCTTGCATTTAAATCTTCAAGCATTTTGAGTTTATTTCTGTGTATGGTGAGAGGATTTAACTTCATCGATTTACGTGTGGCTTTTCAACTTTCCCAACACTACTTGCTGAAGGGACTGTCTTTTTTCCCTTGTATATTCTTGCCTTCTTTGTCAAAGATTAATCGATCATAGATGTGTTTATTTCTGAGCTCTCTATTCTGTTCCCTTGATCCACATATCTGTGTACCAATATCTTGCTGTTTTGTATTTACAGATTTTTAGTATTGTCTGAAGTCTAGAAGGGTTTTACCTCCAGCTTTGTTCTTTTTCTTCAGGATTTCTTTGGCAATTCTGGGTCTTTTATGGTTCTATATGAATTTTAGGATAGTTTGTTTTAGTTCCATGAAAAATATCATGGGTAATTTGATAGGGATCATGTTAAATCTGTAAATTGCTTTGGGTGACATGGTCATTTTAATAGTATTAATTCTTCCAATCCAAAAGCAAGGGGTATCTTTCCTTTTTTTTGAATTGTCTTCATTTTCCTTTATTAATGTTTTATAGTTCTCAGTGGATAAGTCTTTCACCTCCTTGGTGAGGTTCATTCCTAACTATTTTATTTTGGGGGCTGTGATTTTAAAAGTGATATTTTCACATTCCATTTCTGATATTTCTTTGTTGATGTAAAGAAATGTAACTGATTTCTGTATGTTAATCTTGTATCCTGCTACCTTGCTGAGTTTATCAGTTATAGTAGTTTTTGTGTGGAATATTTAGAGTTTCCTATATACAGTATCATCTCATCTGCTTATGACAATTTTACCTCTTTCCTTCCAATTTGGATACATTTTATTTCCTTTTCTCATGTGATTGCTGTGGCTAGGACTTCCAATACTATGTTGAATAGAAGTGGTAAGAGTGGGCATTCTTGTCCTGTTCTGAATTTCTTGGGAAAGCTTTCAGTTTTAACCATTGAGTATTATATTGACTGTGTATTTGTCGTAAATAGCTTTTACTATTTTGTGATATGTTCCTTCAGTACCCACTTTGGTAAGAGTTTTTATCATAAATGGATTTTGAATTTTGTCAAATGCTTTTGTGTATCTATTGAGATGATTATGTGTTTTTTGTCTTTTCTTTTTTAGATGTGGTGATCCACATTGGTTTACATATGTTGAACCATCCTTTTGAACTAGGATGAATCTCACTTGGTTGTGGTATATGATCTTTTTGTGTTGTTGGATTGGTTTGGTGATATTTTGTTGAGAATTTTTGCACCTATATTCAAATATATTGACCTGTAATTTTCTATTTTTGGTGGTGTCTTTGTCTGGTTTTCGTATCAGAGTGAGGGTGGCTTCATAGAATGTCTTTGGGAGTGCTCCCTCCTCTTCAGTTTTTTGAACGAGTATGAGAAGAGTTAGTATAAATTCTTTGCAAGTTTGGTAGAATTCACCTATGAAGCCATCTGATCCTGTACTTTTGTATGTAGGGAGTTCTTAAATTACAGATTCTATATCACTTCTAGTGATTAGTCATTTCAAATTATCTAATTTCTTCTTGATTCAGTTTTGGTGGGCTGTCTCTTTCTAGAATATTGTCCATTTCTTCTCAGTAGTCAAATTTGGGGGTATAAAATTGCTTATAGTATTCCCTTATGGTTTTTTTGTTTTTCTGCAGTACCAATTGTTATGTTTCCTTTTTCATTTCTTATTTTTGTTTATTAGGATTCTCTCTCTTTTCTTCTCTGGGAGCTTGGCCAGAGGCTTGTCAATCTTGCTTATACTTTGAAAGAGCCAGCTCTTGGTTTTATTGATTTTTTTCTATTTTTTAAATCTCTATTTCCTGTCTGATCTTTATTATTTCCTTTTTCCTTCTGACTTCTTTGAGATTTTTCTTGTTTTTTGAGGAATACCTGAATTGCTATGAATTTTCTCTAAGAATTGCTTTTGCTGTATCCCATAGATTTTGTACAGGTATATTTTCATTGTCATCTATATTTTGCTTTCCTGTTTGATTTTATCATAGACCCATTGATTTCTTTGTAGCATGTTTTTTAGTCTCCATGTAATTATTTTTCCTCATTTCTTTTTCTGTGGTTAATTTCTAGTTTCATGTCACTGTGGTCAGAAAAAATGCTTGAGGTGATTTCTATGTTTTAAATTTGTTTACATTGTATTGTGCCCTCTTATGTTGTTGGGAGCCTAGAGACCAAGGTGAATATGTATTCTGGGTTGTTTTGGGGTTTTTTTTTTTTTGATATAATATCTTGAAAATCTCAATTAAATCTAACTGTTCTATTGTATCATTCAGTGTCTCTGTTGGCTTATTGATTTCTCTGTCTGGAAGATCTGTCCATTGATGTGAACGGGATGTTAAAGTCTTCTATTACTGTATTGCTATCAATTTCCCCCTATATATCTGTTTTAAAAAAATGTGAAACACCTGATGAATTTGCATGTCATCCTTGTGCTACCAAAGTGATCATATGGTTTTTACTCAATTTGTTCAATTTGTTAGTCTTTTTTTTTTTTAATATTTATTTATTTGACTGTGTTGGGTCTTCATTGTGGCACATGGGCTTAGTTGCCCCACAACATGTGAGATCCCAGTTTTCTGATCAGGGATTGAACCTATGTCCCCTGCATAGCAAGGAGGATTCTTAATTACTGATGACCAGGGAAGTCCCGATTTGCTAGTACTTTGTTGAGGATTTTTGCCTCTATGTTTATCAGTGATGTTGGACTGTAAGTCTTTTCTTTTTTTTTTTTTTTTTTGGTATTTTTGTCTCGTTTTTGGTATCAGGGTTATAGTGGCCATGAAGAATGAGTTAAAGAGTGTTCCTTCTTCAGCAATTTTTAAAAATAATTTCAGAAGGATGTTTTAACGCCTCACTAAATATTTCATAGAATTCACCTTGAAGCCTTCTGGTCCTGGATTCTTGTCTGCAAGGAGTGTTTTAATCAGGTTTAATATCAGAGCTTGTGATTGGTCTATTCATACTTTCTACTTTGTCCTGATTCAGATTTGGGAGATTGTACTTTTCAAAGAATTTGTTTCTTCTGGGTTTTTATTGGCATATAGTTGCTTGTAGTAGTCTCTTATGATTCTCTGTGTTTCTGTGGTGTCTATTATAACTTCTCCCTTTTCATTTCTAATTGTGTTGATTTGAACCCTCTCCCTTTGTTTTTTATTGATGAGTTTATCTAAAAGTCTAACAATTTTGTTTTTTTCAAACAACCAGCCTTTAGTTTCATTGATCTTTTCTATTGTTTTCTTAATTTCTATTTCATTTATTGCTGCTCTGAATCTTATGATTTCTTTTCTTCTACTAATTTTGGGTTTTGTTTGCTTTCTTTCTCTAGTTGCTTTAGGTATAAGGTTAGGTTGTTTATTTGGTATTTTTCTTGTTTCTTGAGGTAAGATTGTATTGCCATAAACTTCCCTCTTAGAACTGCTTTTGATGCATCTCATAGTTTTTGGATCATTGTGTTTTCATTTTTCTCTAAGTATTTTTTTTTATCTCCTGTTTGATTTATTCTGTGAGTCTTTGGTTGTTTAGTAACATATTGTTTAGCCTCCAGTGTTTGTGGTTTTTATAGTTGTTGTTGTTGTTTTTTTCCCTTGTAGTTAATCTTTTAGTTATAGCTGATTTCTAATCTCATAGCATTGTGGTCAGAAAAGATGTTTGATATGATTTCAGTTTTTTCAATGTACTGAGATTTGCCTTATGGCACAGCATGTGTTCTGCCCTGGAGAACTTAATAATGTGTATTCTGCTGCTTTTGAATATAATGCTCTATAAAGACCAATTAAGCTTGTCTTGTCCAATGTGTCATTTAAGGCTTGTGTTTCCTTATTGATTTTCTGCCTGGATAATCTTGTTGGCATAAACGGGGTATTAAAATCCCCCAGTTTCATTGTGTTACTATCAGTTTCCCCTTTTATGACTAATAACATTTGCCTTGCATGTTGAGGTACTTCTGTGCTGGGTGCGTATATATTTATAATTGTCCTTCTTTGTCTTTTGCAGCAGTCTATGTTCAAGTCTGTTTTGTCTAATATGAGTATTGCTACTCCAGTTGTCTTTTAATTTCCATTTGCGTGGAATACTTTTTCCATCCCCTCACTTTCAGACTGTATGTCCCTAGCTCTTAATGGGTCTCTTTTTGACAGCATATACATGGATACTGTTTTTGTATCCATTAAGTCAGTTGTGTTTTTGGTTGGAGCATTTAATCTGTTTATGTTTAAGGAAATTTCTCTTACCGCCATTTTATTAATTGTTTTGGATTTGTTTTGTAGATTTTTTCTTCTTTTTCTCTTGTGCTCTAATATTTTTGATGACTATTTTTAGTGTTGTGTTGGGTTGCTTTTTCTTTTTTGTGTGTATATCTCTTATGGATTTGTGGATTTATATCTATTGGTTTGTGGTTATCATGAGGTAAATTTTGATATAGTAGTCTGTATATGTACAAGATCGTCTTAAGTTGCTGGTCTTCATTTCCAATATCTTGCATATGTATTCTTGCTTGTTTTGATATTATATTTATGTTTGCTGTTACCAGTGAGCTTTCCCATTCAGAATTTTCTTGTTTCTAGTTGTGGCCTTTTCTTTTCTGTCTAGAGAAGTTCCTTTAGGATTTCTTACAAAACTGGTTTGGTAGTGCTGAATTCTCTTAGCTTTTTCTTGTCTGTAAAGCCTTTGATTTCTCTGTCAAATCGGTATGAGAGCCTTGCTGACTAGAAAATTCTTGTTTGTAGGTTTTTCCCTTTCATCACTTTAAATATATCATGCCACTTTTGGCCTGAAGGGTTTCTGATGAAAAATCTGCTGATAACCTTATGGGAATTCCTTTGTATACTGTTTGTTGCTTTAATCTTGTTGCTTATAATATTTTCTCTTTGTCTTTAATTTTTGTCACTTTAATTACTGTGTGTCTTGGTGCATTTCTCCCTGGATTTATCCTGCCTGGGATTCACTGCATTTCCTGGACTTGGGTGACTATTTCCTTTCCCATATTAGGGAAGTTTTCAGCTATTATCTCTTCAAATATTTTCTCATGTCCTTTCTCTGTCTCTCTGCTCCTCTGGGAACCCTATAATACAAATGTTGATGTGTTTGTATTGTCCCAGAGGTCTCTGAGACTCCTCATTTCTTTTCATTCTTTTTTCTTTGTTCTGTGGCAGTGATTTCCACCATTCTTTTTTCCCACTCATCTATTCTACTGCTTCATTTATTCTCCTATTCCTTCGGGTGCATTTTTCATTTTCATTATTCCATTGTTCAACTGATTGTTTTTTATATCATCTAGCTCTTTGTTAAGAATTTCTTGTATCTTCTCAGTCTGTGCCTCCATTCTTTTTCTGAGATCTTGGATCATCTTCACTATCATTTTATGAATACCTAAAAAGGTCTCTGAATTCCTTTTTAGATTGCCTGTCTCCATTTCACTTGTTATTCTGATGTTTTATCTCATTCCTTCATCTGGAACATCTTCCTCTGCTGTCTCATTTTGTGTAAAATGCTGTGTTTGTGGTCCCACAGGCTGCAGGATTTTAGTTCCTCCTGTTTTGGGTGTCTGCCCCCAGCTTGTTGTGGCTTCTTCTTTGTCTTTGGAAGTAGAATATCTCTTTTTGTAGGTTCCAGTCTTTTTTTTTTTTGATGGTTGTGAAGCAATTAGTTGTGATTTTGATGTTTCCTTGAGAGGAGGTAAACTCAGGTCCTTCTACTCTGCCTTATTGTCCTCGGACCTTATAAAGCTCTTGTTTTTCTTTGCTCTGTCTAGTTTTACTTGTTCCCAGGGTTCTTGGACAGAGTTGAGAGGCCTCTTACCTGCTGATTCAAGCACAATTCCTGGTGAGAAACAGATGTGTCACCTCGTGATGTATGCAGAGGCTTTCCCCTTGTTCTTGCATTCGAAACAAACTCCTTTGTCTTCTCATTTTCCATAAGTTTCTCTGTCTCCCTGAAGTTGGGTAAAGCAGTTACCCATCCTGGTCTTGAAGGGTGTCTTTGTGTGGCTGTGTCCACCCACAGTCTCTGTGTGTATCTAGTGGCTTTTGGTGGAGAACATGAGTCATGTCTCCTCCCAGGGTATGCTGGCAGCTGTCACTGAAGTGGGGAGCAGGGATGGCAGAGCTGGAGCCAGAGCCACATGTGAGCTTATGTTCACATGTTCAGCCATATGTTCAGTGCTTGACACCACCCCATTGGGGGTGGGTTCAGTTCCCAAGGTGCTAGAGGAGATGGCTTGAGGCTCAGATCCAAGCTGGTTCTGTTCTAAGTGTGTGCTCTGTATTGTCCCCAGCATTGAAAGCTTCACTCTAGATGGAAGCAGAGTTGGAGCAGGAGAGGCCAGATCAGGCACCGAGCGCAGGCCAGGACATGTACTGTGGTGGTCCCATATACCCAGTCAGAGTTTTGGACCACTCTGATCTGCTGCCTCTAAGAGTGCCAGCAAGGGCTGCCCTTGCCCCATTCAGATGTAGTACCAAGTATAAGCCAGCTCTATCCCCCATAACAGCACATTCCCGCTGGCAGCAGCAGCCTTCATCCTAGAGGGGTGCTCCCCTACAGAGCAAGAGGGGCCAAAGTGGGCCCTCATTATGGGCCAAGGTACATGGTTGGGTGGTCATGGAAAACTGGCCAGAGTCCTGGGAAGTCTCAATCTGCTTACTCAGCCTTGATTGGGGAACAAGGGAACATGTATATGAACTTCACAAGTGGAGTTCAAGTTTCTCATAGTGCCCCCCAGCCCCACCCAGTCCTATTGGTCTTCAAGCCAATAACAGGACTTCAAGCCTACAACAGGACTCATCCTCCTGGTATGGGATGCAAAGTCTGGCATATCCAATATGTGCTTTGAACCACTTGCTCCCTAGGAAATACCTCCAGGTGTAATATCCCCCTTCTGTGTCCCCTCCCAGGGGTGCAGGTCCTGACATGATCACTTCTCTTTTATTCCTACCTGACACTCTTTGTGGATCTTTATTTATAGCCTTTATAATTTTTCTGCCAGTCTCCAGTTTGGTTTTGGTGAGAATTGCTCCACATGTAGATGTATTTTTGATGTGTTCACTGAGGGAGACAAGCTTAGCATCCTCCTACTCCATCATCTCTCTCTCTCCAGTCATTACTTCTTTAAGCTTTCTGCCCCTTTCTCTCTTTGCTTTTGGTCCTCTCATAGTACAAATATTATTTTGCATAATGCGATCCCATAATTCACGTGGGCTTTCTTTGCTTTTCATTCTTTCTTCTCCTCTGACTGGATAATATCAAATGACCTGTTCTCAAGTTCACAAATTCTTTCTTCTGCATGACTAAGTCTGTAGATGTACTTGCATGTTTTAAATTCCATTTATTATAATCTTTAGCTCCAGAATGTTTGGTTCTATTTTACGATTTCTCTCTCTGTTGATCTTCTTGCTTAGCTTATGTATTTTCATAGTTTTATTGTCTATATGTAGTCTCTTATAGCTCATTGGTCTTGCTTAAGCCAAATATTTTGAATTTTCCGTCAACTCATAGTTTTTATTTCTTTGGAGTTGATTACTGGAAAATTATTGTTTCTTTGGCCATGTCATTTTACCTTGATTTTTCACCTTTTCTTGTAGTGTTTTGTTGATGTCTCTGCATTTGATGGATCAGTCACCTCTTTCAGACTTTATGGACAGATTTTAGTGGGAGAAGATTATCAGCAGGTGGTCTAAGGGCAGTGGCTGAGTGGGATGTGGTAGTCCTTGGCTCCAGTTAGGTCCTCATAGTGCTGCTCCATGGAGGTCCACCAGCTGAGGTCACTGTTCCCAAAGATTGCTGGGCCATCTTCATTGGCCCAGGATTGTGGCTATCTGAAGCAGTGGTGGGGTCTGATGGGGTCTTTGGTGGTAAAGGCATCTGGGGAACTCTGATCTTTTCTCTTCTGCTCTGGGTATATCATGGGAAATATGGATCCTTATGGATCCATGTCCAGTTCATGAGTGCCCTCGTGTTTAAGTTGACAGTGGTGTCTCATATATAGGTACCATGGAACAGCAGTGAAATTGGGCTCTGGAGTGTGAATGATCACAGAGCAACAGTGGCTCCAGGATTTGGGGCACTGGCTTCCACAGTGGTGGTTGCTCTGCTGTCTGAGATGTGCATACAAATCCAGCAGCCATGGTAGCTGGGATCTGGAAAGTAGGTGCATCTGTTGAGACAGGAACTATGCTAATCTCACAAGGAGGCATTTTGTTCTTATTCTCCAGTTTGGTTGCACTGTCTTGCTATAGGCTTTTATTGGACTCTTGAATCCTACAGGGCTGTTCTCGTTCAAGAATAGCTGTATATTTGTTATATGTTCTTGAGGCTGTTTATCTGTAACTCTATTATCTTATTCTTTTCTGCCTTACTTCACTGGGTATACCATACAGGGGTATTTGAACCTACCATACAGTATTGAACAGAGATAGTGAGAGGAGATGCTTTTTTAGTTCTTGATCTTTTTGGAAAGTACTCACTCTTTTATCATTTAAGTATGTTAGCCCTGGGCTTCCCAGGTGGCTTAGCAGTAAAGAATCCACCTGCAATGCAGGAGCCACAGTAGACGCAGGTTCAACCCCTGGGTCAGGAAGATCCCCTGGAGGAGGGCGCGGTAACCCACTCCAGTATTCTTGCCTTGAGAATCCTATGGACAGAGGACCTTGGCAGGCTACAGTCCATAGGATCCAAAGAGTTGGACATGACTGAAGCAACTTAGCATGCATGCATGCATGTTAGCTCTAAGGCTTTGTAGATGCCCTTTATCAGGTTGAAGAAGTTCCCTTATATTCTTGGTTTTCTAGTAGTGTTTATTAGGAATGGATGCTGGATTTTGACAAATGCTTTTTCTCACTTGACCACTACTATCACCTGTACCCCAAAATGTCTGTTGCCACATTTTATGGAAATACTTTGAACCCTAAGGACTTGTTCTTTGGAAGTAATAATGCTAAAGCTGAAACTCCAGTACTTTGGCCACCTCATGCGAAGAGTTGACTCATTGGAAAAGACTCTGATGCTGGGAGGGATTGGAGGCAGGAGGAGAAGGGGACGACAGAGGATGAGATGGCTGGATGGCATCACCAACTCTATGGACATGAGTTTGAGTAAACTCCGGAAATTGGTGATGGACAGGGAGGCCTGGTGTACTGCGATTCATGGGGTCGCAAAGAGTCAGACACGACTGAGCGACTGAACTGAAGGATTTTAAGGCCACCTTAGATTCCAGCTGTGGTTGCCTACATATTCACCCCCTTTGCAAGCTAATTTTTGGGAGCACAGGCTTATAAACATATTGTTTTAATTTTTTCATTCTCCCCCTATACCTACCTCTGAAATTTTAGTGTGACTAGTAGCTACTTTGATGTAAATTGTTCCTCTGGTTCAAACAAATTTGATGCTCCTTTAATATCAAATTTAATATCCAAATACTCATGTGAACTTTGAGGAAAAGTCTTGTGAGATAAAATAATTAACATGCTTGCGGAGAGCTTTTTTTAAATAAAGCTGCGCTTGGAAACTTTTGTTCACTCTACTTTATGGTAACAGATTCTGTCATAGAAATTATAGAACAATGAGTATGGATAAAGGATGTTGTTGTTTAGTAGCTAAGTTGTGTCTGCTCCTTGGGACCACATGGACTATAGCCCACCAGGCTCCTTTGTCCCTGGGATTTCCCAGGGAAGAATACTGGAGTGGGTTGCTATTTCCTTCACCAGAGATCTTCCCAACCCAGGGATTGACTTGCGTCTTCTGCATTAGCAGGCAGATTCTTTACTGCTGAGCCACCAGAGAAGTGCAGATAAATGATGAGGAGAAGGAAAATGCAGAAATGCTATTTTGGTCATTCTTTGCTGGTGATTCCATCAGGGGATTAGAGGTCCACTGTCACCGATAGTTTCTACTGATCACCATGAACAGTATAGTATATGTATTATAACACAATAGGAAGAACAGTGTTGTTGTTAAGTCATGTCCATTGAATCAGTGATGCTATCTAGCCATCTCATCTTTTGCCACCCCCTTCTCCTTTGCCTTCAATCTTTCCCAGCATCAGGATTTTTTCCAATGAGTTGGCTCTTCACATTAGGTGGCCAAAGTATTGGAGCTTCAGCATCGGTCTTTCCAATGAATATTCAGGGTTGATCTCCTTGCTGTCCAAGAGACTCTCAGGAGTCTTCTCTAGCACCACAATTCAAAAGCATCAGTTCTTCAGGGCACAGTCGTTTTTATGGTCCAACTCTGTCATCTAACTTCCCTGGTGGCTCAGACGGTAAAGAGTCTGCCCGAGATGCAGGAGACCCGGGTTCGATCCCTGGGTTGGGAAGATCGCTGGAGAAGGAAATGGCAACCCACTCCAGTATCCTTGCCTGGAGAATCCCATGGACGGAGGAACCTGGTAGGCTACAGTCTACAGGGGTCGCAAAGAGTCGGACACGACTGAGCTACTTCACTTTCACTTTCTCTCATCTGTACACGACTATTGGAAAAACCAGCTTTGACTATGCAGACCTTTGTCGGCAAAGTAATGTCTCTGCTTTTTAACACGCTGTCTAGTTTCGTCATAGCTTTCCTTCCAAGGAGCAGGTGTCTTTTAATTTCAGGGCTGCAGTCACCATCTGCAGTGATTTTGGAGCCCAAGAAAATGTGTCACTGCTTCCACTTTTTCCCCATCTATTTGCTATGAGGTGATGGGACCAGATGCCATGGTCTTTGTTTTTTAAATGTTGAGTTTTAAGCCAGTTTTTTCACTCCCCTCTTTCACCCTCCTCAAGAGGCTCTCTAGTTCCTCTTCACTTTCTGCCATTAGAATGGTATCGTCTGCATATCTGAGGATGTTGATATTTCTTCTGGCAATCTTGATTCCAGCTTGTGATTCATCCAGCCTGGCATTTCACATGATGTACTCTGCATACAAGTTAAATAAGCAGAGGGTAATATACAGCCTTCTCATACTCCTTTCCCAATTTTAAGCCAGTCAGTTGTTCCATGTAAGGTTAAACTATTGCTTCTTGACCTGCATACAGGTTTCTCAGGAGACAGGTAATGTGGACTGGTACTCCCATCTCTTTAAGAGTTTTCCACAGTTTGTTGTGCTCCACACAAAGGCTTTATCATAGTCAATGAAGCAGAAGTAGATGTTTGTCTGGAACTCCCTTGCTTCTTCCATGATCGAAAGAATGTTGGCAATTTGATCTTGGGTTCCTCTGACTTTTCTAAACCCAGCATGTACATCTTGAAGTTCTTGGTTCGCATACTGCTGGAGCCTAGCTTGAAGGATTTTGAGCATAACCTTACTACATGTAAAATGAACATAATTGTATGGTAGTTTTCACATTCTTTGGCATTGCCTTTCTTTGGAATTGGAATGAAAACTGATCTTTTCTAAAGTCCCAAGGCCACTGCTGAGTTTTCCAAATTTGCTGACATTTTGAGTGCAGTACTTTACAAAAAAATTTTTAATACTTATTTTTAATTGATTGATTTACAATATTGGTTTGATTTCTGTCATACATCAATTGAAATAACCGTGGGTATACATGTGCACCTTCCCTCTTGAAACTCCCTCCCAGCACCTGCCCATTCCCAATCCTCCGTTATTACAGAGCCCCAGTTTGAGTTCCCTGAGTCATACAGCAAATTCCCATAGGCTATCTATTTACATATGTTGGTGTATATGCATCCATGCTACTCTCTCCATTCATCTCACCCTCTCCCTCTTCTCCCCGACCCTTGTCCATAGGTCTGTTCTCTATGTCTGCATCTCTACTGCTGCTCTGCAAACAGGTTCATCGGTACCATCCTTCTAGATTCCATATATATGTGTTAATATACGATATTTGTTTTTCTCTTTCTGACTTACTTCACTCTGTATAATAGGCTCTAGGTTTATCCACCTCATTAAAACGGACTCAGTGTTCCTTTTTATGGCTGAGTAGTTTCCACTGTATATATACCACAGCTTCTTTATCCATTCATCTGTTGTTGGACCTCTAGGTTCCTTCCATGTCCTAGCTGTTGTAAATAGTGCTGCACTGAACATTGGGGTACATGTGTCTTTTTTAATTTTGGTTTCCTCAGGGTATACACCTAGAAGTGGTATTGCTGGGTCATCAACCTAGACAGCATATTAAAAAACAGAGACATTACTTTGCCAACAAAGGTCTGTCTAGTCAAGGCTATGGTTTTTCCAGTAGTCATGTATGGATGTGAGAGTTGGACTATAAAGAAAGCTGAGCGCTGAAGAATTGATGCTTTTGAACTGTGGTGCTGGAGAAGACTCTTGAGAGTCCCTTGGACTGCAAGGAGATCCAACCAGTCCATCCTAAAGGAGATCAGTCCTGAATCTTCATTGGAAGGACTGATGCTGAAGCTGAAACTCCAATACTTTGGCCACCTGATGTGAAGAACTGACTCATTTGAAAATACCCTGATGCTGGGAAAGATTGAAGGTGAGAGGAGAAGGGGAAGACAGAGGATGAGATGGTTGAATGGCATCACTGACTCAATGGACATGAGTTTGAGTAAACTCCAGGAGTAGGTGATGGACCGGGAAGCCTGGTGTGCTACAGTTCATGGGGTCGCAAAGAGTTGGACATGACTGAGCAACTGAACTGAACAGAACTGATGGTGGTTTTATTCGTAGTTTTTTAAAGTATCTCCATACTGTCTTCCATAGTGGCTGCATCAATTTACATTCCCACCAGCAGTGTAGGAGGGTTCCCCTTTCTGCACACCCTCTCCAGCATTTGTTGTTTGTGGATATTTTGATTATGACCATTCTGTCTGGTGTGAGGTGATATCTCACTGTAGTTTTGATTTGCAGTTCTCTAATGATCAATGATGTTGAGTATCTCTTCATGTGTTTGTTAGCCATCTACATGTTGTCTTTGGAGAGATGTCTGTTTAGGTTTTTGCCCACTTTTTGACTGGGTTGTTTTTCTGGTATTGAGTTGTGTGAGCATTGAATGCAGCATTTTAACAGCATCATCTTTTAGGATTTTAAATAGCTCAGCTGGAATTCAATCACCTCCACTAGGTTTATTTACAGAAATGCTTTCTAAGGCCCACTTGACCTCACACTCCAGGATGTCTTGCCTATCCTTGCAGGAAATGTTCCCTTTCCCCCAATTTTCTTAAAGAGATCTCTAGTCTTACTCATTCTATTGTCCTGTTTCTTAGCACTGCTCATTTAAGAAGGCCTTCTTATCACGCCTTACTGTTCTCTGGAACTCTGCATTCACTTTCGCTTTCTCTGTTGCCTTTTGCTTCTTTCCTCAGCTATTTGTAAGGCCTCCTCAGACAACCAATTTGCCTTCTTGCATTTCTTTCTCTTGGAGATGGTTTTGGTCACTATTTCCTGTACAATGTTATGAATCACTGTCCATAGTTCTTCGGGTACTCTGTCTACCAGATTTAATCTCTTGAATTAATTTGTCACTTCCACTAAATAATTGTAAGGGATTTGATTTAGGTCATACCTGAATGGCCTAGTGGTTTTCCCTACTTTATTTAAGCCTAAATTTTGCAATAAGGAGCTCAGAATCTGAGCCACAGTCAGTTCCAGGTATTGTTTTCACTGACTGTATAGAGCTTCTCCATCTTTGACTACAAAGAACATAATCTGATTTTGGTATTGACCACGTGGTGATGTCCATCCAACATCTCTTGCATTGGATATGGCATTTGCTATGACCAGTGTGTTCTCTTGATAAAGCTCTGTTAGCCTTCACCCTGCTTCATTTTGTACTCCAAGGCCAAACTTGCCTATTACTCCAAGTATCTCTTGACTTCCTACTTTTGCATTCTAGTCTCCTGTGATAAAAAGGACATTTCATTGTTGTTAGTTCTAGGAAGCCTTGTAGTTCTTCACAGAACTGGTCAACTCCAGCTTCTTTGGCGTCAGTGGTTGGCATACACTTGGATTGCTGTGATGCTGAATGGCTCATGTTTCAGATTGTGCCCGGGTTCTGCACTTCAGACTCTGTTGACTATGATGGCTACTCCATTTCTTCTAAGGGATTCTTGCCCATAGTAGTAGATATAATGGTCATCTGAGTTAAACTCACCAATTTCCATCCATTTTAGTTCACTGATTCCTAAAATGTCGGTTCACTCTTGCCATCTCCTGCTTGATCATGTCTAATTTACCTTGATTCATGGACCTGACATTCCAGATTCCTATGCAATATTGTTCTTTATTGCATCAGACTTTTACTTTCAGCACCAGACAGATTCACAGCTAAGTGTTGTCCCTGCTTTGGCCCAGCCACTTCATTCTTACTGGAGATGTTAATAATTGCCCTCCGTTCTTCCCCAGTAGCATCTTGCACACTTTCTGATCTGGGGACACTTATCTTCTGGTGTCATGTCACATCTTTTTGCATTTTCATTACTGTCCATGGGGTTCTTTAGGCAAGAATACTGGAGTGGGTTGCCATTTCTGTCCCCAGTGGACCATGTTTTGTCAGACCTCTTCACTATGACCCATTCATCTTGGGTGGCCTGCATGGCATGGCTCATAGCTTCATTGAGCTATGAATAGGTTTACTTCATATGAATAGGTATACTTCATATATAACCATAGGTTGACCATTGAACAACACGGACTTGAACTATATGCTGCTACTGCTGCTGCTGCTAAGTCACTTCAGTTGTGTCCAACTCTGTGTGACCCCATAGATGGCAGCCCACCAGGCTCCCCCATTCCTGGGATTCTCCAGGCAAGAACACTGGAGTGGGTTGCCATATCCTTCTCCAATGCGTGAAAGTGAAAAGTCAAAGTAAAGTCGCTCAGTCGTGTCTGACTCTTAGCGACCCCATGGACTGCAGCCTACCAGGCTCCTCCATCCATGGGATTTTCCAGGCAAGAGTACTGGAGTGGGAACTATATGGGTCTACGTATATAAATATGTACTGTAGAGCTATGTGATCTGTGGTTAAATCTGCACATGTAGAACCACAGATAGGAGAGACAACTGTAAAGTTACAGGTGGAATTTTCACTGCCAGTGTTGGCACTCTTAACACATGCATTGTTCAAGGGTCATCTGTAGAATTGTATACTACATAAAGCACTTGTATATATTAAATTATATATATAATCATATCAAATTTTATATAAAATTATATATATAATCTTATATATAAGTATATATTAAATTGTGTAATTTTTTTTTTCCAGTGGGACAGGCAGATTATTCTCTCCTTTGGTAGACTGGCATGCCACTGGCAATTGCCAAATAAGTACACACGTGGAAGGGAGCATTAAAGACTATCTCATATATGTTCCAAATTTTAAGTTTGGATTCATGCCGGAATATACTAGGTTGACAGTTGTTTCTCAAACATATGTTTACTGCTGGATTCAGATCTGGAAGTAACACTGAGGTTCAAGTGAAAAGGAGTAAAGAATAATCGAACCCCTGAAACCACCTATATTATAGACCTTGGCTAGAAAAAGAAAAGGTAGACCAAAGGAAAATTGAGGTGTGAGCTCTTCTATTCACTCTTTCCTTTTTTCCTTTCTTCCTTTTCTTTTCTGAGGAGTTTATAAGGAATATTTTAGAGGCAAATTTTGGGTGTCATTTGCTCCTGATAAACACACATTTATAGGGAGATAAGAAATAAGTGTGGACTGATAACAGGGAAAGAAGTGATCAAATATGGGCTGGCTATTTCACCTTTTATTGGTGAAAAAAATCTGTTGGCCTAAATCACTTCTGAAGACTATAAAACTTCCCTATTTGGTACCTTTGTTTCTTTGTGCAAATTTTATAAATTTTGGTTGGTTACCTAAATAAACTTCTGCCAGAAACCAAGAGAAGACCATTACTCTCATCTGCCAACAATGAAGCTAAGTCAGAAATTCAAAGTTCTTTCCTTGAGGCAACAACCAGGCCACTAAATCAGTCTGCTTTCCTGCGTAGTTCAGTTGGTAAAGCATCTGCTTGCAATGCGGGAGACCTGGGTTTAATTCCTGGGTCAGGAAGTTCCCCTGGAGAAGGAAATGGCAACCCACTCCAGTATTCTTGCCTGGAGAATCCCATGGACAGAGGAGCCTGGCAGGCTACAGTTCATGGGATCACAAGAGTTGGACACGACTTAGCGCTATCTTTTTCTTTTTTCCTATCTCATCCAATCTAAATAGAATGACTCAAGATACATGCTGAATATTAATGCCTCGAGTTCCTGATCTGACATCCCATCTTCAGGGCATCTTTGCACACAATCTGAACTGAACTCAAGTAACTCAATAATAGCCTTGCTTGAAATTCAGTATTTCTCTCCAGAATACAGATGGAAATTTTAGTGACCAAATCTTTCTCAGTTTTTCAGACTACAGAAAGAAGTCATAGACATGAAGCCAGTTCTTTAAGGCTTTTAGTCTTGCTCCATCTATTCATTAATATGAGAATCTGCTAAAAAACTGGGCAAACCTACTAGGCACAGACCCTCTCACTATCGGGCTGGCATTCACAAAAATTTACAATAATGTCAAAGTAGGATTCTTGTGGTAATATTTTATTTGTTCTGGCCAAGTTTTAATCTGCAATATTGAGGAAAATTCAGCACTCATCCAATGTGTCTGCAGGCTTTTGACTAGTTAACATGTTAATCGAGAAAAGGGTTATGCTGTCCAAGTATTAGATAAGCTATTTGGAAAAGAAAAAATATTTGTCTATGAATTTGTGGATGAAATGTTTCCAAGAAGAAATTATAAATGGGCCCTATTTTAGTTCTCTCCTATTATGAATGACAGGTTTAACATTCCTAGAAACCCTAAGAATATAATGACTACATCTTTAAAAGCCTCTCGGGATTATTGTACATTAACGTATCAGAGTCAGTAAATTATTTATCTATAAATTAATCTTTCTAAACAGATTTCCACCCCCCTTCAATTTGAAAGCTAAACTTCTGAGTCTCTATTTCAGCAACTTTATATCTGAAGAGCCTACATCTGTAAAAACATTCCTAATGAAAACATGAAGACAACCCCCAGAGAAGCAAATAAAATGAGATTTAAGTATATAGCAGCCTTTCTACAGTTACATTCCTAACAATAGTGGATTCTAATTTGATGCCAAATAGAGGTTATATAACAAAATCAGTGACCACTCTAATTCTTTTGGTTTCAGTGAAAAATGCAGGTGCTTAAACAATTCTGTCGGTATTTCCACATTTACACCAGAATGGAGGAGTTGCATCCTTGTCTGCCAAGTCCCAGAAGCAGAGAGCCCAGTGGATAGGAAGCAGCAGAATGACGATGCTCTAGGGCAGGGGGCAAAAGCACTGCAGGCTGAAAAGCCTGGGTCCCCAGGCCTCTGTCCCAGTTGCCAAAACCCAAATATCAAAGATGGATTTTCAAGTTTCCATTTCAAATTGAATTAACATTTCAATTTATGTTAAAAATTACCCACCCAGACTTTATTCGGCACTTACTCCCATGCAAACCATTTTGTCAGTTAATAAGACAACCAACCAACAATCAGACTACCTCAAACAAAAAGATATTAAGCCCAATTTAAGAAACTAGTAATTCATTGTGAAAAACTACCACTCAAATTTATGTCCATGGTCTGGACTATCTGCTAAATTACATAACCAGTATTGTTTTGATTTTGTCATTTTTCTTTCTTAAAAGGATAAAACTTTAATTTTATAATACGTGAAGGCATTATAATTCCAAGTTTCAAGGATGCTCCAATTTTACTTTTAGAAGTTGGGATGAAAAAGCAGCCATTAATTTTCACAAATTTCAGATTTTGCTAAGAGAGGTACTATAAATATATAATGAAGTATCTGATGCATTCCTAGGAATGAGAAGATAAGTGTCTTTAACAATGGCTTGTGGGAGACTCTTGTGCAAAAACCTTTTAGCATTTAAACACTGGGTAGGCAGATTTGGGGGAGAAGGCGATGGCACTCCACTCCAGTACTCTTGCCTGGAAAATCCCACGGATGGAGGAGCCTGGTAGGCTGCAGTCCATGGGGTCGCTAAGAGTTGGACACAACTGAGCGACTTCACTTTCACTTTTCACTTTCATGCATTGGAGGAGGAAATGGCAACCCACTCCAGTGTTCTTGCCTAGAGAATCCCAGGGATGGTGGGGCCTGGTGGGCTGCTGTCTATGGGGTCGCACAGAGTTGGACACGACTGAAGCAACTTAGCAGCAGCAGCAGCAGGCAGATTTGGAAGCAAACATTTTTCAATTGTAAATATATTAATACATGAAACAAAAATTTAACAGTTTTAAGTGTGGAATTCACTGGTATTACATAGCAATATGTTTACAATGCCATGCAGTGATTTCTACAGTCATTATCCTAAGCAGAAACTCTGTACCTACTCAACATGTAGCTCCCCCATCCCTGCACCCCAGCCCTCAGGTAACCTCTGTTCTACATTTTGTCTGTGTGGTTGAAGCATCCTTTTCAAAAGCCCAACAATCCAACAAACAAACCCCTCAGTTTCAGCAGGGGCTGGGCAATGAGGCCAGGAAAGCCTATTCTCCGTGTGCCTCAGTCATCGTTCATTTTTATGTCTATTTTGACTGGCAGACCATAAACAATTTGTTTCTTCATGTATTTATTCATGAATGCAGCAACTCCTGAGTGCCTGCATGGGGCAGGCAAATGGCAGACAGACCTAACCTCTGTCTTCATGGACCCTGTATTCTAGTTATGCATACTTCTCCTTATTCACACTCTAGAAATCACGTAGGAAAGTGTGCAATTTTTCTTTTGAATTTTTTTTATTTTTTATTGGGATATACCCAATTAACAATATTGTGATAGTTTCAGATGAACAGCAAAGGGACTCAGCCATACATACTCATGTATCCATTCTCCCCCAAACACCCCTCCCATCCAGGCTGACATGTAACACCGAGCAGAGTCCATGTACTATACAGGAGGTCCATTTTAAATACAGCAGTGTACACATGACCATCCCAAACTCCCTAACTGCCCCTTTCCCCCAGCAACCGTAAGTTCACTTTCTGAGTTTCTGTTTTGTCTTCATTTGTGTCATTTCTTTTTAGATTCCATGTATGTGGGGTGTCATATGGTATTTCTCCTTCTCTGTCTGACTGACTTCACTCAATAGATACTTTCTAGGTCCATCCATGTTTCTCCAAATGGCATTTCATTCTTTTAATGGCGGAGAAATACTCTATTATATATGTATACCCGTGTACTACATCTTCTTCATCCATTCCACTGTCGATGGCCCTAACATTGCTTCCATGTCTTGGCTATTGTAAACAGTGCTGCAATGAACATATGGGTGCATGTATCCTTTTGGATCATGTTTTTTTCTGGATATATGCCCAGGAGTGGGATTGAAGGGTCATATGGTAGCTCTACCTTCAGTTTTTAAGGAACCTCCATGCTGCTCTCCATAGTGACTGTGCTAATTTGGAAAGTGTGCAATTTGGATAGGATATCAGTGGCATCTCACATGCCTTGTATCATAATGCATTTCCAGCACCACGGAACTGCTCAGAGGTGTCACAGCAGAACATTATCTCCCTTTCACTATTTCTGGTGACTGCTTTACTAAGGAATGGATAACAGCACAGCTCAGCTATATTAACTGATTGATAAATGTTATACCCTTATTTGGGCCTTCTGCATCTCTATTAAACATATATACACACACACACACACACATATATATATATATATAAAATACATTGAGCAGAGCAACTCTATATATACACAGAGTCCCTTCGCTGCTATATATATATATATATATATATAGCATTTTATCAGATCTTAAATGATAAGGAGATGCAGAAGGCCCAAATAACGTTATTATATATATATGTATGTATGTATATATAACATCACTGACTCAATGGACATGAGTTTGAGCAAACTCTGGGAGATAGTAAAGGACAGGGAAGCCTGGCATGCTGTAATTCATGGGGTCGCAAAGAGTTGGACATGCCTTAGTAACTGAACAACAACAAAAATGATCTACCATAGAAACTGGGCACACGAAAAATATTTCAGGCTTCCAATTTTAGTATCAAATTTAGAATTTCATTTAAATGAAATAGCCAGAATAGGCAAATCCGGAGAGACAGAAGTAGATTGGTGGCTGCCAAGCGCTGGGGGGAGATATAAAGGGGTGATGATTACTAATGCGTATGCTGCTGCTTTGGGGGAAGATGTTAGCTAGTAGTGATGACTGTGTGACCAGGTGAATGTACTAAAAACCACTGACGTGCATCAAAATTGTGAATCCTATGGTATGTGAATTCTATCAATAAAAACGTCAGGTTAGCTGTTCAGTCAAGCCAGACACAAGGGTAGTGAGAGGCCAAATTTTAAAAGTCTATACATAGATACCAGAGGAGAGTACTCTCTTTTATAGGCTGTAAGAACCAGGTCAGGAGGTCCATTCTGAGGTGGCTGAGGACAAGCAGTATGTACTGAGGTGATCTGAGGATTTAGGCTGGGAAGTAACTGGACAGGTATGTGGATGAGGAAGTCATCTGGTCAGACTCACTTGCTGTACTCTTAAGCTGTTCATGCAGTGCCTTTATACATCCTTAAATCCCGCCCAAACTCCCACCACTGCTGAAAGCAACAGGATCCCAGGTCTATCTAGAAATCACTGGGTTGGTTATACCTGTAAAGGAACTCTTCCAACTTACACAGACATGGCACCACCACACGTACCCGGAAGATGCGATTCACCTCCCCTGCAGTATGTGCTGGCCTTAGGCACGGAAACTAGGCTTTCTTCATGAAAAGGAATCACAAACATTTTAAAGGTAAATTTTGTTTCATATGAAAGTATCTGATGAAAGGTCTGCTATTACATATAGTACTGAGGAAACTTCTTATTCACTCACCTACTCCTTTTCCCATTCATTTATCTGTCTACTGTGGTCATACTCAAATCCCAGGCACTGATGACAATCTAGCAGAGCAATCAGTATAAACACATTAAATGTCACGGACAAATGAAATGTCTGTTGCTGAAGGACCACAAAAAGGTGTTAAAATTTCACTCTCCCAATCAATTTTAGAACATATAAAGGTATCTGCAATGTAAACATTTAAAAACCAAAAGTACAAAGTTAGTTACTTGACACAGGAAGTAGACAAGCACTAGCCCAATGTATTTAACAAAAAAGACTGCTCGGAAACTCAAAGATGTATACAATTATGATTTTTATTTGATAAAATACATAGCCAAAAGATTACAGAAGGCAAACCACACACCCATTTAGAACTGTCCCTTTTGTTTCTTTAAATCTAAGGCCCCCTCTAGTGTTTGAAAACATCACATGCAAGCACACAGGCAGCTGAAGGCACAGTCGCAATGTTTTACCCGAGACCTTCCCAAACAAAAAGAATACTTCTTTTCATGTGGCACAAAAATCAATGAGAGAAAATGTTTAGCCATAATTAATATTTCACATTCTTTCTATAATTCTCATATTCATTATTCTCTCATTCAGTAATTTCTGTATTTACTGCTGGGTTGTTTCTGGATTAACACTTGGTAATAAGGGAAAAAAAGAAAATATAAAGCATGGAGGGACTTTAATTTCCCAAACAAGAAATACACCTCCTTGAAAACAACAGAAAATAGCCTATTCTGCTTTTGTGGACGTTATCAGTAAATAGTATATACTTCCTAAAGTATATACTTAAATTTATTATATTTGGGAATAAGAAATTTTAAACTACATCTATTGTAAAGCTGACCTAATCTGTGAATTTGCTAATTAAACCTTTTCAGTACCTGGTAAAAGGAAGTGGAAAGTGTTGCTCTGAGGGCAAATGTTTGCTCTGAACAATTTTACATAAAGGAGTCCTTAAAAATTTATATTGACATGGCACTACATCGATACAATGACTTAGTCTCATGTACTTTTGTAAAAGATTGATTAAAACTAGGGAAAATCAAAAATAGGTTTCCACTCTACTTTCTTAGCTGAAGCGTTTGTGTGTCTGCTTTCTTGTTTTATTACAGAGGGTTTATGTTAACAACTAGTATTACTATTACTGGACAATGAAATCTCTTTTCAACAAAAGAAAACAATGCAATCTTGAGCAGGAGACTGACAGAGCAGACTTATTAAGCTATTACTTCATATTCTTAAAAGTTTGAAACTTTAATAGCTGTTGAAACAAGTTTAATCTGTACTAACTTTATTTTAAATAAATGACTAATCTGTCACTCAAGAGATGACATATGACTTCTCTGCAAATGTTTCAAGTTAAAAAAAAAGGTAATCTAAAATGAATTAAATAAAACTAGTTGGATTTTAAGCGGTATCAACTTTTAAGATATCTCTTCAAATGAACAGCATTTTTAAAGTGCAACATACACTCTTTTGGCTCAACATAAAAAATTATGTAACTGGAAATTAGTATAGTCATTTCTCTGAGAACAAATTTAGAGAAAAGCTGTTTTGAAAGTTAGCCATGAAATGATAAACACTGACGTCTTTAAAAAAATGAGTATATAAAATACAATTACACATAAACCAGGGTGGGAGAGGTAGCACACAGCAAATAAAACCAAATAAATACTATACAATAACGTACAAAATTCTGCTTATAAAAAATTGAAAATTGCATTTTAAAACAGCCATTTCCCTTCTTTTGAAGGCTTTACAATTAAAATTTAGACCCGGCGTCTCAGGCAAAGTTTTTCAAACTGTTACTAGTTACTGGCATTGTTTTTTGCCAAAACCTCTCTGATCTGTCGGTCGAGTTCACTTATTATTCGGTCCTCGTGATTATACACACCCGTCCTCATCAAAGTATCCCTTTCTTCTATTAGGCGAGTCAAATAATCATCCAAACCTTCTTCCAATGCACTGCCATGGGGCCCATCCATTTTTCCACTCGCAATCTCTCTGGAATCTGGGTACTGTTTTTGTTCTTGCTGCCTTAACCTGAGAAGTCAAGAACACAGGCCACTCGAGCAGGCAACACACGCCGTTCTGGTTTTCAGTTAATACCGCCACTTAACAACAGCGTGACTCAATGGTAAATACATTTTCAGTAATATTTTCAGGAAGCAAACAAAAACCTACTTGGCTAGCCAGAGTTAGCACACTTATAAAAGACAGTTTAAAAAACCAATACTTGCATAAAAGACATGAAAATTGTAGAAATTTTGGGAATATGCAGGAAAAAAATCATCTTAATCAGAGATAAGCAATCTAAGTAATTTTCTATATCTCTTCTCAATTAAAAAATGCATGCATTTTAAACAGTTTTCTAAAAAGCAATTGAATATATGTAATTCTGTACAATTATCAATATATTTTCACTATTATTAATACAAAGAATATTTTCCTGTATTATTGATATTTAGGTTGTTATTAAGCCCTTGTTATTGTTTCTTGAACATAATTTTCTTCTAACTTTATCCCACAAGCATTTACTCATACCAAAAGGTGCTAGGTTTGGGGGATACTGTGTCAAATCAAGAAGAAAAGTTTCTGTTATTATGGAGCTTATATGAATATTATTTGTAGAAAGTGATATTCTATAGATGTGAATGCTTGAATCTAGGGTGTGCACCTTTTAAGAGTTTGTATGGATAGCTTCAAGTTATGTTTATGATGATCTTATCTAAAAGATGAAGAAAGGGGAGCAGGTGCCAGCCTGGGATCTGGGTATTTCCAATGGAATATTATCAATCACATTACCTTGAAAATGGGGAGTATACCTGGCATTACTTAGTATGCTAAGTTAGTTTGGACATGGAGTAGGTTTTAATTTGATTTGGAATCTACAACTAAGATACAACTTTATACTTCTCTAAGTAACTAGCTACAAAGATATTTTTAATTTGCAACTACTCCTGACTTTTGTCTTTATAAAAAAGATAAAAAACAGTTGGATCTAAGTCCCTGCTTCTAGATAGCCTTCACAGTAAGCAAGCCAGTGAGAACCAGCTCTGAAATTACGATGGTGTGGGGGAGAGGAAGAGCCAGGGAGAGTGCTGCCGGACCCCAGAAAGGGTGCAGGGTCAGGGGCAGCGCAGTTTTGTTTGTTCATATGACTCTGAAACCTGAACTGACTCCTAAGATCCCTCACAAAAGAATGAGAAACTGAGGTGTACAGTCCAAACAGGACACCACATACCTCCATCTGTTCTAAGAAAGAAAATAAAAAATAGGGCCCTGTGCTTTGGGACTCAGGAGGAAATCAAGTGATTAATGGGACACTGGTAAAATGGAGCAATACATGGGGATGATTAATAATAAGACTTAATTTCGTATGACCTACACATATGACAGGCACATGGCTATCTTCATCTGAACCACCAAAACAGTGCTGGGCAAAGAGTAGCGGCTTAATATGCATTTGCTAAACTACTATATACAATAGCAAAACTTTGGAAGCAAGCGGCATTTTAAAATTAATTCGTAACATCTTCCAGATCTGTGACACAGTTGACACCAAGTAAGTATTTGCTGAATTAAGAGACTAACAGAGTGAACTGAGCCCTGTAGCATGTACTAAAGACCTTGACCTTTTTCTGACTGATATTTATACATTAATATTCTAAATGCATTTGTGTAATTCAGCTCCAAATCCACCGGATACAGTGACTGAGTTTCCCCAGTTTGTGTAGGGATATATCACGGGGTAGTCTGTCAAATGCATGTCCTATATCCTGAACTGTGTCTTCCCCACATTCACATGTTGAATGAATATGATGCAACCCCCAGTGCGATGGTGTCTGGTGATGGAGCCTTTGAAAGAGAATTAGGCTTAGATGAGCGCGTGAGCCAGGGGCTGTCATGATGCAATTTGTGCACTTCCTACAGGAGACATGGGAGAGCTTGTGAGGACAAGTGGTCAGGCAGCTGTCTAAAAGCCAGGAAGAGAGTCCTCACCAGAAACTGTGTTGGTGCTTTAATCTGGAATTTTTAGCCTCCTAAATTTCTGTTGTTTAAGCCAACCTATGAAATTTTGTTATGCCAGCCAAGCTAAGACAGTATGCTTCGCTGCAACAAAATACCAGTCTCCTGATAAACATTAAAAGTCTTCCCCTACATTCTCCTCCAAAAAGACACTAGTTTGTTTTAATATTGCTTCCTAACGATTACTTCTCTAACACGAAATGCTTAAAATAGTAACTAAGAGCACCATGACACTACAGAGAAGCCCAGTGTTGCAGAGCAGTTACAAACACAGCCTGCGGCATCAGATCTAAACTCCAGCCCCCTGACCTACTAGCTGTGTGACCTTGGAAGGGGTTCTTACACCTCTTTAAAACTCAGTTTCCTCATCTCCAAATGGGATTAATTATTTTCCTCAAAAAGTTGCTTTGCAGAGTTAAAAAAAAAACAAACAAACAGTGGAGATAGGCATATGAGATATTTAAAATAGCTGCTGATACACAGTAAGGGCAATAATTAAGAGCTAATCTATTATTTATATAAATAATATAACAATGTTTGAAATTTGTTATACTTTATATAATTAAATTCATCATCATTAATTATCTTGAAATAGTTGCAATAAATCTGAAATAGTCACACAGGAATAAAATTTAAAGTACTAATGCTATGGAAACAAAAAAGCTAAACAGAGCTACATTCGTGGCCAAAAAAAATGTGCGAGTAATGGTCTTTGGCAAAGATTTTCTATTATATAACTTAGCTACATTTTAGAAATGATGTCCCTTATTAGACGTGATGTTGTACTCTCCCTGGACCAATGAATAAATAAAAAGTTGTACTATTTGAACTTGAGTTTTTGTATGGAAAAGAAAGTAATTTTTTAGTCATTATACCTGTTCAGTTCATTTCTTATATCCAACAATTCTTGTCTCTCGGTTTTTACTGTATCTTTTTCCTCAGCGGCCAGGTAACGTAGTCTCATCTGTTCCAATTCTTCCTGCTGTTTTTTAAGACGAGCCATTTGACTTTCTTGCTCTCGCTTGAAAGAAACAAGCCAGATCTCTCATGTTAGGAATACATATACTTTTATGACTTTGATTTGTGATTATAACCCTCCTTGACTGTACTCATGATATAGCCATACACTGCAGATTCTGCAGACACATATTATCTAGAAATGTCCATGTTCTCTTTACAAACTTTTCCATGACAAACCCTTCCTGTTATAAGCCATAACCACTCATGTTCCAATCAGTGATTGAGGTTAGCTAAATATAAGATAACAGAAGTTAAGGGCAAGAGAGAGTCTGCTATCAATACAGTAAGTTGACACAAGAGCAATGGTAAGAGTAGCATCTAAGAAATGGTTAATTATCAAAATTATACAAGAAATTACAATTATAAAGGAATGATAAAGTATACAAATTATATAAAATACAAATTATACAGAGTTACCAAGAAAAATTCAATAACTGCCCCTGAACTAGTAATTAATTCCACTTCTATCTCAAGAAATAATATGCCTTTCCACTCTTCAGACTCACAAAAAATCTATGCACATAAAATTTCTTTTATATAAATGTGTAACATTCCACAGAATGGATATTCCATGATTTAGTAACAGACATTTTGGAATGCTACAGTAAGACATCCTGCCGTCTAACACAGTGATCTCATGAACCTTTCTAGACTGTTACTATGAACGGGTACTGCCTTTCTGCATTTTTGAAAAGAACATTTGATTTCTTCATTTTTTAAGGTGACAGTCAACGTCCCCTTTGTTTAATAAATTTAGTTGTGCTACTTACAAGCTTTACGTGTATGTTCACGAGATTGACTGACCAATTAATATTATTATAACATCCTTGTCAGATTTTAGAATGAAGATAATGGTGGTCTCATTGTTTTTAAGTGAGAATTATTCTCTCTTCCTAGTTTCTGAAACAGTTTGTGCAATGTAATAGGAACAGCACTGAATCTGTAGCTTGCTTTGGGTAGTATAGTCATTTTCACAGTATGTTTCTTCCAATCCAAGAACATGGTACTTCTTTCCATCTGTTTGTGTCATCTTTGATTTCTTTCATTCTTTTACACTGATGAAAAGTACTCATAATTTTCAGAGTATAGGTCTTTTGCCTCCTTGCTGCTGCTGCTGCTAAGTCACTTCAGTCGTGTCCGACTCTGTGCGACCCCAGAGACGACAGCCCACCAGGCTCCCCCCGTCCCTGGGATTCTCCAGGCAAGAACACTGGAGTGGGTTGCCATTTCCTTCTCCAATGCGTGAAAGTGAAGTCACTCAGAAGTAGGGTTATTTCTAGGCATTTTATTCTTTCTAATGCAGTGCTACACGGGACTGTTTCCTTGATTTCTTTTTCTTATCTTTCATTGTTAGTGTATAGGAATGCAACAGATTTATGTGTATTAATTTTGTAGCCTGCAACTTTACCAAATTCACTGATGAGTTCTAGTTGTTTGACTTTGACTATTTTAATTTAAAAAAGAACCTCAGTGGAAAGATGGCTATTTATAAACGAGGAAGTGGATCCTTTCCAGACAGAGAAACCGACTGTGTGTACACTTTGATCTCAGACTTCAGCCTCCAGAAATGTGAGAAACAAACTTCTGTCGTTTATAAGCCATCCAGTCTGTGCTGTTTTGTTACAGCAGCCCACACAGACTAGCGGTTACACAAAAGGTAACCAGTTCCATATACTGATCCTGTGTGTCACATGTTCTATGCTGCATTTTCTATCCTTTTTTCTCTTCCAGTTTGGATATTTTTATTGGTTTATCTTCAGCTCACATATCCTTGGTTCTGCTATTAATTCATCTACTGAACTTACAATTCCGTTGTAAAACTTTTCAGTTCCAGGATGTCTACATGATTGAAAAGGTTCCACTTCTCTAATACATTTCTCTATCATATCGCTTATTTTCTAGTAGTTATTTCTAACTTTCTGTCTGGTGATTCCAAAATCTGTAGATTTCTACTGAGCAAAAAACAAAAGACATTCTACATGCAAGTGGAGTAAACAAAAGATGCTCAAAGTCAATAATCAGGGAAATAAATAAGTAAACCACAGAGTGAGACCACTTCATGCCCACCAAACTGGAAAAAATGTATACATCTGATAACAGCCAAGTGTTCGACATGGTGTGAAGAATAACAATTACACACCCCTCTTGGGAACTGCAGGTTTGCACAACCTCTTCAGAAAGTAATTTGGCAACATTTAGTGAAGCAGAAATGAGCAAACTCTACTACCCAGAAGTTCTACTTTTAGACAGAAACAAATGCTCACATGTAAAAAATTTTTCAGTGTTGTCTTACTATATGTTTAAGTTGTGTGAACCATAAAAATAAAATTAGGCTACCACATCAAAAGAGTTAAATCGCAAAAACGATTTTGAATCACGCTAGGCAGTCACAGAATGATTCAGAGTATTTCCATGTATATAAAGTTTAAAGACATGCAAAAGTAAAGAGTATTATTTACCAATATTTTAGTGTCTTTATAATCTTATTAAAAAAAAATAGCAAAGGAATAATAAATACCAAAGTCAGCAAAGCAGTTACCTGTGAAGGGGATGCAGGTGAGAAAAGGCACACAGCACTGATAATGCTGCTTCTTAAACTAGAAGGTGGGGGTTGAGGAGCGTAAGAATCTTCTTTGATTCCCTTTGTGGAACATATAACATGTTTCATTTCAAAAGTAATTATTAAGAAAATAAAGGAAAAGAAATCCAGACAAAAAACACACTGGATTGTTGTATCTGGCTGAAGAAGTGATAAGGTTACTAGTGACTTTCATCTTGTATGTTATGCTGCAAAAAATTTGGACTTTTTTTCTTTTACAGTGAGCAGATATAATTGCAAAGAGTGGGGGAAAGGTCAATGATTTAATTTTAGGTTACTTTGTAAAACTGTAACATTATGAAGCTTGACACACTTTAATTCTAAACCATAAGGAAAGCCTTTACAGGCCCTGAATTTTTAATCCAGTGTGCAGCATCAGCAATAACCCCACATGCACAAAAGCTAGGGGTCCGAGGACAGCTCCTCTGCCGCCAGGTGCTCTGGGTTAAAGGCTCCTCAATCAAGTGAGTATAAGCTTTATTTTGCCTTGGCTGCCTATAAATCCAGAGAGGAGATGTAAACACACATACACTAGACTAAACAGCGGCTAAAACGCGGCCACTACTTACTCTCCCACTCACACATACCATGTAAGTCTGTGGGAAAAAACTTACAACTAAACTAAGGAACTCAAGTCAAGTTTTCTGAAAATAACCCAGAGCTGACAAGTCAGTAGGAGGGCCTGGATGGTTTCAAGACACAGTTTTTAACCAAGACTTGGACCTCCAACTGTTTTCTTAAACAAAGATTTACATCCCATCCTTGGCTAAATTACTTATAAATTAATCAAATTAATTACTCTGAGTGGATAAGCAGGAGGCTGGACAAGATAGTGCTGATGTCAGCCAATGAAGTCTGTGTTGTTTTAACTAAATATATCAGCTCAGTTTTAAACAGATCTACTGTGCACAAATATGGTAAGGGGCCCACGTCCTACCCAAATCTTAGTTCTGTTTCCTGTCCTGCGAACAAACATACCTAGTTTAAATGTATCAGACATGATGAAAATGTTAAATTGCCCAGAACAACAAATTCATATCTCTTAACGATGATTCATTTCTTTTTAAAAAGTAGTGGCTATTATTCTTCCTCCATAACTATATTCTAATGTGTCAAGAAATGTTTTTAAGTAAATATGGTACTTAGGACACAGTAAAGTAATAATCTTAACTTAGAATTGGGGGAAAAAAAAAAACCTAAATTACCCCTTAAGTGTCTGACAACTAGAACTCTTCAAAATCAGTGTTATACATCATACCACAGATAGCAAATCCAGAATGTGCGGGTATCATTTCCTTGTCTTCTAAGTTAGGACCCATTTCATGTTACACTTATTTATATTTTACAGCTGTTGCCTACCCAGTTACCCAAGAACAAAAAAGTTTACAACATGAAAAAACACAGGCTTTTATACTTATGAATCAGAAGAAAAGATTTTTTTCCTAAATAACTGGAAGATTATGATTTTTTAAATTCACCAATTGACTATACGAGGTCACCTTTGAGTAATGGAAATCTCTGTTTAAACATTCTTTTGGCAATAGGCACTGAGCATTAGGTCTTATTTCCAAGCTTTACCAGCTGGGTTTTGTCATTAACATTTATTAACAATCTAAGATACAGCTTTCGCCGTCTAATCCGCACTACACAAATGTTTTGTACTGCCCTCCAGAGGATTTTGCTGTGACAAATTACTGGCAGAGATTATAGCCCCGTGGCTATTCACCAGAGGCAATGTAAAATTAACATGGTACTAATCCAATTTAAACAAGAAGTTGCACAAACAATCCTCTGAACAAAAGCAGATAGAGGATTCCAATTTTATATTCAAACACAATGTGTTTTTAATAAAAAGTTTTAGGAAAAAAACTAAAGTAATTTTCACACATATAAATTGTGCCTATTTGATGAAGTAATCAATTTTAATCTTCCAAAAATGGTTAGTGGCAGAGCACAATTCACTATGGCAATCCCGAGGTCTATTACATTTGTAAAGTGCTGCATCTCTACAATGTGGCCTGTAGAACATCAGCAGTTCCCAGTGACCCTGAAATTAGTTTACAGTGTTGTTTCTAAAGCACAAAGTCTGTGGGATAAGGAATAGAAGTGGTCTGCAATGAAGCTTCATGAAGCAGACGTCTGGAGTTGAATCAGTAATTTAACACAGTTTTCTCCTTAATTCACTTATAGAAACTTAAAAAACGCATCTGAACTTTTGTGATGTCTTCTGTTATGAGGTACAAATAGCTAAAACTACGATGCTAAGGGTTTTTAAGCAAGAGGGTAGAAAAAGCATAGGAAAAAAGGGTAAACAGAAAACAAGAAATTAAAGGACAAACCCAGAAGATAGCAAAAGTATATGAGAATGTATATGTTAGAAGAAGGGGGTGCTTGGGTGGGAGCATTCTTAATTGAACCTTTTTTTAAGAGTCAGTTTCAGTTCATGTTTATATTCAAAACATTATTTTTTACATTTAAAAAACTACCTCAAACAATGTGAAAACAATATCATCCATCAATATACACATATGAATATAACTTAAAAATCAATTTACTTACTGTTCTTGCACGGGTATTTCTTAGTAAGAAACGTGACAATTATAATTATGCTCTGATAATTAATTCCTAATTTCTCCAGAAGAAACAGCCTAATCAACAGCTAACAGGTTTCCGTCTCTTCATTACTGATTTTGGTAATGCCTTGTAAGTATTTACCACTGCATTAGTCTCTTATCCTTCATAGTTGCATAAACTTCAGGGGTAGGCATTGTCTTCCACTTCTTTCCTACCTGCTCTTTATCTGCTATTTTTTATTCTTACCAATTTCTAACTATTTTTAAAATGATGAGCTCTAGTAGTTTTCTGGTAGCACCCTTAGGATTTTCTGTGTGTCATATCATGTCAACTGCACAGTGACAGTCTCACTTCTTTTCCAATTTGGATTTCTTTTTCTAATACTGATATTAGAAACATTGGTATTGAACCATTTCTCCTTTAGCTTTGAATGACAAAATGAGAACCCCACGGTCCTCTTGTCTAATACTTATTTTCTGTTAGTTTCGCTAACTTCATTTGCATTTCTTACAACCCTGCCATATTCTTGTTAAGTACCAGCCCTCCCAGCTGAACTTTCCTGTGGAAGAGAACTGCTATCCCTTCCAGAACTGAGCATCCTCCACTGTTCAAGGCACACAGTAGGCTCCTGATAAGTACGTGCTCATGAAAGAATGAACACATAAAGCAACTCTAGATGTTTCTCCAGACTTCACGCACTCTCACCTCTTTGCACCTGCTGCCTGACACTACTGCATATCTGCACAATTAGCCCTTATGTAGGTTTTTCTCCCTTCTGTCAGTTTCTACAGAATATCTACCTTACAACTACCATCCAAAGTACTATTCTTACTCAAACTATATTGAACCCCACTTCCCTACAGCTATTATATATAGCAACATCTTATTTTCTAGACTTAAAAATTTTCAAATTTTTGTTGCTGCCATTATCTTTCAGCTAGTCAGTCACAAATCTTTCTAATCTTTGAATATTTGTTCTGTTCATCAATATACGAAGCTACCATCTCACTAGGTCCCCACCCACTGAAACCAAGAACACTACATTACTGTGTAGTGACACAGCAGCATTATGGCTCATGTTCTTTTAACAAGTTACAATTTATTGAGCATATACAAAGTATCAAACGCTAATAATGCTTTACAGACCACTCAGTAATTCTCAGACAACCCTGAGGAAAGATTTTTCGGTGTACAAATGAGGAGACTAATCAGAGAAATCAAATTCCCCAATTTGCAGAGTTATTAACAGCCAAGATTCAATTTGGCTCTCTTGACACCAAGGCCATGTTCTAAACTACTATGTACGCTGCCTCTGATAGAAGTTGTGTTCTGTTGTTTTTAATAGCCTCTCTCATCACATTATTTCCTTACTCCCAGTTCCATGGGGATTCTTCCCTGTGGAACTAAAGGGAACTTCAATGTCTTGGCACCATGCCTTTATATTAGCTTCTTCTCTTTCAAAGTCACTTTAATTTCTTATTTCCAGAGCTGGTCTATCTAACAGTCAACGATGGCATTTTCCTTGCTTATCATAGGCCAAATCATTACTTCTTCTGCTTCAGTACTCAGGCAGAGATCCCTAATGTCTTCCACAGCTCACTCTGAAATACTTTCATTATGTGGATTCTATGGAATTAAGCCATAACACTCACTGGAAAGGGGAAAGAGCGTGAGTGTATGCTCAGTTATATGATTCTACCCTCACTCTTACCACTTAGTATCTGTGTGATCACTTAACTTCTCAGATGCAACTTACCTTCTCTTTCTTTCATCTATAAAATGGAAATAGTACCTGCTATACAGGGGAGGTCTTCTTGTTTAGTCACTAAGTAGTGTCGGACTCTTGTGCCCCAATGGACTGCAGACTGCCAGGCTCCTCTTACTCGAGGGATTTCCCACTGGAGTGGGTTGCCATTTCCTTCTCCCGGTGATCTTCCTGACCCAGGGACTGAACCCACATCTCCTGCATTGGCAGGCAGGATTCTTTACCACTGAGCCACTAAGGAAGGCCATATAGGATCTTGTTTCGGATGAAATGAAAAGATATGAAGGGCTTAGCACAGTACCTGAGACTTACCAGCTTTCCTTCCTCCTCCTTAAACATAAGCATTCTCAGTTCTATCTACCACATCTTCAGTTATCATCTCGGCAAAGGATTCCTTCATCTGTCCTTAATCTCAAACATCCTCCAGGTATCAGTCCATATTTCTGATTACTGAATTTCTTTCCGTAAAAATTAAAATGTTCAAATTTGCATGTCCTATCTTCTTCCCATGCCTCAATCAGCTTCTTGTCTTAATAACCATAATTCCACTATTGAAAAACTTTCTGGACACTAAGGCTTGAACACCTGACATCATCTTTGACTTTCCACTCTGCATCCGATTAGGTATAGTGTCCTGTACAGAATCTACCAAAATCACATCTTTTAAAATAACCTCTTTGTCACGTTCTCACTGCTACCACTTAAGTTCTAGTCCTTATTTCCTGAAATGACCTTTAAAATGGGACCTCCTCTGTTCTCCATGAAGTCTATGCTTTCTGACTTTTTGCCTCTTTACTATAATCATTCTATTCATTGTATTTACAACACTTCTCCCCCCGCCCAACAACTTCTCTAAACCACAAGCAATTCTCCAGAGGTCTATCTCAAATACCTTATCTTCTATGACGCCTTTTCTAAGTTCTATTAAATAAACGCACTTCCCCTCTTGAGCACTCTGTGCGGTTCTTTCCAGAGCTCTTACTATTAGGCAGTAAATGTCATGGTTTTCTTCCCTATTACTAAATGGCAAGCTCCCTGAGAGACAAAGACCTATGTTTAACTTGTATCTATAAATCTAGGGCAGTGCCTTGAACACAGGAGGCCCTGATACTATATATGATTATCCTTAGTCCTGTGAGCATTTATAAAACATATTCACTGTGTGTAATATTATTTTATGCTTACAATCTCAATTCATCTACAAGCTATGTTAAGGCAAACTGTGCTGTTCTCAGGCAGTCTAGTAAATACTCTTCTATGACACTGGTATGCATTTAGAACAATACCATAAAGATCTTTAATAACATTTGATGGTTTGAGAGACACGTTAAAGAAAACAAAAAAACAAATCTAAGAGACCCTATGTACCAAATTTCATTCAGAATTTAAATGGACACATTTAACAGAAGCAAAGCTTAGAATAAACTAACTACTAATATAAAAATGAAAATCTTGTTCATATTTTATTTGATCTCAATAATTTGAAGAAATTAAACCCAAAGTTAAAATTAATTTTTCATAAAACTAACAGCATTTGTCACCCAGTACCAGGAAGGGGAAAAAAAGTAACAAAGAATTCAGGAAAGTACTATCACTTTTAAATTCTTACAAAATTAGGCAGAACTACCCTGTGATTCCTTTTCTTGATGAAGAAATTACTATGTCTTCCTAGGAGGTAACATTTAAAAATATGTTCTTAAAGTTCTCCCTCCAAAAGGCACTCCCAATAGAAAGAAATTAATACTAGGGAAAAAAGGATGGTAGTTCCATAAGTAGAAGAAATTATTCCCAGTTTTCTGTGGGCTAGAGGATAGTGGCAATTAAGGAGAAAAAAAAAAAAAACCTAGAAGTTTCAGTTTTTAATTAAGGAAAGGAAGATCTTATATATAATACATTAAAAAAAAAAAAAAAGGCCCTAATCTCAAATATAGAACTGGAGACTCAAATATGAACCTAACAGATATTGCCACATATGCAAACTTGTAAAGAATCAAGGGAAAGTGACATAAAAAGAATAATTCATCATCAGCTATAAACTACATACCTGTTTAAGTCTGGCAAGTTCTTTCAAAGCTCGTCCCCACTGCTGCTTGTAATGCAGTTTAGACTTGGTTGCAGATTCCAACTTTCTTTCAAGTTCAACCTAACAGTGATTAAAATCATATCAAGTGAAACACTATACCACTGTGTACAATCACTGAAAGATAATATATACAAGAAGTCTGGCCTAAGAAAAGAGTTTATATAGCGTAACATACGACATCATCTAAAACTGTTATATAATTTACTATAAATATTATGGCACGTGAACATTTTCTTGTTTAAAATATAGTCGTATTTTTACTGCCTAACAGCCTATACTAAAAGGAACCGAATCAGTCTTAACCTCCAGACAGTTACTATAAATGTATTTAAAACATATAACAAAGATCATAGAGTAAAAAAACACATTTTTTTTTTTTGGTTGTTTTTTACAAAAAGCAGTTGTTAGCATTCCAATTTAGCTGACACTCTCGACCTTGAAACCAGATTACTCCTTTTGGAGACCTATCATTATGTGGAATTTTGTCTTACAGTGAAGAGAGCTTGTAGAGATACTTTTATAACTCATTTTGGCAAAAATCACAGAATTCTGAGAACAGTGAACTGTTTTATCAGAAAGCAGTTTAGTAAGAGTACAAAGTCAAAAATATTTTAAGAATGTTAAACCCAAGTAAGAAAAACAATGCTCCTAAAAACACTCATCTAACTTTTATTTTCTATTTTTCCTCAAACACATGAAGAGAAACACGAAAGAGATTCAATTTTTAAAATACAGTTATTTATACTTGCAGCAGGCAATCTGTTGTGCATGAACTGAAGCCAACTTGGCTAGGTCTTGGAATGTACTCTCTCAAAGTTTCAAACCAAGTACCAAACAAATTCATGCAGCCAACAGACAGTTTTACTGTTGAAGTGATAAGGTGATAATATGGCTGAATTACAGTAACATACTGTTCATCTAAACTGGTGCAGTTTTTGAATATCAATTCTAGTGTTTCCCATACACACAACTCCTAATATTTTGCAGAAAAATAAAATCGAAGACACTATCCAAATATTCAAACTTCAGAAAACTCAGGGGGAAATAAAATGAAAGGAAAAGTAGATTGCCAAAACCCCTTCACAAAAGACCAGAACGTTCTCTGCAGTAATATATAACTACACGGAGTCAAGGTTTTTGCTGCTTTACAAATCCCTAGAGCTTGGATTTAAATGTGTTGACATTTCACAACTAGACTCATATGTCTTAAGCTGAATAATATTCTGAGATTATCAAATATGATCTCTTCCACTTATGCCCCAAAGATTTATTCCTATTACTTAACTGGACATAAAACAACTGTCCAGTATAATTATGTAACAATTGGTAACTTAACAACTGGACATATGTCAGAGGAAAAGCAAAAATCTGTTTATAACTGTGAGATACAAGAATAGTATTCAATTATAAAAGTGATCATGTCCCTAGGTCTTGGAGAAGGTATAGTGTCCTGGACAAGCCCCAGGATGAGGGTTAGGACAACTACAAAGATCGTTTGAACCCACTAAACTGACTCTATCAGAAAAAGCTGGGTAGGTTACATCCGTTTTGCCATGATTATCAAAATAATTCACATTTGCATTGTTATTCACACTAACTTAAAACACATAATCAAAACATATAGCTAACACTTAGACGTAAACATCATTTTCCTAATTCATCCCAAACTATCTAATCAGTGATTTCTAGCTTTTTTTAATGATACAAATGCCTCTGTGATTCTAATGTAATACACACACCCAATTCCCAGAAAAATGTACACAACCAAAGTTTTGACACAATTTCAGGACATTCAAAGACCTTGAGCCCTTTTTGTGGGTAAACGAAGATCATGGCATCCGGTCCCACCACTTCATGGGAAATAGATGGGGAAACAGTGGAAACAGTGTCAGACTTTATTTTTCTGGGCTCCAAAATCACTGCAGATGGTGACTGCAGCCATGAAATTAAAAGACGCTTACTCCTTGGAAGGAAAGTTATGACCAACCTAGATAGCATATTCAAAAGCAGAGACATTACTTTGCCAACAAAGGTTCGTCTAGTCAAGGCTATGGTTTTTCCTGTGGTCATGTATGGATGTGAGAGCTGGACTGTGAGGAAAGCTGAACACCGAAGAATTGATGCTTTTGAACCGTGGTGTTGGAGAAAACTCTTGAGAGTCCCTTGGACTGCAAGGAGATCCAACCAGTCCATTCTGAAGGAGATCAGCCCTGGGATTTCTTTGGAAGGAATGATGCTAAAGCTGAAACTCCAGTAGTTTGGCCACCTCATGCGAAGAGTTGACTCATTGGAAAAGACTCTGATGCTGGGAGGGATTGGGGGCAGGAGGAGAAGGGGACGATAGAGGATGAGATGGCTGGATGGCATCACTGACTTGATGGACGTGAGTCTCAGTGAATTCCGGGAGTTGGTGATGGACAGGGAGGCCTGGTGTGCTGTGATTCATGAGGTCGCAAAGAGTCGGACACGACTGAGCGACTGATCTGATCTGAAGAGACCTGACGTCATCTTCCTGCGCTGCGTGGACACCTGCCGGTGGAGGAAGGAACGGCTCTGCCGCCCTTCGCTTCTTTTGTTGGGCTGCTCTTTCGGAGTAATGGCGCCGTCGCTATGGAAGGGGTTGGTGGGCATCGGCCTCTTTGCCCTAACCCACGCAGCCTTTTCCGCTGCGCAGCATCGTTCTTATATGCGATTAACAGAAAAGGAAGATGAATCACTGCCAATAGATACAGTTCTTCAGACACTTCTGGCCTTTGCAGTTACCTGTTATGGTATAGTTCATATTGCAGGGGAGTTTAAAGACATGGATGCCACTTCAGAACTAAAAAATAAGACATTTGACACACTAAGGAATCACCCATCATTTTATGTATTTAATCATCGTGGTCGAGTACTGTTCCGGCCTTCGGATACAACAAATTCTTCAAACCAAGATGTATTGTCCTCTAACACATCACTGAAGTTACGAAAACTTGAATCACTGCATCGTTAAGATTTTTACAAATTATAATAACAGGACAGGACACAAAGCTGGAATATTGGGAGTCTGGGATACAAAACACTCCCCCATCAGTATTTATATTGATCGCTCAGACCTAAATAAAAAGGGGTCTATGACCCTTATTTGTACACTGTTAATCAAGTCATTAATGCAATATAAGTTATCTGTGAAATGAGTCTTTGATCTTTCATAGAATTCTTTTTTCATTTAAAACAAATTCACAATTTTGTAAAAGTCACTGTTTTGAGCACACTTCTTTGAAAAATGTTGATGGTTTTGTAATTATTTATTTTCTTAGATTTCTTTTGCACTACAGTTTTTAGGATCCTTTTGGAAATAGTGTGACTAATGCATTTTGCAGCATGAATGGTACCAAATGGTCTTAAGTTCTATAACAACAAATGGATTTCTCTAGAGAGACCAGAATGGTGACTTATCAGTTTTTCTTATGCCCCCTAAAAAGTGGCTCTGCTTCAGCAGATACTTGCCAGTTTTTAATTTATCCATGACTTCTCACCCTACCCCACTCCCATATACCTCCTAACATCAGCTGTCTTATTTCATCACTTCTATGGGGTTCAGTGTGCAGTGAGCAATTTTTGTGTCAGAAATCCCTTGTCATAACAAATAGATTTAACAAACTCAAAACTTATATAAAGCTACCTGTGTTCTCTTCTCTGTAAAAAGATGTCCCTGATTGATTATGTAGTGTAAGAATAGTTGAAGATAGACCAGAAAGACCATCTGTGAGTTAATTATCCTGCCTATGTAGAAGAACAGCAATCACTGAAGAAAACTGATTAGTTGTTACTAGCCAGTTTAACTTATTCAAAGCCTCTGTTATTTTATTGCATACTAAACTAGTGAATTAGTTGGAGAAGGCAATAGCACCCCATTCCAGTACTCTTGCCTGGAAAATCCCATGGACGGAGGAGCCTAGTAGGCTGTAGTCCATGGGGTCGCTAAGAGTCAGACATGACGGAGCGACTTCACTCACTTTTCACTATGAGACTTGAGGAAACCTTTTTTTGCACTTAAATTATAAGCCAAGTTACAGACTGAAAATAAAATTCGGCTCGGAACCTAGCATCAATTCAGGGCCTAGTGAAGACCAAGCAGACTTTCACTGATTTTAATGTCCCTATTTCTATCCTTGATATATCCCCAACTCCTAATTCTCTATTGTTGGCATGGCATTGTCTTTGGTTCTAATCTTCTATTCTCCAGTTCCCATCTGTCATAAGAAACTACAGATTTCTCCCTTGAAATATTTTCCAGTTTTATTCTTTTGTATTCTTACTACCATTTCCTAAGTTCAGGCTCATCTCATCTTCTCTTGTCTCCTCAGCCTTTAATGTATTCTATCTACAAATCCTGCAAGCCACTATTACATCAATTTACTCTCTACTAAAGAATCTACAATAACTACTAAATACTTGTCTACTGGCAAGTATTGAACCTAAACTCCTCTGCCTAGGTGTTAAACACCAAAACACAATTTCCATCCTACTTGTTCAACATTCTTGGTGTTCAAAATGAAATACCAACCACCAGTTTTGTCCCCCTCCATCTCCTAGTCCAAGTTACTTCCTGAACCTATCATTTTTTTTTGCTTCATTGCTTACTTAAAACTTAAGGTCCAGCTCAAATTCTACCTCTACATGGAGATGCCTTAAAACTACTATATTCTGAACATCAAATGATTTCTTTTTTCTGAGTTGCAAAGAGTTTCTATCACAGTCCCTGGTATTTAATTATATACAATCATTTAAGCCTCTCTGGGTTATCTCCCCAATTAGGTTACAAACTCTTTAAAAGTGAGGTCCCTTTCAAAAGGATAACATACTTTTCCTCTTTTCTTTTCTCTCATTTTTCCCTCTGTCTTAAGTCAGGGGTGGGCACACAATAAGAACTCACCAAATGTTCTTAAATACACCAATTTTAGTTTCTGTAGAACTTCTGTCTTCTTTGTGCCCTACTAAATTATAATGCTTTCCCTATCATATTTTTTAAAAGTCCAATTTTTAAGCCATATAAAATCATTTCCTAGCTTAAAGCAAATCAAACTATTTGTGACCTCTTATAAAGGGAATCAAGAAGTGAATTTAGTAAAACTGTTAATGTTAACTTAAAATCTTAATGTTAACTTAGTTGTAGACCATTTCAGTGAAAAATGGGAATATTTGTGTTACACTGAAGAGATGAGTAAACAGAAAAGAAAAAGCTCTCAATCAGACATAACTAGAAGTTGTAGACTAAATCAGGGACTTCTTCACTTAAGTCTTCCTTTTTTGTGCTTTTATGTCTTTACTACTTAAGAAATAAGATTCTGCCCTCTTCTGGCTCCAAAAACACTTACAAAGAATTTTCAAAAGAGCTGAGAAGTCTTATTTACTAGGTATTTAAAAACAGTGGATGAACTCATTAGGTCTGATATAAAGGCACTTCAATTACACTTTTTTTTTCCCTCAACAAGTTCATGGTACTATTTATACTTGTAATATGTTTGGTGATTTTTATTCTATTGGTAGAAATGCAGTTGGAAGAAGGAATTTTAAAAATCACTTTTTACCATTTATTTCTGTGGTGGATATTATCTAATTTATATTCAGAAAAGATGAGTAAGATAATATTTCTGTTCCAATTTTGAGATATTTGGTCCTGAATTTCCCCAAGGTAAAAATGGAAATACTTTTGACACCTACTTAATAGAGCTTGGGAGAATTTATGAGATATTGTCTGAATGCTTCAAAGAACTCTGTTAGGCCACAGAATTCATAATACAAAAACAGAAGTACTTTAAATACTTGGATTAATCAAAAAGGGTGGGAAATGTCCAGCTTGATTCAAATTCAAGGTCACTGGTAAAGAAATGAGGAGAAGGCTGAGAGTGAGGAGATTATCTAGATATGTAAGAAGCAGAACTTTGCAATTAAATACATATGAGGTAAGAAGAGGAACCAAAAATAGCATGGCATTTGACAAGCTCCAGAAACATTTAGTGAATTCAGAAATGCTAGAAGAAATCAGTTAAGACCCTTTTTCAACTCAGTTTTTTAAACCACATTCTTATTCTTCTCTTCAAATTTTCTATATACACCCTTTTTGCCTCTTGAATAGTTCTATCAAGGACTAAATTTTATTTCTATGGTCCAACCATCCTCTCCTTTTTTAAAGCTTCAGTTTCTCCTTGCTGTTATAGCTTTCCTGACAGGTTTGTGAATTCTTTTAGTCCAAGAGTTACTCAGTTCTGCTGTTTTCAACCAATGACTCCAGTATAGGCTATAACTGAAAAAAAAGCGATGAAATTCAAGTGACAGTGTCATGTGCATCAAATTCTTTGATGTGATATATTATTTGATATCAGAATACTACAGTTAAATGTTATTATACTGAATATGCAAATATCATTTACTGATCTTATAATTATTTATAATGATCATTAGGGTTAGTTAAGATTCCATAAACTAACACAGGTACCTTTTCCAAAGTGAGAAGATTTATTTCAGACTGTAGTCGAATTTCTGGTTTGCTGCTTTGCTGATCTTTGAACTGATGGAACTCTTTTTCTAAAGTCTTATACTTATTTTCAGCATCATTGAGCTGTATTTAAAAAAAGATTATAGCTGTTTTAAAACAGAGGTATGCAAAGTATAGTATTACAGAATTCGACAGTGTCATTTTTTCTTTAAGGCATGTTCATATTTAGAAAATTTAGAAAATACATAAAGAGGAAAATTAATTGCTCTAGTAATCTTAATTCAGTAAGTCAACTGATTAACAATATACAAAAACTTTTTAGGAGTATGAAATTTCTTATAAAACCAGTATCTTGAGAACATTGTTGTTAAATTTTAGGTGACAAATAGAAAAGTAATATTATAAAAATACTAGAAATAATTTTTTAAAATGTGTCATGAATGATTGAACATTATAGGTATACCTGATTATTGATGAAACTAAGTTTAATTTTAATGCAGTGTTTATTGTTCTTATAATTTGATATCTATGAATTTCATAATTCCAATATGATTACAACTTAAAGACTTGGCTCAGTCCCTTCATATTTATAGGTAACAAAACTGAGGGTCAGAGAACTGGATTACTGAGGCAGTGCCATAGATCTAGTAAGTGGCAGACATACAAACAGAACTCAGATATTTTCATCTCCTAGAATGATCCTCTAATGAAAGCAGGCAATAATTCCTTAAAAAAAAAAAAAAAAAAGACTGTCTTGACTAAATACTGTAATTTCCCTTAAAACAGTTTCAAAACTATCAAGAAAAAAAGATAAAAGTGTTCTTTCAAAATCTGGGATTTTTTTTTTTTTTTTAAATCAAATGGAAGCAAGCACAGGGATTCCCTGGTGGCTCAGATGGTACAGAATCCATCTGCAATGCAGGAGACCCGGGTTTGATCTCTGGGTCAGGAAGATCCCCTGGAGAAGGAAATGGCAACCCACTCCAATACTCTTGTCTGGGAAATCCGACGGACAGAGGAACCTGGCGGGCTACAGTCGCTGGGGTCACAGAGAGTCGGACACGACTGAGTGACTAAACACTTTCCCTTCACTTTCAAGTACTATAAAGAAGCTTTCCAAAAACATACCAATATGACTAGTCATCATTGGATAAACCAATTATTTATTTCTCTAAAACTAAGACTTAACTAAATGTGAAATACTGAGAAAATTGGTAGCAAAAATGGGACTTAAATTACCAATAATAAATTCTTATTTTATGCAAGTAATTATCAATAATTCTAATCAGGATTTATCTAGCATCTTAAGGTAATAAGTATTCCATACGTGAAAGTTTTCCATATAACTGAAGTTACCTCTTTGAACATGCAAACTTTTAAATTTGAACAGAAACTTCTCTAAAGAATCTGTCACATTTTTGTTTAAAACAAAAGCTAATAAACTTAGTGTTTGGCATTTTTTGACAGGCACATTATCAATCTACTATGAGGCATACAGGGGTCTTTTTCCTTTGCTAAGTGGATCATAATTTACATTGGCTTTTTTCAGTTCTAATAAATGCTTTTACATATTTGAATGTATATACTTCATCACTGTGCACTGATAGTGTATCTGTCCCTTCTACCTGTCTTGTTAGAACTGTGTGTACAGCACATGTAACCTGGTTCAGAGTAAGAGCCTACAAGTTTTCTAATATATAAGAGGGGAAATGTTTACAGTCGTGGACTTAGTATTTGGGCATCCCCAAAACTTCTGCTTTCTACCACAGTTCTTCCCGCAGGTTTTAGCTTATATTTTAGGAGTGCTCTGGAGAATTTTTCCAAAATACTAATTCTTCCCACAAAGATGTAAGCTAATTATACCTCAGGTAGGGTAGGGACAGGGTAGCAATGCCCATGTTTTGTTTTGGTTTTTTTCAAGAGCTCCCCTAGGGATTCTAACACATCTTAGAAGCATTTTTTTTTTCTAGATGGCTCAATCTTCCTGATAAATTGTAAGCAATCCTGGAGAATCCCATCACAATTGCCCACTTTTACAACTTTATCTTTCATAAATCTACATGAGACTGCCATAATAACAATCGAATTTATCTTTATAACCACCTAAATAATATGGTCTTACTTGACCCTGAACTGCTATGGAAACTATTCTTCATGCCAGAATTTACTAAAGACTTCAGAGGCATTCATCATACATATCTAATCTACACTGAAATTTTTCAAGATAGATAAGCTTCATTTTTAACAGCTTGAGCCTTTTTTTTTTTCCCCCAGCAAATATTTTTTAAGCCCATATTATGTGCTGAAGACTGGCCGCGCTCCAGGCATACGGATAGAAACCAAAATAGTTTTATTGAACTAACAATCTGACACTGATCAAATTATCATGCTAATGAAAATAAAAACAAACTGTTATAACATATCATAAAGAAACTGAGTAAGAGAAGAATACACCAGGAAAACATATAACAAAAACTTGACCTAGACTTGGACAGCAGGGGTCAGGGAAGATTTCTCTGGGAAAGTGATGCCTCAGCTGGAAACAGAGATTAGTATAGTTCACTGGGCCAAGAAAAGGCAGCATACACAAGATTCTAAAGGGTGAAGCATGCGTGGTGTGCCTGAGGACCTGAAGAGGACCCTACAGCAAAAGCAAGAGACGAGGTGAGACAGGGAGGCTGGGTGCAAACTATGCAAAGGTTGGTAGGGCAAGGTAGTAATTCTGATCTTTATTCTATGAGCATTAAGACAACCTCAAATGGTTTTAGAAGAGAGTGTCATGATTCCCAAACTTCAAAAATATCACTTAGGCTGCAACAGAAGAACAGGTTACAGAGGTCGCTCACTGAAGTAAAGAACACTTACAGCAAGGTCAAGTATGGATAGGAGGCCCGTGTTGAGTTTTAAGTGCCTAAAACACCCAAGTAGAGCTGTCTAAAAGGCGATGAGATAAGTGGGTCCAGGGTGCAAAGGAAAGGTCTGGGATACAAATGTGCAAGTCCCAGAGATATAGACTGTCTCAAACTACAGGCATGAATAAGGTTGCTTAGCACCATATAAGTCTAGAGCTGGGAGGTAGTCCAACATTTAATGGCTAGATGAAGGAAAATAAGCCTGCAGAGAGCCTGAGGCATGGCCAGAAAGTAGAGAAAAACAAGGAGAGTGGCGCTCAGAGAAGAGAATATACAAAAACAAGGACAACAGTGTTGATGCTGGTGATAAGTGTGATTTAGATGAGAAATGAAAAACGCCCAGGGAACTTAACTGCTGAGCCACTGGTGGTTTCTGACAACTGCCTGGGGCAATGGGGATGGAAAGCTGAGAAGTGGTGAGAGGTGAAAAATGGGAAGGAGCACAGACAATTCTCTCATGAAATTTGGTTCAGTCATATACGAAGAGGATGTTTGCTAAGAGATTTATCTGAAAAAAATTCTAATTTGAGATTTAACATAAATATAACACAGACTCATGCAAATAATTATAAGAAATTATTCCAATATAGTCCTTAGCTTTGACTCAGGAAAAGAAGATTCAATTTACATTTGAATCTCAGTGCAATAAATATGATTAATAGTCCAAATTACTGAGAGTTTTTATAACTCTTTAGTGAACCATTTCTATTATTTCTAGAATGCAAATAAATTCTCAGTTTAAAGAGGTAACACATATTTTAACCCTACTTGCTGCTGAAGTCGGTGTTTATCCTCTTCTAGTTGCTTCATCTTCAACCTTTCCAGTTCTACTTGGTGCACACAATCTTCCTTGGCCCTCCGGATAGAATCCTGGAGTTCTTGCAGGTTCCGTTCACGCTCTGATTTCAGTTCTCTTCTTTCTCGTTGAAGCTTAAAAAGGTACATCTTTTAGAGAGTGATTCACTACTAGTTGCATTATATTGCTCAATATTATCCTTATATATACGGTCAAGTGTTCAGAATACTTTACAAACTGATTTTCATATTTTCAGGTATTAGAGAGTTGATGTTTAGGTATATTAAAATTAAAATTTTCAATCATTTACTACTAAAATACAAGGTATATCCCCAAATCCATATATGATGCATAAATTCAACTGAAAAGGGCTTAACTGTTTAAGATCCTGATCTAAATAACCTATTTTATTATACAAGCAAATATGCCCAAGTTTCTTTTCTTCTTTAGAAACTTATTTTTTTACCTAATCATATAGAAGATAACAGAGCCTTAGTATTAGAAACAAATACATATTATATTATATTTAGGTTTAACTATGTAAATCAATTTAGAAATCCCAGAAAATGTGTAAAGATAAGGTTAGAGTTAATTACTGAGAAAATGTTAAGAAATATTTGGGTAAGGAATGGGCACATAAATTTTATGTGGAAGAAATTCTAATAATTTGAAGTGACCTTTATAGTAATGCAAAAAAGTATATCAGGTAAAATTCAATAAAACCTAACAAAAATACTAACGGCACAGTATTGGGTTGGTTAAAAAGTTCATTCAAATTCTTTACAAGACATTACAGGAAAACCCAAACAAGCTTTTTGGCCAATCAATACTAACATGTTTATCCTTTCTTGGGATATAATCTTTAATGGGCAAGAAAAAGGGATATTCCCTTCTTACTGAAATCAAAAGTATAATTCTAGGCCCCTGATGCTTTTCTGTAGGTAGTGCAACTATCCATTCCTGCCACATCATTGCAAAGATAACCAAAAGTCTCTACTATTGCAGAAGTCAGCCAAAGCTGACTGAATAATAATTAACCATTTTAAACAACAGTTTTCTACCTATTCCTCACCTTCTAATATATAAAAATATGCTTTACCCAGTTGAATAGCAGTTTCCCCCATAATGCCTAAAAGACAATGTCCATGAAATATATTTTATACAAAGGAAAAACAAACGAATAGTATGAATTCATGAATATCTATTTAATAAATGGATTCTGTGAAATAAAGACTCATGATAGATGAATACAGTACCTCCGATTCTGCAATGGCAAGCTGCTGCTCTCGCTTCTCCAAGTCAATAAGGGTTTTTTGAAGTTTTCCTTCAAGAATATTATATTCAGCCACCTAAAATATAATAAAAATTACTTTTATCTTTTCCCCAAATTCAAAACACAAATTCAAAAGTGTACACACTTTTGTGTGTACTGAACACAAAGGATCTGAGAATAGGAAAATCATGAATTATATGCACCAATTCAAAGCAGAAATTCATTCTACTATGCTTTAAGGAAAGAAGCTGACCTAGCTTCTGCTTGGGTATCTGCAGTAATTTTCAGTCTCCGGAGGAAGCCCTTCGCCCATGGGGTGCTAAGGTAGACTGCCAGTAAAATCTTGTGTTTAGTTAAAAAAAAAAAAAAAAACTAGCCCCTTAAAAATCTACATTGTTCAACAGTCCAATTTTCTTTTGAAGCCTTCTTATTCATTTATTTATATAGCTCTCTCCCTGGAACTAATATTGTTGATAGACCAACTAATCAGTTTCAAGTCAGTCCTCCTATTGTTCAGACCTGGTCTTTTATTACAGTTCAAATAACTGAGTTCTTAGTTGTTTCTAAAGTTAGAGTTGCTGCATGGGCCCGTACTTAGTATGCCAAATTCTACCCCAATGCCTAAAGTCCTGCTCCGCTCTGTCTTTAAAGATGTGAGTCCATGATGGGTGCTTGGTCTCCACAGGATCCTCTCTCATGGTTCAGTTCAGACTGATCATGTTTACTAGGACTTTTTGAACTAAATTTTCTGTCCTCCTTACCAGGTCCCAGGCTCCAACCTGGTTTTCTCTTTACTACTGCCAATAAAGCTCTGGTCTGATGCTCCTTAGAAGCCCACCCTTTAATCATGTTTCTCTCCCTTGGGAAGAAGAAAAAAAGTACCTTCACATATTTGACTCTAGCGATAGCCATCATATATCCTCCTAGTCTTTTTTTCTTCTCCAAGATAAACACAAGTTTCAACTATTATCCACATATTATTATTTCCACATCCTCTAGTATGTTGGACTTAATCTGGAGTCTATATTCTAAACTAAGTCCTTTCACAAATATGGCACCCACATGTGATCTCACTCTTTCAGAAACTAAAGAATGTGCACTCAGAGACCAGGTCAACACATGTCTATGAATTTCATCTAAAACTGCACTTGCTATCTGAGGATCCTAATCACACCATTTGTTATGTCAAAGAAAATCCCCAGGGTTTTTATTTATAAACCTGGAATAACTATATCCACTGTCCAAGTTAATGTTTTACTCTGATGACAGAATTTGACATCTGTCCTTGTTAAACTGTATTTTATTTAGCCCAACATACTAATCAACCAAGATCATTTATTTATTAATTCTGTTAACTCTACCACGGACTTTTGGTTTAGCTTTAAATCTTAGGCAAATCACTAACATAAATGTGTCAAATTCTGTGTGCCACTTTGCAAAAGCAAAAAGAGAGACACAGACCTAGAGAACAAATATATGGATACCAAGGGGGAAGGGGGTTAGGAGGAGGTGGGAGATTGGGATTGACACATATATACTATTGATAGTATATATAAAACAGATAACTAATGAGAACATACTGTAGAGCACAGAGAACTCGATAATGCACTGTGGTGATCGGAATGGGAAAGAAGTCCAAAAGGGAGGCAATATATGTAAAGTATGGCTGATTCATTGTGCTGTATAGTAGAAACTAACAATATTGTAAAGCAACGGTACTCCAATAAAAACTAATTTAAAACTATATAAAAAAATTCTGAGTGCCACATGTAAAAATGCCTTATAGGAAGACAGGTAAGAGTGTTCAAACCACGTGTATTTCCTCTGACAACCCAAATATCTGTGTTCCCAGAATTCTGCCTCAGGATGTCTTCTCCTCTCAAACTATGTGACTTCCTGGGGTGACCTTATCTACATACCATCACATATACAAACAAATCCTAAGTTTGTATCGCAAAGTCAAACCTCGCTCCACAGATATAGACCTGTAAATCCAAATACCTGCTGAACGTGCCAACATTCCCCATAAATCTCAAACGCAAAACTATGCAAAACCCGAAATCATTATCCTTTTAATTTAAACAAACGTTCATTGTACACCTCACAGACAACAGGCAAAACAAAGTCATGTGGAACCTATACTATGAGGGAAAACAAACTATAATCAAAGAAGTGAAATCTTTAATGTAATAGTAGGGAAATGCTATGAAGGAAACAAACCAGAATGAGGGGATGGCTAGTGCCTGGTGGCAGGTGAACAGGACACTATTTTGGATATAGTGATCAGATTACTCTGAGCAGAAACCAGAAAGTATCTCTAAAGAAAAGCAGCCTGTAGATCCTGAGGCGAGAGGTGGCTCAGCATGTCTGACGAACTACAAAGAGGTCAACATGGTTAGAACAGACTCTGTGAACTGAAGGCTGGCAGAAGATGAGGTCACAGAGGAAGCGAGGGGATGGGTCACATAAGGCCTTGTAGGTCTGGTAAGAACTCCTGAGTTTTATTCTAAATGTGATGAATTGGATGGATTTTAAGCAGAGGAGTACATAATCTGACTTCCTCTACTCTTGGCTGATATGAGTATTAAAAAACTACAGGGGCCAGGAAAAGAGGACAAGGTACCAAGTTAAGAAGTAAACGCAGTAATCTGGAAAAGAGATGATGGTTGCTTAAACTCGCAAAGTAGAATGAGAACTTTACAACAGTGTATGTCCATATCCGCACTTCCACACTTTGTGTTAGCATCAACTATTTTGCTTCTACATACGTTACAAAGATCAACAATGAAAAACTCATCAATCACATTAGAAAAATGGCTCAAAGATTAAATTGTGTTTAAAACTAAATGTGCTATATCATCTGAAGATAAACTGTGATAAATAAAAATGTATTGGCTTTCCTGGTGGCTCAAAGAATACACCTGCCAAGACAGGACACATGGGTTCGATCCCTGGGCTGGGAACATCTCCTGGAGAAGGAAATGGCAACCCCCTCCAGCATCCTTGCCTGGGTAATCCCATGGACAGAGGAGCCTGGCAGGCTACAGCCCACGGGGTCGCAAAAGCATCGGACATGACGGAGCAACTAAACAACAAGGATACGTACTATAAGCTCTAGAACAATCACTAAAAAAATACAACAAAAGAGATGTTACTAATAAAGCAACTGTAAAAATGGAATCATTAAAAAAAAAATCCAACGAATTGCAAAAGAAAACAGGAGAAGAGCAAAAAAGGAACAAGAAATGTGTGCAACAAATTGAAAACTGAGAGCAAGATAGTAGAATTAAACCCAAGCATATCAATAACTAAATTAAATGTAAATGGCTGAAAGTCAGAGAAGAGACCTGAAACAACTTTAAAGAATTTTCTAATCCACATACTGGGCAGTGTCTTGGTCCTAGTGTAGCAAACTCCCCTGCCACAGTTTGTCTTCTCCCGTTTATAGACATTCACAAACCACTAATATAAGAGTATTTTTAGAGACTTAAATTTGGAATATCTGAGACAGGCCTAATTTTCAAGGTTGTTTTACTCAGTAACTTGAGTATGAATAGATAAATATTAAATTTTGGCTTTCTGGAATAAGATCAGATGGTCTTATGTTATCATTTTTAAAGGTGTGATTTATTTCATGATTCAGTCTTTTAAAACAGCTTAAAAGTTTGGCATACTTTTCATTAACTAATAGATTATAATGTAATATTTATATACACTTAAACGTTTCATTTTCTTTTTAAACACAGAGATAGGCTCTTTCTCTAGAGTGTTCACTTTTTTTGGTTTTGAATATATTAGCTTTATTTTATTAATTTTTATTGATATATAGTTGCTTCACAATTTCTGTGCTGTAGAGCAAAGTGAATCAGCTATACGTATACATATATACCCTCTTCTTTGGATTTCCTTCCCATTTAGGTCACCACAGAGCACTGTATAGAGTTCTCTGTACAGTAGGTTTTTTATATTTATTCACTTTTTGAACAGGCAACATATTTACAGGGTTCAAAATCTAAGAAGTACAAAACACTTTATAGTGAAAACTCTTCTTTCTACCCCTGACCCATTCATTCACTTTATCCAGGCCAATATATAACCACTATACTTCGTTATTCATTCCAGAGATTTGTATGTCTATAAAACATACTATCATTAATACTCTTTCTTTCCTCTTCCAGTTTTTATACAGTCATTACCTTTTTCTTTACTAGTGACTCTCTCTCTCGGTCCCTTTTCTTCCATTCCTCAGCAAGAGCTTGCATATGAGCCAGTTCTTTCTGCTTTAGCTGCCAAAGGAAGAAAAAAGAAAGAAAAAGAAAGTTAAGAAAAACATTTCAAATAAATAAATATTTCAAATAACAGTTGTTCTCAGTTAAATAATACTGACCACTGATATTTCTTTCAGACATTCTGTTCTATTTAAAACACAACAGAGGATGCCTGATGTGAGTTATACACATGTGAGGGTAATTCAGGACAGTATCAAGCTAACAGGAAGTTGTTTTGTACCTCTCTTATTTAACAACAGATGAGTCCAGCTTCCAGGAGGGTATGCTAAATCAGATCCTGCAATTACAGGAAACCTTCAAGTCCTTAAATTCTGACTTGGAGAAAGTTTAGAAGACTCCTTCTGAATGGCTTTTGCAAAGTGGTCACATTTTGAGTATTTTTTGATAGTTCATCTTTTAAAATATTTATACTTACTTATTTGGCTCTGCCAGGTCCTAGTTGCAGCACGTGGGATCTTTTTAGTTGAGGCATGTGAACTCTTAAAATGTGAATGTGGTAATCTAGCTCCCTGACCAGGGATTGAACCTGGGCCCTCTGCATTGGGAGCGGGAAGTCTTAGCCACCTGACCAACAAGGAAGTCCCTTGAATATTTTTTAATTGTTAGGTTTTTTTTTTTTTTAAAGAGTAAGGCAATTCTTGAATTCAAAGGGACTAAATAAGGTACCCATGGAGAAGAGAGAAAAGCCTACCTTGCAGAAGGAAAGATACACTAAACTGGACAAAAATACTCTTAAAATAACATTTAAAAGGTAACCTGATTTTCAAAAATGTCTTCTTGCATCTCTTTCCACATTTCTAGCTCAAGAGCTGCTTTGTATTCTAAGGTTTCACGAGGCTCTGTCTGGATTTCTGAAGGACAGGGTGCTGGAGGAACAGAAGATGGCTTTTGTTGTACAGCAGATAAACCCTACGATATGAATTTTAAAAAACAGCATATTGAAACAAACACACATACATACACACATTAGGTCCATTTTAAAGAATAATTTCATAACATTCAATGACACATACCTGAGATGAATCAGAGACAAAAATCTCACGCATTTTCACTAGTCCGTAATCCTCTAAAGTCACTGTGTAAGAAAGATCTACTATCCTGTTATTTGACCTACAAATGAAATCAGAAATATTTAAAACCTCATGGAAACACTTTTATGTTTCCTTTTACTTCCCCAACACTAGAGCACTGAGTGGGCAACATGCCTTGCTCCTGACACTTGTTGCTCAAAGTGCAGCAGCTTCTATAGACTTCAAGACCTTCTATATATGTCATTTTATTTGGTCACAAACACAGTATTAAGCACATACCTATGTTCACTACAAAATTACCTATAACAGTAATAGGTTATTTGAAAAACTTCAAAAGTATAAAAGAGAAATTTAAAATCTCACTCCCCACAAACAGTGCTAAAATTTCATTTTCTTGTCTCTTTTTTAGATTATGTAGATATGCAAGTACTCATGCATATTAAAATTCATACAGTTTTGTCCATTTTTCCATTTATACAGGAATATTTTCTCCAGTGTAATGACAAACACTAATTCAAAAATGTAACTTTTAAAGCCTGTAAAACATACTAATGAATTTATGTAGTAAAATTTTAAACACATAACAATTCCCCTCCTCAGTTATATACAGATTATTCTGAACTCTTTTTTCTGCTTTTCTTAGACTGTACATACTCGTTCATAAATCTTTTGCTGGATATGAGCACTGCTTCAGGATTAAATCCTGGAAGTAGGATAATAATATGTTTATCATAATGAATACCTCTCTGTATCACAGAACTGCATGGGGCATTAAATAAAAGACAAAATGTTAAAGGAAAATAAAATTTTGGCAACAAAAATATGTGGCTTTGTTTAAATCAAAACTTTAAGGATTAGATTCACACAATTAGAACTCTTAATTAATCAACTTTTACATTTCTTTCTTCTCATCTCAGATTTTAGAAGAAATGAGTAAAGTAAAATGAAGCAGTATCATCTCTGAAGTTTTCACTTAAGTAAACCTCCTGAAACTTGTCTACACAGCAGGTCAATAAATATTCAAAGCAATCATCATTAAATATTCTACTTGACCTAACAGAAAAGAATGCTAAGTTTTAAAAGAATTTTCAATTAACCAGAACAACTGATTTTCTAAAAAAAATTGTTCCAGATCTCCAAGTAAATAAGAAACTTTACTAAACCCTTCAGTCTCTGGAAGTGGCATGGAGAAGGAAGAGTGAGGGAAGAAATTCCAATAATACTTAAGACATCTCAGCTTTTCACTGGGCCTGCTTTTCTTCCACATTCTTACTGCACTTTAAAAATAAAGGCAGGTGATGTATAAAGAGATAACTGTTGAATGATTTCATTTAAAATATACGAACTCCAGTTTTTCACTGTGGTAGTGAATTTCAGAGCAAAAAAACAAAAATCAGTTTTTTAAGTCAAACATCTGTAAAATTCGCCAACTATATTTAACGCAAAAGTTTACATATTTTTCAAGTAGAAAAATTCAAAATAATGTAAAAATACATTATAAATTTGACTTGAATTACTAAATTTAAAAAAAAGCCTGATCCTGAACTTAAAATTATGAGTCTACAGAGAGGGGAGAGAAATACACACTCAACACTCTTAGGTATTATGGTACCAGATTCACTCTGTGAGGGTATACTAGGTATCAGAAAGCTAACGAGCAAACTAGGATATAGCCCCCATGGGTCAAAGAAAAAAGATATGAAAAAATGACATTAAAGAATAAGATTATAACTAGCTAAAGAGAATAAAAAGCAAAGACTAAATACAGGAAGTGCATTACCCTTGTGTTGCAACAATAGGCACGCTTTCACTGAAAGTTTGTCGCCAACACTGTTCACCATTAGAACCTAAAAAGCGAGTTTTTTCTGAAGACAAGATGTTAGAAAGTTGGATTCTGGCGATTCCCAGAAGTAAATCTTTACTCATTTTATCCTTGTGCCATAATTCAACCAGCAATGGAATCCTAAGGAAAAGAGAAACATGTGTTCATACTTATCAACTGTGAACTAAGGCTTTTCTGGACTAAAACTTTTGAAGTCCTTTAATGTAGTCAAGCATGTTTTTGTTACCTGGAATGTAAAGGCTCGATTCCACAAATAAATAGAAAATATTATTACATTTTTGTTTTTTTACACCTCTTGCTATGCAATAAAGAAAACCCTTCAAACACTATTCCCGCAAATGGTCACATAATGTTTATTTTTTCTCTTTTAAAATTCTTTTTGAATTGTGATACTCTGAGAAAGTAAAAAGATATTTCAAAGATTTCATTTTTCTTCACAAATCCATTTCAGATAGCTGGATCAACATCTCTATTTTATACAGATGAAAAAAAAAACAGAAAAATAATGCATTACAGTCATTAAATGAATCAATAAGAATTAAACAGTCTGTATTTATCTTCACATTGTATTAGGAAAAAGCAAGATTACTTTTCAAAGAGCCTTCATTATTGTTTTAATAAAGTTCTAATATCCCAACTCAGGCAAACAAGATATGAAAATCTGAAAAGAGCCTTCATAAATACATACTGATAAAACCTTACAGTGGAAGCACAAGTGTCACAGCTGTTAAGTTTGCTCCTAGATTCTCAAATGCATAAGCTGCTGTGGATTTAGCTATGTAAAGGAATTCCTCTTGTCAATAAGATACAAATTTTCGAGAGCTGATTTGAAAAAATACTATCATACATACCACGTATACATTACCTTAGGAAGGTATCCTGGAGCTGATGAGGCAAAGTTGCAAAATCGAATGCACAGTAAGACTGGGGAAGAAAAACCTCCATGTTTTTCCGAACTTCTACAGGAGGATTAGTCATAATAGGAGCTGCACTTCCAAAGAAAGGATATGAGTACCTAGAATTTAAGAAAAACAAAAATCCTAAAGCAGTGTACAGATGAGACTTATAACCTATGAAAAAGAGAGTATAATATGAATATTATGAGCATATAAATTTTAATAGATAAATGATACAAATACATTATGGTTTTACTATCACCAACTTTAAAATTATATAAATATTTTCAGTATTAACATAAAAAAAAATCACAGAAATTACAGGGAAAAAATACATTATTTGTCCAGCACTGGCTTCCAAAGGTGCTTTACAAGTCATCTTCAAATGATGCTCTGGGGAAGAAGAAGAATACTGTAATTTGAAGGCAATATACTGAGTAAGGAAGAAAGAGTCACTTTGATAAATTCCCAATAAGACAAAGATTTAGAAGTGAAAATGACTCCCTTAAACAAAGACAGTGCTAGTACCTTTGAGGTGTATAAATGTAGCAAATTAGCCTGCTGTACACATTACAGACAGAGGATGAGATGGCTGGATGGCATCACTGACTCGATGGACGTGAGTCTGAGTGAACTGCGGGAGTTGGTGATGGACAGGGAGGCCTGGCATGCTGTGATTCATGGGTCGCAAAGAGTCGGACACGACTGAACTGAACTGAACTGACCACATTAAATTCACACAATGTTGTATGTCAAAAATATTCTTATGAAGAAATAATAAAACTAAAATGTGGGGAAAAAAATTCCGCACTGTTTTTATCATTTTCATCTTTGCACTCCAAGGAACAGCTTTTATGACATAGTATACTATCAAGAAACACTTGCTAAGTTTAATTTCTAAACTTATTTTCCTTTATATAATAATGTCCTGATTTTTTTATGAGCTAAAAAAACCCTTGCTATGCTATGCTAAGTCATTTCAGTCGTGTCTGACTCTGTGCGACCCCATGGATGGCAGCCCACCAGGCTCCCCCAAAAAAAACCCTTAGTCAACTCCTAAAGGATGCATTCATAGTATTTTGTCTCTGAACTGAGAATATACTACAAAAGAATCAAAGAGTGACATAACATTATTTCTTTCAACATAAGTCACACCAGATTAAACAGAAGAATGCCTGGCCTATACAACTTATTTTGTATTTAAAGTCAAATATAAAGATTTTGTAATGCTCACTTAAATTTCACCTTATAATTTGTTGTTTATTGACAAAACTAGGATTTAAACTCTACTAGTGAAAACTACTTTTTCTATTAATACAAGAAGAATCCTGTGCATACATTCAACTCCTAAACAATTACATAAACTGAATTTCGGTCATCTCTCAGAGTTCATCCTCTAGAAATTTAACCCCCTACTACAGACGTAGTGATTAAAAAAAAAAAGGGAAACACATTAAACTTTTTTCTAATATAAGTGTTATCTCACAAATTCCATTAGGTAATTGGACACAACAATTTCATATCAATGCAGAGCATGATAACATAAAATCTGTCAAATGTAAAATGCCCAACATTTTTTTTTAAAGCCTTAAAATGAATCAAAGAGAAGTAGTAGTCCTTATGATCAAGTACTTTCTACAGAGTATTAAGTGGATTCTAACTATGTCCTTGGGGCAGAATACTCTTTCTACTTTTCTTTGTCAAGTGTCTGGCCTCCCTCATATATTAACATATCTCTGAATCTGTCTTCTTCACTAGGCTGAGCTCTTTGTCTGTATGCCCCCTGCCCTAATACTGGGCAAACTGCTGGCTTACTGTAGTCACTTGATGATTAAACAAATGGCCCTGTGGCAATCAGGAAACACAAAAACTAATATGTGCTTTCTAAGTGAGCTTGTTCAAGACTTTCCCTCAAAACATCTGTTCATTTTATTTTCTGGCTGTACCATAAGCATGTGGGATCTTAGCACCCTGACCAGGGACTGAACCCATGCCCCTGCAGTGGAAGTGCACAGTCTTAACCACTGCATCACCAGGGAAATCCTTCATCCAATTTTAGATCATCCCTGTACTTCTGGCCAACATCAGCTCTAAGACCAGTTTCTCCAGTAGCAGCAAAAGAGAAAAAGGAACAGTTTTATATTATATAAACCCTGTTAGAAAAGCTATGTCTATAAGAGAAAACCCTTTCTGGGCTTTCAATTTTTAAATAAAAACAGTCTTTCAGCCATGATTCTCAGACTTTAACATGAAGTAAAAGGCAGAGCTTAAGCTGTGAGTCTAGACTTCCATTCTACGACTTCACTGTCACATTCAGTGCTGGGTCCCTTTGATTCTGTCCTTTATTCACACCAAAGCTCAGAGGACTTTGGAAACAATTTGATAAACAATCAAAAAACCTGTAAAATTAGATACAATAGGAGTGGACTTAAGGCTTCCTGGGTGACTCAGTGGTAAAGAATCCACCTGCCAATGATGGAGACCTGGGTTTGATCCCTGGATAGGAAAGATCTCCTGAAGAAGGAAATGGCAACCCACTCGAGTATTCTTGCCTGGAGAAGTCCATGGACAGAGTAGCCTGGAGGGCTACAGTCCACAGGATCACAAAGAGTTGGACACAACTGAGCATACACACACACACGGAGTTGACTTAGGCATCTGAAAGGCAGATGTGCCTCAAACAACAGCAGGAAGCAACAAAAAGCTGATGAAGTTCTTGGGAATGGTAATCCAAGACAACAGAAAAATTTTCTAATTTTTTGCATGTTAGTCACATAAAGACCAAAAATTTTATTATAAATCCTAATGCTTGCTCCAAAGTTATTTATAAGAACCTAAAGACTCCAAACTAAAACACACAATATTACATTTAATATATTTATCAGCTGAAAAGTCTATGAAAATGTAATATTAAAAATAAGCCACTGCATAAAGCCATTTAACAGACTGAATTTCAATTCTCTAAACAGTGTGGACACATTCCACTTCCAGTTCATTAGATATGGTTTTTAGATTCATACGCATAAAAGGTAGATATCAGTAATATAACCTTCCATTATAATGCAATTTTATAGAAAAATCAGATACTATACATCCAAGTATTTTGAACTGTGGCAACTTTTCCAGAAATAAGACATTTTAAGTTCAAGAGTCAATATATTCTGAAACAGAGCATTAACAAATATTGTAAAATGCCTATAATTACTATATCAGAATAGGCAAGATTACTACCCTTCATACCATCAATGCCACCCTCCATTATCTTCAAAGTCATTAGGATACAACAGCTTTAATCCTTCTAGTCCACTGATTTAACAAATGTTATAATTTCTTTGGTGACATTGTCTGCAACACCCCAAATACAGAAAAGGCATTTCTTCTCAGAAAACAACACTCTGAAACCAAATCATACCTTAGTATACAGTTGATTGGAAAGCCAACCTCCAAATCATGGATACTCCTCAAGTCTATTGAAAAGCAAAAATGATGTGATGTTGCAGGAACAGCAATCTTCTGTCCTGAGGCTGTTTCTGAAGCAATAGATGTTGTCACTGGCTTGGCCAGTAATGCAGGTACAGAAGAACTGATAGCTAAGGTGAACGTAAAAATTAAAAAAAAAAATCCATTTGTAAACAATTTCTCTTAAGTTACTCAGATAACTTAAAGATATAATCTCAAAGACTCAACTATTTGATTAAATAAACATATGAACTGAAGCATAAACTTCCAAGTGATTTGTCCAAAATTATGTAGGCTTTAATTCCCATCATAGAACTGTAGCGGGGGGGGGAACCTTACTCTCATTCTCAAGATGTAGTACAAAACTTAAAAAGCATATAGTACTGATGCAGCAGTGTCTGACAGTAGCCTGGTGCTAACTTATTTTTAAGAAGCAGATGCATATAACTTAGTATTGCAAAGATTGTATTTGAGACTTACTGCACATATACATCAGTATTTTACAGTAATTATGTAAATAATTACATCTGGTTTTTTTAAAAAGTAGCTTGGTTATCTTAGACACATATGACATAGTCTAACAAAATAAAACTTGACAAAGACAAGTATCAATGATAACACTTGTATGTGGAATCCACAGAGAGTGGTACAAATGGTCTTATCTAACAGAAAATACAGTCACGGACGTAAAAAACAAACTTACGGTCACCAGGGGTTAAAGCAGGGGGAGGGATAAATTGGGATATGGGCTGACATACACACACTACTCTACACAAAACAGGTGACTAATAAGGACCTACTGTATAGCACAGGGAACTCAATACTCTGTAATGGCCTTGGGAAAAGAATCTCAGAAAGAGCAGATATATGTATAGTTGATTCACTGTGCTGTACACCTGACACTAAAACAACATTGTAAATCAACTATACTCCAACAAAAATATTTTTAATTGAAAAGACAGAGCTATCTATTCCAATCCTATTATATATCACAGGTGTTTAGTGAATGGCTCAAGTCCTATAGCTACTTACGGAAACACCTATAACTTGCACCCAAACTTCTAATTCCTAATTCACCACTGCTCTTACAATTTATACTACTAAATTTAACTACAGATTCTTATGTAACAGATAAAAAAATTGTGTAAGACAGATAAATATGTATTCTCAAACTGTCTCAACTTTAGGATCAAAAATGATTACTTTAAGTTTACTGTAAGAGGCAGTTAGTATCTCTTTTCTCTAAAATTCTAATGAATTTGAGACAATGAATTTGAGATTGCTAAAAATCTACTTCAAAGAACTATATTCTTTAATTTCCTTTGAATAAGATACTATTTCTAGTATGAAAGTCAATGAAAAATTCTCTGTTAACAAATTCTATTATGAAGTTAAGTAAGTTGCAATTACTTCAAACTGATTTTTTATTTAAACATCACCACACATTACCGGCTCTTTAAAAAAACTTACAGTTTTTAGCACCCATGAAAACTCTCACAGTCATGTATCAGACCAGAAAATCTATACCTAAAAGATCTATGAAAAGAACATCTTACCCTTTGGATTGAGTTTTGTGTCCTTATCATACAGTAAGCTTTCCACTTCACTTTCTGTGGCATCATCTTTTGTTGGAGGTGACTGGTTGTGGGGTGGAACAGGGGACTCGCTTGGTGACTGTGGCCCAGTATGTGTGTTCTCCTTTATGGGGGTTAAAACTCTCTTCTTTGAATGGTGTGGCTCATGTTCATTCTGGGTCTTTAATTCAATTAAAGACTAAAAACAATTTTTAAATAAAGTATAATTTGCAAAGAACTTTCCTTCATAATTAAGCAAAAAATGTGATGTTGTTTTTTTAAAAAAAATTAGCTTCCTTTCCCAGTTTGGATATTCCTAGTCTATTTTTCTTCATAATTTGCATATTTTCTTATAGCATCTAGGACCAGAAAAAGGGAGATGAACAGGAAGGAAATATGATATCCAGAGCTCAGTATCAAAATGCATCCTAATGCCTAAGAAGGGATATTCAATAAAATAAGTCAGGCATAGGTGTCCCTGAGAATGGTTATTCCTACCAAAGCAATGCAAAGGAGGGCCACATTACTAGAAAACAAAAACCAAAACCCAGAAGTCTAGTATGATTTTCTTCCTTTGCTCCACTATCCTCCAAAAATACATGCATATGTGTCCTTTTTTTTTTTTTTCCATATGTGTCTTTTTAAACTCTTACTTTAGTTCACAGTCTGCATAAAAATCAGTTCTTTAAAAGAACAGGACACTAAAGTTGACCCGAGGGCTATATGTAATCAAAAAACATCTACATTCAAATAAATGTTTCTATTACCTGGAAACAGCATGAGGACTGTGAAGCACTAATGAACCGAGAACCTTAGCTAAGGTTGAGTCAACTAAAAAAGATTTATTAATGCAGATCCCCAAAAACCAGGTCTACAAACAGTCTCTTGTACCAGAGTCCCATAGTCACTGACTGTGAGTTGGGGTGTGGGAAATGGTTTCCACTACGTGAGAAAACTGGACTGAAAGACTCTGGGCGGAGTCACTTATGAACCATGGCAGAAGCCACAGCACTTTTCAGAAGGGTCTTTTTAAAGAAGGGGTTATCATATAATGAAGACCACTAATTAAGAGCGATAAATACTCTCTTATGTGAGATAATGCACCTGAAATTAGACTTTTGTAACTAATCATGACTGACATATCAGAGAAGCTGGAGGAGGGGAAGGCGCGTTGCTACTTGCCTGGGCATCCATGCCTTCTCTCTGCAGAGCCACAGACACTCCCACAGTGGGGGCCAGCTCCGCAGGAATAGGTGCAAGCTTTTGTTTGGCTCGGTTTGGAGGGTCAAGGGTAAAAGCACCCTCAACTGTGACTGGGCGATGGTTGATTTCTGTACTACCCTTTTTCAGTAGTCCTGTTAAGGGTATTTCTGTACTTCCAAGTGACTGATCTCCACAGCAGAGATGGATCTAATATGAAAGGGAAAGTCAAAACCAGGATTTACACTTTCTCCTTTATCCTAAACACACAAACTTAACAACAAAGTTATAAAATGATCCAGAGAAGGAAAATAGAATGCAGGTTATCTTACTGACTGCCAGTGACTAAGATTCTCACACCTGATTGCTAAAACTGTTGATAAAGCACAGTTACCCAGAACTCAATAATAGTTATTAATTCTTTTCACTTTTCCTTTCAGTATTGTACACTCTATGTGTTACTTTTTTAAAAATTTATTTTTTAATTGAAGGATAATTGCTTTACAGAATTTTGTTGTTTTCAGTCAAACTTCAACACGAATCATCCATAGGCATTATGTGTTACTTCTTGTTCTCTTTTCTGTCTCTTTGGTGAGCTATGGTTACTTCAATATTTTACTATACTATCTTATTGTACTATGCAAATTGTATAATGAGTACATGAATTTAAACAGAAAAATACATCCACTATTCTTTTCTCTTTTCATTATAACATTAATTTAAGCACAGTTCTTAAAAAATAAGTGAGTGGATCCAGCCCTGTTTGAACTAAAGAACTTCAAATAATTGTTTTATTTGAAAACAATATCATAAAACACTATGAATCTTTCTTTTTTCTTGCTTTTCAAACTCTATATATAAAACAGTGCTTAACAGTAAAAGATAAAAGAGAATACCACTGAGATGGAATGTACTGTGAATCACTGCTAGCTAATAAAAAAAACTTGGACATTACCACCTTTGGAAACTACCAAAAAAAACAAAAAACAAAAAAAAACCAGCTGATCCAGGTATGTGTTACATAACTATTTTTTTCCCTTATGACATTGAAGCCTCAGCAAACCTACTATTCACATGAACAATATGCAATCATTACATAAAAATATTTTTAATTCTCGTGTCAATAATGACCAATAACATTCTTAATGTTATTTAGTGTGATATTTTTAATGGGCTGGAAAGAAAGGATTTCTATGACTTAGAAGTCCATAAGAATCAAACTGATATGTAAGTCAATAGTTTGGTGAGGAATAAATAATATGTTAGATATAAGATCAAACTACTTTTGTCCTTCATTTCATCATTTTATATAATCTTCAACATTCTAAATACCTTGGATTTAGCAACCACCTCTAAAATTTAGTTCCACTAAAATTTCTTTATGCTTTTTGTACTATCCAACCAAAGTACAAGCAAAGTCTACTGAAACACTTTAGCATATAAAAAGGACTACTCCACCCTACTTCACCACCCATTTCAGTCTAATTAAAGTTAATCATAATGAACAGAGAAGTAATTTCAGATTAGACAAACTTTTCTAAGAAATAAAGTCCTATTTAAAATTGGTTTACAAAATTACTTAATTCAAGGGCAGGTTTAAAAAGTTGTTTTATTATCTCTCTGCTTTAATAGCAAAAAGGTTTATAAATTCTGAACTCTAGAGTGTGATCTGTATGGTAACAGCTAATCTCCAGTAACAATAATGAAACGTGTCTGATGTTCACAGGTCTGAGTTCCAGGTACAGTTTGTTATTGAATATGATAAATGATTGATAACTGACCTACCTCTTTTCAAAATAACTAAAGTGTTACATCTCCTAACATTCTGAAATAACTGTCATCTTATGACTTACAAGTCAGGATAATTCCTAAAAAAATAAGAGATATGGTAGAAAGATGGCATGTACTTCAGCAACAAGAGAGTTTAGGCACCTCTTTAATGCTTAAAAAAAAGACTTTAATTGGAAACAATTTTCTGCTATACTTACCTGTAGTTTAGAATGAAGAGTCAGGTAAACACGAAGAATTTCTATACTGCTCCGTATACGAACAGATGCTCTCTCTGGCTCAAAGTTTGGGTTGATCAAATCACTGAAGGGTTCATTTGTAACATCATTTCCCAGTAAAGAATAATAAAAGAAAAACTCAGGCTGTCTTTCTGGAAGTTTCATGGTACATGGAATTAACTAAACATTTAAGGGGGAAAAAAAGGATTATTACTTTATAAACCACTAACCATGCTTATAAATGTCTGATAAACTCCAAAAACATTTGCTAAAATGATTTTTATTTCAGGCCTTAAATTAGTAACTCAAAATTTCTAAATCTCTGCCAAACTGCTACTAAGTTACTAGTTTTAATTTTTAAAGGTTTACTTAGACAAGCAAAATGAAACTAAAATATTTTTATACATTTATATTGTATAACATAACACTTATGTTGTTTTAGAGTTCACATTTAATTAGTCCATGAAAAGTCCATAAATATTATTTTAGAAGAAGTAGTAAAATATTTGACACTGAACTTTTCCTTATGAATTCTCAGTCCAGGGCTTTTGATGAAAGAAAAAAAAATGGTTTTTTAGTTATTCCTACAAAACTTGGAAACTTATAATAAATTAATAGCTACAAAAGGCTATCTTCCACCCATTATAAAGAGCTACTGCAGGGGGAAAATGGAGCCCTTCACCAATGAAATGTTTACTGAGGGTGGAACGAGATGGTGGAGTAGAAGGATGTGAGCTCACCGCTTCTCAAAAAATAACCACCAAAATCACAACTGCTAAACAACCACTGGGGGGAAAGAAAGGAAGAAAAACCACTGGAACATACCAAAAAAAGATATCCTACATCCAAAGACAAAGAAGCCACGAGACGGGGGTAGGACAGGGACAATCACGATAAAATCAAAGTCCATACCCCTGGGTGGGCAACCCACAAACCACAAAACAATTATATCACAAAAGTTCTCCCACAGGAGTGAAAGTTCTGAGCCCCACATCAGGCTCCACAGTGTGGAGGGCTGGTCTTGCGAGAAGCCCCCAGAGCATCTGGCTTTGAAGGCCAGCAAAGTCTGCTCACAGGAAATCCACAGACGAGGGAAAACAGGAACTCCCCTCTTGGAGGATGCACACCAGGAACACAGGAAAAAGCAGGGACCTCACAAGATCCGGGGCCAGACCTAGCTGCTGATGTTGCAGTGCCCTGTGAAGGTGTGACAGGTGGGGAGGACGTGGCTCACTGCAGGGACAGACACTCGTGGTGGTGTTTCTGGGGAGTACCCACTGGCGTGAGCCCTCCTGGTGGCCACATTTTTTAACCAAGACCTGGCCCCACCCAACAGCCTGTAGGCTCTAGTGCTGGGACGCAACAAGTCAAGCAATGAACAGGGCAAGACACAGCCCCACCAATTAGCAGATAGGCTGCATAAAGGCTTTCTGAGCCCACAGCTGCCCACTAAACACAGCCTTTAATATGGCCCTGCCCACCAAAGGATGACTCCCAGGTCCACCAGCCAATAGGCAGGGACCAGTCCTTCCTACCAGGAGGCCTGCACAAGCCCCTTGGGCTGGCTTCATCCACCACAGGCAGAAAGCAGAAGCAAAAAAGAACTACAATCCTACAGCCTGTGGAAGAGAAACTGAAATCACAGAAAGAAAAAATGATATACCAGAAGAACTTGTCCCAGACAAAGGAACAAGAGAAGACCCCACAACAGTAACTAAGTGAAGTGAAGATGGCCAATCTATGTGAAAAAGAATTTAGAGTAATGATACTAAAGATGATCCAAGATCTTGGGAAAAGAATGGAGGTATAGATTGAAAATCTGGAAGATAACTAAGGGGACATTTCATTCAAAGATGGGCACAATAAAGGACAGAAACAGCAAGGACCTAACAGAAGTAAAAGAGATTAAGAAGAGGTGGCAAGAATTAACAGAAGATAAAAATGGTCCTAATGGCCCATATAACCATGATGGCGTGCTCACTCACCTAGAGCCAGACATCCTGGGGTGTGAAGTCAAGTAGACCTTAGGAAGCATTACTACAAACCAAGCAAGTGGAGGTGATTGAAATCCAGTTGAGCTATTTCAAATCCTAAAAGATAATACTGTGAAAGTACTGCACTCTACATGCCAACCAATTTGGAAAACTCAGCAGTGGCCACAGGACTGGAAAAGGTCAGTTTTCATTCCAATCCCAAAGAAGAGCAATGCCAAGGAATGTTCAAACTACCGTACAACTGCATTCATTTCACATGAAGCAAGGTAGTACTCAAAATTCTTCAAGCTAGGCTTCAACAGTACATGACCCAAGAACTACCAGATGTACAAGCTGGACTTAGAAAAGGTAAAGGAACCAGAGATCAAATTGCCCAGTATCTGTTGGATCATAGAGAAAGCAAGGGAATTCCAGAAGAACATCTACTTCCGCTACTTCTGGGTCGTGAAGATCTTTTTTGTATAGTTCTGTGTATTCTTGCCACCTCTTAATATCTTCTGCTTCTGTTAGGCCCATACCATTTCTGTCCTTTTTTGTGCCCATCTTTGCACAAAAAGTTCCCTTGGTATCTCTAATTTTCTTGACGAGATCTCTAACCTTTCCCATTCTACTGTTTTCCTGTATTTCTTTGCACTGCAATCACTGAGGAAGGCTTTCTTAGCTCTCCTTGCAATTCTTTGGAACTCTGCATTTAAATGGGGGTATCTTTCCTTTTCTTCTTTGCCTTTCGCTTCTCTTCTTTTCATAGCTATTTGTAAGTCCTCCTCAGACAACCATTTTGCCTTTTTCCATTTCTTTTTCTTGGGGATGGTTTTGATCACTGCCTCTTGTACAATGTCACGAACCTTTGTATTATTATATATGTTATTACTTTAATCCCTTACTTTTAAATGTATTTGTTTAATTGATTAGATTTTAATCATTAATCAAATCTAAAATCATAATCAAAAACTACTAATATTGTAGTTATAAAGAACAAATTCTGGAGTTCTCTCCTAAACCTTGGTTCCACCAATGGCTTGCCTTGAGACTAGACAAGTACTTAATCACTCTGCAGCTCCACTTCTCTTATGGTTATTTGAAGGATTAAAAGAAATAATACATGTTCATTTCTACAATTCTACCTAGCACACAGTCAACTGTTACATGAATGGGAAAATATCTGAGGAAAAAATATTCTGCCCTTATGGGTGATTATTTCTGAGTTTACTTAAAAGAAACTTTCATTTTCTTTTACTTTCTTCTGTAATCAGGAAGCAACAAAAATTTTTAAGAAATAAAGAGAGCCCCTTTATATTTCATAGTACACTTACTTCTAAGTAATTCCCATTAAGGGAAGAGATGCTTTTAAAAATCCTTTATCACCCTTGGATTTACAAACAGTTTTGTTTTGTTTTTTTCACCCTTAATTTTACTATTTAAAAAGGAGGTAAGATTATTATCATCCAGTATTCTTACTCTAATCTCATTCCTCCATTCTACTACTTTACAGTATCAGTATTCTAAGTCCCTTATCTGCATCTGAAAAATGTTTCTTTCTTTATTGCTAGATGTTTTATCACATGGCCTTTGACTAGCTTGAGAAGAAAAAAGCTAAAATGCTATTTTTAAAAATCCTTGGGCTAGTCCAAAAAAAAAAAAAAAAAGCAAACAAGTAATACTAAGCAATATCAGGGTATGAATAAATTACTGTACTTAATTTTTTGTGTGTTTTAAAAAATTATTGTAAAATACATGTAACAGAAAATTTAACATTTTAACCATTAAATACTGTGCCTTTCAGTAACATTAGGTACATTCACAATATTGTGCAACCACCACCACTACCTTGTTCCAGAACTTTTCCATCACCCCAAACAGAAACACCAGAACCATTAAGCAGCCACTCCCATTCCACGCCCTGGAAATCACAAATCTGCTTTTTGTCTCCATGAGTTTGCCTATTCTGGACACTTTTTTATAAATGGAATCATACAGTATGTGGCCTTTTATATGTGGCTTATGTTGCTCAGCATGCCTCCAACATTCACCCTTGTTTTAGCATGTATCAGTACCTCATTTGCTTTACAGTTAAATAATATTCCATTAATATTCCATTGTGTATGTGTGCGTATAATTAATCCATTCATCCATGATGGACACTGTGTTATTTCTGTGATATTCTGGGATTGTGAATAATGCTGCTATGAATATTCAAATATTTTTTATTTGAATACCTTGTTTTCAATTCTTTTGGTATATACCCAGTAGTGCAATTGTAGAGTTCTATGGTAATTTTCTGTTTAATCTTTGGAGGTACATATTTGGCTTAATTTTTATCAGAGATATCAAATAGCTTGCCAGACAAGGTTGTTTTATATTTTTAACTAAGCTGAGTGATTTGTCCTAATCAGTTCCTTTGTATTACCAAGAACTGAATTCGTTTTAGTGGTAGATTCAAATAGGTCGATTAGCTCTCACCATATGGCACATGTATGTATGTATAGCTTCACACATACAAACTACATATTAAGCATATGAGTTTTATTTCACTCCTCACATACACCCACAAAGCTGGTAGTATCAATACCATACAACCAAGAAAATTCAAGCCTGAGAAAGGTTAAGTAAGTTCCCTAAATTAAAGAAGCTACTAAGTATGAAAATGAGACTCCAGCTCAAATTGATCTTACTCCAAAACTCCTTCAGAGGGAGAAAATATGGCAACAATAGAATGTGGAAAAGTGACCCTATGGCTGGAAATTCCTAAGTATATTTACTAGTTACAGAACTTTCTCAAGAGTTAGTTTCCTTATCTCAAAAGTAAAACTAATAACCTCCTAAAGTTGTGGTATGATTAAACCCAACATTAGCAAAGTATTTCACAAAACATAACAAAAGTAAGTGAATGATAAATATTAACAATTATGCCTTCCCAGGGAAGTTGAAAAAATATTTTTAAAAACAAAGTAGCAATTTTAAATACTTGGCAAGTGTTTAATAACATAATAAAAATACAGTAGGCTCATTATCTAATGTGTGTTCTGATGTGATTAAAGAACAGACAATAGGTAGCTAGCTTTCTCCTCAACCAGTGAGGTATATTAAACAGGGCAATCAACAAGCAGAGTTTTATGAAGAGAAGAAAAAAAATAAGGAAATTGATGGAGAAAGACAAAAGCACATACAAAGTATTAATGAGAAAATGACAGGACCAAATTGGGAGAGAAAGAGTAATGCTCAAAGAATATGCATATATAAAAGTACTTTGTGCAGTGGGCATGCATTCAGTGTGACAAAGCTAAATATTATTTCCTAAGAAAAATCTTTACCTGATAAACCTTACAAAGATTTAGTGTGGTCACTAACTCATATTTCACTTATGAATGTGGATTATCTGGAAAATGTATACCTCTAAGAAAATGAATAGTATGATAAAAATGTAAAGTCATAAGTTATAGTCTCTATTTTTTTAAATATTAATTTATTTCACACACTATAGATCAACATAATGTCAAAAAAACTGCACTTGATCCTGAAAAGGGCAGGAAATAACAGCTACTGTTGGGCTGAGCCATTGATGGGAAGAGATAATCAGCCATGGGCCTTAAGCATCCCCACATATCTGGGATTAGATATTACTTTGTTTACAAACTAACAAATTAGCCTGAACGCTGCCAGAATTCATCCTGGTTGGTACATTCTTACTGTGTACCAAGACTCTGAGGCCCTGACTACTGTGCAACTCATAATCTTGTAACATATCTTCCCAGACAAAGACCAGGACTGCTTATGCTAAAAGTGGTACATTCCCTAAACTCTGTTCCTAAACTGTGACATACCCAATGAGTGTGAAGAAACCACCACTTGGGGTAGAAGAAACTGTAAAGAAATACACTGATAGTCATATTTGCTGGGCTGAGAGTAATACACTCCTTTATCTCTGATCTAAGAATCTACTATCTTCTGGCAGCATTTGGAATAATTTCTTAGTCTGTAAATTGGGTAAAATCTAATCCCAGACCTGATAGCTATTAAGGTATGATTGAGACAATATTCCCAACATTATACATTTCTCCAAAAAGTAAATAATTTAATTTTTGGTGGTGAGGGAGGGTGGGGGTGAGGGAGGGGAATCATTTCATACCAGTCACACAATACAATGTAAAACAATGTTTACTCATGGTCTTTCTTCTAAATTCTAAGAGATTTACTTTATTCTCTTACTACCAAGATCATCCCTTGATAATCCCAAGATCATCATTCTTTTCCTGAAACAAAAATGTTTTCTGACGTGAAAGAAAACATTATTCTAAATTATTTTTTAAGTCTACTTACAAGTCTTTTCAATACCTAAAAAACAGATTTTAAAAATAAAATGTTTTCAGATTCTTCGTGAATCACTAATCTCACCTGCTCCAACTGGGTGGCGAATGCTATGGTCACTGACATGATGAAGAAGTCAGTACAGTACCCTGCTGGTCCGATCTGATGGTAGCCTCCCTCCTCATTCAGCACTGCCACGATGTCCTTTGGGTCAAGTCCAGACAGGCTGGCAGGTACTTTATGGAAAAAAAACACAATTAACTACATTGTAGTTTGCCATAAACTAGTATAAGATTTTGTAAGCTAGTTATACTTTTTCATTTACTTGGCCATTTTCACAGACACAGTTAATATCTCAGTAAGGTTTCCTTTGACTTCAGTTTAATAAACCTCATAAGAAAGGCATCACAGGTTGCCTGAAGGAAATGAATCTAAACTGTGAACTGAAAAATAAGCAAAACCTGGCTGAAAAGAGCAAAGTGACTACATAGAGGAAAAGGTATTCTAGGGAGAAGGAACAATATATACAAAAACTCAAGAGGCAAGAGAAAGGATGTGGTTAGAGAACTGAAACAGGTGTGGCATGCTGGACCATAATACAAGGACTTAGGTACAGAAAGAGGAGAGAGGCCACATCATAAAGAGTCTTCTTGAAGACCATGCTGAAACATTTGGACAGTGTTCTAAGAATAACAGAAAACAGTAAACAATTTTGAGAAGAACAGATATAAGCAAACAGGCTTCGCTATGAAGAGATGGCAGAGGGATAGGGGTTTTTGCAACTGATTAAGTTGAAAAATGAAACTACATAAAACTAAAGTAACAGACAATATTCAGTGTTAGGGAGACTGCCAGCAAGTCAGCACTCTCCATGTTGGTAGGCACAGACCAGTTCAACCTTTTAAAGGGTAACAAGTCAGAGCTTACCAAAACTTTATACATGCATACCCTATTTACCAGCAAACCCTGAAGAAATATGCTTATGACAGCACTGGCTAAAAGTAGCTGAATGGTTAAGAGCACAACCACCACAGTCACACAAACCAAAGTTCCAACCCAAGTTCTGCTATTCAGTGGGTTGTATGGGGAAATTATACCAGTCCTTTAGTCTCCAGCTTTTCTTCTGAAAATCTTTTACACTGCTGTTGAGAAGATCACATTAGATAAAATACAGCACTTAGCATAGTACCTGACAAGTACTTTAATAAAGTACTTAAAGTCAAAATACTAACTATGATGGGTCTCATTATCAGAAATGGAAAACACTAGGATAAATCTTGTGAAGGAGTAAAAAGACTGAACACGTCAATGTGAGTATATGTTGTTAGATATATATATGGACAAATAAATATACAGAAGTATATATGTATATGTACATGTGTTTGAGTACATATATCCACGCGTATACATACATGGGAACGGCAACAGCCCAACAGCAACTAGCATACCTAGCAGCCAAATCCAGACTTCTAAACATCATTCTTTTCTAAAAAAAAAGCAGAGCTCCTTATAGAAATAGCTGAATCCAGGACTGAGATAGGGAAAGTATAGGATGAACTTAGACTATCTTCTTACAGCAAAAAAAAAAAAAAAAAAAAAAGCTCAAAGAATTACTGATGTACTAAAAAACAGATGATGAAAAGAGTTCTTAATGCTCAAATCTCTGACAAATAATGATGGTTAAAGATTATAACCCACTAAACTAAGAGAAAACTATAAGTCCATATTTAGATAATATAAATAAGTGAATAAATTGAAGGTATCAGGAAGAATAAATATTTTTCTAAATTTCTAACTCTTCCGCACAAAATGTTTATTAATTACAAAGGAAAACACAGACACACACCACCTTAATCAAATAATCAAGTGAACATCATCAGTAATGAGACTAAATCAAATAGTGTACCAACCAATAAGATGCAATGAGAAGAGAGCATCTTGATACTCCTGCCAAAGATGCCTAACCAAAATCCAGTGTCAGACAAGCCCAAAATGTACAGGGGACACATCTTCACCAAAAGACTGAAACTGATCTTCTGAATAGAATGCTCTCCTCCCCCTTACCACTCACTGCATTAGAAGTATATCAGGTCCATCTTTCAATAAAAAATTATAAGGCATACTAAAAGACCAAAAAAAAAAAAAAAATCCATAACCTAAGCTTTCATCTTAAGAAAATAGGAGCAAATAAAATTAAAAGTGAGCAGAAGAGAAATAAAAACTAGAACCAAAATCAATGAAATTGAAACCAAGGAATCAATGGGGAAAAAATTAACAAAATCAAAAGCAAGCTGGCTCTTTGAAAAAGATCAGTAAGAATGTAGCCAGCCTGGGGGTGGGGGGGGTGGGGGTGGGGGACACAATTTAATATCATCAAAAATGAAAGAGGGGATATCACTATAGATTTCATGTACATTAGCAGTTTAATGAAAGAATACTATAAACAACTCTATGTCCACAAATTTGATAACCTAGATGAAACAGAAAATTCTTTTTAAAAACAATCTGCCAAAACACACATAGGAAGAAACAACCTGAATAGGCCTATATAATGAAACTGAATCAATAACTTCAGAAAACAGAAAGTACTAGATCCAGATGGGTTCACTAGTGAATTCTACCTAACATTCACCATAATTTCTGGAAGAAATTATACCAATCCTCTACAATTTTTTTTCACAAGTCAGAAGCAGAGAGAATACTTTCTAACTCGTTATATGGGGCTAGCATTGTCCTAATATGAAATCTAGGCAAAGACATTACAAGAAAACAACAGACCTACATCTTTCATGATCAAAGATGTAAAAATTATCAACCAAGTATTAGACAATCAAACTGAACACATAAAAAGAACTACATACCACAATGAAATGAGATTTATTCAAGGTAAACAAAGCTGGTTCAACATTCAAAAAGCCATGAATATAACCCACTATGTCAACAGACTAAAGATGAAAACTCATGTGATCTTATCAATACATGCAAAAAAACCATCTGACAAAATCCAACACTTACTCATGATAAAACACTATCTGTAAGCTAGAAATAGGGAGTAACCTCCTTACCTTGATAAAGAGCATCTATAAAAATCTACAGCTAACATCATACTTATTGGTGAGAGGCTTTCCCACTAAAATCAAGAGGAAGGCAAGGATGTCCCCTTTCACTCTGCTTTTCAATAGTACTCTGGAAATCCTAGCTGTTGCTGTAAAACAAGAAAAGGAAACAAAGTCATGCAGGTTGGGAAGAAAGACACTAAACTGCCTTTGTTTGCAGGTAAGTGTAGAATGTCCATCTATGGAAAACCAAAACCTGAACCAAAAAACCCTAATCTTGGAACTAATAATAAATAACTATAGTGCAGGAGACAAGGTAAACATGCAAAAGCCAATTGCTTTCCTACAGATCAAGAATAAACAAGTCGAATTTTAAATTTAAAACACCATTTACAGAGAATTAACCATCATGGAGACAAGATGGTACAGTAATATTGTACATAAGCTCACTTCTCAAAAAAAATCAAAATTGCAACTAAATGATGAACAATCATTAACCAAAAAACAAGCAAAACAAACAAACAAAAAACAACAACACTGGAACCTACCAAAAAAGATATCCTACATCCAAAGACAAAGAAGCCACAAGAGGGTAGGAGAGGCACAAATGCAATAAAATCAAAATGCCAGTCCCACTAGATGGGCAACTCACAAACTGGAAAATAATTATATTGCTGAGGTAGTTCTGAGCCCCACGTCAGGCTTCCCAGCCTGAAGGTCCAGTATCAGGAAGAGCCCTCAGAGCAAACTGACTTTGAACTCAGCAAGCAGGGTTTGATTACAGGAAATTCACAGTACTGAAGGGAACAAAACTCCACTCTCGGAGAATGCACACAAAGTCTCCTGTACATCACAACCAGGGTAAAACAGTGATCTCATAAAAGCCTGGGCCAGACCTACCTGCTGGAATCAGAGTGTCTCTGGCAGAAGCAGGGCTTGGGTATGGCTCACTGCAGGGACAAAAACACTGGTGGCAGTAATTCTGGGGAATACTCATTGGTGTGAGCTCTTTTGGAGGGTGCTATTTTCTCCCCAAGATCTGGTCCCAACCAATAGCCTGTAGACTCCAGTGCTGGGATACCTGAAGTCAAACCAATAGCAGGAACACAGCCCCACCAATCAGCAAATAGGCTGCCTAAAGTCTTTCTGAGCTCACAGCTGCCCACTAAACACACCCCTTGACACGGCTCTGCCCACCAGATGGTCAAGAACCAGGTCCACCCATAAGTGAGCAGGAACCCACCCATAAGTGAGCAGGAACCAGTCTCTCTCACAAGGAAGCCTGTACAAGCCTCTTAGGCCTCATCCACCAGGGGTCAGAAAGCAGAAGCAAGAAGACTATTCGATGATGACTAATTCACTTTCACAACCCTGAAGTCTGTGGAACAAAAACCACAATCACAGAAAGACAAAATGAGACATCAGAGGAGTAACTCCCAGATCAAGTAAAAATATAAAACCCCAGAAGAAGAACAACAAAGTGGAGATACACAATCTACACAAAAAAGAATTTAGAGTAATGACAGTAAAGATGATCCAAGACCTCAAAAACAGAATGAAGACAGAGAATGAGAAGATACAAGAAATGTTTAATAAAGAGCTAGAAGACCTAAAGAACAAACAGAGATCAACATTACAAGAACTGAAAAGAAAAATATACTACAGGAATCAACGGCAAGTTAAATGAGGCAGAACAGATAACTGAGCTGGAAGACATCTGGTGGATATACTGCTGCAGAGCAGAATAAAGGGAAAAAAAGGAAAACGAACAAGGACAGTCAAAGAGACTCATGGTACATTAAAAGCAATGTTCACATTTTTTTTCCCTGGTAGCTCAGTTGGTAAAGAATCTGCCTGCAATGAAGGAGACTCCAGTTCAATTCCTGGGTTGGGAAGATCCCCTGGAGAATGGAAAGGCTACCCACAGCAGTATTCTGGCCTGGAGAATCCCATAGACTGTAGAGTCCATGGGGTCACAAAGAGATGGACATGACTGAGCAACTTTCATTCACATTATAGGGTCTCAGAGGAGAAGAGAGAGAAAGGGCCCAAGAAAATATCTGAAGAGATTATACCTGAAAACTTCCCTAACATGAGAAAGAAAACACTCACTCAAGACCAGGAAGCTCAGAGAGTCCCAGGCAGGATAAACCCAAGGAGAAATACAGGCAAATATCACTGATGAACACAGATACAAATAACAAAATACTAGCGAACTGAATCCAACAATATATTAAAAGGATCACACAGCTTGATCAAGTGGAGTTTATTGCAGAGATGCAAGGATTCTTCAGTACTGCTCACCACAACTAGAGAAAGCTCATGAAGCAATGAAGACACCGCACAGCCCAAAATAAGAATAAATAACTATTATAAAATCATATTCTATTAGGGGATACAAAAAACCCTTTTCACAAAATTTCATACCCATTAATGATTGAAAACTCTCTGGAAAGTGGGCAAAGAGGGAACTTACCTCAACATAATAAAGGCTATATATGACAAACCCACAGCTAACATCATTCATAAAAGTGAAAAGCTGAAAGCATTCCCTCTAAGATCAGGAACAAGATAAGAACATCCACTATCACCACTTTTATTCAACATAGTTTTAGAAGTCCTAGCCATGGCAGTCAGAGAAGATAAAGGAACAAAAGGAATCCAGATAGGAAAAGAAGTAAAACTATCACTGTTAGAAGACGACATGACACTATATATAGAAAATCCTAAAGATGCAACCAGAAAACTACGACAATGGATTCAGTAAAGTTGCAAGATACAAAATTAATGCACAGGAACCTCCTGCATTTCAATATATTAACAATGAAAGATCAGAGAGAAATTAATGAAATAACTCCACTTATCATGACATCAAAAGTAATAAAATACCTAGAATAAATCCACCTAAGGAGGCAGAAGACTTGTACTCAGAAAAGCATAAAATACTTATGAAAGAAATTAAGGATAACATGAAACAGATATCAGATTCTTGGACTGGAAGAATCAATATTCTCAAAATGACTATACCACTCAAGGCAATCTACAGATTCAATGCAATCCCCATCAAATTACCAAAGGCATTTATTGCAGATGTAGAACAAAAATTTTTTTAATTTGTATGGAGACACAAAAGACCCCAAAGAGCCAAAACAATTGTGAGAAATAAAAACGGAGCTGTAGGAATCAAGCGCTCCAACTTCAGACCATACTACAAAGCTATAGCAATCAAAACAGTATGGCACTGGCACAGAAACAGAAATACTGATCAATGGAACAGGAGAGAACACCCAGAAATAAACCCACACACCTAAAGTCAATTAATCTATAACAAAAGAGACAAGAATATACAATGGAGAGAAGTCTCTTCAGTAAGTGGTGTTGGGAAAACTGGACAGCTACCTGTAAGAGAATGAAATGAGAACATTCTCTAACATTGACACAAAAATAAACTCAAAATGGGTTAAGGACCTAAATATAAGACCAGATAGTATAAAACCGTTCAGAGGAAATCATAGGAAAAACACTCTTTAACAGAAATTTCAGAAATATCTTTTTCAATCTGTCTCTTAGAGTAACGGAAATAAAAACACAAATAAACCAATGGACTAAAAAGAGCTACCATATGATCCGGCTATCCTATTCCTGGCCAAATGTCCAGAGAAAACCATAATTTGAAAAGACACATGCATCCCAATGTTCACTGCAGCACTATTTACAATAGCCAGCACATGGAAGCAACCTAAATGTCCATTGACAGAGGAATGGTTTTAAAAAAAATGTGGTGCATATATTCAATGGAATATTGCTCAGTCATAAAAAGATCAAAATAATGCCATTTATGACAACACGGATGGACCCAAAGATTGTAACACTAAGTGAAGTAAGTCAGAGAAAGACAAATATGGTATTGCTTATATGTGGAATTTTAAAACAAGGTACAATCGCATCCATTCACAGAACAAAAATGGTGTCACAGATGTAGAAAACAAATTTATAGTTACCGAGGGGGAAGCGGGGAAGGATAAATTAGGAGATTGTGATTGATATATACACACTACTATATATAACATAGATAACTAATAAGGTCCTACTACATAGCACTGAGCACTCTACTCAATATTGTGTAATGACCTATATGGGAACAGCACCTTAAAAAAAGAGGATCTACATATGTCTATAACTGATTCATTTTGCCATACAGCAGAAATTAACACATTATATCTACCGTACTCCAATAAAAAGTAACTTAAAAAAATAAAAAAGGGACCTAATTCAACACAGAAGCTTTTACACAGCAGAAGAAACCATGAACAAAACATAAAGACAACCCACAAAATGACAGAAAATATTTGCAAATGATGTGATCAAAAAGGGATTAGTCTCCAAAATTTACAAACAGCTTATGCAGCTCAATATCAAGAAAATGAACAACCCCATAAAAAAATGGTCAGCAGGGGCTTTCCTGGTGGTCTAGTGGTTAAGAATCCACCTGCTGACACAGGGGACACAGGTTCGATCCCTCGTCTAGGAAGATCCCACATGCCATGGAACAAATAAGCTCATGTAACACAACTTCTGAGTCCACACACCACAAATACTGAAGTCCACAAGTCTAGAGCCTGTGCTCCTAACAAGAGAAGCAATTGCAATGAGAAGCTCATGCACTGCAACGAAGAGTACTCCCTGCTTGCCACAACTAGAGAAAGCACACACACAGCAAAGAAGACCAGTGTAGCCAAAACTAAATGAATAAATGAATCTTTTTTTAAAAATGGACCTACATAGGCATTATATAGAGGACCTATATAGACATTTCTCCAAAGAAGACATACAGATGGCCAAGAGGCACATGAAAAGATGCTCAGCATCGTGAATTGTTAAAGAAATTCAAATCAAAACTACAATGCAGCATCACCTCACAGCAGTCAGAATGGCCATCATCAAAAACTCTATAAAGGAAAGAACAAGATGGTGAAGGAGTAGGTGGACATGGAATCCATCTCTCTCCACAGATACATCAGGAATACACCTTCAGACACAGACGTGCACGCAGAACACCAGCTGAGAGTGGACAGGAGTACCTGACCCGTGGAAAAGAATATACAGAACCATGCAAAACTCAGGAGGAGGAAGGAACTAGGGGGAAAACAGGAGTATCAGTAGGACTGGACCTGGCATCAGCAGGTGGGGGAACTGAAGCAGGAGTCCAATCCCCACACTGGGGCAACTGTCTGAGTCAGAGGAGGAACATTTAAGGCTGACTGAAACAGCTGATTGTGGCAGGCTAAATGGAATGAGAATCAGACAGTCCTCGCTGCAGCAATACATACCCTGGACAGGGACACAAGTCCCCTGGAAAGTGCAGCAGCTGGGAGGTGGAGTTTAGGGATTGTGGAGCAATCCCAGGGCGAGGATTGCTGTTGACTGTGGAGAGACAGATCAAGGGGATATGAGGGAGGAGACTGTGGTGGGAAATGCCTGTAGAGGAAAGCTGCCATAAAAGCATAAAAGCCACAGAAGCAAGGTGATACTGCTGAGTCGAGTAAGGGGTGGACCATCACCATAGCCTCTCTTTCCCCACACACCAGCATTGGCAGCTGAACAAGAGAAAGGCTGGCCCATCAAATGCCTGATGCACTGAACTACAGAGTAGGACCCCACCCAGGGTGCCCCTTTAAGTGCCTGATGCGCCAATCTACCGAGTATGACCCCAGCCAGGGGGGCCCCTTCTAAGTGCCTGTGGTGCTGAACAACAGAGAAGGATCCCAGGCAAGGGAGCCCTCTAACTGCCTGAATGGGCAGAGCTACGGAGAAAAACAGGTCAAAGAGGCCTTCTGATCGCCAGCTACAAGAGGCTGGAATAAAAGACTCTGGTAGGGCCATAACTCCTAAGGCAGAGGCAGTCCCTGTCCCTGCACACTTGGTGCTGCCAGGATCCCCATAAGCCAAGCAGCTGCACCACCTTCACACTCAACTCTAACTGGGGCAGAGCTGCCACAGGCAAAAAAATGTCTTGCATCTATGTGCGCAGGGTCACTTTGGTAGTGTCTGACTCTTTGAGACCTTGTAGACCGTGGCCTGCCAGGTTTCTCTGTCAGGGAGGCGGGTTCTCCAGGCAAGAATACTAGAGCATGTGGGCCAATACTGGTTGCCATACCCTTCTAGAGCACTATATTTCCTGCTGCCCTAGCCGCCAACTCCCCTGAGTACCTGGTGCTGCCAGAACCCCTGCGACCCAAGCAGCTGCACCACCTCTACACCTGGCCCTCACAGGGGCAAACCCAAGTCCTCCAGGGCAGCCTCAGGAGCAACAGCGGACAACAGCCCCAGTGGACAACCCACATGCAGAGCTGGAAATAAAATCACAATTGAAACCCAGGGGCAGTGAGGCTAAAGAAGAAGACCCAAAACCTTCCCACCAGCTATACAAGCTGCAAATTAAATCCACGTGATCAACTAGGAAGACTCTGTGTCTATGGAATATATAAAAGGTCATTGAGAGCTCCCACAAAAGAAACACACTAGTTCTGATAGCTGGGGACATTGGAGGCAAGAACACACAGGAGTAGGACCAGATTACAATCTGAGTTGTCCCCACAGCAGGTTCAGAGATCAGTCAGCAGTGTTGGAGGGCATCCTAGGGAGGTGAGGTAGACTGTGACTCCCAGCAAGAAAAAAGACTCCGACAGCAGTGACTTAAGAAAAACATTAATTATTCTTATGTTTTGACTTGTTCTGTAGATACTTTTGGATTTTTTTTTCCCCTCTTCTGTTGTAGTTGTCAATTTTATTGACACTATGAAATCTAATTAAGCTTTTGAGCTTTTTGTTTTTTCCCTCTCAGTCACATTTTTTATGGTTGTTATAACCTCTGCCTGTACACTGGGCTTGTGCAATTCTGTGGAGTTTTCCTTTTATTTTTCTTTTTTAATTTTAATTTCTAATTTTTTAAACCTATTATTTTTTCTACATTTATTCCTTTGTTTGCTTTTCCTACTGTTCTTTTCCCCTTGTAGTTAATCTTTAATGTATATAAATCTTATCTATCTCTATTTAACTTTGTGTATCTATTTTTTTCTTTTCTTTCATCTTAAAATATTGGTTAGTTTTATTTTCATTGCTTTATTCCCCAATTGGCACCTTGCTTTAGTTTTGATTTCCAGTTTGTGCTTTAGTTAGTTTTGCCCTGGTAGATACAATTTTTGGTTTCCTTTGTTTGCTGGGTCAATCTATTGTACTTTATTTTTGTTGGACTGTTTTGATTTTGCTATTGAGTGAATATGTATATGTGTATATTCAGTCACACTTTTTATTGCTGATATAAACCTCTGCCTCTACATTGGGCTTTTGCAGTTCTATGGAGTTTTCCTTTTTTTTTTTTTTTCCTTTTTTCTTTCTGCTTCCGTTTCTTTTTCTCCTTCTATTCTTTTTTATAATTTTAGTTTTTAATTTTTTTAAACCTATATTTTTTTCTATATTTATTCCTTTGTTTGCCTTCCCTACTGCTCTTTTCCCCTTGCAGTTAAACTTTAATGTATATAAATCTTCTTCATCTACCTCTATTTAACTTTGCATATCTATTCTTTCTTTCTTTTCTTTCTTTCCCTTCCTCTCAACATATTTGTTAGTTTTATTTTATTGCTTTATTACCCACTTGGCACCTAGCTTTAGTTTTGTTTTCCAGTTTGTGCTTTAGTTAGTTTTGTTCTTAACTGGTAAATATAGTTTCTGATTTCCTTTGTTCATCTGGTCAATCTACTATACTTTATTTTTGTTGGACTGTTTTGACTTTTCTCATGGGTGTATATGTATATGTGTATATTCAAATATTTTAATTATTATTTGCCTGATTTTGTCACTGTCATTTGTCTGGGGTTTATCTTTGGTTTCTCATTTTTGGATATGTGTTTTAATCTCACTTAATGCCATAACAAAAAACTTGTGGAATCTTCATTCCTGACCAGAGATCAAGCCCTGAGCCTTTGAAGTGGGAGCACTGACTCCAAGATCCTAGACTACCAGATAACTAACCTTAGAGAGGACCAAACAGTGAGAACAAACACAAAGGAAATCACTAGAATACAAGACCCAACCCAGCATCACCCAACTCCCAGTAGCATCCTGTGCAGGACGCCTCATCTAAACAACAAACAAAAAAATAAACCCAATCATCAGCAGACAGGATTACCACCTCACTCAGCCTTCCCCAGCAGAGGAAAAACAAACAAAAATCATACCCTACCCAAAGCTTACAAAAACCACTGGACCAACCTAAAGAGGGTAGAAACCAAAAGGAGGAAAGAATTCAACCTTGAAGCCTGGGAAAAGGAGACCTCAAACACTATAAGTTAAAAAAAAAAAAAGAAAAGGCAGAGAAATACTACACAAATAAAGGAACACACTAGAAACACAGAAGTCCAAATAAATGAAGAGGAAACAGGCAAACTACCTGAAAAAGAACTCAGAATAATGATATAAGTATGATCAAAAATCTTGAAAACAATATGGAGAAAATGTAAGAATGAATTAACCAAGACCTAGAAGAATTAAAGAATAAACATACAGAGACAACACAATTACTGAAATTAAAAATACTCTAGAAGGAATCAATAGCAGAATATCTGAAGCAGAAGAATGAATCAGTGAGCTGGAAGAAAAATGGTGGAAATAACTTCTGAAGAGCAAATAAAGTAAAAAGAATGAAAAGAGCTGAGGACAGTCTCAGAGACCTCTGGGACAATATCAAATGCACCAATATTCGAATTATAGGGGTGCCAGAAGAAGAAGAGCAAAAGAAAGGGTATGAGAAAATTTTTGAAGACATTTTAGTTGAAAATTTCCCAAACATGGAAAAAGAAATAGTCAATCAAGTCCAAGAGGCACAAAGACTCCTATAAAGGATAAACCCAAGGAGAAACACATCAAGACACATATTAATCAAACTAACAAAGACTAAACACAAAGAAAGAATATTAAAAGCAGCAAGGGAGAAGCAACAAGTAACATACAAGGGAAACCCCTTACGTTTAACAGCTGATCTTTCAACAGAAACTCTGCAGGCCAGAAGGGAATGGTAGGATATATTTAAAGTACTGAAAGGGAAAAATCCACAACCAAGATTACTGTACCCATCAAGAATCTCATTCAAAATTGATGGAAAAATAAAAAGCTTTTCAGATAAGCAAAAGTTAAAGACAATTCAGTACCACCAAATCAGCTGTACCACAAATGTTAAAGGGACTTATACAGTCAAGAAATACAAGAAAAGAAAAAAGATCTACAAAGTCAACCCCAAATCATTATGAAAATGCCAATAGGAACACATGTATCAATAATTACTTTAAATGTAAACGGATTAAATGATCCAACCAAAAGACACAGACTGGCTGAATAGATACAAAAACAAGATACATATATATGCTGTCTACCAGAAACCCACTTCAGACATAAAGACACGTATAGACTGAAAGTGAGAGGATGGAAAAATATATTCCACGCAAATGGGAAGCAAAAGAAAGCTGGTGTAGCAATCCTCATATCAGACAAAATAGATCTTAAAGAATATTACAAGAGATAAGGAAGGACACTACATAATAATCGAGGGATCAATCCAATAAGACTTAACAACCATAAATACATATGCACCCAGCACAGGAGCACCTCAATACATAAGACAAACACTAACAGACATAAAAGGAGAAACTGACAGTAACACCATAATACTAGGAGACTTTAACACCCCACTCACACCAATGGACACATCATCAAAACAGAAAATTAATAAGGAAGCACAAGTCTTAAATGATACATTAGATGAAATGGATCTCATTGATTGTATCTTCAGGACATTGCAACAAAATGCAGAAGAATACACCTTCTTCTCAAGTGCACATGGAACATTCTCCGGGAAAGACCATATCTTGGGTCACAAATCAAACCTCAGTAAATTTAAGAAAACTCAAATCGTATCAAGCATCTTCCAACCACGATGCTATGAGACTGGATATCAATTACAGGAAAAAAACTGTAAGAAACGCAAACACATGGGGATTAAACAACACGTTTCTAAATAAGCCACAGGTTACTGAAGAAATCAAAAAGGAAATAAAATAATTTCTAGAAACAAATGACAATGAAAACATGACAACTCAAAACCTATGGGATGCAGCAAAAGCAGTTCTAAGAGGGAAGTTTATAGCAATACAATCCTACCTCAAGAAACAAGAATAACATCAAATAGACAACCTAACTTTACACCTAAAACAACTGGAAAAAGAAGAACAAAAAAACCCCAAATTAGTAGAAGGAAAGAAATCATAAAGATCTGAGCAGAAATAAATGAAAAAGAAATAAAAGAAACAATAGTAAAGATTAATAAAACTAAAAGCTGGTTGTTTGAGAAGATAAACAAAATTGAGACATCTTTAACCAGACTCATCAAGAGCAAGAGAGAAGAATCAAATCAACACAATTAGAAATGAAAAAGGACAGGTTACAACAGACAATGAAGAAATACAAAGGACTTTAAGAGAGTATTATGAACAACTATATGACAATAAAATGGATAACCTGGAAGAAATGGACAGATTCTTAGAAAAGATCAATCTTCCAACACTGAACAAACAAGAAATAGAAATTATGAGCAGCTCAATTACAAGCACTGAAACTGAAGCTGTGATCAAAAACTCCCCCAAAACAAAAGCCCAGGACCAGATATTTTCACAAGAGAATTCTATCATTTAGAGAAGAGCTAATGCCTATCCTTCTAAAACTCTTTCAAAACATTGCAGAGGAAGGAACACCTCCACACTCATTCTACGAGGCCACCATCACCCTGATACCAAAACCAGGCAAAGACAACACAACAAAAGAAAACTGCAGGCCAGTATCACTGATGAACATAGATGTAAAAATCCTCAGGAAAATTTTAGCAAACAGAATTCAGCAACACATCAAAATGCTCATACACCATGATCAAGCTGGGTTTATTCCAGGCATGCAAGGATTCTTCAATATACACAAATCAATCCATGCGATACACCATATTAACAAATTGAAAGATAAAAACCATATGATCATCTCAATAGATGCAGAAAAAGCCTTTGACAAAATTCAGCACCCATTTATGATGAAAACTTTTCAAAAAATGGGCACAGAAGGAACCTACCTCAACATAGTAAAGGGAAAATATATGATAAGCCTACAGCAAACATTATTCTCAATGGTGAAAAACTGAAAGCATTCCCCCTAACATCAGGAACAAGACAAGAGTGTCCACTTTCACCACTATTATTCAACATGGTTCTGGATGTCCTAGCTACAGCAATCAGAGAAGAAAAAGAAATAAAAGGAATCCAGATCAGAAAAGAAGTAAAGCTCTCACTGTTTGCACATGACATGATATTATACATAGAAAACCCTAAAGATAGTAACAGAAAATTACTAGAGCTAATCAGTGAATTTACCAAAGCTGCAGGATACAAAATCAATACACAGAATTCACTAGCATTTCTATATACTAACAATAAAAAATCAGAAAGGAATTAAGGAATCAATCCTATTCACCACTGCAACAAAAAGAGTTAAATATCTAGGAATAAACTTACCTAGGGAGACAAAAAAACTGTACACAGAAAATTATAAGACATTAATAAAAGAAATCAAAGACAACATAAACAAATTCCATATTCCTGGGTAGGAAGAATCAATATTGTGGAAATGACTATACTACCAAATGCAATCTACAGATTCAATGCGTTCCCAACAAATTACCAATGGCATTTTTCACAGAAGTAGAACAAAAAATTTCACAATTCATATGGAAACACAAAGACTCCAAATGGCCAAAGCAGTCTTGAGAAGGAAGAATGGAGCTGAAGGAATCAACCTTCCTGACTTCAAAGCTACAGTATTACACTTCAAAGCTACAGTCATCAAGACTGTATGGTACTGGCACAAAAACAGAAATATAGGCCAATGAAACAAGATAGAAAGCCAAGAAATAAACCCATGCACCTATGGGACCTTATTTTTGACAAACAAGATATACAATGGGGCAAAGATAGCCTCTTCAATAAATGGTGCTGGGAAAACTGGATAGCTACATGTAAAAGAATGAAATTAGAACACTTCCTAACACCACACAAAGATAAACTCAAAATGTATTAAAGACCTAAATATAAGACCAGAAACTATAAAACTCTTAGAGGAAAACATAGGCAGATCACTCGAGGACATATAAAGCAAGATCCTCTGTGATCCACCTCCTAGAGTAACAGAAATAAAAACAAAAGTAAACAAGTGGGACCTGATTAAACTTAAAAGCTTTTGCACAGCAAAGGAAACTATAAGCAAGACGAAAAGACAACCCTCAGAATGGGAGATAAAAATAGCAAATGAAACAACTGAAAAAATTAATTTCCAAAATATACAAGCAGCTCACACAACTCAAAGCCAGGAAAACAACCCACCCAATCAAAAAGTGGGGAAAAGACCTAAACAGACATTTCTCCAAAGAAGACATACAGATGGCTAAAAAACACATGAAAAGATGCTCAACATCGCTCATTATTAGAGAAAAGCAAATCAAAACCACAATGAGATATCACCTCACACTGGTCAGAATGGCCATCATCAACAAGTCTACAAACAATAAATGCTGGAGAGGGTGTGGAGAAAAGGGAACACTCTTGCACTGTTGGTGGGTACGTAAATTGATACAGCCACTATGGAAGACGGTATGGCAATTCCTTAAAACACTAGGAATAAAACCACCATATGACCTACCAATTCCACTCCTAGGCATATACCCTGAGGAGACCAAAACTGAAAAAACACATGTATCCCATTGTTCCATTGCAGCACTATTTACAATAGCTAGAACACTGAAGCAATGTAGATGTCCATCAACAGATGGATGGATAAAGAAGTTGTGGTACATATACACAATGGAATATTATGCAGCCATAAAAAGGAATGCATTTGAGTCAGTTCTGATGAGATGGATGATCCTAGAATCTATTATACAGAGTGAAATGAGTCAAAAACAGAAAGATAAATATCATATTCTAGTGCATATATAACAGTTAGAACTGGACATGGAACAACAGACTAGTTCCAAATAGGAAAAGGAGTACCTCAAGGCTGTATACAGAGAAGGCAATGGCACCCCACTCCAGTACTCTTGCCTGGAAAATCCCATGGATGGAGGAGCCTGGTAGGCTGTAGTCCATGGGGTCGCTATAAGTCAGACACGACTGAGTGACTTCACTTTCACTTTTCACTTTCATGCATTGGAGAAGGAAATGGCAACCCACTCCAGTGTTCTTGCCTGGAGAATCCCAGGAATGGGGGAGCCTAGTGGGCTGCCGTCTATGGGGTCACACGGAGTCGGACACGACTGAAGTGACTTAGCAGCAAGGCTGTATATTGTCACCCTGCTTATTTAACTTCTATGCAGAGTACATCAAGAGAAACGCTGGGCTGGATGAAGCACAAGCTGGACTCAAGATTGCCAGGAGAAATATCAATAACCTCAGATGTGCAGATGACACCACCCTTAAGGCAGAAAATGAAGAACTAAAGAGCCTCTTTTAAAAAGTTGGCTTAAAACTCAACATTCAGAAAACTAAGATCACAGCATCTGATCCCATCACTTCATGGCAAATAGATGGGGGAAACAGTGGAAACAGTGAGAGACTTTATTTTTGGGAGCTAAAATGACCACATATGGTGACTGCAGCCATGAAATTAAAAGACACTCCTTGGAAGGAAAGTTATAACCAACCTAGACGGCATATTAAAAAGCAGAGACATTACTTTGCCACAAAGGTCCATCTAGTCACAGCTATGGTTTTTCCAATAGTCATGTATGGATGTGAGAGTTGGACTATAAACAAAGCTGTGTGCTGAAGAACTGAAGCTTTTAAACTGTAGTGCTGCAGAAGACTCTTGAGAGTCCCTTGGACTGCAAGGAGATCCAACCAGTCAATCCTAAAGGAAATCAGCCCTGAATATTCATTGGAAGGACTGACGCTGAAGCTGAAACTCCAATATTTTTGCCACCTGATGCGAAGAATTGACTCATTTGAAAAGGCCTTGATGCTGGGAAAGACTGAAGGCAGGAGGAGAAGGGGATGACAAAGGATGAGATGGTTGGATGGCATCACCAACTCGACTGACATGAGTTTGAGTAAGCTCTGGGAATTGGTGATAGACAGGGAAGCCTGGCGTGCTGCAGTCCACGGGGTCACAAAGAGTCAGAAACGACTGAGTGAGTGAAGTGAACTGAACACATATACAGAATCTAGAAGAATGATACTGAAGGACTTATTTTCAGGGCAGCAATGGAGAAGCAGACATAGAGAATAGATTTATGGACATGGGGAGAGGGAAGGAGAGGGTGAGATGTATGGAAAGAGTAACAGGGAAACTTACATTACCATACATAAAATAGACAGCCAATGGGAATTTGCTGTATGGCTCAGGAAACTCAAACAGGGGCTCTGCATCAACTTAGAGGGCTGGGATAGGGAGGGAGATGGGAGAGAGGTTCAAAAGGGAGGCGATATATGTATACCTATTGCTGATTCATGTTGAGGTTTGACAGAAAACAACAAAATTCTGTAAAGAAATTATCCTTCAATAAAAAAATTAATTAAAAAAAGTCTATAAACAATAAATGCTGGAGAGGGTTTAGAGAAAAGGGAACCCTTCTACAGTGTTTTCCTAGGAATATTAAGTAATACAGCCACTATGGAGAACAGTATGGAGATCCCTTAAAAAACTAAGATAGAGCTACCACATGACCCAGCAGTCCCACTCCTGGGCACGTGTGTGCCTATGTGCATGTGAAGCCGCTCAGTCGTGTCCATCTCTTTGCAACCCCATGGACGGCAGCCTGCCAGCCTCCGCTGTCCATGAGATCCTCCAGGCAAGAATACTGAAGTGGGTTGCCATGCCCTCCTCCAGGGAACCTTTCCAACCCAGAGATCAAACCCCTGTCTCTACGTCTCTTAAACAGGCGGGCGGGTTCTTTACCACTAGCACCACAGGGGAAGCCACTCCTGGGCATATATATATTCAGAGAAAACCATAATTTGAGAAGATACATGCACCCCATGTTCACTGCAGCACTATTTACAAGAGCCAAGACATGGAAGCAACCCAAGGTCCACTGACAGAGGAATGGATAAAGACAGATAGAGTATGTACATGCAGTAGATCAGCCATTAAGAAGAATGAAATAATGCTATTTATAGAGATTACCATCCTAAGTGAAGTCAGACAAAGACTAATATTATACAATTCCCCTTATTGCAGAAACTGAAAAAAATTATACAATTGAACTTAACACTCACAAACATAGAAAAATTGACTCATGCTTACCAGGGGAAAGGTGGGAGGGAGAGAAACTGGGAATTGGGGATAAGGTGGATTTATTTAAAATCCCAAATTTTAAATAAACACACTATAATTAAAACAGATGATCAACAAGGAACTACTGTATAGCACAGGGAACTCTACTCAATATTCTGTAATAACCTAAATGGGAAAATAATTTGCAAAACAGATATATGCATACATATAACTGAACCACTTTGCTCTAACACCTGAAAGTTACACAAAACTTTAAATCAACTATATACTCCAACATCAAATAAAATTTTTCAATGTACCATCAAAATAAGATATCATTTACATCAGCACCCAAAACAATTATATACTTAGAAATAAGTCTAACAAAACATGCAGAAGATCTATACAAGATAAACTATAAAGCTGTGATAAATAACAACAAAGAACTAAATAAATTAAGCTAAATTCTATGCTTATGAGTAGAACAATTCAATACTGTCAAGAGGTCAGTCCTTCCAGCTTGATCTACACAATCAGTACAATCCCAATCAAAATTCCAACGAGTTATTTTGTGGACATAAGGACAAAATGATTCTAAAGTTTCAACAGAGAAGCAAAGGACCCAGAATAGGCACCTCAATATTGAAGAACAAAGTCACTCGACTGATACCACTCAACCTACACACTTACTACAAAGCTACAGTAATTAAGACAGTGTGGTACTAGTGAAACACACAAAGATCAGTGAAGCAGAGAGCCCAGAAATAGACTGACATAAACACTGTCAACAGGTGTTTGACAAAGTAGCAAAGACAACACAATGGAGCAGACAGTCTTTCAACAAGTGGTGCCTAGAACAACGGGACAGCCACGTGTAAAAAAATGAACACAAACTTATTTTAAGGTCTGTATGACCTCAAAACCTTCACAAAAGTTAACTCAAAATGGTTCATAGATCTAAGTGTAAAATACAAACCTTTATTAAATCCTAAAAGACCAAACCCTATTACATCCTAGGAAAAACCTGGATGCCCATAGTTATGGAATGATTTTTTAGATACAACACTGTAGGTACAATCTGTGAAAGAATTGATGAGCAGGATTTCATTAAAATTTTAAAACTTCTGCTCTGCTAAAGACAATGTCAAACAAATAAGAAGCCACAGAATGGAAAAAATATTTGCAAAAGACATTTGATAAAGGCCTATTATCCAAAATATACAAAGAACACTTAAAATGCAAAAAAAAAAAAAAAAAATTTAAAAATGGGCAAACAACCTAAACAGCCACCTCACTTAAGAAGATATACAGATGGCAAATAAGCACATGAAAAGATGTTAACATCATTTATCACTAGAGAAGTGCAAATAAAACAGTGAGACACCACTACGTACCTACTAAAATGAACAAAATCCAAAACACAGACAACACTAAATGCTGTCAGGGACGTGAAGCAACAGAAACTCTCACTCACTACTGGTGGAAACGGAAAATGTACACCCACTTTAGAAGGAAAGTTTGTTGGTTTCTTACAAAATTAAACATTCTTACCATACACTCTTACATGGCAGTTTCTTATGTTAATAAACCTTGGCATGCCGTTACCATACAATCCAATAATCATGCTGTCTGGTATTTGCCCAAATGAACTCAAAACTCAGGCCCACTCAAAAGCCTGCACAAGAATGTCTGTAATAGTTCTATATCTAAGAGCCCCAACTTGGAAGCAACTAAGATATTCTTCAATAGCTTGAGTGGATAAATAAATACTGGTACATCCAAACAATTGCATATTATTCAGCTCTAAAAAGAAATGACCTATCAAGCCACAAAATGACACGGAAGAAGCCTAAATGCATACTACCGAGTGAAAGAAGCCAATTTGAAAAAGCCACATGCTACACGATCCCAACAATACAACATTCGAGAAAAAGCAAAACTATGGAGACAGTAAAAAGATCAGTAGTGGCCAAGGGTGAGAGGGGAAGGAGAGAAGAACAAACAGAAAACAGATCTTCAGGGCGGTGAAATGGTTCTGTAGGATCCTCCAACCATCGATATGTGTCATTACACACTTGTCAAAACCTATAGGATGTCCAATACCAAGACCCTAATATAAATTATGGACACTGAGTGATGATGTGTCAGTGTGGGTCATCAACTGTATAAATGTACCACTCTGGTGGGAGATGCTGATAGTGGTGAGGAGGGCTGGGGGGAGGGGGGAGGTATTTGGGAACACTCAGTACTTCCCACTTGATTTTGCTGTGAACCTAAAAAAGCTCTAAAACAACAAAAGTTTATTAAATACAAAATAAAGAAAAAAAATGAAGGTTTTCTTCAACTACAGCTGAGTTAATAGAGACCAATAAAGACATTTTTGGTTTCCCTGCACTCATCCAAGGAAGAAAATTTTCCTAAGAAGCAATTTTTATAAACAATACAAAATTCTGCTTTATTCTGCTGTATATCAAACACTGAAAACACAATCTTTCCTTATTGCTAATTTGTGAAGACAACAGCAAAGAGAAACAAGTGTTCATGTGTAACAATGTCACAGCATTTGTCTGGTGCTCTGGAGTAAAATCAGTTCACACCCTCGCATTTGTCTCCCTATAATACCGCCACCCCTCCCTTCCTGAAATTCTAGTCCACAGGTGTACATCTCAGAGAATAACCTTAGAGATGATGCACAAACCTTTTCCATCACGAGGAGGGGCTCCCTTTGCTTTAAAACTGTCCACTGGTGCCTTCGTGTCTGTTTCCAAAGCAATGCTTATCTGTATCTCAGACTTGAACTTGGTGTATTTATTACTCAGCAACTGGTACCATTTTGGTGCCTAGAGAGTAACAAAGAAAGCAAAACTCCTTAATAGTTAATAGGAAATAAACAGTAGTGGGAAATGTTCTATAAGGTTGTAAATATATTTCCTGTAGCTTCTCAGAACTTCCTCCTCTTTTAAAGTATTTTTCCCCCACATTTTCCTCAAAAGAAATGAATCTTGCTTAGGAAACTGAGTTTCCTGTTGGAAAAAAAAAACAAGCTAAAGTTTAGATTGCCTTGCTTGTTTTTATTCCTATGCTTCAACAGGTATGTGTATTTCTATCCTCACTCATATCATCGGTCTTACTTCATCCCTTATAACAACAACAAAGACTATCAGTTTTCCAGTTTCTAACCGCTCATTTTTCACTTCTTCTGTTATACCTTTTCTGCCTGCCACATTTCTGCTTTGTTCTGTTTATATCAAATCAGGAAAAGAAAAGCTTAGTGTTAATAAAAGCACAAACAAAATACTAAAGTAAGGTCCAGTGGTAGAGCTCTGGGTTATGAGCCATGTATTTGACTGATATCAAAATATAAAAGCTTTCTCACAGAATGAGGAATCCTAAAATACCTGAATAGCCACCCCGTCCCCTCAAACCTCAAGAATCCTAACACCCCAATCAGCCTGCAAAATCTCATGGCCCATGCTCACATGTACCAGTAGCGCAGGGGCACCATTCCAGTGCCTATAAACAGCATTCTTACTCTGAACACTGTAATAGAAAGGCAAAGGAACTGGGGATCAAAACCAAAAACCGCAGCTTCATATTCAAACTATGTTTATAGGTAAAATAGGATGAAATAAACCATACGTATTTTTTTTAATCCATAACCAAGTTTTTTTTAAGGCAAAAACTCATAGTTTGTTGTTGTATTTGTAACAGATATTTTCTAACTTTAAGCATTAGCCTAAAAAAAAAGACTTTTATTTGCTCGCAGAATTTATGATATATTTCATTTTTCTAGTATTAACTCAGGAAAACAAATCTGGTTTCTTCTGTTTGTGTTTATTTACAGAGAATCAATTTACCTCGCAATTAAAATATTCTACTATCCAACTTCAAATATTTCTGCTGGCAAACAAAAAACATTAAGCAAGACAATATTTAGTTTTCCCAAAACTAACTTTGAAACATTCCTTTTTAACTCTGTTCACCAATATGAAGACTAACTGCCCTAAAGGACTAACCAGGTAAAAGCCACGCCAAGAGCATTTAGAGGCAAGAGTTTGGCTCGGACATCCTTCTCCTCAGAGGAGTTACCTTCTCTTTAACCAAAGAAACTACACAGGTATTCTGGGTCTAAGCCTAGAAGGAAAACCGTTCTCAGGACTTGGTGGGAAGAGAGGTGACCCAAGGATGGAGGAGAAACAAGTCCTTTTTATAAAGCATTTCAGTTTCTTTTGAATAGTTCCAAATTTGGGCCAGACTGACGGCCTTATTTGCAATTACACACATACTTTTGGAGATACTGCAAGGTGGGTCCCAGATGACCACAATAAACTGACTATTGTAATAAAGGGAGTCGTAGAAGTTTTGGGGTCTCCCAGTGCATACAGAAGTTCTGTTTACACTATAGTGTAGTTTAAGTGTGCAGCAGCATTATGCCTAAAAAAAATGTACATACTTTATTTAAAAAATACTTTATTGCTAAAAAATGCTAACTATCAGCTAAGCCTTCAGTGAGTCATAATCTTCTTACAATAGTAACATCAGAGATCACTGATCACAGATCATTTTAATGATGAAAATGTTTGAAATATTCCAGTTACCAAAATGTGAGCAAATGCTGCTGGAAAACGGCTCCAACAGATCTCCTTGACAACCAGTTGTCACAATTGGTTTAAAAAAAAAAAGCATATCTGTGAAGCACAATAAACTGAAGTGCAATAAAAATGAAGTATGCCTTTATTTTTCTACCAGGAGCAGAAATGTCAGTAACAGATAAATTTTTCTTCACAGAATTCTCATTTAAGATCCAAATCCATCAAGGACTTTAAAATAAGAGAGAATATTTTTTTACTTTATTTTCTGGAGAAAGTAGGACCAAAAAATGTCATTAAGAAAAACTGAAACTAAGAACTTCTAAAGTCAATAACATACAAAAAAAGTTGAAAGATACTTTAAAAGACTTTCAATAACAAAAGCATAATCAAGACCCTGAGTCGTTTTACCATCTTGCCAAGGGAATACTATTTACATAACAAATGTGTTTCACGAAGTTCCCTTACTCTTAATACAAAAGGCATGCAAGCAGCAGGAAGCCGGAACGCCAATTAGATGGATGCTAGGAAAGCCGGCAAAATTCAGGTTTAAACAGAAAGAAGTAGGGAAAACCACTAGGCCATTCAGGTATGACCTAATTCAAATCCCTTATGATTATTCAGTGGAGGCGATGAAGAGACTCAAGGGATTAGATCTGACAGACTGCCTGAAGAACTATGGACAGAGGTTCGTAACATTGTACAGGAGTTAGTGACCAAAATTATCTCAAAGAAAAAGAAATGCAAGAAGGCAAAGTGGTTGTCTAAGGAGGCTTTACACATAGCTGAGGAAAGGAGAGAAGCAAAAAGCAAGAATGGGAAAGGTACACCCAACTGAATGCAGAGTTCCCAGAGAATAGCAAGGAGAGATAATAAGGGCTTAAATGAACCATGCAAAGAAGTAGAGGAAAACAACAGAATGGGCAAGACTAGGGATCTCTTCAAGAAAATCAGAGATACCAAGGGAATATTTCATGCAAGGATGGGCACAATAAAAGACAAAACAGTAAGGGCCTAACAGAGGCAGAAGAGATTTAAAAGAAGTGACAAGAATACACAGAAGAACAATAGAAAAAAATCTTAATGACCCAGATAACCACAATGGTGTGGTCACTCACCTAGAACCTGACATGCTGGAGTCTGAAGTTAAGTGGGCCTTAGGAAGAAACACTACAAACAAGGCTAGTGGAGGTGATGGAATTCCAACTGAGCTATTTCAAATCCTAAAAGATGATGTTGTTAAATATGTCTCACTGCTGCACTCAATATGTCAGCAAATTTGGAAAACTCAGCAATGGCCACAGGACTGGGAAAGGTCAGCTTTCATTACAATCCCAAAGAAAGGCAGTGCCAAAGAACGTACAAATTAGGGTATAATTGCATTTATTTAGCATGCTAGTAAGGTTATGCTCAAAATCCTTCAAGCAAGGCTTCTGCAGTATGTGAACCAAGAATTTCCAGACATACAAGCTGGGTTTAGAAAAGGCAAAGGAACCAGAGATTAAATTGCCAACATTTGTTGGAACGTAGACAAAGCAAGGGAATTCAAGAAAAAATCTACCGCTGCTTCATTAACCAGGCTAAAGTCTTTGACTGCATGGATCATAACAAACTGTGGAAAATTCTTAAAGAGATGGAAATACCAGACCACCTTACCCGTCTCCTGAGAAACCTGTATGCGGGTTCGGACGCAACAGTCAGAATCTTACAGGGAACAATTGACTGATTCAAAACTGGGAAAGGAGTACAATAAGGCTGTAAATTGTCACCCTGTTTATTTAACTTATATGCAGAGTACATTATGTGAAATGCCAGGCTGGATGGATCACAAGCTGGAATCAAGACTGCCATGAGAAATAAACAACCTCAGACATGCAGACGATACCACTCTAATGGCAGAAAGAGAAGAACTAAAGAGCCTCTTGATGAGGGTGAAAGGGAAGAGTGAAAAAGCTGGCTTAACTCTCAACATTCAAAAAGCAAAAATCATAGTATCTGGTCCCACCACTTCATGGCAAATAGAAGGGGGAAAAAATGGAAGCAGTGACAGACTTTATTTTCTTGGGCTACAAAATCACTGAAGAAGGGGACTTCAGCCATGAAATTAAAAGATGCTTGCTCCTTGGAAGGAAAGGAATGACAAACCTTGACAGTGTATTAAAAAGCAGAGACATCACTTTGACAATAAAGGTCCATATAGCCAAAGCGATGATTTTTCCAGTTGTCATGTATGGAAGAGGGAGTTGGACCATAAAGAAGGCTGAGTGCCAAAAAATTGATGCCTTTGAATTATGGTGCTGGAGAAGACTCTTGAGATTCCGTTGTTGGACTGCAAGGAGATCAAACCAGTCAATCCTAAAGGAAATCAACCCTGAATATTCACTAGAAGGACTGTGCTGAAACTGAAGCTCCAATACTGTGGCCATGTGATGTGAAGACATGACTCACTGGAAAAGACCCTGATGCTGGCAACAATTGAAGGCAAAAAGAGAAGAGCACAGCAGAGGATGAAATGGTTAGATAGCACCACCGATGAAATGGTTAGATAGCATCACCGACTCAATGGACATGAATCTGAGCAAAATTGGGAGATAATGAAGGACAGGGAAGCCTGATGTGATGCAGTCCATGGGGGTCACAAAGAGTTGGACATGACTTAGTGACTGAACAACATGACAGCCTCGGTAAGTGCCTTAAGTTTGAGATGGCAGCATGAAATGCAGGATATTAGATGGATCAGGAGGGAAAACCAACTGGAAAGGGTTGGCTCTGGAGGCCAGGAAAGGGAAGCGTCAAGGAAGACGTCTAGAAGGAGAGCAGTGACCATCATTGAAGCAAGGAACTCTAAGAGGAGCACTTTGAAGGTGAAGTGCAGGAGCTGAACACGTTAAACGTAAAGGTAATAGCAACTTGAACACAGATGTGAACTCAGAAGTTTCTTTGAGAGATACGTCTAGGTCAAAGGAAGGATCAAAAGGTCAGGATTTTCTAAACCCAATTCACCTTAAGAACTAAGAACTACCATACCATATACCATGGTACGAGCCCATGATCTATTAGGTCTAACAGTCCATGTCCTTTCCATCAATCTCTTATCTACTGAAAATAACCAACTGTTTGGCAGAGTCCATAACAAAACATCAAAAGCTCAGTACCTGCTTTGTTTCTTGAGCAGTTCTTAAGTCTAGAACAACGTAACCAATAGTTTCTCTGGCTGAAGTTGAAGGATCCAAGGCAAAACACTGCAGTTTGATAGGAGTACGCTGTAGCCTGTAACATAACAATTCATGTGATAAATAAAATCACTTTTGCTTAATACTGAACTTTCTATTTGCTTTGAAAAACCTACTTACTACTACTATTCAAGACAACTATTATTTTGTTGGATAACCTATACCTGTTCTGTGCTTTCTAAAAAACTCTTCAACTTCCATGAACTATTAATTATGTCTACTTATCTATATACCAACTATACACAAAACATGTGAAAAAAAAAAAAACATTTAAGTCTCTCTCATCCAAGAAGCTAACATCTAGGTCAATGTTTCTCAAGCTTCTGTGACACACAGAATGTTTTCAAAGTCAAAAATTACCATTAATCCTCAAGACTGATTTTAAATTGTTTTTCTTAGACTTACACACATAAAGCTTCAAAAACACATATATATGCCTTTTATTTAGGTTTTTTTTATGTAGATGAAAGAAATCTTTATTGAATCTGTTACAATATTGCTTCTGTTTAACGTTTTAGTTTTATGGCCCTGAGGCATGGATCTTAGCTCCCAGACTAGGGATGGAACCTGCACCCCTGCACTGGAAGGGAAGTCCCTATTTATATGCTTATAACTCTCTTTGTTGCTAAAAAAAAAAAAATGAAAGAAACTTAAGAATTAAATGTCATAACATTGTAGATCATTAAAATTAAGTTAAAAACAATTCAGTGTAATACATGATAAGGTCATGTAAGCATGAGCTTGACTTATGCAACATGGCTTCTTTTGAGTCTGGAACCCCTACATACATAGTAAGCTGACTGGATTTTGCCATCACTGCCATTATCTAATGGAATGACTGGGCACAAAAGTCATCATTTATGTATTTATCTGTGTTATTTTCTCAGTCTACTAAATACAGAGTGGTGCCACTTTATAACAACACAATCATATACACAAACACCAATGCAGGCACTAGTATCTCAATATGAAGACATTGTCTGAGCAGATATTCCAGAAGTCACTAAGATTAACTGCAAAATTTTAGTCTCCTCTAGGAATTTAATACCATTTCAAAGAAACTCATGGACTAATCCAGGGGATCTTCCCAATCAAACCCAGGTTTCCTGCACTGCAGGCGGATTCTTTACCACCTGAGCTACCAGGGAAGCCTACCTAGATATATATACACACACACACACACACATATACAGTAGCTCCGCTGGTAAAGAACCCACCTGCAATGCACGAGACCCCAGTTCCATTCCTGGGTCAGGAAGTTCCCTTGGAGAAGGGATAGGCTACCCACTCCAGTATTCTTGGGCTTCCCTGGTGGCTCAGATGGTAAAGAATCCACCTGCAATGCAGGAAACCCCAGTTCAATCCCTGGGTTGGGAAGATCCCCTAGAGGGCATGGCAACCCACTCCAGTATTCTTGCCTGGAGAATCCCCATGGCAGAGGAGCCTGGTGGTCCATAGACCACAAAGAGTTGGACATGACTGAGCAACTAAGCACAGCACAGTACCTTCAAGCATGCACACATGTGCGTGCACACACACACATCACAAATTGAAACAACAGCTGAACAGATTGAAAATAACAGTCACCTGTGCTGATGAAGTGCTTTCCTGTCAATTTCCCAGGCTAACTCAGTAGCAAATTCCGGCTGGTCTGTATGGTCCACAGGATCAGTAGCCAACTGCTCTCCATCAAACTTTGCTTCTACTATAAGCATATGTTTTGGACGTTTGGGGAAATGGCGACCTAGAAAAAAAAGACTGTACAGGTTAACTGGAAGTGTACAAAAATCAAATACGGTCCCTTGGCATGTAAGTTTTAAAAACTGACATGTTAACAGTGGTTAACTTATCATGTATTCCATAAACTAACTCACTAGCACATACTCACATATATACTCAAATTCATGATTCATAAAAACATTAGTCAAATTGGAAGCTGTAATTAATAAATTAGTGCTTCTCTAACACTAATGTGCAATGAATCAGCCAAGGTCCTGTAAAATGTAGATTCTGGTTCAACTGGTCTGGGATGGGCCCAGGATTCTGCATTTCTAACAAGATCCCAGGAGATGTCAACGGTGTTGTTCTTGGTTCACACTTTGAGCAGCAATGATCTCAATAACATTCAGAATTAAAGTGTTAAAAATGTGATTATACCAATTTTAGATATTACTAAAATCACTGCAGACAGTGACTGCAGCCACAAAATTAAAAGATGCTTATTCCTTGGAAGAAAACCGATGACCAACCTAGACAGCATATTAAAAAGCAGAAACATCACTTTGCCAACAAAGGTCCATCTAGTCAAAGCTATGGTTTTTCCAGTAGTCAAGTATGGATGTGAGAGCTGGACCATAAAGAAGTCTGAGCACTGAAGAACTGATGCTTTCAAACTGTGGTGCTGGAGAAGACTCTTGAGAGTCCCTTGGATAGCAATGAGATCAAAGCAGTCAATCCTAGAGGAAATCAACCCTAAATATTCATTAGAAGGATTGATGCTGAAGCTGAAGCTCCAATACCTTTGCCACCTGAAACGAAGAGGTGACTCCCTGATGCTGGCAAAGATTGAGGACAGGAGGCATAGGGGGCAACAGAGGACAAGATGGTTGGATGGCATCACTGACTCGATGGTAATGAGTTTGAGCAAATTCTGAGAGATAGTGAAGGACACGGAAGCTTGTCATGCTGACTCCATGGGGTCGCAAAGAGTCAGACAGGACAGAGCAACTGAACAACAACTAATACCAGTATTTAATATAGAACAGGTTATCTGGAGAGTTAAGAAATAATCAAATTAGCAAAAACAAATTTACCTGAATCTTAATTTTCCTGTTAACACAGTAACAGGATCAATGTGACCACATGGACCACAGCCTTGTCTAACTCAGTGAAACCATGAGCGCCATGCTGTGTAGGGCCACCCAAGACAAACAGGTCACGGTGGAGAGTTCTGACAAAGCATGGTCCACTGGAGAACGGAATGGTAAACCACTTCAGTATTCTTGCCTTGAGAACCCCATGAAGAGTATGAAAAGGCAAAAAGATAGGACGCCGAAAGATGAACCACCCAGGTCAGTAGGTGCCCAATATGCTACTGGAGATCAGTGGAGAAATAACTCCAGAAAGAATGAAGAGACAGAGCCAAAGCACAAACAACACCCAGTTGTGGATGTGATTGGTGATGGAAGTAAAGTCCGATGCTGTAAAGAGCAATAATGCATAGGAACCTGGAATGTTAGGTCCATGAATCAAGGCAAACTGGAGGTGGTCAAACAGGAGATGGCAAGAGTGAACATCCACATTTTAGGAATCAAGAGAATTAAAATGGACTGGAATGGGTGAATTTAACTCAGACGACAATTTAACTCAGAAGACAATTACATCTATTACTGTGGGCAAGAATCCCTTAGAAGAAATGGAGTAACCATCATTGTCAAAAAGAGTCCGAAATGCAGTACTTGGATACAATCTCAAAAATGACAGAATGATCTCTGTTCATTTCCAAAGCAAACCATTCAATATCACAGTAATCCAAGTCTATGCCCTGACCAGTAATGCTAAAGAAGCTGAACAGTTCTATGAAGACCTACAAGACCTTCTACAACTAACACCCAAAAAAGATGTCTTTTTCATTATAGGGGACTGGAATGCAAAAATAGGAAGTCAAGAAATATCTGGAGTAACAGGCAAATTTGGCCTTGGAGTACAGAATGAAGCAGGGCAAAGACTAACAGAGTTTTGCCAAGAGAACACACTGGTCATAGCAAACACCCTCTTCCAACAACACAAGGGAAGGCTCTACACGTGGACATTACCAGATGTTCAATACCAAAATCAGATTGATTAAATTCTCTACAGCCAAAGATGGAGAAGTTCCATACAGTCAGCAAAAACAAGATTGTGGCACAGACCATGAACTCCTTATTGCCAAATTCAGACTTAAATTGAAGAAAGTAGGGAAAACCACTAGACCATTCAGGTATGACCTAATTATGACCAAATCCCTTACAATTATACAGTGGAAGTGACAAATAGATTCAAGGTTTTAGATCTGATAGAGTGCCTGAAGAACTATGGATGGAGGTTCGTGACATTATACAGAAGGCAGGGATCAAGACCATCCCCAAGGAAAAGAAATGCAAAAAGGCAAAATGGTTGTCTGAGGAGGCCTAACAAATAGCTGTGAATAGAAGAGAAGCGAAAGGCAAAGGAGAAAAGGAAAGATATGCCCATATGAATGCAGAGTTCCAAAGAATAGCAAGAACAGATAAGAAAGCCTTCCTCAGCTATCAGTGCAAAGAAAGAGAGGAAAACAATAGAATGGGAAAGTCTAGAGATCTCTTCAAGAAAACTGGAGATGGTAGGACCTAACAGAAGCAGAAGATATTGAGAAGAAGTGGCAAGAATACACAGAACTATACAAAAAAGATCTTCACGACCCAGATAATCACGATGGTGTGATCACTCACCTAGAGCCAGACATCCTGGAACGTGAAGTCAAGTGGGCCTTAGGAAGCATCACTATGAACAAAGCTAGTGGAGATGATGGAATTCCAGTTGAGCTATCTCAAATTCTAAAAGATGAATTTGGGAAAGTACTGCACTCAATATGCCAGCAAATTTGAAAAACTCAGCAGTGGCTACAGGACTGGAAAAGGTCACCTTTCATTCCAATCCCAAAGAAAGGCAATGCCAATGAATGCTCAAACTACAGCACAATTACACTCGACTCACACACTAGTAAAGTAATGCTCAAAATTCTCCAAGCCAGGCTTCAACAGTACGTGAGCCATGAACTTCCAGATGTTCAAGCTGGATTTAGAAAAGGCAGAAGAACCATAGATCAAATTGCCAACATCCACTGGATCATCAGAAAAGCAAGAGTGTTCCAGAAAAACATCTACTTCAGCTTTATTGACTATGCCGAAGCCTTTGACCGTGTGGATCACAAAAAAAATAGAAAATTCTCAAAGAGATGGGAATACTAGACCACCTGACCTGCCTCCTGAGAAATTTGTATGCAGGTCAAGAAGCAACAGTTAGAACTGGACATGGAACAACAGACTGGTTCCAAATAGGAAAAGGAGTACGTCAAGGCTGCATATTGTCACCCTGCTTATTTAACTTTTATGCACAGTACATCATGAGAAACACTGGGCTGGAAGAAGCACAAGCTGGAATCAAGATTGCTGGGAGAAATATTAATTATCTCAGATATGCAGATGACACCACCCTTATGGCAGAAAGCGAAGAAGAACTAAAGAGCCTCTTGATGAAAGTGAAAGGAAAGTGAAAAAGTTGGCTTAAAATTCAACATTCAGAAAACTAAGATCATGGCATCTGGTCCCATCACTTCATGGGAAATAGATGGGGAAACAGTGGAAACAGTGTCAGACTTTATTTTGGGGGGCTCCAAAATCACTGCAGATGGTGACTGACTGCAGCCATGAAATTAAAAGATGCTTACTCCTTGGAAGAAAAGTTATGACCAACCTAGACAGCATATTCAAAAGCAGAGACCTTACTTTGCCAACAAAGGTCCGTCTAGTCAAGGCTGTGGTTCTTCCAGTGGTCATGTATGGATGTGAGAGTGGGACTACACGGAAAGCTGAGCGCCGAAGAACTGATGCTTTTGAGCCGTGGTGCTGGAGAGCCACAAGGTGTTAGACTGCAAGGAGACCCATCAGTCCATCCCAAAGGAGATCAGTCCTGAATGTTCATTGGAAGGACTGATGCTGAAGCTGAAACTCCAGTACTTGGGCCATGTGATACGAAGAACTGACTCATTTGAAAGACCCTGATGCTAGGAAAGATTGAAGGCGGAAGGAGAAGGGGACAAGAGAGGACGAGATGGTTGGATGGCATCCGTCCATGACTCAATGGACATGAGTTTGAGTCAACTCTGGGAGTTGGCAATGGACAGGGAGGGCTGGCATGCTGCAGTCCATAGGGTCGCAAAGAGTTGGACACAACTGAGCGACTGAACTGAACTAACAGAGTAAAGGATACTTTACAAATTAGCCAAAGGAAAATAAACACATTCATTCATTCATGTTATTTTCAATGGCAATGCTATACACTATCAGGAAATATTAAAATATATGCATTACTGTTCATCTGTACTGCCTGACTTCATTCCTTCAGTTTGCTGAAGACATATTCAGGGTTAGGTTTATGCCAGAAAATGGGATGCAAAAGGAAGAAAACAGAGTATGTGTTCTTGAAGAGTTGAGGGTCTAGTGGAAACAGACTTAACACAGTGCAAAAAAAAAAAAAAACAACACTAAAAAAGAAATAAGCACTAAGCATCTTACAGCCAGCATGTCTGCAGGTCTGGTGAGGGGGTTTCCGTGAGGGGCGTTTAACCACAGTTAAATGAGTACATCCCTCCTGCCACTTACCCTGGTTCAAGCTGCTTAAAAGGAATTAGGCTGGTCATAAAGACCTTGATTGCAAACCTGTAGTGTCAACCAAAAGTTCTCATCTGAAACTCCCTATGAAGAGTCTTGCCACACTGGGCATGGCTCTCCCAATTAGAACTCAGGGGCCTCTCACAGGACATCATTGTTGGCTGCTCTAATCGATCACTAAGCTTCACAAATGAATTTCATATGTGTCCAAAAACACCCCTATATTTTCAGACTATCCTAACTACAACTTCCAATTAGCTTGAAAACAGAGGATAAGTATGGGACCAACAGGTGCCTGCCTCGTCACAAAGACAAAGACGATCTTGAAAACAGAAACCCTTATCATTCTCATCCGTGGAATCTAGTACTTAGCCCAAAGTCTGCTCATGGTAGAGGCCCAGTGATGTTCTTTTGAATAAAGAGCACTTCTAGAAGCATAGCCAAGAAATTGCAAGCAGTTCAAATAGTTGAAGGACCGGGAACATATGAATACACACAGCAGGAGAGAGAAGGCTGAAAAGGGAGGTCACCAGTCTACCCTAAAGGCCATGTATGCCACTCTAAGCAGGACCTTATCCCTCAGCACATCAAAGGACTTTAAGAAAATTAGATTGGCATTTCAGAAGTTACCCCTGACAGTAAGGCGGACAGTGTTTTCTGAAAACATTTATGAAACAGACCACTGAGATTACTACAGTAGATTAGGGGGATAATGACAGCCCCACAGCAAGGCACCCACAATGGAAACTCGTTCATTTAAAAGTTTACATCTTTTAAAAAGTTATATAAAGTACCTACTATTATTTTTAAAATAAAATCCAACACTTGGTGACCATCTCGATGTTGGGGATGGAGAGGGAACCCAGGAAGACGTTGACTCCCAGCGTCTTGGCTTGAAGCAACAGTGTGGTTACAATGAATAGAAATACAAACACAAAAGGAGGAACAGCTTGGAGGTCTGCATATGTTTATAGCAACACCTAACTGACCTTCCCAATTCCAGGCTCTCTGGAAACCACCACACTCAATCCCACAGTGGTCTGAATTGTCTAATCGCCTAGGACTCTTCTATCCTTGATTACCTACCAACCAAGGCACTTCGGCCATCAACCTAATCCACCTCCCAAACCTGTGTTTACAGACTGTATCATTTATTTTTAATTTATTTACATTACATCCCAACATATTATGTCCTGCACATTAATTTGACCTCCCTAAGGAGACAGAACCTACAACCTTGAAGGGAAAGAGAGTGCCTTACATTTCTATTACCTCATAGCATGGGCCACAGTCCAAAAGCTTTTTGTTCACCAAATTACAAGGGGATTTTAGTCCTATGTCTTTAAACAGTCAGTAACCTAACAGTTAAATCTTCCCCAACACTATGGATTCCGGCCCATCTTCTCCTTCAAATGTTTTCTTTCCTCTCACCTCCCAAAGAGTGCCAGGCCTCCGTGAAGTATCTCCCCTGAAGGGCAGGGGTCCCCAGCCATTCCTCTCACCATTCAAGATGACTCCTTTTTGTCATATTATTCAAAACCTAACCTCAATTTAGCCATCAACTTCTATATCCTCCACTTTCCTGTTCTCCAACCACACTGAATCCAAGCAATCAAAGAACATGTCTAGCTTTACTATCCCTTAAACACCACTGGCTCTTCCCTTTGCCTGGAATGCCTTTCCTTCATTTTTTCTCCCCCTGACAAACTTTTAATCATTCTTTATGACCAAAAAAAAAAAAAAGTCATCTCCTTTGGGAAAAACGTTCCCAGCTTCCCCAGAGAGAGGTGGTCATTCCTTCTTCCACACCTTGATAAGTATTTATTGTTCAGGCTACACCAGTAGCTTTTGGAACCAGGTCTGTTGTGTTTTTATTCCCAGCACAGTGCCTGACACTCAGCGAGTCTCCAAACAAACCCAACTTCCGGGCATGTGCAACAGACCCTCTTGACAACTGCAGTCCTCTAAGCACCCAGTAGAGTGCTATATATGGAAGGGCCCCCCACAAAGACATCTGAAAACGCAAGAACACATAAACACTTCTGAAAAATGCAAGAAATATGTATTTGAGTCAAAGCAAAGTTCTCAACACTGATACCAGGAGGTCGCTGAACAGAACGTGCTTTCCAGGTGCTTTTCAGCTCCTATTATAAGCAGCATCGATATGCTGCTTCTGATGGAAACTTTCTCCAACATTCACTGGGTCTACGGCTAATCACGATAAATATCACCTCCCTTAATAGCAATGGCACCCACTCCAGTACTCTTGCCTGGAAAATTCCATGGACGGAGGGTCTGGTGGGCTGTAGTCCATGGGGTCGCTATGAGTCGGACACGACTGAGCGACTTCACTTTCACTTTAATAGCTCTCATACTCCCACTCCCTCGGGGGACTTTTAAATCACCTGCCCAACAGACCTTACGGCATACAACTTCAAACAAGTCTCTGGGGACCGCACCAGCGACGATGACAGGGTTCTTCAGGTTAACAAAGCCTCGGTCCCACACAACTCCGTTAACATTTAAGCAGCAGCAGCTGCAAACGCCAAGTCCCCGGTAGCTCACCTTCTAGGATGGACACGACGATGAGCAGTTGGTCGGACTTGGACACCATGGTCGCGGTCGGCGGCCGGTAGGCGGGGGTCTGCTGGGAGGAAGAGGGGCCTGGGTGAGTGGTGGGCAGCCGGCGACCCCTGCCCGAACTCCCGGCGAAGCTCCCGCCGCCCTCCCACAGCCCCGGACACCAGGATCCCGCTCAGCGGTCGGCCTGCAGCGCGCCAGGCTCCCCGGCCCGGGGCCGCCAGTCCACCCGGCCCGGCCTGTCTGCAGGCAGACAGGAGCCCGCCGCCAGAGGACCTTTTGCCGCCTGGGTAAAACCTTTCACACACCCGGACTGCTGCCGCCGCAGTTCCCCGCTTCCGCCTAGCAACCAGGCCCGCAGGCCTAGAGCCCCGGGAAGGCTGGAGGACAAAGGGTGATAGAGATCAGGGCTGTCGAGGATAGAACGCCCCTCAGCCCGCCTCACCTCCTACCCTTTTACGCTACGTTCCAGAGCCCTGAAGAAAAGACTAGCCGTTACCTCACAGCGCCCCCTGCTAGCCGGACCGGAGAAAGCGGGCGACTTGGTGGAGACCAACTGCGCAGGCGCACTACTGCAGTAACCCCTTCCCGAACTTCCCCAGTATGGAATGCGAATGTATTGTATTCTCTGCTTTTCGTCCTAGACAAAACCTGGGAAATACATCAATATAGATTTAGAAAACCAAAAAACCTAGCTCTGTTCAGGCCACCAGTGTCAATACTGCTTAAAAGTTAAATCCTGGAAAAATAATGATTTAAGTCTGAACTCTAAAATCAACTAAAATTGACCTGGCGGCAGCTCAGGTTTCACGCTTTGTAAACTAAAGTAGCGTCATTACGGTAACTGCTGTAACTGCTGGCAGTGACGTAAGCTCGCTGAGAATTTCCTGTACAGTAAAAACTACCCTAAAACAAAAACATTGTCACGTGGGCAGGAAAATTAAAGGTATAGGTTCTTCTACCCAGCGAAATCAAAACCAGAAATTAAAAAGCATCTAAAAGCTTCATTTTAGATGACATTTCCCCCTTTCCATGCCTTCTCCCCCACACACTTCAGGCTTTATTTTAGGAAAGATTAGAAGTCTTTTGGAAAGCACCTAGTTCTTGGGCGGGATCGGTGGGAGGAGGAGGAAGAGAGAACAATTTCTACTCCTTCACTCCGCCCCACCACCCCATCTCCGCTTTGTGCCCCAAAGAAAAGGAGGATGTGGAGACCGGACTAGACTACTTCTAAAACATTTTCAGGCCCCTTTAGAGGCCTCCCTGAAATAAAGCATTATGCAAAATAAAACCAAAGTAATGATCTACTTTGGGTTCAATACATTCTTCTGCAGAAAATGTCAGACTCAAAAGTGGATCGAATCATATAAGAACCCCCAGGTACCCAGAACGCAGCTTGGGAAATTATCTGACTGATAATATCTGACTGATAACTGAAGACCAGTCATCCTCATCCGTTGCAGAGGAACAGGTATTTGAAGGAAATGCCTGATAACTCAGTTGGTAAAGAATCCACCTGTAATGCAGGAAGACTCCAGTTCAATTCCTGGGTCGGGAAGATCCCCTGGAGAAGGAATAGGCTACCCACTTTAGTGTTCTTGGGCTTACCCTGTGGCTCAGCTGGTAAAGAATCTACCTGCAATGTGAGAGACTGGGGTTGGATCTCTGGGTTGGGAAGATGCCCTGGAGAAGAGAAAGGCTACCCACTCCAGTATTCTCGCCTGGAGAATTCCATGGACTGTATAGTCCACCGGGTCGCACAGAGTCAGAGGGGAGTTTGACTTTCACTTCACTTTCCTAATGTCATATCATTCCTCTCTTTCACTAAGTACCTCTAAAAGATAAAGTTTTTTAAATATCTTAAATATTAGATTTCATTCGAAGGACTGATGCTGAAGCTCCAATACTTTGGCCACCTGATGCGAAGAGAAAACTCATTGGAAAAGACCCTGATGATGGGAAAGATTGAGAGCAGGAGGAGAAGGGGACTAAAGATGACAAGATGGTTGGATGCTATCAATGACTCAATGGACATGAGTTTGAGCAAGCTCTGGGAGATGGTGAAAGACAGAGAAACCTGGTATATTGCAGTCCATGGGTCGCAAAGAGTCAGACACGACTGAGCAACTCAACAACAACAAAAGATTAGATACTTAACCACAATTGTACTGTTACACCTTAAATTTAACAATAATTCACTAATACAATTAAATATACACTGTTCAAATTCCCTGGTTGTCTAATAACTTTTTTCAGCTGGTCTGTTCAAATTAGGACCCAAAACACAATGTATTTGGTTCATCTGTCTCTTGCCTTTTTTAATCTATAGGTACTCATGTCCACTTATTTTTTTTTTTTTCCCTTGAAACTCTTTGTTGAAGAAACTGGTCACATAATTTTACAGATTTTACCACAATCTAAATTTTTTGATATGATGCCACTGTTGTTATTTAACATATCCTCTGTTGAGCAGTCTAACAAATATGTCCATACTGACAGTACTCAAAGAATATTAGCAAAACAGATCAACAACAACAAGCAAAATACAAGGTGATCAGAGTGTAAAATACTACTTAGCATTAAACTCTAGGAAAAGGGAAGTCAAAGCACTGAAACTAAGGGTCTCCAATGGAAAGAATACCCAGGAGATAAGAGTTTGGGTACCTGCCTCTGCCATTTGCATGCCGGTGACCTTAAACAAGTCATTTTACTTCTTTTAGCCTCTGTTTCCGCTGTACAAGGATAGCACAAATGGTTCCTTAGTTCAAACTTAAACGTAGTAAATGCCATTCAGGTATTACCTTTTTATATGAACGATCTCAGACCTTACCTAAGAGCTGCAAAAGAACCAGGAACTGCCATCAATATACCTCATTGTTTTGCTTGAGTATATCTACCGGGGCCGAAAACCTGGACTGTAAACCATCACTGAATGCCAAAGAATAATCTCAGGTCAGAAAAAAAATCTGACAAATCATTGAAATTAACTAAGAAACTTTTTCACAAAGTAAAATTTTCACAAAGTTTTTTGTGAAAAAAAAATTTTTTTTTCTCTAAATTTTTACCCCAAATGACACTATTACTTCTAAAATCACCTCATCATAGCTACTGAAAAGTCATCAACTTAGTTGGCATGATTTGGTTTTTGTTTGTTTGTTTTTTATAACTACAAAACTAATGACATAAAATTTCCCATTTATCCCACCTAGAAGTGGAATTATGATTCTATCAGCATCTAGAGCCTCCTCCTTATCTGTTATTCTACAATCTAATTTCCTCTCATATATGATATTTATCAGTAACAACTTCAGTTCTTGCATAAATCATATTTCAACTTAAATTCATGAGAAAAAAACTTGTTATAAGTTTATAAAGTATCAATTACTGTTTCAAAATACATCAGTAAATGCTAATAAAATGTAAAATTTGTGTCCATTACATACTGTGAGATTCATTACACTCTAAACATGCAAATTCAAACTAACCAGTGTGATTAAATGCTTGATTCTAAAATCATGTTTGTCAATCTAAAAGTTTATGTTAGGCAGCTTTCTATTTCTAGGGATTTCCCAGAAACAACGCATTTTGACTCATTTCAAGCCTTTCAATTTCTGTAGCTACTTAACATTTTGGCAAACCACTTTCCTGGTAGTATATCTCTATATATTTTTTTTTTATCTTTTCAACACTTTTGTGGCCACCACAGGAGGCATCATAAATTGTGTTCCCCTTCATCAGCCCCTTACCACTTCTGATCCCCTCCCCACATACACATGCCCACTTAGTAAAATTTAAAGCAAGCGTCAAGGACTAATAAAATTAACATATCTATTGGTAACTGCTATTAGTAAGAGCCTGGTGGCACTCTGATCTTCAAGTGGTGCTTAGAAATAGCCTCCTTCTAGAAGAGGAAACGGGAGTAGACTTAGTAACTAGTACTCAGTGTCAAGATGACTTCCAATCTAGGGTCTGACCTCATTAAACTTTGCAACTCATGTCCGTGCCTTTAATCCCTTAAAGAAGGACCACTAATGTCTATAGGACGGGAGACAATATAGCCCCACAGTAAAGAGACACACGTGGCTTCATTCCAAGTTTCTCAACCTAGCAGCTTTGTGGCTTAGCCAAATCACTTTGCCCTGAAACTCGGTTTTCCCACCAGTAAACCCAGGTTAAGTAGTCCTCAGCTCACATGAGTTTTGTGAGGATTAAATGGTATTGCCTCTTTTAAGGGCCTAGGATGTAATGCAATCTCTGAATATGATTGCCATTTTTATTATGAATGTGGAGGGATAATTTATTCTGCTATTATTTTGTAGTTTGTTCCTCTTCTGGTGTTTTTAAAGATAACCAGATCTTCTATACCCCCTCACTTATGCCTATATTTATGTTCTAGCCCTTCTGCTTGGCTTTTGTGAAAGACCACAGCAGAAGCTTCCACAGTCAGATAGTCCTCAGGTCCGGCAGGTGCTGGTAACTAGTGCAATGGGCTGGGCTTGGCCTGAGCAGAAGAAAGGAGAACCCTTCTCTTCCCCTGCTGGTTATTTCATGCAATAAAAGCCAGAGTTTCCAAATTTCCATAAGCAGCTAACATTTATGTGAACTCATTCCATTTTTAAATGCTAGGCACAATGGTAAAGAATCTGCCTGCCAATGCAAGAGATGTAAGTTCGATCCCTGGGTTGGGAAGATTCACTGGAGGAGGAAATGGCAACCTACTCCAGTATTCTTGCCTGGGAAATTCCATGGACAGAAGAGCCTGGGGTGGGATACAGTTCATGGAGTCTTAAAAGAGTTGGGCGACTGAGCACACACAACACCTACCCTCCCACTCCCACACTTACTCCCTCCCCCTGTTCTAAATTCATTAAAGTGGTTATCATAGCTGCCCCTGAAGGGCAGAGGAAAGAAGGTAGTAAGGGAAGGAGAAGAGATTGCCTTCAACTGGGAAGGAGAAGATGAAGGGGAGTGTGGTAGGAACCCAAATTCCATTTCATGACAGAACCTTCAGGAGGGGACTGAGAACTTAGTCCCCAATTTATCGCACTTGCCACTGGTTCTCATGCCCCTAATTTGACACAGAATCAGCAAACTCACTAGAATTCAAGGAACCATGGAGGCTGGGCTGATAGACAGCTGAAAAGAGACCAGCAAAGGCAAAAACTTCCAAGGCCAGTCTTTGCTCAGTGTTAGCACCCTAGAACCTCTGCACAACACTCTGTGAGGGGAGCTACAATGATAACTGAGACTGAATTTCTGCCTGTTGGAAGGAACTTTGAACTGAAGTTAAGTCTAAAGAAAAGCAATATTTCTGGCGTGTGTACGTGCTTGCTAAGTTGCCCCAGTCACGTCCAATTCTATGACCCCATGGACCATAGCCCGCCAGGTTCCTTTGTCCAGGGGATTCTCCAGGCAAGAATACTAGAGTGGGTTACCATGCCCTCCTCCAGGGGATCTTTCCGACCCCAGGGTGGAACCCTCATCTCTAGCATCTCCTGCATTGGCAGGTGGGTTCTTAACCACTAGCCCCAGCTGGGAATATTTCTGAAACTCCCTCCTATGTGGAGTAAGTTTCATGGGGTTACTTTAGGCTGGGATGAGCTTTGAGCCACTGAGTCATGGGATGTTGTCACAGCGGCTCTCTGTGGAGCAAAGTGTAAAGGGTGGGAACCTCCCCCCTACTCCAGAGAGACCAGAAGAGTTGGAGACACTTCTGGAACTCTGGGGAAGGGCTGCAGGCCAACAAAAATGCTGCTGTCTTGCTTGGGAAAGACTACGCTATCTGTAGAGTGCCCACGTACTAGGGGCAGCTGACTTTAAGGGGTCCCTGTAACACTGGAGCACAGAACAGATGGTAGACACTGGGAAGAAAGACCTGCCACGGGAACACTGTGACATCGAGAAACAGTACGTGACATTTTGGGACTTTGCTTCACCTATTATGTAATGTCTGATGTGTGCTGATATTTTTTTCCTTCTAAAAAGCTCCCTTTTGAAACGCTGAAGCCAATACTGGAGGAGGAGCTTGTGCCAGCCTACTCAGCTGTCTGGTGGCAAAATTCCCCAGGCTTCTGGGTGATTGGCCCATAGAAGTCTGACTCCACTAAATAGTAACACAGAGTCTTCTGTGCTACAAGAAATTCCCAGCACAAGAGTTCTATTTTTTGGTGCTATTACAAGTATACCTAAAGGGGATAAAACTGTTCTCGACCTCACTGTGTTATAGTGAGCCAACAACAAATTACATACCAATTACAGCCCCCCATCCTTGAATTAAGAGAAAGTTTCTAAACACATGGCCTGGATTCAGAGAAAACAGAAGCCTCCTTCTCACATGCATCCCTAACCCATAACACAAGCAGCTTCCCCAGCCAGCACCTAGCAAACTTTGTCATACCACAAATGGTACAACAAGACTGTTATCCCATGTGATTCCGCATAAATCACAGTACTGTCCCTCCTGAATTTTTGTGTGTGTTCCTGCTGCCGATGTAATACTTTGTATGTGCATAAATGAGTATTTTTCTCAAGCAGTAATGAGCATAACAAGGTAACAGGATGTCGCGTGGGGATTTCACTTGTTGCCATGGAGTTGACACCCATGAACCAAAGGATGGCAAAGAGGTGTCATGTGTCCGTCTTTCTGAAGAGCACCTTGGACAACTCAGGTCCACACCCCTCTCCCAGGTTTTGTAAGAGACTACAATAGCTTTGCTACCCACTACCATCAGTCCAGCTCCCAGCTGACACTATATTCAAGATGGTGGGCTGAGGAGGAATGAGTGATAAGCCTGACATCCTTCCCATTGTAGAGAGTGGAAATACCCACACACACACAGCCCTGCCCGCCTCATCCCAAGACAAGTAAAAGGTGGTGAATCCACAGGAACTTCTCAGAGACCTGGACAGACTTGCTGGTCAAAGCTCATTGTGGATACTTGAGTTGGAAGGAGAAAGAGAGACTGTGTGTGTTTATGAGAGAGAGAGAGAGAAAAAGGGAAGACAGATTCAGATTTTGTTGCGGCAACAATGTAGAGGGAGATTCCCATGGTTGAGTTGAATGTGGTGGTAGGTCACTTTGATGGGGCTATCTGGGGTCCACGAAGAGAGGCCATAAGGTGAAGAGACTGCAACCGCCAGAGGCTGTGGGGTCTAGAATCTCAGAAGCGTTTGAGCAGGAGTCAAAAGTGACCAAGTCAGGCTGATCTCCCAGAAGAGAATATAGTGCACTGGAAAGCCCCCCACATCACTCCCACCAACATCGCCCCTGGAAAACTCACATACATATCCCAGGAGAGACTCAGCATTTAGCTGGGAGCTGCTCAGAAGGCCTCAGAGATAGATGAATCTTGAACTGAAAAAGAACGACAGGCAAGGGAAAACTGACATCTGACACTTGCAGTCTTTCTCCATCTTTGATCCCAATTCTTTGGAGGAGAAGGGGTCCCAAAAGAAAGAGAGGTGAGGGTGTAAGACAGCTGATCCCATTCCTTTCCCAGTCTAAATTACTTAAATGCAAGCTTCACTGGAATGGGGAGGTTGGAAGCCAATGAGATTTCAAACATATGTGTAAGGTGAAATTTTAAACTGGAATAAGTTGAACTAAACTGATATTTTAATAGCTGAATGATCAGAAAGCTGTGGGGTCTGACTAAGCTGTCTTGAAGGGATGGGAGAAGGAAACTCAATGTTGCATAGTTCAAAGCAATAATTGGAGAAAAATGGAACCATTTCATATTTCTACACTGACCTAAGCACTGATTGTTGAAGAAATCAGTTATTTAATAATAATAATATTCTACTGACTCTTCTGATCTTTCCAGCAACAGAGTAAAGCAGGGGTTGGAGAGTAAACCAGGGGTTTTTACTACTTTTGAACAGCTGAGAAAATCTGAGGTTGGATTACTTGAACAATTTGATAACAATCAGATGTCAGGGTGTCTTAGTGCTTCTGTTAAGCCAGTGATATTCAAATGCCCTGAAAAGTGAAAGTGATAGTCACTCAGTCGTGTCCAACTCTTTGTGAGCCCATGGACTATAACCCACCCAGCTCCTCTGTCCATGGAATTCTCCAGGAAAGAATACTGGAGTGGATAGCCTATCCCTTCTCCAGTGGAAGTTAGAGAAGATTAAAGACTAATTATATATTGAAATCATTATTATTTCAATGTAGTAAATAAGTTCTGAGGATGGTTGACTTTGATATTCTAGTCATGCTAGATTTAAATGGTTGGACATTTAGCTGAGAGGTACTCTTAGGACTGTTGAATGTAATAACAGAATGTTAGTGTACATTGCAAATTTTTATAATTGTGAATTGGTTTTTTATCGTACAAATGACTAATGTTCCAGATAAAAGTTGAATACAAGGTAAAAATCAGTGGGTTTTTTTTTTTTTTTTTTTTTAGTTTGTGGCTAAAACCTGCAATGTCAACATTGATTGACTTATCCTAACATTAACCAGAAATATATAATCTTCCAAATATCAGTGAATGTAAATCCCAGTAGGTTAGAAAGCATGTCTATTTTGTTCATTATCCTATTGCTAGTGCTTGGAAGAGTGTCAAGTCAATTTGTAATAGAGGCTCAATAGATTCTTGTTAAATAAATAAAGCCAAATTTACAGCAATCATAGAATTATATCTACACCAGTGATAGAGAGTAATGGAGATGTACTTCATCCAAGTGTAGAGCACTAAAGTGAATACATAATTTGGTACAGCTCAAGAAATGTAGTCTTGAAATTTTCCTGATCAGATTGCAACAGCCATTCTCCAATACATTAAAAACACTTTGTAATCCACTTGGTCTCAGGAACTTTTAACAATATGAAAAGAAATAATTTATTGAACTGAACTGTGTGTGTGTGTGTGTGTGCACACGCACATGCGCGCACACACGCCCACTCAGTCATATCAGACTCTTCAACCCCATGGACTATAGCCCACCAGGCTCCTCTGTCCGTGGGGATTCTCCAGGCAAGAACACTGGAGTGGGTTGCCATTTCCTCCTTCCAGGGGATCTTCCCAACCCAAGGATCGAAACCACATGTCTTCTGTCCCCTGCATTGGTGGGCGAATCCTTTACCACAGGGCCACCTGGGAAGCATTTACTGTAGTACTTTGGGAAAGTCTCAATGGTTAAGATGACAATAACGAAATGATTTTGCGAGGATGTCAGAGATGAGAGTGAGTGAATTACCCTTGAAAAGGATAATTATTCTACATGTGTTAGAAAGAGAAAAAAAGAAAAATTGAAGAAAAGGAAAAGGAGATATTAAACTAATGTGTTTCATTAGTGTCCTCACTGACAGTGCCATAAGAGGTCTGAGAAGGAAAAAGGAATACTCCATCAGGGAGTTAGAAGGACAGTTAAAATAAGGAAAAAGAAATATTTTAATAGACTTCTGCATATTTCTTCTTTATAGTTTTGTCCACCATCCAGCAGTATTTATTAACAAACTGGTTTCCATCAAGTCTATTAACCAATATGAACACACCAAAATGATGTAATAGACATCAGCAGAGTGAAGTTAAAAGGACATTTTATAACTTGTTACTGTTTTCTTATTGGAAATGGTAACAGCTTTGGTACAGTTCATTCCAAATCTTCAAGTTAACAAGTCATTATATTAGCTGAACAAGTGCCAATAAAAGACAATCTATAAATTAAGTTCCATGGGACAGGATCTTATTTGTTTTACTTTCTATCTCCAGGGTCTAGAATAGTGTTTGGCACATAATAGGCATTTAATAAATATCTGTTGAATGAACTGACAAAACTAGAATGGATTTTAGCCAGCAGATGGACTCTAAACCTAACATGATATGACACATTTGACTAATATCCTCCATTATAAAGTAAATTCATCAAAATATTAAACATTTTCTTGGAATATTTACTTCTTCAAAATAAAATGCTATAATACTATTTTGTTATATTTGGCTAGCAGCTTACTTTTGTCAAACTTTTACACTTCATTTTTTTTTTTAATGTAGAAATTAAGTTTTCAAGGACTTTCTCTTATTTCTTAAGTGGACCAAATTAGAACCATAAGATTCCCAAGAGTTTCTTCAGATTTCAAATACCCAACTTCACACTGCTATCTATCCTGGAAAATTTACCTCTGAAATTAATCAGGGCAATTATATAAATTTATCATATATCTCTGTTCCATCAAGTTAACTGTTTTTTGTTATTTTTTTAATTAATGTAAGCTTCTAAGTTTTAGGAAAACTGAGCAGACATTCCAGAGCTTGAATTGGTTTCCATTTAAAAAGTATTAAATGGTATAACGAATGCATTGCAATGGAACCCAACTATCAGTCCATCCAAATGGTTAATTTACCACTTCTCAGACTAGAGCTGAGGGAGCGCTCATTTTACACACGGGGCCAGGTTTCTTTTCTTCTTGTCCTTTCCCCTGAAGGGTTTCTGCCTAGATCAATTAACTTTTTCCCCACCTAGCCTGGTTCTCATGAGTATGGGTGCCTACTGTTATCATTTTGATAAGAAAAGGTGGAACCTCATAGCAGTTCCCTGTATTCATTAACTTTACATCCATTTAAATCAAACAATTTAATCTGGTATCCAATAATGAGGCAACTATTCCGTGCATTTTTTTTTCTCTCTCCTTCTCCCTAAATCAACCATGGTTATATTAAAAGATAGTAACATATCCAGATACATTATTTATGTTAGTCAAAACTTCACTCATTGGAGTATTTTGTTTATAAATCTTCCCCCTAAAACAAAGTTTCATTGGATTAAAATTTTGGAAACAGAACGTATAAATCAGCTTATATTAGTTATTTGGACTTTATCAGCTACAGTTTTCTCTGTAAAAATCTCATATGTGAATCAAAAACACAAAAAAATAGAGTTAATTTAATACATTTCCCTGAATTAAAGAACTTTCTCTTTCAGTGAAGCTCTTTTTCCTACTTTCTTATGTCAGCAAAAGAGAAGTCAGTTTAAATCTAGATGATCAATATTCAGCCAGCTTGTATACTTTATTTCTTCTGTGGCTACATGCTTTTATAATATGTAGGAATTATGAATCTAGCAGATTAAATGCAAGTAATAATGCAGGATGGATGCCAAAGTACTTATGGATCTGTAGTCTGCAGAATAATTACTGCTGAGTTTAATGGAAAATGGAAATGCCCAAAATAAGCATCTTTGAAGGACAGAAGATTTTCTATCAAAATATAACACAAGTTTTCCACAATTATTTTGGCATCTAAGTAATTTTCAAAACATATGCTTTTAGTGCAGTTACCTTTCTGCTAGAAAACAATCATCTGAGTCACCTTGAGTTTGTTTTTTATCACCTCCTCCTCTTCTCATGCCCCTAAAAGGTACTGATTTCTTAGACATACAAGCTATGGAACAAAATATGAAATTTCACCAAGGAAAGAAAAAGTTGAGTTCATTTTTTAAAAAATTACCTGCCTCTATTTTTTTGTTCTTAGTTATTTTTAAACATTTCAATAAATTTAAAGGAATGAATTATTTGAAAAAGGACCACTAAAAAAATGTAAGGATTATTTTTATAAATAGTTATTGAATGCTCTTCAGTGTAATTCTTCAACTTGATGACGGGATACATAAATTATTCAGAAAAAATTTATCTTCATCACTTATCAGCACTCATATTTTAAGATTAGATCTCAAGGACGTTACAGGTAAAACATAGTTTAAGCACAAATCCTATTATTGAGATTTGCTTTAAGATCTTTGGCATTTTGTGATTGCTAAAAACCTCTTATAATCAACCATATTTTATGCTGTATTTAATGGAAACTTTTAGAATGAATATTTAAGATGCTGTTTAAAGTGATTAACTTAAATTAATAATTACAGAGAGTCAAGCAGCTTCTCTTTCCCTATTATTCCAGCCTGGGAAGTGAAACTCACTTCACACTAAAATTATAAAAGTATATTTTGAGGAATTCTTCTATATTACATATATTGTATCAGTATGCTTTCAGCTTCAAGAGGTGGAAAACTTGACCCCAACTGGCTTATAGCATAAGATAATGTTTGTACCTGGTACTTTGGAAGCAGGGAGAGCTTCAGGGTTCATGCAGTCCCTTCTGGTCTGCCATTTGCGCCCTCTGTTTTGAGTTATTTCATCCTCAATCAGCATCACTCAGTGGGAAGAGACTGTAATAACCCAGAATGATTTCCAGAGAAACAGCACCTATCAGAGGGGCTTTCTCCTAACACTGAGGACATTCCTTTTTAAGCAGCTGGAGTCCCATTGTCTCACACTGTCCCTCAGGCTCATTTCTGAACAATCTTATGGCCAGGGGAATGTCACAGCTGACTTGCCTAAACTAGACACTGTTGCAAGAGTTTCAGATTCACTTTACACCAGCCAGGCTTAACCCTGAGGCTGGAGATGAAGTCACATTTCCCTGAAGCACACGAACTGTGGAGAAAGGACAGCAAGATAGGATACAGTTAGGAAAGGAGAAGGGAGAACAGACTAGCATTAACAAAGTTCGTGGACTTCCCTGGTAGCTTTGTGGTAAAGAATCTGCCTGCCAATGCAGCAGAAATGGTTCAATCCTTCAGTAGGGAAGATCTCCTGGAGAAGGAAATGGCAGCCCATTCCAGTATTCTTGCCTGGGAAATCCCATGGGCAGAGGAGCCTGGCGGGCTACAGTCCATGGGGTCGTAAAAGAATTGAACATGACTTAGTAACTAAACAACAATAAAACCAACAATGTTTAGCAGAATAAAGCTTTTTTTTTTTTTAACAGGTAGTTGCCTGTGATGTTGAACTAAATATTCAATAAAAGATAACAAAATAACATAAAGCAGTCATTACCCAAGTAGGGGATATCAGAAGCATCTAAAAATATTTTATCAAAGTTACATTCCCCTCCCTATTCTGATCTGTACCTGTATGAGGCGCTTTTACTTGTCACACTGAAAATTAGTTACTGTTGGGAGCCTTGTTGGATCTGAAGGATGAACACATCAAAATTACTGAGAAACATGGCTGTAGAAAAAGCTTTTTAATGTGAGGGGCCAAAAATAAATGTTTGAAAAGGAATAAAATAATGTAGTTGGTTATTCATATTTCATCCTGATGTCAGCCTCTTTTCACTTGCTGTTTTGGTTTCACAAGTCCACAAGTCCTGTGATAAAGACTGTTTTTGTTTTTGTTTAAAAAAAAAAAAAACAGATTTCACCTAGCCAAGTGATAATATGGAGAAGGCAATGGCAACCCACTCCAATACTCTTGCCTGGAAAATCCCATGGGCAGAGGAGCCTGGTAGGCTGCAGTGCATGGGGTCGCTATAAGTCGGACACAACTGAGAGACTTAACTTTCACTTTTCACTTTCATGCATTGGAGAAGGAAATGGCAACCCACTCTAGTGTTCTTGCCTGGAGAATCCCAGGGACGCAGGAGCCTGGTGGGCTGCCGTCTATGGGGTTGCACAGAGTTGGACACGACTGAAGTGACTTAGCAGCAGCAGCAGTGATTATAAGGAAAGCAGCCTAACTTGTATTGTTTCATTGACCCTGTATCTCATCTAAGACTATGTCTCTTTGGTAGAGGTTCAAAACTAAGCATTGCCATCCTTTTATCATTTTCTCAAAAAAAAAAAAAAATGCAGACATGATTTCTTAAAAAATCCTGGCCAGCAGTAGTCACATTTTTACACGGTATAGACTCACCTTTGAAACAATTGAATAAAAGAATTTTTTTTACATAAGCTAATTTAATGGTTTCTTCTTCAAATTTTAAACAAAATAAAAATTCAGTGCAGAAAATTAAGATACCTTCATACACTTGTGGGAATGGAAATTGGTATAGCGACTGTGTAAAACATTATGGAGGTTTCTCAAAAAACTAAAAACAGAACCATCATATAATCCAACAATCCTACTCTGGGTATATATCTGAAAAAAAACGAAAACACTAATTTGAAAAGATACAGGTATCCCAATGTTTATAGCAGCATTATTTACAATTGCCAAGTGTCCATCAATACATACTGATATACACACACACAAAATGGATTACTACTCAGTCATAAAAAAGAATAAAATTTTACTATTTGCTACAAGGATGAACTTGGAGTGTATTAAGTTAAGTGAAATAAGTCAGACAGAGAAAGACAAATCCTGTATAGGATCACTTACATGTGGAATCCAAAAAATAAAAACAGTGATTATAACAAAAAAGAATCAGACTCATAGATTCAGAGAACAAACCAGTGGTTACCAGTAGGGAGAGGGCAGAAGGGATGGGCAAGATAGGGTAGGGGATTAAGAGTTCAAACTACTATGTGCAAAATAAATAAGCTACAAGGATAGCTTGTATAACATGGGGAGCACAGCTGGTATTTTATTAAAACTGTAAATGGAGTATAACCTTTAAAAACTGTGGATCACTGTTACACACCTAAAACTTGCATAATTCTATCAACTCTTCCTCAATTTTTAAAACTGCAAATAAAAGATATAGTCCAAAAAAAAAAACAAAAACAAAAAACAAGAACATATGGAAAAGTAAAAAGAATAAATTTAAAATCCTCATAATCCCTCTAGTTAAAGAACCCTTGATAACATTACAGCAGTCTTTCAATTACATATGAATAAACTGTAATGTGTGTGTGTGTGCATGTGTGTGTGTAATGCTTTTCAAAGTAGTGCTTTACCAGAAATGCTGTTTTGTAATCTGTTTTCTTTATTATACCATAAGCACTTCCTCCATGTATTAATAACTCTTTTGAAACCCTTATTAAGCCAATCTCTAGTGAGCAGATAGCTTATTCTTGCAAATAAAACATTTTACAAGTGTTTACAAAGCTCAAATGTCCAACACAAACATAAGCCTGGCCTCCTATTTGAACTACCTGACTCTCAAAGTTAGTATTAAACCAGAAATTGAGAACGGAAGCTAGGAATGAAACTCCAAATTGTAAAACAAAAGCGTGACAGAGGAAACAAGCATAGGAAAGAATTATGAATCAGATTCATACTGGAATTTCCTGGAAGTTCTCAGATTCAAGTCAAAAATACTTGGTCTACGTGTGTCTGCACTAAACTTCTCTTAGTAGCTGCTCCTTAACTGAGATGAGGGCCTTACAAATGTCAAGGTTGGAGCTAAAGTAAAAGAGGGAGGATCTAGAGAGTAAACCTCTGTCCTGGGTATAGAGACTGTTTAGATACTAGATACGGCAGTTGTCAACAGGAAAAAAAAAAAAAGGGACTGGCATCTCTGCCCCGTTCTATCGCCTCTTGGGTGCTGGTGGAGAAGAGACATCACTCTGGGAAGTGAACCAGGCCCTTGGCCCCAAGGTTGATGACAATTCTGGCAGTGGAGGCTCAGGGTGGAAACAGAAGTGCCATTTTTCTAAGGAGTGTCCCTTAGTGAACAACTTAAGGGTCAGTAAGACCAGTGTCTCTGCTTATCTTACTTGTTGTTGTTCAGTTACTAAGTTCTGTCTCTTTGTGACCCCATGGACTGTAGCTGCCAGACTTCCCTGTCTTTCACTATCTCCCAGAGTTTGCTCAAACTCACGTCCATTGAGTCAGTGATGCTGTCCAACCATCTCATCCTCTGTCACCCCCTTCTCCTCCTGCCCTCAATCTTTCCCAGCATCAGAGTCTTTTCCAATGATTCAGCTCTTCGCATCAGGTGGTCAAAGTATTAGAGCTTCAGCATCAGTCCTTCCAATGAATATTCAGGGTTGACTTCCTTTAGGATTGACTGGTTTGATCTCCTTGCTATCCAAGGGACTCTCAAGAGTCTTCTCCAGCACCACAATTCCAAAGCATCAATATTTTGGTGCTTAGCCTTCTTTATGATTCAACTTTATGGTCCAATTTACATGTTAGAGCTGCATTTCTAAGACTTCAGATCTCTTGCAGATCACCTTCCCGATGTTTTCACATCTGCCTCCTACCTGTGCCATCATGAATATTTTTCTTTGAATTGATCCACTTTTTTAACTTAAATACTTCATGTTAAATAAAACACATGTCAACAATTTGAAATGGAAAACAGAATCATTTGCCACCAATGCAAATGTGGGTGACCTCATGAATTCAAGGAAAACAAATAGGCAAGATGCCTAGGGCTGGATGCTGGTGCTTGACAAAGGCTCTTGAGCCTAAGCCCTGATTTCTGTTTGTTTAGGGGAAAAAAGGTAGGGAGTGGGTATGGAGGAATTAACAAGTATTCAAAAAAAAAAAAAAAATGGCCAGCATACCCAGACAGCCCGTGGATTTCTTCAGAAGAACTGCAAGGGAATGGCATCACTTTCATGAAATGATTCAGCCTCCTGGTGGCTCAGACGGTAAAGAATCTGCCTGCAATGTGGGAGACCTGGGTTCAGTCCCTGGGTTGAGAAGATCACCTGGAGGAGAGCGTGGCAACCCACTCCAGTATTCCTGCCTAGAGAATCCATGGACGGAGGAGCCCCGAGGGCTACAGTTCATGGGGTAGCAAAGAGTCAGACATGACTGAACAACTAACACTATACACACCAGCTTCCTGCCCAGTGGTGCACACACCTCTGTAGCAAGCACTGTGCCAGGGGAAGCCGCCGTCTGTAAAGGGGTTGGGGGGAGACCCCCGTGTCACCCTTAGGCCATATTTAGGAGCTATCAGGAATTGAGGAGTTACCATAAACCCCTATATTCTGCAAGTGAAGAAAAGCCTTGGCTGGGTACCTCTCATTTCTTATAAACTCTCCTGTTACAAGCTCTATTGTGCACCTCTCCACCCTCAAGTTCACATGTTGAAATCCTAACTCCCAGTACCTCAGAATGTGCCTATATTTGGAAACAGGGCCTTTAAAGAGGCAGTTAAATTACCATGAGGTCATTAGGGTGGCCCCTAATCCAGTATAACTGGTGTTTTTATAAGAAGAGGAGATTAGGACACACACAAACATAACATCGCTGACTCAACGGACATGAGTTTGAGCAAACTCTGGGATAGAGTGGACAGAGGAGCCTGGTGTGCTGCAGTCCGTGGGGTCTCAAAGAGGCAGACAAGACAGTGACTGAACAACACACACACCCATACATGCATACATGGAAAACCATGGGAAGACATGGAAGCATTACAGCCAGCAACAAAGCAGGAAACAGGCCTCAGAAGGAACCGACTGTGCCGACTCCTTCATCTCAGATTTCTAGCCTCAGAACTATGAGGAAACAAATTTCCGTCATACCCGGTCTATGGTACTTTGCTATGGCAGCCCTAGAAAATTAATACACCTTCCTATGCTATGCTAAGTCACTTCAGTCGTGTCCGACTCTGTGTGACCCCATAGACGGCAGCCGCCAGGCTCCCCCGTCCCTGGGATTCTCCAGGCAAGAACACTGGAGTGGGTTGCCATTTCCTTCTCCAATGCATGAAACTGAAAAGTGAAAGCGAAGTCGCTCAGTCGTGCCTGACTCTTAGCGACCCCGTGGACTGCAGCCTACCAGGCTCCTCCATCCATGGGATTTTCCAGGCAAAAGTACTGGAGTGGGGTGCCATTGCCTTCTCCTAGCAGTACAAAATTCACAAGCAGGTGTACAACTGCTTTGACCTGTTTCCTGGACTATCAGAAAGGTAGTAAGGTCCAGACCTCCCGTGGAAGCTGTTTGGATTTGCTTCCTTGGGTGGTAATGGGTATTTTTAAGGTTATTGATGAAATGTAAGTATAAGGAGACTTCCACTAATATATATAAGGGACCTGTTCAAGTCACGAGATTAAAAGCAAGCCTGTATACTGTTAGGTCATCAGATGTGTACCTCAAATGACGAAACAGTCTTAGGTAAAAATGGAGCCATGAGTCTGATTGACAGTATTTTTTGAGGTGCAACCCTTGCCTCAAGATGCAACTGGAATTTATTGAAATATAAGGCTCCATAAAATCATGTGTGTGCACACGGTCGTGTCCGACTCTCTGTGACCCCATGGACTGTAGCCTGCCGAGCCTCTCTGTCAATGGGATTTTCTAGACAAGAGTCTTGGAGTGTGTTGCCATTTCCTTACTCCAAGTGATCTTCCCAACCTGCATCTCTTATGTCTCCTGCATTGGCTTTACCACTAGTGCCATGTGGGAAGCCCATAAAATCATAAAATAAGCCATAAATGGGATGGTAATTGGGTTGTTTCCATTGGGTAGTAGCCATCTGTTCTGGTATACACATTTTAAAAGTCTGACTCTGTCCACCAGGTAGATCTGAGACCCAGTCTGGCCACTTTGAGGAGTGTCATGACTCTATAGACTCTGGCAGCAAGCTTCTGATATGGAATGGGATCATCCATCCAGGCATATAGCTCTCTAGTTTCCTTTATGGTTAGAGGAATAGTCCCACTGATAGATTTTTCACTGTGCCTGCGTGCGTGTGTTCTAAGTCAGTTCAGTCATGTTCAACTCTCTACGACCTCCTGAACTGTAGTGCGCCAGGCTCCTCTGTCCTTGGGATTTTCCAGGCAAGAATACTGGAGTGGGTTGCCATGCCCTCCTCCGGAGAATCTTCCTGACCCAGGGATCAAACCCACATCTCCTGCATCACCTGCATTGGCAGGCAGATTATTTACCACTGAGCCACCAGAGAAGCCCAGATTTGTCTGTAACACACATCTAAGACTTTTCTGTTTTCTATTTCAGCTTCCTTGAGAATGAAAACAGTGCAGGACCACAGAATATCGAACAGATGTTACTGCATGAACCAGATGACCCAGTTCCGCCAGGGAGAACGGCCTAACTCAGCAATGCCCCGTTCCCAGGAGATATATGTTTGTGCTATACTGCTTCTCACAACTGTAGTTATTTTAGTCATTTGTCTTTTAGATTTTTTTCTTTGTCTCTCCTGCTTAGCTTCATTGAGATCAGGAATTTCCTGGTTGATTACCTTATCCTCATTATACAGTAGGGTGCCTGACATATAGTATATGCCCAAGAAGCATTTTTTGAAGTAATAAATGAGAGCTAAGGGCATAGGCTTCATACTTAGGTGTCCCCTTGTGACCTTGGGAAAGTTATTTAACTTTCCTAAGCCTTAATTTCTTCACCTGTGGTTATAGTAATACCTACTTCATAGTGTTAAGTATTCAGTGAGCTAGCATAAGGGCTTCCAAGGTTGCTCAGTGGTAAAGAATCTGCCTGCCATTGCAGGAGATGCGGGAGATTCAGGTTTGATCCCTGGGTCAGGAAGATCCCCTGGAGGAGAAATGGCAACCCACTCCAGTATTCTTGCCTGGAAAATCCCATGGACAGAGGAGGAAGGCTATAATTCATAGGATCACAAAGAGTTGGACGTGACTAAGCAACTAAGCTTACGCAGAGCTAGCATAGTACCTGGCACATAAGTGCCAAGTAAATATTAATATCATTATAATTATTATAACAGAAAAATGGAATCTGTGTAATTGACAAAGAATGGGTTGTTTCGGCAAAAGTAGATCATGGAAATCATTGATCTCATTGCTACATTTTTTTCCTGTGTGCCTTGTAAACTTCAATTTAAAAAACCCTAACTACCAAAACATATCTTTGGAAACACTCATGATACTATACTGTAGTAGTTATAAGAGTTAGAGTCTATTATTTTTATTCTAGAATGTTGGTGTTCAAATCTACTTAACCTATTTTATGCAAAATTAACTATTAATTTATTATGTAGGGTAATGAAGACATTTACTAAAAATAGTCGATTATACCATAAAATGTATTAAAATATTTTTAAATTATGTTTTTAACAGAGCATTCCACATCTTTGTCCATTATTAATTGTCTATATAGGATACTGACATTAATGCAAATCATTATGAAAGCTCCAGATTATGACTGACTTATCATTTCAGTTCAGTTGCTCAGTCATGTCCAACTCTTTGAGCCCCCGTGGACTGCAGCATGTCAGGCTTCCCTGTCCATCACCAACTCCCAGAGTATATTCAAGCCCATGTCCATTGAGTTGGTGATGCCGTCCAACCATCTCATCCTCTGTCTTCCCCTTCTCCTCCCGCCTTCATTCTTTCCCAGCATCAGGGTCTTTTCCAATAAGTCAGTTCTTTGCATCTGGTGGCCAAAGTATTGGAGTTTCAACTTCAGCATCAGTCCTTCCAATGAATATTCAGGACTAATTTCCTTTAGGATGGACTGGTTGGATCTCCTTGCAGTCCAAGGGACTCTCAAGAGTCTTTTCCAACATCACAGTTCAAAAGCATCAATTCTTTGGTGCTCAGCTTTTTTATAGTCCAACTCTCACATCCATACATGACAACTGGAAAAACCATAGCTTTGACTAGACAGACCTTTGTTGGCTAAGTAATGTCTCTGCTTTCCTTTGACTGATTTATAGAAGCATCTAAATGAAACTCTTCTATTTTAAAAAATGCATGTAGTAAGACATCATCTAATCACCTGTTATCTAGAAGCAAGTGTGGGTGTGTATTTTAGGAACATAAATGCTCTTTGCTCCTCTGAATATAGATGGTGTAGTTAAAGAGAGAGGCTAATGAAAACTGAAGTTTCAGTTTAGCTTTAGAAATATGTCCAGTTTAGCTTTAGACAGTCTTTTATGCAAGAACAAATAGCCAGTGGTCAGTTTTCTATTTGATTGCTATTTTTGCATAAAATAACAGCTTTTAATAATGTATTTTTTTTACCTAGGAATCAAACTTATAAAATGCTGTGTGCTTCTATCCTAAATTATTTATCATATCTTGGATTAAAATTGACTTTACACCATGGTAGAGAATGCTTGCAGACAAACACACACACACACACATACACAAAGAGTATATAGTAATGGCCTGTTTTCAGAAGAGATTCACTATAGTCCATGAAAACTACTAAATATGTCTTCTTAAATTATTTTGAGATACACCCTGTTTTGCAGAATTCTTTGAGTTATTCATATCATTTTCAAGGCACTATTTTATTATAAATAAATTGTGTCACATAATTGTAGATATGTTTAGCTCATTTTCCCAAAGTCATGCAAAGCAATCTATTATATAAGTAAATACTCACTGCATACACTGTGAGAGAACACAAGAAAATTACTAGTCTTCAATCTAATTAGGAACTAAGATATTCTCATAAAACCAATAGAGAACATATGAATAAGACAGGCTTTTACATGAACACAAAAATCACTTTTTCTGATTTTATACAAACACTGGACACTTCTCCCACATATCTTTTCTCTAAAAGACAACTAGAGGAAGAAGAAACTCACACTTTTCTTTCTCATCTCGTATTACTTATGGCTTGAACAAGATGAATCATCCTATGCTTTTCAAGAGCAGAATATTGTGTCATAGACTTGCACACAGAGTAAAGAGCTCATGCTTTCCACAGAAAGGGATGAAAGAGAGAACTCGATTAAATATGATGCTGTCTCTTTGAGAAGTGTTCTTTTACAATTAAGAAAGACTAAGAAATTTTGTTGTAGATCTGTTTCTTGATGACCTAGATTATAAGCCTAAGTCTCTACTCAACATTTCTACACAGGAAACCCACATATATTTTAGTATATCCTTGATGAGGTGAAAAACTAACTCCCCCAAAAAAACAAACCCACATGTTATACTTCTGCTGTCTGTTTCTGACCCTTCTCTAGAGACCTCAGAGGAAGACACCCATTTATTTTCCAGGCTCAGAGATAAAAAGAAAAGCTTTTATCTGCCAGTAAATCCCATTCTTAAGGGACCCTGGAATAAGGCAGAACCTGGAGACTTAGTTGAGTAAATGTCTGAATTTACCATGTTCCTCAGGAAACAGTGTAGAAACATTAACTTAGGTTAGCTTGCTCTCTGGGGTGACACGGAGTGCCTAATTAAAAACAATCGGGGATACACGTGGTTCTGTGATTTTCACAATGGGGGCATGCTTTTATGCTAATTTACTTTCTGAGTTCAGGTTTTTTTCTGCAAGCGATACAATGAGTAGACCTTACATACTATCATTTCAGAGGGCAAAAAAGAATTCACAGGGCCATCCACTACAAGTGGTGCACACGCATACACAGATTAGTTCTGTGTTCTTTGGTTTGCCTTGATTTTTATTGCTAGTGAACAACCATCAGAAAGTGACTATTAGAAATTATATTTTTACAACTGTCATTTGGACTCTCTTTAGGCAGTAGAAATGAAAGTCATTTAAATCATTTTATCCTAGCAATATGCATTTTTTTTCTTTGAAGAATTTAAGTAATTTCCCTGTACAATTACGGGTAAAATCTAAAATTTAAGGCTTCCAATCCAAAACGTAAGAAAAGCAGCTCCTCTAAAAATTCAGTAAACTCATTTTGCTTAGTTTAATATAGGCTGAGATCTTCAGCCAACCAGAAAAATATTATCTAATAGAAGAAATATGGGCAAAGGACAAAATTAAAACAAATAATCAACAGGCAAATGAAAATATGTTCAGCTTCAAATATAAGTAGGCATATCATTGAAATATAATTTTTTACCTATAAGTACTTTTTTAACTTATCAAATACCCATGGTTGTTAGGTTGGTGAGAAAATGCCAACTCTTTCATGTTGGTAAGAGTTGCTGCTGCTGCTGCTGCGTCACTTTAGTCGTGTCCGACTCTGTGCGACCCCAGAGACGGCAGCCCACCAGGCTCCCCCGTCCCTGGGATTCTCCAGGCAAGAACACTGGAGTGGGTTGCCATTTCCTTCTCCAATGCATGAAAGTGAAAAGTTAAAGTGAAGTCGCTCAGTCGTGTCTGATTCTAGTGACCCCATGGACTGCAGCCCACCAGGCTCTTCCATCCATGGGATTCTCCAGGCAAAAGTACTGGAGTAGGGTAAGAGTTAGGTGGGTACAAATCTTTTGGAGGGAAGTTTGGCAAAATGTAGTAACTTCAAAGTACTATACAAGTTTAGAGGATTTCCCTGGTGGTTCTGTGGTTAAGAATCCACCAGCCAGTGCAGAGGACATGCATTCAATACCTGGTCCAGGAAGACTGCATGTGCTGTGGAGCAAGTAAGCCCAGACACAAGCGGTACTGAAACCCATGCCCCGAGTCTGTGCTCCTCAACAAGAGAACCATCACAATGAGCAGCCGGCACAAGCTAGACAGCAGCCTCTGCTCACTGCAACTAGAGAAGGTCTGTGCTCAGGAATGAACACCTAGCACAGCCAAAATTAATTTCTTAATTAAAAAACATACAAACAAGTTTAACCTGATAATTTCAGTACTAATAATTTATTGGAAGAAGATAATAAATCCTCAAAAATATTTTATAGGTATATAATATTTGCACATAAAAACAAGAGATTAGAATAAGCTAATTGTTAGTCAATAAGAGAGCTATAAAATAAACAATATAACCATGTAATGGAATACTAAGCAGCCCTCAAAAACAACAATGATTAATTATATTTGTATCTACCTGGAAAGAAGTATAGTACATAATACAGATTTTAAAAAATAGATTATTAAGCATAATATATAATGTTATCCTTACTTTATTTTTTAAAATTTTATTTTATTTTTTAACTTTACAATATTGTATTGGTTTTGCCATATATCCTTACTTTATAAGCCTATATGTTGAAAGATACCTGAAAGTATGTTACCCAAAATATTAATAGTGATTATTTCCAGGTATTGAAATCTGCAGTGGTTTTTATCACATTCTTATTATTTTTCCACATTGTTAAAATTATTATACCGAACACACTGTACTTTTATAGTTTGAAGCAAAACCAATTGATATTTCCTCAGTTTTAAGGTAAAATGTCCTTTCATTGATGACAATGATACTTTAAAATAAAACTAGAAAACACCTCAGTTTCTTTATACTCTGTCGAGGAACATGCATATTATAATTATGCAGTATTTCTAGTAAATCGGTGTGAGTCTTCTGTGTTTGAAGCTTTGGCTGACTAAGAGTAACCAGTAAAACAGGTGTGCTAGGCAGGGCAGACCATCTGTTTCTCTTTACAGAGATTTTTTTTTTTAAGAGGATGGAAAAGGATTTAAAATCCATCCTCACTGACTGCAATCCTAGGAGAAGAAAATTAATACCTTTCCTACAATGCAGCATTACCTTCTGTTATTTTCAGTGAATGTATATTTAAAAACTACCAGCAATACTGTTCACGAGGTTTTGGAAATACAAGCTTTAAGGCTAGAATCTCAAAGTTTACTTGCCAAAAGGATGTTAATTAATAGCTGAGATGAAGATGAAAACAACCATAACACTAAGTTCTTTTCAGAAATTCCCAACTATGATTAAAGCTCTGTGTTGTCCAACAAAGGCTTTGGGGTCTCTCAAGCAGAGAACATTCCTACCTTTCTTTCCTGCTTTATTATTTCCTTCTGCTACCTGAAGACAGAATCACATTTGTGTCCCTAAGAGAGAAGCTGATAAGATTTCACAAAGGTATTATTTCTGTTGTTTAAAGAGGCCACACTAGACTCCCTATTTAAAAACCCATTAATGTGGTACAGTCACTTTGGAAGACAGTTTGGTATTTCCATACAAACATACTCTTACTGTGTGGCCCGGCAGCCACAGTCCTTGGTACTTATCCAATAAGTTAAAAACTTAAACTGAATGGTATTTTTCCCAAATGAGTTAAAAACTGCAATATGAATGTTTATAGTAGCTTTTTTCAGAACCACCCAAACTTGGAAGCAACCAGATGTTCTCCAGTAGATGAATTTATAAACTAACTGTGGTACATCCATGCAGTGATGAAAAGACATGAATCTTAAGATACGGAGAACCAGACACATTAAATGCATAACTGAAAAGATATGAAGGGACCTTGAACACTTTTTGCTTAGTGAAAGAAGCCAATCTGAAAAAGCTACCTAGTGTATGATTTCAACTATGTGACATTTTGGAAAAAAGCAAAACTATGGAGACAATAAAAAGTTCAGTGGTTGCCAGGGGTTTGCTGGGGAGGAAGGGAGCCAGAGATGAATAGGCAGAGCACAGGGTATTTTATGACAGTGAAACTATTCTGTCTGATACAATAATGGTATTATAGATATGTCTCATTATACAAGGCTCACAGAATGAGCAAGACAAGGAGGTACACCCAAATGTAAACTATGCTGCTGCTGCTGCTAAGTTGCTTCAGTCGTGTCCGACTCTGTGCGACCCCAGAGATGGCAGCCCACCGGGCTCCACTGTCCCTGGGATTCTTCAGGCAAGAACACTGGAGTGGGTTGCCAGTTCCTTCTCCAATGCATGAAAGGGAAAAGTGAAAGTGAAGTCGCTCAGTCGTGTCTGACTCCTAGCGACCCCAAGGACTGCAGTCTACCAGGCTCCTCCGTCTATGGGATTTTCCAGGCAAGAGTACTGGAGTGGGGTGCCATTGCCTTCTCCAATGTAAACTATGGACATTTAATAATATATCAATATCGATTCATTAAATGCACAACAGATTGAATTTGAGCAAACTCCAGGAGAAAGTGAAGGACAGGGGATCCTGGTGTGTGGCAGTTCCTGGAATCAACAAAAAGTCAGACGTGACTTAGCGACTGAACAACAACAACAAATACACTATACTAAATTCAGATATTAACACTAAGGGAAATTATGGGGGGTATGTACAGGGGGAAGAGTATTTGTGAATTCTTTGTACTTTCCATTGAATTTTTCTGCAAAGCTAAACTGCTGTAAAACATAAAATCTATTAATTCAAAACAAACGGGTCATTAATGACTGCTATGAGAACACTTGGATCCATCACAGAGTTCTGAAAGTTATCAGTGGCTTTGCTTTTGCAGGCGCTGCCAGACCTGGACTGCAGCTTTGTGTCCTGCAGTGTGCAGTACACCACATGAATGGTAGAGACATTAAAGAATTACACGGAATGCATACATACAAGCTGCTGTATTAATTTTTATCACATGATACATTAGAATGTTCTATGAATAGTTTGAAGCCACATTTAAAAATTTTTGACACTAAATTCCTTTCAAAATATCTTAGTGGCCATTTGTCGTATTCATGTCAGAGATTTTCAAGTATGAGAAACGTGATTTGCAAGATGTGAAGCATGACACCACTCTGTCTTGACAACTATGCAGTTAGAACAGGCAGGCGTGTGTGCACGCGTGCTCAGTGATGTCTGACTCTTTGCAACCCCATGGACTGTAGCTGGCCAGGCTCCTCTGTCCATGGGATTTCCCAGACAAGAATTCTGGAGTAGGTTGCCATTTCCTCCTCCAGGGGGGAACCTGGGATCGAACCCGCATCTCCTGCAACTCCTGCATTGGCAGGTGAATTCTTTACCACTGAGCCATCTGGAAAGTCCTTGAACAGATAGAGCATATAGTATTTTCATTATTACTTTTGTGGTTTTGAAATTGCTTGGATGAAAACCCCAGCAGTCACAAAAATGCACCACCCAGGTCTCCTGCTACAGGGGGCATTGTTGATGGACAGCCATCTGAATTCACCTCAGTGTCCCCAGTGGCTAAGCACAGAGTGCAGAGAACTTGCTAGTGCAATCCTACTCTGCCAGAAGGTGGACTCATCTCCAAGGACTCACCCTGGGAATGCAAAACTTGCTTAGGTCCCTACAGTCTGAGACTTCTTTCCAAACCTCTTCACCTTCCCCTCACCTTTCACAGGTGTCAGACCTACACTGTGGTCTGATGGCTCTCCCTGAAACTCCTACGTCCACCCCTTTATCCCTCACAAGCATCTCCCCTGTAAATTTCTTGCTTGTCTGATCCTACCTTGGCATCTGCTTCAGAGAAGACCTGAACTAATACAAAGACCAGTCCCTAACACATGGTCATTTTTATCCTTAGAAATATAATCATGTCAATGAAACTCTATAAAGCTCACACATCTAATTTTCTGATTTAAACTTTCCTCAGATATGCAGATGACACCATCCTTATGGCAGAAAGTGAAGAGGAACTAAAGACCCTCTTGATGAACGTGAAAGAGGAGAGTGAAAAAGTTGGCTTCAAGCTCAACATTCAGAAAACGAAGATCATGGCATCCAGTCCCATCACTTCATGGGAAATAGATGGGGAAACAGTGGAAACAGTGTCATACTTTATTTTTCTGGGCTCCAAAATCACTGCAGATAGTGACTGCAGCCATGAAATTAAAAGACGCTTACTCCTTGGAAGGAAAGTTATGTCCAACCTACATAGCATATTCAAAAGCAGAGACATTACTTTGTCAACAAAGGTCTGTCTAGTCAAGGCTATGGTTTTTCCTGTGGTCATATATGGATGTGAGAGTTGGACTGTAAAGAAGGCTGAGCGCCAAAGAATTGATGCTTTTGAACTGTGGTGTTGGAGAAGACTCTTGAGAGTCCCTTGGACTGCAAGGAGATCCAACCAGTCCATTCTGAAGGAAATCAGCCCTGGGATTTCTTTGGAAGGAATGATGCTAAAGCTGAAACTCCAGTACTTTGGCCACCTCATGTGAAGAGTTGACTCATTGGAAAAGACTCTGATGCTGGGAGGGATTGGGGACAGAAGGAGAAGGGGATGACAGAGAATGAGATGGCTGGATGGCATCACTGACTCGATGGATGTGAGTCTGAGTGAACTCCGGGAGTTTGTGATGGACAGGGAGGCCTGGCGTGCTGCGATTCATGGGGTCGCAAAGAGTCGGACACGACTGAGCAACTGAACTGAACTGAACTGAACTGAGGGGCTTCCCTGGTAGCTCAGCTGGTAAAGAATTTGCCTGCAATGCAGGAGATCCTGGTTTGATTCCTGGATTGGGAAGATCCCCTGGAAAAGGGATAAGCTACCCACTCCAGTATTTATGGGCTTCCCTGGTGGCTCAGACAGTAAAGAATCTGCCTGCAACAAAGGAGATCTGGATTCAATCCCTGGTTTGGGAAGATCCCCTGGAGGAGGGCATGGAAACCTACTCAAATTGCCTGGAGAATCCCCATGGACAGAGGACCCTGGTGGGCTACAGTCCATGGGGTCACAAAGAGCTGAACACAACAGAGCGACTAAGCACAGCATAGCACAGCCACAAAATGGGGGCTTCCCTGGTGGTTCAGTGGCAAAGAATCCTCCTGCCAAGGCAGGAGATGTGGGCTTGATCCCTGATCAGGAAGGTCCCCTGGAGGTAGAAATGACAACCCACTCCAGTATTCTTGCCTGGGAAATCTCATGGACAGAGGAGCCTGGCAGGCTGCAGCCCATAGGGTCGTAAAGAGTTGGACACCACTGAGTGACTGACCACACAGTACAGCCACAAAACTCTTTTCATTAAGATAATCACATATCCTGTATAATTCTCAATTTTGAAGAATACCAATTTCATTGATTATGGTTGGTCGTATAGTTCCCAAGTAGATACTGTACCTTTGGAACTCATGCATTTCTCTCTCTCTCTCCCCACTAGTATGAAGAACAAGAGAGAGAGGTTTTGATATAACCCAGGCTGCTTAGTAAGCATCACTGTTTCCTCATGTAAGTGCCACTAGAATATCTTATCTTTTCCATGTAAATACAACTCACAAACTACTCCTCTTATTATCTGTAAATGTGTGACAGAGAAGATGTGGAAACAATAAAGTCTGGCCAAGGCGCAAAGTCATATCTTCAATGAGATTAAATTACTACAAAGCTATTGTGACACAGAGGTGAAACCCAATCGGCTGAACTGTAATCTGTTGAAAGAAAAAAGTTATTCACAGAGAAGGAGTGGTTTGTATAGATTCTGGAAAAAGAAATCCTTCAAGATAGAGAAAAAAAATTCGCATTATCCAGAAGAGAGAAATGTGACTAATTGATATGAATATTCAACAACCTAGAGTAGCCATGCACAAATCAGACTGAGAACACAAAATCATCTCTTAGATTATTACAGCTGACTTTATATGAAAGAGAGATGTATTTGCCTTTTTTTTTTCCTGGCAAACTTCTGATATTCTTACAAATGGTTTTTTAAAATAAAAATGAATAAATCACCATTATGGACAATGTCTCAGGCTCATCTGAGCTGTATCAACTCTCAATTCAGTTCAGTTCAGTCACTCAGTCATGTCCGACTCTTTGTGACCCCACGGACTGCAGCACACCAGGTCTCCCTGTCCATCACCAACTCCTGGAGTTTACCCAAACTCATGTCCATTGAGTTGGTGATGCCGTCCAACCATCTCATCCTCTGTCTTCTCCTTCTCCTCCCACTTTCATTCTTTCCCAGCATCAGGGTCTTTTCAAATGAGTCAGTTCTTTGCATCAGGTGGCCAAAGTATTGGAGTTTCAGCTTCAGCATCAGTCCTTCCAATGAATATTCAGGACTGATTTCCTTTAGGATGGACTGGTTGGATCTCCTTGCAGTCCAAGGGACTCTCAAGAGTCTTCTCCAACACCATAATTCAAAAGCATCAATTCTTTGGCGCTTTCTTTATAGTCCAACTCTCACATCCATACGTGACTACTGGAAAAACCATAGGTTCGACTAGATGGACCTTTGTTGGCAAAGTAATGTCTCTGCTTTTGAATATGATGTCTAGGTTGGTCATAACTTTTCTTCCAAGGAGCAAGCGTCTTTTAATTTCATGGCTGCAGTCACCATCTGCAGTGATTTTGGAGCCTCAAAAAATAGTTTGTCACTGTTTCCATTGTTTCCCCATCTATTTGCCATGAAGTGATGGGACTAGATGCCGTGATCTTAGTTTTCTGAATGTTGAGCTTTAAGCCAACTTTTTCACTTTCCTCTTTCACTTTCATGAAGAGACTCTTTAGTTCTTCTTTGCTTTCTGCCATAAGGGTGGTGTCATTTGCATATCTGAGGTTATTGATATTTCTCCTGGCAATCTTGATTCCAGCTTGTGCTTCACCCAGCCCAACGTTTCTCATGATGTACTCTGTACGTAATTTAAATAAGCAGAGACAATATACAGCCTTGATGTACTCCTTTCCTGATTTGGAACCAGTCTGTTGTTCCATGTCTGGTTCTAACGGTTGCTTCCTGACCTGCATACAGATTTCTCAAAAGGCAGGTCAGGTGGTCTGGTATACCCATCTCTTTAAGAATTTTCCACAATTTGTTGTGATCCACACAGTCAAAGGCTTTGGTATAGTCAACTCTAAGAACCAGCAATATAGAATTTCTGGATGAACAAGTACTGCTACCCATATGGGCTTATTAGTCAGTCAGATTCTATATGCACATTCATCTCTCTATTGTATACATTCTGAAAAATCATTTCAAATACAAAAAGCTTTTTCACTGCTTACCAAGACTCCAAAGAGAAGAGACCACTATGTTTGCCATGTAAGCACTTATATAAATGTAAGCATTTATATGGAGAAGGCAATGGCACCCAACTCCAGTACTCTTGTGTGGAGAATCCCATGGACGGAGGAGCCTGGTGGGCTGCCATCTATGGGGTCGCACAGAGTCAGGCACGACTGAAGCGACTTAGCAGCAGCAGCAAGCATTTATTGTCAAGACCTATGAAGGTTCTTACTCTACCCGGGAGCTCACAAGTTAGCCTGGCATTGTGTCATGGATGCTGATAGAAAACACAAGATCCCCAGAACAGAGCTGAAGAACACAGTAGCAATAGCCAAAGTGTTGGCATATTTGTGCTGGTTACCTGAACCCCACCTCCCACAGGATAACAGGAAGAGGGCCAGGGGACAGCTCTAACTCACAGTTGCTTGTGTTAAAGTAAAGGAACCCTGAAGTCTAGAGAACCAAAATCTTTTCTTATGGGCAGTGACCATGCCTGGGCTTTGCTCTGGAGACTGATACTGTCCTTCTTTCAAGGCTGTAAGTAAAACTGTCCTTTGCTCCAAAGGGCAACCCTTTCTCTATTTTTCAGGTATGCCCATTATGTAAACATCCTTGAGATTGTCCAGAAATGAAGGGCAGTCTTCACTTTCACTTTTCACTTTCACGCATTGGAGAAGGAAATGGCAACCCACTCCAGTGTTCTTGCCTGGAGAATCCCAGGGATGGGGGAGCCTGGTGGGCTGCCGTCTATGGGGTCGCACAGAGTCGGACACGACTGAAGCAACTTAGCAGCAGCAGCAGCCTCGCTTACAATAGGTACAGAAATATGAAAGACCCCTAAAGAATTATCTCCTAATATGTATGTATTGCAAAAATTCTCAGTTCTGAAAACATTAATTGATAGACTAATGGTTTGCTTCTAGAAATCTTGTCTTTCCCAGTCCTCTTAATATAAATTAGAGGTGAAAAGTTATTACCCAGTCTAGTCTACTTTAAGATAAAAGCAGATTTGTTATAATAAAAGTAAAATGTGGCATCAGATCAGATCAGTCGCTCAGTCATGTCCGACTCTTTGCGACCCCATGAATCGCAGCATGCCAGGCCTCCCTGTCCATCACAAACTCCCAGAGTTCACTCAGACTCAAATCCATCTAGTCAGTGATGCCATCCAGCCATCTCATCCTCTGTCATCCCCTTCTCCTCCTGCCCCCAATCCCTCCCAGCATCAGAGTCTTTTCCAATGAGTCAACTCTTCGCATGAGGTGGCCAAAGTACTGGAGTTTCAGCTTTAGCATCTTTCCTTCCAAAGAAATCCCAGGGCTGATTTCCTTCAGAATGGACTGGTTGGATCTCCTTGCAGGCCAAGGGACTCTCAAGAGTCTTCTCCAACACCACAGTTCAAAAGCATCAATTCTTCGGCACTCAGCCTTCTTCACAGTCCAACTCTCACATCCATACATGACCACAGGAAAAACCATAGCCTTGACTAGACGAACCTTTGTTGGCAAAGTAATGTCTCTGCTTTTGAATATGCTATCTAGGTTGGTCATAACTTTCCTTCCAAGGAGTAAGCGTCTTTTAATTTCATGGCTGCAGTCACCATCTGCAGTGATTTTGGAGCCCAGAAAAATAAAGTCTGACACTATTTCCACTGTTTCCCCATCTATTTCCCATGAAGTGATGGGACTGGATGCCATGATCTTCGTTTTCTGAATGTTGAGCTTGAAGCCAACTTTTTCACTCTCCACTTTCACCTTCATCAAGAGGCTTTTTAGTTCCTCTTCACTTTCTGCCATAAGGGTGGTGTCGTCTGCATATCTGAGGTTATTGATATTTCTCCCAGCAATCTTGATTCCAGTTTGTGTTTCTTCCAGTCCAGCATTTCTCATGATGTACTCTGCATATAAGTTAAATAAACAGGGTGACAATATACAGCCTTGACATACTCCTTTTCCTATTTGGAACCAGTCTGTTGTTCCATGTCCAGTTCTAACTGGCATACATATATAAAATGCCGTGTCCTTCCAAAAACTCTCTTGGGCTTCCCTGGTGGCTCAGTGGCCAATGTATGAGAAATGGTTTGATCCCTGTTTCAGGAAGATCACACATGTCATGCAGCAGCTAAGCCCATGCACCACAGCTACCAAGCCCGGGAGCACAACTACTGAGCCTACACGCCACATCTACTGGAGCCTGGGTGCCCTAGAGCCTGTGCTCCCCAACAAAAGAAGCTACTGCAATGAGAAGCCTGTGCACTGCAGCTAGAGAGTAGACTCCATTCTCCACAACTAGAGAAAAGCCTGCCCAGCCAGGAAGACTCAGCACAACTAAAAATAAACAAAATAAAGACAGAGATTTTCAAATACTCTTTTCCCCCTTAATATTTCTATATTTCCATCACTGTAAGTTTTCTTAAAGATTATTTGGTTTCTGTTCTTTTCATCTTTAGAATTGCTAGAAAATGTTCTGATTTTATCCTGTAAGACAACTCACTAATTTAGTCACTCCTGAGTCTTGGCTATTTTGAAAGTTTAGTGAACAGTTACATTGTTTCATTATTACTATAGTGGTTACAGTTTTCTTCTCCCTTCTGCTTTCAGAGCTTTTGTTTATGTCCAGCTGCAAAATACTTTTAATCCTTCCTTGATAATTTGTACCAGACATAATGTCTCCCATCAGAGATCTGAGACTGCAGTAGAAAGGAAAATCTCTATTATCTGTTTATGCTAATTAGAACACGCTGTCTTGCTCTCTTTTCGTCAGTGAGATGTAGAAATGGTAATTTTATCTTAATTTTTTAAAAAAGCATTTTTGCATTTTACAGAGAATAGGAAAGTGATTGTCTTTAAAATACAAGTGGGTAATCTTGAAAACATTCCCTGTCATAAATGGTTAAACTTGAAGGGACCATCATTTCTAATTTTGCAATAATTGTCTGTGGCAGCTTCATTTGATGTGGATATTAGATTTGTAGGCAGTGGAACATTCTCAACTTGGAGTCTGCTTTCCTTTATTATAAGCAGGCTGCTCACTGAAAGAACAAAAACAGTTTTGGCCTCTTCAATAGCTCGTTATTTGGAAGAGCAGGCTTCAGCTTGGTAACTGGAACCAGTTCTGGCTCTTGGCCAGCTTTGTCTCCTTTCACACACACATATGCAGCAGCTGACTAGAATCACAGACCCGTGGAATGATCCGGTTTCATGGGTTCTCAACACTTCATGTGGTATAAATCTACAAGCTCTAGGTCCCATCATAAGGAAAAAACAAAAACCAAAGCCCCAAATACAAAATTTTCTCTGAAAAGTTTTGTCCTTTCTACCATTATGATAATATCTTAGAATCGGTTCTCAAGACCTAGGCGTGTCTTCTATGCTACATCTATGCTTGTCCTAGTTGAGAGCCACTGCTGGTTTAGATGAGGAGATAGGCCTTGGTTGGCCGAGGTCACACAGCTGGCTGGTGGCCGAGTCAGAACCAAGGTCCAGATCTCTTCCCTCTCAAGACGTGTTTTTCAGTATCTTGCCTCCTGGGGCACTGGGCAGGTAGCTACCTGCCCATTCAGGAACCTAACCCTGTTTCTCCTTATGCTCTGTTCTCTGGGCAGGGCTTCACTTGATGAGTGAGTTAGCCTTGGGCGTAAATCAGGCAGTTTTCATTAATGCTTAAAGGTCATTAGGGTACCATTAGCAAATGAGAGTTTTAGTTTAACTCAAAGGCACCCAAGCAGCCTGAAATAATGTTTGTACTCCTATATACATTAAGCCAGAATTGAGGACCTTTAATCTAGTAATTTAACAAATAATCCAAAACATTGTCTTTCAAAACTTATTTAAGAATTTACACTTTTCCACTTGATGAAAGTTCTGTATTTCCTTCACATGTTAATTTTTGTGACTATTAATGAATCATTGATTGGTTGCATATTCATTCATCGACATCACATATTTTATTGAGTGACAGGAATTTCAGAATAAAGATAAATCTAATGCTCCCTGAACTCAAGTCACTGAAAATCTAGGAAAGAATAAAAAGTATATAAACCAAAAGTCATTTGGCTTGAGTAAAAGTGCAGTCATGTTGGAAGACCTTTTTTCCTAAAATATATTGTAAAATCCCTGCTTTTGCTACTAATATAGAACCCTATTATATTAAGATAATCAAAACTATTAAAGAAAAATGGTAAGAAATATAAAATTGTACATTTCAATAACTGCTTATTAAAAGCAAGATTTTCATAGTTTTCCAAGAATTCATGTATATATCACCTTATTTAACCTTCCAAAAAACTCTGTAAGTAGAATACATAATCAGATCAGATCAGATCAGATCAGTCGCTCAGTTGTGTCCGACTCTTTATGACCCCATGAATCGCAGCATGCCAGGCCTCCCTGTCCATCACCAACTCCCAGAGTTCACTCAGACTCACGTCCATCGAGTCAGTGATGCCATCCAGCCATCTCATCCTCTGTCGTCCCCTTCTCCTCCTGCCCTCAATCCCTCCCAGCATCAGAGTCTTTTCCAATGAGTCAACTCTTCGCATGAGGTGGCCAAAGTACTGGAGTTTCAGCTTTAGCATCATTCCTTCCAAAGAAATCCCAGGGCTGATCTCCTTCAGAATGGACTGGTTGGATCTCCTTGCAGTCCAAGGGACTCTCAAGAGTCTTCTCCAACACCACAGTTCAAAACCATCAGTTCTTTGGCACTCAGCTTTCTTTATAGTCCAACTCTCACATCCATACATGACCACTGGAAAAACCATAGCCTTGACTAGACAGACCTTTGTTGGCAAAGTAATGTTTCTGCTTTTGAATATGCTATCTAGGTTGGTCATAACTTTCCTTCCAAGGAGTAAGCGTCTTTTAATTTCATGGCTGCAGTCACCATCTGCAGTGATTTTGGAGCCCAGAAAAATAAAGTCTGACACTGTTTCCACTGTTTCCCCATCTATTTCCCATGAAGTGGTGGGACTGGATGTCATGATCTTCGTTTTCTGAATATTGAGCTTTAACCCAACTTTTTCACTCTCCACTTTCACCTTCATCAAGAGGCTTTTTAGTTCCTCTTCACTTTCTGCCATAAGGGTGGTGTCATCTGCATATCTGAGGTTATTGATATTTTTCCCGGCAATCTTGATTCCAGCTTGCATTTCTTCCATATGTAATCTATCATCATTTTATAGGTGAGACACTGAGACTCAAGTGTTTGGCGTCTCGCATATGGTAACCAATGCAGTTATGGTGGTCTGTCCCTCTTCTGATCTCTGCCCTTACCAAAGGTCCTATGAGCTGGGACTAAAGCTTAAGGCAGCTTTTTAGACCCAAGCAATGTTTTAGGGGGAGCTGAATTCTTTCCTTTTTGCCTATCACGGGAATCCAGAAAGAAAAGTAAATTCACTTTTGCCTCTCTCAAGCCTAGAATAAAACTTGAACAGAATGTAGCCCAACGTGTGTTCTTGGCACCCTTGTCAAGGATCAGCTGACCGTACAAATGTAGGTTTATTTCTGGGCTCTCTCTTCTGTTCCATTGGTCTGTATGTCTGTTTTTATGCCTATAGCATACTTTAACAGATAAATGAATAAAGATAATGTGATATATAAATACAATGGGATATGTTTCAGCCTTTAAAAAAAGGGGGGAGGGGGCGGAAACCTTGCCATTTGTGACAATGTAGATGGACCTGGAGGACATTAAGTGAAATATAAGGCAGTCACAGAAGGACAAATACTGCCCAATTCTGCCTACTTCCACTTACATTACATATCTAAAGTAGTCGAACTCATGGAAGAGGAAATTATAATAGTGGTAATGAGGAGCCATTATTTAATAGGTATAATGCATCAGTTATACTAGATTAACAAACTCTAGAGGCCTGCTGTACAATATAGTTCCTACAGTTAATAATATGGTACTGTGCAGTTCAAAATTTGTTGAGATTGGATCTCTTGTTAAGTGTTCTTTACACATGCACACACACACACAGAAGTGGCCCAGATAAGGTTTACTTAAAAAAAAAAAAGCCTTAACCCCCAGTCTAAACTATCAAAGATGAGAACTTAAAAAAATAAAACACTACATCTAAAAAAAAATTCTACCATTTTTAATGATCAAGCATAACTTTCTCTTACCAGATGCAAATACCATTGTCAAGTTGTGACACATCTACTTTCCAAAAGTAAAATAATCAAATGAGAGAAAGGCTGCCCTTTCTACTCCCCAGAGTGAGGTATTTTCTACTTCCTTGCTGTCATTCCCTAACTAGCTTACTGCTAGAAAATACTGTTTGCATATTTCTGTTTTTTTTTTTTTTAATTTTTAATTGTAGTATAATTGATTTAAAGTGTTGTGTTAGTTTCAGGTATAAAGCAAAGTGAATCAGTTGTATAATACATATACATATCTAGCCACTCTTTTTTAGATTCTTTTCCCATGTAGGCCATGACAGAATATTGAGTAGAGTTTCCTGTGCTATAAATTGACATTTCTGGTGGTTTTTGAAGTTCTTTTCTTTCTTCTCATCTACGAGAACCTCTCACATAGGAAATTCAAGTGATTAAGGTAAAAAATACGGCCAAAAGAATCAGTATGGCTTTATTTAGTTACAAATATATACAACTGCCATGGAATTCTCCAGGCCAGAATACTGGAGTGGGTAGCCATTCCCTTCTCCAAGGGGTCTTCCTGACCCAGGAATTGAACCAGGGTCTCCTGCATTGCAGGTGGATTCTTTAGAGCTGAGCTACAGGGAAAACCTATATATATGTGTGTGTGTGTGTGTGTGTGTGTGTTGTGTGTGTGTTTTTGTAACTAAATATATATATATATGTGTATGTGTACACATATATACACATATTCTTTAATATTATTTTTGATAATTTGTTTTTTCTCCATTCTTATTCCATACATCAATCTACCTCAACTAACCTCTTTATATTTAATTTTGCTTCACTGACTTGATAGTTATTGAGTATTTAGCTATAGGGCTCAAATTAAGAAATAAACGATTCCAGTGTTTTTATATACTGTTTAGTCACCCTTAAGTTAAAAAACCATGTATCTTTCAGCCTATTCTTAGAAATCTTTCATCATTATCAATTTATAGTAATGTAAGCAGTCTCTAATTTTGACTTGGGTTTACAAGGGCTAGATGATTTTCCTAAAATAAAATGTAACCTGATTGTTGTTAGACTCATGGGATGCCTATGATGGGACAATGCAGTAAAGGGATAAAGAGTGGGTTCCAGAGTCAAATTGCCTACGTAGGTCTGATCTGGGCTCTATCATTGATTCATTGTGTGATCTTAGGCAAATTATTTAATTTCTTGTGCCTTGGCTTTCTCATGTTAAAAAAAAAATGGGGCTAATAATAGATTGATGATTTAGGATGTGTAGACTGCTGAAAAGAAATGGTTTCTATGGTCATTGTTATGTGGGAGAACACTGGTTCATTCCTCTGCCTCTTATTGTAGGAATTCAGCCCTCTATTTAAATTCTCACCAATTTACTCCTGGGATTTTCCAATTATGGTTCTCAGGAATTCACAAGAAACTCACATTCTTCTGCTTTGGTTTACACCACTCAAAGGCATCTTTGGACTTCTCTGCTTCTGGCCCTATAACAAGGCTAACGTCCAGCTGTACCAAAGGTGCTGTCTCTAGACGCCTCCAATGTCTGTTCCACCTAGAAGGGAAAGGAATACGTCTCCTCCTATCTCCTGATGTCAGGATTTAGCCTCACGTGCCTCAGGAAACTGGCTTCTATGCCTCATGCCTTCTGCCTTTTTCCATGAACTCCACACTTGAAGCCCTAGCTGGGGAATCAGTGATGTCTGAGGCCCAAACCCCCTTATCCTCACTACTCCCTTTCTCCTCCTCCATGAGAAATTCTTTTAAAAATGAGTTTTGGAAAGTCCTGCCCAGGAGCTCCTCAGACATACTTCCTACTGCTGTGCTTAGTTGCTCAGTTGTGTTTGACTCTTTGTGACCCCATGGCCTGTAGCCTGCAGGCTCTTCTGTGCATGAGGATTCTTCAGGCAGGAATGCTGGAGTGGGTAGCCATGCCCTTCTCCAGGGGAACTTCCCGACCAGGAATCAAACCGATGTCTCCTGCATTGCAAGCGGATTTATTACCAGCTGAGCTACCAGGGAAGCCCCAGACATGCTTTGGTGGGCTCAAATCTGAACCCCGGATTCAATCAGGACTCAGATTCTCCCTATTTTGTTATGCAAAGATGCTAGTAAAATCCTGACACACTCTTTGAGCAACCAGTGGAGAAAACTTCCTTTCAGTGCTCCCTCTTGGATAATTATACATTCCTATACTATCTCCAGTATATATATTTTCTAAACACACTAAAGCTTTCCATACGCTTTTGTGATTTTCAGCATATCGCTGTGTGTGTACTATAAAAGCCTGAAATATTTGCTGCTGGTAAGATAGCACCACATCCATCTACTTCCTTGCACATCTTTCCATCAGGAGTACAATATTTCTCCATAATAGCATCTATTAACAAAGTTCTCAGTTCAATGTTATATCAATTGAGGCAAGCAACTGATTTAATGTTACCTAGAAGGTTTTTTCTTTGAGGTTCAGAATAGCAGAGAAGGAAATTAATATGCATATAGCTCTCCGGAAAAGATGAAGTCTTCATGAGAGTGGAAAGTCGCAAACTATTATTTTCTGCTTTTCTGCATTATCTATCAGGCTTTTCCTGATGGATAATGTTTATACACACAAGTATATTTATCCACTGTTTCTATAAGCTTAGCAGAGGTATAGTTGGCTGTAATTTGTATACAATAACCTGAAGCCCAACTTAAGCCCCACTTCTCATCTCCCACTAATGTGTCACATATTAGCAATTAGGAATCCCTGGTTCCACGATTAATCCTATGATGAACAGGGCAGCAGAGGATGAGATCGTTATAGCGTCACGGACTCAATAGACATGAACTTTAGCAAACTCTGGAAGACGGTGGAGGACCAGGAAGCCAGGCATGTGGCAGTCCATGAGGCTGAAAAAAGTCAGACACGACTTAGCAACTCAACAACAACAGCTCTGAAAATATTGCAGTTGCTAATGTATCTTGAGGTATATCTAAAACCTCCAGTTGATGTTCCGCCTGGTGGGGCTTCCCTTGTAGCTCAGTCAGTAAAGAATCTGCCTGCAATGCAGGAGACCCAGGTTCAATGACTGTTTGGAAAGATCCCCTGGAGAAGGAAATGGCAATCCACTCCAGTATTCTGGCCTGGAGAATCCCCATGGACAGAGGAGCCTGGCGGGCTACAGTCCACGGGGTTGCAAGAGTCGGACACAATTTAGCGACTAAACCTGGTGGTGGTTCCAGTTTTGTGAATTTTATCTCTGAATCAACTTTAACAGAAAATGCCAGTGTCTTGAACCACTACTAACAACTTGGTTTTAGAACCCTATTTATCTTTATATTTCAAGAATGTACTTTTTTATTTGACTCTAGTGAGCTTAGAATGTTAAAAATGCCTTACATAGAGATTCTCTAATGTCTGACAATGGTGCTATTCAAGTGTACCATAAAACAAGGGGCTGGATTAGTCTGCTGTGGAGAAATTGAAACAAAGTCCATGAAACAAAGACTAAGGAAAGAGAGTAAGAGAAGATACGGCTGCTTACCATCAAGACCAAGCTCCACAAGCAGCAGTGGTAGCCTGAAATGAAACACTTATACGCATAAGCAGAAAGGACTATCGTTCATGCACAAACTTTTCAAAACCACGATGACTGTGCCATCATCACTGTCACTAATAACACCTTGCAAGCATTTATTTTTAAAAAATAATCTGCAAAGAAAAATCAAGATGCTTGCTTTAACATAAAGGTAGATTTTATGATGTAGTAAAGCATCTATTATTTACAAGTTTTAAAAGGAAGGATAAAGCCCATACAGGAACTACCTCAGTCATTCAGAGAATGCAAATATTCCTGTTTTGGTCACCCATCCTCTCTAATACAGCTCACAGGGACTATTGAAAGCTTCAAGTAGAGTTTCTATTGCTAGGGCATAAATTTACATTCACTCAGCTGCCTGTAAATGACAGAGCTAACAAACAGCTGGAAGGTTCACACTCTTAGAAGAGATGGTCATCACCCTAGAATACACTTCTGCATCTGAACATAGGCAAAGGATGAAGATTATAATCATTGTTCAATCTTGTGCAGCTAGAAAGAGAGATGCTGAACCAGACATGCTAATTTTGTTAAGGTGCCACTAGGCTGTTCACCATGGTTAAAGTCCTATTGGTGTTTCCATAAAAGAGAGAGAAGGGGAGGGAAGGAGAAGGGAAATTAAAGGAGGACAAAAACTTAGCCCTTAAAAGTAGGCTCACTTATCTGCACTTCTTACTATCAATGTTTTCACGATTCGACAGGGGCAGCAGAAGGGATGAACGCCCGACTTTGTTCAGCATTTTTTCAACCTTTGTCCCCAGACACAAGCTCAACTGGAAGCACCTGGCAAAACACTCTGTAATGTAAGCACCTTAAATCAAATGGGTTATTTTGTATATGAAGATGTCCCACCAAATGAATAATTTATAACTTATGGAGGTTTTTTCCCTCTCTAAAGGAATAATGAATATTCACCTAACCATCTATATATGCTCATTCAATTCTTGCTGATGACTAAGTCCAATCTTTTATCAGATGATTACCTAGAGCGTGGAGTACAGTATATGATCACATGGACAGAGTTTATTCCCCATGGAGTGGGAGGAGACCCATATAGATAGTGAAGCCTTGACCTAGGACTCATAAATACAATGCAACTGCCAACTGAACTCATCGACCAAGGAAAAATAAAGTAGGGAACAAACCTGGATGCCCAGTACTTTCTATTGAATATTTAAGTCATCCTCAGCACGTTTTTCCAGATTAAATAATTCTAACACTTTTATTCTTCACTCAAAAAGCTGTCATTTCAGACACCTAACAACCAATCACATCTGTGAAACTTGACTGGATCCTGATTTGAAAAATACATACAAAAGACTTTGGGGATAATTGGAGAATTTTGAAAATGACTATATTAGGGAATTACTATTAATTTTCTTAGGGGCAACGATGATATTATAGTTTTACATGAAACTATTCTTAGTCTCCTCTTCATGGATCACAGACCTGTCTGGGCAAAAGGGCTTGCATAATTCAATGAAGCTATGAGCCGTACAGTGCAGGGCCACCCAAGATGGAAGGGTCACAGCGGAGAGTTCAGACAAAATGTGGTCCATTGGAGGAGGGAATGGCAAATTACTCCCTGCCACAAGAACCTCATTAACAGTATGAAAAGGCAAAAAAGTACAACCAGAATATGAAACCCTCAAGTCAGAAGGTGTCTGATGTGCTACTGGGGAAGAGCAGAGGGCAATTACTAATCATTCCAGAAAGAATGAAGTGGCTAGGCTGAAACAGAAATGATGCCCAGTTGTAGATATGTCTGGTGGTGGAAGTAAAATTGGGTGCTGTAAAACAACAATATTGCATAGGAACATGGAATTTTAGGTCCATGAATCAAGGTAAATTGCATGTGCCCAAGCAGGAGATGGCAAGAGTGAACATTGACATCTTAGGAATTAGTGAGCTGAAATAGAATAGGAATGGGAAAACATAATTCAGATGACCATTATATCTACTACTGTGGACAAGAATTTATTAGAAGAAATGGAGTAACCCTCATAGTAAACAAAAGAGTCTGAAAAGCAAGAAATACTTGGGAGAAATTTTAAAAATCAAGAATGATCTCAGTTCATTTCAAAGGCAAACCATTCAACATCACAATAAACCAAGTCTTTGCCCCAACCACTGATGCCGAAGAAGCTAAAGTTGACCAGTTCTATGGATACCTATTAGACTTTCTAGAACAAACACTGAAAAAAGACATCCTTTTCATAATAGGGACTGGAATGCAAAAGTGGGAAGTCAAGAGATACCTGGAGTAACAGGCAAGTTTGGCCTTGGAGTACAAACTGACCCTGGGCAAAGGCTAACAAGGTTTTGTCAAGAGAACACACTGGTCATAGCAAACACCCTTTTCCAACAACACCAGAGATGGCTATATACATGGACATCATCATCAGATGATGGTCATCACCAAAATCAGATTGATTATATTCTTTGCAGCCAAAGATGGAGAAGCTCTTATACAGTTAGCAAAAAACAAGACCTGGAGCTGACTGTGGCTCAGATCATCGACATCTTACTGCAAAATTCAGACTTAAACTGAAGAAAGAAGGGAAAACCACTAGACCATTCAGGTATGACCTAATTCAAACCCCTTATGATTATACAGTGGAGGTGACAAATAGATTCAAGGGATTAATCTGGTAGACAGAGTGTCTGAAGAACTATGGACAGAGGTTTGTAACATTGAAAAGGAGGCAGTGACCAAAGCCATTCCCAAGAAAAAGAAATGCAAAAAGGCAAAGTGATTGTCTAAGGAGCTTTGCAAATAGCTGGGGAAAGAAGAGAAGCAAAAATCAAGAGAGAAAAGGAAAGAACTACCCAACTGATTGCAGAGTTCCAGAAAATTGAAAGGAGAGATAAAAAGGCTTTCTTCAATGAACAATGCAAAGAAGTAAAGGAAAATAATAGAATGGGAAAGACTAGAGAACTCTTCAAGAAAACTGGAGATGCCAAGGGAACATTTCATGCAAGCATGGGCACAATAAAGGACAGAAACAGCAAGGAACTAACAGAGGCAGAAGAGATTAAGAAGTGGCAAGAACACACAGAAGAACTATACGAAAAAGGTCTTTATTACTGGGATAACCACAACAGTGTGGTCACTCACCCAGAGCCAGATATCCTGGAGTGTGAAGTCAAGTGGGCCTTAGGAAGTATTACTACAAACTAAGCTAGAGGAGGTGGTGGAATTCCAGCTGAGCTATTTAAAATCCTAAAAGATGATGCTCTGAAAGTGCTGCACTCAATATGCCAGCAAATTTGGAAAACACAGCAGTGCCCAACAGGACTGGAAAAGGTCAGTTTTCATTCCAATCCCAAAGAAGAACAGTGCCAAAGAATGTTCAAACTACTAGACAATTGTGGTCATTTCTCATGCTGGTAAGGCTACGCTAGAAATTCTTCAAGCTAGGCTTCAGCAGTAATGTGAACTGAGAACTTCTAGACATACAAGCGGGGTTTAGAAAAGGCAGAGGAGCCAGAGATCAAACTCCCGACATTCATTGGATTATAGAGAAAGCAAGGGAATTCCAGGAAAAACATCTACTTCTGCTTTATTGACTACACAAAAGCCTTTGCATAGCTTTATTGACTACACAAAAGCCTTTTCCAACAAACTGTGGAAAATTTTTAAAGAGATGGGAATAGCAGACCACTTACCTGTCTCCTGAGAAACCTGAATTCAGATCAAGAAGCAACAATTAGAACCTTACATGGAACAGACTGGTTCAAAATTGGGAAAGGAGTACAGCAAGGCTATATATTGTCACCCTGTTTGTTTAACTTTTATGGAGAGTACATCACATGACATTCCAAACTGGATGAATCACAAGCTGGAATCAAGATTATCAGGAGAAATATCAACAATCTCAGATATGCAGATGGTACATAATGGCAGAAAGTGAAGAGGAACTAAGCAGCCACTTGATGAGGGTGAAAGAGGAGAGTAAAAAAGCTGGCTTAAAACTCAACATTCAGAAAACTAAAATCATGGCAACTGGTCCCATTACATCATGGCAAATAGAAGAGGAAAAATTAGAAGTAGTGACAGATTTTATTTTCTTGGGCTTCAAAATCACAGCAGATGAAATTAAAAGACATTTGCTCCTTGAAAGGAGAGCTATGACAAACCTAGACAGCATATTAAAAAGCAAAGACATCACTTTGCCAACAAAGATCTGTATAGTCAAAGCTATGGTTTTTCCAATAGTCACATACAAATGTGACAGTTGGACCATAAAGAAAACTGAGCACTGATGCTTTCAAATCGTGGTGCTGGAGAAGACTGTTTAAGAGTCTCTTCGACTGCATGGAGATCAAACCAATCAATCCTAAAGGAAATCAACCTTGAATATTCATTGGAAAGACTGATGCTGAAGCTGAAGCTCCAATAGTTTGGCCACCTGATGTGAAGAGCTGATTAATTGGAAAAGACCCTGATGCTGGGAAATATTGAAGGCAAAAGGAGAACAGGGCAGCAGAAGATGAGATGGTCACTAACTCAATGGACTTGAATTTGACACCAGGAGATAGTGAAGGATAGGGAAACCTGCCTTAGTTGGACACAACTTAAGCAATTGAACAGTAACAACGACACTTATTCTTAGAAGTTGCACCTGAATTACTTTGAGGTGAGGTGTGATGTCTGTAACTTTAAAGTGATATACACACATATAAGTACAATAGTGCAAATTATTAACAAAATGATAAGCATTTGGTTATTTGCTGTATTATTTCAACTTTTCTATATTTTTGAAAATTGTCATAATAAAAATTTGAGAAAATAATTTAACTTTCACAATTAGGGCAACCTGAAGAAAATAAACACTCCAGGCAGTGTCAAGATTAAAAATGGTGGGAAGATCCAGTTTTCCACACCCATAGGAGTCAAGTAAAATATAGTAAGCAGAGATAGATATCTGAGAGGAAAAATTCCATATAATAAACAGAGGTGAGAACTCCTCTCCCAAGTTAGGTTGAAAAGGAAAATAAATTAGATTGAATGTTTCCTTCATTCATTTATTCCACAAATATCTATTGAATATTTACTTTGTGGACCTAATGTGGGATCAAATGATAATAAGAAATTCCTCTAGGAATTTGTAATTTGAGAAAAATCAACACTAAATATTGTCAGTTCTTCCTCGCCCAACTTTTCATCCCTTTTAACAACCCCAATGAACCATCGTTTAATACAACTATAGCTCCTTCTCAAGCTCGCCATCCTTCAATGCTGGATCATTGCAGTTGCTCCAGACTTGATGATGCCATTCCCCTGCTTAAACTCTCCAGTCTGTCCATTAGCCTCTGATCTCTATGATTAATTAGATCTCTGATTATCTCTCCAGGCCTACCTGTCACCACTTCATATCTATCTCAAAAATACCTCAAAATCTGAGCAAAGTAAGTCAGACAGAGAAGGAGAAATATCATATGACATCCTTTATGTGTGGAATCTAAAAAGAAAAGATACATATGAACTTAATTACAAAACAGAAACAGACTCACAGACTTAGAGAATAAATTTATGGTTGTGGTGGGCAGTGGTGATGGGGGAGGGATAGTTAGGGAGTTTGAGGTGGACATGTCCACACTGCTATAGTTAGAATGGATAACCAACAAGGACATACTGTATAGCACATGGAACTCTGCTCAATGTTATGTGGCAGCCTGATGGAAGGGGGGTTTGGGGGAGAATGGATACATGTACATGTATGGCTGAGTCCCTTCCCTGTTCACCTCAAACTATCACAACACTGTTCATGGCTATACCCCAATACAAAATAAAAAGTTAAAAATATACCTCAAAATCTACACTCAATATAGATTAAATTGCCCTCCGTTTTTCAGGTTGCCATGTTCCCTCTCACTTTTCCGATCTGCACATGACATTCCCTCTATTTGAATCATGTTCTCCAACCAGCTTCTCCCCTATCTTTGCTTGTCTACATCTTATGAAGTCTTTAGGTTTCATGGTAAATGTCACTACCTGCAGGAAGCTTTCCTTGTCTTCCAGAGTTACAACCTTGAAAATACCATCTACTTTCCCTATCAGTCCTTTCCATGACATATTGTAATTGCCGCTTAATAGCTTGCTGCTGCTGCTGCTGCTAAGTCGCTTCAGTCGTGTCTGACTGTGTGTGACCCCAGAGATGGCAGCCCACCAGGCTTCCCCGTCCCTGGGATTCTCCAGGCAAGAACACTGGAGTGGGTTGTCATTTCCTTCTCCAATGCATGAAAGTGAAAAGTGAAAGGGAAGTCGCTCAGTCGTGTCCGACTCTTAGCGACCCCATGGACTGCAGCCTACCAGGCTCCTCCGTCCATGGGATTTTCCAGGCAAGAGTACTGGAGTGGGGTGCCATTGCCTTCTCCGGTTTAATAGCTTAGTCAGTGTTTAAAAATTACAATGGTGCACACTTTTCACAATGAACTCTGGCAACATTGATAAGATAAGATAACACTGACTGGAAATATTAAATAGGTACTAAAAGAGTTTTCAGTTCTTTGTATACATGAAACCTGAAAGCCATGGTTATTGTTGCACGTTGCCATGGAGGAAACTGTCTAGTTAGGAAATTCCAACAGAGACTAGATAGCAATATATTAGCTCTGTTCTGTGTGGAATTATTATATCCTTTGGAACAGGTAAGATACTACTATGTCTGTTGTTCAGACATGAAGTCGTTTCCAACTCTGTGACCTCCATGGACTGCAGCACACCAGGCTTCCCTGTCCTTCACCATCTCCTGGAGCTTGCTCAAACTCATGCGCATTGAGTCAGTGATACCATGCAACCATTTCATCCTCTGTTGCCCCCTTCTCCTCCTGCCTTCCATCTTTCCCAGCATGAGGGTCTTTTCCAATGAGTCGGTTCTTCCCATCAGGTGATCAAAGTATTGGAGCTTCAGCTTCAGCATCAGTTCTTCCAATGATTATTCAGTGTTATTTCCTACTATCTCTACTTGGTATGATATCATGGGCCCTTAAAGGGCACACACACACATACACACGCAACTGAAAAGTGAAAATTCACACTCTGATAATATGCTTATCAACCCCACTGGTTATTCATTGAACTATTCATGAGACAGCCTTTCCCGCAACCTCTGCCAATGTAAATTATTTTAATTATAACACTAGGCTTTACCGCATTACTGAGCGCACTTCTTTGCCTTTCTCTTTTGCTTTCTTTTGCTTTACCCTTCTGTCATGGATTATTAATGATGGTTGGCTGTAATTTATTAGCCTTCTTGCACAGGGTTTCTTAAGTGTGTCATTGACATTAGCTAACAGCCAGTGTCATAAACCTGCCATAATCCCTGTCACACTGTTTCCACTTAAACACCTGCTATTTAGCCCCACCTTCATTCATCACTGATATCCTTCTGGGAAGACCAAATAAAAAGAACTCTATTATGCTCTATTTATAGTAGTACCTTAACAGCATATTTAAAGCTTGAAGTTCAGCTCAAAGGAAGTTCAAACATAACATCGTATGTTGCTATGCATATATATTTAAATATTCCCTTTCTTACTTTTAAAACCAACTAGTTCACATAATAAAGCAGTTGACAAGCTAAAGTGATAATTTACTCTTACTTGAAAAATGAGGAGTCAGCTAGATTTATAGTTTGCACCCTACGTTTATTGTATATGTATCACAAAACATGTCTGCCCAGCATTCTATCTCCTGATACTTTAAATATCCACAGTAAATGACATCCCTAATGATGAAGAGCTTACAGGATCCCAAATATTACATTATTGTCAGTGTATTTTTAGTGTTGAGTGCATGTAATCACTAATTCTTTCTGAAATGTAATGCATGTGTGTATAGGTGTTATAGTCTATATTTTTAACTTTTAAGAGTCATTAGTCTCTTTTTAGAGTGTCTGTCCTGCATGCACAAATTATCTGCTCTAGGTATTTGCCCTGTTCTCATCTAAATTTTATTTTTTATTTGAGAACATTAACTACGTTATTTCAGAATGTAGATAAGAACTTATATGTATGTGTTGTGTGCTCAGTTGCCAGTTGTGTATGACGACTCTTTGCAACCCCATGGACTGTAGCTCTCCAGGTTCCTCTGTCCATGGAATTTTCCTGGCAAGAATAGTAGAGTGGGCTGCCATTTCCTCCTCCAGGGGATCTTCCCCACCCAGGGATCAAACCTGCGTCTCCTGCATTGGCAGGTGGATTCTTTACCACTGAGCCACCTGGGAAGCCAAAAAACCTTATTGTACATAGCTATAAAAGTTATTTCTCCATGATCACCAGAGACTGTCTAATACTGAATTTTCTACCAGCTACCCTTTAGTTGTGTCACTTAATGGTAATAAATGTGATCATAGCTTGCAGTGCCTTAAACAAGATTTCCAACCTTCTTCCATGCTCTGGTGGGCAATTCCAGTCTCTCCCTTCATCCTTTGGAGGAACCGAGGCACAAAGTGTTCACGATTCTGTATGAGCGGAGCATGAATCTTGGCCTTGAATCTTTGGGTTTCTTAATTAGTGCTTATTTTACTAGATCTGCCACAAATCTATTCTTAAATCCAAATGCTATTAGGATGTCCAAGATTAAACAAAAATCAACAACTCTAGCTGACTAATCCAGGAAAAGAACATGTAATGTGTCTTACATTACATTTTAGCGTGCTTTAAAATAACCTTTAAAATTTCTGAAGTTGTCGATTAGAATTGTAAGAAAATATGCAAAGAAAAATGCTTTGACTTTTTTCACTCAATGAACTTTATGTCTTTCCTAGTAACAAGTGTTTTATCCTAAACAGAAAATTTGAAAAATAGCAAAGAACAAGGGACAAATATAAAATCACTTGCAATCTGATTTTCAGACATAACCTCTACTATTAATAACATTTTGGATTGTCTTTCCCATCCCCTGTTACATATGCCAATAGCACCAGGTATTTCCCCCTTTATGTTGGTCCTCATAATTATGTTTTTTTTTTTTTCTAAAGACTGCAGCCTTTTGGAAGCAGGACTGTCTCTGCCTTAGGCACAGTCATAACCAGAGTTGCTAGTGCAGAGTGTGACTCATAGCAGGCATTCAACAAATATTGCCAATGGAAAGATAACTATGCCCTGTTCATTTTATAGGTATATTTCTTGCTTCCAAAAAAACAGTACTATACAGTGCATATAGCATGTGTTTTCAAAAAAAAAGTCCTTATTAGGGAGATGGGATGGAGGTTCAAGAGGGAGGGGACATATGTATACTTATGGCTGGTTCATGTTGTTGTTTGGTGGAAACCAACAAAATTCTGTACAGCAATTATCCTTCAATAAAAAATATATTTTTAAAAAATCCTTACTATACACAATTTAAAACATTATCTCAATGTGAATGAACTTAGAGTCTGTCATACATAGTGAAGTAAGTCAGAACCAGTGAACCAGTGAAGTTGCTCAGTCATGTCTGACTCTTTGCAACCCCGTGGACTATAGCCTACCAGGCTCCTCCATCCATGGAATTTTCCAGGCAAGAGTACTAGAGTGGGTTTCCATTTCCTTCTCCAGGGGATCTCCCCAACCCAGGGATTGAACCCAGGTCTCCTGAGTTGCAGGCAGATGCTTTACCATCTGAGCCCCCAGGGAAGCCAGAGAAAAACAAACATCATATATTAATGCATGTATGTGGAACCTAGGAAAATGGTACAATGAACCTAGCTCCAGAGCAGGAATAAAGATGTAGATGTAGAGAATGCACATATGGACATGTGGGGGAAGGGGAGGGTAGGTTGAATTGGGACATTAAGTTTGACATAAATACACTACCATGTGTAAAATAGATAGCTAGTGGGAGCTTGTTGTATAGCACAGGGATCTCAGCTCAGTGCTCTGTGATGACCTAGCTGGGTGTGATGGGGCAGTGGGTAGAAGGGAGGTCCAGGAGGAAGGGGATATATGTATACATATTGCTGATTCACTTCCTTGTACAGCAGAAACTAATACAACATTGTACAGCAATTATACTCCAATAAAACTATTATCTCAGGTGATAAATGATTGACATCTTGTTTCACTTCTAGTTTGAAAAAATGCATATGCTTCATTAAAAAAAATCATTAGAGTGAAGCATGGATATCCACTCATAAGACATTTATCTAAATGTTGATAATGCTGTAGTGGATTTCCCAAATTTATAGTACCCTACTCAGCAGTGGCCACAGGACTGGAAAAGGTCAGTTTTCATTCCAATCCCAAATAAAGGCAATGCCAAAGAATGCTCAAACTACCACACAATTGCACTCATCTCACACGCTAGTAAAGTAATGCTCAAAATTCTCCAAGCCAGGCTTCAGCAATATGTGAACCATGAATTTCCTGATGTTCAAGCTTGTTTTAGAAAAGGCAGAGGATTTTATATCCTGCAACTTTACTATAATCATTGATTAGTTCTAGTAATTTTCTGGTGGAGTCTTTAGGGTTTTCTATGTAGAGGATCATGTCCACAGAAATCCCTTGCATTCCTATACACTAATAATGAGAAAACTGAAAGAGAAATTAAGAAAACAATTCCATTCACCATTGCAACGGAAAGAATAAAATACTTAGGAATATATCTACCTAAAGAAACTAAAGACCTATATATAGAAAACTATAAAACACTGGGGAAAGAAATCAAAGAGGACACTAATAGATGGAGAAATATACCATGTTCATGGATTGGAAGAATCAATATAGTGAAAATGAGTATACTACCCAAAACAATTTATAGATTCAATGCAATCCCTATCAAGCTACCAATGGCATTCTTCACAGAGCTAGAACAAATAATTTCACAATTTGTATGGAAATACAAAGAACCTCGAATAGCCAAAGCTATCTTGAGAAAGAAGAATGGAACTGGAGGAATCAACCTACCTGACTTCAGGCTCTGTTACAAAGCCAGTTATCAAGACAGTATGGTACTGGCACAAAGACAGAAATATTGATCAATGGAACAAAATAGAAAGCCCAGAGATAAATCCACGCACATATGGACACCTTATCTTTGACAAAGGAGGCAAGAATATACAATGGATTAAAGACAATCTCTTTAACAAGTGGTGCTGGGAAAACTGGTCAACCACTTGTAAAAGAATGAAACTAGAACACTTTCTAACACCATACACAAAAATAAACTCAAAATGGATTAAAGATCTAAACGTAAGACCAGAAACTATAAAACTCCTAGAGGAGAACATAGGCAAAACACTCTCCGACATACATCACAGCAGGATCCTCTATGACCCACCTCCCAGAATATTGGAAATAAAAGCAAAAATAAACAAATGGGACCTAATTAAACTTAAAAGCTTCTGCACAACAAAGGAAACTATTAGCAAGGTGAAAAGGCAGCCTTCAGAATGGGAGAAAATAATAGCAAATGAAGCAACCGACAAACAACTTATCTCAAAAATATACAAGCAAGTCCTACAGCTCAACTCCAGAAAAATAAATGACCCAATCAAAAAATGGGCCAAAGAACTAAATAGACATTTCTCCAAAGAAGACATACAGATGGCTAACAAACACATGAAAAGGTGCTCAACATCACTCATTATCAGAGAAATGCAAATCAAAACCACTATGAGGTACCATTTCACGCCAGTCAGAATGGCTGCGATCCAAAAGTCTACAAGCAATAAATGCTGGAGAGGGTGTGGAGAAAAGGGAACCCTCTTACACTGTTGGTGGGAATGCAAACTAGTACAGCCACTATGGAGAACAGTGTGGAGATTCCTTAAAAAACTGGAAACAGAACTGCCTTATGACCCAGCAATCCCACTGCTGGGCATACACACTGAGGAAACCAGAAGGGAAAGAGACATGTGTACCCCAATGTTCATCACAGCACTGATTATAATAGCCAGGACATGGAAGCAACCTAGATGTCCATCAGCAGATGAATGGATAAGAAAGCTGTGGTACATATACACAATGGAGTATTACTCAGTCATTAAAAAGAATACATTTGAATCAGTTCTAATGAGGTGGATGAAACTGGAGCCTATTATACAGAGTGAAGTAAGCCAGAAAGAAAAACACCAATACAGTATGCTAATGCATTTTTATGGAATTTAGAAAGATGGTAACAATAACCCTGCGTACAAGACAGCAAAAGAGACACTGATGTATAGATCAATCTTACGGACTCTGTGGGAGAGGGAGAGGGTGGGGAGATTTGGGAGAATGGCATTGAAACATGTATAATAATATGTATGAAACGAGTCACCAGTCCAGGTTCAATGCACGATACTGGATGCTTGGGGCTGGTGCACTGGGACAACCCAGAGGGAGGGTATGGGGAGGGAGGAGGGTTCAGGATGGGGAACACAGGTATATCTGTGGCAGATTCATTTTGATATTTGGCAAAACTAATACAATATTGTAAAGTTTAAAAATTAAATTAAAAAAAAAATAAAGAGGAAAAAATTGAGAAGATAAAAAAGAAAAAAGAAAATGCAGAAGAACCAGAGATCAAATTGCCAACATCCGCTGGATCATAGAAAAAGCAAGAGAGTTCCAGAAAAACATCTATTTCTGCTTTATTGACTATGCCAAAGCCTTTGACTGTGTGGATCACAATAAACTGGGGAAAATTCTTCAAGAGATGGGAATACCAGACCACCTGATCTGCCTCTTGAGAAATTTGTATGCAGGTCAGGAAGCAACAGTTAGAACTGGACATGGAACAACAGACTGGTTCCAAATAGGAAAAGGAGTTCGTCAAGGCTATATATTGTCACCCTGTTTATTTAACTTATATGCAGAGTACATCATGAGAAACGCTGGACTGGAAGAAACACAAACTGGAATCAAGATTGCCGGGAGAAATAGCAATAACCTCAGATATGCAGATGACACCACCCTTATGGCAGAAAGTGAAGAGGAACTAAAAAGCCTCTTGATGAAAGTGAAAGAGGAGAGTGAAAAAGTTGGCTTCAAGCTCAACATTCAGAAAACGAAGGTCATGGCATCCAGTCCCATCACTTCATGGGAAATAGATGGGGAAACAGTGGAAACAGTGTCAGACTTTATTTTTCTGGGGTCCAAAATCACTACAGATGGTGACTACAGCCATGATTTTAAAAGATGCTTACTCCTTGGAAGGAAAGTTATGACCAACCTACATAGCATATTTAAAAGCCGAAACATTACTTTGCCAATAAAGGTTCATCTAGTCAAGGCTATGGTTTTTCCTGTGGTCATGTATGGATGTGAGAGTTGGACTGTGAAGAAGGCTGAGCGCCAAAGAATTGATGCTTTTGAACTGTGGTGTTGGAGAAGACTCTTGAGAGTCCCTTGGCCTGTAAGGAGATCCAACCAGTCCATTCTGAAGGAGATCAGCCCTGGGATTTCTTTGGAAGGAATGATGCTAAAGCTGAAACTCCAGTACTTTGGCCACCTCATGCGAAGAGTTGACTCGTTGGAAAAGACTCTGATGCTGGGAGGGATTGGGGGCAGGAGGAGAAGGGGACGACAGAGGATGAGATGGCTGGATGGCATCACTGACTCAATGGACGTGAGTCTGAGTGAACTCCGGGAGTTTGTGATGGACAGGGAGGCCTGGTGTGTTGCGATTCATGGGGTCGCAAAGAGTCGGACACTGATCTGATCTGATAAGCATGAAGAACTTATTAATCCCCATTATGATCATCTCCTTTCAACCTTTTTCACTGACCTCTTTTAATTTTTCACTTTTAATATATGCAAGGCTCTGTTCCAGGCACACGCCAATTGTCACTTTTTTTTTTTTTTTTAATACTTCGCAGTGGTTTTTCGTCTTCCCTCTCTGGCCATGATTTCCCAGCCATTTAACATACCTAGTTTTCTTTCCATATTCTGTGAATATTGGTGACTTTTCATTTTCTTGTGCTACAAGCCCTCCTTTGGGCAATCATACATACTTTCATAGTTTCAACTATTGCAACTTTCAGAATCGTATTTCCTACATCCTGGTTGCTTCTCCTCCCATTCTCTGAAATTTTGGCACCACACTCACTCATCTTCTCCACACCAAGCTAGGCTTTCATTCTGGGTGATTCAATTTCCTGGTGGTTCAACACCTGCCTCACACATCTTTCAAGACCTCTGTCATCCCACTGCAGCCACACACACCCCTGGCTATTCCTTGGAACTTATGATCAACTGAATATATTGCACTGTCAGAATGACTAATTCAGGTATTCTATGCTTCCCAGGTGGCACTAGTGGTAAAGAACTCATCTGTCTAATGCAGAAGACAGAAGTGATGCCAATTTGATCCCTGCATCAGGGAAGATCCCCTGGAGGAGGGCATGGCAACCCACTCCAGTATTCTTGCCTGGAGAATCCCATGGACAGAGGAGCCTGGTGGGCTACAGTCCATAGGGTCACAAAGAGTAAGACATGACTGAAATGACTTAGTACTCATGCTCCGACAAAGCTGCTCTCTTTCCAGTTTCCTCCTGAACTATATTCTTACTACAATTTTTCAAAAGCCTCAGTAGATCTGCAGTTCACAGACCCTTTATCTTTCTCCTGACAATCAAGTTTGCCTTTCTTTCTTTCTTATAAAGCTTATCTATTTTAATCCAGCACTTCAACATTTTCTTCCCAACATCCTAAACTCCTTTGCCCAGTTGTTATTCTATCCCACTTCCTCACCAAGCTCACTCAAGTTCCAACATTCCCCTGGAGAAATATCCTACACTAGGTGCGGGGAGCGAGCTCCGCCCGTGGCAAAGGTCATGAGGAAGGAGGCTTGGCATACGCAAAGGCGGGATCAAGCCTCAGGGGTCTCCCTGGAAATTCTCGAGCATCTACCCCCAAAACCAGAGTCTGCCTACTTTCTGCTTGTGCTTTCACCTACACCTTTGACTTTACGGGGGGCTGTCCCCCACTACCTCTCTCTGAAAAGAGTTAGCTTACAGTTCCAGTTAATAATTCCTGGGTGTGACAGTGTTTAACCTACAAACTCCTTTGGAAATCCTCTAGCCTGCCTGAATAGGTTTTTCCGGCCACATGTGATTGTTCAGAGCCTCCCAACTGTGAGAGGCAGGAGATGTTCTAAACTGTCTAAACACAGATTCCTTTGAGTAGTTAAAAGATTGATTAGAAATTGTATTGGTGAAGGGTTTTTCACTTATTGGGCCAATGTTTGCTGCTAAGTCTCCATACTCCTTACCTACTGTGTCCTTGGCAGTGTATTGATTGATATAATGGGTGTATAGAAATGTAAGTAGTAGCCTCAATGTTTGTAACCTTGGACCCTTGAGTTAATTCTTTTCTTGATTGAGCCCACCTCACCTTTGCCCTATAGGAATGCAGCTTTGTCCAATGCTTTTTTGGAGGCTGGTGCCTGACTTTGGAATAATCACCTTTAGAGAAAGATAAGTTTCTTAAAATGTTAACAGGCCTCCTGGCCAGAAGATGATGTAATTCACCTGAACTTTTGCATATGATAAGTTTGAAAGCCTGGCTTTGATTAGGACCAGGAACTGCTGTCCTTGCATGACTCCACCCCTTCCCCCATTATCCTCTATGCACAACTTAAAGTATAAAAACTACTTTGGAAAATAAAGTGCAGGCCTTGTTCACTGAAACTTGGTCTCCCCATGTCGCGCTCTCTCCCAAATTCTGGCTGAGTCTCCATCTGGAGCGCGGAACCTGCTATGCTTGCTAATTATGCCTGGGCTTCTAAGATCCGACCGGGGAGGCCTCAGTGTCTCCTCTCCTTTGGGAGAACAGAAGGATGCCTGCGGCCTACGTAAGTGGTGCAAACTTCTTGTCTTGAAGTTTTATTGGTCTCCCGCGTAAACCAAGCTACTCAGCCTCTTTTCTCCACTGAATTTCCTCACTGAGCTATCCTCATCCTATTACTGTTTATATCTTTGATAAATATTTAAATAAATAGGTCGCCGACGCCGTCCCCACTTCGAATACCCTGGATCAGCTGGGGCTGGTCCCCGGCAACTAGGCAGGTTAATTTGTCACATATTCGTGACACTTAACCTTAATCCTCACACTGCTGAAAAATGTCTTTATGTTACATAGGCAAGTCTCCAACTCTTCATCATGATTATTCTGAAATGTTTCTAATCACCCTCAAAACTCTGATACCCTCTCTGCCACTTATAAACTGTTAGTCACTCCCAGATTTTCTCATCTCCTACTTTACTGAGAAGAGCATAAGCACAAAAGAGATTTTTCCTCAACTTGTCACATTAAGCTTACCTACACCTGCATCCATTCTTTCCTTCCTCTGTCTCAACAAACATTTATTGTCTACTGTGTATCAGGCACTTTGTTGGGAATACAAAGAGTAAGACAGATTTAGTGTTTTACTCGTGAAGCTCATAGTTTGGTAGAGAAGAGATCTATTAAAGAACTATACCAATAGTTAATTAATTTGTGATCAGCACTATAATGAAAACAGGATGCTACAAGATCCAAGGACAGTGGGGCCTGACCCATATTTAAAGTAAGACTTAAAGATAAATAGGAGTTGTTCAGGCAAAGGTATATATACATAGGAGTTCCAGTCAAGAACACAGATAAGAGCATGTCACATCCAAGGACAAAAGCAGCAGCTGATGTGTCAGGAGCTCAGAGAAACCAGTATGAGACGAGACTGAGGGCAGACAGATCTCTGTTTAACCATGCTAAGGATTTCAGCATTTTTCTAACAACAGAGGGTCATTTAAGCAGGGCAAATTTTTTTTTTTTTTAATCACCTAAATCTGGAATTAAGAAAAGATTGTTCAGACTTGGGTGGGGGTCAGTGGAAGTAGGAAGAGCAGAAGCCTGATTGAACTGTACTAACCAGTGAGTGTGAGAACAAGGAAATGGATTAACAAGAGTGTATTTATCTTTCTAATTTGGTTACAAAGGAAAATCTGGTTACTGCAAGAGGATGTGAAATCATAGGGAGGTTTGCTTTCATTTGTGACACACTCGAGTACAGATATTAGGGAGAGGACAAGAGTGAAGGTGTTATATTTGCAAAGATCAAGAGAAACCTAAAAATCAAACTTCTTCATGGAGCTTTCACTAAAATTAGGTACCTGTATGCTTGAAAAGCCTGGAGGAGGGCATGGCAACCCACTCCAGTATTCTTGCCCGGAGAATCCCCATGGACAGAGGACTCTGGCAGGCTACAGGCCATGGGGTCACAGAGAGTCAGACATGACTAAGCAACTAGGTACAGCACAGCATCTTGAAAAGGGGGCCTCCTTGGTAGCTCAGCAGTAAAGAATCTGCCTGCGATGCAGGAGACACAGGTTTGATCCCTGGGTTGGGAATCCCCTAGAGCAGGGCATGGCAACCCACTGCAGTATTCTTGCCTGGAGAATCCGCATGGACAGAGGAGCCTGTTGTGAGCTGCAGTGCATAGGGTCACACAGAGTCGGACATGACTGAAGCAACTAAGCACAGCAGAGCAATGCTTGAAAAGATCGCTCCTCATCCTGGGCAGAACACGGCACACTGTGGCACGTGTAGTAGGTTATATAGTTTAGTGTGAGGGAGTGACCGGGCGGGGAGACTAGGCAGGATGTGGCACATAAACTGAGCCTTGAAAAACGGGTAGACTGACGATGTCCTGAACTATGGTGATGGCGAGTTAGACACAAGAGGCGTTTGAAGAGAAGAGTTCCATATCACTTTGTAATTAGGCCAGTGTAGACAACTGAAACTAAAGGGAACTACATGTTTCAAACCTAGGTATGTGTGAGTTGGTGATATGAATTTTGAACATGAAAGAGCTCATGCCCTGTTTCAGTTTCAGAGACAATTTTCTCCCTCCCTCTAATGGAGCAGGGAATGAGGATCAGGAGATGGAGGTAAGAGGTGAAAAAGAGCAACTGACCAACATCCAGAAGTTACCAAGCTCAGTCTCCATTTTGTGGCTTATTTCCTCTTCAAATTTCCCCAAATGGCAAATCTACACACATTCAAGCATAAGCTCAAGTTATTGTCCATTTTGGTCTGTGAGTTGGCAGAAACAGAGGAGAGTGATGAGGCCTCATAATGACGAGGGTACGGGAAAGTCAGCACTCTCTCACTTTTGTCGTCAGAGAGGGAATCAGCACAAACTTTGCAGAGTCTGGCAATAAGTAGTGAAATTATCTCTAGAAATTTATCTCAAGGAAAGAACTGCAAAAAGCATAGGTATGAGGATACTCACTCAGAGTTATTTATAGAATGAAAAATTTGGAAACAACCCATGTGCCCATTTTTTGAGTAATAACTAAAGTATGGTATATCCATACAAGGCAAGACCATGGAGATGTTTTTTAAAAGAAACAAATACAGAAATATCTAAATATATCAATAGAAATATGGTCACAAGGCAGGCAAAAAATAATGTTATTGAAAGTATTTGGCAATATGGTTGATCACATTTATTAAAAACTATTTACTTACATATCAAAAAAATCTTAAAAGATACACAACCAGAGGCAAATAAATTATTTTGGAAAAATATGTAACTAGGTTTTAAAAGTGATTGAGATTGGAATTATAGTTCCTGTCCAGTTTATTTTTGCTTGCTTTTATTCTCTTGTGCTTTCTATTTGGTAATTGATAAAGATTGTTCTTAGAAGCAAAATGTTTTTTAGCTTAAAATCCAAATATAAATCATTTGGGGTAATACATACTTATCAACATTTAGATCCATCTGTGTGCTTATTGGCCTATCCATAATAAAAGGGAAAATAAATAGAAAATTTAAAGCTAGAATAAGTAAAAGCCATTTCATGTTTATGACACCACAGGCTTTCTTCTTCATGTGATGCTATACTAAAAGGCTTTCTAAGTATTAAGGCACCTCTCTACTCAACAAAAAGTAAGATGCAGCAAGTAAAAATGGCCTTTCAAAATTGAATGGATGCCCTAGTAAAATCCAATTAGTGGCAGCTTTCTTGAGACTAAGAATCATTTCCATTAGAGTGGTCCTTGGTCAGAGATCATTCTTTAAGAAATTCTAGTCTCTCCATGATGAACACAGCTTAGTTTAGGATTATTGAGACCTTAATGTATAACACACCTGTAGAAGTGCCCTTCACTTAGAAGATTCTCTGAAATGAATCGATTAATAAAAGAATAATTAAAATATATAGTTATATGGCCAACAGGACAGAATATGCCTCAGAAATTTTGAGAAGCTGAACATGACAATATAATAATATACATAATAACATTAGTAATAGTAAAAATAATAGCTGCTATAAGGGAAGGCAGATTCGTCACTGCTAAAAGTGACACTAATATCAGAAAGTGCTGTCTCAGTCAGTTTCAGCTATCACAAGAAATACCATTGATTGAACAATAAATGTTCATTTCTCTCAGTTCTGGAGTCCAAGAAGTCTGAAATCAGGGTGCTAGCATGGTCAGGTTCTTGGTGAGGGCCCTCGTTTTGGTTAAGTCTTCCCATGGCCTTTCCTGGTTACATGCATGCAGAGAGTGGGATTTGGGGTATCTCTTCCTCCTTCTCTAAGGACATAGACCTAATTACTATACCTCCCAAAGGCCCCACCTCCCAATACCATTACAATGGGAAGTAGAACTACAACGTACAGATGTCCCAAACATTCAGTCCATGGCAAATGTCAGCATGTCTTACAGAGGCAGAATGTCTCCTTAATCATATTACCCATTAATTGATGCCATTATTTTTATAGGAAAAAAAAAAAAACAATGAAAGTTGGGTCGTCAGCATGACTGCCTAGTGAAAAGGAGATGCCAGAGAGAAAACTTTACAACACCCACTCAGTGTCTCCAGTGAGGGTGGATGCTTTAGCTTACAACCCCTCTCCCTAGTTCTCATGGTAGGTGACCCTGGTTTAAAGGCTGATAAATCAGGTCATTACAGGGTGATGACATCAGGCATTTAAGCATTACAATGGTCCCTGCTCCCCCCTCTCAACCGCTGCCACTCTCTCTGATTCCACGTTCACTAAATGGCTTCTAAATAGTAATGTGCTTCCCCACACAGATTTCCTACTGGGAAGGAATGTGCTGCTCTTGCAGACTTGAAAAGTCCATGGGATAGCTACATTTCTCTTTTCAGCTGGCTGTCATTCTCATTTACATAGACCACCATCGATGAGCTCATCTGCTCCATGCTGGGGAGCTTGAGATTCAGTACAGTTCAGGGAGGCTGATCAACTGCAATGGAATCACCTAACTTTTACTCATTCATAGAATTTGACCCCTTGCTCACAGTCTTCCTCTTTATCTCAGACTCTGGCATTCCCATGGGTGATTTCAATGTCTACATGGATGTCCCACCTAACATCCTGGCTCCAGGTTCTTTCACACACACATAGTCTAGCTTTTCCTTTGCTCTGCCTCAGCCATCTGCTCCTATGGCCATATCCTAGATCTTGCCAGCACCATCTGAAATTGTTCTACATTTCAAATCATTAACTCCTATTTCTTGTTCTCTGACCACAAGTTCTCCTTTCCCAGCTCACCAGTTCCTTCCTCTCATGTCAACTGCTTCCATAAAAGAATCAGAACAAATCAGAATTTTCTCACAGAACTTTGTAGTCATTTCCCAAAGATTTTTAGCTATCTTTTTTATGTTGTATAGCATAAAATCGACCTTGTTCATACGGTTCCCTGGCATTATTTGGAGCCATCCAAAGCTCCAGAACTTTTTTTATCTTGTAGAACTGAAACTCTGTACCCATTAAACACTAACTCCCTGTTCCTTCCACCTCCAGCTCCTGGCAACCACCATCCTACTTTCTACCTCTGAATTTGACTATTCCAGGTACTTCATTTGAGTAGAACCACACAGTCCTTGTCTTTTTGTGACTGGCTAATTTCACTTAGCATAATGTCCTCAAGGTCCATCATGTTACAGGATGTGTCAGAATTTCCTTCCTTTATAAGGCTGAATAATATCCCATTGTATGTACAGACCATATCCTGTTTGTTCGTTCATCTGCTGATAGACACTTAGGTTGCTTTCACCCTGTGGCTACTGTGAATGATGCTGCTAGAAATGTGGGTGTATTTATTCACCTTTTTTGTTGCTGTCAGCCTCTGAAAAGCTTTATTAATTACTCCTTTACAAACCAAGCCAGTACTAAAATAATTCCTCAAATATTTGTCCTCTATCTTCCATCTTTGCTTTGTCTAAAAATAGTAACGATAACTCAGAAACTCCAGGAGATAGTGAAGGACAGGGTAGCCTGGCGTGTTGCATCCATGGTATTACAAAGAGTCAGACACGACTGAGCGACTCAACAACAACAACTCAGATTCACCTTTGTGATGGCGCTTTTTGGCTAAGGTATTTAACCTTGTTAAAGGCTATTCATTGACCCTGCTATCAATGGATAGGCATACTCTATAATTTTTACCTAGCTAATAAATGTTTATTAAATAGGCAAAGCTATGCAAGGGACTTCCCTAAGAGGGTTCAGACTAACAGTGGCTTTCAAATATTGTTTTTTGAAGGATTTCTCGTTAATTACATGGCCAGCTCTCCTATCGTTCAGGCACATGGGACAATTTTACTTCCTTACTGTCCTTGCAGTTAGGAGAGGTCAAGAGACTAGTTTTGGCAAATGGTTGCAAGTTGAATGTGTGTGTCTCACACTGAAGCATTGCAGGTTTGCTTCTGGACAAATGCTCTCTCCTCTTCTGCTGCATCAACTAAGGAGACCACTTGTTCCAGATGGTACAGCTTTAGGATGGTGGCACTTTCAACAGATGATCACTGAACGGCCATATGGAAGGCATTTTCCCTGGACGGCTGCCCAGAACCTCAACAGATATTTTGTAAGCAAGAAATAAACCACTGAGATTTGTGGGATTATTTGTTTATGTAATGTAACCTGGTCTATCCTGACTAATACAGTAGGGAGCTATTTAATCAAATAGTGGGTGGTGATATACCCATTAATCACACAGCTATTTTTTTTTTTTTAATGAGGCTAATACATGTTGATATAGAAAAACCTTCCAAATACATTTACTTTAGAAAGCAATGGGACTTCTCTGGTGGTTCAGTGGCTAAGACTCCACAATCTTAATACAGGGGGGCCTGGGGTCGATCCCTAATCAGGGAACTAGATCCTACATGCCACAATGAAGAGTTTGCGTAACTAAGACCTGGCATAGTCAGACATATAAATAACAAATATATACGTTTTTCAATTTAAAAAATAAAATAAAAAACAAGACACAGAATGCAGTATACTGCATGTTATCATTTGTATAAAATACAAATAAACATTCACATAGACATTGAATACCTGCCCAGGTACAAAAAAAAACTGCTAAGAGTGGTTGCCTCTGAGAAGAGGATAAGAGGACAAACAGGTGTGGGAGAGAGAGATTTTTTACTGTTGGAATATTTTAATGTATTTAGTATTTAATAATATTTTAAAATAATAAATGTGCATGGATTACTTGGTCACAGTAAATAAGCTTTAAAAGCTATAACAAAAGTCTAAATTGTCTGGTTGTTAGGGGATCGGAAAGAAAAAAAAATGTTTGAATAATCATGCAGAAATCAGACTGACAAGATTTGATAGCTTGTAAATATTAAGCATATTGCTTAGTCATCCAACCGTGTCCAACTCTTTTGAGACCCAACGGACTGTACCCCACCAGGCTCCTCTGTCCATGGGGTTCTCCAGGCAAGAATACTGGAGTGGGTAGCCACTCCCTTCTTCAGGGGATCTTCACAAACCAGTGATCAAACCCTGGTCTCTTGCATTGCAGGTGGATTCTTCACAGTCTGAGCCACCAAGGAAGCCCAGATATTAAGCATAAGGGAAAGGTAGAAGTCAGAGATGGCTGTAACTTGAGTTCCTTGAGGGCAAGAACTTACACTGGCTTCTTTAATTTCATTGGTAGTAGGTATGGGACTGATTAACTATACATCAATAATGGTTATGTGGAATAAATAATTTTGTCCTTTGCAATTTATATTACATTCTGAAGTAGGAAATGTTTTTCATTTTGTACATAATAAACTTTCAATAAGTTATTCCTTTACTTTTATTTTGGCCTACTTGTTACCTTCAACTCCACATAGCTATTTAATAAGAATATGTTAACAAAAAGATAAAATCAGACCATGGAAATATGGAGTCATACATAATGCCTCCACATTTATCAAATATTAAATGGTTGAGACTCAAAGGTCTAGAAGAATTGAAGCTGTTTGAGAATTCAGTCATCATTTTATAGAAAATAACTTGGCTTAAAGTATGATAGCATTTATATAAATCTGTTTCTATATTTTGTTTAACTTCCAAACAATAGCACTCATTTGTTTCAAGTTTTGCATAACAGATTTAACATTTGGTTTCTTTGTCTTCTCTTCTGATTTGCTGGAATTTTGTATGCTGCTAAGTCGCTTCAGTCGTGTCCGACTCTGTGAGACCCCATAGACGGCAGCCCACCAGGCTCCCCCGTCCCTGGGATTCTCCAGGCAAGAACACTGGAGTGGGTTGCCATTTCCTTCCCCAATCCATGCAAGTGAAAAGTGAAAGTGAAGTCGCTCAGTCGTGTCCAACTCTTCGCAACCCCATGGACTGCAGCCCACCAGGCTCTTCGTCCAAGGGATTTTCCAGGCAAGAGTACTGGAGTGGGTTGCCATTGCCTTAGCATTGCTCACAAGAACAATTACGTTTCTTTTCCTTGAGATTTTTAAAGATATTTTAACTGTATAAAACATATAGTAGTCTACCATGTGTCATAGAGTGATTTCTAATCTCTCAAACATGGGGAAGAGGACAAGAAGCTGCTTGGTTTTGGAGGAACCCGTTTACATGTAAGGAGACCAGTATTTGCTCTAAATAAAAGTGGAAGAGGTGCAGAGAGTTCTGTCGTAACTCAATGAGGCAGAGCAGATCACCTTTCTTTTTCACAGGTAAAGGTAGCCCAGTGACCCAGAAAGAGATATGGGGGGCATCGCCCAGTTGCAGAACTCTGCCTGCCGGCAATGCTGCTATGAGTGTAGGTGCAGGCAAAAGCCTGTCTGATTCTAGGGGTGACTCGGTTCAACAACCAAGGATGCCTGGGCAGAAACCAAGAGGTTTTCACATGCTGAGCATCTACCTGTAACTCAGCTTCCTTCCTCTGACCCAGAAGATTTCTGACTGGTGCTTGGTCCTGCCTTGCTTCAGCATGTTCTGGGCTGTTCACACACCACACAGCTGGTACTTCGGTTTTCACCCTGACCCTTCCAATTTTAGATTTATTCCTGCTTTCCCAACATCTGACCTCATTCATAATGTTTTCCTTGCTGTTGGCACCCCGACCCCATCATGATCTGTACTCACTCCCTGATGCTGCTGCTTCTGGCTGCTTAGGGAATCACTTCACCTTGACCTGCTCGGCCTTCATCTCCTTGCAGGCTCCTGCAGGCACCTTGCAGTGTATACCCCGATCCTTCCAATGGAACCTAGACAAGTAAACAGGAGACTTTAGGATACTGTACCCCAAAGATTCTATCATTGGTCACCTCCAGTATCACAAGAAACTATGACACTCAAATTGTCACTGCATTTGTCAGCATCATATGATATTCTGTCCCCAAAAGGAAAATCTCATGTCACTAAATTGCAAGGGGGTATCAAAAGTCTTTTGTAACCCTGAAATTGTGTTGTCTTTAATCAAGGCTTTCAAATCATTGTTTCCAACAATTGAATTCCTAGAAATTACAGATTTAAAAAAAAAAGATTTTTCTGTTTACTTATATATTGACTTATTTTTATAAATATACCACATACTAATTATAGTGATGTAAGACAGTTGACATTTTTATTGCCTTTTCATGAGGTGAGAGAGAGGTCCCACCATCTCCAACCCCTTTTTATTTGTGCAGAATCCCCAGTTTGCAATATCATCTGTTGTAGAAGCCACAGTAGTCAAATGTTTTTCATCTTCATGTTCCTTATACTCAGGCATGTGACCAAGAGTGTTTATCAGAAATTATTCTTGAGAAATGTGGGGACATCTGAAAGTCATTCACATGATTTATCTGGGGGGTTTATCTTAAAAGAGGAAGACAATTTTCCTCATATATCATGTGCATGAGTGTGTGCTAGGTCATGTCCGACTCTTTGCAACCACATGGACTGTAGCCAGCCAGGTGCCTCTGTCCATGGGATTTCCCAGGCAAGAATACTGGACTGGGTTGCCATGCCTTCCTCCAGGGGATCTTCTTGACTCAGGGATTGAATCCAGGTCTCTTGCATCTCCATGTGCCATCCTCCTTTCCTCATTTCTCCATACTTGTAAAAAGAGTGAAGTTTTAGAATGCTTTGGAGGGATTATAAGGATGTACACAGAAGGAAAAGCCCAACACAACAGAAGATTTGCATGACTAGAAAGCATCCCAGCTGTATCCTCTGTGTATCTAAACACCTCTTTACCCTTTTGCAAGGTAGTAACTACATTTGTTTTTGATAGATTCAATTCTGCTAAACACCACTGTAACTTAGGACATCACTGTAACCATCACCAAAAATACAGTGCTTCTGTGGAAACTAGGAAGAAATACTCCTTCTTCAAGACACTTTACTGACATGTAACAGAAAATTGTTATTATTTACCCATTTATATTAGAACAAGACACTTTAATACATTAAGCCCGCCAAACTAATTTCTATACACGATTCCATAACATAAACAGTAAATCTTATATGTCACAGACATGACTATAGTCCCATTCTTGGCTTGTTTTCCAATGGCATGTGGTGTGCTTAGTCACTCAGTCACGTCCAACTCTTTGCTACCCCATAGACTGTAGCCTGCCCAGCTCCTCCGTCCATGGGGATGCTCCAGGAAAGAATACTGAAGTGGGTCGCTATGCCCTTCTCCAGGGGATCTTCCCAACCCATGGATCGAACTGGGGCCTCCTGCATTGCAGACAGATTCTTTACCAGCTGAGCTACCAGGGAAGCCCTTCCAATTTCATGAGAACCCCCAAATGGTAGATCAAGGTTGTTGCTTCCAATTCAGTGAAACCATAATTGTTTCATCTGCTGAAAGAAATATTTGAGCACTAAGACTGTTAAATCAGCAAAGCCCTAAGAAGGAAGGACAAGTAGGTCATTAGGTTTAAGAGTGAGAGGTGCCACTCCCAATACCATGCCCTGATTCTTGGACTCATATATTATTGCCGTCATGGAAAAGCACCAAGTTTCTGTCTCTGGTTCAGAGTACAAACGGCATCTACAGAATAGCACCCAGAGGAGTTCCCTAAGCTACACAACTGAATATTCAATAGGTATTCTCTTACTCTATAAGGCAAACTATCAAGTGATGTCACGTGATGCCCTGCAACCCTGAAGGTATCAGTACTGCATTATTTCACTAAAAAGTAAACTTATTAAAAGTAGCATTTTGTGGATAACCAACAAGGACCTACTGTAGAGCACAGGCAGCTCTTGCTCAATATTATGTAGCAACCTAAATGGGAAAAGAATTTTAAAAAGAATTAGATACACCCATATCTATAACTGAATCACTTTGCTGTACAGGTGAAACTACCACAACACTGTTACTAAATTATACTGCAATATAAAAGTTTAAAAGGTAACATTTTGTAAGAGAAGTTGCTAATGAACAAAGTGTTCATTAAATCCATAGACTGTGTTACTTGCCAATGTATAGTAGCCAGGAAAGGCAAATTCAAATCCAAAATAAATATCCTTCCAACGAAAACAAAAACTGTCCCTTCCTGAAACAGTGTACTCTGCCTGACACTAATTGCTTGTCTGGTCCCCTTGGAGCTGCGAACCACATCAGAGGCTCAGATCTAGTTAATGCAAATGTCAAGGTGGACATTCAGTGCTGGGAGTAGGCAGGTCAGCCTTAGTGATGGGAGTCCATGTAGTTAAGCCCATGCCTAGGTTCTATTTATTTCAATGTGACCACTTAATGTGCTCACCAAGCAAGCACAGAGTGTCTCAGGGCACATCCGATTTTATTGCAAATATTTCATTTATGACAGTAAGTTCATGAGTTGAACCCTAAGGACAGGTGCACAATCTCTGCTAGGACCTACTAGCTGTTTCTCAAAAGGAGAATTATTAACTAGGCAAAGAGACTGTGCTTATAAGCCAGCACCCTACAGGCCTCTGTTATGATTTGTGTACTGAAATTTTCACAGAATTTAGAGAGAATTCCAATCTGCTATAGAAACTTTGAACCTTGTTGGATTCACCAGGTCATAAAGGAGCAGAGCTGCCTGCAGTACAGCTGGAACTGTCTGCCTTCACAGGTTCTGAGCCCCACTCGAATTTGACAGCTTTGAATCAAAGCTCTACCTTATGTTGCTTCCAAAATCCGATGAAGTCTTTCAAGTGTCATGACTCTCTCTTCAGTGGCAAAGTTGTCCTTCATAGTGACAACAATATTCCTATGTGTTCAGATAAGTGGGAGGCCTATCTAAAGTCAATGCTACCTCTTTTCCTGGGTATTTACAGCGTGGAGTAATAGTGTATTAGACTAGCATGAGGTCCTACAAAATGGTGAGACATTCTGGTTCAAATTGTGGCACAGAGTACAAGAGCTGTTGTAATCCTGAGACAAGGTAAGTATACTACTGCAGAAAGTGAAGATAAACTTCTGAGCTTTTCTGTTTATTGAGAAAGCATTTGTCAGACCAATAGATGCAAACCAAAAACTGCTTTTATTTGCTCCACTAAAGAAACTAAATCTGGATTGGCCACTCCAAGTTGAAAAACAGTTGTTGTTTAGTCGCTGAGTCGTGTCTGACTCTTTGCAACCCATGGACGTGTCAGATTCCTCTGTCCATAGTATTTCCCAGGTAAGAAATACTGGAGAGGATTGCCATTTCCTTCTCCGGGAGATCTTCCCAAACTGTGGATCAAACCTGAGTCTCCTGAATTGGCAGGTGATTCTTCACTGCTGAGCCATCAGGCAAGCCCCTGAAAAAACCGATTCAGTTTACGATAATCAACTAGATGTGAATGTTTATGAAATATTTTGGAGTCCTGAAGGCAATGGCAACCAACTCCAGTACTCTTGCCTGGAAAGTCCCATGGACAGAGGAGCCTGGTAGGCTGCAGTCCGTGGGGTCGTGAAGAGTCGGACACGACTGAGCGACTTCACTTTCACTTTTCACTTTCATGCATTGGAGGAGGAAATGGCAACCCACTCCAGTGTTCTTGCCTGGAGAATCCCAGGGACAGGGGAGCCTGGTGGGCTGCCATCTATGGGGTCGCACAGAGTCGGACATGACTGAAGCGATTTAGCAGCAACAGCAGCAACAGGGTATTTCTGCCTAGGCCAAACAAACTATTTTGGAATCTTTTAAGTCTTTGAAGGTAGCATTTAACTTTGTATCTCCACCCCCACCCCTTCCAGCCTCCTCCCACAGATGTGATACTTTCTGAGATACAGCTCTTGATCTACTTTCTGATGGGGATGGGGAGCTCTAAGAGTTTTTTCTCTGAACCTTCCTACCATATTAGCTAGCATGACCGTATAATTTATCATCAAAACCAGTTTACTTTTGATAGTGAAAAGTGAAGTCAAAGTGCTCAGTTGTGTTGTGTTCGACTCTTTGTGACACCATGGACTATCCAGAATATCTCCAGATATTCCAAAAGTATCCAGAATTCTCCAGGCCAGAAGACTGGAGTGGGTAGCTATTCCCTTCTCCAGGGGCTCTTCCCAACCCAGGAATTGAACCCAGGTCTTCTGCATTGCAGGCAGATTCTTTACCAGCTGAGCCATGAGGGAAGCCCCTTGAAAAGGAGTATTATTAATAAATATGCCAGAAAGAGAGATACAGACTGATCCTTTGGGAACCAGGAATCCAGTGTGGGGATTTGGCCATTTGCTGAGGTTATCTGTACTGGTACTACATTTAGAAACCAGGAGAACAACTATCAGGTAGGTTCAGGAACGTACTAGGCCTTGATGAGCTGGATTTGGTTCACGATTTTATTCCAAACCTCAGCGCTTTCAGTCTCCATTCTAACTAGTGAACCACACTGAGAGTCAGCTCCATCTCTTGGAATTAGTGTTAGCTCAGAGCAACATCCAAACGCCCCTGAGAGTCCTGGGTAGTTCTGTTTTCCCAGTGCACCGTTCCTCTGATAAATGAAGATTTTCCTTTGTGGAAAGCTAGAAAGAAAATCATAGAACATATTTATGAAGTATTACAAGGTCCCCTTAAATGCATCCTTGCGCTGTTGGTCCGTTGCTAAGTCATGTCTGACTCTTTGCAACCCCACGGACTGCAGCACACCACGCTTCCTTGTCCTTGCCTCTCTCCCAGAGTTTGCTCAAACTCATGTCCATTGAGTCGGTAATGCTATCTAAACACCTCATCCTCTGTTGGCCCCTTCTCCTCCTGCCCTCAATATTTCCCAGCATCAGGGTCTTTTCCAATGAACCAGATCTTTGCACTAGGTGGCCAAAGTATTGGAGCTTCAGCATCAGTCCTTCCAATGAATAAATTCAGGACTGATTTCCTTTAGGATGGACTGGTTGGATCTCCTTGCAGTCCAAGGGACTCTCAAGAGTCTTCTTCAACACCACAGTTCAAAAGCATTAATTCTTCAGTGTTCAGCCTTCTTTATAGTCCAACTCTCACATCCATACATGACTACTGGAAAAACCATAGCTTTGACTATGTGGACCTTTATCAGCAAAGTGATATTTCTGCTTTTTAATATGTGGTCTAGGTTTGTCATAGCTTTCCTTCCAAGAAGCAAGTGTCTTTTAATTTCATGGATGCAGTCATCATCCACAATAGAGAATAGCAAACCACTCCAGTATTCTTGCTGTGAGAACCCCATGAACAATATGATAAGGCAAAAATGCAACCTGCATCACCTCAAAGTTTTAGGGATGTTTCTGTAGGGACTCAGGTCTGAGAATTAAGTGAAGAACTGTGACTGTTGTGGTAGCTGAACACAGGCCTCTCCCAGTCAAGAGAGGTCCTGTTGTTGTTACAAAAGTCAAATAGGGCCTGGGTGGCTCTTCTCTTGGGATTCTAATTATAGGCCTGGAGACAGTCAGGGTCAGCGGAGGTCAGGCCCATGACTAGGATTTTCCTTGTTTGATAACTTCCTCAGGTAAGACCATTACAGAGTCTTCAAGCAAGGCAGTGACAGATTTATCCCCAGAGGGAGAAGATACCTTTGAGACATTCGATTCCTTCCAAATATCCCTATTGCTATTCTTACCAATCAACTCTTTTTCAATAACTGCTCTAGGTTGAACATAGGATTTATTGACCACACCAGGAGTGGGAAAGGGGATGATATGCTAATGAAAAGTATCCTGGGACTAACAGCCAAGACACAGAAACAACCAAAATGTCCATCAACAGATGGAATGGATAAAGAGAATGTAGTACCTGTATATGATGAAATATACTCAGCCATAAAAAAGAACAAAATAATGCCAGTTGCAGCAACATGAATGGACCTGAAGATCGTCACGCCAAGTGAAAGAGAGTCAGAAAAGAGAAAGACAAAGTTGAAAAGGGAAAGACAAATACTGTATGGTATCACTTATGTGTGGAATCTAAATTACGACACAAGTGAATTTATCTTTGAGACAGAATCGCAGACATGGAGGACAGACTTGTGGTTGCCAGAGGGGATCGGGGTGGGAGAGGGATGGATTGGGAGTTTTGGATTCAAAGATGTAAACTATTACACACAGAATGGATAAACAGCAGGGTTCTACTGTATAGCACAGGGAATTATAATGGTTCAATATTCTGTGATAATCCATAATGGTAAAGAATACAGAAAAAATGTGTCTATATGTACAACTAAATCACTTTGATGTACAGCAGAAATTAACACTATAAACCAACTATATGTCAATGAAATAAATTTTAAAAAAGAAAAGAAAACTGTGCTGGGACAAGAGACATCAAATATCCAGGAGAAACTAGATGTATAATCACTTTAGCCATGCTCGTTAGGTTATTTTATTAGCCATGAGGTTGCTCAAAGTCCTTTTTTCAATAGATATTTCATTCTAGATGATAATTTGATTAAATCTTAATGAATAAGCTGACAGACTACCATGCCTTAATATTAGCTAAATATTGTCTTTGTGTCCAGACATGCCCGATAAACAATCCCAGATTCATTGCATTCTGTCAAAGTTTCCCTGTACCCACTCATCTTACCAACTTCTTATCAGTCAGCATTCTTAGTACCAACTGATTCCTAACAGCGAGTGTTGGGCCATCTGGATTCCCACTAAGTAACTGTTTACTTCCTAGGATGGTGTATTCGGAAGCATCTAGAAGATCTGATGGATGCTCAGTAGAATCTGATACCAATGTCAGATCACCACAAAGACAGCATAAAAGCTCTCCCCGGGTACATTTTGGACATCTAATTAATCATGTGTTCTAATGAGCTATAGCTTATACAAAAAATTTACACTAAGCATTTGCTTTCTGCATAATGAGCACATAGTATCGGTCCTTCAAATGGCAAGCACTGTGTATTTTGCAGAGCTAATATATTTAAGTCTTTCATTACCCAGAATAAATTAGTGATTCCAAGCTGTGGAACAAGAGAATAAAAACCAATCCCAACAGAATGGTAAATGTGACCAAAAAGTATCATTTTCATGCTTTGGAGACAGAGATTAGGACCAATGTTCTGGCTCTAGGACAGAATTTTGTCTCATCAATAAATGAAAAGTCGGATTGGTGAACTATATAGCAGCTTCTAGCTCCAGGATTCTATGAGTTTATAAAACATTAGCTTGGAAAAACACCTGAATAATTAAATATCCCTCAGTGTTAGAGAAGGATAGGTGCTTACAAAGTTTAGGGTGTATTGTTTGTTTTTGTTTTTCCTGCTCACAAGAGTGGTGAGCTGAGGGGAAACGTTCTGCACAATGCTTTAGCAGAAAGAAATCAGTATAGATAGAGTTCAGGAAACCCCTCGACCGAGTCTGGAAGATCCGAGAAGAAGATTGACAAGAGCGTGAGCATGCTGAGGTTGAGAGAACCACGCACATGGACACTGCAGGTTTTTAGCTTGGGTGTGATGCTGTGGACTTTCTTCTTTTTGCCACAGATTACACCCCTTACACACGACTGAGCAACTTCACCTTCACTTTTCACTTTCATGCATTGGAGAAGGAAATGGCAACCCACTCCAGTGTTCTTGCCTGGAGAATCCCAGGGCTGGGGGAGCCTGGTGGGCTGCCGTCTATGGGGTCGCACAGAGTCGGACACGACTGAAGCGACTTAGCAGCAGCAGCAACACCCCTTACATGCCAACATGGATTTCACACCTGCCCCACTATGGAACTCTGCCATTTCCAACCAGGTACACATTTCCTATGGGGCTACAGGAAGTTTGTGAAAACTTTGTGAAAATAAATGTGACTCATGTCCCACACATTGCACTCCTAAAAATTAAATGATGCTTCGTATTACTACTTTGAAAAGTCTTCTAAGAGTTATTTATATTACCTATCTTTGTACCTTTGATGCCAAATAATGGTTGCCTTCTTTTGGAAGTAAGTTTTATTAGACACTTCAGTTCAGTCGCTCAGTCATGTCTGACTCTTTGCAACCCCATGAATCGCAGCACGTCAGGCCTCCCTGTCCATCACCATCTCCCAGAGTTCACTCAAACTCATGTCCATAAAGTCGGTGATGCCATCCAGCCATATCATTCCCTGTTGTCCCCTTTTCCTCCTGCCCTCAATCCCTCCCAGCATCAGAGTCTTTTCCAATGAGTCAACTCTTCACATGAGGTGGCCAAAGTACTGGAGTTTCAGCTTTAGCATCATTCCTTCCAAAGAACAGTAAATGGTCTCAAAAAATTTAATTTTAAAAAGAAGCTGAAAGAAAATAAATATTTAGAAGCAAATGTCTTATAACTACTCTCGTAATTTAGAGGCAGACACGGTTCATCTTCTACCATGCTTGCTGGTTTTCTGTATATGACTCAGATTTGATTAATGATGATGAAAAACAATACTGTGAGATCAGGAAGGTGGCACCCGTGGTAAAAAGAACCCACCTGCCAATGCAGGAGACATAAAAGACGTTGAGTTTTTATCCCTGGGTTGGAAAGATCCCCTGGAGGAGAGCATGGCAACCCACTCCAGTAGCCTTGCCTGGAGGCTCCCATGGACAGAGAAGCCTGGTGGGCTACAGTCCTTGTGGTCATAAAGAGTTGGACACAACTGAAGCCATTTAACAAGCATGCAAGGTCAGGAAAGCATAATTTATCCTTTGAAAGTTATTTTTATTGAATCCTTCAAAACTACTGAAATTACACTTAAAGTTCTGTGATTTGATGCACCTTTATTTTGAATCCAGTTAAACTTTGGGCTTTGATCTTTAACTGTGAATTACTCAATGTAGGCCTCAGCATGTTTCGTTTTGTAAGAAATTATTGTACTCCACTCTGGAATGAATTTCCCCAGGGCTGCTTTAATGGTCTGTGCTTTAATGCATGATACTTAAAAATTTTTCCAATTTGATCAATTCCTTTTAAATTTGAATGAGATTCTGCTTCTCCTCGTGTACTCAAATAATGCTATTGACAGGCAATCAGTAGGGCATACACTGAGGAGATTTTGGAGTTGTAGAGACTCTCAGTCACTTCTTTGACTAAAGATGCTCCTGACTGGTGACGATACTGGTTAGTCTCTAGCTGTAGAACAGAGTGAAATCCGGAAGTCCACGGAGGCTCACTCTTAGCCTGGGGCGCCTTGGCACTATCTTCTAACCGGCAGAATTAACTGTCAGCTGACAGTTATTTTCATCTCTGAACTATATCCAGGTTTCTGCTGTCTTGTTTTCTCTTTCAATTTCCTTAAGTTGGAATTGTTTTATTTGCTACTACTTCCTAGCTTAGGTTGAATTTCAAGCGAAGGACATTACTGCAAGAGTTATAAGAAGAGAAAATCAATAACATACGGATTGCCAGTGAAAATATTATGAGTAACTTCTGATACCTCTTTGTATTTAAGGCTCATTGTTTTATCTTCCCCATTTATGGCTTTATGAGTTTTTATAATGAAATTGTTGTGATTGAAATAAAGACTTAGAAGGAAAAGTATCATGTCTACACAAGTTTGTAAATTCTTAAATGGTAAGCTTTTATTTTTTAATCTTTCATCATGGACATAAAAAGGATGATTTTCCTTCTAGGCTTTTCAATAAGAAAAAATTTGACCATTTTCTTGTTCAAATTTATAATAAAATGGTCATGTTCAGCCTGATGTAAGTTAAAGATATTTGCTGTCCACTAAAATCTTCACTCAATGTTAGCACATTGAAAAATAAATTTTTTGTATAGTATGATGTATTTATTTTAGATCTGATATTTCTTTCAAACTTTGACCATGAAAGAAAAGATTTAGCACACCTATGAGAAATGTTTTAAATTTTAGGAAAATCACAGAGATCCCAGTCAACCTTTGAGCATTTTGGGGCTTAAGAAAATGTATTTCACTCTCTGACAGAAAGTGGGGTGGAAGAAGGTTGAGATGCAAGAGTCTGCAGGGCTTGGTAGTCTCCTGGAGAAATGTGACTCTGAGGCTCTCCAAACTGCAAATTCAGGGACATTGATCCTGACTTTACCTTTGGGAAGGTTGATTGAGAAAAGAGCCAGAATCTTGCTATCATCTTCAATAAAGAATCACTTATGATACTTTGGTTGTGGGCAACAGAAGTGACTTTAGTTACTGAAATGAAAAAAAGTAATTCACTAGAGGAATCACTGATATTTCCAAGATCCAGGAAATACCAAAGACACAGACTTCAGAAAGGACAGGAACCAGAACAGCTTTAGTGATCCAAGTGCTCACTGAAATCCAGACCAAGGAATGAAATAGCACCAGTTATTTTCCTTCTCTTCATTTCTTCTTTTGAGATTCAAGTTTGAGTTAGAGAGAGGACAATTTATCTAGCTAGGTTCCTAGATCTGGGTGGACAAGACTCTGATGGACAAACTGCTATGGTTTTATTCATGGGGGATGTGGAGAGATTGGAAAAGAAAACTAAGAGGCTATTACCAGAAGAAAGCCAGGAAAAACCGACAGCTAAACCTTAAAGGCAGTATTTTTCTCATAATCATTGTCCCAATACCCTCCTTTCTCCACAACCCTATGCTGTTGACACGGTCTTCAGCCCTCCCTCCCCTTTCTTATTCTTGAGAAAGAACTGAAAAACTCTAGTTCAGCTTTGAGAGCATTAAGTGCATTAAAGAGCCCTTTGTTGGTTAGGCTTTGCCTTGGGGTTTGGTTCTAGAACAGGCTCTGCCTTGTTCTTGAGGACTTCTTGTTTCTGAGATTCCCGTTCTAGGGACCAGGCCTTATCTTATTTCCTGGATCTGGGTTGACCCAGGCCCCTGCTAAGTTTCTTGCCATGCCATGCCCTCATCCCCACAACAGGCTTGGCTGCTTTGCTTCGTTTCCAGTGGATCCCTGGTACCCTGTTCCCTGATATCAGACTCCTCTGGGGCTCCCTATTTGATTGCTTCTGGATTTCCAAGCACCATACTTCTTCCATCAGAATAATTTTGATATTCCTGGTGGGGTCCTAATGATGCCAATTGACTGTCTGCCAAATTTTCTCTCTTTTTCGATTAAGAATCATCTCCTCATATAGTTCTGGCTCATCCGGTATTCCCTTTTAATTCTACCTTTTAAGTTTATTTTAGTAAATATTGAATAGATCCAACACTTTAATGATAACATATGTAAGGTTTTAAAAAATACCAAATAATTTCCAATGTACTCCCCACCCAGTTTAAGAGACAGGATGCAGTGTCATTCTCTCTTAAGGTAAATCTTTGTTCAGCTGTTAGCATGAGTTCATTTCCCCTCTAAAGTCAGGGAAACTGTGTTAGAAATTCAGCTCTAATAGTGCCTGTGTGACCTTAAACTGGAGCTTTAATTTACCAGTCAATAAATAGAAATGTATGTCCTTCATTCAAATGCTCTCAGTGAGTATCTAGCACTCTGACCCCTCTTCTTACACCTGCTCCACATAGCTGTAACCAACCTCCATAAGCCCACTTGTCCTGCAGCAGGATGCTCACTGATACTTTAATCAGAGATCATTAAATCCTTTTCAGTTGAATACAAGATGTGCCTTAGAGCAGAGCCCAACAGAGACCTGGGCTCTATGACCATGGGAAAGAAGGCTGCACAAAGAGCCACACTATTTGAGAATTCATTACCAATACCCCTAAGTTACAAGATTACATAAGAAACTAAAGGTATCATTAGTTGTTGTTGTTCAGTCACTAAGTCATGTCTGACTCTTTGCGACCCCATGGACTACAGCATGCCAGGCTTCCCTGTCCTTCACCATCTCCCGGAGTTTGCTCAAATTCAAGTCCTTTGAGTCGATGATGCCACCCAACCATCTCATCCTTTGTCACCCCCTTCTCCTCTTGCCCTCAATCTTTCCCAGCATCAGGGTCTTTTCAAATGAGTCCATTCTTCGCATCAGGTGGCCAAAGTATTGGAGCTTCAGCATCAGTCCTTCCAATGAATATTCAGGGTTGATTTCCTTCAGGATTGACTGATTTTGTCTCCTTGCTATCCAAGGGACTCTCAAGAGTCTGAGTGAGTGCAAGTCACTCAGTTGTGTCCAAGTTTTTGCAACCCCATGGACTATACTGTCCATGGAATTCTTCTCCAGGTCAGAATACTGGAATGGGTAGCCTATCCCTTCTCCAGGGGATCTTCCTGACCCAGGAATCAAACCGGGGTCTCTTGCATTGCAAGCAGATTCTCTACCAACTGAGCTATGAGGGAAGCCCAAAAGTCGAGAGTGTCCTCCAATACAATTCGAAAGCATCAATTCTTTAGTGCTCTGCCTTCTTTTTGGTCCAACTCTCACATTTGTACATGACTACTGGAAAAACCATAGCTTTGACTATACAGACCTTTGTCAGCAAAGTGATGTATCTGCCTTTTAATATGCTTTCTACATTTGCGATAGGTTTTCTTCCAAAGAGCAAATGTCTTTTAATTTCATGGCTGTAGTCACTGTCCATAGATTTTGGAGCCCAAGAAAATAAAATCTATCACTGTTTCCATTGTTTCCCCATCTATTTGCCATGAAGTGATGGGACCAGATGCCATGTCAGTGTTTTGAATGTTGAGTTTTAAGCCAGCTTTTTCACTCATATAGGAAATTATTCTTGCCTAACTTGACCACTTAAACATCCATCCCATTTGAATATCCCTCCTGTTTAACATCAGTGTTTATTCCAGCCTTCCAAATCATTTTCCCTGTGAGTCAGTGTTTCCTTGAGTATATGTCTCAGTTATAGAATTAATTATGCCAGATGGTTATTATTTAAATGTATCCCTTCACATTAGACAGAGCTCCTCAAATGCAGGGATCTTCCTTGCTTTTCTTATCTTTTTATCTCTCTGTATCTAGCACCTTGATCACTCTTAGTAGGTACTCAATAAATGTGTGTTTCATGAAAGGTGTAGAGGCAGAGTTCAGCTTTGCTAGTCTTTAACATAACTTTGATCTAAAAATAACATTTAAGTAGTATGCGTGCAAAGAACCTAGCTCTAAGATTGCTGCTCTGATACTTGAAAAGAACCAAGAATCAAATTTGCACACACAATTCATGGAAACATACAATGGTGCCAAATTGCCTTTTTATATATAAATTTTAAGGCCCTCAGCCTATATTCCAAACTTCTACTTTACTAATATTCTACATTAACTACTCCCCAATTCAGATTCTCTGCTTCAGGCTGACCTTGTCTGTTATTGAGTGGGCAGGGAGAATATTTTATATTCAGCCTGAAGCAGTGACCAGGAACTGTTAATGGGCACACTGACTCTACCCCTCAACTCACAGCCCATATTCCCCATCCCCAGGGTCCTAAGTATCACATTAAGAGTGTAGGAAAGCTCTGTAAATGTTGACAGACAGAATCACACCCATAACTTAGTTAATTTCAGCTTAAATGGATATGTCCAAGTGAACTGCCACCCACATCTGAAATTCCCTGATTTTTCTAGTACCAGGTGCTTTTTTTTTTTTTTTTTTTTCCCTTAAAAGAAACTCCATTCTGCTGGCCATAGAAATTATTCAAAATTTCAACAGTTGTGACATTGTCTTGCAAAGATCATTAGGGATCTTTTAAAATTCAACTTAGGAAAAAGTCTGTAAATATGTAAAATGTTGTATCTGATTAGGGAAAACAACAGAATTTAACAAACCAGATTCTAAGGAGGACATAATAAGCACTTTAACGGTTACTGTGTGTGGGTTGATGCTGCAGTGGCTGAACAGCTCAGACTATTGAAAGAGCAGTGTTTCTGTGCGTGGGTAGTAGGCGGGAAGGGATGTCCTATATGCAGGCAGCTAAGTGGCAAACATTTGTGATTGCAACGCAGAGGAAAACATTGGTAAAGCTTATGAGCATAAAACAAGTACACAGAGACTTTCTTGTCAGCCTGCATGCATTACAGCAAGGGTCAGTAACCTAGAGTGCATGGTCTAATTCTGGCTCACTTAAGAGTTTTAAAAATCCTTGGTGGAGCTTTCACCAGCTCAAACCAGATCTGACCGGACATATGTTGGCAGTTTGAATTAATGTAACTTTCCTTTTTCCTAACCAACACTGTACCACTCAACTTCATTCGGTTTCCTGAATTTAGAATTCAACTGGGGTTGGCTTTATATGGCTATGAAGTAGCTGATATTTTGATGAATAAATTCCAAAATTTATCATTCTTAAAATATGAATTTCTAAACTTTCTAAGGCTTTTTTTTTTCTTTTTTCTATTATAAGTTCTTGGGAGTTTAAAGGCCTTAAGAAAGTGAAACTTACTTTTTTGGGAGGTGGGGAGGATAAAATCTCATTCAAAAGCAAATTGAAATCTGGGAGTCATTTTTATTTTATTTTTTGAGGGGAGTAATGTTTAAATGAGAATAATTACAAATTAAGTGTAGTAGACAAAAGAACAATCTGAAAATGGAACAGCCGCCACATAAGCAATATCAATCAAATAACAACTTTTAAATATAAAATGGGCCTGAAAACGTATGATGGGGGTGGGAAAGAAGAGCATTTGCCAGTTGGAATACTCTGGGGAAAAAACAGGGCTCTAGGGAAAAAGACAATACAGTTGACCCTTGAACAAAGGGAAGGGGTTGGTTCAGGGCACCAACCCTCAGTGCAGTTATACGCAGTCAAGAATCTACATGTAATTTATAGTCAGCCCTCCACATATGTGGTTTCCACATCCAAGCTTCCACATCTGTGAATTCAACCAACTTTAGTTCCTATAGTATTTACTGTTGAAAAAAAATTTCATACAAGTGGACCTGAGCAGTTCAAATTTGTGTTGTTCAAGAGTCAATTGTTAGGAAAAGGACTCTCTGGCAGGCCATTCAACTCAGTCACAAAAGCAACAGGAACCATCACTTTCAGAGTCTGAACTCAGGAGTTCCGGAAAGGTTTGTCTGCAACCAGATCCTCACCCACCTTTGGTATTTCCATCCCTTAAAATGCATTCTAGAGAGATCTTGGGAGCAAGAGTGTTAGATTGTGTCCAAAAAGTTCTCTGATACAAACTACAAATATTCCTGACATGCTAAAGCAGTAATATTATTATTAATGCTGAGTCATTTCATCAAAGGAATGGAAATTCTGCAAGAATGAAGAGGAGGGAGATAGTTTTGGAATAGATACCACTGACCTGGGAGTATGAGAGCGCAAGACTGGTGCTGAAACAATGGGAAGGATTCTGAACTTAAAACAGGGAAATGAGGATGGTGGGAGTTAGAGAAGTGTGAAAAGACATTTAAATTTCATTTTTTCCTAGGATAAGACTATTTTAGTTCTAGCTTTCTAAAGTTAGCGCAGGGATGATGCTTTATAGTATCTGGTAGTTTCTTTAAACACCTGATAAAATTTAAGGTGTAAAGAACACAAGCTTTAGAATCATAATCTAGGTTTAAACACTCTGCTTCAGGCAAGTTAAACTCTCTGAAGCTAACTAGGGCTAGCAATACGTCTAGTGAACATATGTGGATGGCATTCAGTTCTCTTTTCCCTTTTCCTAAGAAAATTCCCCTATTTCCGCAGTTTGGGAAGGATTAAACACAATTCTAATAGTTGGCTTTGATGAGGACAAACTAATCATTTCATCAATGTAGGCTAGGGTTGCTTAGAGAGACTTCAGGGGGTGGAGATGAGGCTTCTGGGATACATGTTAACTCTTCTAAGACGTCTGCAATAGTAAGAGACTCTCACTACTCTTACATATGGTGTGATGTGCTGATATGAGTCGTGGAATGACTGCAGCCATTTTGCTGCCATAAGGGAAGCCAGCTGAAAAGGATTTGATCCACAAAAGAGGGCAAAGCTGAGAGAACTGAAGAGAAATTCAGCCAGAGCAATGTTGAAATTGTACCCGAAGACTCACCTACTACTGGATATTATAGTTATACAAGCCAGTACATTCCTTTTATTACTTAAGCTAGGTTTTGATTACATATTCTATTATTTGCCACCAAAAGATTGCTAACCAATATGTGGATCTGATAGGACTTTTGTGAGGACTGTGGCCTAGCATAGTGCTTGGTATATAAATATTAAACTAACATCTCTCTACTAGTTAATTTTTTAAAATTAACAAATATATGGTGAACATCCAGAATGTCATGTATTACATGACACAAAGTTCTAGGATCATGAAGATAAATAAGACTGGGTCCGTGCTCTTAAGGAGTTTATGAACAATTAAGTGGTATATACTAGTCTTTCAATAATATTTGGATGTCACTAGACAAGTGTAAGTAATCAGAAACTGTGTCCTTTCATCTAGGATACAAAGTTAGGTTACCTAGAAATTAATTTGTGAATACAGAAATATTGACTAAAAAGTTAGGTTATCTGAATATATTGACTATAGTAAGGTAATCTAATCATTTCTTTATAAACAGATAAATAGCATACAATCAATGTTAACTAGGCACCCCACTCCAGTATCCTTGCCTGGAAAATCCCATGGACGGAGGAGCCTGGTGGGCTGCAGTCCATGGGGTCACTAAGAGTCGGACACGACTGAGTGACTTCACTTTTCACTTTTGTGCATTGGAGAAGGAAATGGCAACCCACTCCAGTGTTCTTGCCTGGAGAATCCCAGGGATGGGGAACCTGGTGGGCTGATACGAGTCGGACACGACTGAAACGACTTAGCAGCAGCAGCAGCAACTAGGTTTTAGCTATGCTTTTCACTTCTTTACAAATATCAATAACTTTTAGGGTTCCTTTTGGTATCATTAAAAAATATAAGCATTCTTCTGTAACTCAGAAAGTAATCTAGTAAGTATAGCACAATTTCTAGTATGTCTCATTTAAGTATAAATTTATTATAGTTCAGAAGAACTTGTAGATCTTTCATAAATGCAGAAGCATTTTTTTCCTAGGATTTCCAGCTGGACTTCTGTTGCTACTGCTGCTAGTATTTTCTGAGTGGGAGAGTGCTATTTTTAGAGCCAGAGTACAGTTGCTATTATAAGCTTTCTTAAGAGTAGTAATACTTAGCAGTGACCATTACTTAAAATTTGGTTGGCTTCTGAAGTGATTTAAATTTGCTTCTTCATAGTTTGGGGAACAATACATGGTATATGATTTTGATTCTTCTTTAAGTTATTCTTACACTAGCATCACATCGAATTGGGTATTATAATAATTTTATGCAGTATAACTTTGCAAAGTTGATCATAGTAATTTTCCTTTGCTATATCACTCTTTGCAAAGGGGAGCACCTACTCTAAGTGGGCGGATTATTCTCAAAAGTGAGTTAAAATGTACCAATAAAATGTTTAAAATTGATTAATGATATGGCAACTGGACTGGTTTCAAAAATAACAAGTGCTGGACACAAGCTATGTCTAAAATCATTTTCCCTATTATTTCAAGGCAATCCATTTCAGCCAAAGAATGTACTACTCTCTTTAGCAATCTCAAATGTTGGCCTATTTAATTGAAATTTCAATGAGGAGTTTCAATGAGTAGTATCTGATTTCACTTTCACAGTCAGAAGTCAATCAATAAGGCGTGCACCCACTCAAAATAGTTTCTCTTCAAGGTAGGAAATAAATTCATGTCATGCTCCCTAAGGAAGCAATATTCTTCAAATTCAAAGCAAATTCTACAAATGATGATTAAAAGAAAAGAAGATAAGGCAGCAAGAAGCAAACATTTTATTACCACCTGATGTGTCATTCAATCTATTGTTGATGAACGACAAAGTGTTGTTTGCTTGTCCAGCAGTTTGAGCTAAACTTCCTTTTGAATTTGCTGATTGATTGACTGACAGTACAGTTGCTCTCCAAGTTTCACCGATTTTTCATAATCGATAATTAAATGTTGGATATTTTAAAACTTTGTTTTATATTAAAAGTATGAAGCAGAGAGGTAAATACCAAGACAAGACAAGCTGGCCAGCACCTATTACAAAGGAAAGACCTTTGTTCCCTGTTTCAATGTTGGTTGGTTTTTGTCTCTTTTCTCATTCGCACTGTATCAGCTTGAAGTCAATTCCAAAGATGAATGGTTCTTTCTCCTCCTCTTCCTCATCGTCATATTAAATCCTTGTCTGCTCATGCAGAATTCAAGTAATTCAAGGACTTCTGGGACTGAGTCAGTCCTTGTGTATTTATGATTAAAAGTGAAGGTCACTTCCAGATAGGATAAGATGGTGTTGACCTGTTTTTCTCACTCCTCCCTGCTAAGTACAAATATAAACCCTAGAAATGGTGCATGAGACAACTGAAAGAGACATGTGAAATGTGTTTAGAAGAAAGCAAGGTGGTTTGTGACCCTAAGATTGTAGAAACAATATAACTGTAGGAACAATAGAATCCCGCTACCCAACAAAGGAGAGCCATCCAGACCCAGGATACCCTGATTTTCAACCCAGCAATAGTAGGCAGCTCAGTGGGCTCATTCATTTCCCAGACTTGCTCTGACAACACCACATTAGCCTGACACCACCAGCAAGTGAGATGTATTGGGAACACTGCTAGGAATAGGTGACCAGAGGAGGTAGCCTCCTCCTTTGCTGGGCTTGAGATGCCCATTTTCCATCAAAAGGTATTAAGGCAGGCAGGCAGAGCTAGCAGGAGAGACCCAGGACGGTAGCACGGTCTGGGAAGTCTCTTTGTCCTCTCCTTCCTCCCCTCTGCAGGGGAGCAGGTGGGGGTGGGAAAGGGCAGGAGTGATACTTCTCTTTAGACGATAGATGAAAGAAGAACAACAAATTTTATGAGGGCCATATTATCCTGATGCTAAAACCAGACAAAGATAGCACCAAAAAGCAAGCAAACAACAAATGTACAGACCTATATTTCTCAGGAACATAAATCCTCTACAAAAATCTGCAACAAAATATGGGAAACCAACAATATGTTAAAAAAATTATACCATGATCAAGTGGCTCTTATTCCAGGTATGCAAGCTTAGTTAAACATGCAAAGCTCAATCAAGGCAATCTACTGTTTATCACCAACATTCATAATGGCATGTCAATTAATGCAGAAAAGCATTTGGTTACAAAATCTAATACCCTGTTTATGATTAAAACTCTCAGCAAATTAGGAGTAGACGATAATTAACACAACCTGATAGAGAGCATCTACAAAAACCCTACATCTCATACCATAGTTAATGATAGAAGGCTAAGATCAAGGTTGGGGCTTCCCTGCTGGTACAGGGAACACAGTGGTAAAGGATCTGCCGGCCGATGCAAGAGACTCGAGTTCCGTCTCTGGGTGGGGAAGATCCCCTGAAGGAAGAAATGGCAATTCACTCCAGTATTCTTGCCTGGAAAATCCCATAAGCAGAAGAGCTCTGTGGGCTACAGTCCATGGGGTCACAAAGAGTCAGACACGACTGAGCACAGCACTAAGATCAAGGTAAGAAGGTCGACTCTCACCATTTTAATCAACATATTGCTGGAAGTTTTTTTTTTTCCCCCTAAGTTATTGCCGCTGTAATAGGCAAAAAAATATAGTTTGTAAAAGAAAACAATCTGTAATGTCAGGTGAAATGATTGTCTACACAGAAAATAATAAGAAGTCTACAAAATATAACCCCACAAATTCCTAGCACTAGAAAAAGAGTTCAACAAGATGATTCAAGATCAATACAGAAAAACCAATCACATTTCTATATACAAAAATGAACATGCAGAAGTCACAATTTAGAACACAATACCATTTATAATTTCTCCAAAGAAAATACTTAGATGCATACTTAAAGGCATGTCTAGACTTTATATGCTGAAAATTATAAAACACTGATGCTGGGAAATCAAAGCAAAACTAACTGAAAGGAGGCAAATACCATATTTATAGATTGAAAGACTCAACTGAGTACAGATGTCAATCCTCCTCAAATTCATATACAGGCTAAGTACAATTTGTACCAAAATTCCAGCAAGAATTTTTGTAGTCATAGACAAGCTCATTTTAAAATTCATACAGAAAATCATAGGCCCTAGAATAGCTTAAAATCACTACAAAAAATAATAAAGTGGGAAGAATTACTCCACTTGGTATTAAGTCTTTTTACATAGTCACAGTAATGAAGAATATGGTATTGGCAGAGGGATACACAATAAGTAATAAGTACTTTTTGAATAAGTAAAGCAAAAAAAAAGCTCAAACTTAATACCTATATAAAAATCAACTCAAAAAGAATCATGGCTTACGTGTAAAATGTGAAACTGCACAACATCAGTCAATCAATTTTTGGCTGTGTCCCGCAGCTTGTGGGATCTTAGTTCCCTGACCAGGGACTGAGCCCTGGGCCACAGCAGTGAAATCGTGGAGTCCTAACCACTGGACCTGGTAGCTTAGTTGGTAAAGAGACGGCCTGCTGTACAGGAGACCCAGGTTTGATCCCTGGGTTGGGAAGATCCTCTGGAGTAGGAAATGGCAAACTTCTCTAGTATTCTTGCCTGGAGAATTCCATGGACAGAAGCGCCTGGCAAGTCCATGGAATCACAAAGAGTCAGACATGACTGAGCCACTAACAACCACTGGACCACCAAGGAATCTTCTAAATCCCAATCCTCTTATAGAAGAAAACAGCAAAAAGAATCTTTAGGATCTCAAGGCAGGAAAAGACTTCTCAGACATGACACCAAAGCATTTTCCATATAAGGAAAACTTGATAAATTGAACTTCATCAAAATTTTAAAATTTGCTCAGAGAAAGATCCGGTGAAGAAAATGAGAAGACAAGGGAGAGACTGGGGGAAAATGTCTGCAAAATGCTTATTTGACAAAAGACTGGTATCTTTAATATATAAATAACTCTCAAAATTCAATACTGAGACTTCCCTGGTCTTTCTGTGGCTAAGAGTCCGTGCTTTCAGTGCAGGGGGCCTGGGTTCAATCCCTGATCAGGGAACTAGATCCCACATGTTGCAACTAAGAGTTCATATGCTGCAACTAAAACATGCCTCATGCCGCAGTGAAGATTGAAGATCCTGTATGCCCCAACTAAGATCTAGTGCCGCCAAATAAATACTTAAAAAAAAAAAACCCTCAATAGTGAAATACCAAACAACCCAGTTAGAAAGTAGACAAAAGACACGGACAGTTATGTGATCAAACAAGTATATAGATGGCAAGTAGTCACATGAAAAGATATTTAACATCATTGGCTTTGGGGGAAACGCACATTAAAACGATAAAGAGATACCACTACACACCTCTCAGAAGGGCTAAAATTTAAAAAACTAGGAACAGTACCAAATGTGGGTGAGAATTAGAGTATGAATCACCCATACTGATGGAAATGTAAAATATTTCAGCCACTCTGGGAAACAGCTTGTCAGTTTCTTAAAAAACTAAACATCTAATTATTGATATCATACGACCTAACAATTGTATTCCTGGGCATTTATCCCAGAAAAATGAAGACTCACAATCATATAAAAACCTGTACTTAATGTTCACAGTAGCCATATTCATAATAGCTACAAACTGGAATCAAACCAAGTGTCCTTCAATACATAAGCGGTTACATAAACTGTGGTAAATATTATATGGTACATAGTACTACTTTGGAGAAGGCAATGGCACCCCGCTCCAGTACTCTTGCCTGGAAAATCCCATGGATGGAGGAGCCTGGTAGGCTGCAGTCCATGGGGTCGCTAAGAGTCGGACATGACTGAGCGACTTCACTTTCATGCATTGGAGAAGGAAATGGCAACCCACTCCAGTGTTCTTGCCTGGAGAATCCCAGGGGTGGGGGAGCCTGGTGGGCTGCCGTCTATAGGGTTGCACGACTTAGCAGTACTACTTAGCAACAAAAAGAAATGGACTATTCAGTTAAAGTTAAATAAGTAGTAGAAGGAGAAGGAGGAGGAGTACAAGTAGTGGAAAAAACAGGAGACATCCGTGAAGTAGAAGAAAAAGGATGGGAAAAAAAAAAAAAAGCATTAATGAAAAACCACTTTCTGAGGAAGAACCATGCTCCGGCACAGCAATTGCTGGCCCTGAGAAGAAAAAGGAAAAAAAAAGAGAGTTAATGACGACTATTGGAAGGAGCCATTCTTTCAAAGACTTCATAATCGAATCACCTGGATATATCATGCGTGAGATTCAGTCAGAAATATACCAGAGATGCTCTCTAAAATAATCAGCGGGAGGTTGGATGAAACAAAACAATTTATCATCAATAGCATTTCATATCTACTTGTGCCTTGACGTCAACTCTGTTAATTTTATTATGTCACCATTTCTTAGAATATCTGCTATACAAATACAAATATTTTCTTTGTATTAAAAAAAGAAATGGACTATTGACAGATGCAACAACTTGAACGAAACACCAAGAAATTAGGCTGAGCAAAAAAAAAGCCCGTCCTGGTGGATCCTTCCCTGCAGTGAGGGAAGGACTTGGCGGCTCCCTTTCCTGAGATCTCAGAAGTGACCTGTGATGGAAAAGTCCAGTACTGGTCAGCCTACGGGCCTGTAAAGAGGAAAGAGAGGACCCGGAACCAGCTGTCCTGACCAACTAGAGAATAGCAGGCAGCAGCAGGGTAGACTGGACGGGCCTGTTGAAAATAAGCCTCAAGAATTCGAGCAACTATGCTGCTCAGATTCCTTTTCACCGCCTTGAGTATGACAACCTGGGTCTGAAGGGCCAGCAAGTTACCTTAGAAGTCACTCGAGCGTCTCCTTGGAAACCACACATCTTTAATCCTGCTGTGACGCAAGAGGCAGTTCAGGACCCCCGGCTTTTCCTTGCTGAGAGCCTGGGAACGAGTGACGTCCTGCTCTGGCCCGCTCAGACTCCTTTCTGTGGACTGCTGCCGCTGGGCACTCACACCTGTGAGGACTTTCCAGGGCGTGAACCCCGTACAGGCCAGAGGGGGCCTGTTAACTGGCGGTACTAGAAAGATCTCCACGCTTTCCTTTCCTATTTAAATCACCTCTTTTCTTCAGGTGAAGACCTTTGATGATTGAAAGGGGAGGAGAAAAGTGTTAAAGAGAAACATATGCTATTCTATTATATAATATTCTTGAAGAGACTTCTAGCCTTTAGTCTCAATAAATAACTCTAGATCCTCTACTTTTCTAGTGGGACATTGAAACTTGTCAATGTAGAACCTGAAGTTTACTCACCCAAGTTCAAAAAGCACTTAAAAAAAAAATTTAGAAATTACAGTGAGCAGCCTTTTCCCAAGCTCACTGACATCTCATACTTTTGGGGTTTATCCCTGCAATGCGTTAAACTACTCCAAATCCTTGGAAGAAGGAGATCATTGTTAATTTCTCATCCAGCGGAAAAACTGAAACGTATGGTACTTATAGTACTTGGAGAAGGAAATGGCAACCCACTCCAGTGTTCTTCCATGGAAAATCCCATGGACAGAGGAACTTGGAGGGCTACAGTCTATGGGGTCGCAGTGTCAGACACGATTTAGCAAGTAAACAACATAGTATTTAGAAAAACCTTTATCCTAACCTATGTTCCTTCATCAAAGGACAAGATAATGAGCAAGCCTGGTTCATTTGCTAATCAAAACAGCTGTGAGCCTTAGTGATGACTGTAGCACCTCCTCCCCTTTCCACACACATGTGTGCCTGTTGCCCATCTCAGTAGTCTTGAGTTTCTTTATTGGAGGGGGCTGTAGGGAAGGCCTCTGTGAATTGTTTAGTGGGTAATTCTGCTGCTCTGCTGTTGTTTTTTAGTCATTTATTTGTCTCTGACTCTTTGCCACGCCAAGTACTATATAGCTTGCCAGGCTGCTCCTGTCCATGGGATTTCCTAGGCAAGACTACTGGAGTGAATTGCCATTCCCTTCTCCAGGGTAATCTTCCCGACTCAGGAATTGAACCTGCGTCTCCTGCTTAACAGAATTCTTTACCATTGAGTCACCTGAGAAGCCCAATTCTGCTGAGTATTGAAATTTTAGGAAGTAGTCACAAGATAAAGGTCGGACACAACGGAGTGACTTCACTTTCACTTTTCACTTTCATGCGTTGGAGAAGGAAATGGCAACCCACTCCAGTGTTCTTGCCTGGAGAATCCCAGGGACGGGGGAGCCTGGTGGGCTGCCGTCTATGGGGTCGCACAGAGTCGGACACGACTGAAGTGACTTAGCAGCAGCAGCAGCAGCAGCAGCAGCAGTCACAAAACAGAGCATTCCCAAAAGGTGTTTTTCTAATCAATGGCAGTCTCAAGAATCGGGACCTTTGAGCAAAGAGGAGACATCACTCAGTACGTCAGAAGGTTCCTGGCTCCTTGGTGCTGTCCCAGGTGTTCATTCCTGGGCCTGCCTTTTCACTTATCCTCCTGAGGCATCTAGTTGATGAATGTTTTCTCTCTGGTGGGAATAGTAATGTCCTATAAATTCTTGGTATGAAGGTTTCCATGTCAAACTCATGTTTGCCTTAAAAAAAAAAAAAGCCCATGCCCAAAGGTTACATACTGTATGATCACATTTGTAAATACTTCTGAAATAACAAAATTTTAGAAGTAGGGAACAGATCACTGGTTGCTAGGGATTACAGTGAGGAGGGTAGTTTTGAGGAGAAGGTAGGAGAGAGATGAGTATGTTATAAAATGTAAATTTTATTTAAAAAAAGGGAGGTCCTTGTGCTGTTTGGTATTATAACTGGTCATTATATGAACCCACACATTGTATATATACAATGTCATATAAAACTTCACACAAACACACACACACACAGACACAGACCACAAATGAGTACAAGTAATACTGGGGAAATTTGAATAAAGTAGGTGGATTTTATTAATGTCAATATCTTGGTTATGATATTATGCCATAATTTAGCAAAATGTTATCACTGGAGTAAACTGAGTGTCATGTACTGGGATTTATATGATTTCTTATAATTGTGTATGAATCTATCATTATTTGAATAAACACTTCAATTAAAAGAAGTAAAAGTCAGATTTATAACTTGAAGCTTGAAGTTGGTAAATATGGGACAATCAGAAGAAGTTGATTGCAGATTTATAGATTTTATTGATCTAATTTTAGATACTGAAAAACATGAACAGAATAACTTGAGATAGTTTTACATAGAGATTCTATCTCTATGTAAGGGATTCCATAAGGTAATTAGGATATTCATCACTACCCCTAAGCTTTAGTGGAATTCATGCTCTTCCAACAATGTTCTTTGATGCCTCTGAAATTGAATGTATTCAATAGTACTTGGAAATTGGTTGATATAATTTTTAATGTCAGTGACTGGCAATTTTTTCAGGTGTTTCTGAAGGGAAAATTCCTGTGTAAATTTAATTTCCTCCAAATATTTTTCATTTGCAAGGAGTAATCTCTCCTTGTATTCAAGTTTTGTGTTCTTCTCCAGAAAACATAATTTTTAATTAAAGTATAAATTATAAGGAAAGCATAGCCTATACTCCAGCTATTTTCCATTTTTGTCCTGAACCAAGTCATGATGTAGTCCTCTGAGACATTACGTTCAATACACTGCCAAGTTTATCCTTTTATAATAATTAAGGTCATTGTAAAGAATGTATAATATAAATCACTCCAAGATATAAAAAATATCGCCTGTTCAAAGCTATTTTCAGCACATTTTCAAGAGGCTTCCCATAAAGCAACTTTCAAATCTGAATTTTTGGGGTGATGCTTTATAAGATAACTTATCTTCCCTTGTCTCCCTGAGTATGGATTTGAAGAAAGCTCAAAGTGGATAAGATTAAAATATCAACTTGTGCTAACATTCTCATTTTTTCTCCAGAAGGTGAATACATAGAAGTGCTCAGACCACAAATAGATCAATTTATGCCTGACTGTGGGAATCCCAGGTGGCACAGTGGCAAAAAAAAAAGTCTGCCTGCCAATGTGGGAGATGCAAGAGATGCAGGTTCAATCCCTGGGTTGGGAAGATCCCGTGGAGTAGGAGATGACCACCCACTCCAATATTCTTGCCTGCCAATATGGTTTTCACCACTATGTGGAACAATTTTCACTTGGGCTTATTCCTGAGATTCTGGCCCCATTCATCCATCATGTATAGAAACTTATTTAAGGGTTTGAGTCTAACCTGGGGTAGGTCTGTGGTGGCAATAAGGATCCTAAAACCACCTTTACAGCAAGATTAAATTAATGTGTAAGAATGTAATGGAGTTAATTCAGATCTGTGTGTGTGTTAGTTGCTCAGTCGTAGGCAGACCAGAAATTACATGCCTAAGAGTCCTTCAGATTAGTAATGGTCTGAGTCAGCAAGAATTCCCCGGGCATTCCCACCTCCAAGAGCCAGTGGAAACCAAATCAATTCTCTGAAGCATGTTTGCAACAAGAGGCGCAGGCATGTTGCAAATACAGTCTCTCTGTAGAGATCATCTTGTTATGACATCAACCATAAGACAACTGTCAGCCCATGAAAGACAAAGCAAATGCAAAGAGATCTTTTAATATGTAAAATGCATAGACCTTGGTTAATATTTTGAAAATACATATGCATATTAGATATTTTGTAGTTGGTGTTAATTTTATTGATTTTATAAATTCTATTACTATTTGGACTTTTAACAGGCCTTGTTTTACCTTTTAATCTTTCCAAAATATACCCCATAGCCTTTAAACTCTTGAGAGTTAATTAAATTACAATTAAATGGTATCCTCAGCAGCAGAGAACAATTTCATCAGTTAGGAAAGTAAAAGTAGGGCTTTATTTTCAGGGTTTTCGTTATAAAAAGGATATAATTAAAGGAAGGATGATTTTGTGATTCCTAACTGATAAAGTACCCACTCCAGTGTTCTCCAGTGTTCTTGCCTGGAGAATCCCAGGGATGGGGGAGCCTGGTGGGCTGCCATCTATGGGGTCGCACAGAGTCGGACACGACTGAAGCGACTTAGCAGCAGTAGCAGCAGCAACTGATAAAGTGTAAATGGAAAAAAAAACTGATCTTGACCAACATCAATATCCAGAATTATTTTCTATAACTTATATTAGCACCAAGGAATACTCTTATTATGGTAACGAGGCAGACTGAAACAGTAATGTGGTAGACAGCCAATTGTTAAATAATGAATAATTTTTGTAAGACAGCTGATGTCACATTGATAACTTGGAATTGGCCATGGTGGGAATATTTAAGTTACGAAAAGTAGCAAACCACTGAGAGCTCCCCTTTCCTCCCCAGAGAGCCAGTTGTTAAATACTTACCAGCATACCACTGGAGTTTATTCACACTGGTAGAGAAAGTGGCTTATTCATTTGTGATTTTGAGGAGGAACTGAGGGAAGTCCTACACATCTTAAAGTAACTTCTTAACTAGTTTGCCATGATAAGCATTAGACCATTGTTAGATAGAGAATTATATCCAGAGAGTCAGTCTGTAGTGAATTACAACCTAGAAAACTATAATACATTTCTATATTGACTTGTACAATTTACAGAACTCTCAACATGGTTGGTGTCATTTGATCTTTACAACCATCCTAGAGAGCGGGTTTCATTACTATTCTCATTTTATAAGTGTGGTAACTGAGGCTCAAATGGATTTAGTATCTTTTTTGAAGGTTACACACCAGTGATGGAACCGATAAACTTACACTATACCTTGTATATCTAACTGTAGAATACCTTCCACTGTGCCGTGTTTCGGGCTTCCCTGGTGGCTCAGTTTAGCCCCAGGGGTTTGCTTTCATCTCGAGTGCTGCTTTAGACCTCTATCTGTCAGTAGCAGTCAGGGAATTAGAAACCACTCTAGATATTTCAGGGCTTCCCTGGTAGTTCAAATAGTAAAGAATCTATCTGCAGTATGGGAGACCCCGATTCAATCCTTGGGTTGAGAAGATCCCTTGGAGAAGGGCATGGCAACCCACCCCAATATTCTTGTCAGGAGAATTCCATGAACAGAGGAACCTGGCGGGCTACAGTTCGTGGGGTCCCAAAGAGTTGGACATGACAGGGCAACTAACACTTTCACCTTCTAGGTATTTCTAGCCTTTATGAAGGCTTTTTTTTAATGAAAATTTTATAAGGTCTGGAAGATAAAATAAGGAAGGTGATATCTAGAAATCAGTAACTGTAGGAAGTTTCTCTCACTCTCAATCTTGAAGATATTTGGAAAGCTAGCTTTGTTCAAGAGTCACCGTAGCAACTCATGTTTTTCTAGTCAATTAGTGGGTTGTACACTTTAGGGTGGGTCAGGTTGGAGAATAGGGAAGGTACTAAAGAGGTCAGGGAGAAGTTATCCTACCAACTTTGTTCTATTGCAGGCAAAAAGATCTACAGTGAGGTTGATTAGAACCAAAGAATGATTTTAGGATTAGCTCAAGGTCTAGAAGTGAGATTTAAAGTGGAATTAGTTTCCACACATTTAGATCTGATTTATTTCCCAAAGACAAAGGTGCCCTTGCTTCCTGTCCGAGAATGCATGAAATTCTTCAGGATCGGTTTCAGAGTGATCTGGGAGTCTACAGTTTGTATAAAGAGATGTAATTAAAGGTGAAAAAGAGCCATGTACTACACCAGGGATCAACAAAACTTGGTCTAGAAGCCTTTTACAGTTCAACGTGGTTGAATTTATTTGCTCACATGAGGCAATGCACAGCCAATGCCTGTGAAGGATGGATGGATAAGATACAAAGCAAAAATGCTTCACAACAAAACAACTACTTATTTTTCTGTTGTATATCATATACATAAACATATTTACATATTATATGCATATATATTACATATTATATGCATACATACTATATACACTATGTGACATTTGTTGATTATATATTATTGAAAGGCATATGATATTATACACATACACACACGTTTAGAATGTAGATAGCTATAAACTCACATTGGCACCCTTTATGATTGCCGACCCCACCCTTGATCTTGTCCAGGCTCAGCCAATGGCCTGGCGACAGTCTCATGCCACAATAGAGAATCCATAAAACATATAATCTACTTGCAGACATTAGAGAGACATATGGGAAACTCACATTAGTGAGACCACAATGCAGAGATCGTAAAGGGAGAAATTATGTTTGAGGTAAAAGAGGGTAAGAATTAGCCCTTTGGTGGGACTGGAATGTCAACATCATCAGGCTAGGTCATTTGAAATACATTTTGTTTTTCAGGAGCTGAAAATTTGTTAACTTACAATAGATTCATTTTACTCACATTTCTTAGGCTTGAGACCTGACAAAGATTTAAGTTGATTCTCGCATTTTTTTACCTTAAACTTTTCAGGCTGTTAGAATCCTTGTTGCTTCATTTACTTTACACATGGAAACTCTGTATTAAGTAGAGGACAATTTTAGATCTTAATATACTTCTAAGTTTCTGGCTCCCTAACATCTGTTCCCTCATGTTTCTCAACCCAGGGGTTTGCTGTCTGTTTAAAGGATAGCTGACGTGGCATTCACTAAAAGGAAACGTGATGAAGAAGGTGGCAGTGTTCTCCAGCTCTCCCCACAACGAAACCATACCCCTTTGTTGGAAGGCAGTCTCTCTGAATGGTATCAAATCTCCAGAAAAAAGCTCTGGCTTTACCCTCAGCATCGACTGGAAAGACAGGGGGACTTTATTTTCTGATCATTTGACATTTGATAACCTTCATTTAGGGGCTTCCCAAGTGGCACTAACTGGCCTGCTAAAGCGGGAGGTGCTGGAGACGTGGGTTTGATCCCTGAGTCAGGAAGATCCCCTGGAGGAGGGCATGGCAGCCCACTTCGGTGTTCTTGGAGAAGAGACTGGCAGGCTACGGTCCACAGGGTAGCAAAGAGTGAAAACATGACCGAAGCAACTTAGCATGCAAACACAACCTTCGTTTAATATTGATTCATTTATTATTTTGGCTGCATTGGGCCTTAGTAGCAGCATGCAGGATCTTTTGTTTTGGCTCATGGGCTTAGTTGCCCCTTGGCATGTTAGATCTTAGTTCCCGGGGATCCAACCCGGGTCCCCTGCATTGAAACGTGGACTCTTAAGCTCTGGAGCACCGGGGAAGTCCTGACAGCTTTCATTTAGCCTACTGAAAGCTACTGTCTTTGAGAAAGAAAAGTTGTGTGCCATAACACAAACACACCTTGATTATTAAACTATATTCTGACTCTCACAGCTCTCAGCGCCTTCGTTACTACTTCTCTGCTCCTAGTCATCATGTTGTACATGCACTATTACAATAGCTTCCTTAATGGTTTCCCTTTTAGCCTAATTCCTTCAGAGCAGGCAGACAGACCTTCTTCAGATGTAAATTGGATTATGCCAAGTGAAAAGTGAAAGTGTTAGTTGCTCAGTCATGTCCAACTCTTTGCCACCCAATGGATACTGGAGAGGGTAGCCATTCTCTTCTCCAGGGGATCTTCCTAACCCAGGGATCGAGCTCAGGTCTCCTGCATTGAAGATAGATTCATTATCATCTAAGCCACCCAGGAAGCCTGAATTATGCCAAGCTCCTTGATAAATCCCCCAGTGGCTTTCCTTTACATTTCTCATTTGTAAAAATGGATTTAACAAAAATGCCTACTCACTGAGGTTCTAAAAATTAAATAAGTATGTGGTATATAGTAGGTACTCAATAAATGTTCAGTAGTATCATTGCTAATATTATTATATTTGTTCAATGTGTAATGAGTTGATAGTGATTTGCTACTTAAAACATTTTTTGAATTACTTGTGATGTTTCAGTTGATAATTTTTTGGAAGAATCATTAACCATTGCTAAATAAATCAGTCCCAGCTACTACACATTTTGGAATGCTGTATATACAGAATGTATATGTGGAATGCAGCTTCATATGCGAATGACTGCCTGATCCTGCTTATTTGTTTGGGTTTGTATTTGAAGATGGTGCTTCCCAGGTGGCTCTAGTAGTAAAGAACCTGTCTGCCAATGCAGGAGAGGTAAGAGACTTGGGTTTAATCCCTGGGTCAGGAAGATTTCCTGGAGAAGGAAATGGTAACCCATTCCAGTGTTCTTGCTTGGAGAATCCCATGGACCAGAGGAGCCTGGCAGGCTATAGACCGCAGGGTCATAAAGAGTTGGACACAACTGAAGAGACTCATCAGGCACACATATACTATTTTTTCTCTTGTAAAACACTTTAAGAGCACATTATGCATCATTTACGGTCATAAACACAAGCTGGAATCAAGATTGCTGGGAGAAATATCAATAACCTCAGATATGCAGATGACACCATCCTTATGGCAGAAAGTGAAGAGGAACTAAAAAGCCTCTTGATGAAAGTGAAAGTGGAGAGTGAAAAAGTTGGCTTAAAGCTCAACATTCAGAAAACGAAGATCATGGCATCTGGTCCCATCACTTCATGGGAAATAGATGGGGAAACAGTGGAAACAGTGTCAGACTTTACTTTTTTGGGCTCCAAAATCACTGCAGATGGTGACTGCAGCTTAAAAGATGCTTACTCCTTGGAAGGAAAGTTATGTCCAACCTAGATAGTATATTCAAAAGCAGAGACATTACTTTGCCAACAAAGGTTCGTCTAGTCAAGGCTATGGTTTTTCCTGTGGTCATGTATGGATGTGAGAGTTGGACTGTGAAGAAGGCTGAGCGCCGAAGAATTGATGCTTTTGAACTGTGGTGATGGAGAAGACTCTTGAGAGTCCCTTGGACTGCAAGGAGATCCAACCAGTCCATTCTGAAGGAGATCAGCCCTGGGATTTCTTTGGAAGGAATGATGCTGAAGCTGAAACTCCAGTACTTTGGCCACCTCATGCGAAGAGTTGACTCATTGGAAAAGACCCTGATGCTGGGAGGGATTGGGGGCAGGAGGAGAAAGGGACGACAGAGGATGAGATGGCTGGATGCCATCACCGACTCGATGGACATGAGTCTCAGTGAACTCCGGGGGTTGGTGATGGACAGGGAGGCCTGGCGTGCTGCGATTCATGGGGTCTCGAAGAGTCGGAGACGACTGAGCGACTGAACTGAACTGAACTGAGTCTCGTTGTACCTCAGTTTCATCTGCTCCAGAAGATGAATACATTTCTCTTCCAGGTGCCCCTCAGGAAACCCTAGTGTGAAATTCAGGAGAGCCACATTCAGGTCAGAATGACCCAATCTTGCCTGGAGAATCCTATGGACAGAGGATCCTGGCAGGCTACAGTCCAAAGGGTTGCAGAGTCGGACACAACTGAAGCAATTTAGCGTGTGCGTGTGTGCGTGCGCGCACACACCCCACCCCCCCAAATATACTTTCCAAATTTTGGAAAAAACTAACAATTTTCATGGAATGTGCAAAATAAATAAACAGGCAGTATCATAATTCTCTCACATATTTTCAATATTCTGTTTCATTATCCAAGGAACCAAGGCAGTTTACAAAAATACTTCCAGTATAACAAGATAAAAACAAAAGGGAGATAACATATGATAACATACACGATATAAGATTATTCCAGAGCTGGTTCACCAACATGCTTGTCAAAAGGTACATGGACTCCCTAGAAATAGGCTAAAAAGTTGGTTCTAGACTTCCTAGAAATCAGTGCTGGAAGCAAATATAAGAGTTAAATGATTTATGACATTTGTAAGATGAAAACAAACCAGCTCTCTAAAAGAAGTATGGCTCTTCCTGGTACTGTAACATAAAAGGAATTTGTTTCTTCGGCCCTCTTATAAATGAAATCATGCTGCTGCTAAGTCGCTTCAGTCGCGTCTGACTCTGTGCATCCCCACAGATGGCAGCCCACCAGGCTCCCCATCCCTGGGATTCTCCAGGCAAGAACACTGGAGTGGGTTTCCATTTCCTTCTCCAATGCATGAAAGTGAAAAGTGAAAGTGAAGTCGCTCATTCGTGTCCGACTCTTAGCGACCCCATGGACTGCAGCCCACCAGGCTCCTCCGTCCATGTGATTTTCCAGGCAAGAGTACTGGAGTGGGGTGCCATTGCCTTCTCCGAAATGAAATCATATGGTATAGTAAATATCATCCTTAAAATATTCTGATAGTAACTACTCTAATGAGTTTCCTAAGGCTCTTTCTTATAATATCCCTCAATATCAAAACAGAAAGAAGAGTTTGGTAATTAAAACAAGTCTATGAAGGTGTTTTTGAGGGGGCAGTGGAAGAGACACAAAATAGTATGGGCCAGATACATCTGACTAAATCCAGTGATAAATTTGAGGGTATCTGTAGAAATTGAATGGTATATTTTTTAGAAAAGCCTCCAAAAAGTATTTTTTAAGATGAATTTTTGGTGTCATGCAAACAAGCGGCTTAAAGTTGTAGTATCAAATGTATGTCTCTCTTGCTAATTAATGGCAGACATATTAATTAGATGGATGTCCTCTTATCAAAGCTAAGGCTAATCAGTACATGTTAGAACAAACACTAATTTCAAACAATGTAACTTCCTAGTGAATTCCCAAGGATCAGTTCAGTTCAGTTCAGTCACTCAGTTGTGTCCGACTCTTTGCAATCCCATGAATCTCAGCACGCCAGGCCTCCCTGTCCGTCACCAACACCTGGAATTTACCCAAACTCATGTCCATCGAGTCGGTGATGCCATCCAGCCATCTCATCCTCTGTCGTCCCTTTCTCCTCCTGCCCCCAATCCCTCCCAGCATCAGGGTCTTTTCCAATGAGTTAACTCTTCGCATGAGGTGGCCAGTATTGGAGTTTCAGCTTCTGCATCAGTCCTTCCAGTGAACAACCAGGATGATCTCCTTTAGGATGGACTGGTTGGATCTCCTTGTAGTCCAAGGGACTCTCAAGAGTCTTCTCCAACACCACAGTTCAAAAGCATCAATTCTTCAGTGTTCATCTTTCTTCACAGTCCAACTCTCACATCCATACATGACCACAGGAAACACCATAGCCTTGACTAGACGGACCTTTGTTGGCAAAGTAATGTTTCTGCTTTTCAATATACTATCAAGGTTGGTCATAACTTTCCTTCCAAGGAGTAAGCATCTTTTAATTTCATGGCTGCAATCACCATCTGCAGTGATTTTGGAGCCCACAAAGATAAAGTCTGACACTTTTTCCACTGTTTCCCCATCTATTTCCCATGAAGTGATGGGACCGGATACCATGATCTTAGTTTTCTGAATGTTGAGCTTTAAGCCAACTTTTTCACTCTCCTCTTTCACTTTCATCAAGAGGCTTTTTAGTTCCTCTTCTCTTTCTGCCATAAGGGTGTAGTCATCTGCATATCTGAGGTTATTGCTAGTTCTCCCAGCAATCTTGATTCCAGTTTGTGTTTCTTCCAGCCCAGTGTTTCTCATGATGTACTCTGCATATAAGTTGAATAAACTGGGTGACAATATACAGCCTTGACGTACTCCTTTTCCTATTTGGAACCAGTCTGTTGTCCCATGTCCAATTCTAACTGTTGCTTCCTGACCTGCATATAAGTTTCTCAAGAGGCAGGTCAGGTGGTCTGGTATTCCCATCTTTTTCAGAGTTTTCCACAGTTTATTGTGATCCACACAGTCAAAGGCTTTGGCATAGTCAATAAAGCAGAAATAGATGTTCTTCTGGAACTCTCTTGCTTTTCTGATGATCCAGCAGATGTTGGCAACTTGATCTCTGGTTCCTCTGCCTTTTTTAAAACCAGCTTGAGCATCAGGAAGTTCATGGTTCATGTGTTGCTGAAGCCTGGCTTGGAGAATTTTGAGCATTACTTTACTAGAATGTGAGGTGAGTGCAATTGTGTGGTAGTCTGAGCATTCTTTGGCATTGCCTTTCTTTGGATGGAATGAAAACTGACTTTCCAGTTCTGTGGCCACTGCTGAGTTTTCCAAATTTGCTGGACTATTGAGTGCAGCACTTTCACAGCATCATCTTCCAGGATTTGAAATAGATCAACTGGAATTCCATCACCTCCACTAGCTTTGTTCGTAGTGATGTTTTTTAAGGCCCACTTGACTTCACATTCCAGGATGCCTGGCTCTAGGTGAGTGATCACATCATCATGATTATCTGGGTTGTGAAGATCTTTTTTGTACAGTTCTTCTGTATATTCTTGCCACCTCTTCTTAATCTTCTGCTTCTGTTAGGTCCATACCATTTATGTCCTTTATCAAGCCCATCTTTGCATGAAATGTTCCCTTGGTATCTCTAATTTTCCTGAAGAGATCTCTAATCTTTCCCATTCTGTAGTTTTCCTCTTTTTCTTTTCCTCTATTCCTTGATTTCCTCTATTTATTTCCTCTGTTGATCGCTGAGGAAGGCTTTCTTATTGCTCCTTGCTATTCTTTGGAACTCTGCATTCAGATGCTTATATCTTTCCTTTTCTCCTTTGCTTTTTGCTTCTCTTCTTTTCACAGCTATTTGTAAGGCCTCCCCAGACAGCCATTTTGTTTTTTTGCGTTTCTTTTCCATGGGGATGGTCTTGATCCCTGTCTCCTGTACAATGTCACGAAACTCCGTCCATAGTTCATCAGGCATTCTGTCTATCGGATCTAGTCCCTTAAATCTATTTCTCACTTCCACTGTATAATCATAAGGAATTTGATTTAGGTCATACCTGAATGGTCTAGTGGTTTTCCCTACTTTCTTCAATTTAAGTCTGAATTTGGCAATAAGGAGTTCATGATCCGAGTCACAGTCAGCTCTCGGTCTTGTTTTTGTTGACTGTATAGAGCTTCTCCATCTTTGGCTGCAAAGAATATAATCAATCTGATTTCGGTGTTGACCATCTGGTGATGTCACTGTGTAGAGTCTTGTGTTGTTGGAAGAGGGTGTTTGCTATGACCAGTGCATTCTCTTGGCAAAAGTCTATTAGCATTTGCTGTGCTTCATTCCATATTCCAAGACCAAATTTACCTGTTACTCCAGGTGTTTCTTGACTTCCTACTTTTGCATTCCAGTCCCCTATAATGAAAAGGGCATCTTTTTTGGGTATTAGCTCTAAAAGGTCTTGTAGGTCTTCACAGAACTGTTCAACTTCAGCTTATTCAGTGTTACTGGTTGAGGCATAGACTTGGATTACTGTGATATTGAATAGTTTGCCTTGGAAATGAACAGAGATCATTCTGTCGTTTCTGAGCCTGCATCCAAGTACTGCATTTTGGACTCTTTTGTTGACCATGATGGCTACTCCATTTCTTCTAAGGGATTTCTGCCCACAGTAGTAGATATAATGGTCATCTGAGTTAAATTCGCCCATTCCAGTTCAATTGAAAAGAATTCCTGGGATATATCATTGTTAACAGTTAACAGTTGGAAAATGTTTACTAAAAGTAATTATTAATAACTATTTGTGTACTTACATGGCTGAAAAGACCAGCATATATAAGAAAGCCAATTGTACCCAAGTAAATATTAGGTTTTTTGGTTTAAAAATCCTCTCATTCATTGGGACTTGACATTTGGAATAAGAATGGATTAAGACGTATTTAACTACAGACCATAGTCATTCTCTGACTGGTGCTGTGTCTGTGAGTGTTAAAATCCACAAAGCTGTGCTTAGAAATAGGTCTTGATTTTCTCTCTGCCCTTTTCTATCCATCCTTCATATGTATAGAGTTGGTTTAGTTCAGCTTGATATAAATCACTAATTTAGGATCCCACTTTCCCTACTTGCTTTCTCCCTTCCTCTTTTCCTTCTTCCTTTCCTCCTTCTTTCTTTCTTTGCCTAGACAGGTTCAATCTGCAGCAGCAGCAGTTGGACAATTTGTGCCGGGATCTCCTTGTTTACTTCTTGTTACATCATGAAAAGCGGCATAAATTCATGGACTTTGGAGTCAGACGTATGTATTGAAATTTTAGCTCCGCCATTCACTAGTTGAGTGATCAGAGCATTGCCTAGACTGTCTTCTCTTCGAGTCTGACTTTTCTCATCTATGAAAAGGAGAAAGTGATACTTACCTACAATAAAAGAGGTGGTTTCTAGAAAGTGCCTGACTCTCTTTGTTCAGGCACTCAGTAGTTGTTAGTTCCACTCTCTCCCATTTATTATTATGCTTCCCTTGTAGCTCAGTTGGTAACGAATCTGCCTACCATACAGGAGACCTGGGTTCAATTCCTTGGTCGGGAAGATCCCCTGGAGAAGGAAATGGCAACCCACTCCAGTATTCTTGCCTGGAGAATCCTATGGACAGAGGAGGCTGGCAGGCTATAGTCCATGGGGTCGCAAGAGTTGGACATGACTTAGCGACTAAACCACCAAAGCTTATAGGCAATATTGATAAAATTATATTAAAAGTGACATTTATTAGTGGATCCTTATCTCAGCAACTGGGGTTAGGCTTTACTTCTGTAAAAAGAACTCAGATCCTTCTATTTGGCTTAGTACCTGTGGCAGGCAGAATAATCGTCCTCCCAAATATGTCCACATCCTAATCTCCAGAACCAATAAATGTATTATCTCACACAGCAAAAGGGGCTTCACATTAAGTGAAGGATTTTGAGACAGGGATTATCCTGGATTATCCCAGAGAACTCAGTGCAATCACTAGAGTCCTTATAAATGAGAGAGAAAGGCAGGAGAGAATCTGAGGAGATGTGAAGATGGAAGTAGAATTTAGTGTTACGTGATGCTGGCTTTAAAGGTGGAAAGCAGCCAAGAGACAGGGAATACAGGAAGCCTCTGGAATCTGGAAAACACAAGGAAAGGAATTTGCCCCTAAACACTCCACAGTTTTGCCAACGACGAGATTTCAGCTCAAAGATAACAATTTTGGATTTCTAACATCCAGACCTGTAAGATAGTAAATGTGTTGTTTTAAACCACTAAGTTTGTGGTCGTTTGTTACACAGCAGTAGGAAACTAATATTGGCTATTCTCTGCTTGTCTTGCTTCCAAAGGCTCTGTTGCTTGTAAAGTGTGCAGGCTAAAGGAACTCACTGCAACTAAATTGGGCTTATCTGGAGACTTTTCAGTGGATGGAGTTAAAAAATATTTATACAAAATTCCTCTGAGTTCATGACGACATCTCTCATCCAAATTCAGGATTATTGGCTGTTTAGATGGTCTCTTTTTTCATCTGTATCAATATCAGAGATGGTAGAATAAGATATTGTAATCACTCATTTTGCTTTATCCCACATTACACATATAACAGTCTTAGAAAAACAGCAACTATTACCAACAACATGGTTACTGGAAAGTTAAAAAAGAAGAAAAGAAACCTTTTTGCATTTTTTTGTTCTTAGGATAAAATCTATGAAGGATGTATAGTCAGATTATTTTAAAATCACGTGGGATTACAAGCTTTAAAAAAAAATCAGTTTATATGTACAGAATGAAAATCATCATTCTTTTCCTCTGTTTACCAATCATGACCCCAAAATCTACCAGATAATTATTTTCATTTCTTTGGATAATGTTTTAGTCTACTGAGTTTATTAATAATTAGCCTTTATTATAACAATTGTATGTAATTGGGTTTTTCTGATATCTGGAAATGAATTCTAAAGCCAGATTCTATTTTCTGTTTTGAAATTTTGGTCATGACTTTGTTTCCTTTTCAACACCACAAGATTTCTAGTGAGATGTCAAGGTCTGGTTTAAAGGCATGATGGAGGAAGCTGAGGACTGTAGCTTTGGTTTGGAGTACAAACACTCCACAACTAGGCTCTCTTTAGTATTCCAAAACTAGGATTAAGTTGATTAGATAGCTTCCAAAAACAAGGGATAAGGCTTCCTAGGTGGCTCAGTGGTAAAATAATCTGCCTATGAATGCCAGAGATGTAGGAGATGCTGGTTCAATCCCTAGGTTGGGAAGATCCCCTGGAGAAGGAAATGACAACCCACTCCAGTATTTTTGCCTAGAAAATTCCATGGACAGAGGAACCTAGCAGGCTACCATGGGGTCACAAAGAGTCAGACATGACCAAGAGACTGAGCACATGCACACACACACGAAAACAAGGGATATCCCAACACTAAGGACTCCAATAGCTATAGTAATTTTAGACTACAGAATCTATTCCATTGTGAAGAGACCACATTAATGTCTCTTTGCTCATATGAGTCCAGAACAGAAGAGTAGAGGTAAAATATGGAAAGGCAATGAGATACAAGATGACTCTGGCTTTCATTGTCCTAAGTATAAACTGACAAGCACACACTAATATATATCAGACTAATGTGGCTAGAAAGCAGCAAGTATTGGCATTTGGTTGAAGTTTTTTCTTAGTTAATATCAAGTCACCCAAGCTGACAGAACACAAAGCATTAAGTCACAGTCCAAAGGGTTAGGTCTGCAATTGGCAGGGTTTCAGCCAGAAGCTTAGGTAGAACTGTCTGGTGACTGGAGCAGCTGCACTGAAATACAAAGCTCTGGCAGGGTGTGGCCAGTTTTGCCAATTAGAATACAAACCTGAAGCCAGGGAGCCTCACGACAACAGTGAGATAGTCAAGAGGTTATATTAGAGCAAGGCCAAAGAAGTGAAATCAGGACTGAACTACAGTTCAGAATTCAAGTATTCTCGTGGACACAGAGCCAAGCCACACAAGAAAGAATATAAATAGGAGAGACAGTGGTGAGCTGAACCAAAAGACAGGAATGAACGCCTAGTAGTCAGGATTCTTCAGTTGCAAACAAAGGAAACATTCTGGTAAAGCAAGCGAAACAGAATTGAATGAAAAGCATTGCCAGCCAAGTGGGGAGGGGGTTTGGTTGTCGTGGGTGGTAAGGATGGGCTGACAGAATTAACAGGAAGTGGGAAGCAGGAGGGCCAGGTTTGGGTAGGATCTAAAATGCTCCAAAGGCTGGAAGTAGGATCATAACCACTGTTCGAGAGCATAGATCACAGCCCTAACCCTAACCCTAACCCTAACCTTAACTGTATGGCCAGAAGGCTGAATTTAGATGGAGTGTGATTGCAATTGTTTTTAGAGTCCTCGTCTCTCTGCTCAAGATTTAAACAGGGCATCCATTGGCATTGTTTGGGCAATGTGTTCTTTTACTCTTCCCCCACCTGATAACACACCTACAGGGAGCCAGAGCCCCAGGTCAAAGAATACCGTGAGATGGAGAAAAGTTATCAAAAGGAAATCTGGGTGCCATTGTTGTTGTTCAGTCACTAAGTTGTGTCTGATTCTTTGCCCTGCCCTCCAACGTGAACTGCAACATGCCAGGCTTCCCTGTCCTTCACTACGAACAACAACGGCACCCACACAGGAAAGGGTAAGCAGACGCTGGACAGCTAATATACCGTGAATGTCCAAGTATATATGGTAAAATCAAGAAAAATAGGGCCTGGAGCAGATTTAAATAATGATTTGCTCTGGACCACAAATTCAGTTACATGATTCTTGGGCCTTAAAGCTATGAAACAACTTGAGGTCTGATATTTTCAACAACTGATTATCATTCATGTTGACCTAGAAAATGCAGTTTCCTAAGGGTCACATGGTGACTAGCAATGACCATGAATTTAGTGCTTTCTGTATGCTAGATACTGTGGTAAGTTGATATATCATTGCATTTAATCTTCCTGATATCTTTATGATGCAGATATTACAGATTCATTTTACAGGTGAGCCAACTGGGGTTTCTGACAACTTAAATTGTTCAAGGAAGAAAAATGGAAATTGAAAAGTAGTATAATTCAAATTGTAGAAGGGTTAGAATGAGGGCTAAAGGAAAGTGAGGTTCTAACTAAGGTATCCTCCCACGTCAGTTTTAACTTTTGTTGACCTTGAGATCTTGTTCAGTCAGATATGGTATCAGCAGCATAATAGGAACAGGTGGGAGGATGAAACTATGTAGAGAATTCAGCAGTACTACTTGGTGAAGAGAAGGATGAAGCGAAGATCAGGTGCAGCCAAACGTGACAGAGACTCAAGAAACATAATTAGACACAGATTCTGACCCCACTCAAGGTAGTCCTTTGTTCACTGTCCAGAGGGCACATGAAGTTCAGACATGGCTTAGATGAGCTTTGGAAACAATGTAGTGCTACGCAGGAGAAGAATACAGTAATCCAGTAAGCCCAGTCAGGAGGTGATATTTAAAGAAGTTGAGTCGTTGGAGCCTCAGAGTGGAACCATAGCCAGTGACTTAGGGTCTAGCCTGAACTTGGTTTAGGGAACAATTTTCCACACCAAGTTTATACCTTTTCTATATCGGGTGGGGCTCTGGGAAAGGGTACGGTTTTCATTATAAAGGGAAACCAAAGGAGAAGTCCAGGACTAGAGACTGGGAACCATTATACCGGTAACAGAGAGAGAAGTGGCACAGTTGGAAGGCTGCTCTCTAATGCAGAGCTCCTCCTTGGCATTCTGCATCTTCAGCTGGAGGACTGCATGATTCCTGTGGGTGGGGCCGATGAGACACTCAGTCTTGGTCACATTTGGCCCATGAGCTGGGATGGGCTCTTGAGGAAGATATTGGGGAATATAACATGGAAGGGGGCTTCCCTGGTGGCTCAGACAGTAAAGAATCTTCTTGTAATGCAAGAGACCTGGGTTCAGTCCCTGTGTTGGGAAGATCCCCTGCGGAGGGGAATGGCAACTCACTCCAGAATTCTTGCCTGGAAAATTCCATGGACAGAGGAGCCTGGCAGGCTACAGTTTATGGGGCCACAAAGAGACAGACATGACTAAAGTGATTCTCACTTTCTACAAACATAACCATGGAAAACAAAAGGAGACCAGGGTGAGGAAAATGGAATGGGGATCAATGATTATGGTCATCTTTAAACTTTGGCTTCATATGTGATCCAGAATTCAAACTGCTATTGAGAATATTACAAAAACACACACAAACAAACATAGCTTTAGTTAATTCTTCCATTTATCACATTACAGCATCCTTTGAATAGCCAAACTTGTTTAAAAGCTGCCAAAATTCAGGTCTGTTAATGGAAAAAACAAAAATTAAATTGCCTGCCTAGGGATTTAACTGCTCTTTTTGGCAAGATACTTTTAACACTTTTCAGGGTCTTTGTAGCTCTGTAGAGAAGAGCTCCTCTCTTTATTTACTGAAGTTCTTTCTCTTACAAATGCATTCTTTCCTCTGTGAGGTTTTAATGTTATGTTGTTTACAAATTGTTTTTTCTTATTTGCATCCTGTCTAACCTTTAGATTCTCTTTCACTTATAGATGATACACTATATATAGAAAGTATTCCTTTCAAGAGTGCTACAGACCGAATTGTGATCCCCCCGCCCTGCCCACCCCAATTCATATGTTGACACCCTGTGTGTGTTTGCATGCTAAGTTGATTCAGTCATGTCCAACTCCTTGTGATCCCATGACTTAGCCCACCAGGCTCCTCATTCCATAGGATTTTCTAGGCAAGCACACTTGGGCTTCCCTGGTGGCTCAAACAGTAAAGCATCTGCCTGCAATGCAAGAGGCCTGGATTTGATCCCTGTGTCAGGAAGATCCCCTGGAGAAGGGAATGTTGACACCCTAACCCCTAATGTGGTAGCATTTCTAGATGAGACCTTTTGTATGTAATTAGGTTTATATGAGGTCATGAGGGTGGGTCTCTCATGATGGGATTGGTGCCCCTTTAAAAAGAGGAAGAGTGACAGATTGCATGCATCGAGAAAACGTCATATGCGTACATGATGATGTACATGTACCTGAGTACATGATGTACATATGCGTACATGATGCGTACATGATGACAGATTGCATGCATCGAGAAAAGGTCATATGCATACATGATGACATCATCATGTACATCAGATGGCAGCTAGCCATCAGAAAGCCAGGAAGAAAGCCCACGAATCAACCATACTAGCACCCTGGTGGCTAGACTTCTAGCTTTCAGAACTGTGAGAAAAATTTCTGTTGTTTAAGCCACTCTACGTCAGCCTGAGCTAAGACAAGGAATCTGAAAGATGTGATTATAAAATACAATGCTGAAGATTATGACTATAAAATACAATAAAACCTCTCAGAAAAGTTGATTCTTATATTTTCATTTTTGCCAACTACAGAATACTTAAAATAATTTTCTTGGGCTGTGTAAACTGGTGCCTTGACCCTTTCTGACTTTACTCATGTAACAATCTAAACGAAAGGTTGCTAAGTGACAGCTTTCCCCAAACCTGACCTAGCTGCTGTCTGTGACTGGTTTTCTCCCAGAATCCTTCCCTTGCTCCCCCTACTGCAGGCTTGACTGGGGAAGAGGTTATTTTTCTATTCTGAGTAGAACATGCATCTTTGCTCCCAGGCTCTGGCTATTGCTAGTGTCTCATTTTGCGTTCTTCCTGCTTCTACTTGATCATATTTTAATGTTTCTTTTCCTCTTTTAATTTTTAAGAAAATAAATGTTTTTTGAGGCCACATACCTTAAATTTTTTTCTCCTTCTAGTTTTATTGATATGTAATTGATGTAGAGCATAAGATTAAGGAGTACAACACAATAATTCGGCTCATATATACATCAGGAAATAATTACCACACTAAGTTTAGTGAATATCCATCATCTCATATAGATACAAAATAAAAGAAAAAAATTTTTCCCTTTAGATGAGAACTCTTAGGATTTACTCTCTTTACAACTTTCATATACAACATACAGAAGTATTACTTGTATTAATTATGCTGTACATTTGGCAGTTATTTATCACATAACTTCCAGTAATAAGACTATTTACTTTTTCATGTTTTAAAATTATATTTATTTATCAATGGCTGTGCTGGGTCTGCGTTGCCATGTGCAGGCTTTCTCTAGCTGTGACGAGCAGGGGCTATTCTCTTGTTACGCGAGGGCTTCTCATTGTAGTGGCTTCTATTGCAGAGAATAGACTCTAGGGCACACCTGTTATAGTAGTTGCAGTTTGTGAGTTTCAGCAGTTGTGTTACATGGGCTTAGCTGTCCCATGGCATGGAACTTAGCCAGGGATCAAACCCCTGTCCCTTCATTGGCAGGTGGATTCTTAACCACTGGACCACCAGGGAAGTTCCATTTATTTTTTCTTAATTACATCTGTCCCCCACATAAATGAATGTTTCCTCTATTTTTATTTTGAAAAGTTCTGGTAAAGATTTTAATCTCATTTTGTAGTTTATATTTAACAGTTTATCACTTGTACATCTTGGGCAAATCAATTTATCTTTTGAGACCATCCTTCTTCTTTCCCAAGAGGGAAAAAAATAATATCTGCTATACTACTTCATAAGCTGTTGTCAGAATCAACAGAAAGAATCATATACATCAGAGTTTGTGCAAACGTTGCTTGTTACATTGTTAGTTGGAAAATAGCTGTCTGTATTTAACTCAGCCAGGTTGGCCACATAGTTGATGAGTGAGTGAGTGAGTCAAAGTCGCTCAGTTGTGTCCGACTCTTTACAACCTCAAGGATATACAGTCCATGATATTCTCCAGGCCAGAGTACTGGAGTAGGTAGCCTTTCCCTTCTCCAGGGGATCTTCCCAACCCCAAGGTTTGAACCCAGGTCTCCTGCATTGCAGGTGGATTCTTTACCAGCTGAGCTACCAGGGAAGCCTTACACAGTTGATACACTACACCAAAGTAGAGTGTAGATTAATTAGTCTTTGGTGCTTATTTATATTTTTAGGGTATTTCTTGACCAATATGTGCAAAACAAGTTTGGCTTTGGAGAATATTTTAATAGTATGTATGAGGGGCAGAGGAGAAAATGATTATAACACAGATCTGTATGTTAGTGCTTATAATCTTTAATGATATCCTGGAAACTTGTATTTATTAAATTTATCTTTTGACAAATGCTTTTTTTTATCATGTCCTACAAGTTTTTTGCTTGAGAGAAAGAAAAGTAGGTAATTTTGTGGAAAGTAAAGCTGGCCATTTTTTTCTGAGATTTTAACTGAGACAAAAAATGAAATGGAACAGCTTTCCGGCTTTTAAGACCCTGATTGAAGGCCTTATTCCTAAACTCTCTCCATTCTGGTTGTATGTGTGTGTCTGTGTGTGTAAATTGGCATGGTTAGGTAACACACTGAGTGTGAAAAGAGGTGAGAAGAGATACAGTAACAGAAATAAAGACTCAAAAGATGTAAAGGAGATATTGGAATATTTATACTATTAAAGGCACCCAGAAATTTTGCTTTCTCGTTCCTTCCCAAATTCCCACTTGATAAATTTTTTTTTCCTGAGGAATTCATGATAGTCTTAGACCGAAGTCATTGTGAAGTAACCTCCGGCCTTGTTCTAAAATGTGTGGATAAATCTGCTTTTATCCTGTTTTTCATAATAATAACAGATGTTGCATGACCAAATGATGGGATGAACATTTGCTTATATCTATAGAGACATAAGGGCTCAGCAGTAGAGTCTACTTACAATGCAAGAGACTGCCTACAATGCAGGAGATGTAGGTTCGAACCCTGGGTCAGGAAGATCCCCTGGAAAAGAAAATGGCAACCCACTCCACTATTCTTGCCTGGGCAATCCAACGGACAGAAGAGCCTGGCAGGCGACATTCCATGTGGTCACAAGAGTTGGATCACCACCACCACAGAGATATAAATTCAACAAAATAAAGTTCTGGGTGATAAAAATGTGACACTGCTTTGGGAAACATGAAAAATATTAATAATAATATAAACACCTAATGAGTAGCAAATGCTAGGAAACGTGGTGAAATTAACTATAGATAACGTAGCAGATAAAAATGATGATCTGTCTGCTTATGCTGAGACATCATGCTACAGAACAAAGAGTTTTGGTTAAGATGCCTGTAATTTGATTATTCTCTCTTTAACATATTTTTGTATTGCCAATTTTTTCTTAGAAGTTAATAGAACTGTAAGAAAACATTATTGACTTCTTACTTACCAGCCAATTTTAATCTATAGGAGCTTCTAGGTCAAATTTTAACAAAAACAGTCTTTACTGAAGTGTTTAAAAACATAAACATTTTGATCTAATTAAATACTTGTATTTCTTAAACATTTATCAGACTTTGATGTAGAGGTGTTCTTGATCTAAACTGAGGTTTTTGAGGTGCGGAGTATAAAATGGTTTGTTGATCGCTGATGACAATATTTACAGTTCCCGAAATGCAGACATTTCTTCTCCATTTAGTGAGATATGCTTAATTCTGTTTTTTGTCCAGTATCTGGTCCTGGAATATATCAGAACCGTGGAGATGTGTTATTTTAGGCATATTATTCCCAAGCCCGAGCATGCACAAACTGTAGTTGCTTTTGAGCCTCTAAAAGAATGATGGTAGCGTGGTAAACACAGAAGCAGTCCTTACTACCACTGTTCCTCTATGACAGGTGATACCAGTCACTTCATAACCTCCAGTCTGGGAAACCATGAAAGTAAAGAGGTGAAAAAGAGGTACTGTTGTACTACAAAAACAAAAATGGCCTCTTTCCATACTAACTACCCCTCTGAACGTTACACATCGACTCTATCAGCAGTCTGCTAAAGCAGAAAGGGAAATGAGATAAATTCTCAATCATTTTAAAGTGCATTTGTTTCATTGAAGCCTTTCAAGTATTTTGTGTGGTGTGTGTGTGTGAGACAGAAACTGACTCAAGGCTTCCTTGATGCAGCAAGTACACTGAAAATATAAAAATAAGTTTGACTTTTCTTCATGCACACCTTTATGTCTGACTTTTGAAAGGACTTTAGACAGTTTCCAAGAAATCAGAATCCTCTACAATGCCTTCATGGTGGATTGATTTCCACAGAGGTCTCCTATAATAAAGTATTTTCATCCCAGATAACCAACCGTAAGAAAAAGAATGTAATCTGCCTTCCCTGTTTGGGCAGAGTGGACTGGATGGAGAACAAATTTAGAATCGGTTTCAATTTGATGAGTTGAGTGATGTTTGGTTTCTAGGAATTTCAGGAGATTGGTTAGATAGATAGATACATAGATACCAGTAATTATAATAGTTACCACACTATATAGTTGAGAGGATTACTTGAGCTCACAAATTACTTCTCTATAGACAGCAAATGGAATGCAAACGTGAGCCACAATGTATATTTCTAAGCGTCTGAATCCTTGATATAGCACTGGAGTTACAAAAAAGTGGGGGAAAACGTCAATCCAGTGATGTCATTCCCTGAGCCCAGGCTTTCAAATTCTTTGGCACCTGGAGGGGTGTGCTCCTCACACTCAGCAAAGCCTCGGCAACCTGACTTGGCACAATGGCGTCCTTAGGCTCTCTGCTCATTCATGCAGAGGGGGACTTTTCATTCCTCCTCTAAACCATGAGCGATTTTCTCCCAGTTCTCGCCACAGACCTACCCAAGCCTCTTCTCCCAAGGCCTCACCCAGGGAAACAGGCGCGTAACCACAATTACTCCACGATCTCTACACGCACCACGGGTGCGGAGGTAGGGAGGGGGCGTGGCTTGACTTTTATAGGCCTTTCCAGCCAATGAACAATCTGCTTTTCTTCCGGTCGGCAAGCCGACCAATCTGAGCAAGTCGGTGTAACCTTCGGCTGTACTCGGCTCTTTTCGCTGATGCGGGCAGCTCAAGGGGCGGCCGCCGCTGGAGAGACGCTTCCCTTTTTTATTTTTTTTTTCCCCAAGCGTTCACTTCCGGGTCCGGCGCCGATCCGGATGCCCGAGGCAGAAGGATGTTTGACCTCCGGATAAGCGAGGAGGCGCCGCTGTGCATTCATTGCCGGCTGCATCGGTGGCGACAGCAGCGGCCCGGGCGGCGACTCTCCGGCCACAGGCGGCGGTAGGACGCACCGGCAGTAGTGAGGGGACCGAGTCCGAGCCGAGCTGCGTTACCTCCCTCGCTCGTTCCTTCCCCCTCTACCTCGCTCGCTCCCTCCCTGCGTGGCTCGCTTTCCTCCTCCGGCCGCCGGCGGGTGCAATGTGCCGCCGCCGCTGCCCCCGCCGCCACTGACTGACGGACCGGGGGGCGCCGCCCGCGCCCGGGACCGACCCGCCGCTGGCGGCCGCGCCTCTGAGGTAAAGCCCCCTGTGCGTTGGCGCCTGGCTGGGCGGCCCCGGCCCGCCGGCAGCCTCGGCGCGGCCGCGGCGCCCTCCTGCCCGGGTGGGGCTGGGCGGGCTGGGGTCCGGGGCTGAGTGGGGTGGGGTAGGGTGCGGCGGGGGCGGCGCCGCCAGCGGGGGCCTCGGGAAGGGGTGGGCGAAGAGGACCCGGGCTGGGGCGCGGAGGCGCGGGACCGGAGGGGGCCGCGGCCGGGGGGCGAGGGCGCCGCGGGCTCGCTGGGCAGGGAGGGGGCCGCGGGCGGCGGGCCGGGCTGGCCGCAGAAGTTGCCCGAGTGGTGCGGCGCGAGTGGGGACCGCGGGGATGTGGGCGAGGTGGGAAAAGGCAGGGGCTTTTGCGAGGAGGGTTGAGAGGTCGGGAGTGCAGCCCCCCAGCGCTCCTCGATTTTGTCCAGACAATTCTCTTTGGAGTAGGCATTTTAGGCAAGAGGGTGGGAGCTATCGGTCGGCTGGAGGGAGGGATCAGGGGCTAGCATTCATTTCGGGGAGAAACTTCCCGATAGGGTATTTGTTTCCAGGTTTGGGGTGGGGGGCAGGGATTTACCTATTTGTTGGAGCTTTTGACTTTGCTCAAAACTTACCCAAGGCATTAGTCGGGGGAACAAAATTACTCTGCTGGTTACTGTTAGGGTGCTGGTTTGTTTGTTTATCCCACTTGCTAGGGGAAGTGACACACAGAAGCGTCGGCTTTCCTGGTCCACAGCCCCCACGTTTCTTTTCTGCGGGGTGGTGATGGAGATGTGCGTTTGCTTCTGGGGTGGGGGTAGTTAGGCCTGTGTTAGGATGGTTCCAGTTCTCCCAGGGAAGGAGGAAAAGTTAATGGGTGGGAGAGAGTGTGTGTGGGAGATGGCTACTGTTGCTGCCATTGTGCGAATTAGTTTTAACTCTGTTGTAATGAGTGCCTAGGCTGGTCAGCAAGTGACCCTTTTTTAACCTTTGGTTTTAGAACATCGACTTTAATTGGACAGTTAAAAACCTACTGATTTTTAGTAAGTTAAGAAAAAGTCAGTACTTAATTTCTTTTACGTTTGCAGTTACTTCTTGTGATAGGAATTGACATTGGCCCACACAGATAGTAAAAGAGGTTAAGCTATATCTGACTTAGAATACTTTTTAAAATTAAAAATGTCTAGTAAAGGCATGTGTATGTTTTTGAAGAATATTTGCTTTCCCTATAAATAAGCAAATTGTGAAAGAAAAGTATCATAAAAGTTGCAAGATGTGAGGCCAGTTTAAGAAAACATTTCCCACCAAAAATCAAATCTGGTTTGTGACATTCTTAGTAACTTTTGGGGGGGGAGGGAAGTGGAGAGATGTACTTAGTGTATTTTATAATTATTCCCAAACTTCAAACTTTTGGTCTAACTATATTCTGAGCTAAGATTATATTCATATTTTATATACATTAACCATATATTTTGTACAAAACATGAAAATCATATTTATGGGAATTGGAAGAAAGATGTAATAAAATAAATTGCGTAGCTTTTGTATAGATTCAGAGCAGAGTGTATAGACACTTTGGTATTCAGGGAGCTTCCTTTTCTGGATATGCCTCAGGTATAAGTAGTTCTTCTTAGAATGGGGAACAGAAAGTTTAACTTTAATGTTGATGTGTATGAGATTTTTGGGGGAATCTTGGAAAATGATTTTTTTTTTAAACTATGATTTAGTGTGCTCATTGACCAAGAGGTCGTTAACCTAAAAATTAATGAATTATATAATTATTGACATTTTCATTGTTAGATTTGCAAGCATTAACTATTAACAAAATCTTCAGCACATGAAATGCATTTATTCCTTCAAATAAAAGAACTAGGATTCAAACAAAGGAATAGTTTAGTTCAGACTGAAACTTTACTTTGTGCAAGGGACTTTTACTGTGTGTTGAGGATGAAAGAGTGGGTTGACACATGAAGAGGAATTAGATCCAGTTAGTTACCTTTAAGGGAGAAGCAGACATGCACAGAAATAATTGCAACACAGGACTCCTGTGGGGCTTATTAGAGATGTACGGAAATGTGGGGGTGGTGGTGATGGTGTGTGTGTGTGTGAGACAGAGAGACTAATTTTTGACTGGGAATTACAAATGAGTTTAAAGCTGGTAATACTCCATTTAGGCCTTAAAATATTTTAATTGTCAAAATGGTTCAGTGTGTGTAGCGGCGGTATTTTTGTAGGTGAAGGGAGCAGTTGAGCACGGACATGTTGGTTTGGTATGGTGGGGCCTGTTGAACTGGAGGCAAGGCTCTGTGCCAGGAAGTCTTTATGGGAAATGAAGCTATAAAATTAGGTGGTGATCAGTCCATGGACATCTAGAATGCCTTGTATTTAAAAATGAGTCAGTTCACCATATGAAGATCCTAGTGTATAGATTCTAAGGTGATAGGGAATACCTATGAAAATAAGGCTGCTGCTGCTGCTAAGTCGCTTCAGTCGTATCCGACTCTGTGCGACCCCATGGACTGCAGCCTACCAGGCTCCTCCATCCATGGGATTTTCCAGGCAACAGTACTGGAGTGGGGTGCCATTGCCTTCTCCAAAAATAAGGCTAGTAAGTTTAAAGGAAACAAAGTATAACAGAATAGTCAATTTGTTATCCTTCATGCTAATAGAGGAGAGCCAGAAGAGTATATGAAACAGTTTATACATGGCTTTGTCATATTTCTTTACTTGCTTTTGGATATGAGTGTGTGGTAATCTGGCAGTTGGTTATATGAAATAAAGCTAGATTTTTAAACATGTGACCTGGAAAGAAATGGGAATCTTTGCATTTCTTCTCTGGGTCTCCTCTGTATCCCCTTCATGCTGATAATAGACCGTCATTCTGGCATGGGTTTTTGGTTCATATTTTTTCAGAATGGAACAAGTGGTTTAGTTTCCAAGAGCTTGCTAAAAGAATATAACAGACTACATAGAGGGAATTTGAAAATAATAACCAACAAAATACAGGTCTTTGGATAGTTATATTATTGTTAATACATTTTAAGGTGAGATTTGCTATGGATGAAGTGAAATGTGAGGAATCTATATAGGACGAGAATTGGCTGTAATAGTAAGATGACAACATGAGAAAATTCCACAGTTCTGGATCAATATGTACAAGGTTTTTAGTCATCTTAAGTATCAACAACTCTAAAAAAATTTAACCCCCAATTTAATCATTATCAAAGGGGTACTTAAAAAATATCACCCTTACGACACCAGTGTTTAATCATCTAGTCATGTTGCAGGGGAGATTGATAGTTCTTACTAACTGTTCCCTTCTTAGTGTTCAACAAGGACTTAACTTTATAACTGAATTTGTATCTCAAATCTCCCAATAATAGCAGTACCTGTTACACTTTATTAAATGCTCACTTTGTCTGTGGACCTTAAATGATACTGTTATAAGACAGCTCTATGAGTTAGGTGGTATACCGCTTGCTTTCGACAGTAGGAAACGGTCTTCTAGAATTTAAGCATCCTGTTTAAGGTGTATCTTGGGAGTAGCAGAGGGCATATTTAAATCATTTTTTTTTTCTGACTTTGCAGTGTTAGACCAGTGATATCTTCCCTAATCTTCTATCATCTTCCTTTTTGTCTTCTCTTATGCAGTTGGCATTTAGCGGTACTGAGTAATGTTTTTAATATGTGTTTGGGTGTTGTTTTTCTAAGATGTAATTTCTTTGGAAATGGTGGTTTGGGGATATCTGTAGTTTTCTAATCGTAGACTCTCTAGGAGCAGAAAATATGGTTCTAGTAACTTAAGCTACTGCAGAGTATCGTTTTTGTGATAATCTATAGGAAAGAACCATACATGGGATTATTAATATGTAGAGATCAAGTGTGTATTATCTATTAATGTAAAGTGACTTTGGAGAGCCTCTGAACTAGTCAGGAAACATGGAATGAGACAGAAACGTGGAGATGGGTAAGTTTTAGAGACAGTGGAGACTGCTGTTAGCCATGGTCTTTCCAGCTCCCTTCTCAAAGTTGAGATTTAGGAACTGTGAATGTTTGGGTTCCTTTCTATTATGGGATGTAAGAAAGATGCATAGTGATTTGTTCTTTAACCATATTAAGTGACTGGTTATAGTCTCTCCTTCTTATCCCTTATCGTCTTAGTTCTGAACGTGAAGTATTTGTGTATTTGGTAGATAAGACACATTTTGATCATTTTCTTTACTAATGACATATCACATAGTTATAATTTAATTTGATGAAAATCTATAACTTATATCCAATGACTATACCATATCCACTTTTTTTTTTTTTACAGCTTTTACTGTAATTAGGTAAAAATCTCATGATAGATGCCCTCTTTCTTAAACACAAGTTTCTAACGTTTTTTTCCTTCAGTGAGTTGTCAGACTTTTAACTGTATTCAAATTTATTACATATATTTAGCTGATTAGGTGCTGAACTGCTTTCGTTAGCTGAAAAGAGTGCGGATAGTTTCTCTGCCATTATATTTTTCATCAGGATTGAGAAAACTGGTATGAAGTGCCAGGATGTGATGCCTGGCACACAGTAGGCACTGTGAAAGTCTTCTCATAAATGTAGAAGTTGCTGATGTATATGAGTTGTCAGAGGGTTGATTGGTGTGTAGAATCAGCAAAGACTATTAGGGATAGCCTGTTACAGGAGAATCTCTGAACTCACCTCTCTAACCCACTCAGAAGATTGTTGTATTCTCCATTCATTTACTGTTTGATGTCCATGCTACATTAAAAGGCAGTAGACTACCCTCTAGTTTCTTGAACTTTTATTCCCATCAGTTGCTGTATACCTTGTATACATACCAAGAATCATTTATCTTTGTACCCAACAAATTGTTACAAAGACAAATGATTCTTGGTAGGTATACAAGGTATACAGCAACTGATGGGAATACAAGTTAATGGCAGTTGTACCTCTTGTTGTAATTACATAGTTTAATGAAACATTATTCAGTGAACTGTGAAGGCAAAAAGGTGTTTATCTTGAGACCCAGTGGCTGCTTTGAAAAGCAGTTGAGTAATTGAGTGGTTGAAGTCAATTATAGTTAAAATAGTTTTAGGTGAAATAACTTAAATGATTAGGGGAAAAAACCCTAAAGATCTTAGATTTCACAGTAAGATTCTTCAGCAAAATTGCTTTTCAGTGTTGTGAGATGTCTTTCCATGTTTAAGAGACAGAAGCTGGAAATCACAGGTGATGTACTATGGGTGTGGTTTTTGCAAGAAAAATAAAGTAGGACTACAATCTGTAGACTTATGCTTGAAGGAAAGGCCTTGGCAACCTGCATTTAAAGACTGTTTTGTGATTGTTTTAGTGTTGGTGGCATTAAACTGTTTAAAGTATGTAGATTTTTTGTGATTCCCTTTTAAAATTCACTTATGAACTGTATGTTAACAATAATATATTAAAGAGGTATCTACTTCTGAAATAACACCTCTTTTATACTCACAGAGATTTACTTAACAGCATCCTCTTTTAAAAAAGAGAGAAATACTGGTCTTCCTGAGCATACAGCCATTCATATTTTAGGATGAATTGTTCAATTATCCAGTCACATGATATCCACTTGTTTCCTGATACAGTCCCTCATCTGATTTTCTGTGTTCTCTTTCAGCTGTTACACAGTGTCAGGGATGGATAGAGCCATTTGTAATTCCACCATCTCCTCAACCTGAGTGGGGACTGCAGGAGTGAGTTGGTAGAGGAAATTGTCCTTTGGAAGAGGAAATGCCATCCCCTTGATGTATACCAGGAGCTGTTGAGCTTGGTGCAAAGCGTGCTGGTTTAACAGCTTATGGTAACTACTCGCCTTTCCTGTCTAGCTCAGCCCAAGTGGAGAGGAAGGCACGCAGGTGTAGGAGAAGAAGGTCCAAGTTGGAGAAGGAAAGGTAGATGGGGTATACTATTTATCTTGGTGTCACACATTACAACACCAGAAATGCAGTAGCTTCTGAAATGGAACACTGAAGTATGAAGGCAGGGCTAGTTTTTCAGAGTGTTGGCTGGCTCCTGTGTAATTGACTTGCCTCTGCTTTCCCCTGTGTATGGGGTTCTTCCTGCTACTGGTAGCAGGATCCTGGTGCGTTGGCCAGGACATCTTTTGCACAAGCCTACCTGCATACTTTCGCCTTCCTGTTTTTTTTTTTTTCCCTTAAGTTTTTGTTTCTTTTGGCTGTGTTGGGTCTTTGTTGCTCGCATGGGCTTTCTCTAGTTGAGGTGAGCAGGGGCTACTCTTCGTTGCGGTGCGTGGGCTTCTCATTGCTCTGGCTTCTCTTGTGGCTGAGCACCGGGTCTAAGTGCGTGGGCTTCTCATTGCTCTGGCTTCTCTTGTGGCTGAGCACCGGGTCTAAATGCGTGGGCTTCGGTAGTTGCAGCTCTCGGGCTCTAGAGCGCAGGCTCAGTAGTTGTGGCGCAGCGGCCGTCTTAGTTGCTCCGCGGGATGTGGGATGTTCCTGGACTGTGGATAGAACCGGTGTCCCCTGCGTTGGCAGGCAGATTCTTATACACCATACCACCAGGGAAGTCCCTCATCATATTTTATTGACCGGAATTAGATCACATACACTTCTAAACCAGTTATGACACGGGGAACAGGGTTACTGTAGTGAGTTTCTACTATTCAGGATATAGTCCCTGCAGTTGGGGATGGGGTCACATTTCCCTGAGTTACATGGTGGAGGGAGGATGTTCTAAAAAACTGTGGGAAGGAAGAATATGGGGGAAATGGATGTTATAGAGGCAATCAATAGTGACCACCACATCTACTTGTTTAAAGGATGAAAATAAATAATGCATACAAATGCACTTTGAACTTTAAAGTGTTGTGCAAATGTAACAGATCAAAGATTAGAAAGCTGTTTCTATGTGACTGTCTTAAATATGCTCAGGTATGAATATTTTAGGAGCTGAAAACACTGCTAGTTTCTTACTGACTTTCGAGTCAGTAAAATTGAGTATTACTTTTTTCATGGAAAAAAGCTATTTTAACTTTCATAGGGCTATTTTAACTTTAAAAACTTGTACCTCTAAACTTATTTAAATTTTTTGGTGTGTTGTTGCCCTCCTTCCTGGACAAAACTTGCCCGACATCTTTGATTTTATCAGACTTCTTTGTGACACCTGGAGGAGAGTAAGATGCCTTGAGGAAATGGGAATTTATCAGTCAGAAATGGTTGGTTTATTTTGAGTCAACGAATCTCTTTGAAGTAGGAGGGAAAGATGGGTGTTATATTATCTTGACTACAGCCACCCACCCTCTGCCGCCCCCCTGAAAATTATAGGGCCAGAGGAGAATCACAGACTTTTATAACTGAATTGTGGAAGGTTGAAATGCTTGTCACGTACCTGGTTAATAGAACCCTCCTATCCTCATTGATAGGTTGATAGGTTGATTCTCTTTCTAACCAAAAGGGGAGAGGCTGTGAAAAAATTTGTGTATTTTGCAATTTTGCTCAGGACCATGGGCTAGTTATATAAAGCAGTCAGCCAAGAACCTTTAAAGTTCTCAGGGTTTGGAAAATTTTAGCCAGAGTTGAAGTGTATATGTATGTGTGTGTTTGTGTGCATATGTGTTTAAATAAAACAAGCAAACAGACAAATCTTTTAATCTTCCCTCAAGCAGCCCACAAAAACAGCACACTTGGATTTCCCCTCCCTCCCCCCGCCTCCCCACACAAAGTAACCTCAAACCTGGCCTGCTGAAATGGAAAGGCAGAAGCAGACTGAGTGCTTGGAACAGTTCTTGTATTTTTAGTTTCAAGAAAGTTATCTTAAAGATTTCTTTATTGTATGTGTGAAAGAAAGAAATTGTGTGTGTGTGTGTGTGTTTATGGGGACATATATGGAAATACATGTATGTATAAATACATAATTAGTATACATTAATTATGGTAATTCTAATCCCTGCATTGTTGTTGTAAACATACAGAGTAAATCCATCCATCCCCTGGAAGGATGTTAATGACATTTATAAATAGATTTGGGATGATTTTTATTTTTACACTTTTTATACTTTTCTGTATCGTTTGGGTTTTCAGCTATGATTGTGCATTATTTGACCATCAGAAAAAAATACTGAGTTTTTCATTTGAGGGAAGAAAATAAAATTTGGGGATGGGATGTTTTCTCCAACCTAGAATTTACCATAGTCCACTTTCATTGTAAATTACCTTGAATAGAGTATGCACTGAATGCACTGTTGCATTGTAATAGCCTTTATTTAAAAAACTGGGCTTGTTAAAATTATGTTTCTTAAAATTTTAAGTTGAAATTAGCTGTATGATACCATATGGTACAAGAACATTTTATAAAAGTAGTAGACTTCTGAATTTTTGTAATTATTAATTGTGTTATCTATTTTAAACTTGTTTAGTTTTTGACTTCAGGTGGTATACTTGGCAGGGCATCAGAGTATGATATATTGGAGTCAAAGTTACAGTCAGAATTTCCTTTAATAAAAAGGGAAGTGAAAATTTATTTTTCCCCTTACACCCAGTCTGTGTCATGTTTATTTTCTATTTCTGTGAAATACTTATTGCAATGAATACTTTCAGGCGAATATAGTAGGTAATGTTACAGGAAGAGAAAATGCCTGATATTTCAATATATATATGACTATAAAGCCTTTTCATACAATCCTAGTTGGGCATGTAAAAATAACCTAGCATTGTTTTGGAGGTGAAACTAGTAGGTATCAATAGTTGGTGAGACACTTGAAAAAGAAACTGGTATTTGTAGATGTATATTTTTATGAAACAGTATTTTATATTCTTTTGTTCCAGGGATCTGAAAACAATATTAACATTTCTGCACCACCCACCCTCCCACCTCCCAAAGTGTAAATCTTAAAGATGTGGAATCACGTAATGCCAGTTTTTATTTTTAAAAAATGGTAGACTATTTACTGAATTTGTTTTCTGTCATATGAATGTCAGGACATATTATTGATAGTATTTCTTAATATATTTAAGATTCTGAAAATATTAGGGTAGTTAAAATAGCAATGTAATCAGCCCTTGAAACTTATTTTTTTGAGTATTTTTTGATAGTCTGTTGAAAGTTGATTATTGAAATACGTGTTGTGTGTTTATATTCTGTTAATCTAAATACTCTACTAATGAAAGTTGTTTTTTGAAGGCTGACTGAACAATAAAGTTCTGAGCACTGGGAATGAGAACATCAAATAAGTTAAAATAAATTTTACTATATTTACTTTTTAAAAAATCTCCCAACTGAAAATTAATAATTTTTTTTTCTGTGACAGAATAAAGAAGAGAACAAAATTGGGCAATTTTAAAGATGGTGCTTTCAGTCCTTGCTATAGGGCTGGGAGTGCTAATACTTATGAGTAGATGAGAGAAAGAGGTTGTAGAGAAGGCAGCTTGTTCCAGTGGTTCTCAGCCCTGACTTCACATTAACATTTTCTGTGGAGTTTCAAAAAATGACAGATATTGGGATTCTACCCATGCTGTTGAATCTGGCTATGGGGCCAGGGTGTTGATCTATTTTAGGATTTCTACAGGTGATTCCAATGTACTTCAGGGTTAAAAATGACTCATTTCATTTTTTATGTGTATCTCTTAGCTCTTTTTGAAAAAATGACTTCCTTTTACTTTCAGATTGTCTTTTAAATCAGGGATGGAGGTGTAAAGATAAGAAAGAAATGCATAGAAAATATATGCAAGAGGAACAGGTTAGTGAAGTGAGTTCTCTTTAGGGTTTCACACTCAGAATCCTTAGGCTACTGTATTGCTTGTTCATTAGCATCTTTTGAATAGTATGGCACCACAATTAGTGGAGTTTTGACATTTGGAAAATTTGTTAAAGGAAATTTATCAGATTAAATTAAGGCACCTGGAGAATGTTCCATGTGTACTTGGAAAGAATGTGTAGTCTGCTGCTTTTGGATGAAATGCTCTTTAAATATCAATTAAGTCCAACTCTTCTAAAAGTGTCATATAAGTGTGTTTCCTTACTGATTTTTTGCTGGATGATCTGTCCATTGGTGAAAGTGGGTATTAAAGTCCCCCACTGTTATTGTTACCATCACTTTCTCTCTTTATTGTTGTTAGTATTTGCCTCACATATTGAGCTGCTCCTTTGTTGGGTGCATGTGTGCGTGTATGCTCAGTCGCTTCAGTCGTGTCCAGCTCTTTGCTACCCTGTCGACTGTAGCCTGCCAGGCTCCTCTGTCCATGGGATTATCCAGGCAAGAATACTGGAGTGAGTTCCCATGCCCTCCGCCAGGAATCTTCCTGACCAGGGATCAAACCCAAATCTCCTGCGTCTTCTGCGCCGGCAGGCGGGTTCTTTACTCACTAAGCCACGTGGGAAGCCTATGTTGGGTATATATTTATAATTGTTACATCTTCTTTTTGGATTGAACCCTTGGTCATTACGTGTAGTGTCCTTATTCCTCTCAAAATCTTAAGAAACCTAAGTGATAAAAGCAATCCTGTCTTTAAAGTTAGTGTAAGAATGTTACTCATCAAAATTTGATTAGTTTTGGGTTATATTTATCATATTTGCAATATTGTTGAGTTGTATTTTTCATGGAACATAAGCATGGAAGGAGCCTTAATGGTATTTTAGTGTAATTGTACTTCTGCTTTACTCTTTTTTACCATTGTTGATGAGGTATTGTTTCTGTTTTTCCCGTTGGTGGAGATAGTTTAGTACTTCAGTTATAGTATATTGTGAATGTAGTATATTACTTATATCAGATATAGTCAGTAAATGTATACTTGTAAGTACACTATGATACTAGGGTTTTATGGTTATTGTATCTTGTCATTTATGGGAAATCAGGTTCCAAGGTGACTCATTTACTGCTCCTCCCTAGGTCAGGAACACTGTTACTGGTTATAGCATTTTTCTTATGACAGAATGAGAGCAAGCCATTTTGTGAGTTTAATACATTAAATTCCATTCAATGAACATTTTTTTCATAGTGGCAAATTTGGATGTGGCATTTTTTTCTATCAATGTCAATGGTTAGATATTTGTAAACTGCCCTGATAGGAGAATTTGTGGTAGAGAAATTTAAGAGTGGGTACAGTGTAGGGGGCTTCCTTGGGAGCTCAGCTGGTAAAGAATCTGCCTGTAATGCAGGAGACCTGAGTTGGATCCCTGGGTTGGGAAGATCTCCTGGAGGACAGCATGGCAACCCACTCCAGTATTTCTGCCTGGAGAGTCCCCATGACAGAAGAGCCTGGTGGGCTATGGTTCACGGGGTTGCAAAGAGTCGAACACAACTGAGTGTCTAAGCACAGCACAGCAGAGTGTAGAGGAGATACTGTGTGTGAACCATTGGGAGACTTTTAGAATTATTTTGAGTTCATCAATATACTACAGTAAAAGCCATGATAAAGAGGTTACCAGTTATATCTTGCACATATAATTAGTAATGGATTAATGGGTACTCTTCAACAGGACCACAATTTCTTATCAATAGTTTTGACATCCTAAATGCCCTGAAAACAAAAACAATTTTTTTTGGTATATATGACACAAATTGGTTTTATTCCCAAATCTTGTTAACTGTCTTTTATTTCACGTGACTGTGGGTTTCACTGCAGAAATAGTAAATGTTTAGTCACAGTGCTGTCTCAGACTTCTCTGTGCCATTCTGCTTTCTCTGTGGGTATTTCAAAGTACATAGTGTTTACACACTGTATCACCTGTCAAAAATGCCCTGAAATTCTGAGTTCCAGAATGATTAGCTGCAAGAACTTTGGAAAAGGAACTGTGAAACGGCATTGATTTGCTTCTGTCATTTGCTTAGGATAGGAACTACTCAGTATCTTACTCCTCTGAGATGGAGTTTGAGTAAGATCCTGGTAGACTTCTCTTGCTTTTTACAGTTGTAAGTATGTGGATACCAAGAGGCACTTTGTTTTAATCTGGGTTTATTTCTTTAGCAGTTGTTGAAAGCTTTTCTGGTTTTTCGACAACCGAGTCTTGTGGGGCCCATTGTGGTCCCAGAAGCGTTGTGTAATTAGGATGCTTGAGATGGACAATGTTTCGGGTAACTTCAGCATAGCTGAGCATTCATCACACTCTCTTTGGTCCTTGGCATTATGTAAGTTTACCTCTGTAACTCATGGTAATTTCATGCCACAGCACCTGCAGGCACCCATCTTTTTTTTTTTTTTAATATCTTGGCTTCCTTTTTCATAACAGAAAGTAGAAGGGGTGTGGTTGCAGTGCCTCTGTTTTAGTTTCCTTAAACTTCCTTAATTTGTTTTTAAGAGTTCACTGCAAAAATCTTCATACCTACTCTGGCTTCTCTCCCCCCCCCCCATCCTGTTTCTTTTTTTCTTGATTACTTCCCTGCCCCCTTCCCTTTAAAATAATATTCCTCAGCCAGAGAAGTTTATACTTACGGTATTCTGTATCAGAAAAATACAGAAATTTGTTTGCTGAAAAGGTGACAGAAGTAAATGTGCACATTCTCTTTCCCTAACGAGGACCTTTCTATAGGGGAGTGATTATTGCACTGCTGTGCATGGATAGTGTTCTGTGTGTATAATCTTTGCTTTCTTTCCATCCTTAGATACTGAAGGGTAATGGTGAGCACTGTGGTCCATGTCTTTTTGTGTTTGCCATGACACTAGACACCTTAAGGTGTAAATCTTAATGGGAAATTTAGACCTCTTCCATGGTGGCTCACTGGTGAGGAATCTGCCTGCAGTGTGGGAGATGCAGTTTCAATCCCTGGGTTGGGAAGCTCCCCTGGAGAAGGAAATGGCAACCCACTCTAGTATTCTTGCCTGGGCAATCCCATCCCATGGACGGAGGAGCCTGGCGGGCTACAGTCCATGGGGTTTCAAAGAGTCGACCCGACCAAGGGGCTAAGCACACACAGCGTGCTTAGTTATGGTGCACCTGCTGTGTCCCCTGAAAGCACTGCGATTCTCCTGGAGGACAGATTTAACCTTGTGTATGGTTTGTCTAAGCTATGTGATGTCAGGGATTGTGATGGTTTTATTTGCCATTTGTATTTCCTGTGTTTGGTATGTAATAGGCCTCTAATGATTGCTTGTTTGTTGAATAGATTAATCATTTCATCTTTTATTAGGGAGAATTTTTTTTTTTTTTTGTAGGGAGAATTTTAACATGGAAGAACCTTCATTAATTAAATCCCTCCTGAGGCACCATACTCATCCCAGACCAGTTTAGTTTGCATCATCACAGTTGTATAAGACAAACTTCAAACAAGTAAATTGGGCCTAGTTTAAATAAAGTAATAAACCAACCCTCTGACTGACTTTCTCAGGCTTAAGAGTAGAGAGATACATTATAGAAAGATTTTTGAAATGAAAAGCATTCATGGGCTAGCTGGACAATTTAAAGGAAATATTCTATTTTTTTGAGCATTTCAGTTAATTATGATTTTAAGATATTTTTTATATTAAAGTTTTTCTCTCTCTTTTAAGTTCACACAGCAAACTTCACTCCCCATCACAGGCAAATTAGAAAGCAGTTTTATCACCCTAGAGTATTCTCTCATGCTGCCCATTTGTACTTAAGCCCTTCTCCCACTCTAGCCCCAACAACCACTGCTCTCTTTCTATACTTTTGCCAAATACCATGTAAATGGAATCATGTGGTGTGTAGCCTTCTAAATCTCTCTTCCACAGTGCAGAATGCATTTGAGTTTCATCCATGTTGTAGTGTGTATCAGTGGTTTCTATTTGCTGCTAAGCAATAATCCATCATAATGGATATACTTGAGCATATTTATCCATTCACCAGTTGAAGTACTTGTTTCTAGTTTTTGTGATCATGGATACAGCTGCCACAAAACTTTGTATGTGGTTTTGTTTTTGTGTGTGAATCTAAGTTTTTATTTCTCTTGGGTAGCTTTCTAGGGGAATTGTTAGGTCATATGGCAAGTATGGCTTTCCTGGTGGCTCAGACGGTAAAGAGTCTGCTGCAATGTGGGAGACCTGGGTTCAATCCCCGGGTTGGGAAGACCCCCTGAAGAAGAAAGTGGCAATCCACTCCAATATTCTTGCCTGGAAAATCCCATGGACCGAGGAGCCTGGCAAGCTACAGTCCATGGGGTCTTAAAGAGTCAGACACGACTGAGCAACTAACACACACAGATGGCAAGTGTATGTTTAACTTTATAGCAAGCTGTCAAACTGTTTTCTAAAGCATTTTGTATTCCCACCAGTAATGTAGGAGAGTTCCACTAATAATCAGTTCCTAAAATTTAAATTGGCTGTATTGAGTTACTCTAGTAATTTGTTGGTTTGATTGTATACCAGAATATCTTGACAATAACATTTAATTCTGAACATGATATTTTTATAGTTGTAGATCTGTTGGAGATAGTGATTTTGGGGAGTCTCACTTTTCAGTGAATGCAATCTTCCGTATGGTTTGGAACTATTTTTTCTTGCTAAGATCATGCAGCCCTGATCTTTGTAAAAAAAAAAAAGCAAAACAAAAAGCAAAAATCTAGGCCTTAACCCTGGTGTTCATATTGGGGATTAAGGTGCCTTTGGATCAATTCTGTCTCTGTCTTCAGGTTTATAGCACTACTTTGGGGACGGATTCTTTTGGTTTGAACTAGGCAGAAGAAAATCCTTCTCACGGAGAAGTGGTTGTCCTTTCAGCCAGTTTCTGTCACCTGTTACATGTTCCATTCCACAGTTTTGTAGAAGTCAACATATTTATGATTTACTGTCGATTATACTAGTTAGGGGCTTCCCTTGTAGCTCAGACAGTAAAGAATCTGCCTACAGTGCAGGAGAGACCTGGGTTTGATTACTGGATTGGGAACGTCCCCTGGAGAAGGAAATGGTTACCCATTTCAGTATTCTTCCTTGGAGAATTCCATGGACAGAGGAGCCTGGCGGTCTACAGTCAGACACAAGTAAGCAGCCGACACTAACTATACTGATAAGCCCTTTCTGCAATGAGGGTTGACAATATTAACTTCATAATTGGAATTTTCAAATGCTAATACCCTTGAATGACTGTTTTAAATCTGAGGCCTTTGCCTACATTAAACTGTTGTTTTTAATAACATTTTTATAAATTAGGAAACAAGCACTGTAGTTAAGAAAGAATGTAACTTTGTTATGGGAACCATGCATGAAATAGCTGCTGACTTTCCTGAAGTGTTTTCTCATTTATCTGGTATTATTAGGGAACAACCTGTTAGATGAATTAGAAGTTTGTATTTATAGTTAAATATTTTATTAACATTGTTTTAAATGGTAAACTTTACACAGTAGTACTGTTTTTCTCAGTGTTTTCTAAGCATATTCAGATCTTGCTGATGCCCAGTTCTCATTCTAAACATCAATTACAAACTGTGCTGTCATGCGTAGATGCCAGAATTTATTGAAGTTGTATAAGGTTGCCTTCTTCCTGTTCTCTGTCATGTTTTTATAAGTCACCTCAAATTTTCCAGTTTGATTTCTAGTGTAAACTTGTTAGAATTATGTTAAAATGGAGTTCAGGGGCTCTTATTAAGTGAACAGAATATGCATTTTGTGACCTCCTTTGGTGAATTTTTTTGTTTTTTCTTCTGACTCATAGCTATGTCTTGGAGAGCTGAAATTACAGTATCAATGATCTTTGACTTGTGAGGTGTTATTCCGCTTGCTTGTAGTATCTCAGAGCCATACATGGCCTGCCTGTCCTCTGATACCTTTTTCTTTCCTTTATTTGGAAAAGAGATGATCATATAAATTATGAGTAGCCTGGTGGGCTGCAGTCCATGGGATCTCAAAGAGTTGGACACAACTTAGTGACTAAACAACAGCAACAATAGGGTAAATACTCAAGTATTTGTTGGATGAGAGTAAGTGCCCCCAAATGGAACATGATTTTTTCATTGATGGCTTGGAGTTTAACATCATTCCTGTGATTGAGATTTGTAGTCAAGTCTATGCTTAGAGATAGTGAGATGACCTGCTCTTAGTATAAATTTAATATGATGTCTACTTGATTTTTGATTTCCATCGTACAGGAGATGAGCATGATTGGATGTGTTTATAAGTGCTTAAGGGGCTGGAGGGGTTAAGGGGTTTAGTTTTCAAATTAAACATTCCCTCCTCTTTCAAACATGGAGATTCACTAGCAGTGATAAGGGATGTTACCAACGGGAGTATAAGTTCAACTGTGAAATTCAAGAGGAGGCACATGTCCTCAGAAGACATTTTGAGGGCCTATGGAATGGTCATATCCTAGTTACCTAGAGAACAATTAGATGTGGATAATTAGAAAATTTACTTAATTAGACTTTCAGTAATACTTACATATTTTATGAAAGTTGAGATTTTAATACAATTTCCCATAAAATTGACTTAGTTATAACTGAATATAGTATGTTTTGCTACTCCTTTGCTATTATGTATTATGCAGTAGCTTTCAAGTTTAGAAATATTTTTGACTACAGTGCATAGAAAAATATTTACCACAACTTAGAGAAATATATTTTGCATTGTATCCTAGTGATATGTATATATTCATATAAGGAGCCAAAACAAAATCTCATTAAACAAAACTATTCTTACTACATTTGAGCACTCTATTTTCTTTCTTTCTTTGATACTATTTTATTTAAAAAACTGTTGCTTAAGACCCATTTGTTTAAACACCCAGTAATGGGTCATTATCCACAGTTTGGGGAACACTGTTGTCTAATAAAACTGATGATAAATTTTAAAGGCTAGAATTTTCTGGGTCTTAACAGAAATATACAAGGGACATCGCTGAAATCAGGTTTTGAAAATCTAAAGTGTTGTAGATGATAGTTACTAAACATTTCTGAGATAAAATAAGTTTCTGTGGTATGTAATTAGAGAATTGATTTCCATTTTTGTCATTACAGTTAATGATTTAGCTTTCAAAAATAAGTGTTTAGTCTTTTCTTAGACAACCACAGTTGAGCTCATGCCAGAAACCAGTAACTGGGACACTTGCTGCTAACAGAAGCATGTGATGTAACGGCTAGCCATCACATCACGAATATCCTTACTCATTTAGATTTTGGAGAAGCTTGGAGACTTGTAGTAGTGTCATTTTTTATAGAGACTGCATTGGGCATTTAAAACACTGAATGGCTCATTTTATGTATGGATTTTAAAATTTAAGATAAAGCAGTGAGAAATCAATGCTATGACAACTAACTTGTGAAAAAATTAATTAAAAATTTCTATTGCATGTGATTTTTTTATTTGCAAAGAATATTGAATAACAGCATGTGAAAAGATACCTATAGATACTTTTAATATTTAAAATTATAGGTACATGAAAATTCTATATTGATTACAACCTATTTTGGAAGATAGTTTCAGTTCATTCGCTCAGTCGTGTCCGACGCTTTGCAACCCCATGAACTGCAGCACATCAGGCCCCCCTGTCCATCACCAACTCCTGGAGTTCACCCAAACTCATGTCCATTGAGTTGGTGATTCTATCCAACCATCGCATCCTCTGTCGTCCCCTTCTCCTCCTACCCTCGATCTTTCCCAGCATCAGGGTCAGTTCTTCGAGTCAGGTGGCCAAAGTTTTGGAGTCTCAGCTTCAGCATCAGTTCTTCAATGAACACCCAGGACTGATCTTCTTTAGGATGGACTGGTTGGATCTCCTTGCAGTCCAAGGGAAGATAGGTAGAGTACTAATAATTATTTTAAACAATTTAGAACTGATCATTAATGTTTACTGGAAAGCTTTAGCTAGCTGTATGGCTTTTTATGAAGTAAAACATACTATACTAATATGTTCTCAGATTACTTTGATTTATCTATTTGCAACTTAAAGGAGGTCAGTTGGCTCTGTAATGTCCTAAATTATTGGGCCATGCAGGTTAGAGAATCTGATTTTCTGTTTTCTGTTTTGAAGATTCATCAGTGATCATCAAATTAGAAGTATGCCTGTGACCTACATTTTCACTCATATAATCAGATTATATCTAATGTTTTCTGTATTTAGCAGCTCATTTTTTGTCTTTATTAGTGAATGATACTCCATGAAAATTATAATTGTTTATGAAAGAAAAGCAATTGATTATTAATCTGTTCTCAAGGATAATTTGAAAATATATCCCTTAGATAAATTCTGCCTTTTTAATATAGATATTTAAATAAGTTAGTATGCTGAGAATTATGATAGAATCATCAGAGATCAGATCAGATCAGTCGCTCAGTCATGTTCGACTCTTCGCGACCCCATGAATCGCAGCACGCCAGGCCTCCCTGTCCATCACCAACTCCTGGAGTTCACTCAGACTCACGTCCATTGAGTCAGTGATGCCATCCAGCCATCTCATCCTCTGTCATCCCCTTCTCCTCTTGCCCCCAATCCCTCCCAGCATCAGTCTTTTGCAGTGAGTCAACTCTTCGCATGAGGTGGCCAAAGTACTGGAGTTTTAGCTTCAGCATCATTCCTTCCAAAGAAATCCCAGGGCTGATCTCTTCAGAATGGACTGGTTGGATCTCCTTGCAGTCCAAGGGACTCTCAAGAGTCTTCTCCAACACCACAGTTCAAAAGCATCAATTCTTCGGCGCTCAGCCTTCTTCACAGTCCAACCCTCACATCCATACATGACCACAGGAAAAACCATAGCCTTGACTAGACGAACCTTTGTTGGCAAAGTAATGTTTCTGCTTTTAAATATGCTATGTAGGTTTGTTCTAGCAATTTTACATTATCTCTTTAATCTGTGCTTACTAAGTTGCAAGTGTTCATATCCCTGTCCTTCCCTCTACTACTTCTACTCCGCCTTAACAGCTGAGTGTCTATCAATTGCAGTGTTACTTTAACCCTGGAAAAATTTACATTTTCATCAATAACATCTTATTTGGGGGGGATAAAATTGATTCTAAAAGCTGAAAATCAATTAACCTTGCTTACACTCTTAGAACTTACAGTGGAATGCCTGTGTTAGGTTTTCTTTGTTTTTCTTTGCTGCATCTGCAGTATGTGAGATCGTCTTCCCCAAACAGCCACTGAAGCTGTGTCTGCTGCAGTGGAAGCATGGATTCCTAACCACTGGACCGCCAGGGAATTCTCTAGTTTTCTTCCTTGATGAGCCCCCAGGGCCCTTTTTGCTGTAGCTCAGGAAAAATTTCTTTTTCTTAATTTCCTCTGTCCTTAATGCTAATTTATCTTATTAGTTGGAAGTCAGAGGTATTGAATTGCTTCTTTCTGTCTCTGTTCCTTTATTTTTTGTTTCTTTTTATTTTTCTTTCACATAATAGGATTGTTTTCCTACTCTGGTTATTCTATATAGTATGGCATTATTTTCTTAACTCAGTGTTTATTATTGTCCTTCTCAAAAGTCACTGAGGATCTTTTTTTTTTTTTTTTTTAATGTTTTCCTTTTTCTGAATGGTGTACCTCCCTGTATTTTTAAAAATTTGCTTTTTGGGGGGCATTTTTCTATCCTGTTGTTACTTTTCTTCATGAATTAGTGATTCTGTCAGTTCATATTTGTGAAGGAGTGATTAGGTTACTATTTCTGGGCAGATGGTTTGGGTTTTCTTTGCCATTCTGTTTGCTCTGCTGTCTTTTTCTGTATCAGCCTCTTGAATCTGTCTACACAGATGGGGCTTATTGACCAGCATGTTTCACATAGGGTAGGCACTCAGGGAACCACAGCCAATATCATACTTAAAGAGTAAAACAATGAACTCTTAATCAAGACTTGGAAAAAACACAAGGAAGTTTGTTCTCAGATCTTCCATTCTACATTGTACTGAAGAACTAGTCTTTTGGCAGGGGTTTCTTTAAAATGCCACCTTGGCTCAAATTAGGATCTGACAACATTGAGGTACTGTAGAGACAGTACAGGCTGGCAGGAAGGGACAGACTGTACCTGCCGATCCAGACAGAAAGGCAGACACATTTTAGACTTTGGGAGGCCAGAGAATTAGTGGAAACACCATCAGAGTTTAAGTGGATAAGAATGTGAACTCAGGAATCTGACTCCTTGTGATCATGTTCTCACTATACCATTTATTAACTTGATGATGCTGGTCAGGTTGTACAATTGCTCTATGTTTTAGTTTTCTTTATTGGTAAAAATAGGGATTGAAATAGTATAATTGTGGGAACTGATGAGCTGATCTATTTAAAATATGTAGCAAATTAAGTGCTTAGCAAATGGCAACTGGAGAGATTTTATGTAAAATCCAGGTTTCTGGATTTTTCTTGAAAAATTTGGACATCTGATGGTCCTGAATGGTGGCAGTTGTTTACAGCTGAGTGGTAGCCACCTCTAATTGGAGTATTTGCTTTCCAGATTGCTGTAGCCCCCAGTACTACTTATTGTCTCACACTCTATTTGATTCACTCTCTTTATGGTACCTCTGTGGCCATTTGGATTTGTGACTTCTGATGTACCAGTTATCAACTGTAGCTAAAAGGATATCTTTAATTTTCAAAACTGATTTTTCTTTGGTGTAGAACGAATCAGCACCAAAGGCACAGACATAGACCAGATGAGAAGAGTAATTCAGGCAAGGGAATGCTGTCACATACAGGAAATGCTTGGCAGTGCTTATAGCATACTGGTTGGTGAGGTTCAGCGAGTGCATCAGGTGAATGGAGAGACTGATGCTGGGGGGTGTAGTGATATGTAACTGGGAATGCTCTAGGTACGAATCATACCACCAAAACCTGAAAATGTTTAGAGATAGAAAAAAACTCATGTCTTAATCTGTAGTAGCTATTGACTGTCCTAGGTGCCTGACAGTATGCTAGGTTCAGAGATCACCAGGTTACATAATGAGTCCTTGTCATCAAATACAGCAGACAATTATAATAATGTGTATAATGTAAGAATAGCCTCAGAAGTCTCTTAATCTAATCCTCCTATTTTATAATTATTAAAATAAGCTTAGACAGATTAGGCCTTGCCTAAGGCTTTACAACTAGTTGAGACTCGAAGATGACTTTTTTTTTTTTAATACAATGCTTTTTCTAGTACATAGCCAGGCAGGCAACATCAAAGAGGTTTGGAAGCGCTAGTAGGGATTCCAAGACCTGGGAGAACTGATGTATTGGAGCATGGTACAAAGATTGGGACTTGGGTGTGAAAGAAGGTTACGTTGCTGCATTTAAGACTTATTCTTCAAAGACTGGAGCTAGAGGTTCTTCTTAGGGGTGTGAAGAAGTGGCCATTTTAGAGAAGCCTGTGTGGCAAGGAACTGTTGGTAGCTGCTGGGAACTGTCGACACCATTTTAGGACCCGAGGGTGGCCTCTGAGAGCCAGCAAGAAGCTGACACCATCACACCATCAGTTATACACTGCAAGGGTGTGAGTTCTGTCCACAATCTGAAGGAACTTGGAAGAAGATTCTTTCCCATTTTCACCTCCAGATAAGAATGTCATCTAACTGATCTTTTGATGAAGTCTGTGAAACCCTGAGCAAATGCCTCAGCTGAGTCGTGCCCAGAGTTCTAATCCACAGAAACTCTGGACTAATAAATGTATTGCTATAAGCTGCTAAGTTTTTGGTAGTTTGTTCCACAGTAACAGAAAACTAGTACTTTTGGTCATGTCCAAGTATATTATATTCTTTACTGTCATTACATAATAAACACAGCACTTTGCCATCTGATTTGAAATACATAATCCACACTCCACTATGCCTTAGAAGCATGAAAATCACTGCAGTTTGTGATTTTCTGGCAGCACTGTGAAATGATAAGAGTGCCCCACACGGTCTCACAACTGTTGTCTTGTAGCGTGAAGCAGCTTTAACAATGCATAAGTGACTTAGCATGGATGATTATTAATGAAAGTTTGTTTATGAACACCAGCATTTGAATTTCATATAATTTTCATGTGTCACAAAATACTGTTTCTTCTCCAAACATGTAAATATGTAAAGACCATTCTTAGTCTGTAGACTGTGTATAGTGGACAAGAGCCTGGATTTAGCCTGCAGGCTGGAGTTTGCTGACCATGACTATAGACAGACTTGTCTATACTAATACTGTTTGATAGGTGCAACAATAGGGAAAGTACTAGCACTCTTTAGGATCCTTAATAAAAAAATATTTAATCAAAAATTCTATTTGTTAACTATATTAAAAGACTAAAGAAATCTAGTAAGACAGGTTTGTGAGCAGTTTCTTGAATGTGGTGAAAAGGATGGAGTAAAATAGGAAACAGCTTCGTTTCTCACTAACCACTAAATTGTATACTTTGATTATTTCTTTTTCCCCACTCATAAATGATATAAGTGGCCGGTTTCCATTGATTCTTACCATATATTAATAGGAATAAGTTCAGTTTGTCAAGAATTATTTTGGGGTGTTAATACTTGTTCCATTTTCAAGTACAGTTTTAAGCTATTCGATCACTTCTTCCTGTCTCTTGAAATTTCTTCTGGGGAAGGAATTTGGGGCCGTCTCTTGACTTTTCCTACTGCCTCCTCAGCCATTCATTAAGCTGGCCCTTGATCCTCCAGGGTCCGTGTGAGTGGAGGGTTATGAAAGGGAAAAGGCAAAAGTTTTTCAGTGGATGACATGCTTTCAAATGCTCTTTCTTTTGGGAGGAAGTTTTAGTTCATCAGAGGCTGTACCCTGACCTATTCTGTAAAACAAACAGACCTGCAAGTATTGCTATACATAAACATATCCATGCACAGGAATTACAAAAAAGAGTTGGATCATATAAAACAAACTGAAAGTAATGTTTACATCTGAGGAGAGCAAGTGGGATGAAGGACAAGACGTATGGGCATCCCAAGGATATTTTTACTTTGTATTTGAATTCTTACAACATGTAGAATGTCTTTTGGATATTTGGTAAATGAAAAGGTATATATTGAAAATAGCATGAAAAATTGCAAATGGGAAGGAAATTACTTTCTTCTAAATAGAAAAAAATGTAGAAGGGCCCTTTTTGTTTTGGTTGCTGTTGTTGGTTACACTTTGTGGCATGTGGGATCTTAGTTCCCCAACTAAGTATTGAACCCACACCCCCATGTGTTGGAATGGTGGAGTCTTTTAACCACTGGACTGCTAGGAAAGTCCCCTGAAAGGGCTCTTTTAAAGAAAACCTTCTAAAATACTTACATGTTCATTAACCTTAAAAAGCTGTAGTGTTTTCACATGAGTTTTGGGATAAAGTTATAGTAGAGAAAACATATGAACTTTGAGATGTAGCATTATTTTTGGAGTGGGTTATTTCTAAAAATAATGTTTTGAAGTATTATCTACATATAATACAACACATAGATTTTTAGTTTGATGAATTTTTATACATGTATACACTTGTATAATCCCTTCCCAAGCACAGTAGAGAATATTCCTTTCTCTGGTAAAGTTCCCTTATGCCACTTTCCAAGCTTTCAACCACTCTTGGCAACAACTGATCTGCTTTCTATCACCACAACTTATTTTTGCTGATTCTAGAACTTCATTTGATGAGAATTGTATGATACTTACTCATTTGTGCCTGACTTACCTCAATCTCATATCTGAGAGATTCATCCATATGGTTACATGTATCAACAGTTCTTTCCTTTTTATTTACTGAGTAATATTCCACTGAATGAATATATCAGTTTGTATACCTGTTCTCCTGTTAGTAGATATTAGGATTGTTTTTAGTTTTGGCTGTTACTGATTTAGGCTGCTCTAAATACATGTGTACAAGTCTTTCTCTAAATATATGTTTTAATTTCTCTTGAGTAACTACCTAAGAGTGGTATTGTTAGGACATCAGATAGGTGTATATTTTACTTAGAATAAACTATCAAACTTCCTTAGAATCAAAGTTGTACTATTTTATATTCCCATTAGGAATTGAGAGTTCTAATTGTTCCTCATTCTTTCCTGGACTTTTCTTTCTTGGGAGGTTTTTGATTACTGATTGCATATCTTTACTATTGTTCTATTGAGGTTTTTCTTTTTTTTCCCTAATGATTCCCACAGTAATCACGGTGAGGCAAGACCAGAGTGGGCTTCCCAGGAAGCTGGAGGTCCACCTTGGACTCTCATTTTCCCGCTGGGGAAACCATAGGCTTGAGGGCCCTGTGGGTGTGATGCTGTGCCAGCCTTGGGGGAGGCCCAGTGTGGTCAGAGTATAGCCACTCCTCTTGCCCTTCTCTGTCTCTCTGGTTCAGGAGGGTGCTTTGGCCTCAGCCCTGGGTTCTGGGGATTTGTTTCAGTGGTGTCTTGTGCTAACTGACCTATGTTGCTCTCTTGATGGTGTCTCCCTATAAGGTTTTCTGCACACACAATTATAATGTCTCTGAATAACAGTGGTTTAGCCTTTTCCTCTTCACTTTTCATGCCTTTTGCATCTTTCTTAACTTATTGTACAGGCTAGTTCTTCTGTACAGTGTGTTGAATGGAAGATCTGAGAGCAAACATTCTTTTGTTTTCTCTTAGTCTTGATTAAGAGTTCAGTGTTTTACCATATAAGTATGATGTTGGCTATCTTTTTTTTTTTTTAAGGAAAAACTCTTTTTATTAGGTTGACGTTTGATTCTCTTTCTGGATTACTGAGAGGTTTTAAACATTAATGGGTTGAATTTTGTCAAATGCATTTTATTGTCTGTTGAGATACTTTCTTTTTTTTCCTGTTAATTTGTTGAATTTATTTCAAATATTAAATCTTAACATTTCTAATATGAGAAATACGAGATCAGAGAGTATACTTTAATTTTGTAGTTACTTGAGACAAACAATGATAGCATATGATCTTTCTTGATGAACATTTTTTGAAAGGAAATATTATTCTTCAGTTTTGGGCTATTGTATTTTATAAATGTCAGTTCAGGGTAGTTGATGATATTTAGGTCTACTGTTTTAATATACATACTGTTATTTTTGTCTTCTACTCAATCAAACAACAGTGAAACAACAGTGTTAACATTTCAACTATGATTGTCTTTTTCAAACAGTTATTTCAAACTAATCCTTGTTTTTTAAAGTCTTTCCCTTATTTTGCTCATTTATATGTCATTTTAATGATTTTTCAAATTTTTCTGTTGAGTTATTTCTGTTATTATGAAATGGATCTCTGTGTCTTTGGAGATTCTCCCTTGTTTCAATGTTTACTTTGTATGATAACATTATAGCCTCTAAGGCTTATTATACTTGATGTTTGCATTGTCGTTGTTCAGTCGCTCAGTCATGTGCGACTGTTTGCGACCCCGTGGACTGCAGCACACCAGGCTTCCTTATCCTTCACTGTCTCCCGGAGCTAGCTCAAACTAGTCCATTGAGTCGATGATGCCATCCACCCATCTCGTCCTCTGTCGTCCCCTTCTCCTCCTGCCTTCAGTCTTTCCCAGCATCAAGGTCTTTTCTAATGAGTCGGCTCTTCGCATCAGGTAGCCAAAAGTATTGGCACTTCAGCTTCAGCATCAGTCCTTCCAATGAATATTCAGAATTGATTTCCTTTAGGATTGATTGGTTTGATCTGTTTGCAGACCAAGGGACTCTCAAGAGTCTTCTCCAACACCACAGTTCAAAAGCATCAATTCTTCAGCACTCAGCCTTCTTTATGGTCCAACTTGCACATTCATACACGACTACTGGAAAAACTACAGCTTTGACTATATGGACCTTAGTTGGCAAAGTAACAGCTCTGCTTTTTAATATTGCTGTCTAGGTTGGTCATAGCTTTTCTTCCAAGGAGCAAGAGTCTTTTAATTTCATGGCTGCAGTCACCATCTGCAGTGATTTGGAGTCCAAGAAGGTCAAGTCTGTCACTGTATCCATTGTTTTCCCATCTATTTGCCATGAAGTAATGGGACAGGATGCCATGATCTTAGTTTTTTGAATGTTGAATTTTAAGCTGGCCTTTTCACTCTTCTCTTTCACCTTCATCAAGAGGCTCTTTAGTTCTTGTTCGCTTTCTGCCATAAGGGTGGTGTCGTCTGCAAATCTGAGGATGTTTGCGTAGTATATCTTTCTGTTATTTCACTTTCAGTTTGTCTGCGTCTTTGAATGTAAAGTTGTTTCTTAGAGACAATGTATAGTTGGATCTTGGTTTTTTTCTTTTTTAAAGTCTTTGCTTTTTATGGGGAGAATATGGTCCATTTTCATTATATGTGTGTTTTTAAGTCTATTCTCTTGGTGTTTTCCTTTTTGTCTCATATCTCGTTTATTTCTCTTGTTTTAATCAAATGTTTATCATCCTACTTTATTTCTTATATTAACTTTTTAGCTGTTTCTACTGCAGTTAATTTTTAGTGTTTGGTCTGGGTATTACAATATGCATTTTTAATTTGTCATGGGCTGCTTAAAATTAATATTGAACCACTCATTCTTAACAAATACAAGAATCTTAAAAAACAACGTAGTTCCATGTACTGTCTGCCCTGCCATTTAAAATTAATTTTTAACTACTTCATTCTTAACAAATATAAGAATCTTAATATAATTGCATTTGCTTGCTGCCCCTGCCATTTCTGTTATCATATATTTATTCTACTTTCCCGTATCTTATAAATGACACTAAGAAATTATTTGTGCTTTAACAAGTAATTTATCTTTTGAGGAAATGAATACCCATGCATTTCTCATTTCTAGGGTTCCTCATTTCTTCTTAAAGTTTCACATTTCTGTCTGGTATCATGTGATTTAATTAAGCATAATGGATTATTTAAAAAGTTTTTCTTGTGGAAGTGTGCTGGTGACTATTCTTAGCTTCCTTCATCCGAAAATGACTTTCTTTCATTTTCAGTTTTAAAGACTAATTTTATTGGGTGTCATGTTCTTGGTTGAGACTTCTTTTCCTCCTTCCATTGCTTTGAACATGTTCTCCCGTTTTCTTTTCGGTCTCCATTATTTCTGATGATAAAGTTCACCTGTGTGTTGTGGAGTTTTCCTCTGTCTGCTTTCAAGACTTTCCTTTAATTTTTGGGTTTTTGCACTCTGATGTACCTAGGTTTAATTTTCTTTGTATTGATTCTTCATGGAGTTGCTGAGTTTCCCCATTTTGTAGGTTAATGTTTTTCAGTGAATTTGGGAAATTTTCCATCATTATTTCTTCAAATATTTTTTCTGCTCCATTCTCTTTCTTTAATGTAGTAGAACTTTAATAGCTACTTAGTAGTTTTGAAGTCCTGTCTTCTAATTTCAGTGTCAGGGTCATCTTGGTGTCTGTTTCCTTTGGTAGCTTTATTTCTGACTGCATGTCACATTTACTGATTTTTCTTGTCTGGTAATTTCTAACTGTATGCTGGACATTATGAATTCAGCGTTGTTGAAAGTCTGTTTTTTTGTTTTCCCTTCTGTCTTTTTAATTATGTCAAGTTTCATTCTGGAATGCAGTTATGTAGTTGGAGATATTCTTAATCCTCTCTAGGCTTGGTTTTAGCTTTAGGTGGGTTATTCTAAATAGTCCTTACTTTACAGTATGATCCTTACTGTTAAGACTTGGTCTTTCTGGTATCTCAACTGAATTCTGGGATATTAATGAAGTTCCTCCACCATGACTAGGTAGGAACTTTAAGATATCCTGGCACTCTACAGCCTTTGGTATCTCCATTCTTTATTTAACCCCAGAGTAGTTTGTCTGCTAGCCTTGTTTCAGCCCTGTCACCTCCTACCCCGCAAACTGGACAGCTCCCTCACCTTCAGTACTGCCTGCAAATTCCACTAGCTTCAACACCCCAAACTCTGAGCTGTGATCATTGGGCACTGCCTGAAATACCCCAGACTCTGATTTGTGATCACTGGGCACTGTCTGAGTCTCCACTTCCCTGTGCTGTAGTCAGAAAACTGTCCCTAGCTGGAGATCTTGAGTGAAGGTGGAATTCACCTTCTGTGTTTCTATTTTCTCAGAAATGGCAGTTTACTCTACCTGTTATTCAATGCCTGAAAATATTTGTCCATATTCATAATTATTTACAGCAAGGGGGGAAGTTCAATATTAGTTACCCTATCGTAGAAAGTAAACAGTATATGTAAAACTCATTAAATTTTACTTATACCAAATGGATGCTTATATTTCATCTGCAATATTAAGATCATGGCAGAATGTAATAAGAAACTTTATAAATAGATTGGGTGTTAGGAATAATTGCATATTTGGTGGGTTGCTAAAATTAATCAGAAATATACTATTTATTTCAAACCTTGTTATGATCGCTCCATTCCCTATGTAGTTACAAGTAATAAATATTTGAATAAATGAAGATCAAATAAGAATGTATACTTGAAAAGCCCTTGAAAATTATTAAATGTATGAACATGTGAAAGATATTAAACTCTTTTACTAATTTGCAAACTGTATTCTCTTTTCTTGCTTTTAAATTGATATTCCTGTATTGACTTACTTGAATTCTTTGAATTTTTTGTTTTTAATTGGAATGATTCTAAGCTGGAAGGTCTAAGCTGGTGAATGTATATTGGCTTATGAAATACTCAATACATTTTTGTTATTTTTATTTATTCTTTAAAAAGTAAGCAAAATCACTGATTTCGTTTGGTTTTGTTTTTGTGATCACTTTGGTGTTGAAGTATAGGAATAAAGGGGAATGATTAAGAGTCTGCTGAGGTTTTATTTCAGTGGGCATTAACTAATAAGTCCATTGCCTGAACTTTTGTTAGGTTATTAATTTCCGAAACATGGTTTTTAGTTCTCTGTAAGTTGACTAATTTTCTTTTCTTAATATTTTAGCTCTCTGTCAATATCAGCTCACATCATTGAAAAATAATTCTGAAGACATGTTTTGCTGAAAAGACAGCTGAGAAAAATTTTACGAATGGGATGAACACGCGCCAGTTCATTGACTACCTACTGCAATTTGAATGTTAACATCACCCACCTGGTACAGTTACCTAGTGATGTACCAGTTCTCACAATACCCTATTTCAGTGTGCTTGTCTTGATTAAAGAATTCAAAGTGGAGTACCGCAAACTTGATATGGAAAATAAAAAGAAAGACAAGGACAAATCAGATGATAGAATGGCACGACCTAGTGGTCGGCTGGGACATAACACTCGAGGAACTGGTTCTTCATCCTCTGGAGTTTTAATGGTTGGACCTAACTTTAGAGTTGGAAAAAAAATTGGATGTGGGAATTTTGGAGAACTACGATTAGGTAAGACTATTTTGTTTATTCCATAATAATGGGAGCATTTTTTTTAAATGAAGGGTACTTTTTAATGAAATGATTTAGTTAGTCACTTGTTGTTTCATTGTTGTGGTAATTTTAAACAACACAGATACTAAGAATTTCTGTGTACTTGTATTTTCATTTTTGGGTCATTACTTAGTATAACAGTGTCTGTTTTCTTGAGATTAGCCATCCAGATTAAGAGAAAAAAGAAAGTAAATGAAAAAGCCCTAGCAGGCTGAAAGAGATACCAGGGGAGTCTTTGCAGTATACTCTTTAGGAATGATATTTAGGCTACCTTTTCTGATTAGAAAACATGTAGTAACTGGTTACTTTAGTAACTGCTTACTACCTTTTCTGATTAGAAAACATTTAGTAACTGTATGGCTTAAAGTTAAGGTAATATCCTCAAACTACGTCAGAAATCAGTGCAGTTTGCAGTGTTATAATTTATTCCCCTCTTCCCCCATGTATGTCCAGAGTGGTTTAGAAATCTATATTCTTACCAAGGGACACAAAATACTGATTCACTTTATTCTTATAATCAGGTAAGTTTGGGAAACATTGATCTACTTTAACCTCCTAACTCTATGTTTAAGACATTTGAAACTCAGGGAAGGTTTCTTGACAAATGTAACCCATCAATTTAATGATGGCCTTTTAAACTCTCCTAGTGCAATGAAGATGTGGCTATCTTCATTGAAGAGAAACAAGAAGGAGGACAGCACGGTTTTATGGGAGTCAGTATTGAGGTTCTTTGAGGGCTAGCTGGTTAATGCACCAGCATGAGTGTAAACTTCTTTAAATAAAAAGAAAAAACTTAGCTTCGCAATTTTCATTAGATTTAACCTTGGTGTTATAAAAATATATGTAATTGTATGTTCATCTACTCAGCTACTTCTCTTTATCATCTTGTAAAACACTTTGAAAGAAAGTGAAGTTTTAGTCTCAAAGAGTATCAGACTCTTTGAGACCCCCATGGACTGTAGCCCACCAGGCTCCTCTGACCATGGAGTTCTCCAGGCAAGAATACTAGAGTGGGTTGCCATTCACTTCTCCATGGAATCTTTCTAATCCAGGGATCGAATCCAGGTCTCTTGCATTGCAGGCAGATTCTTTACCATCTGGGCCAAAAACATTCTAATTTTTAGTTACTCCTTCATTTCATTATTGTTTTATGTAGTTAGTGTACATTAAATCTTTGAATGAAGCAATCCAATAAAAGGTAATGACATATTTTAAAATACATATGATGTGTCTGATAGACTCTTCTGCATTTTAGTAGGGACTCAAATATTTGAAAGGGTGAATGTTTTATATTTTATTTTTTAAAAGATATTGTAATGATACTTTGAAATTCTTAAACTGTTTTTGATTTTGGCATTAAAAAGCAGATTATTTACTTGTCTGACCTTGAATTACACCCATCCATCCATTAAAAATTTATCACATGTCTACAGTATTATGTATGAAGCATGATTAGACACTGATGATACACTGGAAAAATATAAAAATTGTCTCTGCCATTATGGAACGCATAAGTCATTTAACCACATGGGGCTTCAAATTTGTCAACTTTAAAATGGAATTATTTCTGCTTCCTGAATTATTGTGAAGATTAAATTTAGATAGCAATATAAAAGAACCAACATTATCCTTGCCTGTTTCAGGAAAGCAGTGATTGTTCTACTCCTTTAAAGGATATCAAGATATTTGTTCTTAATTAAGATTATAGCATGTTGTATGTATATTTAAATTTAATATAAATTAGTTTTCTAGCTGTATATTATGACATATATATTTGTACTTTGTCACTCTCTTTGTATATGACTATAGTACTAAAGTATTTTGGCATTTATTATTCAGAATTGATTTCATATAATTTATTTCAAAATAACTATATATATATATATATACACACACACACATCTGTGTGTGTATGCATGTATATGTGTGTGTGTGGGTATATGTGTGTATATACACAAAAGAATCTAGTGGAACATTTTAGCCAGGGCATATGAGAAAACTGTATTACTCCTATAAACTGAAACTAACATGCTGTATACTGAAAAAAACAGCAAAATACCCCCATTCTTTTGCAGTCTGTGAATAAACAGGAATAGGGTAAGATGACTTACTAGTCTGTCCATCCATCCATCCTTTATCATCTTTCTATTTATCTATCTATATCTAATCTACCTGTGTGTTTTTATTGTATATTTTTGTAGATTTTATTTAAATGTTTTATCTATACATGTTACTGTTTCAGTACTTACTATATATGTAACATGTCCATTTGCATAATTATTTTAGTCATTTTTTTTCTTAGTAGACTACTAAATAAAGGGAGGTTTTATTCCCTTTTAAAAAGGTTCCAGGTGATCTCTCTGTACAGAAAGTGTCAGTTTTTTCTATGATAAATGTGAATAAACATGTTTATTTAATCTGGATAAACATGCTAATGTTAAAAGCTGGTTTGAATTCTTAAACTGCCTTCTTTAAAACCATGTTAATAGACATTGATTTCTGGCACTAAATTTTTTGTGATTAGTATTGAGTAAGAAAGAATACAGAGTATATATGTTATAGGTAAGTGATTGTCAAAAAAGATGGTATTAGGATCTTGGGCTGGACAGTGTTTTGTTTTTGTCTGCTTGTTTGTTAGAAGACTGTCCCATGCATTGTGTGGTATTTAGAACTTCAGACCTCTTGGACACTGAACAGGAGTTGCATCTCCACATGCAGCCCCAGGTTCTTTCCCTCCAGCCCCTACTCCCATTTCTAAAAGCCCCAAGGAGAGACACTATTACCCTCTGTTGAAAGTACTTTTATAGAGGATTGCTAAAGAAAGAAGGAAATGGCAACACATTCCAGTATTTTTGCCTGGAGAATTCCATGGACAGAAGAGCCTGGCAGACTGTAGTTCATGGGGTTGCAAAGAGTTGGACATGACTGAGTGGCTAACAGACACACACACACTAAAGAAAGAAAGCCGAACATAAAAAATTTGCCGTGAGATTAAAAAGAAAATAGTTAATCTTTTAAAAAAATCTAAAATTAAGTTTAAGTAAATGTGTTTACTATCATTTTAATCTGTATTTTTAATTGTAAAATGATGAATTGATATTTTTGGTTTTATTTTATCCTTGTATTGGTGGTAAGGCTTGTATCCAGCATGTTGGATATATTCCTAGCTTAGACAATTAACCAAAACCCCCAGAAATGTTTTTAACAGGTACAGAATGAGACAGAACAAAGCTAGCTAAAATGTGGGGTTATATTGTATACATTTTTTATTTTCCTATGTATTATGAGGCTATAACATCTGAAGAAAAACCTTTCTGGTCAACCATATAGACCTCTGACTGCGGATGTATTCTAGAAGTGTGGAATACAAACCAGCTAATATAACATTGCTTTAATAATAAAAAGAAACCAAAAAACCTCAAATCCTTTCACTCTATGGAAAGACTGCTCCTCTACAGGATAGCCAGTTCTTCAAGATAAAAAAAAAAATTGAGAGCATGCCTTTGATCTGCAAACTAACCAATTTAGAGCCATACCTCCCTCCTCTCTCTGGCCCATGCATTCCAGGAGGCAGTCTTCCTGAAGGCATCCCGTGGCAAAGCACAAGACAGAGAAACTGCCCTGAAGGTTAAGAGTTATTCAAACTAGTCACTCCTAAGCTGTTTACCCTCCCCTATCTTGCTTTTCCTGCAGAAATACCAAAGATCTTGGCCAAAGCTCTTCCCTTGCTCCTGTCTTCTACCGCTTGACCAAAACATGGTGTTTCTTCTGTGTCTCCTCTTGTAGCTATGCCTGACTGACCATCACGTGAAAGAACAGAACAAGGGTGTTATATATTGTTTTATGAATTAACATATCTGAAGTAAGATATTATAAATTTTGATATAATTAAGTAGACATGGAAGTTTTTATAACTTTTTATTTTTGTTTAAGAATTGTTTTGTTGAAAATTCTTCAGGTCTTAACCATATGTATCAAGTAAATATACAGATTTGGGTAGATTCATCTTTTTTATGTTTATTGATTTTTCTATATTTATTAGCTGAAGCTTAAAATTTTTCTGAAAAATGTAACAAGGAGTAGGCTATGATGCTATAAGAAAGAGACCCTAGCATACAGCAGTGTTAGGCAAAGTAGTTTCTTTCTTTTTCACATGACACAGGCCGGAAGAGCAGCACCAAGGGCTGTCAGGGTATCTCTGCACCCTCAGTATGTGGCTTCAGTCTCAGTGTGTGAGTTGTTTACTCCCGTTGTTGCTGTCTCCCAGACACCCAGCCAGCAAGAAGAAAAGCCAGAAGATAATACGTTCATTCTCGCAAGTGGGCAGTGACATACTTTGTGTTGACTCATATCTAGAACTTAAAATCACACGTCTGCACCAAGTTGAAAGAGAGGCTAGAAATGTAGTCTAGCTGGGCAACTATTTTAGGCTGTTCTTTTACTAAGGTAGGTGAACAGGGATATTTCAGTTGATTAGTTGTCCCTGATATAACCATATATGGAGTTTCTGTAGAACATAGTTTTATAATAATGACTATTCAAATATCCCAATATTGGTAAACCCATCTTTTCAAGTTCAGTATGGCTCAAAGTACTATTGGAAACATCTTTTGAAATTGGATTAAAACTTCAGTGAACTGGAACCAGTTTACTTGGAGCCTTTTCTTATTTGGATTTCCTTCATACACACACTTCTCTCTCTTGCTTGTACTGTACCCACAAACATATACTTTGTGCATTGAACATACATTGTTAGTTTGTTCATATATATACCAAATGTGGATTGAAAAGCCGATTATTTAAGGGCATGCCTATACAAAGTGGATCATTGAAAAAGCAAAAGAGTTGCAAAAAAAGTCTACTTCTGCTTTATTGACTACGCCAAAGCCTTTGACTGTGTGGATCACAGCAAACTGGAAAATTCTGAAAGAGATGGGAATAGTAGACCACTGGACTTGCCTCCTGAGAAATCTGTGTGCAGGTCAAGAAGCAACAGTTAGAATTGGACATGGAACAAGAGACTGGTTCCAAATAGGAAAGGAGTACTGATATATCAAGGCTGTATATTGTCACCCTGCTTGTTCATCTGTGCAGAGTACATCCTGAGAAATGCTGGACTGGATGAAGCACAAGCTGGAATCAGGATTGCTGGGAGTAGTATCAGTAACCTCAGATATGTGGATGACACCACCCTTATGGCAGAAAGCAAAGAAGAACTAAAGAGCTTCTTAGTGAAAGTGAAAGAGGAGAGTGAAAAAGTTGGCTTAAAACTCAACATGCAGAAAACTAAGATCATGGCATCTGGTCCCATCACTTCATGGCAAATAGATGGGGAAACAAGGGAAACAGTGACAGACTTCATTTTTTGGGGCTCCAAAATCACTGTAGATGGTGATTGCAGCAATGAAATTAAAAGATGCTTGCTCCTTGGAAGAAAAGTTATGACCAACCTAGACAGGATATTCAAAAGCAGAGACATTACTTTGCCAACAGAGGTCCATCTAGTCAAACCTATGGTTTTTTCAGAAATGCATGGATGTGAGAGTTGGACTATAAAGAAAGCTGAGTGCCGAAGAACTGATGCTTTTGAACTGTGGTGTTGGAGAAGACACTTGAGAGTCCCTTGGACTGCAGGGAGGTCCAACCAGTGCATTCTAAAGGAAATCAGTCCATAATGCATTGGAAGGACTGATGCTGAAGCTGAAACTCCAATACTTTGGCCATCTGATGCGAAGAACTGACTCATTTGAAAAGACTCCGATGCTGGGAAAGATTGAAGGCGGGAGGAGGAGGGGACAACAGAGGATGAGATGGTTGGATGGCATCACTGACTCAATGGACATGAATTTGAGTAAACTCCAGGAGTTGGTGAGGGACAGGGAAGCCTGGTGTACTGCAGTCCATGGGGTAGCAAAGGGTTGGACCCAACTGAGTGAACTGAACTGAACTATGCAAAGTGACAAAAATGCATTAGTAATATTCAATCATGGCTCATTTTTATAACCTTCAAAGTTTAGTGAAATCACTAATATTCAAAAAAAGAAAATGCTTTTAGGATTTAGTTCTTTCTTCTGTGACTTAAAAGTAAACATTTGACCATGTAAATGAAAACAAGAACAATATTTTTAGAAGTATTTTATTTTCATTGTATGGAATCTGTGTTTAAACTAACTTTTTGTCCTATAAATATTTTTTACCTATGTGGTTATGAATAAATATCATATACAGTACAAAATTCTGAGAAGATGATAATGTCTTGATGAAATATAAATTCCATTTTTAAGTTAAAAATTTTTCTTTTGTTAGACACTCAGGATTTAAATGTTCCTCAAGATTTAAATTTTTAATTGTATCATTAAAGTATTCACTAAGCCAATTTTATACATCATGTATTCTTAAAATATATATGGTCACATCTAAATGCTGAACTAATTGGCTAAAAAATGGTATGTTTTCTAAAATGATTTTTAATTTATGGTCTCAGTGAGTACTTTGACTACAGCTTGGCTTACACCACTTAGGTACTCCTATTAATCTCTGTCTTTGTGATCAGTGTAATAGGTTTATGAGACTTATGCTATTTAGCATTAGAATGAACATTTTTCCCCCCACTCATTTTTATAAAACAAGAACAAAACTCAGAAGAGCTTTATAATATTTATATGAACAAACACTGCTGTACAGTTGGCAGTGGTTGTAACTATTTTTGCCATGACATTCTTTGTCAAAAGTAGTCTTACTGTTTGGTCATGCAGCTCATTGACCGTAAGGCAGTTTTGCCCTCAAGGGTAAGATAACTGGTTGACAGTTTGGTTTCAGTGCTCTAGAAGATAAAAAAAAAACCTGGTTGACAGTTTTGATCTTGAATGGTTGACAGTTTGGTTTCATTTCTCCACGGATGCAGTGCTTTCATTTTTTTTTCATTTTATATTGGATTCTAGTTTATTTACAATGCTGTGTTAGTTTCAGGTGTACAGCAAAGTGATTTAGTTATTTTTACAGTCCCATCACTTCATGGTAAATAGAAGGGAAAAAGTGGAAGCAGTGACACATTTTCTTTTCTTGAGCTCCAAAATCACTGTGGACAGTGCTGTAGCCATTAAATTAAAAGATGCTTGCTCCTTGGAAGGAAAGCTGTGAGAAACCTAGACCGTGTATTTAAAAGCAGAGATATCACTTTGCCAACAAAAGTCCATATGATCAAAGCATGGAAATGAGAGTTGGACCATAAAGAAGGCTGAGTGCTGAAGAATTGATGCTTTTGAACTGTGGTGCTGGAGAAGACTCTTGAGAGTCCCTTGGACAGCAAGGAGATCATACTAGTCAATCCTAAAGGAAATCAACCCTGAATATTCCTTGGAAGGACTGATGTTGAAACCAAAACTCCAATACTTTGGCCACCTGATGTGAAGAGCTGACTCATTGGAAAAGGCCCTGATGCTGGGAAAGATTGAGGGCAAGAGGAGAAGAGGGCGGCTGAGGATCAGATGGTTAGATAGCGTCACTGACTCAATGGACATGAATTTCAGCAAACTCTGGGAGATAGTGAAGGACATGGAAACCTGATGTGCTGCAGTCCATGGGGTTGCAAAAGTTGGACACGACTTAGTCACTGAACAACAACAACTTTGGCTAATTTAGATACAATTGCTTGTTCTCTAATGACATCTTTACCAGGTTTATCATGCAATTAGAAATTGGATGCTAAAGAACAATCAAGCTCTTCGTGTCCCTCGCAAAAGAAATGGTTACACGATTCCTGATGAGTGTAAGTTTCTTAAAAATGGTCAAAATTTTTGCTGTTTGATAGTGGAGAACATGATGGAGACAGAGTTTTTGTATTTGGTACAGCATCTAGCTTAGTGAATTTGGTGAAATATAAGGAGTGGTCATGTGTTGGAACATTTAAATGCAGTGCAGTGATTTATTACCAGTTGTATAGGTTGCACCTGGAGGAGGACATGGCAACCCACTCCAGTGCTCTTGCCTGGAAAATCCCATGGATGGAGGAGCCTGGGAGGCTACAGTCCATGGGGTTGCAAAGAGTCGGAGACAACTGAGGGACTTCACTTTCTTTATATAGGTTACATGTATTGATAATCAATAGGAGTGTCCCTCGATTATTCATTTTATTTCCAGGGAAATCTGGAGAGACTTAGTGCAAAATTTTTCTTATATCATAGAGAATTTAGGTCCAGTATGAGATCCTGAATCCTTAATGTTTGACTTTGACAAAGGAAGTATCACCTTTTCTCAGATATACCATTATTATCATGAATCTTCACAAATTTTAAATGTTTTTTATATTTTCATTTTTCACAATAAAGTCTTTAAAAGATTTTTTTTACTAGTTTTTCATGTGTCTTTGTGTCCTATTTAATGTTTATTTAAAATTTTATTTTCCTTGTTTTTTATGGCAAAATTGCCTTATGGGCCGTTAGCTGGGCTATGAAATTGCTTGTGGCAAAGAGTCTTATGGTGAAAATACTGCTCACTGTGGCAACATATCCAAGACTGAAATTTTGTCTAGAAGTTTTCCTGCCATTCATTGAATAAAATGAAGTTAGGAGTATTATGTTGGAAAAAATTGCATGTGTGAAAGTTGATGATTACCTATTTTATTCAGTACTCAGTGTAACCAGGGCCATTTACTATCATAGTTAAACACAACAACTGTCATTGTTCTGTCTTTCTTCAGAAATCAAATATTGTTATATTTTTTATCTTTTTAGCTATACTTGTAAAGAAGCACATGAATTTATGTATCACATTATCTTTACATACTTAATTCTCCATAGTGTTTTACTTGAACTACAGATACTGACCCTGTGGAATTTTCTAGATTATTTTCAACTTGCTGGTGCAAATGATTAGTGTAATTTACTTGGATTCTTTACATATTAATTATGTTAAATCTTTATTCTGATTTGTCTTCTATCTGTGTGTAGGTTTAAACTTAAAAAAGTTTAAAGTGTTTTAAGCTATCAAATCGGTATAAAATCTTCTGATCTCAATCTTTTTCCATTTTTTTTTTTTTAATGCTTAAAAGGCTTCTATATACTGGCCTGATAAATATTTTTTCTTGTTTTATGGCTTATATCTAACTCTTAAAATAACTGGAATTTAATTTGGTTTTAAGGTAAGTTGCTAATAACACTTCTTCCCCTCAAAGTAAATAACTAGTTTGTCAAAGCCAGTTATTGAATAGTATTTCTATTATTTTAAATGTATTCTGGATTTTTCTGTATATTTACTAGATTATGTAAGAGCCCTATTAAGATCACATCCGATAATAACAAAGGATTTAAAATGAGGTGGTGATTGAAAAAGGAATTGTGTAGTCTTGTTTCAATATACCGTTCTGGTTTTGAAACGTAGTGTGTTTGCCTATTGATTACTTCCTAAGTGGTACACAGTGTTCTAACAAAATAAAGAGTTTTTCTATTTTTTTTTTTATAGGCTAAAGTATTTCTTAGTCTTACTTTTTTCTCTGAGTCCAGGTGAAATACTAAATGTTAATGAGTTGATCATAAATTTAAATATATCCCTGTTATTGAGGTTTCTGCTAAGTAGTTGGAAGCAAAAATCTATAATTTATTTAAATGTATTCTGTGCTTCTCCTATCCCTCCAGAGCAGTTTTACATAATATATCTTTAAAAATTCACTTTTGGTAGAACCTGACATTTTTCTTTCTTTTTCAAGGGAAAAATTTGTATACAAATGAATATGTGGCCATTAAATTGGTAAGTTCATGTTTCTTATTTTTCTTCAATCATTTTCTTGTTATTTCTTTAATGATTAAGTTGCATTTTCACTAGTTTTTTCCATATCATTTGTAACTTGAGCGTTTATTTGGAAAGTATGAGGCATAACTGATCTTTTGTTATTAAGCTTCTAGCATTATCGTGCCCTCAAGTGTATGGTAATGTATAAGATATCTGTGTCTTTCTGTGTTATAACAACTTAATTCTTTTACTGTGGCAGCATTATAGAACTGAATTCTTAAAATTTGGTACTGCTTCAAATTTGAGGAAGCTGATGTACTGGCCTTTTTAATATGCTGGAAGTTAGAATGCAAGGTTTTTCTTTCTGATTCAAGCATTTGGACAAAAGTGTCTTTAGTGTTTAGGATTACATTACTTGGAAATGTATTTCCAGGTAGCTTCCAAAATCTTTTCTGTTTGTGTTTTATGTTTGGTAAAACCGGGTCTTGCTTGACCTTCAGGGATTCAGAAATTCTTGATATGGGTGGAGGTTAGCCAGGAAAGCAAACTCCCAAGGGACTGATTTGAAGTCCTAAAGAAGCTTGGTATGACATCTGTAAGGCAGCTTTTTTTTTTTTTTGTATAGTTGGGATCTGGGAATTTTTATGACATATAACTTTGTTCTGGTGCAGCTTTACTATTTGGTTTGCCAGCCAGGTTTCCCTGAGGTTGAGCATGGCTTATTTGGTTTTCCCAGCCTGCCTGCCAGTCTTGATCTTCTTTGTGCCAATATAACCTCTGTTATTAGGGTAATGTGACTACAGAAGAGCCTATTCAAGCAAGAGGCAAGTTGGAGAAATTGAAAAACAAAACTTTGGGGATAAGATAGAAAACTGGGCTTTAAGTTAAAAAGCACAGTTTAAGTATCTTTGTGAGTATAAACCAAGTTTCACTGGAACAAATGCTGTCTATTTTTACTGGAAAATAAAAATGTGCAGTAGGGGTTGTGGTGCTACTGAGATGGGCTCACTGACATGTGAGTTGGGACTGGCATTTACCTGGCATGAGTTCACCTAGGTTTAGTTCTGGTCCTTGATTTTTATGACAGAAAATCTGGTTAGGTTGTCTCATTAAAATTGTCGCTGTTAATCAGAACTAGATTCACAGTATCCATCAATTCACTTAGTCAAGTTCTCAGGTGTAAGTCAGAAGAGTTAATTTCTAACTTACAGTGAAGGTATTTTATTATTATGGGTCCAGAATGCCCACAACAGTATAAATCATGTTTTCTTTCTGTAGGCTGATCTACATAGAATATTAAGTTAAAATTACAAAAAGAAATATGCAAGGTTTCCTCATGAGTGTGTAGTCAGGACAAGGGGAGTTAGTTTGTGTGAATCACAATAGGGAGGCCAGGATGCAAGGAACGGGCATTGCTGACTTTTCTTTTCCCATGGTCTAGGCCAGTGGTCTGAGATACAGACATTGAATGGTGTTGGGAGTGGACATGGCACACTAGGATGGCAGTTCCTATATTCTTTGTTATTGATGGCTTGTAATGAGTAGTTCCACTCACGGGAGCATGTGAATAATACTTAACTGAGGTTAGGGCAAATAAATCTTTATGTCAAAATATGAGCCACGCTAGGCTCACCTTTACTTGTCAGTTTCAGTCATTCACTGGTGACCCTTAGCTCCAGTTATTTTCAGATTTGAAACTTGTTTACCCTGTTGACGTCTTTGCTACCTTACTAAACATGTCCTGTGTCATTTGTTAGCCTTCCTGTGTATACACATACAAGTCACTTGTTTTAGTTTACTTTCATGCTGTATCACTGTTCCCGTATTTTTTTTTAAATGTTAAGTTTGGTTTTCTTTTTATTCTGGAACCTAAATTTATTTATTAATTTACTTTTGGCTAAACTGAGTCTTTGTTGCTATGCGAAGGCATTCTCTAATTGCTGTGAGCAGGGGCTGCTCTTTGTTGTGGTGCGTGGGCTTCTCGTCATGGTAGCTTCTCTTGTTGCAGAGCATGAGCTCTAGACAAGCAGGCTTAAGTAGCTGTGGGGTGTGGGCTCAGGAGTTGTGGTTCCCAGGCTCCAGAGCACAGCCTTTTTGTTGCGGTGCGTGGGCTTAGTTGCTCCACACTATGTGGGATCTTCCCAGACAAGGGATCGAACCCACGTCCCCTGCATTGGCAGGTGGATTCTTTACCACTGAGCCAATGGGGAAGTCCCCTTATTTTTTTTTTTTCTTCTTTTGTTTTTTGACATTATTTTTCTGCCTTGATTTGTCCCTTATTAAAGCACAGTGATCAGAACTACATATAATAATGTTGTTATTCAATATTCTTTGGAAGAACTGGAAGTATTTTTATATCTATATGTGGCATTTTGAGGTTGAAGTATGGTATAGAGTTATACTTGCCTCAGATTCATCCAAAGGTGTATTGGCAAGATAAAAAATTTTTCATATAAACTGTTAAGCCATGGTTGGTATTTAGTTTCCTAAATATTTTCATGTGTGTGTATTTATGTATTTATATGTGTATTATATGTATATACATATATATAAAATGTCCTTTTATATTTTTTCTATCTTATATGTTTGTCTGTTTGTATCTATTGTCTCTGTTTATACAAAACCTCATGATTTTGTTCAGAACCTGCCTTAAAAGTAACCACTTGAAAAATGTTGTATCTGTATACCTTCAGTACTCTCTTATTTTTGTACCTTGGTACAAAGTCGTTATTTGATGACAGTGGTGTTCATTCAGAGAGCAAACTTTAGTGACTAATTTCAGTTTTGTTATATATCCCATATAAAGGTTTACACAGTTATTTAATGTTACCCTGGTTCCTATTGATAGTTTGCTTCAGGTTAATTTGTTAACTTGATCTCAGCCACCACTCTCATATCTTGTTTGTTCAGTTCAGTTCAGTCGCTCAATCCTGACTCTTTGCGACTCCATGGACTGTTGCATGCCAGGCTTCCCTGTCCATCACCAACTCCCGAAGCTTGCTCAAACTCGTGTCCACTGAGTTGGTGATGCCATCCAACCATTCATCCTCTATCACCCCCTTCTCCTCCTGCCTCCTGCCATACAACAAATGACAGGTTATTATGCACCTTGTTTATAGTTACATAATAACCTGTCATTCATGAATAATGAAAAATTCATCCTATGGTGAGGTGACTTTTCTTGTATGGTGGCACAATAAAATTTTAGTGCTAGTAAAGTATTGGAATCAAGCTGAAGTGACTCTGCTAAATTAGAGAGTAGATAGATCTGGGTTTCTGTTTTTACCTAGGGAATATAGTGATTGAGTGAATTATGTATTTTACTTGTGATTGTCTACTTGGGTATCTTTTTATTATATCTTATGGTTATATACTTTAATATAGTTAACTAAGGAATTCCACTGTATGGAAGGGGCTGTTTTAAGTCATATATATGTGTATAGAAATAAAATGAGAAAATATTTTATGTGTCTTTTGTAAACAAGGGAACTGAAAAGTACAAAAAGATTAAGTAAGTCTAGCAAGTAGTGAATTTCTGATTCACACCCAGCCTCTGCCTTTACCCTGCCATCCTGCCTCTCAAGAACTAAGTTGATTGTTTTCTCTTATAATAATCTTTATGATTATAACTGTTCCACTGGGATTTTACAGCTTCCTTATTTGAAGTCTTTGTCGTTGGCTCTTTCATTATGATATGTCAAGTATAAATTTCTTTTTAGTTACTCTGGGATTCACATTCCTCTTGACTCTCTGGTTTGTTGTCTTTCATCAGTTCTCGCATTTATTTCTTCAGTTGTTGCCTCTGCTCACTTTTCTTTCTCTTTTCCTTATCAAATGCATATTAGTCCTCATTGTATTGTCCAGCTCTTTAATCTTTTTTCTGTGTTTTCTGTTTTTCTTCCTGCATAATGCATTTGTATAATTTATGTAGATGCATTCCACAAAATTTTCTCATTCTTTAGGTATTTTTCTGTCTCCCAGTTTCCAAATTCTTTTTGCTGTTGTGTTAGTGTGTTGACGGATTGGTTTTAAATTTTGGTTATTTTTGTTTTTTTGTACTTCTTGAAGTTTTGTTGGTTTTGTTTAAATTTTGTTAGCTTGTTATATACTTTCCTGTTGGATCTTGTTCAGTTTTCCTGTGTTATTGCTCTGTTATAGTTTTGTTTCCTACACATTTATATCTTAAATCTACTTTGCTTCTGTTTATGTTCTATGAGTGTGTGTGTGTGTTTGTCTGTGTAGGTATAAATCTCAAAAACATGTTGAATGAAAAGTCAGATACATACATATAAGACATATATCATACAATCTCATTTGCATGAAATCCAGCAACAGACAAAACAAATCAAAAGATGATAGAAGTCTGAGAGAAGGGTGATAGAAAAGCGCTAAAGGCTTTTTGAGCTAGTGGTTGCAGTTTACAAAACTCAGTTCAGTTCAGTTCAGTTGCTCAGTCATGTCTGACTCTTTGTGACCCCATGAATCGCAGCACGCCAGGCCTCCCTGTCCATCACCAACTCCCTGAGTTCACTCAGACTCACGTCCATTGAGTCAGTGATGCCATCCAGCCATCTCATCCTCTGTTGTCCCCTTCTCCTCCTGCCCTCAATTCCTCCCAGCATCAGAGTCTTTTCCAATGAGTCAAGTCTTCGCATGAGGTGGCCAAAGTACTGGAGTTTCAGCTTAGCATCATTCCTTCCAAAGAAATCCCAGGGCTGATTTCCTTCGGAATGGACCGGTTGGATCTCCTTGCAGTCCAAGGGACTCTCAAGAGTCTTCTCCAACACCACAGTTCAAAAGCATCAATTCTTCAGCACTCAGCTTTATAGTCCAACTCTCACATCCATACATGACCACTGGAAAAACCATAGCCTTGACTAGACGAACCTTTGTTGGCAAAGTAATGTCTCTGCTTTTGAATATGCTATGTAGGTTGGTCATAACTTTCCTTCCAAGGAGTAAGCGTCTTTTAATTTCATGGCTGCAGTCACCATCTGCAGTGATTTTGAAGCCCAGAAAAATAAAGTCTGACACTGTTTCCACTGTTTCCCCATCTATTTCTCATTAAGTGATGGGATCGGATGCCATGATCTTCGTTTTCTGAATGTTGAGCTTTAAGCCAACTTTTTCACTCTCCCCTTTCACTTTCATCAAGAGGCTTTTCAGTTCCTCGTATGAGCCTAATATTTAGAAATTGTGTGTTTTACTGTAAGCTGTACTCCACCTAAAATTTTTAAAAATGTGTTGTTGCTACTGTCAAAATTTTCCCATTTCCATCGTTGTTCTTTTTTACTTTTCTGTAATGTCACTTTAACCCAGAACCTTTCCATCAGAAATATATAATGTACAGGGCACAGTAATTCCTGGGAACAGAAGTAGAATCAGGGCCATCATTGCCTTAGTCAAGAATGTTAACAGTATACTTTTCTTCAGGGTCAAAGAGTCAAACATAGACTTCCCTAATGCTTCTGTAATAGCCACTTAACCTTGTATATGTTTATGGCATTAATATATTTTACATTGTACTTAAAGTTGATTATTATCTGGATTTAACCTTAGGGAGACAAGGATACCTAATAGAGTGTTACACTATATAAGAGCTGACATCAAGATTTGTAACATTTGTAATAACTGGGGCCTAGTGACACTTTAATAACTTGTATATTTTTTATTGTTGCTTTTTTTTTTAAACAGGAGCCCATGAAATCCAGAGCACCACAGCTACATTTGGAATACAGATTCTACAAGCAGTTAGGATCTGGAGGTAAAGTCTTATATTAATTTTTAAATTTGTAATAAAATGAATTGTCATGATAGTAACTCTAAGTTTCAAGGAATACTATGTTAAATTTAGTTAAAAGTAATACTTCTTAAGGCTATGCTTAGTAGGTTATTTTCTTACTAGAGTCTTCCTTTTTATTTTAAATATGCCATTTTTAGAGCTTTTTGTGTTGCTACCAATAGAAATAGAGAACATTGTGAAAAAATTTAATTGGGGAATATAAAGTTCATATAGTTTCCAGACTCTTAGCCTTTTTGGTGATAGAAGGAGATCAGTTCTGGGATTTCTTTGGAAGGAATGATGCTACAGCTGAAACTCCAGTACTTTGGCCACCTCATGCGAAGAGTTGACTCATTGGAAAAGACTCTGATGCTGGGAGGGATTGGGGGCAGGTGGAGAAGGGGACAACAGAGGATGAGATGGCTGGATGGCATCACTGACTTGATGGACATGAGTTTGAGTGAACTCCGGGAGTTGGTGATGGACAGGGAGGCCTGGCGTGCTGCGATTCATGGGGGTCGCAGAGTCGGACATGACTAAGCGACTGAACTGAAGTGAACTGAACTGATAGTTACTGAAATGACTTAGGACATAATAGTAGGCTGAAAAATGGCCCCTTAAAAGATATCCATATCACAGGCCCTAGAATCTATAAATGTGACCTTATAGCAAAGACTTTGCCGGTATGAGTAAGTTAAGGATCTTGAGATTAAAGATTATTTTGGGTTATCTCACTTCAGTTCAGTTGTTCAGTTGTGTCGGACTCTTTGCGACCCCCTGGACTACAGCACATGGGTTATCTGGGTGGCCCCAAATGCACAGTAAAAGAGAGTCAGAGGAACGATTTACGTAACGGAAGAGAAGGCCTAGTGGCTACTGAGGCCAAGATTGGAGTGATACGGCCAATAAGCCAAGGAATCTTGAAATCCTGGTGTAGGATTGTCCCGTAGAACCTTTTTGATTCAGCCTGTTGGAACTGATTTCAAATTTTTTGGCCTCCAGAACTGTGAGAAAATAAATTTCTGTTATTTTAAGCCACAAATGTGTAGTAATTACAGTGGCTGTAAGAAATTAATACCAGTATAGTTTTACATAAACTCTAAGTGAGAATGGATATTTTGTTCCATTGGAAAAAAACTAACGAGAAAATTTCCTATTTTACGTTGTATTTACTTTATGTTAACGTTTCTCTCAGCTCCACTTTTCATTTCTGTTCTACTAACTGTAATGATTTTTATATGTACAGTGTCTTACCAAGTAAGGGTATTTTGTTTTCCCAGGTTCAATAGAATGGAATTTTTTCATGTGTCTTTTTGTAAGCTCATGTTTACCTTCTGCTTGGTAGAGCTGTACATTTCTTAATACATTATCAATTTTGCATTCTTTTCTTTTTCCTTAGAGCATGCTTTCCAAATGAGTCATCATTGTGGGGACACTAAGTTGACATTTTGTAATAATGGTTTTATCATTATAATCTTTCTATAGTGCGTGTTTGAGTCTGATACAGACAGTCCTCCAGGACTTATCAAAATTATCACTGACAATTGAGATTTAAATGATAAGGGGATACAATTAATTATATGTGAAACTATACATATTAGTTAGGACTAGTAAGTGACCCCACTCCAGTACTCTTGCCTGGAGAATCCCATGGATGGGGGAGCCTGGTAGGCTGCAGTCCATGGGGTTGCTAGGAGTCGGATACAACTGAGCGACTTCACTTTCACTTTCATGCATTGGAGAAGGAAATGGCAACCCACTCCAGTGTTCTTGCCTGAAGAATCCCAGGGATGGGGGAGCCTGGTGGGCTGCCATCTATGGGGGTCACACGGAGTCGGACACGACTGAAGTGACTTAGCAGCAGCAGTAAGTGACAGAAAGCCCTAAGAAGCTAAGTGGGGGGAAAAAAGGAGTTTATTGACCACGTACTGTGAATTCAGGGAAAAGACTTGTTTATAAGACATTGCAATACTGTCACCAGAGACATTCTTTAATTTGTCTGTATGCTGTTTGTGTGTGTCTCTCTGTGTATAAGCATATGTGTAAGCTTTGTTCTCTGGCCCTTCTTATGAAATGACAGAGAAGCTTACCAACAGCCTAGCTTAGCACTTATAAAAGTATCTCTTAACTAAAAATTTCAGCAAAAGTTCTAGAACTGATTGTAAGGGTTTCCTGAAGTGGGGAGGGAGGGATAGTTAGGGATTTTAGGAAGGTCATGTGCATGCTGCTGTATTTAAAACGGATAACCAACAAAGACCTACTGTATAGCACATGGAACTCTGCTCGGTGTTATGTGCCAACCTGGATGGATGGGGGTTTGGGAGAGAATGGATGCATATATGCATATGACTGAGTCCCTTCACTGTTCACCTGAAATTACCACAGCGTTGTTAATTGGGTAAAAGTTTAAACTTTGGGGAGAAAAGTTATAGCACCAAAAAAATAAAAGTTCTAGGACTGAATCATACTTATTTCGTATCTAGTGATTTAATCACTGTGAATTTGATCACCCAGACTTGCATCTTGTGCTCATCTCAGATACTACCTGAAATCCAGGGGCTGGGAATAGGGAGATATTCCCGTGTCTCATGGGAAACTGAGGTGTTACCAGAAGAAGGAAGATTGGGTGCTGGGGACCATGTGTTGAGAACTGCTGAGCTAGGAGTATAAACATTTGTGCTAAAAGTTAAGAATGCCTGAAAGCAAAAAATTTCCTTGGAAAAGAACATAACCTATGTGCTAATTCTGTAGTTAGTTTTTCTAATCAGATTTCAGTTTTTCTTGATCAGATCTGTAGAGTTTAAACTTCGTGATAAGAATGTTAATATTGATGTGCATGCGTTCTAAGTTGCTTCAGTCATGTCTGACTCTGTGCAACCCTGTGGACTGTAGCCCTCCAGGCTCCTCTGTCCATGGGGATTCTCCAGGCAGAAATACTGGAGTGGGTTGCCATGTCCTCCTCCAGGGGATCTTCCCGACCCAGGGATCGAACCCATGTCTCTTATGTCTCCTGCATTGGCAGATGGGTTCTTTACCACTACTTCTGTTCTAATCCTTCGTACATGAACAATAGTGGACCTGAAAATGGAAAGAAACATCATGACAATGATTCTTTCAATAACATGCTTAACCGTTGCCCACCTATAAGGAACTGAAGTACCAAGCAGTATCAAGAGTGTAGGATCTCCATATGTTATTTTGTGGCTTAATTGATGGTGTTTTATCACATAAGTGAAATGCTGAAATATAAAATGAAGTGGTAAATTTATTTTGGGAGAGAGATGGTACAATTGTACTTTCATGTAGTGTGTGAATTTTGTATTCTTACCCACTCTTGAGCGTTTCTTGGGAAAAAATATACTTGTCTCCAGTGTTGGGGATGCTAATAAGCATCACTGAAAATTAGTGATGTTAGAAGTTATCAGAGTAACTTGTCAGCCTACAATCAATGACTTTTTGTAGTAGTATCAAAAATGCATTTAGAACAATTGAAATTGGGTAGACTCTTAAGTTATATAGTTGAAAGTTCACTGGATACAAAAACAAATACAAAAGCTTGCTTTTGCCCATTGAGTTGGATCGTGTTCATGCTTTTTAGTAGCCAAAAAACTTTGATCAAGAGACACAGCTAGTAACTTAAAGCCTCATTACTCTCTGTTCTCAACCATCTCCCCAGAGCCTGTCTTTTCTTGCCCTCCTGTGCCTCGCCTCTCCTCTGGTCTTGCGTATCATATTCATATTGCTGTGGTCGTGTTGTTTTGTTTGGTGCTTGTTTCGGGTACTCCGTATCCCTTGTTTATTAGTTGCAGCTCTTCCCAATTCATAGCAGTTTGATTTGTTTGCTCATTGTTAGAAAACTGCCCAGCCATGACCTGGGAAATGGAATTTTAGTTTGGTTTTTACAGTGCTTGCTTTGTACTCTTGATTTTAAAAAGATATCTAACTCTGATCCTGTACTTCAATGACAGAATTTGTGTTGAAATACATTATCTATTACATTAGTAGTTATGTAAGAAGTTTTTGCATTCATTGACTCATGAAGCAATATGTATTTCAAAGAGTTATTTAGAGTTAGATCATTTTTTTTTTTTTCACCAGAGATCTGTGCTGAGTCATTTTAAGGTAAAATTATGTTGAATGGTAAAGCTGAGGTATTTCTATTCATATTGGAGACTAAATATTTAATTTACTCAATGAAATGTAATGCTTTTTATGGAATTTAGCCATCTGGATAAGGTAGAGATAAATATTTTTGAGACTCTTTGAAACCATTAAAGGAAGGAAGTTTTGAAGAAAATGGAAGCAGTTCTTACTTGTTCCTTTATTGATCTCTTTCTCAGTATTATTTTAGAAAGCCAGATATATTACGTGTATACCTTGCTTGAATGTACATGTACAACTGCCAACAATGAGTTGGCTTATATGAATTCACTTACGTATACGTCTTTTCAATTCAGAAATTTTATGTGAATAGTTAAGAATTTTGAGTTATGCTTAATAGACACGTTTGAAGAGGGGAGACTTAAAGGTTGGGAAAAAAAGAAAAGTTGGTGATTTGGATAGCAGAACTAGGGTAGAAAACTTTGAAATGCAGCCTTAGAACAAAATGGCAAGACAGAGTAAATCTGGGCCTTAGGATGGGAGGTATGGCGGGAAGGGAGAGGAAGGCAAAATTATATGATGACAGAGTCTGAACACTATACAGTTGACCCTTGAACAGTGTGGGTCCACTTATACATGGATTTTTTTCAGTAGTAAGTACTACTTCCCAGGTGGGCTTCCCTGGTGGCTCAGACAGTAAAGAATCTGCCTGCAATGCAAGAGACCCAGGTTACATGCCTGGGTCTGGAAGACCCCTGGAGAAGGGAATGGCTACCCACTCCAGTATTACTGCCTGGAGAACTCCATGGACGGAGGAGCCTGACAGGCTGTAGCCCATGGGGTCACAAAGAGTCAGACAAGACTGAATGACTAACAATTTCACTACAATACTACATGATGTAAGGTTGGTTGAATGTGAGGATGTGGAACCACAGACACAGAGGATCCAAAACATGTATATGGAGGGCCGACTATGAGTTATATGTGGGTTTTTGTGCAGTGGGGTCAGTGCCCCTAACTCCTGTGTTTTTCAAGGGTCAGTTCTACTTTGCTTAATTCCAAGGAGCTCCAAAATGAAGCTCATGGTTAATAAGAATAGAAGTAAGGCTATATAACTTTGAATATTAGGGACAGTGTTTGAGATATACTTAGTCAGTTAATACTTGGATTAAATAAATGTGGCCTAAATCTTTTTCCAATTCAAGTTTTTCTTTGTCATCCCTGAATCTTTTTTTGTTGTTGTTGTTGTTATTAAAAGTTTCAAGTGTGAAGCATTATAATTTGACATCTGTACAGGCATTCCTTGTTTTGTTGTGCTTCACCAGTATTTTTTTTTTTTTTTTTAATTACAAATTGGAAGTTTGTGGCATCCCTACAAAGAGCAAGTCCTTGGCACCCTTTCTCTAACAGCATCTGCTCACTTCATGTCTTTGTGTCACATTTGGACAATTTTCACAGTATTTCTGACTTTTCTGAATGGGAGTTTCCTTGTAGCTCAGTTGGTGAAAAATCTGCCTGTAATGCAGGAGACCTGGGTTCGATTCCTGTGTCGGGAAGATCCCCTGGAGAAGGAAATAGCAGCCCACTCAGTATTCTTTCCTGGAGAATCTCATGGACAGAGAAGCCTGGCAGGCTACAGTCAATGGGGGTCTCAAGAGTCGGACCTGACTGACCGACTAAACCACCACCATTAGAGTTTTCCATTATTATTATGTTTGTTCTGGTGAACTATGTACAGTGATCTTTGATGTTACTGTCACAGCTTGCTGAAGGGTCAGATGATGGTTAGCATTTTTTACCCATAAAGGGTTTTTAAGCTGTAGAATTGATGCTTTTGAACTGTGGTGTTGGAGAAGACTCTTGAGAGTCCCTTGGACTGCAAGGAGATCCAACCAGTCCATTCTGACGGGGATCGGCCCTGGGATTTCTTTGGAAGGAATGATGCTGAAGCTGAAACTCCAGTACTTTGGCCACCTCATGCGAAGAGTTGATTCATTGGAAAAGACCCTGATGCTGGGAGGGATTGGGGGCAGGAGGAGAAGGGGACGACAGAGGATGAGATGGCTGGATGGCATCACTGACTCAATGGATGTGAGTCTGAGTGAACTCCGGGACTTGGTGATGGACAGGGAGGCCTGGCGTGCTATGATTCATGGGGTCGCAAAGAGTTGGACACGACTGAGCGACTGATCTGATCTGATCTGATGTACATTGTGTTTTTAGACATAATGCTACAGCATACTTAATAGACTTCAGTATAGTGTAAATATAACTTCTATATGCACCATGAAACCAAAAAATTCTGTTTACATTTATTTTGATTTTCCCGTTATTGCAGTGGTCTGGAACTGAACCCAGAATATGTCCTAAGTATGCCTGTACACACTACAAAGTGATCGTCACCACATTTCTATTTACCGTCCATCACTGTACAGCTGACTCCCCTTACCCATTTCACTCATTCCCCCAACTCCCTTTCCCTCTGGTAACACTAATCTAATTTCTACATTAGGTTAGAATTTGATTCTAATGAGTTTGTTAGAACTGAGTTTGTTTTTTTATTTATTTTGTGTATTCATTCATTTTGTTTTTTTTTAGATCCCACACATGAGTAACTTTTTGTGGTATTTGTCTTGTTTGCTTAACTTATTTCACTTAGCATAAAACTTTCAGTGTCCATCCATGTTGTCACAAATGGCAGGATTTCATTCTTTTTTTGTGGTGGAGTAGTATGCCTTCATGTATGTGTACCACATCTTCTTTATCCATTCATGCATCCATGAACACTTAGGTTATTTCTGTTTCTTGGCCATTGTAAATAATGCTGCAGTATTTAGGGGTTCTTGTGTCTTTTCACATTGTGTTGTGTTCTTTGGATAATACCTAGACGTGAAAATAGCTGGGTCAGATGGTAGTTCTGTTCTTAAGTTTTTGAGGAATCTCAATGCTATTTCCCATATGACTGCACCAATTTTCAGTCCCACCAATAGTGTACAAGGGTTCCCTTTATCCACATCCTCTCCAGCATTTGTTATTTTTTTTCTTGTTGATAATAGCCATTCTGACAGGTGTGAGGTGATCTTTCATTGTGGTTTTGGTTGCATTTCCCTCATAATTAGTGATGTTGAACATCTTTTCATGTGCCTCTTACTGTGTCTTTAGAAAAATACCTATTCAGATCCTCTGCCCATTTTTTTTATCATAAATGAATTTTTCAAATTCATAAATTGAATTTTGTCAAATGCTTTTTCTGAGTCTGTTGAGATAATCATGTGTTTTTATCCTTCATTTTGTTAATATAATATATCATGTTGATTGACTTGCAGATGTTAAATGTTCTTGCATCCCTGAAATTAATCCCACTTGATCATGATGGATGATTCTTTTAATGTATTACTGGATTTGGTTTGCTAATGTTGAGGATTTTTGCAGCTTTGTTCATCAGGGATGTGTGTGCTCAGTCGCTGAGTGTGTCCAACTCTTTGTGACCCCATGGACTGTAGTTCGTCAGGCTCCTCTGTCCATTGAATTTTCCAGGCAAGAATACTGGAGTGGGTTGCCATTTCTTACTCCAGAGGGTCTTCCTGACCCAGGGATCAAACCCAAGTCTCCTGTGGCTCCTGCATTGGCAGGTGGATTCTTTACCACTGTGCCACCGGGGGAGCCCTTATCAAGGATATTGGCCTCTTATTTTTTTTAATGGGGGTCATTGTTTGGTTTTGGTATCAGAGTAATGGTGTCTTCATGAGATGTGTTTGGAAGGTTTTCTTCCTCTTCAATTTTTGGGAAGAATTTGAGAAGAGTTGGTATTAAATCTTTTTGAATGTTTTGAATAATTTATCGATGAAAGCCATCTGATCCTAGACTTGAGTTTGCTGGGAGCTTTTTGATTAATCTTTCCGTCTCCTTACTAGTAGTTATTCTATTCATATTTTCTGTTTCTTCATGATTCAGTCTTGGGAGCTTGTATGTTTCTAGGAATTCTTCATTCTTTTCTAAGTTGTCTAATTTATTGATATTGAATATTGGTTCATAGTGGTTTCATAATTTTTTGTATTTCTGTTGTATCATTTGTAATTTCTCCTCTTACAGTTTGATTTTGTTTGAGTCCTCTTTTTTTTAAGATTAGTCTAACCAAGGATTTGCCAATTTTATCTGTTTAAAGAACTAGCTCTTGTTTCATTATCTTTTCTATTGTTTTTTAAATGTCTTTCATTTATTTCCCCTCATATCTTTATTATTTCCTTCTTCTAATTTTGAGCTTCATTTATTCTTTTTGTTTCCTTTAGGTGTAAAGTTATATTATTTATTTTGGATTTTTCTTGCTTCTTGAGGTAGGCCTGTATTGCTATGGACTTTCTTCTTTGAACTGCTTTTGCTGCATCCCATGGATTTTGGTATGTTGTTACTCTGCTTTCACTTGTTTCTAGGTATTTTTTCATTTCTTCATTGACCTATTGGTTGTTTTGTACATGTTGTTTATTAATTTCTATGATTTTGTGCTTTGTGGTTGATATTTAGTTTCATAGAATTGTGGTTGGAGAATATGCTTGATATGATATCAGCTTTTCTGAATTTATTCTGAGACTTTGTGACCTAATATCTGATCTGTCTTGGAGAATGTTTTGTGTGCACTTGAAAAGAATGTATATTTTGGTGTTTTTGGATGGAATACTCTATATATTAAATCCATGGAATCTAATACATGATTTAAATTTGTCTTCTTTCTGATTATTTTTTTCTGGGTGATCTATCCATTGATGTAAGTAGGGTGGTAAAGTCCTCTGCTATTATTGTTTGCTTTCAATTTCTCCTTTAGGTTTGTTAATATTTGAGTTGTATATCTTAGTCCTCCTCTACTAGATGCATATACATTTATAAATGTTTTACCTTTTTCCTGGATTGACATCTTTATCGTTATGTTTGCTCTTCTTTGTCTTTTATAGTCTTTGTTTTAAAATCTTCTTTCTCTGATATGAGTGTGAGTGAAGAGTGAGTGAAGTCGCTCAGTCGTGTCCGACTCTTTGAGACCCCATGGACTGTTGCCTACCAGGCTCCTCTGTCCATGAGATTCTCCAGGCAAAAATACTGGAGTGGGTTGCCATTTCCTTCTCCAGGGGATATGAGTGTAGCTAGTCCAACTTTCTTTTCATTTATGTCTGCATTGAAATTTTTTCAATTTCTTCACTTTCAGACTGTGTGTATCCTTCCTCCTGAAGTGAGTCTTGTGTAGACAGCATGTAGATAGGTCTTTTTTTATTTTCCTCTTTAAATTCAAACAGTCCCTCAGTGTCTTTTAATTGGCTGTTCTAGTCCATATACATTTGAAGTAGTTCTTGATAAATACGTACTTACTGTCAGTTTGTTAATTTTTTCCTCGTGGTTTTGTAGTTCCTCTCTGTTCCTTTCTTCTCTTTTCCTCTTTCTTTGTGTTTTGGTAGTTTTCTTCAGTGTTATATTTACATTTCTTTCCATTTTCTTCTGTGTATTTACTTCAAGTTTTTTTCCCAGTGGTTGTTATGAGATTCACATAGAACTGTTTATGTAAGTAGTAGCCTGTTTTAAACTGGTAGCATCTTAAATTCCAAAGCTTTATCTAACAAAATAAGGTTTTTCTCAATGTTTTATGCTTTTAATGACATATATTGTCTCTTAATGCAGCCGTTGTTATTGGAATTTAATTTAAATTTGCTACTTTTTGTCTTTAAACTATCATGTTTGCTTTATAGGTGATTGATACACTACCTCTTTTCCAATAATATTTTTTACTTGTGTATGTTTTCTTATTTAGTTCTTTTTCTTTTCAGTTTAAGAAACCTCTTCAATATTTCTTATAGGGCCAGTTTAGTTGTGATGAACCTCTTTAAGCTTGTGTTTATCTGGGAAACTCTTTATCCTTTCTTCAATTCTGAATGATATACTTGCTAGATGGAGAATTTTTGGTTGAAAGTTTTTTCCTTTGTAGCACTCTGAATATGTTATGCCACTTACTCTTGGCCTGTAAAGTTTCTACTGAAAAATCTGATTATTTTATGGGATTTACTTTGTAGGTAATAAGTTGGTTTTCTCTTGTTTTTAGGACTCTCTCTTTATCCTTAACTTATATCATTTTAATTATGACATGTCTTGGTGTATGTTTGTTAGAGTTAATCTTTATTGGAACTCTCTGGAATTCCTGGACCTGGATGTCTTGTTTCCTTCCACAGATTAGAGAAATTTTTAGCTATATTTCTTCAGATGATTTTTCGGGCCCTTTTTCTCTCTCTCCTTCTGGGATCTATGTAATGCAAATGTTATTTTGCTTTATGCTGTCTCAGTGGTTTCTTAAGTTAATTCCACGTTTTTTGATTCATTTTGCTTCTCGGTCTAGATAAGTTCAGCTGTTTTGTCTTGCAGCTCACTGATTCAGTCTTTGACCACATCCAGTCTACCACTGAACTCCTCTAGTATATATATGTTTTTAATTCAGTTATAATTTATTTGGTACTTTCCTATATTTCTGTCTCTATGTTAATCCATTCTCCTCCTGAGTTCGTTGAGCATCTTTATGGCTAGAAGCAACAGGAAATGGGTTATTAGAGATTGCTAGATTAAGAACATAAAAATACTTTTCAGTGGCACAGAGGCAGGAGAAAACATCATAGAAATATTTTTTAAAAGTTAGTAACTAAGAGCTATTGATAAATCTTAATTGTATCACTAGGCTCTTAATGTATATAGCATAGTAAAAGCTGTATGTCAGAGTTAGAATAAACATTAATGAGTCTCTTATCCACTATTTCTGAGCCTTTTGTCTTTTTTACACATCATATGGGTAGATATAACTCAAATATGGTATGAGTGACTCTAGTAAGAACTCATCCTAAGGTGGTGGTTTAATTGCTAAGTCGTGTCTGACTCTTGTGACCCCATGGACTGTAGCCTGCCAGGCTCCTCCGTCCATGAGATTCTCCAGGAGAGAATACTGGAGTGGGTTGCCATTTGCTTCTCTAGGAGATCTTCCCGATCTAGGAATCGAACCTGGGTCTCCTGCATTACAGGCAGATTCTTTACGAACTGAGCTACAAGGGAAGCTCCCATTCGGAAAAGTCAGAAATACTGTGAAAATTGTCCAAATGTGACACAAAGACATGAAGTGAGCAGATGCTGTTAGAGAAAGGGCGCCAAAGACTTGCTCTTTGTAGGGATGCCCCAAACTTCCAATTTGTAATAAAAAAAAAAAAAATACTGGTGAAGTGCAACAAAACAAGGAATGCCTGTACAGATGTCAAATTATAATGCTTCACACTTGAAACTTTTAATAACAACAACAACAAAAACGATTCAGGGATGACAAAGAAAAACTTGAATTGGAAAAAGATTTAGGCCACATTTATTTAATCCAAGTATTAACTGTAACTGACTAAAGTATTTCTCATGCTCTCCCTAATATTCAAAGTTGTATAGCCTTACTTCTATTCTTATTAACCATGAGCTTCATTTTGGAGCTCTTTGGAATTAAGCAGTGTTGAACTGACACTTGAAAAACAGGAGTTAGGGACAGTGACCCTCTGCACAGTGAAAAATCCACATGTAACTCATGGTCGGCCCTCCACATACATGTTTCGGATCCTCTGTGTCTGTGGTTCCACATCCTCCCATTCAACCAACCTTAACTCATGCTATAATGATTCTTTTGGCAGGGGAAAATGTGTGTGTGTGTCTGGTGTGTGGTGCAGGGTGATGATACATACACATAGTGTATGCGTATGTATGGGAGTGTATCTTTACCCATGGGAGTGTATGAGAATCTCTGTTTTTGAGGAGGGGACCATGTATGAAGTTTGACTGTGTCTCCTTCCTCTGTGCCTATCATGACTATATTTTGTTACCTTCCTATCTTCAGCTGTCCTAACACCTCCCTTACGTTTGTTCACATTTCAGGAAAAATTGGTCTTTTCTAAACTATTGATATTATAGATAAACTGAAGTCTACTTGAGAGATTGAATAGTTAGTATTAAGACAGACTAAGAGCCTAATTATCTTGGCTTCCAGTCCAGTGTTTTATTTTGCCATGCAGTACTAACTATGCAAAATGATAGAATAAACAGTAAGAGTGAAATTGCATTCCTCATGCTCTTTATTTTAAAAGAATGGGGGAAGGTTTTAGTATATTTTAGAAAGATTTTTCCCTTCCAAAGTCATTACACAAAACAGAAAACACTTGTAAGTAAAACTGAGGCATTTAAGATGGAAGTTGTTCATTTCCTCAAAACAAATAGATAGATGCAGTATTAAAATAAAATGATCACCTATTATATGTTAATTTTTTGGGAGTCTTAGTTCTAAAAATGAAGTATATGAGAGAGGTTCAAGAGGGAAAGGACATAATGTATATCTGTATCTGATTCATGTTGATGTATGGCAGAAACCAGTACAATATTGTAAAGCAGTTATCCTCCAGTTAAAAACAAATAAATTAAAAAAAATACATGAAAAAGTAAAAGTAAAGTACATTTGATTTCTGTGCATGTAGGCTTTATATTTGGAGTTTGTATTATTTTGTGTTCTTTCATAATGAATTATTTAGTAATTAGTGATATTAGACTTTATTGTCTTCTCCCAGTTTCTATGGAGTACAGGCATAGTTTAGCTTTGTCCTTTTTTGAGAGTCTTTCTAGGTTTAGATCAAGGTGTAAGCCTGGACTGCAGTCTTTTCTGAGGCTCAGAGTCCTCTTACAGGTTCATTGGTATTTTCAAAATTGACTTTTTCAGGGCTGTGGGATGAAGCTCTCAGTTCCTAGAGCCTGCCCACCATTCTCTGGCATGTGGCCATCTTGTGCAACATGGTAGTTTTTTTTTAACGTTAACAGAACTGCTCTGCTGCTTTTGAATATTTCTGACTTCTAGAATGGCTTTTTTAAATGTCTTGCCTGATTAGGTCAGGCACATCGGAATAATCTCCCTTTTGATGTTAAACTCCAGTGACACGGGCCTTAACTATGTTACCTTTGCCATATAATACAGCCTAATGATTAGAGGAAAATCTGGGAATCTTGCCCACAATTGGAGGAGAAGGATTATACACCAGAGGGATGTGTATACCAGAGGATGGGAATCTTGGGGTTGATCTTAACATTATGCCTACCACAAGGTTATCAAAGAGTGCAGTGGCTCCTTTTTTTCAGTACAAATAAGAGCTTTCCTGTGTGCCAGGCATTTCTGTAGGCCCTGGAAATAATAAGGCTCAAATGCACAGCTCCTTTCTGTGGTGAAGTGGAGACCAGCAGTGAAGCGGTGTTTATAATGTAGTTCAGCGGTGCAGGTGGAGCAGAGGTGGACCCCGGCTCCCTGTGGTTCACGAGGGAGGAGGCTGGGTCAAGAAAAGTTTGTACAGAAAAAGTAAAATGCCTGCTACAGTTCTTAAAACTACAGAATGTTTAAAAAATTGTGTATTGATTTTCTAGGAAACAAAGTTTGATATTTAAGATGAGGAAGTTATTAAAGTCCTTCTTCTTTCCCCTAGATGGTATACCTCAAGTTTACTATTTTGGCCCTTGTGGTAAATACAACGCTATGGTGCTGGAACTACTGGGACCTAGTTTGGAAGATTTGTTTGATTTGTGTGACAGAACATTTTCTCTTAAAACGGTTCTCATGATAGCTATCCAACTGGTAAGTAAAGCAGGATGTTTTGAAGCTGCTTGAACAATTGTATGGTTCCGTTTGGTTACTAAGTTACATTAAAAGTTAAAAGTTCTGCAACATTGTCATCCACAGCATTCAACCTAATAAAAAATATGTCTACTTTTCATATCATTGTCTTGTTAGGATGAAAGTAGCTTAAAATAACTGATTCAGATATAATTTTTTGTATGAAAAAATTAGTATCTTACTGCTTTAAGATCACAATGCTTAGTTTGAGAATTAAGTTGTTTCCAGCACTCTTTTCATGTCAAAAATGAATGCTTAGGGAGCTTCAAAAGGGAGGAGATATATGTATACCTATGGCTGATTCATGTTGAGGTTTGACAGAAAAGAACGAAATTCTGTAAAGCAATTATCCTTCAATAAAACAATAAATTAAAAAAGAATGAAAATAGCAAACATAGGTGATGATACAGAGAAAAGAGAATCCTCAAACATTGATGGTAGTAATGTAAATTGGTATAGCCACTGTGGAAAACAGTATGGAGATTTCTCAATAAAACTAAAAAAAGATCTACCATATGGGGGGGAAAAAATGAAACTTAGAGAAGAGAACCCTCAGAAACACAGGTTTTTAATCTCAGTAAATTAATGTAAAATGGCCTAGGAAAGGAAGCAAACGAATGAGGGAGTCTTAGACATCATTTAAATTTCAGGGAGCCTGTGGGGAAGTAACTTATAGGGTAATTTTTAAGGAAGTTTCTAAACAAATGTTATTAATAAGTATATTTTGCAGAAGTCTTAGAATTGTTTTTCTCTGTTGGTTTTTTCACTTCTGCAGATTTACCCTGTAGAAGTATTCAGGTGTACTTAAAGCTTTTTGTCCAGAGATGTCCATAATAAAGTGGGACACAACCCAGATGCACAGAAATGTTAGTTGAATAAATTATTAATAACGATAAGATAATATGTAGTCATTAAAAAGTGTTTATTAAAAGAATATTTCATGACCTGAAAAATGCTCATAACACATTGTTAATGAAAAGTGTAGGTCACAGAATGTTATATATATATATGACCCAAAATTTGTTAACAAACTAAAATGGCTTGAGTGACTGGGTTCACTTACGTTGTATTGTGACCATGATTATTACTGAATGAAGCACTTTTATTTACTTAACTGTAATGTTTTATTTTGTGACAGTTTATACAATGAATATTGAGTAACTGTAAAGCAAGGAATAAAAATGTATTATATTATTATTAGAGTTGTATTCCAAAGTTTTCTAGTTTCGGTATCTTTTTAAATGTTTAATATGTAAGAAAAGTAAACAAGTTATGAAAAAGAAAAATACGACCAAAGGGTGCTCTGTTAACTGTTTTTAACAGTTGGACTCTCTTAAGTTTCTTTAGTGTAATTGTAAAAGTTTTTCCATTATTGAACTGAAAAGGAAAAATAAATTGCAGTTTTCCAAATATATCTGTTTATACTTTTAAGATTTTGTATTGGTAAATCTGTTTGATTGTATAAGGTGGCATCATCTGAAAGTTTTGATCAAATCAGTCTTCCTGATATGAAAGGAATTCATAAAATTCAAGCACTTCCATTTATAAGTGCCCAAAATAGAAAAAGCAGAGATTTTTAATCATAATTGAACATGTTTTTGAGAAACTATGGAGTGATAGCATGTTGCTTTTAAGGGGATAAAACAATTTCTGTTTTTGTTTTTGTTTTTTTTCCTTCTTTACGTTGTTTTTATTGTGAAAATTGTCTTGCTGCTCTCATCCTATTTTATGATAGTCAAGCCTAAAATAAAATTTATCTTTTTTTTTTTTTTCTTTTTTGCATCAAGATTTCTCGCATGGAATATGTCCATTCAAAGAACTTGATATACAGAGATGTAAAACCTGAGAACTTCTTAATAGGCCGGCCGGGAAACAAAACCCAGCAAGTTATTCATATTATAGATTTTGGTTTGGCAAAGGAATATATTGATCCAGAAACAAAGAAACACATACCATACAGAGAACACAAGAGCCTTACAGGAACAGCTAGATATATGAGCATAAACACACATTTAGGGAAAGGTATGTGTACCTTTTGTAAGTATGGATGTTTGAACTCAGTATGCTGACAGTGTGAGTTTTTATCTCTTATTATGGTTCGGTTTTTGCAGGTTACAGTTGCTTCTATTGTAATTTTTATTTATCTCATCTAGAGTGTACTTTCATTTGTATTTGATAAGTCTTTTAAAGTAACTTGTTTAAAATAAATGGATGACAGATATCCTTATATTCACTGTATCTTTCTTTTTTGGTAACTTGAAATATTCAACTTTGATACACTTAGGGTGATCCATTTGATTATTTCTGTTAAAAGAATGTCAGAAAATACTTAATTTTAACTGAATTTAATGTGTATAAAGATTTTGGATTGAGACTTTAGCTCTCTGATACAGCTAGCCAGGGAGACAGCAACCTGGCTAATACATTGAATACTGAGAATACATACCTTAGAGGTAACTGTTTACTTTGTACTATTATTTAACCTTTTAAAGAAGGTCCCTTATTTGTATAAAGGATAAAATAATATCAACTGCACAGAATTTCTTACAGCTTTTTCTCCCCTTGGTTCAAGTTCCAGTTCAGGATCACATATTTCATCTTTTTTTTTCGTTAATCTCTTTAGTCTCTTTTCATCTGGGCCAGTTCCTTGCCTTTCTTTATGGTTCATGACCTTGATATTTTTTGGAGCGCAGGCTGTCTTGTAAAATGTCCTGTATTTGAGGCCGTCTCCTATTTCTTCATGATTATATTTGGGTATGCAGTTTAAGCACACATATTATAGAAGTGATATGATCTCAGTGCATCATGTCAGAAGGGACATGATGTCACCTGGTTCCAAGTGGCTTTGATCACTTGCCTAGGCTAGTGACTGCTAAGTTTCTCCACTTAACAGTTTCTTATTTTCCCTTTGTATTCAGAAAACATTTTCTAAGGTGAGTTTTGAGATTTTGTAAATAGGTTTGTTTCTCATCAAATTTATACCCACTAGATTATTTTCTGACTCCTTTCTGATTCCTTATGTATTCTAGTTTACATTCTAACGTAGGCAAAAGCTGTTCCTTCTTCCCTTGTTCGTTAACTTATATAAGCATGGACTCATGGATTCTGATATAATTGGATGCATTATAGTCCATTACTATCATTATTTATATCATCATTTATTTTGAAGTGCAGATTGTCCCATATTTGGCTACTGGTTGCTCTGTCATGCTGGCTCTGCTGTTCTTTGGCATGTTCTCATGACTCTTGGAAAACTTCTTTCCTTTCTTATGCAGCATGTTGTTCCAGGCTCATGTTATAGCTTTTCTACTCTAGCCTAGATACAACATTTTCTAAGCAGCCCTGGGTCCTTTTATTGAATAATAAACATACACAAATAATAAAACTAGGAAATATGTGTAGGTGTGTCTGTTTTGATTTCTACCAGCAGCAAGTGGGAGTTCTGTTTGTTTCACCTTTTTGACAACATTTGGTATTGTCTGTCTTTTCCATCCTAGCCATTCTAGTGAATATCTGTCGTGCTATGTTATTTTACTGTGACTAATGGTTGTGAGCACTTTTCATGTGCTTATTGACCATTTGCATATCTTCTTTTGTGGTGTGCACATTGTTTCATTGTTTACTTTTAGGAGTTCTTTATATATTCCGGATGTGAGTCTTTTGGCAAATGTATGCCCTGTGAACATTTTCTTCTAATCTGTGGCTTGTCTATTCATTTTCCTAGTGTTGACAATTGATGAACAAAAGTTGTAAATACTTATGAAGTCTAATTTATCAATTTTTTCTGATTACTACTTTTTAAATCCTAAGGAATCTTTGCCCTTTAATAATGAGAATATTTTGTATGCCACCTAGAATTCATTTTTTGTGTGGTGTGAGATAGGCTTGAGGTATTCTTTTTATGATATTCTTTCCCATTGGATTACTTTTGTGTGTTTCTGAAGAAAATTGGTTCTAGGTTGTGTTTACAATAGTTTATTCTTAAGTCTTAAACCTTGGTCAGGTTTAACTTAAGTTTCTGCTTTTAGATTTTACATCTACCATGTTACTCACAGAGAGGAGAGACAGGAATGTAAATTGATCAGTATTTATCCACTATCACTGCTCAATGTTCCTTAAAATACAATCACAATTTGTCCAGAGCCTTGGAAGTCATCTAATCCAACCTCTAGCTTAGGTCTTCGCTTCTTCTTTAACCATTCTCTCCAGACCTGTCTGCTATCCACGGTTGTTCCCTGCTTCTGCCTCTCAGCCGAAATAGCACATGGCATCTTCCCTGGCAGCTTACCTGCTGGTAGACTCTTGATATTTTTTTTTTCAGGTTTTTGCCTTTTTTTTAAAGTCAGTAGTATTTATATTTCAGGTGGTATTTGTGTGAGTGCCTTTTAATAACAGACTTTCCTGATAGATTTTAAAACATGCTTGGGTAGATATACAGCTTTCAGGGTTGTGTCTTCTGTTAAAACCAGGCACATCTATGTTTATATGAACAGTGTCTGAGAAATTTTCATTTCATGGTAGTTGTTAAGACTATTTTATAACAACTAACAAAGGTTCGCTTTATTATGAGACATGAAGTCATGACTTCCTTCTGGCCTGGTGTTCTTTATCTGAACAATGGTAAATGTAACAGGATTCTATTTGTAGAAATGGCAAAGTGGTCTGATATGTTTTTCCTTGTTAGAAAAGCCTTCAGAGCTTGGGAAATGACATTTAACTATTGTAATAATCTCTTTTTTACTCTTCTTTCAGGAAGCAAACACAAAATTATTTATTTGGCAAGTTCTGCAAAGAACAAAAGCTTTAAACCTTACTTTCTCTCATTTGTAAAAGCTCTTATTCTCAGTTTTGATGTAGAATTTTGGAATGGATGGTAAAAATAGAAAATTTGTTTGACAGGTTATATAAGTTCCTTTTTCTTAAATTAAGAATGAGCTAATGTAGAGTGAGTTTGAGTGCTAGAGTTAAAGCATTCTATATGTTTGAGAGGCTGTGAACAGGCAATAGTTAGTGGTGTTTTGAGTTTAGAGCACTTGGCTTTGTGAGGAATCAGGAAGAGATTAAGGACAGTGAAAAAGTGACCTTCCCAACTAAGGGAAAAAGTTGTCCCTTAATATAATATGGAGGAATAGTGTTAAGATCACATTATAGAATTTAGTATCTTTATTTCTGTGGTGTATGTATGTCTATTGATCTTAATTAGAAGATTTATGTCTAGAAGGAAGATATGGTGATTCATTTGTATAATATTTTTCTTGTACTTGCGGCAGTCACTGATCAAGATGAAATCTCAATGAAGCTGCACGTGACAAATGTTGATTTCTTTGGTTTGCTTTAATGGACGCATTCTTTAGTACTATCAGGTTGAATTATTTTTAATTGCATCTCATCAAGTATCTTCTTTTTAATAGTTTTTAAAGACTTTTTTTTTCTCAAGTGCTTTGAGCCTCATTTTATAATCTTTCTTTGGATTACTTTTTTTCTTTTTTGTCTTATTGGAGTCATTTGAAATTAAGTAAATACTATGTATTTCTCGTTAGCAAGTGTCTTGAAATAAACTTGTCTTTTATTTTTAACTGTCATTGAGTATTCATGAGTAAAAAGACTAGGATTTGAGGAATAAGTTGCCAGTTGCTTTGTAATTGTTAAGAAGAATCTGTGTTCCAAAGAAGAATGGTATTTTAATTCCCTCAGTGGAAAGTGCTCAGAATGGGAGAGAAGCAATCACAGAATTATGGTGTTATAAAAATGATAATTTTTTCATTCTGTGATGTGATGCGTATAATTTCCAGCTAATTGCCCCAAATCCTGAGACCTACTCCTGAAGCCTCTCCAAACAGCTTTTTAACAGTTAAAAGCTCAGGTTTTCATTTTTCAGTTACATTTTAACAGTTTATACTGCACAATTCCTTGCTTTTTGAAACAAAGTATAATAAACCTAATTGGTGTTTTCTTGATATTTCAGTGTCATAATTTTTTTATGATTGTTGTTCTAAAGTGATACCCTCAAGGCCACTTGGAGAGTGTTAGGATGTATATTTAAATAAGTTTAGAAAAAGTGCATTTAAATAGTTCTGTATTTTTAAAAAATAACATTAATTTTTAGAGCAGTTTTAAATTCACAACAAAATTAGGCACAAAGTACAGAGGTTTCCTTTTTACCCTGTCCCCGCATGTGCTCACTGTAATACGATCACACCAAAGTGGTACGTTTTTGATAGTCGATGAATCCACACTGATGCATCGTTATTGCCAAGAGTCTGTAGTTTACTTTGGGGTTCACTCTTGGTGTTGTGTATTATGTGGGTTTGGACAAATTTATAATGACATGTATCTACCTGTAGTATCCTAGAGGTTAGTTTCACTTTCTAAGCATCCTCTATGCTTCACTTAATCCCTTCCTCTCTCCAGCCCCTGACAACCACTGGTCTTTTTCCTGTCTCCATAGTTCTGCTTTTTCCAGATTCCATATAGTTGGAATCATACAGTATGTAACCTTTTCAGATTGGCTTCTTTCACTTAGTAATACGTAGTTACATTTCCTTCATGTTTTTTCTTGGCTTGATAACTCATTTCACTTAGTATTGAATAATTTTCCATTGGAGATAACACAGATTATTTATCCATTCGTCTACTGAAGGACCTCTTCATTGCTTTCAAGTTTTAGCAATTATGACTAAAACTGCTGTACACATCCTTGTGTAGTTTTTGTATGACATAAGGTTTTCAGCTCCTTTGTGTAAATATAAAAAAGCTCAGTTGCTTCAACATGTGGTTTGAGTATGTTTAGTTTTGTAAGAAACCCCCAAATTGTCTTCCAAAGTGGCTACCATTTTGTATTCCAGCTACCAATGAATGAGAATTCTTATTGCTCTGCATTCTCACTAGCATTTGATATTGTTAGTGTTCTGGATTTATACCAAATAGGTCTGTAGTGTTATCTTGTTTTAATTTGCATTTACTGATGCCATGTGATGTGGAGCATCTTTTCATATGCTTATTTGTCATCTGTGTATCTTCTTTGGTGAGGTGTCTGTTAAGGTCTTTGGCCCATTTTAATCAATGTGGTTATTTTCTTATTGTTGAATTTTAAGGGTTGTTTGTCTCTTTTGGATAACAGTTTTTTATGAGATGTGTCTTTTGCAAATATTTTCTCCCAGTCTATGGCTTATCTTTTTATTCTCTTGATGGTATTTTTTGTAGAGCAGAAGTTTTAATTTTAATGAAGTCCAGTTTATCAGTTATTTCTTTCATGTATTGTGCTTATAGTATTACATCTTAAAACTCATCACCAAACCCAAGGTCATCTAGATTTTCTCCTGTGTTATCTTCTAAGAACTTTGTAACTTTGTGTTTCATGTTTAGGTCTCTTATCTATTTTAGTTAATTTGAATAGTGAACAGTGTAAGTTCTGTGTCTAGATTCATTTTTCTACATATGAATGTTCAGCTGTCTTAGCACCATTTGTTAAAAAGACTTGTCTTTGCTCCGTTGTATTGCCTTTGCTTCTTTGTTGAAGGTCAGTTGACTGTTAATGAGAGTCTATTCCTGGGCTCTCTGTTCTGTTCGTTGATCTATTTGTCTGTTCCTTAGCCACTACCATGCAGTAGGTCTTGAAGCAGTGTTTTTTTTTTAAACAGGTTTTTATCCCATCAACTATATTTTTGATTACTTTTTGTTACTGTGTATAGTACAGCTACTGCTGGCAGCACTTTCTCATCTTTTGTTTTGCTTCTTGTAACCTGATAGCCAAACTCATTGGAATTATATCTAAATTAAGATAACTAGATTTTTAAGAGGACTTTTTGAGGAATCAGATTTATGCATATTTTGAGTTCCATTGCTCAGAAAACATATTTTTTCTTTCTGAGTTTTTGATATTTCTAGATAAGGTATTTGAATTAGTGGGTTGTTGCTGAGAATTGTCTTGCATAATTATGCTTATTCTTTTTCTTTTGAGTTTGTGTTTTCATTTCTAAGAAACTCAGTTATGTGATTTTGAAAAATGTGAATAAGCTCAGTGAATCTTGTGAAAGAGTTTTTTTTTTTTTTTTTATGAGATGCCAAGGAAAAATAACTTTAATCCTTTTAGAAGGAAATATAAAGTGAAACTTTATTTGCTTGTAGTGATTTTTGTTTTTATATTTTGGTTACATATAAAGGATAAACTTTCTTTGGTGAGAATTTTTGTTGTTCAGCTCTCTTGTCATGCTTGTATTTAGTTTAACTAACATGTTTTTAGCCTCATTTTTTATTTTTGCAGGGAAATGCAGTAATAAATTTACTTTTAAAAATATACGTGGATATATTATAGGGTTTCCTACCTTTTAGTGGGACTTTTGATATTTTGGGGTGGTATTTTTCTGTTGAAAACTGAATAGAAATTCAGTGGCAGTGGAAACAATGCTAGGTAATAAGTCAGTTTTAAAAAGAGGAAAATAATGTTGAGTTGCATGAGTAGAATTTTTAAATAGAAAAGCATTGTAGAGATTTGTAATAAGCGTTTAATTAATTGATTGACTCTACCTTGTTTTCTCGGAGAAGGCAATGGCACCCCACTCTAGTACTCTTGCCTGGAAAATCCCATGGGCGGAGGAGCCTGGTAGGCTGCAGTCCATGGGGTCACTAAGAGTTGGACACGACTGAGCGACTTCACTTTCACTTTTCACTTTCATGCATTGGAGAAGGAAATGGCAACCCACTCCAATGTTCTTGCCTTGAGAATCCCAGGGACGGGGGAGCCTGGTGGGCTGCCATCTATGGGGTTGCACAGAGTCGGACACGACTGAAGCGATTTAGCAGCAGCAACCTTGTTTTCTGAAATGAAAAAAAGTACAGACACATGATCTGAAATTCTGCGTAGGTTTGAGCTAGTCACAATCATTCTGAGCCTTAATTTCTTTATTGGGGGATAACTGACACTTTGAGTATAGCTGTAGTTTTAAAAGATCATCTGTATGAAGCACTGACACACACTGGGCTTGTAGTATGTGTTGGTTGTGTTACTTTATGTGATACATATATTCCCGAAGAGCAGAATTTTAATTTGACTCTTTACATAACCTTTAAATTTATTGGAGAACCTATTTAACACATTATTCACTGGGAGATTTTTGCAGAAACTAATAGCTGTGGCCAGTGATTTGTTAGTTAAGTGAATATTGAAACTCTCTGGTCAATAATGTTCAGGTTACAAAAGATGTATTAATATTAATAATGTCTCTGGCCAATAAGTTGTTAAAATAACAATAAGTTATAGTTATTCTATTGTAAAGAAAATTGTCACTTTTTAATGTTTTAATTGCTCAAAGCAAGAGTTCCTATAGTAAAGATTCTGCCTTTGACAAAAACATACATTTTCAAATGATCCTTTGTAGTGAACTAATTTAAAGATTGTGAACAAGATTTAATATGGGCCAAATTACCTTTGGGAGATTTTTTTTTCATCTAACTCAACTGTTAAAGACCAGAGGAGGTATTCTTTAGTTACTGTGTTTCAAAAAGAAAGCCCTCTTCATGACTTCTGTTACTGCACAGTGAAATTTATTTTCAAATTTGTCAGTTGGTGATAAAACAGAAAGGAATTATCAGAGGAAGAAATATTTCAGACCGAGTTTTGGTAATAGGCTTATTTTAATAGCTCCTATTTATGGTTTGAATTTTTAAATACTCTGTAGGTTATAAGACTGTTCTGTGAGATAAGCATGTAGGCAAGATCGCCTTATGATCTTGACTTCTTGTCACTGTGTTAACTAAACCTCCTCTTGGATTGAATTCAGTGGAGAATTGCCTTTATGACCAGTTCTTCTCCTTAATAAAAATCCTACTGTAGGGCTCAGTATACTTGTCCCTTGGTATCCACAAATTGGTTCCAGGACCCTGAGGATGCCAAAACCCAAGGATGCTCAACCCTTAATATAAAATTGCATAGTATTTGCATATAACCTACACACATTCTCCCATATACTTTAAATCATCTCTTGATTATTTATAATAACTAATACAATGTAAATACTTTGTAATAGTTGCCAACCCTTGGCAAGTTCAAGTTTTGCTTTTTGGAACTTTCTAGAATTATTTTTTACAGATATTTCAGTCCATAGTTGGTTGAATCCACAGAGGCAGAACCCATAAATATGGTGGGCCCACTGTATTTATATACATTTAGCATTTAGTCTTGAAAACCATATACTATAATTACTACAATCAGTACTACAAGGTATTGCTTGTATTTTGATAAATTGATCCCCACATTTCATGTTTTCTGATGCTATTGGAAATTTTATTACTGTTCACATTCATTTTCCAATTGTTCATTTCTAGTATAGGAATACAATTAATTTTTATATACTGACCTTGTATCATATATCCTTGCTAAAACTCATTTACTGGTCCTAACACTTTTTTTTTTTTTTTTTTTGTGGATTAGGATTTTCTACATATGCAGTCATATTGTCTGCAAAGAAAAATAGTTTCACTTCGTCAGTTACAATCTGAATATCTTTTAATTTTTTCTCTTTCTTTTGTTGTACTGACAGGAACTTCTAGTACAATATTGAATAGAAAATGTGAGTGAACATCCTTGCTTTGTTCTGGATCTTAGGGATGCCTTTTACTTACATAAGAATTTTTGTTTTTTTCATGGAAGTCCTTTTGCAATGTGAAGAAGTTTCCTTCTTTTTTTATTTGAGAGGTGTTTTTTTTTAATCATAAATGCATGTTAGCTTTTCTCAAATACTTTTTCTATATTTTTTGAGATGTTCTTATGATTCATATCTTCTTTTAATTTTGGAGAATTATATCAATTGATTTTTGAAAGTTAAACCAAACTTCAAGTCATAGGATGACCCCTACTTCATCATGGTTTACTTTCTTTTTAAGGATTTTACATCTGTGTTAATGAGAGATATTTCCTGTAGTTTTCTTTGCTTGTAATGCCTTTGTCTGGCTTTGGTAACGTGGTAGTGAATCAAGTTGGGAGGGGTTTCCTTCTCTTCTGTTTTCTGAAAGAGTTTGTGTAGAAATGGTATTGTTCCTTAAATGTTTAATAGAATTTACTAGATCATTTCTGGGCCCATAGTTATATTTGGAGATTATAAATTACATTTTGTTTAACTAATATAAAGCTGTCTTCTTGAGGTAATTTTGGTAATTTATAGCTTTCAAATACTTGTCCATTTCATCTAAGTTGTTGAATGTATTGGCTTAATGTTAGTTTGTAACATTCCTTTATCATCCTTTTACTGTCTGTAGGATCTGTCCTGATGCCCCCAGATAATAGTAATTTGTGTTCTTTCCTTTATCCTAATGAGAGGATTAATTTTATTGAACTTTTCAAATAACCAGCTTTTGATTTCAATATTTTTCTCTACTAATTGTCCATTTTGTCATTATTGGTTTTCTAATTTATCATTATTTTTTCCTTTCTTTTACTTATTTTGGGTGGAGTTGGTATAGACATAGATAATTGAATCATAATACAGTTCTGAAATAGACCCATACATGGATGCTTAATTGATTTTTGCTGCCAAGTCTGCTGCTAAGTCGCTTCAGTCATGTCCGACTCTGTGTGACCCTATAGGCGGCAGCCCACCAGGCTCCCCCGTCCCTGGGATTCTCCAGGCAAGAACACTGGAGTGGGTTGCCATCTCATTCTCCAATGCATGAAAGTGAAAAGTGAAAGTGAAGGCGCGCAGTCGTGTCTGACTCTTTGTAACCCCATGGACTGCAGCCTACCAGGCTCCTCCGCCCATGGGATTTTCCAGGCAAGAGTACTAGAGTGGGGTGCCATTGCCTTCTCCGATTGATTTTTGAGGATAGTGCAAAAGATACCCAAGGGGAAAAGACAGCCTTCTCAAGGAACTTTGTGAGAATAACTAGGCATCAGTATTGAAAAAAATGAATCTAAACCCTTACAACAAAAGAAAACAGGAGAAAAAGACTTCAAATGATTCATAGATTTAAATGTTAGAGCCAAAACTATAGTATTTCTTAAAGGAAAAATAGAAAATCTTTGTGACCTTAGGGGAGTCAAAGATGTTCTAGCTGAGACAAAAAAGCATAAACAATAAAACAACAACAAGGACGTCCAATAAATTTGGTTTCATCTAAATATAAACTGCTGTTCTTTGAAGGATACTGTTAAGCAAATGAAAAAAATATGCTACAGTGTGGGAGGAAGTATTTGCAAAGCTTGTATCTGAAAATGACTTACATCCAAAATACACAAACAACTCTTTAAGATTTATTATAAGACAAATAATATAATTTTTTAAAACATGGGTACAGTGTCACTGGTGCTGCTGCTGCTAAGTCGCTTCAGTCATGTTCGACTCCGTGCGACCCCATAGACGGCAGCCCGCCAGGCTCCCCCATCCCTGGAATTCTCCAGGCAAGAACACTGGAGTGGGTTGCCGTTTCCTTCTCCAGTGCAGGAAAGTGAAAAGTGAAAGTGAAGTCGCTCAGTCGTGTCACAACATGTCACAAAAAGATGTGAATGACCAGTAACAACATGAAACAATGTTCAAAATGTTGTCACCAGTGAAACTCAAATCACAGTGAGGTAATACTTCATGGCCATTAGCATAGCTAAATTTGAAAGATTGACCATACTAAATGATAAGTTCTGGAGCAACTTGAAGTCTCATGTATTGCTTGTGGAAATATAAAATGGGACAAACCCTTTGGAAAATACTGTATACGTTTCTTACAAAGTTAAACCTACACTTTCCATATAACGGAGTAATCCCACTCCTGGATATGTGAGAGAAATGAAAACGTATGTCCGCACAAAGACTTGTACAAGAATGATCCTAACAGCCTTATTTACAATAACTCAAAACTGGAAGTTCCTCAAAGGTACGTCAGTAGCCGAATAGATAAATGATGTTGGCAATAAAAAGTATTGAGGTACTAATTAATGCTTACAGCAACAGGAGTAAAGCAGAAGAATCTGGACACAACGGTTCATACTGTATGATCCTATGCATGTGAAACTCTATAAAAAATCAAGTCTACTGTAGTGTAACAGAAAACATGTGCCTGGTTGAGGCCAGGGGAGGGGGAGAATAGCAGGCAGGGCGTGAAAGGGAATCTTTTGGAGTGTTGGAAATACTTCTTGATTGTAGTAGTACTTATGTGTATGTGTTGTCAATATTTATCATACTGTACCCTTTAATAAGTGTATTTTATTATATGTAAAATTAGACTTGAGTAAAAGAAGTTTGTTTTTAGTGCTTATCAAATCTGGTTATACTTCAGAATCATCTGCTAAACTTTAAGTATACATTCTTCTACTCTGTGTCGTCCCCAGAGAATCAACATCCAGCATTAGGTGTGCTCATCTGACATTCTTAAAAGCTTCAGAGGTGATTCTGATTCTCAGGGGACTTCAGAAATAATATTTTTTTCTTTCCTTGACTTCTCATTCTTTAAGACTCCTCGGGTCTAATAAAGTGAAATTTTAGTTTAAAAAGTCATTACTGGACTTTTTTCATGTTATTCATATCCTGCTTTCATTAATGGGTTTTAGAAGAATTTATGGGTTTTAGAAGAATTTAAAGTCTATATTACTTATTTTGAAAGCTTGCTTTTTTAAAAATAAAATATGCTTACATTGTTAAAATATGGAATATAAGGAAAAATTCCCATTATATCACATTTTTGAAATTATGAAGTGAGCTATTGAAATATCCCATCTAGTCCTGCAGTTTCATACCCCTGATTACTAATGATTTGATGCCTATTCTTCTAGATATTTCCTTATATTTATAGAAAAGAGATATAATCTAGTATTAATAGGGACAAATCTAGTACATTTTTAAATAGTCACTTATATATTTAAGTAGTATGCCTTGATTGCCTGTTTTGTGGCAGCCCTGAGGCACTAGGCCCTGAGGCTGTTGAGCCAGAGACCTCTGTTCTCCTGTGATAATGTCAGGTGAGAGGATAGATGTTGATTAAATAAAAGCACAAACATATTTATTAAAACTGTAACAAGTGTTTCAGAAGACAATTACAGAATATTCTAAGGTTGCATAGTAAAAATTAAAACATTTTTGACCCTTTCACTCTAGTTCAGATCTGTCCTTTGAAAGGTTTGCTTTTCCTAAAACATTTAGTACTGCTTGGATAGTCTTAGTGTTCATTTGGATGAAACATCTTGCACATGAACATCCTCTTATTAAACTATTATTATCTCCTCTTACTTTTAGAATTTTTGTATTATTTTAAAATACTAACAAAAATTAAGCATTTAGCTCAAGTGACAAATTGAAAAAAAAAAATTCACTCAGCAAATATTTGTAAGTACCTCTCTGAGTCTTGGTCTGTTATTATATCATTCAGTTATATGCTATACAACCTTTTGTTACTAGAACAATAGAAACTTGAAAATGGCAATTTGTTCTGGTAGCATATTTTTGGTGCTGCCGGAGGAGTTACTACCATTGGAATGTGTCAAACGCAAGTGCTTTTAAAAATATATTTTGCAATATATTAATGGTATTTTATAGTAATGGAGAGTATGGTATGTGGGATGGAATTTTTGTGCTCATTTAAGTTTAGGAAATGGAGGACTAAAGAAAGTTAAACGTTGTTAGTTCTAGGTATTTTCAAAATTTTTAATATGTTATATTGTATATCTTGTAAAATGGAGCTGTAGTACACAGTGACTCTGTTTTTCATCATGGAACCCGTTCCTCCTTACCTTATTTGTAGGAATAGATATTAATATTTAGGGAAAGAAAGAAATCTCCAGTAGCATGTAAAGAAATCATAGTATCATATTTTTTAAATGCATGATAATTTTACTGTAAAACCATTATTGTTTAGGCATGATTAGATTTGTATTTTATATGCTGGACTTTGAGGAATTATCAGGAATTAATTTACATGTAAGGAAAGAATCATTTTTCCATTCTTCCGTCCTTTACTGGGAAAGGAACATTAAATTTATGTTTCTCTTATATTTCAGAACAAAGTAGAAGAGATGACTTAGAAGCGTTAGGTCACATGTTCATGTATTTTCTGAGAGGCAGTCTTCCTTGGCAAGGTTTAAAGGTAATTGTTTTTGTGTTTCTTTATTGAGTTTAATAAGTTGTTAATTTATTAAGATACTTTCTTCCAAGTATTTAATTTTAAAATTACTTTTCAAGAGTTTTTACTTTCTATTTTAGGCTGACACATTAAAGGAGAGGTATCAGAAAATTGGAGATACAAAACGAGCCACACCAATAGAAGTGTTATGTGAAAATTTTCCAGGTAATGAATAATGCTGTACTGATACATGTGCTTATTATACACAGAAAACTGTAAGTGTTAATTGTCATTACTTAAGTTTATAAGTACTTTTTTCATGCTTAAAAAATATGATTTAAAAGATGTCAGCATTTGATACACAGACCACAGGGGCAATTTATGTGTTTGCTTTGTAAGATGATATTAATGGAAAAAAATCCTTCTAATAGTGTTGGCCAGTACCAGCTAAAATAGTATTTTCTTCAACAGCATACTTTCAATAAGTTGAAATATTTGCTCAGAAATACCAACTGTAAAGTTTTGGTATCCAGTTTTAGTCATTTGAAACTCAGTATCAATCTCAAAGGAGGTATGTGATATATGATGTAGTCTAGTTTTCCAAGTACAGCAAAATCTGCTAACCTTACTGCTTTTAGGCTGATTTTTTATTTTCTGAAGATAGTTTTGTTCTCATGTAGTTTTTTGGCAACTCACATGAAATCAATCAACAAAAATTTACTTAAGATTTCTAAATTAATTAACGGATAAGAGTAATGTGTCTGTAATGTGTTAAAATACCTGTTAGAATATTTTGTTGTTGTTCAGTCCCTAAGTCATGTCCGACTCTTTGCGACCCATTGGACTGTAGCATACCAAGCTCCCCTGTTTCCCACTATCTCCTGGAGTTTGTTCAAATTCACGTCCGTTGTGTCAGTGATGCTTTCCAACCATTGCATCCTCTGTGGCCCCCTTTTCCTTTTGCCTTCAATGTTTCCCAGCAATTCGGTCTTTTCCAGTGAGTCGGCTCTTTGGAAATCTGTTAGCCAAATACAGGGCTTTAGGTCCAGTGAATAAACAGGGTTGATTTCCTTTAGAATTGATTGATTAGGTCTTCTTGCAATCCACGGGACTCTCAAAAGTCTTCACCACTGCCACAGTTTGAAAGTATCAGTTCTTTGGCACTTAGCCTTCTTTATGGTCCAACTCTCATATCTGTACACAACTACTGGAAAAACCATAGCTTTGACTGTATGGACCTTTTGTCAGCAAAGTGATGTCTCTTCTTTTTAATATGCTCCTAGGTTTGTTACAGCTTTCCTTCCAAGGAGCAAGTGTCTTAATTTCATGGCTGCAGACACTGTCCACAGTAATTCTGGAGCCCAAGAAAATAAAATCTGTCACTGCTTCTACTTTTTCCCCTTCTATTTGACAGGAAGTGATGCAACTGGATGCCATGATGTTATTTTTTTGAATGTTGTGTTTTAAGAGAGCTTTTTCACTCTGATCTTGGACCCTCGTCAATAGACTCTTTAGTTCCTCTTCACTTTGTGCTGTTAGAGTGGTATTATCTACATATCTGAGGTTGTTGATATTTCTCCTGGCAGTCTTGATTCCAGCTTGTGATTCATTCAGCTTAGCATTTGCATAATGTACTCTGCATAGAATTTAAATAAGCAGGGTGACAGTATACAGCCTTGTCATCCTCCTTTCTCAATTTTGAACCAGTCCAGTGTTTCATGTCCAGTTCTAACTGTTGCTTCTTGACCCACATTCAGTTTTCTCAGGAGACAGGTTAAGGTGGTCTGGTATTCCCATCTCTTTAAGAATTTTCCACAGTTTGTTGTGATCTGCACAGGCAAAGGCTAACGCAGAAGTAGATGCTTTTCTGGGAGTCCCTTGCTTTCTCCATGATCCAGCAAGTGTTGGCAATTTGATTTCTGGTTCCTCTGCCTTTTCTAAACCCAGCTTGTACTTCTGGAAGTTCTTGGTTCACATACTTCTGAAGCCTTGCTTGAAAGATTTTGAGCATAGCCTTGCTAGCATTCAGTTGGGTATATCTTTCCCTTTATCCCTTGCCTTTTAGTTCTCTGCTTTCCTTAGCTTCCTAATCCTCCTCAGACAACCACTTTGCTTCCTTGCATTTTTTTTCTTTGGGATGGTTTCATTCACTGCCTCCTGTACAGTGTTATACACCTCAATCCATAGTTCTTCAGGCACTCTCTCTAGTAAATCTAATCCCTTGAATCTGTTCTTCGTCTCCACTGTATAATCATAAGGGATTTGTTTTAGGTATAGTGGTTCCCCCTACTTTCTTCAATTTAAGCCTGAATTTTGCAGTAAGAAGCTCATGATCTGAGCCACAGTCAGCTCTAGGTCTTGTTTTTGCTACCTGTATAGAGCTTCTCTGTCTTCAGCTGCAGAGAATATAATCAGTCTGATTTTGCTGTTGATCATTTGGTGATGTCCATGTATAGAATCGTCTCTTGTGTTGGAAAAGGTGTTTGCTATGACTAATATGTTCCCTTGACAAAATTCTTTTAACCTTTGCCCTGCTTCATTTTGTATTCCAAGGCCAAACTTGTGTATTATTGTGGATACTTGTGTATTGTTGTGGATAACTCTTGACTTTTTCCTTTTGCATTCCAGTCCCCAAGATTATGAAGGGCTTTCCAAGTGGTGCTAGTGGTAAAGAACCCAGCTGCCAATGTAGTAGACTCGAGAGATGTGGGTTCGATCCCTGGGTTGGGAAGATCCCCTGGAGAAGGAAATGGCAACCCACTCCAGTATTCTTGCCTGAGAAATCCCATGGACAGAGGAGCCTGGCAGGCTACAGTCCTTGGGGTAGACTTGCAAAGAGTCAGACATGACTGAGCACACATACACACAGCCTAATTATGAAAAGGACATCTGTTTTTGGTGTTAGTTCTAGAAGGTGTTATTGGTCTTCATAGAACCAGTCAGCTTCAGCTTCTTCAGTATCAGTGGTTGGAGTATAGACTTAATTAATGAGATGTTGAATGGTTTGCCTTGGAAATAAACCAAGATCATTCTGTCATTTTTGAGATTGTACCCAGGTACTGCATTTTGGACTCTTTGTTGACTATGAGGACTACTTCATTTCTTCTAAGGGATTCTTGCCCATATAGTTGATATAATGGCCATCTGAATTAAATTCACCCAAATCTTGTCCATTTTAGTTCACTGATTCCTAAAATGTTGATATTCACTCTTGCCATCTCCTTGACCATGTCCAGTTTACCTTGATTCATGGACCTAACATTCCAGGTTCCTATGCAGTATTGATCTCTATTTTTTTTTTTTTAATTTATTTAATTGGAGGCTAATTACTTTACAATATTGTGGTGGTTTTTGCCATACATTGACATGAATCAGCCATGGGTGTACATGTGTCCCTCCTTCCTGAATCCTCTGCCCCACCTCCCCCTGCACCCCATCTCTCTGGGTTGTCCCAGAGCACCAGCTTTGAGTGCCCTGCTTTATGTATCGAACTTGAACTGGTCATCTGTTTTACATATGGAAATATACATGTTTCAATGCTATTCTCTCAAATTGTCCCACCCTTGCCTTCTCCCACAGAGTCCAAAAGTTTTTTCTTTACACCTGTGTCTCTTTTGCTGTCTTGCATATAGGGTAGTCATTGCCATCTTTCTAAATTTCATATATATGCATTAACATACTGTATTGGTGTTTCTCTTTCTGACTTACTTCACCCTATATAATAGGCTCCAGTTTTATCCACTTCATTAGGATTGACTCAAATGTGTCCTTTTTCATAGCTGAGTAATATTCCATTGTGTATATGTACCACAACTTCCTTATCCATTTGTCTGCCGATGGACATCTAGGTTGCTTCAGTGTGCTAGCTACAGTATTGTTCTTTATAGCATCTACTTTACTTTCACCAGCAGACACAACCGTAACTGAGCATCATTTTCCACTTTGGCCCAGCTGCTTCATTCTTTCTGGAGCTATTAGTAATTGCCCTCCGCTCTTCCCCAGTAGCATATTGGGCACCTTCAGACTTGGAAGGGTCATCTTCTGGCATCATATATCTTTCCCTTTTCATATAGTTTATGGGATTCTCCAGGCAAGAATACTGGAGTGGGTTGCAATTTCCTTTTCCATTGGATCACGTTTTGTGAGAACTCTTCACTGTGACCCATCTGTCTTGGGTGGCCCAGCATGGCATGGTTCACAGCTTCATTGAGTTACGCAAGCCTCTTCACCGTGACAAGGCTGTGATCCATGAAGGGGGTTGTGATTTATGCAGTAACAGTAAATGAGAACCAAACTTGAAGGTAGAAGATGGAGCTTATATTCAGTTCAGTTCAGTTCAGTCGCTCAGTCGTGTCCAATTCTTTGCGACCCCATGAATCTCAGCACGTCAGGCCTCCCTGTCCATTACCAACTCCCGGAGTTTACTCAAACTCATGTCCATCGAGTTGGTGATGCCATCCAGCCATCTCATCCTCTGTCGTCCCCTTCTCCTCCTGCCCCCAGTCCCTCCCAGCATCAGAGTCTTTTTCAGTGAGTCAACTCTTCGCATGAGGTGGCCAAAGTAGGTTGCTGCAAAAGTAATTGTGATTTCAGACTGTGAATTTAAATCATTATAACCAGGCTCTTTTAATCAAAATAGGAACCATTACAAGACAACCAGGACAAAATAGGAACAAGACCAAGACAACACAGTTTTGCCCACTAGAGAGAAGTTTGTTTATTCCTGAATCCCAGGGACAGGGGAGCCTGGTGGGTGCTGTCTCTGGGGTCGCACAGAGTCAGACACGACTGAAGCGACTTAGCAGCAGCAGCATAAAAATACGTGCTTCCAGATTCGATGAAGTCTTGGAAAGCATTTTCTGCCTCCTGCTGATTGTGGAAGCATTTTCCCTGCAAAAAGTCATCGAGATGCTTAAAGAAGTGGTTATCAGTTGGCGAGAGGTCAGGTGAATATAGCAGATGAGGCAAAACTTCTTAGCCCAGTTTGTTGACCCATTGAAGCGTTTTTTGTATGATGTGTAGTCAGGCATTGTCATGGAGAAGAATTGGGCCATTGGGCTGCAGGCATTTCAGTTTTCAGTACATCCATTTGTTGAGAATACTTCTCAGATGTAGTGGTTTTGCCAGGGTTCAGAAAGCTATAGTGTAATGGACCAGCCAGCATCAGACCACCAACCAGTGACAGCTCTTTTTGGTGCAAATTTGGCTTTGAGAAGTGCTTTGAAGCTTCTTCACAGTCCAGCCACTGAGCTGGTTGTCTCTGGTTGTCATATAAAATCCACTTTTCATTGCATGTCACAATTTGATCGAGAAATGGTTTGTTGTTGTAGAAGAAGAGAAGACAGCACCTCAAAACAGTGATTTTTTTGACTTGCGGTTGGCTCATGAGACACCCACTTATTGAGCTTTTTCAGCTTTCCAATTTGCTTCAAATGCTGAATGACTGTAGAATGGTCGACGGTGATGTTTTTGGCAATTTGTCGTGTAAGTTGTAAGAGGATTAGCTTCGATGATGCTCTCAATTGGTTGTTGTCAACCTTCTAATGGCCGGTCACTGGGCTCCTCATCTTCAAGGTTCTTGTCTCCTTTGCAAAACTTCTTGAACCACCACCACAGTGTATGTTTTTGTATTTCCAACGCCAAATGTGTTGTTGATGTTGCAAGATGTCTCCGCTGCTTACGACCCATTTTGAACTTAAATAAGAAAATCACTTGAATTGGCTTTTTGTCTAACATAATTTCTGTAGTCTAAAATATGTATATAATAAAAAGCAAGTAATTAGTCATTAGCAAAAAAATAGTGAGAAATGTGCATTAAAATGATGTATAACCATACTTATTTAAGAATGTATTCCAATATCAAATGGCAATGTTGCTAGATCCTTTGGGTAGAATACCATTTAGCCTAGGTTAAGTATTTGAATCCTCTTTTAGGCAGTTAGTTTGTGTCGCAGATTCTAAAGGACATCCAGCAAACTAGTGCAAATGCTTTCCTATATAAATCAGCTCCCATCAGTATTAACAGTATGAGCTGAGTATGGTGTTTTGTGATTAAATAATTATGCATTGTTGAAATTTCTATTTCAACCTTCAGTACTAGCCAAGGTTTCTATTAAAAATATTATTTTAAAAAAATTTCAGCCTTTTCTCATGAAATGAAGCAAAAATAATACTTGTTAAATCTCAGGTTTTTCTTTTGTCTCTATTTCCTTTCCTCCCTTCTTTTCACCCTTTTAATTTTATTGTTATTAAGTTCATAATATTTTCACTGATAGTAGAATCTTGCTACTTTTTCATGTGTTCTTATAATACTTGTCCTTTTAGATATTTATAATTTTATTAAAATGTATATAGAAAAGTTTAATCAGAGTAATTTTTATTTTCTTTCTAGAAGAAATGGCAACATATCTTCGTTATGTAAGAAGGCTAGATTTTTTTGAAAAACCAGATTATGACTACCTAAGAAAACTTTTTACTGACTTGTTTGATCGAAAAGGATATATGTTTGATTATGAATATGACTGGATTGGTAAACAGTTGGTGAGTACTCCAGGCTGTATAAGAAAAACAAAAGATTATTTGTAGTACTTAGCTTCCTTTTTCATAGTAGAGATCCTCTATTTGAAAAGAGTTGAGAACAGATAATTTTTTATTTTGAAGTATAGTTGGTTTACAGTATAAGTTTTAGGTGAACATCATAGTGATTTAAAATTTTTATAGATTATGCTCCATTTTAAGTTATTACAGAATAATATCTATATTTTTCTGTACTGTACAGTATATCCTTTTTGCTAATTTATTTCATAGATGGAAGTTTGTGTCTCCTAATCCCCTACTCTTGTCTTGCCCCTCCTCTGTTTTTTCTCCTCACTGGTAACCACAAGATTGTTCTCTGTATTTTTAAGTCTGTTCCTTTTTTGTTATATTCATTTGTTTGTTTTATTTTTAAGACTCCACATAATAATGATAACAAGAGTATATTTCTCCTAAGCATAATTCTCTATAGTTCCAGTCACATTGTTGCAAATGGCAGAATTCCATTCTTTTTATGGCTGAGTAATATTTTATCATATAGTCTAGTTCAGTCACTCAGTCATGTCCAACTCTTTGCGACCCCACGGACTGCAGCATGCCAGGCTTCCCTGTCCATCACCAACTCTCAGAGTTTACTCAGACTTACGTCCGTTGAGTTGGTGATGCCATCCAACCATCTCATCCTCTGTCATCCCCTTCTCCTCCCAACTTCAATCTTTCCCAGCCTCAGGGTCTTTTCAAATGAGTCGGTTCTTTGAATCAGGTGACCGAAGTATTGGAGTTTCAGCTTCAGCATCAGTCCTTCCAATGAACATTTAGGGCTGATTTCCTTTAGGGTGGACTGGTTGGATCTCCTTATAGTCCAAGGGACTCACAAGAGTCTTCTCCAACACCACAGTTCAAAAGCATCAGTTGTTCGGTGCTCAGCTTTCTTTATGGTCCAACTCTCACATCCATACATGACTACTGGAAAAACCATAGCTTTGACTAAACGGACCTTTGTTGGCAAACTCATGTCTCTGCTTTTGAATATGCTGTCTAGGTTGGTCATAACTTTTCTTCCAAGGAGTAAGCGTCTTTTAATTTCATGGCTGCATTCACCATCTGCAGTGATTTTGGAGCCCCCAAAAAGAAAGTCTCTCACAGTTTCTACTGTTTCCCATCTGTTTGTCATGAAGTGATGGGACCAGATGCCATGATCTTAGTTTTCTGAAGTTAAGTTTTAAGCCAACTTTTTCACTCTCCTCTTTCACTTTCATCAAGAGGTTTTTTAGTTATTCTTCACTTTCTGCCATAAGGGTGGTATCATCTGCATATCTGAGGTTATTGATATTTCTCCCGGCAATCTTGATTCCAGCTTGTACATCATCCAGCCCAGCGTTTCTCATGATGTACTCTGCATATAAGTTAAATAAGTAGGGTGACAGTATACAGCCTGACGTACTCCTTTCCCAATTTGGAACCAGTCTGTTGTTACATGTCCAGTTCTAACTGTTGCTTCCTGACCTGCATATAGATTTCTCAAGAGGCAGGTCAGGTGATCTGGTATTCCCCTCTCTTTTGGAATTTTCCAGTTTGTTGTGATCCACACAATCAAAGGCTTTGGCTTAGTCAATAAAACAGAAGTAGATGTTTTTCTGGAACTCTCTTGCTTTTTCGATGATCCAATGGATTTTGGCAATTTGATCTCTGATTCCTCTGCCTTTTCTAAATCCAGTTGAACATCTGGAAGTTTATGGTTCACATATTGTTGAAGCCTGGCTTGGAGAATTTTGAGCAGTACTTTACTAGCGTGTGAGATGAGTTCAATTATGCAGTAGTTGGAGCATTCTTTGGCATTGCCTTTCTTTGGGATTGGAATGAAAACTGACCTTTTCCAGTCCTGTGGCCACTGCTGAGTTTTCCAAATTTGCTGGCATATTGAGTGCAGCACTTTCACAGCTTCATCTTTTAGGATTTGAAATAGCTTAACTGGAATTCCATCACCTCCACTAGCTTTGTTTGTAGTGATGCTTCCTAAGGCCCACTTGTCTTCACATTCCAGGATATCTGGCTCTAGGTGAGTGATCACACCATTGTGGTTATCTGGGACGTGAAGATTTTTTTTGTATAGTATTTCTGTGTATTCTTGCCACCTCTTCTTAATATCTTCTGCTTCTTTTAGGTCCATACCATTTCTGTCCTTTATTGTGCCCATGTTTGCATGAAATGTTCCCTTGGTATCTCTGAGTTTCTTGAAGAGGTCTCTAGTCTTTTCCCTTCTATTTTCCTCTCTTTCTTTGCATTGATGACTGAGGAAGGCTTTCTTATCTCTCCTTGCTATTCTTTGGAACTCTGCATTCAAATGGGTATATCTTTACTTTTGTTCTTTGCCTTTCTCTTCTCTTCTTTTCACAACTATTCGTAAGGCTCCTCAGCCAACCATTTTACCTTTTGCATCTCTTTTTCTTGGGGATGGTCTTGATCCCTGCCTCCTATACAGTGTCCCAAACCTCCGTCCATAGTTCTTCCTTAACTTTTCTTTAAAAAAAATTTTTTTTTTTAATCTTTTTACTTTTGGCTGTTCTGGGTCTTCATTGCTGTGCAGGCTTTTCTCTAGTTGCAGAGAACAGGGGCTATCTCTAGCTGCAGTGTGCTGGCTTCTCATTGCAGTGGTTTTCCTTGGCTCTCGGGCTTGCGGGCTTCAGTTGTTGTAGCACGTGGGCTCTAGAGTAGTTGTAGCACTCAGGTTTAATTGCCCCAAGGCATGTGCGATCTTCTGAATCAGGGACTGAACCCATGTCTCCTGCATTAGCAGGTGGATTCTTTACCACTGAGTGACCAGGGAAGCTCCTCTCCATATCTTCTTTGTCCATTCATCTGCTGCTGGGCACTTAGGTTGCTTCTGTATCTTGGCTGTTGTATATAATGCTGTTTTGAACATTGAGGTGTATAAACCTTTTGAATTACTTTTTTCATTTTCTTTGAATATGTACCCAGCGGTGTACTGCTGGATCATATGGTAGTTATACTTCTGGTGTTTTGAGGAATCTTCATAATGTTTACCATAGTGGCTGTACTCATTTAAATTTCCACCAGTAGTGCACAAGGGTTCCGTTTTATCCATATCCTCACCAACAATTGTTATTTCGTGTCTTTTTAATAATGGCCATTCTGACAAGTGTGAAATGATGTCTCATTATGGTTTTGATTTTAATTTCTCTGATGATTAGTAATGTTGAACATTTTTTCATGCATCTCTTAGCCATCTGTGTGTTTTCTTTGGAAAACTATTCAGATCTGCTTATTTGTTGTTTGTTTTTTTGGTACTGTATGAGCTGTTCATAAATTTTGAATATTAACCTCTTTTCAGTCATATCATTTGCAAATATATTCAGTAGGTTGTCTTTTCATTTTGTTGATGGTTTTCTTTGCTGTGTCAAAGCTTTAAAGTTTAATTAGGTCCCATTTGTTTATTTTTGCTTTTGTTTCTTCTACCGTAAGAGACAGATCCAAAAAAATATTGCTACAATTTAAGTCAGAGTGTTCACTTATGCTTTCTTCCAGGAATTTTGTGGTTTCATAATAAAGGTCTTTAATCTGTTTTGAGTGTGTTTTTGTATATGGTGTTAGAATATGTTCTGATCTCATTCTTTTACACACAGCTGTCCAGTTTTTCAGCACCACTTATTGAAGAGACTGTCTTTTGTTATTTGTATATTCTTGCTTCCTCTGTTATAGATTAATTAGGTTAATTGATCATACATATGTGGGTTTATTTCTGAGCTCTCTTTTCTGTTGACATATGTCTGTCGTTAAGCCAGTACTGTACTGATTTGATTACTGCAGGTTTGTAGTATAGTCTGAAGTCAGGGAGTGTTATACCTCCAGATTTGTTCTTTTTTCTCAAGATTGTTAGACAGGGTCTTTTGTGGTTCCATATACATTTTAGTATTGAGAATAAATAATTTTAAAGGATTCATTCTTTGTGTTTTGTAAAAAGGGAGAATTTGGAGTCTGCTTTTTAGAGTAATGGGTTATTTTGAATGTTTTGCTTTTGATTTAGTTCTTAATATCAAATATACTTTTTAAAAATATAGTATTCTAGTGCCTACTTTAAAAGATCAGCTAGTTTTTTCTTTAGTCATTGCTCAAGATATTTGTAATTTTAGAGTATACTTTAATTATTCTAGCAGTTTTAGCTTATTTTGCAATAGACTGATACTTACGTATCAGAGCAAGTTTAGGTTTTTTTAACTATAAAAACTGCCCAAAAAATTTGTCTTGATCATAACTGTGGGATGAGTGTCATTACTTAAATGAACACAACATTAAGTTCTTTCTTTAAAGAGATGACTTAAAAAAAATCAAATATTTATTCTCACTAGTCTTCTTTTTAAATAAATAAGAATGCCTTACAAAATTTACTTTAATTTCAGTTCACTGATACCAAATTTTGTCCATATTTGGAACTACCAAGCTCTCAGGTTCAAGTACTTTTGAACAATTGACTTACTTAAATGTTTAATCTGTATTTTTCTTAGCGCCAAAGTGATTTGAATACATATTGTATCTAAAATGCAAACCTGAATAAACTTTGATTAATGCATTTATTATGAAACTTTGAATTATATTTGATAGTTTATGAATTATATTTGATAGTTTAAATTTTATAAAAGTCTCTTCTGAGTTAAAATATTGACAGTAACCAATTTTATTAGCTTATTTAAAAAATTATTCCCTTAATTTTCATAACATAATTTTTTCTGTTTATATATTGGCTTTGGAAATGAGAGAGATAAACAAATACATTTTGTTTTTTTATAAGAATTAACCTAAAACGTAATGGTAACATTAAAAGGTCTTTTGTTGATATAAAAATAAATACTTGATAAACTATTGAAATATTTTGAAGCTACTTTAAATAGTAGTTATAATTTCTTTGCTTTAATTTGGTATATTTAACAACTTATTTTAGGGAAGATACCTTTTCTTAATTAAGGCTTTATGTAATAGTATCTTTTATTATTTTTTTATTATTTTAAGGTGCTAAATAATTTTAAATAAGACTTCTGAAATAGAATGCATTGATGCTAATTGTTATTGTGTCGCAGCCTACTCCAGTGGGTGCAGTTCAGCAAGATCCTGCTCTGTCATCAAACAGAGAAGCACATCCCCACAGAGATAAGATACAATCCAAAAATCAGGTTTGCTGTCCTTTTAGATATGAACTGTCTTGATTTATTTCTGTGTTACCTTCTCACTGTTTATAAATGTATTTGGTGTTTTATCATGCCCAGATTAAGCTTTATAATTTGTGCATGTATTTGCACATATGTGTATACATACTTATATATACATATTGAATGATTGAAATACATATCCTTTTCTTCTAGAAAACAGACCATATACAGACATATTAAGGATAAAAATGCACATATTTTCAATGCATAGGCTGTTTCTCCTAATGGTCACATTAAAATTGTTTAATCACAAATCCTGATTAGTGGTGTTAGTATAAACTTTGAGAATATTGTTCTGTTAGAATGGAAGTATTTGGATACCCTGTTGGAATGAATTGTAATAGTAGCTGTTCTTTCTAACTTTAGTCCAGTTTAGTGTAATAAATTATTTACTGAGTTCTGTTATTTGAAAGCTACTGCTCTCCACATTGCAGAAATGCAGAAGTAAGGAAAAACATACAACCTGTGAGAAATGACTTTGTAATGAGTGGCTAAGAGCTCACTGAACCTCTGGAATCAATCAGACCTGGATATGGCAGGTTACTCATTCACTCAAAGCCTCAGTTCTCATCTATAAAAGAAATAATGCATGTTAATTCTTACTAGCATATAGTAAGCATTCATTAAGTCTCAACTCTTGTGGCTGGTGTTCCTGTTATCATTATTACAACAAATTCACAAATAACTACATAACAATGCAGAATAAACTGTACCATGGGAGATACATTAATAAAGTGCCATAGAGGATCATTGGAATATGTAGGATCTATATGCAAAGGTGGTTTTTGAGATGAGCGTGAAAAATGAATGGAATTTTTAAAGGCAGGCTAAGGAATAAGAATTTTGGAGAGAGTGAGCATTAAAAAAATAAGGCAAAAGTTTAAAAATGTGGAATATGTCTGAGGAGAAATAAGCAGTTGGTTTGGAGCAGAGAGCAGGTTCAAGACAAGATATAGAAGATTCATTGAAGAGTTGTATTTTCTGGGTAAGATAAATTGGAAGCTGTTAAATTTTTGAGCAACATTTTCACTCGTCTTTTTTATATAAAGAAACCTTACTGAATCCATTTTTGACAGAGAATTTTTGCTGTTACCTTGAATTAAACGGTATCTTTAGAATTTTCGGTTATAACCCTTTTTGGAGAGGGGTAGTGTGCTGTCTATTTTGTATTCCATCAGGGTTGAGGTGAGGGTTAAAAAAATGACATCAAAGAAGAAACACAACTTACTAAATATCGTAGTCAAATAAAATGCTACATTTAGGAAGTATTTATAATTTTATGCTTTAAAGTATAGACAATTTAAAAAAGATTAGTTTTATAATTTTGCCTTAGAAAAACTGGGCAGTAAAGGGTCTTATATATAAATTACTTCCAGTATAAATTAAAAGACATTGATAGCTTGAGTACTCTGATAAGATGCTGTAAATAGAAAGAAATGGGAGAAGTGAAGACTTGGAGTATGTGTTTTTTAAATCAGTTAATTTTTCAAACGTATGTGGAACAAGACCAGTAATTCATGTTCTGTGAGGATCTCTACTTGAGCTATTAGGTATTGTAATAAATGAAACTTCTTTTATTGTTGAATTAAATTTTTCTTGAAATAAATTTAAATATTTTAAAGTTTTAACTTTCTACCTGTTTCAGATATGTCTTGCTAGGTCATTGCTAGTTCACTGAGGGTGGGAACCATATTTCGTTGATGTAGTCCTTCTTGGAATAAATGTAGGGAATCAATTTTTTTTTTTTTTCAGGAAATCCTTTATGATAGCTTATTGAATTTTCAACCTAGATATGTAGATTCTTATCATGATAGAAACATTATATATCTAGAAAAAAATTTCTTAACTATCTGTGCTGCAGTAAACAGCTTAAGTTGTGTGATAAACCCACAGTTCATAATCCCAAAAGACGAAAAGTTAATTCTTTAAAAGTCTGAAACCTTTGTAATATCCCCAGATAAACAGTTTTATCTTAGAGTCAATGTTTGAAGTTCAGGGGATCCTGAAATTTTACAGGAAATGTTGGGTGGATGCAAATGTTTATTTTGAGGAGAGGTTGCATAGCTTTTGGTGTCTTCTTAAAAGGTCCACGATTCCCAAATGTTGCCTGCTGTCCCATGGTCTCATCTAATTTATTTCACTTTAACCTAAAAGTCAGCTGAATTCTGGTGATAAATTTGGAGGATTTAATAAAGGGACATTAGAATTGTCGTAATTGTTTTGATGACATATTTTATGCCACAGAGTATGTAGTTTTGTACTGTACAATTTAATTCAGGAAGCTTAGTGCCAAAACATGTATTCTTTGTGTCTACTTGACTTTAACATCTCTTCTCCTAAAGGGTTTCTCTGGCCACTGATATTCTTAGTCTGCATATAGCCTGGTGTACTTGACACTTTGTGGCAAGATTTTCGTGACTTTAGTTGAAAAAGAAAGAAAAGAGCCCTGAAGTCTTTAGAACATAATGTAATTGTGGTAATGAGCCTGGTAGTAATGTTGGGAAAATAGTAGGCTCTCAGTTTGAATCCCAGGTGTACTATTTGCTACTTCAGTGATGTGAGAGAAGTATTTAATGTCTTAATGTCTTCATCAGTAAAATGAGGATAATACTTTATGTCTCAAAAATGAGATAACACATATAAAGCAGCCAGTGCAGAACCAAACATGTGATAGAAACTTAAATATTGTATGCCTTCCCCCATGTTAGTACTGTCCACATTTTCCTGAAATGCAGAAATTGCTCCCTATTAAGCCGTTACTCAATTCTTTTAGTAGATTATTATATAGTTTGTGGTTATTGCCATACAGGCTTGCCAGGTCATCTAAAATCTTTAAGAATTATCGGCCTGTTTCATGGAAATAGGTCTCTTAATTTGAACCAGATGAAAAAAATAGATGAAGGAAACAAAGGGATTCATATATGAAAGATTGTCACTTAAAAAGTTTTTTTGTCATATCCTCTTGGTATTCTGTATAGCAGTTCTTATTTTTCAAGGAACTTTTCTGTTTTCTTGTATTATCCTCACAATCAGAAACAGGGTACTAAGCAAGAAGAGAAAAATTTTTAAGTTTTCTGAGACCTTAAGTGTGGCTGCTTAAGTAATGTCTTTTTTTTTTTTTTTAAATGTTACTGGAAGTAGTTTCTTATCAGGAAACCAGTGGGGACCTCTATTGTAAGAAGATATAGTGAATGGCTTTTTAGAACATTTCATGGTTTATGGAGTGTGTTCTTGACCATGTCATTTTTACCTCTCTAGTTTTTGTTAACTTTATTTATAAAATTAGAAAGTGGAGTCTATGATATCTAAAGTCCTTTCACTTCTAAAATTCTGTGGTGCTATTTTATTTTTGTGGTTGATCATTACATAATTGTAGCGTTTTCATTGAAATCTCTCCACATTCACTATGCAAAGATAATTGCATCTGTGACTCAGAATAGTAAGGGTTTTTAAAATTTCCTTTTATACATTTGTTTTCTATATTATAAGGATGCGATGTTTAACATTTTGGGTTTTTCTTCTTCCATGCATGCCACATGCATTAAATAAATGGCAGTCGACAGACCACAGGGCAGCTTGGGACTCCCAGCAGGCAAATCCCCATCATTTGAGAGCTCACCTTGCAGCAGACAGACATGGTGGCTCGGTACAGGTATTTTCTGATTTTTGCATGAGTGATTATTTCCCAGATTTATACAACTAACCCTTTTTGGAACTCATGGCATGATTTCTTATCCTAATGAAAGACTTGTTGCTGAACTCTCCATAATTCTATTCCTTTGAATTTAACCAAAAGAGAAAAATTAACATGGTCTAGCAAGACCACCTAAGGGATACTAAGATTTTGCCTTTGTTCATTTTTGCAAGCACATGCAACATTATTTAAGTAAGTTGTACTTAGAACAGATTAGAAAAATAAAATGTATTACTTGAACTGTCTGTTAAACTTGATTGTCCAGTAATGAGCTCAGTCTTTTTTAATGCTTTAAGTAATAGAACATTTTTATACCTTATCCTTTCATTACTTTGCTTCCTTTAAACTTAGTTAAGCAGTTATCTAACATTTTCATTCTCAGTCCTTAGAATGTATTTTCTGATTAATTGGTCAAATAAATATGACCCCAGTTTTACAATGACATATTTTGTTTTATTTGGATAAAGTATAACATGGAGAAAATAATTTCAAAGACAGATATTTATAAAACATTTCCCTCTATTTTCTGGATATTAAGAAAAATTTAAAGTTGTCCCTTATTTTTTTGATGTGTTCCTTTTCCCCCCTTTTCTATACATTTACAGATAGCTACTATATTCTTCCCTTAAATGCCCCCCTAAATTTTAATCTTTTATATATATATTATAAAAATAGGAAAAGATTACTGAATCTCTTATTTCTTTTAAAAATGTCAGTTTAGATAATCTGAATGCTGGCTTAAAGTAATTGAGATGAGAAATGTTTCCTCAGTCCATTTCAGTGTAAAACCTATTTTTAAATTTTTTTCTCCACATACTTCAACTTGAACAATATTCTGTTATATTTTACCAAATTTATATTTTTTCTTCATATATATTAATCTGAATCTATGCTTGGATTTTATTCTGTCTTGATTTGAACTCTTAAAAAGCCAATTCTTAATTAAATCATATGAGTTATCATGTTTTTCCCACAGTTAGATTTTAGAGACAGTTTAAATTGTGAAACCAACTTTTATAGAATTTTGTAGTCTGTGGAACTTTCAGTCATGTATTAACAGAAGAATTTGAATAGTGCTGTCAAATTTTGGAGTGAGGGATTCAGAGGCAAGGGAGCCTGAGAGGTAAAACTTTTTTGTGATCTAAATTCATATCATTGGAAAAGTTAATTGAGGAAATTATGTTTAATTTGCATAAACACAAGCTGAATTGTGTATGTATCTGTATACATTTACGTGTTTCTAAGTGTTGTATGTTTTTATAACGTGTCTTGCTCAGGGTTCAGGGAAATCTATAACAATTAAGATTTGTACCAATGCCACAAATTTATCAGTAGTTTTTTTTTTTTTTTTTTTTCCACTTTGTGGAATTCCTAAAGATGGCTCATGGAATTTCTTTGGACTGTCAAAGGGTGAATGAGTTTCATTGTTGGCTAATCATTCCAGTATTTTATTCTATTTTTTCACATATTCTCAAAGATATATTTTAAATCTGCTTATTTCTTATTTCTTTAAAACTTTTCTGCCTTATAAAGATTGCATCTGACTTCATTCTAATATTTAGTAAGTGATCACTTTACTATTTGGGTAAATACATAAGTGAGTAAAAATTTTTACACTATTTTTCAATTACTTCCTGAATTAACTTGATATGATGAACATTAAGGTAGTTTTACTGTCATGAAAAATTTGCTAGCAGCGTAGTAGGATTATGCGTGAATCTTGGTCCATCCAAAAATGTTGAATTTATGTATAATTTAAAATTTGAAAAGTTATGACACTGGCATAATTGGACTGATGAAGTAATAGTTTAAAAATTAATAATAGTGAGAGGAAGTAAAGGTATCTTAATCTGAGCTAATATGATTATTCCAATAATTGAATGCTATATTTTACTTTGAATGAAAGAAGAAGGGAAAGCAGTGTGTTTTTTTCTCATTATTTGATAAAGGGAAGATAGAAAGATCACTTTACTAATACACAAGTATGAGAAGAATTCGCATTGAGGTTCTTTGTTCCGTGGTTGTTGAACCACCTGTCGGACAAAGTTTCAGTCACTGGCTTTGCAGGGTGTGGGAGACCTGGGTTTGATCCCTGGGTTGGGACGATCCCCTGGAGAAGGGAACAGCTACCTACTCCAGTATTCTGGCCTGGAGAATTCCATGGACTGTCCATGGGGTCGCAAAGAGTCGGACACGACTGAGCGACAAAGATCTTACATGGCAATTAAAAAGTTTTCCTCAATAAATACCAAGGGCGTATCATCAAATAGTTTTCAGGAAATACATTTACAAAATAGATAGATTGCTATCTGGTATACGAACACCTCTTGCCTTTTCGACCTACAGAAAAATCCTCACTCACTATTTCATATATGCCCCTTGGAGTCTGTATTTGAACTCCTTATCTTTTCAGAATTATTATATATATATTATAGGTCAGGTATATAGGTTACCAAGTTGATTTAATTGTGGTTAGCTGCATAATTTCAAATTTCGTGCCTTAGATTATTCATCATAACATGGGGATATTAATGATAGCTTTATTCATGGTTTTGTGAGAACTTTTAAAAAAAGTATTTAGTATAGAGTCTGGGACAAAGAAGTACTAAATAGTAGAATTGTCTGTTGCTTTGGCAAATTAAGAAGCTTGACTAGTATTTTTATCCATCTCTGAAAAGTGAAGTATAGAGATGTAGCCAAAAGAATGCATTGTGAAATGGGATTTATCTAATTTTATTCTGTCTCTTCAGTTAATTTACTCATCAGAAAGATAATGCTATCTATTTGATAAACTTTCCCCACTTAAGAGATTGAGAATAATATTCAGATATCGTGAAGTCTGTATTTTCAATCTGTTCTTGGCTTGTATGTGATTTGGAAAATTTCCTAGGGGTACAAGTGTGTCTCCCCCTGCTCCTCTGAGAATCACTGGTAATAAATATGGTTGAGAAGCCTAGACCTACCATTTTCCGTTTCTTGGCTCTTCATTATTCAGCAAATATATATAAATGTTTACCACGTGTTTGGCACTGTGCTAGTAGGTTCTTTGAATAAAGGAAAGAATAACAGATATGGTGTCTGTCCCTATGGAGCTTTCAGTTAATGGAAAGAGCTAATAAGCAGGTGGTATGATAAGCAGAGGAAGTACAGGGTACTATGAGAATGTGTAGGAAAAGCATCTAACTTGGATTTAGCAAGTTAAAGTTTCCTGAAAAAAATATTACTTATACTCTTATTTTTTCACATGTTTTCAAAGTGAAGAATCAGTAGGACTTAGCATTTGAAGAAGGTAGAAGGAAGGGGTTAAGAGAGGAGTGTACCAGGCAGAGAAAAGTGTGTGTAAGATTGTGGAGGAGAGAGTGACAGACTGAGGAATTAAATGCAGTTCTGTCAAGCTATTATGTATTGAGAAATGAGACTGACAGGCAGACAGGAGGGGAATTGTGAAGGACCTGAAAGTTTTGTTACTAAATTTGGGTTTTGGTCTAAGGGTATTGGGTAGGCATAAAGAGAATTAGAAGTAACTTGATTAGATTAGCATTTACAGAGATACTTTTGAGACCAAATGGAAGGGAGACAAGTCTAAGGCAGGGCCACAACTCTCAAAAGTCCACAGTTGAGGAGTGATGATGGGTAGTGGAGATAAAGAGAAACAAAAGGACTTGAAAGATAGAAGATACAATTTAATTGGGTATGAGGGTTGAGGGAAGGGGAGGGGTCAGTAACCCTTTTTGGTAGGTTTCCACCTGGCAAATCAGAATTTCCAAAATGGGGTTTTAAAATGTACCACTGGCAGCAGATAGTACTAGTCTCTAATGCCACTGTGTTGAACTTTTCACTGTAACATCGAGCTCTATGTTAACTAAACATCTGATCTGTAAACGCTGAGAGGTCATGGCAAGCAGAGGGAAGAAGACAGGTGTTAACTACTCAGAGAACTGTTTTACTTGGTGTGGCATACTTTCTGACTGTTGGAAAGCTCTTCTGCTTGTCCAGCCTTTCTTTTTTCATGTAAGGAACCGTGTGACACTGGGGAGAAAGGGCAGAATTGCAAGTGGTGCAGATATGTTTTACAGCCAGGCACTGTTGATGAAATGAAACAATAATATTAATTGTTATAATAAGCAGTCTGATATTTTAGTTATTATCACTTCAGAAATGCAGATACAGGTGATGGTAACAGAAAAAGAATCAGACAAACATATCTTGAAATGATAAAACATATGTGGTTAAAAGTCAGAGGAGTAATAGATGTCATATCTGAGTCAGTTCTCCTTTATGCTAATTGTTAATGCAGGCCTTTTCAAAACATTTCAGATAACCAAGTTTAGTTTTCTTTGTCAAATCTTTGAAAATACTGAGGTCCTAACAAGGAAAAAAAAATTGAGTAACTACAAGAGTCATCTCTTTTATTTTTTTGGGGGGTACTAAAGTCTGGAAAAGAGAGGTTTGTGGAATGAGAGAAGTTACATGCCTTTATTACATAAATAATTTCCAGTTCCTCTTTTTTTTTTTTAGTTTAGTTTAGGAAATCCCTTGTTTAGTTACAATTGGGATAAATCAGCATTACACATTTGTTTTGATACTCTTTTTTTTTCTTTTCTGGCAGTAAAGAAAGATTTTAATAGCTACTATATATAGTAGGGAAGAGAATATAGTGTAAACTGAGCTTGCTCTACCCAAAACAAGAGGCAGGAGACTTTTTGAATGGTTGGGATTTTGTTGACTAAAAAATATATTCGCAATCTAAAAGTTGAGAGTTATGTTTTATTGAGTGGGAATTTTCAGGATGTCAAGCCTGAAGGCAGTATCTTAAGTAACTCTAAGAACTGCTCCGAGAAGGGGAGGGGGAGAGCTAGGATATGATATATAGGAGTTTTGCAGCAAAGGGCTGGTAGTCTGAACATTGAAAGTGAAGTCGCTCAGTCATGTCTGACTCTTTGCGACCCCATTGACTATAGCCTGCCAATCTCCTCTGTCCATGGAATTCTCCAGGCAAGAATACTGAAGTGGGCTGCCATTCCCTTCTCTAGGGGATCTTCCTGACCCAGGGATTGATCCCGGGTCTACTGCATTGCACGCAGATTCTTTATTGTCTGAGTCACCAGGAAATGAAAGACAAACAGATATCTCATGTTAAGGAATTTAACACTTTTCCAGTGTCATTTGCAGTAACATCTTGCAAGACTGGAGTACTCAAAGAATCTATTAGTCTAAGTGAATATTAGATCACTCAGAGATTGAATAGAGAATCCATTTTGGTTTTTCTTTGGTGAAAGTCACTGAGAAAATCACTGGGCCTTTGGGTCATCAGTTGGAATATTAATTATATTTCTGTAGCTTTTAGAATATGTTAGAAAGCTGGTTTCATACAGTCATGTTGAACCTTTTAACTGTATCTCTTTTACTAGTGTGCTTTCTTATAGATGCCTCTAGAAAAAGCTGAGTGTCTTAAGTGAAATATATGTTTTTTTAGTATTTCTAATATATTTTTTTGATTAGATGATTTAATTCATTAATATAGTGTGCTTCTACTGAGCATTTGATAACATGCTCACAAAACTTCAAATAGAAATTAGGAAGATAGTAGTATAACGAATTTGAATTCATTCTATACGGAAAGTAAATTAATTGGCATTTTAACATCCTTCAGTACAAAGACATGTTGTCTTTGTACTCGTCTATGATAATGATTTCTTTGGAATTAGACGGGGCAGGCAGGCGTTAAATGAACCATTATTTTTCGCCCTCGCTTAGCTACAGGCTTTTTGCCCACTGCCTCCCATTTAACTCTGATATTGTGAGAGTAAAATGGTAACCTAGTTACTTTTTTTTTAAACCTCTTAAAATGAGAATTACACTAAGTTTCTTATCAAGTGGGAATAACAGTGAAAATTTCTTTAAGAACAAGAACAGCAACAACAAAAATCCTATAAAATAGCTGAATTTTCTTTTGAAATGTCAAACCTCAAAGCATTTGTGATTTTTAGATTTGTTGTTGTTCAGTCGCTCTGTCATGTCTGACTCTTTGCAACCCCATGGACTGCAGCACGCCAGGCTCTATCCTCCACTATCTCCTGGTGTTTGCTCAAACTCAAGTGCATTGAGTTGGTGATGCCATCCAACCATCTCATCCTCTGAAGAAACTAGCCTGATAAACACTAATATTGCAGAGATTCTTATGTTCTAGTTTGAATTATTCTAGAAAAGTCACTTAAGTGGAATCATTCCTCAAAATTTGGCTTACAAAAATAATTTTTGTTTGATCCATTGCCTTTGGTTTCCAAGAAGATATTGACACAGTTTATAATATCATGTCTTTGTTTCTTCTTGTAAAATCTGTTTAGAAAAGACCACTCGTTTCCTTAAGTGGAAACACTTTTAATGCCTGATTCACTCTTAGGTCGTTGCTGTTAAGTGGGTCAGCTTAACAGAACTCTGTTACCACATTGATTGTGTTCTGGCCCTGGGCTATTGGCTTTTACTCAGAGGGTTAGGGAATCTGGGGAGCCCAGGAAAAATTACATTAAAATTTTTATAAAGTCAGATGTTAACTTCTTTTTAATCCGGTTCTGATCAACCATGTAGAATGAAATTTGAAGTATTTCACTAAAATAAAATTTATTGAAGTCTGATATAACTTTGTGATGAAATTATATGAAGTGAAGTAAATCACATTATATAATTATAATGCATGTATAGGTACTGTTGCTGGAAATTTAGAGTACTAGAGTTTCAAATTTTCATTTTTGCTGCTTAAGAAAGGGAAGACACATCAGAGGAACTGCCTATAAGTTGATGGGGTAAGGAGTGTCCTTCCAACTATGTAGGGCCATTGAACAAAAAGGGATGGGGAAGAAACCTGTTGACTATCATGTTAAGGAAATAAAAATGGAAATAGTTCATTGAACTGTTAGTTATCTACTACATGCAAGGCACTCTGCTAGTTAAAAGTGATGGAGAATAGAAAAGTATGGGATAAGAATTCTGCTTTTTAGCTTCTTTCCAGTTCAAGGTAGAGGCTCTGACATTTTAAAAATAAAGAAGCCAATTATATTCAGTAATTAGAACAAATAAGTATCTTTTCACATTTTCAGAAAGAGAGAAAATTGGCACAGTACCACAGAGCTCAAAGTATGACAGAAAGGAGGAAGCAGGTGCCCCAGAAGCTGAGAGGGTGACTTAGGAATATTCCTCCCATTGAATTGCCTCTAAAGAGGATCAAGGCAGCTTTGTGTTTTCAGCTGAAGGAACAAATGCAGTGCTCATTTCTTAAGTACTTGTTCCATATAGGCTATAGGAAATTGAACTTGTATAAATCATGACCTAGTCTAGATACATTGATTGATTTCTGGTTATCTAGCTTGAGCTGCAGGGAGAGGGCCTATTTCCCTACACTGACTATTAAGTCTACAAGGACAGAGATGTTTTTCTGCATTGTTTACTGTGGTATTCCAAGTTCCTAGAACGGTGCTTGGCGTAATGTTGTCTTTTCGAACTTAAACTTTTTATGTATAATTTTATCTAATGTTTTTGGCTGTGCTGGGTCTTTGTTGTACACGGGTACAACAGTGGTTGCAGCACACGGGCTCAATAGTCGCAGCTCGCAGGCTCTAGAGCACAAACTGAATAGTTGTGGCGCATGGGATTAGTTGCTCAACAGCATGTGGGAGTTTCCTGGGATCAAGGACTGGACCCATATCTCCTGCTTTGGCAGGTGGATTCTTTACCACTGAGCCACCACGGAAGCCTGGAATTTAAGTTTTAGAAACCGGCCTCTGTAAATGGAAGTGTTAAGTCTACTAGTCACCTGTCAGCTCTGATACTTAGACTTTTGTTACATCATAAAGAGATCATGTAGAGAAAGCATCAAAAATGATTTTGAGATTTTTGAGCCTGGAGGTCTGGGAAGTGGGTAGGGCTTTAGTAAAAGTAGGGACTATAGGAAACGTAACAGATTTAAGAAGGAATATGATAAATTTGGTTTTAGAAATAACAAGGTGCCAAACTTGATCTAGCTAACTAACCATGTAGGTGAGCAGTTAGGCTTGGGGAATCCTTTTTGTAAAGGTAATAGTTGAAGCCATTGTTTAGGTTAGACTGATGGTAATAATGATGGCCACCATTTGTTGAACTCTTACTATATGCCAGTCACTGTATTTTATATATTAACTTTATTTCCTATTCATATCAACCTTATTAAACAGATAACTTCTGTTTCCAATTTCATAGTTGAGAATACTGAGGTTTAGCAAGGTCAGGTGTCTTCCCAGAGTCACATAAGTGGTAAGTGGTAGAACTAGGTTTTGTATCTAGCTCTGTCTCACTTCAAAGTCATTAGCTGGTGCCAAGTGATAGAGAGATGTACAGGCAAATGAAGACTGAGCAAAGACTACTAACATACCTTTTAGGAACTATTGGTAACCTTCAAGAAAAACCTCAATTTGAGTTCTGATACAGGGTCAGAGTATAGATTGGGAGGAGTTAAGGAATAAATGGGGAATTTTATAAAAATATAAATGGTAAATTAAGATGATTGTTTTTTATTAAGTTTAGAGGAAAACAAGAGATAGGACAGTAGAGAGACTTTGTTGGACCAAGAGAATTTGGGAGTGTTATGATTTTTATCTTGCTTCAAGCTTTCATATATGCATGCATATATTCATTTATTCCAACAAATATTTATTGAGTGCCTTTTTTGTGCCACATTGAGGTGAGGAGATCTCTCAGGAAATAACAGAAGGCTCTTGCTGTTATGGAGCTTAATTTTAATAGAATTTGGGGTGGGTGTTAAGAAACTGATCAATCAGTCAATCAGAAAAACATCAATATTGATAAATGCTATACAAAGAATTACAAATGAAGTATAACATATAAGAGTGTTTCTGCACAAAAGTTCTAGATTATATGTTGAAAAAAAATCCTATTCTCTGAGAATCTGAAAGACAAGAAAATAGCCACTAAGCAAGAAGAGAATTCCAGGGAGTAAGAAAAGAGAATGCCAAGGCCTTAGGTGGAAATAAGCTTGATGTTGGATGGAGGCTAGTGAAGAAAGGGAAAGTGCTATGAGATCAAAGGGGTAGACAGGATTGAGATCTTGTGGGGCTTTGTAAATTGGAGTAAAGAATATAGATCTTTATTTCAAATGAAACCATAAAGTTGACATTATAAGAGTTTTAAGCAGAGAGTTATGTGTTACCTAATTTACATCTTAAAGGAACATCTTGGTGGTTGTGTGGACAATCCATTAATGGGCGGTAGATACAAATAAAAGCTGACCAGTTGATCAGTTTTTGCTCTACTTCATTCAAGAGTGCTTTGGACCATTATCTCTTGGTTTTAGTAGTCTTAAGAGTGGGGAGGACCCAGTTAGGTTTGGGGTTTGTGTCAGGGAGGATTTAACATAATCTGCTGATGGTTTATGTCAAAGAGAGGAATCACAGTGATGCCTAGATTTAGGGCTTGAAAAACTGGGTGAATGAATGGACAAATGAGGGTGAGACCTGAGCGTGATTACCGAATGAAACGGAGGGTCTGTTGGAAGGACAGTATTAAAGTTTCCAAAGCAAATAATTCATGATGTAGCAGAGTACCAAAGGAGCTGGGTACCCAAAAGGGAACTGATTGCATTAGCCTTAAAAACCAGAGGATAGCAGACAGGACAGAAATTTCAAGATGACCAGGAAGTAAGTTGAAAAGCAAGTGTTGAATGACTTTATCTTTAATGTAGACCTGTTAGTATATTTAGTTATGAACAACTACATACTAATTGTTTTGTGGTCTTCATATTAACTTTCTAATTTAAATACTTTATGTTTATCATTGTATAACTTATTACTTTTTGTGTGTGTGTGTGTGTGTGTATATATATATATATTTTTTTTTTTCTCTTTTGCAGGTTGTAAGTTCTACAAATGGAGAATTAAACACAGATGACCCTACTGCAGGACGTTCAAATGCACCCATCACAGCCCCTACAGAAGTAGAGGTGATGGATGAAACCAAGTATGTATTGGTTTTGCTTGATTTAGTCACTTTTTTCCTTAAACTGTGCATGTTTGAGACTTACAGTCATGTGCAATTATTTAAGGAAATTTTTTTCAAGGAGTAGGTGCATGCAAAACAAATTGGTATATTTAATTGTTTTAACCACTAAGTTTTAAATAGTGCTATTTCAGTAAATGTTTTAATAATATAAAAATAGTTATTTAAGAACTGTGCTCAGATTCTTATTTAGAGTTAACAGCATGTTTTTAGCTTATTAGTTTTAGGAATGTTGGTGCATGAAAATTACTACTATAGAGGCATATTTTTTTCTGTAAACATAAAAATATTAATTTTGTGGTATACTGCATGTATTAATACTAGTTTTAAATTAGTTGTTTGTTGTTAAAATTATAATTCTGCTTGGAAAAAAATTAAGCATGAAAGCAATGTGATAATTTCAGTGTGGGCAGTTTCTGATGATATCTCTCTCTCTCTTTTTCCTTCTATTTTTTTTGTGTTTAGCTGCCAGAAAGTGTTGAACATGTGGTGAGTTCTCAAGTGTAGGCAGGCAGAAATAGCTCCGTTGACTATAATCTCAAAGATTTAGCACCAGTTTGTGTCTTTAAAAACAAACTTTTCAACATAGAAATTATAATTGGTAAAAGTCATACAAAAGTCGTTAATATCATTTACATTAACTCTGAAAAGCAAGAAATAATTGAGGAGCTCTTTTGCCTGCTGCAGCTTTTTTGTTTCAAGTGACACAGATGAAACATTTGGGGGCACTTTTTATTGAGTAGATGATACACCAGTCTTGCTTGTGCTTGTGCATTTGTTTTGTAACACAATGCATTATTTGCTTTTAAAAGAGGCAAGTTTTTGAGTCAAACTTTTTTTCCTATTTGTAGTTGTTAAATACACCTAGCAATAACATCACTAAACCAGTACTTCACTTGCTAATTATATTGCCGTTAAATACACATACTATGCATTATTAAATTTCATGATAAACTATAGTAAGAGAGTGTTATGAAAAATCCTCATCTAAATAGTAACTGCTAAATACAGATATTATGAAAAATAATATTCTTATCTGTTGCAGTAATACTGAATTTAAACTATTTATTGACACTTGCCTTTAGTTATAACGCTGTGTTTAAAATGCTTCCTTCGATTTTAGGACAAATTTACCCCAAGCCTTGGGGTAAATAATGAAAGTGGTTTAGATTAGTAAATTGTGTAACATTCTACTCATGTCTAAAAGGAACCTTATATAATTTTTAAGACAATGTTCATTTATTGACTGCAAGATGAGGAAACTTTTGTGGATATTTCTGTTTAAGAGAGTAATGAGCAAGTGTTCCTTTTAACCAGTTTGACTGTGGAATTTATTCATAGCCACTGTGACTTAGTTTTGGTGGATTTCAGGATATAATCAGTCAGCTACATACTTCTGTATTTTTATGTCAAAAGTAAAAAACAGTTACATGTGCTGGTGCAATCCCAAGCACAATTATAAAAGGGGATGACGTAAGGCAGATAGTAACGCACATGGCCTTTGCAAAGAAACGTAAGTTGTAGAAACCTACTTCTGCCACTGTTTGTTTCCTTCTTCAAGCTTGTTTCTTTTCCTGTAAAATGAGGCTAATAATATCTACCTCGTGGGCTGTTGAAAAAATTAAATGTACTAAAGCGCTGGTATTTTGTCTGGCACATGGCGTGGCAGGTACTCACTTGCCATTATCACCCCTTCTGTTTCTCTACTCGCTGCCAGTGACCTCGTTCATCTTGCCAGGCTTGTGCTTCTTCCATCAACATTCTCTATTTTTACTTCCACACCCAGATTCGTCACCGAAACCGGCCATTCTGTGTTCTCATCCTCCTAGAGATCTACTTTCCGCCAAATCTATTGCATTTTTTCCATGTATTCATTCAGCGTTTACACTGCTTGGATTTCAGAACTAATGATACTATCCTTGCTTTTATGAAGCTCACTCTTCAGCAGGGATAATTGCAGCTGTATTACCATTTATCAGTGTATGATAAATATTGTGAAAAAGGTCCTGTTAGAGTTGTTTGACAGGATGGTCAGAGAATGCTTTGTGGAGGGGGCTTTGAAGAATGGGTAGTAATTTATTTAGTTGAGATGGGTGTGAGTGTGTATGTTTATGGTTTGGGTTTCTATCTGTAGGTGTTGGAAGATAAGAAAAAAGGAAGTGGTGGGGAGGGGTGGGAGACTCTTTCTGAAGGGAGGTTCTCTTTTGCATAGAGCAGCAAGTCCAGATCACTTGGCATGGCACCAGGCCCTTCATGGTTGCTCTGGTCTGTCTTTCCCAGCCTCATTTTCCATTCTGAATTCTGTGTTCCATTAGTTTCTTAAGTCTGTCATTGATATGTTATTCTCTTTATCTATCTCCCACCTTTTAAAACTTCTTGAAGTGAAAGTGAAAGTTGCTCAGCTGTGTCCAACTCTGCGAGCCCATGGGCTATACAGTCCTTGGAATTCTCCAGGCCAGAATACCGGAGTGGGCAGCCTTTGCCTTCTCCAGGAGATCTTCCCAACTCAGGGATCAAACCCAGGTCTCCCACATTGCAGGCTCTTCACCAGCTGAGCTGCAAGGGAAGCCCAAGAATACTGGAGTGAGTAGCCTATCCCTTCTCCAGGGGATCTTCCTGACCCAGGAATTGAACAACCAGGGTCTCCTGCATTGCAGGCGGATTCTTTACCAACTGAGCTATCAGGATTTCTTAAAAACCAGGCCTTTTTTTTGGTAAGATCCGCAAAGCCTCAATAAATTATTACTAAATGATTGACTGCATAATGTAGTGTATCTATGCAATGTACTATAAGTTGACAATATAAAAAAATAAAATTGAAAACATGATGCAATGTGACATAAACCAGACATAAAAGGCTATACATTATAAGGTCCATTTATGTAAAATGTCCAGAATTAGCAAATATACAGAGACAGAAAATAGTGAAGGCCTGGAACAGAGAAGAGGAATAGAGGAGTGACTGCTGATAGGTTATGTGGTTTCTTTATGGAGTGCAGACAGTGTTTTGAACTTAGATAGCGGTGAGAGCTGAAAAATCCCTTGACTATATTAAAAAAAAAATTGTATTATATGTTTTAAAAAGGTGAATTTAATGGTATGTGAATTATATCTGAATACAGCAGTTTCTTTAGAAAAATTGATAGCAGTCCATGAGTTCAGTGTAGCTTTTTTATTCCATATGGGTTACAGAAATTCTCAGAACTTCCCAAACTGTTCATTAGTTGGAAATTCTTTTTAAACACACAACATTTTGTCCTGTCTTTGATCAAGGTTATTTTAATGTTCCTACAGCCTTATTATTGTATTCCTTATACCCTCTTAGTCTGTGATTAAGAAATGTGAGCATAATTTCTTTTCCAAAGTTGGGGCTAATGCTTCTCTTCTCTTTTCCACAATTTTCTGGGTAGCTAGGGACTGGCCTAGAATTCTTTTTCAGAATCTGTTTGCTACTTCCTTCTTTTCTTCTTACCTGTGATTGGCAGAGGTCTTTCTTACCCCATCTCATAAACTGAAATGTATTCTACAACAAATATTTTAGAATCTCAAGTTTATGTAAATGTATGATTTCCAAATGATGGAAAATAATCTCTTCCCCCAAGACAAAGTGGCTCCTTCAATAGTAATGAGATTTTGCCTCCCCCCCCTCTTTTTTTTTTAACTGTAGTGGAGACTTTTTTTAAACAGGTGATCGAAATGACAGCAGCCTCATCATTTCTTCCAGGAATTTAGGAGACTAAGGCTTCAAGTTTAGTTACTGAGTTTTGAAATATTATGAATTCATCTTTTTTCCTTTGTTTCTCTGTTTCTCTGCGCCATCTCCCCACCCCCCATTCTCTGTCATTTACTGAATAGTTGTTGTGTGTATGGTGATACGATGATTATGAAGCTAAGTCAGGACCCTGTTGTTCCATTAGAGAAAGTAGTAAGTACACCAGAGACTTTCATGTAGAGTGGTTCTCAAACCTGGCTTGATATCACAATCATCGGGGCAGTTTTAAAAATATGCCAGTACTTAGGCTGTGCATTCTCAGTAGTGGTGGGGTCTGGTTACCAGTATTTTTAAAATGCTTTTAAGCTGATTTTAAGGAATAACCATGATTGAGAATCACCGATATAAAACAAGGTGTTATAGGGTTAACACTATGGAGTTCAGAGACTGGGTGTGCATTTCCAGCTGAAGATCATAGAGATCTTTGTGGGTAAGGATACATTTGCCGAAGTTCAGAGATGAATGTGATTTGAAAAGGGGAATGGGGGTCAGAGAGAAGAGATTGCGTAACAACGTGAAGCAAGGAAAGAATGGGTAAGTGAGTAGTGACCCGTGCAAGTAGAGTATGATTATATTAATGGGAACTGAGACAGGCTGAGTATCTAATCTCAAAAGGTTTTAGTAACAAGGTTTAAAAAAAAAAAAAAATTGGACATTATCTTTCTTAGCCCAAGAAAGCACACTGTGGGTTTTAAGCCAAGAAATGGTATAATCAGATTGAACCTTAAGAAAATTATTTTGGTGCCAGTTTTGAGGCTTATGTCACTTCCTGGGCTTCAGGAAATCTCCCTTCCCTCCTTCCTGCCCTCTTTTCCTTCCTTCCTTCTAAGATACAGGCTGTCTGGGAAAGGAAGCCTAATGTAGGATGAGAGTGAGAGGAGAGTAGAAATACATTGGGACCAAATTTTTAAAACTGATGCCTTAGGACAGTGGAGAACCATTGCTGAGATTTAAGAAGAAAGGGCATGGCCATATTTATGATGAGGGAAGTTTGGATGGCAGATTGGAGAGAGGTGAGTCTTACATGAAAGTCAGTTAAAAGGCTCTTAGCAGTGATGGAGGCAGTTGAAGGTATAAACTAAACCAGCATTAGAGGGTGGGCAAATTGTGAAAGTCATTTCAGGTTTGTGATACTTGCCGCGTGGGGATGGAAAGGAAGAAAGTGAAGGTGCAGTTGCTTTGTTAGAGTGGCTACATACATGATCTTGCTCTCTGATCTAAACCCCACTTGTCTAACCAAATAGTTTCTCATTTTTATCATTGAGAAAGCTAGAGAAATGAAATTACATTTCAAGTATAAGTTTTAAGGGGAAAAAAATCCTTTGGCAGTGAATTAAAGTTCAGATGTCATGAAAGATACCTCCTATATCCTCTTCAACCAGCGGAGGATAGGCTAGGTTCTGGGGTCCTAAGTGCAGAGGGTCTGGCAGGTACCAACAGTCCCTCAACTGGATACTGACGAGCCAGTGAGTTACAGGGGCAGATAAACACTTCAGATCCAGACGGAGGAATGTGCTTCAGTTTCTGGGTAGACTTTTGAGAAGAAAGTTTTTGACAGAGATCCAGGAAGACAAGCCATGTTTTACAAGAAGAAAAAGGCAGTCAGTAATGGGGAAATGGTGGTGTGATGTCAGTAGCAAAATCTTGGTTGTTCCCATCTATGTTTTCTACAGAGTTTAGGACTTTGATCTGTTATCATTTCTTATTTCCTATGTAAACAGTATGTGAAGCAACAGTGTTCATCAGAAATAGAACTTAATGTTTATTCCCAAAGGATTTAAGAGTAGCGTTGTTGCTTCAAAGATTCTAGGCTAGCCTTCTAAATGATCTGGTCAGAAGCGTGACTTTGACTTTTGAGAACATTTTGGCTCACTGGAACCATACAAGGGATAATCAAGAAAGAGCTGAGAAAAATAGAATCATTGACAGGAACATGATTTAATTGTCTGCACAGCCTAAATCTTTTCCCAGGGTAGTTGTCAGTCTCCATCTGAGGAGATTGAGGTATGAGGTATGCATATGAGATTGCATATGAGGTATGAATGAATGGATAAGAAAATGTAGTCACTGAACAACAGGAGAGAAAATGTCTGAAAATTTTTGAAAATATAAGTTATATTCTAAGACCAAATAATTGGACTTATTGATAGAATAACTTGGTCATATCATCTGTGAAAATTTCTATATGTGCTAATTCCTGGAATCTTTGCTATCATTACAATTATTATTTCCGATAACTACCCTCTATACCCCCCCCTTCAGCTGTACCAAGTTAAAATTATATGGTTTCATTTTATGCATTTGGCCTGCTCTCATGTAAATTGATGACATGGTGTCCACTCGGTGTCTCTAGCACTCAGCTCCTTGCATCCAGGACAAGTCCTCATTGGAAATGGAGATGTAGGAAGTTGGCCTGGTAGTTGAATCTGGAAAGCAGTGCTTCTTGCGATTCAGATTCCTTTATTAATTTAATTCCTTTATTGACCATTTATTTCCAGAAAAGTTTCCATGGGCACTGAGATCTATATTTTGTAATATTTCACTAGAGTTTGTGACCTAAGGCTAAGAGCTTTGGCTTTAAAACATGGTTTAGGATTTTGACCAGGTTCTTACTTTAGAAGTTAGCTCCATTTATGAGGCAAAAATTTGATTTATTCAGTAGATATTAAATTAACAGTACCAACTTTGTGTCCATTTGTGGAATGTATCATGATCAGGACCTTGGGAAATTTAAGGTTTTTGTTATTCAGTCACCAAGTCATCTCCAGCTCTTTGAAACCCCATTGACTGCAGCACAGCAGGCTCTTCTGTTCTTCACTATCTCCTGGAGTTACTCAAATTGATGTCCATTGAGTTGGTGATACTATCTAAACATCTCATCCTCTGCCACCCTCTTCTCCTTTTGCCTTCAGTCTTTCCCAGCATCAGGTTCTTTTCCAGTGAGTCGGCTTTTCACATCAGGTGGCCAAAGTACTGGAGCGTTAGCATCCATCCTTCCAATGAATATTCAGGTTGATTACCTTAAAGATTGACTGGTTTGTTCTCCTTGCTGTCCAAGGGACTCTTAAGCATCTTCTGTAGTACCACAATTCGAAAGCATCAGTTCTTCAGTACTCAGCCTTCTTTATGGTCCAACTGTTATATCCTTACATGACTACTGGAAAAACCACATGCGGTTTAGGTTTGTCATAGCTTTCCTTCCAAGGAGCAAGCATCTTTTAATTTTGTGGTTGCAGTCACTGTCTGCAGTGATTTTGGAGCCCAAGAAAATAAAATCTGTCACTGTTTCCACTTTCCCCCCATCTATTTGCCTTGAAGTGATGGGACCAGATGCCATGATCTTAACTTTTTTAATGTTGAGTTTTAAGGCAGCTTTTTCACTCTCCTCTTTCACCGTCATGAAGAGGCTTCTTAGTTTCTCTTCATTGTCTGCCTTTAGAGTGGTGTCATCTATGTATCTGAGGCTGTTGTCATTTCTCCTGGCAGTCTTGATTCCTGCTTGTGATTCATCCAGTCCAGCATTTCCCAAGATGTACTCTGCATATAAGTTGAATAAGCAAGGTGACAGTGTACAGTCTTGAGGTACTCCTATCCCAGTTGTGAACCAGTCTATCGTTCCATGTCCATTTCTAATTATTGCTTCTTGTCCCGTAATCAGATTTCTCAGGAGACAGGTAAGGTGGTCTGGTGTTCTCATCTCTTTAAGAATTTTCCACAGTTTGTGTGATGTATACAGTTAAAGGCTTTAGTGTAACAGAAGTAGAGGTTTTTTTAGAAATCTCTTGCTTTTTCTATGATCCAACAAATGTTGACAATTTGATCTCTGGTTACTCTGCCTTTTCTAAACCCAGCTTGTATATTTCCGAGTTCTCTGTTCACATACTGCTGAAGCCTAGCTTGAAGGATTTTAAGCATTATCTTACTAGCGTGTGAAATTAGCACAATTGTCTGGTAGTTTGAACATTCTTTGACATTGCCCTTCTTTGGGATTGGAATGAAAAGTGACCTTTTCTAGTCTTATGGCCACTGCTGAGTTTTCCAAATTTGCAGGCATAGTGAATGCAGCGCTTTCACAGCATCATCTTTTAGGATTTGAAATAGCTCAGCTGGAATTCCATCACCTCCACTAGCTTGGTTTGTAATAATGATTCCTAAGGTCCAGTTGACTTCACACTGTAGGATGTATGGTTCTAGGTGAGCGACCACACCTTTGTGGTTATCTGGTCATTAAGACCTTTTTTTGTATACTTCTTCTTTGTCTTCTTGCCTCCTCTTCTTAATCTTTTCTGCTTCTGTTAGGTCCTTGCCATTTCTGTCCTTTATTGTGCCCATCCTTGGCATGAAGTGTTTCCTTTATATCTCCAATTTTCTTGATGAGATTTCCAGTTTTTCCCATTCTATTGTTTTTCTCTATTTCTTTGCCTTGTTCATTTCAGGAGGCCTTTTTTACCTCTCCTTGTTATTCTCTGGAATTCTGCATTCATTTGGGTATCTTTCCCTTTCTTTCCCTTACCTTTTGCTTCTCTTCTTTCCTCAGACATTTCCTCAGACATTCCTCAATAAAGCCTCCTCAGACAGTCTCTTTGCCTTCTTGCATTTCTTTGGGATGGTTTTGGTTACTTCCTCCTATACTGTGTTACAAACCTCCATCCATAATTCTTCAGGTACTCTGTCTACCAGATGTAATCCCTTGAATTTATTTGTCACTTCCACTGTATAATCATAAGAGATTTGATTTAGGTCATATCTGAATGGCCTAGTGGTTTTCCCTACTTTCTTCAATTAAGCTTGAATTTTGCCATAAGGAGCTCATGATCTGAGCCACAGTCAGCTCTAGGTCTTGTTTTTGCTGACTGAATAGAGCTTCTCTATCTTCAGCTGCAAAGAATAACAATCAGTCTGATTTTGATATTGACCATTTGGTGATGTCCATGTGTAGAGTCATCTCTTGTGTTGTTGGAAGAGAGTGTTTGTTATGACCAGTGTGTTCTCTTGACAGAACTCTGTTAGCCTTTACCCTGTTTGATTTTGTACTTTGGGGCCAAACTTGCCTGTTACTCCAGGTATCTCTTGAATTCCTACTTTTGCATTCCAATCCCTGGTGACGAAATGACATCCTTTTTGGTGTTAATACTAGAAGGTCTTGGAGGTTCTCGTAGAACCTTTCAGCTTCAGCTTCTTCGGCATTGGTGATTGAGGCATCAGATCAGATCAGATCAGATCAGTCGCTCAGTTGTGTCCGACTCTTTGCAACCCCATGAATCGCAGCACGCCAGGCCTCCCTGTCCATCACCAACTCCCAGAGTTCACTGACTCACATCCATCAAGTCAGTGATGCAATCCAGCCATCTCATCCTCTGTCGTCCCCTTCTCCTCCTGCCCCCAATCCCTCCCAGCATCAGAGTCTTTTCCAGTGAGTCAACACTTCGCATGAGGTGGCCAAAATACTGGGGTTTCAGCTTTAGCATCCTTCCTTCCAAAGAAATCCCAGGGCTGATCTCCTTCAGAAAGGGCTGGTTGGATCTCCTTGCAGTCCAAGGGACTCTCAAGAGTCTTCTCCAACACCACAGTTCAAAAGCATCAATTCTTTGGCGCTCAGCCTTCTTCACAGTCCAACTCTCACATCCGTACATGACCACAGGAAAAACCCTAGCCTGGACTAGACGGACCTTTGTTGGCAAAGTAATGTCTCTGCTTTTGAATATGCTATCTAGGTTGGTCATAACTTTCCTTCCGAGGAGTAAGCATCTTTTAATTTCATGGCTGCAGTCACCATCTGTAGTGATTTTGGAGCCCAGAAAAATAAAGTCTGACACTGTTTCCCCATCTATTTCCCATGAAGTGGTGGGACCGAATGCCATAATCTTCGTTTTCTGAATGTTGAGCTTTAAGCCAACATTTTCACTCTCCAGTTTCACTTTCATCAAGAGGCTTTTGAGTTCCTGTTCACTTTCTGCCATAAGGGTGGTGTCATCTGCATATCTGAGGTTATTGTTATTTCTCCCGGCAATCTTGATTCCAGTTTGTGTTTCTTCCAGTCCAGCATTTCTCATGATGTACTCTGCATATATGTTAAATATACAGCCTTGACGTACTCCTTTTCCTATTTGGAACCAGTCTGTTGTTCCATGTCCAGTCCTAACTGTTGCTTCCTGACCTGCATACAAATTTCTCAAGAGGCAGATCAGGTGGTCTGGTATTCCCATCTCTTTCAGAATTTTCCACAGTTTATTGTGATCCACACAGTCAAAGGCTTTGGCATAGTCAATAAAGCAGAAGTAGATGTTTTTCTGGAACTCTCTTGCTTTTTCTATGATTCAGCGGATGTTGGCAATTTGATCTCTGGTTCCTCTGCCTTTTCTAAAACCAGCTTGAACATCAGGAAGTTCACAGTTCACATATTGCTGAAGCCTGGCTTGGAGAATTTTGAGCATTACTTTACTAGCGTGTGAGATGAGTGCAATTGTGTGGTAGTTTGAGCATTCTTTGGCATTGCCTTTCTTTGGGATTGTAATGAAAACTGACCTTTTCCAGTCCTGTGGCCACTGCTGAGTTTTCCAAATTTGCTGGCATATTGAGTGCAGCACTTTCACAGCATCATCTTTCAGGATGTGGAATAGCTCAACTGGAATTCCATCACCTCCACTAGCTTTGTTCATAGTGATGCTTTCTAAGGCCCACTTGACTTCACATTCCACGATGTCTGGCTCTAGGTCAGTGATCACACCATCGTGATTATCTGGGCCGTGAAGATCTTTTTTGTATAGTTCTTCTGTGTATTCTTGCCATCTTCTAATATCTTCTGCTTCTGTTAGGTCCATACCATTTCTGTCCTTTATCGAGCTCATCTTTGCATGAAATGTTCCTTTGGTATCTCTGATTTTCTTGAAGAGATCCCTAGTCTTTCCCATTCTGTTGTTTTCCTGTATTTCTTTGCATTGATTGCTGAAGAAGGCTTTCTTATTTCTTCTTGCTATTCTTTGGAACTCTGCATTCAGATGTTTATATCTTTCCTTTTCTCCTTTGCTTTTCGCTTCCCTTCTTTAGACTTGGATTACTTGTTGAATGGTTTGCCTTGGAAATGAGCTGAAATCATTCTGTTGCTTCTGAGATTGCATCCAAGTACTGCCTTTTGAACTCTTGTGTTGATTGTGTGGGCTGCTCCATTTCTTCTAAGGGACTCTTGCCCACAGTAGTAGGTATAGTGGTCATCTGAATTAAATTTGCCCATTCCCATACATTTTAGTTCACGGATTCCTAAGATGTTGATGTGCACTCTTGCCATCTCCTGCTTGACCACGTCCAGTTTGCCTCGGTTCATGGACCTAATGTGTCAGGTTCCTGTGAAGAATTCTTTACAGCATCGGACTTTACTGTCCCCAGCAGACACATCCACAGCGGAGTGTCCTTTCCGCTTTGGACCAGGCACTTCATTGTTTTGAGAGGTATTAGTAATTGTCCACCACTCTTCCTCAGTAGCATGTTGGACACTTCCAGACCTGGGGGGCTCATCTTCCAGGATCATATATGTTTGCCTTTTCCTACTGTTCATGGTGTTTTTGCAGCAAAAACACTGGAGTGGTTTGTAATTCCTCCTCCAGAAAGTAGACCACAGACAATGTATGTTTTGTCAGAACTTTTCACAAGCCCTTTCACCATGATAAGGCTATGATCCATGAAGGGGAATGTGGAGGTAGATAATAAGCAAATAAATAAAATAAATTAAGATTAGTACTACCTACTGAGAGGAAAATTAAACAATCGTGTCAGAGTGGTCTTATGCTAAAAGTGGTTTAGACTGAGTTCTGAGGACAATTGAGATGAGTCCTGATTTATTAATCACTAAGACTATAAATCAGCTGTTTTGGTAGTGACTTTTAAGAAATCAGCTGGAAGCTTAATATCAATTTCTTATTCTGTAAATATATCATATTTTGAGAACATCTACGTTCTCTGTATGTGGATGCATTCATATCGGATAAAGCAATGCTGTCCTCTGGTGGTCATCGGTTTAATAGCATTGCCAGCTGTACTTGGGCAAATCTATTTCAAGGGTGTACTCTAGTGGGATTTACTTTTAAAAATTGGGTGTCTTTTTTTAGATTGCTTTGATTTTAAAAGGTCTATACAGTTATCATGCATTTGAAGATCTTATTTAATCTTAAATAATGCTTACAATAGTTTTCTGTGTTCAACAATACTTACACATAGAAAGAAAGATTACCTAGGAAATAGGAAGAATTCAACTCTCAGAACTGAAAGCAGGTTAATAATGGTAAAAAAATAAATAAGTCAGACAGTGCGAATTGCTGATACAAGTGTGGAAAATCTGAGCCTTGAACTTGTTTATCAAAACATCTATGAAAGCCCCCTTTCTAAAAGGCTTATTATGTAAACCTTTCAACACTTTTTTAGTAGAAAACTTTTTTAGAAGGACATACTTGGGAATTTGAAAAGACAACCTTATTAAAAATAGTGAACATTGTTAATAAAACTTCATATTAAACAATAAATTTCCATTGACCTATGATCATATTATTTAATCTTCTAAATATTTGGTCTGTTTCTTTTAAATACTGATTTTTTAACATTTGCTGTTTACAATATGGACATTTTCTAACTCTTTAATTGAAGTCTTTCTATTAAAGACTTTCTAAGTCTTTAATTGAAGAGTTCTTTTTAGAATAATGATTTTTTATCTCCTAGTAGTTTTCTTATGATTAAATTTATTTATTTTTAATTGAAGGATAATTGCTTTTCAGTATTGTGTTGGTTTCTGCCAAACATCAACATGAATCAACCATAAGTATTCCTAGTAGTTTTTTGCTTTGCTTTTTTATTTTAGAAAATATATGTAACATATTTGAGAAAGTATTAGGTAGCTAACAGAAAAATTTGACTTTCTCTTCTAAATGTATTGTGCCTGAAGTCTTCTTTTACAGTAGTGTCTCTTTTTAAGACCCTTGATTGAGTAATTTATTTCCATTCTGTCTGGTAGTTATCTCAATAATAATAAAACTCATAAAGACTGATAACAACACATATTTCTAGTTGAATCTTTATCAGCTGATATATACAGTTTTAAATTAGTTTCATTCCCTAGTCTAGTCGTTATGTGCTATTTGAATGCAATTTAAAAAATTGGTTTTGAATGCTCCATAGTGATTTCTTAATCATGGCATAAATCACAGTAAACGTTGAAATTATTTTTTCTAAACATAATGTGAGCTGAGAGAGTGTGTAATTTAACTGGACAGTGTGGGGCTTTGTTTACATTTATTTCACAGAAATATATAAAAGATACCTAGCCATTATTTCATCTGCAATGATCTTTTGCTGGATAGGACTCCTGAAGCTACATGGTCTCTTTCATGCTTAGCTTGAAAATGTTTCAGTTAATATCCTTTGCGGAAGGTGGGCTGGTAAGAATTAAATGGTATCTTGGTATAAGGACTTCAGTGGGGCAAAGAAAAGAGCCTCTGTGTATGTGGCACCTGTCATCTTGGTATTTTGATAGATTGACTCTAAGTATGGAAGGGGGAGAAAGCCAGACCTTTATCTGAAGGAACGATAGAGTTTTGGAATACATGTGTGCATTTGTTTTGTTAGTTGGTAATCAGTGATTCTCGTTTGACTCTCATTTCATACCAGCCTCAGCATATCTCTGCATGTGATGCCTCTTCTCATAATTAGGAGAATTCACTGTGGGAAAAACTAGTACCGTCAGGGATCATATCTAGATTTTGTTCATCTAGGCATGAAAACCAGATATTTCTTTAACAGAATTCAAAAACGGAATCAGTTTTTTATTATGAAACTGAATCACCTTGATTATGTTGTTTTAAATGTTGAGCATAATTTTTACCTTAATTAAGGTAACATGATAAGCTTGACCTTCTTTAACCCCTAAAGAATTAAAAATGCCAATATTAGCGTTTTTATTCTAGTTAATGTATTTTTTTCTCTCTTCTACTTTGTAAACATGATGGAGAATGTTTGTTGAAGAGTATTTTGGGAATTTCTCTCTTCATTTTTGAAATCTAATTCTTAATGAAAATAAAATCCCCAATATTAGGCTCATTATTGCTGTTCTAACATTGGCTTCCACAATCATATTCCACAATCAGGAAAAAAGAGAAAGATTACATAAGATCAACTTTATATACAGCATACAATTGGCAAAAATTAGTATCTAAAATAGGATGTGGTGGGTCAGTTTGGGGTTCAGAGCTTTATGGCTTTTTAATTAGTCTTGGTGCAGAGCCTTTTCAGTTTAGTGGCTCCTTTTAATATTGCATAGAATGTCTTGCTATTCTAAAAAGGCACATTGATGAAATGATAGTAGTACTTGCCATTATCTCACTAATATATATGCTTCATTGGTGTGTTCACTGTTTGTTGCACCAGCCTATGGCTTTTATGATCACTTACATTAACGCAATAGAGTTCAACCTTATTTTGCAATACCCTAGTATTTTTATAATAAAAGAAGTATTTCTCTCCATCTGCAGGTGCTGCTGTTTTTTCAAACGAAGGAAAAGGAAAACCATACAGCGCCACAAATGACTCTGGACACGGACAGATCATGGGGAGTTACTTACGTGTTCACCTGCTGTCTCGTGATTAAAATCAACTCTGTAGTGACCACATATATTTTCAAAGACTCACTCTTAGAAACGAAAATGTCATACTTTCATACTTCATTTTGTGGTTGTCTTACAGTCATTTTTTTTTTTTTTTCTAATTTAACTTTTATGGAAGCTTTAAAGTTTTGTCAAAACATGAGTGCTTTGCCCATCAGTGAATGGAATGGACCAATGAGGTGGTATTGATGACTTACACAGTTCTATAGAACATTTTTAAGAAGCTCTCCTCCAGTTATAGAAAGCAGTACAGTATCTGAAATGTCAACCAGTTATATACCTAACCTGGTTTTCTTTTATAACTTCTGTAAGAGCATAATCAAACAGGAATTTTCTCCCCGGCGGATAAAGCAACAGAGAAAACAGTTGCCCAGATATTTAAAAGAAGTTATCCCTTGAGAAGTTCATTATCTGTGTGACATCTGCATTGATTTCACTGTTACCGATGGTACTGCTATTCATGAATCACGTTAACATTCTCTCTGTGAAATCAAGGTACAGTCACTGCCCAGAGGTACTGAGGAAAAAGCTCTATGGGTTCAGCCGATGGTAGTTGGTAAAATGAATCATAAAATAGCGTGGTTAATACGAGCTCTGCTTTTGTTGCACCACTATGTGAAGTACAGTGTTGCCGAAGTGGCAAAAGCGCTTATTTTTTAAAAATGCGAACTATTTGTGTAATGTAACTTTATGCTTCCAGATAATGATGTATGTTAGACAGCAAGAAATGAATACTTTGAGAAATGAGATATGATGGAGTTTTTGGAGAAATACACTAGGAGAAGGAATAAATGTGAATCTCACCGCATCATATGAGGTTGAAGGAGATCCCACTGAAACCTGCTGCTGAACGACTACATTCTCCTTAAGCAGAAAACTTTGGATGTGCCACGCAATGGTGTCTGTTTATTAATTAGTTGCTCTTTGATTAAAAAGAAGGGCACCCCCCAGCAATAAAACCGGGGTCCCCCTATTGCCATCTGCTCACATTAGTCTCTTGTATTCAATTTTGCTGGTTCTCTGGAATTTTCCTGCTTTTTAGTATAATTTTGATGATTGAAGACTATTTTGGAAAGGATGGGTCAGGTGCTTTGTCCCCATAGTCTTTTGAAGTGCCTGCATATGAACAAAGAAACGGTTCTGTTTTAAAAAAATAGGAAACCCATTCCATTTTTCAAGAATGTTTTGTTTTAAGCCATACAGACACAGGTTATACTTTTGTCACATTTTCCTAGCCAGAATTTTCAAGGAGAGTTAAGATAAAAAGACTGGCTAGAAAGATAATTGTGTTGTTCAGATCTCTCATTCACCTTTCGTTTATGAAATTGTTACCTACTCCTTCAGTGCAGCCCCTTCTTTTTGTCTCTTAAGTGCGTGCCTCTGGGCAAGCTTATTTATTTTTATTGTTTCAAGGTAACATTTAAAATGTGTAATTAAATAAATCTACATTTTTGACTTCCTTATTGCATTTCCAGAAATTTGCTTGTACTTTGTAATTTATTTTCTTATTAGCCAAAAGTTCAGTGTGTTGTTTTTGATGAATTAGGCACCCATATGAATAGTGCAGATCAGGATGTTGTTTGTCATCATCGCTTGGAATCCTATAAATGATCTTTATAAGTTCTTGATTTTAAAGATCTACACTCAGCCTAGAAAACATATACTGTATAATTTGGTCAACAGTTTCCATTTTATATTTGTATACTGTCATGATGTCTTAAACTACAGGAGTTACATACTGAGTTTTTATTTTTGTTTGCTTTGAGCAAGGTAGATGGATGTTTTAGCCATTATAATGTGAAACCACTTCTTTCTTTACAGTATTTGACCAAATTTGTGTGTCTATGATATTTGTAAATACATGCGATATCTGTATTTCTTATCATAAGCCTGTTTAGTTTTATTCTCAGTAGGGTTTTTGGACTGTACAGTGTTTATATGATCTGAACTCCTTATACATAAGAAGGTGTGTATATTAATCCAATTATGGACTTAAAATATTTTAAAAGTATAAATACCCTTATTTGCTGCAAAGACCAGTGTGTAGACATTTGCTTTTTAGCAATATTTTTAAGTGCTCCATTTTAATGCCAAGGAATAAGTCTTTTGGCGACACAAACTGGTCAATAATAGGTAATGCAGGTATGTTCAGGTTAAGCCAACGATGTTTTGCATTTTTATGCTTCTTTTCTGTCAACACTAATGAAGTCAACATTGCCTGAATGTCTGAATAATGAAACACATCCCTGTTTAAAAGTATGTAACTGAAAAAGAAATAAAAAATAAAGGTAGTTTTTTTAAACTTGCTCTTTCCCCTTTCCTCTGATCATGGGTAAAATAATGCCACTCACTAACTGAAGATAGAAATTTTTAAAATTCAGTTTATGTGAATAAATTTAGTATATGTGAAAAGCAGAGCTGAAGGAACGTTCTTTTGTGTTTTTGATTTTTGTTTTGCTTTGTTGGAACTCTATTGTAAGCAGTATGTAGCTGGGTGTATCCAAGCTTTCTTTAATGAAAGTTTAAACAAATTTTTTATTTCTCCGAACTCTTTAATAGAGCAGTTAATTAGAACTAATGCCATTAATAAACAAAGGAAATAAACTGTATCATTTCATCCCTTTTAAAAAATGAAGTCATACTATTATGTTTCCAGAAATGAAGTATTATTGCTCCAGTTTGAAGTGAATGACTTTAAGATCATTGCAGATGCAGAGCACATATCTGTGGCAGTATCTCACAGTTCATCATTGTGCTGTTCACTCTAGGGGGTTTTACAAGATGCTGCTGTGCTTACTGAAAGATGGCAAAGGTAAGGTAAGTCAAAGCAGCAGTCTTAAGTCTGTATGTGTCCACTAAGAACCACCATTCAGAAACAGTAAGAAGATCTGGAGATCAAACATAGCGTAGGTTAAGCATGGGTTAAAAGGCCCTATCTAGAAATAAATGACCTAAGATTAGAGTTTGATCTGAATGATTATATAGTTGCATTAGTCAGTACCCTTGGCTTTGCAAGTGCTAGAAACCTAACTTGGCTTCAGCAGTAGGCATGCACATCATTGCATTTGAAAAGTCCATTCATACATTCATAGGAGTGGCTTCGGACATGCTTGATCCTGGTGTAAAGTTTAGGAATCTGACTTTGTATTTCTCGGTTTTGCTTCCTACTCTTCTGTTTTCGTTGTCAAGGGGATTTTTTGTGTGTGATGGTAAAATGACCACGCAACAACTTTAGACTACTGCCTGCTTCATAACCTCAACAAAGGACAGTTTCTCTCAACAGTTTTAACAGAATCCTGACATTTATTCCTTCATTGATTCACATGCCCACCCCAGAGCCACTGTGGCCCAGGAAATGTTGTTCTCCCATCTTCACAGGACACATTGGACTGAGAAATGAGGTAGAAGGGGTGTTCCCAAAAGAAAATGAGGGTAGTGTTATCAGAAGGAAAGTGAATGGATTCAGTGCAGGCAAAATCTAGATATTTGCTGTTATGGTGAGAAAAACAAAATAGAGTGTAAAGGGAAAAATAATTGCTTTAAATTAGAAAACGTTTGTATTACTGAGACATATTAGTCTGAATATATTATTGAAAATCACTAATACACATTTGAAAAATGTTTTGGACTTAGGTAAAAATGAACATCATAAGTACCATATTTGATGTGTTTTTGTTTAGTTTTTAAAGGTTTTTGTGATTACCATTGGATTAGTAGAGTGAAAAGCTGATCTTTCTAGAGAAAAAGTAAATGGAATTATAAAGTTTTGCTGATGTTTGGGATGATGAGTTTCTTCTCTGCCCATCTCTAATATGGACCCACATTATTTTCTTAGGAAATTTACTTCATAGGAATACATGGATCATAACCAAAGAAAGGACTACATATACAAGTATTATCAGGTAATACTGCTGGGATGTGAAAATGGTTTTAGAAGGAACAGTTGTTCACAGGAATGTTTACCATACTGTGACTTTACTTAATATGAAAAACAGTCCTGCACTGCTCTAGAGTGGGGTTGACAAACTTTGGTTTTATGGGACCAAAGGCAAAATTGAAGTTTTTATATACTTGCATAATGAGAAAACAAATTTCCAGTAGTTTTGTATTGAGGAAGTTCAAAATACATATGAATACTTGAGTACAATTTTTTTGTAATACAGGTCTACTGATAAGAATTGAGATATTTTGAGAGGATAATATTTCACTTAGGAGTTTGAAATTGATCGTCTGTTATGCTGATCTGTAATGTGATTTTATATATTTCATCTTTGAAAATGTCTTCAGATAGATATTACCAAATACTGTATCAGTCCATACGTATGATTTAATTACAGTGTATTCACCATTAGGAAGGTGTTTTACACAATTTTCTTAGATTCTGCCCTTGATATTTGCCATGGACATAACATTACATTGCAGATTAATTACTTTGTATTGAAGATTAGATGGATGCTCCTCATTTGTACAGTTAAGTGGATCCAAAAATGTAGCTGAAACAGCAGTTGAGTTTGAAAAACATACCCACTGCAAATTGTGTAGGAATGGATATCTTGCTTCTTGTTTTAACTTGACAGCATAGGAAGTGGATAAAGTGGCTTGACATTACTTGTGATTTAAACAAGATTAGTTTTGTCATAATGATTTTGTTGCAGTGTAAATTTCACATATAAGTGCTGTTTTGCCTTACAATTTTTAAGTTGATTTACTAAGAAACGTCAAATCTGCTGCAAACCTAGTTGTCAAATCTATTCAGTTTTCATTAATAATAGGTAAAAATGATACCTATTCAGAGAAAATTCAGTGTTGGTTCTGAGCTAAAAAAAAAATTGCAATAAAACTTTCCTACAAATATCAAACTGCTGTGTAGCTGGGCAAGTCAGGATATTCAGTTTCCATTCCTAGCAAAAACTTACTGGAAGTAATGATAGTTAAAACTGCAAGAGTAAATGAAATTCACCACTGACTTAACTAGTTCAATAACATGACAGATTCAAATAGGTCCCCCAGAATACCTGCTGATGAATCATGTAATGCATAAAGATTGATTTTAAACATTTTATACTTTCACAAGCTTTGTAAATTTGCCCAGTAAACCATTTTCTACTCCATATGCCCTTACCACCATTAAGTTACAACACATCTTTGCAGACACCACTTCAGTTAGCACTGATGTTTTCTCAAGTTCTTTAAAAGTCTTTTCTCTTAAAAAAAATTATCTTATTGGAGTTGTTGCACGGAGTCTATTCACAGAGGCCAATTCCTGAGTTACTTTAAGCTCCATACTGACTTCTCTTGTAATCAACAACTAGGCAGTATTGGTAACATGTATTGACTCATGAAAAGCCAAATCATTTGCCTTGTTTTTTAGTTGACAGTCGGTGTCTTCAAGCAATTGTCCTTGCACAAAAACTAGTGGTCTTCAACGTGTTTATCTTCTCTGGACACACTTTGTAGCTGCTGCAGTCAAACACAGTTTAATTAACTTTAACTCACTGTCACTGAAGAACTTTCTTTGCTTGGCTAACAAATGAGCCACTTGGAAAGTAACTTTGGTTGCACCTTCATTCTTATTTTTTGTGTGTTTGAATAAATTCTATTGTGATAAGATATTCTGCTTTAAAGTTTTAATTGTTCTTACTGATGCTTTCCTGTGAGTTGGGAATATTGTGATGAGTGCTTGGTCTGGTAATGTGAAAATAAATTGTATTCTTTTAACACAACTGAAGTGTCACTGCCTAATAAACATGGTGCTTTGCTATTATAATTTTATAACAAAATAATCCACATTCCACCGTGCCTGAAAAAGCACAACACTCAAACTTCGCTTTACTTTTTGAAATATGATTAACCTGCATTAGTAATAAAAGTAATAAAATGTTTGTATGACACTATGTGTAGCACTTGAAATGCTGTCGAATGGTCACTGTGTCCCTGAGATTCGTAGTGTGTTGAGCAGCAATGTAAAGTAGTGAGCACCACATATGGTCTCTGTCACAGCTATTCAGCTTTGCCTTCGTAGCTTGAAAGCAGTCATAGACAACATGTCAATGAATGAGCATGGCTGTGTTCCAATAAAAGTTATTTATGGGTACTGAAATTGGAATTTTATATAGTTTTTATGTATCATGAAGTATTCTTTGGATTTTTTTCAGCCATTTAAAAAATGCAAATACCATTCTTAGTTCATGGGCCAAATGAAAGCAGGAGTTGGACTGGATCTGGCTTGCAGACCATGACTTGCCAACTTCTATTCTGGACCACACTGGAAAGATTTGGATGTTTGAAGTTAATTTTATTTTTTTAACCTAATTGAGTGACACAATAAAAGGAGGGGTCATTTTGAAATAACCTGAAGGATTATGATAAAGAAAATGCTCCATAGTACATTTGGGAATTATAAAAGATCATTCAGTGTCCCGTTTGAGCTTAGGTGTTGAAGCAGTGTATGGTCTTAGAAAGAGCATGAATTTGGGGACCAAACAAATGTAATTTGATTTGCAACTTTTTCACTTGCCTTGTGAGAACCGTGGCAGGTTACTTCTTATCATCAGTTTCCTCACCTCAGATTGGAGTAATGCTTGCTTTGCAGCACGTCTCTGAAGTTTCGCAGTAATATCTAGAAGAGCTCTCCATGCAGGCTGCCATCTACCATTACTCTCATGATAAACCATATTTGAAAACTGAGCAGCACCTTTATTTCTCAAGCAGAGTGTGTGCTTCCGCTTTTTGAGACAAGACTTTGGTATTGATTAAACTGTGTCTTAGATTGAAGCTGTCATTCCTATCTGTTTAAAAATATGTGTACCCTGATTTTATCACGTTGTACAATTGGCTACTTTGACTCATAACAGCATTGATAAGTTAAAAATCATTAATTCTGTACCTTTAATGGTAAAAATAACAAACAACAGAGGCAAGGACAAAGCCCTGTGTCACGTATTCCTGCTTGCTGTAAGCTCAGTATCAGTCCACTAACCTAAGACATGAGGCCTAGGTGGGCTGTCTAATGTGTGACAATTCTCTGCCATTTGGCTACTGTGAGCTATTTATGTTTTTCTGAAATCTAGGTGAAATGAACCATTTAGTCCATTTCTTTGCCCTCCCATTCTCATTATTCCATCTGAAAAAGGAACTGGATTTAGTTTGTAATGTCTTTTCCTAATGAATCCATGTTTACTTCAAAGATCACTGTTTCTAATACTATAAACTTTTGACTAATTCAGTCTAGTCTTATTTGGAATCTACATTATTGACCAATCTGTAGCTGTATAGTCTACTCTCTTTTTTTTTTTTTCTTTTAATAGAAATTTCATTTCCAATCTAGTCTTTTTGCCTTGCTCCATGTACCATCTGCAAAGTCTCTCAGGATGAATTTTGTCTGGGTTTGGAGACTTGTTTGTGCCTATGATGGACCTCATTTCCTTCTTACTTTAACCCCCTTATCACCCACTTAATTTTCTAGGCTGAGGATTATTCTTGATTTAAACAAAAAAAGAAATTCTAAAAAAGCTAAGTCTTATATTATCCTCATAACCATTTCCTTACATTTGTCTCTACACATAGTTTATAAAACCCTATTTATTGACTTGAGCTTTGTTTTTTCTTTTAAGAAATTGTCAGCTAATTGGGAGAGGGAGGTTAAAGATTTTACCATTTCTTATATTCATTAGCTATGCATACTTGACTTCCATTCTTTTAAGAGTTTAGCTTGTCAGAAGAGACATTTTTTTGCAAGCTTGCTCCTTCCCCCTCCCCTTATAGAGTCAGTTTTGATTGCAGAACTGGAATCAACAGTCTGAGTTCTCTTCACTAGTTATCACCAGCCTTGAAATGATCACATTCTCTCAAGGTTCCCAAACCTTCCTCTTTATCAATTAGTTACTTCCTGTTGGTCATTTTGGCAGTCCAGAGTAGTAGTTTCAATATTTGCCATTTCCTCTATTTCCTGGAAGGTTTCCCAGATGGCTCAGAGGGTAAAGAATCTGCCTGCATTGCAGGAGACACAGAAGACATGGGTTCAATCCCTGGATTGGGAAGATCCCCTAGAGTACAAAACCGCAACCTACTCCAGTATTCTTGCCTGGAGAATTCTATGGACAGAAGAGTCTGGCAAGCTACAGCTCACGGAGTCTCAGTCCGACAGGACTAAGCATGAATACCTGATTTCCTGGAAGACTAGTTTTTTTTTTTGGCGTATAAAGAATCATCAGATGCTCTGGTTTTGGTAAAATAGGATTTTTAGACAATTGAAGCTATCATGACCGTATGTTTCCCACTTCTGGGCTTTTAAAGTTCATGTATTTAACAACTTGTTTTTTTTTAATAGCACCTTGTTTCAGTCAGTGGTTGCATGCTTAAATCTGATTTTCTGGCCTGGCATTCTGTAGTGTATTTTCATAATTGTATCCCGGTTTTTTCCTCTCTTTCCGCAATATTTTCTACAGTGCATTTTATGTTTGGTGTCCAAGTACCAGTGCTGTCAGTCCAGGATACTTCCCTACGCCTCTCCTCATTTGTGTGCCCTTTTGTTGCCTAAGCCTTGCTTATAGCTTGTGTCTGTATGTTAGTGTGAAGACAGCTGGGTGTTGTCTGACACTTCTGAAGTTCTCTTCTGGAGTGAATCACTTGACCATTTCCAACCTGACAGTGTATATAACAGTCAGTTTCTTGTTTCTCATCTGATTTTTTCACCCTTATCCTCATTCAGTTAAAAAAATCTCTTTAATGAGTCATATATGTTCATACCAATATCTCATGAGATAACATTCTACCCATTTTAAATTGTGCCTTGGAAATTCAAATCATTTAAAAATAATCATATTGGCAACAAAATCACTTCCTTCTTATACCTTGTATTTTATGCTGAATTCCATATTAACTTTGTCAGGATGTCCTAAATAGTTCTACAGTCAACTTTTTAAAAAAATGTGATAAATTGTGTGTGTGTGTGTGTGTGTGTATATATTTATACACATAGATAAATGTATATAATTATAAAGATTTGGCAATTAGAGCTATTTTTTTCTCCACAGTAATTGGTGCTTAAGTTGCTTAAATGGAAGCACCAGCTGAAAATCCTACCTTGAAAAATTAACATCTGGATAATCTCTTGTGGTCTCCTCTACAGGTTTGGCTGGTAGAAGACCAAAAGGGAGCACTGAGAATTGAAAGTGCTTATTTTTCATATTCAAGAAAGGTAAAGGCTGTTCTTCAGTCAAAGTCCCAAGTTGTGAACAAGTAACCACTGGTAATCAAGATAACTTCCAATTAATTCAAAAGCTCTGAAAATGAATCAGTAACATCACACCAGTGACTCTGGTTCCAAAAATGAGCAAGTCAACAGCAGCCTCACCACAGTCTTATGAAACTGGGCAAATTGATGCCAACGTTACACTTGTGGACAATAGCTGGGCAAAAGTGCCTTGCTCCAGTGACGACACTGCAGGTATTTCATCAGCCCTTTTGGTTTCCCTAAATCCTGCTGCACCATTGTAAATAGTTTATGTATTATATTCTTCTCTATTACTCTGTTTGTGTTATCTCTCTCCTCTGTAAAGCTCTCCCTCTCCCTGCGCCATTGAGGACACAGTGAGAAGGCAGCTATTTTCAAGCCAGAAAGAGAACTCTCACCAGGAACTGAATTTGTTGGTACCTTGATCTTGGACATCTCAGCTTCTAAAACTGTGAGAAATAAATGTTTATTGTTTAAGCCACCCTGTTCATGGTATTTTGTTATAGCAGCCTGAACTGACTAATATAGGAACTGTTCAAGAAAACTAACTCCCTAGTTTTTGTGAAAGTGATTCTGTTAGCCTTTGACATCTTTACAAGGACGTGATGGTCAAATGAAATAATGGATTTGGACGACATTGTGATGTCTAAAGTAGAGGTTTCCACACCTTGCTGAGTGTAACAGTCACTTATAGATAGTACATTTTTTGAAAGAAAACCCTTGGGCTCTCTACTCCTAGTGCTTCTGATGAAGGAAAAGAGTTAATTAGAGGAGTTAAGAAGTTCTTTAAGGAGTTCTTAAAGGACTCCTCTAATAATTCTCATATATCACCAAGTTTGGGATGCATTACTTTGAAACAACTGCTCTAAATTGTCCTTGAAGGTGGTGACTTAAAAAAAAAATATTTATTTCACTACACTGGGTCTTGGTTGCAGCACTCGGAATCTTTGATCTTTATTGTGGCATGCAGGGTCTTTTTAGTTGTGGCATGTGGGATCTAGTCCCTTGACCAGGGATTGAACTGCAGTCCCCTGCACTGGGAGCATGGTGTCTTAGCCACTGGACCACCAGGGAAGTCCTGAAGGTAGGTAAACTTCTGAGAGTTGGGTACTGAGATGTCCCTTTAAAGTATTCTCTTCCGGGGTACCGTACCTTAGTACTGTTCGTCAGGTGTTTCTGGTTCTCCCCTCGTCCAGACACATGGGAGTAATGTACTTCCTGCTCACTTGTGTGGGGTGAGGCCGTGTCACTCACCACCTAGACCATTTCCTCTGACTCCTTTCAGTTTTTCAGCTCCTGACTGGCCTGCCTCCACAGACCTGGGCCAACACTCGTCCAGTCTCCTGTTACATTCTTGACTCAGAGAGCAAATACAGTCAAGGGGGTTTTGACACAAACAAACCCCCCTTCATTGATCGTGCTCCCTCATCCAGTTATTCTTCTATTTTTCCCCTTTCTCTTGGCGAGACATCTCGACATTTTTCCCATTTCTCTTGGCGAGAAAGAAGAGTTACAGTATTATCCTGTAGTATTCCAGTGGCTGAATCATTGTGTAACATGATCACTGCTTGACCCTTACAGGTCTTGCCTCTATATATTTTGCTTTGAGGTCCAGGACTGTGATGGTAAAAGCTGTATGATATTTACTGCATTTGAAAGACAATTTTTGTTTAGTCTTGTTTTGTGAGCATCCATGGATAAGTATGTTCAGATCTAAGGAAAAGTAAAAAACTGTTAGAAGTCAGGTGGTGTGATATTTAGGGGAATTATGGGCTAAAATCCTTCTCTTGACCAGGTCGCAAGGTAGTTAATAGGTTCTTGTAAGACAGAGAGTGAAAAGTTCAGAATACCAAGGGACAGATTCAGTCAGAAATGCCCTTTTGCTGCTGCTGCTAAGTCGCTTCAGTTGTATCCGACTTTGTGTGACCCCATGGACTGCAGCCTACCAGGCTCCTCCGTCCATGGGATTTTCCAGGCAAGAGTACTGGAGTGGGGTGCCATTGCCTTCTCTAATACAACGTGGTTGCTAGATACTATCCCTACTAGATTCTCAATTCTCTGCTGATGTAGCTTCTTTCCTTGAATTATTCAAAAAGCTTAAAGAGTGAAAACAGCCAAACGAGAGAAATATCTTTGTTTAAGCTCCATGATGTAATCTGGTCACTGCTTCATTTTTCATACACCAAAGAACATCAACAAAATGATGATACTCAAGCTCAATTTTACCTTTCACAGGGCATTGAGAAGTAGATTTTCTCTCTTCTCTAATAGAAATATTCAAAAGTTCTCATGCCACAGAGAAAGACAAAATGATTAAAAATGATTGCTTGTGGTTGTTTCCTCCCCTGGTTATAGGCTATATAAATTACTCCTGGGAACAAAAGAGCATGTTTTATGCAGCACTGTTATCCAGGAGATGGCTCATTTTTTATCCCAGAGGAAGGAAGGATGGCCATTTGGCCAAAGGCCAAGAAACCTTGGCCAAGTTTTCTAGGAGCCCCCTGACAAAGACTGGGCTGGACAAAGAAGGGAAACTTTTGTTTATTAAATATTTTTTCTTTAAAAGTGATCAGACTGTGAATGAATTTTGTTTTAGGTTTTTTCAAATATTTTGCAAATGAAAATTTAAAATCAATGAAATGAGTGAAAAGATGAAAAAACAGAAACTTTGGAAACAGGTTCCTGTCTCACGAAGCCTTGCTGAGAGAAAAAAAGAGGAATAAGTGGATGTTTTGCTTGTGTTTTTACGATTGGAGCAGCTCGAATGGGTTTGTTTGCTGGGGAAATACTCTCAGTGAAGATGAGGTCATAGCTACTGGAGAGAATGATGTGGAAGAAAGGAAATCCCTGGGGGAAATGAGCTAGGATCCCAAAGAGAAAGGAAAGTGGAAAGGAGAAAGGGCTAACTGGGCTTTGTAGAGATGATATAGGCTTCCCTAGTGGCTCAGATGGTAGACTCTGCCTGCAATGTGGGAGACCTGGGTTCAGTCCCTGGGTGGGAAGATCCTTGGAAAAGGGAATGGCTATCCATTTCAGTGTTCTTGCCTGGCGAATCCCATGGACAGAGGAGCCTGGTGGGCTGTAGTCCATGGGGTTTCAAGAGGTGATATGTGTGAGGCAGGTGAGAAAATCATTCAAGTGATTGTCTATAGCATCAATGTTGAATTGAGATAAAAGTGAACCTGGAAGGAGGCTGCCTGTGGGTTGCTTTTTATCTGGAAGAAAATGGAGCCATCTAGACACTGGGGGTGGTCCTGAAGAACAGTTCAATTCAGTTCAGTCGCTCAGTGGTGTCTGACTCTCTGCGACTCCATAGACTGCAGCACGCCAGGCCTCCCTGTCCATCACTAACTCCCAGAGTTCACTCAAACTCATATCCATTGAGTTGGTGATGCCATCCAACCATCTCATCCTCTATCATCCCCTTTTCCTCCTGCCCTCAATCTTTCCCAGCATCAGGGTCTTTTCAAATGAGTCAGCTCTTTGCATCAGGTGGCCAAAGTATTGGAGTTTCAGTTTCAACATGAGTCCTTCCAATGAACACTCAGGACTGATCTCCTTTAGGATGGACTAGTTGGCTTTCCTTGCAGTCCAAGGGACTCTCAAGAGTCTTCTCCAACACCACAGTTCAAAAGCATCAGTTCTTCAGCACTCAGCTTTATAGTCCAGCTCTCACATCCATACAGGACTACTGGAAAAACCATAGCCGTAACTAGACAGACCTTTGTTGGCAAAGTAATGTCTCTGCTTTTTAATATGCTGTCTAGGTTGGTCATAACTTTTCTTCCAAGAAGCAAGCGTCTTTTAATTTCATGGCTGCAATCACCATCTGCAGTCATTTTGGAGCCCCACAAAATGAAGTCTGCCACTGTTTCCACTGTTTTCCCATCTATTTGCCATGAAGTGATGGGACCAGATGCCATGATCTTAGTTTTCTAAGTTTTTCCAAGCCAGGCTTCAACAATACTTGAACCATGAACTTCCAGATGTTCCAGCTGGTTTTAGAAAAGGCAGAGGAACCAGCAATCAAATTGCCAACACCTGCTGGATCGTCAAAAAAGGAAGAATGTTCCAGAAAAACATGTATTTCTGAAGAAAAGAGCAAGCATAATTACTTCAAACTTAATTTTGTTATATGACCTTCAGTTTGTCTTTAGGCAATGTATAATGACATAGAAATTATTGAATAGTAATATAGTAGTTAAAAATGAAAGAAATCTTTCACCTGCTGTTACAATAAAGACCTTTTAAAAGACCTTTTTATATAAGAAGTGTTTCATAAGCAAGTTGCTCTTTTAAAGAGCCCTTGGTAATGTAAGTTGTATTATGCACTTAGCTGACATTTTATGAGTGCTTCGTGTTAATCATATTACGTTTTTCTTGGTATAGATATGGAAATCTGGTTAGCTCAACATCTAAAAATTCAGTATTAATGCAGCTCAACATTTTACTTTCAGATACATGTAGACTGTAAATTATAACCTTTATATATTTACATAGAGTGTTATATACAAAGGACAAAGTTTTCCCAAGACAGATTGCTTAAAAATATAAAATATAAATTTTATTTCAGAGGAAAACAAAGTTTTAACCAGCAAAGGTCTGAATCTTTACAATGATTTCAACACAAATAGGCAAGTTATATTTGCACATATGTCTAGATATCAATACACCTAGGAAATTTCTCTAGTGGCAAAAATTAGATTTTATTTATTTATTTCCATCCTTTGTGCTTTCACAGTATACCTACAGTAAATAAATTGTGTGTAATACTAACTAAAGTTTAGAGGCCAAAAAGAATATGAATGTAAATCAGCAACATTCTCAATTGCTAGTCTATAAGTGTTCTTCCTAGTAGGCATTTCATCATTGAAGAAATATTATTCTCTAATTTTAAAAGAAACCTCAAAATAAGCTAATTCTTGTGGATTTGCATTATGTGTAAGCACAGTTGTCTGTCTGTCTTCTGTCTAACACTGAGATCAAATTCCCATAAAAATTTATTATTTTAACTATGTACAGTTATTCAGTGCCATTAATTATGTCATGCAAATAATATCACTGCCTAATTCTAGAACCTTTTCATCACTCCCAAAGAAATCCTGTCCCATTAGTCATTTACCTTCCCCCTCAAGACCCCAGCCTCTGGCAACCCCTAATCTACTTTCAGTCTCTACTGATTTGCCTATAATGAATGTTTAATCTAAATGCAATTACATATGTAAACCTATGGCTGATTCATGTTGATGTGTGGCAGAAAGCCACACAATATTGTAAAGTGATTATCTTTCAATTACAAATAAATTTAAAAGATAAATGCAACTACATAATATGTGGCCTTTTGAAACTGGCTTCTCTTAGCTTCATGTTTTCAAGGTTTATCCAACTTGTATCATGTAAGAGTACTTCTTCCTTTTTTAGGCTGAACAATACTCTGTCACATGTATGTACCATTTTTGTTTATCCATTCTTCAATTAAGGAACATTGGGTTGTTTCTGCCTTTTGTCTATAATGAACAGTGATGCTATTAACACTGGTGTACACACTTTTGTGTAGTTAAGCTCTCAAATTTCTCAGAATTTCAGCATTACATAGTAACTATGTTTAACATTTTGTGGAACTGCCAGCCAAACTTTTCCACAGCAGTCATACTTTTTTCATTTCCCACCAACAGAAACTTAGGAAGATTCCGTATTTTCCATATCCTTGTCAACACTTGTTACTTTTCATTTTTCAGAATGTTTTTTAAGTATAGCCATCCTAGTGGGTATGAAGTGGTATTTCATTGTGGTTTTGGTTTGAATTTATCTAATGACTAATGGTGTTGAGCATCTTTTCATGTGTTTATTGACCATTTGTATATATATTAGAGACATGTATGTTTGAGTTATTTGCTTATTTTTGAGTCATTTCTCTTTTGACTTGTAGGAATTTTCTTGTATTCTGGATACTAGACCCTTATCAGTTTTATATTTGTAATATTTTCTCCCATCCCGGGTTGTATTTTATTTTGTTTATAATGTCCTTAATGCAGAAAAATTTTTAATTTTGATGTTAATTTTTTTCTTTTGTTGCCTGTGCTTTTACTAAACCATTGCCTAACTCAAGATGAAGAAGATTTTCACCTGTGTTTCTTTCTAAAAGTTTTACAGTAGTATCTCTTACATTTAGGTCTTTTATCCATTTTGATTTCATTTTCATATGTGATGTGAAGGTCCAAATTAATCTTACATGTGGATCTCTAATTGTTGAAATCCATCTGTGTCTTGTTGCTGTTGAGCCATCTACGGTGGCCAGGCAGGAAGCCATTTTTCCCTAGGTGTTAACCTAAAACAAATAAACTACTAGGTAGTTCTCCAGCAAAAGTGACGTTATTTAGAATCAGCAGAGAATCACAATTTGGGCTCTATTGTCATGGTGAACCATCTTCAAGTTCCCACTCAGCAAGGGAAACAGAGCAGTTTTATACAGGGGAGAATGAAGGCGGGTGGCTACAAAACAGCAGAGTCCAGTGCTTTTCACTGGCTGAGTCCTTGTCAGGGAAGGAGTCTGTCTGCTTTTTCTTGGACTCTGCTGTCGTTGCAGGGCATGAGGGCTTTCCCTGCTGGTGTCTTGACTGTATTTGAATGAGATTTCTGTTTATTAATTTCTTTACATTTTTTCCTTTTGATGAAGACCTCAACCTGAAAGCATCATGAGTAAGAGTCAGGTTTTCCAGTGTTAGAGGCTTGTTGTCCTTCAGTGCCAGGATGGACCTTTCTGTCCATAGTGTCTCTTATGGAAGAGCAAGTGGTCATATTGGGAAACTAATAAGGCCACATTTAAGTAATAATGAAGAGTAAGCATGAAAACTCTCAGACTCTTTTATCTGAAGTTCATATATTATCAAGGTCATGGACATTGGAGATCATTTGATGTGTTATGTCATCATCATCATCAGCCCCATCTGGATATGTTGAGAAAGCCATCTCATCAGTTACTATCTGCTTTGATTCCAGGAAATCGTTACTTTCAGGTTACCAAATGATGTGTAGGTCCAGTCGATTTTGGTGCTTACTTTAGGTGTATCACATGAATCCAAGAGTCTATTCCCTGGAAATTGGTAGTACCAGCTTTGGTTTAGTTCAGTTGCTAAGTCGCGTCCGACTTTTTGTGACCCCATGAACTGCAGCACACCAGGCTTCTCTGTCCATCACAAACTCCTGGAGCTTGCTCAAACTCATGTCTATCTAGTCGGTGATGCCATCCAACCGTCTCATCCTCTGTCGTCCCCTTCTGCCTTCAATCTTTCCTGGCATCAGGGTCTTTTCCAGTGAGTCAGTTTTTCACATCAGGTGGCCAAAGTAATTGGAATTTCAGCTTCAGCATCAGTCCTTCCAATGGATATTTAAGACTGCCTTCAGGATTAACTGGTTTGATCTCCTTGCACTCCAGGGGACTCTCAAGAGTCTTCTCCAACACCACAGTTCAAAAGCATCAATTTTTTAATGCTCAGCCTTCTTTGTGGTCCAACTCTCACATCCGTACATGACTAATGGCAAAACCATAGCCTTGACTAGACGGACCTTTGTTGACACAGTGATGTCTCTGCTTTTTAATATGCTGCCTAGGTTGGTCATAGCTTTTCTTCCAAGGAGCAAGCGTCTTTTAATTTCATGGCTGCATCACCATATGCAGTGATTTTGGAGCCCAAGAAAATAAAGTTTCTCAATGTTTCCATTTTTTCCTCATCTATTTGCCGTGAAGTGATCGGACTGAGTGCCATGATCTTCGTTTTTTGAATGTTGAGTTTTAACCCAGCTTTTTCATTCTCCTCTTTCACTTTCATCAAGAGGCTTTTTAGTTCCCCTTCACTTTCTGCCATAAGGGTGGTGTCATCTGCATATCTGAGGTTATTGGTATTTCTCCCGACAATCTTGATTCCAGCTTATGCTTCATTCAGCCCAGCATTTCACATGATGTTCTCTGCATATAAGTTAAATAAGCTTGGTGACAATATACAGCCTTGACATTTTCCTTTCCCAATTTGGAACCATCTGTTGTTCCATGTCCGGTTCTAACTGTTGCATCTTGACCTGCATACAAATTTCTCAGGAGGCAGGTCAGGTGGTCCAGTATTCCCATCTCTTTTAAGAATTTTCCACAATTCGTTGTGAACTGTGGCTTTAGCATAGTCAATGAAGCAGAAATAAATGTTTTTCTGAGTCTCTTGCTTTTTCTATGATCCAACAGATGTTGGCAATTTGATCTCTGGTTACTCTGCCTTTTCTAAATCCATCTTGAACATCTGGGAGTTCTTGGTTCACGTATTGTTGAAGCCTTGCTTGGAGAATTTTGAGCATTACTTTGCTAGCATGTGCTGCTGCTGCTAAGTCACTTCAGTCGTGTCCGGCTCTGTGTGACCCCATAGATGGCAGCCCACCGGTTCCGCCGTTGCTGGGATTCTCCAGGCAAGAACACTGGAGTGAGTGGGTTGCCATTTCCTTCTCCAAGGCATGAAAGTGAAAAGTGAAAGTGAAGTAGCCCAGTCGTGTCCGACTCTTGGTGACCCCATGGACTGCAGCCTACCAGGCTCCTCTGTCCATGGGATTTTCCAGGCAAGGGTACTGGAGTGGGGTGCCAGTGCCTTGAATGAGTGCAATTGTGAGGTTAGTTTGAGCATTCTTTGGCATTGCCTTTCTTTGGGATTGGAATGACAGCTGACCTTTCCAGTCCTGTGGCCACTGCTGAGTTTTCCTAATTTACTGGCATATTGAGTGCAGCTCTTTCACAGCATCATCTTTTAGGATTTGAAATAGCTCAACTGGAATTCCATCATTCCACTATCTTTGTTCTTAGTGATGCTTCCTAATGCCCACTTGACTTTGCATTCCAGGATGTCTGGCTCTAGGTGAGTGATCACACCATTGTGGTTATCTGGGTCATTAAGATCTTTTTTGTATAGTTCTTCTGTGTGTTCTTGCCACCTCTTCTTCATATCCTCTGCTTTTGTTAGGTCCATACCGTTTCTGTCCTTTATTGTACCAATCTTTGCATGAAATAGTCCCTTGGTATCTCTAATTTTTTGAAAGAGATCTCCAGTCTTTCCCATCCTACTGTTTTCCTCTATTTCTTTGTATTAATCTTTGCATTGATCACTGAGGAAGGCTTTCTTATCTCTTGCTGTTCTTTGCAACTCTGCATTCAGATGGATATATCTTAACCAGTGTTGGTTAGCAGTACCAATAAGGTTGAAGAGAGTCTCTCTGGCTATGCCATTTTCAGTAGAGAAAACCTCTAGGTTGCAAGGTGTGATGCTTAAGTCTCCTAAGAGTGCACTGTGAAAGACTGTTCTACCAATCTTGTTTCTTTGTTTTTGGCCATGCTGTGTGGCATGGGGGATCTTAGTTCCCCAGCAAGGGTTCAAACCTGAGCCCCTGCAGTAGAAGCATGGAGTTGTAACCATTGGACTACCAGAGAAGTACCAAGACATGGTTATTTTTAATGTTAATAGAACAGTAAGATCTTTACAATATCAGATGGTGTTTCCTTTTGTCAATTGCCGGTCAAAAGAGGCAAGAGGCAAGTGCCTTGGGCATCCTCTGACTGTCTCAAAGGGTTAAGAGTTACAAAAAGGCTGGATCTAAGATTTAGAAGGAGCAATGGCACTATTTTTGGTCAAGGCATTTAAAAGTCAGCTGCAGTCCCTTGTGATGGGGGAAGGGGAAAGTGGAAGAGAAGTCGCTCAGTCCTGTCAGACTCTTTGCTACCCCATGGTGTGTAGCCTGCCAGGCTCCTCCATCCATGGGATTTTCTAGGCAAGAATATTGGAGTAGGTTGCCATTTCCTTCTCCAGGGGATCTTCCCCACCCAGGGATCAAACCTGGTTTTCCCACATTGCAGGCAGACTTTTTACGGTCTGAGCTGTCAGGGAATCTTGGTGGTGGGGGGCACCCTCAAATTTTAGATAACTGAAATCTCGTTTCTCAGAGATTTTTCTCCAGAGTAAAAGAATAATTTTTAAGCAGTTAAACTTACAGCTCAAAGACCTTAAACAGTTCAAACAACTCAACTTGCAGGCTTAATACGAGCCATTTTGAAGGGAACAGTTTGGTCCCAGAGAAGCCAGACTACAGCATTCTCAGTCAGTTCCCATAGAATAGCCCCTATTCCAAAGGAACAGGGTAAAGACTGAAAAATGGTGAAATTTCACTGAAACACCTCTGTTGTTGAAGGAAAGGACTGAATGCTTCTTGGCCAGTTTCAGTTGAAATAATCTGATCTCAAACTCACACTTGAGTGCCACATGAACACTCGCATACAGAGCAGGGCCTTAACCAGAAATGACAAAACCTTAAAGTAGACCCAAATAAAGCCTGAAGAGCTTCAGAGGCAAAGTGGGAATAAGTTTGGATCCAGGAGAAAGATGTGCCTTTAAACTCCAGGGTTGACAAGGCAAGCCTTTTAGGTGAGGGGACAGTGTGGATGTCGCACCTGTTCACTAGCCCTGGAGCTGCTGGGAGTCTTTGATGGTCCCCATAAAGCCACGAAAATGTTGACCTAAAAAAATCAAACTGCCACTTCTTTGAGATGAGCAGAAAATTGCTATTTGGGGTTGGTTACAGGTGGCTCAGTAGTAAAGGATTCGCCTCCCCGTGGAGGAGATGCAGGAGATTTGGATTCAATCCCTGGGTCAGGAGGATCCCCTGGTGAAGGAAATGGCAACCCACTCATGTATTCTTGCCTGGAGAATTCCATGGACAGAGAGTTGGACGTGACTGAGCTACAGAGCTAAGACCATAGCGATCCACCGGCAAGTCCCAACAGGGCAAGGGAAGGAGAGTGCTCTTACTGAGAGGAAGAGGAAGTTGAGAGGACTGTAGTAAACAGAGTCCCTGGCTTTTTATTGGCTGAGTTCCAGCAAGGAAGTTCCGTTCAGTCGCACAGTTGTGTCCAACTCTTTGCGACCCCATGGACTGCAGCATGCCAGGCTTCCTTGTCCTTCACCAACTCCTGGAGCTTACTCAAATTCATGTTCATTGAGTTGGTGATGCCATCCAATCATCTCATCCTTTGTCATCCCCTTCTCCTCCCGCCTTCAGTCTTTCCCAGCATCAGGGTCTTTTCAAATGAGTCAGCTCTTTGCATCAGGTGGCCAAAGTATTGGAGTTTCAGCTTCAACATCAGTCCTTCCAATGAGTATTCAGGACTGATTTCCTTTAGGATGCACTGGTTGAATCTCCTTGCAGTCCAAGGGACTCTCAAGAGTCTTCTCCAACATCACAGTTCAAAAGCATCAATTCTTCGGTGCTCAGTTTTCTTTAGAGTCCAGCTTTTCACATCCATACATGGCTTCTGGAAAAAAACATAGCCTTCACTAGATGGATCTTTGTTGGCAAAGTAATGTTTCTGCTTTTAAATATGCTATATAGGTTGGTCATAACTTATCTTCCAAGAAGTAAGCCTCTTTTAATTTCATGGCTGTAGTCACCATCTGCAGTGATTTTGGAGCCCAGAAAAATAAAATCTGCCACTGTTTCCACTGTTTCTCCATCTTTTTGCCATAAAGTGATGGGACCCGATACCATGATCTTAGTTTTCTGAATGTTGAGCTTTAAGCCAACTTTTTTACTCTCCTCTTGCACTTTCATCAAGAGGCTCTTTAGTTCTTCACTTTCTGCTGTAAGGGTCGTGTCATCTGCATATCTGAGGTTATTGATATTTCTTCCAGCAATCTTGATTCCAGCTTGTGCTTCATCCAGCCTAGCATTTCTCGTGATGTACTGAGTACAAGTTAAATAAACATGGTAACAATATACAACCTTGACGAACTCCTTTCCCTATTTGGAACCAGTCTGTTGTTCCATGTCCAGTCCTAACTGTTGCTTCCTGACCTGCATACAGGTTTCTCAAGAGGCAGGTCAGGTGGTCTGGTATTCCCATCTCTTTCAGAATTTTCCACAGTTTATTGTGATCCACACAGTCAAAGGCTTTGGCATAGTCAATAAAGCAGAAATAGATGTTTTTCTGGAACTCTCTTGCTGTTTTGATGATCCAGCGGATGTTGGCAATTTGATCTCTGGTTCCTCTGCCTTTTCTAAACCCAGCTTGGACATCAGGAAGTTCAAGGTTCACCTATTGCTGAAGCCTGGCTTGGAGAATTTTGAGCATTACTTTACTGGTGTGTGAGATGAGTGCAATTGTGCGGTAGTTTGAGCATTCTTTGGCATTGCCTTTCTTAGGGATTGGAATGAAAACTGACCTTTTCCAGTCCTGTGGCCACTGCTGAGTTTTCCAAATTTGCTGGCATATTGAGTGCAGCACTTTCACAGCATCATCTTTTAGGATTTGAAATAGCTCAACTGGATTCCATCATCCCACTATCTCTGTTCATAGTGATGCTTGCTAAGGGCCACTTGTCTTCACATTCCAGGATATCTGGCTCTAGGTGTGATCACGCCATAATGATTGGATTGTGAAGATCTTCTTTGTACAGTTTTTCTGTGTATTCTTGCTGCCTCTTCTTAATACCTTCTGCTTCTGTTAGGTCCATACCATCTGTGTCCTTTATTATGTCTATCTTTGCATGAAATTTTCCCTTGGTATCTCTAATTTTCTTGACAAAATGTGGTCCAGTTGAGAAGGGAATTGCAAACCACTTCAGTATTCTTGCTTTGAGAACCCCATGAACAGTGTGAAAAGGCAAAAAGATCAGACCCTGAAAGATGAACTCCCCAGGGTTGTTACGTGCCCAATGCTACTGGAGATCAGTGGAGAAACAACTCCAGAAAGAATGAAGAGACTGAGCCAAAGCAAAAACAATACCCAGTTGTGCATATGACTGGTGATGGAAGCAAGATCTGATGCTGTAAAGACCAATATTGCATAGGAACCTGGAATGTTAGGTCCATGAATCAAGGCAAATTGGGAGTGGTCAAACAGGAAATGGTAAGAGTGAACCTCAACATTTTAGGAATCAGCGAACTAAAATGGACTGGAATGGGTGAATTTAACTCAGATGACCATTATACCTACTACTGTGGGCAAGAATCCCTTAGAAGAAATGGAGTAGCCATCATAGTCAACAAAAGAGTCCATAATGCAGTACTTTGATGCAGTCTCAAAAACAACAGAATGATCTCTGTTCGTTTCCAAGGCAAACCATTCAACATCACGGTAATCCAAGTCCATGCCCTGACCAGTAATGCTGAAGAAGCTGAAGTTGAATGGTTCTATGAAGACCTACAAGACCTTCTAGAACTAACACCCAATAAAGATGTCCTTTTCATCACTGGGGACTGGAATGCAAAAGTAGGAAGTCAAGAAACACCTGAAATAACAGTCAGATTTGGCCTTGGAGTACAGAATGAAGCAGGTCAAAGGCTAATAAAATTTGCCAAGAGAATGCACTAGTCATAGCAAACACCCTCTTCCAACAACACAAGAGAAGACTCTACACATGGACATCACTACAGATGGTCAACACTGAAATCAGATTGATTATATTCTTTGCAGCCAAAGATGGAGACACTCTATACAGTCAGCAAAAACAAGACCGGGAGCTGACCTCAGATCATGAACTTGTTATTGCCAAATTCAGACTTAAATTGAAGAAAGTAGGGAAAACCACTAGACCATTCAGATATGATCTAAATCAAATCCCTAACACTTATACAGTGGAAGTGATGAATAGATTTAAGGGACTAGATCTGATAGAGCGCCTGATGAACTATAGACAGAGGTGATATTGTTCAGGAGACAGGGAGCAAGACCATCCCCAAGAAGAAGAAATGCAAAAAAGCAAAATGGCTGTCTGAGGAGGCCTTACAAATAGCTGCGAAAAAGAGAAGCAAAAAGCAAAGGAGGAAAGGAAAGATATACCCATTTGAATGCCAAGTTCCAAAGAATAGTAAGGAGAGATAAGAAAGTCTTCCTCAGTGATCAGTGCAAAGAAATAGAGGAAAAGAATAGAATGGGAAAGACTAGAGATCTCTTGCTAGGAAAGGAGTCTTTTTTTCCTTCCAGTTGGGCTCTGCTACTGTTGCAGGGTCCAAGAGCTCCCTCTTCTGTCCTCCTGACTCAATTAATTGAGGCTTCTGTTTATTTGTGGTGTTTGTTTTATATAAGACATTCTTTCTTACTGGTGTGCAGATGTCTTCTAAGATTAATATCTATTGAAAATACTTCATCTCTTCCATTGAAGGGTACTTGCCTAATTCCTAATGGTCTATGTTTGATGGTGAGAGAGGGGGTTTTTCTTCATTACATTAGCTTATAAAACATCTTCCTGTTTTTAGTTCATGTCTCATTCATGATTCCTCTTTTCCTGGTGTCTCCTCAGTCTCTTAAGGATTTTGAAGAATAAAATGGTTCTCTTATTGTTTATAACCTCTGGTTACTTAAGGCTAAGGACCACTTTGTTAAATCTAATTTGTTGTTCTTGGCTGTTTTACCTGTCCATGTGTATGTTTTAATTCCAGCTCTACCAGGTGAGTGAATCTGATAGGTGCTTAAGTGCTCAGATGACAAGAATCATCTTACTAGGAATGAGGTAGATTTTCCCTAGTATCCTTTCATTAGGAGACTTGAGGCTATTTTAAAAGATGATGGTGTTTTACAGAGCCTAGTATAGGGTTTTACAAATAAATACTACTCAAGAAATAACTTTTTTATTTGGTTTTATTGTTGAAGCCTAGTGAAAAAGAAGTGTTCTAATTTATGTAGGGAGAAGATAAAGTGGGACTTCGTCAGGGAAAGTGGGGGGCAAGAAAAATGTTGATTGACAGAAGTCTTTTAAACAGGAAATATCAGAAAATATATTTTTTGCATCAACAGGAAGGTTGAGATGACTTAACAAAACATCAAGTGGTTATTAGACTCCAATAATTACCCTAATCTGTTTCTTTTACAATTATAATGTACTTGTGTTCTCTATTATATAACTAAAAATACAGTATACATATTAATCTTTTAAGTAACATTATATAGTAGACCTAGCACTATTTAGTCAAATGCTTTTTAATTTCGGTTGATTTTATAGCATCTAACCCCTAGAATCTGTATACTAAATGCTTTTTCTGAAGCTATTGACTCTTCTCCCCATTTTACAAGGATAGTAAATTAAACTGAAAGTCCAGTTATGAAATGACAGGTCGTTTACTTGTGAGAGGTTTTTCAGGAACCTTCTTGATGGAGTAACTACATCTAAATTACAATGACACCCTTAACTGCTTTATTTACCTTTCACAGGTCAAATGTACCATCATCGTATACCTTAAAAACGTACTCTTCAATGGCAAAATGTTTTCAGAACAAAAAAGCATGAGTGAATGAATATGTCATTCTCAGGTGAGCTACACTGCGAGCCTTAATTTCTTTGTGGCCCAAATAAAGTTCACGTGAAATTACGGGTACAAGTACACGTTTGGAGTGCTGAAACTTAAGGAGTTATCGAGAATATGCCAAAGCTCTGCCTTCTTACTGAGATCTTTTTCCATGGAGCAAGTGTAAATTTGTTAGGAAAATAAATTTTTATATTAAACTGGCTCGGAAAAGAATTATTCTGACTTTTGTTTCTGTGGTCCTCGAACATCACTATATAGTTCCCACAGTTTATTCTAATTATGCCTTGAAATCAGAGTCTTTGCCCTCCAATAAAGGAGACCAGATATAATATTGAAGTAATTAAAAAATTTATTAAACTGTATTTTGTTTTTCTGGAACATATGTAATGAATATAACTTTTCTATCTTTACAGCCTGGTATAAAGATATTAGATCATTGATTCTAGAATTAACTCTTTGAATAAATGATATCCTACAGCAGTATAATATTATTCTGACTCTGTGCATCTTTTATAATTAATCAATCACTTTTTAACTTGTAGCAATGTTACCTGTAGCTTGAGCAATAGGTCTATTATTACTGAGATGCCTGGGTCCTGGGAAGTACAGTTCTGTGCACAGCTTCTCTGACTTCTCTGCTACCTGGAGCTTTAAAGTTATCTTTTTATTAATACAAAGAGTAATACATGTCAATGATAGAAATCCAAATAATATAGAATGGTTATGCAAGGAAAGGAAAGTCTCCTTCTATTGCCAGATAAGCAATTCATCGATCCCTCCTCCTCAGAAGCAACTGTTAAGTTTATTGAAAATATTGTCTAGAAATGTTCTATGCATGTGTAAACTAATAAATAATATAAATATCAGTTCAGTTCAATTGCTTAGTCGTGTCTGAATCTTTGTGACCCCGTGAATCGCAGCACGCCAGGCCTCCCTGTCCATCACCAACTCCCGGAGTTTACTCAAACTCACATCCATCGAGTCCGTGATGCCATCCAGCCATCTCATCCTCTGTCGTCCCCTTCTCCTCCTGCCCCCAATCCCTCCCAGCATCAGAATCTTTTCCAATGAGTCAACTCTTCGCATGAGGTGGCCAAAGTACTGGAGTTTCAGCTTAGCATCATTCCTTCCAAAGAAATCCCAGGGCTGATCTCCTTCAGAATGGACTGGTTGGATCTCCTTGCAGTCCAAGGGACTCTCAAGAGTCTTCTCCAGTACCATAGTTCAAAAGCATCAATTCTTCAGTGCTCAGCTTTCTTCACAGTCCAACTCTCACATCCATACATGACCACTGGAAAAACCATAGCCTTGACTAGACGGACCTTTGTTGTCAAAGTAATGTCTCTGCTTTTGAATATGCTTTCTAGGTTGGTCATAACTTTGCTTCCAAGGAGTAAGTGTCTTTTAATTTCATGGCTGCAGTCACCATCTGCATGATTTTGGAGCCTCCCAAAATAAAGTCTGACACTGTTTACACTGTTTCCCCATCTATTTCCCATGAAGTGATGGGACCAGTTGCCATGATCTTTGTTTTCTGAATGTTGAGCTTTAAGCCAACTTTTTCACTCTCCTCTTTCACTCTCATCAAGAGGCTTTTTAGTTCCTCTTCACTTTCTGCCATAAGGGTGGTGTCATCTGCGTATCTGAGGTTATTGACATTTCTCCCGGCAATCTTGATTCCAGCTTGTGCTTCTTCCAGCCCAGCGTTTGTCATGATGTACTCTGCATAGAAGTTAAATAAGCAGGGTGACAATATACAGCCTTGACGAACTCCTTTTCCTATTTGGAACCAGTCTGTTGTTCCATGTCCAGTTCTAACTCTTGCTTCCTGACCTGCATTTAGGTTTCTCAAGAGTATATATAAATGTTAAATTTATATATCTAAAGTATGTATATGTATATATATATATACATACAAATATATATCATACAATATAATTCTATGTAAGTATAAACATACTGGGCACTCTGTTTTGTCCCTTGCTTCTCTATTTAAAAATAGATCTTAGAAATTATTCTATATTAGCACAAGTATTCTGTATTAAGGTCTTCCCTGGTGGCTCTGAAGGTAATAAAATCTGCCTGCAATACAGGAGACTCAGGCTCAATCCCTGGGTCAGGAAGATCCCCTGGAGTGTTCTCCAACCCACTCCAGTATACTTACGTGGAGAATCCCATGGACAGAGGAGCCTGGTGAGCTACCCGTCCATGGGTTCAGCAAAGAGTTGAACCCAGTCAGACGCGACTAACACTTTGACTTTCACACTTTCATTACTTATTGGCAAATATATAAATTGGACATATCCCTTGAATTGGAATTGCTTGATCAAAAACAATATGTATTTACAACTTTTAAAAACTTTTGATCTGCTTGGAATTTATTTTAATAGGAGTAAGGTGAGGGTCTCCTTTTTACATTTCCAGATAGCTGCTAGTTTTCCCAAAATCTGTTGAGTAATAAATCTGTCTGCACTACTCCAAAATAAATAGTTAACATATACTAAATTTTATATATATGTGGAATTCCATATGTATATATTCCATATATATATTTAGACTTTATTCTGTCAATAAGCTAACCTATTCATCTTTTTAAATTACCATAGCTTTTATATTAAGATCAGAGGTTGGTCAGCTATATTTGCGTGTTTACTTTTTGGCCTAGTCCTTAAAATTTATTATTATTATTTTTAGCTTAAAAAGAAATCCTGTAATAGTCCGCCCTCCACACCCCGGGCCCTCAACTTAATTTATGGATTGATTTACAGAGACTTAAAATCATTGTTTCCCTTATGTAATAACAGGGTATGCATATTACTTTATTTACATGGTTGTATTATTTTTGTATGTCTTTATGTATTTCTATTTATATTCTAAAATCAGATTGTCTCCATTTATAAGCTTGATTTATCAGCTTTAAATAATATCCAGTGATAATCTCTCTTAGAAAATTAGAAAATCAGTGTGCTTACATTTCCTTTATTCTTCTCAATATTTATTAGATTGTTTTTCAGCATATTTATTATTTACAATATTCATATTCTATTCTTTCATCCAATCCTAGTTTTTCATAATTTCCATGGCTCTAATATTTGAGTGGAATCAACTATTATTTTTCTGATTCTTCTTGCACTCCCTCATGTTTGAGATATTATTTTTCTTTATTTGTGGAAAGTATCTGGATAGAAATAAAATTTCTACATCATCCTTTTGACTCTGGAACCATCTAGACTTTCTTCACTGATACTTGGCAATGAAAGTTTCTCATGGAAAGTGAACTCAGTTTATTATGTACCCCATCCCTAATGACTTGATTGATTTTTTGGCTTGGGTGCTCATAGTATCTTCTAAGTCCATCTTTGAAATCTCATGGTTGACTGTTCAATATAAGTTTTGGAGGGGGAAATTTACCTTTTCAATATTTTATTTCAGGAAAGCTTTTTCCTATAACATCTTTTAGCAAACTTCTGTCTCATTTGTTCCATGTCCTTTTACAGCAACATCAATTACACCTATTTTGGAGCTTTAATCTGTCATAGTCTTTCATTTTTTCCTACTATTTTTGAGGTATTTTCTCTTTTTCATTTTATGTTGCTCAGTTTTATCAATGTTGTTCTGCATATTCACAACCTTGTTTTCAGTAGTATCGGTGCCCCCTTTTTTGATGTTTATAAACTATGGCTTTTCCAGTGGTCATGTATGGATGTGAGAGTTGGACTGTGAAGAAAGCTGAGCACTGAAGAATTGATGCTTTTGAATTGTGGTGCTGCAGAAGACTCTTGCGAGTCCCTTGGACTGCAAGGAGATCCAAACAGTCCATCCTAAAGGAGACCAGTCCTGGGTGTTCATTGGAAGGACTAATGCTGAGGCTTAAACTCCAATACCTTGGCCACCTGATGTGAAGAGCTGACTCATTGGAAAAGACCCTGATGCTGGGAGGGATTGGGGGCAGGAGGAAAAGGGGACAACAGAGGATGAGATGGCTGGATGGCATCACCAACTCGATGCACATGAGTTTGGGTGAACTCCAGGAGTTGGTGATGGACAGGGATGCCTGGCATGTTGTGATTCATGGGCTTGCAAAGAGTTGGACATGAGTGAGTAACTGAACTGAATGTTTAATTCATTTAAATAATGATTTTATTTTTCTGTTTATTTCATTAGTTTTATGTAAAAGCTTCTTATGACCTTTATCTACTTTCTTTGTATGTTTTGTGGTACAGTTTTTCTGATGTAGTTTTTGATTATCTTAATTTTTTTCTTCAAGTATTTCTTTATATATTTTGGTTCTTTTTGTTCCCTTGGGGTATATTCTTACGTATTTTATGCTGGTTTATTTCTTTTTATTATTTGTATTAGAATTCAGTCAGTTCAGTTCAGTCGCTCAGTTGTGTCCGCCTCTTTGCGATCCCATGAATTGCAGCACGCCAGGCCTCCATGTCCATCACCAACTCCCAGAGTTCACTCAAACTCATGTCCATCGTCGGTGATGCCATCCAGCCATTTCATCCTCTATCATCCCCTTCTCTTCCTGCCCCCAATCCCTCCCAGCATCAGAGTCTTTTCCAATGAGTCAACTAAGACTTTTTAAAAAGGGGGGAGGGAAAGCTGAGTCATTTGTCACAATAACAGAAGATATGGCCCTTTGAAATAAGAGCATTGAAAAGAGATGAAAAAGTACATAGGAAAAATGAAACAGAGAAATGAATAGTGAACTGGTAGAGCTCAAAAACAAATGGGAGAGAAAAACAAATCAACAGTATGAAAACAGAGTCAGCAATGAGAAGAATAGACTTGGAAAGCCTTATTTCAGTGGACCAGCTTTTTTTTTTTCCTTAAGATAAAGTATAGTGGAAGTGCTTTAAGAGCAAATGGATTAATTGTTTTTGTAGGCTTTGTAAATTAAGGAAAAACCTCATCTGTAGGTTGGATTTTGCTGTCATCTAGTAGAACTTCATATTGGGTCACGTTCAAAATTCCTGTTTCAGGATTTTTTTAATGTACTGATGTAGTGTTTAGTTCTTACCTTGCCAAGAGCTCCGTTTCTCTTCTCATTTCTTACCCAACAGGTGAATTTTTTTTTCCCCCATGTCAGTTTTCCCTTACGTGGTTCCATCTCCTTTGCCACAGTTGCTGATCAGATAGCTATAGGGACTTGGAAGTGCTCTGCCATATACCCAGGTCTTGCCTTTGTGAATTATGACTTCTTGCTTTCACTTCTCATCTGGTGCTCTTCCTGTCATCTGGAGATGTGAATAATCCGCTCTCAGCTTTCTCAGTGAGATCTAATACTCATTGTACTTGGCAGGCTTCTTAAAGTATGGTTCCACATTGTGGCTACATACATATACACATTTGTATTTTGTATTTCCATTTATATTTCATATTTCCCATTTTTATTCACCTTGTCATTTTGTCTTTGTATCAAAGAAGAGAGCCTAGGCTTTGCCACGTTAACTAGACATCTTGACAACAGTCATATGAGAAAGCCATTCCTCTGGACTAAGCATTGCTCTCTCACTGTCAGTCACCTTCTAGAAAGAAGATACTGAGTTAATGACATGGTGACGCTTGAAGTTAGAAACCCCAGAGTCCAAATTTATTTTCATCATGTTTTGAAGGACATAGAAAAGTGCCAGAGAAGCGTGAGTGGCAGCTGCCTGAAGGGTGAAGAAATTGAAGAGGGAAGAAGTATTGCCTTGTTTCTCCAGGCACTGACTTTCACAGTGATAGCCACTGGTATTCTCCTAATAATCTGTACTTCCTTGGTTCCTGAGACAATCCTGAACAAGGTAAGATGTTAGTAGCCCCAGATCCATTGGTTGGTAAGACCTGGAATTAGCAGTGCTGTCCACAGATCAAGGATAAGCCCGAGGTGTTCAGGTGCTGACAAATTGCAAAAGTACCTTCCTACTACCCAGCTTATATTTTATGATTGGACCATACCCATCAGATCCTGGCCCTATATAAAACAGCTGCTGAATGAATGAATGCTTTGATTCCCTTCTAGGACAAGGGCCAGGCCAGGCTACAAACCTGGCTACTCATCTGGGGCCCTGTTGTTATTCCTCTATATTCACATGGCCTATTCTATGCCTCTCTCTTCTCCTTTTCTGTCCATAACAAGGACACTGTCATTGGATTTAGAGCCCATTTGGTTAATCAGGATGATCTCATCTTGAAGTCCTTAAATACATCTTTGAAGACATCCCCCTTTTGTCAAATAAAGCCATATTCAAAGGTTCTACATGGATATATATTTGGGGGGCTGTCATTCAACCGACTACATTTACGAAACATGTATTGGAGAATATTCTCATGTGTGACAGACATACATGTCCATCAGTAATGAATTGATATATAGAAAAATTGTAAACTGTGATGTATGTGAGATTCTCAAAGAGTTAAAGCTACAATCCCACCTCCTTCCTGCCCACTCACCTCTAACGTACTGAATTATTGCAGTCGTGGTTGAAAATCAATGAATGGTCATAAGGCCACTTAAATGTCTGTCTTTGAATATCACCAGGATTTTACTTTTTGTTGTGCCTTACCCACAAGGCTGAACTCCCCTAACGTTGATACTCATCCCCAGCTTCATTTAAACTTGCTCTATTCTTTTTGCGTTTTACTTTGTTCACCCATGTGAGCCTACACTTTGACACATTGCCTGGTCATTGCTTTGACCATCAGTTTGACACATTGACAGCTGTATTGTGGAGGTCCTGGAATGATTTCAGTACACACTGCATTTTCAATGAAGAATATACTTGCAAATTCTGCCGTTGTACCTAGACTCATTTTGCAGCAGTTCCGTAAACAAGTAGTGATAATAGAACAGTGGCCCCCAGTTTGTTGAATGCAGAGCAGAGGAAGTTAGGGAACCCGCCTATGTTTGGTAGAACAAAGTTTCACATCCAGATCCTTCTAACTCCAAAGCCCAACATTTAGCCACTATGCTGTAAGGCTCCACTGGAAAGCAGCCACTTGAACCAGGGATGGGATTATGTCACTTCTGTGTGCCAGATTAATAAAATGCTAAAATAGGCAATCTCTGTGAGATCATCTGACTCTTCAAAATAGTATAGAGAATGAAATAAATTACTTTATCCGGAGGATTAATTACTTGATTAAAGAATTTTGCGGAAGCACCTAATGAATATAATTCTTGCTTTCTGGTCACAAAGACAGGCTGCCTTTAAGTTAAATTTTCAATGCCGTGCATGTTACACAATTTCTATAGGTGGTAGAATGTAAGAAGTAACCTCACTCAGTTAAAAAGGCATGAGAGGGCAGGGATAACAGTGGTGATCACAGTAAAATGAAGAACAGTCGAAGGCTCTACCAGAAACAGCAAGAAAGCACGTTGAAATTATACTACACAGCCTAGAGACACAAAACATTTCATTTCCCTTTGAATCAAACTGGTCTGACCTTCACCATCCTGAAATAACAGGAAATACTGTTTCTCTGGTAACTGTATTGCATTTTAGGCAAGTAGTTAAGCAGAATGCTCAGCATGAATAAATACAGTTAGAAATTGTTCGGGCAGATTTCTATGAAGAGTGCATGTTAAGCAGTAATATAAATGTAAGAGCTTACAGCAAAATGAAAGTTGTATTGTAAAGGTCAAACTTGCCTAAGAGAGAGATTTAGGTAAACTATTTGGTGGAAAAACTGATTCCCATTTTATTTTAATGGTTAGTAACGTATGGTGGCTGAGGTGATGGGTTTCAGCTGAGTGCATCTTACAGTATTATCCTGTGTTTGATTCAGCAGAATGTGGATGATTTTTGCAGGACTATGATAAATGGCTGAGTTCCCTCTTCCTGAGTCTGAAATTAATGACTGGAAACATTATCAACAAGGTAGGTTGTCAAAAGAATAGTGTAAGTACTTTATCTAGAAATGGTGTATTTTCCCTTAGATAAACATGGAGGATTATTATGGGATAGTATAGGAGGACAAATTTATGTAATTTTGTACTCAGCCACAGTATTAGCTAAAAACAACTGAAGGTAAGAATCAGATATATAAATATAAATATATGATGTATGTGTGTGTGTGTGTTCTTCCTCAGTGGCTCAGTGGTAAAGAATCTGCTTGCAGTACAGGAGCTACAGGAGATGTAGGTTCGATCCCTGGGTCGAGAAGATTCCCTGGAGGAGGGCATGGCTACCCACTCCAGTATTCTTTCTTGGAGAATCCTGTGGACAAAGGAGCATGGCGGGCTACAGTCCATAGAGTCACAAAGAGTTGGACACGAGTGAAGTGACTTAGCACACACACACTTATATATATACACACACATACTGAACTGCAAGGAGATCAAACCAGACAATCCTGAAGGAAATCAATCCCGAATATTAATTGGAAGAATGGATGCTGAAGCTGAAGCTCCAATGCTTTGGCCACCTGATGTGAAGAATTGACTCATTAAAAAGACCCTGATGCTGGGAAAGACTGAAGGCAGGAAGAGAAGGGGACAACAGAGGATGAGATGGTTGGATGGCATCACTCACTCAATAGACATGAGTTAGAGCAAGCTCCTAGAGATGGTGAAGTACAAGGAAGGCTGGTGTGCTGCAGTCCATGGGGTCACAAAGAGTCGGACATAACTGAACAACAACAACAATATGTATAAATCTCTGCCTGATTCCTGGATTTGAAGTATACTATCTAGGCTCATTCCCCAGTAAGAAGACTGGCCGGGGCCATAAGAACTTGTAGTAGGACCAGAAGATCCCTAATATCACACCTGGACTGGTGGATGAGCCCTCAAAGATCACCTCTGCCCTTGGGCAATTTTATACTTACTTACCTGATCCTTAAATTTATCAGGCATTTATTGAACCCCACTATGTCGTTCTTCTAGAGATGTGGAGATCAGTGAAGCATAATTACTGCCTTCAACGCTGTTTTGGGAGGGTAGGCATGGCAATCAAGCACATAGGCTAGTTACATTTTAGAGTGTTAAGGGAACGCTGAAGTCTTGAGGGAGCCTAGCTGACTCCACTCCATCTAATTAGAGGGAGGGGAGGAATTGAGGGAAATCTTGAAAGAGTTGCGGTTTGTCAAAAGTTTGCAGTTGTAGCTGTGGGACTACAGAAGTTATTTAATCTTTGGGCCTGTTTCTTCTTCTATAAAACATTGAGAAATGGGCCCACCTATCTTTCTGGGTTGTCTATCTTTCTGGGTTGTCTTGAAGATTACATGAAAGCATGTGTGAGAAGTCTGGAGCTTGTTAAGTATGGTTAAGTTTTCATTATGATCACTTTTGGCCACTTTCCTTAGGATTTAAAAACAAAAACCTCTTAACTCCTTCCTGAGGGCAGGGAGGTTCTGAAATCTCTGTGAAATGTGACTAGCTTTACCATTTTTGTCTGATAAGCTGCAAGAAGTTAAGGTATAAGTAATTTCTCAAGTAGGTGATTCTGCTAAGAGAGTTAATGGCTTAAAAGTGAATTGTTGGCTCCATGCACATCTAGACTATAAGGAAAATAAACTGTTAATCTAGTGTTAAGCTTTTTGTTCTTTCCTGTCTCTGCCTTAGTCATTCAGTCATGTCTGACTCTTTGTGACCCCATGGACTGTAACCCACTAGGCTCCTCTGTTCATGGGATTTTCCAGGCAAGAATACTGGAATGGGTAGCCATTCCCTTCTCCAGGGGATCTTCCTGATCCAGGGTTTGAACCTGGGTCTCCTGCATTGCAGGCAGATTCTTTACCATCAGAGCCACCAGGGAAAGCCTGTCTTACTCTCTGCCTTACTCTCTCTGCAGCCACTTTTCTCTGTAGAGCACCACTTCAGTTGTTCCTGAGACAGCCATTGGTGCCATGTTTCCAGCTAGTCTCACACATGAAAACACCCAGGAGAAGCATTTTTAAAGTTTGTTTAGATATGATTAATCAGCTCAGAAAAGTCGTGTGAATACTGTATAATGATTTTATTAGAAGAACCTGAGAAAGTAGTTTTCTTGGGGATTGATCCTTGTTTCATTGGCTGAAGAACTCATCCCAAACCTTTTGATCCAGTTTAGTGAAAAGGTTAAAAGTGAACCCACTTTCAAATGGTATAGCTTAACTAGAAATAATTTTAAGAGCTCACAATCAGGTATCTGTAACTTTAATATCTGTTTATTTATTTAAATCAACTGAGATCTTTGGGCATTTACAGTGCATATTGGTATGTCGTATTTTCTGCCCAGGATTTCTTTCTTCACCAGTACATCCAGCCCTGTGATAATCATGGTTGCTTCTGAACTTGCTGCCTCCCCGTGAAAATTTTCCTTGCTTGCATCCTAGTAGCTTCCTGTTCTGGCTCTAAGTTATGGCACAGATTGTCATCTCTACTCATCAGCTCCACAGTTGGTGGAGAGTGGAATAGCTGTTTCTGTCCCGCAATTCTCTTAGTGTCAGGAACAGCTAATATTAATAGTTTCTCTGAATATTATAGTTCTTCTAAGCTGCTTAGAATAAAATTGGGGTATCATTTCCTAGAGGACTCTGATACAGCTTTCCAGGGCTGTTAAACCATTTTAGTTCATTGGGAAGATGCATCAGAAGCATATTGTGAAAGTTATTCCTACATGAAAGAAAGAGAATCAAACTTGATGTGTTACATCATCATCTTTTAGATAAACTGCATTTTTCTCTGCTCTCTTTTGGCCCATGTGCCAGTGAAATGAAAGATTGTTATAAAACCACAAGTACAGGAAAAAGGGGAAGCACTGTTTTTGTAAAAGCAACTCTAAAACATAGCTATTAAAAGAAGCTATCTTTAAAAAATTTAGAATAGACCCATCTAAACTCTCAGTTTAAAAATACTTACTAATACAAATACCTAAAAGGTTTTAGATAATTGTCGATGTTATTCAATAAATGTTGAATGAGACAGCAAGGTATCTTGAAATTGGGTTATGATTTATTGTAATTATTTGTGGAATTTTGGTTTTTCGTTTTAGATAGTGTACCTCCTGCAGGCAGGAATGGGCTTCATTGCCCTCATCATGGTTGAGAGAAGACTAAAACTCTTGTCTTTACAGGGAAATGTGGGCTGGCTCAGCCTTAACCAGCAATTTCAGATCTGTTTGCCTATTGGTTTATTTTTGCCTAATCTTTTTCAAGACTTTCAGAATCACTCTGTTATATAGCAGATGATTTTGTCTTTTTAATCTAATCTGAGGGCTTTAGATACGTATGGAAGGTTTTTTGCTCCTTTGCATTTAGTGTTTTGACAATTTTTGTTTTAAACCTGTTGCTTTTTATGATATACTTTTAGTTTTTAATCATTTTTATTTACTAAATATCTGAGATGTTTATCTTTTTCCTTGTGTTTATATACTAGTCATGATGTAATATTATCTCTATAAGATTGAAGAATCTTATTTGATGTCTGAGTGATGTAGATAGGAGTATGCTTTATCTTTATTCTACTTCCTCTCCTTCTCATATCACCAGAGGTGGATTATGCTATTATCTTTTAAATTGTTATGGTCTGTAACATTTATATTTTGTTCCACTTATTCTCACAGGTGAATAGTGTCTTTATAGTGATTTTTCCACTTAATTCTAAGTTTATGGGATATCATACTACAGTAGTTGTTTTAAAGAAGGGCTCAAAGAAGCTATGCTTCTGAGTTTTTGCATGTTTGATATTATCTGTCAATGACCTTTATACTTGATAACTTGTTCAGATTGAACATTCTTGGTTTATATTTTCCTTTCCCAAGGACTTGGTAAATGTTGCTTTATTGCCTCCTACAGTAATTTTTTTTTTTTTTTTTAAGTCTGAGGTCAGTCGTTTTTTGTTTGTTTTTTTTTTAATAGGGGAATTGATTCTTTCTTCCCCTCACTACCCCCCCTGCCCGCCGCAACCCCCCCCCCCCCAACAAAGCTCTGTCATTAAACTCCAGAGAGTTTCTCAGGTTAAGTGCTGATCATTCTAAAGCAACTTTTTCTGGTACAAAGTGTACTCGTTTTACCTGTACACAATGAACTCATTTTACCTATATGCTTGATTTTTCCTTTACTTCAAAGAAATGTTCTTTTGTTTTATATTTGGATATTTATTGTTATATTTCTTCTTTAGGAACGTCAACTGTGTCCATGTTGCCTCTTCTTTAGCTCCATAAGAGTACTGTTCTTTCAGATACTTAAATGTCATTGTTCTATATTTTTGTGCTTTTGGAAACGGTTTGTTTTTTCCTTCTGAGAGCTTTAATGTAAACTTCATTGTTGTAGAGTTTTATTTTTCTCTCTTCTTTTTCTGGACTTTGACTCAGCCCTTTACATTTGTTTTCTGATCTTTTCTCTTGAGGCCTACTATGTCTTATCTGGATTCTTGTTTCAGAGGGGTTGTGATTTTTGAAATGATTTTTATTTAAAGAATACTATATTTTTCATAATTTTTGGCCTGATTTGTGTTATAGTCTTAAGAAATTTTTATCTGCCTTCTGCTTGTCATATTCTTTTCCTTAGTCTTTTAGTACTATTTTTATATATGTCCCAGCTGATTTTTTTTCCTATTTTTTACCTCTAATATGTATATGAATCAGCTGTTTGATGTTTGATAGTATAGAGGAGAGTTAGACTGCAGCAGGAAGTTTGGATTTTAGACCAAGGATTTTGAACATATTTCCATGAGCATTCTAAGTATATAGTAAACCAAATTCTGTGTAACCTAGCAGTCTTTCTGGCACCTAGTGAAGCCATAAGCTCATTCTTTCTTTCTTTCTGTCTTTTTTCCCTCTCCTTCCTTCTCTTCCTTCCCCTCCCGTCCCCTTCCCTTCCCCTCCCCTCATTTTTCTCTCTAGCTTTCTCTCTCTCTCTCTCCCTTCTCTCCCCTTCCTTTCTTCCTTTTTTCCCTAATTCTCTGAAGGGCTACTTCCACTGATAATTTCTCTACAACGACATTTCACTCACAGCAACTCTTATGGAAAGATGACATGTCTGAATGCTTTCATATTCAGCTTGGCAATGTCTGCCACGGTATAAAGTGAGGTTTACTGAGAGCTCCACAGCTCCTGCATGAAACCCAGGTGGCTGTTCAAGTGAAGAAGGACTCTGTTTGTCTTGGCAGATCCTGCCTACAGTGGCGAATGCCTCACTGTGCTCAGGGCCTGAAGTGGCTTCTGTCTCTTGGGGAGTTTTCCCCTGTCTTTGTGTTGTTTTTACTGTACTTGGCAGCCATTGCGGTTTAGCACTGTGGTTGCTTCTTCATTTGTTGTGGTTTATGGTTGTGGTGGTTTCTAAGTGTATTAGTTATCTTTCGTTATGGAACAAAGCACCTCAAAACTTGGTGACTTAAATCAACTACAATGTGTTACTTCTCCCAGCTCTGTTGGTTGATCAGGCAGTTCTGCTGATCTCACCTGGGTTTATTTACATGGCTTCAGTCAGCTGGTGAGTCATTTTGCAATGGCTGAGACAACTGGGATATTTTGGTCTCTCTTTCCATGTGGTTTCATCCTGGCTATCTTCATAGCATGGTGATCTCAGGGTTCCAGAAGGCAGGAAGCTGCAAGACCTCTCATGGCAGAGGCTAGAAAGTCTCATAGCAACATTTCTGCTGCATTCCATTACTCGAAGCAAGTCAGAAGACCAATCCAGTTTCAAGAGGTGGCAAAGTTGCATTGTAACTGGCATATAGTTATAGAAGGAGTTATTAATATTTTTCCTCTATTTGGGTAAACATTATGGTTCATTTTTTGGTTTATGTTTCTTCACCCTATTTTCGTTTAATGGTTTAATGTTTAATGGTTAAGAAAGGAACAGTTTTACACTGTTGCCTTTATAAGAAGTCAGCTATTATTAGTTTTAATGGTGATTAATATTAATATATCTTATTTATAATAATATAGCACCTTGTATTTTTTGCTTATTAAAGACCATAAGGTTTAACATAAGAAATGACTCTTCTGTTTGTTGTTAATAGTTCCCAATCATAGTGCAAGGATTCTGAGACTTGAAATGGGAAAGCTTTTTCCAGTTTATATAGTATAGGATAATGAATTTTAGCCTGGAGACCAGGAAGGCAGTCTTCTATTTCAGATTCTAATCCAAGCTGTGTGATCTTAAGAAAATGAGTTTACTTTTGTTTCTCATTTACTAAAGTGAAGAGGTTCTTAAACTTTAAGGTCATAGAATTTACCTATGAGTTTTGTTAAAGAGTCAAATTCAGTCTCTCCCTTGAAATTCTTACTCAATAGGTCCAAGATCAGATCTAAGAATCTGATTTTTAAAATAAGCATTTTACATGATCCTGTTGTGGGTCATCTGTTGACCATATTCTAAGGAATACTTTATATCTTAGTTTTCACAGAACTTTGAAAACCTCATCAGCTGCCATTTGCAAAATTCTATTGATTATTAAATGTATATTTAAAATGTGTTTGTTTTTTGAGCAATGATAAGCTGTTTAATTACCTGCCTCACTTAAAATGTGAGAATAAACATCCTAACTTGGGCCCAGTGTTTTCACATCTACCATTATGGAAATGAAAGAAAAAGTAGCTTCTCATGCACATCATTAACATCTGTTGATTAAAAAAACTATACATTTTAAAAAATTCTCATCTTTGTACTATACTTTTATTCTCTGCCATGCAAAATGGAAATCAGTTGACATTATACAACCCACTCCAGTATTCTTGCCTGGGAAATCCCATGGACAGAGAAACCTGGCGGCTACAGTCCTGGGGTTGCAAAGAGTCAGATACAACTTAGAGACTAAACAACACCAAATAATTACTCTTACAGATCTGGGGACCAATCTTTAATAAGTTAAAAATTTGTGCTTTCCATAGCCTAATATGTGAAAGTTTCATGCTCTGTGCTAGGGAAGCTATTTCTCATGACTCAGACGTATCTACTTCAAAGTTAATTTTAAGCAATGGACAGTGTGAATTATTAAAACAAAGCTTGCACATATAAGGTGCTAAGATTTTTAGATAAAACATTTTTAAATATGAGAAAATAGAGTTCAGTGACTTTTAACATTAAATAGTTCAAGTTCAATGTCACCAGCGTATCATCATAGATGGGCTTTGGGTTAAGGATATATGATTTAGTAATAATGTACCCAGAACTAAAGAATGTTCACTTACAGGGGGTATTGTAATCTTTTTTTTTTTTTTTCCCTCAGATTTTTGCAGACCACAGTTTTAGCTTGTGGGCCATACAGAAACAGACCATGGGCCACTTTTGGCCCTCAGGTAGTAGTTTTAAAGTACTTCTTTATTATAAATGGCTTCCCTTGTGGCTCAGCTGGTAAAGAATCTGCCTGCAATGTAGGATACCTGGGTTCGATTCCTGGGTCGGGAAGATTCCCCTGGAGAAAGGAAAGGCTGCTGCTGCTGCTAAGTTGCTTCAGTCGTGTCCGACTCTGTGTGACCCCATAGATGGCAGCCCACCAGGCTCCCCCGTCCCTGGGATTTTCCAGGCAAGAGTAGTGGGGTGCCATCGCCTTCTCTGAGGGAAAGGCTACCCACTCCAATATTCTGGCCTGAAGAATTCCATGGACTGTGTATATAGTCCATGGGATCGCAAAGAGTCGGACACGACTAAACGACCTTCACTTTTACTATAAAACCCCTCTTTATGATAAAAATACTTGTCAAACTCGAAATAAGATTGGATCCAGGTTTTAAACATTGTGTTAGTAATTTAGCTGACTTTATTTTTGTTAGAGCAACTCTCTATTTGGCCACTTGATGGCAGCATTTACTACATGTTAACATTGAACTTTTTTTTTTTTCCCTCCCCTAGGTTGTTCAGCCTCGTTTAACATTGGTAGTGGAAAAGATTGATAGCAATGCAAATGTATTTATAACCAAGAGAGATAGTCACCTTCCACCCCAATTAGCCTTTGCATTGATTTACTGAAGAAAAACATCTATTACTGAAAAAAGTCTTACAGATTAGTGTTGCATTATTTTGTTACAGTTGGAATATGTAGGGAAAGTGATCTTGAAGAGGATACACTTTAGTCTAACCAAAAATGTATTTTCCCAATAGTTAAAAAAAAGATACATCATTGAGGATGCAGCTCTGGTTCAGAATACAGTTTTTTCCCCCTTAAAGCTATCTGTTTAGTTATTTGAATATTTTCTAATAATGAGCTTGTGTCACATTTTAGATCTTTAAAAAGAGATTTATTCATGAACTGTTGCTTGGATAAAGCCATTGATCTACCAATAAAGAAAAATCCCATTTCTCAATTTCTTTGTGAGAATATAATTATGGTTAGAACTGAAGTCTTTTTTTTTTTTTTTTTTAGTGAAAAGGCTTACTGCCTCCTGAAATACATTTTTGTATCCTCTAAAGATTGGAACTGCAACCGTGACTTTTTTCCTGCCGAGAAAAACCTACCAGTAATGACTGTATAAACATCCTGGTAAGTACTTTCTAGGGAAGGTTTTCTAAGAGAATTCCCGTTTGAGATTTACATGGAGCACAAATTGATAGAGATTTACAAGGCAGTTACGATTTAGCGCTTTTGACTCGAAAGAAGAAAATAGTATTTTTTTGTTTTGTTTTAACCATTGCCTGTTTTCTCTTGGTTCCTTGTTTCTCTTAAAAAATCATGGCATTTGGAAAAGTTTGATAGGCATTTTGTTTTTCGAGCTTTTACCAGAGAAGATTCCCCATATGATGATTCCTTGCCATCTGAATTTATATGTCAGAGTTAGGATAGGGTACTCAGTATTGTAAAGGGACTCTGCTGAGCCATCAGGACTGCAAAAATGACAAAAAAGTAACTTGGGAAGTTGTGGATGGATGGCGAGTTTATATAAATATCTTTGTGGGTGCATATAAATATTCTGGGGAGGCAGTTCCAGCTCTGCTACTTTCACAAGCTTAACTCTATTTTCTGAGCTCTATGTATGTTTACTTACATACAATTGTACATTTCCTTCTGTTTATATATGCTTGGATATTCTGCGTCTATAAAAGGAGACTTATGTTCCTTATACATACTTCCTGTAGCTCATCTCATGCTAGCTTAAAATTAAAAGAAGATTCTATAGTAAAAATAATGCAAAATTACTGAAGAAAGCTTATAAAATATAGATAAGTGAAAAGTAAATAAAAACCTATATCTTACTATGCCTTTATTGAGTGTTATAGTCATAAATATGTATATATATCACAAATAAATATAAAAATGTTATAGAAATTAGGTCATACATTAGTCTTGTACAGGTTTTCACAACCTAGTCAGACACAGTTTCTATTGCTACACAGTTCACTTATATGCCTTTTCTTTTTAACATAAGCACATAATCCTCATTTTCAGATTTATCATTATGAGATATGCTACCTGGTTTGGACCCCTGGAAAAAGAACATTTAAATGATACCACTGTAGTCACCCACTGGGTCTGATTGCATACATATGGGAATTCATAAAGAGGACCCATCTCCAGATGGCCTCATGTTAACAGGGACATTTTCAAAATCGTATAGGAAGTTAAGGTCTAGAGCTGACAGGCATAATTGCTGTGATGTTCAGTCTCAGATGAAATCAATGTGGAAAAGAGAAAGAAAACAATAGCCCTGACAGCTCTCCCAGTCTTCAAGCTTTGCTGTATGTAATGTGCTGTTCACTTCTAGCCAAAAGTTGAGAAAGGAAGGAAGCGCTTGAGTGGCTGCACTAGAGAGGGGCTGGTTGCCTTTCAGGAGAGCCTTGTTTTCACTTTGTGCTCTGAAGCCCTGAGAGCCCAGCACAATGCTGTCACCCTCACTGGTGCCAGAAGGTGCTGAGAACTGCCTGCCCAGAAATGCCAACTGGAAGTCAGAACAATCTCAACTGCAGCCCTCTTACCAGTTACTTGATGAGCACGTGTGCACGCATATGTGTGGGTGTTCTTGCATGGATGAATGCATGTTCAAACATGTTCCATGCATGCTGAGTTTTCTGGTTAGTGTAGTTCCATCAAACCCTGGTCACAGGAACTTGGGTCAGTGTTTTAGGCATGACGCATCTCAGACAGTGTGTGGTCTCTGAATACAGGTACCCAGCCTGACTACAATGAAGGCAGCTCCATTACATTCAGCAGTGTCTCAGTTAAAGCAGAATAGAAGGGTTTCAGCAAAGAGAAGGAATCAGGTTGTGCTGCTGGTTTAGTCTGACTGTGAGTGGAGAAATAGTGAAGCAATTGAGGGCTCCTACCTGCTATAACATTGTGGGAATCTCCCGAAACTATGAGGCAAACTTAGGTTTGGCAAGTTTGCTTAATGGTTTTGGTAAGCCCTGTAGCCAGATACCATTTCTGGGTTTAGAATAGTTGAGTTCTGTGTCAAATTTGTTTTTTGTTGTTTTGCTATTTGCAAATGTCCAGCCCCCATGAAATCTTTGCATATTCAATAAAAAATTACCCAGGGAGTTGAAATTGGCATTGATTTTTAATTTATACAGAACTTATTACAAATATATATCAGTGTCAATTAAAACGTTTCATTGCCTACAACATATAGGAAATCAAATTTCATAATTGCATTTACCATGTGGGCAGTAACACTGGTTTCAGAGTTTAAAGGTCATTGATAATCAGGCTCTGAGTTTAAATTGCAATATGTTTTTTCCCTCTCCCTCCTAGATTGCAAATGTGACAAAGAAACACTGGCACAACTTAGCATTTCCTAATAAAAGAAACATTGATGCTTGCTTTCTGTTTGCCTTTCTTCTTGTGCCACGTCCTTCATAACTGCAAAGATGACTTGCAGGTAAATATTCAGTCAGTGTTTGAACAATGAGAACGGTAATACCAATTTGAGTAACAAAATACAAATGGGCCCTTTGGCTTTGATTTATAGAAGTGACATGAATAAAAAAGTCAATTCTCATTTATTATCAAGTGGGAATTTAGTGTTCTCAAATTTGTCTGTCCTTGTTAAAATTCCTCTTTAATTTTAGTAGGACTCTTCCCTAAGAGTTTTCCATCTTGCACTTCCCATTTTCCATCCTCCTTTCATCATTCTCAAGTTTCTCATTCCTGGAATTTTGCTTCTTTCCTGGTAAGTTGTAGTAAGGGAAAAATATTCATTTTGTTATCAGGTTGTAGTCACTGATCTGACTGAGTTCTGGTTTTTGTGTGTCATCTAGTATTAATATGTGTCAATTCTCTAGGCCATGACTTCTTCACCTGCAGAATGAGGGTGATGAATGGTTTGACTTCTCTGGTCACTTTTAATTTTAAAATCCTGTGCTTCTTAGTTTCATTTCCCTTGTGGAAAAATTCAGAAAGAATTCACCTTGCTTTCTACCTTTTTTTAAAAAAAAAAGTGAGTACAGGGCCTTCTCCCACAGCATACATTTTTATCAATGGAAGTGGATATGACTTTTGTTTTTGCTTAGGAAGCGTGGTTTATATTATGGAAAATGCTGTTTGTCCTAATCTGCTAACTGCTGGAATAAAGCTGTTGCCTGAGCAATTCACATGCTTTGAGTGTTCCAGTGGATTGTTCATTGTGGCAATGGGTCATATGGATGATCAGATTCTGGTGATTAGTGCAAGAAGGCTAGACAAGTGAAAATACTGGTTGTAATAAGAAAGAAATAATTGATTTTGAGCACTGTCTAAATGTAAATAAATTTTTGATTCACTTTATATTTTGAATTTATTGGAGAAGGAAATGGCAACCCACTCCAAAACTCATGCCTGGAGAATCCCATGGACAGATGAGCCTGGCAAGCTACAGGCTGTGGGGTCACAAAGAGTTGGACATGGCAGAAGCGACTTAGCATGTAGCATTTTGAATTTATAGCTATAGAAAGTATCTTTATAACCAATGTGTCTGCTAAGTCACTTCAGTCGTGTCCGACTCTGTGCAACCCCAGGGGCGGCAGCCCACCAGGCTCCCCCGTCCCTGGGATTCTCCAGGCAAGAATACTGGAGTGGGTTGCCATTTCCTTCTCCAATACTTGAAAGTGAAAAGTGAAAGTGAAGTCGCTCAGTCGTGTCCGACTCTTAGTCACCCCATGGACTGCGGCCCATCAGGGTCCTCTGTCCATGGGATTTTCCAGGCAAGAGTACTGGAGTGGAGTGCCATTGCCTTCTCCAAACCAATATGTCTGAAAGACATTAATTTTATTATTTTGTATCTAAATTTATTAAATAAAGAACAAAATTAAAAGCTGGTTTAAATGCTTTATGACAAATAAACCTCTACCAGCACTGATAGAGACTAGACGAGAGAGAAGACAAAATACAGAAAAAAACTTCCATATCACGACTGGTAGCAAAGGGTTTAAAAATTAATAAAAATATTAGAAAGGAATATATGCAAATGATTTAAAGCATAGATGAAATGGATGACTTCTGAAATGCCAAAATTTGTATGAGGAAAAGGAAGACCATGAGTGGGCCAATAATTACTGACCAAAAAAAAAAATACAGCCCTGGTGATCAAAGACCTCGTACCAGTAAAGTCTCAAACCCAGAATATTTTATAGGAGAATTTACCAAAAATTTAAGTAGTAGAATCTCTCTATATTATACAGATTGTTCTAGAAATTAGAAAAATATTAAATCCACCCAACTTATTTAGAAGGTGCTATCACCTTGGTTACAAAGTATAAGATATAAAATTATAAGCCTATTTCATGTATGAGCCTAAATAATAGAATCTAAGTAAAATATTAAAGTCTAATAATAATGAAGTAATAGCTGATATTACTATGTATATCTAAGTAGAATTAAAACATTCATACTACATAATATACCAAAATGCTGGAAAAAGTATAATCAGTTCAGTTCAGTTGCTTAGGTGTCCGACTGTTTGCGACCCCATGAATCGCAGCATGCCAGTCCTCCCTGTCCATCACCAACTCCTGGAGTTTACCCAAACTCATGTCCATCGAGTTGGTGATGCCATCCAGCCATCTCATCCTCTGTCATCTCCTTCTCCTCCTGCTCTCAATCCCTTTTCCAATGAGTCAACTTTTCTCATGAGGTGGCCAAAGTATTGGAGTTTCAGCTTCAGCATCAGTCCTTCCAGTGAACACCCAGGACTGATCGCCTTTAGGATGGACTGGTTGGATCTCCTTACAAACCAAGGGACTCTCAAGAGTCTTCTCCAACACCACAGTTCAAAAGCATCAATTCTTCAGCGCTCAGCTTTCTTCACAGTCCAACTCTCACATCCATACATGACCACTGAAAAAACCATAGCCTTGATTAGACGGACCTTTGTTGGCAAAGTAATGTCTCTGCTTTTTAATACACCATCTAGGTTGGCCATAACTTTCCTTCCATGGAGTAAGCGTCTTTTAATTTCATGGCTGCAATCACCATCTGCAGTGATTTTGGAGCCCCCAAAAATAAAGTCTGACACTGTTTCCACTGTTTCCCCATCTATTTCCCATGAAGTTATGGGACCAGATGCCATGATCTTCATTTTCTGAATGTTGAGCTTTAAGCCAGCTTTTTCACTCTCCTCTTTCACTTTCTTTCTTTTTTTTTTTTTTCCTCTTTCACTTTCATCAAGAGGCTTTTTAATGCATCTTCACTTTGTGCCATAAGGGTGGTGTCATCAAAAAAGATCTTCATGACCCAGACAATCACGATGGTGTGATCACTCACCTAGAGCCAGATGTCCTGGAATGTGAAGTCAAGTGGGCCTTAGAAAGCATCACTACGAACAAAGCTAGTGGAGGTGATGGAATTCCAGTTGAGCTATTTCAAATACTGAAAGATGATGCTGTGAAAGTGCTGTACTCAATATGCCAGCAAATTTGGAAAATTCAGCAGTGGTCAGAGGACTGGAAAAGGTCAGTTTTCATTCCAATCCCAAAGAAAAGTAATGCCAAAGAATGCTCAAACTACCGCACAATCGCACTCATCTCACATGCTAGTAAAGTAATGCTCAAAATTCTCCAAGCCAGGCTTCAGCAATACATGAACCATGAACTTCTAGATGTTCACGCTGGTTTTAGAAAAGGCAGAGGAACCAGAGATCAAATTGCTAACATCAGCTGGGTCATCTTAAAAGCAAGAGAGTTCCAGGAAAACATCTATTTCTGCTTTATTGACTATGCCAAAGCCTTTGACTGTGTGGATCACAATAAACTGTGGAAAATTCTGAAAGAGATGGGAATACTAGACCACCTGACCTGCCTCTTGAGAAACCTGTATGCAGGTCAGGAAGCAACAGTTAGAAGTGGACATGAAACAACAGACTGGTTCCAAATAAGAAAAGGAATATGTCAAGGCTGCATATTGTCACCCGGCTTATTTAACTTATATGCAGAGTACATCATGAGAAATGCTGGGCTGGAAGAAGCACAAGCTGGAATCAAGATTGCCGGGAGAAATATCAATAACCTCAGATATGCAGATGACACCACCCTTATGGCAGAAAAAGTATAATAAATCACCTTGATTGTACCACTAAACTTTAAAGAAGTAAAGGAAATTAAGTAATGATCCAAAATGGAGGGGCGTAGGGCTATTGAACTCCAAAGAAATAAATCTGAGTTGACACTGTGGTTGTCTTGGAGACTGGATACTAGTTTTACTGACCAAGGGGCTTGGTAGTCAAACAAAACAGGCTATCATTGGTGGGAAATTTGAACTCAGAGATGCTGATATTAAACCTTCAAGGGACTATATGCTGTGTGCAAAATGGAGCAGAAAAATTGTCATTTTCCCAGTCCTTTGTTATCTCATCAGCATAGAGCAAAAACTTTTTTTCATAGTAGAAAAAATTCTTATCATTTAATTCTTAATTTGTGAGTATGCCCCAATGCAGCTATACATTTTTAATTGACATAAAAATCAGTCCTAAGATAATACTATCCCTGAGTGCTTCAGAAGAAAATGTAATATCACATAAACTGCACACAAGGGTATGTTGAATTTCTGCTAATAATGTGTCAGTAAAGACATCGTAACCTCCAGAATATAAAACACACATGGAAATAATCATGCATGTGTAAGAATCAGTGGTCAGTAAAATTTAACCCTCAAAAGGTTCAGATATAATTCATGTGAAATTTATACTATAAAAGTAGCATATTTTAGATTCTTAAGCACTTAACTATCAAAAAATGAGAAGAAAATGTGAGATTAAACAAATATAACATGAGAAGTTCTAACAGCTGAGTTCAGCAATGTTGCAAGATACAAGATAAACATATAAAAATCAATTATATGTTTATATACTAGCAATGAACACATGGACACTGAAATTGAACTATCATTTATAATCACATAAAAATAATGAAATACTATATTATAGATATAACAAAACTTGTGCAAGACTTGTATGTTGAAAAGTATACAATGCTGGTGAAAGAAAGAACATGTACAGAAATAGAAATATCTATTCATACATTATTGGAGAAGGCAATGGCAACCCACTCCAGTACTCTTGCTTGGAGAATCCTATGGACAGAAGAGCCTGGTGGGCTGCCATCTATGGGTTGCACAGAATCAGGCACAACTGAAGTGACTTAGCAGCAGCAGCCGCAGCAGCATTCATGCATTATAAGCCTCAACATAATAAAAATATCAATTCTCACAAATTGATGAAAGGCTTAGTATATATCCAAGCAATATCTTTTATAGACACAGACAATATTATCCAAAATTTACATGGAAAGAAAAAAGAACTAGATTAGCTAGATCTATTTTGAAAAAAGAAGACTAAAGTGAGAGAGAGTCTGTCTTTCCTATTTGAAGAGTTATTTTTAACTAAAATAAATATTTCTGCCTTGATAACCCCATGAACAGTATGAAAAGGCAAAAGATAGGACACTGAAAGATCAACTCCCCAGGTCGGTAGGTATCCAATATGCTACTGGATAGCGGTGAAGAAACAACTCCAGAAAGAATGAAGAGACGGAGCCAAAGCAAAAACAACACCCACTTGGAGATGTGACTGGTGGTGGACGCAAGGTCCAATGTTGTAAAGAGCAATATTGCATAGGAACCTGGAATGTTAGGTTCCTGAATCAAGGCAAATTGGAAGTGGTCAAACAGGAGATGATAAGAGTGAATGTTGACATTTTAGGAATCAGTGAACTAAAATGGACTGGAATGGGTGAATTTAACTCAGATGACCATTATATCTACTACAGTGGGCAAGAATCCCTTAGAAGAAATGGAGTAGCCATCATAGTCAACAAAAGGGTCCGAAATGCAGTACTTGGATGCAGTCTCAAAAATGACAGAATGATCTCTGTTCATTTCCAAGGCAAACCATTCAACAGCACAGTAATCCAAGTCCATGCCCTGACCAGTAATGCTGAAGAAGCTGACGTTGAATGGTTCTATGAAAACCTACAAGACCATCTAGAACTAACACCCAAAAAAGATGTCCTTTTCATTATAGGGGACTGGAATGCAAAAGTAGGAAGTCAAGAAACACCTGGAGTAACAGGCAAATTTGGCCTTATAGTGCAGAATGAAGCAGGGCAAAGGCTAATAGAGTTCTGCTAAGAGAATGCACTGGTCATAGCGAACACCCTTTTCCAACAACACAAGAGAAGACTCTATACAGGGACATTACCAGATGGTTAACAATGAAATCAGATTGTTTATATTCTTTGCAGCCAAAGATGAAGAGGCTCTATACAGTCAGCAAAAACAAGACCAGGAACTGACTGTTGCTCTGATCATGAACTCCTTATTGCCAAATTCAGACTTAAATAGAAGAAAGCAGGGAAATCCACTAGACCATTCAGCTATGACCTAAATCAAATCCCTAACAATTATACAGTAGAAGTGAGAAATAGATTTAAGGGACTAGATCTGATAGACAGAGTGCCTGATGAACTATGGATGGAGGTTTGTGACATTGATCAGGAGACAGGGAGCAAGACCATCCCCAAGAAGAAGAAATGCAAAAAAGCAAAATGTCTCTGTGAGGAGGCCTTACAAATAGCTGTGAAAAGAAGAGAACCAAAAAACAAAGGAGAAAAGAAAAGATATAAGCATTTGAATGCAGAGTTCCAAAGAATAGCAAGGAGATGAAAGCCTTCCTCAGAGATCAGTGCGAAGAAATAGAGGAAAACAATAGAATGGGAAAGACTGGCGATTTCTTCAAGAAAATTAGAGATACCAAGGGAATATTTCATGCAAAGATGGGCTCAATAAAGGACAGAAATGGCATGGACCTAACAGAAGCAGAAGATATTAAGAAGAGGTGGTAAGAATACACAGAAGAACTGTACAAAAGAGACCTGCATGACCCAGACAATCACGATGGTGTGATCACTCACCTAGAGCCAGATGTCCTGGAATGTGAAGTCAAGTGGGCCTTAGGTAGCATCACTACGAACAAAGCTAGTGGAGGTGATGGAATTCCAGTTAAGCTATTTTGAGTGCTAGAAGATGATGCTGTGAAAGTGCTGTACTCAATATGCCAGCAAATTTGGAAAACTCAGCAGTGGCCACAGGACTGGAAAAGGTCAGTTTCATTCCAATCCCAAAGAAAGGCAATGCCAAAGAGTGCTCCAACTAATGCACAATTGCACTTATCTCACAAGCTAGTAAAGTAATATGCAAAATTCTCCAAGCCAGGCTTCAACAGTGCATGAACTGTGAACTTCCAGATGTTCAAGCTGGTTTTAGAAAAGGCAGAGGAACCACAGACCAAGTTGCCAACATCTGCTGGATCATCGAAAAAGCAAGAGAGTTCCAGAAAACATCTATTTCTACTTTATTGACTATGCCAAAGCCTTAGACTGTGTGGATCACAGTAAATTATGGAAAATTGTGAAAGAGATGGGAATACCAGACCACCTGACCTGCCTCTTGAGAAACCTGTATTCAGGTCAGGAAGCAACAGTTAGAAGTGGACATAGAACAACAGACTGGTTCCAAATAGGAAAAGAAGTACGTCAAGGCTGCATACTGTCACCCTGATTATTTAGCGTATTTGTAGAGTACATCATGAGAAATGCTGGGCTGGATGAAGCACAAGCTAGAATCAAGATTGCTGGGAGAAATATCAATAAACTCAGATATGTAGATGACAGAACCCTTATGGCAGAAAGCGAAGAAGAACTAAAGAGCCTCTTGATGAAGGTGAAAGAGGAGAGTGAAAAAGTTGTCTTAAGGCTCAACATTCAGAAAATGGATCATGGCATCTGGTCCCATCACTTCATGGGAAACAGATGGGGAAACAGTAGAAATAGTGTCAGACTTTATTTTTTTGGGCTCCAAAATCACTGCAGATGGTGACTGCAGCCATGATATAAAAAGACTCCTTGGAAGAGAAGTTATGACCAACCTAGAGAGCATATTAAAAAGCAGAGACATTACTTTGCCAACAAAAGTCTGTCTAGTCAAGACTAAGGTTTTCCCAGTAGTCATGTATGGATGTGAGAGTTGGACTATAAAGAAAGTTGAGCGCTGAAGAATTGATGCTTTGAGCTGTGGTGTTGGATAAGACTCTTGAGAGTCCCATTGAACTGCAAGGAGATGCATCCAGTCCACACTAAAGGAAATCAGCCCTGAACATTCATCGGAAGGACTCATATTGAAGCTGAAACTCCAATACTTTGGCCACTTGATATGAAGAGCTGAGACCTTTGAAAAGACCCTGATGCTGGGAACGATTGAAGGCTAGAGGAGAAGGAGACAACAGAGGCTGAGATGGTTAGATGGCATCACTAACTCAATGGACGTGAGTTTGAGTAAACTTTGGGAGTTGGTGATGGACAAGGAGGCCTGGTGTGCTGGAGTCCCTGGGGTTGCAAAGAGTCAGATATGACTCAGTGACTGAACTGAACTGACTGATAACTAAAATAATAATATCTATGTGGTAATGGTGGTGGGATAGACATAGACATTGGAACAGAATAGAGAACATAGAAATACCCACAAACATGCCTGAGTTTTGACAAATCTGCAAAAACAACAGAATTAAGATAGAATTTTCATCAAATAGTCCTGGGACAATTGGACATCCATAGGTTAAAAAAAAACCTTCAACCTAAGCCCCATACTTTATAAAGGTTAAAATGAATCACAAGCTTAAGCATAAGACATAAAACTATAAACTTTTACAAGAAAACATAGAAAACTTTAGGACCTGATACTAGGCAAATGTTCGTAGGTTTGACACCAAAGAGCAATGTACAAAAGGGAAAATTGCTATATTGGACTTTATCAAAATTAAAAAATTTTTGCTCTCTGAAAGAACCTGTTAAGAAGATAAAAAGACATTTTCAAGAATGGGAAAAAGCACATGTTTCTGACAAAGGAGTAGCCACACATTAGACAAAAGACTAGTATCTAGGATATATAAAGAACTCTCAGAATTCAACCGTAAAAAAGATCCATACAATCCAGTTAGTACAACGGCGAAAGGCATAGACATTTCATTGAAGATAAACAAATGTCAAATTAAGCACTTGAAAAGATGTTCAACATCAGTAGACAACGGAGGGATTCAAACTAAAACCACATGATAATATCAGTATACACCTATCAGAATGGATAAAATAAAAAATTGTGACAGCAGCAAATCCTGAGGAGAATACAGAGAAACTGGATCAATCATACACTGATGATGGAAATGTAAGCTGGTACAACCACTCTGGAAAGTAGTTTTGACAGTTTCTTTAAAAAAACTAAATATGCAACTACCATGTGATATAACAGTTATACTCCTAGACCCTTAAACCAGATAAATGAAGACATATGTTCATATAAAAATCTGTACACAAATGTTTATAGTAATTTTATTTGTAATAGCCCCAAACTGGAAACAATAGGTTGAGCAAATTGTGGAATATCCATACCAAGAAATACTACTCTTCAGTAAAAAGGAAAGACCTGGTAATATACTACAACCTGGATGCATTTCCTGCGTCTGCCTGCAATGCAGGAGACCAGGGTTCGATCCCTGGCTCAGGAAGTTCCCCTGGAGAAGGAAATGGCAACCCACTCCAGTATTCTCACATGGAGAATTCCATGGACAGAGGAGCCTGACGGGCTACAGTTTATGGGATTGAAAAGAGTCAGGCATGACTGAGCGACTAACATTTTCAGTTTCACTTTGCATGCTTGGCTAAAAAAACCCATCTCAATAGGTTGCATACTATATGATTCCACTTATATAACACTCTTAAAATGACAAAATTATGGAAATGAAGACTAGATTAGCAGTTGCCAGGCATTGGGACAGCAGGGAAGTAGATATGATTATTAAAGTCAACATGAGGGATCTTTGTGATGATGAAACTGTTCTGTATCTTGACTGTATCAGTGTCAGTATCCTGGTTACTATATTGCTATAATTTTACAAAATGTTACCATTGGGGAAAACTGGATATTTCTATATTATTTCTTATAACTGCATGTTAATCTAAAATTAGGCCAGGCCAGAATACTGGAGTGGGTAGCCTTCGCCTTCTCCAGGGGATCTTCCCAACCCAGGGATCGAACCCACATCTTCTGCATGGCAGGTGGAATCTTAACCAGCTGAGTCACAAGGGAAGCCCAAGAATACTGGAGTGGGTAGCTTATCCCTTCTCCAGTGGATCTTCTGACCCAAAACCAAACTGGGGTCTCCTTCATTGCAGGCAGATTCTTTACCAACAGAGCTATGAGGGAAAAGCCCTAAAATTACATTTAAAAAGCTTAATTAAAAAACATAAAACAACAATGCAGAGGGAGCCAAATAGAAAAATGTGATTATCCTGGGTTGAATTGTAGATATGGGTGCTCAGTGGATCAGAGTCAGTAGTGGCAGGAATACCTTTTAGTGTATTCCTTTTTCTTGACGTAGGAAAATTTACAAATCATAAATTTATATCTTGATGCTACTGCTGCTGCTAAGTCGCTTCAGTCGTGTCCGACTCGGTGCAAGCCCATAGACGGCAGCCCACCAGGCTCCGCCATCCCTGGGATTCTCCAGGCAAGAACACTGGAGTGGGTTGCCATCTCCTTCTCCAATGCATGAAAGTGAAAGTGAAGTCGCTCAATCGTGTCTGACTCTTAGCGATCCCATGGACTGCAGCCTACCAGGCTTCTCTATCCATGGGATTTTCCAGGCAAGAGTACTGGAGTGGGGTGCCATTGCCTTCTCCGTATATCTTGATGACTTATCACAAAATGAACCCACCTACATAACTACAACTCAGATTAAAGCTAGGATATGACCTGACACCAGAAATTCCCTTTGTGCCCCTTTCTTTCACTACTTCCTGTCACGTTTCCAAAGGTAATGACTAAGTTTAAGCACTGTAGATTAGTTTTGTCTGTTTTGAATTTTATGAAAACAGAATCATACAGAAATCATTCTTTTGTGTCAGGCTATTGTAAATCAACATTACATTTATAAGATTCATCCACGATGGTGCATGTAAGAATAATTTGCTCAGTTCTGTTGCTATGTAATATACTATCATGTTGTTCATTTGATCAGTTGTGTCTGACTCCTTGCCACCCCAGGAACTGCAGCATGCCCAGCTTTCCTGTCCTTCACTATCTCCCAGAGTTTGCGCAAACTCATGTCTGTTGAGTTGAGGATGCCATCCAACCATCTTATCCTCTGTCACCCCCTTCTCTTCCTGCCCTCAATCTTCCCCAGCATCAGGGTCTTTTCCAATGAGTTGACTCTTTGCATCAGGTGACCAAAGTACTGGAGCTTCAGCTTCAGCATCAGTCCTTCCAATGATTATCCAGGACTGATTTCCTTTAGGATTGACTAGTTTGATCTCCTTGCAGTCCAAGGGACTCTCAAGAGTCTTCTCCAGCACCACAATTTGAAAGCATCTCAATCTTCTTTATGGTCCAACTCTCACATCTGTACGTGACTACTGTAAAAATCATAGCTTTGACTATACAGACATTTTTGGCAAAGTAATATCTCTGATTTTTAATAGACTGTCAAGGTTTGTCATAGCTTTTATTCCAAGGAGCAAGCATCTTTTAATTTCATGGCTGCAGTCACGGTCTGCAGTGATTTTGGAGCTCAATAAAATAAAGTCACTGTTTCCATTTTTCCCCCATCTATTTGCCATGAAGTGATGGGACTGGTTACTATGATCTTAGTTTTTTGAATATTGAATTTTAAGCCAAGTTTTTCACTCTCCTATTTAACCTTCACCAGTATACTATCATATAAACTATGATTTACCCATCCTACTCTTTATCAACTTCTTGTTTTTTATTCAAATTTTATGAATAATGTCATGAAAATTATTTTTTTCCTATGTGATTTTCTTTTTACTGTGTATAGGTACAAATTTACCTTAGATGAATAAATGAAAAGAAATTGCATTTCTTGTAAGACAAGCCCAGTGATGATGAATTCCCTCAGCTTTGTTTATCCTCCATTTGGAAAGCACAGTTTTGCAGGATGTAGTATTCTTGTTTGGCAGTTTTTTTTTTTTTTTTTTTTCTCTTTCAGTTCTCAGTAAGAGTCTTGGGGCACATGCTCCTCTCTCCTTCCCTGGAGGGATAGGTGTGCAGCTGTATCAGCCTCTCTCTTTCTGCTGTTCTGCAGGTACTTTGGAGCAGCAATGTGCTGCCCAGCTCTCTTGTATTGTTCAGCAAACCCCAGGCATCTAGAGATCTAGAGTATATCATGTCCCATCAGTGCTCTGAGGCAGGAGAGAGATACCAGTCCTCAGGCAGCCCACAGAAAAGATGGAATGCTGGATGTATGTTCCAACTCTCTCTCTCTCCAGGGAGAAGTCAGGAATTGTTCCCCCCCTCTTCCCCCCACCCCTTGCATGATCCACTGAGCTGGGGAATGGTCTATGGGGAGTGAGTGCCTCAGAACAGTGCCTTTATTCTCACTGACTTCCAGTCTGGTGCTCTTTCTTAACAGTGCTTAGATTAAGGCAAGACAGAAACCAGTCTTTCAGGTAGCCCCCTCACCCAAAGTCTAAATGTTAGACATATGTTTCAGTCTTCTCTTTCTCTCACCAGGGAGAAGCTGAGATCTGGGAATCTTCTGATTGTGTAATGTTGACCAGGGGGAAGAATTATGGTGAGTGCCATGAGTTTTCCTTCCCTCTTTGAGCTTGCCTGCTGTGTGAAAGTGAAGTCATGTCCGACTCTTTGTGACCCTGTGGAGTGTAGCCTACCATGCTCCTCTGTCCATGGGATTCTCCAGGCAAGAATACTGGAGTGGGTTGCCATTTCCTTCTCCAGGGGATCTTCCCGACCCAGGGATTCAACCTGGGTCTCCCACATTGCAGGCAGACGTTTTAACCTCTGAGCCACCAGGGAAGCCCCTTTCCTGCTGTATAGAAGTCTATTAATTATAGAAGTCTATTGGAATACGGAATGAAGCAGGGCAAAGACTAATAGAGTTTTGCCAAGAAAATGCACTGGTCATAACAAACATCCTCTTCCAACAACACAAGAGAAGACTCTATGCATGGACATCACCAGATGGTCAACACCAAAATCAGATTGATTATATTCTTTCCAGCCAAAGATGGAGAAGCTCTATACAGTCAGCAAAAACAAGACCAGGAGCTGACTGTGGCTCAGACCATGAACTCCTTACTGCCAAATTCAGACTTAAATTGAAGAAAGTAGGGAAAACCTCTAGACCATTCAGGTATGACCCAAATCAAATCCCTTATGATTATACAGTGGAAGTGAGAAATAGATTTAAGGGCCTAGATCTGATAGATAGAGTGCCTGATGAACTATGGAATGAGGTTCGTGACATTGTACAGGAGACAGGGATCAAGACCATTCCCATAGAAAAGAAATGCAGAAAAGCAAAATGGCTGTCCGGGGAGGCCTTACAAATAGCTGTGAAAAGAAGAGAAGCGAAAAGCAAAGGAGAAAAGGAAAGATATAAACATCTGAATGCAGAGTTCCAAAGAATAGCAAGAAGAAATAAGAAAGCCTTCTTCAGCGATCAATGCAAAGAAATAGAGGAAAACAACAGAATGGGAAAGATTAGGGATCTCTTCAAGAAAATCAGAGATACCAAAGGAACATTTCATGCAAAGATGAGCTTGATAAAGGAGAGAAATGGTATGGACCTAACAGAAGCAGAAGATATTAAGAAGAGGTGGCAAGAATACACAGGAGAACTGTACAAAAAAGATCTTCATGACCCAGATAATCACGATGGTGTGATCACTGACCTAGAGCCAGACATCCTGGAATGTGAAGTCAAGTGGGCCTTAGAAAGCATCACTACAAACAAAGCTAGTGGAGGTGATGGAATTCCAGTTGAGCTATTCCACATCCTGAAAGATGATGCTGTGAAAGTGCTGCACTCAATATGCCAGCAAATTTGGAAACCTCAGCAGTGGCCACAGGACTGGAAAAGGTCAGTTTTCATTCCAATCCCAAAGAAAGGCAATGCCAAAGAATGCTCAAACTACCTCACAATTGCACTCATCTCACACACTAGTAAAGTAATGCTCAAAATTCCCCAAGCCAGGCTTCAGCAATAGGTGAACCTTGAACTTCCTGATGTTCAAGCTGGTTTTAGAAAAGGCAGAGGAACCAGAGATCAAATTGCCAATATCCACTGGATCATAGAAAAAGCAAGAGAGTTCCAGAAAAACATCTATTTCTGCTTTATTGACTATGCCAAAGCCTTTGATTCTGTGGATCATAATAAACTATGGAAAATTCTGAAAGAGATGGGAACAAGAGACCACCTGATCTGCCTCTTGAGAAATTTGTATGCAGGTCAGGAAGCAACAGTTAGAAATGGACATGGAACAATAGACTGGTTCCAAACAGGAAAAGGAGTTCATCAAGGCTGTGTATTGTCACCCTGTTTATTTAACTTATATGCAGAGTACATCATGAGAAACTCTGGACTGGAAGAAACACAAACTGGAATCAAGATTGCTGGGAGAAATATCAATAACCTCAGATATGCAGATGACACCACCCTTATGGCAGAAAGTGAAGAGGAACTCAAAAGCCTCTTGATGAAAGTGAAAGAGGAGAGTGAAAAAGTTGGCTTAAAGCTCAACATTCAGAAAACGAAGATCATGGCATCCGGTCCCACCACTTCATGGGAAATAGATGGGGAAACAGTGGAAACAGTGTCAGACTTTATTTTTCTGGGCTCCAAAATCACTGCAGATGGTGACTGCAGCCATGAAATTAAAAGACGCTTACTCCTTGGAAGGAAAGTTATGACCAACCTAGATAGCATATTCAAAAGCAGAGACATTACTTTGCCAACAAAGGTCCGTCTAGTCAAGGCTATGGTTTTTCCTGTGGTCATGTATGGATGTGAGAGTTGGACTGTGAAGAAGGCTGAGCGCCGAAGAATTGATGCTTTTGAACTGTGGTGTTGGAGAAGACTCTTGAGAGTCCCTGGGCCTGCAAGGAGATCCAACCAGTCCATTCTGAAGGAGATCAGCCCTGGGATTTCTTTGGAAGGAATGATGCTAAAGCTGAAACTCCAGTACTTTGGCCACCTCATGTGAAGAGTTGACTTATTTGAGAAGGGGATGCCAGAGGATGAGATGGCTGGATGGCATCACTGACTCGATGGACGTGAGTCTGAGTGAACCCCGGGAGTTGGTGATGGACAGGGAGGCCTGGTGTGCTGGGATTCATGGGATCGAAAAGAGTCGAACACGACTGAGCGGCTGATCTGATCTGATTAATTGGCTTCTTGGTCTCTCACAAAGGGAATTGGTTCCTGTATTGTTGTTGGGTTAGTGTCTCCCTGAGGGGAAAGAGGGTATCAGACTTTCTGCTCTGCTCTCAATTATTCTTATTCTTGATTCTGTTATTGTTTAATACATCACTGTCTTAATTAGAGTAGCATATCCAGTAGTGTAAGTTTTCCAATTTTTTTTTAATGAAGTCAGAGTTATTATTAATATTTTAAATTTCCATATAGTATTCAAGTTAGCTTGTTTCCATGTGTACACATAGATTACACACACACACACACACCTGCTCAAATTTTGTTTGGAATTTCCTTGAATCTTTAGATAACGCATGAAAACTAACATCCTTATAATTTGAACTCCCAATATGTGAAAATACTACATCTCACTGTTTATTTAGCTCTTTATTTAATTTCTCTTAGTAATATTTTGTGGTTTCTACATAGTTCTCATTAGATATTTTCCAAGCTGGTGGGTGTTTTAAAGGTCTTATTATAAATATTTTTTAAATTTAAATTTTTAAATTTAAATTCTGTTTCTTATCCATATTTAGACATGAAATAGATTTTAAAAGTTGTGATTATTTGGAATTCATGTATTAGTTCTAATAGTTTATCTGTAGAATTGTTTGGACTTTTTACATACTTATTATACTACCTGGAAAATAAGTTTTGTTTTTTTCTTCCAATCTTTTTCTTATTTTTTTCTTGCCTTACCTTATTGCAATATCTAGTACAGTGTTATTAGAATTGGTAACAGCAGACATTCATATTTTGTCCTTATTCTTGGATTTAAAGTTTTCATTATTTTACCATTCAGTATAATTTTTTCAGTAGGATTCATAGATACCTTTTACACAATAAGCTGTGCCTATTTATTTATAGTATAGTAGCAATTTTTATCATGAATAGATGCTTAATTTTATAAAATCACTTTTCTTCATCTACTGAGATGATCATATGATTTTTCAAAGTTAATCTTTTGATGTAGTTAATTACATTGATTTTCAGATGTTAAATCAGCCTTCTATTACTAGAACAAACCAGATTTGATCTTGACATATTATCCTTTTCAAATATCTTTGTACTTTGCTAGTATTCTTTATAGTATTTTTACATCTTGAATCCTTATCTTTGGGTCTACTTCTGGGAAGCCTCATATCAGACTGAGAATGTATGCTAAGTCACTTTAGTCGTGCCGACTCTGTGCGACCCCATAGACGGCAGCCCACCAGGCTCCCCTGTCCCTGTGATTCTCCAGGCAAGAAGACTGGAGTGGGTTGCCATTTCCTTCTCCAATGCATGAAAGTGAAAAGTGAAAGTGAAGTCGCTCAGTCGTGTCCGACTCTTCGCAACCCCATATATTGCAGCCCACCAGGCTCCTCCGCCCATGGGTTTTTCCAGGCAAGAGTACTGGAGTGGGTTGCCATTGCCTTCTCCAAGAATGTATAATATAAGATAAATAAAGTTTCAAGTCACAAAAAATCTCGGCCCTGATTAAAGAAATAGTGGTTTACTTTTGTCACACAACAAAAATTACAGTGCTTAAATCTGATAGGATTAATCCAAGTGCTTTGTGATGCCACCTGGAACCTAGCTTTTTTGTAACTTTTTTTCTTCTCTCCTGTCTTTAGTGTGCCTTTTTCGCTACATGGTAGTTATCTCATGCTATCACTTAGAGCAAGGAAAGGAAGAGGAGTGGGCAAGGCTTTCCCTAAGTGAAGATACTTATGTAAGAGGAAGGGAAACTCCAAGCATGTGCCCTATTTTGTTTCTTTGTCCAGAACTGTGTCATATCTGATATCTAAGGAAATCACTGGTAGAAGAAATGCAATTCCTATGACTGGATTGAATCAGTCAGATTCATCTTCTAGGGCTAGAGAGAGAGTCTGAATTTTCCTTGAAATCAGAGATTTATTTGTGCTACAATGTTTGTGTTCCTTTAGCTGGGAAAAAATAGGGGAATCATATCTGCTACAAATAGGTCAGGAAAGAATAACTTTTGGAAATTTGACTACATAAAAATTTGTAAATTTCTGTTCAATGAAGGGAACCATCAGTAAAGTCAACTGACAGAGAATGGGCTGAGAGAAGTTAATCTGAGAACTCAAAAACTGAGAAGGGATATCTAGAATATTTAGTAAATGGCAAAACTAATACAATATTGTAAAGTTTAAAAAAAAAATAAAGGATCTAAGCGATCAAAAAAAAAAAAAAGAAGAAGAAGAAGAAACTTAACAGAACAATGGTTAAAGCAGAGACTATAGATTCTAACAACTACTCTGGAAAATAGTCTGGAGATACTTAGTTTAATTTCATGTGTGTAGATCCCAGGACCCATCCACTCCACTCCTGTGGAACTTTTAGTTTCTAAGGAGGCATATATAAGCTTGATTACTTGCAAATGATTTGTAGAACACGGCATTGTCGAAAACACAGGTATCTATCTCTGCTGCTGCTGCTAAGTCGCTTTAGTCGTGTCCGACTCTGTACGACCCCACAGATGGCAGCTCACCAGGCTCCGCCGTCCCTGGGTTTCTCCAGGCAAGAACACTGGAGTGGGTTGCCATTTCCTTCTCCAGTGCATGAAAGTGAAAGTGAAGTCATTCAGTAAGTGTCCGACTCTTCGTGACCCCATGGACTACAGCCTACCAGGCTCCTCCGTCCATGGGATTTCCCAGGCAAGAGTACTGGAGTGGGTTGCCATTGCCTTCTCCGATCTATCTCTAGGGGAGCAGATGGGAGAAATGCTGTGATATTCACAGGGGTAACAAATTAAAGACAGAGCTATGTGGAGAAATCTTTCAAACATGGTGTTGAGAGGAAAATGTAAGATAACAGAAGACCTCTAACATGGTATAGCTGGCAAATTTAAAACATAAAGACACAACAAAACAGTACCACTTTTCAAATATACCTGTGTTATTAGGAAAGGTGCTAAATGTAATAAGAGTAATTTCTTACAGATGGAGGAATGGATTAGAAATGGAGATTGAAGATTAGAGGGAAAATAAAGCAAAACAGGAACCCTGCATGGATAGTTGAATGGCTGTGTCATGAATTTGGAGTCCAGCCAATTCAGTTCTTTGCGTTCTAGTTTATGTGTTTACTTTCTAAGTCCTTCCTATTAAGATTCTACTTTGCATGCTAGCTCTTAGTTAAGCATACCCACTATTTTAAATATTGGTTGTAAAGAAACTCTACATAGAGACTTTTGAGTAATTATTTAATTTGTAGAAGCAGTGTATACCAATATAAGTCCTCACTGTAAACAAATGAATATCTTCTTCCAAAATCACACTTTTAAATTATCAATGGGGATATGTTGTCTTTTCCATTTGGTCTCAAAGGCTTTAGTTTGTAAAATACCACAGTCAACTTCATCTGTCACTTTACTCAATATAAGTTTGATTTTGCTCTCTACTTTCTTATTCCCCTTTAAAAATCAATAACAAATGTTTTGTTACTGAATAACAAAACTTCTGGAATAGTGATCAACTTTTCACTGTTTTTTCCATTTTTCATGAGAATGAAGTTCATAAAGAAATTTGGAAGAATTATACTTTGATCTGAAGACATATTATAGCTGAAGATTTGGCTGGTGAATTTAAGCTATGGTTCAAAGCTGACCACACTAACTTCACCTGATAGAAAATTCTGAAATTCATTCTGTAGTATGGGAATGGGAAGATTTTTGATGTAAGTTTTCTTTAGGTAAATTTCCCTGTGCCTTATATAAATCTAATTTATTATCTTTCTGATGAAATTATGATTTGAATTTTTAGAATTGATTGCTTATTGTGTACCAAGACACGCATGTTATTTTATTAACCATGGATAAGTTTGCCTGACCCTTGAAGCTCACCAAGATTCTAGTGATGGCAAGACCAATTAGTTGATGCTGACTAGGAAATTGCTACTCAAAATGTGGTTTCAGTCAATAGGATTACCTGGGAGATTTTCAGACATACCAAAACTCAGGCTCAATGACATACCTAGTGAATAAAAGTTGTTTATTATAACAAGATGCCCAGGTGATTATTAAGTGCCTAAAGTTTGAGACCTTCTGGCAGTCTTTCCTTGGCATCTAGACAGTGATGTCAGGTTGAAGAAGAGCTGTTTTAAAATTTTTTTTGAGGTATTTTTTTTTTAACTTTATAATATTGTATTGGTTTTGTCATATATCAACATGAATCCGCCACAGGTATACATGTGTTCTGCATCCTGAACCCTCCTCCCTCCTCCCTCCTCCCTCCCCATACCATCCCTCTGGGTCGTCCCAGTGCACCAGCCCCAAGCATCCAGTATCATGAATCAAACCTGTTTTTACAGTCATCTTTGCTTTTCTGATTATTTCTATCATTCATCCATTCAATAAGCATTTAGTCAATAATTCCTGTATTTCAGGCTCTAGATCAAATTGCCAACATTCTCTGGATCATTGAAAAAGTGAGAGAGTTCCAGAAAAACATCTATTTCTGCTTTATTGACTATGCCAAAGCCTTTGACTGTGTGGATCACAATAAACTGTGGAAAATTCTGAAAGAGATGGGAATACCAGACCACCTGACCTGCCTCTTGAGAAACCTGTATGCAGGTCAGGAAGCAAGTTAGAACTGGACATGGAACAATAGACTGGTTCCAAATAGGAAAAGGAGTACTTCAAGGCTGTATATTGTCACCCGGCTTGTTTAACTTATGTGCAGAGTACGTCATGAGAAATGCTGGGCTGGAAGAAGCACAAGCTGGAATCAAGATTGCCGGGAGAAATATCAGTAACTTCAGATATGCAGATGACACCACCCTTATGGCAGAAAGTGAAGAGGAACTCAAAAGCCTCTTGATGAAAGTGAAAGAGGAGAGTGAAAAAGTTGGCTTAAAGCTCAACATTCAGAAAACTAAGATCATGGCATCTGGTCCCATCACCTTATGGCAAATAGATGGGGAAACAATGACAGACTTAATTTTTTTGGGCTCCAAAATCACTGCAGATGGTGATTGCAGCCATGAAATTAAAAGACGCTTACTCCTTGGAAGGAAAATTATGACCTACCTAGACAGCATATTAAAAAGCAGAGACATTACTTTGCCAACAAAAGTCCATCTAGTCAAGGTTATGGTTTTTCCAGTGGTCATGTATGGATGTGAGAGTTGGACTATAAAGAAAGCTGAGCACCGAAGAATTGATGCTTTTGAACTGTGGTGTTGCAAAAGACTCTTGAGAGTCCCTTGAACTTCAAGGAGATCCAACTAGTCCATCCTAAAGGAGATCAGTCCTGAATATTCATTGGAAGGACTGATGCTGAAGCTGAAACTCCAATACTTTGGCCACCTGATGCGAAGAGCTGACTCATTTGAAAAGACCCTGATGCTGGGAAAGATTGGGGGCAGGAGGAGAAGGGGACGAGAGAGGATGAAATGGTTGGATGGCATCACCAACTCAATGGACATGAGTCTGGGTGGGCTTCGAGAGTTGATGTTGGACAGGGAGACCTGGTGTGCTGCAGCTCATGTGGTCACAAAAAGTCAGACACGACTGAGCGACTGAACTGAACTGAACTGATTGAGAGTAAACAAAAGCAAGTAAGACATGCTAAGGAATTCCTGTGGGTTTTTTTTTTTTTTTTGAATGCAGAAATAATGTATAAGTTGGAGTGAAATATGCTTTTGGTTGTCTGGGAGAAAATTCCTAGCTCGTCAGTCTGACAATGGCCACAGAAGTTATGGAGACAACCATCTAGAACCTGTTCCATGGCAAGTCTTGCCCTAAAAACTCTCAGCAGGGCAGTCAAACTGAAATTAGGTGCTGCTTGGCTGGAGGTAGCTTGGTTTCTGGGCTCCCTGTTGAGCCTGGGCCAGTCTAACTCTCTGACTTATAGATGATGGCTGGCACCCAGTCCTACCTTCTCAGCTTCAGAGATGGCTTGTTGGTCAAAGAGCCAGAGAATGAAATTTCCATGACAGGGCTGGGCAGGGTTTATCCAGCATCGGGTATCTTCTATAAACCTGTGTGATCTGATTCAAGTGCTGTGGGCAAAGGTTTTCAGAACTGTGAAGGAATAGAAATGATTGAGTGGATTCTAAGGGAGAACATTGAAAAACAATGAATCCAGGCCTAGTCCCAAGAGATGGTAGGAAAATTAAGTTCTTTTATATTAAGCTTTATGGCACACCCAGATCACATCATGTTAGAATTTTTTAAATAATGTGTATACTGATTATATAATTCTTGCTTTAGGACTGGGAATTTAAGAATATCTGATAGCCACTCCTTTTCGTGTGAATTAGCCACATAATGAGCTAGTCTAGGAAGTAGATATGAGACATGTCTAATTAAAGAAACTACCACTTCATCCAGGTTCACATACATGGATTTTTTCTTTTTTTCCTGTACCATGTCTCTGGCCACAAAGTTGGAAATACTGTTAAGAAAAAGGCAAGGAAAGCAAACTCTAGTTATGGAAAGAAGAATCTCAGCTCTGCTGAGATGAATTTTCTTCTTTCCTTCCCATGCGTAATGCATATAGCAATCTTCTCTGTGTGGTATCATACTGCCAAATGGATGAGGAAGGAAGAAATCACTTGAAGTAGCTGATTATTCATTGGTGGTAATTTGTGAAATGCTATGTGGCTTTAGATACGGCTTTATCATATTTGTGAGATTTAGTTTGTGTTACCTGTAAAATGAAGATACTTAGACTACACTAATATTAAATGAAATAATGTTTGTTTTGTTTAATTAGACAGGTTTTTAAAAATTGAAATATAGTTGATTTACAATGTTGTATCAATTTCTTTTGTACAGTAAAGTGATTCAGTTATAATATTGTGTACTCTTTGTAAATACTATTTTCCATTATGGTTTATCATAGAATGTTGAATATAATGCTGTGCGCTATACAGTACCACCTTGTTGTTTCTCCATTCTGTGCATAAAAGCTTCACTTGCTAACCCCGACCTCCTGCTCCATTCCCCTCCCAACCCCTCTCCCTTGGCAACCACCAGTCTGTTCTTTATTTCTGCGAGAATATTTCTGTTTCATAGATAGGTTCATTTGTGTCCTATTTTAGATTCCACACATAAGTGATGTCATAAAGTATTTGTCTTTCTCCTTCTGACTCAGCTCACTTAGTATGATAATCTTTAGGTCCAGGCATGTTGCTGAAAATGAGATTGTTTCTTTGTTTTATATGGCTGAGAAATAATCCATTGTATATGGACTACATCTTCTTTATCCATTCTTGTGTCAGTGGACATTTAGGTTGTTTCCATGCCTTGACTGTTAGATTAGATCTGACAGACAGAGTTCCTGAAGAACTATGGACAGAGGTTTGTGACACTGTAGAGGAGGCAGGGATCAAGCCCATCTTCAAGGAAAAGAAATGCAAAAAGGCAAAATGGTTGTCTGAGAGGGCCTTACAAACAGCTATGAAAAGAATAAAAGTGAAAGGCAAAGGAGAAAAAGAAAGATATACCGATTTGAATGCAGAGTTCCAAAGAATAGCAAGGAGTGATAAGAAAGCCTTTCTCAGTGATCAATACAAAGAAATAGAGAAAAACAATAGAATGGGAAAGACTAGAGAACTCTTCAAGAAAATTAGAGATACCAAGGGAACGTTTCATGCAAAGATGGGCACAATAAAGGACAGAAATGGTATAGACTTAACAGAAGCAGAAGATATTAAGAAGAGGTGACAAGAAAACACAGAAGAACTGTACAAAAAAGATCTTCATGACCCAGATAACCACAATGGTGTGGTCACACACCTAGACATCCTGGAATGCAAAGTCAAGTGGGCCTTAGGAAGCATCACTATGAACAAAGCTAGTGGAGGTGATGGAATTCCAGTTGAGCTATTTTGAGTCCTAAAAGATGATGCTGTGAAAGTGCTGTACTCAATATGCCAGCAAATTTGGAAAACTCGGTGGTGGCCACAGCACTGGAAAAGGTCAGCTTTCATTCCAATCCCTAAGAAAGGCAATGCCAAAGAATGCTCCAACTACTGCACAATTGCACTTATCTCACACACTAGTAAAGTAATGCTTAAAATTCTTCAAGCCAGGTGTCAACAGCACATGAACCATGAACTTCCAGATGTTCAAGCTGGTTTTAGAAAAGGCAGAGGAACCAGAGATCAAATTGCCAACATCAGCTGGATCATCAAAAAAGCAAGAGAGTTCCAGAAAAACATCTACTCCTGTGCTATTGACTACGCCAAAGCCTTTGACTGTGTGGATCACAATAAATTGTGGAAAATTCTTCAAGAGATGGGAATACCAGACCATCTGACCTGCCTCTTGAGAAACCTGTATGCAGGTCAGGAAGCAACAGTTAGAACTGGACATGGAACAACAGACTGGTTCCAAATAGGAAAAGGAGTACCTCAAGGCTATATATTTTCACCCTGCTTATTTAATTTATATGCAGAGTACATCATGAGAAACATTGGACTGGATGAAGCACAAGCTAGAATCAAGATTGCTGGGAGAAATATCAATAAACTCAGATATGCAGACGACAGAACCCTTATGTCAAAAAGTGAAGAAGAACTAAAGAGCCTCTTGATGAAAATGAAAGAAGGAGTGAAAAAGTTGGCTTAAAACTCAACATTCCAAAAACGAAGATCATGGCATCTGGTCCCATCACTTCATGGCAAATAAATAGGGAAACAATGGAAACGGTGAGAGACTTTATTGTTTTGGGCTCCAAAATCACTGCCAATGGTATCTACAGCCATGAAATTAAAAGACACTTGCTCCTTGAAAGAAAAGTTATGGCCAACCTAGACAGCATATTAAAAAGCAGAGACATAACTTTACTAACAAAGGTCCATCTAGTCAAAGCTATGGTTTTTCCAGGAGTAATGTATGGATGTGAGAGTTGGACTATAAAGAAAGAGGAGCACTGAAGAATTGATGCTTTTGAATGGTGGTGTTGGAGAAGACTCTTGAGAGTCCCTTGGACTGCAAGGAGATCCGACCAGTCCATTGTAAAGGAAATCAGTCCTGAATCTTCATTGTAAGGATTGATGCTAAAGTGGAAACTCCCAATACTTTGGCCATCTGATGTGAAGAACTGACTCATTTGAAAAGATCCTGATGCTGAGAAAGATTGAAGGCAGGAGGAGAAGGGGATGAGAGGATGAGATGGTTGGATGGCATCACGGACTCAATGGACATGAGTTTGAGGGAGTTGGTGATGGACAGGGAGGCCTGGCGTGCTGCAGTCCATGGGGTTGCAAATGAACATAGGAGTGCATGTATCTTTTTGAATTATAGTTTGTTAACTAGGGCAGTTTTGGGTATATGGAAAGCATTCAGTAAATTCTAGCTAATACAGTAGGTCAAAGAGTCAAAGTTTACACCTAGGAACTAAAGTAAGATAATGGCATGGGAAAACCCTGAACTCACCTCTTCGTGTGGACATAATACACATAAAACTACATATGAAACAATTTCCTCTGATAAGAACCTGAAAACCACCTCCACAACAAAGGATAAAATATATACACTGAAATGGATAGAAGGGGCAGGGACAGGCTATCACCAAAAAGTCCCACCCCCTGGCATGGTGACTGACAACTGGCCAAGAGGGAAAGGTCTTTTAATAATAAAAGACCTCCTCCCTGAGGAGCAAGGGGTTTGTACTCCACATTTGGGTCTAGTTACCATATCACAATACAAATTTAATACAGTATTGTTGTATATAGCTCTCCTCGTCTGTCAGAGATGAGTCCACCAAGTTCTTTTTTCTTTTGGGTCGTTCATATATGTATAAATCACTTAGTTTTCTAGCACTTAGGAAAAGCATCTTTCCCCCCCCTGAAACTCCAACCCTGTAATAGATTTACCCCCAGCACAGTCTCTTTGAGGAGGAAAGGTCTTACTTGGTTTGCTTCACAAAGTGGCTGGCTTCCCTTTGCAGAAGGGAAGCAGAGGCAAATATTCTGTAACTGAATTATCCAACCTCCTGAAATGCAGCCATTGTGCTTTCTTAGACCTATTTGATCCTGCTCATCTCTGTTCCCATATGGTTTTCTTACATTTAGTGTATTCATTATTGCAGCGTGGGAAAGGGAGCTGGCTCATGAAAGAAGAACATGAAAGACTATGCAGAACAGAGTTGAAATTATTAATATGTTTGTTCTAAAAAATGTGGGAACACCTTTTTAGAAATACAATATATGTTTTTCAATGGGCAGTTCTTCCATCCTAGGCTGAGGCCCACTCTCTATGTAAATAGATACCCTTCAGCGTCTGCTTTCCTACAACAAAGAGGTGCTTTTTCTGTGCCAGAAGTTAGGGCTCCAAAAATGATAAATACGAATTTTTTTTTTTTGCATTTTGTTAGGGACATAGTACGATACCAAAGCGATGGAAATAACAAAACACATTTGTCAAAGTTCAGAATTATCAGTCCCAAGAACTTGCATATCTTAATGACATAGATGATGCCTGATGCTTTCTTGCCTGTTACACAATTTAGCAACCTGGTTCTATTGTCTTAATTTGTCGTGTGGGTTATTTTGATGTGTGGAAATCATCTAGAGGAAAAAGTTCTGCCATACAGAGGGGATGCTCTGATTTTCTAATTGCTTACTAATTATGTGTTCTGGAAATCCTGGGAATGTACAACAGGTTTTTTTTTTGTTTTTTGTTTTTGCTGGGGTTTTGTTTTGCTCCCTTTTGCTTACTTGTGATATTGCTTTTCTGATGCTTAAATTTTATGTTAGGTCTCTTTAGCATGTTTGACATCAATACCATGAAATTTGAAGCCAAACTTGGCTAAGTAAAAACAAGTGAAGAATTGGAGTTATGATCTTGGCAATTTAAACAAAACAAAATTTTTTTTAACCTTTGAAAGGAAACTTTGGTTTCAAGGACACATGATTATTTCTGCCTAGTTGTGTGTATTGCTTTTTGTCCCTTTTGTTTAAATCTGCATTTTAGGGGTTGACCTGCACTCGTTCTGGCTTTCTGGCACTGTATTCATGTCTAATAAACTCTTAATGGAATAAAATTGCAAGCATAGAGTGAAATAAAAGATTGTGGGTTAGACTAGCAGTCTGGGTAATACATAATCAGAATTTCGAGTATCTGTTAATCACCAACTTGGAATAGATCTGTTTAGCATACAATGAAATTTAGTTTACAGTACCTTGATGGATTTAGTGTCATCTGGAAAAGACATTTTTGCTTGGAGCTTTGTTTTTTCTACTGAAATACTGACATGCTCTGGGCTGCTATGCAAGTATTTGAGGATTAGTCCTTCAGTGGTATTTTACTTATTTAACATTCACATATGACATTACATCTGAAAGCTAGGTATAAATAACCAAGAGTTTGATAAATAACCAAATTGAGTAATAGCACCTTGCATTTTTTATTATTATATAATTTATAGGGTGTACAACATAACGATATATAATTTTTAAAAGTTCTGCTTCATTTGTATTACTATAGATTATTGGCTGTATTCCTTGTGTTGTCCAATATATCCTTATAGCTTATTTTATACCTAGCAGTTTGTACCTCTTAATCCCTTACGCATATATTGTTCCTCCCCTCTTCCCTCTTGCTATTGGTAACCATTAGAGTTCTCTACATTTATAAATCTGCTGCTTTTTTGTTACATTCACTAATTGGTTGTGTTTTTAGATTGCACATATAAGTGATATTGTGCAACATTAGTCTTTTTCTGTCTTACTTTGTGTGGATGACAACAAACTATGGAAAATTCTGAAAGAGATAGGAATACCAGACCACCTGACGTGACTCCTGAGATATCTGTATGCAGGTCAAGAAGCAACAGTTAGAACTGGACATGGAACAACAGACTGGTTCCAAATAGGAAAAGGAGTACTTCAAGGCTGTATATTGTCACCCTGCTTATTTAACTTATATGCAGAGTACATCATGAGAAATGCTGAGCTGGAGGAAGCACAAGCTGGAATCAAGATTCCTGGGAGAAATATCAATAACCTCAGATATGCAGATGACACCACCCTTATGGCAGAAAGTGAAGAAGAACTAAAGAGCCTCTTGATGAAAGTGAAAGAAGAGAGTGAAACAGTTGGCTTAAAACTCAACATTCGGAAAATGGCATATAGATGGGGAAACCATGGAGACAGTGAGAGACTTTATTTTGGGGGGCTCCAAAATCACTGCAGATGGTGACTACAGCCATGAAATTAAAAGATGCTTGCTCCTTGGAAGAAAAGCTATGAAAAACCTAGACAGTGTATTAAAAAGCAGAGCCATTACTTTGCCAGCAAAGGTCTGTCTAGTCAAAGCTGTGGTTTTTTCAGTAGTCATGTATGGATGTTGGGCTATAAAGAAAGCTGAGCACCGAGGAACTGATGGTTTTGAACTGTGATATTGAAGAAGACTCTTGAGAGTCCCTTGGACTTCAAGGAGATCCAACCAGTCAATTCTAAAGGAAATAAGTCCTGAATATTCATTGGAAGGTCTGATGTTGAAGCTGAGAATCTAATACTTTGGCCACCTGATACAAAGAACTGACTCATTTGAAAAGACCCTGACACTGGGAAAGATTGAAGGTGAGAGGAGAAGGGGATGACAGAGGATGAGATGGTTGGATGGCATCACTGACTCAATGGCCATGAGTTTGAGTAAGCTTCAGGAGATGGTGAAGGACAGGGAAGCCTGGCGTGCTGCAATCCATGTGGTCGCAAAGAGTCATATGCAACTGAGAGACTGAACTGAACTGTCTTACTTATTCACTTAGCATTATGCTCTCCAAATCCATCCATTTTGAGGCAAATGGCAACATCTTTCTTTTTTATGACTGAATAGTATTCCATGTATCTTGTACTTTTCATAGGAACATCCTTCAGATTTTCCTGTGAGGCCTCTACACTACCACTTAAAATAAGGAGGCTTCTATTTTCTAAGATGTGGTCAATTAGGAAGGTCCAGATTTCTGGTTAATAAGAGAATTCTTGCAGTTGAATACACTGACTACAAGGAGTTTCATAACAAAAGAAACCTCCAGTGTGAGAGCTGTAGGGAAGTAAAGTAACAGGAATAAAAAAGAAGGTAAATGTGAACTCAAAAACACATGTGACTGGAGTGAGTACAGAAACTGATATTCATCATGATTATCCTGAATTTACCAAGAAAAATCCAATTATGATTGCTATCTTTTGATTAAGAACATGAAACCCATTTTGGAAAATTTGCCAACCAAATAAATAAGTAAATAATTAAAAACTTTTTGATGTATTCTCCTTTATAAGCAAAACTTAGCTTCCTGAGCAGTTTTTTCTTAAGAAGGAGAGTGAAAACTATAACTCATGGGCTTATAATTGGTCTAGAGATGTGTGGATTCATTGGAATGGAAGCTTTGAGTTTGTCACTCAGTCCAGCTGTAGTCCAGGCCTGTGCCAATGGGTAAGAAGACTGCTTTCAGAGGGATGGTATGGGGAGGGAGGAGGGAGGAGGGTTCAGGATGGGGAACACGTGTATACCTGTGGTGGATTCATGTTGATATATGGCAAAACCAATACAATATTGTAAAGTTAAAAAAAAAAAAAAGAACAGAAAAAAAAGAGGAATACAAGTTTTCTATATATTCTCAAACAAAAAGCTAAATAAAAACCCATACCACCCCAGTTCCTTTCCTCATTCAGTTAGCTAGAATTTCATTTTCTGTAAAAACTAAGAAAAATTATTGAGTTTTAGTTTCAGTTTTATTTAAGGCATTTTCTCAAAACTAAAGTATGTATACCTTCAAGTGTATAAAATGAGTAGTGGAAAATAACTAAAACAGTTGCAAGAATGTAGATTTGAAGTGGTCCAAAGATTTTTTTAAAGGATTGCTTTTAATTCAGGAGGATTAGAGGCATGGGAAATTCCAGAATTAAAAATATTCCAGGTCCTCAATTCAGCTAGTGTGAAAGAAGCACAGTACTCAGAAGTTCTTCACCAGAGAACCTCTTCCTTCTTTTGGGGGCTGTTCTCTTTGACATCGTGGGGAGGATGTGAGAGACGAGGGCGGGAGACAGCTGGTCCTACCAGCCCGCTGCACAGATCCCCCCATGCAGACAGTGTCTGAAATAAGAAAGTGGGCTAGTCATTAAATATTTCATTTAAAAACAAAATTTGTGAGAGCTGAAGAATATTCCAGTTTTATTAATTACGTGCAGTGAATTCTTTCTGAGTAAATGGCTTCATATCCCTTAGAGGGATGTTTGCTATCCAAGCCTCTGACTTCTGACCCTCCCCTCTGCCTTCCATATTGATCTGTTGCCCCCCTGAGTTAACTGCTGCCTTCATGCTCTTGTTCCACTTTCTGTAATTAAGTGTGTTCTCAGGAAGGGTCCTGGAAGTTATTTATGCTAAAAGCTAAAACTAAAGGAAAGATTAGGAATTCAGTCATGAGCCAGGAGATAGAGGAAGGCCGTGGGACTTTCTAACAAGCTTGTTTTCAATTTATATGATATAGATTCATATAGACCATTTGTTTCCAAAGTGAGAAAGCTGGGTGAGTACTCTAGGAGGTGTTCAAGATAATCTATATTAGAACATGTGTACACATGCACACAAATGCACGCTCAAACTCATGTTTTAAACATATATTTCTGTGTATGGTTTTATAATATATATAATATGCTAGCACAAATGGGGCTTCACAAGTGGCTCAGTGGTAAAGAATCTGCTTATAAATGCAGGAGATACAGGACACACAAGTTCGATCCATGGGTTGGGAAGATCCCCTGGAGAAGGAAATGGCAATCCACTCCAGTATTCTTGTCTGGAAAATCCCATGAACAGAGGAGCCTGGCGGGCTACAGTCCATAGAGTTGCAAAGAGTTGGACACGACTGAGCATGCACACAATATATAAATGAGCATGTATAACAATTTGTGATGGATATATGTGTCAACTTGACTGGGATAAGGGATGCCCAGATAATTGGCAAAACATTATTTTTGGGTGTGTCTGTGATGGTGGTCCCCTAGGAGGTTAACATTTGAGTTGTTAGATTGAGTAAGAAGATGCTCTTGCCCATGTGGATGGGCATTATCAAGCCTTTTAAGGCCCGAATAGAACATGGAGGCAGGAAAAGGATCCATTTGCTCTCTGCTGGAGCTGGGACTTCTATCCTACCCTGACCTTGGGCATTGGTACTCCTGGTTCTTGGGTCTGCAGACTTAGACCAGGACTGGGAGACCATTGGCCTCCCAGTTCTCAGGCTTCAGGGGTTGGGTTGGAGTTACACTACCAGCTTTCCTGGGCCTCCAGCTCTTAGTTGGCAGATTGTATCACGTGTCAGCCTCCATAGTTGCACAAGCCAAGCCCTTCTGACCAAACTCTGTATTCTATATATTACATATTCTATTTGTTCTGTTTGCTTGGAGATCCCCAACAGACACAGTTGTCATGATCAACAATTATTTTTTTTTCCTGATTAAACTTATGTGAAATATTTTGGAGATTACTTATTTAGATGATCTTCTGTACCTCTGACCCCTGTATGTGCATGCTCAGTCATGTCTGACTCATTGTAACCCTATGGACTGTAGCCTGTCAGACTCCTCTGTCCATGGAATTCTCCAGGCAAGAATACTAGAGTGTGTTGCCATTTCCTCCTCCAGGGGATCTTCCCAATCCAGGGATTGAACCCATGTCTCTTGTAGTTCTTGCATTGGCAGACGGATTCTTTAACCAGAGTCACCTAGGAAGTCTGATCATCTGATGCTTGGCCATAAAGCTGTACTTGTTTTTCAAATATTTGATATAATACTTATATAATGAAATTATTTGTCTTTATAATTCCTCTTTTGCTGTCTCTCTTCTCACACTTTATCATGGTCCACTGTGTTCTGCTATGTCAGATGGGGGAGTTGGCAAGTGGTTTTTAGTTCAAGTCTGGAGTTTTGGCCTCTGGAGACTTCCTTTACTCTTTTCACATCTCAACTATCCCTGTAAAAGAATGTTAGTTAGATTTAATCCAGCATTTCCAGGAAGTTTAAAAAAAATGTGTCATATATACCATAATTCTCAAAATGGAGCATATTACATTTCAGTCAGGGAAAATGCTTTCTTATATCCTCCTATTTTGTTTTAATATGCAGCTGAATAAATTCCTCCTTATTACTCATTTTTTTCTTAATTCTGAACTATTACTCTCTGTTCATTCTTCCAAGGAAATTTAGTATTAATTTTGTCAAGTTTGAAAGAAAGTGCCATTGAAAATTTTATTATGTGTGGATTAGTGCTAGGATTGCTACATACTTTAAGGAGATGTCTTCCAGTCATCTCCCCTTCTTATAGCCAGAGAGCTACTCTATCTCACATAAATAAAAATTTCAAAGTCATCATTTCCTCCGTGTCTGGCATATGTATTTATAACATGGAAATACTTATGTTTCTAACATTTACAGAAAAGTTAAAAAATATTTGAGGATGAGCATTGTTCTACCTCAAACATTCTATTTGCTTTATCATGTATCTATCAATCCTCTGTCAATTCATATCTTATTTTTTGCATTTTAGTGTAAATTCCAGATATCAGGAAATTTCCTTATGAAAACTTCGGCATGCGTCTCATTAATCAGAGTTCAATATTTGTTCTTTTAGTTAAAATTTAGATACAATTAAATGCAAAAACAAAAGTGTAAATCTACCAAGTTTTGAAGAATGCTTGCTTGAATCTCTATCAAGATGCTGAACATTATCACTCCTATCAAGATGTTAAATGTTACTACTACCCTAGAAATTTTCCCCCAAAGTGAGAGGAGGCTCTTTTTATTTGTCTGATTTGCAAAGTCATAGTACACAAAGCAGCTCTATAGATAAGTGATGCTTTTGGCCACAAATAACAGAAAACCTGACAACACAGTGAATATCAAGTAGAGTTAAGCTGTCACATAACAAGTCTGGAGGGAGGAGCTGTTGATATTAATAACACCTAGGATTATGTCTCTGGAATTCTCCTGATTTTTACCTTCAAGTTTCAAGTAGTTGCTGTAACTCCTGGCATCATTCAACAATATTTATTTATTCAACAAATATTTATGTATATTCCAGGCACTGTTTTTTGTTTGTTTTAATTTATTTACTTTTATTTTTTATTGAAGTATGGTTGATTCACAATGTTGTGTTAATTTTTGCTCTACATCAAAGTGACTCAATATTATATATATATATATATATATATATATATATATATATATATATATGTGTGTGTGTGTATATATGTATACACTCATATATGTTCTTTTTTATACTCTTTTCTTTTCATTATGGTCTATCCAAGGACATTGAGTATAGTTCCCCATGCTACACCTTAGGACCTGGTTGTCCATCCATTCTAAGTCTAATAATTTAGACTACTAGCCCCAAGCTCCCAGTTAATCCCTCTCCCACCACCTCCACCCCTTTTACAACCACAAGTCTCTCCTCTTTATATGTGACTCTGTTTTTGCTTAATTTCATTTCATATTTGTTCATTTGTGTCATATTTTAGATTTCATGTATAAGTGGTATCATATGATATTTGTCTTTTTCTAACTTACTTTACTTGATAAGTCAGATAATGTATGATAATCTCAAGTTGCATCCATGTTGCTACAAAAGGCATTATTTCTTTCCTTATGGCTGAGTAGTATTCCATTGTATATATGTACCATACCTTCTTTATCCATTCATCTGTCGATGGACATTTAAGTTGTTTCTGTGTCATGGTTATTGTAAATAGTGCAGCTGTGAACACACAGGGGTGCATGCATCTATTTGAATTAGAGTTTTGTCTGGATATATGTCCAGGAGAGCGATTCCTGGATCATATGATAACTCTGTTTTTAGCTTTCTTGGGAACCTCCATACTATTTTCCATAGTTCCTGAACCAACTTACATTCCCACCAATAGTGTAGGAAGGTTCCCTTTTTTCTACACCTCCTCCAGCATTTGTTATTTGTAGACTTTTTAATGTTAGCCATTCTGACGGGTGTGAGGTGGTACCTCACTGTGGTTTTGGTTTGCATTTCTCTAATGATTAGTGATGTTAAGCATCTTTTCATGTGCCTACTGGCCATCTGTATACCTTCCTTGGAGAAATGTCTATTTAGATCCTCTGCCCATTTTATGATTGAGTTGTTTATTTTTCTCTTATTGAATTGTATGAACTGTTTGTATATTTTGGAATTTAAACCCTTGTCGGCCTCATCATTTGCAATTATTTTCTCCCATTTCATAAGTTGTCTTTTTGTTTTGTATATGGTTTTCTTTGCTGTGAAAAAGCTTGTAAGTTTGATTAGGTCCCATTTGCTTATTTTTGTTTTTATTTTTATTGCCTTGGGAGACTGACCTAAGAAAACATATGTCAGAGAATGTTTGGCCTAGGTACTTTTCTAGGAGTTTTATAATGTCTTGTCTTATATTTAAGTCTTTAAGCCATTTTGAGTTCATTTGGTATAAGATGTGAGGGTGTGTTCCAACGTCATTGATTTACATGCAGCTGTCCAACATTCTCAACACCACTGGCTGAAAAGACTGTCATTTCTCGGTTGTATGTTCTTGCCTCCTTTGTCAAAGATAAATTGACTGTAGATGTGTGGGTTTATTTCTGAACTCTCACTTTTCAGTTCCATTGATCCATATGCCTGTTTGGGGGCCAATACCATGCTGTTTTGGTTACTATAGCTTTGTAATAGTGTGTGAAGTCAAGGAGGGTTATGCCTCCTGCTTTGTTCTTTTTCCTCAGGATTTCTTTCCCCCCAAATTTTCCCAGGTCTGGGGCTTTTATAATTCCATATAAATTTTAGATTTTCTCTTCTAGTTCTGTGAGAACAAGTACTGTTCTTATGGAGACAGAGCAGCAAACAAAAACATTCTTGTTCTCTGAGTAGGAATAAAAAGGAAGACATAACCGAGGTCTGACTGTTCATTTATCATGAAGACACAATCTTGCCCAGAAAAACTTTTGTCTCTTTAGCAGAGTTATTTTTTCTCATTGGATACTAGAGGAAAAAAGGAGTATTTGTGTGTTTGAATCTCTTCCTTGTGAGACGATTTGGCATAACTGTGGAGTAAGCCAAACAATATTGTCTGCCAGAGGAATGTTGGGAACTAAGTTATGGTTCTGGTCCCCTTGCAGCAGTAAATTGTATTTGAAGTTGTCCTAGCATTCAGATGACAGTATGATGAGTTTTCATCACACTAGAAAGATTAGATTCATTTCACTTCCTAGAGTGATGAGTTCTACAGTTAACTTCTCTCTAATGCTGACAGTAAGAAAGTTATCAAGGACCCTCAGTCACTGGCATGTAGCTTTGTGTAGGAAAAGAGTCCTGAATTGGAAGTCAAGTGACCTGGTGTCTAAGTTGGTCTTTGGTTTGCTTAGTGTGAAAACGTGGGTGAACTATATCACCTCTTTTGGCCTCAGTCTTTAATCTGTGAAATGAGTGACTTTTGTGCTACTTTGGAGACATTTGGACCAATGTCTGAGATAAAGTCCATAGATTAAGCACCTCTCTGGTGTAGAAATGCAGACTCTACTAAGTGCATTTCATTTGCAAAGAGAGTAAGCCTCAACTAAACACATATGGAATAGAGTGACTGATCATTATAAGTTACGTATTTTTGTTTTAGAATGACAATGTGCCAGTGTTTTTTGAGAGCCAAGTGGACTTGTAAAATTGTTCTGCATACTATTTGACTTTTCTCTGTTATCTCCACCTCTTCTGCAGTAGGCAGAATAATTGCCCTCCTAAAATGTGCATGTCCTAATCCCTGATATTTGGGAATATGTTGTGTTACACGGCAAGGGGAGATTAAAGTTGTGAATAGAATTAAGGTTGCTGATCAGATGACTAAGCTGAGGAGTTTATCTCGGTTTATCCTGATGAACGTGTGTGTTTAGTCACTCAGTCGTGTCCGATTTTTTGCAGCTCCACAAATTGCAGCCCACCAGGCTCCTCTGTCCATGGGATTCTCCAAGCAAGCATACTGGAGTGAATTGCCTTTCCCTTGCTGAGGGGACTGAAGTGCGGTCTCTTGCATTGCAGGCAAATTCTTTACCATTGGAGTCATAGCATTCTTTCCTATATTTAGTTCAGTTCAGTTGCTCAGTTGTGTTCGACTCTTTGCGACCCCATGAATCGCAGCATGCCAGGCCTCCCTGTCCATTACCAACTCCCGGAGTTAACCCAAACTCATGTGCATCGAGTTGGTGATGCCATTCAGCCATCTCGTCCTCTGTCCTCCCCTTCTCCTCCTGCCCCCAATCCCTCCCAGCATCAGGGTCTTTTCTAATGAGTCAACTCTCGCATGAGGTAGCCAAAGTATTGGAGTTTCAGCCTCAGCATCAGTCCTTCCAATGAACACCCAGGACTCATCTCCTTTAGGATTGACTGGTTGGATCTCCTTGCAGTCCAAGAGACTTGTAAGAATCTTCTCCAGCACCACAGTTCAAAAGCATCAATTCTTCAGCACCCAACTTTCTTCACAGTCCAACTCTCACATCCATGCATGACCACTGGAAAAACCATAGCCTTGACTAGATGGCATTACTAGGTCAGATAAACTAAATTTAAAAGCTAAGCATAAGGAGGCACAAAAGGGATCAAATAAGCCAAGGCAAGCATCATATTGCATTTCTACAGGATAGGTAATATAATATTAGAATATATATTTTTATATATCAAGATGCAAAGGGAAGTGAAACCATCACCTCTAGAGGATCAAAGATGATTTTTCCTCTTCAAACAGATACTATGTTGTAGCGTAAATTCATTATAAGATAAGGGTTTGGGAAGAAAAAGAATGCTTTCCTAAGTGCTAGAAAACAAGTGATTTAGACACATGTAAACAGCCCAAAAGAACTTGGCTGACTCTTCCCTGCCAGGAGTAGAGCCACAAAAAAGGTGATAAGATCCCAAAGTCGTAGAGGCAGGATGGAAATGTGTCCCTTTCCATCATGGGTCATTGTGAGGATAACTTCAGACTGAGTTCCCATACCCCTAAAAGGACAAGCAATGGAGACTTAGAATCATATTTTTATTTTCTAATCTTTCAGCCTCATCATGTGTGCTTTTATGTTCCTGCTCTTTGCTTTAGGTATTTCCCTCCCCACTCCCATTCAATCTTGAGAAATATTCTCTTCCAAAGAGTTTTCTTTTAGGCTGTTGCATGTTTGTTTTGATAAGAGTAATGGAAGGCATGGGGGACTTTTCATTACATTGCAGAGTGCCTTGAGTAGTGCCTTGAGTACACACTCCATGAGTATTTGTTGAATCGAACTATGTTTAATGAACATTTAAGGCAAATCAATGGAAAAATTATTCATTGGTGTTTAAGCCACCTTTGTTTGTCTTTGAATGAGAGAGACTCATGCTTCAGCCCCAAAATAGAAATTATGTTCAGGAATAATACTGTATTATAAGTCTGATCTTAATAGAAAAGAAAATCCCCCCAAACAAATAATTATTCAAATAAGTCTGCATTTTCAAATATTAAAACAAATGCTAAATTATGACATGTAATTGGGTTTAAAGTTATTCTTTCCTTTTTTTTAAGTTTGAAGATATGAAGATGTAAAGATATAAAGTTTAAAGATGTAAAGGGGAGGGTTTGGGCTGCATGATTCCTGGGGTGTCTTCGAGCTTTCTCACACCAGTTGATGAGTCAGTTGTACACATCTCTTTACAGATCTGTGTTCAGTAATATCATACTGGTAGCTTAAAATTGGCCATGGTGGGAATAAGTTCACAGTGGAAATAAATGGATGCTATAAATCAAAACTTGGAGAGCTAGTTGTGAAACTTTTACCTGCACACAATTGTAATAGACCATACCAAAATAGACCATGGGTTAAAAAATGTACCAAGGAGGGTTAATATTTTTGGCAGAGAGATGAGTATAACAAATCATTTTTGTTAGGGCCCAAGTTTTTTCCCTTAATCCTAGGGGGTAGTCCTTTGACCTTGAGTGCTCCTCTCCAAGTACGAAGAAATTCCAGTCCTTCTCACTTGGCTAGGACCTTGCAGTCCAATCCCTGTCTCCCCAGAACCAGGAAGCTGCTCACTTCTGTGCTTAGCCTTCTAGTCTCCTAACTGCTGTCTTTGTGGGTTTGCTTTTGTGTGTGTACTATAATCCTAGGCATACAGACCCTAGCTGTCAGCTGACTACCAAACAGAAATTTATTTTGCACATTTTTAGAAGAGTTGTGGTTCCTTGCTCTCTGAGACTTTGCCTTTACGTTTTAGCCTCTTTGGACTTCTGCCTTGTCAGCCCAGCACGACCACTGTTTTTGTTTGGGTTTCCTTCATTCCCCAGCTCTGTAAATTCAAAATGTTCTTAGGAAAAACAGCCAAGGTGATTGTAGAGTTCACTTCCTGTGTTTCTCTTTTCTAAAGAAACACAAAGCCTCTTAAACACTGCCTGCATTGGCTTCTCTATATGCCTTCAAACGTTTTTAAAGTATGTTGTCCAGCTTTCATAACTATGTTCAGCAGGAGGGTTAGCCCAATACCATCTACCTTGTCACAGCCAGAGCTAGAAATCTGAAGGAAAGCTTTTAAGTCTGGAAACATTATTGAGTTTTCAGTAAAACTAATTTTAAAACCATTCAGTATTGAATAATCATAGTTGAAGGCAATTCTTCTCATTCAGAAAAATTTCAGTCTTGGCCTTGAGCTCAAAAAATAGCGAAAATTTTATCTTGCTAAGCCATGAAACTGCTGTATGATATGACAAATGGGAATATTCAGCTTTTATCCTGACAAAATGCAAAGAACTGACAATAGTTTCAATAGTTATGAAATATTCTTCTTCAAAAATTTTAACCATTTAAAAATTCCCAACTCATCGGCCATATATAAAATGGCCAGGGACTGATGTTTCCCATTTCCTAGTATATAGTACAAAATTTTCAATGTTGTTTTTGAAGTTCAGTAGCCAGTAATTGAGCCCTTTCTCTGACTCTCTCATCCTATCTCTGATGCCAGACTTCTGAGTTTCATTCCCTATCAGTTGTAAGTTCTGTGACCTTGGGCAAATTACCCAACTTCTCTGGGATTCAGTTCCATAACTTGTTAATTGGAATCAATAATTGCACTTATTATTGTGCTATTATAATAATATAATAATAGGGTGGTTGTGATAATGAAATGATTTAATAAGGATAAGATGATGAATCCAGAATGGCCTGATTGCCTTGAGAAATGGGTGATGGGAAACCTAAGGATAAAGTAAAAACTAAGAGCAACCCAAGGATTGATTAATATTTCATAAATATTCATGTAGTTATTCTTCTTCAATATAGGAATTTACAGTTAAAAACTTATCTCTCTGAACTGTTTTGGCTGTATCCAATAAGTTTTGATATGTTAAGTTTTGTTTTAATTCATCTCAAAATATTTTCTGATTTCTGTTGTGATTTCTTCTTTAATTCATTGGTTGTTTAGGAGTATGTCATTTCAATATATTTGTGAATTTCCCCAATTTTCTTCTGCTATTGATATATATTTAATTCTGTTTTTATCAGGGGATATACTTGGTATAATTTCAATCCTTTTAAATATATTTAAATTTGTTTTATGACCTAGTACATAATCTATCTTAGAGAATGTTCCACATGTACTTGAGGAGAATGTGCTTTCTGCTGTTTTTGGGTAGAGTGGTCTAGAAATGTCTGTTAGGTCTAATTGGCTTATGCTGCTGCTGCTAAGTCACTTCGGTTGTGTCCGACTCTGTGCGACCCCATAGACGGCAGCCAACCAGGCTCCCCTGTCCCTGGGATTCTCCAGGCAAGGACACTGGAGTGGGTTGCCATTTCCTTCTCCAATGCATGAAAGTGAAAAATGAAAGTGAAGTCGCTCAGTCGTGTCCGACTCTTAGTGACCCCATGGACTGCAGCCCACCAGGCTCCTCTGCCCATGGGATTTTCCAGGCAAGAGTACTAGAGTGGGGTGCCATTGCCTTCTCCGAATTGGCTTATAGTGTTTTTCAATTACTTGGTAGCCTTGTTGATATTCTGATCAGTTGTTTTACCTGTTCTTAAAAGTGAGTTATGACATCTTCAACTATTATTCTTAAGCTCTTTGTCTTTTCAAGTCTCTCAATTTTGCTTCACATAGTTTGAGTTTCTTTTGTAAGGTGTGTGCATTTATTATTGTTATATTTTACTGATAGATTGACCATTTTATCATTATAAATGTTGTTCTTTGTTAACAACTTTTGCCATATTTTGTCTGATAGTATCGTCACTCTAGTTCTCTCTTGATTCCTGTTTGCATGGTATTGTTTCCACTTTCTTACTTTCAACTTTTTGTGTCTTTCAGTCTGAAGTGTGTTGCATATAGTTAGAGCCTATTTTTAAAATCCATTCTGCAATTTCTGACCTTGCTATTTCTTTTACTAAATTTTTTGAGGTTTTTTTTAGTTGTTATCCTAGAATTAACATTAATATCATAACTAAAAACAATCTAGTTTGTGTTAGTACCAACTTAATTTCAGCAGAACAAAAACGTTTGCTCTAGTATAATTTCATTCTCTTCCTGTTCCTTTGTGTGATTACTGGTTAACAAATTATATCTTCACATATTGTGAAGGCTTCAATACAGTTCAATACAATTCAATAATTATGAATAATTATTACTTTATGAACTTTTCTTATAAATCAGATAGGAAACATGTTACAAAAATACATTTGTACTTCTTGTATTTATCTATGTGATTATTGGTTTTTTTAAATTTCTTCACTTGGACTCAAGTACTCCCCTGTGTCTTTTCATTTAACTTAACTTTTAACTTAATTTGTAGGGCAGATCTGATGTTGATGAATTATTTCAATTTTTGTTTATTTGGGAATATCTTAATTTCTCCTTCATTTTTGAAGGATAATTTTTCTGAATACAGAATTCTTGGTTAAATCCTTTTGTTAGCATGTTATTTATGTCAACCCACTGACTTGAGGTCTTTCTGGTGGAAATCAACTGTTAATCTCAGTTGGAATATTCATTTTCTTATTGTTGAATTTTAAATGTTCTTTGTATATTTTAGATATATTCCTTTATCAGATATGTATTTCCTTTATCAGATATGTTTTTTGTGACTATTTTCTCCTAGTAGTCTTTGGTTTATATTCTTATTCTCTTGACATTTCTTTATACAGGGATTACCGTGTTTTAAACATACTTATAATGATTAATGATGATAAAAATGAAAAGTTTCATAAAGTAAGTCCAGCATTTGGTCCTCTTCAGATCAGTTTCCAATGACTGCTATTTTTCCTGTGTATGGGCCATACTTTCCTGCCTCTCTGCATGTCTTGCTATTTTTGTTTTTGTTGTTAAAACCTGGATATTTTAGATAACATAATGTTATAACTCTGGAAATCACATCTCCATCCCCACCTCCTGCCACCCAAGGGTTTTTCTTTCTGTATTTTTGTTGTTGTTGCTTATATGTTTGTTCTGCGACTTTCTTAAACTAATTCTGTAAGGTATGTATTCCCTGTTTTATGCAACTGCTGAAGTCTTTGCTTGGTTAACTTAGTGGTCAGGTAATGACTGCTTAGAGATTTCCTTAAATGACTTGGAGCAATAAGTCTTCCACTCTTTGTTGAGAAGTTGTGTGTGTGTTGGCCCACACCATCAACCCTTATTCAACCACGTTTCTCACCTTAGCATGTGCATAGTCCTGCACATTACTCTGGTTTTCTAAATCCTCAGAAATATGTCAAAGTTTGTTGTGCCTGCCTCCCCCCACCACCAGACATCTCATTCCTAAGATCTTTTTAAAATTTTGGCCAGGTTCTTGTTTGCTCAAAGGGGTATCACGGCCTCAGGAAGTTGTAATGGTAAATAGTTATCATTGATTGTTTTTGACAAACACTATAAGGATAGGTCTTTTCCTTTGGAATGAGCTACTAATTAGGTCAAATAATAAAAACACACAGCAAATTGGCACTTTTTAAATTTGCTGTGAGGTCAAATAGTGTCAATGCTCTGGGGATGTGGCTTTTTGAGGCTCTTCAAACCTAATGTGCTTTCTTTTGTTTCTGTAAGGCTATTGTTGGATGTTAATTGAAAGATTGCTGGTTTTCAAGGCTCCCATGGAGCTAGGGGGGCTCCCCAGGTGGTGTGGTGGTAAAGAATCTGCCTGCCAGTGCAGGAGACACAAAAGACATGAATTCGATACTTGGGTTGGGAAGATCCCCTGGAGTAGGAAATGGCAACCCACTCCATTATTCTTGCCTGGAAAATTCCCTGGACAGAAGAGTCTGGCAGGCTACAGTCCATAGGATCACAAAGAGTCAGACAACACTGAGCATGCATGCACACTCTGATGGAGCTTGGGAAGGAGGTTGGGGGGAGTAGGTCAAGTTAAAATGCCCAAAGTCTTCTGCTTTTACTGAGATTTTGCATTATTTCTTTAATAGAGATTTCCAAGATTGTTGAAACCTTTGGTTAAATTTTAGAGTTCTGAATTTATTATTGTTTTAAATTATTGAATTCAAGTAAATTTTGTTAGGTTTTCGCTGCTATTATGTAGAAGTAGATTTATAGAGGTTTTCACTTGATACCTGGATACAGGGAACTCCACCTGTTTTTGAGCCTCTGTAGGATCTGGTTCTGTGACTGGAATTGTAAATATTTGATTATGATTATGATAATAATGAAATAAAAATAATAGATCTATTTATTTTAAAAAGTAGAACTTTCAAGAACTTTAAATGTATGTGTATTCATTTCTCCAAAAAGTAAACAGTATAATGAATTTTGTTGTATTTCTCTTTTGTTTGCTTTTCATGATCTGTCTATATATAAATATATATACATATATACATATCCCTTAAGCAACATATTGTTTAGTTTTGCTTGTTTTTACAAAAACAATATTATAGTGAAGGTATTTGTTTATAAAATGCCTTCCCCTTCCCTCAACCTTATTTCTAAGAGTTATTGACAAGTGTAGCCACAGTTCTTTTTTTTTCATTGTTCAAATGTTTTTAATAGCAAGAATGCATAACATTCCATTGTATAAATGTCAATTACATAAAGTTGGTTAACAGTATTCAAATCATTATATCCTTACTATCTTTCTATCTTTCTATCAGTATTGAAAGTGGGGTTTTAAAATCTCTGACTATAATTGATGAAATAAATAGGTACAAAGAATAAAGGCGATGATTCAACATAAGGAAAATAAGAATTCTCAATAAATAAATATAAAAATATATGGCAAATGTCATATGGAAATGAAAATTTTTTTCATAAGCTTAAAAAACTTATGTTTCAATTAAAAGTGCTCACTTTTTTTAAACCAAATTAAATGTAAATACAAATTCATCTAGTTTTTTTTTTTTTTTTCGTGGTGAAAATTTGAACTTGCATGATATTGAAAATCTCTTGCAAGCTTCCTAGCAGGAAAAAACTGCTGCTGTATTTCAAGGGGCTCAAATAAGGTAAGCCTCAGAACTCCCTGAAGCGCAAAGTGCTGGAAGATAATAGAGCATCTATCAAAGAGGTTTGTGATAAAAGTCTGTGCTTCAAGTATTCTCTTCCTAGTGAAAATGTTATTCATATGTATAGACAATAGGAAAACGTTCTCAAATATGCTAAGACACAGAAAACATACTGCCCATACATCATTGAAAAATTTACTTGGGCTCCTTGCTGATCAAAGGCAGTGCATCCGTATCACCTGGGAGCTTGTTAGTAATGCAGGATCACAAGCCCCTCCCCAGACCTCTGGAAATTAGAACCTGCATTCTAACAAGATCCCTAGGTGATTGATATGCATATTAAAGTTTGGAAAGCTTGGCTCTTACTGATCAAAAGTCAAAAATAAGAAGTAAAGAAAGAGGAAGCCTGACTATAAAAAGACTATATTATCCATTAATACAATTTAAACATATAGAGATGTCTAGATAATCCTTGAGCATTAAAAATCATCTTTGAAAGATATGATCTGTAATGTAAAAGTGTAATAAAACAATTTATGTTTAAAACCTTAGATTATATTGGTCGAGATCAGTATAATGTGGGAAATAAGATTGTACTAAATTCTTTAAAGGTAAAGATGATGTCATTTCCTCTTGTCACCATCTTTTTCACTGTCGTGAGGATGGTGTCGTTTCACAAAGGAAGTAGTGTGAAGTGCCTAAAACAAGATGACACATGAATGTATTAACTGCAGGGGTCGGTGGATCCAGGGAGTTCGAAGTGGGGACGGCGTCGGCGAGGATCAGGAAACAACTGCTTAATTAAACGTTAATTAAGGATATAAAGAGTGGTGAAATAAGGATAGCTCAGCAAAGAAATTCAGTGAAGAAAAGAGGCTGAATAAAATTCCAGAGCAAGGAATTTACATCACCTACATAGGCCGCAGGCATCCTCCCGTTCTCCCGAAGGAGAGGAGACACTAAGGCCTCCCCGGTCAGATCTTAGAAGCCCAGGCAAAATTAGTAGGCTTGACGAGCTTCCCCACCCCAGAGGAAAATTTAGCCAGAAGGTGAGAGAAAGAATGACATGGGGAGACCAAATTTCGGTGAACAAAAGGGCCTACTTTATTTTCCAAAGTAGTTTTATACCTTCAGTTGTGCATAGAGGATAATGGGGGAAGGGGTAGAGTCATGCAAGAACAGCAGTCCTTGATCCTAATCGAAGTCAGGCTTTCAAACTTATCATATGTAAAAGTTTAGGTGATTTACATCATCTTCTGGCCAGGAGGCCTGTTAACATTTTAAGAAACTTATTTTTTTCTAAAGGTGATTATTCTAAAGTCAGTCGCCAGCCTCCAAAAGCATTAGATAAAGTTGCATTCCTATAGGGCAAAGGTGTGGTGGGCTAAATCAAGAAAAGAATTAACTCAAGTGTCCAAGATTACAAACATTAAAGCTACTACTTACATTTCTATACACCAATTACATCAATCAATACACTGCCAGAGACACAGTAAGTAAGAGATATGGAGACTTAGCAGCAAACATTGGCCCAACAAGTGAAAAACCCTTCACCAATACAATTTTTAATCAATCTTTTAACTGCTCAAAGAAATCTGTATTTAGACAGTTTAGAACATCTCGTGCCTCTCACAGTTGGGAGGCTCTGAACAATCACATGTGGCCGGAAAAACCTATTCAGGCAGGCTAGAGGACTTCCAAAGGAGTTTGTAGGTTGAAACACTGTCACACCCAGGAATTATTAACTGGAGCTGTAAATTAACTCTTTTTTTAGAGAGAGGTAGTGGGGGATAGCCTCCCGTAAAGTCAGAGGTGTAGGTGAGAACACAAAGCAAAAAGTAGGCAGACTCTGGTTTTGGGGGTAGATGCTCGAAAATTTCCAGGGGTCTCCTGAGGCTCGATCCCGCCTTTGCGTATGCCAAGCCTCCTTCCTCATGACCTTTGCCACGGGCGGAGCTCTTCACGCTGGCTCCTGGCAATTAACTACAGAAATTACAGTTGAATAAATTAGACCATTGTTTTTAAAAAACCTTTTAGATAGGGTTAAGAACATTCCTGTGAGGAAAAAGTTGGGGGAATAATGATTTAATATTATTACTATGTATTTCTAGTCTATGGTGGCTCAGTGGTAAAGAATCTTCCTGCCAATGCAGGAGACGTGGGTTCGATTCCTGGGTTGGGAAGACACCCTACAGAAGGAAATGGCAACCCACTCCAATATTCTTGCCTGGAAATTTCCTATGGACAGAGGAGACTGGTGGGCTACCATCCATGGAGTCACAAAGAGTTGGATATGACTTAATGACTAAACAACAGCAACACAATTTAGTGATATCTATTCTCTCTGGACAAAACCACACTTTGATTCTTTTTTTTTTTTAATTACCAGGTGGAAACTAAAAAGATATCAAAAGATGGAAGATGATCAGTGAATTTTATTAGTTTATTCCCTATTGATTGCAGTACTGAGTATTTTCTGTCCTGCTTCCAGACTCTTCCTGAAGGTGGGCTTCTCCATGGTTTCAAACAATCCTAGGTGGTGGGGGCAATAGCAAAAGGATTTTGCATGTAATTAACAGCCAGCAGTTAACCACTGCAGGGACAACCAGGTGAGTGTGTCACCTTGGGAGTGGGGGTGGGGGGAAGTGGAAAATGGCAAGAGTGTGGCTCCATTCTTTAAATTCTTTTTTCAGAGACAATAATGTGAGGCCACCATCTCAAATTCTTTTTGTCTTATATTAGGTATAAAGGAACAAATTTCATCTAATTTTATTTTTTTCTCTGCTTTAAAAATCAATAATACTATTATAAAATACTTTACATTTGTAGATAATTATAGAGTTTAGTGTGAACACTTAGATTCATGTTTATTAAATTATAAGATTTTTGCCATCTTTACTGAAGATACTAAAAAAAAAATTAGAGTTAAGAATACTCCCTAACTCTATTCTCTTGCCCCATTCCAGAAATAACTACTATCATGAACTTAATGTCTTTCATGTTGATGGTTTTTAAAATATTTTTGTACAAATCTAAACCTCCGTGTGTGTGTGTGTGCATGTTCAGTCGCTCAGTTGTGTCTGACTCTGCGATCTCATGGACTGTAGCCCACCAGGCTCCTCTGTCAATAGGATTCTCTAGGCAAGAGAGAACCCACTGGAGTGGGTTGCCATTTCCTACTCCAAAACCTCCATGACTGTTTAACAAATACTTGTGGATTTTAAAACTGTGTTATTTTGTGTGTTTCCTTCTGCAACTTTTTTTTTCAACATTGTTTCTGAGAACTCTCCATGCTAATTATATGTAAATCCCATGTATTCATTTTAACAGCTGCAGTTTTCCATTGTTGAATATGCTACAGTCTCTCTAGTCCCCTGTAACGGAGCATTTAATTTGTTTCTGAGCTTTTCCTTTTGCACACAGTAATATGAGGGTCATTCTCATACAAGTCTCCTTGTGTACACATGTAATCTAGGTTTCCTAGATATTACCAAGCTGCTCTATAATGCATGAGTACCAAGCTCCTCTTTCCTCAGCAGTGAATGAGAAGTCCTAGTGCTACACTACTTCATCAACCCCTGATATTGTCTGACTTTAAAATATTAATATTTGCTACTTTAATGGGCATAAAATTGTATCTCAGTATTTTAATGAGCATTTTCCTTGTAACTTTGGGGGCTGAACACCTTTCCATTAATTGGCTATCCGGATTTTCTCTTCTATGAATTGCTGCTCATAGTCTTTACCCATTTTTAAAACTAGACTTTTCAGTCTTTGCTTTCCATCAATTTGTTGGAACGCTCTGTGAATCCTGGGTACAAATTGCTTCTTGATTGTATGCCTTCTCCCAAACTGTGGCTCCATTTTTGTTGTTGTTTGCCAAAGCTTTTACTTATATAATCAAATATAACCATGTAGATTTTACTCTATGTCCTTTTTATGAAATTCTTTTCTAAGTTCCTACAGATGTTCTTCTGTCTTTTATTCTAAAAAATTTCTACCTATTACTGATTTTTATGTCCGGTGTGAGGTAGAGATCTAATTTTATGTTATTGCAAATGGACGAACAGTGGCCCCAAATGCTACTGACAGGTCTATCCTTTTTTCTCTTTGTAATATCACTCTTATCCTAAACCCGGTATCATTCTGTAAGAACGTTAGATTTTTCTTTTCCTTTGGTCATGTCGTGTGGCATGTGGGATCTTAGTTCTTTGACCAGGAATGGAACCCATGCCCCCTGCATTGGGAGTGCAGAGTCTTAACCACTGGACCACCAGGGAAGTCCCTAGAGTGTATGATCTATGATGCCAAAGACCTTGGTCTTTTTTGTTCACGGATGTATGCTAAACATCTAGGACAGTGCATGTAGAATAGCACATAGTAGCTATTTAAATTTATAGGTGAATGAATGAATATTCAAAAGGCATTTCTGGTGTAGAACATAAGCAAACATGATTTCTCAATAAAGGGACTTTAACTGGGGGCTTTAAAGCTGTTTTAGTGTTTTCCTGTCTTCTTTCTGAGAGGTAGCCCATGTCTCTGAAGAGTCAGAGAGACTTTATAATACCTCATTTGAGAACAATAACTACATGAATTGAATCTTTTCTAGTTAAAAGAAAAAATTGTTTCACTTCAGTAATAGATACCAGAGGAACCATTACATAAACTTTTAAATATAGATATTATGTGGTAACATTTAAGTATGAATGGGAGAGGAGAAAGAAAGGATAAAATTTGATTGATTGGGTATTAAGTGACTTTTACTCCTACTTTCTGTTTCTTTTTTTTTTAAGAAATATAATCATAATGCTATAGGGGTTGTCTTGGAAGGGAGTGATCAGCATGTAGGGAGGGAAGTTTAGGGCGATGGGTGTGCTCTATGGTAGCAGTCACAATCCTTAGGAAACTCTCATGGACATTGTCCTTCAGGATTTCATTCAGGTCTAGAATTGAAGGGTTTTTTGAATTTCCACTCTCCTTCTTGTGATTTGATAATGGCTCTTGGGTGTAAAATCATGGGGAGAAACAAAAAGCACTGACGAGTTCAGATAATACCATTTATCTAGGAGAGTCAAAAAGAAAGTTTGGGCATAAATACCTTGAACAATAACTTCAGTTGGAAAGAGTTGCTTTCATTGAATTTCTCTACCCTATAAGATTACTGCCATGATGTTTGAGAAATCAGCATCTCATGAAGAGTCTACTGCCTGCAGCATTGCAGTCTTGGTGGCCTTTGGCGTTGGCTAATGGAATCACTCTATTTCCCTGAGTGCACATAAATGTACACCCTCCGTGTCCACTGTGGCATACAGGGAGTCACCTCAGTGTGCTTTAACCACGTATGGTGACAATGCACCTGTTTGACAGGCCGCATAGTGTTGAGGGGGCTTCTCCAGTGGCTCAGTGGTAAAGAATCCACCTGCAGTGCAGGAGCCACAGGATACTTGGGTTCGATCCCTAGGTTGACAAGATCCTTTGGGGAAGGACCTGGCAATCCACTCTGTATTCTTGCCCAGAGAATTCTACGGATAGAGGAGCCTGGTGGGCTACAGTCCACAGGGTTGCAAAGAGTTGGACATAACTGGAACAACTTAGCAAGCACACACACACGAGTATAGAGGATGGATTGGGATAGATTATCCTGTTCACACAGTTGGACACAACTGAGCACCTACACACACACACATACACACACACACATATACACACACATCCTGTTCTCAGGAAATCTGATCATGTTATGGGTTAAAATGTTCACAAGTTTTAAATCAATGAGTGATCTATTTATCTGTTGCAACAAATGACATCACTTGATCCCCTTATCAATTTTCCGGGGCCAGAACCTTCACTTATCACATGACATGAGATGCGTGAATTCCTCTGTGCTTGAGATGTCTTTAAATCTTTATACCAGTCCAAGGTCATCTGGGGGGAGAGTCAGTTTCCTGTGTCTCTCCATCCCCTACTACTCATATACTCCTCACTTAGTACCCTTCTTATGAGTTATGTAAAGGTTTGTGTTTTATCTCTATTTAATTGAAAGTTACTAACAGAGAGGTCTTTGAGAGCAAGGAGTTGGTGTTATTCACCCTTGTAGCTGTGGGCCTGGCACAGTGTCTGGAGCTTCCAGGAAGCAGAGTGTGTGAGGTAAAATGAGATAGAAGCTTGCCTAAATTAGCTGGGCTACACTAGCTTTCCCATGACCCAGGCTAGTGTTCTATGATTAATCAACTTCCTCTCACTTCAGTTTGTATGTGTAAGTATTTTATGTTTCATTTTTTATTGAAGTGTAGTTGATTTACAATGTTGTATTAGTTACATGTGAAAAACAAAATGATTCACAAATACATATATATATAGTTTCATATTCTTTTCCATTTTAGGTTATTGCAAGATATTGAATATAGTTTCCTGTGATAGTCCTTGTTCATCTATTTTATATATACTAGTGTGTAACTATTAATCTCAAACTTCTAATTTATCTCTCTCCCCCTTTCCCCCTAGATACCCATAAGTTTATTTTCTATGTTTATTAGTCTACTTCTGTTTTGTGAATAATTTCATTTATATCCTTTTTTAGATTCCATGTATAAGTGATACCATATGATATTTGTTTTTGTCTGTCTGATTTACTTCGCTTGGTGTGTGTAATCTTTGAGTTTTGTTTATCTGCTTCAGAATTTTGAAATTTTTATAGAAATGGGTAGAGTTAGGTATATATATCAGTTTCAAAGAGTGATAATTTGTTTAAGGCTCCTTCTAGTTCTGGCCTAGTTGGAATCATTGGCTAAGAGTTTCAGGACAATTTATAGCATTAAAACATGTGTTAAATCACACGTGATAATATCATGGTGAAAATTGTAAATTTACCAGTACATCAGAACTTTTAACCAGAGCTAAATCCCATCTGAATAACTTGAATTTTTATATCCACCTCTCTTAGTACATTTGTTGTTGTTGTTGTTGTTTTTTTTTTAATCAGTTTTCTAAAATCAGAATGCCTAGGGATGAACTCCGTTGTGAAGCTTGTCATCAGAACTGATAGGGTTTGAGACCTCAACTGAGCAACATTTTACTGAGGTGTTCACTGGGTCAGGCAAGAATAGTCTGGCCAAGTAATCAGGTTTTTTTAGACAGGCTGCTGGCTATTAGACATATATCTGTGTATGGGATGCTGAAAAGGAAACAGTAAATAAGAAGACATCTAATTCTCCTTTTTTTTTTTTTTTTGCTGATGTCATATATTTGTTGATGGATTATATTTCTGGGAGAAAGGAGGTTTCTAGATAAGTAGTACCATTCTTTCAAATTGAAAAATATGAAATGTGTTAAGAGTTCCTGGGGACTTGACTGAATAATCAGTTCTAGGAGCTTTGCCCGTCTGTAAGACCCAAATTTGCTTCCCTGCAAGAGTGTATTAGTCCTTGGGGCCTACGGGAAGCCAGTGTTGACAGCAGCAGTTAAATCAGCGTGCTGTTCTTTACTGCAGGCATTCTCGCCTTGTAGAGACATCATAGTCGTGCTGTTGTACACTTTTCCCCCTCATTGTAGATTACATTTTCCAGGTGAATAGAACTTGAAGCCCTCAGATGATATAGCATCCCTGTGAGAAATTATGTAGCTAGTATAGAGACCTATTCCCAAACAATTACCAAATAAAGCAGCCTTCAGAGCCTGCCATTACACTAGTGTTACACTCAGTCAGGTACTGCCATCCGTATCATTTCCTAGGCAGGAAGCACATCGCTTTAAGTGGCATACTGTCACCCTTCAGGTCAGATAGGCTTTGGATGTTGGGCCCCAAAAGGTCTTATTTGCTATTTTAGCAGAGACTCATCTTTTCTCTGCCAAACCGTTTTTAATGAGAGGGCTGTAGTTATTACACGCTTTCTCCCCTTTCTTTTAGTATTTATAAAGCCAAGAACCCTGTAAAAGTTTGCTTTTGTGTGCATACGTAGGGATACATATTTTGGTTAAGTGCTGACACCTTTTTTTTTCCTTCCAGAAGAATCAGCTGTCTCTTTTTTGCTTACCTTGCTACACTTTCACTTTTAATACCCTGGTCACTCTTTCAAATGCCTCAGGGAAGTAAGCTGATGGTTCGGTGGGAATGGGAAGAGTAAGAAATTTTCAGAAATATTTTCTGGGTTGTATTATTTATACATTTGTTGCTGGTATTTATTGTCTTCCTAATATATGAAGAGTTTCAGTATTTTAACTGTCATTCTGGTATTTTGTTCTAAGCAACAAGCTTAAATCAGTCAGAGTTTTGTAAGGAAGGGACACTTGAAAAAAAAAAAAAAAAAAAAACTCTCCAAAATAGAACATTAAGGAACCTCACACTGAATCACTGACGTGTATTTCGTATACATCATAATACAGTAAAAATCATGAAAGCTCAGTTCATTTGATCAAAATGATATGTCTTTAATAGCAGTTTCTTTTCTTTCAACATTTTACCCAATCTACCCAATTAGTTACTTATTTAATAATAGAAGAGATAAATATTAATATGGTTTCAGAGACTTGAATCGTCACTAAGTGAATGATTTTGTTCATCTCTTTGGTAATTCAGAGTTATAATTCGTTAATGTAGTAATATGAGATGCCCCTTCGTACCTGTGAAGATTTCCCAGTATGGTAGAGAACTGGTGTGCTTGTTATGAATAAAGTATGCCCCACTGTGAAAAGACACAATCATATAAAATGAAAACAATAGGAAGAAGTAAGCCTTCTGAGCAACCTCATGTACAGGGTCAACATATTATGTGCTTTGCTGTATAGACATCTCATTTGATCCTCAAATGTAAGTAAAGTGTTACTGTCCCCATTTTACAGATGAGGAAACTGAGGCTCAACAAAAGTGAATAACTGGCTGAAAAATAGGAAGATGAAAAGAAAAATATGTTTTTCTGATGCCAAAGCCCTTACTTATTCTCATCATGCTTCCAGAATGATTTTGGTAAGTGGAGGGGGAGAACTGCCATTCAAGAAACATACTACTCTGCACTTAGAATTCACAACTGATGATATGATGAAGTCATTCCTTACTCTTTTGGATTAAGTTAAGTGTTCTGTAGGAAGGGAGGGAGGAAGAAGTTTTCAGAAATATTTTCTCACCTGTATTATTATTTATGTGTCTGTTTATTGACCTTATTATCTTCCCAGTGGGTGGAAACCTTCAACATCTCGGTTGTTATTTTAAGTTTTCTAGGGGAAAAGACACTTGAAACAGCCCTCAGTCTTAAACTAGGACCGCTAGCTTTAAGTAACTGACTATTCTCCTGTAAAACAGATTCATCCAAAATGTGTCCTTTCAGCCTTTGCGTTTGATGATATGAATGTCTCCAGTTTGTTAATTAATATTGTGCTTATTTTTGGTATGATTCATGTGTCTTTCCAGCCTGATTGTGCACTGAATCTTATTAAAATGAATCAGTATTTCTCTGAGCTGACATCGGGTCTAAAATGTCCCAAGCAGTGTTGGTTATTAAATAGTATGTTAGATGTTATTTGGTCTCTTTGTGCTTTTTATGTGTGTATTGACTTATCATATGCATTTTCAATGACCTTCAGGGAAAAAATATAAAATATACAAAGAAATTCTGGTTATTTGAGAAAAAGTAACTCAGGTTACTCAGTAACTTCCCTGGTGACTCAGACAGTAAAGAATCTGGCTACGATGTGGGAGACCTGGGCTCGATCCCTGGGTTGGGAAGATCCCCTCGAGCAGGGCATGGCAACCCACTCCAGTATCCTTGCCTGGAGAATCCCCATGGACAGAGGAGCCTTATAGGCTACATCCATGGGGTTGTAAAGAGTTGCACACAACTGAATGACAAAGCACAGCACAGCACAACTGAAGTACTGACAGATGGATAATGAACAAATGGTAAGTGCCAAGTTATAATTTTTCTTTTAAAAAAGAATAATTTGAAGCATACTTATTTCATTGTAAATCAGAAAACTGTGACTATGTTTCTTATCTCCTGTGTGCATGTGTGCTAAGTCACTTTAGTCATGTCTGACCCTGCGACCCTATGGACTGTAGCCCATGAGGCTTCTCTGTCCATGGGCTTCTCCAGGTAAGAATACTGGAGTGGGTTGCTATACCCTCCTCCAGGGGGTCTTCCCAACCCAGGGACTGAACCTGTGTCTTTTATGTCTCCTGCACTGGCAGGCGGGTTCTTTACCACTAGTGCTACCTGGGAAGCTCCTTTTTGTTTCCTGCTGCTGCTGCTAAGTCACTTCAGTCATGTCCGACTCTGTGCGACCCCACAGACGGCAGCCAACCAGGCTCCCCCGTCCCTGGGATTCTCCAGGCAAGAACACTGGAGTAGGTTGCCATTTCCTTCTCCAAAGCATGAAAGTGAAAAGTGAAAGTCAAGTCGCTCAGTCGTGTCCGACTCTTCGAGACCCCATGGACTGCAGCCTACCAGGCTTCTCCATCCATGGGATTTTCCAGGCAAGAATACTGGAGTGGGGTGCCATTGCCTTCTCCATTTTGTTTCCTAGGTATCGGTTAATCTTAACATGTTTGCAGTTACATCACATTCATTTTTAATAGGAGCATTAAATGAAGATGATTAGTTTTAGCTGGAAGTTAAGAAGAGCTTTTAAAATATATCAGTTTCAGATGTCAGATTCCCAAACCTCCCCCATATCCACTTACTTTTTCTAAATGCACTTGTCCTCCTCCCCATCCTACTAACCAGATCTTAGAATCCAAATAGTTTTGCAATCTGTAGATGAGAAAACTAGATTCTAAATCTGAATGCAAGCATGAGAACAGTGAAATTCTAAGTGCAGTTGATCACTGAATTCAGTGCGGTGTCAGCAGGTAATACTATAGTAAGGCTGACATATTGAATTGTTCTACATCCAGAGATTTAAACTCATGTCAGTACATACTCCATTCACTTCAGGCTGTGCACGAACACAAATCAACTTTGAATATGTTATAATGTAATCCAGTATAGATAGAAGCTGCAGGAAATTTATAAAGAGAAACATAATGGTAAACCTCCATGGACCCGGTTCTTCGGAGTTCATTTGAGAACTTTGTCTCCTCCAGATCTTCACAGCCATGCCTATTGGCATCACTTACCCACTTCCCATTGGAATTCCAGTATCCCAAGGAACGTGTTGAATGATCTCTAGAGTCAGGAATTAGATGAAGAAAGATTAAATCTTTGTACCAGACACCTCACTTTGAAATCCGTTGTTAGTTATTATCTCTTTAATCTGATTCAGTACTTTCAGGAACATTTTACAGGTAATAGAAATTGCTCGACAACATGTTAGATTGAATGTTGTGTCAGAGGCATTCCTCTTAAAGTTTGGCATTAAGTTATGTCCTATGATATGGTATTACTTTTAGCATAAGTAATATTGGTGCTTAGAAACTGCTATGGGAAGGTAGCCTGCAGAATGTCTAAGTATGGCTCCTAAATGTTTTTATGATTTTGGTCCATCTGCCTACACACTCTAGTTTCTTGCATGTATATAAAGGGAAATCCCATAGTCATCAATGTGTGTGCCATATACAAATACAGTGAACAAGACCCACATGGCCTCACATTTTTGAGGTAGCCAGATACAATTCTGGATAGAATACTGTTGAGATATTTTATTGGAAAGGCATCAGAAACAGAAGTATCAGCTTCATCCTCAAAGGAGTTTTCAATCTGGTGGGTGAGATAGAATATATATGGATGTGAGTTACTTGAACTTTACAATTCACCCTGCAAATAAGTGGAGGCCCAGTGCACCAGGCTAAGGAGGTTCACAGTGAGGTGGTATTCAACAGTATTCTATCAAGGAGGGCTTCAGGAGGTGGTAAACTTTTTTGAATTTTTTTTCTAAAAAGCTTAAAAAAATAATTTATCATTACAAGTGATCTGAAAGTTCAAATAATTCAGAATTACATATAGTATGGGGTATAAATTTTCTCTCATAACTTTCCTCCAACTTACTATTCCACTTACTTATCCAAAGATAACTTCTGTTAGCATTTACTATGTAATGCACTATTTGTCTATTCAGACATCTCTTTATCTATCATCTATGTTTTATGATATACCATATACATTATTCTGAATATGACTTTTAACTTGTCAACATGTATTAGAAATTTTCTCATGTTAGCATATGTATACATGTGTTTTATCCTTTTGAAAAATTTTACATAGCATGAATGTATCATAATCAAAACTTTCATTTACTGATATACTTTTCTATCACAACCAGCACTGTGATGAAAATCCTTGCAGTTAATTCATTAATTTATTTATCTAATATTTTTTGGATTATTACATGTCAGATAGCATCTTAGGTATGGCAAAAATGAACACAAAACACAGAATAAACAATAATAAAAATATATGGTTCCTGCCAGATTTGGAACCAGGCTGAGGTGAGTGAGCCATTTGTCTTAGGCCCAAAATTTAAGCTCAGTAATCAAGACAACATCTGCTGGATCATCGAAAAAGCAAGAGAGTTCAAGAAAAACATCTATTTCTGCTTTATTGACTATGCCAAAGCCTTTGACTGTGTGGATCACAATAAACTGTGGAAAATTCTGAAAGAGATGGGAATACCAGACCACCTGACCTGCCTCTTGAGAAACCTATATGCAGGTCAGGAAGCAACAGTTAGAACTGGACATGGAACAACAGACTGGTTCCAAATAGGAAAAGGAGTACGTCAAGGCTGTATATTGTCACCCTGCTTATTCAACTTATATGCAGAGTACATCATGAGAAACGCTGGGCTGGAAGAAGCACAAGCTGGAATCAAGATTGCTGGGAGAAATATCAAGAACCTCAGATATGCAGATGACACCACCCTTATGGCAGAAAGTGAAGAGGAACTAAAAAGCCTCTTGGTGCAAGTGAAAGAGGAGAGTGAAAATGTTGGCTTAAAGCTCAACATTCAGAAAATGAAGATCATACCATCTGGTCCCATCACTTCATGGGAAATAGATGGGGAAACAGTGGAAATAGTGAGAGACTCTTTTTTTGGGCTCCAAAGTCACTGCAGATGGTGACTGCAGCCATGAAATTAAAAGATGCTTACTCCTTGGGAAGGAAAGTTATGACCAACCTAGATAGCATATTCAAAAGCAGAGACATTACTTTGCCAACAAAGGTCAAGGCTATGGTTTTTCCTGTGGTCATGTATGGATGTGAGAGTTGGACTGTGAAGAAAGCTGAGCACAGGAGAATTGATGCTTTTGAACTATGGTGTTGGAGAAGACTCTTGAGAGTCCCTTGGACTGCAAGGAGATCCAACCAGTCCACTCTAAAGGAGATCAGCCCTGGGATTTCTTTGGAAGGAATGATGCTAAAGCTGAAACTCTAGTACTTTGGCCACCTCATGCGAAGAGTTGACTCATTGGAAAAGACTCTGATGCTGGGAGGGATTGGGGGCAGGAGAGAAGGGGACGCCAGAGGATGAGATGGCTGGATGGCATCACTGACTCGATGGACGTGAGTCTGAGTGAACTCTGGGAGTTGGTGATGACAGGGAGGCCTGGCGTGCTGCAGTTCATGGGGTCACAAAGAGTTGGACACGACTGAGAAACTGAACTGAACTGAATCAAGACAAGGGACTTTCCAGGTGTCTCAGTGGTAAGAATCTACCTGCCAATGGAGGAGACACATGAGAGATGGGTTCGATCCCTGAATTGGAAAGATCTCCTGGAAGGGGAAATGGCAACTCACTCCAGTATTCTTGCCTGAAAAATCCCTTGGATAGAGAATCCTGGTGGGCTACAGTCCATGGGGTCACAAAGAGTTGGACATGACTGAGTGCCTGAGCATTCATGCAATCAAGATAAATAATATTTTAATATACTTAAAAAATAAAATTTTAAAACTCTATAATAAAATATGACATTTTGAACAAAAGCAGATTCTGTGCTTAGCTTGTACTAAGGAGATATTAAATAATCACAAAATTACTATTTTATTTTTATTAATATTATTCACAGATTGTGATTAAAAAAAAACACTAGGACAGTAAAAAAGAGGATTTTGTGCTAAATTATATTTAGGTTTCAGAGACTGTCACAGATTAGGTTCCTTGAAGAGCCATTTCAAAGATTAGCATATAGGGCATTTATTAAGGCATGTTCTTGGGATGAACTCCTGAGAGGGAAGGAAGGGAAGTGGGATTTAGCAGGACAAGATTTGGCAGCATTTGCAATGCTGTGTCAGTGGATACCTCAGGTGATCCTCTAGGGAATTCTGAAGATAGGATGACTTCTCAAAGCCCTACTAAGTTAGGATGGTGCGTCTGGGCTTTTCAGTCCTCATGTCAACACGTCACTTGATGTGGACTGCCCTGGAACGCAGTGTGTCCCCGGACCAGTTGGCTCTCTTCATTTAAGGCAGTTCCTGAAAGGGTTGACAGTGGACTGCTGGCTGCATTCCCAACATGTTAGTAATAAGTGTTTCATTCTTGAAGGGTGGGGGGCTGAGAGGCACATCAGAGAGATGACAGGGTCCATCAGAGAGCTTTCCCAGAGGAATTGAGGCCTGCTGGTGAAGTACTAATGTGAAATTCATTCAACAAGTATTTATGAAGCTGCTGTGATACGATGGACCTGTTTTAATTTCTGGGAAATACAGCAGAGAGCAAAGACAAAATTTTTAATTGAAAGCTATGTTGTGCCATACCATGTGTTAAACCTTTCACATGAAATATTTGATTCTTTATTTTTGATGAACTTGTAAAATAGGTCCTGTTATTACCTCTGTTTAATAGATGAGGAAAGTGAGGTTCAGAGATTTGGCATCATACTCAGAGTCCAAGAGTTAATAGAGTTGGAAGTAGGATTTGAATCTAAAGTTTTCATACTGTAGATCCTTGGGTATACTTGACCTCAATAATTCCTCTTATTGTGTACATGTTAGACTATTTCTATATTTTGATATCTGGAAGTATAGTAGTTGGGTCAAAATGCATACACATTTTAAAATGTTGGTAGACACTATCAAACAACTCTTTCAGTTCAGTCACTCAGTCGTGTCCTATTCTTTGTGACCCCGTGAACCGCAGCATGCCAAGCCTCCCTGTCCATCACAAACTCCCAGAGTCCACCCAAACCCATGTCCATTAAGTCGGTGATGCCATTCAACCATCACATCCTCTGTCGTCCCCTTCTCCTGCCCTCAATCTTTCCTAGCATCAGCGTCTTTTCAAATGAGTCAGCTCTTCTCATCAGGTGGCCAAAGTATTGGAGTTTCAGCTTCAGCATCAGTCCCTCCAATGAACACCCAGGACTAATCTCCTTTAGGATGGACTGGTTGGATCTCCTTGCAGTCCATGGGACTCTCAAGAGTCTTTTCCAACACCACAGTTCAAAAGCATCAATTCTTTGGCACTCAGCTTTCTTTATAGTCCAACTCTCACATCTATACATGACCACTGGAAAAACCATAGCCTTGACTAGATGGACCTTTGTTGATAAAGTGATATCTCTGCTTTTTAATAAGCTATCTAGGTTGGTCATAACTTTCCTTTCAAGGAGTAAGCATCTTTTAATTTCATGGCTGCAGTCACCATCTGCAGTGATTTTGGAGCCCCCAAAAATAAAGTCTGACACTGTTTCCACTGTTTCCCCATCTATTTCCCATGAAGTGATGGGACTAGATGCCATGATCTTCATTTTCTGAATGTTGAGCTGAGCCAACTTTTTCACTCTCCTCTTTCACTTTCATCAAGAGGCTCTTTAGTTCCTCTTCACTTTCTGCCATAAGGGTGGTGTCATCTGCATATCTGAGGTTATTGTTATTTCTCCCAGCAGTCTTGATTCCAGCTTGTGCTTCATCCAGCCCACAGTTTCTCCTGATGTACTCTGCATATAAGTTAAGCAGGGTGACAATATACAGCCTTGATGTACTCCTTTTCTTATTTGGAACTGGTCTGTTGTTCCATGTCCAGTTCTAACTGTTGCTTCCTGACCTGCATACAGGTTTCTCAAGAGGCAGGTCAGGTGATCTGGTATTCCCATCTCTTTCAGAATTTTCCACAATTTATTGTGATCCACACAGTCAAAGGCCTTGGCATTGTCAATAAAGCAGAAAGAAATGTTTTTCTGGAACTCTTGCTTTTTCGATGATTCAGTGGATGTTGGCAATTTGAACTCTGGTTCCTCTGCGTTTTCTAAAACCAGCTTGGTCATCTGGAATTTCATGGTTCATGTATTGCTGAAGCCTGGCTTGGACAAATCTCCAAACAACTCTTTAAACAGTACCAATTTGTATCTTCACTCAGGGTCTATGGAAATGTCCATTTGATCACACCCTTTATTATATAAACAAAAAAAATTAAGTAGGGAAAGCTATCTATCTTTCTTTTCAATTTTCTAGACTTTATGTCTTGCCTGTTGCTGCTGCTGCTGCTCCTAAGTCGCTTCAGTCATGTCTGACTCTGTGTCACCCCATAGACGGCAGCCCACCAGCTCCCCATTCCCTGGGATTCCCCATGGCCTGCAGCCTACCAGGCTCCTCCGTCCATGAGATTTTCCAGGCCAGAGTACTGGAGTGGGTTGCCATTGCCTTCTCTGTATGTCTTTCTTAGCAAAGCTTTTTCTAACATAAGAATATTAAAATATTTTATATTGTTGTATATTACTTGTAATACAGATTATATTCATGCATAGTATTTTATGGCCTTATTATCTTGTTGAGACTTCTAATAAATGCGTACACCTTTATTTTTAGGGGCAAATTGCTCTGTTTCACCATTATGTGTGAATTCAACTCTATATTTTCAAATGGTGCTCTTCATCAAGTTAAAGAAGTTTCCTTCTTTTCCTAATTTCCATACAGTTTTTTTTATCATGAGTGAATTTTGAATTCTGTCAAATGCTTTATGTGCATTTAGATTATCATATGATTGTTCTCTTTTAATTTGTTGATATGGTGAGCTATACTGATTAATTAAATTTTGTTAAAGCAACTCTATGTTCCCATGATACATTTCACTTGGTTATACTTTCTTATTATTTTTGTATATTGCTGAATTCAACTTATTAAGCTTTCAATAATTTGTTTCTATATAATTGAGGGGTATTGTTCACTGATTGTCCTTTTTTTTTAATATTGTCATCTGGTTTATTAATAGTGTATTTCTGGACTCATAGAGCGAGTTGGAAAATGTTACCTCCTCTTAATTTTCTAAGAGTTTGCAAGCAATTTATATTATTTCTTCATTAAAAGTTTGATAGATTGCATCAGTGAAGCCACCCAGAGCCTGAGATTTTCTTTGTGAGATGTTTAACTACAAATTCATTTAAAAAATACATAAAGGACTGTTTGACTTATTTATCCTTTTTGAGTAAGCTCTCATGGTTTTTGTTTTTCAGTTAATTTGTTCACTTTTATCTAGGTTGTCAAATTTAGTGACTTAAAATTATTTATAATATTCCTTTATTACTTTTCTAATGTTAGTAGATATGTCCCTTCTTTCTCCCTGCTATAGGTAGCTGTTTTTTTTTTTTTTTTTTCCTGACCAGCCTGGCTAAAGTTTTATTAATTTCATTGATTTTCTCAAAGAAAAAGTGCTTTGTTTCATTCATTTTTCTCTATTAGTTTTTCTGTTTTCTAATTCATTGATTTTTGCTTTTATCTTTGTAATTTCCTTCTCCTGATTATATTGAGTTTGATTTATTCTTTTTTATTTTCTTAAAGTAGAAACTTAGCTTACTTTATTTCTAATAAAAGTTTATGTCTATCAATTACTTTTTAAGCACTGCTTTAGTTGCAGTATATACATTTTGATATGTTGTATTTTCATTCAGTTCAAGGTATCAGTACTTTTCAGTTTCCTGTGTAATTTCTTCTTTGACACATGGATTATTTAGCAATGTGGCTATTACATTTCCAAATATTGGGGGATTTCTTCTTGTCAGTTTCTAATATAATTCTGTCTTGCCAGAAAACATAATTTGTACGACTTGAATTCTTTTCAATGTATTGACTCATTTTGTAGTCTAGATTATGATCTATCTTAATAAGTATTCTGTGTGAAATTGGATACAGTGTATATTCTACTGTTATTAGGGGTATCTTCCTTAAATATCAGTTAGCTTGAGTTTATTGATAGTAGTCTTCAGGTATCCTATATCGTTACTGATTTTCTATCTACTTACTCTTTTCTATCTACTTACTAAGAAAAAGGTGTTGAGATCTCTGTCTATAGTTGTGGATTTTTCTATTTCTTTTTCCATTTCTATGTATGCTTGCTTCATGTATTTTTAATCTCTGCTATTGGGGACATAAAATTTAGGATTGTTATCCTCTCGATTCCTCAACTTTATCTTTTGAAATAATCTTTTTTATTCCTGGTAATATCCTTTGCTTGGAAATTTATTTTGTCTGATATTACTGCTAAGTCTGCTAAGTTGCTTCAGTTGTGTCCAACTCTGTGCAACCCCATAGACAGCAGCCCATCAGGCTCCACCGTCCCTGGGATTCTCCAGGCAAGAACACTGGAGTGGGTTGCCATTTCCTTCTCCAATGTAAGAAAGTGAAAAGTCAAAGTGAAGTCGCTCAGTCTTGTCCAACTCAGCGACCCCATGGACTGCAGCCTACCAGGCTCCTCCGTCCATGGGATTTTCCAGGCAAGAGTACTGGAGTGGAGGGCCATTGCCTTCTCTGATATTACTACTCTAGCATTATTTTAGATTAAATTTTGACTTATTTATTTCCATTGTTTCATCTTCAATCATTCTATAACTTTATTTAAAGTCATAGTTTTTTGGGTTTTTTTAATAGTGTATAATTAGTTCTGAATTTTCATCTGTGTTTCAGTTTGGATAATTAGCAACTCTATGTTTTCAAGTTTCCTTATGTTTTTCTTTTTATTTTGCTGATTTGACTCTGCTATTCAAACAACCCTTTGGAGATCTTTCCTTAATACGCTGGGCTATCAGTGAGGTCTCTTCATTATGTCTTAGCAGAACATACATATCTCTCAGCTCTGTGTGAACTTGGAGATTGCTTAGATTAAAAATTCCCTATAATTCTTTGCTTCCTGGCTTTGTAACATGTGTGCCTGTGTGCAGTCATATCCAGTTCTTTGCAACCCCGTGAACTGTAGCCTGGAGGCTTCTCTGTCCATGGGATTCTCCTGGCAAGAGTGTTGGAGTGAGTTGCCATTTCCTCCTCTGGGGATCTTGCCAACCCAGGAGTTGAACGCATGTGTCCTGCATTGTAGGCAGATTCTTTACTGCCGGGCCACTTAGTGTGATTTGCTTGGATTCCCGCTCTGTGAACTATGATTTTTTGTTTTTTAAAGGTCTGCAGCCAGAAAGACAGTATGACTGTAAGACTTGCCTCAGTAATTTCCTTCTCTTTGGGGATCACAGTCATGTGCTGCCTGGTACCCAATGTCTGAAAACAGCTGCTTCTTGTAAATTATCCCGTTTTCTATTTACTTATAGTGGGGCAGCAAGTCTGCTACCGTTTACTCCTTCATTGCAGAAGCGGAAATTCTCTTTCTAGTTTTTAATTCCGTTGATGTAGTGAATTTCATTACTAATAGTGACATTGATATTTAAAATCCTGCTTTATATTATTCATTTAATACATTTTGGGATAATACCACTAATATTTTAATTAGGAGTTTTATATTTGCATACATAAGTGAGGTTTGCATATAATGTTTTAATCCTTTTTTTCTTTGACTTAATATCAGTTCTGGTAATTTGCAAATTTATTTAGGACATTAAATTTTTTTTACATGTTATTGAAAAATTTTTTAAACTTTGAATTTATACATTGTGTCTTAGGTTTCCCCAAAGATATCTGTATCAAATGCATTTTTTAGGGGGTGGAGGGGGTTTGATATCATGGACTATGTTAAAAATTTTTTTAACTGAAGTTTAGTTTATATACAGTGTAGTGTTGGTTTCTGTATGGAACAAATTGATTCTGTGTGTGTGTGTGTATATATATATATATATATATATATATACATATGGACTGATATATTTGAATTTTTTAGCTTTTCTTTTTAAGTTTTCATTTTACTAAATATTTTTCATTTCATCTAGGTTTTAAAATGTACTCATATATTTATATCTGTAATTCTTTTGTTGCTTGGAAAATTTCCCCAGTTATTTATGATCCTTTCTCACTTCTAATGTTTTAAAATTTGTTTAACATTTTTGGGTGTATTTGCCAAATTTTTGCCTATTTTTTCTTTCAAATAATACATTTTATTATTTTTAAAGTAGGTGGAAATTTTTAGTGAAGGTTAGGAAAATAAAAGGGCTGAGGAAAGAAGACAGCATTATGTGCAGAGAGAGACGTCACATGCAAAACATGCTGGCAAGAATGGAAGGTTATGTGGGATAATGAGATATAAGGGGAAGAAGTGAAGAGTTTTGACAAACATCTAAAAATTAGGCAAGAAACTTCTGAGTTGAAACAGTAGAAGGTGAAAACCATTACAATGTTTATAAGCTTCAGAGACATGTAGTATAACCATATACTGAAGAAATTGTTTTCAGCAGCTTTGGGTATATTGACATGTACAGATATTGAAGACAGAAATATCTTCTTGGGGTGTTGTTGCAGAAGGTCAGGTGATAACACAGGTTGATTTAGATGAGTTATTTTGAAAATGGAATAATAAACCCCAAATGATTATTGAGGACCATATGACTGAACAACCACGCATGTGAGAATATATGTGTGTGGTTTCAGTGGTGGGGGAGAGAAATTTTAAAAAGGAGAACACCACAAAGTGGAAAAGATTTTGAGAACTGGAGAGTGGTATAATTAATAATGATAAAGAATTGGGTGAAGATGCCTAATGGAGGATGTGAGGATCTAGATGGAGTCAACTCTGGATGCGTAGTTAGTGTGAGATATTTAAGTGTAGAAGTTCTACGGACATTCTAGAGTCATGGATAAAATATTGGACCATTATCAAGGTCACCAATGACCTCAGGGGTCTGGCTACCCTAAGCTTCTGGAAGCACTTTTATGTGATTGATAGCTGTCTTGGCTCCTTTCAATTCTGAAATTAGAATGAGTCCCGATGTTTCCAGGAGACTCATACCATGTGAGTGGGAGAAAGGTCAGGTAAATTAAAAAATTTTAATGTGCTGGGAGATTAATATGGTCCACTTAGGGGTATTTGAAAATTAAAGTATCTTTATCAGGGAACTTAGGGGCAAGAGAATAATGATATAGTTTTTGAATTCCTTTTTGTTTTCTGATAATCAGCAGAAACACTCAGTTCTGAAGGGACGGCCCTGTGCTCTGATGGTCCTTTCTTGTATTCCCTACCCTGCTTTCAATGGAAAGGCCAGAGACAGTCACGGTAGCAATGGTAAATATAACATTAAGGTCCAGACCGACAATGTGCCATTACAGTACTCTGACCTCACTGTTTTAAGTCTAGTAATAGCTGTTGTTTTAAAGCACAGCATTTAACAGGAGTTGTTTTCCAAATAATGTAGCATGTTTTCCCTTACTCTAATAGCTTATTTAAAGAGCCATTTTCCCAAGTTACCCAGGGATGTTGGAAATACTTTCTGCATTTCCCCTGGCCTATATTCTAGTTGTCAAAAAGTCAAAACACAAACACTAGCTGAACAGACTCAGTTGCATCTCAACATGGTAATTGTTAAATCACTCAGTAGGAAGAAAACAAAAAAAAAAAAAAGTCACACAAGGAGTTATTATTATGCATATGCATTTTTAATGTCTGATTCTCTGTATAACCTTAAATTACAATGCAGGTTAAATTTCCCTGGCTGATTTATAAGCATAATGTAAACTCTAGACACAGTTAATGATATTGCCATGTAAAACTGTTCTGTTGCAAACTAAAGACCTTGCTTAGCACTGCAAAGCTCTGGGCTCATTTCAATGTGATCATTGAGGCACTATGCAGAGATTATGCATTTATTGTATTTTTTTCATGAATACATGAATGAATAATAAGTTCAACAAACAAGAGTTTCCTACTGGGAATGTCAAACAAATCATTCTGCAAAGTGCTCTGAATTTCAATCAATCACTCTCCATAACACTTGTCCCGCTGAGGTCTCCAGCTTCAGCAGAGTCAGCACTTAGAAACCCTACAGACAGCCATCCATGGTAGGAGACACAGGGTGTAGAGTGTGAGAGTGCAGAAGACATATACCATTGAGCTGTCCTGTTCTTTTTACAGGGCATCCTTGCTGAAGTCCCTGTTGGTTGCTTCTGTATTGGTAGAGACCTAGCGTACTGGTGAATCATATACCTATAATCTTCTTCCACCTTACCCCTGCTGTTACCTATTAGCTGAAATCGAGAAGCTTTAGTGGTTAGCTCAGTGGAGGGAAAGTGTCCACTTCAGGTGAATGGAAAAGACAGAGCAGCATTACTTATATGTGAAATCTAAAATATGATACAAGGAGCTTATATACAAAATAGAAACAGACTCAGACGTAGAAAAAAATTTATGATTACCAAAGGGGAAAGGGGAGGGGGAGGGATACATTAGGAACTGAGGATTAGCAAACACAGACTACTATATATAAAATTGATAAACAAGAAGGACCTACTGCACGGGAACTATTTTCAATTTCTTATGATGGAAAAGAATATGAAAAAAATATATATATATCTGAATCACTTTGCTATATACCAGAAACTAGTACAATGTTGTAAGTCAACTATACCTCAAAAAAGTTTTTTTTTAATGAAAAAAAAAAAAAAAGAAGAAGAAGAATGGTATTACAACATTGTGATACTTTTATGACCCAGATGAATGGTGAGATTGGGCTATTGAGTATGAAGACACCAGCAAAGACTTGTTCAGAGAGCATGGAATCTTCATCTTAGAAGTATCGCTTGACTATCTGAAATTAAAGTTTGGTGCCTCTGTCTTGGGGAATCCTATTTTCATCTTAGAGGGTTCAGCACTGCTCTTCTGGGTATTGATTTATACGGACATAGAAAAAGGAAAATCACATGGGCAGAGGAGCCTGGTAGGCTGCAGTCCATGGGGTCGCTAAGAGTCGGACACAACTGAGTGACTTCCCTTTCACTTTTCACTTTCATGCATTGGAGAAGGAAATGGCAACCCACTCCAGTGTTCTTGCCTGGAGAATCCCAGGGACAGGGGAGCCTGGTGGGCTTCTGTCTATGGGGTCGCACAGAGTTGGACACGGCTGAAGCGACTTAGTAGTAGTAGTAGTAGTAGAAGAAGGAGAGACTTAAAGCAGAGAACAATCTTTTATTTGGTGTTGTTTGTCCAAAGGTAGTTTTAGGCCATACAGCTCTTTCTATCAATCTGTTTCCTTTCTCTGACCTTTTGCCTACGTTGTGACCTGCAGCAAGTTCTCCTGCTGACGTTGAGAACACCCCAGGAAGGGGATGCTAGTTTGAGGTAGAGTTCCTGTGGCTTGAGGTTGCGTGTTCCATATGAAGAAACTTGCCCAGGTACCAAGGAAGCTTGTTCTTCATCACCTACCAAATCAACAAATACCAACAAATTGAGTGAATTCCAAAGGCTGTGATAGTCAGATTTCTACTTCAACATCAGTACAAATGCTTGTTTTATTTATAGCTTCTAAAATAAGAATCATATTCTTTCTCTTATTAGACCCTTCTGGCCACAGGACCTGTTGCATATCTGTGGGATCAGATGTTGGTTGTCAGTTTTCATGGTGTGTGGTGTGCCAAGCATAGTGATTACTTAATACAAGTTGATTCTGTTCTTCTCTTCCTATTTTTTTACATTCATCACACAAACAAATATCAACAGTTACAAATTTATCAAATTTTGTTACAAAGATGCCTTCCCCACTATGAATCTGATATGAATAAATAATGTTATTCATTGCATTTTTTATAGAGGAAAGTAACTGAATGAAACGTAACAAGCATTTCAACCTTCAGGGCAGGCTCTGGATTATACATTTGGGGTTGAAGACTGTTTCCAATGGAAATAGGCTCTCAGAATTCTATAATGGGCTGATTGGCTGACTGGCTGTGTAGCATAAAACAAATGATATGACCTTTGTGAGACTCAGTTTTCTCATCTATAAAATGCAACAGTTGAACAGATTTTTTCCAAGGACACTTTGGTAATATAGCATAATTTTAAGAGCAAAGATTCTCGATCTAACTTCTTGAGGTTCAAGTTCTTAGAGCTGTTATTATGCTTACCCACTCTGTGCTTCAGCATTCTCATCTGTGGAAAGGTCAGTCTAAGGATCAAATGAGTTGGTCATTCTAAGGATCTATCCTTTTCACAGATTAAATGTAAGCTATTTTGGATTCTGACTTCCATGGTTTTAATAATAATTAACAATATTTAATAATATCTACTGTTGATTGAGTAGTTAAAATGGACTGAATATCATTTGCATTATCTTGTGAAAATATCACAATGAATCTACGATGAATGTACCGTAATCATCTCCATTTTACAAGTGAGGAAATGAGGCTGAGGGCTGAGCTGGTTCCCCCCGGGGTATGGCAATTAGTAAGGAACTAATGCCGAATGCTAGTTAGGAACCAGCTCTGCGTGCCCGCCCTCCTTCCACTGTCCATTCTCACCCCACCCTCTCTCTCCAGGGCTCTGTTGAAATCATATCAGCCTGCAGGGTTTACTGGAAGACAAAGGCAGGCAGAGTGAGGAGGGAGGCTCCTTTGCTTAGCTTTGTGTCAGACTGAAAAATACTCTGCTGAATTGATTTCCACCAGTTTCATTGCTGACTTTGATTTCACATTTTGTCAGTGTTTATCTCAATGGGTTCTAGCCCCTTTCTTCTACACTAAGCCACGATGACCCTGCTTCTGAACTAGGCCCGAATTCAGGGTCCTGGTATTGCTGTGCTCCTCCTTTGCTCCCAGTTGCTTTCACCACACTTGTTTGTTACCCTTTCAGTCTTCTTGTCTTCTCTCTCCCCTCGCTGTGTCTGCTCCTTCTCAGGAATAGCAGGTTAAAGCAGCTAACTCTGACTTACATTGTACACTCATCATTTCCTGTGGTTTCCCTCTTTACTGTGTGTGTGTGTGTGTGTGTGTGTGAGAGAGAGAGAGAGAGAGAGAGAAAGTGAGTGAGAGAGAAAGAGGAGAAGGAGAGAGAGAAAGGGAAAGACAGATTGCACTGCACTGTCTTCTCTGTAGTTTACCCATCAGAAATACCCTCAACGCTTTGTGGTGAGTGACAACATACCCATTTCTTACTTGAGAGTCCAAGCAGACCCCGAATGATGGTAAGCAAGAGATAAAACATGGCATGTTTCTCAAAGTCCGTTTAAGTCATTTATTCCTGCCGAGTCTTTGAAGTCAGGATTTGTTGTCCTAGGAGGGTGCATTACACTCTCTAAAGAGTGGGGAGTCCAGGGCTGCTTCAACCAGAGGCAAGCACATTTAGATAGCTGATTTACAAAGGCAAGCACACTCTCTATTACTGATTATAGTGCTTATTTTAAATAAAAATGTACAGCTCTAGTCTTTGCCATACCTTTAATTGTCCATCAGAAGATTGTGACTAAGGAGGCAGTGAGCAGCTGGAAAGATCATCAGGTTATCTAAAGTGGGTTTACCTTTGAATTTCCACATCAAATAGGTAAAAGATTCTAATATTTGGCTCTCCTATTGTGGCTACACAGTGAGGCAGAAGTGCATGTCTGGACCAGAGAGGGAAGAGAGTCCAGTCTCACTTTGCAGTACTCTCCCATTTCTCCTTTAGTTATTGATATGCACTGAAGTGCATGCGTGTTTAGTATTCATAGGGACAAATGTCAGTCAATATAGGGAGAGCTAACAGATAGGACACTTGATTGGGGAATGAGAGTTTGGGGCATTCTAAACATATTTAATCACTAATAAAAAGTTTGAAGGGTGAGACATATTGCAGTTATTACCCCCTAAATGTAGAAATTACAAAAACACAGATTTCTGTCAAGCTGATTATATATATACAAAAACCTTCCATAAACCCCTCTTTTTGTCCATGAAACATATATATTTTTTTCTTTTGGAGTTTGTGGAGTAGTAACTTACTGCTGTCAAAACTGTCTCTCTACTTCTGACTTTTCTCCTCTGTCTCCTCTGCTTTAAAGATTAAAGATATTTTAGAATTAAAATAATCCATGCTAACTGCATTTCTAAATGTTATTTCCGAAGTGTTTGTGCACATACACTATCATCAAAAGTCTTTTCCTGGATGTCTATGTCCTTCAAAATGTTAGCAAAATCCATTTTGATACTAGAGGACTAGTTTGCCCTTAATCTGTCATCTTGTCCAAAGAACAGATCCTCATTCCTTCCTGTCAGGGTCTCCACTTAAATATCCTCAGATCTCTAAACCAAACATACTCAGTAAAACTCATCATCTCTTTTCTTTCCTTGTTCCAAACTCACTCCTCCCACTATGGTATCATTCCCAGTTAACAGCTTCATCACTTTTTACAACTGCCCTACTAAACACTTTGTATATTGTAGTGGAGGCAGGGATCAAGACCATCCCCAAGGAAAAGAAATGCAAAAAGGCAAAATGGTTGTCTGAGAAGGTCTTACAAATAGCTGTGAATAGAAAAGGAAAGATATACCCATTTGAATGCAGAGCTCCAAAGAATAGCAAGGAGAGATAAGAAAGCCTTCCTCAGTGATCAATGCAAAGAAATAGAGGAAAACAATAGAATGGGGAAAACTAGAGACCTCTTCAAGAAAATTAGGGATACCAATGGAATATTTCATGTAAAGATGGGCACAATAAAGGACACAAATAGTATAGACCTAACAGAAGCAGAAGATATTAAGAGAGGTGGCAAGAATACACAGAAAAACTATATTAAAAAGATCTTCATGACCCAGATAATCACAGTGGTGTGATAACTCACCTAGAGCCAGACATCCTGGAATGCAAAGTCAAGGGGGCCTTAGGAAGCATCACTGTGAACTAAGCTAGTGGAGGTGATAGAATTCCAGTTGAGCTATTTCAAATCCCAAAAGATGATGCTGTGAAATGCTGTACTCAATATGCCAGCAAATTTGGAAAACTCAGCAGTGGCCACAGGACTGGAAAAGCTCAGTTTTCATTCCAATCCCAAAGAAAGGCAATGCCAAAGAATGCTCAAACTACTGCACAATTGCACTCATATCACACGCTAGTAAAGTAATGCTCAAAATTCTCCAAGCCAGGCTTCAAGAATAAACTGAGAACTTCCAGATGTTCAAGCTGGATTTAGAAAAGGCAGAGGAACCAGACCAAATTGCCAACATCTGTTGGATCATTAAAAAAGCAAGAGAGTTCCAGAAAAACGTCTGCTTCTGCTTTATTGACTATGCCAAGCCGTTGACTGCGTGGACAACAAACTGGAAAATTCTGAAAGAGATGGGAATATCAGATCACCTGACCTGCCTCTTGAGAAATCTGTATGCAGATCAGGAAGCAACAGTTAACACTGGACATGGAACAACAGACTGGTTCCAAACCAGAAAAGTAGTATGTCAAGGCTGTATATTTTCACCCTGCTAATTTAACTTATATGAAGAGTACATCCTGAGAAATGCTGGGCTGAATGAAGCACAAGCTGGAATCAAGATTGCTGGGAGAAATATCAATAACCTCATTAATGGAGATGATAGAATCCTTATGGCAGAAAACGAAGAAGAACTAAAAAGCCTCTTGATGAAAGTGAAAGAGGAGAGTGAAAAAGTTGACTTAAAGCTCAACATTCAGAAAATAAGATCATGGCATCCAGTTCTATCACTTCATGGCAAATAGATGGGAAAACAGTGGAAACAGTGAGAGACTTTATTTTTGGGGGCTCCAAAATCACTGCAGATGGTGACTGCAGCCATGAAATTAAAAGACTCTTGCTCCTTGGAGGAAAAGTTATGACCAACCTAGATAGCATATTCAAAAGCAGAGACATTAGTTTACCATCAAAGGTCCATCTAGTCAAAGCTATGGTTTTTCCAGTGGTCATGTATAGATGTGAGAGTTGGACTATAAAGAAAGCTGAGTGCTGAAGAACTGATGCTTTTGAACTGTTGTGTTGGAGAAGACTCTTGAGAATCCCTTGGACTGCAAGGAGATCCAAGCAGTCCATCCTAAAGGAAATCAGTCCTGAATATTCATTGGAAGGAGTGATGCTGAAGCTGAAACTTCAATACTTTGGCCACCTGATGCGAAGAACTGACTCATTTGTGAAGACCCTGATGCTGGGAAGGTTGAAAGCGGGAGGAGAAGGGGAAAATAGAGGACGTGATGGTTGGATGGCATCACTCACTCAATGGACATGGGTTTGAGTAAACTCTGGGAGTTGGCGATGGACAGGGAGGCCTGGTGTGCTGCAGTCCATGGGGTCGCAAAGAGTCGGATGACACGACTGAGCGACTGAACTGAACTGAACTAGACACTTTGGAATTAGTTGCAGCTTTGTCTATATTTCTCCATTCTGCCTCCCCACCACTGGGGCACACACTCATTTTTCTTGGTTTAGAGATTGTGCCTGTTCTGTCTGTGCCTTTCCTAGCACTTCAGTTTCTTATCATCTCATCACTGGATGACTTCAATGACCTTTTAACAGAATTCCTGTATTCAGCCTCTTTTTTCTTAAATCCATTCTTCCAGTCGAGGCCAGGGAAGTAGTTCTAAAATCAGGGCTCATGTCATTCCCATTCCCAACATTTGTGATGACTAACCTTTGCATGAAACCAAACCCTAAAGAAAGCATACTCATGTCACGTTCTCTTCCCAGTGTATTCACCATATATCCTGGCCTACACTGAGCAAACTGCTCACTTTCACTGTTCTTTCAAATCACCGTGAAATTTTATATATCTGTGCGACTTTTTTGACTAAAATGCCCTTCCATTTATCCATAGGAAACTGAAGTTAAGGGAACCATGTCTGTTTTGTCCAGTGTTAAATCCCAACAACCCACCACAGTGTGGAGCACAGAATGAATACAGAGATGAAAACTCATTTACCCAAGGACACAAATGAAGGCAAGAAAGAGCTAGAAATTGGATGTGTTGATTCTTATCCTTCTAATTTTTGTTTCAAAATATTTGATGATTCAAAGATTTGAGAAAACATGTTTTCCAAGTTGTGTCAAGGAGATTCATTGGCCTTTAGTTGTTTAGCCCTGAGACTTTATACAATGTATATCAAATGCAAGTTGACATTTTCTGTGGGCTACAGGAAAGATATACAGGGAATACACTGGGTTTCATTCTCTCTATGGTTCTATCATCATAAACATAACTATAGTAGTGCTTCTCAAAATTTAATGTCCATCTAACCACCCCCCGCAGGGATCTTGTTAAAATATGGTTGCTGCTCTAAGAGGCCCCGTGACATCTGAGGTTCTGCATTTCTAGCATGTTCCCAGTGGAGACCATAGTGCTGATCCCTGAACACATACTTCATGTAACAAAGAACTAGGCAATTAGATACAGCCCAACCAGGTTCCCTGGAGGAAGACATGGCAACCCACTCCAGTATTCTTGCCTGGAGAATCCCATGGACAGAGGAGCCTGGTGGGCTGCTGTCCATGGGGTCACAAAGAGTCAGACATGACTGAAGTGACTTAGCATGAATGCACCCAGGTTAGCTAGTGTTTTTCTCTTTTGCTAAGAAATTTGTTGAATTTTAAGATTTCTCTTCTCTATATCCCATGATAGTCTATAGAAATAAAAGTTCAATTATTATAACAATATGCAGAATGAATTATCTCGAGGCAATATGATGTCAATCAAACCATAGTACAGATTGATGATAAACATGATGGGTGGGAGACATTGTTCGTCTACAGCAGTTCTCTTCTTGGGTCTTATTTCAGAGTTTTCTAAACTGCCGATTCTCCATGCCAGTGCAGTAATCATAGGTCAGTATTTCTTCAAGAAAATCCTTAGTATCATTAATCTGAAGGGGCATCAAAATTAATCTATAGAATGCACTATGAAGATATTTGTGGCTACACTTTAATGAAAGTATGATTCCCTCTCTTTACCCAGATGTTTATCTCCACGTAGTAACTCTATCAGGGATGGTGTCATCTATCACTGCTTGACCAGCTGTATTCAGAGTGGTGAAATGCAAACCTTTAATCTCACTGTTACCTGATAGACTTTGAAGAAGTCACAATATGACTAACCATATACAATATCAAAAAGAGACATAACAACTATCAGTAGTCAGTGAAACCTCTGGGCCTAGACTGCAATGCCTTTCAATAGTGCCATTGTTGTTTAAGCTGATCCACGTCTCATTACTGATACTGCTGCTGCTAAGTTGCTTCAGTCATGTCCGACTCTGTGCGACCCCATAGACGGCAGGCCACCAGGCTCCCCCGTCCCTGGGATTCTCCAGGCAAGAATACTGGAGTGGGTTGCCATTTCCTTTTCCAATGCATGAAAGTGAAAAGTGAAAGTGAAGTCACTCAGTCATGCCCGACTCTTAGCGACCCCATGGACTGCAGCCTACCAGGCTCCTCCATCCATGGGATTTTCCAGGTAAGAGTACCGGAGTGGGGTGCCATTACTGATGAGTAATATTAAATTTGGTTTATGAAGCTATTGCACTGTAGTAGTGAGTAAGGTGAGTACATGTTTAAGTTGTATAATCTCTACACCCCCAGCTTTATTGATTGATTTTTTTTTTAAGGAAACTGACAATAAAAGACAACATGGATAGTAAATAGTTTGGTTCATAAAGACATTTCTATGTACTACATAGACTCTATTTAAAAATAAGTCTTACTGAAAGTTAAAATAACACAGAGTAATTCCCACTATAATTGGATCAATACAAGAGTTGGGGTTTACTGAGTCTGAAAAGGAAGTAGAGTGATGAATATGGGCGAAGATTTATCTGTCTGGTTAGTGGCAATGCTCAGAATTTTATGAACAATGCTAGATATTGAATTATTAAATTTGATGGTTGTAGAATGACTTTAAAACTCAGTAACAAGTCCTCCTAAGTCTTATGTGTGCCTGCTAAATCACTTTGAGTGAGTGAGTGAAGTCGTTCAGTCGTGTCCGACTCTTTGCGACCCCATGGACTGTAGCCTACAAGGCTCCTCGGTCCATGGAATTTTCCAGGCAAGAGAACTGGAGTGGGTTGCCATTTCCTTCTCCAGGGGATCTTCCTGACCTAGGGATCGAACCCAAGTCTCCTGCATTGCAGGCAGATGCTTTACCAAATCACTTTAGTCATATCCATCTCTTTGTGACCCTATGGACTGTAGCCCGCCAGGCTCCTCTGTCCATGGGGATTATCCAGGCAAGAATATTGAAGTGGGTTGCTGTAGCCTCTTTCAGAGGGTTTTCCCAATCCAGGGATTGGACTCATGTCTCTTACTTCTCCTGCATTGGCAGGCAGATTCTTTACCACTACTACCACCTGGGAATCCCCTTAAATCTTATAGTTCAGTTCAGTCGCTCAGTCGTGTCTGACTCTTTGTGACCCCATGAATCACAGCACACCAGGCCTCCCTGTCTATCACCAACTCCCGGACTTCACTCAAACTCATGTCCATCGAGTCAGTGATGCCATATAGCCATCTCATCCTCTGTTGTCCCCTTCTCCTTCCCCCAATCCCTCCCAGCATCAGAGTCTTTTCCAATGAGTCAACTCTTTGCATGAAGTGGCCAAAGTATTTCAATTTCAGCTTTAGCATCAGTCCTTCCAATGAACATCCAGGACTGATCTCCTTTAGCATGGACTGGTTGGAACTCCTTGCAGTCCAAGGGACTCTCAAGAGTCTTCTCCAACACCACAGTTCAAAAGCATCAATTCTTTGGCACTCAGCCTTCTTCACAGTCCAACTCTCACATCCATACATGACCACTGGAAAAACCATAGCCTTGACTAGAGAGACCTTTGTTGGCAAAGTAATGTCTCTGCTTTTGAATATGCTATCTAGGTTGATCATAACTTCCAAGGAGTAAGCGTCTTTTAATTTCATGGCTGCAATCACCATCTGCAGTGATTATGGAGCCCCCCAAAATAAAGTCTGACACTGTTTCCACTGTTTCCCCATCTATTTCCCATGAAGTTATGGGACCAGATGCCATGATCTTTGTTTTCTGAATGTTGAGCTTTAAGCCAACTTTTTCACTCTCCTCTTTCACTTTCATCTAGAGGCTTTTTAGTTCCTGTCCACTTTCAACCATAAGGGTGGTGTCATCTGCATATCTGAGGTTATTGATATTTCTCCCGACAATCTTGATTCCAGCTTGTGCTTCTTCCAGTCCAGCATTTCTCATGATGTACTCTGCATAAAATTTAAATAAGCAGGGTGACAATACACAGCCTTGACATACTCCTTTTCCTATTTGGAACCAGTCTGTTGTTCCATGTCCAGTTCTAACTGTTACTTCCTGATCTGCATATAGGTTTCTCAAGAGGCAGGTCAGGTTGTCTGGTATTCCCATCTCTTTCAGAATTTTCCACAGTTTATTGTGATTCACATAGTCAAAGGCTTTGGCATAGTCAATAAAGCAGAAATAGATGTTTTTCTGGAACTCTCTTGCTTTTTTGATGATCTAGCGGATGTTGGCAATCTGATCTCTGGTTCCTCTGCCTTTTCTAAAACCAGATTGAACATATGGAATTTCACTGTTCACGTATTGTTGTAGATCTTATAAGGGGACTCCAATTTCTGCAGCCCACAGAAGGTGAAATACTTGGTGGTTGACATAAAAATGGTCTGTTTTGGTAATGTTTTGGAAATTAACTTTCCCCCAGTCACTGACCCTCCCCCTCCTCCTCACCATTTCTAGACTGTTGGCTTTCTGGCATGAGTGTTCAAGGGTGTTCCATTGCATCACACCAAATTCCTATTATAATCCTGGTTTTGAGGGAATGGTGTAGGCTGGAGTTGTTCACCTGGAAATGGAAAAGATGATGTTCAGGAAGAAATAGTTGTTGCACTGTTTTTTGTTTTTTTCCCCTGTTACTAAGAATCTGTCTGGGTATTTGACATTTCAGTGTTAAGACAGTTCCCAGGGTTCTGTTGGGGAAAAAAGTGGATGCTGAGTGACTGACCACATCTCCTTACAGCTGGTAGTTTATATCGAGGTATATATCTGAAAATTCACTTGAGTGATTTGACTGAACACTTTTCATGGGTGGTGGGCTCTGGGGGAGGTTCTTCTCTGCTATGCCTGGAGGAGCTAGGCTGTCGAGGGAGGTGGGGTGGAAAGTACATGTTGCTGAAGTGTGCAGTTGGGAGCCACATATTCTTCTTTAATTTTCAGGATTTTTCTCTGCCTAACAGCTCTGACTGATGGCCGTGAGGGGGGAGGTTTGGCACACGTTTGGTGTTTCCTAAAGCACTCTGGAGGAAGAACAGAACATCCTCTTGAAAGCATTCTCTGCAGAACCCATTTCAGGATTAAACAGTTTGAGGCTCTGTTATGACTTTCTTGGAGCCATGTCTGTTTTCCTATTGAGGTCATCATCTCCTGCTCCCCAGTGAATCCAAGGGAAGAATGAGTCATTGTCAATGAAAATCACACGGGGAATAGATGATGTTGCCCTGTCACAACTCAGAGTTGGGTGTTCCTGTATATAATACACTGGACAACATGGTGAGCTTATAGAGGTTTACAAGTAAGTATATGCGTGTTTTGAGTAAATATGAATGAACTAGGATAGCTTTCATTTGGGGCCTGGCCTGAGAACCAGGAGACCTGGAACTCTGCCATTAATGGGCTTTGTAATTTTGGGTAAGCAGCTTGATGTTTTGAGGTTTCCATTTTTCCATTTAAAAATAAGATTACATAATCTCTAAGGGAGAAGGCAATGCACCCCACTCCAGTGCTCTTGCTTAAAAATCCCATGGGTGGAGGAGCCTGGTGGGCTGCAGTCCATGGGGTCACGAACAGTCGGACACGACTGAGCGACTTCACTTTCACTTTCATGCATTGGAGAAGGAAATGGCAACCCACTCCAGTGTTCTAGCCTGGAGAATCCCAGGGACGGGGGAGCCTGGTGGACTGCCGTCTATGTGGTCACACAGAGTCAGACACGACTGAAACGACATAGTAGTAGTAATAGTAGTAGTAGTAGTAATAGTAGTAGTAGTAGTAAGGTCCTTTTTGGCAAACTGGTTCTATAATTTTCCTTTAATTTATTACAAAGAGTGCTCAGCCAGAGAATTCTGTGAAAACTTCTTTTTAACTTAAGATCAATCAGATGAATGTCGCCAATGTAAAAAATAAATCACTATCAGGTACATATGGTATTTGTAGTGTTATTTGTTTCTTAAAGGCTAATCTTCAGTAAATTGCTTGATCATTTGGTATGCAACATGCTCTTGTGTATTACATACTGTATTTGTATTTTATATTTGGAAATGCCATTGAACATTGCATATGGTTGTTCTGAATTTGTCAATAATGTTCAATGTGCATTCCATATTGAACAGCCATGCAATCCTTATATGGTGATACCCTTTTGCACTTTTAATAGAGTGTAATTAATGTTTTGTACAATCAATGCACATGTATTTCCTAGTCTTGTACCTTCCCAAGTTATACTTTTAAGATGGAAATGATGATTAGAACAGTTCTATATAGTAAAAGGGCTAACTTTATTTACTTATGTAGATAACTGACCCTAAGGAGTAGTATTTTTCAGGGAAAAATCTGTAATAATGTTATTAACTTTTTAGGAATATTTTTGAGTAGCAAAATCATATGTATTTAACTTGTATATTATTAAATCTTAGTTAAATATGACTTTTCAAATCTTATTTCAATTCTTCAAAGCTCATATCTTGATAAGGGTAAATTTCCCTAATTGTGAATACAATTATTTATACAATCTGCATATTAATACTATTTTATTATGAAAGCTTAAGAAGATTAAAGATTAGTGATAATTCATATTTTTTTGACTTCAGTGTGTATATTTTAATTTTTAAAGCATATACTAGGAAAAGCTTTATTTTGTGTGAGAAAGCATCAAATTTTATGGTTATAAATTAGCTATGAAGTCTCATTTTCAAGGAGCCATTCAGGACATATGCTGGCACATTCTGTTACCAGCTAGTGATCCAAATGGAGAAAAAATTTCCATGAGAAAGGCAAATTGTCTAATGAAAAGGACCCTAATAATCCAGAGGAGCCTATTGAAAACATTTCAGATCGTCCAGGTTGATTATATGCATTTTGAAATATTTTAAATCAGAAGTCTTTGTTGTTGATCGCTGTATTTTGTTAATGACCTCACGATTTCACTCTCTTAAGTAAAAGCATGCCCTGTTCTATAAAACATGTTTATTTAAGACAAAGAGGTCCTTCTCCCTTGCTGCCAGCTAAAGCACATACTCTGTCTGCTCTGCTGCACCACTCATTTTTCTGACTCATCTTCAGGTTCAAAAAATTACGTATTTGTTTGGCTGTTTGCAAAAGGCTTGCAGTATTGTTTTTCTCATGTCTGAATTTGTTCATATTAAAGCTTTCATAATACCCTTCAGTTTCTGTGTTAAACCGATGTTTAAATTGGAAAGAAAGTGGGAACTTTGGCAGTTGAGATAATTCACTTCATCTGGTGGCCAGCTCTGTTAACAATCACATCATATGCCAGCACTTAGACAAGATGAAAAGAGCCCTTGGGGCACTAAAGCTACACGTTCAGAGTGGAGGGAAAATACAGTTAGAGTTCTTTGTTTCATCATTTTATTCTCTAAAATGGGAAATTATTTTGACCAGAATCTTAGTGTTCAAAGAACGATTTAAAGGTTATGTGGTGGCTTCGCCATGGAAGCTGAATGCAGATTTTTGATCAGTATGCTGAACAGAAAGTGTTGCACCCCATGTCAGCAAATGATGTCTTTTATTCCCTGTGTATTGAGTGCTGTGAGGAAATGGTGATATTGTTAGCATATGAATAGCATCAAAGCCCTCCATTGGAAGATAAACCTCCATCTTCTGAAATAGATGCGGGACCTGCCCTCCTGCATGAAAGTGCCTCTCTTGCCAACCGTGTGCTCCCTCTAACCCCTTAGCGGTTTCTTCCAGAACAGGCACGTTGATATTCTGCACCGAGTTTGCTGGTGCATGACTGCGCATTCCATCACTTAGGAGAGAACATTTTCACATCAGATTGGCTTTGTACAGGAGGCAAGGGAAGAAGGCTATTAGCTAAAATAAATTTTATATTTTAAAGTTTGTGGCAGGGTGGAATTGACATTTTCTATATGGTTTTTATTATTATTTGTCCTAAAAATGAGAGACTGATCTAAACCTTGACAAGAAATAGAGTGGGTAACTGCCTCTTCATGTCTGAATGCAGACATGACTCTCTTTCATTCTTGCTGGATTCTTCAATCAATCCTGACATGCCAGCCAGACACAATTTAAAAATAATGCATCGGTCCCCTTCTTTGTGTACATGTTATTGGAGGTTGATAAGCCCTCCTCATCAAGCTCCTTCTCTTTCCACCTGTCCTGATGATCAACAAATCCTGCGGCTACTCAAGGTGGAATTTTAGTTCCACAGCAGAATTACTGAGGCTTTTAAGAGCACCAGCCACATCAAATAGGTCCTGAGATGATAAACTGACAGCCCATAACAGGGCAAGTAATTCCAGATGCCTTGGATGTTTAGTCTATTAGCTCATTGGGACATGTAAGGAATAGTCAGTTTCCATTAATGTTCAGTTTATTATTGGCCAAGATGCTTAGGGTATGATGCTGCTAGTCATTTCCTATAACAACTTTATTTACAGAGGAAGTCTTTTCTGAAAGGTACATGGCCAGAACTTCGTTTCTGAGCTCATATGTTATGCTAACCAAAAATGTCTGTCAAAACTTAAATCAGTGTCATAGGTTATATTTTCATTTTCATTACTCTTGGAGTCCTTTTTTTTTTTTAAATCATGTTGCCAGCGGTTATATTGACATTGATCAAAGTTTAGGTCAGCTCAATTCCAGCCTATGGTTTAGAAATAAGCAGAGCATAATGCTGACATGATTGATTTCCAGTTACTTATTCTGTGTGGTTTCTCTTGCATGTTTAAAGATGTATCTGTGTACAAAAGCAAAGAAACAACACCTTTGTTTTATAAAGAGCTGAATATACTCTTGATGGAAAACTGTTTTATATGTCATTGTAATAGAAGACCTTTTCTTACTTTCTATCTCTCACTCATACACTAAGTAATTGTTCCCATGGTCTCCCTGAGTGATACACACTGAGAAAGTGAATCTTGGTGGGTCAAGTTTGTCTGATTGTGAGATTCTGGATTGCTTCCAAATGAGAGGTTGGAATAGAAAGAATGAACACAAAGGCTTCTGGGACATGTTAGGAATATCAAGTACTATCTCCAGATTTTCTAATTAGTGTTCGAGACAAATGCTCAGGAAATTACAAGAGTGTACCTGATTTAACTCAAATTTTAAACATAGTGGATTTTAATAAGAATTAGTATTCTGACTTTTAGGTGATACCATTTTAGGCTTCAGCTTATTTAGTTATATTTTAAGGCTCAAATTGTTTCTTTCTTATTTTTTTTAACCCACATATTGATGAGCAAATGTCATTGTCTGAACTAGATTTTCCTCTCTGATGAAGAGACTGTTCCATATAAACCTAATCAATGAAGGTGAAAAGATTCAATACTTAATTCAAAAATGGGTAAGTCATGGGAATGGTAGGATATAAGAGACTGCTTGTTCTTTTAATTATTTGATCATAATATCCCATGTAAATGTAATAATTCATACATTTTAAACAATGTTTTATGCAGAACTTGGAAGGGCAGAGCTTGGAAAGAACCAAGTGAATTTACAGATAAAAAGAATGGTCCTACTTAATGATGTCAGAGTTGGATGAGCTGATGGTTTCATAAGTCAGAGATTTCAAGGCATCTAAATTACTGTGAAGTTATTGCCAGCTATCCTGATTGTTTGGGATAGCTGTTAAACATCACACACAGTCATTAATCCCCAGGCTGGCAAAAAAGATGATTAGAGTGGCCTGTAAAAATAAGAACTATCATACTAGCAGATTAAAAAAAATCACTTGGCCAAGTATTGTTTTGAGACTAAATAGAGTATGGAAAAATGTTCCACCAGTGCATTTCAAAGCATGAAATGTTCTTTTCTGTAAATAATGATTGAATAAGGTCATATTTCTGTCCTGGAATCAGGACTTTAGTGATTTGGTAATTTGCCAGCAAGTCTAGGGGCTAATTTTAGAGCCTGATTAAGCTTTGAAAGCATCTCTATATGTTTCATTCATTAATATTACTAATAATCTCAACTCCCCAAACCCACCCTTCTCCTGGTTAGGGAAGAATTCCTTTTTAAGGTCACAGAGAAATTTCAAGTTTCTAATTATGAACCTCAAAAAATTACAGAAAGAACAAAAGTGAGAGAGAGAGATAAAGAGAGAGATTCCCTGTGTGATCATGTGTCTGTGGGGAGGGGTAAGAGATAGCTGAATAATTTCTAACCCACCTTCAAAGTGTATTTTTATTCAGAAGTTTACTGAGTTATTTCTAGTTCTCTTTTAAACTATTTCCTTTCTATTCTTATAAAGCATCATTATTTAGCAAGGACTTCAGAACACTTTTATTTCAAAATAAGATAGCTGGGGAGCACATGTATACCTGTGATGGATTCATTTTGATATTTGGCAAAACTAATACAATTATGTAAAGTTAAAAAAAAAAATAAGATAGCAACCTAATGTGCTGTGCTGCGCTTAGTCGCTCAGTCAAGTCCAACACTTTGCGACCCCATGGACTGTAGCCCACCAGGCTCCTCTGTCCATGGGGATTCTTCAGGCAAGAATACTGGAGTAAGTTGCCATGTCCTCCTCCAGGGGAATCTTCCCAAGTCAGGGATCAATCCCAGGTCTCACAGCAGGCAAATTCTTTACTATCTGAACCATCAAAGAAGCCCAAGAATGCTGGAGTAGGTACCCTATCCCTTCTCTAGGGGAACTTCCTGACCCATGAATTGAACTGGGAGTAGCCTGGTATGCTGCAGTCCATGGCGTCGTGAAGAGTCGGACACGACTGAGCGAATTCACTTTCACTTTTCACTTTCATGCATTGGAGAAGGAGATGGCAACCCACTCCAATGTTCTTGTCTGGAGAATCCCAGGGATGGGGGAGCCTGGTGGGCTGACGTCTATGGGGTTGCACAGAGTCGAACATGACTGAAGTGGCTTAGCAGCAGCAGCAGCAGTTCCTGCATAGAAGGTGGATTCTTTACCTGCTGAGCTACCAGGGAAACCCAAAAGCCTATATAAACTACCTACAATTCTTCATGAACAGCTTTTTTATCTCAACATTTAAATAATCAGATCACTATTTTTTGTGCTTTATTCAAATTGTATATTAATTGGTCAAATGAAATATTTGGGGGAGCAAATAATTAGGAAAAACTTGCAGAAACATCTAGGTCCTTAATGGGGAAACAATCGAAACAGTGACAGACTTTATTTTTTTGGGCTCCAAAATCACTGCAGATGGTGGGGCCATGAAATCAAAAGATGCTTGCTCCTTGGAAGAAAAGTTATGACCAACCTAGACATAATATTTGGAGAAGGCAATGGAACCCCACTCCAGTACTCTTGCCTGGAAAATCCTGTGGATGGAGGAGCCTGGTAGGCGGCAGTCCATGGGGTTGCACAGAGTCGGACATGACTGAGTGACTTCACTTTCACTTTTAGACATAATATTAAAAAACAGAGACATTACTTTGCCAACAAAGGTCCATTTAGTCAAAGCTATGGTTTTTCCAATAGTCATGTATGGATATGAGACTTGGACTACAAGGAAAGCTGAGTGCTGAAAAATTGATGCTTTTGGACTGTGGTGTTGGAGAAGACTCTTGAGAGTCCCTTGGACTGCAAGGAGATCCAACCAGTCCATCCTAAAAGAAAACAGTCCTGAATATTCATTGGAAGGACTGATGCTAAAGCTCCTCCTGATGCAAAGAACTGACTCACTAGAAAAGACGCTGATGCTGGGAAGATTGAAGGCAGGAGGAGAAGAGGACAACAGAGGATGAGATGGTTGGATGGCATCACTGACTCAAAGGACATAAGTTTGAGTAAGCTCTGGGAGTTGGTGAGGGACAGGGAAGCCTGGTGTGCTGCAGTCCATGGGTTTGCAAAGAGTTGGACACGACTGAGTGACTGAACTGACTGGCTGACTTAAGGAAATATTTTAATGCCATGTGTATGGCTCAAAAATATACTAACATGATTTAAAATATGCTACTTTATGAATCAAGTAGAATTTCCCTTTGTAATAGGGAAACATTTAGAGTACCAAAGAAATGATTTTAAATTATTTTTCTTTATTGAATAACTGCTGCTGCTGCTAAGTTGCTTCAGTCATGTCTGACTCTGTGCGACCCCATAGAGGGCAGCCCACCAGGCTCTGCTGCCCCTGGGATTCTCCAGGCAAGAACACTGGAGTGGGTTGCCATTTCCTTCTCCAATGCAGGAAAGTGAAAAGTGAAAGTGAAGTCACTCAGTTGTGTCCGACTCTTAGCGACCCTATGGACTGCAGCCCATCAGGGTCCTCTGTCCATGGGATTTTCCAGGCAAGAGTACTGGAGTGGGGTGCCATTGCCTTCTGTGCCATCAGAGGGCAGACAGACTGAAAAACACAATTACAGAAAACTAACCAATCTAATCATGTGGACCATAGCCTTGTCTAACTCAATGAAACTATGAGTTATTGAATAATCTATAATAAAGAGCATGGAGGATGCCAACTAGATTTCAGTGACTCAAAATCAGGTATTCATCCATTTATTCATTCACTGTCATAAATATTTATTGAAGGTAGCAGGTATAGAGCAGAGGACAAGGTTCAGTTCAGTCGCTGAGTCGTGTCCAACTCTCTGCGACCCCATGGATTACAGAATGCCAGGCCTCCCTGTCCATCACCAACTCCCAGAGTTTACTCAGTCTCATGTCCATTGAGTTGGTCATGCCACCCAACCATCTCATCATCTGTTGTCCCCTTCTCCTCCCACCTTCAATCTTTCCCAGCATCAGGGTCTTTTCAAATGAGTCAGTTCTTCACATCAGGTGGCCAAAGTATTGGAGTTTCAACTTCAACATCAGTCCTTCCATGAACACTCAGGACTGATCTCCTTTAAGATGGACTGGTTGGATCTCCTTGCAGTCCAAGGGACTCTCAAGAGTCTACTCCAACACCACAGTTCAAAAGCATCAGTTCTTTGGCGCTCAGCTTTCCTTATAGTCCAACTCTCACATCCATACATGACTAGAGGACAAGGTATGAAATGGCAAAAGCCCATTGATTAAGGTAAGGAATGATAAAAGCTTGGATATAAGGGCAGAGAAGAGGAGAGGGGAAGTACAGGGCTTTAAGAGTAGTTTAGGAGGAAGAGTGGGATGTAAGTGAAACTACAGAAGCACTAGTATTGATCAGCTTGAATGTGAGAATACTTATCTGAGCTTTGTCCTTTAGCTATTTATGAGGCCAGAATATTACATTCTGTGAGCTCAGAAAGAGGCTTTGTGGGGTTAGCCTGCTCAACATGCTATCACATTGCCTCCCCTCATATCTGTTGAGAAACCACTATTCCACTAAGCACAGAGGTTGTTTGTCAGTCTCTACTGCTATCAATATCTTTCTGGTATGAAAGAGGTGATGCTGTTGGGCAAGGAGATATTATTCCTTACCCAAAGTATGGGCAAGAGTATTGTTCTAATTCCCCATGGTTCACAAGTGTTAATTAAAATACTAAAATGATGCATGTTATGAGACAAAGGAAAAACTCCAACTATATTGTCCCCGTTACTTCCTACTGCCACAGCCATACTCCCAGAAGTAGCCATTAAAGCTCAAGAAGATATGTTAAATTCTCAATTCAGTATGTTAACAGAAGAGCATATATTACAATATATTAATATTCTCTCTTTTTTTTTTTTGCCATTCTTTGTACATGGACTTTTCTATGGTTAACTTGAAGCATAACTTTGCCTTAAAGAATAGGGTTAGAATTTTTAGAGTAGCATTGCAAAGAGTCTATACTCAGCTTTTGACACTTACAAGAGATACTTGGGGTCAAAGCAAAGTGATAGACTTGAAGTCTTGCAATATCTAAGAGAGGCAGAAGCTCCCTAAATTCCTTTACCTACCCCTCTAACACATCGAAAGGGGCAGACTTGGTGGGTAAGACCATAGAAAATAATATGCCTTAAGTAGGGCAAAGGAGGACCGGAGAGAGTACATATTCCAGACCTGCTCCTCTTGTTCCTACGGGGTGGTTGCTGAATACAGGAGACTGAAGGGGGAAATGTGACCAGACCTATACTCCCTGGGCTTTTCACTGCAGTGCAGGCATTGTGCTCAATTGATTGAGAGGAATGTTTGTTCCTTGGTTTGGGCAGTATAGGAAGGTATTCCACAAGCCTCATGAACCAGTCTGGGGGTTTACAACACGAAGGTAAATTCAGTGGCCCAACCTAGCTAGGTGGAAGGAGTCAGAGTGTATTTTCTGAGCACTTCTGAGTTCCCAGAAAAGAAACAGAAGCTGGTTAAGCTGATAGTCAGTGGTCTCTGGCCTTTTGTGGCAAGGGGTAAGGTGCCCTTGCAGGAGAAGCCACAGTGTTCAGAAGCTATGATGGCTGAGATCCAGGTGGGGCACAAAGAAGATGCTCAGAGAGTTCCTCATGGTCTTTTCAGGACCGAGTTGATGGCACGCTAGCCAGGGAGCATCAGCAGGGCTGGCTGGTACTCAGTAGTTGAGATGCACAAGAGGAGAATGTTGGCAGATCTAAGGCCTCTATTTTGCCTTCAGTCACATTGCCTTAAAGTACAGATGACACAATTTCCTTTCCCCTAACTGCTTGTCATCTTGAAGGAGCAGAGGAAAGGGATGAAAATCAAAAGGGTGAAGTTTTACTAAAAAAGCTTAAAAATTATTGCATTGGGTTGAATTTACTGGTGTGGACTAAAATATAGGTTTCTGCAACTGACCAGGCGGGGAATGCATAGGGTTCATGAAATTGCCTATCTATAAGAAATAAAGCAGCTGCTTTGAGCATCTGAATGCAGTTTGAGTGAACTAACTGGATGTCGGACCTTGTGAATTATCTTTGTCTCGTAACTGCTGTTTATCATATACTCTATTTGTGCCTTTTTATTCTACCTCTTGGGAAATTTAGTCAAATTTTTCTTCCCAAATTCCTATCACAATTTTAATTTTGATACTAATATTTTTAATTTTGAGGAACATTTTCTTGATTTCTGATACTTCCTATCACAGAAGCTTCTACTTTTATTTGTTATGGATATAATATTCTGTCACATCCCTGCTGTTATCATGAGAGTTTTTAAACAATTCTCAGTACAATCGTATAATATGTACAGTTCTTTAAACAATTCTCTTTCAAACAGTTCTCTTTTGTGGATTGTCTTTGTTTCTTCTGAGGTCACCTGTTCTGTTCGTTCTTCCTGGCCCTTCTCTCTTTTAATGTTTACAGATTTGTGTAGAAGACATCAAAAAGCCTAGATTGAGTGTCTGAAGCTCCAAATGGGTCTCTGTAATTCATTCCTCACCAGGCATTAGAGCACTTAGTCCAACTGTTTGTTCAGCCCATGGTTATGTTCTTACAGTTTGATGTGAAGATGGTAAATACAGGAGAGGAGGAACTCAATGGCCAAATCCACTTCTCCAATTATTTTTTATACTCTCATGATTTCCAAAATTATATATCAGTCCAAATTTCTCTGCTGAAATTCAGATGCAAGTATCCAATTACGCACTGGACATTTTCACGTGGGTGGAGGGCCCTTAAATGTATCAGCCCACCTCTCTCCTTCTCCTTCTTTTCTTCCTCCTCCCATATATGTTATCTCAGTGCAACCATCCAGTTCTATAAGTTCTGCTTCCAGAATATCTCTTGAATTTTTCCACTTCTTTTATTTCCTTTACCCATAGAATATGCGTATGTCCTGACCACTATAATTACACATTTGAATGATCACAGCATCTCTTTATCTGGTCTTCCTTCTTCCAATCTCTTTATATACACAGTTCTTTCTCCAGAATGAACTTCTAAGATGAAAAATCTGACTATAACATTCCAAATTGATCATCTCCCATTTCAATAACTGTCCATTGATCTGAAGGTAAATCTTGAGTATCTTACTCTGGTTTACAAAACCCTTTATGATCCGACCCCTGGTCACTCATCTGATCTTTCAGATGAGTTGTTGTTCTACCCACCTTCTATAACCTAGTCATACAAAGCCTCCTTTAGAATTCAGAATGCATTTTGCTCTCTCTTACTCTGATACTGTTATTTACGAGCTGCAAAGTGAGGCTTTGAAAGTGAGGTGAAAGTGAGGCTTATGAAATTGAAAAGGCCAAAGTTATAAGAGAAAGTTGAAGAGAGAGTTCTGAAATAGGATAAAGGGATCATGAGTACCTAATGAAGCAAAGAGAGCAAGTAAGATACAGATGAAAAAGTGCTTGTTAGTTTTCACAACAGTGAAATATGAAATTGTGTTTACTTGTTAAATTGGAAGGGATTCTCAGGTGGCTCAGGGGTAAAGAACTGGCCTGCCAGTGCAGAAGATGCGGGTTCAATCCCTGGGTCAGGAAGATCCTCTGGAGAAGGAAATGGCAACCCTCTCCAGTATTCTTGTCTGGAAAATCCCATGGACAGAGGAGCCTGGCCAGCTACAGTCCATGGGGTTACAAAGAGTCGGATATCACTGAGCACGCACACACTGATCAGTAAGTTTTTTCATTTTCAAAATTAATTGTTAGAGCCTCTGTCTTTATTTAAAATAGACAATGACTAAATAGTATTCACAAACTGTAGAATTTAAAAGATGGTCATTTTGTGAACTTATTGCAATCAGTGATAATTAGTGGAAGCAGACTGGTATGGATTAAAAAGAGGATGTGAGGTGAGGAAATCAACATAGTGTTCGTAGACAACTCTTCTGATATATAGGACTGTGGTGTGCAGGAGTGAAACAATATGGTGATTAAAGTCCAGATAGAGTGTTTATTATGTAGCTCTGTGTTAAGGTGGTATAGATGTGAGCATGCTTATATGCTGACAAGAAGTCAAAGCCACATTAGGTTCTCAGATTGATTTCTTTATGCCTGTATCCCCAGTTTTCAGACATCACCGCCCACCCCCTACCCCTGCTGATACTTCCAACTCCAGGGAAAGGCATAGTATAGGTTCTTTTGGGATCTTTTTCTCCCCTAACATCATTTACATGCCTGTTGACTTAATGGACCTTAGCTCTAGATGGCAAGATGTAGCCTTCCCGTCCCTTCATGCACCCCCTGTAGGAGTCAACTTCCTGTTGTCCCTGTGGGATGTGGGGGATTGTCTTCCATCTGGTCATCATTTACTTTACGCCATTGCCTTTCCCACTCTCCTAGGTTCATCCCTTGGGTCTCAGTTCACTTTGCCAGCGTTCCTACTTAAAGTAGGTTTTAGCTAAAGGTTTAGGGGATAGTAGAGAGGCCATACCACATAAAGAGGAAACATCTATTAACACATTCTTGATTGGAGACCTATTACAGCCACAGGCATTAGTTTTTGCCCCCCCATCACCCCCATCAATAATGTGTTAATTGTAACATTATTCTTGGAAATGTATCTAAAATTCCTGCATGACTATGCTGTACTGTATAATCTGGCTCTGCCATGTTGTAAGGTTCCTTCTTTCTTGACACTTCTTCCAGTTTCCCTCTCAGGGTCCCAATTCCTTTCCTAAAGTACTGGTGAAAAGTGAAAGTGAAAGTCATGTCTGATTCTTTGTGTCCCCATGGACTGTAACCTACCAGGCTCCTCTGTCCGTGGGATTCTCCAGGCAAGAATACTGGAGTGGGTTGCCATTCCCTTCTCCAGGGGATTTCCCAATCCAGGGATCGAACACCAATCTTCCTCATTACAGGCAGATTCTTTACCATCTGAGCCACCAGGGAAGCCCAAAGCACTGGTTGCTGCTGCTGCTGCTGCTAAGTCGCTTCAGTCGTGTCCGACTCTGTGCAATCCCATAGACGGCAGCCCACCAGGTTCCCCCGTCCCTGGGATTCTCCAGGCAAGAACACTGGAGTGGGTTGCCATTTCCTTCTCCAAAGCATGAAAGTGAAAAGTGAAAGTAAAGTTGCCAGTCGTGCCCAACTCTTAGCGACCCCATGGACTGGAGCCTACCAGGCTCCTCCGTCCATGGGATTTTCCAGGCAAGAGTACTGGAGTGGGTTGCCATTGCCTTCTCCGAAAGCACTGGTGGATACCTCCAAATGCTCCACTACCCATACAGAATAACTGTTTTAAGCTCCTTCCATACTCACAGTGGGCAGATGTTTCAGATGCTAATAGACTGTTAGGATAGTTTCCTTAAAAAAAAAAAAAAAAGTAGTTATCTCTTTTAGAAGAAATGGTACCCTACTCCAGTCCTCTTGCCTGGAAAATCCCATGGACGGAGGAGCCTGGTAGGCTGCAGTCCATGGGGTTGCTAAGAGTTGGACACAATTGAGCGACTTCACTTTCACTTTTCACTTTCCTGCATTGGAGAAGGAAATGGCAACCCACTCCAGTGTTCTTGCCTGGAGAATCCCAGGGGCAGCAGAGCCTGGTGGGCTGCCCTCTATGGGGTCGCACAGAGTCAGACATGACTGAGGCGACTTAGCAGCAGCAGCAGCAGCAGCAGCATACTCTTTCTCAGCCAGTTGATTCAAATGACAGCCATTATTTAATAATAATACTTATATATCTATATCTATCCATCTGTCTTAGAAATATTAGATAAGGATACCAAAGAACAAAGTAATTCTTATGCATAATTGCAATTAAAATTTACCTCAATTAGTACAGATCAGGGACAATATTATAATTATAATTTTTTAAAGCACAATCATATAATATCACTATTTCATTTTAGAATTATTACATAATTACCTGACATATTCAAATTAAAAATATTATAGATGTGGCTATTCATTATTTTCTTATCTATATTTTTAAAATAAAATGATAAGTTATCCCTTCTCCCATTCCTCATAACTCCACATTAAAGAAATAAGAGACTCTATCTATATGATCAAAGTCAGAAATTTTATTTCAGAGGACAGGCATGTTGAAAGTTCTCTAAACTAGAAAACTCTCTATTGTCAAAAAGTGTCCAAACAATTTGGAAGCTGTAGGATTATTTTAGGAAATCTGAATATAGAAATTACCTGTCAAGGAACAGGGTGTTAAGGTCAGAAAAGTTGTTATAACTCAAGTCAGGTCACAGTTACTCTTGTTATATGGCAAAGTACAGGCCTTCTTGCAGGGTTTTCCAGCCACAGAAGAGGGTGAGAATTCTAGCTTCTCTGATCTTCAGTCACCTCACTGTTCCATACCTTCCACTTGGCAAAGAAAATGAAAAATAAGTGCAAGGGAATTTGTTCATTTTTCATAGAAGAAAAGTTCTGTTTGATCATATTCCTGTTTGAATGATGTTTTTAAAACAACCAGAAAACAATCTTATAAACAAAGAAAACAATATTGTGTGTAAGTTAATAATCTCTATGTTTTACTGATTAGGCTAAAAAAGAAACTTAAACCATTTTGTGTGTCTTTTATTTATTTAAAAAATGAAGGCTTCCCTCTCAATCCAATTCCTTGGCATTTGGAATTGAATGAACCATGATGAATTTCAGTGAAGCAGACCAATTTTGACTAAATAATAAAAGTGATTTTGTTGAAAGCGTATCAGAGTACACTCTGGCATCAGACCTAGCCTTTTAAAACTTTATATTGACATCTTTTAATTTTTTTAATTAAAATATGTAATTGAAGCATAGTTGATTTACAATGTTGTTTCAGTTTCAGGTGGACAGCAAAATGATTCAGTTACACACATACATGTATCTATTCTTTTTAAGATTCTTTTCCTTTCTCAGTTCAGTTAGTTGCTCTGTTGTGTCAGACTCTTTGTGACCCCATGGACTGCAGCACTCCAGGCTTCCCTGTCCTTCGCCAACTCCTGGAGCCTGCTCAGACTAAAGTCCATTGAGTTGGTGATGCCCTCCAACCATCTTATCCTTTTTCATCCCCTTCTTCTTCCTTCAGTCTTTTCCAGCATCAGGGTTTTTTTCCAGTGAGTCAGTTCTTCCCATTAGGTGGCCAAAGTATTGGAGTTTCAGCTTTAGCATCAGTCTTTCCAATGAATATTCAGGGCTGATTTCCTTTAGGATTAACTGATTTGACCTCTTTGCAGTCCAAGGGACTCTCAAGAGTCTTCTCCAACCACAGTTCAAAAGCATCAATTCTTCAGCACTCAGCTTTCTTTATGGTCCAACTCTCACATCCATACCTGGCTACTGGAAAAACCATAGCTTTGACTAGATGGACCTTTGTTGGCAAAGTAATGTCTCTGCTTTTTAATATGCTGTCTTGGTTGGTCATAGCTTTTCTTACAAGGAGCAAGCGTCTTTTAATTTCATGGCTGCACTCACCATCTGCAGTGATTTTGGAGCCCCCAAAAATAAAGTCTGTCACTGTTTCCATTGTTTCCCCATCTATTTGCCATGAAGTGATGGGACCGGATGCCATGATCTTCATTTTTTGAATGTTGAGTTTTAAGCCAACTTTTTCACTCTCCTCTTTCACTTTCATCAAGATGCTCTTTAGTTCTTTTCGTTTTCTGCCATAAAGGATGGTGTCATCTGCATATCTGAGGTTATTGATGCTTCTCCTGGCAATCTTTATTCCAGCCTGTGCTTCATCTAGCCCAGCATTTCTCATGATGTGCTCTGCATGTAAGTGAAATTAGCAGGGTGAAAATATACAGCTTTGACATACTCGTTCCAAATTTGGAACCAGTCCATTTTTGCATGTCTGGTTCTAACTGTTGCTTCTTGACCTGCACACAGATTTCTCAGGAGGCAGCTCAGGTGGTCTGCTATTCCCATCTCTTTAAGAATTTTCCACAGTCGTTATATACACACAGTCAAAGGCTTTAGTATAGTCAATGAAGCAGAAGTAAATGTTTTTCTGGAACTCTCTTGCTTTTTCAAATATCCAACGGATGTTGCCAATTTGATCTCTGTTTCTCCCGCCTTTTATAAATCCAGCTTAACATGTGAAATTTCTTATTTCACATACTGCTGAAGCCTGGCTTGGAGAATTTTGAGCATTACTTTGCTAGTGTGTGAAATGAGTGCAATTGTGTGGTACTTTGAACATTCTTTGGCATTGCCTTTCTTTAGGATTTAAAGGAAAACTGACATTTTCCAACCCTGTCTCCCCTGCTGAGTTTTCCAAATGTGCTAACATATTGAGTACAGCACTTTCACAGCATCTTTTTTTAGGATTTGAAATAGCTCAGCTGGAGTTCCTCGCCTCCACTAGTTTTGTTCATAGTGATGCTTCTTAAGGCCCACTTAATTTCACATTCCAGGATGTCTAGCTCTAGGTGAGTGGTCACACTATTGTGGTTATCTGGGTTATTAAGATCTTTTTTGTATAGTTCTTCTGTGTATTCTTGCCACCTTTTCTTAATATCTTCTGCTTCTGTTAGGTCCATACCATTTCTGTCCTTAATTGTGCCCATCTTTGCATGAAATGTTTCCTTGATATCTCTAATTTTCTTGAAGAGATCTCTAGTCTTTCCCATTCTATTGTTTTCCTCTATTTCTTTGCATTTATCACTTAGGAAGGCTTTCTTATCTCTCCTTGCTATTCTCTGGAACTCTGTATTCAGATGGGTATATCTTTCCTTTTCTCCTTTGCCTTTCACTTCTCTTCTTTTCTCAGCTATTTGTAAGGCCTCCTCAGACAACCATTTTGCCTTTTTGCGTTTCTTCTTCTTGGAGATGGTTTTGATCACTGCCTCCTGTACAATATTACAAACCTCCATCCATAGTTCTTCATTCTGTCTATCAGATCTAATCCCTTGAGTCTATTTCTCATTTCTACTATTTAATTGTAGGGGATTTGATTTATAGGTCATACCTGAATGGTCTAGTGGATTTCCCTGCTTTCTTAAATTTAAGTCCTTATTTGGAAATAAGAAGTTCATGATCTGCTGACTCTATAGAGCTGTTCTTCAGCTGCAGCTGTAAAGAATATAATCAATCTGATTTCGGTATTGACCACCTGGGGATGTCCATGTGTAGAGTCTTCTCTTGTGTTGTTGGAAGAGGGTGTTTGTTATGACCAATGCGTTCCCTTGGCAAAACTCTGTTAGCCTTTGCCCTGCTTCATTTTGTACTCCAAGGCCAAACTGCCTGTTAGATCCAGATATCTCTTGACTTCCTCCTTTTGCATTCCTGTCCCCTGTGATGTAAAGGACATCATTTTTGGTGTTAGTTCTGGAAGGTTTTGTAGGTCTTCATTGAATTACTTCAGCTTCTTCGAAATTTATGGTTGGGGCATTGATTTAGATTACTCTGATATTGAACAGTTTGCCTTGAAAATGAACAGAGATCATTCTGTCGTTTTTGAGATCCAAGTACTGCATTTTGGACCCTTTTGTTTACTATGAGGGCTACTCCATTTTTTTCTAAGGGTTTTTGCCCATAGTAGTAGATACAATGGTTATCTGAATTAAATTCACCTAGTCCAGTCCATTTTAGTTCATTGATTCCTAAAATGTCCATATTCACTCTTGCCATCTCCTATTTGACCACTTCCAATTTTTGTTGATTTGTGGACCTAAGATTCCAGGTTCCTATGCAGTATTGTTCTTTACAGCATCAGACTTCACTTCCATCACCAGTCACATCCACAACTGGGTGTTGCTTTTGCTTTGGCCTCGTCCTTCATTCTTTCTGGAGCTATTTCTCCAATATTCTCCAGTAGCATATTGGACACCTACCAACCTGGGGAGCTCATCTCTGAGTGTCGTATCTTTTTGCCTTTCATACTGTTCATGGGGTTCTCAAGGCAAGAATACTGAAGTGAATAAAAAGAAAATTTCCTTTCTAGGTTATCATAAAATACTGAGTTAGTTCCCTGTGCTATATAGAAGGTCCTTGTTGGACATCCATTTTATGTAAAGTAGTATGTATATGTTAATCCCAAACTTCTAATTTATCTCCCCATCCCATATCTATTTTTATTTTTATTTTTTTTAAATTTTATTTTTAAACTTTACAATATTGTATTAGTTTTGCCAAATATCGAAATGAATCCGCCACAGGTATACATGTGTTCCCCATCCTGAACCCTCCTCCCTCCTCCCTCCCCATACCATCCCTCTGGGTCATCCCAGTGTACCAGCCGCAAGCATCCAGTATCGTGCATCGAACCTGGACTGGCGACTTGTTTCATACATGATATTATACATGTTTCAATGCCATTCTCCAAAATCTTCCCACCCTCTCCCTCTCCCACAGAGTCCATAAGACTGTTCTATACATCAGTGTCTCTTTTGCTGTCTCGTACACAGGGTTATCGTTACCATCTTTCTAAATTCCATATATATGCGTTAGTATACTGTATTTATGTTTTTCCTTCTGGCTTACTTCACTCTGTATAATAGGCTCCAGTTTCATCCACCTCATTAGAAGTGATTCAAATGTATTCTTTTTAATGGCTGAGTAATACTCCATTGTGTATATGTACCACAGCTTTCTTATCCATTCATCTGCTGATGGACATCTAGGTTGCTTCCATGTCCTGGCTATTATAAACAGTGCTGCGATGAACATTGGGGTACACGTGTCTCTTTCCCTTCTGGTTTCCTCAGTGTGTATGCCCAGCAGTGGGATTGCTGGATCATAAGGCAGTTGTATTTCCAGTTTTTTAAGGAATCTCCACACTGTTCTCCATAGTGGCTGTACTAGTTTGCATTCCCACCAACAGTGTAAGAGGGTTCCCTTTTCTCCACACCCTCTCCAGCATTTATTATTTGTAGACTTTTGGATTGCAGCCATTCTGACTGGTGTGAAATGGTACCTCATAGTGGTTTTGATTTGCATTTCTCTGATAATGAGTGATGTTGAGCATCTTTTCATGTGTTTGTTAGCCATCTGTATGTCTTCTTTGGAGAAATGTCTATTTAGATCTTTGGCCCATTTTTTGATTGGGTCATTTATTTTTCTGGAGTTGAGCTGTAGGAGTTGCTTGTATATTTTTGAGATTAGTTGTTTGTCAGTTGCTTCATTTGCTATTATTTTCTCCCATTCTGAAGGCTGCCTTTTCACCTTGCTAATAGTTTCCTTTGTTGTGCAGAAGCTTTTAAGTTTAATTAGGTCCCATTTGTTTATTTTTGCTTTTATTTCCAATATTCTGGGAGGTGGGTCATAGAGGATCCTGCTGTGATGTATGTCGGAGAGTGTTTTGCCTATGTTCTCCTCTAGGAGTTTTATAGTTTCTGGTCTTACGTTTAGATCTTTAATCCATTTTGAGTGTATTTTTGTGTATGGTGTTAGAAAGTGTTCTAGTTCCATTCTTTTACAAGTGGTTGACCAGATTTCCCAGCACCACTTGTTAAAGAGATTGTCTTTAATCCATTGTATATTCTTGCCTCCTTTGTCAAAGATAAGGTGTCCATAGGTGTGTGGATTTATCTATGGGCTTTCTATTTTGTTCCATTGATCTATATTTCTGTCTTTGTGCCAGTACCATACTGTCTTGATAACTGTGGCTCTGTAGTAGAGCCTGAAGTTAGGTAGGTTGATTCCTCCAGTTCCATTCTTCTTTCTCAAGATAGCTTTGGCTATTTGAGGTTTTTTGTATTTCCATACAAATTGTGAAATTATTTGTTCTAGCTCTGTGAAGAATACCGTTGGTAGCTTGATAGGGATTGCATTGAATCTATAAATTGCTTTGGGTAGTATACTCATTTTCACTATATTGATTCTTCCAATCCATGAACATGGTATATTTCTCCATCTATTAGTGTCCTCTTTGATTTCTTTCCCCAGTGTTTTATAGTTTTCTATATATAGGTCTTTAGTTTCTTTAGGTAAATATATTCCTAAGTATTTTATTCTTTCCGTTGCAATGGTGAATGGAATTGTTTCCTTAATTTCTCTTTCTGTTTTCTCATTATTAGTGTATAGGAATGCAAGGGATTTCTGTGTGTTGATTTTATATCCTGCAACTTTACTATAATCATTGATTAGTTCTAGTAATTTTCTGGTGGAGTCTTTAGGGTTTTCTATGTAGAGGATCATGTCATCTCCAAATAGTGAGAGTTTTACTTCTTCTTTTCCAATTTGGATTCCTTTTATTTCTTTTTCTGCTCTGATTGCTGTGGCCAAAACTTCCAAAACTATGTTGAATAGTAATGGTGAAAGTGGGCACTCTTGTCCTGTTCCTGACTTTAGAGGGAATGCTTTCAATTTTTCACCCTTGAGGATAATGTTTGCTGTGGGTTTGTCATATATAGCTTTTATTATGTTGAGGTATGTTCCTTCTATTCCTGCTTTCTGGAGAGTTTTTATCATAAATGGATGTTGAATTTTGTCAAAGGCTTTCTCTGCATCTATTGAGATAATCATATGGTTTTTATTTTTCAATTTGTTAATGTGGTGTATTACATTGATTGATTTGCGGATACTGAAGAATCCTTGCATCCCTGGGATAAAGCCCACTTGGTCATGGTGTATGATCTTTTTAATATGTTGTTGGATTCTGATTGCTAGAATTTTGTTAAGGATTTTTGCATCTATGTTAATCAGTAATATTGGCCTGTAGTTTTCTTTTATTGTGGGATCTTTGTTAGGTTTTGGTATTAGGGTAATGGTGGCCTCATAGAATGAGTTTGGAAGTTTACCTTCCTCTGCAATTTTCTGGTAGAGTTTGAGCAGGATAGGTGTTAGCTCTTCTCTAAATTTTTGGTAGAATTCAGCTGTGAAGCTGTCTGGACCTGGGCTTTTGTTTGCTGGAAGATTTTTGATTACAGTTTCAATTTTCATGCTTGTGATGGGTCTGTTAAGATTTTCTATTTCTTCCTGGTCCAGTTTTGGAAAGTTGTACTTTTCTAAGAATTTGTCCATTTCTTCCACATTGTCCATTTTATTGGCATATAATTGTTGATAGTAGTCTTTTATGATCCTTTGTATTTCTGTGTTGTCTTTGTGATCTCTCCATTTTCATTTTTAATTTTATTGATTTGATTTTTCTCCCTTTGTTTCTTGATGTGTCTGGCTAATGGTTTGTCAATTTTATTTATCCTTTCAAAGAACCAGCTTTTGGCTTTATTGATTTTTGCTATGGTCTCTTTTGCATTTATTTCTGCCCTAATTTTTAAGATTTCTTTCCTTCTACTAACCCTGGGGTTCTTCATTTCTTCCTTTTCTAGTTGCTTTAGGTGTAGAGTTAGATTATTTATTTGAGTTTTTTCTTGTTTCTTGAGGTATGCCTGTATTGCTATGAACTTTCCCCTTAGGACTGCTTTTACAGTGTCCCACAGGTTTAGGGTTGTTGTGTTTTCATTTCCATTCATTTCTATGCAAATTTTGATTTCTTTTTTGATTTCTTCTGTGATTTGTTGGTTATTCAGCAGCGTGTTGGTCAGTCTCCATATGTTGGAATTTTTAATATTTTTCTCCTGTAATTGAGATCTAATCTTACTGCATTGTGGTCAGAAAAGATGCTTGGAATGATTTCTATTTTTTTGAATTTACCAAGGCTAGATTTATGGCCCAGGATGTGATCTATCCTGGAGAAGATTCCATGTGCACTTGAGAAAAAGGTGAAATTCATTGTTTTGGGATGAAATGTCCTATAGATATCAATTAGGTTTTACTGGTCTATTGTATCGTTTAAAGTTTGTATTTCCTTGTTAATTTTCTGTTTAGTTGGTCTATCCATAGGTGTGAGTGGGGTATTAAAGTCTCCCACTATTATTGTGTTATTGTTAATTTCTCCTTTCATACTTGTTAGCATTTGTCTTACATATTGCGGCGCTCCCGTGTTGGGTGCATATATATTTATAATTGTTATATCTTCTTCTTGGATTGCTCCTTTGATCACTATGTAGTGACCATCTTTGTCTCTTTTCACAGCCTTTGTTTTAAAGTCTATTTTATCTGATATGAGTATTGCTACTCCTGCTTTCTTTTGGTCCCTATTTGCATGGAAAATCTTTTTCCAGCCCTTCACTTTCAGTCTGTATGTGTCCCCTGTTTTGAGGTGGGTCTCTTGTAGACAACATATGTAGGGGTCTTGTTTTTGTATCCATTCAGCCAGTCTTTGTCTTTTGGTTGGGGCATTCAACCCATTTACGTTTAAGGTAATTACTGATAAGTATGATCCCGTTGCCATTTAGTTTATTGTTTTGGGTTCAAATTTATACACCGTTTTTGTGTTTCCTGTCTAGAGAATATCCTTTAGTATTTGTTGGAGAGCTGGTTTGGTGATGCAGAATTCTCTCAGCTTTTGCTTGTCTGAAAAGCTTTTGATTTCTCCTTCATACTTGAATGAGATCCTTGCTGGGTACAATAATCTGGGCTGTAGGTTATTTTCTTTCATCATTTTAAGTATGTTTTGCCATTCCCTCCTGGCTTGAAGAGTTTCTATTGAAAGATCAGCTGTTATCCTTATGGGAATTCCCTTGTGTGTTATTTGTTGTTTTTCCCTTGCTGCTTTTAATATTTGTTCTTTGTGTTTGATCTTTGTTAATTTGATTAATATGTGTCTTGGGGTGTTTCGCCTTGGGTTTATCCTGTTTGGGACTCTCTGGGTTTCTTGGACTTGGGTGATTATTTCCTTCCCCATTTTAGGGAAGTTTTCAACTATTATCTCCTCAAGTATTTTCTCATGGTCTTTCTTTTTGTCTTCTTCTGGGACCCCTATGATTCAAATGTTGTAGCGTTTAATATTGTCCTGGAGGTCTCTGAGATTGTCCTCATTTCTTTTAATTAATTTTTCTTTTATCCTCTCTGATTCATTTATTTCTACCATTCTATCTTCTAATTCACTAATCCTATCTTCTGCCTCTGTTATTCTGCTATTTGTTGCCTCCAGAGTGTTTTTAATTTCATTTATTGCATTATTCATTATATATTGACTTTTTTTATTTCTTCAAGGTCCTTGTTAAACCTTTCTTGCATCTTCTCAATCCTTGTCTCCAGGCTATTTATCTGTGATTCCATTTTGAGTTCAAGATTTTGGATCAATTTCACTATCATTATTCGGAATTCTTTATCAGGTAGATTCCCTATCTCTTCCTCTTTTGTTTGGTTTGGTGGGCATTTATCCTGTTCCTTTATCTGCTGGGTATTCCTCTGTCTCTTCATCTTGTTTAAATTGCTGAGTTTGGGGTGTCCTTTCTGTATTCTGGCAGTTTGTGGAGTTCTCTTTATTGTGGTGTTTCCTCGCTGTGTGTGGGTTTGTACAGGTGGCTTGTCAAGGTTTCTTGGTTAGGGAAGCTTGTGTCGGTGTTCTGGTGGGTGGAGCTGTATTTCTTCTCTCTGGAGTGCAATGAAGTGTCCAGTAATGAGTTATGAGATGTCTATGGTTTTGGGGTAACTTTGGGGAGCCTGCATCTTGGAGCTCAGGGCTGTGTTCCTTTGTTGCTGGAGAATTTGCTTGGTATGTCTTGCCCTGGAACTTGTTGGCCCTTGTGTGGTGCTTGGTTTCAGTGTGGGTATTGAGGCGTTTGATGAGCTCCTGTCAATTAATGTTCTTTGGAGTCAGGAGATCCCTGGAGTCAGGGTTTGGACTTAAGCCTCCTGCTTCCAGTTATCAGTCTTATTTTTACAGTAGTTTCAAAACTTCTCCTTCTACACAGCACCATTGATAAAACATCTACCTTAAAGATGAAAAGTTTCTATACCCTGGGGGTCACCCAGAGAGGTTCACAGCATTACATGGAGAAGAGAAGAGGGAGGGGGGTGTTAGAGATGACCTGACGGAGATGAGGTGGGATCAATAGAGGAGAGAGTGGGCTAGCAGGTAATCACTTCCTTATGTGCACTCCACAACTGGACCACTCAGAGATGTTCACGGAGTTATACATAGAAGAGAAGAAGGAGGAAGGAGACAGAGGTGGCCAGGAGGATAAAAGGGGGGAATGAAAAGGAGGGAGACAGATCCACCCAGTAATCAGTTCCCTAAGTGTTCTCCACCGTCTGGAACACACAGAAATTCACAGAGTTGGGTGGAGTAGAGAGGGGTTAGGGAGGAGACACAGGTGACCTGGTGGAGAAAAAGGAGAGTCCAAAGGGAGAGAGAGCAGTCAAGCCAGTAATCTCACTCCCTACTGAAAAATGGGTACTGAAGATTGGGTTCTTAAAGGTACAAAATTGCTAACAAATACATAAAAGCAAAAATTAAAAATCTAGAGTAGAGTTTGGAATTTCAAAAATACGATGTTAAAGAAAAGAAGAAGGAAAAGAAAGAGAGAAAAAATGAACAAGCAAAAACAAACAAGGTCGTGAAAATTATAAAGAAAATATGGGTACAAAATTGATAACTAATACGAAAAAGCAAAAGTTAAAAATCTAGAGTAGAGTTTGGAATTTCAAAAATACAATGTTTAAAAAAAGAAGAAGAAAAAGAAAGAGAGAAAACAAACAAACAAACAAAAACAAACAAAGTTGCAAAAATTATAAAGAAAATACAGGTACAAAATTGATATCAAATACCAAAAAGCATAAATTAAAAATCTAGAATAGAGTTTGGAATTTCAGATATACAATGTTATATAAAAGAAGAAGAGAAAGAAACAGAGAAAAAAAAGTCACAGAAATTATAAAAAAAAAACTATAGGTACAAAATTGATAACAAATATCAAAAAGCTAAAATTAAAAATCTAGAGTAGAGCTTGGAATTTCAAAAATACAATGTTAAAGAAAAGAAGAAAAAAAAAAAAACAGGGTCAAAAAATTATAAAAAATATATATATGAAGTTTGCTTTAAAAAAATAATAAGGTCTTTTTTTTTGCAAAGTAATAGGTTATAAAAGTGAAAATTAAAGGAATAATAGAGGACTTAAAATTTTATTAAAAAATTAAAAAAAAAAGAAAGAATGATTGTAAAAATAGTAAAAATATATCTAGGACTTTCTCTGGTTTTGTTGTGAGTATTGTGGGTTCAGTTCATTTTTGGCTAGTTCCTTGGTCCGACTTATATTTCTCAAGATCTATAGGCCCCTTCCTATGTAGTCGGTAGTAACCACAGGGTTTCAATCTATTGCCTGTAGCTTCCATGGCGGTTCCCTCTGTTATAGCTTCTTCTGTTTGCTGGTCTCTTCAGTGTCTGGTTTCCGCCCTGACACAAAGGGGACGGTGGAGGACACTTTTTTTTTTTAAATTTTAGGTTCACTTGTTCAGTCGCACTGTGGGAAGGGAGGGAGGGATGCTGCAAACAAATAACACTGGCGTGTGCTCGCAATGCCTCAGCCACACTGGGTCTGACCCCGCTCACGGTGCGTGTAGCCTCCCTGCCCACACTGCTCAGGTCCAAGCCGCTCAGGTTCAGGCACTCAGGTAGTCCTCAGAGGCGCAGACTCGGTTGGGCCTGCGTTTTGTGCCCTTCCCAGGTCCAAGCAGCTCAGGTGATGAGGTGTTTGGTGAGCACGATTGCTGTGACTTATCGTCTCCCCTCTGCTCGGTTATCTAGGTGTACAACCGGCTCACCTTCTCAGGCAGATGTTGACCGTCCAGACCCCCCAAGAAGTTTTAGTTAGCAAAGAAGCCTGCTTACAGTTTTATAGATAATGTCTCTCTGGGGCTGCGATTGCCCGCCTCCGGTTCTGGCTGCCTGTCACTGGAGGGGGATGGTCTGCAGCCGGCTATCTCTGTTTAGTCCTTTGTTCCGTGCGTGGGCCTGGCGGTGTCTTAGGTTAGGGCTGGCTTTTTGCGTGGTAGATATCCCACAGTCTGGTTTGCTAGCCCGAATTATTTCACTAAGATAGTGCTCAGGGTATTCAGGCCAGGTCCTTACTCTAAGCAATGCAGCCTGCAGTGTGCCTCCCTGCCCAGCCCTGGCTTGCTAATGGTGTGTGCAGGCGTCTGCGCTGCTTCTCCGCTGGGGGAGTTACCGTAGGGCTCGAAATCTGCAGGTTTTAATTGTTTATTTATTTTTCCTCCCTCTTACGTTGCCCTCTGTGCTTCCAAGGCTCAGCACAGATTCGGCAGTGAGAAGGTTTCCTGGTGTTTGGAAACTTCTCTCTTTTTAAGACTCTCTTCCTTGGATGGAACTCTGTCCCTCCCTCTTTTGTCTCTTTTTTTGTCTTTTATATTTTTTCCTACCTCCTTTCGAAGACTTGGGTTGCTTTTCTGGGTGCCTGATGTCCTCTGCCAGCATTCAGAAGTTGTTTTGTGGAATTTACTTGGCGTTTAAATGTTCTTTTGATGAATTTGTGGGGGAGAAAGTGTTCTCCCGGTCCTACTCCTCCGCCATCTTAGCTTCTCCCTCCATATCTATTTTTAAAGGGACATGTCTTTGCTAATGTTCTTTGATTGTAACAAAATTATTCACATGTGTAGAAGTTACATTAAATATGTCAATCAAATCAGATGGGTTCTAAGGTTCCCTGAACTGTTACTGGATAAGTTTTTAATTTTTTGAGAATGTGTTGTCATTTTCTTCTTGACATGCTTCTAACACCGTTTTGTTTCCTAGGTTTGATTTATTTTGTTACCAGATCCTGGAAACAGAGAGAGGAAAGCCAAGGAGTTAATAATGTATTATAAGTCGTGAGTTTATTCATACACTGTCTGACTCACCCTCAAGAATTCCTCTCAGGAGCGATTTATTGCTATTACAGTCAGTACTAAAGATAAGTTGGGATTTCAGATGCTTTGGTATCCACATATCTAAATAATAGTAATTATTTTTCTTCTAGCTTTCCCTAATGTTACTTAGTTTTAATAGCTAATGGTATTTCTATTTGATTCCGCAGTAAATATCAGTTTCACTAAATCATTAGGGTTGGGTCCTACAGTTATAAGAATATCGATTTTTATGTAAACCAGCAGAAAATGTTAACAAATCATATAAAATGTTTGATAGTTTATTAGGGTTTTTCTGATAGCCACTTTACTTTCTGGCAGGCAGCATAAAGATTGGAGATACTGGGTTAGGGGTGAGTTGAAAGAGCAACTGGGAGGGAAAGAGTGATGATAAATGCCTTGGCATTCTTTAACACTAAATAAGAAGTTATATCATATTCACAGTGTTAAAGGATGACAGAAATATTGTGCAGCTTAAATGATTAGTCGGGGGCTTGTGTTCCTAGATTATATGATTTAGTAGCTATGCATTGGGTTTTATTACAAACAATGTTCTTTGAAAAGTCAACCAATAAAGAGAGAACACAGAGGAACTGACACTTTTGGCTACAGCTTCTATTTCCTTATGCCTAGTAACTTTAAAAATACAGAAGCACAAGTGTTAAAATGAAGAAGTTAATATATATGGGGAGTCCTGAAATAGGCCTACTGTTTTAGAAAATTAAGTTCAGAGTATCTACTATGGGAATTCAATAAAACTTTTGGCCTTCAATATAAGATAGACCATAAATCAATGAAGTTTAAATAGTTCTGCTCTCTTGAACACCTGCTTATCTGTCTTGAGAAAATTCTGTAGTGTTTTAACCATCATTTTATGACATTAAAAAGTAATGCTCACTATTGCAGTACTTGGAAAGGCTATTAACGTTAAGGGTATGTCAGCCATTCTATTATAAACCCTGAGGAGTTTAATATAACCCAGACATCGCATGTAATAAACCCTAATGCAGGAATCTGAAACTTGGATCATTATTTTCTCTATTTAAAGGCCAACTGCTTCACAAGGACTGTCTCTAGCCATGGCGAATATCTTTAAGATAAGTTATAATTTAAAAAATTTACCAAATGCCAGTTTTTCCTTGCTGTGATATTTTCCCTCTAATTTAAGATAAGGGCTCTGAAAGGAAGGCTGCGTGTAAAATAGCTTTTGAATGAAATTAATCTATGTATTTGCAGAAGAGCCCTCATCTCCCCATCCCCAATAGAATTTTATGTCTCTTTCTCCAGAGAAAAACCTTTCGATCCATGAATATGGTTCATCTTCTACACTTATAACAAATTACCACAAACTTAGCTGCTTACAACACTGTAAATGTGTTCTCTTAAGGTTCTTGGAAGTTGGAAGTCTGAACTCAGCTTCACTGGGCTAATGTCAAAAGTGTCAGCAGGGCTGGTTCCTTAGGAGGTTCTGAGGGGAGAACAGATTTCCTTGCCTCTTCAGCTGCTAGTTGCTGCCTCTATCCCTTGGCTCATGTTTGACTCTTTTGAGGCCCCATGGACTCTAGCTAGCTAGGCCCCTCTGTCCATTGGATTTCCCAGGCCAGAATATTGGAGTGGGCTGCCATTTTCTTCTTCAGAGGATCTTCCTGACCCAGGGGTCAAACCCGAGTCTCCTGCATTAGCAGGCAGTTTCTTTACTGCTAACCACCAGGGAAGCCCTCAAATATCTGACTTACACATAAAAATGACTGACCTAGGTCCAGCCTAATCTGGGGAGGAAGGAATATGTTTTGGAGGCATGAAGAAGAAAGATGTGGAGAAACAATTCTATTTCTTGCTCACTGATCATCTTTGATGCTGGGCAGGCTAAGATGTGGTGATCAGCAGCCTTATTTTTATTTTGTTCAGTCGCTAAGTTGTGTCCGACTCTCTGCAACCCCATGGACAGCAGCATGCCAGGTATCTCTGTCCCTCACCATCAAAGTCCTCCTCCAAAAGTGAGAGAGTTCTTTTTTGATGGGTGCTGAGTGGCTAGAGGTTATTAAATTTGCAGTGGAAGGAGGTACATGGAGGTAACTGTCCCTTTACCTTTTGTAATCCTTTCTCCCTCTTTGTTATAGGATCTATTTTCCCAAAGAAATTATGTTGTAAAGAAGATTTTAAAAAAGAAGCTTAGGGTCCCAGACAAGCTTGCTGACATTGCCTTGTTAATCCTTGGTGTAGCCTATACATATATATATATGTATATATATATATATGTATACACACACACACACACACACATATTTAGAGAAAAAAGTGTAAGGAGTGTAATAACACAAGTGGTAAAAGGCAAGTGGATCAATTTAAAAAATAAGTATGTACTGGATTTATTTCTACTTCATGATGATTTAAGTGAGGGTGGTTTTGTTTGTTTGTTTTTAAGCTACTGAAAAACCAACCACCCTTTATTGTTGTTTTTTTCAAGAATACTCAAGTATTTTCTGAATGATGAATAGGCAATTAAAGAGCAAACTTTTGGAGAGCCATCTGGTTGAATGAGGAGATATCTTTGTGGCCCTCTCCATCAGTGGTCTCAGGATTAGCCTCAGGCTCGATGGCTCACCAGTACTCAGAAAGGTACTTATATTCACAGTTGTGATGTATTACAGAGAAAAGATTCAGATCAAAATCAGCAAAGGGAAAAAGCTCAGGGGCGAAATTCAGGAGAAACAAGCTTCCAGGTGTCCCCTTTCAGTGGAGTTGAACAGGGGCATGCTTGATTCTCCCAGCAATGATGTGTGACACTTGTGAAGTGTTGCTAAACAGGGAAGCTCACCTTTGTGTCCAGGTATTTTTTGGGGGGTCACTCACATAGGCACGTAGCACCTATGTGGTCAGGAAACTGAGATTCCACATCCTGTGTGATGTGGCTAAAAAAAAAAAGATATAATAGGGCCCAAGAGCTAAGGCAGTCTTCTTTTAGATAGCTATTTTTAGAGTCGTTTTTCTTTTAAAAGCATCTGTATTAACAATTGGCTTTCCCAACGACTCAGTAGTAAAGAATCTGCCTGCAATGCAGGAGATGCAGGAGATGTGGGTGGGTTTGATCCCCGGGTCCGGAAGATCCCCTGGAGGAGAGGATGTCAACCCACTCCAGTATTCCCGCTTGGAGAATCCCACGGACAGAGGAGCCTGGCAGGCTACAGTCCATAGGATCACAAGGAGTCAGACGCAGCTGAACATGCACACACTTATACCAATCGAAGACTGCATTCCAGTGTCTCCAAGGGGGTTTAAGATCTTCTCTTTTAAAGGGTGCCCCTTCAGGTAGTTTTCTAAGTCAAAGTTTTCCCAAAGCGGTCACTGCAATTCCGAATGATCCAAAAGTTTACCCATTTTCCAAAAATATCCTGATCCTCAGTGGTTATACCTATAGGAAGCAGTTTTTGAGAGAGGCAGAGTTTTTGACCAAGTGAAACCCATATTGCCTTTAGTATCCCTGCTGCTGCTGCTACTAGGTCACTTTAGTCGTGTCTGACTCTGTGCAACCCCATAGATGGCAGCCCACCAGGCTCCCCTGTCCCTGGGATTCTCCAGGCAAGAACACTGGAGTGGGTGGCCATTTCCTTCCCCAACGCATCAAAGTGAAAAGTGAAAGTGAAGTTGCTTAGTTGTATCTGACTCGTAGCGACCCCATGAACTGTAGCCTGCCAGGCTCCTCCATCCATGGGATTTTCCGGTCAAGAGTACTGGAGTGGGTTGCCATTGCCTTCTCAACCTTCTTAACTCTGAGGGGCCCTTTTTCCAACAGCTGTTACCAACCACAGGCAATCATGTTTTCTTCTCTTTTGAACAGAGAAGACTTACCAAGAAGTATCACCAAACAAAATACAGGTATGCACAATAAAGTCAGCCAGCGCAGAGCACAAAGAGAGTGGAGCTCAGTTCAAGAGAGACCCTCAAACTCCCGGATCTGAGAGAAAGCAGTGAATCAGTGGGTCTGGTGGATATTGACATCTAGTTGCTGACTGTTCTCAGAATCTTTGGGCGTTTTCCTTGGGTCTTCATTCTGATACCAGAAACTGTAAAAATCCAGGTCTTTATTCTGATACCAGAAACTGTAAAAATCCAGGAATAGCAAAATTAAAACCACTAATCAATTGATAGTACTTCAGTTCAGTTCAGTCGCTCAGTCGTGTCCGACTCTTTGCGACCCCATGAATCGCAGCATGCCAGGCCTCCCTGTCCATCACCAACTCCCAGAGTTCACTCAGACTCACGTCCATTGAGTCAGTGATGCCATCCAGCCATCTCATCCTCTGTCGTCCCCTTCTCCTCCTGCCCCCAATCCTTCCCAGCATCAGAGTCTTTTCCAATGAGTCAACTCTTTGCATGAGGTGGCCAAAGTACTGGAATTTCAGCTTTAGCATCATTCCTTCCAAAGAAATCCCAGGGCTGATCTTCAGAATGGATTGGTTGGATCTCATTGCAGTCCAAGGGACTCTCAAGAGTCTTTTCCAACACCACAGTTCAAAAGCATCAATTCTTCAGTGCTCAGCCTTCTTCACAGTCCAACTCTCACATCCATACATGACCACAGGAAAAACCATAGCCTTGACTAGATGGACCTTTGTTGGCAAAGTAATGTCTCTGCTTTTGAATATGCTATCTAGGTTGGTCATAACTTTCCTTTTATTGTCTTATGTGGCATTTATAAGAAATAACATGTTCATGTAATAAGAGGTTTCACTAAATGTTCATGTAATAAGATATGTTCAGTTTTGTTTATACGGCTAAAATGGTTTTGTCTGCTCAAGGAATTTTCAAGTGCAATCTCCATTTTGTGTTTAATTGTAAGAGAAGGTATATGGTCCCTGTTACTCCATGTTAGCCAAAACAAGAAATGCCTCAATGTTTTAAAGCATGCAAGTACTTCCATTTCAAAAAGTACCACTTACGATTCAATGGCATATTTAGCAATCATTCTTTTTCATAATTTACATTCTCTTAACCAATCTAACAATTCCATCTGAGAAAGACATTATGTGGAAAGATTTTCTTTCCCTTTAATCAGATATACAATCCCTTGGAAGACTCAAAGGAGACATAGAATCAACATTTCTCCCTGTTAAAAAAAACATTAAGGAAGATAATTTAGGTGATGTAAAATGTTTTACTTAACACTTCATGACGTGGACAACCTTTTTTCTGAGAATTGCAAGATGGAGAGGAAAATGGGAAGCTTTAACAGGTATCTCCAGGCAAGAATATTGGAGTGGGTTGTTATTTCTTTCTCCAGGTTTAACAGGGTAAGGGATACAAAACAGCTAGGAGACAAATAGAAACTATCTGATTGGCTGGGGCCATGTGGTCACCTAGTTGTTTGAAGTGAGAAGGTGCGACATTGGCTTGGCATTTGGGGAGTGGCTCAAGCCGTAGGCTGCGTGCCTTCCTGGTCACGTGATGCATTTACACACGTTGCGAAGTGATTGGTGACGTGGACCCCCGGGCAGAAGCAGCTCCATCTTGGGCTTAAGACAGTTAGTTCAAGAACTGAAATAGAATTTGCATATGCTGACCCTCATCCCTTCTTCTCATCTCACCTGGTGCTTTATTGACTTGGAAAGCAAAGCTTGAGCGAGCTAGTTGAGCCCTGTCTGTGTGAACGGTGAAGGACCTGCCTCTGCTCTCTCAACGGAACATGGAAAAAAGTACGTGAAATCTTAAGAGTATATTTATCAGGCATGTGAATTGTAATGTTTCGGTTTGGTAAAGGAAGTAAGTGGATTAAACTGTGTTGTTCTTAAAGTAGGCTCTTGGATGGAAGACCCTCTGCTTTGAACTTAGAATTGGCTTGGTTTGGTGGGTAATTCAATCTTTCTGGCTTGTGTTATTATTACAGGATTGGGTTAGTGTGTTACAGTGTAAGCCTAAGGGGTTATGTCTGTGATTGTACCCTAATGTCCTGAGTTTAGAGTTGTTTGAAGTTCATGGCTTATTTTATTAGAAAAATACCTGGGCTTTGGGAGAGAGCCAGCGGTTCTCAAGTTTCATATATTGTTGTAATGGACGCGTTTTCTCCCTTGTAAATATCAGCGGCATAGATTTTATTGGTATTCAACAACTTTTCAACAGAGAGCCCTAGATTCAGCACAGATGTCTGGTTCTTATGACTGTCACGGGAATGTACCTAGTGACATTGCATCAGCCGGTTACCACGAGCCTTTAATATCTCACCCCCAAAGGAAACTTAGAACTGCAGTCTGAAAGTCTCCCAGCTACTACTGCATCTGGCTTTCCTTAAGTCCTGTGGGCTTTTCCTTCTCCTCTCGAGGGAATTTGGCACTGAAATAGCTTCCATTCCACACGAGACAGGAAAACACATCGTTTGGATCAAAATAACGTCTTTCTTTTTTCAAGGATTATGATATATTTTTAAAATCACAAACATCTGTCAGCAGCATGAAGCCCGCATGATTTATAAAAGGCATTTCCTTAAGGGCTTTTGTGTATGATGACTTCTTACTGGTCTGACATAATTTAACCTAGGCATCTTTCTGCGTTTATTTACTTTTAAGTTTCAATATACCGTGTGAAGGCTATTTTTGGACCCACTGTGAGGAAACTACTCATATGGAATGCATTTCCCAGGAAGACCATGTGTTTTCAGTGATGAATCAAACAAAGCCTTGCCCCTTATGCTAATAGAGAAGAATGCGTCTCCTTCTGTCTCTGTTTTCCTGTCTCTCCACTCCTTGTATCCTGCGCCAGGGAGACAGCTGTTTTCTCCCACACGCGGGAGGAGAGTATGAATGCTAAACTGAGGTATCTGGCTGTCTGTCAGAACAATAGGAAACTGCACACCTGTTGGCTCCTGGCAAGCAGGGCTGGTGAAATGACTAACTCCTAGCTCTCCTCGACAAGCACACCACTGGCTACGTTTCTCTCTCTTTCAGTTCACAAAGGCTTAGATTTCTCCCTTGAGGCATGGGGTGGGGGTGGTATTAAGCAGTTTTACTACTGCTTCTAATCAACAGCTTCCTTTAGACAAGGTGGATTTTCTTGCAGGACGTGGTTTATGGCCCCTTCTCTACCCCCTTTCCCACACTGGTCCCCTCACCCTCCCTGGAGCACTGGTAACCAGGGTTCTTTCTCCCTGTGTAGTCGCTGCTTTGCATCTGTAAGCGTTTTTCTTGTGCAGCCTCACTTGGCTTCCTAGAGGCAATCTGAAAGCCCCTTCAGCTAATGGCTCATTTAGCAATCAATTTGTCAAATAATGTTCACAGATGTTTTTCTGATGGAGCAGCATGCAGTGCAGGTAATGACTGAGTGAGTGATCATTTATGATAGGTGACAGGATCAAGGCATTGCTTTGCCAGGCGGTTCAGGAGTTAGGGGTTACTGGTCACCTTGAGAGAGAACATACTCCTTTTTAACACATTAAACCAGCCCTGTGATTCTGTTACCACTGAATCATGGGCTTGCAGTTGAAGTATTTCCTTATATCCACAGCTGGAAGAGTCACACCAACGTGAGACCTAGAGGAATAGAAAAGTAATGTCTCTCTTAAATTGGTGCTTCCTGGTTTTTGAGCTTTGACCATAATGCTGGGGCTGGGAACATAAAAAGAGCAGAAAAAATATTACACACATAATAATATCATAGTGGTTTGCAACCGTCTTCATACCTGTGGACATTTTCCAGCCTCAAACACAATTCAGAGTCAGTCAAGAGAAACACTTATTTTACCAGAAATGTGGAAAACTTTGTAGCTATTAATGTGGAATGATCTGTCAAAGTTCTAGAATATTGGAATCCAACTACTAAAGCCAGGACAGAACTGCTGAGCTGAGCAGTCTTAAGATTCCCACAGCTGCACTAGCTATGCTTTCTTTCATGGTCCTGAATTGTTTCCATTACCCTGAAAAGGGTTATAAAACCTACAATCAATTTAGTTTCTGGGGCATTGTGTTTTGAATACCGTTTAATAGGGTGTGACAAAAACACATAATTTCTCCACATGTTCTTACGTTGCAAGCAGATCTTCCGTGGTGCTCCTCAGTCCACCAAATCATATGAACAGCACCGGAAGCTTTGGGATTAGAAATAAAGGAAGAGCAGCAGATAGCCAGAATGTTAACTATGTGAGGAGAATTTTAAATTTACGAGTTGACCACAACGCCATCAGCAAAATCTTTATCCTCTACTTTCAGCTGAGCTCAGTGCTAGCCAGAGATAAACAAATTTAATTATTTTGTACGTGAAAAAGAGAATCATGTTTCAGAATGCACAAGATGAGCTTGAACACAGATGGACAGAATACATTTAATAAGAACATTAATAAGGAGAGTGGTTGAATCTGATCTGCAGCTGTGGATGTTGGAGGATAAGGATTTCTATTCCTTTTGATGAGCAGGAACTGAACTGCTCTTCCAACTCGATGCCCCAAACGTTTGTTTTTCCCTTCCTTCTCAAATGAGCAGGCTCATTTATTTTAATGAGAGTTTTTGACTAAGGAAAGAGACCAGTGTGTGGCTGTGTCACTGCTCCTAATCCATTTAGGCACCGAGTGTCTGGATGTCTCTTTTATGGTTGTGCTGTCTTCTCACACTGCATCAGGTTACTGAGGAACAGGATCTGTTGGTGCTTGTTAAAATTGCTAAATTTACATACTCTGGAAATTGCATTATTGGGCATATATGTGATGTGGATATTTTAGGTAACGTAACAGCATACAGGAACACACATTTTCAGCTGTAATAGACAACCTACAGGAACAGATGAGCCAAAAAATTGTCAGACTGTTCCTCCGTGGCACCAGCCCCACACTACTCTGTTTGAGAGCAGGTATAGGTTTGCATATTTTGAGCTGCCCATGGAGATCTTTCTCCTACGGGGCAAGAAATACTCTGTTGTTCTAGCTTTACTTGATCTTTGTGTCTGGGAATCTGGGTTGGTGGAAGTTTTCAATAGCCTTAGCTGTTCAAGTTTTGTTTGGAAATTCAGCTAGGTTGTGTGAAAAGCTTTTCTAGGCAAATCGATTTACCGTTTACTGAACATTATATTAGCACTTTATAGATACAATTTATTCCTCAAAAGAGGTATATGTGTTAGATGTCTGTCTCATTTATAAGTGTAGAATCTGAGTGTTAAGAGAAATTTTTTTTTAATTGCCATCAGAAGCTGTGATATGAACTGAACTCTTATTCCAAAATTCATGCTATCATAGGCTTTCATTAAAAATATGTTGCAAAAATTTCAAGCAATCCAAAAATGTCAAAGAGAGTTAAACTCTGTTCATGCTAATGCAAGTTTTGTGAATGTTTTTGATCATTTCACCATATAATCTGATCTGATATATACCTATACTGTGGGTCTGAAATTTCATATAAATGAGATCATAATAAACTTTGTAACTTGTTTTTAAGAAGTAATATGGATATATTTTCAGTAAATTTCTATGCCACTATTGAAAAGGCTGTGTAATATTAATGTATATATCAAGCAAATTGATATAACCAGTTCCATCAGATCAGATCAGTCGCTCAGTCGTGTCTGACTGTTTGCAACCCCATGGATCACAGCACGCCAGGCCTCTCTGTCCATCACCAACTCCCGGAGTTCACTGAGACTCAAGTCCATCGAGTCAGTGATGCCATCCAGCCATCTCATCCTCTCTCGTCCCCTTCTCCTCCTGCCCCCAATCCCTCCCAGCATCAGACTCTTTTCCAATGAGTCAACTCTTCGCATGAGGTGGCCAAAGTATTGGAGTTTCAGCTTTAGCATCATTCCTTCCAAAGAAATCCCAGGGCTGATCTCCTTCAGAATGGACTGGTTGGATCTCCTTGCAGTCCAAGGGACTCTCAAGAGTTTCTCCAACACCGCAGTTCAAAAGCATCAATTCTTCGGCGCTCAGCCTTCTTCACAGTCCAACTCTCACATCCATACATGACCACTGGAAAAACCGTAGCCTTGACTAGACGAACCTTTGTTGGCAAAGTAATGTCTCTGCTTTTGAATATGCTATCTAGGTTGATCATAACTTCCCTTCCAAGGAATAAGCATCTTTTAATTTCATGGCTGCAATCACCATCTGCAGTGATTTTGGAGCCCAGAAAAATAAAGTCTGATGCTGTTTCCACTGTTTCCCCATCCATTTCCCATGAAGTGATGGGACTGGATGCCATGATCTTCATTTTCTGAATGTTGAGCTTTAAGCCAACTTTTTCACTCTCCACTTTCACTTTCATCAAGAGGCTTTTGAGTTCCTCTTCACTTTCTGCCATAAGGGTGGTGTCATCTGCATATCTGAGGTTATTGATATTTCTCCTAGCAATCTTGATTCCAGCTTGTGTTTCTTCCAGTCCAGCGTTTCTCATGATGTACTCTGCATATAAGTTAAATAAACAGGGTGACAATATATAGCCTTGACGTACTCCTTTTCCTATTTGGAACCAGTCTGTTGTTCCATGTCCACTTCTAACTGTTGCTTCCTGACTTGCATACAAATTTCTTAAGAGGCAGATCAGGTGGTCTGGTATTCCCATCTCTTTCAGAATTTTCCACAGTTGATTGTGATCCACACAGTCAAGGCTTTGGCATAGTCAATAAAGCAGAAATAGATGTTTTTCTGGAACTCTCTTGCTTTTTTCATGATCCAGCAGATGTTGGCAATTTGATCTCTGGTTCCTCTGCCTTTTCTAAAACCAGCTTGAACATCTGGAAGTTCACAGTTCACATATTGCTGAAGCCTGGCTTGGAGAATTTTGAGCATTACTTTACTAGCGTGTGAGATGTGTGCAATTGTGCAGTAGTTTGAGCATTCTTTGGCATTGCCTTTCTTTGGGATTGGAATGAAAACTGACCTTTTCCAGTCCTGTGGCTACTGCTGAGTTTTCGAAATTTGCTGGCATATTGAGTGCAGCACTTTCACAGCATCATCTTTCAGGATTTGGGATAGCTCACCTGGAATTCCATCACCTTCAATAGCTTTGTTCGTAGTGATGCTTTCTAAGGCCCACTTGACTTCATATTCCAGGATGTCTGGTTCCAGGTCAGTGATCACACCATCGTGATTATCTGGGTCATGAAGATCTTTTTTGTACAGTTCTTCTGTGTATTCTTGCCACCTCTTCTTAATATCTTCTGCTTCTGTTAGGTCCATACCATTTCTGTCCTTTATCGAGCCCATCTTTGCATGAAATGTTCCTTTGGTATCTCTGATTTTCTTGAAGAGATCCCTAGTCTTTCCCATTCTGTTGTTTTCCTCTATTTCTTTGCATTGATCGCTGAAGAAGGCTTTCTTATCTCTTCTTGCTATTCTTTGGAACTCTGCATTCAGATGTTTATATCTTTCCTTTTCTCTTTTGCTTTTCGCTTCTCTTCTTTTCACAGCTATTTGTAAGGCCTCCTCAGACAGCCGTTTTGCTTTTTTTGCATTTCTTTTCCATGGGAATGGCCTTGATCCCTGTCTCCTGTACAGTGTGATGAACCTCATTCCATAGTTCATCAGGCATTCTATCTATCAGATCCAGGCCCAACCGGTACTCTAAGCGCAGGCGGCTGCGACCGGCGTGCGAGAGGAGCCACCCCATGTCCAAGGTCAGGGGCAGAAGCCGGGAGGACCCCATGCCCAAAGGGTGGTGACCAAGAGGAATTACCCCACGTCCAAGGTCAGGGGCAGCGGCCGAGAGTACCAGACTGCGACGGTGCAGGAACAGCCGAGAGGAGCTACCCCGTGTCTGAGGTCAGGGGCAGCAGCCAGGAGGAGCTACCCAATGCCCCCACACCCGAGGCCAGGGGCGGCGGCCAGGAGGACCAACCCCATGTCCAAGGAGCTGTGGCTGCACAGGCGCAGGAGGGCCTAGAGGAACTATCCCATGTTGAAGGTCAGGAAGGGAGGCGGTGAGGAGATACCCCTCGTCCAAGGTAAGGAGCAATGGCTGTGCTTTGCTGGAGCAGCCATGAAGAGATACCCCATGCTCAAGATAAGAGAAACCCAAGTAAGACGGTAGATGTTGCAAGAGGGCATCAGAGGGCAGACACACTGAAACCATACTCACAGAAAACTAGTCAATCTAATCACACTAGGACCACAGCCTTGTCTAACTCAATGAAACTAACCCATGCCCGTGGGGCAACCCAAGATGGGTGGGTCATGGTGGAGAGATCTGACAGAATGTGGTCCACTGGAGAAGGGAATGGCAAACCACTTCAGTATTCTTGCCTTGAGAACCTCATGAACAGTATGAAAAGGCAAAATGATAGGATACTGAAAGAGAAACTCCCCAGGTCATTAGGTGCCCAATATGCTACTGGAGATCAGTGGAGAAATAACTCCAGAAAGAATGAAGGGATGGAGCCAAAGCAAAAAGAATACCCAGCTGTGGATGTGACTGGTGATAGAAGTAAGGTCCAATGCTGTAAAGAGCAATATTGCGTAGGAACCTGGAATGTCAGGTCCATGAATCAAGGCAAATTGGAAGTGGTCAAACAAGAGATGGCAAGAGTGAACATTGACATTCTAGGAATCAGTGAACTGAAATGGACTGGAATGGGTGAATTTAACTCAGATGATCATTATATCTACTACTGCAGGCAGGAATCCCTCAGAAGAAATGGAGTAGCCATCATGGTCAACAAGAGTCCGAAATGCAGTACTTGGATGCAATTTCAAAAACGACAGAATGATCTCTGTTCATTTCCAAGGCAAACCATTCAATATCACAGTAATCCAAGTCTATGCCCCAACCAGTAACGCTGAAGAAGCTGAAGTTGAACGGTTCTATGAAGACCTACAAGACCTTTTAGAACTAACATCCAAAAAAGATGTCCTTTTCATTATAGGGGACTGGAATGCAAAAGTAGGAAGTCAAGAAACACCTGGAGTAACAGGCAAATTTGGCCTTGGAATATGGAATGAAGCAGGGCAAAGACTAATAGAGTTTTGCCAAGAAAATGCACTGGTCATAACAAACACCCTCTTCCAACAACACAAGAGAAGACTCTATGCATGGACATCACCAGATGGTCAACACCGAAATCAGATTGATTATATTCTTTGCAGCCAAAGATGGAGAAGCTCTGTACAGTCAACAAAAACAAGACCAGGAGCTGACTGTGGCTCAGATCATGAACTCCTTATTACCAAATTCAGACTTAAATTGAAGAAAGTAGGGAAAACCACTAGACCAGTTCCATATTGATGGGTATATGTTTCACTATTACATATAATGTTTTAATTTTTGTGCATACCTCTTCCCTTTTTCAGTTATGTTTTAGCATCTCTCTCTCTCTTTTTAGAATTTCTATTTGGGTTAAAGACGACGTGCATTTAAATGTTGAGATAGGTTATAAATATATAATTAATGAAGATCATAGGCTCTGGAATCAGTTTGCCTGGGTCTGAATTTCAGTTCCTCTACTTAACTTTTAAAATCAGGAGGATAATAAATAAAAAAGAAACTACTATTTGAAGTTTGTTGTGAAAATGAAATGACATGAATGGGTAATGTAGTGTTCAGTGTGTGAATGCATAGTATGAAGTGGTTCATTACTGATAGCTCTGTTGTTATTATTACTGGATATATTTTGCAAAGCTATGTCCTAGAAAAGATTTACCAATTTATATTCCCACCAACAGTCTAAGACTGCGCATATCACCTCTTTCCTTCTTCCTGGGGAAAAAAAAAAAAAGAAAAAAACAGAAACAAACTCTAGCAAATTGCATTCCTGGGATGAACTTTCCTAGCTCATGGTTTATTACAATGCTGAATCTAATTTGCGAATACTAAGGCTTTTTATGTCTTCATTTGTGAGGCAGTTTGGTTTGTAGTTTCTTTTTCTTGAGATGTCTTTGTTTGATTTTGGTATCAAGCTAGTACTGGCATATTCTTGTGTGATTTTCTTAAAGGCTGGTATGTCACTGGTAATGTTTCTTCCTTAAATGTTTGATAGAACTCACCACACCAGTGAAGCCAATTTAGGGAGTTTTTCTTGTGGCAAGGTTTAAAGTTAATAGATATAGAAATACTCACATTTTCGATTATTTCAGGGTCAGTTTTGATAAGTTGCGTTTTCAAGGACTTACTCAAATTAGCACTTACTGTAATTTTTTCCTTTTAAAATATGCTGGATCTTATGATACATTTTTCAGTCTAGACATTGATATTTTATGTCTTCTTTTAGTTTCTTCATCAGTCTTTCTAGAGGACTATTATTTTTTAATCATTTTAAAGAATCAATTTTATCTTTGTTGATTTTTCTCTATTTCAGTGATTTCTGCTCTTTATCTTTGTTCTTCTGCTTACATTAGGTTTAATTTGCTATTTTTCTGTGTTAAGGTAGCATAGTATTTTAAATTTTTCTTCTTTTTAAAACTATAGATTTTACTCAATGCTCTATTTCATTGTATCCCACAAATTGATATATAATATTTTCATTATTCATTTCAAAATATATGCTAATTTCCTTTGTGACTTCTTTCCTGACCCATTGGTTATTTAGAAATATGTTCCTTACTTTCCAAATATTTGGGAGTTTTCTAGAAATCATATTGCTGCTGTTACTTTCTAACTTACCTCCATTGTTGTTGATCATATTTGATAAGCTTTCAAATGATATTTATTGGACTTGTTTTGCATAGCGTATGGTTTAATCTAGTGAATCCATGGTTTGCACTTGAAAAGAATGTTGGGTATAGTGTTATATCAGTGTCAATTAAGTAAATTGGTTGGTAGTGTTGTTCAGATCTCTATCTTCTATACACTTGTTAAAATGTTTATTTTGGGCTGCACTTGGTCTTTGTTGCTGGGCACAGGCTTTCTCTAGTCGTGGTGAGTGGAGCTCCTGTCTAGGTGTGCGTTGGCTTCTCACTGCAGTGGCTTCTCTTGTTGCAGAGTATGGGCTGTAGGGCACGTGGGGTCAGTAGTTGTGGCACATGGGCTTAGTTGCCTCTTGGCATGTGGGATCTTCCTGGACCATGGATTGAACCTGTGTACCCTGCATTGGCAGGTGTATTCTTAACACCTGGACCACCAGCAAAGACCTTTAGAGCAGTTTTAGAATCACAGAAAAATTGAGAGACTTTCCATGAAGTACATGCCCCACATAGTAACAGCCTCCCCAACTATGAATATTCTGCATAAAAATAGCACATCTGTTGCAGGTAATAAGCCTATAGTGGCACATCACTATCTCCCAGAGTTTATAGTTTACATCAGGGTTCATTTCTGGTGTTGTAAATTCTTTGGGCTTCTGCAAATGTATGCCATGTGTCCACCATTGTAGTATCATGCAGAATAGTTTCACTGCCTTCAGAATCCTCTGTACCTATTCGTCCTTCCCCTAACCGCCAGGCCCCAGCAACCACTGAACATTCTCCTGTTGCATAGTTTCACCCTTTCCAGAATGTCATATCATTGGAATCGTATAGTATGTAGCCTTTTTGAATTGCCTTTTTTTAAATGATACTATTCATTTACAGCTTCCCTGTTGGTTCAGATGGTTAAGAATCTGCCTGCAGTGCAGAAGATGCGGCATTGGTCTCTGGGTTGGGAAGATGCCCTGAAGAAGGGAATGGCTGCCCACTCAAGTATTCTTGCCTGGATACTTCATTTAAGATTTTTACAGGTGTTTTCCTGGCTTGATAGTTCATTTTTTTAAAAGAGATGAGTAATATTCTTTTGTCTGGATGTACTGCAGTTTATTTATCTACCTACCTACCAAAGAGTATCTTGATCTCTTCCAAGTTTAGGAAATTATAAATAAAGCTGATGTAAACATTCATGGACAGGCTATGGTATGGACATAAGTTTCCACATCATTTGCATAAAATATCAAGGAGTATGGTTGCTGGATCATATAGTATAAATATGATAATATTTAGTTTTGTAAGAAACCACCAAACTCTCTTCCATATTGTCCCATTTTGTATTTCCATCAGCAATGAATGAGAATTCCTGTAGCTCCATATCCTTCCAAGCATTCGCTGGTGTCAGTTTTTTTGATTTTGGCCATTCTAATAGGCAGAAAGTGATATATCAGTGTTCTTTTAATATCCATTTACCTCATGGAGTATGATGTGGAACATCTTTTCATATGTCTATTTGTCATCTGTATGTCTTCTTTGATGAGAGATATGTTAAGGTTTTGGTCGATTTTTAAATTTTTTTTTTATTGTTGAGTTTTAAGGATTCTTTGTATATTTTGAATGACAGTCCTGTATCAGTTGTGTCCTTGACAAAATACTTTCCTCTAATATATGGCTTGTCTTTTTATTCTCTTGACATTGTATTTTTTTTTTTTTTTTTGGCTGCACAGCTTATGGTCTCTTACTTCCCTTACCAGGGATTGAACCTGGACCCTCAGCTGTAAGAGTGCAGAGTCCTAATCACTGGATTGCCAGGGAATTGCCTTGACATTGTCTTTTGCAAAGCCTATTAACTTTCTTTCATGGATCATGTTTTTGGTGTTGTATATAAAGTGTCATCACCATACCCAAGGTCATTTAGATTTTCTGTCTCATGTTATCTTCTAGAAGTTTTGTAGGTTTACTTGTTACATGTAGACCTCTGATCCAGTTTGAGTTCATTTTTGTTATATGTGTAAGATCTGTGTCTACACTGATTGTTTTTTTGACATATATATGTTCAGTTGATCCAGCATTGTTTGTTAAGATTCTCTTTGCTGCATTGTAGTGCCTTTGATCCTTGGTCACAGAATAGTTGACTGTATTTTCGTGGGGTTTCTGTTCTGTTCCATTGGTCTCTTTGTCTGTTCTTTTGCCAGTACCACATTGTCTTGAATACTGTAGCTTTATAATAAGTGTTGGGTGTTGTGGATCTTTTGCCTCTCCATGTCAACTTCAGAAATTGTTGCTATCCACAAAATAACTTGATAGAATTTTGATTTAGATTGCATTGAATCTATATATCATGGGATTACCTGGTGGCTCAGATGGTAAAGAATCTTCTTGCAATGCAGGAGACCTGGATTTGATCCCTGGGTTGGGCAGATCTCCTGGAGAAGGGAATGGCAACCCAATTCTTGCCTGAAGAATTCCATGGACAGAAGAGCCAGGTGAGCTATAGTCCTTGGGATTGCAAAGAGTTGGACATGCTGAGTGACTCTTTATTTCTATATATCAAGTTATGAAGAACTGACATCTTCACAGTTTTGAATCTTCCTACTCTTGGAATCTCATGATATTCCTTTTCATAAAATGAAATATCTCTCTACTTACTCAATTCTATTTCTCATATGAGGATTGTGTAATTTTCTTCATATAAATTTTATACATATATTGTTAGATTTATATCTAAAGCTTTCATTTTGGGGGGGTGCTAGTGTAAACAGTATTACATTTTTAATTTTAAATTCTACTTGGTCATTACTGGTATGCAGGAAAATTAATGATATTTGTATATTAACTTTTTATCCCCAGACTTTACTATAATCACTTATCAGTTCCAAAAGGGTTTTGTTTTCATTTTTGGTTGATTCTTTGGAATTTTCTACATTTATGACTATGTAATCTGTAAATACAGTTTTATTTCTTCCTTCTATATATATATATATATATATATATATATATAATGTATTTATATATACTATATACATGCCTTTTAGTTGCTTTTCTTGTCTTTTATTTATTTTTTAATTTAATTTTTTTTAACTTTACAATATTATATTGGTTTTGCCACATATCAACATGAATCTGCCACAGGTATACATATGTTCCCAATTCTGAACACTCCTCCCTCCCCATACCATCCCTCTGGGTCATCCCAGTGCACCAGCCCCAAGCATCCAGTATTGTGCATTGTACTTGGACTGGCGACTCATTTGATATATGATATTATACATGTTTCAATGCCATTCTCCCAAATCATCCCACCCTCTCCCTCTCCCACAGAGTCCAAAAGACTGTTCTATACATCAGTGTCTCTTTTGCTGTCTCATATACAGGGTTATTGTTACCATCTTTCTAAATTCCTTATATATGCGTTAGTATACTGTATTGGTGTTTTTCCTTCTGGCTTACTTCACTCTGTATAATAGGCTCCAGTTTCATCCACCTCATTAGAACTGATTCAAATGTATTCTTTTTAATGACTGAGTAATACTCCATTGTGTATATGTACCACAGCTTTCTTATCCATTCATCTGCTGATGGACATCTAGGTTGCTTCCTTGTCCTGGCTATTATAAACAGTGCTGCGATGAACATTGGGGTACATGTGTCTCTTTCAATTCTGGTTTCCTCAGTGTGTATGCCCAGCAGTGGGATTGCTGGGTCATAAGGCAGTTGTATTTCCAGTTTTTTAAGGAATCTCCACACTGTTCTCCATAGTGGCTGTACTAGTTTGCATTCCCACCAACAGTGTAAGAGGGTTCCCTTTTCTCCACACCCTCTCCAGCATTTATTACTTGTAGACTTTTGGATCGCAGCCATTCTGACTGGTGTGAAATGGTACCTCACAGTGGTTTTGATTTGCATTTCTCTGATAATGAGTGATGTTGAGCATCTTTTCATGTGTTTGTTAGCCATCTGTATGTCTTCTTTGGAGAAATGTCTATTTAGTTCTTTGGCCCATTGTTTGATTGGGTCATTTATTTTTCTGGAGTTGAGCTGTAGGAGTTGCTTGTATATTTTTGAGATTAGTTGTTTGTCAGTTACTTCATTTGCTATTATTTTCTCCCATTCTGAAGGCTGTCTTTTCACCTTGCTTATAGTTTCCTTTGTTGTGCAGAAGCTTTTAAGTTTAATTAGGTCCCATTTGTTTATTTTTGCTTTTATTTCCAATATTCTGGGAGGTGGGTCATAGAGGATCCTGCTGTGATGTATGTCGGAGAGTGTTTTGCCTATGTTTTCCTCTAGGAGTTTTATAGTTTCTGGTCTTAAGTTTAGATCTTTAATCCATTTTGAGTTTATTTTTGTGTATGGTGTTAGAAAGTGTTCTAATTTCATTCTTTTACAAGTGGTTGACCAATTTTCCCAGCACCACTTGTTAAAGAGATTGTCTTTAATCCATTGTATATTCTTGCCTCCTTTGTCAAAGATAAGGTGTCCATAGGTGTGTGGATTTATCTCTGGGCTTTCTATTTTGTTCCATTGATCTATATTTCTGTCTTTGTGCAGTACCACACTGTCTTGATGACTGTGGCTTTGTAGTAGAGCCTGAAGTCAGGTAGGTTGATTCCTCCAGTTCCATTTTTCTTTCTCAAGATTGCTTTGGCTATTTGAGGTTTTTTGTATTTCCATACAAATTGTGAAATTATTTGTTCTAGCTCTATGAAGAATACTGTTGGTAGCTTGATAGGGATTGCATTGAATCTATAAATTGGGTAGTATATTCATTTTCACTATATTGATTCTTCCAATCCATGAACATGGTATATTTCTTCATCTATTAGTGTCCTCTTTGATTTCTTTCCCCAGTGTTTTATAGTTTTCTATATATAGGTCTTTAGTTTCTTTAGGTAGGTATATTCCTAAGTATTTTATTCTTTTCATTGCAATGGTGATTGGAATTGTTTCCTTAATTTCTTTTTGTATTTTCTCATTATTAGTGTATAGGAATGCAAGGGATTTCTGTGTGTTGATTTTATATCCTGCAACTTTACTATATTCATTGATTAGTTCTAGTAATTTTATTTTTGTTGTGCTGGATCTTCATTGCTGTGTGGCTCTTCTCTAGTTGTGGTGCATGGGATTCTCATTGCAGTGGCTTCTCCTGTTGCAGGGCAGTCTCTATAGAGTACAGTGACTTCAGTGGTTGCAGCACATGGGCTCAGTATTGTGGCTTCTAGGTTCTAGAGCACAGGCTCGATGGTTGTGGCACATGGGCATAGTTGCTCTGTGGCATCTGGGATCTTCTTAGATAAGAGATCAAACCCGTGTCTGCTGCGTTGGCAGGTGGATTCTTTACCACTGAACCACCAGGGAACTTTTTCTTGTCATATTTCATTACATAAGACCTCTAGTAAAATGTTGAAATGGAGTAATAAGATGGATATGCTTGCCTTGGTCCTAATAAAAATGGGAACACTTCTAGTTTCTTAACTTTAGGTATGATATTAGCTATAGGTTTGTTGTAGATATTCTTCATCAGGTTGAGGAAGTCATTTCCTATTCCTAGCTTGCTGAGGAATTTTATAATGAGTGGGTGTTGGATTTTGTGAAATGCTTTTTCTGCATCTATTATCATGTAATTTTACTTCTTTAACCTATTGATGTGAGGATTATATTGATATATTTTTTGAATTTTGAACCAGGTTTGGATACATGGGATAAAACTCACTTGGTTGTGGTATATGACTCTTTTTACACCTTGTTGGATTCAATTTAGTAAATTTTTTTGAGGATCTTTAAGGGTATGTTCATGAGAGTTACTGGTCTGCAGTGTTTTGTTTTGTTTTGTTTTGTTTTTAATTGTCTTTGTTTGGCCTGGTGTTAGAATAATTTTGGCCTCATAGAATAAGTTAGGAAGTATTCTCTCTTATAATCTCCTGAAAGAGATTGTAGAGAATTGATATAATTTTTTCCTTAATTATTTGGTAGAATTCATCTGGGCCTCATGCTTTCTGTTTTCGAAGGTTATTATTCAGTCTCTATAACAGATATAAGCGTATTCATATTATTTATTTATCCTTGTGTCCATTTGGGAAGATTGTATCTTTCAGGTAATAAGTCCATTTCATCTAGGTTATCAAATTTGTAGACACAGTTGTTCATATTCCTTTGTCTTTTAATGTCAGTGAGATCTATAGTGATGTCACTTCTTTCATTTCTAATATTAGAATTTGTGTCATCCTCTTTTTTTCTTAATTAACTTGGCTGAAGGCTTATCAATTTTATTGATCTTTTCAAAGAAACATTTTATTTCTTCTGCTTACCTTGAATTTAATTTTCTCTTCTTTTGCTAGTTTCCTAAAATAAGAGCTTTAGATTATTGATTTTAGACTTATCTTCTTTTCAAATATATGCACTCAATACTATAAAATTTCCAGTAAGCACTACTTTTGCCACATCCCACAAATTTTGATAATTTAAAAACTTTTCATATTTAGTGTTTAAAATTTGAGATTTCATCATTGACCAGTTGTGTTATTTAGAAATATGTTGCTTAATCTCCAGGTATTTGGGGATTTTCCTGATGTCTTTTATTGATTTATAGTTTAATTCCATTGTGCTCTGAGAAAAGGCATAGAATAATTTATATTCTTTTAAACTTGTTGTGATGTGTTTTATGGCCTAGAATGTGATCTCTGTGAGTATTCCATGTGAGCTTGAGGAAAAGGCACATTATGCTGATTCTAGAAGTAGTGGTGTTATATAGATGTCAGTCATATCCAGTTGATTGATACCCTCTTTAAGTTCAACTATGTTCTTATTAATTTTCTGCCTGCTGTATCTGTCCATTGCTGAGAGAGTGATGTTTAAGTCTCCAACTATCACAGGGAGCTAATTTATTTTTCCCTTGCACGTCTGTCAGTTTTTGCCTTATATAGTTTGATTCTGTTGCCAGACACATACACGTTAATTATATCTTCTTAGAGAATTGACCCTTTTATCATTATGTAATGCCCTCTTTATCCCTGATAAGTTTCCTTACTCTGAAGTCTGCTGTGTCTGAAATTAATAAAGCTATTCCTACTTTCTCTCAATTAATATTACCATAGTTGTTGTTGTTTAGCTGCTAAGTCATTCCACAAAAGAGTCGAACACTTTTGTGACCCTATGGACTGTAGTCTGCCAGGCTTCTTTGTCCGTGGGATTTCCCAGGCAAGAATACTGGAGTGGGTTGCCATTTCCTTCTCCAGGGGATCTTCCCAACCCAGGGGGTTGAATCCCTGTCTGCTGCATTGGCACACAGACTCTTTACTGCTGAGGCACCAGGGAAGCCCTATTAACATGGTGTGTATAAGTATATATCTTTTTGTTGTTGTTCCCTATCCCTTTACTTTTAACCTATATATGTGTTTTTAAATGGATTTCTTGTAGACAGCATATAATTAGGTCTTATTTTTTATCTACTCTGACAGTCCCAATACAATTGTAATACCAATACAGTTAATTGGTGCTTGTACCATTGATATTTAAATGATTATGGATATTATTCCATGATGTGTGAACTGAAAGGAACACTTGTTAATAGGTTTTTAGTAATGTGGTGGTAAGGTGTGGAGGTAAGAGAAGCATTTGTTCATCTTAAGATTATATCTCAGGTTTTTAGTGAGCCAGTGGCCCTGGGATGTGAACTTCCTAAGTGCTTATCAGTTTTTTCCCCCAGCCTTAAGTGGGCCCAAATGACTGAGGGGCTCTGAAATCCAGTATTTCCCTTCCCTCCTGTGGAAAAGCTAGGGCTGGCTGAACTTGAATATTTCCTTCCTCCAGGTTGGTTAGGCACTGATAAGGTAGTCTATGGTGAGGAAGGCTAGTGTGGTTAAAAATTATAGAATGCTCTGGCATATTTCAAAATGACTGCTTTCTCCTTTCCCACTCCAGAAGCCTAAGAGGACTTTTTCTTCAATATTTACTGTGAAAATCTGGTGGAATTACAGGAAGTAATTAAAGTAAGAGTGTGAGAACTTCCCTCCCTCACCTCCTCTCTGGAGTTTTTACTCTTCAGACTTGTCTGCATTGAGTGTTTGGCAGTTCATCTATTAAAGTTCAGTTTTTCCTATCCTGGCACTGGATCTCATGGAAGCTTCTGTCTGTGGATTTCAGCTTTAGTAAGTTAATGTTTCTCTGTAACCACCAGTTTGTCTGTCCAGTGTTGGGGACAGCAGTTTGCCCTGTAACTTGACCTCCCAAGGAGATTTGAGAAGAGTTGTTGATTTTTCAGTTTGTTCCATTTTTAACTTGTTAGGATGCAGTAGAGATTTAACTTACAAAGTTCCTTATATGCTAGCTTGGAAAATGGAAGTCCTCTAATTGGCTATTTTATTTAGCAATTTTTGGTCATATTTTCCTTTCTCTTAATGCATAGTTTTTGTTTTGTTTTGTTTTAAATTATATGCTGGAAATTATAATTGTATGTTGTAGGGGGAATGTTGAATTTTGTTCATGAAGGCAGTGAAATCCTAGCATATCCTCTTGATCTTGTCGGGGTTTGTTTTGTTGAGTCGCTTGTGTGGGAATGTTTTGATTTTGCTCTTAATCCTAGGTCATGGTCCTACTCTGTCTGTCGGCATTATTACTAATGTATGATCTTTTGTGGTCTCTTATGAATGCCTGAAGTGATCAAGAAGATAATTCTCTTATGGATTGGCTGAAATTTAAACATGGTCTTGTCGTCGTCTCAGTTAGACGGTTTTGCTTGGGTTCTACATCTTGTTTCATGGTTCCGAAAAGGATTCAAAACAGAAAGGAAGGGTAACAGGGGGCTCACCTCACAGGTTTTTCTTTTGTCCATGATCTGTTTTGTGTTGCCTGTTGTTGAATACCTAAAAACAGTGACTTCATAAGTTTTGTCTGGTTTTAGAGTTGTTGACAGTGGGAGAGCATGGTTGATACTTTTCACTTTTGTCTTTGCTGGATGCAGTCCAACACCCTCTTTTACTAATGTTAGCTTTACTATGTTTTAATATGTTATGAAGACACTTCTGTCTCTTTTCCCAAAACATTATCTTTGCTTTAATTGTTTGTAGATATTCTCTCATAAGTACTTAGATAACTTTGCCAGATTAAGAAATAATTCTGTTGAGATTTTGATTGTGATTGCATTAAATTTGGGTTTAATGTAGGGAGAATTTACATTTTTTTCAACATACTTTTCTTCAGTAGCAGAAGTTTATGTTTTTACATTAAATCAGTTTCCCTTAATATATCTCACTTTTAGTAATTATGCACACATTAATAGCTTTTATATTTAAGTTTAATATAAGAAAAATGCATTGTTTTGTTGCTATTGTGGATTTTCTTTTGTTTTATAAATTTCCATTATTTATATGAAATAAGTTGATTAAAAATTTTTAACTTTAATCAGTCTTTGAAGTCTCATTCTCTTCTAGTTTTCTAGTTGATCATTTTGTGTTTTCTACCTATGCCATCTAGATACAAGCAATAATATTTTCGCTCTACCTTTCAGATGTATAATATTAATTATGTTGTCATGATAATAGATAGTACTTCCAGAATATTGTAATCTAAAGGCATTTTTCTTATCATCAAGTTTAATGGTATTTCAAAATTTAGCATCATGTCCAAGAAATAAACCCATGTACCTATGGTCAATTAACCTATGACAAAGCAGGTAAGAATGTACAATGGAGAGAAGACTGTCTCTTCAATAAATGTTGCTGGGGAAACTGGATAGCTACATGTAAAAGACTGAGATTAGAATATTTCCTCATACCATATACAAAAATAAAGTAAAAATAGGTTAAAGACCTAGATATAAGACCTAAACCACAAAACTTCTAGAAGATTATATAAGGAATTCACTCTGACATAGAATGTAGCAATAGGTTTTTGAATCTTTCTCCTAAGGAAAAAGAAAGAAAAGCAAAAATAAACAAATAGGACCTAATTAAACTTAAATGCTCTTACACAGCAAAAGAAACCATCAATGAAATGAAAAACCTACTGAATGGGAGAAAATATTTGCAAATGATATGACAAGATAATGGGTTAATATCCCAAACATATAAACAACCATATCAGTTCAGTTCAGTCATTCAGTCATGTCCAACTCTTTGCGACCCCATGAATTGCAGCACGCAAGGCCTCCCTGTCCTTCACCAACTCCCGGAGTCCACCCAAACCCATGTCCATTGAGTCGGTGGTGCCGTCCAACCATCTCATCCTCTGTCGTCCCCTTCTCCTCCTGCCCTCAACCTTCCCACCATCAGGGTCTTTTCAAATGAGTCAGCTCTTCACATCTGGTGGCCAAATTATTGGAGTTTCAGCTTCAACATCAGTCCTTCCAGTGAACCCTCAGGACTGATCTCCTTTAGGACGGACTGGTTGGATCTCCTTGCAGTCCAAGGGACTCTCAAGAGTCTTCTCCAGCACCACAGTTCAAAAGCATCAGTTCTTCCGTGCTCAGCTTTCTTTATAGTCCAACTCTCACATCCATACATGCCCACTGGAAAAACCATAGCCTTGACTAGACGGACCTTTGTTGACAAAGTAATGTCTGCTTTTTAATATGTTGTCTAGGTTGGTCATAACTTTTCTTCCAAGGAGTAAGCATCTTTTAATTTCATGGCTGCAATCGCCATCTGCAGTGACTTTGGAGCCCAGAAAAATAGTCAGCCACTGTTTCCACTGTTTCCCCATCTATTTGCCATGAAGTGATTGGACCAGATGCCACGATCTTCGTTTTCTGAATGTTGAACTTTAAGCCAACTTTTTCACTCTCCTTTTTCACTTTCATCAAGAGGCTCTTTAGTTCTTCTTCACTTTCTGCCATAAGGGTAGTATCATCTGCATATCTGAGGTTATTGATATTTCTCCCGGCAATCTTGATTCCAGCTTGTGCTTCTTCCAGCCCAGCGTTTCTCATGATGTACTCTGCATATAAGTTAAATAAGCAGGGTGACAATATACAGCCTTGACGTACTCCTTTTCCTATTTGAAACCAGTCTGTTGTTCTATGTCCATTTCTAACTGTTGCTTCCTGAGCTGCATACAGGTTACTCAGTATCAAAAAATTTACAAATAGCCTAATCAAAAAATGGGCATGATTCATGAATAGACATTTTTCCAAAGAAGACACACATATGGTCAACAGGTACATGAAAAGATGCTCAACATCACTAAGCATCAGAGAAATGCAAATCAAAACCACAGTGACATATCACCCCACGCCTCTCAGAATGGCTATCATCATAAAGTTTACTAATAACAAATATTGGTGAGGGAGTGGCGGAAAGGGAGCCCTTGTACACTGTTGGTGGGAATGTAAATCGTTGCAGCCACTGTGGAACACAGTATGGAGGGTTCTCAAACTAGAAATAGGACTACCATATGATCCAGCAGTTCCACCCTTGAGTATATATCTGAAGAAAGCAAAAACACTAATTCAAAAAGATACATGCACCCCAATATTCCAAGTAGCATTATTTATAACAGGCAAGATATAGAAGCAACCCAATGTTCATCAACAGATAAAGGGATACAGACGATACGGTATGTATACACAGACACAGACACACACACACACACACACACACACACAATGGAATATTATTCAGCTATTAAAAAGACTGAAATTCTGCTGTTTGCAATAATGCAGATGGACCTAGGGAGTAGTATGCTTTATTAAATAAGTCAGACATAGAAAGATGGATACTGTATGTTATCACTTATATGTGAAGTCTGAAAACAAATATATATTAAAAAAACAGACTCACAGATAAAGAAAACTGGTGGTACCAGTGGTGAGAGGGAATGGGGAAGGACAAGATAGGCAATGGGATTAAGGAGTATAAACCACTATGTATAAAAAAGATAAGCAACAAGGATATATTATAAAGTACAGAGAAATATAGCCATTACTTTCTAGTAACTTTAAATGGAGCATCACCTATAAAAATATTGAATTACTGTGCTGTACACCTGAAATGAAAAGAGTATTGTAAATCAACTATATTCCAATAAAGAAAGAACTTGAATTTAAGAAAAACATTTAAATATCATGTCTTGGATTATGAAGTTACATATATCTTATATTGTTTTTAAAATTTTCAAAAATTTGACAAATATTATTTCATATCTCATACCTCTTTGGGCTCCATAAATATTGCCCTATTATTTTTCTTCATTGGGTTATTAATTTGGTGATTAATATAATTAGATATTTAAAATATTTAATCTCCTTGAATTTTTAGTGAAACTCACTAGATTATGCTGGCTTATAATAAATATTTTGCTGGCTCTATTTGCTTAGTGTTTTTTGCTAAGTAAAATTTTGGCCGACATTATACAAGTAAGTTTAATTTGTTTTTGCTTGCTGACATTTTCAAATCAGTGTTATACTAATTTACTGTCTGAAAAAATTAAAATGGGCATGGGCAGTTTTCATGTTTTTGGTATATTGACAGAAATCAACTCCAAAGTCATTTGAGCCTGATGTTTATTGTTGGTGGTGGTGGCAGTAAGTAATGGGCTAAATAACTCTTGGATTGACAGCTCACAATTTCTTCCTTGTTTGTGGTTGTTTCGGCTCTCTAACCCGTTGTGAATCAATTTCGTTAAACATAGTTTCCTAAAAGTCATCCATTTTATCCAAGCTTTGGATACATTAGCATGTGATTGTACAATGAATTATTTTATGGTGCTGAGTTTAACAGCTTTTTTTTTTTTTAGGAAGAGATAAATGATGCTCATTGTAGGAAAAGAAGCAGTAAATACAGAGTATAGAGAGTCATGTAAATACTAGTTAGTTTCATGACCCATCAGTAACCTCTGTTACTATTTTAGGTGTATTGCCTTCCAGAGTTTATCCTGTAAAACCTGAAGTATTTATCTCTGTAGTTTGTGCTGTCTCCAGGAAAGAGGTTATGACTTGGTTGGACAGAGAGCATTATATTTCCTCCCTCCTGGGGTTTTTGATTGCTGGAGGTGGATGTGGAAGTGTGCAGATCTAGTCCACACCAGGAGGAACACCAGAAAAGGGAGACCATGCTCTGCACAAAGACTGGAGAAATGGATGGACAGTGGGAAGTTAGACATCTAATGCAGTGAGCTTAGAAATACATTTTTTGTGCAGAATAAAGACACTGTAAGTGTAGAAAAAATATGATGAATTCAAGTGGCAGAACCAATGTGTTACACAGAGCGAGAGGGACTCTTGAATGATTTATGAATTCTGATAAAGAGTGGGTAAGTGTTTGACGTTGATTCAGATGAAAAAGTCAGATTCTTTGGCTTTATCATAGTGGTATTTAAAGTTTTGTACATTCAGATGCTCTTCTATGCAATGAGAGGAAGCTGTACTTATTCAGGTATTCCAAGTAAATACATTTAAGTGAACTCAGAGATCGAGGCTGATTTGGGACTTTGAGTCAGTTGTCTGTTTTTAGCTCTGTGATTTATATAGTGTCTTTATATCTCTTAAGTGTAAGGTCCAGTGCTTTCATATGCCATTGGCTGATTTAATGACTTCAGTTAGGTTTCCACTTCCCGAATTGATATATTTTCTTTAGCATATTGAGAGACTGTGAGATGGAATACTGAGGGCAGACAAACAAATGTGTGATCCTTACCAGTAAGTAACTATACTAGATAAAGCTAAGAGAAAACAGGAGGGGAAAAAAAAATGTTTTGCAGAGTATGTGAAAAAGGAGAAGTAGATAGATTTAACTGTACTGAAATGAGTGAAGCACAGGCTTTTGGAGTAAAGAGAACTTTAGAAGTGGAGAACTTAAGTGGAAAACAGGTTTGTGTTTCTATTCTGATATCAACTAGCTGTGTGATCTTTTTACAATCCCTTAGTTTCTGAACCCCAGTTCTTCCTCAGGAATTGAGGATAGCAGTCATTAATTTGTCAGAGGATTTGAGTTTCAGCTTAGATAAAGGATATAAACTAAATGTTTTTACCTGTAACTTTTACTTACTGAGTGAGTACCTTCTATGTTTGGCCCATACGTGTGCTAGCAGTTGTTGCTAGAACAATAAATGAGACAAAAATCCCTGTGTTTAAGAGTCCACTGGAGGGGAGGCTTATGGTTCATAAGTCACCAATTCTTTAGGACAGGAAAAGGCAGACTTCCATTTCAGCAAATATCAAAATAATGTATCTTCTTCAGAAGAAAAAGAACTATAGAAAAGAATAAAGGAGAAAGGTGAAAAAAAAAAAAAACAAAACACCTAAAAATCTACCACTCTGAAATAAATCTATTATCATGAGGTCATCATCACTCCGGGTTTCCCTGGGCTCAGTGGTAAAAATCTGCTGCCAGTGCAGGGCACGTGGATTTGATCCCTGGGTTGGGAAGATCCCTAGAGGAGGGAGTGGCAGTACACTCCAGTATTCTTGCTTGGAAAAGAGCAAAGAGAGGAGCCTGGTGGGTTACAGTCCATGGGGTTGTAAAAGAGAATCTGACATGACTTTCTGACGAACCAACAATAATCACCCTGTGAATCTCTGTGAATACACAAAATTGAAAGTCTGATAGATACAGGCAAAAAGATAAACAGGTCCCACTATTTATGTGAAAATGGAGTCTTATGTATTTAAAAATGAAATTATTGAACTTAATTTTATTTGTATCTAAATGAAAAATATAAAACTACAGTGATAGACAAGGAATTGCTAAAACTTCCAAAAATTTTTCCTTCACTGCAAATGATGTGAAATTCTAAAAGATCTTGCTAGGTAGGGCTCAGGTGCAACATTATGTATATTCAGCAATTCAAGTCATTTTTTTTCAACTTTTATCTTTCAAATTTAGTGAATAATAGATTTTTAAATTATGAAAGTTGAGAAAATAAGCACTTTCTCGACCTTGTTATACCTTCTATCCCCCATTCCCAACTTTATAATTATATTGCTAAGATGATCCTCTTGCCTACAATCATTTCCACAGTTGTTTAGTCTTAGTTCTATTTTGAATTCTTATTGAGTTCTATATTGATGCTCATCGAGATAGGTTGCTATACTGATGCTCATTATCAGTCCTTTCATAATTTCCAGCTTGTTTTGATTGACCTCTTGGCTGAATGGAAAGTCCGGCTGAAGGCATCAGAGGCAACTTAGGAGTCAGACAGCTCCTAGGGAACCAAAAATTGCAGAATCAGGAGCCTGGAGAGAATGAGGGGCAGGAAAGGGTGACCTGCACTCAGGAGTTTTCCTAATGAGGCATTCGCTAAGTGTTTTAAGCTGCAGAGATGCATGGCCAAGATGAATGGAGTTTTTGGTGTTTTCACTGTACCACGGTAAAGAAGAAACAGGAGATCGTTCCGTGACACGAAGGAGGGACCGCAGTAAACACTCTAGATCATCAGCTGAGATCTCTGAAGAACCAAATGCTAGAAATGAAGGCAGACCTAAAACCTTGTGAAAACTGCAATGCAGCCTGGGGTAGCTCAGCCACTGATACATTAAAATATCCCCATTTCACCTGCTCACTAGAGATTAGAGCGAGTTCAATCTGGAGGAAGATAGTCTTTTCCAGAGCTTCTATTACTTTTCATTTGTATTTCATGTATCTTTCATATATGTTAATCTCTTTAAAAAACACCTGCCACCTGCACCAGAAAGCAAGATCAAAAAACAAATGATAAAAATAGACTCATAGACGTCCCCGCACATTATCAAGCACAGACGATATCATAACTGTGATTAATATGTTTAGAAAAATGTATAACAAGATGGAGAATTTCTCCAGAGAAAGGAGTCTATTTTAAAAATCAAATGGAAATATTTGAACACTAGAAATGTTTCAAAGGAATAATTTATAATCTCTAACTTTAGAGTTTGAGATCTGAATCAGTTCTTCCCCTCTTTCATGGAAATCCTTGTTTCCTTTTAACCTATATTCTATTTATTTTTTTCAGAGTGGTCATTCCTGTCATTTTCTGTGAAACAAAGTATAAATATTTTTCAGTGTGTTTCAAGACAGTCACAGTTCAGTACTAAGCATAGTAGACTTGTGAAACTTCACTCTGTTATGAAAGAAAATTAAAAATCTCACACAGTGTGACTGAACATATGGTAGAGAGATATTTTCTTAAAAAATCATCTTTAACATTCCAGAAATAAATGCTAACATTTGGAAGTTTTTATTTCTCAAAAAAAGGCCATCTTTCATTTTTAAAATTATATATTTTATTTTTTAAAGCCCAACATTGAATAGAAACATTATTATGGTGACATAGCATATTTAGAAGTTCTGTAAAGTAATACTAATTACAAATTCTAAATTTATTGAAAATTGCATTTACTATCTTCTCATGCCTGATTTTTCTATGTAAACACTAAAAAAAAAAAAAATAGGGGATAACAGTGTAACATCTGACTGTTGATAACACTGATAACTATAGTCAGCATCCAGACATATCTTTGACTAATTATTTGTAATTCAGTCATCCAGCCAGTATCTGCTGAGTATCTGCCATGAGACTGTCCTTGCTTTTGAGAAATTTGAAATCTAGTGGTAGAGGCAGACATTTTAAATTTGAAAAAGTACCACAAAAGTGGCAAGTGAGTTTGAGCAGGAATGCTTCATCTAATTGAATGTGGATGTGGGAAAGGGGTTTTCACAGAAGTCCTCACAGTGGAGGGAGTGTTGAATGTGCCTGGAAGGTTAATAGGAGCACACCAGGTAGAAAAGTGGACAGGAACAAGGAACAGAGCTTCGGTGGGGTTTTGTTTTAGTGTTTGTAAAAAATGCTCGGTCATGTCAGACTCTTTGTGACCCCACAGACTGTAGCTCGCTGGGCTCCTCTGTCCATGGAATTCTCCAGGCCAGAATTCTGGAGTGGGTCGCCATTCCTTTCTCAAGGGAATCTTCCTGACCCAGAAATCAAACTTTGGTCTCTTGCATTGTGAGCAGATTCTTCACCATCTGAGCCAGCAGATGAGTGTATGGCGTGTTGCAGTACATGGGGTTGCAAAGAGTTAAACACCACTTAATGACAGATAACAGAGTCACTCCTGCCTTCCAGGAAATGATAATTTAATGGCCTCAGAGAATCCCCAGAAAAGCACCCTGCTCACCCCCAGCTTGACTGGCACTTGTTTTCTCAAGGTGGAAGTCGGGTTTCCATCCGTGGACCAGCTGTGCACGATGTCCTCTCCAGCTCCTCCTTTTGTCATCTGGTCCTTGGATCTGTGCTAAGATCCCATTGTTTCCAGAAGCAGCTTCCTCATGGAGCTCAATTCAGGGATGAAGAAGCTAGGAGGGCAGACTCTTTCCTCCCAACCCCAAGACTCCTAGCACTGAATCAGGCAGTGAAAGTTAAAGTTGCTTAGTCGTGTCCGAGTCTTTGCGACCTCATGGACGATACAGTCCATGGAATTCTCTGGGCCAGAATACTGGAGTGGGTAGCCTTTCCTTTCTCCAGGGGATCTTCCCACCCCAGGGACAGAACCCAGGTCTCCTGCACTGCAGGTGGATTCTTTACCAACTGAGCTATCTGCTACTGCTACTGCTAAGTCACTTCAATCGTGTCCGACTCTGTGCGACCCCATAGACGGCAGCCCACCAAGCTCCCCCGTCCCTGGGATTCTCCAGGCAAGAACACTGGAGTGGGTTGCCATTTCCTTCTCCAATGCATGAAAGTGAAAAGTGAAAGTGAAGTCGCTCAGTCATATCCGACTCTTAGCGACCCCATGGACTGCAGCCTACCAGGCTCCTCCATCCATGGGATTTTCCAGGCAAGAGTACTGGAGAGGGGTGCCATTGCCTTCTCCGAACTGAGCTATCAGGGAAGCCCAAATCAGGCATTCCTAGCAGCGAAAAAGACCCAGTGAAAAACTGCCAAAGGTAAAGAGAGTGGGGTAGTACAAGCATGTGAATGGATGTCTCAGGCTTCAGTGTACATCAAAGTACCTGGAAGGCCTACTAAAGCACAGATTTCTAGGTCCCAGAATTTCCTGTGTGGTTGGTCTGGAGCTGTTCTGAGGATGTTCCCAGATGATGCTGGTCCAGTAATAAGCACACTCAGGACTGCTGCTTAGAGAAAGTGAACTTTTCTTGTCTGTAAAAGGAAGGGGCTGAATTAACAACAACAAAAACAGTACTTCGATATTTCACCTAGGCTAATCCTCACAGATTTGATAATTCTTCAAAATTATGTCGTACCATTAATAGCTTAATTTGGTAAAGTAATGTGTTAGAGAATGGTAATCCTTGAGCTGTCTTCATAGATGAGATATAGAATGAGTCCACGTTTAGAAACTTGAAAATTATAAACCTTAAAAGGGAAGAACACAGATTACCTTATGAAGAAAAAACTTGAAATAGCCTTTAAAATTTAACTTTTTCCTGTTTCATTTTCTTCAATGCATTAGTCTGTTCTTAATAAACAAATTTAGAAAAAGAAACTCTAATAATGTCAGCAGTAGCTGTTGTTATTTTTGGATGTGTAACCTAACTCAGGTTCATACTGAGCAACAAAAAATGCATTTGTATATTAGATAGGGCTGTCATTTTCAGCTCTGTCCAAATACTAGAAATACCTGAGAAAATCTGGATTTCGTGAATCTGTGATCTAGGCATTGGCATTCTCTTTAAAACCCACCAGGTAGTTACAATTTATGTCAAGGGTTGAGAATCACTGGTGCAGTCATTGAGCTTAGGGTAACCTATATTTCATGGGTTGAGATTTTACTAATTACTTTCCTGCTAAAGCCCACATCAACTAATATTTCTATGAAAGTTTTATTTCACATATGCCTTCATAAACCAAAACTCCCCAATTTTGGTGAAAAATACTTTGATATAATGCTGCTGTTCCATTTATTGCCAATTGGTAGGGAAATTATATCTTTTATTTCTAATGAGTTTCATTATACATGCAGATGAGAAATAGACATTATAGTAAGTCAGGACAGTGGGGAAACCAGGCAGAGTCTGTTCCAGCAACATGACAAAAATGATGGAAGTTTTCAGAAATGTCCTGGCAGCAAATTCACTGCCAAAGAGCCACAAATCATGTTGACGCCTTGTTGGTTGTCATCCTGTTGGTTAAGTTGAAGGGAGTTTTTGATTAAGAGTGCAGTCCAACCTAGATCAAAGTGGAAACGACTCTTGACATTTGGGTTCTTTTTAAGAAAGAGGAGTTTGATTAGTCACTCATAAACTGGAATGACCACATAGAAGCATATAAATTATTTGATGAAATAGCTTCTTATTTAGAATCCTAGGGATTACAAGAGAAATCTTACCAATTAATCATTTGTTCTAATTGCTCAATTCAGGCTTTATTTTCCCCAGGCCCCCAGATTTAATAAATACAAATAAAAGATGTTCAATTAAAAATGAGCTTCATGTGACAACAGATAATTTTTAACATAATTTAATCTTAAATATGTATTCTAATAATTACTCATTTTTTAATTTGAAATGCACATTTAACAGGGCATTCTGTATTTTATTTAGCAAGTTTAAATCTTACTCTGTCTTCCAAAGGGGTTTTGGCAGGATTGTGTAATAAAAAAAGGACTGTCTTGAAACTACTATCTTATAAACATTAGATCTGATTCTCACTCTTCTTCCCCTTGTAAATGATCATAACAGCAAAGTACACTCCTCTGCTTTGTTATTGTGAAGTTAGGAAGATAAAGTATAGGAAAGATAGATACATCCAATATATCCAATGAACAGAGGTAGCTAAATCTCTTCCTATCATTCCATTATTTGCCCTCCATGTTTATCAAGATCTCCCCAAAACTTGACCTTCTCTTAGTCTATGAGTTTAGAACCTTTTATGATCTCATTGTCTCCTTTCTCATTTTGCATTCTATGATTCTGTCTTTGGTACCTCATTCTTACGAACTGTCTCAAATTATTTGTTCTTCTGGTCCACCTAGGGCAGATCCTTATTGCCAAGGGGAAGGAGTTGTAATATTAGAATGACCTGGGGAAGTGTTTTCTAGCTGGACATTCCTGCTCTCCCTTTCTGCATCCCTGATAGAGAAGCCTGGTCTAGTGTGAATGAGTGGGAGAAAAGTCAGGCTATTCCTCTCAAGTCTTCATTGGTAGAAGAAACCCCATTGTCTGTGTCTAGTTTGCCTTTTTGGAAGGTGTTTCCAAGAAGAAGGTACAAACAGTCCTAGAAGTAAATATGTGGCTCTTCAGTTGTGCCTCCCTAGTTATCATTACTTCTATTAAAGGAATTGAAAGGTAGTGTAGACTTGAAATGAATATAATTTTATATGTCAAAGATATCCTAATTTAAAAAGGGGAAATGAGTTTTCCTTCTGTTATCTCAGTGGCCACACTTTCCTGCATTAAGAGCACTTGCCACAGAGATCATGTGAGGCTTCCAGGCATCATGGGGGTATCAGAGTGCCTTCTGTAGCATGGGTTTGCTGGTGGCCCTGCATGTAATCACTGCAAACCCAGGAGTGATAGGAGACAGGTGTAAAGTACCTTTAGTGCTTGCCAACTGGTTCAAAATCATGGCCACAAAATAAAAGTGGGAGAATCTCCAGCTTCACACCCACATTCCAGAAAAAACCCACATTGTCATGTGTTTAGCTTTGGGCACATATTTACAATGGAAAGTGAAAGTGAAACTTGCTCAGTCTTGTCTGACTCTTTGTGACCTCATAGACTATACAGTCCATGGAATTCTCCAGGCCAGGATACTGGAGTGGGTAGCCTTTCCCTTCTCCAGGGTATCTTCCCAACCCAGGGATCAAACCCAGGTCTCTCACATTGCAGGCAGATTCTTTACCAGCTGAGCCTCAAGGGAAGCTGAAGAATACTGGAGTGGGTAGCCTATCCCTTCTCTAGAGGATCTTCCTGACTCAGGAATCAAACCAGGGTCTCCTGCATTGCAGGTGGATTCTTTAACAACTGAGTTATAAAGGAAGCCCTTTACAATGGAAAAATATATTGCAAATTTCTGCTTATTTTTAATGTTAGGATTTCTTCTTTTTTTACCCTTTTAAAAGTGGATATTTTTTGTAAACATTGAAAAGGTAAAACATTCTTTAAAAAAAAAAAAAGCTAACCTTTAAAGCCATGTATTTTCTTGGCTGCTTTATTTACTTGTATTTATTGAATGTAACTGTTCCTGCCTGCATGACATGTGAAAACTCATTTACTCTCAGTTGAGCTAAAGCAGTTTGAAGCTCAAGAGAATGACATTTGGCTCTGCTTGTCAGACAAGCTAGTTGATTATGTAAAAACACTTAGTTTGAATGCAGAGTTTTCTCCACGGAGGAGCAAAAGCAATGATTGAAATCACTATCATATTTCAGTGATGGAGTTGGTCATTTGGAGGCAGATGAACTTATCAGGAATTCCTGAGCAGTACTTTGCAAAGGCCCAGTGGACTCGTCCTTGGAAATGGGAAAGGTGAGCAGAGCGGTTCAGCAAGTGCCCCCAGCGCCTTGGACTCTCTCTCTTTGGAAGGTGGGTTTATGTCTGTGGTGGAGCTGACACCACGCCAAAAACACCTCATTACTGTGGTGTGATTGAGGTCGTGCCCTCGAGTCACTTCATCCAAGTCTCCAGTTTTCACTGGAAAGTAAAACACCTTCAGCGAGTCTTCATGAGGAGGAAAAACCCGGCTTCGGCTTTTCTTCCCATAAAGTCCCTGCCTGCCAGGCCTGAGTGCCAAGGTAATTGTCTGTCTGTCTACAGCTGCTTGTAGCCGCCCAGATGGTAATAATGCTGACACCTCAGGGTCAGAACTTCCCCTCCAGACGTATTACAGAATCTCTGGCAGACATGGCAGCTCAGTACAAGAGGGAGGTCCTTGCAGATGGATCTGGGGTGGGGGGTGGGGGGCAGGCATTTCTCAGGTTGTAGAGAAAGTTGAGCTGTGAATGGAAGAGACGCGGAGGAAGTAAGGTGAAATCTGAGCTCTGTGGCTTCCAGAGCAGACTTGCAGAGCTGTAGGAATGGAAGAAAGTGGTGCTCTAGCTTAGTGGTTCTTGTGCCCAACAGGATACAAACAAGTGCTCTTAAATAGCCTCAGAATATTTGTTGTTGGTGCTGAGGGTCGTGATGAGGGCAAAGGACATATGGGGTTGTTGGGACCATAAACAAGGTCTAAGCTAGAGAGCTGCCTGTGTGTGCGTCAAAAATGAGGGATCAGTTACGAGTTTGGGGTTAACAGATACACACTCCTATATATAAAAAAGATCAACAAGAAGGACCTTCTGTATAGCACAGGGAACTATATTCAGTGTCTTGTAATAACCAATTGTTGTTGCTCAGTCACTCAGTCCTGTCTGACTCTTTGCAACCCCATGGGCTGCAGCACTCCAGGCTTGCCTGTCCTTCACCATCTCCCGGAGCTTGCTCAAACTCATGTCCATTGAATCGGTGATGTCATCCAACCATCTCATCCTCTTCTGTCATCTGCTTCTCCTCCTGCCTTCAGTCTTTCCTAGAATCAGGGTCTTTTCTAATGAGTCAGATCATTGCATCAGGTGGCCAAAGTATTGGAGCTTCAGCTTCAACATCAGTCCTTCCAATGAATATTCCGGATTGATTTCCTTTAAGATTGACTGGTTTGATCTCCTTGCAGTCCAAGGGACTCTCAAAAGTCTTCTCTGACACCAATAATAACCAATAATGAAGCATAATCTGAAAAAGAATATATATTTAGTATATATAGCATCTACATAATGGAATCACTTTGCTGTATACCAGAAACTCTTTGTGACCCCATGGACTGTAGCCCACCAGGCTCCTCTGTCCATGGGATTTTCCAGGCAAGAATGCTGGAGTGGGTAGCCATTTCCTACTCTAGGGGATCTTCCTGATTCAGGGATTTAACCCGAGTCTCCTACATTGCAAGCAAATTCTTTACTGCTGAGCCAGAGAAACACACATACCTGAAACTAACACAATTTAAATCAACTATGCCTCAATACAAGAATAAATTAGAAAAATGAATGTTTGAGACATAATCTTAGAAAAAGATTCTAATGTGGGAAGACATTTGCATCTTAACCCCTTTATTGGAGGTTGGTAAGGTCAATAATACAGGGAAAGTTAATGGAAAGAAGTGTCACTTAAATACTTATTAATTAGGGAGTGGTTCCAGAATTTCAAATCTAGTGATTTGGGGGTTATGAATATGAATTGGGACTACATCTCCTGAGAAGAGTTTCCACTTTATTTCTCATGTATATATATACACACACACACAAACGTATGGTAAATGTATATATTTGCCATTATATGTATAAACAACATTGGAAGCTAAGGGACTGAGGATTTGTGTTGCAGAGTAAGTGTTGTAAGCAATTGATTTGATGAGAGCCACGTGTGTCAGTTTACTACAAGAAGCCAAGACAGAGGGTGACCTACGTAACTTCTGGCTTAGCACAGCATTCTTTAGTATGTATTGTATGATCTTCTGTCTCTCATGAAGGTTTGCAACATACAGTCACACATTTGTGTCCTAAAATGCCTAGAGAGAGTGTATATATGCACACACACACCCGAGGCAGTGTTGTGGCTTGTGTTGGGATCAAGTTCTAAAGTCAGCAAGTGGAACAGAAACCATGAATTATAAACTTGCCCCTGGACAGCTTTGAAGTTGCTTATAAAAATATAAAAACAGTATGCACAATTTTGTGTTTAATAGTAACACTTGTACGTGCTAAAGTGTAAGTGCGCATAGAATGAGCTAGACTGAAGAAAGAACAAATACAACAGTTTCATGCTGATATTTGGATGCTAAGACTATTCCACTTGGCATAGACAGCAGGCCTCAAAAACAGCTTTCAAGTCCCTGTTGGGATAGGAGCCTGCATGATTTTAAGGGATTTCTGCTTTCTGGCATTTTATCTTAATAGTAGGGTACTTACTCCTAATAAATACTTCTTTTATTTTGTAATGATGAAGATCAGAAAGGTACTGGGATCTCAGCTCCTGGAGGTTGAGTTCTAAAGCCTGTGCAGAAGGTAAAGGAGTACATGATGCAGTACCACTTCGCTTTGAGGAAATAAGCTTCAAGTTGAGTTGATTTCACTTCTGGAAGTCATTTTCTTCACACTTTGTCTACCTGCACTTGTTTTTATTTTGGTGGAAGGTGGATTTCATCTCCTGAGGTCGGTACCAATTAAATAGTTTACTGTATCTGGTAAATTATATTTATCATAAAACATGCATTATCAGTCTCTCTCTCCCTTTTATTTTTTTTACAGTTTGGTTTGCTTAGGCGGTGTGTGTTGGGATGTGTGTGTGTGTGTGTCTGTGTGCGGTGAGTGCCTGAGTGTATTGGGACATCTTGTACAAACCTCTGTCAATGCTTGAATGTGAGGGAGGTGCAGCCATGCCTGGAATTTCCTACACCCTGTGGGAGTGAGTCCAGCAGAAGCCTTCTGATTGGAAGACAAAGGAAGTTTGTGTGAAAATTCAATCTGAGGGAGGAAGGAGTCTGGCACGGGGAGCTGGGCCCAGTAAGAAAGACTTAGCTGGCAGTGCTTGTAAGCATGTATCTGAAGACAGCATGGCCTTTTCCACTCAGATCTCTCTCCTAACCCAACGCTCTGTGTACTCTTTTCTGACTCCTCTAGAGAGGAGCAGAGTGGACTGTTTTCCTAGAGACTCTGTAAGAGATGTGGCCCAAACAGCATTGCCTTGGTAACCCTCTGATAAGGGCAGCTCAAAAGACAGGATGGGACAGAAGCTGTGACCATTTGGTGCCTTGACACCTGATGCCACAGCAGAAGTACCAGTAGAGTCAGAATTATTTATGAGCCTGTGAGTCTCTTTCGGGGGACTTCCAGAAATTGGTGAAAGTACAAAGCATAGAAATTTGAATTATTACTGTAAATGTGACCACATCTGTACCTACAGGCTAGTGAGGCTGAGACACAATTTGTTTGTAATCTCTATTATTAAACATCCTGGTGAATGGTAATTATTTATTTACATAACCACTCCCCTCCTAGGCTCTAAGGCCTTGCCAGCCAGGACTATATTTTATTCATCTTTACTTTTCCAGAGTCTAGCTTTTGCCCCAGTACACAGTAGGTGCTTACCAAATGGCAGTGGTATTTTTTAAGTTGAAAGAGTGCTTTCTGTATGTGTTGCTTATGGAAATAACTATCTGAAATATACAATTTTTGGATTGAGAGGAAGAGGAGAAGGCTGGTTTCTGACTTTATTTCCATCTTTGTAGCATCTTCCTTTACATGCTATTGCCAGGGCATGAATAAAGTAGCAGATAGAGCTTCCTGCGTGAGAGGAAAATGCCAAATTAGAAATTGGGAGAAGAACCTCAGAATACCCCATTAGATCAGAGCAGTTGTGTTTTTATACAGAGGTTGGATAAAGGAGAAAAGAGTATTTCAGCTAGAGGCTTTGAAGGGCTGACAATGAGTGCAGCATAATATAGGGCTCAGTTTATTGTGTCTGAATGAATGCGGTGGCGTTTCTAGACTGTAACCTATACATCTGTTTTACTGGGGGAGGGCGTGAGTGAGGCAACCCCGGAGAAGAGGGATTAGGCTTGTGAAAATAGAACCAGTGTGAGGGGCTGAAGAAAGGGATGTTAGCAATGACCCGGCTCAGCCACTTAGGCAGCTCTGCCACATTCCTCAGAACAAACAACCATTAAAATCCAAGTGCACAAAGCCCGTAGCAGGCTTGGTAATGACAAGCTCTGTCAGCACACTGTAATTAACATGAGGTGGTATAATTTATAAGGAATGTACTATGCAGTTTAATGCCAACACAGAGCAGGGAATATCTGTAGCCTCATCCCTCGATGCAAGCATCCTTCTCTCCATATGGTCTTTATTTATTTATTTTTTTAGACTCACAAAAGCCTTTGTCACACTGAGTTAGTTTTGCACAAGGCAGAAGTGCACCTTGCAGGAGACCCTTCACCTTCCCTCCCCTCCCAGATTAATCAAGAAGGACAGTCTCAGCAGACTGTCTTTACTGCACATAATTAAGCAGTTCTGAATGCTCAGTGAAACTCAAATGGGATGGCACGGAGCCTGGTAATATGACAGTTAATGGGATGAGACTAGCACTTATTCTGCCTCTATAATAAGCAAAGGCTTTTTCCTTTCCACCTGAGGACAGGAAGAGAAGGAAGCAGTCACAAAAGATAACAACAATGACAATGTGGGGTTGTTGGGCACCTCTCTCCACCTTTTGTGGCTGTCGCCAAAAAGGAAAGTGCGCCCAAACTGGAAGAGATTACTGCTTAATTATCCTTGCTTGGTGACTGTAATGAGCACAGGCTTTTACTTCTGCATAGCTGTGGATTGGTGTGAGAAGCATTCCCAGAAAATAATTTTAATGGAAGGTTTATAACCTCTCTACTCCTCTTATGCCTCCTACAAGCCTTTAAGCTAGTCGGAATATTGCCTTAATCCTACTTCTTTGGTGATGTGGATGTTTAAGAAAATGATGTTATTTTGCCTTTACAGGATGGTCAACATAAGTGTGTGTCATAAAGGACCTTTAGCTAGGACCTTGTGGCTTTCCTCTGCTGACCTGCACATACAAAAATAGCATCTCTTTCCTTCCCCCTAAAGAAAGAAGCTGGGTAAAATTACCTTTGAGGCAAGAGAAAATACAGTGACAGGAACCAGGTATCATTTTTAACTGCATAATCTTCGTATCACAAATTAAAAAGGCTTGTTGGCTTTGTCCATTGAACAACTGGGTTAAAAAAAAGAAAAATCTGTTTGTGCTTTGTGAGCTGTGGGAATAACTGGCGTAAGGCAGTCATTAAATGATCCCACCAAAGAGAAAACATATCAGACATTCATCTGAGAGGCAACCACGCAGCACCAGGATTCTGTACTCTTGTGTTAGGAGACATCCCTGGGAGGCAGAAATCCAAAGGATCAGAAACCAGCATTGTATTGAGAAATCAGTCCAAGTGACTACTCTGAATCACTTAAAATGTAATTGTCTATAGAGAGATCCTGAAAAGGGATCACTTACCATTACCGTTTCCAGGGAGGAAGGAGGGGCTGGTGGCCTGACAGTCGTAAGATTTGTGGAAAGCTGAGGTTTGGAGTTAGGAGTTTGTATTTTAGGCTCTGCTGCTGACCTTCTGCGTTTCCTTTAGAAAGGGACTTGATTTCCTGAAGGATAAAGGAGAAAAACGTCATTCAGTGATTTGAGGCTTTCAAGTGAGAGGGAGTCATCAGAAGCCTGCCTGATCAGCATTCCAAATTCTCTTCCTTTAGGGACTGTTTTCTAAGATTAGAGATGGCATTTGGCTCCTGAGAGTGTTTTCTCTGGGTTTAGCTGAGAATGCAGGTGTTTTGCTTGAGAAACTGCTGCTGGAAACAGTGAGAAAACACTCTGTTTCGGAAAGGTAACAATTTGGAGAACTGAAAACCTTCACTTCCTTTCCATAAGGAGGAACAGAAGTCCTTTCATTCACATCCATCATATTTTATTTCAGATTCAGAAACCTTTTCATTTCAGCAGAAATCTCAGCATATGTTATCTTGCTCCAAAACAGCAAACGGTGGCTTAAAATACACTTCATGCATTTCAAATGCTTGCTCTCAAAACAATATATATGTATGTATATACACATTTCTACTCACATGGCTCCCATTTCAGCAATTTTGTAGGGTTTTTTTCCCCCTTCTTCTTCCCTTTTCTGTAAACTGTGCAAGCATGAAGCACATGTAAAGAGATTTCAGGAGCATTTTGTAATTCTTGAAAGGTTAATTGCACTATTTATAGACCAGACTGTAAAGCAAAAACCCTCTGCGTGACCTTTCGGGGTCACCGTAGTAATAGCAACCTCAGTGGAGCCCTGACCAGTCATGAATTACTGTCTGTGATACCAGGAATGCTGACAGTTCAATCACAGCACTGTTTCAATAGAGAACTCCATATATTTAAAGCGCTGATACTGTTTTCCCTCTAAATGACAGCCTTGACAGATGGGCCAAAAGCACCGCAGACGTTTGAACAAGGAAATAGAGAGGGAGCCGGCTGGAAGCTGGGCTTCACGCAGCCAGCCGAGAATGATGAATAGAGTGTGATTGTGTCTGACAGGTAGTAATATAACTATTCATTCACCACAGCACACCTGGAGCACACTATATTAAATGGTACAAGATGGAGAGATTCTGGGAACAGAATAGGAAGTGTGAATCCCAGGCTGAGTTTAGGTACAGCAAGAGAAGAGGTCAGGGGTCAGGCAATATCAACTAGCTCAGAGAAGGCTGTAATTAAATTATTTGCTTACCAAAGTGTTTCTAATGTTTTGCTAACATGTTGCCAGGATCATTACTTCAGCACATCTGAACACTTCAAATAAAAGCAGATTTCCACCCCCCACTCCCTGACAACTCCACTTATTTCTTTTCTCATCTGAAGTCGCTTTCTCTCTTGCTGCTGATGTTGCTGCTGCTCCAGATCATTGTCCTAGAACAGTTGAGAGAAAGGTTGATCGGCTAGAGGGTCATCACCCTGAGTAAAAGCAGCCCCTCCGGCCCCCAGCACAGTTCTGCTTGGACCAGGGCGTGGAGACCAGTCATTGTGAGTTACGTAACTGGCGGACATCCACCCAGGTGCAGAGCAGGAGCCAAGGACCTGATGGGGGAGAGGGTTGTGGGCAACTATTTGCCTTTGGCGTGGAAAGTCAGCAGAGACCCTGAGATGCCTCTGCCCAGTCAAAGAATAGTTTGCAAATCAAAGCACGAGAATGGGGGTGCAAGACTCCCCCCAAAAAGAGTGTAGGACTGTTTTTTCAGAACTTATGACCTCTTTTCCAGCCTTCCACTGCACCCATGGCTAAATATTTTTCAACCTGCCTTAGCATTAATTTCTAATTACCAGGTCTGACTGTCACATTCTGAAAGCTTTATTCCTAGAAAGTATTGTCTCATCATAAAATAAGATTGAATGGGCTCTCAAATCTGCATTTTAACTTTACTTACACATGTCTTATATAGTAACATCTACAGAAGGAACTTAAAATGTCAGCACTCAGATTGTGCTCTGTTTTACTGTGTGTGTGTGTGTGTGTGTGTGTGTGTGTGTAAAAGAGAGACAATATATACCACATTCTGTGCTCAGTCTCTCCCAGATAAACAGGGAGCCTGTTCTGGACCCTGACTTATTTCTAAGATCCTTGGGAAAGGAAACACTTGGTGGTGGCTTTTACACGGTGAATGTTCATCAACTGCCGCCTCAAATTAGTTGTGCTTGTCACTTCCTTTATTCACAGGATGCTGTGATGGCCAGGGAGGTTACACTGCTGCCATGGCTGCGCGGTTCGGAGAGTCCCTCTGGGAGCCGAGATCCTGGTCACTTTTGTTTCCCTGCATTCCATTTTCTCTTCGTGTCTTTGTGGCTGATTGGGCTAGTCTGAAGCTGACTCTGACAGCAGGGTCACTGCCTATGTAGAAAGCTCTGTGCACCCGACTTCACCATTTCAGCTTTTCCTTTCTCATGAAAATCACGTTTTTAATAGATGGAGTTCTCTTTTCCCAGCTTACTGCGGGGTGAAACCATGAGCTTAACACTTAGAGAAGATTTTGCATGTGACCTCTCTGATAAGCTATGGAAAACCAAATCCAGTTAGAAGTGCCCCCGCCCCACCCTGGCCCTGACTGTCCAGGTTTTTGCCTCCTTCATATCCTTCTTCTCTAGCTGGTATTCATCCTGTTGGTTACCGGGTTATGGATATATCTTTTTCTGTGTCTTCATCTGTGTCTATAAATCTGTATATATTTTATCTGTCTGATCTCAAGAAAGAATATTTAACAGCTGTTGGTTCGAATCTGACCTCAAAACCGTGCGTTTCAGAGAATTGGGCAAAGTGCAAAATCCTATTTGATAGGTTTCTTAAGAGAACTCAAGTGAAAACTTAAAACTTCACAGTTTTTTAAACCTGTCAGTAAGATTCCCCCCTCCCTGTTAGTATTTGCTGTGGGCATTTTGTGCATATACTTTTAAAAGCACAAACCAATGTTTCTCCAAATGCCTCTCTCTGCCTTCTGTTTAAATGGACCCTGATGTATGTACTGAACTGAGTTGAGCACGGTCATTGTGTAGCCTTGTATCTAATGCGTATCCTTTTTCACTCTAGTTGAGAGGCTACACAATGCTTAGTGCTGCCAATAAGGGGAAAGGGACTGTTTTGCAAAATAAGCAAATTGGATTATCCAGTGTATAAATAGGCACTCAGTCTTCTTTTCCCATGTAAATCAGGAAAAGCAATTTGCTTGTGTAGGAAAAAACCAGCACCGCTTACCCACACTTCCCCATCTTGGCCGGATTGGGAGTTCATTATAGGTGAGGAGAAGGAATTTGTTAGCACCCTCACTGGTTGGGGACGGTAATTAACTAATTTGCTTTCATTTTTCTGCAGTTTAAACATAGGTATTATGAAAAATATTCTTTTGAATAACCCAAAATCCTTTGGGTTGCATTCATATTAAGGCAGTAAAATGAACAACTGGGTTTTTAGGTTCTTTAGCCTTGGCCAAAGAAAAAAAACTACATGCAAATTTGCCCAGTAACTTACAATTTGTGGTTAGTGCGACTCAGACTTGGGCATCACAAAGATAAATTGAATTTGGTTTCTTTTAAGGAACAGTAGGTCAAGGTTGCCATGGTGTAAATTGGGCATTATTTGAAATGAGACACCACATTACTTCATTTGTGCATTGAAGAAAAATTGCTGATTTTTAACAACTGTTTTCATCTTACTAGAATAAACCTGAAATGTAGTCAGAATTAATATTAGCAATTTAATGGTCTTGGACACCATGCTGGTTGGGCTTCTTTAATCATGACCAAAAAGGTAGAATTACAGTAGAGTGAAAAGAAACCTAGCCGTCATTTTGTCCTCTTCTTACTCTAAACATGAAGTGGCAAAGCTTAAAGCTAGAGCACCTTGTGGTGGCTGGACTGAGCATCCCTGCCTGCAACATCTCTGCTGATTGAACAAAAGAGATGAGCCATAAATTATTGACCTATCCAGAGAAAAGCTACACAGAATGGCTATAGATAGCAGTTTATAATGTTTAGTTAGGAGTTTGCATAAAATGTATAATGAGTGTACATTATGATTTATACTTATTCTCACCTGCTTTCTCTTTTAATCATGTCACAGGTGGGCATTTGCCTTTTATTCAAAGAAAATTTCATTGAAATATAGTTGATATACAATGTCATGTTTCTGGTGTACACCAAAGTGATTCAACACACACACACACATATATATATATATATGTATGTATGTGTGTTTGTGAATATATATATAAATTCTTTGTTTACATTCTCTTCCATTATAACTTATTGTAAGATATTGAGTAGAGTTCCCTACGCTATACAGTAGGCTCTTGTTGGTTATCTGTTTCATATATAGTAATGTGTATATTTTAATCCCCAATACGTAAGTTATCCCTTCCCCCACAGCAACCCCTGTATTTTATTCTTTCTTTTCTTCCATCCCATTAGTCTGATTGTCAGTCTTGGGTAGATAATCACAGAAAAATAAGGGGGGGGGTGGGAATTGGAACTTTCTAGATAAGTGATCTTCAGGAAAAAAAAAAGAGAAGAAAAGAAAGTGGGTCTGGGGGACATAGGTCAGATGTATAAATTATTAATCTCTGTATTCTCGTTTATGGACCATGGCTAACTCGGATAGGTTTTCTAATCTCCATTGCAGAGTTAACATAGGTACAACTCACAGCAGCTCTAAGTATTCTGTATGTCAACGCCAATTAGGGCTGCTTCCTGGTCACCTTTCTCATTGTTCTGCTCCTCGTGTTTGGTGTCTCGAGCAGAGCAGTATTTGTAACCGAAGATGATGATTGCTGCACACAGTTCTGAGGAAGTGGAGTTTATAGCATTCCTCGCATCAAAGGCAGCAGCCTCTGAAGCAAAGCACAGTGTCCCTAGGCAGAATGAAGCTAGGACTGTAAAAACAAACTGAGCAGACAGCCAATAAAAAGACCAAATCACATCTTCCATAGTTTTAATTTACGGGGGTAAATTATAGAGGATAAACTGGAAAAAAGAACCAGATTTAATGAGGCATTTTGACTAATACTGTATTTTAAAGTGCAAATGGCATGCTTGTAATAGGGGAGAGAGAAGGGGGAGTAAACTGGTAAAAGAGCATTACACTAAAGCCTGCAGGTAAATATTAGGCTTGAAGATGAAAAGCCGCATTTTGGAAAAGTGTTATTGATTGGAATTTTCTCTGCAAGTACTATTTTAGGACACATCTATAGGATTTATTCCACACAATAGAGGATTGCAGTCACCGTGTCAGGATCCGCCTTGCTCGGGCATCAGACTTCAATTAGATAATGACCATGGCAGGGAGTGAATAGCCAGAGAGTCATTCATCTTTCTCTCTACACAACACAGTGTAACGGGTGTTTCTGATGATCCGTGCACATTGAATTAGGTCATTGCTGAGTTTGTCGGCCTTTGAGAGGCTGTGCATTTACATGTGATGATTTCACCAGCCCCTTTCTCTTTGCTCTCCCTCCTTGCAAACAGCGTCTATTGTTCAGGAGCCCATATTGTAGTGGAGATCTGAATTTATGTTCACAGATTATAAGCAAGGGATACCACCACAGTCCATAATCAGCTCATGAGCATTCGGCTCACGTGAGCCACTGTGAGTACAATTTTCAATGGCCTAATGTGACAGGTAATCATAAATTAGTATTTGCTTTAAAACAGCGGCAGAGTACACAGCCTGCATACTTAAGGAGAATGACTCAGTAAGTAGTCCCGCTCTGTAATGAAGTGGGAGCTCATTAAACAGATGCTATCTACTTCACTGAGCTGCACGAGCAGCAAACAAACCAAATGGAAATGTTTCAACAGAACACTGCAGTCAACCAGGACAAGTTCAGGTTCATTAGCTGTGGCACCATCTACAGGAATTAGTCACAGTAATAATTAAATAGTTGCTTGCTAATTTATCATTTTACATTTGCTGCTACATTTGCATAATGTGTTGTGTCTCCCCCTCCCCATCTCTGGTTACATTAAAATGCCACTCGTCTGCATGTAAAAACTCATAACTCTGATTAAAAAAAAGACATCGGAAGCACCCATATTTGGCAGTTGGTTGGTGATAACCTTGTTGTTTACTTCAAATATTTAAGCTGTGTCTCTATTATAATACTGGCATCGTGTCACTTTGACAAGCTGCACTTAGGCCATCCCGGGAGGAGCAAAAGACCCAGACTTGTCTTTAAGCAGCTAGTTGGTGAGTTGGGTGAAATAGGAACTCAGCAGCCTATATTGCTAAATTAACCTGCCGTTAGGAAGAGCTTGGCATGCAACTCTGTGATTTCAGTGTCCAAAGATAACAAAGCTATGGAGTGAGACTTAATGCCCTACAGAGATCAGGACCAGTTACTCTGCGGGTTCCTTGGGGCCATGTTGAGCTGATCTGTCCTGATTGAGAAACAAAGTTATACCGTCTTTATCCTGTGAAGCACAGTCTCTTAAAGCTGATGGAAAGTATCAAAGTTCAGTAGTTACAGAAGGATTTAGGTTCTTAGAGGGAACTACTCAAAACCATAGTGATCAGCACTAAAATGTTCATGAAGTCACAGGATTCAGATAGCAGGGTGGGCTGGTGAGGGAGTGGGAAGATTGTCAGGCGTTCAGGATGGGAGGGACAGAGTTAAAGGACAAGAGAGGAGAGAGAGAGACAGAGAGATGCTGCTCCTTATATATTGTGCCTGTGTTTGGGTTGGTTGATGAGGTGGTGATAAATGACTCAGTGGAACAACACAGAACAAGGACAATTTTTCAGGGTTTTCATTAATTATCCCTCATTGTTATTGATGTAAGGTCCCTTTATAATGTAAAATAAATCACTGAATGCTTTCTTTCTGTTCTTAATTCTCTTTTTTCTCAGGGTTTCACTAGCAGCCTAGACAGCGTGTTTTGGGTTGGAATAGTGATCTACAAAGCTAGGGGTCCTTGAGAGAGAGAAACCAAGAGTGAGGCAGACACCAAAAGCAAATTTTACTTCTTGCTTCTGTTTGGTCAAAGTTGGAGCACAGACAGAGAACACAACATACTCTTTTTCTCCCCTCTTTGCCTTTGTTGTGACCATTTGGAGACATTATCTTTTTAGCAGTGTAAACTAATTAGGTATTCTCAGATTTTAAAATCTTTGTGAGTATGTGGGTAAATTCTACCTTAGTGGTGTGCTGCAAGAGAAGGTGAAGACATTCAGAGAACATTAGTGGCCAATTAAAAATAAAGATGTGTAAACTGAGGAGCAAGGAGAAGCACATTATGTTTATGACAAATAAACAGGCAGTGGAAACTGCCATTCAGTGTGTTGGCATGGGCCATTAGAGCTTTCTTAGAAAATCAAAACATACGCCTCATTGTGAAGTCTCAGAGTATGCATATTGCCTCTGTTTTGTCAGTAAATTTAGGGTAGTAGAACATGAATTTTTTTTTTAATGTTAAAAAATTCAGAGAGTGGTCATTCAAAGATTTTATCTGTTCAGCAGCATCTTTTCCTTTCAGGAATTATCCATCCTTTGCATGCAGAGACTGAGAAGCACAGGGTGTCCTATCCCAGTCCCCCCTGGGTGGGCACACTCTCTGGACTGGCCACCAGAGTACTACATTCCCAGCCCCAGTGATTGGCTGGCTGGCTCTGGGGTGGTCACATGACCCCACAAGATAATTAGAACCTTTCCTGAGAGTTTTTCTGGGGTAAGGAAGGAACTCTCCATTTCAATGAGGAGTGCTGCCTATAAAGTTTTGAGCTGCTATGGCTATCCTGTGTGGAAAGGACTTTTCTAAAAGTGAGTCCAGTGTGAAGAAAAACCAAAAGGAGAGACAGAGAAATAGGAGTAAGCCATTATTATTATTATTATTTTCTTGCTTAAGCCATTTTGTGCCTGTTTGTTTGTACTTGTAACTGGCAGAGTCTTGAATAACATACTACCCACACTTCCATTTTATGATGGAAACTGAGGTATAGTTGGTAGAAATGCATAGACTGTTAACTTCCAGCCCAGTCCCCTTTTCTCTTGTGCCTATATCAGCATATTTTAGATTAATTCTGTGGTCTGAATGAGTCCTTTTAAGTAATTTAGTGACTCCTTGCAACATGAAATAGTATTTTTTTGTGTTAGAGTAATCAGTGAGAATATCTATGATAATACTAAACAAAGATGTAATATTTGAAGAAACATATTCTTGGGGGTCATTTTCAGAAACCAGATCTTCACTGTACTTAGCTCAAACCCATCTTCATTTACAAACTGGTTTCTTCCCTTTTCATGCCATCTTCATCTAAGCTTCTCAGCCTGACTCAGAACTGTCTTTCTCAGGAGGACTTCTCTATCTCCACAGCCTTGGGAACCAATCTGTCTTGATATGGTTCATCTCCTCATGAGTCTTATCACACTTACTTTCACTCCCGCCTCCATCCCCTGTGTTTATTTGCCTAATATCAGTTCCTTCTGCCACTTGACTTAACGCCTTTTGAAGGCAAGAATTGTTTTTCTCCACCACACTGTATCCTCAGGCTAATACAGTATTTAGAGCAGTCAGTACACATTTATGTGGATATATCTACATCTGTCTATAATGAACAACTGTGTTATAATAAGAGACATTTGTGGTCTTTGTCCTTGGTTCCTGGGACAGTGATGCTAAAACCCATGGAATTTCCTTAGTGATAAGAGTGTCTTTTATTATTTATAAGGAGCCTCTTTTGACCATATCTGAGTTTCCATTAATGAGATGACTTAGGGTGGGGCCCTTCTGTAATCTCAGGATGGAAAATCCAAGTGCTTAGAGGGTTGGAGTTTTCAGACCCATTCACCCAGCTTGAGGAAGGGGGAAAAGATCCTGAAAATTAAGCTCTGTAAGAATTCTGTAACAAGGAGATTTTATGAACTTCCACGTTGACAAACATGTCCATGTGCTAGGAGGGTTGTTGTTGTTTACTCGCTTAGTCGTGTCCGACTCTTGGTGACCATGGACTGCAGCATGCCAGGCTTCCATGACTGTCAGTCTCTCTCAGAATTTGTTCAAACTCATTCCATTGAATTGATGATGTCATCCAGCCATCTCATCCTCTGTCACCTCCTCCTCCTCTTGCCCTCAGTTGTTCCCAGCATGAAGGTCTTTTCCAATGAGTGGGCACTTTGCGTCAGATGGCCAAAGTATTGGAGCGTCAACATTAGCCCTTCCAATGAATCCTCAGGGTTGATTTCCTTTAGAATAGACTGGTTTGATCTTCTTGCTGTCCAAGGGACTCTGAAGAGTCTTCTCCAGCACTACAGTTTGAAAACATCAATTCTTCAGCACTTAGCCTTCCTTATGTTGCAAGTCTCACAGTCATACATGACTCCTGGAAAAACCATAACTTTGACTATACAGACCTTTGTCGGCAAGTAATGTCTCTGATTTTTAATATGCTGTCTAGGTTTGTCATAGCTTAAGGAGCAAGCATCTTTTAATTTCACAGCTGCAGTTACCATCTGCAGTGATTTGGGAGCCTAAAAATAATAAGGTATGTCACTGTTTCCATTTTTCTCCATCAATTTGTCATGAAGTGATGGGACTGGATGCCATGATCTTAGTTTTTTTGAATGTTGAGTTTTAAGCCAGCCTTTTCACTCTCCTCTTTACCTCTCATCAAGAGACACTCTAATTCTTCTTCACTTTCTGAAATTAGGGTAGTGTCATCTGCACATCTGAGGTTGTTGGTATTTCTTCCAGCAATCTTGATTCCAGCTTGTGAGTCATCCAGCCCAGCATTTCTCATGATGTACTTTGTGTATAAGTTAAATAGGCAGGGTGACAGTATATAGCCTTGACATACTCATTTCTCAATTTGGAACCAGTCTGTTGTTTCATGTCCGTTTCTGACTTGCTTCTTGACCTGCATACAGATTTCTCAGGAGGCAGGAAAGGTGGTCTGGTATTCCTGTCTCTTTAAGAATTTTCCATAGTTTGTTATGATCCACACAGTGAAGAGCTTTACTGTGGTCAGTGAAACAGAAATAGATGTTTTTCTGCAATTCCCTTGCTTTTTCTATGATCCAGCAGATGTTGGCGATTTGATCTCTGGTTCCTCTGCCTTTTCTAAATCCAGCTTGAACATCTGGAAGTTCTTGGTTCATGTACTGTTGAAGCCTAGCTTCAAGGATTTTAAGCATTATCTTGCTAGCATGTGAAATGACTGCAGTTGTGTGATAGTTTGAACATTCTCTGGCATTGCTGTTCTTTGAGATTGAAGTGAAAACTGAACTTTTCCAGTCCTGTAACCACTGCTGAATTTTCCAAATTTGCTATTATATTGAGTACAGCACTTTAAAAGGATCATCCTTTAGGATTTGAAATAGCTCAGCTGGAATTCCATCACCTCCACTAGCTTTGTTCTTAGTGATGCTTTCTAAAGCCCACTTTCTTTGCACTCCAGGATGTCTTGCTGTAGGTGAGAGACCACACCATTGTGATTATATGGGTCATTAGAACTTTTTTTGTATAGTTCTTCTGTGTATTCCTGCCACCTCTTTCTTAATCTCTTCTGATTCTGTTAGGTCCTTACTGTTTCTGTCCTTTATTGTGCCCATCTTTGCATGAAATATTCCCTTGGTATCTCTAATTTTCTTGACGAGATCTCTAGTCTTTCCCATTCTATTGTTTTCCTCTTTTCCTTTGTATTGTTCACTGAGGAAGGCTTTCTTCTCTCTCCTTGCTGTTCTCTGGAATTGTGCATTCAGTTGGGTATATCTTTCCCTTTCTCCTTTGCCTTTCACTTCTCTTCTTTTCTCAGCTCTTTGCAAGTTCTCCTCAGACAACCATTTTGCCTCATTGAATTTCTTTTTCTTGGGGATGGTGTTGATCACACCTCCTGTACAGTGTTACAAAACTCTGTCCATAGTTCTTCAGGTTCTCTGTCTATCAGATTTAATCCCTTGAATCTATTGGTCACTTCCACTGTATAAGCATAAGGGATTTGATTTAGGTCATACCTGAATAGTCTAGTGGTTTTCCCTACTTTCTTCAGTTTGTCTGAATTTTGCAATAAGGGGCTCATGATCTGAGCCACAGTCAGCTCCATGTCTTGTTTTTGCTGACTGTATAGAGCTTTCCATCTTTGGCTGCCAAGAATGTAATCTGTCTGATTTCAGTGTTGACCATCTGTTGTCTTGTGTGTGGAGTTGTCTCGTGTTGTTGGAAGAGGGTGTTTCCACTTTGGCTCAGCCTTTTCATTCTTTCTAGAGCTCTCTTCCCCAGTGGCATATTGGACACCTACCATCCTGGGGTGCTTCTCTTTTGGGGTGCACCCAACTCCACAGACATAGAAGCTCCTGTGCTCAGGGCCTGTCCAGGCCTCATCCTGTGTACCTCTTCATCTAGCTATTTATTTATATCCTTTATAATAAGCTGTTACACATAAATAAAATGTCTTCCTGAATTCTGTGAGCTATTTTAGTAAATTACTGAAGCTGAGTATGGGGTCCTGGGAACTTCTAGTTTATAACCAGTTAGTCAGAAGGTGCCTTGGAACTTGTGACCAGTATCTGAAGTAGGTATATTCTTGTAGGCCTCCATTCTTAACCTGCAGGGTCTGTGCTGACTCTGGATAGTATCAGAATTGAATTGAATTCTTGGGTAAACAGTTGGTAACAGAGAATTGGAGTAATGGTGGTGTCAGAGAAAAATCCCCCCAACATCATGATCACATAGAATTTCTAGATAACATCAATAAGCTAAAATTGATCTTTTATTAAATGAGTTTTACATTTTTCAGATATGGTTAATAACTGCACTGTGATTCAAATAATTGCACTGTGACAATGTTGATGTTATTAATGCCAAAGTTTAGTTAATGTGCAACTTGGGAGATATTGAGGGACAGTGTCAGTGACATTTTATAATCGTTTCTTTAAAGTAGATCAGATGTTATCTCAGAGCAAGAAAGCTGGAAGAATACTACTAACTCAACCTGGGGCTGTGTGAAGATTTTAGGAAATAGAATTGGTATTAATTTGAGTGTTTTATTACTGAATTTTTAAAAAGTTCAATTCAAATAACTCACCTTTGTTTCCTAAGAAAATACATAGGGTTACTTGATTAGAGTTAGAGAATAACTTATTTTGACTGTTTGATTGAAAGTATAGGCAAGAGGTTTGAAAGTCCTGAAGTGTGTTTAAGCTTAGGCTTATTTCTGGAAGTGCTGTAATTCTGTTTCCCATTCATAAAATCTGGATTAATATTGCCTTACTATCACTTCCTATAACTTCATGGATGTTAGGAAAATAAGTTGGCCTTTAGCAAAAATTTTTTAATTTTATTTTATTTTTAAACTTTACAATATTGTATTAGTTTTGCCAAATATCGAAATGAATCCGCCACAGGTATACCTGTGTTCCCCATCCTGAACCCTCCTCCCTCATCCCTCCCCATACCCTCCCTCTGGGTCGTCCCAGTGCACCAGCCCCATAACAGTAAATACAGAATGTTTTTTCTCATTGTGTCTGTGTCTGCCACCACGCTACAACCGTGGACTGGAAGAACAAAAATGACAGTCTTATTTAGATTCTAAACATGTGAGTAGGGGCATACAATTTCTTCTCTCTCTTACTTGGAAATGTTCCTTCTGAGGAGAGTCCAATGACTGTCATGTCATACTGAGTCAACACCCTGGTTAAGTCCCTTATCATTCTCTAGGTTAGGACTCTAATCATAAGATGGGATAGGACCATATTAAGGGGAATTCCCCTGCAGTATGTGTTGTGCTGGGAGTGTGAATTAGCATTTGATAAATAAATTAATAAGTAAAAATATGGATAAAAATAAATTGATAATTGACTGTGAAGCACAGCACCACTTGTACTGGATAGAATCAAATATTATTTTGTCGTAAGGGCCAGGGTCTTCCAGCCCCTGCCAAGTTTCTTTAGCGCTAATTTAGGGTCCATTTGAAAGAGTAAGAGAAAGCACTAAAGCAGTGATCATGAATGATTAATATATTGAACAGTTGTATATGACTTGAAGGATGGAAATGCCTTCATCATTCTTGGTCTGGTTATATTTTTTTATTTTTAATAAAATTTTCATTTTTAATCATCTCCAAAGGCTTCTTTTTGAGAAAGAAACTACATTTTTTGGTCTCATAAAAGGTATATAATATGGTGATAACCACCACTTTTGACAGATCTAAATTCTCTAAATAGCTGACATTTAATCTATAGGCTGTGAATTCAGTTATCATTGGAAAAGAGAAATCAGAGAATTGAAGGAAGGCAGAGCATTTTAACTGGTCAGTTAGTTTAACTGTATCTATGGACATCATTTAGTCTTTTGTTGGGGGAAAATATTTCCATTGAAGAATTTGCATGAGTACTTTATAAACATTTCTATACCAGGAATTTTGGAAGAAGACGACTTGACATCATTAAATACATTTAAAACTGGTCAAGTATTTTAACGTCTGATGGTAACTTCCTACTTAGAAACCTGGTTCTGCTTTTATGAAATAAATTCATGCAAGAAAGAGTCTGCATGCATAGTGTGTGGATTCATGTCTACTAGTGCATTTCAAAACATGAAAAACCCATGTACAAGCCATTATTGATTACAATTTCTTATCTGCAATCTGTATTATTTTATGGATGCTTCCACACAGCAAATAACTTTACCTGCAATTTGCCTAACACCTAATGTAATTTTATAAGTGCAAAGTTTGTATAGTATTCCAGTGTTTAGTCTTTTTATTTTTCCATATACTGAACTTGTTTAAGTGCTTTGAAAAATTTGTAGTGATGATTACTTGGATATGATCAGTTTTACATTAATCAGATGTGATGCCTATGCAGTTTGAATTACTAATTCTCTTAATTATATTCATTATATATTATGAAATTGCCTCATTTGATAATTTTACTTGGAGACCATGTGGAAAATTAACTAGGATAATCCATTCTATTTAATACCTACCCTAATGTAAAATTATTAGAATAAAATTATAATCAATAATAACTGAGAAAATAACTAAGATTTTGTTTATTGAAGTCATGTGTTTGTTAGGAAAAAAAACTCAGTTGTTCAGGATTGATATTTTACTCCATTTGATTGCTTGATTGATAGATAAAAATGGATGAGTGGATAGATATTGGCAACAGAATTTTTGAGCTACCCAGCAATGTTGAACTTCTTTGCTCCGATAGCCTATTACTGCTCTCCCTGTTTACCTTTAGAGGATGACTTATATGTGACTATATTCCGGAGGAAAATTAGTCTCCATCTCTTTGACCAAGTAATGTAATGTCACTTTTTGTTACTAAAAAAAAAAAAGCCAACAAATTACCTGATGTCCTAAGAAAGCTGATGGAGCTTTTGGTCTTCAGATGTCATCTGCAAGACCCTAGCCAATCAATTCTGTGCTACTCAATTTATCTGCCTTCAAAGGGTGAAGGACTTAGTTGAAGCTTTTGAGATTGGAATCTCTAGTTCCTGGGAAACTTGAGTATTTTGACCCTGGGGTCTCTACTGCTCAGCCAGTCCTCTGGCATCTGACAGTTCATATTTGTTGAATTCCGTAACCTTGATCCTGGTCCTGTCCCCCCGTGAAATGTGTCATCATTTTTGTTTGCTCCTGAAATGCGTAGCATATGAGGCAGAATATATCTGCTTCTCAGTAGCAGTCAAGCCACAGGAATTCTGAAACTTGTGTCACTGAAATGGCATTTTCAAGGAACGGGATGTGTCTGCACTAATAGCTTTCACATGGCAAGTCAGTCACAGTACAAGGCCTCTGTAGCAATTCTTGGCAATTTTTATATACATATAGATGACTTTCCCGAATACATTGGTCTTTCAGTTCTTTAATTTCCTTTTTTTCCAATTATCTTGATTACTACCCTAATTCAGTTCAAGGAGGGACACTGGAGAACTTGTCATAATCAAAATGTCAACCACTTTTCCATATTCACAATTCAAAGTCTCTCCCTCTCCAACTCTAGCCTGCTATCTTTCAGCTTCACTCCTTCTGATACCATGACTGCAAAAAGTATTTTCTGACCTCTCCAGGACCCACTGTTCCTGCCACCTTTTCATGATTCTTGTCTTTCCCTCTTATATCCTTATTTGCATCCTCATTTAGTTTAGCTTCTGTGGTCCACCCTTAGAATCATCCTTTGCATACATGCTTAACTCCTTTCAGCTTCTTACTTTGCATAATCATCTAGCAAAGCCCCATCCCTGGTTACATCCTCCTCTGACTAATCCAAGCCTGCACCTGTTCATCTAAATGTGCCTGGGGGAAAAACAAGCGACTATGCTTCCTATTGTCACTTTAAATTCATGCCGTCTCAAGTTGTTTCTGAACGCTACTTGGCAATCCTACTGCATTTCATTCTTCTACTTCACGGATGGCTGTTTTACTCCTCTTTTTCCTCAAAGCTACAAACCTCAGTTTCCCATTATCACTGTCAGCTATCAACTGTGTTTTCCATGTATCTCAGAAAACAGAAGCAGAGTATTTCTTTGATCCCTGTGACTATGCCATCCTACCTACCAGCGTTGTGCCCATATACTCTGCCTTCCATGCTGTTATTGCGAATGAATTGTCCATTCTCTCCTTTTCCATTTGTAGATTAGATCCCATTCCTTCTTGTTTCTCCCATTATTTCTCCTGCATCACCATTCTTTAGTCTCTACATTCGGTCACTTATATCAGCACATAACTATTTTTAAAACTTGTTTTCTATTATAGTTGATTTACAGTATGTTATTTACGGGTATACAGCAAGGTGATTCACCTATACATATATCCATTCTGATTCTTTCCTCATATAGGTTATTATAGGCAGAGTTCAAGGTCCTTGTTTATTATCTATTTTATATGTAGTTAGTGTGTGTAGGTTAATCCCAAACTTCTGATATATCCCGCCCCCCTCCCTTTCTCCATTGGTAACTGTAAGTTTGTTATCGAAGTCTGTGATTCTGTTTCTATTTTATGAATAAGTTCATTTGTATCATTTTTTTAGATTCCACATATAAAGTGATATCATATAATTTTTGTCTTTGACTTACTTCACTTAGTATAATAATCTCTAGGCCCATCCATGTTGCTGCAGATGTCATTATTTTACTCTCTTTTTTCATTATATATGTGTACCAAAACTTGTTTATCCATTCCTCTGTCAAAGGATATTTACATTGCTTCCATGTCTTGGTTTTATAAATAGTGCTGCAGTGAATATCGGGGTTGTTGTTGTTAGTTGCTAAGTTGTGCCTGACTCTTCTGTGACCCCATGGACTGTAAGCCACCAGGTTCCTTTGTCCATGGGATTCCCCAGGCAAGAATACTGGAGTGGGTTCCCATTTCTTTCTCTAGGGAATCTTCCCGACCCAGGGATTGAATACACATCTTCTGCATTGGCAGGCAGATTTTTTCTGACTGAGCCAGTAGGGAAGCCTGAATATTGTGTTGCATGTATCTTTTTGAACTATGATTTTCTCTAGATAGATGCCCCACAGTGAGATTGCTGGATCATATGGTAGTTCTATATTTAATTTTTGAAGGAACCCACATACTGTTCTCCATAATGGTTTTACCAGTTTACCTTGCCACCAACAATTTCTCCACACCCTCTCGAGCATTTGTTGTTTGTAGACTTTTTATGATGGCCATTCTAACTGATGTAGTAGTTTTGATTTGCATTTCTCTAAAAATGAGTGAAGTTGTGCATCTTTTCATGTGCTTTTTGGCCATTTTCTTTGGAAAAATGTCTATTTAGGTCTTCTACCCATTTTATAAAAATATTTATTTTTTATTGAAGGATAATTGCTTTACAAAAATTTATTGTTTTCTATCAAACCTCAACATGAATCAGCCATAGATATACGTATATCCCCTCCCTTTTGAACCTCCTTCCCATCTCCCTCCCCATTCCACCCCTCTAGGTTGACGCAGAGCCCCTGTTTGAGTTTCCGGAGCCATACAGCAAATTCCCATTGGCTATCTATTTTACCTGTGTTCTACCTATTTTTTTTTATTGGATTGTTTGTTTTTTTAATAGTGAGCTACATGAACTATTTTTATATCTTGGAGATTATTTCCTTGTCTATCATTTCATATGCAAATATTTTCTCCTATTATGTGGTTGTCTTTTCACTTCGTGGTTTCCTTTGCTGTGCAAAAGCTTTCAAGTTTAATTAGGTCCCATTTGTTTATTTTACATTTATTTTCATTACTCTGGAAGCTAGATCAAAAAAGATACTACCATAATTTGTGTCAGAGTGTTCTGCCTATGTTTTCCTCTAAGAGTTTGATAATATCAGTCTTACATTTTGGTCTTTAATCCATTTTGAGTTTATTTTTGTGTATAGTACTAGAGAACGTTCTAATTTCACTCTTCTACATGTAGCTATCCAGTTTTCCCAGCACCACTTATTGAAGAGATTGTCTTCGTCCATTGTATATTCTTGCCTCCTTTGTTGTAGATTAATAGACTATAGGTGAGAGGGTTTATTTCTGGGCTTTCTTTCCTATTCCATTGATCTATATTTCTGTTTTTGTGCCAGTACCATACTGTTTTGATGGCTGTAGCTTTGTAGTATAGGAAGTCAGGGAGTGTGATTCCTCTAGCTCTGGTTTCTTTAAGATTGCTTTGGCTATTCGAGTTTTTTGTGTTTCCATTCAAATTAATTTTTTTTTTGTTACAGTTCTGTGAAAAATGCTATTGGTAATTCGATAGAGATTGCATTGAATTTGTAGATTGCTTTGGGTAGTACAGTCATTTTCACAATATTGAATATTGATTCTTTCAACCCAAGAACATGGTGTACCTTTCCATATATTTTGTGTCATCTTCAGTTTCTTTCATCAAGGTTTAATAGTTTTCCAAGTATGTAACTTTTGCCTCATTAGAGAGGTTTATTCCTTTGTGTATTATTCTTTTTGATGCAGTGGTAAACGGGAGTTTCCTTAATTTTTCTTTTTGATATTTTGCTAGTGTATAGAACTGCAAAAGATTTCTGTGTTTTAATTTTGTATCCTGCAAATTTACCACAGTAGTTTTCTGGTAGTGTCTTTAGGATTTTCTATGTATATTATCGTTTCATCTATAAACAGTGACAGTTTTATTTCTGTTGCAATTTGGATTCCTTTCATTTCTTTTTCTTCTCTTATAGCCATGGGTAGGACTTCCAAAACTAGTTTGAATATGAGTGGTGAGAGTGGACATGCTTGTCTTGTTTATGATCTTAGAGGGAATACTTTAAGCTTTCTGTGGTTTTCTGTTATGTCATTTTTATTATGTCGATGTGCCTTCTGTGCCCACCCTCTGGAAAGGTTTTTTTTTTTTTTTTTAATCATAAATAGGTGTTGAATTTTGTCAAAGGCTTTTTCTGTGTCTATTGAGATGATTATGTGGTTTTTATTCTTCAATTTGTTAGTATGGTATATCACACTGATTGATTTGTGGGCATTGAAAAATCCTTCTGTCCCTGGGGTTAAATCCCATTTGATCATAGTGTATGATCCTTTTGATGTATTGTTGGATTTGGTTTGCTAGTATTTTGTTGAGGAGTTTTGTGTCTGTGTTTATCAGTGATACTGGCCTGTTAACTTCCTTTTTCTGTTTGTCTGGTTTGGTAGCAGGATGATGGTGCCTTCCTCTGCAGTTTTTGGGAAGAGTTTCGGAAGAATCAATGTATTATTGCTGTTGTTCAGCCACCAAGTCATGTCCGACTCTTGGTGACTCCACAGACTGCAGCCCACCAGGCTTCTCTGTCCCTCACCATCTCCCAGAGTTTGCCCAAGTTCACATCTACTGAATTGGTGATGCCTTCCAACCATCTCATCCTCTGTTGCTCTCTTCTCCTTCTGCTTTCAATCTTTCCCAGCATCAAGGTCTTTTCTAGTGAGTCAGCTGTTTATATCAGATGGCCAAAGTATTAAAGCTTCAGCTTCAGCATCAGTCCTTCCAATGAGTATTCAGGGTTGATTTCCATTAAGATTGACTGGTTTGATCTCCTTTCTGTCCAGGGGACTCTCAAGAGTCTTCTCCAGCACCACTGTTCGAAAGCATCAATTCTTCAGGACTCTGTTCTTTATGGTCCAGCTCTCACATCCATACGTGACTAGTGGAAAGACTGTAGCCTTGACTATAAAGACCTTTGTTGCCTAAGTGATGTCTTTGCTTTTTAGCACATTTTCTAGGTTTGTCATAGCTTTCCTGCCAAGAAGCAATTGTTTTCTAACTTCGTGGCTACAGTCACCAGCTATAGTGATTTTAGAGCCTAAGAAGAGGATATCTGTCACTCCTTTCATGTTTTCTCCTTCCATCTGCCATGTGTTGAGGGGACTGGATTGGATGATCTTAGTTTTTCTAATATTGAATTTTAAGTGGGCTTTTCACTCTCCTCCTTCACCCTCATCAAGAATTTATTTAGTTCTTTGCTTTCTGCCATTAGAGTGGTATCATCTGCATATTTGAGGTTGTTGATATTTCTCCCAGCAATCTTGATTCCAGTTTGTAATTCATCCAGCCTGGCATCCTGCATGATGTGCTCCGTGTATAAGTTAAGGTGACAATAAACAGCCTTGTCGTACTCCTTTCTCAATCTTGAACCAGTTGTTCCATACAGGGTTCTAACTGTTGCTTCTTGATGTGCATGCAGGTTTCTTCAGTTCAGTTCAGTCGCTCAGTCGTGTCTGAATCTTTGCGACCCCATGAACTGCAGCATGCCAGGCCTCCCTGTCCATCACCAACTCCCAGAGTCCACCCAAACCCATGTCCATCGAGTTGATGATGCCATCCAACCATCTCATCCTCTGTCGTCCCCTTCTCCTCCTGCCCCCAGTCCCTCCCAGCATCAGGGTCTTTTCCAACTAGTCAACTCTTCACATCAGGTAGCCAAAGTATTGGAGTTTCAGCCTCAACATCAGTCCTTCCAATGAACACCCAGGACTGATCTTTAGGATGGACTGGTTGAATTTCCTTGCAGTCCAAGGGACTCTCAAGAGTCTTCTCCAACACTACAGTTCAAAAGCATCAATTCTTCTGCACTCAGCTTTCTTTATTGTCCAACTCTCACATCCGTACATGACTACTGGAAAAACCATAGCCTTGACTAGATGGACCTTTGTTGGCAAAGTAATGTCTCTGCTTTTTAATATGCTGTCTAGGTTGGTCATAACTTAGGAGACTGGTAAGATGGTCTGGTATTCCCATCTCTTTAATAATCTTCCATACATTGTTGTATCCACACAGTCAAAGGCTTTCGCATAGTCAATGAAACAGAGGTAAATGTTTTTTTGGAATTACCTTGCTTTCTCTGTGATCTAGCGAATGTTAGCAATTTGATCTCTGATTTCTCTGCCTTTTCTAAGCCCAGCTTGAACATCTGGAAGTACTCAGTTCACATAATGAAGAAGCTTAGCTTGAAGGATTTTGAGCATAACCTTACTAGCATGGGAGATGAGTGCAATTGTCTGGAGGTTTCAACATTCTTTAGTACTGCCCTTCTTGGGAATTGGGATGAGGACTGACCTTTTCCAGTCCTGTGGCCACTGCTGGGTGTTCCAAATTTGCTGACATATTTTGTGCAGCACTTTAATAGCATAGTCTTTCAGGATTTTAAATAGCTCTGCTGAAACCCCATCACCTTCACTGGCTTATTGGCAGCAGTGCTTCCCAAGACCCACTTGACTCCACAATCCAGAATGTTTGGCCCTGGGTGAGTAACCACACTGTCATGGTTATCTGGGTCATTAAGATCTTTTTTGTACAATTCTTGTGTGTATTCTGAACATCTCTTCTTGATCTCATCTGCTTCTGTTAGGTCTTTACTCTCTCTGTCCTTTGTTGTGCCCATCTTTGGATGAAATGTTGTTTTGACATTTCCAATTTTCTTAAAGATATCCCTAGTCTTCCCTCTTCTGTTGTTTTCCTCTATTTCTTTACATTGTTCTTTGAAGAAGGCATACTTGTCTTTCCTTGGTATTCTCTGGAACTCTTCATTTAAGTGGTTGTTCCTTTCCCTTTCTCCCTTGCTTTTTTCTTCTCTGCTTTTCTCAGATGTTTGTAAAGCCTCTTTAGACAATGACTTTGCCTTCTTGTTTTTCTTTTTTTGGGAGGATGGGTTTTTATACTGCCCCCTGTACAGTATTACTAATCTCTGTCCATAGTTCTTCAGGCATTCTGTTTACTATATATAACCCCTTGAATCTATTCATCACCTCTACTATATATTCATAGGGATTTGATTTTAAGTCATACCTGACTGGCTTAGTAGTTTTCCCCACTTTCTTTAGTTTAATCCTAAATTTTTCTATGAGGAGTTGATGATCTGAGCCACAGTCAGTTCCAGGTCTTGTTTCTGCTGACTGTATACAGCTTTTCCATCTTCGGCTACAAAGAATGTCGTCAGTCTGATTTCAATATTGACCGCTTATTGATGTCCATGTGTAAAGTCGTCTCCTGTGTTGTTGAAAAAGGGTGTTTGCTAGACAAATGTGTTCTCTTGGCAGAATTATATTAGCCTTTGCCCTGCTTCATTTTGTACTCCAAGGCCAAACTTGCTTGTTACTCCAGGTATCGCTTCACTTCCTACTTTTACATTCAAATCCCCTATGATGAATAGGGCATACATATATATATATATATTTTGTGTGTGTGTGTGTGTGTGTGTGTTTGTGTGTGTGTTAGTTCTAGGAAGTCTTCTAGGTCTTCATAGAACTGATCAGCTTCAGCTTCTTTCGGCATTGGTGGTTGGGGCATAGATGTGGATTACTGTGATGCTGAATGGTTTGCCTTGGGAATGAACTGAGATCATTCTGTCGTTTTGGGGGTTGCACCCAAGTACTGCATTTCAGAGTTTTTTGTTGATTACGAGAGCTACTCCATTTCTTCTATGGCATTCTTGCCCACAGTAGAAGATATAAGGGTCATCTGAATTAAATTCAGCCATTTCTAACCATTTTAGTTCACTGCTTCCTAAGATGTGGATGTTTACTCTTGCCGTTGCCTGCCTGACCATGTCCAGTTTACCTTAATTCATGGACCTAACATTCCAGGTTGCTATGCAGTACTGTTCTTTATAGCGCTGGGTTTTATTTCCATCACCAGACACATCCACAACTGAGTGGAGCTATTAGTAGTTGTCCCCCACTCTTCCCCAGTGGCACATTGGACACCTTCTGAGCGGGGGGGCCCATCTTTTGGTTTCATATCTTTTTGCTTTTTTATGCAGCTCCTGGGGTTCTCACAGCAAGTATACTGGAGTGGTTTGCATTCCCTCCTCCAGTGGATCACACTTTGCCAGAACTCTCCACTATGACCTGTCCATCTTGGGTAGCCCTGCTCAGCATGGCTCATAGCTTCCTTGAGTTATGCAAGCCCCTTCACCACAATACAGTGATCCATGAAGGTGATAGGTAAGTTAACGCCTCTCTAAATGTTTGATAGAATTTGCCTGTGAGGACGTCTGGTCCTGAACTTTGGTTTGCTGGAAGACTTTTAATCACACTTTCAGCTTTAGTACTTATGATTGGTTTATTCATATTTTTTTTAATTTCTTGGTTGAGTCTTGGAAAGTTGTACTTTTGTAAGGATTTGTGTTTTTTTTTCTAGGTTACCCATTTTCTTGGCATATAGTTGCTTGTACTAGTCTCTTATGATCCTTTGTATTTCTGTGATATCCATTGTAACTTCTTTTTCATTTCTGATTTTATTGATGTGAGTCCTCTCCCTTTTTTTCTTGGTGAGTCTGACTGAAAGTTTATAAATTTTAATCTTTTCATGCAGCCAGTATCTAAAAGTTTATAAATTTTAATCTTTTCATGCAGCCAGTATATTTAGAGAAATTGATAATTTCCATTCTTTAGTCTCATTTTATTAATTTTTGCTCTGATATTTATTATTTCTTCTATTAAATTTGGGTTTTGTTTGTTATTTAATGTTTAAGATTGAGACTTTTTTTGTGTGGGGAAACCATGCCATATGCATGTGAGACCTTAGTTCCTTGACCAGAGATGGAACCCATGCTCCCTGCACTGGAAGCATGAAGTCTTAACCCCTGGGGTCACTAGGGAAATCGTCTTCTTTCTTTAGTTGTTTTTGGTGTTAGGTTGTTTGAGATTTTTCGTGTTTCCTGAGTTAAGATTGTGGTGCTATAAACCTCCTTCTTAGAACTGCTTTTGCTGCATCTCATAAGTTTTGCATCATTGTGTTTTTGTTGTCAGTTGTCTCTAGGTAACTTTTTATATCCTCTTTAATTTCCTCAGTAATTTTTGGTTTGTTCAGTAACATATATTTTTACACATGTGTTATTATGTGTTCTACAGCTTTATTTTCTTATAGTTGATGGCTGATCTCATAGCATTGTGGTTGGAGAAGATGGTTGATATGATTTCAATTTTATTAAATTTACTAGTGTTTGCACATGATCTATCCTGGAGAATGTTCCATGCATCCTTGAGAAGAATGTGTAGCCTGCTTTTGGATGAAATGTTTTATAAATATGAATTAAGTCTTTTTCATCTAATGTATCATTTAAGGCTGGTATTTCTTTATTGATTTTTCCATCTGGATGATCTGTCCATTGATGTAAGTGGGTGTATTAAAGTCCTCCAGTATTATTGTTATATAGTTGATTTCTCCTTTTATGACTGTTAACATCAGCTTTATATATTGAGGTGCTCTTATGTTGGATGCATATAACATATGCATCCATTTTATGTTACATAGAAATGTAACAGTTTTACAATTGTTAAAATTGTAAATTGTTACATTTTCTTCTTGGATTGATCTTTTGATCACTGTATAGTGTCCTTATTTGTCTCTTGTAACAGTCTTTATTTTAAAGACTGTTTATCCATTTTTTCTGATATGGGTATTGCTATTCCAACTTTTTTTTTTTCTTTTTCATTTGGATGGAACACCTTTTCCCATCCCTCAATTTCAGTCTGTATGTGTACCTAGATCTGAGGTGGATCTCTTGTAGATAGCATATACCTGAGTTTTGTAAATTGTATAAATAAAATTGAATTTTATTGTATAAAACTCAACACCCAGCCCCAAACTCCTGAGGTACAGTTTCCTTCATTATTACTATCTTACCTTAGTGGGACATGTTTGTTATAGTTAATGAACTGATACATTATTATTATAATCCATGGGTTACATTAAGATTCACTTTTTCTGTTGTATAGTTCTATGCGTTTTGACAAATGTATAATGACATGGATTCACAATTACAGTTCTGTATGCAACAGTTTCATTGCCTTGAAAATCCCCTGTGTTCCACCTAGTCATCCCTCCTGGAAACAATTGATACTTTTATCTCCTTCACAGTTTTTCTTTTTCCAGAATGTCATATAATTAGTCATAGAGTCTATTCAGATTGGCCTTTTTCTCTTAGTAATATGTGTATAAGCCATGTCTTTTCACAGCTTGATAGCTCATTTTTTTCTTTTTTTAAGTAGGGAATAACATTGCTTTCTGTAGCTACATCACAGTTTATCCTTTTATGTATTAAAGGACATCTGGATTGCTTCTTGTTTTTGGTTACTATGAGTAAAGCTGCTGAAAAAGATTTGCGTCCAGGCTTCCATGTGGAGGTTAGTCTTCAACTCAGTTGGGGAAAATTCCTAGAAATTTGGCTGCTGGATCACATGAATGACAATGTTTAGCTGTGTCGTAAACTGCTGAACTGTATTCCATGGTGTACCATTTTGCATGCCCACCAGCAATAAATGAGTGTTTTTATTGCTCTGTAATCCTGGCAACATTTTGTATTATTAGTTTAATAGATTTTAGTCATTCTAATATGTATGCAATGATATCACTGTGTTGTTTTAATTTGCAATTATCTAATGACATAAGATGTTGAACATATTTTTTAATAATTACTTGCCATCTGTGTATCTTTTCTGATGAGATATCTGTTCAGATATTTTACTCATTTTATAATTGGATCCTCCTTCATGGATCACAGTCTTGTCACGGCAAGGGGACTTGGGTAACTCAATGAAGCTTGAACCATGCTCTGCACGGCCAACTAGGATGGACTGATCATAGTGAAAAGCTCTGACAAAACGTGTTCCATTGGAGAACGAAATGGCAACCCACTCCAATATCCTTGTCTAGAGAACCCCATGGAAATTATGAAAAGGCAAAAGATATGATGTGGAAAGGTAAGTTCCCCAGGTTGGAAAGTGTCCAGTGTACTACTGGGGAAGAGAGGAGGGCAATTACTAATAGCTCCAGTAAGAATGAAGCAGCTGGGCTAAAGCAGAAACAATCCTCAGCTATGGATATGTCCAGTGTGGAAAGTAAAGTCCAATGCTATAAAGAACAATACTGCATAGGAGCCTGGATTATTAGGTCTGTGAATCAAAGTTAATTGGACATGGTCAGGCAGGAAATGGCAAGATTGAACATCAACATCTTAGGAACCAGTGAACTAAAATGGACATGAGTGGGCAAATTTAATTCAGATGACCATTATATCTACTACTGTGGGCAATAATCACTTAGAAGAAATGGAGTAGCCCTCATAGTCAACAAGAGATTCCGAAATGCAGTACTTGGGTACAATCTCAAAAATGACAGAATGGTTTCAGTTCCTTTCCAAGGCAGACCATTCAACATCACAGGAATCCAAGTCTCTGCACCAACCACTGATGCTGCAGAAGCTGAAATTGACCAATTCTATGAAGACCTGCAAGATTTTCTAGAACTAACACCAAAAAAAGATGTCCTTTAATCATAGTGGATTGGATGCAAAAGTATGAAGTCAAGATACCTGGAATAACAGGCAGGTTTGGCCTTGGAGTATGAAATGAAGCAGGGCAAAGGCTACTGAGTTTTGTCAAGAGAACACACTGGTCATAGCAAATAACAACCCGAGAGATGACTATACTGGTGGCCATCTCCAGATGATCAATATTGAAATGAGATTGATTATGTTATTTTCAGCCAAGATGAAGAAGCTCTATTCAGTCTGTAAAAACAAGACCTGGAGCTGACTGTGGCTCAGATCATGAACTGCTTATTGCAAAATTCAGGCTGAAATTGAAGAAAGCAGGGAAACCACTAGGCTATAGGCCATTCAGATATGACCTAAATCAAATCCTTTATTATTATATGGTGGAGGCAATGAATAGATTCAAGGCATTGGATCTTGTAGACACCATGTCTGGAGAACTGTGGAAGGATGTTTATAACTTTGTACAGGAGGCAGTGAGCAAAACCATCCCAAAGAAAAAGAAATGCGAGAAGGCAAAGTGGTTATCTGAGGAGGTCTTACAAATAACTGAAGAAAGAAAAGAGCAGAAAGGCAAGGGAGAAAGGAAAGGATAAACCCACCTGAGTGCAGAATCCCAGAAAATAGCAAAGATAGATAAGAAGGCCTTCTTAAGTGAACAGTGCAAAGAAGTAGAGGAAAACAATAGAACTAGAGGTCTCTTCAAAAACAATTGGAGATACCAAGGGAACATTTCATGCAGAGATGGGCATAATAAAGGAATAGAAACAGTAAGGACCTAACAGAAGCAGAAGTGGCAAGAATACACAGAAGAATGATACAGGAGAAGTCTTAAGGACCTGGATAACCACGATGGTCACTAACCTAGAGCCAGACATCCTGGAGTGTGACATCCAGTGGGCCTTAGGAAGCATTGCTATCAACAGAACTAGTTGAGGTGATGGGATTCTAGTTGAGCTATTTTAAACCCTAAAATATGATGCTGTGAAAGTGCTGCACTCAAAATGCCAGCAAATTTGGAAAACTCAGCAGTGGCTACAGGACTAGAAAAGGTCGGTTTTCCTTCCAACTCAAAGAAGAGCAATGCCAAGGAATGTTCAAACTACCTCACAATTGCACTCATTTCACAAGCTTGCAAGATAATGCTTGGGATCCTTCATGCTAGCCTTCAGCGGTATGTGAACTGAGAGCTTTCAGATGTATGAGCTGGCTTTTGAAGAGGCAGAGGAACCAGTGAGTAAATTACCAACATTTATTGGATCATGGAGAAAGCAAGGGAATTTCAAAAAAGGCCTCTACTTCTGCTTCATTGACTGCACTAAAGCCTTTGAGTGTGTGGACCACAACAAACTTGTGAAAAATTGTGTAAGTGATGGGAATACCAGACCACCTTACCTGTCTCTTGAGAAACCTGTATGCAGATCAAGAAGCAGTAGTTAGAACCAGACATGGAACAACTGACTGGTTTACAATTGGGAAAAGAGTATGACAGTGCTGTGTGTTGTCACGCTGCTTAGTTAACTTATACACAGAGCACATCATGTGAAATGCTGGGCTGGATGAATCACAAGCTGGAGTCAAGAATGGCGGGAGAAATATTAACAACCTTAGATATGTAGAATGATACCACTCAAATGGAAGAAAGTGAAGAAGAACTAAAGAGGCCCTTGATGAGAGTGAAAAGCTGACTTTAAACTCAACATGAAAAAAGACTAAGATCTTGGCATGTGGTCCCATCACTTCATGGCAAATAGAAGGGTTGAAAAAATGGAAGAAGTGATGGATTTTATTTTCTTGGTCTCCAAAATCCCTGTGGATGATGACTGCAGCCATGATATTAAAATATGCTTGCTCCTTGGAAGGAAAGCCAAGACAAACCCAGATAGCTTATTAAAAAGCAGAGGTATCACTTTGCTGACAAAGATCTGTATAGTCAAAGCTATTGACTATAGCTTTAGTCATGTACAGATGTAGCAGTAGTCATGTACAGATATGGGAGTTTGACCACAAAGAAGGCTGAGTGCTAAAGAATTGATGCTTTTGAACTGTGGTGTTGGAGAAGACTCTTGAGAGTCCCTTGGAGAGCAAGGAGACCGAACTGGTCAATCCTAAAGGAAATCAACCCCTGAATATACATTGGAATGACTGTTGCTAAAGTTGAAGCTCCAGTACTTTGGCCACCTGATGCAAAGAGCTAACTCATTGGAAAAGACCCTGATGCTGGAAAAGAATGAAGGCAAAAGGAGAAGGGGGTCACACAGGATGAGATAGCATCAGCAACTCCATGGACATGAGTTTGAGCAAACTCCAGGAGATAGTGAAGGCCTGAGGAGCTTGGTGTGCTGTAGTCCATGGTGTTGCAAAGAGTTGGACATGTCTTAGCAGCTGAACAACAATAACAGTAATTGGGTTGGTTTGGTTTCCCTTTTCTGAGTGTTAAGAACTCTTCATATATTTTGTATGAAAGTGAAAGTGTTCATCACTCAGTCGTGCCTGACTCTTTGTGACCCCATGGTCATGTGACCCTGCTAGGCTCCTCTGTCCATGGAATTCTCCTAGGCAAGAATACTGAAGTCATTTGGCATTTCCATACCAGCCCTTATCAGAAATGTGATTCATGGATATTTTCTCTTGGTCTGTCTTGTCTCTTGATTCTCTTTAAAAATGTTTTTCATAGGAGTTTTAAATTTAATGAAGCCCATCCAGCCCAAGCCCCCTTAGATTTTCTTCTGTGTTATTCTATAGAACTTTTGAAGTTTTATATTTATGTCTATAAATTATTTTGAGTAAAAGAATGTGAAACATGTATAATATCATATATGAAACGAGTCGCCAGTCCAGGTTCCATGCACGATACTGGATGCTTGGGGCTGGTGCACTGGGACGACCCAAGGGATGGTACGGGGAGGGAGGAGGGTTCAGGACGGGGAACATGTGTATACCTGTGGCGGATTCATGTTGATATATGGCAAAACCAATACAATATTGTAAAGTTAAAAAAAAATTTTTTTTAAAAGAATGTGAAAGGTGTCAGGACTCTTTCTAGATTTATTTTTTTGTATATGGTGTGAGCAAATGTTTCAGCTTCATTGATTTACATGTAGTATTTATGTTTTCCAAAACCATTTGCTAAAGAGACTGTCTTTTCTCTATTGTATATCCTTGCCTGCTTTGTCAAAGATTAAGTAACCACAGGTGTGTAGGTTTATTTCTGGGCTCTCTATTCTGTTTCATTGATCTGTATGTCTTTTTTTTTGTACAAATACTATACTATATGATTACTGTGGCTTTATAGTGCTGTCTCAAGTTATATGCCTCTTACTCCCCTCTCCCCAGTATTTTGTTGGTAATTCTGCATCTTACATGGTTCTATATAAAGTTTTGGATTATTTTTTGAAGTTCTGTGAAAAATGTGGGTAATTCAATAGAGTTTGCATTAAATCTGTAGATTGCTTTGGGTAGTATTGCCGTTTTAACAATATTAATTTTTCCAATCCAAGAGCATGGTATATCTTTCCATTTCTTTGAATCCTCTTTAATTTCCTTTGTTACTGTTTTATAGTTCTCAGTATTAAGTCTTTCACCTCCTTGGTCAGGATTATTCATAGATGTTTTATAAAGGTTTAATTTTTAATTTCCTTTCTGATAGTTCATTGTTAATGTAGAAAAACGCAACTGATTTTGGATGTTAATCTTGTATCCTACTACTTTGATGAATTCATTTATTAGATCTAGTAGTTTCTGTGTGGAGATCTTAGGGTTTTCTGTATATAGTATCATGTCATCTGCATAAAGTGAGGATTTTACCTCTTCCTCAACAGTTTGGATACATTTTATTTCTTGTATAATTGCTGTGGCTAGGACTTCTAATACTATGTCAAATAGAATCGGTGAGAGTGGGCATTGTTTCCTTGTTTCAGATTTTAACAGGAAGTCTTCCAGATTTTCACCATTGAATATTACATTGACTGTGATTTGTCATAAATAACTTTTATTATGTTGAGATGTGTGTCCTGTATACCCACTTTGGTAAGAGTTTTTATCATGAGAACATGTTGAATTTCATCAAATACTTTTTTCTACATCTACTGAGATTTTTTTCTTTTCTTTTGTTTATTTGATATATTACATTGGTTGATTTGCGTATGTTGAACCATCCGGTGTACTTAGAGTGAATCACATTTGTTTATTTGTTGTGTATGATCTTTTTAAGGTGCTATTAGATTCAGTATGCTAATATTTTGTTGGATTTTTGCATCTAAATTCATCAGAGATACTGGCCTGTAGTTTTATTTTTTGGTGGTATTATGCTTAGTTTTGATATCAGGTGAAGAAATCTGAGCGCCGAAGAATTAATGCTTTTGAACTGTGGTGTTGGAGAAGACTCTTGAGAGTCCCTTGGACTGCAAGGAGATCCAACCAGTCCATCCCAAAGGAGATCAGTCCTGGGTGTTCTTTGGTAGGACTGATGCTAAAGCTGAAACTCTAATACTTTGGCCACCTCATGTGAAGAGCTGACTCATTGGAAAAGACTCTGATGCTGGGAGGGATTGGGGGCAGGAGGAGAAGGGGATGACAGAGGATGAGATGGCTGGGTGGTACCACCAACTTGATGGACATGAGTTTGGGTGAACTCCGGGTGTTGGTGATGGACAGGGAGGCCTGGCGTGCTGCGATTCATGGGGTCGCAAAGAGTTGGACATGACTGAGCAACTGCACTGAATTGATGGTGACTTCATAGAATGTGTTTGGAAGTGTTCCCTCCTCTTCAGTCTTTTGGAAGAGTCTGATAAAGATTGGTATAAGTTCTTTGTATCTTTGGTAGAATTCACCTGTTACTTTTGTTTGTAGGGAATTGTTTTTAAATTACGGATTCTAAATATTTCACTTCTAGGGATTGGTCTGTTCAAAGTATTTGTTTCTTCTTGATTCAGTTTGGGTGGGTTGTATGTTTCTAGAAAGCTGTCCATTTCTTCTAGGTTGTCAAATTTATTGGCATACAATCATTCATAGTATTCTCTTGTGGGGTTTTTTTTTTTTTTGGTATTTCTGTGGTATCAGTTGAGATTTCTCCTTTTTCATTTCTTATTTTGTCTATTTGGGTTCTCTTTCCTTTTCATTTTGGTGAGCCTGGCCAGAGATTTGTCAATTTTGTTTACCCTTTCAAAAAACTCTTGACTTTAGGTTTTGTTGTGTAATTCTTTTAGGTGGTATGTTAGGTGGTTTATTTGAGATTTTACCTTTTTTTTTTTCCTTGAGGACAGTCCGTATTGCTATGAACTTTCCTCTAAGAACTGCTCTTGCTGCATTCCATGGATTTTGTATGGTTGTATTTTCATTGTCATTTGTTTCAAGGTATTTTAAAATGTTCTTTTTGATTTCTGCATTTACCCATTGATTTTTGAGTAGCATATTGTTTATTCTCCTTGTAATTATTTTTTTCTTATTTCTTTTCCTGTGGTTGATTTCTTGTTTCATGCTTGAAATAATTTCTATACTCTTAAGTTTGTTAGTTTTGTGCCATAAATGTGATCAATCCTAAGGATTGTTCCACGTGCACTTGAATGTGTATCCTGTTTTTTTCGGATGTAATGTTCTGAAAATATAAATCAAGTCTAACTGTTCTGTTGTACCATTTAGGATCTCTGTTGCTTTATAGATTTTCTCTCTGTCTTCTGATGTGACTGGGGTGTTAACGTCTCCTACTCTTTATTGTGTTCCACCAGTTTCGCCCTTTATGTCTGCTAGTATTTGTTTTAAGTGTTCGGGTACTCCTATATTAGGTGCATGTGTTGATGAGTGTAAAATGCTCTTGTAGTGATCCTTTTACTATTATACAGTATCCTTCTTTGTGTTTCTCTGTTGCCTTTGTTGTAAAGTCTATCTGTCTGATGAGTGTTGCAACTCCTCCTTTCTTGTCATTTGTTTGCATGAGTATGTTTTTCCAATCTTTCATTTTCAGTCTTACATGTGCTCTTTACCCCAAGGTGGATCTCTTGTAGACAGCATTTTGTTGCCTCTTGTTTTTAGTCCAGGCCGCCACTCTATGTCTTTGGACTGGTGTGCTCAATCCATTGACATTTAAGATAATTATTGATACATACGTATTTATTGCCATTTTTAACCTTGTTTTCTGGTTGATTCTAAGTTTCTTCTTTCTTCTTTTCTTTTTCTCTTTTTCTTTTGGTGGTTTGATGATTTCCATTTATTTTATGCTTGTATTCTTTTTTTTTTTTTGTGATTCTGTTGTATGTTTTTGATTTGTGGTTGCCCTGTTTTTCAGGTATGTTAACTTCTTCCTATATCTGCCTGCTTTAGACCAATAGTCATATAGGCTAAAGTCAGTTCAGTCACTCAGTCGTGTCTGACTCTTTGCGACCCATGGACTGCAGCATGCCAGGCTTCCGTGTCCATCACCAACTCCCGGAGCCTACTCAAACTCATGTCCATTGTGTCGGTGATGCCATCCAACCGTCTCATCCTCTGTCGTCCCCTTCTCCTCCTGCCTTCAATCTTTCTTAGCATCAGTGTCTTTTCCAGTGAGTTGGGTCTTCACATCAGGTGGCCAAAGTATTGGAGTTTCGGCTTCAACATCAATCCTTCCATTGAATATTCAGGACTGATTTCCTTTAGGATAGACTGGTTGGATCTCCTTGCAGTCCAAGGGACTCTCAAGAGTCTTCTCCAACACCACAGTTCAAAAGCATCAATTCTTCAGTGCTCAGCTTTCTTTATAGTCCAACTCTCACATCCATACATGACTATAGGCTGAAACACAGTCTTAAAAAAAAATCTATAATTTTCCTACTTTCTTTCCTCACAATTTATGATTTTGATGTCCTTCTTTATATCTTCCTATTTCTTTTTGGTGTTCTGTTTTTATCATCACTTTCACAAATAGATTTTCTTTCTTTTTTATCTGTATACTAGTTAATTTAAGTGATTTAATTTCCAACTGTGATTCTCCTTATAGCTTCTTGCTACTTTTTTTTCTGCATCATTCATTCTGCTGTTCATTTTCTTTTGCTCAGCTTTTGTCTCAGCAAATGAATTCTCTAGATTTTCTTGGCACGTTATAGTTTCTAGTTCCTTTGTACAGTACCCTGAATTTCTGTCAGTAGCCTTTCTTAATTCTTCCAGTGTTTTTGTTACTTGTGTTTTGAACTTGTCGTCTATTAGACTGAAGAGGTCTGTTTCATTGTTTGTTCCTTCAGGGTAGCTTTCTTGGTCTTTTAACTGGGAGTGGTTCCTGTGATTCTTCATTTTGCTTGTATTTCTCTTGCTCTGTGAGAAACACTAACCTACTGTCGTCTTGAGGAATGTTCCCATTTAGCTTGTGTTGGTTTAGTATGTTTTGGTGTGAGGGCATTTTTTGGTTTGGTTGCTTGCCGTCTCTCTGTTAAGTGTTTGCTGGCTGTTAGCCCCTTGATAGAGGGTGTGCAGGTGCATGGCCTGTGCACACTCTCCGGAAAGTGGGGGCAGCAACTGGAGCCCAGTGGTGGGGTCTGGTGGTATCTGGGGTCCGTGCCCTCCTCTGGAGTCTGAGATGGCAGCAGTGGCTCGAGCCTGCTCTCGGAGCTCTTGTAGGTGATGCCCTGCCACCTGAGAGTGCACACATGGAGAAAAGCTCCTATGGGGGTCCTGCCCCTCTTCTTGCACACCTTCCAGCTGTGGTACCCTGCCTCTTGAGTGGGCCCAGGCCTCCTCCTGTACTCCTGGCTTGTGGCAGGGCACACTACAGCGCCCCCCAAGGCTGTCTCCACACAGTCTTCTCTGTGGTTCTGGCCTCTGAAGCCTAAGCCGAAGCACCCAGCCCTCACGCTCCTCCTCTGAGGAGTATCTCGGGCTGGGGAGTTCCAGGCAGTGGCTTTGGCCTCCTACGCAGGTCTCACTCCATGTTGCCCTCCATCGTGTTGTTGTGCTCTCCTCTGAGGTTCTTAAACTCCCTCTCTGTCCCAGCTGATCTTCCTTCCAGCAAGGGAACTTCTCTGAGTACAGAAACCACTCTTCTTTCACGGCTTCCTCCCAGGAGCACAGGTCCCATCTCAGTTCTTTTCTCTCTCTTCCTTTTGTGTTATCCATCTGTGTGGAGATTTTTTCCCTCTTTTGGAAGTCTGCAACCATCTGCTAGCATTTAGTAGATGTTCACTGAGAATCATTCTACACATACATGTACTTTTGATGTATTTACGGGAGAAGGTGAGCTCCATGTCCTACTCCCCCCTCCATCTTGATTCGATCCTCAGCTTTATAGTAAGTCTTGAATGGGGAGCATCAGTCCACTGAATTTTGTTCTTTTACTTTAATACTATGTTGGCTTTACTGGACCTTTTTTGATTTCCATATCAAATTTAAAATAAGTTTTTTGATATCTACAAAATAACTTGCTGGGATTTTGATTAAGATAACTGTATATATATATATATATATATATATATATATAGATATAGATATATAGATATATATATAGATTAATTTGGAAAGGATTGACATCTTAAACACTATTGAGCCTTTCTATATGTGAACATGGAATATCTCTTCATTTAATTAGTTGTTATCTGATGTGACAAATAGATGCAAGGGATTAGATCTGATAGGCAGAATGCCTGAAGAACTATGGATGGAGGTTAGTGACACTGTACAGGAGCCAGTGATCAAGATCATCCCTAAGAAAAAGAAATGCAAAAAGGCAAAATGGTTGGTTGAGGAGGCCTTACAAATATCTGAGAATAGAAGAGAAGCAAAAGGCAAAGTAGAAAAGGAAAGATATGCCCATCTGAATACAGAGTTCCAGAGAATAGCAAGGAGAGACAAGAAAGCCTTCCTAAGTGATCAGTGCAAAGAAATAGAGGAAAACAATAGAATGGGGAAGACTAGAGATCTCTTCCAGAAAATTAGATACCTAGGGAACGTTTCATGCAAAGATAAGCATAATAAAGGACAGAAACGGTATGGACCTAACAGGAGCAGAAGATACTAAGAAGAGTTGGCAAGAATATACAGAAGAACTATACAAAAAAGATCTTCATGACCCAGATAACCATGATGGTGTGATCACTCACCTAGAGCCAGACATCCTGGAGTGTGAAGTCAAATGGGCCTTAGAAAGCATCACTATGAACAAAGCTAGTGGCGGTGAAGGAATTCCAGTTGAGCTATTTCAAATCCTAAAAGATGATGCTGTGAAAGTGCTGAACTCATTATGCCAGAAAATTTGGAAAACTCAGCAGTGGCCACAGGACTGGAAAATGTCAGTTTTCATTCCAGTGCCAAGGAATGTTCAAACTACTGCACAATTGCACTCATCTCACACGCTAGTAAAATAATGCTCAAAATTCTCCAAGCTAGGCTTTAACAGTATGTGAACCGAGAACTTCCAGATGTACAAGTTGGATTTAGCAAAGGCAAAGGAACCAGAGATCAAAATGCCAACATCCATTGGCTCATTGAAAAAGCAAGAGAGATCCAGAGAAACATCTTGCTTCTGCTTTATTGACTACTTTTTTACTTCTGCTTTTTTTCTTTTCACTGTCTTTCTTTACTTCTGCTTTATTGACTATGCCAAAGCCTTAAAGAGATGTGAATACCGGACTACCTTACCTGCCTCCTGAGAAATCTGTATGTAGGTCAAGGAGCAAGTTAGAACAGGACATGGAACAAAAGACTGGTTCCAAATTGGGAAAGGAGTACGTCAAGGCTGTATATTGTTAATTGGTTATTTAACTTATATGCAGAGTACATCATGCAAAATGCTGGGCTGAATGAAGCACAAGCTGGTATCAAGGTTGTTGGGAGAAATATCAGTAACCTCAGATACTCAGATGACACCACCCTTAGAGGCAGAGAGTGAAGAGAAACTGAAGGCCCTCTTGATGATAGTGAAAGAAGAGCATGAAAAGGCTGGCTTAAAATTAAACATTCAAAAAACGAAGATCATGGCATCTGGTCCCATCACTTCATGTCAAACAGATGGGGAAACAATGGAAACAGCGAGAGACTTTTTTTTCTTGGGCTCCAAAATCACTGCAGATGGTGACTGCAGCCATAAAATTAAAAGATGCTTACTCCTTGGATGAAAAGCTGTGACCAACCTAGATAGCATATTAAAAAGCAGAGACATTACTTTGCCAACAAAGGTCCATCTAGCTAGTCAAAGCTATGGTTTTTTCAGTAGTCATGTGTGGATGTGAGAGTTGGACCATAAAGAAAGCTGAGTGCTGAAGAATTGATTTTTTCAATTGTGGTGCTGGAGAAGACTCTTGAGATTCCCTTGGACAGCATGGAAAGCAAACCAGTCCATCCTAAAGGAGATCAGTCCTGAATCTTCGGTGGAAGAACGGATGCTGAAGCTGAAACTCCAATACTTTGGCCACCTGATGTGAAGAACTGACTCACTGAAAAGACCCTGATGCTGGGAAAGATTGAGGGCAGGAGGAGAAGGGGACTACAGAGGATGAGATGGTTGGATGGCATCACTGACTCAATGGACGAGTTTAAGCCAGCTCTGGGAGTTGGTGGAGGACAGGGAAGCCTGGCATGCTGGACTCCACAGGGTCACAAAGAGTCGGACACCACTTAGCAACTGAACTGAGTGTCATCACTGAATAAAGACAGTTTTACTTCTTTCTTCACAATCTATATATCTTTTATTCCTTTTTCTCATCTTCTTGCATTAGCTATCCATTTCAGTACAGTAAATAGGAATGGGGAGAAGGGGAATCTTTGTTTTGTTCCCAAACTTAGGGAAAAAATATATAGTTTGTCACCATTAGGTATGATGCTAGCTATGGACATTTTTGGTAGATACTCTTTATCAAGTTGAGGAATTTCCTCTCTATTCCTTGTTTACTAAGTTTGTATCATAAGGGTTGAATTTTTGTCAGATATTTTTTCTGCATCTATTTACATGATTATATTCTTCTTTAGTTTGTTGTGATAAATTGCATTAATTTATTTTTTAAATGTTGAATAAGCCTTGCATATTTTCCTGTATTTTTATGACTAAAAATCTATATATTGGCGACCTCCATACTTAACATCTCCAGCTTAGACTTACCCTTCTCTGTCAGTCACCCCCTAACATTTCCTAAACTCCAGATCTTTGTTAACAAAAATGCTCCTATGGTCTTCTCATCTCAGCAATCATAAACTCTCTTCTTCCTCTGCCTCTTCTAGAAAGGACTACAGTTCCAGGCTCTTCAGCAGTGGAACCCAGGCTAGAGTTAGTGATGCTGCTGTGATTTTGCAGCATGTTTCCAGGATATAATTGGCACTCTGGGGGAGGTCAGGGACATACAGAAGGCAGAGGCAGATGGCGTGCCTGGACTCCAAGGCTATTCTACACAGTCATGAACAGTCAGCAGAAGAGGAATTGTATAGAGACAGAAGGATTTTGGTATTAGTGTCCCTGAGGGAGCATAAAGTTCAGAAATAAAAGTTTCCGTCAGAAAGCCAGGATTCTGCTCTACTGTGTGAATCCATTAAGCTGATTTCAGCAGGAATTTTCTGCACAAGATCTCAAGTGAAGGTAGCCTATGGCAAGAAAATTGTAATTAGGGAGACCATATGTCTCCTAGGATGGTCTCAGTTTATACCTGTTGTAAGTCATGTATTTATTTTCAGTGTCTTATTTCATTTTAAAAAGTGTCCCAATTTGAGGGTGATGCATTATTTTGTTACTTGCCTATAATCCAAGGGGCACTGGATACTTGGATAGCTTCTGGAGATGGAAACTTCATGGGGGAGATTTATAGGGAGGATCCAAACCTTCTCACATCAGGTTCTTTTGCTGGTAGCTTCCCAGAAGCACTGGAACTAGGTTGTCTTTAAACTTCTGGGTATGAAACCTGAGTTATTTCAGGGTGTTATAGAGATGCCATTGCCAGGGAAAGAAGAAGACACAACATATAATAGGGTCAATTAGGGACACGTGCAGAATGGGGATGTTTCTAATTATGAGCATTCAATGTATTTGAGCTGAATCTGAGGGAGGGAAGCCAGAAAGAAGTCTAGTCTTCAAGATAAGAAGTTGATGAGAAATTAAAGGAAAGGGACAATGAGCAAGAATTGCTGATGCTACTGCACCAACTAGTTAATGCATCTCTACAGACTTTTGTGGCCTCTGGCAAGGTCCCCAAAGTACACACACAAATATCAGCTTAGAAGGCATGAGGACCTCAGGAATATGAGAGAAAGAAATCTGTAGCCTTTGATCATTAAGTCATATTTGACATGGGACTACATACCCCATTTTCAAACTTGAGTTTTTAGTTCTGGTGTGATTTTAGGAGTATGTATATTATATGCACATACATTACATACATATAATATATACAGAGTATACATATGGTATACATGGAATATAAGGATAAGCAAATGCATATACTAATTGGGTTGGCCAAAAAGTTTGTTTGGGTTTTTCCATAGGATGCTATGGGAAAACAAACTTTTCGACCGACCCAATACAGTACTTTATCCTAGGCACAACAAACTGTGGAATGGTCTTAAAGAGATGGGAATACCTGACCCCATTACCTGTCTCTTGAGAAACCTGTATTCAGGACAAGAAGGAACAGTTAGAACTGGACACGAAACAATGGACTGGTTCAAAATTGGTAAAGGAATACGTCAAGGTTGTATATTGTCACCCTGCTTATTTAATTTATATGCAGAGGACATCATGTGAAATGCTGGGCTGGATGAAGCAAAAGCTGGAATCAAGATTGCAGGGAGAAATATCAACAACCTCATATATGCAGGTAATACCACCTTAATAGCAGAAAGCAAAGAGGAACTGAAAAACTTCTTGATGAAGGCGAAGGAGGAGGGTGAAAAAGTTGGCTTAAAACTCAACATTCAAGAAACAATCATGGCATCTGGTCCTATCACTTCATGGCAAATATATGGGGGGAAAGTGGAAATAGTGGCATATTTCATTTTCTTGGACTCCAAAATCACTGCAGATAGTGACTGCAGCCCTGAAATTAAAAGATGCTTGCTCCTTGGAAGAAAAGCTATGACCAACCTAGACAGCATATTAAAAAGCAGAGATATCACTTTGCCAACAAAGATCCGTATAGTTAAAGCTATGGTTTTTCCAGTCGTCATGCATGGATATGAGAGTTGGACCATAAAGAAGGCTGAGCACCAAAGAATTGATGCTTTTGAACTGTGATGTTGGAGAAGACTCTTGAGAGTCCCTTGGACAGCAAGGAGATTGAACCACTCAATCATGAAGGAAATCAACTCTGAAGATTCACTGGAAGGGTTGATACTGAAGCTCCAATACTTTAGCCACCTGATGGGAAGAGCCAGCTCATTGGAAATGACCTTGATGCTGGGAAAAACTGAAGGCAGGAGGAGAAGGGGAAGACAGGATGAGATGGTTGGATGGCATCACCGACTCAATGGACACAAGTTTGTGCAAACTCTGGGAGATAATGAAGAACAGGGAAGCCTGCTGTTGTACTACAGTTTATGGGGTCACAAAGAGTCGGACACGACTAAGAGACTGAGCAACAACAGTACAATACTAATTACAGATACATATAACATATACAAATACAATACCTAATACAGAAAGAAACACACATTCATACATACACTGATGGAATGTCCTCTTAAAATTGTCTGCTAAAGTCACTTCTGAAATATCTTTACCTGTATTAATAAATGCCACATCCAATAAGACAGCACTGAGTGGCTATTAGGGGAACGAGATATTAGAATTTATTATTGATTGAGGTCAAGAAACAGAACTAAATTGAGAAACTTGAAGAGTAAGGGAAAAAAATGGTGGTTGCTCAGGAAAGACGTGGTCCTTGCCTTTCCCTGAACTCCTGTGCATTACAATGGGCGACGGGGTAGATAATGAATGAGAGATAAGGACTGACAATACCTGGAGAATGGGGCTCCTTGGCTTCCCAGGTTCTCCTGAGGGTGATGTGTCTCTGTCCACCACTCTGCATGACAGGGATGTCCTCCTCCTACATCCTTCCTCCACAGGTGTCAGGGTCCAGAAATCATGCCTAGGATAAAGAGCTACCTAACTATATTCCCAAAGTAGGGGAGAGTGTTGACGACAAGGAAATGACCTCAGAGTTCATTGTGGACCAGCAGAAGTACCCTTGTAGAGGATAAACATTTGATTACCTGAGGCAGGAAGAAGCAGGTGGAGGCAGACAGCTTCTAGTCTGGATAAAAGGAAGGCTAAAAAGAGATGTTCTGTTAAGCAAAACAAGTGAGCACAAGTTCTCTGCTCTGCCATGTTTAACCAGCAGTGGTGGGTGGAGCTAGAATTGGCTGGTGAGGGCTGATTGTGCCATCTCTTCCCAACTCCTCATTCATGAGATCAATAGGTAGCTTGAGATAAATCATGATAGAAGTATTTATACCGTCAGTGAACCAGTGAAGTTGCTCAGTCGTGTCCAACTCTTTGCGATCCCATGGACTGTAGCCTACCAGGCTCCTCCATCCATGGAATTCTCCAGGCAAGAATACTGGAGTGGGTTGCCATTTCCTTCTCCACTTTATACCACAGAAATAGGCAAATGATGTATACCAGAGTTTACTTAAAAATCTTGCAGAGAACCAGATGTTAACTATTTACTGACACACCACTGGGTGTAGACTCTTTTGCAATAGAGGTCAGAAATTCATATGTCAGATTGTGATTTTAAACTGAGCTCTTACACATCTGTCAACCTGCTTTGTTGACAGGGAGGCTGGTTATGACCTTATTCCGGAGTGACTGAAGGAGGCCTGTCTCATTAGACTACTGTGGCCTAGTATTTGATTCTGAGTCAGAGCAGGCATTTCTGCCCAGAGTACGTCCGCAAAACTCCAAAATAACCCTGTCATGAACTTAGTGCCCTGGGCATATTGTTGCCTCAGAACTGCCAGATTGTTTGTCCAGGGGTGAGAAGGTTGGGGGAAAAAACAATGGTATGACCCTTCCTGAACTTCACTGCATACCAGAAAGTCTGTGGTTGGTAGTTAGCCTTCTACCAGTCTCTGAAGGGATTATTTCTGAATATCAGAAGTATTTAAAGAAACTCAAAGCCCTAAAAATCCCATATGAGTTTGATAAATTGCAGTTTGAATCTGATTACATTTTGCCAGAACCTCAAATCCAAATATGAGGTCTGTGATTCTGCACACAGTTGTTAACCATGCTTTTGATAATGATGTTTAAATGTTGAAAAAAAAAATCATTGCTACTTGTAAATGGAAGACTCACATGGACAATAAAAGAGGTGTTTAACTTTCTTAGAGTGAGTTTGTAGGACCCAGATTAATTCTGTTATTTTCACATAGTGAGAAATCATGTGTTTGATATAAAGAAGAAAATATCATCCTATATGTATAAGAAGTGAAGTCAGTTGTTGAAAGTATGTGTATCTAGGTTGACACTTGCAGGAGACAGTTCATCTATGGTATGTGGTATGGCAGCATCTCATGACTGATGGCTTGTGAAGTGGGTGTCATATTTTGGAAGAAGAAAAAAAGCTAGCTAGTTTACTTATGGATTCCAAATCATTTATGGATTCCAAATAATTTGATAGCATTAAGAAGTTATCTGGTAAAATTTGCTGTTTTAAATAATTGAATCTCCATTTATAATCTTTATAACTTTTCCTTTCAAATTATAACTAACCTAAAGATATGTTAAATGAATAAATTAATTTCAAAGGGAATTTTTAAATTACTTATTTGCTTACTGGCTGGATTGATTTTTTTTTTTTTAGCATTTCTTTTTTTTTTGGTTATACATACATATGTATCTCTTTTTTCCAGATTCTTATCCATTATAGGTTATTATAAAATGTTAAGGATAGTTACCTGTGCTATGGAGTAGGTAATTTTTGGTTATCTATTCTATATAGTAATGTGTATATGTTAATCCCAAACTCCTAATTTATTTTTTCCCATTCCTTTCCAATTTGATAATCATAGGTTTGTTTTCTATGTCTATAGATCCATGTTTTCTACATTTTGTATTGGCATATGTTCATTTGTATAATTTTCTTAGATTCCACATGTAAGTAATAACATATTTATCTTTGACTTCATTTTAGTATATCTTGTTTTTCAGTCACTAAGTTGTGTTTGACTCTTTGTGACCCCATGGATTCCCCATGACAGGCTTCGCTGTCCTCCACTATCTTCAAGAGTTTGTTCAAATTCATGTCTGTTGAATTGATGATGCCATCCAACCATCTTATCTTCTGTCATCCCCTTCTCTTCCTGCCCTCAATCTTTTCCAGCATCAGGGTCTTTTCTAGTGAGTTGTCTCTTTGTATCGGGTGGCCAAAATATTGGAGTTTCAGCTTTAGCATCCGTCCTTTCAATGAATATTCAGGGTTGATTTCCTTTAGGGTTGACTGGTTTGATCTCCTTGCTGTCCAAGGGACTCTCAAGGGTCTTCTCCAACACCACAGTTCAAAAGCATCAGTTCTTCAGTGCTCAGCCTTCTTTATGGTCCACCTCTCACATCCATACATGATGACTGGAAAAAGCATAGCTTTGACTTGACAGACCTTTGTTGGCAAAGTGATGTCTCTGCTTTTTAATATTGCTATCTAGGTTTGACATAGCTTTCCTTCCAAGGAGTAAACATCTTTTAATTTCAGGGCTGTGGTCACTGTCAGCAGTGATTTTGGAGACCGAGAAAATGAAATATGACACTGTTTACATTTTTTTATCCACCTATTTGGCACGAAGTGATGGGACCAAAATGCCATGTTCGTATTTTGGATATTGAGTTTTAAGCCAGCTTTTTCACTCTCCTCTTTACCTTCAACAAGAGGCTGTTTAGTTCCTCTTCACTTTCTGCCACTAGGGTAGTATCAGCATATCTGAGTATTTCTCCTGGCAGTCTTGAGTCCAGCTTGTGAGTCATCTAGCCCAGCATTTCATTTGAGGTAGTCTGCATATAAGTTAAACAAGTAGGGTGACAATATTCAGCCTTGATGTACTCCTTTCTCAATTTGGAACCAGACCATTGTTCCATATCTGGTTCTGACTGTTGCTTCTTGACCCTCATGCAGTTTTCTCAGGAGCAGGTAAGGTACTCTGGTACTTCCATCTCTTTAAGAATATCCTACTGTTTGTTGTGATTCATACAGTCAAAGGCTTTAGTGTAGTCAGTAAAGCAGAAGTAGATGTTTTTCTGGAATTCTCTTGCTTTTTCTATGATCCAACAGATGTTGGTAATTTGATCTCTGATTCCTCTGCCTTTTCTAAATCCAGCTTGTACATCAGGAAGTTCTTGGTTTACATACTGTTGAAGCACTAGCTTGAAGGATTTTGAGATTACTTTGCTAGCATGTGAAATGAGCCCAATTGTGTGGTAGTTTGAACATTCTTTGGCATTGCCCTTTTTTGGGATTGGAATGGAAACTGACCTTTTCCAGTCCTGTGCTCACTGCTGAGTTTTTCATGTTTGCTGGCATATTGAGTGCAGGACTTCCACAGCATCATCTTTTAGGATTTGAAATATCTCAGCTGGAATTCCATCACCTGCACTAGCTTTGTTCATGGTGATGCTTCCTAAGGCCCACTTGACTTTGCACTCCTGGATGTCTGGCTCTAGGTGAGTGGTCACCCCATCCTGGTTATCTGGGTCACAAGGCCTTTTTTGTACAGTTCTTCTGTGTATTCTTGCCACCTCTTCTTAATCTCTTGCTTCTGTTCGGTTCTTGCCATTTCTTTCCTTTATTGTACCCATTTTGCATGAAATGTTCCCTTGGTGTCCCTACTTTTCTCAAAGAGATCTCTAGTCTTTCCCATTCAGTTGTTTTCCTCTATTTCTGTGCATTGTTCGCTTAAGAAAGCTTTCTTATCTCTCCTTGCTATTCTTTGGATTTTTGCATTCAGTTGGGTATATCTTTCCTTTTCTCCTTTGCCTTTTGCCTTTTGTTTCTCTTTTCTCAGCTATTTGTAAGGCCTCCTCAGACAATAATTTTGCATTCTTGCATTTCTTTTTCTTGGGGATTGTTTTGGTTACCCCATCCTGTGCAGTGTTACAAACCTCCATTCATAGTTCTTCAGGCACTCTGTCTACCAGATCTAATCCCTTGAATCTATTTGTCACTTTCACTGTATAGTCTTAAGGGATTTGATTTAGGTCATACTTGAGTAGCCCTGTGGTTTTCCCTACTTTCTTCAATTTAAGTGTAAATTTTGCAGTGAGGTGTAGATCCAAGCCACAGTCAGCTCCAGGTCTTGTTTTTGCTGACTGTATAGAGCTGCTCCATCTTCAGCCGCCAAGAATATAATCAATGTGATTTCATTATTGATGATCTGGTGATGGTCAAGAATCTCTAGGTCCATCCAAGTTGCTGCTAATCACATTATTTCATTAGTTTATTTTTTTTATGGCTGAGTGATGTACTGTTGTATGTGTGTGTATAAACTGCATACACACAATAGACACAGACCACACACAAACAGACACCCATCTTTATCCATTCTTCCGTCGATGGACATTTAGGTTGCTTCCATATCTTGGCTATAGTAAATAGTGCTGCTGTGAACATTGGGTTGTGTGTATCTTTTTGAATTATGGCTTCTCTGAATATATGCCAATTGCAGGGTAATATGGTAGCTATATAAATTTAGTCATCAGAGCACACAGTAATTGTTATTGCAAGCTCTTGGGGCTCTGGAATTTGTCCTTGATTTTACCCATATATGTATACTTGGAGTGACTTGAAAGTAATCAAGGGCCTCTGAGATTTCTTACTCCATGAAGCTGCAGGTGATGTCAAAATTGGCAGCTGTCAGTGATTCCTGCCTGCCATTAAGCTGGGTGCAGTTCTTCCAAATTCAGAAGGGGATGAGGGAATATGAGTAGAAGCAAGCACTATTTTAGGTAACTACATGCATTTTATATATCCAGTCATTTATCTTCCTCATCTTACTTTAAAAAAAATTTTTAAGGACTTAAAAAATATGATATAATACAGTTAAAATAGGAAAGACTTAATGAAGTAATGGGAACAAGGGTAATGAATGTTGAGCCATAGTTCATGCATGAGAAATGGAACACACGTTCACTCTAAGCTTTCCAGCAGCTACCACTAAAGACAAAAGATGCTTGGCTTTGGGTCTCACAATGTCCGTAAAAGTAAAACCAAAGTGAAAGTGAAAGTCACTCAGTCATGTCCGACTCTTTGTGACCCCATGGACTGTATAGTTCATGGAATTCTCCAGGCTAGAATACTGGAGTCGGTAGCCTTTCCCTTCTTCAGGGGATCTTCCTAACCCAGGGATCGAGCCCAGGTCTCCTGCATAACTAGCTGAACCACAAGGGAAGCCAAAACCAAAGTAACAACCTAAAATGGGGAAAAAAAAAAAAAACCCGATTGCTCAGAAAAAGCAAAGCACTTCCTGCCATTAAGAAAGATTTCTCCTCTGGGTCCCCTTAAAGAGGACACTTTGCAAAGTATTGAGCAGAATCCTCAATAGCATCCTTAAAGAAAAGTTGCCATGAGATTCTGTGGGCCATCAGTGTTTCCTGATGTGAGCTGCTGGGGCTATATCAAAATGTTGTTCAGGAAGCATGTATACCTGGGCTGGGCCACTGGGATGCAAGTAGGCCCAGAGCTCTCTGATAATCTGGCTTAATGTGGGAGAAGGTTTTAGATTTTTAGCATAATGGACAGACAGAATGGATAGACTGAATATCCTTTAGATGATTCTGCATAACTAATAAATCACTTATATGAAATTTTGATCAATATGTAGCACAGTAAATTCAATATTGGCCTCTTTTCCCCTCTCAAGCTAATTTTTTTAAACTTTTTATTTTATTGGAGAAGGCAATGGCACCCCACTTCAGTACTGTTGCCTGGAAAATCCCATGGATGGAGGAGCCTGGTAGGCTGCAGTCCATGGGGTCGCTAGTCGGATACGACTGAGTGACTTCACTTTCACTTTCCACTTTATTTTATACTGGAGTATAGTTGATTAATGATGTTGTGTTAGTTTCAGGTGTACACAAAGTGATACTTATACATACATTCATCAGTTCAGTTCAGTCGCTCAGTCGTGTCCGACTCTTTGCAACCCCATGAATTGCAGCACACCAGGCCTCCCTGTCCATCACCAACTCCCGGAGTTCATTCAAATTCACGTCCATGGAGTCGGTGATGCCATCCAGCCATCTCATCCTCTGTTGTCCCCTTTTCCTCCTGCCCCCAATCCCTCCCAGCACCAGAGTTTTTTCCAATGAGTCAACTCTTCACATGAGGTGGCCAAAGTATTGGAGTTTCAGCTTTAGCATCAGTCCTTCCAACGAACACCCAGGACTGATCTCCTTCAGAATGGACTGGTTGGATCTCCTTGCAGTCCAAGGGACTCTCAAGAGTCTTCTCCAACACCACAGTTCAAAAGCATCAATTCTTCGGCACTCAGCTTTTTTCACAGTACAACTCTCACATCCATACATGACCACAGGAAAAACCATAGCCTTGACTAGACGGACCTTTGTTGGCAAAGTAATGTCTCTGCTTTTGAATATGCTGTCTAGATTGGTCATAACTTTCCTTCCAAGGAGTAAGCATCTTTTAATTTCATGGCTGCAGTCACCATCTGCAGTGATTTTGGAGCCCCCCAAAATAAAGTCTGACACTGTTTCCACTGTTTCCCCATCTACTTCCCATGAAGTGATGGGACCAGATGCCATGATCTTCGTTTTCTGAATGTTGAGCTTTAAGCCAACTTTTTCACTCTCCACTTTCATCTTCATCAAGAGGCTTTTTAATTCCTCTTCACTTTCTGCCATAAGGGTGGTGTCATCTGCATATCTGAGGTTATTGATATTTCTCCCAGCAATCTTGATTCCAGCTTGTGCTTCTTCCAGCCCAGCGTTTATCATGATGTGCTCTGCATATAAGTTAAATAAGCAGGGTGACAATATACAGCCTTGACATACTCCCTTTCCTAATTGGAACCAGTCTGTTGTTCCATGTCCAGTTCTAACTGTTGCTTCCTGACCTGCATACAGGTATCTCAAGAGGCAGATCAGGTGGTCTGGGATTCCCATCTCTTTCAGAATTTTCCACAGTTTACTGTGATCCACGCAGTCAAAGGCTTTGGCATAGTCAATAAAGCAGAAATAGATGTTTTTCTGGAACTCTCTTGCTTTTTTGATGATCCAGCGGATGTTGGCAATTTGGTCTCTGGTGCCTCTGCCCTTTCTAAACATATACCTATGTTCAGTTATACATGTATCAATTCTTTGCAATTTTTTTTTTCCATTTTAGGTTGTTACATAACGTTTAACAGAATTCCCTGTGCTATACAGTAGGTCCTTTTGGTTATCCGTTTTAAATATAGTAGTGTGTACATGTCAACCCAAACTCCCTAACTGTCCCTCCCCTGACTCCTTACCCTTTGGTAATCATAATTTTCTTCTCTAAGTCGGTGAATCTGTCACTATTTTGTGAATAAGTTCATTTGTATCTTTTTTAGATTCTTGTATAAGTGATATCACTTCTCTCTTTCCAACCTCACTCAGTCTGACGGTGTTTGGGTCCATCCATGTTGCTGCAAATGGCATTATTTCATTCTTCTTTATGGCTGAATAATAGGTATATGAAAATTACATATCTTAAAAATTGTTCAGGATGACCTCCAAGGAAATAGTGGTTGGGGGAAACTGGTAAGTAAACAATAACAATTGGAAAACCTACTCTCAGGGCAGCTTTGACAAGGCGATGTTGCTCGGTATGATCATCAGAGACCAACAAAGTGATGTCTTTTCTTCGGAATGTCTCAGAGCATTTCGGAGGCTAATGTGCTCTGTGAGATACCATGAACACATGGACCGTAAGGGGCTCCCTAAATGTATTGGACACAAGACCTTTCTTTGTAGAGGATCCTGTTGTAGTGTGCATGGTTCATTTGGGAAATGTTAGCCTAAAAGAGTAGTTCTGCTTTGGAGCCACCTAGGGAGACTTAAACCTACGGATTCCTGAGCCCCAAAGAGTTCAATTAAACTGTATTCTTGGTGGTGGAACAGCATTGATATTGAAAAAAAGAAAAACTCCGTAAGATTCTAATGCATAGCCAGGATTCAGGACAGTCTAGAGGGACTAGGTCTTGAGTAGTTGGAGATTTATTTCGCCCTGGCTCTTAAACAATTTTTGCCTAACAAGAATAAACAGGTAGGAAAGTTGATATCAGTGTCTTTATCAATATACTTCTCTCAAACTCTATTTTTTTTCTTTTTAAAGCTATGGTGACCTTCTGCTTTCACTTTGGCCCATCTGTACAACCTGCCTTGCACAATTCCCAGTCAGTCCAAAGTCAAAAGAACTCTGGATTTTGTCCATTACTTTCCTCAACTCACTGTTGATTAGATTAGTAACTAATAACCACCTTGTCCAGGTGGTTATAATTCTGGGATTGTTAGAAATATGAGAATTGTATTGCAGCATTTTAACTTTCATTGGTACCATTGGAACTTTCAATTCCCTCCTTTCCTTATAGCCTCGTTTATCTCTTGCCCCTGACTTGGAAAGAAATGCAATACAGTTTTATAAAATTTTAAAATAACTTGCAGATGTACATATATATAGATAGGTTGATTCAGGCTCTATTTTTTAAGACGAGGCTCCTTTTTACTACTGATATGGTTACCTATTCAAGAGATGTTGCTTTTTCCTGAGACTCTCACCAAGTTGATAGAGCACAGAATATATTCTTAGAAACTTTTGTTTTCAGATTCTGTTCATGGTCATCTAAGACTGGAGCATAAAGGCAAAATCCCAGAAAACATGAATTTTTAGTGCACCATGCTATGCACAGCCTACGGATTGGTCTGGAAGAACAGTTTTAATAGATCTAATTTGAATCTGAATGCTATGGAAGACAAAAAGGTTATAAAGATATCTGTAAATCCCTTTTCCACGTATTATGATGTACATTCTGAATTTCAAGCTCTGAAACATTGACTGTGACCATAGCTTATGAAGCAGCACAAGGCTAAGATACCTGAAACACAAAAATGCATGTCAGGCGCATTGGAGTGCTTGGGAATATGGGAACCTAACAGGGAAATATCAGCAAGTGCATCGTCAGATCTTTTTAGGAAAGTTGAGACTTTCCTAAAAATGTAACTTGAGAGGGAAAATAGAGTTAATCATGGTGTTTGTTTCAAGAGCCCTAGAAGACTTAAATTGAGTTCTTAGGGTGTGTAATTACTCCAGCCACAGAGGTGAAAGTGATTTTGGCTTAAAAAGTCTCAAAGAACCCTAGCATCAGAATAGTGGAGAGAAACAAGAAAACAGAAGGAATATGACCGGAAAAGGGTCATGAGTAACCTAAGCTGAGAATAGAAACCCAGTGTGAGGAAACTGGTAAGGATAAATGTGAGTCATGATCTAGCTGAGAAACCTCTTAACTGTCTGAAGCACTGAAAAGGAACATAAAGTGTAAAGCGGAAGAAGGGGAGGGATAAAGAGTTTGGGATTAAAATATATATACTACTGTACATAATAATCAGCAAGAACCTAGAGTACAGTACAGGGAACTATACTCAATATCTGGTAAAACTACAATGGAAGAGAATGTTAAAAAAAAAAAAAAGCATATGTGTGTGTGTGTGTATAACTGAATCACTTTGCCATACACCTGAAATTAACACAACTTTGTAAATCAATCATACTTCAATAAAAGTTAAAAAAAATTTTTTTAATTAAAAAAGACAGCAAGTTGTCAGATAGTCAGTTGAAAGTAAACTGGACTTAACTGAAACAAGCCCAAATTGCACATAGTTCTTCTTAGAAAGAATCCATAAACAGGCAGAAATGCAGAAATGAACAGTATAAAATGACACATCAAGGTTAAGTTAAACTGATACAGAACATTTTGTCCTGGTCACTAGAGTTGGCTGGTAAATAGGGAGATAAGTCCAGGGAGCAGGACATGGTATGGGGAATGGACAGTATAGGAAGTGGGCCAGAGGACTTTGGAATTTTTGGAAGGTTGAAAAAAGCTTTCTTAAGTGAACAGTGCAAAGAAATAGAGAACAATAGAATGGGAAAGACTAGAGATTGCTTCAAGAAAATTAGAGATACCGAGGGAACATTTCATTCAATGATGGGCTCAATAAAGGACAGAAATGATAAGGACCTAAAATAAGCAGAAGATATTAAGACAAGGTGGCAAGAATACACAGAAGAACCATACAAAAAAGGCCTTAATGACACAGATAACAATCATGGTATGATCACTCACCTAGAGTCAGACATCCTAGAGTGTGAAGTCAAGTGGGCCTTAGGAAGCATCACCATGAACAAAAGTAGTGGAGGTGAAGGAATTCCACCTGAGTTCTTTCAAATCCTAAAAGATGATGTTGGTAAAAGTACTGCACTCAATATGCCAACACATTCGGGAAACTCAGCAGCGGCTACAGGACTGGAAAAGGTCAGTTTTCCTTCCAGTCCCAAAGAAGAGCAGTGATAATGATCAAGCTACCACACATCCTAGCAAGGTAGTGCTCAGAATCCTTCAAGCTAGGCTTCAACAGTATGTGAACGGAGAACTCCCAGATGTAAAGCTGGCTTTAGAAAAGGCAGAGGAACCAGAGATCAAATTACCAACATCTGTTGGATCATAGAAAAAGCATGGGAATTCCAGAAAAACATCTACTTCTGCTTCATTGACCTAAAGCCTTTGCATGGATCACAACAAACTGTGGAGAATTCTTAGAGATGGGAATATGAGACCACCTACCTGCCTCCTAAGAAACCTGTATGTAGGTCAAAAGGCATCAGTGAGAACTAGACATGGAAAAATGGACTGGTTCAAAATTGGGAAAGGAGTATGTCAGGGCTGTATATTGTCACCAGGCGGAGTACATCATGTGAAATGCTGGGCTGGATAAAGCACAAGCTGGAATCAAATTGCTTGGGGAAGTATCAATAACCTCAGATATGCAGATGATACCACCCTAATGAAGAGCCTCTTGAAGGTGAAAGAGCAGAGTGAAAAAGCTGGCTTAAAACTCAGCATTGAAAATAAGATCATGCCATCTGGTCCCATCACTTCATGGCAAATATATGGGGAAAAAATGGGAACAGTGACAGACAGATTTTATTTTCTTGGGCTCCAAAATCACTGTGAATGGTGACTGCAGCAGTGAAATTCAGAGACATTTGCTCCTTGGAAGATAGTGAAAGCCACTCAGTCATGTCCAACTCTTTGGTGACCCCATGGACTAGAGTCCATGGAATTCTCCAGGTCAGAATACTGGAGTGGGTAGTCTTTCCCTTCTCCAGGGGATCTTCCCAACAAAGGATCGAACCCAGGTCTCTCCCATTGCAGGTAGATTCTTTACCAGCTGAGCCACAAGGGAAGCCCAAGAATACTGGAGGGGTAGCCTATCCCTTCTCCAGCAGATCTTCCCGCCCCAGGAATTGAACCGGGATCTCCTACATTGCAGGTGGATTCTTTACCAACTGAGCTATCAGGGAAGCCCAAACCTAGAGACATCACTTTGCCAACAAAGGTCCGTCTAGTCAAAGCTATGGTTTGTCCAGTAGTCATGTACAGATCTGAGAGTTGGACCATAAAGAAAGCTGAGTGCTGAAGAATTGATGGTTTCAAACTGTGGTTTTGGAGAAGACTCTGGAGAGTTCTTTGCACAGCAAGGAGGTCAAACCAGACAATCCTAAAGAAAATCAATCCTGAATATTCATTGAAAGAACTGATTCTAAAGCTGAAGCTCTAATACTTTGGTCACCTGATGAGAAGAGCTGACTCATGGAAAAGACCATGATGCTGGGAAAGATTGGTGGCAAAAGGAGACGGGGGTGGCAGAGGATGAGATAGTTAGATAACATCACCAACTGAATGGACTTGAGTTTGAACAAACTCCAGGAGATAGTGAAGGACAGGGAACCCTGATGTGCTGAAGTTCATGGGGTCACAAAGAGTTGGATGTGACTTCATGACTGAATAATGATGACTGTAATTAGTCTCAGGGTATGATAAAGAGGTTCTCCAACTACTCACCATAGCCAATATAGGTGATGACAGTATTGGATAGAAAGGGGAGAAGACTCAAGTGTCTGTCATCACCCCTAGCCCTGTTCTTTCACCAAGTTTGATATCATTTGAAGTATGACTCCAGATTTACCTTTACTCCCGTTTTTTTTCCCCTTGTAAAGTTGTTTTCTCCCATCATTTCCTCCACTTTTCACCTGTGATAAAGCTGAGTCATGGTTTTGCTTATGGTCAGGGAAGTTCTGTTACCTTTTGCAAGGGAGTGGTTAATTGAAGGATTTCGTACTTTTTGCTACTATGGAGATAATCTTAGAATTTCCTTGTAAAATTAAATCTTTGCATATAGAACATGCTCTTTTCTTATCATTTCATGGATACCTTAGCACATATGCTAAGATACCAGAGACATCAGTTCAGTTCAGTTCAGTCGCTCAGTCGTGTCCAACTCTGCGATCCCATGAATTGTAGCATCCCTGTCCATCACCAACTCCCGGAGTTCACTCAAAGTCACGTCCATCGAGTCGGTGATGCCATCCAGCCATCTCATCCTCTGTTGTCCCCTTCTCCTCCTGCCCCCAATCCCTCCCAGCACCAGAGTCTTTTCCAGTGAGTCAGCTCTTCGCATGAGGTGGCCAAAGTATTGGAGTTTCAGCTTTAGCATCATTCCTTCCAAAGAACACCAAGGACTGATGTCCTTTAGAATGGACTGGTTGGAACTCCTTGCAGTCCAAGGGACTCTCAATAGTCTTCTCCAACACCACAGTTCAAAAGCACCAATTCTTCGGTGCTCAGCCTTCTTCACAGTCCAACTTTCACATCTATACGTGACCACTAGAAAAACTATAGCCTTGACTAGACAGACCTTTGTTGCCAAAGTAATGTCTCTGCTTTTGAATATGTTATCTAGGTTGGTCATAACTTTCCTTCCAAGGAGTAAGAGTCTTTTAATTTCATGGCTGCAGTCACCATCTGCAGTGATTTTGGAGCCCCCAAAAATAAAGTCTGACACTGTTTCCCCATCTATTTGCCATGAAGTGATGGGACCAGATGCCATGATCTTCGTTTTCTGAATGTTGAGCTTTAAGCCAACTTTTTCACTCTCCTCTTTTACTTTCATCAAGAGGCTTTTGAGTTCCTCTTCACTTTCTGCCATAAGGGTCATGTCATCTGCATATCTGAGGTTATCGATATTTCTCCCGGCAATCTAGATTCTAGCTTGTGCTTCTTCCAGCCCAGTGTTTCTCATGATGTACTCTGCATATAAGTTAAATAAGCTGGGTGACAGTATACAGCCTTGACATACTCCTTTTCCTATTTGGAACCAGTCTGTTGTTCCATGTCCAGTTCTAACTGTTGCTTCCTGACCTGCATATAGGTTTCTCAAGAGGCAGATCTGGTATTCCCATCTCTTTCAGAATTTTCCACAGTTTGTTGTGATCCACATAGTCAAAGGCTTTGGCATAGTAAATAAAGCAGAAATAGATGTTTTCTGGAACTCTCTTGCTTTTTCAATGATCCAGCAGATGTTGGCAGTTTGATCTCTGGTTCCTCTGCCTTTTCTAAAACAAGCCTGAACATCTGGAAGTTCACGGTTCACGTATTGCTGAAGACTGGCTTGGAGAAATTTGAGCATTACTTTACTAACATGTGAAATGAGTGCAATTGCGCGGTAGTTTGAGCACTCTTTGGCATTGCCTTTCTTTGGGTTGGAATGAAAACTGATCTTTTCCAGTCCTGTGGCCACTGCTGAGTTTTCCAAATTTGCTGGCATATTGAGTGCAGCACTTTCACAGCATCATCTTTCATGATTTGAAATAGCTCAACTGGAATTCCATCAGCTCCACTAGCTTTGTTCGTAGTGATGCTTTCTAAGGCCCACTTGACTTCACATTCCAGGATGTCTGGCTCTAGGTCAGTGATCACACCATTGTGATTATCTGGGTCATGAAGATCTTTTTGTACAGTTCTTCTGTGTATTCTTGCCACCTCTTCTTAATATCTTCTGCTTCTGTTAGGTCCATATGATTTATGTCCTTTATCGAGCCCATCTTTGCATGAAATGTTCCCTTGGTACCTCTAGTTTTCTTGAAGAGATCTCTAGTCTTTCCCATTATTTTGTTTTCCTCTATTTCTTTGCATTGATCGCTGAGGAAGGCTTTCTTATCTCTTCTTGCTATTCTTTGGAACTCTGCATTCAGATGTCTTTTCTTTCCTTTTCTCCTTTGCTTTTCGCTTCTCTTCTTTTCACAGCTATTTGAAAGGCCTCCCTAGACAGCCATTTTGCTTTTTTGCATTTCTTTTCCATGGGGATGGTCTTGATCCCTGTCTCCTGTACAATGTCACGAACCTCTGAAACCAGAGAGATAGTATACAGAAAAAGTACTAAACGATTACAAAGTAAAGTCAGGATGTGTTTTTTCTTAGGGTAAATGCCACATATCAGCATGGCTGCAAAAATTTAAACTTAACTGCAAAAGACAAGAGGCAAGGAAATGGGTGACTGGACAATTAACTCTAGTATGAAATATGCGAGTCTGGTTTAGGAGTCTTGACAGATTGGAATGTTACAGGTATTGAAGATCATGATAAAAGAGAGAGAGGAAAAAAAAGATTAAATGGAACTCCTTTCCAGGAAAAATCAGTCAATAGGTTGAAGATTAAAGGAGTAAGAATAAAGACCTTTTGATACCAAACAAGAGAAAAAGACCACATAGCATAAATCAAATTTGATATTGACTTTTAACCTAGTTTTCAGTTATGCTGTTTCTATCACTTGTATTTTCCATAAATTTGAAGAGATAATCAAGAAAATATGCATTTCCATAAACTTCAATAGCAGTTTTTTAATCCCCACATGATAAGGCAAAGCTGTAAGCTAAGTGCCTTTGTTTCTGCTAGGGTGTAGGTTAAAGGGAGGAGGTTAAAAGACTTCCTGATTGCTTATGAATCATTAGGAGCCCCACTGGTACAAGAATTACAACTTGTCTTTTCCTGCCAGCTAATTTCTGTTCCACCTCTCATTTGATAGCCACAATTTGTGCCTTTTGTAAAGAAAATTGGTCTGTTGAACGCTGCACACCACAAAGAGACAGAAAGGCTGTGTATCATAGTGTTCCAGGTCAAAGTAGGTCTTAGGCCCAGCTTTTCTTACCTGCAGTGTGTCCTTGAGAAGTTAAGTAGCCTCTGTTATTCCCAGCCAAAAAGTGGAGGTAACAATATGTATTTCACAGGATTGTTTTAAAGATTAAATGAGAACACATACATAAATCACTTGGTACATAGATCCATAGATGATAGCTATTATTGTTAACCGTTTAGGCTTAATGTTAGATGAAACTCAATTATAAAACTTCAAAGGAATGAAAATTCTAAGTGTTTTACATTCATAATCAAATCATTCCACTTTTCCTTTGTCTTTGGTCTTGGCTTTTGTCTTTAAAGTTGTGTTTTATTAGGCAGTGACGAACTCTTGAAGGACTGAAAGCCGGTGTGGTGGTTCTCAATTCTGGTTACATGTCCAAAGGCAGTCTGTCCATTCAGCCCCACTGAGATTTGGGGTTGGGAAATCTTTGTTACTGGGGTTGGTTTTATGCATTGTAAGATTTTTAGCGGCATCCATGATTCCTACCTACTAGAGATAGTAGTGTATCTCCTCTCAATTGTGACAGTCAAAAAATATTGAAAATGTCCCTCTTGGGGGACAAAATTACCTCCACGTGAAAAACACTAAGGAGAGAAATGTGATTTGAATGGTTTGGTACAGGAAACAGGCATTGGTATTTTTAGAAACACCCTAGATTTTTTTTTCTTAATATATATATTTTATTGAAGTATATTTGACTTACAGTGATTCAGGTACAGAGTAAGGTGATTCCGTTATATGTATACACATATATTATTTTTGAAATTATTTTCCATTATGGGTTATTAACAGGATACTGACTATAGTTCCCTGTTCTATACAGTAAACCTTTGATGCTTGTTGTTTATCATTTTTTTTAAATTAGAAATCTAGCATTCTATTCAAGTTAAGTCAAACAAGTAGAATCAAAATGTAAATCTGTAAAAATCTTTAACTTTTCTAAAATACATATACATATTATATATATATGTATACAAAAGCTTTCCTACTATGTATGATAAAGGCTTGAAGGTGAATATTAAAAAAAAGTTGGAGAAATCAGAAAGCATAAACTAAATGAAGTTGGAGCACTGAATATGAGATAGAAGAAGTGAAACAAATGAGGTAAAAGTAAAATACCATCATATAGTCCAGTTGTTATTACTTAAACATGACTGCTCATTAGAAACATATCTGGAGCTCTGGAGAAAGAAAAGCAATACCTGGGCATTTGTATTTTTCAAAAAATTCCAAGACAATTCTGATACACATCTGGATTTTAAAAAGTGACTACAAGTTTTTCTATTAAGTCATAGTTTTGGTGAAGCTGGGCTTCCCTGGTGGCTCAGATGATAAAGAATCCACCTTCTATATGGGAAACCTGGGTTTAGCCTCTGGGTTGGGAAGGTCCCCTGGAGAAGGGAACAGCTACCCACTCTAGTATTCTTGCCTGGAGAATTCTATGGATAGAGGAGCCTGGGAGGCTACAGTCCATGGGGCTGCAAAGAGTCAGACATGACCCAGTTACTTTCACTTCACTTCACTTTGGAAATACAGAGTTCTATTATTTTTCTGTTGATCAATCATGATGCAGTGGTATTAATAGTTACATAATCACAGTAGTAAAAGACATTTATCAGTTTTCAGAATCAATTGCCAGACAAAAAATAAAAGATCATTACAATTGCAAGCCATAATGGGAACTTAGCAATGTAAAATACTTACATACAATTTGGGGGTGTCAAGCAGAGTGATAGGGCAAGTGGAAGTGCATACATGCACATGTTTTCATCTACCCAGTCAGTGTCTTTTGGTTGGTGCATTTAATCCATTTACATTTAAGGTCCAACTCTTTGTGACCCCATGGACTGTAGCCCAACAGGTCTCTCTGTCCTTGGGGATTTTTCAGGAAAGAATACTGGAGCAGGATGCCATGCCCTCCTCCATAGGATCTTCCAAACCCAGGGATCAAACCTGGGTCTCCTGCATTGTGGGCGGATTCTTTACCATCTGAGCCACTATAGAAGCCCACGTTTAAGGTAATTATCAATATATATATATGATCCTATTACTGTTTTCTTAATTGTTTTGGGTTTATTTTCTGTATGTCTTTTCCTTCTCTTGTGTTAACTGCCTAGAGAAGTTCCTGTAGCATTTGTTGTAAAGCTGGTTTGGTGGTGCTGAATTCTCTTTAACTTTTGCTTGTTTGGAAAGCTTTTGATTTCTCCATCAAATCTGAAGGACAGTCTTGCTGGGTAGAGTATTCTTGATTGTAGGTTCTTCCCTTTCATCACTTTAAATATATAGTTTCTATTGAGAAAACAGCTGATAGCCCAAAGGGAGTTCCCTTGTATGTTATTTGTCCTGTTTCCCTTGTTGCTTTTAATATTTTATCTTTGTCTTTAATTTTTTTCAGTTTGATTACTGTGTGTCTCAGTGTGTTCCTCCTTGAGTTTATCCTGCCCGGGACTCTCTGTGCTTCCTGGACTTGTTTGAATATTTCCTTTCTCACGTTAGAGAAGTTCTCAACTATTATCTCTTCAAATATTTTCTCAGGTCTTTCTCTCTCTCCTCCTTCTGGCACCCCTATAATGCAAATGTTGGGGTGTTTAATGTTGTCCCAGATGTCTCTTAGGCTGTCTTCATTTCTTTTCATTCTTTTTTCTATACTTTGTTGCATGGCAGTGATTTCCACTGTTCTGTCCTCCAGGTCATTTATCTGTTCTTCTGCCTCAGTTATTCTGCTGTTGATTTCTTCTAGTGTATTATTCATCTCTGTTTGTTCTTCAGTTCTTCTAGGACTTTGGTAGACATTTCTTCCATCTTCTCCATTGTTTTTCCTGAGATCCCAGATCACCTTCACTATCGTTATTCTGAATTCTTTCTCTGGAAGGTTACCTATCTCCACTTCATTTAGTTTTTCTGGGGTTTTATCTTGTCCACTCATCTGGGACATACCTTTCTGCCTTTTCGTTGTGATGAACTTTCTGTAATATGGCTTTTGTTTTAGCTGCTCTGGGACTGTGCTTCTTCTGTTTGCCCTCTGATGGAGGATGGTTAGAGGCTTGTGTAAGCTTCCTAATGGGAGGGACTGGCAGTGGAAAAAACTGAGTCTTGTTCTGGTGGGCAGGGTCTTGCTCGGTAAAGCTTCAATCCAATTATCTGCTGATGGATGCAGTTGTACTCCCTCCCTAGTAGTTGTTTGGCCTGAGCTGACTCAGCCCTGGGGCCTGGGGGCCCTATGGCAGGGTTGATATTGAACTCCAAGAGGGTTTATGCCAAAGGGGACTTTTCTGGCAGTGCCCCATCCCTGTGGTGAGCCCCTGCTGACCCACATCTCCATAAGAGGCCCTCGAACACCAGCAGGTAGATTTGGTTCAGTCTCTTGTGGGGTCACTGCTCCTTTCCTCTGGTGTGAGCAAGGTTTCGTTTGTGCCCTCCAAGACTGAACTCTGTTTTCCTCAGCCCTATGGAAGTCCTATAATCAAATCCTGCTGGCCTTCAAGGCCAGATTCCCTGGGGATTCCTAGTCCCTTTGTGGGATCCCCAGGTTGGGAGTTCTAGTGTGGGGTTCAGAACCTTAATAATACTGGGAGAGCTTCTTTGGTATTATTGTACTCCAGTTTGTAGGTCATCCACCTGGCAGGTATGGACTTGGATTTTATCATGATTGTGCCCCTTCTGCCATCTTGCTGCGGCTTCTTCTTTGTCTTTGGATGTGGGGCATCTGTTTTTGGTGGGTTCCAGCATCCTCCTATTGAGGGTTGTTTAAAAGCTAGTTGCAATTTTGGTGCTCTTGCAATAGGAGATGAGCTCATGTCCTACTCTGCCATCTTGAACTGGAATTCCTAGATATTTTTAATATGGAATCAGAATCAAATTTAGAATAATTTGCCAGGGAATCTGTATTTTGTTTTATTATAAATATTTGATATTTTTATTGTGATATAATTGACATTTAACATTATATTGCTTTCGGGTGCATCAGTGATTTGCTGTATGTACTGCAAAATGATCACCACAAGTTTAGTAAACATGTGTCACTGCACAGTTACAGTTTTTTTATGAGAACTTTTAAAATTTACTTTTAGTAACTTTCAAATATGCAATGCAGTATTATAAGCTATAATCACCATATTGTATATTACATCATCCCAGGACTTTTTTTCTTTATATAACTGGAAGTTTGTATCTTTTGACTCCCTTCACCAATGAACTCACCTTGCACACCCCACTTCTGGTACCACTAATAGATTTTCTGTATGAAGACGTGAAGTTTTTTCTTTTTCAGATTGTATATCATACAGTATTTGTCTTTTTCTGTCTGACTTATTTAACTTAGCATACTGCCCTCTAGGTTCTTCTGTGTTTTCACAAATGGCAGGATTTCCTTCTTTTTATGACTGAGTAATATTCCTGTGTGTGTGTGTGTGTGTGTGTGTACGTGTGTGTACCACATTTCCTTTATCCATTCATCCATTGATGGACGCTTAGGTTGTTTCCATGTCTTGGCTATTATAAATAATGCCACAATAAAGATGAGGTGCAGATATCTTTTCTAATTGGTGTTTTTGTTTCCTTCAGGTAAATACTCAGGAGTGAAGTTGCTGGATCACATGATAGTTCTATGGCTGCACTAATTTAAATTCCCACCAGCAGTGCACGAGGGTTCCTTTATCTCCTTATCCTCACTAGCACTTGTTATTTTGACAATAGCACTTGTTTTCCTTTTGACAATAGCCATTATAACAGGTGTGAGGTAGTATCTTATTGGGATTTTGATTTTCATTTCCTTGATGATTAATGATGCTGAACACATTTTTACCCCTCAGCCAATCTGTATGTCTTTTTGGGGAAAATGTCTGTTCAGGTCCTCTGTGCATTTTTAATTGGATTGTGGATTTTTTTAAACATTTTTTTAATTGTTAGGTTGAGTTCTTCATGTATTTTGATACTAAACTCTTGCCAGATATATGACTTGAAAATATATTCTCTTATATGTTCACTTATTTATTAATTTATATATACATGCATCTATTCTTTTTGCATATAGTTTGTTACAGAATTTTGAGCAAAGGTTTATTTATTTATTTACATATACACTTGTCTATTCTTTTTCAAATTCTTTTCCCATTTAGATTGTTACAGAATATTGAGCAGATTTCCCTGTGCTATACAGTAGGTCTTTATTGGGTATCTATTTTTAATATAATAGCATGTATATGTCAATCCCAAACTTTCAATGTATCTCTCCCTAGCACCTTTCTCCTTTGGTAACCAGAAGTTTGTTTTCAAAGTCTGTGAGTCTGTTTCTGTTTAACAAATAAGTTCATTTGTATCCTTTTCTTAAGATTCTGCATAAAAGTGATAGCATATGGTATTTGTCTTTCTCTTTCTGACTTAATTCACTTGGTATGATAATCTCTAGTTGCATCCATGTTGCTACAGATGGCATTATTTCATTCTTTTTAGTAGCTGGGTAGTACTTCATTGTCTTGGAGTAGGACATGGTAACCTGCTCCAGTATTCTTGCCTGGAAAATCCCATGGACAGTGGAGCCTGGCGGGCTACAGTCCATGGGGTCTCACAGCGTCAGACACGACTGAGTATGTACCACATCTTTATCCACTCATCTGTTAGGGGACATTTACGTTATTTCCATGTGTTGGCTATTATAAACAGTGTTACAGTGAGTGTGGGCAAATGCATCATTTGAAAACACGATTTTCTCTGGATGTATACCAGGAGTGGGATTGCCAAATCATATGGTAGCTGTGTTTTTAGTTCTGTAGGGAACCTCCACAATGTTCTCGGTAGTAGCTGTACCAATTTACTCCTACAAACTGTGGGAGGGCTCCCTTTTCTCCATACCCTCTCCGGCATTTATTGTTTGTAGACATTTGGATGATGGCCATTCTGACTGGTGTGAGGTGATATCTCAATGTAGTCTTAATTTGACTTCTCATAAATAGCGTTGTTGAGCATCTTTTCATGTGCCTCTTGGCCACTTGTATGTCTTCTTTGGAGAAATATCTGTTAAGGTATTCTGCTTGTTTTATATTTGGGTTTTCTTTTTTTTTATATTGAGTTACACTATTTGCGGTATCTGTACATTTTGAAGACTAGTTGTCAGCTGTATCATGTGCAAGTATTTTATCCTGTTCTGTGGGTTATCTTCTCATTTTGTTCATGGTTTCCTTTGTTGTGTAAAAGCTTTTGAGCTTAATTAGGTTCCATTTGTTTATTTTTCTTTTTATTTCTGTTACTTTAGGAGATGAATAAAAGATCTTGCAGCAATTTATGTCAAAGAGTATTTTATTTGGCCTATGTTTTCCTTTTTAACTTTTATGGAATCAGGTTTTACATTAAAGTCTTTAATCTATTTCAAGCTTATTTTTGTGTATGATATCAGAGCATGTTCCAATTTCATTCTTTTACATGGAGCTGCCCATTTTTTCCAGAATCACTTATTGAAGAGACTGTGTTCTCCATTGTATATTCTTGCCTCCTTTGTCAAAGATTAATTGTTCATAGGTGTGTGGGTTTATGTCTGGGTTTTGTATCCTGTTCCATTGATATTTCTCTTTTCAGTGCCAGTACCATACTGTTTGGGCTTCTCTGGTGGCTCCATGGTAAAGACTCCACCTGTCAGTGGAGGAGATGCGGGTTTGATCCCTGGGTTGCAAAGACCCCTTGGAGCAGGAAATGGCAACCCACTCCAGTACTCTTGCCTGGGAAATCCCTTGGACAGAGGAGCTTGAAAGGCTACAGTCTCTGGAGTCACAAAAACATCAGACACAACTTAGCAACTAAACAACTGTACTGTTTTGATGACTGTAGCTTTGTAGTATACCCTGAAGTCCAGAAGCCTGATTCCTCTGTTTTTTTTCCTCAAGATTGCTTTGACTACTCAGGATCTTATGTGTCTCCAGTTAAAAATTTTTGGGTTCTAGTTCTATGAAAAATGCCATTGGCAATTTCATATGGATTGCACTGAGTCAATAGATTTACCTTGTGTAGTACAGTCATTTTGACAGTATTGATTTTTCCAATGTAAGAACATATCTGTTTGTGTCATCTTCAATTTCTTTCATTAGCATCTCGTAGTTTTTGGATTACAAGTCTTTCATCTTCTTAGGTAGTCTTATTACCAGGTATTTTACTTTTTATGCAGTGGTAAGTGGAATTATTTCTTCAATTTCTCTTTATGATATCTTGTTTGTGGTGTATAGAAATGCAACAGGTTTTTGTGTTATTAATTTTGTATCCTGCAACTTAATGTGAATACATTAATGAGTTCTAGTAGTTTTATGGTAGCGTCTTTGGGATTTTCTATGTATAGTCATCTATCATGTCATCTGCAGACAGTGACAGTTTCACTTCTTTTTCAATTTAGATTCCCATTATTTCATTTTCTTCTGTGATTGCCATGGTTAGGACTTCCAAAACTATATTGAATAAAAGTGGTGAGAGTAAATATCCTTGTCTTGTTCCTGATCTTAGAGCTTTTCATCATTGAGTATGATGTTAGTGGTAGGTTTGACATTTATGGTTTTTATTATGTTGAGGTATGTTCTATGTCCACTTTCTGGAGAGTGTTTATCTTAAATGGATATTTGATTTTGTCAAAAGGTTTTTCTCTATCTATTGATATAATCATATGATTTTTATTCTTCAGTATGTTTATATGGTATGTCACAATGATTGATTTGTAGATATTGAAAAATCCTTGCATCCCTGGGATAAATCCCTTTCAATCATGGTGTACAATTCTTTCAGTGCATTTGGATTCGGTTTGCTAGTATTTCGTTGGGTATTTTTGCATCTATGTTCATCGATGATACTGGCATGGAATTTTCTTTTTGTTTGTGGTATCTTTGGTTTTTGTATCGAAATCATTGTTTTGTCATAAAATGAGCTTGGCAGTGTTACTTCCTCTGTAGATTTTTGGAACCGTTTCTGAAGGACAGGTGTTAACTCTTCTCTAAATGTTTGATAGAATTTGCCTCTAAAGCCATCTGTTCCTGGTCTTTTGTTTGTTGGGAGTTTTTCAGTCACAGTTTCAATTTCAGTACTTGTGATTCATCTGTTCATGTTTTCTGTTTCTTCCTGGTTCAGTCTTTGGAGACTGTACCTTTCTAAGAATTTGTCCATTTCTTCAAATTTGTCCATTTTATTGGCATATAGTTTTCTGTAGTAGTCTCGTATGATTTTTTGTATTTCTGTGGTGTCTGTTGTAGCTTCTCTTTCATTTCTGATTTTATTGATTTGAACCCTCTCTTATTTTTTTCTTGATGAGTATCACTTAAAAAAATCTTTTAAAAAAACCCCAACTTTTAGTTTCATTGATCTTTTCCATTTTTTCTTCTTCTCATTGATTTATTGCAGCTCTGATCTTTCTTTCCTTCTATTAACTTTGGACTTCATTTGTTTCTTTAAGATTAGATTGCTTATTTGAGGTTTTTCTTGCGTCCTGAGGTAAGATCATATTGCCATAAACTTCACTCTGGGAACTACTTTTGCTCCATCCAGTAGGTTTTGAATTATCATATTTTGGTTGTCATTTGTCTCTAGGTATAATCTGATTTCTTTTTTGATTTCTTCAGGGATCCATAAGTTGTTTAGTAGTATATTGTTTAGCCTCCATGTGTTCGTGTTTTTTTTTTTTTTTTTTTACCAATTTTTAATCTTGTAGTTGATTTCTAATCTCACAGCACTGTGGTTGAAGTAGATGATTGATATTCTATATAAACAGAAAACGAATTCTGTTTTCTTACATTTACTGAGTCTTGATTAGTGGCCTAGTGTGTGATCTTGTTTGGAGAATGTTCCATATGCACTTGAGAAGAATATGTATTCTTTTGCTTTTTGAATGGAATGCTCTGTAAATATCAACTAAGTTCATCTAGGCTAATGTGTGAATTAAGACACGTGTTTCCTTATTTTCTGTCTGGATCTATCCACTGGTATAAGTGGGATGTTAAAGTCCTCCACTATTACTGTGTTACTGTTGATTTCCTCTTGTATGATTGTTGGCATTTGACCCATACATTGAGGTGCTCCTATGTTGGAAACGTATATATTTACAGTTGTTACATCTTCTGCTTGGATTGATCCCTTGATCATTATGTAGTGTCCTTGTTTGTCTCTTAAAACGGTTTTAACAGTTCTGTTTTGTCTGATATAAGTATTGCTACTCCAGCTTTCTTTTCCTATTTGCATGGAAAACATTTTTACAACCCCTCACTTTCAGTCTGTATGTGTCCCTAGATCTGAAGTGGTTCTCTTGTAGGCAGTATACATATGAGTCTTGTTTTTGCATCCATTTAGCCAGTCTTTGTCTTTTGGCTGGAGCATTTAATCTGTTTAAGGTATTTATTGATAGGTATATTCTTATTGCCATGTTAATTGTTTCGGATTTGTTTTTGTAGGTCTTTTTTCTTCCCTTCCTCTTTTGTTTTCTTCTCTTGTGATTTGATGACTAACTCTAGTATTGTGTTTGGGTTGTTTTTCCTTTTTGTGTGTATGTATCTGTTGGAGATTTTATGGTTGTGGTTCTCATAAGGTTTTGATAATGCAGTTTGTATAAAACAAGGTTGTTTTGAGTTGCTGATCTCTTAATTTCAAATGCATGTCCAATATCCTTATAATTTGTACTCTCTTCTCACAATTGCTGATTTTGGTATCACATTTGTGTGTAGATGGTTTCCTAGCTTTACTTTATGTGTGCCTTTACTGGTGAGCTTTCCTATTTATAATTTTCTTTTTATTTCATTTGTGGCATCTCACTTTCTGCATACAGAATTCCTTTAGCATTTATTGTGAAGCTGGTCTAGTGGTTCTCTTAGATTTTATGAGTTCTGTTAGAGTTTACTTGTCTGTAAAGCTGTTGATTTCTTTGTCAAATATGAATTATAGTCTTGCTTGGTGTAGAGTAGTTTTGGTTGTCATTTCTTCCCTTTCATCACTTTAAATGTATGCCATTCACTTTTAGCCTTGCAGAGTTTCTGCTGAGAAATCAACAGATATACTTATGAGAGTTTCCTTGTATGTTATTTGTTGCTTTCCCCTTGTTGCTTTAAATTTTTTTTTTTTTAATAGTCAGTTTGATTACTATGTATCTCAGCGTGTTCCTCCTTTTGTTAGCCCTTTCTGGGAGTCTCTGTGTTTCTGGATTTGGATGACTGTTTCCTTTCTCTTAGGGAGGTTTCCACCTATTATCTCTTCAAATATTTTCTCGGGTCCTTTCTTTCTCTTCTTTCCTTCTGGGACCCATATGATATGAATGTTTTACATTTACTGTTGCCCTCATTTCTTTTCATTCTTTTTTCTTTACTGTGTTCTGTAGCTGTGATTTCTGTTATGTCTTCCAGCTCTCTTATCCATTATTCTGCCTCAGTTATTCTGTTGATTCCTTCTAGTATAATCTTAATTTCAGTATATACATATATATTTATATATGTATGCTTGTATGTGTATATATATGTATATATTTGGCTGCACTGAGCAGCTGGCTGGATCTTCTTAAGAGAGGCTGAACCCGTGCCCCCTGCAGTAGAAGTGAGGAGTCCTAATCATTGGACTGCCAGGAGATCCCCCAGTTATCGTACTGTTCATCTCTCTTGTCTATTCTTCAAACTAGAATTTTGTTAAACATTTTTTGTATCTTCTCCATCTGTGCCTCCATTCTTTTTCTGAGATCTTGAGTCATCTTTTCTATCATTACTCTGAATTTTTTTGGGGGGGTTGTTAGCCTGTCTCCACTTCAGTTAGGTATTGTTAGGGGTTTTATTTTGTTCCTTCATCTGGGATATAGTCCTCTGTGATTGTGGTTTCTGTTCTGCAGGCTGCAGGGTTGTAGTTCTCCTTGTTTTTGCTCTCTGCCTCCCATGGATGAGAGGCTTGTGCTTGTGCAGGGTTCCTGGTGGAAGAGACTGGTGCCTGCTCACTTCTGAGTAGAGCTGGGTCTTGTCTCTCTGGTGAGCAGGGCCATGTCATGGGGTGTGTTTAGCAGGCATCTGTGTGCTCAGGAAGACATTAATCAGCCTGTCTGTTGATAGGTGGGGCAGTGTTCCCACTCTATTGGTTGTTTGGACAGAGGCATTCCAGCACTGAAGCTTACAGGCTGTTGGGTAGGGCCAGGTCTTGGTGAGGAAATGGCAGCCTCCAGGAGGGCTCGTGGCAGTGAGTACTCTCCAGAACTACCACAGCCGGTGTCTTTGCCCCAGTAGAAAGCCACAGCCACCCCTTGCCTCCACAGGAGACTCAATACCACCAAGTAGGTCTGGCCTACCCTGTGAAGTCACTGCTTTTTCCCCGGGTCCTGGTCCACACAGGATCCTATGTGCACCCTCCAAGAGTGAAGCTTCTATATCCTCACGTCCAGTGAAATTCCAGTAATCATACCCTGCTGGCCTTCAAAGCCAGATCTCTGGGGGCTGCTCCCTTTGGTAGACCCTTAGGTCAGGGAGCCTGAGTTAGGGCTCAGAACGTTCACTTCTGTGGGAGAACTTTTTTGGTAGGATCATGTCCTTCTGTTCTTCCATCTTCCCTCTTACTTTTCTCCCACTTAGTAGGTTGCCTTTTGATTTTGCTGTGGTCTCCTTTGCGGTGAAGAGGCTTTGTGAGTTTGATGTTGGCGCACTTGCTTTTCTTGCTGTTATTGCCTTTGCTTTTGGAGTCAGAGCCAGAAAACTTGTTGCTAAGAAGGGTGTTAACAGTTTATATCTTCTAAAATCTTGGATTTAGGTCTTCTGTTCAAGTCTGTTATCTGTTCTGAGTTACTTTATATATATGGTATAAGATAATGTCTAACTCAATGAAACTATGAGCCATGCCATGTAGGGCCACCCAAGATGGACAGGATACGGTGGAGAGTTCTGACAAAATGTGGTCCACTGGAGAAGGGAATAGTAAACCACTTCAGTATTCTTGCCTTGAGAACCCCATGAGCAGTATGAAAAGGCAAAAAAGACAGGACACTGAAAGATGAACTCCGCAGGTCAGTAGGTACCCAATATACTACTGGGGATCAGTGGAGAAATAACTCCACAAAAAATGAAGAGATGGAGCCAAAGCAAAAACAACATCCATTTGTGGATGTGACTGGTGATGTAAGTAAACTCTGATGCTGTAAAGAGCAATGTTACATATGAACCTGAATGTAAGGTCCATGAATCAAGGCAATTTGGAAGCGGTCAAACAGGAGATGGCAAGAGAGAACATCGACATTTTTGGAATCAGTGAACTAAAATGTACTGGAATGGGTAAATTTAACTCAAATGACCATTATATCTACTACTGTGGGCAAGAATCCCTTAGAAGAAATGGAGTAGCCATCATACGCAACAAAGGAGTTCAAAATGAGTACTTGGATGCAGTCTCAAAAATGACAGAATGATATCTGTTCATTTCCAAGGCAAACCATTCAATATCACAGTAATCCAAGTCTGTGCCCCAACCAGTAATGCTGAAGAAGCTGAGGTTGAAAGGTTCTATGAAGACCTACAACATCTTCTACACTAACACCCAAAAAAGATGTCCTTTTCATTATAGGGAACTGGAATGCAAAAGTAGGAAGGCAAGAGATACTTGAAGTAACAGGGAAATTTGGCCTTGGAGTACAAAACAAAGCAGGTCAAGGCTAACAGAGTTTTGCCAAGGGAACGCACTGGTCATAACAAACACCCTCTTCCAACAAAACAAGAGAAGACTTGACACATGGACATCACCAGATGCTCAATACTGAAATCAGATTGATTATATTCTTTGCAGCCAAAAATGGAGAAGCTCTATACCGTCAGCAAAAACAAGACCAAGAGCTGACTTGATCATGAACTCCTTATTGCCAAATTCAGACTTAAATTGAAGAAAGTAGGGAAAACCATTGCCTGGAGAATCCCAGGGATGGGGGAGCCTGGAGGGCTACCATCTATGGGGTTGCACAGAGTCGGACACGACTGAAGCGACTTAGCAGCAGCAGCAGGGAAAACCATTAGACCATTCAGGTATGACCTGAATCAAACCCCTTACAATTATACAGTGGAAGTGACAGATTCAAGGGATTAAATCTGATAGACAGAGTGCCTGAAGAACTATGGACGGAGGTTTGTGACATTATACAGGACACAGGGATCAAGACCATCCCCAAGGAAAAGAAATGCAAAAGGCAAAAAGGTTGTCTGAGGAGGCCTTACAAATAGCTGAGAATGAAGAGAAGCAAAAGGCAAAGAAGGAAAGGAAAGATACAACCATTTGAATGCAGAGTTCCAAAGAATAGTAAGGAGAGATAAGAAAGCCTTCCACAGTGATCAGTGTAAAAAAAAAAAAAAATAGAGGAAAACAATAGAATGGGCAAGATTAAAGCTGTCTTCAAGAAAATTAGAGATGCAAAGGGAATATTTCATGCAAAGATAGGCACAATAAAGGACAGAAATGGTATGGACCTAACAGAAGCCGAAGATATTAAGAAGAGGTGGCAAGAATACACAGAAGAACTATACAAAAAAGAACTTCATGACCCAGATAACCATGATGGTGTGATCACTCACCTAGAGCCAGACATCCTGGAATGTGAAGTCAAGTGGGCCTTAGGAAGCATCACTACGAACAAAGCTAGTGGAGGTGATGGAATTCCAGTTGGGCTATTTCAAATCCTAAAAGATGATGCTATGAAAGTACTGCACTCAATATGCCAGAAAATTTGGAAAACTCAGCAATGGCCACAGGACTGGAAAAGGTCAGTTTTCATTCCAATCCCAAAGAAAGGCAATGCCAAAGAATGCTCAAACTACCGCACAATTGCACTCATCTCACACGCTAGCAAATTAATGCTCAAAGTTATCCAAGTGAGGCTTCAACAGTACGTGAACAGTGAACTTCCAGATGTTCAAGCTGGTTTTAGAAAAGGCAGAGGAACCAGAGATCAAATTGCCATCATCCGTTGGATCATCAAAAAAGCAAGAGAGTTCCAGAAAAACATCTATTTCTGCTATATTGACTACTCCAAATCCTTTGACTGTGTGTGTCACAATAAACTATGGAAAATTTTTAAGGAGATGGGAATACCAGACCACCTGACCTGCCTCCTGAGAAATCCAAATGCAGGTCAGGAAGCAATAGTTAGAACAGGACATGGAACAACAAACTGGTTCCAAATAGGGAAAGGAGTACATCAAGGCTGTATATTGTCACCCTGCTTATTTAACTTATATGCAGAGGACATCAGGTGAAATGCTGGGCTGGATGAAGCACAAGCTGGAATCAAGATTGCCAGGAGAAATATCAATAACCTCAGATATGCAGATGACACCACCCTTGTGGCAGAAAGCGAAGGACTGAAAAGCCTGTTGATGAAAGTGAAAGAGAGAGTGAAAAAGTTGGCTTAAAACTCAGCATTCAAAAAACTAAGATCATGGCATCTGGTCCCATTACTTCATGGCAAATAGATGGGGAAACAGTGGCTGACTTTATTTTTGGGGGCTCCAAAATCACTGCAGATGGTGACTGCAGTCATGAAATTAAAAAAGATGCTTACTCCTTGGAAGAAAAAGTATGACCAACCTAGACCCCATATTAAAAAGCAGAGACATTACTTTGCCAACAAAGGTCTGTCTAGTCAAGGCTGTGGTTTTTCCAGTAGTCATGTATGGATGTGAGGGTTGGACTATAAATAAAGCTGAGCACCGAAGAATCAATGCTTTTGAACTGTGGTGTTGGAGAAGACTCTTGAGAGTTCCTTGGACTGCAAGGAGATCCAACCAGTCAATCGTAAAGGAATTCAGCCCTGAATATTCATTGGAAGGACTGATGCTAAAGCTGAAGCTCCAATGCTTTGGCCACCTGATGCAAAGACCTGATTCATTGGAAAAGACCCTGATGCTGGGAAAGATTGAAGGCAGGAGAAGAAGGGGCCAACATAGGATGAGATGGTTGGCTGACATCACAGACTCAATGGGCATGACTTTGAGTAGGCTCCGGGAGTTGGTGATGGACAGGGAGGCCTGGCGTGCTGCAGTTCATGGACTCGCAAATAGTTGGACACTACTGAGTGACTGAACTGATAAGATAATGATTCAGTTTGGTTCTTTTCATATATCTGTCCAGTTTTGCCAACACCATTTATTGAAGAATCTGTCTTTTCCCCATTGTATTTTTTTGGGGGAGGGGGAATCTATGTTTTAATTAATTTGGTAATGAATTTCTCTGAAATTCAAAATTATTTACAATTGTTTAATATGAAAGTTATGTTATTAGATTTTAGTGAAAGTTATTTCAGGTGATAGTGATAGTCATTGACTCCAATTTGGTTAGAGAAGTTTCAGGAAATTTGTTATGAATTTAAAAATGAGCTGAACAGGGACAGTTAAATATGTAACAGTCACTCTTTATTTAACAGATTATTGACCAGAGATGTGTTAATATGTCTTTCGTTACATATTTTGTTATCTGAGGGATTCCCTGGTAGCTCAGCTGGTAAAGAATCTGCCTGCAATGCAGGAGACCCCAGTTCGATTCCTGGGGTGGGAAGATCTGCTGGAGAAGGGATAGGCTACCTACTCCAGTATTCTTGGGCTTCCCTGGTGGCTCGGCTGGTAAAGAAAGTGAAGTGAAAGTGAAAGTGAAGTCGCTCAGTCGTGTCCGACTCTTCGCGACCCCATGGACTGTAGCCTACCAGGCTCCTCTGTCCATGGGATTTTCCAGGCGATAGTACTGGAGTGGATTGCCATTTCCTTCTCCAGGGGATCTTCCCAACCCAGGGATCTAACCTGGGTCTCCTGCATTGTAGACAGATGCTTTACCGTCTGAGCCAGGGAGACCTGGATTTGATCGCTGGGTTGGGAAGATCCCCTGACGAAGGGAGTGGCTACCTATTCCAATATTCTGGCCTGGAGAATTCCGTGGACTTTATAGTTCATGGGATGGCAAAGAGTTGGACATGACTAAGCAACTTTCACTTTCACTTTGTTATCTGAATATTACTGACAGGAGTGTTTCAGGATTCACTTACATAACAAATCACCAGCCATGGGCATTAGTTTCTGCAAAATTCCCCTGTCAGTAACGTGTTAACATTAGTTACTGTTTTAGTCAGCTCTGCCTGCCATAACAAAATACTATACTAGGTGGTTTAAACAGTGGGAATTTATTTTCTCAAAATTTCTGAAAGCCTGCAGTCCAAGGTCATGGTGCCGGCACAGGTGTTTCCCGTGGGATCTTTCTTCCTGCCTTGTGGAGGACTGCCTTATTGCTGTGTCCTTTCATGGCAGGGATTTAAAAAGAGAGAGAAATGGGGTGGGTTGGGATAGGGAGTTTCTTTGGTGCCTCTTCTCTTAAGGGCTCTAATCCCATCATGAGGTCCCCATGCTTATGACCTAATCTGAACTTAAAAGACCCCCATCTCCAAATACTACCACATTTGGAGGCTAGGACTTCAACATATGAATTTAGGTGCCAATTCAGTCCAAAGCGATTATGAAGAATCTTGCATTTCTCTGTAAGCATAGAACCAAGTGCAGTAGGCAGAATAATATTTCCCTCAAATATATAACATGTTAACCTCCATATAGTGTGAATGTATTACCTTTCATGGCAAAAGGGACTCTGCAGATATCATTGTTATGGATCTTGATATGGAGAAATTATCTGGATGGTTCTAGGGTAACCACAGGGTCCTTAAGTGGGAGAGGGAAACAGAAAAAATAGTCAGTGACCATTGTGTGTGTGTGTGTATACAATCTTTACAATCGTGTTTTAACTTCCTATATATTGCATTTAAAAACAAGTTATGTGTCATTTAACACATTGTTAAATTTTTATCTACTATCAAATCATAATATTTTCTCCACAAATACCCTTTACTGTTCTTTCTTAAAGTACTATAAAATCTCCCTTCATTCATTTCTGAGTTCAATACTTGTCCTCTCAGGTAGAACCATATCTTGTCTTTGGCCCTGCAGAGAGTTCAGGCCGAGTAGAAAGTCAGAGGGACTGCAGTAGTCAGTACACATCAGAACAGGAGTACAGTAGCAAAACAAAACCTCCTGGGGCTAAAGATGGCACAGCTCCACCTAATACCTTGAGACACTCCACTCTTGGAACCCAGATTTCATGACACAAGGAAGCTAAGCAACCATACAGTGGCCACCTGCTTCAGCCCTAGTCCCAGCCAAAAGCTGGTACCAACTACCATACATGTGAGTAGTGAGCAAGCTTTTGGATGATTCCAGTCTTCAGCCTTCAATGTATCCCTATTTTGACACTGAAATGACTTATCCCAAAAGTCCTGACCAAATTTCAGATAGTGAAAAAACAAATGCCATTGCTTTAAGCAACTCATTACATTTTGGTGTGGTTTGTCATATACACATAGAGAACTGCAATAACCTCTACATTTCTACCAAACCAAATATACATTCCTCTATCCCTCAGTACTCACACCTGACATTAACTTTGCTAGTTTGATCTATGGTGCCTCATCCCTCATGCATGTAATGCTTAACTCAGTCTTAGCATTGGAACCTTACACTCTTTTCCATATAGAGCCTAGTATTCCAGCTTGGCTCATCTCAGTCCTGTTCTTCATGGTCCACAATTTAGATCCTGCAGTGCACATCTATTGCCTAGATTTTACCATATCCAAGATTACTGGTTGGGTGCCAGCAGCCTAATTTACTTTTGAAGAAGCTATCTTTGCTTTACACTCCATCTAGAGGCTTCTAATAAGGTAAACTTCACCTTCTAGTCTAAGGTGGGCAAAGAGCCCAGATTTTGCCAGTTGGCATCCTTCATCCTCCTGGCCAGTTGATTCATTCAAGAATAGACACACACCCTGAGTTGATCCAATGAGGTGAAATCCTAGGCTTTTCCCTGAACAATGTTTCTATAGTGCCTGCTGAACCACGAGACTGTGAACAGGCTGCCGGTGGCCAAGGCAGGACAAAAGCCTACCAAAGAATGAAGCCAACCCAGAAGAAAGCAGAGCATCACTGGAGCATCTGGACTCAGCCAGGCCTGAAGTTCCAACCCTCCTCCCACCCACAGCTTCTCAGTTGTGTGTGCCTAGCAATTCCTTTTTGGCTGAAAGCCAGATTGGGTTAGATTTATATCACTGGTAATGATAGAGTCCTGGATAGTGTAAGACCACATCTTAGTATTCATTATGGCAGTTCCTGAGTGCCTATTTCACATGTGATTCTGTAGTTGGAGTTGAGGCATGAACACTGAGTATGACAGGGTCCATGAGGCTTAACCTTATTGTCTTCTCCTTCTATCCCTTCAGTGAAGAGTTCTTCCTGATACCATTTGTTTACAGGACTCCCCACAGCCATTTTACAGTATAACTAGCTGTATGCATGCCATCATAAGCTTTGAGAAGACAGGAATAAAGACATCTTTATTTGATGATATAGGAATCCATGTATGAAGGCGCAGGCATTATAGTGTGTACTGCATACATATTTCCTTTCTTTCATGTTGCACCTAGCATGGGGCTTATGCCTAGTTGTTGAATTATATGTATGTTAAATAATCCTTGTCTCTAATACTAGATAACATTTATGGAATAATTACTGGATGCCAAACTTAAGTACCATCTCAATTCTCAGACAGTAACTAATGTGAGGTAATATGTGCTGTTATTATTCTTTTTATAAAGTTAGGAAAAATCCCAACAAATTAAAGCTTTGAAAGTTAAAAATCCTGTCCTTGGTCTCACAGTTCATAGGTGGCAGAGTGAGGACTCCAACTCATTCCTCTCTCCCACACACTTAGCTCATAGCCAATTTACCATATAAAGTGCATGGGGTTTCCTCCTTGAAAAACATTCTAAGTACCTGTTCTGAATAAAAGTAAATTGGTTTGAAGCACGGGAAATCAGTCCCCATTTTTGTGCTGTGGTCTTAGCCCTGATACTAGCTGCCTAGGCTACAGAAGTGACTTAGCAACATTTTGGGAGGTGGATAGGGTAAGTAGAGATTTGGAAGGCATGGCCATAAGCCAGATAGAAGGAGCAAATCGCCTGAGCTTTGTTCTTCCCGCATCTGCCACAGATGTGAAGAAAATGACAAGAGCGAAAACTGCAAAAGCCTCTTCTAAAAAGTGTTGCAAATGTGATGGCTGCCAGCCAGGAAAATGTAGCTACCCTGGTTGTCACAAGTGCATAACAGAACAAAGAATCTAGGCTGCCGGGAGAGATGATAGGGTTGGAAATGAAGAGCTTATGAGGAAACAAAATAGAAAAATCTAACCAAGGGTATATGGGAATAAATGGTCCTTGAAAGTTTCAGGAAGACTCATACAGAGTTCCAATGAGTATGTGGAGGGAAATATGCTCTTAGTAGAGTTGCATGTAGGTTTCCCATCCCACCCCCTCAAGGAATAGAACAGGCTCTCTGTTAACATTCCAGTGGTTCTTTAGGAGAAGAATTCTTAAGCAAATTGAAAAGGATGACAAGCACATGTCTTTTTCTTACAGTGCAATGAAAAACTAAATATTTATTACAGATTTAAAAACTCACGAAAAAGGCAGATTTTTTTTTTCATCTCAATTTCCTCTGGGTGCTCTGCAGAGCTGTTGAGGAGAACTGCTCTCCTGAGTCATGATTCCTTCCCCAAGCAGTCTGGTGGCCAGAGTGAGAACTGGAGACAGAGGAGAATTCTTGAGGCACTTCAGTGCATCCTGAGCTTTGAGGGCAGCAGGGTGGAACAAGGGTGGAGATGAGAGGATAAACTTCTTTTAGACTGCATTTTGACTCCTCAGTTTTGACATCTGAAAAGCAGGTCATGGAATCACGTTTTTCACTTGATCATTTTCAGGATTAAATGGATATCACACAAAAAGTCTCTGCTGGCCCATCCCATTCATTCACTCACTTTCCTCCCTTTAGTCTGAGAGCCCCTTGGGGGCAGAGGCCAGGTCTTGCCACTGCTGTGCCCCAGCGCCTGGCATAGAGTCTAAACAGAATGCGTTGGCTTGAATCGATGCCTGTTGTCTGTGTGTTTAGGAAGATGCAAAACCAATTTTCTATTATGTTTATTCTAAAGCGATTTGTGTCAAGTAAATGCTTTTCCAAGAATATTCAATTTGTCCCTAAGTGATCTGAGAGATCCTGAGGATGGACTAAAATGGCTAGTTGTATTTTATGACAGAAATGGGGTTGGAGGGGCCAAATGGACCGAGAATTTCCTCCCACAAACGATAGTCCTCTCTAATTAACATCCTCTATCTAAAGACCGTTGTCTCAATCAAAAAGCACCTAAAGTGACAATTTACATGTGGCCTTTTAAGGACGCCATGTAGCAAGAACAAATCCTTTGAAATAGACGTTGTTCTGTTTTGCATACGTTCCCCAAAGGAAAGAAGATGATATAGCAAGTGAAATTTGCTAGGCTTTACTTAAAACTGTTGGAATTTTCCTAACTTCCATTCGAATTGCAGCTTAGAGCCATCTCTTCCAAAAAAGCCTTCTTTGGAATGAATGATACATATATTTGAGAAGTATGAGTAAGAGACATTAATAGTATGAACAGGTAAGAATAGATAAGAGTTATTGAGGGCTCTGGCAGCACTTATGATAACTGGGTGGTGGGGGAAGGGAATATCCGGGAACTAATGGTGTCCAAGTAGAATCCTGAGGATAAGAGAGTTAGCCGATTCATTTAATTCTTTTAAAAGTTCTCTATAATGAAATCATTATTCTTATTTCATTGATAATATAACACGTCAACTTTACAGTAAGTTACTTTCTAAAATTCATACTTTTTGCTGTACCAACATTTTGCAGTGTATTTTTTCTTTTTTTGGTCTTATCCCTTTTACCAGATTAAATATTTGTGAACCTATTAAGGATTATTTTAATCATTTCCTAATATTTTGCATAATAAATTACTTTTAAAATTCTAAAATATTTTGTTAGGTAAGTATATGACTAATAGCTGTATTACAGCCATTAATCATATACTTTGAATATACTTTTTATATTATATATAAAATATAATTGTTTACTTTGAATATAATTTTTATCTTTGTATTTATGATGTATAATAATTACCTTTAGTCCTTTAATAAATACAGCACTATTTACTACCAAAAGTATAAGAAAAAATGATGATTTGGCTATACATTTATAAGTATTAGATTATCTTTAATAAGAGATCAAAACCATAATAAAATATAAAGTTATTTTAAGGATTATGAACATAAACAGTGGTCAGTAACTGCCTTCATTTAATGTTTGGAAATTTTGATTTTTCCAGTTACATTTGGTTAATTTTTATGCTTTCTTTATCAATGACATGATAAGCTGGAAGGTATTATACTGCTGTTTGCAATCATTTACCCATAAGTAAGACATTCCAGATGTTGGTAGCCTTAATTACCACTGAATAAAAATCTAACTCAGTTATAACTGTCACAGGGCTTTCTGTTGTTAGCATTTTCTTTATTAGCAGAGACTTCTTCAGTTCAGTTCAGTTCAGTCGCTCAGTTGTGTCCGACTCTTTGTGACCCCATGAATCGCAGCATGCCAGGCCTCCCTGTCCATCACCAACTCCTGGACTTCACTCAAACTCATGTCCATCGAGTCAGTGATGCCATATAGCTATCTCATCCTCTGTCGTCCCCTTCTCCTCTTGCCCCCTAATCCCTCCCAGCATCAGAGTCTTTTCCAATGAGTCAACTCTTCGCATAAGGTGGCCAAAGTACTGGAGTTTCAGCTTTAGCATCACTCCTTCCAAAGAAAACCAGGGCTGATCTCCTTTAGAATGGACTGGTTGGATCTCCTTGCAGTCCAAGGGACTCTCAAGAGTCTTCTCCAACACCACAGTTCAAAAGCATCAATTCTTCGGCACTCAGCTTTCTTCACAGTCCAACTCTCACATCCATACATGACCACTGGAAAAACACTAGCCTTGACTAGATGGACCTTTGTTGGCAAAGTAATGTCTCTGTTTTCCAATATGCTATCTAGGTTGGTCATAACTTTTCTTCAAAGGAGTAAGTGTCTTTTAATTTCATGGCTGCAGTCACCATCTTCAGAGATTTTGGAGACCAAAAAAATAAAGTCTGATACCATTTGCACTATTTCCCCATCTATTTGCCATGAAGTGATGGGACCAGATACCATGATCTTCCTTTTCTGAATGTTGAGCTTTAAGCCAACTTTTTCACTCTTCACTTTCATCAAGAGGCTTTTTAGTTCCTCTTTGCTTTCTGCCATAAGGGTGGTGCCATCTGCATATCTGAGGTTATTGATATTTCTCCCGGCAATCTGGATTCCAGTTTGTGCTTCTTCCAGCCCAGCATTTCTCATGACGTACTCTGCATATAAATTAAATAATCAGGGTGACAATATACAGCCTTGACGTACTCCTTTTCCTATTTGGAACCAGTCTGTTGTTCCATGTCCAGTTCTAACTGTTGCCTCCTGACCTGCATATAGGTTTCTCAAGAGGCAGGTCAGGTGGTCTGGTATTCCCATCTCTTTCAGAATTTTCCACAGTTTATTGTGATCCACACAGTCAAAGGCTTTGGCATAGTCGATAAAGCAGAAATAGATGTTTTTCTTGAACTCTCTTGCTTTTTTCTATGATCCAGCAGATGTTGGCAATTTGATCTCTGGTTCCTCTGCCTTTTCTAAAACCAGCTTGAACATCTGAAGTTCATGGCTCACGTATTGCTGAAGCCTGGCTTGGAGAATTTTGAGCATTATTTTACTAGCGTGTGAGATGAGTGCAATTATGCGGTAGTTTGAGCATTCTTTGGCATTGCCTTTCTTTGGGATTGGAATGAAAACTGACCTTTTCCAGTCCTGTGGCCACTGCTGAGTTTTTTCTTACAGGTCTGTATTATGAAGATATGTGTCTGAATAACAAATCTGGTGGGGAGCATCTTAAAATACATGTCTTAACTCAGGCTGCCATGACAAAAATACTACAGACTGCGTGCCTTAAATATAAGGATTTGTTTCTCACAGTTCTGAAGGCTAGTAGTCCAAGATCCGGGTGCCAGCAGATTTGGCTCCCAGGTAAGGGCCCGCTTCCAGTTAGCTGCCTTCTCACTCTATCCTCCTCACAAGGTGGAGGGAAAAAGAGCGTTGGTCTCTCTCCTTATTTTATGGATGCTAATCCTGTCGAGGAACCCTATCCTCATGACCTCATCACAAACAGCATCACATTGGGAGTCAGACATATGAAGTTGAGGGGTGACAAACCTTCATTCAGTTCCTAACAGCACATCTACAGAAATGTTTTGGCCCAGAGAAGAGGGGCCCCACGTGACTCTTTGGAATCTGTTCTGACCTTCCTCCTAATAGGGGGAGGAATTTGCAGGGCCAAAAGGACAAGAATATTCTGAGCTAACTTGCTGCCTTTCAGGTGGCACTGACTGCCTGGGACCCCAGAATTATCTCCTAACTAACCAACCCGCACCTGCTGCCAGGGCCTGCAGGGCTCCTTCCCTAGGTTGCCCCTCTTGCCTGTGAGCTGCAAGGCCACTGTGGAACATCTCCTCCCAGGAGATGGCCAAGGGGTGGCAGTTTTGATTCAAGGGAAGAAAGATTAGAATGTTACATGCTGGCTGGGAGTCCACAGGCATGTATATGTGATGGAATTGAGGACAGAAAGGGAAGGGAGAGAAGAGAGCTGGCTCTCCCCACACCACTGTGTTTCAGCTTTGAAAAGTATAAGAATTCTGCATACAAACCTCAGCTTCCAGGTTATTAAGAAGGTGCAGTTTTGAAGGTATGAGGATAGAACATACTTTATTTCAGACATGTTACATTCAATATTGTTGGATTTTTTCCCAGAACTGCTCTACCTGTTTTGACTTCTATGAGCAGTTTACATGTGTTTCCACCTCTCCACATATTCACCAACACTTACAAAAGGTCTTGAATAGTAAGACATTTGCTGTGTGGTCTCCATTTGTACTCTTGATTTATTTTTCATGAATGATAGGAGTGGGTTTGATTATGACTAATGCTGCTCATTAACTGGTAACTAATATTACTAACAGTACTATAATATTAGTAATTTTATGCATCTTCCCTTTAATATTGTAGACATCAAACAGCATATGGCTGAGAATAAGAGCTACTGTAAACTCAGTACTGTTTGAAACTGGTGGTTGAGTGTTGAACCAAGTGAGAAACCAGCTAATTGAGTCATGAGTTTGCTCATCAGAGCTCTACTAAATGGCCATGAGGATGAATCTGATATACTCTATCAGTATCCCAAATTGCTCCATTTTGAAAGGAAAATATATACAGAATTACTATTCTGTTTGATTCATTAGCTAAAAAGTATCTTTTTCATTTCTAATTGCCACTGCTATTCCCCTCATAGGCTCCCTTTCTAATGCACTTGTCATATGACCTGAAATTTGTCCTTTTAGAAGGAATGTACTGTTGTTTTGTATGTGTATCTTAAAAGCTTTACACCACAGGCCTTGAAATTTACATCCAATTCTCTTTCTTGCTTTTTTCCCCACCTAATGGTCTATTCATATTGCCATGTGGATTGAATTGATTGCTTTGAATTACTGCACTGCAGCCATACAACATATATATTAACTTTTACTTATCTGCTCCCCTAGTTATAGGCATCTAGGTGGCTTTCTTTTAATTTTAATTTCATGGCTGCAGTCACCATCTGCAGTGATTTTGGAGCCCAGAAAATAAAGTCTTACACTGTTTCCACTGTTTCCCCATCTATTTGCCATGAAGTGATGGGATCAGATGCCATGATCTTCGTTTTCTGAATGTTGAGCTTTAAGCCAACTTTTTCACTCTCTTTCACTTTCATCAAGAGGCATTTTAGTTCCTCTTCACTTTCTGCCATAAGGGTGGTGTCATCTGCATATCTGAGGTTATTGACATTTCTCCCAGCAATTTTGATTCCAGCTTGTACTTCTTCCAGCCATGAAATTAAAAGATGCTTACTCCTTGGAAGAAAAGTTATGACCAACCTAGATAGCATATTGAAAAGCAGAGACATTACTTTGCCAACAAAGGTTCGTCTAGTCAAGGCTATGGTTTTTCCAGTGGTCATGTATGGATGTGAGAGTTGGACAGTGAAGAAAGCTAACACTGAAGAATTGATGCTTTTGAACTGTAGTGTTGGAGAAGACTCTTGAGAGTCCCTTGGACTGCAAGGAGATCCAACCAGTCCATCCTAAAGGAGATCAGTCCTGGGTGTTCATTGGAAGGAGTGATGCTAAAGCTGAAACTCCAACACTTTGGCGACCTCATGTGAAGAGCTGACACATTGGAAAAGACCCTGATGCTGGGAGGGATTGGGGGCCGGAGGAGAAGGGGATGACGGAGGATGAGATGGCTGGATGGCATCACCGACTTGATGGACATGAGTTTGGGTAAACTCCGGGAGTTGGTGATGGACAGGGAGGCCTGGTGTGCTGCAACTCATGGGGTCGCAAAAAGTCGGACATGACCGAGCGACTGAACTGAACTGAACTGAGGTGGCTTTCACTCTCTATTATCACAGATAAAATATGACCATAATAAATATATCATGTGTGATCCACACTAACTCATGTGAGAATTTCTTTGAGGTATTTACCCCAAGAGTGATATTGCTGATAGGATACAAGCATACTTATTACATTAAACATTGATGGATTTTTTTCTAGAACTGCTGTACCTATTTTAATTTCTATGAGCTGTTTACATGTGTTTCCATCTCTCCATATCGTCACCACTCTTGTTATATCACACTTGATATTATCTACTTCTCAAAATTTTGCCATTCTGATGCATTCACATGGTTCTTGTTCAGTCTCTAAGTCATGTTGGATTCTTTGTGACTGCATGGACTGCATCACTCCCTTGTCCTTCACTATCTCCTGGAGTTTGCTCATACTCAAGTCCATTGAGTCAGTGATGCTATCTAACCTCAGAGGATATCTAATCATATCCTCTGCTGCCCTCTTCTCCTTTTGCCTTCAGTCTTTCCCAGCATCAGGGTCTATTCCAATGAGTTGGCTCTTTGCATTCACATGGTATTTTATCATTTCAGTCTGGTGATATCTTTGTATTGCTTTCACAATTATTACAATTAAAAAAGAATAAATATTGTTACAAAATTACACTTTCCTTTTCCATTCTCTTTTTTTTTATACATTGTTTCACTCAGGGCTTTCCTGGTAGTTCAGATGGTAAAGAATCTGCCCGCCATGCAGGAAACCCTGGTTCAATTCCTAGGTTGGGAAGATCTGCTAGAGAAAGGAAAGCTAACCACTCTGTATTTTTGGGCTTCCCTTGAGGCTCATCTGGTAAAGAATCCACCTGCAATGTGGGAGATCTGGATTTGATCCCTGGGTTGGGAAGATCCCTTGGAGGAGGGAAAGGCTACCCACTCCAGTATTCTGGCCTGGAGAATTCCATGAACTGTATAGTCCATGGGGTCGCAAAGAGTCGGACATGACTGAGCAACTTTCACTTTACTCAGGTTGGTTTTTATGTTCTTGTTCTCGATAGATAACGTAAGGTTCTGCTACTGTGTACCAGGAATATAAAACAATAATTTGCCAATCTTGTAAAGGGGGTGGTAGTGGTGGTGTGTGTGTTTAATTAACAAAAAGGACATTGTTGTTGTTCAGTTGCTCAGTCGTATCCAACTATTTGCGACCCCATGGACTGTAGCATGCCAGGCTTCCCTGTTCTTCACCATCTTCTGGAGCTTGCTCAAACTCATGTCCATTGCAATGGTGATGCCATCCAACCATCTCATCCTCTGTCGTCCCCTTCTCCTGCCTTCTGTCTTTCCCACAGTCAGGGTCTTTTCCAGTGAGTCCGCTCTTTGCATCAGCTGGCCAAAGTATTAGGGCTTCAGCATCAGTCCTTCCAATGAATATTCAGGGTTGATTTCTTTTAGGATTGACTGGTTTGATCTCCTTGCAGTCCAAGGGACTCTCAAGAGTCTTCTCCAACACCACAGCTCAAGCATCAATTTGTTGGTGCTCAGGCTTTTTTATTGTCCAGCTCTCACATCCATACATGACTACTAGAAAAACAACAGCTTTTACTATACGGACCTTTGTCGACAAAGTAATGTCTCTGCTTTTTTAATATGCTGTCTAGGTGTCATTGCTTTTCTTCCAAGGAGCAAGCTTCTTTTAATTTCATGGCTGCTGTCACCATCCACAGTATTTTTGGAGTCCCCCAAAATAGGTCTGTCACTGTTTCCATTGTTTCCCCATCTATTTGCCATAAAGTGATGGGACTGGATGCCGTGATCTTAATTTTTTGAATATTGAGTATTAAGCCAGCTTTTTTCATTCTCCTCTTTCACCTTCATCAAGAAGGTCTAATTCCTCTTCAGTTTCTGCCATAAGGATGGTGTCATCTGCATGTCTGAGGTTATTGATATTTCCCCTGCTATCTTTACTCCAGCTTGTGTTTCATCCAGCCCAGTGTGTTGCATGATATACTATGCATGTAAGTTAAATAAGCAGGGTGACAATAGACAGCCTTGACATACTTTTTTTCCAGTTTTGAACCAGTCTGTTATTCCAAGTCCAGTTGTGACTGTTGCTTCATTACCTGCATACAGGTTTTGCAGGAGGTTGGTAAGGTGGACTGGTATTCCCAAGTCTTTAAGAATTTTCCACAGTTGGTTGTGATCTACATAGTCAAAGACTTTAGCATAGTAAATGAAGCAGAAGTAGATGTTTTTCTGGAATTCTTTAGCTTTTTCAATGATCCAACAGATGTTGGCAATTTGATCTGTGGTTCCTCTGCCTTTTCTAAATCCAGCTTGTACATCTGGAAGTTCTTGGTTCACATATTGTTAAAGCCTAACTTGAAGGATTTTGAACATTACTTTGCTAGCATGTGAAATGAGCCCAATTGTGTGGTAGTTTGAACATTCTTTGAAATTGCTCTTCTTTGGGATTGGAATGAAAACTTACCTTTTCTAGTCCTGTTGCCACTGCTGAGTTTTTAAAATTTGCTGGCATGGTGAGTGCAGCACTTTAACAGCATCATCTTTTAGGATTTGAAAGAGCTCAGCTATAATTCCATCACCTCCACTAGCTTTGTTTGTAGTGATGCCTCCTAAGGCCCACTTGACTTTGCATTCCAGAAATTCTGGCTCTGGGTGAGAGACCACACCATCATGGTTATTCGGGTCTTTTTTTTTTTTTTTTGTATAGTTCATCTGTGTATTCTTACTTCCTCTTTTTTAAATATCTTCTGCTAGGTCCATGCCCTTTCTTTCCTTTATTGTGCCTATCTTTGCATGAAATGTTCCCTTGGTAGCTTTTGATTTTCTTGAAGATATCTCTAGTTTTCCCATTCTATTGTTTTCCTCTATTTCTTTGCATTGTTCACTTATGGCTTTCTTATCTCTTCCTTGCTATTCTCTGGAACTCTGCATTGAGATAGGTATATCTTTTCTTTTCTCTTTTGCCTTTCACTTCTCTTCTTTTCTCAACTATTTGTAAGGCTTCCTCAACCAGTTTGCCTTGTTGCATTTCTTTTTCTTGGGGATGGTTTTGATCACCACCTCTTGTACAGTGTTATGAATCTCTGTCCATAGTTCTTCAGGCACTCTGTTACCAGATATAATCCCTTGAATCTATTTGTTACTTCCACTATATAATATAAGGGATTTGATTTAGGTCATACCTGAATGTCCTAGGAGTTTTCCCTACATTCTTCAATTTAAGTCTGAATTTGGAAATAAGGAGTTCATGATCTGAGCCACAGTCAGCTCCTGGTCTTCTTTTTGCTGACTGTATAGAGCTTCTCTGTCTTCAGCTGCAAGAATATAATCAATCTGATTTCAGTATTGACCATCTGGTGATGTCCATGTGTAGAGCTGTCTCTTACATTGTTGGAAGAGGATGATTACCATGACCAGCACATTCTCTCAGAAGAACTCTGTTATCCTTTGCCCTGCTTCATTTTGTACTCCAGGGCCAAACTTGCCTGTCACACCAAGTATCTCTTGACTTCCTACTTTTACATTCCAGTTCCCTATGATGAAAAGGACATCTTTTTGGTGTTAGTTCTAAAAGGTCTTGTAGATCTTCATAGAACCATTCAACTTCAGCTTCTTCAGCATTAGTGGTTGGGGCATAGACTTAATGTGATGTTGAATGATTTGCCTTGGAAATGAACTGAGATCATTCTATTGTTTTTGAGATTGCACCCAAGTACTGCATTTTGAACTCTTTTGTTTACTATGAGGGCTATCCATCTTTTCTAAGGGATTCTTGCCCACAGTAATGGATATAATGGTCATCTGAATTAAATTCACCCTTTCCTGGCCATTTTAGTTCACTGATTCCTAAAATACCGATGTTCACTCTTGTGATGTGTTGACGACTTCCAGTTTACCTTGATTCATGGACTTAACATTCTAGGTTCCTATGCAGTATTGTTCTTTACAGCATCGGACTTTACTTTCACCACTAGACACACCCCCCACTGGGCTTTGTTTCTGCGTTGGCCCAGCCTCTTCATTCTTTCTGGAGCTATTTCTCTGCTCTTCTCCAGTAGAATGTTGGACACCCACTGATCTGGAGGGTTCATCTTTCAGTGTCATATCTTGTTTCCTTTTCATACTGTTCATGGGGTTCTCAAGGCAAGAATGCTGATGTGGTTTTTCCCATTCCCTTCTCCAGTGGACCATCTTTGTCCAAACTCTTCACCATGACCCATCTTTCTTGGGTGGCCTGACACTTCATGGCTCATAGTTTCATTGAGTTAGGCAAGGTTGTGGTCCATGTGATCAATTTGGTTAATTTTCTGTGATAGTGGTTTTCATTCTGTCTGCCCTCTGATGCATGAGAATAAGAGGCTTTTTCTGGTTTCCCCACTGGTAGTGGGGAAAACTGGGTCTTGTTATGGTGGGCAAGAGCATTGTCAGTAAGTCTTAAATCCAATTTTCTGTTGATCGGTAGGGCTGTGTTCCCTCCCTGTAGTTTGAACTGAGGCCAAACTATGGTAAGGGTAATGGTGATAATGGCAACCTCCTTCAAAAGGACTTATGCCAGCATGCCAGGCCTTCCAGGACTGCTGTGGTCAGCACCCCTGACCGTGTGCAGGCCACTGTTCACCTCCACCCCCACCAGGGACTCCCAAGCACACACAGGCAAGTCTAGCTCAGTTTCTTATGGGATCACTTCTCCTTTCTCCTGAGTTCCGGTGCGCACAAGGTTTTGTTTTTGCTCTCTAAGAGTCTCTGTTTCCCCAGTCCTGTGGAAGTTCTATAATCATAATCCACTGGCCTTCAAAGTCAGATTCCCTGGGAATACTCAGCCCCTTTGCCCAGTCCCCAGGGTGGGAAATCTGTTGTGGTCCCTAGACCTTTTGCCAGTGTGCTAACCTCTTTGGTAAAATTGTTCTCCAGTTTGTTGAGTTTCCCGCCCTGCGGTGCTATTGTTGTTGTTCAGTCACTCAGTTGTGTCCAACGCTTTGCGACCCCATGGACTCCATGCTCCCCTGTCCTTCACCATCTCTCGGAGCTTGCTCAAACTCATGTCCATTGAGTTGGTGATGCCATCCAACCATCTCGTCCTCTGTCGTCCCCTTCTCCATCTGCCTTCTATCTTTCCCAGCATCAGGGTTTTTTCCAGTGAGTTGGCTCTTCGTATCAGGTGGCTAAAGTATTGGAGCTTCAGTTTCAATGTCTGTCCTTCCAGTAAACATTCAGGATTGATTTCCATTAGGATTTTCTGGTTGTATTTCCTTGTAGCCCAAGGGACTCTTAGGAGTCTTCTCCAACACCACAGTTTGAAAGCATCAATTCTTTGGCGCTCAGCCTTCTCTATGGTCCAACTCTCACATCCATACATGACTACTGGAAACACCATGGCTTCGACTGTATGGACCTTTGTCATCACAGTAATGTCTCTGCTTTTTATTATGCTGTCTAGGTTTATCATAGAGCTTTTCTTCCAAGAAGCAAGTGTCTTTTAATTTCATGGCTGCAGTCACTGTCCACAGTGACTTTGAAACCCAGGAAAATAAGGTCTTTCACTGTTTCCCCATCTATATGCTGTGAAATAATGGGACCAGATGCTATGATCTTAGTTTTTTGAGTGTTGAATGTTAAGCCAGCTTTTTCACTCTCCTCTTTCACCTTCATCAAGAGGCTCTTTAGTTCCTCTTCACTTTCAGCCATAAGGGTCATGTTATCTGCATATCTGCGGAGAAGGCAATGGCACCCCACTCCAGTACTGTTGCCTGGAAAATCCCATGGATGGAGGAGCCTGGTAGGCTGCAGTCCATGGGGTTGCTAAGCGTCGGACACGACTGAGTGGCTTCACTTTCACTTTTCAGTTTCATGCTTTGGAAAAGGAAATGGCATTCCACTCCAGTGTTCTTGCCTGGAGAATCCCAGGGACTGAGGAGCCTGGTGGGCTGCCATCTATGGGGTCGCACAGAGTTGGACACGACCGAAGCGATTTAGCAGCAGCAGCATCTGCATATCTGAGGTTATTGATATTTCTCCTGACAGTCTTTGATTCCAGCTTGTGCTTCATCTAGCCCAGCATTTCACATGATGTACTCTGCATATGTGTTAAATAGCAGGGTGACAATATACATCCTTGATGTACTCCTTTCCCAGTTTTGAATCAGTCTGTTGTTCTGTGTCCAGTTCTAACTGTTGCTTCTTGCCCTGCCTACAGGTTTCCACAGGCTGCAGGGTTGTAGTTCTTGCTCCTGGTGTCTGCTGCCTGGTGTGCAAAGTTGGTTTTGGGGTTTGTGCAGGTTTTCTGGTAGAAGGGACTGGTTCCTGCCCTCTGCAGGTGGATTTGGATCTTGTCCCTTTGGTGGGCAGGGCCATGTCAAGGGGTGCATTTATAGTTAGCTGTGAGCTCAATACAACTTTAGGCATCCTATTTGCTCTCAGATGGGGCTGTATTCCTGTCCTGCTGGTGGTTTGCTCTGAGGAACTCAGCACTAGAGCCTGCATTCTGTTGGGTGGAGCCAGGTCTTGGCGCTAAAATGGCAGCCTCTTGGGAGCGCTCACACAGGTCAGTATTCTCTGGGGCCCCAGGCATCCCAATGTCCTTGCTCCCCCAGTGAGCTACAGCCCAACCCCTCTCCCCTCCACTCCTCTTGGGGACCCTCCAAGAGGTCTTTTTGGAGTGGGTCTTTTGGAATCACTACTTTGGAATCACTACTTTGTGCTGGATCCCAGTGCACTCTCCAAGAGTGGAGTCTCTGTTTCCCCCAGTCCAGGCTCTTTTGGAGTCTCTGTTTCCCCCAGTCCTGTGGTGCTCCCGTACTCAAGCCTCCTTGCCCTTCAAAGTCAGATGTGTGGGCCCCTCCTCCTAATGTCAGACTCAGGCTGTGCAGCCTGACTAGGGCTCAGAACTCTTACTTGTGTGGCAGAACCTCTGTGATACAATTATTTTCCAGCTTGTGTGTGAACCACCCAGTGGATATAGGATTTGATTATATCGTGAAATCATCCCTCTTACCATTTTGTTATGGCTTCTTTTTTGTGTTTGGATTTAGAATATCTTTCTCAGTGTGTTCAAGCCTGTTCATTCAACGGTTAGTTGTGATTTTAGCATTGTCATCAGAGGAGGTAAGCTGAAGTCCTTCTACTCTGCCATCTTGTTGGGGATTGGGTGGCTACTTTTAGTTTGGATACTTGCCACCTCTTTCCTCAGTGTGTTGGCCATTAGCCCCTTGATATGGGGTGTATAGGCGTGGTGGCCCGTGTGCGCTTCCAGTTCGGCTCAGACAACTATTGGAGTCGACCTGTGAGTCTCAACAGCAATGGTAGCTTGTGCATCCCCAGGACAGTGGCAGCGGCGATTGGCTTCAGCTCCCAGGCCTTCCAGTAGCAGCAGCAGCCCACTCACTCCCAGGACAGCAGGGGTAGTAACCAGCACTTGTTCCCATGTCTCCCAGCAGTGCCAGTGGCCTGCATGCTCCAGGAGAGCAGAGGGCAGCAACTCGTGCCTGCTCTCGGGTCATGCCTGCTCTCTGGGTGGCGGGGGCAGCAGCTGATGGCCACTTACAAGTCTCCCAGTGGCAGCGGCTGGCCCCTCACTCTCAGGACAGGTTCCTGCTCGTGGGTCCTCCCGCAGTCGGTGTGGCCCACACACTCCTGGGACAGCTGAGGCAGCAGCCGGAGCCCACTTTTAGGTCTCTCGGTTGTTGCCAAAATCCTGGACTCTGTCTCTGGTGCCGAATAGAAACAGAGACGGAGTTTTGGGAAAAGTAGAAAAGAGCAGCTTTTATTGCTTTGCTAGGCAAAGGGGGCCATGGTGGGCTAATGCCCTGAAGACCATGTGACCCACCCTGGGGGGGTAGTGAGGAGTTTTATAGTGTTCGAGGATGAGGGTGCAATCAGCTCATGGACAGTTTTTGAATTGGAAAAACAAGGTCAGCATGATAGCTGCCACAGCTAAGAGCTTCACGGTTGCATAGGCATCTTTCTACCTCATCTGAGAGAATAATGCCCTAGCATGTTCCCCAGGAAAAGGTTTGATGTTGAGTCCGAACTTGATGCTGCAGTCAAATTGCACATTTATGTTCATTTATGGTTATCCCAACTTTTTCTGTGTTTATGTTCATGCCATGCTTTAATTTGGGTAATGCATTCATAGGGCTTTCTTTTTTGCTATCTGCCTTATACACTACTGCTTAGTCAGTTGACGATCAAGCTGTGTTTTTTCACCAGTAGACAGGAAGAGTTTTGAGGGTGGATAGGGAATGGGGATTTCTGAATCTGCTATGTAGGTGTTACCTTGTGGGTGAGCACAATTTTGAACCCTAGAAATATTCTGCCAGGTAAGAACCACATCAGGGGATAATCAGGAATTTGAAGAGGTATTTTTTGGAAAATTTGAAATTACAGTATTGAATAGAGTTTCTTTTCTGAATGTTGACAGAACAACTCGACCTTGCTTCCTACTTAAAACTCTCTTTCTGGAACTGATGCGAGCATCTATTTAACTTGAGGCCTCTTTTCTGTACATTCCAGGGGCTCCACTGAGCACAGCTTCATTTTAGGATACGGATGTTCCCCATCAATGGCCACCAGATAGCCACATTGACACTGCTTAAGAAGATGTGTGTACCATGGCTTAGAATCTCGTCTGTGCATAAAAGAAAGTAAGTCTGTCACATTGACTAACGTGATAGGTGATCTCCTGTGATACATGTGGTCCACTAATTTTCTGTGGTAACATCCACTTGTATTTTCTGCCTCCTAGCTGTCCTCATCTAAAATTTATCATCCTGTCTATTATGAGCTGAGAAAAGGCCTCAACCTTCAGCAAATTCCTATTTTCTCTAAGCTCTGCTCATTAATAAATACTAATAGGAAACAAACAGAAAAATAGCCAGAGAAGCAGAATGGATAGTCAGGGTTGGCTTATCTCAAATCCATGTTTAGATCATCTGTCTGTGAATTTATTTTCATGACTACTGTAAACTGTTTTTCTTTATGTTGGTAAATCATGGCAGAAGTTCTTGGGTGTCCGAATGACTCAGGCAGGACTTGTCTTCCATTGCCAGGGGACATGGTTCCGTGGTGATGGTCAGGCTCCTTCCTCTGCTGATTTCCCTGCCCCATCCTGTTAGCTGCTACATGCAAGTTAGCAGTGATATTCCTTGTTTAGTATGAATGTGTTTGTCAGATATTTCCTTGAGTGTTTATGAAGGCAAAAAGAAGAAGAGGAAGTTCAAAGACACTGGTAAAGCTTACACGATGCCAGACAACGTCCTGCTTAGAGCTGGCACTAACCCTTAGCTGAGGTGGCCTCGACTTGTTTCTTTTGCTTTTTACCAAAAGTTCATGTGGTGGTGATGGAAATGGAATGGGACTTGGTTTTCAAGTCCTGGATTCAAGTCTTGGCTGTCTCTAATCTCTTGTCTCCTGTGGTACACAGGAGATAATCTTTACCTCATTACACAGGAAGAGTCAGTCCAACACAGTGTGATGTAAGGTAAGACTTTTTGTTTTGTTCTTTCTTCTTCTTTGCTCTTTAGTCGCTAAGTCATGCCCAACTCTTTGTGACCCCATGGCCTGTAGCCTGCCAGGCTCCTCTGTCCATGGGATTCTCCAAGCAAGAACACTGGAGTAGGTTGTCATGTCCTTCTCCAGGGGATCTCCCCAACCCAGGGATTCAACCCATGTCTCCTGCATAGCAGGCAGATTCTTTACCTGCTGAACTAGAGGTAAGACTAGTATAATTAATAAGTCTACAAAAATATTCCCTGTTACTACTATTTCTAAAAGGAAACTTTAATATCATTTGCACCACACTATATGGAGAATCCTCTGTCCCCAGGGTGTATCACGAGTCCCCTGCACCCCCTCCTTACTGTACTTGGCGTACTACCTGGGTCGGTGTGTGATAGCTTGGGGAACTTTCTTGTTATTGCTCCAGCTGTGGTTGCTGTTTGTTGTGCTGTATAACATAGTCTTTGGTCTACATTAACTTGTGTGTACTATTATCCAGGAATAGATAGGACAAGAGATGCTTTTCATTAAAAATACATATTGAGATATAGAAATATTTAAATAAAATTCTAGGCCCACAGGATAACATCTTTTTTTCTACCTCCAAATGTCTAAAGTACATCCCTAATGCCAGCATTTGGGAACTTAAGTCCTGTGGACTTGCTATCATATCCCCTGAGGCAAAGCTGTGGTTGTTAAAATATGATGTGTGATTTTAGAAAAAGGGCTAGCATAATTCTGTATCATCTAACATGGTCTTAATAGGTCCGTTTCCTTTTGCAAGCATTTATTAATAGTGTGGCAACTCATACTGTAGATTTGGGGAAATTGTATTTTTAAGACTCAACTGATGCAGCCAGAGGTGGTCAGCAGTAATTAGACTTCCTAATATTTGACTTTCCTTAGGTTAGTTAAACATTTATAAGCCAACACCTGCATCAGATTAAAGCCTGGCTTGCCTTAGTCACCCTCTACTCCTGGGTCAGCAGCAGCACCGGGGAGCTTGTTAGAAATGCTGAGTCACAGGCCTGCCCCAGACCCAGTGATCAGACTCTGTCTGTTGGTGAGTTACATGTACATTTCAGTTCAAGAACACTGCCCCAGTGGACCTCATTCTTAGTTTTCAGAAGGAATGAAGAAGGCAAGAATAACTTGCTGCTCTTGTCACTGAATGATCAGTCAGCAAAGCAGCTTGCGAATCTGTGTCAACTTGCATTATCAAAAGAAACATACTGTGAGCTACATGTGTGGTTTTAAATTTATGGTCAGTATGTTACAAAAAAAGAAACATAAAATTAATTTTAATGTATTTTATTTAAACCAATACATCCAAAGTAATATTTCAGTGGGGAATCAATGTGAAAAAAAATGATATTGTACATTTTTTCCATAATGATTGCTCATAGTAAATACTTACGTGCACATATACTTACAGCACATCTCAGTTCACACTGATTAGCCACACATTTCAGGTGCTCAACAGCCACATGTGGTGAGTAGCTGTCAGAGTGACAGAGCAGTTGTAGGCAATGATGTATCTGCCGTCCACTCCAGGGTGCCGTGAAGTGTCTTTCCTGCAGAGGTGTGCACACACTTCCTTCCTTGACTTTATTATTGGGTCAGACTTTGCGCTTACCTCCAACCTTAAGACGCACATGTTTTTAAAAAGTATCACAAGATAAATACAGTAGAAGATGTTTGTGCTAAGTGCTCAGGAAGCTTGAGAGACAGAGTACCAAACATTGTCCATGGCAGAAGACAGCATCAGGCTTAAAAACTTGCACTATGGAGACAAATAGACCCATGCTTCAGGATTTACCCTAGTCCTCTGGGTTTTCAATAGGTGCTTTTCATAGAGTGTCATAAGGATAAAATGAGAATTGGATATAAAGAATAATATTATGCTTTATTTATATTATTAAAAGAAAGGTAAGGGTAAATTAGATTGTCTATGGATAAGTGGAGTTTCACAGGTGTATCTGCCAGGATCCACCAAATATGAACATTTGATTTCTCTACTTTCTCTCTCTGTATGTAGTATAATATATGAACATACACATGTATATACATATGTACATTTTCCTTAAATTGTTGGAGAATAATTTGTAGGCAGCAAGACTATCCCTATATATTTCCTGAGAATGAGAACATTTTCTTACATGATTAGGGGTGTAATTATCTAATTTCAGAAACCTTAAGACACAATTTCTGTAATCTGTCACATCTCTGTGATCTCCTGGAATCTAGAACAGTTGGTCAGACTTTACTTCAGGGTGGAGAAGGGTGTGTGTGTGTGTATAAAAACTCAACATTTTTAGAGAGATGAGGCTAGTTATTTTATGGACTATCCCTCAACTTGGGTTTATCTGATGTTTTCTCATATATTTTGGCAGGTTAACTAGGATATTTTAAAATATTTTTTATTTAAAAATAATCTTTTTAAAAATATTATGGAAGTTTCAATATAGTATACAATAGAGTAATTCACAATTTTTAAACCTTATACACCATTTATAGTAATTATAAAATATAAAATATCAGCTATATTCCCTGTGGTGTAGAATATATCCTTGTAGCTCTATTTTATACACAGTAGTTTGTCTCTCTTAATCCCACACCCTGATCTTGCTCTTTCCCTCTCCCCACTTGTAGCCACTAGTTTGTTTTCCCTATTTCTTCTGTTATATTCACTATTTTAGATTCTACATATAATGATATCAAATTTTTGTTTTTGTTGCAGATGGAAAAATTTCATTTTTTATGGCTGAGTAATAATCCCTTGTGTGCACAAATATACTGCACAATTAAAATTTTTTAATTGAAGGATAATTGCTTTACAGAATTTTGTGGTTTTCTGTCATACATCATTGATTTGTTGAAAGCCAGGTAGGTTGTGTCTGTATCTTGGCAGTTGTAAATAATGATGGTATATGAACATAGGGATGCTTGTATTTTTTGAATTAATGTTTTTTCATTTTCTTTGGAATATATACCTGGGAATGGAATTGCTGGACCACATGGTACATATTGCTGTGATTTATTCAAAATGTTCTCCCTTTCTTTTTCTCTAGAGGTGTTATAGTATCCCAGTCTTACAGTTACATCTTTAACACCTTTCTCAGCTGGTGAGTGAGACTAGCAGGAAAGATGGTGGGCAGGCTCAGGGATTTGGGGACAAGTGCCTGCCCACTGGTGAGTAGAGGTGGGTTTTGGGGTCTTAATGCAGCCCGTCTACTGGTGGGTGGGTCTGGAGACCTTGTGTACATCCTGTAAGAATGGGATTTCTATCTCCCTTGGTCGATAGAAATTCCAGTCTTATAGAATGCACACAAAGTCTCATGCTCCAGACTCACCCACCAGTAGATGGGCTGCATTAAGAACCCCTGGAGTAGGGAACGGAAACCCACTCCTTATTTTTGCCTGGAAAATTACATAGACAGAGGAGCTTGGTGGGCTACAGTCCATGGCGGGGGGGGGGGGTCACAAAAAGTCAGACGTGACTGAGCATGCCCGCACACACACACTTCTGGGACTCCTGAAAGTAAAGCCCCACTGGCCTTCAAAGTGAGATGTTCTTGGGGTCATCTGCCTGGCACAGGACACCCAGGTTGGGGAAGTCTAATGTGTGGCTCAGATGCCTCACTCCTTTGGGAGAATCTCTGCAATTTTAATTATTCTCTCATTTGTGGGTCACCAACCCTTGGACACAACTGACGTGACTTAGCAGCAGCAACCCTTGGGTATGGGACTGACTCTATCATGATTCTGCTTATTCCTACCTGTCTTGCTCTGGTTTCTTCTATTGTGGAAGATTCTTTGTTTCTGGTTGACTCCAGTCTTTTATCCTGATGGTTTTTCTGTAAATACTGATAGCTGTAACTCTGGTGTGCTCATAAGAGGAGATGAGCTCAAATTCCCATAAGCTAGGATTTTTGAAGATATTTTTAAATGAAGATGCCAGTAATAGCAGGAAGGCAACATCATTGAAGGCCTAAAAACAGTGATGTGATTAGATCCTGCTTCCTAGTTGTAGCTGCAAAGGTTGGATCACTTGGGAGAAGCTGTATTTACTGAGGGGTGCCACCAAGCCCAGAACTGTGGTAGGGAAGAAGAGGAGGAGAAGTAAACACCCAGATTTTGCTCTCTTTCTGTCCTCGGATCTCTTGCAGGTGCTCTCATTGGCTCAATTCAACAACAAAAAAAGACATTTAAGGTAATCCAGGTGATTGAGTCTTTAGCAGTCAGACTCGTAGAGCAGTGAGAATGGGATTACAGGGGAAAAGAAAATCACCCATGCTCCAAGCAGAGGAAGCAGTAAATGCAAAGGGAGTGTGCAGTATGAAGGGCCATAAAGTGCTGAGGACCATTCTGGGATGCAGTCAATGAGGTTGAGAAGCTAGGCTGGGCCCACTGTGTAAAAGTACTACATAATAAGTTTAAGCAGGCTTCCCTGGTGGCTCAGATGGTAAAGAATCCACCTGCAATGCCAGAGACCTGGGTGCGATCCATGGGTTGTGAAGGTTCCCTGGAGGAGGGGATGGCAACCCGTTCCACTATTCTTGCCTGGAGAATCCAATGGACAGGAGTAGCAAAGAGTTGGACACGACTAAGCACAAGGAGTTAAGGACTCTGGAGTTGATCCTGCTGAAATAATTATTTTTGAGCATAGGAGTTAATATGATCAGATCAGTATTTCAGAAAAAATATCTATGGAACAGAGCTGCAAAAGAAATGGAAGTCAGGGAGTCATTCAAACAATTCAGAGCAGAGATGAAAAAGTGTCACTAAATTACTTGCACAGAAGGTAGAGAAAAAGACAAATATGAAGCTTTGGGGACATTTAAAAGTCAGACAACAAAAAGATACAAGATGCTGGAAGTTTAGTTAATAATAAGTAATATTGTTGGTCATGGCAGGTAATAGGTAGTGAATAGCTACTATCTTACACCAGATTAGAGAGCTTCATCTTCAGAGCAACTCTGTGAGGCAGATGTGATTTTCACAGTTCTAATTATAAGAAATAAAAGTGGGTAAATGATAGTACCATGAATTGAGACAGAATGTTTGAAGTTGCCCATGGGGCATAATGAGTCCTAACCAGTAAGCTACTGGGAAATGAGATACGGAGCCATGGACACAGATCTGGGCTGGTACTGGGAACTTGCTGATGTGAGCTGTAATCAGAATATATGAGGCTGACCAGGATAAACTCTGAACAAGAGAAACCACTACTCCATGTGAAGGAGTGTTTGGGAAAAATGTCAGAGATGTTTGAATGGCAGGAAGAATATCACATGTAAACCTTTTGTTGTTGATAATAACTGGCCTATCCAACTGTGGTGTCATCATCATTGTGATCTTTCAGCTGGCCTAGACTTGTAAAGGACATACAGTTTACAACTTTGAGTAAGAGGTTCTGGTTCAAGGTGGTGATGTTGGCATATTCTGAACTTGCCTCATGCAAAGAGTTGACTCATTGGAAAAGACTCTGATTTTGGGAGGGATTAGGGGCAGGAGGAGAAGGGGACGACAGAGGAAGAGATGGCTGGATGGCATCACCGACTCGATGGATGTGAGTTTGAGTGAACTCCAGGAGTTGGTGATGGACAGGGAGGCCTGGAGTGCTGCGATTCATGGGGTTGCAAAGAGCTGGACACGACTGAGTGACTGAACTGAACTGAACTTGCCTCCTTCCTTGGACACACCAAATATACATACATACAGAGCAGTTTCTTTTGAAGAGATACTTGCAAGCTAGCTGATTGATTTCTATTGTTGTTGTTGAGTCACTCAGTGATGTCTTGACTCTCTTGCGACCCCATGGACTATAGCCCAGGGCTCCTGCATTGCAGGTGGATTCTTTATCACTGAGCCAACCAGGGAAGCCTAGATGACTCAGATATCTGGCAAGAGAAAAACCAATGGCAGCAGTTAGGAGAGGCTGAGATACAATCCTACCATGTGACCTACATTTGGGAGGGAACTCAAACCTGGAGTTTCTCCCCAGATGAGGCACCCCAGCTTTTAAGACCTGCACCCAAGAAACAAGCCCTGAAAACATCTAACTCTCAAAAACCACGGGGCTTGCATCCATGAGACCCACAAGGCTATATAAAACTGAGAAATGGCTCTTAAAGAATTTGTACACAAGGACTCACTCACCTATCCCCAAAATATTGTACTTAGCATAAAGTGTTGGCCTGCAGTGCAGGCATCTAATTTAACATGAATCTAGAGGCTTTCCAGGACACCAGCTTTACCTTCTATCTTGCTCCAGCAAGTGGGCACCATCTTTGTGGTCTCCCTCTTTGTGGTCTCCCTCTGCCACACTCTAAATGCCAGAATATTCTGGAGGGAAGCTTTCACATGCATCTGTTACCCTAGTTTTTACAGCTGCCACCTAGGGGACACCTGGCTTTGCTTGGTAGAGGGGCTTGCATTCCTGAATTTCATGGGATTGGAATAAGAGAGAGAATTCTTGGCAGACTGTTCCCTCTGGGCATGGTACAGAGCACATTAAAAGGATCATACACTATGATTGAGTGGGATTTATCCCAGGGATGCAAGGATTATTCAGTATCCACAAATCAATCAGTGTGATACACCATATTAACAAATTGAATAAAAACCATATGATCATCTCCATAGATGCAGAAAGATTTTGACAAAAATCTTTTAACACCCATTTATGATACAAACTTTACAGAAAGTGGGCATAGAGGGAACCTACCTCAGCATAATAATGCTGAAAGCATTCCCTTCCCAGGTGGCTCAGTGGTAAAGAATTACTGGCACAAAGACAGAAATATAGATCAATGAAACAAAATAGAAAGCCCAGAGATAAATCCACGCACCTATGGACACCTTATCTTTGACAAAGGAGGCAAGAATATACAATGGAGAAAAGGCAATCTCTTTAACAAGTGGTGCTGGGAAAATTGGTCAACCACTTGTAAAAGAATGAAACTAGAGCACTTTCTAACACCATACACAAAAATAAACTCAAAATGGATTAAAGATCTCAACGTAAGACCAGAAACTATAAAACTCCTAGAGGAGAACATAGGCAAAACACTCTCTGAAGGAAATCACAGCACAATCCTCTATGACCCATCTCCCAGAATATTGGAAATAAAAGCAAAAATAAACAAATGGGACCTAATTAAACTTAAAAGCTTTTGCACAATGAAGGAAACTATAAGCAAGGTGAAAAGACAGCCTTCAGAATGGGAGAAAATAATAGCAAACAAAGCAACTGACAAAGAATTAATCTCAAAAATATACAAGCAGCTCATGCAGCTCAATTCCAGAAAAATAAGCAACCCAGTCAAAAAAATGGGCCAAAGAACTATACAGACATTTCTCCAAAGAAGCCATACAGATGGCTAACAAACACATGAAAAGATGCTCAACATCACTCATTATCAGAGAAATACAAGTCAAAACCACAATGAGGTACCATCTCATGCCGGTCAAAATGGCTGCAATCCAAAAGTCTACAAACAATAAATGCTGGAGAGGGTGTGGAGAAAAGGGAACCCTCTTACACTGTTGTTGGGAATGCAAACTAGTACAGCCACTATGGAGAACAGTGTGGAGATTCGTTAAAAAACTGGAAATAGAACTTCCATACAACCCAGCAATCCCACTGCTGGGCACAAAGGTCAAGGAAACCAGAACTGAAAGAGACATGTGTACCCCAATGTTCATCGCAGCACTGTTTACAACAGCTAGGACATGGAAGCAACCTAGATGTCCATCAGCAGACGAATGGATAAGAAAGCTGTGGTACTTATACATAATGGAATATTACTCAACTATTAAAAAGAACACATTTGAACCAGTTCTTATGAGGTGGATGAAACTGGAGCCAATTATACAGAGTGAAGTAAGCCAGAAAGAAAACACCAATACAGTATTTTAATGCATATATATGGAATTTAGAAAGATGGTAACAATGACCCTATATGCGAGACAGCAAAAGAGACACAGATATAAAGAACAGACTTTGTGGGAGAAGGTGAGGATGGGATGACTTGAGAGAATAGCATTAAAACATGTATATTACCATATGTAAAACAGATCACCAGTCCACATTGGGTGCCTGTAACAGGGCACTCAAAGCTACTGGGACAACCTGAGGGATGGGATGGGGAGGGAAGTGGGTGGGGGGTTCAGGATGGGGACACATGTACACCCATGGCTGATTCATGTCAATGTATGGCAAAAACCACTACAGTAAAGTAACTAGCCTCCAATTAAAATTAAAAAAAAAGAATCAGCCTGCCAATGCAAGAGACACAAGTTAGGTTTCTGGGTCAGGAAGATCTCCTGGAGGAAGAAATGGCAACCACTCCAGCATTCTTGCCTGAAAACCCATGGACAGGGGAGCCTGACAGGCTACAGTCCATGGGGTCACAGAGTCAGACAAAATTGAGCACGCACACACACAGGCACTAAAGTCAGGAACGAGGCAAGTATGGCCACTCTCATACACTTTTCTTCAACATAGTTTTGAAAGGCCTAGCCCTGGCAATCAAAGAAAAAAAAAAATAATAAAAGGACTCCAAATTGGAAACAAAGAAGGAAAACTGTCACTGTTGCAGATGACTTGAAATACATATGTAGAAAATCCTATCAGAAAACTACCTATACTCAACAGTGAATTTGGTAGTTGCAGGATACAAAATTATTACACAGAAATCTGTTTTATTTCTATGCACTAGCTTATTGGCTGTGACAAATAAGATATTCTCTAGGAACATGACAACTGCTCTGGCTCATCACTGAAGGTAGAGCTTGCCTTGAATGAAGTATACATGCTTTGTTCTAGACAACATCACTATTTTACCATTTAACTTCTACCTGGGAATTAGTACTTTCTGAGCCATGAAATTAAAAAACACTTGCTCCTTGAAAGGAAAGTTATGACCAACCTAGACAGCCTATTGAAAAGCAGAGACATTACTTTCCCAACAAAGGTCCGGTCTAGTCAAGGCTATGGTTTTTCCAGTGGTCATGTATGAATGTGAGAGTTGGACTATAAAGAAAGCTGAGCACAAAAGAATCGATGCTTTTGAACTGTGTTGCTGGAGAAGACTCGAGAGTCCCTTGGACTGCAAGGAGATCTAACCAGTCCATCCTAAAGGAGATCAGCCCTGAGTGTTCATTGGAAGGACTGATATTGAAACTGAAACTCGAATACTTTGGCCACCTGATGCGAAGAGTTGACTCATTGAAAAAGACCCTGATGTTGGGAAAGATTGAGGGCAGGAGGAGAAGGGGATGACAGAGGATACGATGGTTGGATGGCATCACCGACTCAATGGACATGGGTTTGGGAGGACTCTGGGAGTTGGTGATGGACGGGGAGGCCTGGCGTGCTGCGGTTCATGGGGTCGCCAAGAGTCGGACATGACTGAGTGAGTGACTGAACTGAACTGAACTGAGCTCCTAAAAGGAAAATTATATTTTCCCATTTGAAAATTATTTTTTCAAACTATTCCAAAGTCCTTGAATTATAAGGGATAGATTTTTAAAATGTTAGTTTTATACAGCATTGTGGCTAGATCTTGCTCACAATGTAAAAGTCCTCTGCATTAGATAGGCCCTAAGTTTCTTGATTGCCTGATGTAGAGGAATTACAGGTTTTTATTTGAGGCACCATATTGAAAATATTTTGCATGTGGAATATGTTTCATTTAAGGAACTATAGAAACCACTAATCTAGCTTGACGCTTTTTATTATTTTGGAAACATTTATTTTATCCCTTGGTTACTGGCAGTTCTGTTATGGTTTAGAGACAACAATAAAGATCTTATTGTTTATGCTCCACTGGAAAAAAATAATAGTTCAGATATTTGACCTCAGATAATTGTGAATCCCATTGGGGAAGTGCTGCATATTTTTGAAGATTATGTGTTTTCATACTACAAGAAAGAATAGAACACAATTTATCCTGGGAGCTTTTCTTTAGGATCTATAATATTTTTGTGGACTATTAATAAATACACTATATGTTGTATTGTATATTATATCTCTTATTAACTCTAGTGCCATCACTAATGTTTTAATATATAACCATATGTTCCTCAAGGGAGCAGTTTGTGTGTTTTACTGGCAAGTAGCACACAGAAAAATTCTCCCTGCTGTTCTCCTCTACTATAAATTAATATCCTCTACCGGGGGACCTCTTATGATATAAAATTGTCATCCTGTGAGTGGTATGGATGAAATTACCGTGGAGGAAAGCTTGAGCAGTTACCGGAGTATGAATAAGACAGCACCTATTCTGCTGTACATAGGACCCCTGCTGTCTTATATTAATTTACGATAAATAATTTACTTCACTAACTTCAGAGTTTACTACTCTGAATTATCTTTTTAGTCACAGTCTTTTCTTAACGTAAGTGCATTTTCTATACCGAAAAGGAGTACTCTAAAAGCATGGCATCATCTTTGCCAGCTCCAGACTATTCGGCAGTTTCTACAACACAAGATTTTATCCAGTAAGAGTGCCTGAAGGATGGATCCTTTTAAGTGACACTTTTGTCTGCACTGCTTTTCATTTTGGCAGTAAAGGAGTTACAGGAAAAGATGGATCCATAATGACAGTCCTGTGTGTTGTAATGTGATGGTTGCCTGGCAACTCTACCTGTAGAAATAAATATGGGACTTGTATCTGTATTAATCCCCTCTTGTTGTCAAGGTTTAGAGGTTTTTAATACATTAAGCTTAGAAAATACTTAAAAGCAAAAAGGCTTGATCATTTGATGGTCCTTTAGAATTGTATGAGATTGCTGGATGTCAACAAATAAGGGGTCTTGGGGAGTAAGTGGTACATAGTTCTGTGAATAAGTCTTGAATATATTTGAACATCTCTTAAATGAGTCTGAGCCTTACCTTGGCATCTCACATAACTTACATCTTCCAGGGACATATTTCTTCACTTAAAAACATTTATTGACTATCATTAAATGTGTTACTTCTGCACTAGAAATGGGCTAGGGTATAAATACAAGAAAGACAGAGCCCTGGGCTTTTCTTCTAGAGAGGTGACTTTAGTGAAGAGCACATCTAGAGAGGAATGTTCTTACTTGTAACACTCGGGGAACACGCCCATCAGTACCAACTGTTCTTTCTAGACCCTAACAGAGATCAAAGCCAGCTATGGATTGTGCCCCAGCACTCTGCTTGTGGCTACAGTACAAGCTTCCCTCTTCCACCCTCTCACTGAGTGTGCCAGAACATAGGTTATCACACTGGTCTGCTGGTACCTGTATCTTCATTCTTTTCTTCTATGCCTCAGCTTTCTCTTTCCAAGACTTTACTATTTTGTACTTCGGTATAACATATTTTCATCCCATCAGTGATACCCACTCTGTTTAAATAAGGATCTCAGAAAAGCTGTAAGGGAAAGTTGGCTAAAAAGACCCCATATTTTACTGATGCAAAAACTCTTAAGGATTTCAAATTCTAGAAATAGACAAGGTCTCAGGAGAAGGAAATGGCAACCCACTCCAGTACTCTTGCCTGGAAAATCCCATGGACGGAGGAGCCTGGTAGGCTGTGGCCCATGGGGTCATGAAGAGTTGGACACGACTGAGTGTCTTCCCTTTCACTTTTCCCTTTCATGCACTGGAGAAGGAAATGGCAACCCACTCCAGTGTTCTTGCCTGGAGAACCCCAGGGACGGGGGTGCCTGGTGGGCTGCTGTCTATGGGGTCACGCAGAGTCAGACACGACTGAAGTGACTTAGCAGCAGTGGCAGCAGGATGATATATATTAAATTGTATTTTCATGCATAGACTAAGGACCTATATTGCTAATGATAAGAAAGATCACCTTTTATCATTCCAAGCTCCTCCAAATGGTGACATTTTGTCATTAATCTTAAATAAAGTCATTATTTTAATTGGCTAAAGAAGTTAAAAAGTAGTCACTGCTTTTATCTTGTTATAATCATATAAATGGTAAGCCTTCTCAGTGGTCACCAAAACACTCATGACTTCTATCAGTTGATTTTATTCTAACTCAGTACATCTGGTCACATGGAACAAAGGGATGAGGCATGAAATTATCTGTCTGCCCTAACTCTGTCATCTGCTAAGACAGCACAACAATGTCTGCCACAGCACATCAAGAAAGCCCACATTTATTAGCATTCAGCTGGGGAAACTAAAGCAATTTATTGTGGGATAAAGATTCATTACAGGAATGAGATCTTATGCAGTTTCAGAGAAGCCTGGGAGATATCTAAGGATCCAGAAGAGAGAAATGAAAGGTTACAGCTGACTAGCACCCAGCTTTCCTGAAGCACTAGGCTGATGGGTAAGGGTAAGTCAGAGCTTTCAGGGGAATTTGAGAAGCAGGTCATTGCCATTTTAGGGCAGCAAAGGGGAGCTGGGGAAGAGAGTATGAAAAGCTATCAACTGTGATGGCATCTACTTCTGGAGGTGTTCAGGCAAGTGCCTGGTGATGAGCATGGCACCTCTGCTGACCACCAGTGCTTCCATTCACAAGCAAGAGCTGGACAGGGACTCATGGTGTCTCCTTCCTCTTTTTATCACTATGCTCATCTCTGAACCTATAGTGGGAGAACAGGGGAAGAGAAAGTATGACTGGCTATAGCTATAACTTTATACTTAACTATAGCCCTGCATTTTGTGTTGTTGGGTGTTGTCATTATAGACATGCCTGAACCGGCTAAGTCTGCTCCTGCCCCTAAAAAGGGCTCTAAAAAAGCTGTGACCAAGGCCCAGAAGAAGGATGGCAAGAAGCGCAAGAGCAGCCGCAAGGAGAGCTACTGGGTGTATGTGTACAAGGTGCTGAAGCAAGTCCATCCGGACACTGGCATCTCGTCCAAGGCCATGGGAATCATGAGCTCCTTTGTCAAGGACATTTTCAAGCGCATAGCTGGTGAGGCATCACGCCTGGCGCATTACAACAAGCGCTCGACTATCACATCCAGGGAGATCCAGACCGCTGTGCGCTTGCTGCTACCTGGGGAGCTGGCCAAGCACGCCGTGTCCGAGGGCACTAAGGCTGTCACCAAGTATACCAGCTCCAAGTAAATATAATATGCCTAGCCGCTGTTAACGGAGAAGGCAATGGCACCCCACTCCAGTACTCTTGCCTGGAAAATCCCATGGACGGAGGGCCTGGTGTGCTGTAGTCCACGGGGTTGCTAAGAGTCGGACACAACTGAGCGACTTCACTTTCATAGCCCTGCCATAAAATGACTGGTTAGTGATTAGCCTTTAAAGTGGGTCGTCCAGGACATGTTTGTCCACTCCTCATCTCCCAGCTGTAGCACAAACCCCTTAGCACAGATGGCTCACCAGTTAGGCTTTTCATACCCATTTTATAACTCTGTAATACTCACAAGTTCCTCTGCGCTAGCTAGTCATGAGGAACTCAGTGATAGATACAACTTGCTCATTACTTAGGCTTTTAATAGAGTAGCAATCCCTGGTGGCTCAGATGGTAAAGAGTGCACCTGCAATGCTGGAGACCTGGGTTCAATCCCTGGGTCGGAAGATCTTCTGGAAAAGGAAATGGCAACCCATTTCAGTTTTCTTGCCTGGAGAATTCCATGGACAGAGGAGCTGGGCAGACTGCAGTCCATGGGTTGCAAAGAGTCAGACATGACTGAGTGACTCTCACTCACTTCACAGAGGAGAAATCCAGTAGGAGAAAGATCACAAAGTCATGGAAGGTTAAATATTATTAGTAATAGAAAAGAAAAATGAGATAAACACATGCCATATCTACAGGAGGAAAATCCACTGTGGGCCAGCACTATGAAGAACAGTTCTTGGAGGAGGTGGCAAATGAGAAAGGCATGTAGACCATGAGAGACAGGATAAGCTGAGCACCTATGATCATTGCCAGTCAGCCTTGGGAACAAAGAGAGCCTGCATGACCTCAGAAGTTACCATTGGCAGAGATTAAACTAGTCAACTTGTTTAATCCTGCACAGGAAGAAAAAATTTTAAGGACTAAAGTCAAAGTAACTCTGGAAAGAAAAGGAGGACAAAGATTATACCATGAGAAAATAAAAGAGAAAGAGTAGATATCTGTTTTGAATCTTTTTTTAGAAAAAAAATCAATAAAAATGACAACATATATGCTTGAAAATGTCTGTTATGGTAGGGACCATGTTTTTCCTGTGTTTGAGACATTTTTGTCTTTGAATGATTAATGTGTCAAGTGTGGGTTTCCTTTCAGAATGAAACTGAATACAGTAAGTCCCTACATACAAATAAGTTCTGTCCTGAGACTGCATTCATATCTCTGGCTTCTTTGTGAGCCGAACAAAATTAGCCTTGGTACCCAACTTTTACAGATAATGCCAAATGCATGAACTAACTTATATGATTGGACACGTGAACACATGTTCGCATCTTTGAAAGTTTGCAACTTGAAGATTCACGTGTAGGGGACTTACTGTATTGGATCAGCATACAATTTTTTGGATTATAATTACAATTTTAAAAAGTCCTGTACCTTAAAAGGTACATTGGAAGGACTGATGCCAAAGCTGAAACTCCAGTACTTTGGCTACCTGATGCAAAGAACTGACTCATTGGAAAAGACCCTGATGCTGGGAAAGACTGAAGGCAGGAGGAGAAGGGGACAACAGAGGATAAGATGGTTGGATGGCATCACCGACTTGATGGACATGAGTTTGAGCAAGGTCCGAGAGTTGGTGATGGACAGGGAAGCCTGGTGTGCTGCAGTCCATGGGGTCCCAAAGAGTCAGACATGACTGAGTGATTGAACTGACTGACTGACTGAACCTTAATTGTCAATTCAGGAAAACTCCAGAAACAACCTTGCAGAATAAAGTAGGTCAGGGTTATAAGTGAGATTGAAAGCCATGAAGTGGATCTTCCTTGAGGAAAATGTTTTCCGCAGAAGACATAGAGATGGCCAGCTGGTACATGAGAAGACACTCAAAGTCACTAATCATTAGGAAAATGCACATCAGAACCACAAGAGAAACTACCTTATGCCTGCTAGAATGGTTATCCTCAAGAAGACACTTAAGTGTTGGTAAGGGTGGATTGTTGGTAGGACTGTAAATTAGGGCAACTACTATGAAAACCTGTATGAAGTTTCTTCGGAAAATTAGAATTACCATATGAGCCAACAATTCCATTTATAGTATTTATTTGAAGAAAACAAAGCCACTAACTCAAAAAGACATATGCACCCCCAATTTCAATGCAGCAGCCAAATAAGGAAGCCATCTGTCTTGTCAGTGCATTAATTGATTAAAAAAATGTGATACACATACAGTAGAATACTACTCAGCCATAAAAAAGAATGAAATCTTGCCATTTGTGACAACATGCTGCTGCTGCTGCTAAGTCGCTTCAGTTGTGTCCGACTCTGTGCGACCCCATAGACAGCAGCCCACTAGGCTCCCCTGTCCCTGGGATTCTCCAGGCAAGAACACTGGAGTGGGTTGCCATTTCCTTCTCCAATGCATGAAAGTGAAAAGTGAAAGTGAAGTCCCTCAGTCGTGTCTGACTCTTAGCGACCCCGTGGACTGCAGCCCACCAGGCTCCTCCGTCCATGGGATTTTCCGTGGATGAACCTTAAAGATATATTTCTAAGTGAAATAAGTCAGATGAAGACAAATATAGAATCTCACTTATATGACTCTAGAAAAACAAACTCAAACTGAGCTCATAGATAGAGAAGAGACTGGTGGTTGCCAGACATGGGGGGTTGGAATTGACAAAACGGATGAAGGGAGTCCAAAGGTACAGACTTCCAGGTAAGAGGTCATACATATGTAATGTACAGCGTGGTGACTGTAGTTAATAGATTTATTGTGTACCTGAAAGATGCTAAGAGTAAATCTTAAAAGTTCTCATCACACACACACACAAATTTGTAACTGTGTGGGATTATGGATGTTAATTATACTTACGGAGGTGATCATTTCATAATATATGCAAATTCTGAATCATTATGTTGTATATCTGAAACTAATATATTGTCAGTTGCTACTGCTGCTGCTAAGTCGCTTCAGTCGTGTCCAACTCTGTGCGACCTCATAGACAGCGGCCCACCAGATTCCTCTGTCCTTGGGATTCTCCAGGGAAGAACACTGGAGTGGGTTGCCCTTTCCTTCTCCAAGGCACATATGCATGCTAAGTCGCTTCAGTCGTGTCCGACTCTTTGCGACCCTATGGACAGCAGCCCACCAGGCTCCTCTGTCCATGGGATTCTCTAGGCAAGAATACTGGAGTGGGCTGCCATTTCCTTCTCCCATATTGTCAGTTATATTTCCTTATAAAAAAGACTCGTCTGATAGAATAACACATAAGTGAGGTCATGTTGAAGAAAGCACTATGTAAACTGTAAAGCACCAAACAAATACTAGTTATTGAGTGATGACACAAAATACTGCATGGTGGTATCACAGATAAAAACCAAACTGATAGCTGCATATGGGAAGCTGCAACAAGTATTTATTAGTAAGAATTAGATGGTCACAGCAGAACCGCTAAACCAAACTGACAATGTTTAGAATGTAGTTTCACAAAATGCAAAAATTTGTTCCAAAAAACGGTGGCCTGAATGGCTACCCAGTATCAGAACCTCCATGATGATTAGCCAATCAAGTGTCTATTTTCTTTTTAGCCTGCACTTCATTTCTTCAGCTCAGAAGCATGACCTCTGACTTTCTGAAGAGCCGTGTAGAAATTTCTAAGATCAATAAGGGAAAAACATCGCGAGAAATGGCAAGTGGGTAGAACAGTGTAGTCAAAGGTTGACAAAAACACAGCCCGCAGTCAGTTCATTGCTCTATAACAAAGGGCTCCGTTACCAACAGAACTCACCTACTCTAAAGGCTATATTCTGGCAGAAATACTTCAAAAATTTTTTGATGTGAGATGGTGATATGAAAATGAAGGGGAAAAAAAAAAAAAGAAAAGAAAATGAAGGGGTATAAAATGGAGCCCCTAAATAAATATGTGCTGCTATCTGTCAGCAGTGGTCAGCTGAGAGAATTATATTATTGGGGACAGTGAATCTCTAAGCATTGCCTTGACCACAGAGGCCAGAGGTGTTTGTGTTTGTTTCAAGACACTGAGTCTAGAATTGAGGTCTGGTATTTTGCTGGTGACTGCCGAAGAGGAGGGATTTGGCTTCTGGCAGCACATAAAGCCAAGCTGACAACAAAGCTTTCCTTTCAAGCTATCCAAATGAACACATTTCTAATCTGAAATTCAAATACTTGACAACAGAGAGCCTGTGAGCCGGGCTTTGAACAGGAAATTGCTTCATGGTTTTAGCATAATGAATTAGGCAGTTAGACTAAATCCATTTAGTAGGAAAAGAATGCTTTCACATGCTTTTTGAAAGAAACGAGAGAGGGGTGATCTTCTTAATTTCCCAAATTTCTCAGGACTTAAGAGACACAAATGCTCCATGTAAATTGTATCTGTTCTGTTCTATGATTGGTATGTAAAAAGCCATCTTAGCCCCAGTATTCAGAAATCATCTTTGTTAGAAAACGCTCTGCTTTTGAATGTTAGGGAAACCAAAGGTGATGAATAAAGGTTAGGCAGGTCTCATCCTTATTGTGTCCTGTACTTCCCATGATAATGGGGAATGCATTTTAATTCTGAAACCCTGTCTTAGTCACTGGCAGTGTTTTCCAGTGGACACAGCATTGCAGTCTTTAGGGAAGTGGGGAGAGATGTGGACACAGGGAACAAGCTTGCACAGAGAGGTACATAAAGACAAACACACTCCATGGGGCAAAATCTCGCATTTCTTGTCATTTTCATCCAGAAATGCACCTCTAGCCCACAGTCCTAACACAGAAGCAGGCTGGTCCACAGCTGGGTTTGTGACCACAGAGGCAGCTCTGAGACTTTTAGCACAGCCGGGGAAGGACCACCATGAGGAGAAGGGGAATAATGTTTGCTTGTGTTAGGTCCATTTAACAAGGCTGACCTTAAGAGAGCCTGATGACAGACTTCCTTTGGGAAGGAGAGGACTTGAGAAAATGGAAAAAAAAAAAAAAAAAAAAACCAGTCCCCATCTCTCCCCTTAAAAAGAAAAGGCAAGAGTAACAGCATAAACGAGGAGACAGACCCTGGGAGAGGAGTGGGTTAAGTCTTGTCCTGGATAAGTCTGCCAGAGACAGGCTGATTTGTAACCAAGCCCCAGCAGCACTGAACACAGACATGGCTGTGCCTAAGACAGCCAAGGGAAAACTGTTCTGCGTAACCAGGCTTCCACCAGAGCAGACAAATACACAAGGTCTGCCATCTTTGCGTTTACAACTTGCTAGGTAGTATACCCAAATTATCTCCTGCTCCCAAGCACTATGGAAACAGGATGTAAGTAAATATGGTTTCTTTTTAGTCATTGTTTGCAATTTCCTATCAGAGGCAACAGTAAAGTTCTTCCAATTGGCATAGTGATGAAGATACTATGACAGATTACATTGCAAAGCGATATTTTAAAAACCTTCATGTGTGCCAAGCGTCTAATTCATGTTTACAGTTAAAAAGGACCGTGTCCCAGTCTCCTCATTGCTACACAATTGTCCTTCTTGGTAGAGGATGGGAGACCTTGGCACATATACAGATCAGCTATATGATCACCTACTTGAAAGGACGCATGATGAATTAAGCTGAGAAATACTGACTTTAAATGTATGAGAAGAGTTCTGATCTAGAATAGTAATGATCACCCAGAAGCACAAAATGAATATTTACTAGACCTTAGGAGTTGTACCAAGACACCAACTAGAACTAGTCCAATTCATTCCAGATAGTACTTCAACCCCACGAGTGAGAGATGGGCAGAGAGGAGAGCGGGAGAGTCGAGAACCTTGCATCTCTCTGGGTAAAGCAGGACAGAATCCCACATTTGAGCTGGCGGCCAGACAACGAGCTTTCCTTCAGAGTCGTATTCTGGAATCTTGCAAGAGGAAGTGCCAGCAGAGGGGCTGTGTGGGCAAGGGAACATGCACAGCAGCGGGCCCTCTCTCGTTTGTGGAAGCAAAAGCCCTTTAGTTGAGGCAAAGTCTTTAATCCTATGATAAGAGATCCAACGTAAAGTTTCGGCAAGCCTGGGAGAGCTAAAGAGAATGAAATTTGTGTTGAAGGAGAAAGGGCTAATAGCAGTGTTCTGTTGCAGGGTGGAGAAAAAGCTTCAAGAAGGGCTTGTTAAATTTAGGTCCTTATAGATACTGAAGATGCCTCTGTGGGCCTCCAAAGTTAAGGCCAAGCGCACAAGGCTGCCAGGAGCCAGAAGCCCTGAGAGAAGGAAGTACATAGATGGGGATGGTTACAAGCCTCAGTTATGGTAAGGGTTCCTTATATTTTTTCACCCAAGTCCTTGTTAGGTAGAGGAGACCGAAGGGGTATGTTTCCTTCTGTGGAAGTAGGAGGGATTTAGCCTGAACAAGATTATGCAAATTCAGTATTTCCTTCAGATGTGGTAGCTTAATCTTAAAAATTCTTCAGTATTTTCAATTCCAGTGTATATTCATTTTTGCTTTGATACAGAAAATAAGAACAAACTAATTTGAGCATTGGGAAGAGTGTGGGTGCAAAGTCACCTCATTCATGTCTTTCCCTTTATGACCCTATGGACTGTAGCCCACCAGGCTCTTTTGTCCAAGGGATTCTCCAGGCAAGATACGGGAATGGATTGCCATTGCCTCCTCCAGGGGAATCTTCTGACCCAGGGATCGAACCTGCATCTCTTACACCTCCTGCATTGGCAGGTGGGTTCTTTACTACTAGTGCCACCTGGAAGAGGGGCTACGCTTATTGTGTGGTGATGCCTGGCTCCCTGCCCATGGGCTGCATCCAAGTGAGGAGCATGGACCTGGGACCAGCACTTGATGTAATCGTTGCAAAGTGAGCTGCTAAAAGCCTAGTTCCGACTCTTGTTTTCCTATTTCGTCCTAACTTGGACTCACTCAAAACAGGCAAAGTAATCTAAGGAGAGTGTGCTTTTCTCCTAGTTCTTCCAATACTGCCTCTAAAGTATTACCTGAAAGGAAAACTAAATAAGATGACTTCAGTTTTGTCCCTATCCCGACTATGAGAGTTTTAGCATCTTCTTTGGTATGACTTCTCCCTAATCTAGTATGTAAAGTATCAGTTCAGTTAGTCAGTTCAGTCACTCAGTCGTTTCCAACTCTTTGCGACCCCATGAACCAGAGCACAGCATGTGAGGCCTCCCTGCTGCTGTTGCTGCTGCTAAATTGCTTCAGTCATGTCCGACTCTGTGCAACCCCATAGACAGCAGCCCACCAGGCACCCCATCCCTGGGATTCTCCAGGCAAGAACACTGGAGTGGGTTGCCATTTCCTTCTCCAATGCATGAAAGTGAAAAGTGAAAGTGAAGTCGCTCAGTCGTGCCCGACTCTTAGCAACCCCATGGACTGCAGCCTACCAGGCTCCTCCATCCATGGGATTTTCCAGGCAAGAGTACTGGTGTGGGTTGCCATTGCCTTCTCCACCAGGCCTCCCTGTCCATCACCAACTCCCGGAGTTTACTCACACTCATGTCCATCGAGTCAGTGATGCCATTCAGCCATCTCATCCTCTGTCATCCCCTTCTCCTCCTGTCCCCAATCCCTCCCAGCATCAGAGTCTTTTCCAGTGAGTCAACTCTTCGCATGAGGTGGCCAAAGTACTGGAGTTTCAGCTTTAGCATCAGTCCTTCCAGTGAACACCCAGGGCTGATCTCCTTTAGAATGGACTGGTTGGATCTCCTTGCAGTCCAAGGGACTGTCAAGAGTCTTCTCCAAAGTATAGTGAGAATTAAATTGCTAACAAGAAATACAAATTGATTATATATGCATCCCATCCACAAAGTTTATCATTCTCTTCTCACCCCTCTGGAAAAAAAACAAACACAGATTTTAACTAAGTGTTGGCATAGGCACAGGGCTAGCCTTGCAAGTAAAATATTGAGAAAAACCTTCCTGGGTTCTGCCTTGTGGCCCCTTAGCATGGGGAGTCTCAGGCGTGGGTGACAGAACCCCATCTTGGTAGGCTGATGGAGCTTTTCCAACGTTGCAACAAATCATTCCCCTTTCCAAGTGAAAACAAAACATAACAAGTCAGGAGAAATGTTAGCCACGTGTTTGTATCATTTCATTAGTGTTCATTAAAGTTTTTAGTGAAACAGCTAACATTTAATGCTCATACTTGGGCATTATTAGAGATCACTTCCTTTCCTGAATTATTTTCTTCCCTGATAGAAAGGGCAGAGTCACACTGTTATTCTCAGCCATGACCCTGAGTCGGCCATATAGTCAGGGTAGGACAGTAGCCAGAAACGTCACTCATTTGTGTACTGTCTTCATGTATCATCTGTACATACTTATTTTTCATTGTATAACCATATTTTTTGTTTGGGCTTATTTCAAGCAAAGTGAAAGTCACTGAGTTGTGTCTGACTCTTTGTGACCCCATGGGCTATACAGTCCATGGAATTCTCCAGGCCAGAATACTGGAGTGGGTAGCCTTTCCCTTCTCAAGGGGATCTTCCCAACCCAGGGATCAAACCCAGGTTTCCTGCATTGCAGGTGGATTCCTTACCAACTGAGTTATCAGGAAAGCCCGATTTGAAACAAAAATACTTATCAAATTATAGTTTTGATATGCTGATATGTTTCTCAATATATTAAAGAAGTACACATCTCAGACTGTAAGACAGAAAAAATTGTCCATCTGCCAACTAAACCATCCTGTGAAACCCCAGTAATACACATAGAACCAGTAACACCAGATTACATCACATCCTATAGTGCCAATACTGGCTTAAACACAGAGGCAGGAGGTAAGTGGGAGGGCTGATATTCTGTCACTGGTAGCAACTCCCAGAAATGAAGGTGGGCGTTGAGCTCCAAGGAGGAGGATTTGGGGCCACAGGCCAGGAAGAAGGGAACTGGAGTCTCCCCTGGAACTTTTAAGGGAGGCTGAGGGCTAAAGGAAATACACAGGTGAACTCATAGGTATGCAGAGCTGGGATTATAGCACTGTGAACCAGGGACTTCCCTGGTGGCCCACTGGCAAAGACTCCATGCTCTCAATGCAGGGTTCTTAATGGGCTTGACCCCTTGTCAGGGAACTAGATCCCACACGCCACAACTAAGTCCCGACATGGCCAAATAAATATTAAAGCACTGTGGTTCAACCTTTCCCCTGTTCAGCCTGGTTGGTGACTGCTGCGGTAATGGAGGCCAATGATGAACTTTTGGAGGATGAAGCAGAAAGTGCCTACTGAAGGGCAGCGGGATATGCTACTCTGACACAAGGATTTAAACTGAAGGCAATTGAGAAGAAGCAGTTGTAAGAAAAGCTCTCTGCCCTATCATAGTTGCCTTTAAAAGCATGGCAAAAATTTGTAAAGGAGTCCTCCTCCTCTCTAAGTACAGAAGCTAGTCACCAGAGACAATTCTAGACCCTTATCAGCCCAGAGACAGCACCGGAGGAATTCATGCAGGACAAACCTTGTTAAACCAGTGCTCATCTTCCACTGGTCCTCACCCTCCCCACATTATTTGCCTTCCACAAGTCACTGACTCTAGAAGCTCCAAGTCCCTTTCCTTTGTATTGCCACTTGTCTGAACATTTATTTTAATTACTGTTATTGTTAACATGCTATGTAAGCCCAAGTTCTAACCACCCTTTTGAGTTACTGGGTACTGTGTGAGTAAGTGTGATGTACGTACTAATAAACTACCATTTGTCTTTCTCTTGTTACTCTAATTTACAGGGTCACAGCCAGAGAACCTAAGATGAGTGGAGGAAAAGATTTTTTTCCCTCCCGTATACTACCTGTCTGATAGTTCCCTCTGCATTGAGAGTAACTGGAGATTATACTCTTTTAGCCCCTACTTTTGCAACAGAATGAGACATATTAATTTTTTAAATGGATGTCTCTTTTTTCTTTTTTGGGCAGCTGAGTATTAAGGGCTGGGTAAACAATCCCTGTGTCTGTGCTTGAAGTCCATGAGCACAACAAGAGAGATGGGTATTTTCCTGGGAGAAAGTGTAGATCCTGCAAAAAGTGTCCAGCTGAAGTCTAGTGTTAGCTTGCAAGGTCCTAAGCGGCTGGCTGCTGCCATGGTGCCAAGCAGGCAGGCGAGCACATGAATATCACATTCGGAGTGACCCTGGCGGGCCCTGGGAAATGGACTGCTCATTTTGCCTAGGACCATTCCTGTTTTGAGGCACGTTCCTCTTGGGGTATGAGTATTGTTGGGAAAACTAAAGAAAAGATAGAGCAAGGACTATGTCTTGCTGTTGTTGTTAGTTTTTCATCAAATCACAAAATAGATCAAAGTTTAAAAGGCTGTTTGGCGGGAACGTTACTGAAGGACACTGTTTTACTTGGGCTAATAGCTTACTATGTACGGGCTACTCTCCTGAGTTCGTGATCTACAGAAATTCACTTAATCCTCACCATGAGTTGTCTTCAGTATACATTATCCCCAGTTTAAAGATAAACTAAGCCAAGAGTGGCTGACTGACCCAAGGTCATTACAGGTATTTGAGGCAGAGCCTTTGAGAATGAAAGAAGTCTGGCTTCAGAATCTGTACTCCTATGTCCTATGCCATTCTGCTTTGCTTATTAAATATAAGATGGATGGATGGGAGAGAGGGTAGACAGCAGCTTATATGACTTACTGAGACTGATGCATCTGGCCTTATGTGCAACCAGGACCTCAGTGGCTCTGATTACTTATGCTAGAAAGATTATGGGTTTTCTTTCCCCCACATTCATAAATGAAATAAATGACCCACAGACACAGAAAACAAACTTTATGGTTACCAAAGGGGAAAGAATTTGATATTAACATATATACCCTGCTACATATAAAATGGGCTTCCCAGGTGGCTCAGTGGTAAATGTCTCCTGCCAATGCAGGAGACATTAGATATGTGAGTTCCATCCCTGGGTCAGGAAGATCCCCTGAGGAAGGAAATGGCAACCCACTCTAGTATTCTTGCCTGGGAAATCCCATGGATAGAGGAGCTTGAAGGGCTACAGTCCATGGGGTTGCAAAGAGTTGGACACTACTGAGTACATATAAAATAGATAACCAACAAGGATGTACTGTATAGCTCAGGAACTACACTCAATATTTTATAATAAGCTATAAGGGAAACAAATGTGAAAAAGGATACACACACATATGTATCTATGAATCACTATGCTGTATACCGGAAACTTACACAACATGGTAAATCAACTATACGTCAATAAAAAAGTATAAAAAAGAAAAAGGAAATGAATTTGAACTCAGGATTGCCTTTGGAGTGTTTAGGGAAAATGTTGCCAGATTCCTTTTAACAATAAAAACTGTAGAGAAGCACTGTATGTTTCCTAATGTTAACATCATCTTTAAGGCATAAGTGGTCTCTCTTTTCTTTTCAACTTTAGAAGAGCAAGCAGGATATAAGTAATCTGATTCTTCTTCTGTTTTTCTTTGTTATAGCTCCTGGTAGAAATCCATTCACAATGGTCAAGCCCCTTGAAATAGCATATGTGCACACAAACTTTATTGTGAGTAGGTTGGACTTGTTTTGAATTTTAGAAACAGTTACCACAATGGGGGTTTCAAATTAAAGCTCTGGGCCAGTATACGGAGATTAAAATACTAAAAAGCATAATATGGCCTGATCATTCTTTTAGTGACATTCAGGAACCATTATTGAAATATATCCCAATGGGTAGTACCCAGTGGTTAAGCTCTGAAATCAGACAGCCTACATTGGAAAACCATTAGCAGGCTGTGTGATCTGAAGCAAACTACTGAACCTCTCTGTGCCTTTGTTTCTTCTGTTATAAAATGGGCTAATATATGTTCCTGTGATCATGAGATGGTCTGTGTAATGAGCTCTTAGTACAGTGCCTGTTACACAGTAAGTACTCACTAAATGTTAGGTAGAGTGAATAAAGGACATTGTGTACTTTTCAATTATGTTATACTAAGATTTCACTCAATAAAAATACCCATATTAGAAAAAGGTCTAGCCTCAGGTCTCTGACAGAATGCGAGCTCACCAGGTGTTAAATCTGTGTATTAATTATCCATCGATAGCCACCTGGTGTATGCTTTTTCTGACACACTATCTACAAAATAATCCCCCCTTAGGCCTTGCAGACTGAATAAAGCAGGAAAATAATCTGCGGTTGTCTTCTCTACAGTAAGTACAACTGTAGTTTGAAAACAGCCTTTCCATAATGGTACATTATTTTTTTCTTAGCGGTGTCATTCCTGCAGTCATCTAATACCTTTGAAGCAGATGAATCCATTAAAAGGTGTTCTCCTAGTGCCTAGTAATTGCCAGTAAAGTCTAATCAGAGTGGCTACACAAGAACCTTCAAGAAATACTATAAGATAATTAAAACATAAAGGATATGCAAAAGTAGCAAATCAATAGAGACAGTAAACACGGTTTATCAACAGTCCTGAGAACACTTTCTCCATTCTAAAATGTAAATGGATTTGGGTTGGAGCACACGGCTAGGATGACAGATAGGATCCCGGTAATGGTTTAATTAACTCCAGTTTCCTGCATGTTAAAGGTTGCCTCAGCCCACTGGCTCATGTAACAAACCCTCTGAGGATTTTGTTAGCCAGTGTCTGATACGAAGACCAGGCAGCCTTCCTTTCCTTACAGGGTTACATTTTGCCCTCCTCCCCTGGAGGCCTTATCAAAACACAGCCCTCTGTTTTCTCTATAAATACACAGATATTTTTAATTTCAGCTCAAACGGTTTGACTTTGTAATCAAGGTAAAAGGAACACACACACACACGCTGCCTAAGTAATGAGAAGAGTGCGCTGGGAAGAATTGCGTAATTAAAATTATATATTAAAATTCACACATAGTATATGTAGAATGTTAGAAAAACCATGGCAGCTCTCCAGATGATTCATTTGCTGTTTTAACTCTTCTATAATGTAGGCTATTTTATAATTAGCCAGAGAACTCTGCCACTTGGTTAGTTCAACCCGATGAACGGAATAATAAGGAATATTTACTATTAATGGATATTGAAACTACTACTCTGAGCAGCCCCAATAAAGAATAGTTATTTACTGTTCTTAGCTGGCCATTTAAAATGGAATATCGCCAGTGTTTTGCCTGTAATCGTGAATTTAACTCTTCCAGGAGAGATAAGGGTAAGCTCTTTTGAGGAATTACAATCTGTTTTTTAAAACTGGCTGTGAGGGCCAAGTGTTAGTCAAAAGAAAAATTCTTTTTCCAACCTGTGAGAATGAAGTTGCGCACAATTAACTTTATCATTAGTAAATAAAGGAGTTACTTAACCTCTGCCCTTGCCAAAGTTCCTGATATTTTGCTGAGGAAAGGGCAAGAGACCCATTATGCTCATTTATTCACTTTGTTAAAAGGTTATTCTTGAAGACTGCGATATAGAAACGCGGAATACATAATCTGTGTTAATAAAGATCTATTTACTCCACCATTAAAGAAGCTGGTTATTATACGATGCTCATTAATACTATGAAGAGATTTTTTTTTTCCTGTTGCTCCCAAAGGAAAGATTATCAAGCTGTCAGTAAAGGACTCATTGTCTTTAAATTAGAAATCACTGAGGTATCCTGTGTAAAGGATATTAAAAGCAAGTATAGTCATGCCATCTTACTGCAAGATGAGCCAGAGGTAAGTATATTGCTTATCTTTTGAAATGAAACATTGAAAGTGCCAACTACCTGTGATTTTAAAAATTTCTCTCTTCTTACACTCGGGCTTTTTATCTTGAAGCAGGAATCTAAGCTTGTCCTTTTAAACAATGATTTAGGGGAAGAAATTTAACACCTCCTGCTTGCGACATCTATTTTTCAATAAATCTATACTTTCTCTGCCCTCTGCCATGTTATCAGTCATTCACATCCCAGAGGAAATGCTTCAGGCTTGGGGTTAAATTAAGGTCCTATCTCCAGCGATTGTCTAGAAAGCTGTCTACATTCTCAAACAAACTTATCTACATTATATACAGCCATAAATGCTTCCTGCCAAGCGAAGACACTGTTGTTTTTCTCCATTGATGTCAGTGGTTAAGATTACTACTTGTCAGTTGAGAATTAAAAGAAAAGCCACAATTACCTTTCAGTATAACTTGTAAACAGGTTGAACTTCTATCAGTTTAGTTCTGCGGTGCTGAAATCAACATGGGATATGAATGTCCTATATTCTTACTAAAAAATACAGGTCTAACAAGATGCACTGTATTATTTCTCAAAATACTATTTCAAGTTATACTACTTGCTTTCTGTCTTTGATGGTTTGGTGATGACCCCTTCTGTTGATTTGAGAGTGTACAGTATCTGAAACATCCATTGTTTTACAGCTTCTTGCTTAACAAACAAAAAAACTAGAAAAGCACACCTGACATAAATTAGTTTTACTAAATAGAAGAATTGTCTCAGACATCAGAGGAGGTTAGCTGGGGTGAAATATAAATGGGCCTTCTGATAAAAACATTAAACACATACACATTCACACATGCACATTCTCTTCCTCCACTTTAACCAAACCCATTTCAGTGCTCTTTAGTGGGATAGAAATACCAACCAGCATTGATTGGGAGCTAAACAAAGCCCAGTTTACAAAATAAGAAGGTGTACACAACAATCTACTGTAAAATCTCTGAACTGAGAACAGAAGAAGGCATTGCAGAAAAATACCTAGGCAGGATGAGGCTAGCATATCCTGACTCACTAGCAAACCACAGCATAGTTGCAGGAAGAAGAGGGATAGCTTGTATTGTATATTTAGCCACAAATTTATAAACTCATTCATTCAATAAATATACATTGAGTGCACACCACATGCCCAAGTACAGTTCTAGGCCCTAGGGATGTATGAATTTACAAAGTCCATATCCTCATGGAGCTTATATTCTAGTGGAGGAAATCAGATAAAGAAACACATAACTGATGGGTACTCTGTGCTCTGAGAAACACTGGCAGACGAGGTCTTCAGATGATATTTTTAGGAGAAGATTTTATGAGCCCAGTTCTTGCATCTGCTCAAAACTAGAAAAGCATGAAAATCATTAACAGTGACATCTGCTTCTTGTGACTAAGAGCAAGCCTCTGCACATACCCCCCTTCACTAAAATCATATATAATACTGACCTCTCCCCTTACGTGTTCAGAAGTTTTTCAGAGATCTCTGAAATGCTGTCTCTTGTGCCGTAGTCCTCATTTTGTCCCACATCATACTTAACTCACACACAGAAAAGAGAAACATATAACTATATATATGACTGGTGAGAGTTAGTGCCATGGAAAAAATTGGCATGGAGTTTGGGGAGGGTACTGCTTTGTACAAGGGAGGCTCCGGAAAGGTCTCATAGGTGATCTTTGAGCAGAGAGCTGAAGGCAGTGAGGGGCGTGGACCCTGTAGACATGTAGGGAAAGAGAATTGCAAACAAAGACAACAGTAAGCACAGAGGCCCTGGGGTGAGTGCTCGGAAGAGCAGGGAGGCAGCGTAGCATGGTCAGGGGGAAAGTGGCAGGAGATGAGGACAGAATGGTGATGGTGCACAATGAGATGACCTGTGAGTAGGCTCTGGGTAGGTCAAGTAGCACCTTGAAGGACAGACGATTTAGAGCATGACTATGCTGTGTGGAAAAGACACTCAGGGGACGGGGTGGAAGCAGAAGGAAGAATAGAGGACTCTTAACAATCATCTATAGAAGAGATGATTGTGGCTTGGATATGGTGTTGACAACGGAGGAGGGGAGAAATGTTAGGCACATTTTGAAGAAGCCTAAAGAATTTATTGTCAGATTGCATGCAGTGTCGAGAGAAGGATCGCTGTAAGGTTTCTGGTTGGTAAACTTGGAAAAACACAATTGGTACTTAACAGATATTGGGATGACTTCCACAGGACCAAGAATGTAGGGGTGGAAGTGACTTGATGGTGGACTTAAGTTTGAGATGCTCATTGGACATCCTGGTGGAGGTGTCAAATAGAGAACTGGATGTATGAGCCTGGAATTCAGGGAAGAGGTCCAGGCTGGGAACACCAATTTAAAGTCATCCAAATATAGATGCTGGAAAAGACTGAAGGCAGGAGGAGAAGGGGGCGACAGAGGATAAGATGGTTGGATGTCATTACCGACTCCATGGACATGAGTTTGAGCAAGCTCTGGGAGATAGTGAAGGACAGGGAAGCCTGGCGTGCTGCAGTCCATGGGGTCACAAAGAGTCCAACACAACTGAGTGACTGAACTGAAATACAGACAACATTTAAATCCAAGACACTAGATGGGCTCAACTGAAAAGTGGATGTAGACAGAAGAGAATTCTAAAAGCTGAGCTTGAAATACTCTGTGGCTAGAATGCTGAGAGGTGGGGAAGAATCAGCAAAGAAAACAGAGAAAGGTGACTGGTGAAGATGGAGGATAACCAAGAAAGGTAATTATTTCATTAGCCAAGGAAAAATGCTTTATGGAAGGAGTAATGCATTGTGTCAATGCTGGTGATTGAAAGTAAGAATAAAACAAGGTAAGACTAGAACAGAGAATGACCACTGTGTTTGGCTTTCTGAAGGTCACTAGTTACCTTGACAAGAATGATGTCAGTGCAGCGATGAGGACTAAAACCTTATGGGAGTAGATTTGGGACAGATGGGAAGAAAATACCTAGCAAGGTCCTATGCTTATAGGAGTTTTACTGTCAGGATGAGAAGAAAAATAGGGAAGTACTTGGAGAGGAGTCTAGGTAAGGTTCTTTTTAATAGGAGATATTACAGTACATTTGTATATTGATGGATATGATCTAGAAGAAAGGGAAACACCAATGGTGCATGACAAAGAGGAGATAATGGCCCATATGTATCTTAGGTAAGCACCAAAATCTATTAGTAAATTCCACAATATAGATTTACAAATCCCTTGTCATCTCTTACAAGCTTATACAATTTTATGGAGAGACTAATAAGGAAAGCTGTGACCAACCTAGATAGCATATTAAAAAGCAGAGATATTACTTTGCCAACAAAGGTCCGTCTAGTCAAGGCTATGGTTTTTCCAGTAGTCATGTATGGATGTGAGAGTTGGATGGTGAAGAAAGCTGAGTGCCGAAGAATTGATGCTTTTGAACTGTGGTGTTGGAGAAGACTCTTGAGAGTCCCTTGGACTGCAAGGAGATCCAACCAGTCCATTCTAAAGGAGATCAGCCCTGGGTGTTCATTGGAAGGACTGATGCTAAAGCTGAAACTCCAATACTTTGGCCACCTCATGTGAAGAGCTGACTCATTGGAAAAGACTCTGATGGTGGGAGGGATTAGGGGCAGGAGGAGAAGGGGACGACAGAGGATGAGATGGATGGATGACATCACCGACTCAATGGACATGAGTTTGGTGAACTCCGGGAGTTGGTGATGCACAGGGAGGCCTGGCGTGCTGTGATCATGGGGTCACATAGAGTCGGACACGACTGAGCGACTGAACTGAACTGAATGGGTTAGGGGTAGGACTGCTGCTGCTGCTAAGTCACCTCAGTCATGTCCAACTCTGTATGACCCCATAGACGGCAGCCCACCAGGCTCCCCCGTCCCCGGGATTCTCCAGGCAAGAACACTGGAGTGGGTTGCCATTTCCTTCTCCAATGCATGAAAGTGAAAAGTGAAAGGGAAGTCGCTCAGTGGTGTCTGACTCTTAGCGACCACATGGACTGTAGCCTACCAGACTCCTCCGTCCATGGGATTTTCCAGGGTAGGACTAGATGACTTCAAAGTCAGCTAACTAGCTGACACTGATTGTCTATATTCACAAGTCTAAATACATGTTCAAAATCAGGGGTAATAGTAACTTTATAAACAAGAAACATGAATAAATCAGAAGTAGCAAAAGTTTAGCACTCCCCTGTGCTTCCCTGGCTCAGTTGGTAAAGAATCTGCCTGCAATGTGGGAGACCTGGGTTCGATCACTGGGCTGGGAAGATTCTCTGGAGAAGAGCATGGCAACCCACTCCAGTATTCTTGCCTGGAGAATCCCCAAAGACAGAAGGAGCCTGGCAGGCTACAGTCCATAGGGTTGCAAAGAGTCAGACATGACTAAGTGACTAAGTACAGTGCTAACATAATCATTTTTCAAGTAAAGACAAAAGACAGTGATATTTTGCTGTAGGGTTTGTCTTACATTAAAGATGTATGACGATTTCAGGTCATTTACCACTCCATATTGTTGGTTCAGATTGAATTTAGAACCCTGAAGACATGAAGAAAGTAGCTTTTTCATGGCATTCCTACAGCACTGGTTTTGTTTCATGGTATCTTTGTGAGATTACGAACACAATCCAAAGTTGTAAATAGAGTATTTTAATGACCAGAGTGTTAGGGACCAACCTTATTTTGTCCTATCATGGGAGCCACAAGCCAAGCTGCTCTCTGTGTGCCACCCCTCTCCACCTCTGAATTATCTGACCCATCCTTTCAGTCAGGAAAGATCAAGAACAATTTCCTACAATTCTGAACCATGATGAGCTAGCACTTGATTCAATGGAACCTATACTTCCTAGATGTGTTAGCTGGGCCATTTGATGTTGCTAGAAATATATATTTCTATATATAAGCATATATGCTTAAGTGCCTCAACTGAAAGGCATTTATTCTAAGAAAAGGAAAAGTCTTACATAGGAAAGTAAGACAAGAAATAATTTAAACTGTATGTATCCAGGTCTCTTAAGACTATAATGCTGCTCAAGAACTAGACATTGTTTGAAATATTCCCTGTAAATATATGCCACTCACCCCTCAACAGCAAACTTCTGCTGCCTGATCTTTGAGTAGCTCTATCTCTGTTTCTTTCATTTCCAACAAAAGCACCTCTCAAATACTGCCCACTTTGCAGCTTCTGCATGGTTCTCCAGTCTGGGAGATTGTTCACTTCAGTATCTCTGTATTTTGGCCTATAACTCTTCTAACCACTGTCCATTCACCCCAAGATAAAGGCTATGATTTATTTTTCTGGGTTTCCATCTATATCATGGGCTGGTTCCTTGTGAACTGATTTTCAAATCCCAAATCTTCCCTGTCATTAAATGTTGTGGTTTCATGTATATCAATCCTGGTCTCTTTTCTTTTCTCTAGTACTTTGTTCCCCAGCTTATTTCATTCAGCCACACTGTTGGCTCTAATATCTATACCCCTGTGATTTCATCTGGATAACCGCTTCTCCTTCAGATGGGAGATCAAATATCACTTTCATTAAGAAGCCACATTCAACCAGTCCTCCTTTTCACTATGACTATGTCTTCCTTATAATCTTCTGTGACAGGGAAACATTTTGACATACTTACACATACTTGCCAGAGTGTCCAGGAGTTTCTGGCAGAGGCGTGGGTCGACAGTGGCCTGCCGTGGGGTCAGGAGCACTGAAACAACACTCCTGGGAGCCACGGGGTGTGCTAGCATAAGTCCTTTTGAAGGAAGTCACCATTACCGGCATTACCCCTACCATAGTTTGGCCTCAGCCAAACTACAGGGAGGGAACATCAATAGAATAATTGGATTAAAGATTTACTGAGCATGATGGCCTGGCCCATCAGAGCTAGACCCAAATTCCCCCAGGGTCAGTCCCTCCCATCAGGAAGCTTCCACAAGCCTCTTATCTTAATGCATCAGAGGGAAGACAGAATGAAAACCATAACCACAGAAAACTAACCAAACTGATTACATGGATCACAGCCTTGTCTAACTCAATGAAACTATGAGCCATGCCCTGTAGGGCTACCTAAGACGGATGGGTCATGGTGGAGAGTTCCAACAAAATGTGGTCTACTGGAGAAGGGAATGGCAAACTGCTTCAGTATTCTTGCCTTGAGAACCCCATGAACAGTGAAAGTGAAAGTGAAGTCACTCAGTCGTGTCCGACTCTTTGCAACCCCATGGACTGTAGCCCACCAGGCTTCTCCATTCAAGGAATTTTCTAGGCAAGGGTATTGGAGTGGGTTGCCATTTCCTTCTCCAGGGGATCTTCCCAACCCGAGGATTGAACCTGGGTCTACCGCATTGCGGGCAGACGCTTTACCGTCTGAGCCACCAGGGAAGCCCATGAACAGTACGGAAAGGCAAAAAGACATGACACTGAAAGATGAACTCCCCAGCTCGGTGGGTGCCCAATATGCTATTGGAGAAGAGTGGAGAAATAACTCCAGAAAGAAAGAAGAGATGGAGCCAAAGCAAAAACGATGCCCAGTTGTGGATGTGACTGGTGATGGAAGTAGTCCAATGCTGTAAAGAACAATATTGCATAGGAACCTGGAATGTCTATGAATCAAGGAAAATTGGAAGTGGTTAAACAGGAGATATCAAGAGTGAACATTGATATATTAGGAATCAGTATACATTCATCAGTATACAGGAATGGATGAATTTAATTCAGGTGATCATTATATGCGCTACTGTGGGCAAGAATCCCTTAGAAGAAATGGAGTAGCCATCATGGTCAGCAAAAGAGTCTGAATACAGTACCTGGGTGCAATCTTAAAAACAACAGAATGATCTCTGTTTGTTTCCAAGGCAGACCATTCAATACCACAATAATCCAAGTCTGTGCTCCAAACACTAATGCCAAAGAAACTGAAGTTGAATGGTTCTATGAAGATCTATAAGACCTTCTAGAACTAACACCAAAGAAAGACGTCCTTTTCATCATAGGGGACTGGAATGCAAAAGCAGGAAGTCAAGAGATAATCTGGAGTAACAGATAAGTTTGACCTTGGAGTACAGAATGAAGCAGGGAAAAGGCTAACAGTTTTTCCCAAGAGGCACTGGTTATGGCAAACACCCTCTTTCAAAAACACAAGAGAGGACTCTATGCATGAACACCACCAGATGGTCAGTATCGAAATCAGATGGGTTATACTCTTTGCAGCCAAAGATGGAGAAGCTCTATACAGTCACCAAAAACAAGATCGGGAGCTAATGTGGCTCAGATCATGAACTCCTTATTGCCCAATTCAGACTTAAATTGAAGAAACTAGGGAAAACCATTTGACTATTCAGTTATGACTTAAATCTCTTATGATTATACAGCAGAAGTGACACACAGATTCAAGGGATTAGATCTGATACACAGAGTGCCTGAAGAACTATGGGCAGAGGTTCATACATTGTACAAGAGGCAGTAATCAAAACCATCCCCAAGAAAAAGAAATGTAAAAAGGCAAAATGGTTTTCTGAGCATGCCTTACAAATAGTGGAGAAAAGAAGAGAAGCTAAAGGCAAAAGAGGAAAGGAAAGATATATCCATCTGAATACAGAGTTCCAAAGAATAGCAGAGAAATAAGAAAGCCTTCCTAAGTGATCAATGCAAAGAAAGAGAGGAAAACAATAGACTGGGAAAGACTAGAGGTCTCTTCAAGAAAATCAGAGATACTAAGGAAACATTTCATGCTAAGAAGGGCTCGATAAAGGACAGAAACCATATGGACATACCAGAAGCAGAAGATATTAAGAAGAGGTGGCAAGAATACACAGAAGAACTATACAAGAAAGATTTTCATGACCTAGCTAGCCACGATGGTGTGATCACTCACCTAGATCCAGACATCCTGGAATGTGAAGTCAAGTGGGCCTTAGGAAGCATCACCATGAACAAAGCTAGTGGAGGTGAAGGAATTTCAGCTGAGCTCTTTCAAATCCTAAAAGATGATGCTGTGAAAGTGCTGTACTCAATATGCCAGCAAATTTGGAAATCTCATCAGTGTCCACAGGACTAGAAAAGGTCAGTTTTCATTCCAATCCTAAATAAAGACAAAGCCAAGGAATGTTCAAATTTCTACACAATTGCACTTATTTCATACGCTTGCAAAGAAATGCTCAGAATTCTCCAAGCTAGGCTTCAATAGTATGTGAACCAAGAACTCCTAGATGTTCAAGCTGTATTTGGAAAAGGCAGAGGAACCAGAGATCAAATTGCCAACGCCTGTTGCATCATAGATAAAGTAAGAGAATTCCATAAGAACATCTACTTCTGCTTCATTTACTATGCTAAATCCTGTGACTATGTGGATCACAACATGTGGGAAATTCTTCAAGAGATGGGACTATCAGATCACTTGACCTGCCTCCTAACCAAACTGATCACATGGATTACACACTTGTATAACTCAATGAAACTGTAGGCAGATCAAGAAGCAACAGTTAGAAGCAGACATGGAACAACAGAATGGTTCCAAATTGGGAGAGAAGTATGTCAAGGCTGTATATTGTCACCCTGCTTATTTAACTTATGTGCAGAATCCATCATGTGAAATGCCAGGCTGGATGAAGCACAAGCTAGAATCAAGATTGCTGGGAGAAATATCAATAAACTTAGATATTTTGATGACATCACCCTTATGGCAGAAAAAGAAGAGGAACTAAAGAGCTTTGTGAGGAAAATGAAAAGGAGAGTGAAAAAGCTGACTTAAAACTCAACACTCAGAAAACTAAGGTCATTGTCTCTGGGCCCACTTCATGGCAAATAGATAGGGAAACAATGGAAACAGTGACTTTATTTTCTTGGGCTCCAAAAGGGCTCCAAAATCACTGCAGATAGTGATGGCAGCCATGAAATTAAAAGATGCTTGCTCCTTAGAACAAAAGCTATGACAAACCTAGACAGCATGTTAAAAAGCAGAGGCATTACTTCGTTGACAGAGGTCCGTCTAGTCAAAGCTGTGGTTTTTCCAGTATTCATGTATGGACATGATAGTTGGACACGTAACGAAAGCTGAGTGCCGAAGAATTGATGCTTTTGAATTGTGGTGTTGGAGAAGACTCTTGAGAGTCCCTTGGACTGCAAGGAGATCCAACCAGTCCATCCTAAAGGAGATCAGTCCTGAGTGTTCATTGGAAGGACTGATGCTGAAGCTGAAACTCCAGTATTTTGGCCACCTGATGGAAAGAGCTGACTCACTGGAAAAGACCCTGATAATGGGAAAGACTGAAGGCAGGAGGAGAAGGGGATGACAGAGGATGAGACTGTTGGATGTCAACAGTGACTCAACATGAGTTTGAGCAAGCCCTGGGAGTTGGTGATGGACAGGGAACCCTGGCGTGCTACAGTACATGGGGTCGCAAAGAGTTGGACACGACTGAGCAACTGAACTGATAGGATACTTTGTCTTCTGCTTCTCTCACTAAACTGTAAGATTCAGGAGGGTAGAGCCTTCTCTGATTGAGTTAAGCATTGTGTTAGTAACCAGCTCCTTGCAGAGCATGGCACAGCAGCAGTAATTAATGAAATAATGAATCAACCTCTAATTTAGATGTTTTTCCCCAACAAACAGAGTTCATATGCTAAACAATCTCATAATCAAGCCCCCATGTCTGATTTACCAGTAATGATCAGGAAGTGGAGCCCTGTGAAATGAAACAAGGAATCTTCTCCATTCATTTCCTTTGGAAGGGGGTTTGGTGAGTGGTAGACCTGCACACTCTTTCCCAATACATTCTGTCATTTCTTTTCAGAGCTTAACTATGACCAGTTTTTCCTTGTAGGACTGAGTCAGAGTATAATACATAGTCACCATTGTGACTCCCATTAATACACCCCTGGGACATTAATGTATGTCAGTGATTCACTATACCTTATATCTTGTCAACAAAATGTATAAGAGGATAAATGTCATGTAAGAACACACAAGATAGAATACTGTTCTGTGTGTGCTTTGATTTCAGAATTTAGAGCTACTTAGACAACAGACAGGTTCCAAATAGGAAAAGGAGTACGTCAAGGCTGTATGTTGTCACCCTGCTTATTTAACTTATATGCAGAGTACATCATGAGAAACGCTAGACTGGAAGAAACACAAGCTGGAATCAAGATTGCTGGGAGAAATATCAATAACCTCAGATAATGCAGATGACACCACCCTTATGGCAGAAAGTGAAGAGGAACTAAAAAGCCTCTTGATGAAAGTGAAAGTGGAGAGTGAAAAAGTTGGCTTAAAGCTCAACATTCAGATAATGAAGATCATGGCATCCGGTCCCATCACTTCAGGGGAAATAGATGGGGAAACAGTGGAAACAGTGTCAGACTTTATTTTTGGGGGCTCCAAAATCACTGCAGATGGTGACTGCAGCCATGAAATTAAAAGATGCTTACTCCTTGGAAGGAAAGTTATGACCAACCTAGATAGCATATTCAAAAGCAGAGACATTACTTTGCCAACAAAGGTTCGTCTAGTCAAGGCTATGGTTTTTCCTGTGGTCACGTATGGATGTGAGAGTTGGACTGTGAAGAAGGCTGAGTGCCGAAGAATTGATGCTTTTGAACTGTGGTGTTGGAGAAACTCTTGAGAGTCCCTTGGACTGCAAGGAGATCCAACCAGTCCATTCTGAAGATCAACCCTGGGATTTCTTTGGAAGGAATGATGCTAAAGCTGAAACGCCAGTACTTTGGCCAACTCACGCGAAGAGTTGACTCATTGGGAAAGACTCTGATGCTGGGAGGGATTGGGGGCAGGAGGAAAAGGGGACGACAGAGGAGGAGATGGCTGGATGGCATCACTGACTCGATGGACGTGAGTCTCAGTGAACTCCGGGAGTTGGTGATGGACAGGGAGGCCTTGCGTGCTGCAATTCATGGGGCCTTAAAGAGTCAGACACGACTGAGCAACTGAACTGAACTGAGACAAAATAAGTGTTTATTTTGCTTAAAGAAATTCGACTGGAGTAGGTATGTCAATAGTCTAAGATTAAATAACATTTTTTTCCCCCTTAGAGCTGCAAATACTCTTTTCCCAGATTGTTGGGTTTAACACTATTCCTTTTTACTATGATAATCATTAAAATTTTGTTTTAGCTTTGTGTTGAGCTCTATCAGCATTTGTGAACTGATTAGAATAAAAACTGTATAATAACAAGCTAATAACTATAACTAACTCATAGTTGATAATTAGGAAAAACCCTTTCTCTTGCCTTTGTATGCTCTGTTATTGCTTTAATTTTCATTTTCAAGGTCATTTTCCCTCATAAACTCTCTGGAGCCACTTAGTTAAATACACTACATTACATAAAAGTAAAATAATTTAAATCCAAGTGTAACTAATTAATTTTATAGAAATGAATAATGATATTCATGTTTTTTTTTAACAAAATATTGTTGACAAATCAAAAGCAATATTTACTTTACTTGGCAGGGCTAAGGCTAATGGCATCTGGTCCCATCACTTCATGGGAAATAGATGGGGAAACAGTGTCAGACTTTATTTTTGGGGGCTCCAAAATCACTGCAGATGGTGATTGCAGCCATGAAATTAAAAGACGCTTACTCCTGGGAGGAAAGTTTTGACCAACTTAGATAGCATATTCAAAAGCAGAGATGTTACTTTGCTAACCAAGGTCCGTCTAGTCAAGGCTATGGTTTTTCCAGTAGTCGTGTAGGGATGTGAGAGTTAGACTGTGAAGAAAGCTGAGCATTGAAGAATTGATGCTTTTGAACTGTGGTGTTGGAGAAGACTCTTGAGAGTCCGTTGGACTGCAAGGAGATCCAACCAGTCCGTCCTAAAGGAGCTCAGTCCTGGGTGTTCATTGGAAGGACTGATGCTGAGGCTAAAACTCCAATAGTTTGGCCCCCTCATGTGAAGAGTTGACTCATTGGAAAAGACCCTGATGCTGGAAGGGATTGTGGGCAAAGGAGAAGGGGACGACAGAGGATGAGATGGCTGAATGGCATCACCGACTTGATGGACATGAGTTTGGGTAAACTCCGGGAGTTGGTGATGGACAGGGAGGCCTGGCATGCTGCGATTCATGGAGTCGCAAAGAGTCGGACATGACTGAGCGACTGAACTGAACTGAAGGCTAATTATTAATAAAATTAATGATATAAAGGGCTAAGGCTAAGTTTTGGTTTTTATACAAAAAGAATTAAAATTTAAACTGTAGTAACATTATATAGAATAAAAAATTTAAATCAACCAGAATATAACCCTCGTATATTACAGTGAAATAATTTGATAAACATGGGTATATAGAGATTAAACTTTAAACAGGTAAAATTTTATAAAAACTTTACATTAATTTTAAAAGCATGAACATTTTAAAATTTAATAGAAAAATAAATATTAATTGCTGAAACACAAGTACATGGTTTACTTTAGGAAAAAAGAATATAAAAAACCTAAAGAGACTGGACTTTATTTTAAAAGTTAAATTCTTAAACTTTAGACAGTATTTATCCCTGACCTGCTATGAAAGATGCTGACATTTGGACATCAGCACATTATAATGACCCTCTCCTTTCTTCTGGTAGTTCTAAGATTAAAGTGCCAAGGTTTATAAAACAGTATATTCTGTAATTATATCACCCCACTTAAAAAAATCTTGAGTCCATATTTCTATATACTGTTGTTGTTCAGTCTCTCAGTCGTGTCCAACTCTCGTGACCCCATGGACTGTAGCACGCCAGGCTTCCCTGTCCTTCATTATCTCCCAGAGTTTGTTCAGGTCATGTCCGTTAAGTTGGCTATGCTTTTATATATCTATTTCTCTATTAAGTTCCTTTTCTTAAAAAGACTGATACCACTACCTAGATTCAACCATAGTTTACATTTTTTCCATATGTGTTTTATCTTTGATTCTATATATACATTCTCTCTCTCACACTCACACACGCACATTTTTGCTGAATCATTTGAAAGTAAGTTATAGATACCATGACACTTCACCCTTCTAAAGACTGCCCAATTATTCCAGCATGTATTTCCTAATAAGAGCATTGTCCAGCATTACAAAAGTATAATCATTGCACCTAAGAAAATTAAAAATAATTCCCTAACATTTAATGTTCAGTCCATATTGTTCATCTGCAGAACCCTGGGGAAAAGTAATGATTAATGCAAAGGGTAATGGTTAAATGAATTGTTGAAATATCCAAAATCCAGACTACTGGGCACTTGGTTGGCATAGTTCAGTATTCACTAACTTTTAAAGATTTTCAAGACATATTATTACATTTAAAAAAATCTAGCTGCAGAGAAAATTATATAGTAAAATTCCACGTGTGTGAAACACCAAATTTATATATTTCATATGTATATAGCCTAGGAAAATGTATAAGAATAAGTTTAAAACACTAAACATGATTCCTTTTGAAGTGGGGAATGGACATGTCTTGAAATTCTCTCAGCCAAAGCTGCTGTATCGCAGTAGAGATTGACCTCTCTTCGGGTTTACCTTTTAAGTCCCAATCATAGATAAGGAGATCTAGTTATGTTTGCCTGAACTGTTTCACATTACTTAGACAATATTGATAATAAAAATTAGTCTTTCGCTGTGACACGACCATCAGTAAAAAGCTGTCTTGGAGTACTTCGAGTACACTTGCAACTAAAACATTCTCACTCTCTGAGCACTAGAACTACTTGTATTTTTATTGGAAAAAAAAAAAAAAAAAACCTGTAGCAACATTTTGAAAGAAAATCATTGACACATAGGCTATTACTTGTTTTATCCCTTTCAACTCAATACCCTAGGTTAGATAATAACTAACAGAACTTAAAAGTAAACCAGATCCACAGTAGCTATGAAATAGTGTCTAAAGTGGTCAAGTTGAAAAGAAAGTCATAGAATTTTCAAACTTTCTATGAAGTATTTTAGAGATTATGTAATGCAACCCCCATATTTTAAAGATGCATAAGCAATGTCTCAGAAGATGAAATAAATTGTGTGAAGTCAAAATGGATTACTATTAATAGAAGCAAAATAAAATGTGATTTAGTTACCTGCCCCCCTAATCTAATCCTATTCCTAAACTGCCTAACGAATCATCAGTAGACTTTGATTGCTTTGAGTGGGCATTTTAAACTTGGAAAGTATGATTTTGGGGGGTAATTACATTGTACTGAATGGGTGTAATAACTGACACTATATCAACGTAATGTGCATTTTTTATAAATAAAACATCATAGGTAAATCTGTATAGATTTATACAGTTATCTCTTGGTATCCACAGGGGACTGGCTCCAGGGCTCCCGGGGCTATCATAATCTGAGATGCTCAAGAGCCTTACATACAATAGTGTAGCATTTACATATAACCTATGCACATCTTCTTGTATACTTTAAATAACCTCTAGATTACTTATTAATATCACATACAATGGAACAGAAATAAACCCACATACCTATGGTCAATTAACCAATGAATACAGAGTGGAGAAAATACAGCCTGTCAATAAGTAGTGCTGGGAAAACTGGAGAGCTAGATGTAACAGAATGTAATGAGAACATTCTCTAACACCATATAGAAAAATAAGCTCCAAATGGATTGAAGGTCTTAATGTAAGACAAGATACCATAAAATTCTTAGACGAAAATACAGGCAGAATACTCTGACATACATCTCAACAGTATCTTTTTGGATCTACCTCCTAGAGTGGTGAAAATAAACACAAAAATAAACAAATGGCACCCAATTAAACTGCAAAGCTTTTACATACCAAAGGAAAGCATAAAACAAAATGAAAAGACAACCTACAGAATGGGAGAAAATATTTACAAACATGACCAACAAGAAATGAATCGCTAATATATACAAACAGTTCATACAGCTGAATTAAAAAAAAAAAAAAGCCTATCCAAAAAATGGGCAGATCTAAATTGACATCTCTCTAAACAAGACATACAGATGGCCAAAAAGTACAGGAAAAAGGCTGAATGTTGCTAATTATAGAGAAATACACATCAAATCTACAGTGAGGTATCACCTTACACCAGTCAGAATGGATATCATCAAAGAGTCTATAAACAATAAATGTTGGAGAGGGTGTGGAGAAAAGGGAACCCTTCTACACTGTTGATGGGAATGTAAATTGGTATAGCCACTATGGAGAACACCGAAATCTCCTTAAGAAACTAAAAAATAGAATGACCATATGACCTAGCAATCCAACTCCTGAGCACATATCCAGAGAAAACAATACTTTGAAAAGATACATGTACCCCAATGTTCACTGCAGCACTGTTTACAGTAGCCAAGACATAGAAGCAAACCTAAATGTCCTTTGACAGAGGAAAGGATAAAGTTGTAGTATATGTACACAGTGGAATATTGCTCAGCCATAAGAAAGAATTAATGTCATTTGCAGCAACAGGCTTCCCTTGTGGCTCAGCTGGTAAAGAATCCACCTGCAATGTGGGAGACCTAGGTTTGATCTCTGGGTTGGGAAGATCCCCTGGAGAAGGGAAAGGCTTACTTACTCTAGTATCCTGGCCTGGAGAATTCCATGGACTGTATAGGCCAAAGAGTTCCAAAGGGGTTCCAAAGAGTCGGACACGACTGAGTGACTTTCACTTTCACTTTTCATGGTCCTAGAGATGATCATACTAAGTGAAGTATGTCATACAGAGAAAAACTGATACCACCTATCACTTATATGTGGAATCTAAAAAATGATACAGATGAATTTATTTTAGAAAACAGACTCACAGATTTTGAAAACAAACTTGCTGTTACCAAAGGGAAAAGGTAGAGGGAAGGGATAAATTAGGAGGTTGGGACTGACATATACAATACTATATATAAAACAGATAATCAACAGTGACCTATGTATAGCACAGGGAACTCTACCCAATACTCTGCAATAATCTATACAGGAAAAGATTCTGAAAAAGAACAGATACATGCATATGTATAACTAAATCACTTTGCTGTACATCTGAAACTAACACAACATTGTAAATCAACTATAATATAAAAATTAATAAAAACTAATACGATGTAAATGCCATGTAAACAGTTGCCCAAACAAGATAAATGCAAGTTTTGCCTTTTGGAAATTTTTTTCCCAAATATTTTTGATCCACATTTGGCTAAATCCATGGATATGGAATACGCAGATGAAGGACTGACTGTAATTTCTTATATAAGACTTTGGCATCATCTATTATTCTATAAATATGCAGTTCTTAATATGAAAATTGCCATTTCATACTACTGCATCTGAACTTCTCAGCCTTAACATTTTACACTAACATATGAATATATATTTTCCATTTTGAAAAAACTGAAGTTGATTCCCACAAAGGTTAAGCAATTGAATCTAGGATCCATATTTCATGTTTTTTTCTTCTCATTTGATAATGAAGTGTAAGTTATCTTAGTGCCGTAAAGGGGCATAAATATTAAAAAAAAAAAAAAAAAAAAAAACCTTTGGTAAGCCAAAATACCTTTTTAGCTCTTCATTTTTGTGTGTGTGTGTGTTTTCATTTTTTCCTCTCAGATTATTGAGAAATGGAAATAGTCATGGGATAGAGATCCCAGGTTGGTTCAGCACCTGTTGTTTCTTGGTTGTCTCACTGAGAAACCAGTTTTCTGTTAATTGAAAATGTTCTTTGCTGTTGTAACTTTTGAGAATTCCTTTTTTAAGAAGGAAGGATACTATCATTATTTGGAGAGCAAGAAATAGGTGAAAGTGAAAGTCGCTCAGTCGTGTCTGACTCTTTGTGACCCCGTGACCTATACAGTCCATGGAATTCTCCAGGCAAGAATACTCGAGTGGATAGCCATTCCCTTCTCCACGCAATCTTCCCAACCCAGGGATCGAACCCAGGTCTCCCACTTTGCAGGCCGATTCTTTACCAGCTGAGTCACCAGGGAAGCCCTAGGAATAGGTAACACTGACTAACTGATGCCTTTACATCAACAGTTGTCAGTACTGAGACATTTGTCAAGACTCTCACTAAAATTATAGGTTCTTCTTGTTTTTGAGTAATATACTATGTCACATGAAATATTCTGATGGTTTTGAGGAACTTTGATCTTTTCAAACAGAAAAATTGATGAAGATTAGAAATATCACAGGCTAAATCTTGAATGCAAGTAAACAACACATGTAATTTCTGAGGCTACTTGAGCACCTAATAGCTATTCATGAGCATTGACTGAATGTGAGGCCCAATCAAGTGACTGTTTTAAGATGATTTAATTTTGAGGCTATACATGGTAACTGAATAAAGAACAAAAACACTACAGAACATAAAACTTACTGTATATCGTTGGGTTAAAAGCTACAAATTTAATGTATGACAAAGAGGTGACCTTTGTATTCTATGTAAAATGACCACTGCTTTGAAGAATCAAAGATGTAAATTTTTTACTATTAAGCTTTTAAAATAATCACTAAAATTTAATTTTATGTTAATAAGTGGTTGAATTACATGAGAGGAAATATGCTATTCTTGGTATGATCTTATTCCACATATTTTTATTCTAATTTTCATATATTTGCCATGATACAGGTATAGAAGCCCTCCCTACTACTTTATTTCTTCATGAGAAAAAAGTGTAATTTGTTTCTAGACTTGATAAAAATTGATAACATTCATTGAGAGCTTACATGATTAAAAGCAGAACATACTTCTTGAACTTTCTCATACAACTAACTTCTGTATGATGGCTTCAATCTTATAAAACAAATATTTGGGAATAACCCTGACAATAGGAGAAATGATAAAATAGTCAAAATTATATTTGGTAGGAATGTGTTAATATGATCTATCCATTAAAAAGCCACCTGAGTTAATACTAATAATTATGCATTAATTTTTTGGTGTATAGTTTTGATCAATTAGGAAGATCCAATAGCCACTTTCAGCTCCTTAAAAGTTTAAAGAATTGTCTGTTATAACCTGTTCAACTTATTATATTACTGAGAAAATTTACAGACATATTAAAATCAGTTTCACTTAAAAAAATTCAGTTTTCAAATGGAAAGGCTGATTTGAAGTAATTGACATTAAGTGCTGTATTGAGTAGCAAACCAGTGACTTCTTAATTGACATTAAACAGGAAGAAGTTTGTGAAGTGATATTAAATTAACATTTACATTAAATTAATAAAAATAGTTTGGAGGAAGAGAAAAGAACTTTCCCATTAGTGGGAATTTCCATTAATAGAGTTGATATTAAGTGAACTTGATAATAATAGGCAGGGGAAAAAGATGTCTGGCTGCTTGGAAATGAGAGAAAAATTAATGAGCAGAGAAGAAACTTCTAGAAACAGCATCAGCTCCAAGACAGGTGACTTGTTTGGTTTTTCTTTGCTAAACAGTTCATGCTAATTTTTAACCATCTAACTAATGAAAATCAAAGATCTGTTCAATAGTCCAGAGACAATTTATTATAAACCATAGTTTTCAAATGCTGATTACCATGTTTTTCAAAAAGCTAGTTCACAATTTTTTTTTTTTCAAGAGGAAATGGAAATTGGATATTTTCAACAAGCATGATTTAATAGAAGAATCTTAATGACTAGCCAGTCCTGTGATATTTGTCCCTTAAGCTTTCTTTATGAGCAGCTGGCTAAACTATAAAGTCTCAGATGTTTACTGACTATGGTATTTCATTACTGAACTATATATTCCATCAGTATATTTAGGTGTTATTACCTCAATGAAGAGGAAAAAGTAGAGAGAATTATGTTCACCCCAATGCTGTTGTTGCCTTACGGTGAAGAGTATGTCCAGAGGTTTTGCAGATCTAATACAATTATGCTTCAAATTGCTATCAACAGCACTAGGATCATACGGTAGAAATGATAGATAAATAGATCATCCCAGTTATTGACAGTTTGAGCATACTGCTCATTTCCCAAAAGAGAACTTTCAAAATGCCAGATACTCATTTTGATAGGACTCAGCCAATCAGATATATCACCCTTAATTTTTGCTTCTGGAGCTAACAACACAACACTGGACAGGAGAAAACTTTTTGGGGGTTTTGGCGAAGTTATCAACACCTGTTTCCTAGGATGGCGGTATGGGTGGAGCAGGCTGGGGTGTGCAGCTTCTAGTCGCCTGTGTTGGTGTTGATGGCACAAGTTCTAGAGAACTGTGGCCAGTGGTGGCGGTGACAGCGTTTCCATTGCACTGGGCCAGTGGCATGTTAGGGTTCTGGCCCTGGCTGTACGCCTTCCCTCTGTTCTGAGCCAGGCTGTCTAGTACTCCCAGCAAGCCATTGCAATCTTTACCTTTTCCCTCAAATAAGCCTGAGCTAGTCTCTGTTGATCGCAAATAAGAACCTTACTGATACAAGTAACTTGCATTTAATTATATGGGAACATAATATATGGTGGGTATTTAATAAATATTTTTTAAGTGAATTGAAAATGTGAATAAGACTTGATTCTCAAATATAAATTTATCTTATCTTGACACCATTGTCACTGCTAATAAATGAAACGTCTTGAGGAAATGTATAAGCTGTCCTTGAAATACCTCTACAATGACAGGCAGCTTTTTGAGTGTTCTCAGTGAGAATGGCATGGAAAGCTGTAGCAATTCTGCTATGAGGAGTGATCCCTTCGGAACTCTTGTGATCTGCCTGTAGGGTCATGTGTGCAAAAGCAGATTTGGGGGTGATAAGAATCTGTTACCCCTCATGGGGTACTACATTTTTACAAGTGATTTTAACAGCGCTACTTTAAAATATGCCTAACGTACTAGTCTTAATTTCTACTTTATCAAAAATGTATACAATAAAGAGGACCTTATCTATAAGCAATGAAACACATATTAAAAAGTATCATTTGTCCTTTTTCTCATGGTTCACATTGTCACAAGAAACTTGTCACTAAAATTACGATCTCATATTATGTACTGACTGTTAAATTTTCTGCTTTGAGTACAATTCTTCCCAGCCTGGTCATTTCATCCTCTTTACCTACTTTCTATTATTAAAACAAAAACAAAACACTGTTGTTTTTATAGCGGTTCCCCTGTTACTTTTAGTTACTAACTGGGAAGGACCTTGTCTTCCGAGATTTTTGCAGTATTTCCTCACAGGGCATGCAGTGCCTCTATCATATATGCTAATAGCCTCTTTTAGAACACGTTTGCTCATTACTGATGACCCTTTCGTTTTGAAGGGATACCATTTCATTATGCCATCAAGTAATCAATCTGAAAACCAGACAGGACAAAGAGTAAGTCCAATTAGTGCTGTATAACTATAGCTTTAAAAAGAGAAGAAATCAAGGAATATTAGAGCAATTAGGAGTCAGCTGCCACAGGGCGGGAACTGCAGTACAGAATGCGCAGTGCCTTAACTGGGAGAGGCTGGGTAATGAAGGTGCTGGCAGTGGCTGGTGGGACTAGAGGAGGCAGAAGGATGCTCCGAGGTGAGAATGTTTGGTTCTTCAAGATTTCAGTGTACTATTTCTTTTGCACTTCTCCCCACATTGGGTAAAAGGAAAGTCTTGACGGGGCTGTTTGCTCCAACTGTAAAATGGGACAAAAAGTCATTGGGATTTCGGATTTCATCTGGCTCCAGTCCATTTCCTATATGGAGGGTCATGGAAATTGGACATTTAAAAAAATGTTCACTCAGTTCTGCAGAGTATTGCTTAATTCATAGCCTAATTTTATAGAAGAGAAGGGAACTAAAAATATTTGAAATTCCAGGGGGCAATGCAGATTTCCCAGGTGTCCACGATTAAAATGAACTCTGTTCAGTGCTCTGCGATGGTGAATGTCAACTAAACAGTGCTGCAATTGTGAGCTGGTTTGATCTGGCTAGGGGGTTCTTTTCCAGCCACTTCAAATGGAAAAGGTCAGTTAATCACAGTGATTAAGAATCCTTTTGTATTAGCCTCCTTCAGCTTGGAAAGACCAATAGTTACAACTTCCAAGGTACAGCTTCTTCACAGAGACTATCATCAACCTTAACCAGGGATTATTACAAAATAAGTTTTCAGGTTTTGAGTCATAAGCATGCTTATCCTCACCTGATCTATGGAGAGTGATTTTACAATTATGTTTTTGGTATTCACTGTTAACAAAAAGAAAGGCCCTGAAAACTGAACAATCTATAATGGATTAATCACATTAAATCCACAAATATTCAGATTTCAATACCTGGGAAAGTTCAAGCATAGATGCTGTTCTGAAAAATGTACAGTGAATCCTACATCAACATCAGTCTGAATGATAGTAATTCTTTGTTGAAAGCAATTTTCTGTTGAGTGTATATGTATATGTGTGTCTGTTTAGTAAAACATAAATTGCAAGATTTCATTTTTTGCAAAAAATAAAAGCAGGTTTTGGGAAACATGAATCATTACATATTGAGGGCAGTGGAGTCTTGCACTTCTGACAGGCAGATTCAGCCTCTTCTCCCACCCTGCCAGTATCTGGAATACTCAGGTTATCCTCTCACAGTTTATGTTTACCTGCTTTGTTTTATCACCACGGACATACTATTATGTTTTCTCTAGTTAATAAATCTCACAAATAGAGCTCAGAAGTGTTTGTTCTGTTCCCTGTTTAATACCTGAACTGAGAAGGGGCATGACATACAAGTGGGAGCTCAAGAAATATTTATTGAACGAGAGAGGAAGAAGGAGCTACTAATTTTCCTATCAAGAGCTGACTTAAACAATGTACTACAGTTTCAGTTTTATCTACAGACATTGGAAGGGGAAGTGTGGATGTATAGACACATTTTTGACAACATTCACATATAGCCACTGGAACCAGGGGAATGAATGCGCTTGCCAAGGTAACATCTGTGTGTGACGTCCCCAGGACCACAGAATGTGTTTCAGTTATGAAGTGAGAGCAGAAATGGAGGCCATAGGATCCAGCAGCCCTGCTCCCGGGCCTGTATCTGGAAAAAACTGTAATTCAGAAGGACACATGCACCCCTGTGTTCACAGCAACACTGTTCACAGTGGCCAAGACATGGGAACAACCTAAATGTCCACTGACAGAGGACCGCATAAAGAAGACGTGGCGAATACATGCAGCAGAGCAGCATCCAGCCACAAAGAAGAGCGAAATAATGCCATCTGCAGCGACACGGACGCAACGAGATGATCATACGACGTGAAGTAGGTCAGAAAGAGACAAATACCATAGAATATCAAGTATATGTGGAATACCACTTATATAAGACACAAATAAACCTGTCTACAAAACAGAAGCAGACTCACGGACGCAGAGATCAGACTTGTGGTTGCCAGGAGGCGGGGTGGGGCGTGGATGGACTGGGAGTTTGGGGTTAGTAGATGCAAACTATGACATATAGATTGGGTGGACAAGGTCCTATATAGTATAGGGAACTATATTCAATATCCGGGGATGAACCATAATTGAAAAGAACATGAAAAAGAATGTGTATATGTGTATAACTGAATTATTTTGCTGTACAGCTGAGATTACACTGTAAATCAACTCTGCTTCAATTAAAAGAAAAAGCAACAGAAATTGCAGGCCACTCTCTAATAAGAGTATTGAGAACTACCACGGGCTGACAGAGCAAAGCAGAAATCCTTCAGATCTGACTCCCTCCACGCCCACCCCTTCCATCTTCTCCTGGCCTCCAGAAGCCTTGATCTAGGCAAGAGCTCTTTACTCCTTAGGTTTTTGTCTCTCTCCCTAGACTTGATTCCTTTGTTTTTCTAATTCATATGACAGGTACCATGCCACTAATATATTCTGATTTTTCCACATAAAAATAGATTTGACGTTTAAAAATTCCAATTCCAGTATTATGTGGGAAGAACTCTAATTGGCTCAAATTGGACCAGTTGGCTACCTTGGAAGAGTAATAAGCTCATTCGAGGGAGAGTCACATTGTGTTAACATTAGGATAATTAAATAATTTATCATCCAAATTGAGTGTTAAAATACTTAAATTAACTAGTTTTTGAAATAATGTTTACTAATCCACAAATTGGTTTTATTATAATGGCATGCCCTTAAAAAAAAAATCTCATTCAAAATTACCCAAAGAAGTAAATACTCTCCTGATATGACTTATATGTCTACAGTAAAGCAAAAAGGAAAATGGAATTTTATGTCACTTATTTGAACGTTAAAAAAAAATGACCATGTGGCTTTAGGTTCTAGTAATTATAGGCACTTAGTAAATAATTGCTGGATAAGAGATGAAGAAGAGTTAAATTTCAGTGAGCCTTTATTGCTTTGAGCTGCTAACTGGAGAACTCAACAATTACTATCAAATCTTCTATTTGAATAAGTCTGGATTCCAACATCCACCCAGCTGTAAAGTCTACTTTGAGAATTTGTCAACATTTCAGAAATCCTTGGAAGACAGAGAATAGATTTTGAAAGGTTCCCTATAACCAACGTGAGAGGCAGGGCTTCTTGATACTACAGCTAAATGTTTATCTTGTCTTCAAATGCTTTTTGTAGACTTCCATCCTGCAAACTACTGGATAACTGAGCCTTCCTAAAAAGTCCATCACCACCTCATTCCCCACTTACAAATTTTGTTTTGCTCTAAAGGGACTCCAGGAGTTGGTGGTGGACAGGGAGGCCTGGCGTGCTGCGGTTCATGGGGTCGCAAAGAGTCAGACACGACTGAGCGACTGAAGTGAACTGAAAGAGACTCCCACTGGAATCAATCATCTTTACTGATGATCTCAAATTATGCAAATATAGAGGACCACTTATACTATGCCATTTAATAATAAAACAGGGTCACTGACAATAAAACAAATATATGACTCTAGAGTGAATCCTGTACTGAGTTAGGAAAACGCTCTATAAAGCACTATTAGATTATCTGACAAAGTTAGAACACGACAGTAGATTCAAGTATTGTGTGTGCAGGCTAAGTCGCTTCAGTCATGTCCACTCTTTGTGACCCTATGGACTGTAGCCCACCAGGCTACATGTATTTTCCAGGCAAGAATACTGGAATGGGTTGCCATGCCCTCCTCTGGGGGATCTTCCCCACCCAGGGATCGAACCCAGGTCTCTTTACATTTCCTGCACTGGCAGGCAGGTTCTTTACCACTGGTGCCACCTGGGAAGCTCAAGTATTGTTCCCATTTATAAAATTAGTAACTACTGTAGTTATCCAAGATAATATCCCTAATCTTGGGAAATATACACTGTAATTTTACAGTAAAGAGCCATTTATGATAGTTTATTCACAAATCAGAAAAAAATAAAAGGTGGAGAGAGAGAGAGAGAATAATAAAGCCAATGCAGCAAAATAGTAACAATAAATTAATTGGGGAAAAGGTTATATACAGGTGTTAACTTAAAACAGTTTTATGTGGTAACTTTTTGTAAGTTTGAAATTATTTCCAACTTAGAAGTTTAAGAAGTATTTGACTACAGTAATGATACACCAAAACACAGCATTTCCAGTTTAGATCTATCCTGCTGAAGCTACTATCATACAAATTTTTAGTTTCTCTTTTGCTTTTCTAGAGAGAGTTTTCAATTTTGATCATCTTTCTGATTTAGTCATGTGCTAAATATCTAGAAATCTATTCACTGCCTGTGCCTTTCAAGTACAAAGTGGAGGTCACCATACCCATCTTGGCTTATTTTAATGCAGCTCTTCATAATGATACTTCATTAACAAGTGGGAAATCTTATACAAACAACAAACCTGGTGACTCAACTATTATAAACAAGGACTGTCTAGCATAAGCTGAATGTAGAGATACTGCAATTAACAGGAAGGCTCCTGTGAAAGCCATGGAGATAGAACTAGAGGAAAGTGATTCCTCCAACAGGGATGATGTGAAACAATCCCAAATATTTCACTCCAGATGATGAAGGTAGGGAAGGCATTAATGGTTAAAACGTCAATGCCAAGTAGTCCCACTCCGGAAAACAGTTTTAAAATAGAGTTATGCCATTTAGACAGTTGAGGGTCAGGAGAGATTAATACTTGAAACATCTGCTGGCAGTTTATATGCATTCTTTTTAAAAGCAGTAAAAATATTATGTTACACTGTCAGAAACAGATGAAAGATGACAGTTTATAGTTTGTTGTTACCATTGGTGTAATTCCTTCATATTTCTATCTCAGTGACATTCAGTTTCATTTCTTTTTATTTTTTTTCTCTTGTGAAGTTGTAGAAGCTAAATAAGCTGTCATGTGTCAAATATAGAGAAGTCTTTATTTCTTCTTCTGGAGAGATGAAAGATTACTTAGGATACACTCTCATTATATATTGTAAAATTGTAGGGTTTTGCCTTCAATTTTGCAATGGTTAAAGCAGTGCCTTACGTCAGTTTGTTCTCAGTCAAGCCAAAGAATTTTAGGATAGCTGTTACCCTACTAGGAACAGTCTGTCTAGAATGGTGTCACCTGCCTAATGAACAGATAATTAGGAAACATATCAGAAAGGTGGTCTATTTGTATTTTGTAGCCCCAGGATGAATAGTATGAGGGCCTCCTGCCTCCCTCCTCATTAATTTCAATCGTTTTTAGTGCTTTGTCTGTACCAGACACTGCAGTAAGTTTTACGTCTATTTTCACGTTTTATTATCCTTTTCCAAAACTGTGGGGTAGGTATCACTTCCATTTAATAGAAGAGAAAAATGACACTGAATTGTGAAACATTTACTTTAAATGCAAATAATGAGAACAAAATGTTGGCAGAACCAGAGTTGATCTAAAGGTCTGACTCTCAAGTCCTAGGCTTAAAAACCACAGTAATACTCTACCTTCCAATGACTCATGACCTTGATTCCTGGATGAGCAATTTCCTTTTTAAAATGCATTTAAAGGGGCTGCATTTGCCCTTTGCCAGTATCTGGAATACATTTGGACACCTTTACAGGTGTCTTTCAGGTGTGTGTTAACTATCCTGATTGCAGCAAGTCCACCTGTTCTCCCAGTCTGAATAATTACTTAGAAGCCTTACTTCACTAGAAATGGGTTTATTTCTAATGCATTCTACTCTTGAAAAATTCTGAATTTAAGAATGACTTTACAGTGTATTAAGTTCAAATGTGTCTCTGTAACTAATTTCTAACCATCTGTCCATATCTATCTTTCTCCAAAGAAGACATACAGATGGCTAACAAACACATGAAAAGATGCTCAATATCACTCGTTATCAGAGAAATGCAAATCAAAACCTCTATGAGGTACCATCTCACGCCAGTCAGAATGGCTGCGATCCAAAAGTCTACAAGCAATAAATGCTGGAGAGGGTGTGGAGAAAAGGGAACTCTCTTACACTGTTGGTGGGAATGCAAACTAGTACAGCCACTATGGAGAACACTGTGGAGATTCCTTAAAAAATTGGAAATAGAACTGCCTTATGATCCAGCAATCCCACTGCTGGGCATACACACTGAGGAAACCAGAAGGGAAAGAGACACGTGTACCCCAATGTTCATTGCAGCACTGTTTATAATAGCCAGGACATGGAAGCAACCTAGATGCCCATCAGCAGATGAATGGATAAGAAAGCTGTGGTACATATACACAATGGAGTATTACTCAGCCATTAAAAAGAATACATTTGAATCTGTTCTAATGAGATGGATGAAACTGGAACCTATTATACAGAGTGAAGTAAGCCAGAAGGAAAAATACCAATACAGTATACTAACGCATATATATGGAATTTAGAAAGATGGTAATAATAACCCTGTGTACGAGACTGCAAAAGAGACACGGATGTATAGATCAGTCTTATGGACTCTGTGGGAGAGGGAGAGGGTGGGGAGATTTGGGAGAATAGCATTGAAACATGTATAATATCATGTATGAAACGAGATGCCAGTCCAGGTTCGATGCACGGTACTGGATGCTTGGGGCTGGTACACTGGGACGACCCAGAGGGAGGGTAGGGGAGGGAGGAGGGTTCAGGATGGGGAACGCGGGTATACCTGTGGCGGATTCATTTCGATATTTGACAAAACTAATACAATATTGTAAAGTTTAAAAATAAAATAAAATTTTAAAAAAATGTTAAAAAAATAAATAAAATAAAAATTGAACAGAATTATTCTTCCATTTGATAAATTATCAAACATCTTAAAGATAGGGACATTTTGTGCTAATTTTTTTTTTTTCTTTTCAATTCTCAGACCATTGGCTGCCTATCTGGTTCCATTGAAGAAATCTCATTTTTTTCCCCCCAGAAAGGTGGAGATTTAAGAAAACAATTTTAATATTTACCATTTTCTGAGATCAACTTGGGTTTTTCTTTTAATTCTAGCAGTCTCTTTCAGGGATTTCTGCTTCAATTGACCCCAGATCCTTAAAAACTTTCTTGGCTCTTCTCTCCCTTCTCATGAGTTAGAATCATACTGACAGACCAAGCATACATTTAGATATTAGCTTGCTACCTTGGTCCTTTGTCCACAGTGGGTCTTACATCAGCTTTGTGAAGTGGTTAATTTCGAGCTGTTGGTTTTCTGTAAGTCTTCTAACTCGAGTGGTATCACTTTACAGAGTTCTTTCTATATGCAGTTCTTGCAGTAATCCTCAGAAGAGGATGCAACTGCTCCCAATAAATGTGCTTTCCTTTCTTCTATTCTAAACTGAAGTTTAAAGCAGTTATGTAATTGCTCAACACAGTGTAATCCAATTTTCAATATCAGATCTTTGGATTCCAAAACTTCTTCCCTTATTAGTTGTGCTTTTTTAAACTCCTTGAATCATTTTCTTAAATGAAGCCATAAGTGCAACTCAGTGTCTAAAAGAGATTAAGCCATCACTGAACAGTAAACAGGAGATACTTGTGCATAGCTGCTTCGTTGTGTCTGACTCTTTGCGACCCTATCGACTGTGGCCTGCCAGGCTCCTCTGTCCAAGAGGATTCTCCAGGCAAGAATACTGGAGTGGGTTGCCATGCCCATAAACTACAGGGTGTAGTTTGAGTTAAATTTATCACATTTACTATTCCAAAGTCAGTTAGTAAGGACAATGAAGCTTCTCTGGTGTGAACACAACTTTTGAATTGGTAGTTATGCTGAAATTATATAAGCATCATCTATATCAAATTGATTTTCTTATGATTTCCATATGTACCTATAGATAACATTTCTAATAGCTCACCTACTCTGAGGATACCCTTCAACTGAACTGATTCAATAGCTTCAAAATAGAATAGTAGGACTATTTTAAGTTCAGTCATTAAGACTAAGAAGTGCTCACATTCCTTATTCTGGAGAGATGTGACAGATTCCAAGTGTTCTTTCATCAGACCTCTTTGTCTTCAAATATTAACTCTTAGTCGAATAAGAGTTTGAACTTGTGCAAATTACTTAAGGAAACTGAGTTTAAAAAAGTTTATCAGTAAAACAGGCATTTTGTTAAGAGATCTCCAGATACTAGCCACTACTTTTAGATATAATCAATTTGAGCAAACTCCAGGCGATGGTGAAGGACGGAAATCTGGCATGCTGCAGTCCATGGGGTAGCAAAGAGTCCATCAGACACAACTGAGCCACTGAACAGCAATAATGTACCATATGATAGAGGCTCCCCAGGGGGTGCGAGTGGTAAAGAGGTCCTCTGCCAGTGCAGGAGACATAAGAGACATGGATTTGATCACTGGGTGAGGAGGATCCCCTGCAGGAGGATATGGCAATCCACTCCAGTATTCTTGCCAGGAGAATCCCATGGACAGAGGAGCCTGGCAGGCTGCAGTCCATGGGCTTGCAAAAAGTTGAACACAACTGAGCATACAGCATATAATAAAATACAGCTCTCTAAACTGTAAGTTATACATAAATGCATCTATAGTATCATCATGACTAAATATTGACCTGATAGCCAGGGAACTATTATGTCAGAATGAAACTGTTCCCCAAGCAGATCTACTTAAACCTTCCTGGGCATTATTTGAGTGGTATTAAGAACTAAAGTAGAGTATTTGATATCCAATTTTATAAGCACAAATATTCATTGAGCTGCAATTTCAAAAGGGCCAGTCCTGAGCTATTAACCACTCAATAAATAACACATTTACAAGTTCAGACATGTTTTCAGTATGGGAGATGAGGCTTTTATCCCAAAAGTGACTTAAAATAAGAGTGCAAGTCAACTCATATGTTAATATGTACTATGTGACAAGCTGTGCTTTTCCAGTTTTAATATGGATTAATATAGAAATGTGTTAACAGGTTTAAATCAAGTGCTTTCTGGAAAATCCAAAGTACCTATAGGATATAGTTTAAAACTGTATGATCATAATATATCTTGAGGTTAGAGAGTTTTCTTATTTATTAATATTCCTTTCAAAATTGACATGTGCTTCCCTCTCCCCCCCACCACTTTGTCACTAATAGGCTAGCTATTAATACATCTATTTGGTTTAACTGGATACATCTAACTTTTCTAAGCCTATTTCTTTATAGCAAAAACAATATTTGCTATATAGCAAATATTGATAACTTATCTGATTAGTAAATTATATTTATAATGTACTTAGCATTTCTTTATAACATGGTAAGTATTCATTAAATGATAACTGTTATCAATATTGTTTTTTTCTTATATTAGATATATGTTTCTATGTCTCAAAGTAGACAAATTAGAAACATTATTTGAAGAACAAAATTATGAAGGACACCACCATTCTGTTGCCTGATCAGAACCAAATATAATCAATTTTACTAGCTTAGAATTGAACTTATACAAATAAAGAGAGCTAACTGTGGGAAACTGGCTATAATTATATGCATGCAGATGGTTTTATAATTCAGAATATTGCCCATGTGGGAAACTGGTAGGTGAATAAAATAAGAACTTTAATGACTCGATTGCTTTTTATATGACTGCAGATTTGACTAATTTAAAATGTTTGGCTCTTGGAAGATTGAAGGGAGTAGAAATGCCTGGTCTAAGGCTAAATCAATTTTGCTGAAGTGAAAAAGTATGAGGGAAACAGCCTCCACATAGAAATATAAAATCCTCTAAGAAGCTTGCTTTTACCTGTTATGCAAATAACTTTTATAGGCAGTCTTGTAGGGATTGCCTATAGGGATCTTGTCTCTCTTATATTGTTATTTTAAATATTTCAAGATCACCAGAGGAATGCTTAATACCAGAGCTCGAAAAACAAGCACTCCTAAATAATAATCTAAAAATTAATATATTACAACATACTTTCATAAAATCAGTTTGTACAAAAACACATATTGAAATAAATGATCAGTCTCATTATCATTCAGGAGATATCTTGCTCAGCTGGAACTAAAGTTACTTCAAACTCACATACAGAAATCTCAGATAAATTATAAATATATGGGCACACACAAATTAAATAGAATATACTTTATAAGTGAGGTGCTAAAATTATTTTGGAGGGTACATCTGTATATTTTTATGACATACTGTGTCACTGCCTTTTCAAATTTGAGTAAATTACAGTTTGGAAACCATAATTACATTGGCTTGTGTTTGATGGTTGTGCTTTGTAATACTGAACCAATATTAATCAAGATTTCCTAAATTTATATCTCATTCCCGGTATGTCATGTTACCGCTTATGTGCTTTGGATAATTGTACTCATCTATGGCTTTTATTATGTGGATGGATGCCACTCCCTGAGTCCCATAGCTTTCATTCATCTTTCAGTATTCAGAGCATGATTTAAAATTCCCTTCATTCCCCTTTTGGCCAATACTTGTTTTTTAACTGAGTGATACTTTCACCTTTTTGTCCACCATCCTTCCTACTCATCAAAACCAGACTGAATTTTGCTGCAGAAGAAAGATGTGTTCAATAAAACTTTGCCAAGAAGATGGTTATTGATATGTCTTTGAAAGGCAGCTGCATTGCTTATATACCTTTGGGGACTGGAGTAGTGAGACTTAAATTGCTTGTGGTACTAAGCAAAAGCAAATCGGTTTCTCTGCAACTTAAAAATTTGAAATAAAGTAGTCTCTATGTCTTTCTCACATTTAAGAAAAGAGTTGTGAGTAAAGAAATGGTCCTTGGAGATGGTCTAAAGAATTGAGCTATCATTATGGAAATGCTATCCATAGGTTCACTGCAACACTTTATGGTGATAGTCTTAAGAAAGTAATTAGATTTACAGGTAACAAAGAAAAATAATTTACAGTCAGTTTTTAAGTCTTTTAAAAATTCCTGTGAAGATATCTTTGAAAATACCAACAGATACTTAAAATCCTTAGAAAGACCACCGTTGCTTCCTGTGAAATGTTTCGTTTTAGGAATATTTCACTTGATGGCTTTGATGAACTTGGCTATGCACTGAGATCTAAGGAAGCAATGTGTAAGTTTTTGGATTTATGTAAAGGAAAGTGAGTGACTTGTAAATACAGTAGGGACTCACTAAAAGTTCCCTACTTTTAGGGGAAGCGGGACAACTGAAATGCAGAGATGTGCCCCTTTGTTTTATCTAGTGAGAAATGTAAATTTCAAAATATGCTTTTGCAAATAGCAGTCACAGAAATTCTCCTTTAGTAGCCTAGTCTGACACATAAAAATGGCTTTGCTGAGGCTCTTCTGAACAGCTTTTTTGTTACGGTCGAAAAACATTCTTGGCATTGCACATTTCTTCATACTCCCTAACTAAAGAATTGTCACCTCAAATAAAAATGTGTTTATTGTAAACCAATCCAAACTGTTTTCAATATTACAAGTTTGTTTTCCTTTTTTATTCTTCTTTTCTCTCTGCTCTTGTGTTAACATGATGCATCTGTGATTTTTCACATTATTTTCATCATTATTGTCATCAATAAGAAAATGAATCTTATGGAGACATGACTTATCTCCACATTTTCGTCCCATGTGCTACATACATGGGAAGATACAAACAGATATGGTTGTGCAGTGTAGGAATTTACTCTCCTGCTTCTCAGGGGCCGGCGATGTCATATACTGTGCATACTAAAGCACTTCAGTCCTGTCCAAGTCCTTGCGACCCTATAGACCATAGCCCCCCAGGCTCCTCTGTCCATGGGATTCTCCAGTCAAGAATACTGGAGTGCATTGGCATTCTCTTCTCCAGGGGATCTTCCTGGTCCAGAGATTGAACCCACATCTCTTATGTTTCCCGCACTGGCAGGCAGGTTCTTTACCACTGGTGCCACTGGGGGAGTGGGGATTGGGGGAAGTTCTTAAATGCTACTCTTGCCTCCAGATTCTTGCCTCTCTCATGCCACCTTCTATAATATCACCAGACATACACTTGGTAAAGTTATATATATTTATAAATATATCTTCAATCCTCTTTCCATATCTCAATAGATGTGAGAGGAAATGCAAAAAGACCCAACAGGGAGTAAAGCCAGGCAGTCTTTGAAATTGAACTTGGAGTATGCTGTTCTACTACCATTCCTATCTACAGTCAGAGAACTGAAGCCTTACTGACTTAACGTGCTGAGAACAACCTCTATCCAGTCACTGGATGACAAATAAGCCTTGTAAACATGGGGGAAATCCCCAGGAAGCCAAAGTTAAAAATAACAGTAGTTATCATTATTTTAAAACTTCAACAGAGATGTCCCCAGTCTCACACAGTGTGTGTGAGATAGATCTCACAGTTTTAAACCAAGCAGGTTATTAGACAAAAAACAAAAACACAACCAACAACAAGAGCTTTGGGGGAGAATTCAGAATCAACAGTTGGTGCCATGTAGAATTTAAAATGTATAGTTTTGAAAAATTATAACCTATGCAAAGAATGAATAAAGTATTCATTTAAGGCTTGGGAAAAATACCCCCTCCCCCCAAAAGAAAAATTTACAGATTACTCCAACTATCTACAGATATTAGATTTAGCCGACAAAAACTCCAAAGTGGCTAATATAAATATGTGCAAAGAACTCTAAGAAAATTATGTTTAAGGAATTAAAAGAAAGCATGACATTAATACATCAACAAGCAGAGAATCTCAATATGGAGTTAAAAATTTTTTTTAAATGTAAACTGACATTGACATGTACAATAATAAAAGTGAAGTAGAGGGGTTCAATAGTAGATGGGATATGGATTAAAAGAGAATCTTATAAACTAGAAGATAAATAGAAATGATCCAGTTTGAAGAACAGAGAGGGAAAAAAATGGAAGAAAAATGAACAAAGTCTCAAAGACATATGAAACCACATTGAGTATACCAGTGTGTGTAACTAGAGATCAGAAGGAGAGAGAGAAACAAAGATTTGAAGAAACAATGGCTAACTTTCCAAATTTGATGCAAAAAATTAATCTATGTAGCCAGTAACCTCAACTAACCCAAAGTAGGAGAAATCAAACAAATCTATGCTTAGGTACATTATACTGTTGAAAGTAAAAGGCAAAGTAATAAATCTTAAAACCAGCAAGAGAAAAACAACTTATCACATACAATGGTGCATCCGTAAAGTTTAATGCCTGATTACGCAACTGAGGGCAGAAGCCAGAAGAGAGTGGAATAGCATATTTTAAGTGCTGAAAGAAAAAAGCTCTCGATCAAGAATTCTATAAAACAAAACTGTCCTTCAAAAATGAAGGCAAAATAGAGACAATCTGATTTAAAGAAACGTGGAATTAACTGCCCACAGTGCCATAATAAGTGGTATCTGAGAGAAGTTCTGAAGGAAGTGAGCTACATGTACATCTGGTAGCTCAGAATCCCTGGCAGTGGGAACTACTAGTTCAAAGTCCCCAAGGAAGGGTCGTGTTCACTTCATCTGAGGAACAGTAAAGGGACTAGTATATTTGGAGCAGAGTGAATGATTGGAAGAATAGAAGGGAATGGAATCAGAGAGAGAACGGTGGCCCGATCTTACAGGACATTTTTTGGTTACAGAAATATGATTTTTACTGGGAGAAATATGAAGAGATATTTGAAAGTTTTGAGGTGGCAGAGGGGAGATGTGGCCTGAACTGGTTTATGTTTTAATAGGATTTCTGAACACTATTAATATAAATAGTCTCAGAAAGAAGAGGGTTAAAGGATGAAGACCATAGGTACCATAGGTACCATAGGACCATATAGACCAAAGTACTATAGGACTCTATAGTACTTTAATTCAGGCAACACTTAATGATTCCTTAAATTGTGTGGTTACCACATAGCTTAAGAAATCATTGAGATTAAAAAAATGATTGGATTCTTGATATAATTTGAATGTAGAACAAATAGGATGTATTGATATCATGGCTGTGGGTTGTGAGAGAAACAAATAGGTCAAGAAAGACTGGAGATTTTTGCTGGAGTATTTAGAAATACTAAGATGTGAGATTATGGGAGGAATCACTGTGGGGAGGTATATAAAGAGCTACATTTTGGACAAATTAAGCTTGAGATGATTATTATATGTTTAGCTGAAGACATTAAATAGGCTATGGAATATACATACCTGTATTTCAGGAGGCAATGAATCGAGGCTAGAGATATAAATTAGGGGATCACCAGTATTTGGATAGTACTTAAAGCCATGGGACTGGACGAGATAATTGAGGATTAATTGTCCTAAAGAACACTTTACTATGAAGAGAAAAAAACTATGAGCAGGAGCCAGCAAGAAATAAGGAGGAGTTGCCAAAGAATTAGGTGGAAGATCAGGTGAGTTTGTATGCTTGAATCCAAGAAAGGAGAACATTTAAAGAGGAGGGTAATATTAATTGCCTGATGATGGGTCAAATGGGATGAGAACTGAAAATTGCTATACGATTTAGCAGTGTGGATATCTTTGGCAAAATAAAAGCAGTCATATGGCTTGATGGGGGCAAAATACTTAGGATGTGGGCTTAAGAAAGACTAAAAGAAATTGGAGATATCTAGTGTAAAGAAATATTTAAAGTTTATTATAATGGTAAAGGTTCTCCAGGCAAGATTACTGGAGTGGATTGCCATGCCCTCCTCCAGGGGATCTTCCCAACCCAGGGATCGAACCCACATCTCTTAGATCTCCTGCATTGTTCTTCACCACTGGTACGATGTTGGAAGCCATAATAATGAAGCGAAATGTAGTAAAAATGTAAAGCTATAGAATGTGCTCAAATTTAAGGTGTCACAACTTAAAACTGTTAAAAATTAAAACCAATTAAAATTTTAATTAAAATTGAAACCATTTTAAACAATTAAATTAATTTGAACAAATTAAAACCAGTAACCTATAACTGTTAGGTTATTATATATAAGCTTCATGGTCACCAAAAAGCAAAAAGCTATGATAGATAAAAGGTAATGAGAAAGGAATCTAAGCATACCACTAAAGAAAAGAATCAAACCACAAAACAAGAGAGTAAGAGAAAGGAAAAGGAAAAGAGAACTACAAAAGTCAGAAAACAGTTAATGAAATGGCACTGACTATGTAACTATGAGTAATTACTTGAAATGGACTAAATTCTCCAATCAGAAGACACTGAAGGGTGAAATGGATCAGAAAGCAAGGTATAGAACAACATATGCTGATATATGAAGAGATTGACTTCAGATGTTAGACATAGACAAACTGAAAGTAAAGAGATTGAAAAAAGATGTTCCATGCAAATGGAAAACAAAGGAAATGTGAGTAGCTATTCTTGTATCTACTTTTGTTTTATTGAGTACGCCAAAGCCTTTGACTGTGTGGATCACAACAAATTCTGGAAAATTCCTCAAGAGATGGGAATACCAGACCACCTGACCTGCCTCCTGAGAAATCTATATGCAGGTCAATAAGCAACAGTTAGAACTGGATATGGAACAAGAGACTGGTTCCAAATTGGGAAAGGAGTACAAGGCTGTATATTGTCACCATGCTTATTTAACTTTCATGCAGAGTACATCATGAGAAACGCTGGGTTGGATGAAGCACAAGCTGATATGAAGATTGCCAGGAGAAATATCAATAACCTCAGATATGCAGATGACACCACCCTTATGGCAGAAGGTGAAGAAGAACTAAAGAGCCTCTTAATGAAAGTGAAAGAGGAAAGTGAAAAAGTTGGCTTAAAGCTCAACATTCAGAAAACTAAGATCATGGCATCCGGTCCCATCACTTCATGGCAAATAGATGGGGAAACAGTGGCTGACTTTATTTTTTGGGCTCCAAAATCACTGAAGATGGTGACTGCAGCCATGAAATTAAAAGATGCTTGCTCCTTGGAAGAAAAGTTATAACCAATCTAGACAGCATATTGAAAAGCAGAGACATTACTTTGCCATCCAAGGTCTGTCTAGTCAAAGCTATTGTTTTTCCGGTAGTCATGTATGGATGTGAGAGTTGGACTATAAAGAAAGCTGAGTGCCGAAGAATTGGTGCTTTTGAACTGTGGTGTTCAAAAACAGTGGTGTTGGAAAAGAGTCTTGAGAGTCCTTTGGATTGCAAGGAGATCCAACCAGTCCACCCTAAATAAAATCAGTCCTGAATATTTATTGGAAGGATTGATGCTGAAGCTGAAACTCCCAATACTTTAGCCACCTGATGTGAAGAACTGACTAATTGGAAAAGATCCTGATGTGGGGAAGTATTGAAGGTGGGAGGAGAAGGGGATGACAGAGGATGAGATGGTTGGATGGCATCACTGACTCGATGGATATGAGTTTGAGTAGGCTGTAGGAATTGGTGATGGAGAGGGAAGCCTGGCGTGCTGCAGTCCATGGGGTCGCAAAGAGTTGGATGCGACTGAACAGACTGACTGATTCTTGTATCAGTCAAAATAGACTTTGTTTTTCTCTTTTTGACTTACTTCACTCTGTATACTAGGCTCTAGGTTCATCCACCTCATTAGAACTTAGTCAAATGTGTTCCTTTTTATGACTAATATTCCATTGTATGTATGTACCAAATATTGTACACTAATGCATATATATGGATGAAATTATTTGCAGGGCAGCAATGGAGACACAGACATAGAGAACAGACTTGCGGTCATGGAGAGGGTAAGGAAGGACAGAGTGGGATGTATGGAGAGAGTAACATGGAAACTTATACTACCATATGTAAAATAGATAGCCAATGGGAATTTGCTATATGACTCAGGGAACTCAAACTGGGGCTCTGTAACAACCTAAAGGAACTCAAAGCTAGAGGACTCTGTAGAAACCTAGAGGGGGTGGGATGGGGAGGGAGGTGAGAGGGAGGTTCAAGAGGGAGGGGACATATGTATACCTATGGCTAATTCATATTGATGCTTGGCAGAAACCAACACAATATTGTACAGCAATTATCCTTCAATTAAAAATAAATTTAAAAGTTTCTTAAGAATGTTTCTAGGAAAAAAGGAAACAGAAAAAAAGATTGACTTTGAACAAAGACTGTATTGAGAGACAAAGAAGAGCATTACATAATGATAAAGGTGCCAATCCCATAAGAGGACATAATATTTACAAGTATTTATGGATCCAAAGGATTGATGCTGAAGCGGAAGCTCAATACTTTGGCCACCTGATGCAAAGAACTGACTCACTGGAAAAGACCCTGATGGTGGGAAAGATTGAAGGCAGAAGGAGAAGGGGATAGCAGAGGATGAGATGGTTGGATGGCATCACTGACTCGATGGACATGAGTTTGTTTTTTGTTTTGTTTTTTTAAATGGAAGCTAATTACTTTACAATATTGTGGTAGTTTTTGCCACCCATAAATCGGCCATGGGTGTACATGTGTTCCCCATCCTGAACTCCTCTCCCACCTTTTAATTTCATGGCTGCAGTCACCACCTGTACTGATTCTGGAGCCCAGAAAAAATAAAGTCTGACACTGTTTTCACTGTTTCCCCATCTATTTCCCATGAAGTGGTGGGAAGGGATGCCATGATCTTCGTTTTCTGAATGTTGAGCTTTAAGCCAACTTTTTCACTCTCCACTTTCACTTTCATCAAGAGGCTTTTGAGTTCCTCTTCACTTTCTGCCATAAGGGTGGTGTCATCTGCATATCTGAGGTTATTGATATTTCTCCCAGCAATCTTGATTCCTGTTTGTGTTTCTTCCAGTCCAGCGTTTCTCATGATGTACTCTGCATATAAGTTGAATAAGCAGGGTGACAATATACAGCCTTGACACACTCCTTTTCCTATTTGGAACCAGTCTCTTGTTCCATGTCCAGTTCTAACTGTTGCTTCCTGACCTGCATACAAATTTCTCAAGAGGCAGATCAGGTGGTCTGGGATTCCCATCTCTTTTAGAATTTTCCACAGTTTATTGTGATCCACACAGTCAAAGGCTTTGGCATAGTCAATAAAGCAGAAATAGATGTTTTTCTGGAAATCTCTTGCTTTTTCCATGATCCAGCAGATATTGGCAATTTGATCTCTGGTTCCTCTGCCTTTTCTAAAACCAGCATTGACCAATTTTCCCAGCACCACTTGTTAAAAAATTGTCTCTTCTCCATTGTATATTCTTGCCTTCTTTGTCAAAGATAAGTTGGCCATAGGTATGTGGATTTATTCATGGGTTTTTTATTTTGTTCCATTGATCTGTATTTCTGTCTTTGTGCCAGAACTATACTGTCTTGATGACTGTAGCTTTGTAGTAGAGCCTGAAGTCAGGCAGGTTGATTCCTCCAGTTCCATTCTTCTTTCTCAAGATTGCTTTGGCTATTCAGGTTTTTTGTATTTCCATACAAATTGTGAAATTATTTGTTCTAGTTTTCTGAAAAATACCATTGGTAACTTGATAGGGATTGCTTTGAATCTATAGATTGCTTTGGGTTGTATACTCACTTTCACTATATTGATTCTTCCAATCCATGAGCATGGTATATTTCTCCATCTATTTGTGTCCTCTTTGATTTCTTCCATCAGTGTTTTTATAGTTTTCTATATATAGGTCTTTTGTTTCTTTAGGTAGCTTTATTCCTAAGTATTTAATTCTTTTCGTTGCAATGGTGAATGGAATTGTTTCCTTAATTTCTCTTTCTGTTTTCTCATTGTTAGTGTATAGGAATGAAAGGGATTTCTGTGTGTTAATTTTATATACTTCAACTTTTCTATATTCATTGATTAGCTCTAGTAATTTTCTGGTGGAGTCCTTAGGGTTTTCTATGTAGAGGATCATGTCATCTGCAAACAGTGAGAGTTTTACTTCTACTTTTCCATCTGGATTCCTTTTTTTAAATTTTTCTTCTCTGATTGGTGTGGCTAAAACTTTCAAAACTATGTTGAATAGTAGTGGTAAAAGTGGGCATCCTTATCTTGTTCCTGACTTAGGGGAAATGCTTTCAATTTTTTACCATTGAGAATAATGTTTGCTGTGGGTTTGTCATATATGGCTTTTATTATGTTGAGGTATGTTCCTTCTACACCTGCTTTCTGGAGGGTTTTTATCATAAATGGATGCTGAATTTTGTCAAAGGCTTTCTCTGCCTCTATTGAGATAATCAGATGGTTTTTATCTTTCAATTTGCTAATGTGGTGTATCACATTTATTTGTGAAGATTGAAGAATCCTTGCATCCCTGGGATAAAGCCCATTTGGTCATGATGTATGATCTTTTTAATATGTTGTTGGATTCTGTTTCCTAGAACTTTTGCATCTATGTTCATCAGTGATATTGGCCTGTAGTTTTCTTTTTTTGTGGCATCTTTGTCTGGTTTCAGTATTAGGGTGATGGTGACCTCATAGAATGAGTTTAGAAGTTTACCTTCCTCTGCAATTTTCTGGAAGAGTTTGAGTAGGTTAGGTGTTAGATCTTCTCTAAATTTTTGGTAGAATTCAGCTGTGAAGCCATCAGGTCCTAGGCTTTTGTTTGTTAGATTTCTGATTACAGTTTCGATTTCTGTGCTTGTGATGATTCTGTTAAGATTTTCTATTTCTTCCTGGTTCAGTTTTGGAAAGTTATACTTTTCTAAGAATTTGTCCATTTCTTCCAAATTGTCCATTTTATTGGCATATTGTTGCTGATAGTAGTCTCTAATGATCCTTTGTATTTCTGTGTTGTCTGTTGTGATTTCTCCATTTTTATTTCTAACTATGTTGATTTGATTCTTCTCCCTTTTTTTCTTGATGAGTCTGGCTAATGGTTTGTATATTTTATTTATCTTCCCAAAGAACCAGCTTTTAGCTTTATTGATTTTTGCTATTGTCTCCTTTGTTTCTTTTGCATTTATTTCTGGCAAAATTTTTATGATTTCTTTCCTTCTACTAACCCTGGGGTTCTTAATTTCTTCTTTTTCTAGTTGCTTAAGGTGTAGATTAGGTTATTTATTTGACTTTTCTCCTGTTTCTTGAGGCTTGTATTGCTATGAACCTTCCCCTTAGCACTGCTTTTACTGAATCCCATAGGTTTTGGGTTGTTGTATTTTCATTCATTTCTATGCATATTTTGATTTCTTTTTTGATTTCTTCTGTGATTTGTTGGTTATTCCGAAGTGTGTTATTTAGCCTCCATATGTTTGTATTTTTAATAGTTTTTTTCCTGTAGTTGACATCTAATCATACCACATTGTGATCAGAAAAGATGCTTGAGATGATTTCAGTTTTTTTGAATTTACCAATTTTTTTGAATTTATCAAATTTTGAAATTTACCAATTTCAATTTTTTTTATTTATAGCCCAGGATGTGATATCTCCTGGAGAAGATTCCATTGTGCACTTGAGAAAAAGGTGAAATCCATTGTTTGGGGGTGAAATGTCCTATAGATATCAATTAGGTCTAACCAGCCCATTGTATCATTTAAGTTTGTGTTTCCTTGCTAATTTTCTGTTTACTTGATTTATCCATAGGTGTGAGTGGGAATTAAAGTCTCCCACTATTAATGGTGTTACTGTTATCTTTCCCTTTCATACTTGTTAGCATTTGCTTTACATATTGTGATGCTCCTATGTTGGGTGCATATATATTTATAATTGTTCTATCTTCTTGGATTGATCCTTTGATCATTATGTAGTGTCCTTCTTTGTCCCCTTTCACGGCCTTTATTTCAAAGTCTATTTTATCTGATGTGAGTATTGCTACTCCTGCTTTCTTTGTTCTCCATTTGCGTGAAATATCTTTTTCCAGCCCTTCACTTTCAGTCTGTATGTGTCCCTTGGTTTGAGGTGGGTCTCTTGTAGACATCATATATAGGAGTCTTGTTTTTGTATCCATTCAGCCAGTCTTTGTCTTTTGGTTGGGGCATTCAACCTATTTACATTTAAGGTAATTAATGATAAGTATGATCTTGTGGCCATTTACTTTGTTGTTTTGGGTTCAAGTTTATAAACCATTTCTGTGTTTTCTGTCTAGAGAAGATCCTTTAGTATTTGTTGAAGAGCTGGTTTGGTGGTGCTGAATTCTCTTAGCTTTTGCTTGCCTGTAAAGCTTTTGATTTCTCTTTCGTATTTGAATGAGATCCTTGCTGGGTACAGTAATCTGGGTTGTAGGTTTTTTCTCTTTCACCACTTTAAGTATGTCCTGCCATTCCCTTTTGGCCTGAAGAGTTTCTATAGAGATCAGCTGCTTTCTTATGGGAATCCCCTTGTATGTTATTTGTTGTTTTTCCCTTGTTGCTTTTAATATTTGTTCTTTGTGTTTGATCTTCATTAATTTGATTAATATGTGTCTTGGGGTGTTTTGTCTTGGATTTATCTTGTTTGGGACTCTCTGGGTTTCTTGGACTAGGGTGGCTATTTCCTTCCCCATTTTAGGGAAGTTTTCAACTATTATCTCCTCAAGTATTTTCTCATGGCCTTTCTTTTTGTCTTCTTCTTCTGGGACTCCTATGATTCAAATGTTGGGACATTTAACATTGTCCCAGAGGTCTCTGAGATTGTCCTCATTTCTTTTAATTCTTTTTTCTTTTTTCCTCTCTGCTTCATTAATTTCCACCATTTTATCTTCCACCTCACTTATCCTATCTTCTGCCTCAGTTATTCTACTGTTGGTTCCCTCCAGAGTGTTTTTGATCTCAATTATTGCATTATGCATTATTGATTGGCTCTTTTTTATTTCTTCTAGGTCCTTGTTAAACTTTTCTTGCATCTTCTCAATCCTTGTCTCCAGACTATTTTTCTGTAACTCCATTTTGTTTTCAAGATTTTGGATCATTTTTACTATCATTATTCTGAATTCTTTTTCAGGTAGACTCTCTATCTCCTCCTCTTTGGTTTGGTGGGCTTTTATCATGTTCCTTTACCTGGTGAATATTTCTCTGCATTTTCATCTTGTTTAGATTGCTGTGTTTGGGGTGGGCTTTCTGTATGCTGGAAGTTTGTGGTTCCTCTTTATTGTGGAGGTTCCTCCCTGTGGGTGTGGTTGAATGAGTGGCTTGTCAAGGTTTCCTGGTTAGGGAAGCTTGCGTTGGTGTTCTGGTGGGTAGAGTTGGATCTCTTCTCTCTGGAGTGCAATGAAGTGTCCTGTAGTGAGTTTTGAGGTATCTATGGGTTTGATGTGACTTTTGGCCGCCTGTATTTGAATGTTCAGGGTTATGTTCCTGCATTGTTGGAGAATTAGCTTGGTATGTCTTGCTCTGAAACTTATTGGCTCTTGGGTGGAGCTTGGTTTCAGTGTAGGTATGGAGGCTTTTGGATGAGCCCTTGTTGATCAATGTTCCCTGGAGTCAGGAGTTTTCCGGTGTTCTCAAGTTTTGGATTTAAGCCTCCTGCCTCTGGCTTTCAGTCTTTTTCTTACAGTAGCCTTAAGACTTCTCCATTCATACAGCACCAATGATAAAACATCTAGGTTAATGGTGAAAAGATTCTCCACAATGAGGGACACCCAGAGAGGTTCACAGAGTTACATGGAGAAGAGAAGAGGGAGGAAGGAGATAGAGATGACCAGGAGGAGAAGAGGGGGAATCAAAAGGGGAGTGAACAATCTAGCCAGTAATAAATTCCCTATGTGCTCTCCACAGTCTGGAACACTCAGAGAGGTTCACGCAGTTACATAGATAGGAGAAGAGGGAGGAAGGAGATAGAGGTGACCAGGAGGACAGGAGGGGGAGTCAAAGGAGAGAGACCAATCTAGCCAGTAATTAGTTCCCTAAGTGTTCTCCACAGCCTGGAACACCCAAAGAGATTCACAAAGTAGAGAAGAAAAGGGGGAGGGAGGAGATAGAGGTGACCTGGGGGAGAAAAGGGAGAGTTAAAAGGTGAGAGAGCAATCAAGCCAGTAATCACACTCCTACGTAAAAATGGGTACTGAAATTGGATTCTTAAAGGTACAAAATTGATAACAAATACCAAAAAGCAAAGATTAAAAATCTAGAGTAGAGGTTAGACTCTCAAAAATACAATATTAAAAAAGCAATCACAAAAAGTATAAATATATATATATATATATATGAAATTTGGTTTAAAAATCAGGTCTTTTTTTTGCAAGATAATAGTAGGTTTAAGAATGAAAATTAAAGGAGTAATAACTTATAATTTAAAAAAATGAAAAATGATAATAGTAAAATATATCTAGGAATTTCTCTGGAGCTGTTGAGGGCAGTGTGGGGTCAGTTCAGTTTCAGATAGTTCCTTGTTTCAGGTTATACTTCTTCTCAAGGTCTATAGGCCCCTTCCAATGTAGTCAATGCTAACGACAGAGTTTTAATCTGTTGCACCTGTCACTTCCAAAGTAGTTCCCTCTTCTTTATTTTGGCTTCCTCTGTTTGCAAGTCTCTTCAGTGTCTTAATTTCTGCCCTGACAAAAGGGGGCAAAGGTGGTCATTTATTTAGACTCACTTGTTCAATTGTGCTGCAGGGAGGGAGGAACCCTGCAAACAAAGATCACTGGCGTGTGTGGGGAGTGCTTGCACTGTTTTGGCCACACTGGGTTTGCCCCCGCTCATGGCGTGTGTGCTTTCCCAGTCTACACTGCTCAGGTTCCAGGCTGCTCTGCAGGGGAACTGTCTAAAGCAGGCCCTGGGTTGCATGTACTTCCCAGGTCTAAGCTGCTCAGATTCAGGTTTTTGGGTATTCCACAAAGGCGCAGACCTGCTTGGGCCTGCGTTTTGTGCCCTTCCCAGGTCCGAGCAGCTCAGGTGACCAGATGGCTTGGCGAGCACACACTGCCCAGGTGGGCAGTGCATCTTATTACCTCCCCCGTCCCAGCAGCTTGGTGTCCTGGGTGTGCAGCAGGAATCTCAGGTGTGCTGTGTGTCTCCTCTGGAGAGCTGATCTCTGGCTGTGACCTTCCTGGCGGATGTCAACCATCCAGGATCCCAGGAAGAGTTTGTTAGCAACTGGGAGCCTGCTCACAGTTTGGTAGAGGATGCCGTCTCTGGGGCCGAGTTTGCCCCTCGTCTTCTGGCTCTGGCTGTTGCCCGCCTGCCTCCAGCAGGAGATGGGCCAGTTTGAAGCTGTCTAGCTCTCCTCTGATATTCGCTCAGTCCTTTGTTCTGTGAGTGGGCCCGGCAGTGCCTTAGGTTAGAGCTTTCCACGGGAAAGTTCTATCTTTCTTTTTTTCTTTTTTCTCTGGCTATCCCATAGTTTGGGTTGCTGTCTCACGTTAGCTCCCTCAGACTGTCCTCAGGGCATTCAGGCCCGGTCCTTACCCTGAGCAATGCAGCCTGCACCTCCCTGTTGAGCCCCCACTTGCTGGTGGTGGACGCGAGCGTCTGGGCTACTTCTCTGCTGGGAACTGCGGTTATACACGTAATCTGTGGGTTTTATTTATTTATTTTTTCCTCCTGGTTACGTTGCCCTCTGAGATTCCAAAACTCCCAACAGACCCACCGGTGATAGGGTTTCCTGGTGTTTGGAAACTTCTCCTCTTTTGTGACTCCCTCCCCAGGACGGGTCTCCATCCCTACCTCTTTTGTCTCTCTTTTTACCTTTTATATTTTGTCCTACCTCCTTTCGAAGATAATGGGCTGCCTTTGTGGGTGCCTGGTGTCCTCCGCCAGTGTTCAGAAGTTGTTTTGTGGTATTTTCTCAGTGTTCAAATGATATTTTGATGAATCTGGGGGGGGAGAAAGTGGTCTCCCTGTCCTATTCCTCTCCCATCTTCCATGTATTCTGGACATGAGTTTGAGCAAGCTCTGAGAGTTTTTGATGGACAGAGAAGCCTGACATGCTGCAACCATGGGGTCACAAAGAGCTGGACATGACTGAGCAACTGAACTGAACTGATGCATCTACAGTAGAAGCACCTAAATACATAAAGCAAATATTAACAGACACAAAGTGAGAAATAAATAGCAATACCATAACAGTCGGGGATTTAATACACTATTTACAACAATGGATATTTCATCCAGACAGAAAATCAATAGGGGAGCACTGACCTTAAGATCATCTGGTCTGACTGTCATTTAATAGGCATATATGAAAGAGTCTATTTAAAAGCAGCAAAATAACACATTCTTATCAAGTGCACATAGAACATTTTCTGGGATAGATCAGGTGTTAGGCCCCAAAACAAGTCCTTAAACATTTATAAAACATTGCATCATATCAAGCATATTTTCAGATCATAGTGGTATGAAACTAAGAATCATTTACAAAAAAAAAAACAGAAAATTCACAAACATATGGAGATTAAATGATATGCTACTGAAGAATGAATCAGTGAAGAAGAGAGAAATCAAAAGAATACATTTCCCCAAATGAAAATAGAACATACAAAACATATGGAATGCAGCAAAAGCAAATCTAAGACAGAAGATTGTAGCAATAATTATCTTCCTCGAGAAACAAAAAAAAAATCTAAAAACATAAAACAAAACCTTAAATTTTACACTTCAAGGAACTAGAGGAAAAAAGAGCAAATAAAGCCCAAAGTTAGTAGTAGGAAAGGAATAAAGATCAGAGTGGAAATAAATGAAACGGAGAATAAAATAACAAGGATGAATAAAACCAAAAGCTGGTTCTTTGAAAAGATAAAATTGACAAGCCTGTACCTAGAGACTCACCAGGAGGAAAAAAAAAAAAAGAGAGAGAGAGGACTGAAGAAATAAAAGAAGAAATATTATAATTACTATAAAAATAAAAAGGATCATAGTAGACTTTTATGAACAAACTTGACAATCTAGAAGAAATGGAAACGTTATTAGAAACATACAATCTTCCAGACTGATCATAAAGGAATAGACCAATTACTAGTAACAAGACTGAATGAATTAGTTATCAAAAATCTCCTAACAAAGTCTAAGACCAGATGGTTTCATGGTGAATTCTAATAAACATTTAAAGTGTTGATACCAATTTTTATCTAACTCTACCAAAAAATAGAAGAGAAGGAAACACTTCCAAATTCATTTTACAAGCCCAGCATTACCTTGAAACTACTGTCAGACAAGGACACTACAAGAAAATTACAGGCCAATATTACAGATAAATATAGATGCAAAAGTCACCAATAAAATATTAGGAAGCCAAATTCAGCAATATGTTAAAAGGATCATACAGCATGATTAAATGGGATTTATTCCAGGGATGCAAGGATGCTTGAACATCTGCAAATCAACATATATACCACAAAAGCGGATGAAACCCACCTGATCATCTTAATAGATACAGAAAAACTCTTGACAAAATTCAACATCCATTTATGATAAAGAATATTTAACACAATGAGTTCAGAAAAAAAATACCTCAACATAATGAAGTGTATATATGATAACTAATAACATAGTGAAAGCCTTTTTTCTAAGATCAGAAACTAGACAAGGATGCCAACTCTCATCAGTTTTACTCTATTCAACATAGTATTGGAAGTCCTAGTCAAAGCAATTACCTAAGATAAAGAAATGGAAGGCATCCAAATTGGAAAGAAAGAAGTAAAGCCATCACTATTTGCAGATGACATGACATTATATATAACACCCTAAAAACTTCACCCCAAAGCTGTTAAAATCAATGAAAGATCAGTAAAACTGCAAGGTATAAACTCAATACACACAAATCTGTTCTTCTATATAATAACAAATTATCAGAGAAATTAAGAAAATAATCCCATTTACAATTACATCAAAGAGAATAAAATACCTAGAAATACATTTACTGGAGGATGTGAACAGCCTGTACACTGAACACTGTACTATACTGATGAAAGGAACTGAGGAGAGACACAAATAAATGATCAGATGTTATATGCTCATGGATTGGAAGAACTAATATTTTTAAAAATGTTCATACTACCCAGAACAATCCACAGAATCTGCAATTCCTATCAAAATTCCAATTGCATTTTTCACAGGAAGAGAATAAACAATCCTTAAATTTATATGGAACCAGAAAAGGCTGAATAGCCAAAGTAACCTTGAGAAAGAGATACAAAGCTAGATCACGTTTCCTGTTTTCATACTATATTACAAAGCCATAGTATATGGTACCAGCCTAAAAATAGACACAGATCAAAGCAACACAATAGAGCACCCCCAAATAAATCCATGTATATATGGATAAAAAAGATGTGGTATATACAGAGAATGAAATACTACTAAGTCACAAAGAAGAATGAAATCTTACCATTTAGGACAATATGGATAGATTTAAAGGCTTTATGTTAAGTGAAATAAGTCAAAGAAGGACCAATATTGTATAACCTCGCTTATATGTGGACTCTAAAAAACCCAAAAACAAGGTCATAGAGAATATAATAGTGGTTGCTTAAGGAGGGGCAGATAGAGGTAGGAAATATGGGTACGGGGGAAAGAGGTACCAATTTGCAAGTATAAAGAATTCATGGGGATGAAATGTACAGCATGGTGACAACACTTCATGACAAATATGACAAATACTGCTTATTTGAAAGCTGCTAAGAGAATAGACCTTAAAAATCCTTATCAGAAGAAAAAATATTTGTAAAGTTTTTATGGTAACAGATGTTTAATGAGACTGTGAGCACTTTACAATGTATACAAATGTTGAATCATTATGTTATACACCTGACACTAGTATTTCATATGTCAGTTTTACCTTAAAAGGGGGAAAAAGGAAATCAGAGCTATCTAGTACAAAGAATTTTTTTTGTGTGTGTGTGAAGGGAAGGAGAGAAATGGAGTGACAGCTGGCAACAGGTGGGGAGTGAGGTTTATAGAGAGATGTTTTTAATGGCAAAAATAACACATGTGATTGCTACTGGTAATAATTCAGTAGAGGGAGAAAAACCTACTGATTGCTGCAGCCATCCTCTTGAATTGATGAGAAGGGATGGGAGGTCTGTAAGTTTTGGACTGGTCTGACCAAAGAGTGGGGACACTTAATACACATTCACACGAATGACCACAGAATATGTGGGTGCAGATGTCAGTAGGTTGGAGAGTTCTTCTGTCACCATCCTCTGCAATAATGATCACTTTTTCTGATCAAGAAAATCCTTGGGTCTATGTATTCTTTCTGATCAGTACTACCAATATTATCCTTAGAAATAAAATTAATTTATTGTACAAGTCATCTTCTTTCATCAGTAGGCTGTAGGTGTACCCATATTTTCTCTATGAGAAAAATGCACACTGTCTTTGATGGTTATTTCCCTTGATACACACAGGCCCCCTTTGTCCTTATTTACAAGTTTATGACAATTTTCTAGGTGGTTTAGCTATCCAAAATATGACCATCTAATAAGCAGAATGTTACAATGCCATTATTTGTATGTTAGTGAAGTGAAAGTCGCTCAATTGTGTCTGACTATTTGTGACCCCCACAGACTATACAGTCCATGGAATTCTCCAGGACAGAATACTGGAGTGGGTAGCCTTTCCCTTCTCCAGGGAATCTTCCCAACCTAGGGATCAAACCCAGGTCTCCCGCATTACAGGCAGATTCTTTACCAGCTGAACCACAAGGGAAGCCCAGTATTTGTTTAATGCTGCGTGGTTCACATATTTTTTTCTTTTACTATTGCTATTTTATAGAGTAGGAAACCAAAAAAGTAGCATGTCCAAGATACAAAACAAAACAAAAAGACACTAGAAGCTGGTGAATCCAGGATTCAAATCAGATAGTCTGATTTCAAGAGTTATCAGGATATACTATACTAGGGGCCAGAATCCCATAATTCCCATTTACTTGTAAACAAACTCTAATTTTAAAGTAAGTTTTCTGATTCAGGGAGGAAAAGCACAATTTATTTACAACAGTAAGTTTTAGCTTTTAGCAAGTTTACCAAAAATTTGTGAAATAAAAACACTACCAACAGAGTTATGTGTGGTAAATTTGAGTAGATTTTTTTTGTCCAAAATGCAGTGTGTGTGTTTAAGAGGCTTTTGCTGTTTTTGCTGTGTCAAAATCATTATAGGATGATTGCTATTACAGTATTCTTCAGGAATATTTTACCAGCTAACAGTATTCTGATGACAGAGATGACATTTACAAAGTAAAAACAAAGAACAGATGTCAAGTAACTCTGTGGTAGAGTGGAATTTAGAACTAGAGTCTTAGTACATTTCCCCGAGTCCAGTCATGGAAAACGAAGCATGTTCTCGTGAAACTGCAGCTGAAACTGAGAATTCCTCACAACACAGTGTGTTCACTGCCAAACCAGAGAGATCAGAATTCTTCGTTTCAGGGCACAGTGGTAAACTCCGCAGGCTCCAGATTTTGTGTCACAGTCTTTTTCTAACTTCCTTCAACCCTGAGCTGCGGGAATGATCATCAAATTACTTACAATGGGTTATTTGACTCTTTAAGGCCAAAAGAAAAAATAAGATGAAATTTATGGTCATTTTTCTTCCACTAAAATTAAGTACCTGATTTATTAGGTAAAAGGGAATTTAATATGTATATTTAAACAACAGATCATTAGCACTTCATTTTTTAAGATCTTTTACAACAGGGCAGGGTTGAGAGATGATTTTTGCTCCTTGTTTTTAAAATGACTGTATGGTCATTTTTTATTTCTCTTTAAGTCATCTGGAAGCCAGGCACTTCTGACCCCACTTCTGTGTCTTTTTTTCCTTCGCCACAGAAACCCGGTTTGACGTATCACAAGTGTTGTATAGCTCATTTACGCTGTAGAAAAGGAACCAAGGAACTGGTGAATAGTAGCTGCTTTTAAAAAAGAGTTGAAAAAAATCAATAATAAATTATCTTCCTATACAGCCATTTAGGTTCTTTGCACGTCCCCTCTGACATGTAGATGTAGTTATAAATTGATTTAGTTGGGGACCGTAAAGAATCTCACTTGCTCTGGACTGCCTGTGAATGTACATTAGTGAAATAAAAATAACCCACCTTGTCAGAGGGGCCTTTCTAGGAGCTGGCAAACCCAGCAAGTTATTTTTATAGTTTAATGAGCTAGGCCCTGGCTTCCACGGGGAGACACAGCAAGTGGAGTGCTTCATAATTTACTGCTGTAAAATGATCAGGATTCATGTTGTCTATAAAACATGAAAAACATTCTTCATTCCTTACCAATTAGATCATAGTTACAACTCACAGTTCCTTTGAGCTTAAAAGAAAAAATTTAACTGCTAGACATAAATGAATGTTGTGGTTAAATTAAACCCTTCAACAGCCCAAACAGGCTTGAAAGAAATGCCTTCTGGATGTTATTAACACACATATTTAAGTGCTATTTTTAAATTTTAACTGCAAGCCATAGCAAGCACAAATGTTTAGAGTAGCTATTTTGACATCATAGCATTACTTTCACATCTTCATCTTCACTAATTCTTTCCATTAATTATTTCACCTTATATTAAAAATTTTTTTTGCAGATATAGGACACTTGTTTTATGAGAATGACCATGTTTGAAGAAGCACGAATTAATGGCAATGTAACTTTGCAGTAGAAAGATCTATACATTTATTACATCAACAGGATCATATGAGTCATTTTCCATGAGTATTCTAAAATTTCCAAGAAACGAGAATTTGAACTCAACTTTTTAAAGGTTTAGAATTATTTAAAAATACATTCGTGTTTTTTTTTTTTTTTTTAAACTTGAAACATAACCACAAGGAAAGCAATAAAATTGCTAATTTCTATCCTTAGTTCAACTAGTGGGCTACTTGGTGCATGCATGATAAGTTGCTTCAGTCGTGTCTGACCCTCTGCAACCCTATGGCCTGTAGCCCACCAGGCTCCTCTGTCCGTGGGATTCTCTGGGTAAGAATACTGGAGTGGGTTGCTGTGACCTTCTCCAGGGGATCTTCCTGGCGTAGGGATTGAAGTCGTGTCTCTTATGTCTCCTGCATGACAGGCAGGTTCTTTACCACTAGCGCCACCTGGGAAGCCCCTGGGCTACTTAGAAGTGTATCAGTTTTGAAAGATTTCAGAATTTCCTATATATTTTCATTAACTTCAAGTTTAGTAACATTGAGGCTTAGAACAGACTTTACGATTTTATTCCTTGGAAATGTGGTCTGTCTTGGTGAATGTTGCATAAGCTCATGAGAAGAATGTGTATTTTGCAGTGGAGGTTGTGGTGTTCTACAATTGGCAATACGATCAGGTTCGTGATAATGTTTCAAATATTCTCTACCTGTATTAATTTTATTTCTTCTATCAATTACTTGGGATTGGGGGGATTGGACATTTAACTTTCTCCCTTTTTTTCTGTCTTCTATTCCATGTACTTTGAAGCTTAGAATTAGGTGCATCCTGTAAGATTGCAATGTTTTGTTGATGACCTTTTATCATTATGGAATGTTTCTCATTATCTCTCATGATCCTTTTTTCTGGAAGCCTGTATTATCTAATTTAAAATAATCACCACTGCCTTTTTTATACTTTGAGTTTGCAACGGTTTATCTTTTTTCTGTTGTTTTACTTTCAAACTTTGTGTCTTTAAATATTATTTGTGATACTTGTAAATAATACTGTGCTGATATTTGATTTATCTAGTTTATGGTATATTTTGATCATATGCTGGTTAGTAAATATTATCACCCTCTAAAAGGGGTATACCCCTTTTCTGTTACACTGGTAGTATGAATGGATAAATCCATCTAATCTGTAGTTGAGTTTGCTTGGGGCTGTGGTACAGCTTTAGATAAATTTAGTATATCACTGGCTTCAAATGATTGAGGGTGAAATCAGAACTTTTACTTTAGCAAGAGTTCAGATCTGAGCACTTGCTGGATTTTAGTTATCTCTTATGTTTTACATCCTAAATGCCAGATCTTTCTCTGTTTTACAACCTGGCTGACAGCTTTGTGGCTCAGTAGGGAGTTTTCTTTTTCCTCTCCAGTCCATCCTGGCTTTCTGGGCTTTGAAAGACTTCTCTCAACCCTGCTTCTCTGTCCCCGGCATTCAAAATCTGCTGTCTCCCCATTAAGAAAGATTTAGTGTGCCTTTGAGAGTTTCATTCTTTTTCCTGCCCTGCTCTCAACTTGCAGCAGGTCACTGCTGGGCACTGTGTGAATGTCTGGGCACCTGATCAGTGGGGCTTTTCTCCATTCTCCTGCCCTACATCCTACCTTGATTAGAGCACAACAGTGAAATTTCCAGAGTGATCTGAAAGAATTTCTCTCAACTCTCCTTTTGTATTAACAATCTGCAACATAGTACTTCCATGTACTCATTTAGGTCTTTAAGGAAGAATTGTTGGGTAGGTGCAGATTTATTCTATGGCTGGAGATCCTTGGTATTATAATCCATCTTGTCTGCCCACAAGACTATTAAAAGTTAATTAAAAATTGGCAGGTTTATCCTTTTGTTTGTGGTATATTTCTTCTCTTCCTACTATGCCAGCAAAGCTGAAAACATGCATAGGTATTTTTCCCCTGGGAAGGGACCATCATGTTTAAAATTTAGTTCATTTAGATATCTTTATGCCTTCAGCTTGGAATTTTTTTTTTTTTTTTAACTAGAATCTTGTCACTTATCCAGCTTGTTCTTATTGTTGGGAGAGAGGCAACAGTCTTTCATGGCTTTCCCTATCTTAATTGGCAATGAAAGGTCCCCATTGGAATTTTCCTTGGAAAATTTAGTTCAGCTAATTAAGCATTTTGGCAAAAACTGATAAACTCAAAATATCCAAACTTATCATCCTGAAACATACTCTATCTCTCCATTTAAATGTTTATATATTTTACCCAAATCCCACTTTTAGTCACTTATTACAGGAAAACATTTTAAATGTGGTTAGAGAATATTTGAATGTATGACAAACCCTTGGCTAAACTAAACACAAAAGAAAAAATTCAAGTAAAAATCAGAAATAAAAGAAGGCACATTACAGTGAATGCCTCAGAAATGAAAAGGACCATAAAATATAAGAATAATATAAAAACTATGAATAATTATATGCCAATAAACTGGTTAATTTAAAATAAATGGATAGATCCCTAGAAACTTACAATCTACCAGTCTAAATTATGAAGGAATAAAAAGTCTAAAAAGACCTGTATTTAGTATAAAGATTCAATCAGTAATCAGAAACCTCCCAATTAAGAAAAACTCAGGACCAGATGGCTTCACTAGTTCATTCTACTAAACATTTAAAGAAGAATTAACACCAACACTTCTCGAACTCTTTCAAAAATTTGAAGAGGAAAGAACATTTCTACACTCATTTTATGAGGCCAGCATTGCCCTGACACCAAAACCAGACAGAGATACCATAAGAATAGAAAACTATCCCTGATAAATATAGACACAAAAACACTCAACCAAATACTAGCAAAGTGAGACAAACTGCACACTAAAAGGATGGACCAATACACAAAGCTCTATTAATAGGATACACCGCATTAATAAAATGAATGATCAAAGTCATAGTATCATCTGAACAGATGCAGAACAAGCTAGAGAAAGCTTTTGACAAAAACCAGCACCTTTCATGATAAAAACTCTCAAACTGAGAAGAGAAGGAAAGTACCTAAGTATAATAAAAGCCATGTATATGAAAGTTGCTCAGTCGTGACCGACTTTTTGAGATCCCATGGACTAGTCAACGGAATTCTCCAGGCCAGAATACTGGAGTAGGTAGCCCTTCCCTTCTCCAGGGGATCTTCACTACCCAGGGATCAAACCCAGATCTCCCACATTGCAGGTGGATTCTTTACCATCTGAGCTATCAGGGAAGCCCCAATAAAAGCCATAGATGGCAAGAATTAGCATATATGAGAAAGTGGTAACAATCAGTTTTCACAGTGTGTATAATGTGTTGCATTTTTGTAAGTAAAGTATTTTATGTCTAAAAAGTAAGTATAGAGGACAAAATATTTATATTTGAATCAAGGGACTATGACTTGTTTTCTTCTTTTTACATTTTTTGTTTTTCAGTGAACTTGTATCAAATTTTAATGGTCACCATTAGAATAAAAAACAAATTTAGCTATTGAATAAAGTGACCCAAACAGGTTTTAAAATAAAAAAAATTTTAAAAACAAGAACAGAAGCACACTTTTCCTAAGAAAGCTTATGAAATGTTAGGAAAAGAATTTCAAAGCTTTGCTATTTTGTCAAGAGTGCCTTCAGATGTTATTGTCTTGGCACATATATTTCCTGCCTTTTTCTTTTCACACTTAGGCATATTCCAAACTGACACATGCTACTTGATCCTTTGAAACAATGTTGATTATTGGTCTCAAGTGACTTCAGCTTTGGCCACAAACTGACTTTGTAAATGTGCTTCCTGGACATAGCAAGTAAAAGAAAAATGTCAACATTCAAGTCAGCTCAGTTTCCTACCATATCCTAAGCAATGACCCTAACCAAATACTGAAATACAAGATTCTAAGAAGAGCTCACTGGTTTTTAAAGACTGAGTAATTACTAAAGAAAGGGAAAGTAACAAGTAAATATTTGTTTTAAAATGTTACATTTTTAAAGTTTTAAACATTGAAAAAATAATATAGTATCCTAAATACATAATCAATTGGGTTCTTGGCTTAAAGGCACAGAAAGATTTATCGCCAAACCAAATACACTGGTTCAGCTTTTCTTTTAGGGGGGCTCTCTAGGAGTCCTAATGCATAGCACCATTCTTTCCCACCCAATCCTGAATAGTTTTAGAAAAAGAACAAAAGTGGCGTTTGAGATCAGATTCAAGGATATGGCTTCATCCAAGTATATCAGCCTAGGCGTGTTGGGAATAGCACACATCAGAATTAGGCAGAATTATCCACACAGACAGATCCAAGCACGTATGGACCCATGAGGTATTCATCCCTGAGGGTGAGCAGTGGAACCTGACTCAGACATTTTTTTTTACCACACTCAGCTCGTTTCCTCTCACCTCTCTTAGTTGCCCTTGCAGTACATTCCTCTTGCTTACAATTCTAAATGTCCACATGCTGACTTGTTAGTCTTTGTACCACATCTGTTTTTCTGACTACATTCACTCCCTAGATGATCTCATCCTGTCCCATGACTTCAACTTCAGTCTCTGAGCTGATGCCAAGCTTGGGCTTTTCCTCTGAACTCCAGAGTCACGCGTCCACTCTTGGGTTCAATACTTCCTCTTGGATGTCTAAGGAGCATCTTAAACTCAATGGGTCTAAAAGTGAACGCTTCCTCTTTACCCCTCAACTGTCCTGAAAACAGCTCCTTTCCCAATCATGTTCAACCCAGGTAGTTTCAAATTCATTCTTCAGTTACATTGATATCTTTGATGCTTATCTTTGTTCTTGATACTCATCTTTCCTCACACCACCCTCTCATTTATCAGCAAATTTTGTAACTCATACTTCAGGTATGCCCAGCATCCAACTCTTTCTAACTACCTTCACTGCTAGCACCACCATCTTGGTTCTGGATTGTATCAGTAATCTCTTAACTCTAAGAGAGTGTTTCAATCTTCCCCATCCCCCAGATGAGTTTTATCACAGGAGTCAAGTGATTTTGTTAAAACACAAGTCAAATTAGGTTACTTCCCACTCACTTCCCAGCTACTGTGTTTTCTTGCTCTCCCTCAAATTCTGGAGGCAGTCTCGGTCTCAGGCCCTTCGCGTGACTGTAGAAGGATCTGCTTGGGATTTCTAATCCCAGACATCTACATGCTTCTCTCTCCTTCTTCCTTCTGGTGTTGGTTACAGTTGTCTTCTCAGTGAGGCCATCCCTGCACTTCCTATCTAAAATTTCATCTAGATATTTCTTCTCCACTTTTTTCTTTACCAATTGTCACTTTATCTTCTGTGTCTCTTACCAGAATGTAAGGAATTTTTGTCTATTTCTTCACCACTGCCACTCTAGTGCACAGAACAAGGTCTGATATATATAAGCACTCATTTATTAAATGAATGAATGGGTTGGCTCACATTTAAGAAGAGCTGAACTGAGTCAAGCCTGTCTTGTGTGTTTTTTTTTTTTAATTTTTCCCTCTGCAATTTACCATCTTATCAGAACTGCCCTTCCCTAAAGCACAGTGAGTGAAGGAGTAAAAGGGAGGCCATGGATGTTGCAGCATATGGAGCCTAAAGAACACAGAAGGAGCACTGAGAGCAAGAAGCAAGGTGCCTGTGACACTTTGTTCCCACATTCCGAATTAAAAGCTAAAGTAATGTTGCAGTTATCATCCCAGAAAATCTAAAACAGGTCTTCTTACTATGGTGGGGAGGGCCAGATCTGGCCTGCAACCTGATTTCTGTATGGCTCTTGACTTAAGGACGTTTTTCACATTTTGAAAGGATCAGAAAATACAAGAAAGGGGAAGGGGAGTGGGATGAATTGAGAGAGTAGCACTGATGTACATACACTACCATGTGTAAAACAGATAGCTTGTGGGAAGCCGCTCTATAGCACAGGGAGCTCAGCCTGGTGCTCTGTGATGACCTATATGGGTCGGATAGCGGGGGCTCAAGAGGGAGGGGATATATGCATACTTATAGCTGATTCACTTTGTTTTACAGCAGAAACTTACAGCAGAAAATAAGATAATATTGGAGCGCAATAATACTCCAATCAAAAACTAAAAATTAAAAAAAGAAAACAAGAAAAAGAAGGAAAGCATCCTCCTACTCTAATCTCTAAACTTCTCTAAGCAAGAGGGCTTAAATTTTGAGTTTAATTTTGCTTTCTTTCTTACATAAGAGATGTCATTTGTACAGTCAGTGCCATGCCAAGAAAGAAACAAAACACAGACACAAACCATTGTCTTTAGGAAGCACAGGGGGATTCTGAACAGGAGAGACATTCTGCATTTGCCCCCAGTCTCATTGAGAAAAGCAGGGCCTCCTCCTGACATATTCCCAGGCCCCAGGCGCAAGAAGCAAGGTTGAATCTGTGCCCTGTGCTTTCTCCCAGCTGGAGATGTCAGGTGTGCTCTGCAAGGGCACTTTGAAGAACAGGCCACCACTGCAGTGCGGATGGGAAATGGTGTCCAAGAGACAATAAACGGGACCCTGGCTTAAAGTATATTAAGGGATCACAGGAGTACATCTTGACGGCATTTTCAGATCTTCTAATTCAAAGACACACTTCTTATCTCCCAAGGGGTGAGGTCGACCTAGCAGAGAATATAGACAGAGCCTCACAGATAAGGTTGCCAACTGCACGTCAGAGATGAGGAGTGAGAACGCAGTGAGGGCTCCATCAGTGCCTGCAGAGCACAGTCAGGGAGGCAGCTCAGGGCATCTGTGCTGATCCACAGCCTAAATGTCAAGGCAAACCTGCATCACGGTGGCACCGCAGTGACGCATGGTCCACCTTAGGCTCCACCGGGAAAGGGAAAGTGATAGTCACTCAGTCGTGCCCAGCAATTTGGGACTGCATGGACTAGCCCACCAGGCTCCTCTGTCCAAGAAATTCTCCAGGCAAGAATACTGGAGTGAGTGGCCATTTCCTTCCCCAGGGGATCTTCTGACCCAGGGATTGAACCCAGGTCTCCTGCATCTCCTGCACTGGCGGGCAGATTCTTTACCACTGAGCTACCTGGGAAGCCTGGTGACTAGTTTACTTTCCGAATAATGACTGAGGCAGCAGGTTTACCTGCACGTGCAGTGAATACTCTCAGCAGCCTTGGCCCATCTTGTACCCATTATGTTTGTAGGTGTCACTTTCCTAATAGGATTTGAGGGGATTGACTCTCAAGGGCATGCATACCATACAAGTTACTATAAACATTCAAAATTGTGAAAAGGAAGAGAAAGCAAATATGGCAGATTTGAGGCCTAGAAACATTTGCTGTGATAGGCTTTCCAACATCCTTCAGTTAGGGGTCAGCCAACTGGCCTTTCCTAGTGAAGACAGGTGGGGCGATCATCTAGTCAGTCACAGGAAGCCGTGAATGAACCGCCACAGAGCAGTCATCTCATTCCTTTCTGCAGTCAACTGCCCCGGGAACTCATGGAACAGACTCCCTCCAGAAATGTCCTAGCTTTCTACTTAAATGCTTCTCTGAATTTAATCAATGTTTATTTTGCCAGTGAAAATTTTATGAGGGAATGGTGTGAACAGAAGCACATTTTGTCATAGATTGCCAACCAATAAATAGAGAAATGGTCAGAGAGGAAAACCCTAAATAGCTATGTGCTGCCTTTTTCTTATTGTATTTTTCCAATTCCTTTTAAACTTACTTGGTAACCAAAGATCGTGTGAGGTATGCGTGTGGTTCACTTCCATCAGCCCCCTCCCCTGCAGTTTAATTGGACTGCTTTCTCACCTTACACATCCTGTTCACTCACTCCCCATACTCCTGCCTTCTCTCCTGCAGAAACGAACAAAGATGGGTGAAGATTTCTTTGAAGTCATTTCAGCTCCCACAAGAGTGTATTTGCTCTCTCGTTATCAAAAACAAATCCAAACACACACACACACACACACACACACACACACACACCCACATCACTGTAGTCCATCTGCAGACATAGACAAACATGTGAACCACAACTCCAAAGGCTTTGGGCTTTACCTGAGTTCTTTAAAATTGTGTCTGATTTACTTAATAGATGACACCAGCAGGGTGGTTGCCAATAAGCCTGATATTTAACATTACCCACACTCTGGTGACTCAGATGGTAGAGAATCCACCTGTAATGCAGGAGACATGAGTTCAATCCCTGGGTCAGAGAGATCCCCTGGAGAAGGGAATAGCTACCCACTCCAGTATTCTTGCCTGGAGAATTCCATGGACAAAGGAGCCTGGTGGACTACAGTCTATGGGGTCACTAAGAGTCGGACACAACTGAGTGACTTACACTTATAATCAAATTGTGAGAACTGTTACCTGTGAATTATTTCTATGGATCTTTTTTCTATACAGGGTGCTCTGGTATGGAACCATTCAGTCTTGCTTGTTTTCAGACCTCCAGATACACACCACAGCTTACTCATCAAGTCCATTCTGGTATCTAAAATGCACCTCAGATCTCAACATATTCCAGAACGAGTCATCATGTCATTGTTCAGTGGCCCTATGCCAGTGAATCTCACTTCCCTCCATTCACTTGCACAAGCCCCAAACTCAGGAATTCACTGAGAATACCTTAACCCTCACCTTAACCCTCTGTGATAGTCAGATCTATCACAATGTCCTGTTTAACCTGAATAGCTCCCAAATATATTAATACTGTTTTCCCCCTTCATTTCCCATTGTCCTTGTCCTTGATACCATAATTTCTAATATTTGCTCTGTTACACTGCTGAGTTATTTTTGACAAAGTAGCCAGGATTATCATTTAAAAAATGCATCTCTGATTAGGGTACTTAACAGCTACATTCCAGTTAAAATGCTAAAAATCCAACAGTGGTTTTCCATTGCTCTTAGGAGTCAGACCAACATCCTTAACACAGCATTCGTGGCTCCTAATGGGTCAGCCCTGCCTACATCTCAGTCCTTACCCCATTTCTCACTCTCTCACAATCCAGCCACCCTTTCCTTTTCTCTTCCTTCTGTCCTTCCAACAGCCTGTTCTCATTTTAGCCATACAACATTTGCACATGCTGTAGCTCTACATAGAATGCCCTCTCTCCATCATAAAGCTTTTTGAATAACTTGGTCTCACCAGTCAAGTCTTAGCCAACTATTCTTTTCCTCAGTGAAGCCTTCTCTGAGCCTTCAGGACACGTTCTCCTCTATTCTTCCCTTCATATCACTTATTTGAGTTTGTCTTAATATTCTTCATATCAAGGGTGTGATCTCTAATTTAATATTTGTCTATCCCATGAGTAACTCCATAGGACAAGCAGCTGTGATGTTTACAAGTTATCTATGCCAGTGTCCAACAATGTACCTACTAGGCATCAGCTGGCTGAGAGAACAAGTAGCACTTTTAAGACAAACTTGTAAACTTTGCCTTGTGTTTACTGAAATAGAGTCTATGGACTATGTTTCCAGACTCTGTATCTAAGAATTATCTCAACACTTCAGTAGTTTGGTCATCTGATGTGAACAGTCAACTCATTGGAAAAGTCCCTGATGCTGGAAAAGATTGAGGGCAGAAGGAGAAGAGGGCGTCAGAGGATGCGATGGCTGGATGGCATCACTGATGCAATGGACATGAACTTGGGAAAACTTTGGGAGATGATGAGGGACCGAGAGGCCTGGCATGTTGCAGTCCATGGGGTCGCAAAGAGTTAGACACAACTGGGCAACTGAACAACAATCCTGATCTAGCCATGCTTAGAAACCACTATTAAAGGAAAATCATTTCTTTACTTCCAACACTTGACACCAGATGCTGGTATTTCTTTCTCCCTACACCAACTACCCTTCCAACAACTGGGTACCCTATAATTTATTCAGTTCAGATACTAATTCCCTGGAGTCAGTACCAGACTGTATAGCTTTAAGACTCAGTCCCAAAAGAGTGCCCTTACTTCATGTTCTGTTACAAGTATTGGGTCCCAGGGAACCCATATTTCTGTCCCAATCTGGCTACAAAGTTGAGGTTTCCCACCATCGCCCCCATTCAGCTTCAATAATTTGTTATAATGGCTGACACAACTCAGGGCAATATTTATTTACTGCTACTGCGACTGCTAAGTCACTTCAGTCGTGTCCGACTCTGTGTGACCCCATAGACGGCAACCCACCAGGCTCCCCCGTCCCTGGGATTCTCCAGGCAAGAACACTGGAGTGGGTTGCCATTTCCTTCTCCAATGCATGAAAGAGAAAAGTGAAAGTGAAGTTGCTCAGTCGTGTCCAACTCCTGGTGACCCCATGGATTGCAGCCCACCAGGCTCCTCTGTCCATGGGATTTTCCAGGCAAGAGTACTGGAGTGGGTTGCCATTGCCGTCTCCTAGTACTTATTTATTATAAAGGATAAAGTTGAACAGGCAGGTGAAGGGGTACATGGTGCAAGGTCTAGCAGGGTCCCAACCACAGCAGTTTCTGTCCCTACAGGAGACGAGTATACAACCTTGCTGTCACCTGGATGTGTTCATCAACACAGAGGTCCTCCAAACACCATTGTTTTAGGGTTTTTAAGACACATCATCACATAGGAATGATCATTTATTAACTCGATCTCCAGGCCATCTCCCTTCCCTGGGGATGTGGGTACGGTTGAAAGTTCCAGACTTCTCATCATGGCTTGGTCTTTCTGGTGACCACTCCCATCCCAAAGGTCTCCCGGAGTCCACCAAGAGGGGCCTTATTAGAACAAAAAATTCTCCTATCACCCAAGAAATACCAAGGAGCTAGGTATACCAAATTACTAGGAGCTCTGGGTAAGACCTTATCACCCCCATCACTCAGGAAATTAAAAGGGTTTTAGGAGCTCTGTGTCAGGAACTGGGGTCAAAGACTAAATATTAGAACATATGATGCTCCTAGCCTTCCTGTCATTCAGGAAATTACAAGAGTTTTAGAAGCTCTCTGTCAGCAACTGAGGTCAGAGACCAAATACACATTTCTTATGTCACAACCGTCTTAGAAAATGTCTAGCTCACATAATGCCGGAAGGTTTCAAATAACTTCCCAGGAGGTAATTATCTGAACTTTGCTAAGCACTTTAAGGTTGGGGGTGGGGTGGGGTGGGGGAAGTAGAGCAGAATGGCACCATAGGGGAGTCATCACTTAAAAAAGCTGTATATTTCATTTGGGCAATGTTCATTGTTAGAAAACTTCACTAAATGGTGCCAGCACCATAAATCTCATTTTGCTGACCTGAGATTTTCTAGGGAGTTTCACAGCAGAAGTTTGATCTGCCTTCTAGAGGTCAGTCCTTCAAATACTGAAATAATCTGTACTATACTACAAATATTTTTAATGCCACCAAACATAAGCAGGTCTTTTAATGGTTCCTTAAATGACATGGTGTCCAGATGCTAACCCTTTCCAGATGCACTTCAGTTTTCCATTGTCTCTCCTAAAATCATCACCCAGAACAGGTCGTACAGAATGGTCTGATCAATGTAGAGGTTAGCAAAGCTATTCCCTTCATAGCTCCAAACTATGAAACCATCTTGTACCTTTGGGGTACAAGGAAATCAAGTTACTAACTCAAGTGAATGTAGTTAGTATTAGAGATGGAAATAGGATTTAATTCTGTAATTTTTAAATTTAATTTTTGTCTTCCTAACAGTTTGAACATTTAGCATCAAAAATGTCTGGTAAATTTATCTGGTCAACACAATTTCCTTCATTAAACACAAAATTTAGGGGTCAAACATCTTTCACGTTCTTCTCTTTGTAATATTCCCTGATTGTTTCTGTATATCAGTGATTCTTGATGATAAGCTATGACGTTTATCAACATCTCTACAACTGTCCACTATAACGTCACACGTTAAAGTGGGATAGAAAGTGATCATTGAGGTAAGATTACACTAACCTCTTAATATTGTCTCTCACAGTTTAACCTCATTTCATTGTTCAATCTTATTGAATTGAAGCTATAGTTCTTAGATATGACAATATCCACACCACTTGCATTAAAAAGAGTTTTAATGTTTTACTGTTAGTAATACTTTTCTTGGAGGGTACTTGGAGAGTGCTCTAGAAAGTATTTCTTTTACTTCTTTCCAGGAAGAACTGCAATAAATTATTACAATATAGCAGAATGGTGGTATGAAAAACTGAATTTGAATTTAGGAAATCCCAACTTCAATTTGAATTATTCTGCCACATGTAGTTGTATAACATTGAAGAATTCACTTAACCTTTCAAACCTCAGCTTTCATTAAACAAAGTAAGTATTTTATGTCACAATACTATGAGAAACATATACCATAGGAATTTAAAACATCATTGAGGTAGATAAGTTCTCAGAGGAAAATGTTGCTTACCTAATTACTGTTATCTCTCCACCTCCTACATAAAACATTCAGACTAGCAAGTACGGAAAACAAAGCTGTTCAGAACCCATGTTTAGAGCCTGAAATGGGATCAAACTACATAGGCTTCTGTTAAGTGTAAGCAGAGAAATCAACACCTGCACACAGCAGAGCAAGCTCCAGAGTTCAGCCCGGAGAAGATGGGTGGCAGAATCATGGGAGGATGGGGGCTGGGTGTGGAGGGGGTGCAGGTTCGGGAAGGTGTCAGAGACTTTGCATGACAAGATGACGGATTAAAATTATCCCCTGGGAAGAAAGGCTTACACCCTAAATGCTATGTTAGAACACTGAGAACATGAGACCTGGTGGTGTGAGACACTGACCACTGAAGACTCCACAGGCAAAGACTTAGGAGAATCTGTTAGAGCTGTGATGAAGACCTTGCAAGGGCCCCACTGCAGAGACCCACAGATGACTTAGAAAGGTAAGAGCACCACTGGAGAAAGAAGAGAACGAGGTTTACAGAAAAAAATTTTTTTTTAAATTGTAGAAAATAAAATGTCCCTCACCGACCCAAATCAAGCACTACTAATTTTAAAATGACAATGCAGTATACAAAGATAAGGGCATACACACACTAAGAGATGCTGTAAGCCAAACATACTTTTCACCCCTGCCTTCATACCTCATTATTGCTGATACAGAGAAAAAGAAGTCATTTCAAAATTAGCATAAATTGGCAGACAGCATCCATACAAAGGTTTTATAAGTAGAAAAAGAATCAAAAGATATTAGCAGATAAAAACTACAATGCACCACCACAATCTGACTAACTATTCTTAAGCAAGCATTTGTACATCAAATAAAATATGTCAAATTAGAAACTAAAAAATGAAGAATAAAAATGGGCATTGTTGTTGTTCAGTCACTCAGTTGTATCTGACAATTTGCGACCCCATGGACTACAGCACGCCAGGCTTCCCTGTCCTTCACCATCTCCCAGAGCTTGCTCAAACTCATCTCCGTTGAGTTGGTGATACCATCCAACCATCTCATCCTCTATCACACTCTGTCCTCCTGCCTCACTCTTTCCGTGCATCAGGGTCTTTTCTAATGAGTCGGCTCTTTGCATCATGTGGCCAAAGTATTGGAGCTGGAGCTTCAGCTTCAGCATCCGTCCTTCCAATGAATATTCAGGACTGATTTCCTTTAGGACTGACTGGTTTCATCTCCTTGGGATGAAACCCTTGAATCTCTATCCAAGGGATTCTCAAGAGTCTTCTCCAACACCACAGTTCAAAAGCATCAATTCTTTGGCGCTCAGCCTTCTTCACAGTCCAACTCTCACATCCATATATGACTACTGGAAAAACCATAGCTTTGACTATATTAACGTTTGTCAGCAAAGTACTGTCTCTGCTTTTTAATATGCTGTCTAGGTTGGTCATAGCTTTTCTTCCAAGCAGCAAGCATATTTTAATTTCAGGGCTGCAGTCACTGTCCTCAGTGATTTTGGAGACCAAGAAAATGAAATCTGCCACTGTTTCCACTGTTCGCCATCTATTTTCCATGAAGTGACAGGACCAGATGCCATGACTGTTTTTTGAATGTTGAGTTTTAAGCCAGCTTTTTCACTCTCCTCTTTCACCTTCATCAGTGGGCATACACACATATACTACACACACACACACACACACACACACACACACACACACACACACACAAGATATGTACCTAAACTCAAAAAAGAAAAATATAAAATCAACTTGGAAATAAAGACTAAATTACAAGATGTCCAAAGGAAACTAGATTCAACTGAGGATATAACTTTGGATATGGAATAAAAGATAAATATAGGCAAAAGATTTGCAGACATCAAATACCATCCTCATGAGCAGAGGCTCTATGAGAGGACAGGCTTTATTCGATCAAGACATGGCAGAGGGGATGTCAGTCACAGGGCTAACAGCGGGCACTGAATATGCTTAATTATGGAACTAAGGTTAAAGCAAATGTGGGGGACCAAGGCAGAAGACAAGTGTATAAATGTTATGAATTCTAACCTAGTAGAAATAATTCAACAAAAAAAAATCAAAGGAGGAAAGAGACAGAAAATTAGATAAGCTAATTGATTGTCACATAATAAGCAGGAGTTGAAGATACCACTTAAAGTTGTCCAAAGATAAATTTACCTAAATAAGGGAAAAGAGGACTAAAAATATCATACTAATTATGAACAGAAATAGTAACTATCCAGTAGTAAAAAAATACAGATCTTCCTAATAAAAAGAGCACTCTAGAAAAAAGGGCAAAGAAAATAGGACACAGAGGGAAAGAAAAACAGTAAATATAGCCTATAATATGTAAATATATATAATATAAAACAAAAAAATGATCAAATGGAGACCAAACATTCTGTGGTATAAATTCCACATAGCTGGCATATCTCACCTGTTTTTAAAATTTAGATTGATTCACAAGGCAAAACCCTATTATATGCCAAATGCAAAAAAAGAAGTTAAAAAATAATTCTAAAATGCTAACAATAAAAGGTTGGGCAAATGTATACCATGAAAATACAAACAGTAAGAAAGCAGGGATGGCAACCCTGGGAATAAATAGGGGAGAATTCAGACCAAAAATCAACAATCATGACTAGAGCTTTTATATTAAGAACATCAATTCACAATGATTATATTATAACAATTACAAATATATATGAACCAAACAAAAATTCATCAGTGATAACAGGGACTGTAAAAATCCTTTTTATTTCCTTCACTTCATATCAAACCTGCAAAGTCAATCAGCAAGTCTCATATTTTATTTTACATCAGAATTACATGACGACTTTTATAAACACTGATGGCTCTGCTTTTACACTCAGAAATTGTAATTTAATTGGTTTGTAATGTAACTAGGCTCTGAGAATGTTAAATTTCCTAGATGGTTCTAATGTGCTTGAGAAGACTGAAAACCACTGAAATAGAGGCATAAGGACTGGAACAATAGTAAAATGAGCTCTCTACAATAAGAAAGAAAAAAAATATAGAGAAGGCAATGGCACCCCACTCCAGTACTCTTGCCTGGAAAATCCCATGGACAGAGGAGCCTGGTGGGCTGCAGTCCATGGGGTCACTAGAGTCAGACACGACTGAGCGACTTCACTTTCTCTTTTCACTTTCATGCATTGGAGAAGGAAATGGCAACCGACCCCAGTGTTCTTGCCTGGAGAATCCCAGGGACGGTGGAGCCTGGTGGGCTGCCGTCTCTGGGGTTACACAGAGTTGGACACGACTGAAGTGACTTAGCAGCAGCAGCACAATGAGAAAATAATATTCACAACAGGCAAACAGATAAAATCCTTAAGAATAAACTTAGGAACAACATGCAAAAAATGATGAGGAAAGCTGAATAAAAAGGCATTTCTTCATCTTGAAGAGGATGTAAAGTCGTTGTGTACACAGTGATTATCCCTAAGAGAATATATGAATTTAATATGAATTTAATGTAGTGCCCAGAAGCACACCAATGAGTTTTCTGGGAACTAGATCTGTTAAATCTAACATGTCTAAAACCAGACATGTGTATATCTAGGAAACTTCATTTTAAAAAGAGTAAGGGTTGAATAGCCCTAATGTATAAAACATATTATCAAAACTCAAAATTATGCAGTATTGGTATATGATTGACAGACTGGCCATTAGAACAGAAGAGGAAGTTCAAAAACAGACTCCAAAACATGTAGCGGCTTAGTGAATAATTAAGAAGGCATATATCAAATAGCTGGTGGGAAAGATGGGCTTTAAAATAGACATGCATGAAACACCTGAAAAATGGTCATTTGGACTCATACTTTATACTAAATGGACAAGAGATTCAAATGTAAAAACTGATGTTTAAGTACTAGAATAAAACATAGGTAAATTACTTTACAACCTGAATGTGAGCAAAGCTTTCCTAAATCAAAATTCAGATGCAATTAAAAAAAATAAATTCTACTAAATCAAAAAAAGTTTGCATTGCAGAATCATATCAAAGAATAGATCAAAATTTGGGAGAAAACAATTGTAATGTGTCCAACAAATAAAAGGCTAATTCCCCTATTACTGGGCTTCCCTGGTGACTCAGACGGTAAAGAATCTGCATGCAATGAGGATACAAAGAACTCAAAATGAGAAAAACAAGCCAAACTGATAAAAAAAAAAAAAATGGGCAAAATACATCAATAGTTAACAGAATAAGCTAGAACAGATGCCTCTTAAATTTTAAAAAGATGAATCTACATTAAGATACCAATAAAAATGTCTCAATAAAAATGAGTCCTCTTATCACACAGGCTTTGTTCTTTTTTTGGCCGCAGCTTGCCCTTGTGGGATCTTAGTTCCCTGAGCAGGGATCGAGCCTAGGCCCACAGCAGTGAAAGCCCAGAGTCCTAACCACTGGACTACCAAGGAATTCCCATCACACAGGTTTCTAAATGCCATTCTTCATTAAGTGAAACCAGGCCTCTTTGTTTAAAATGGTGGATTTCAAATCTGGGATTAAAAAGGGTAAGAGCAACCCTAAATATTGTATTCTGGAAAGCAAGAAAGCGCTCTAAGACTAATGAGGCTATGCTAGGTGGGCATGGGAGTCAACTTTTAAGTGCCTACCACTGGTAAAATTTGGGACAGTTAAAGCATTAAAATATAAGGAGAATAATGAGTTATATAATACTGAATATAATAATTTTATAAAAGGATCTATGAGTCCATAATGATACTCAAGAGTGAAAGAAGGAAAGAACTAAGAAGAGAAGCAAGGGAGCTAATAAATGGGGAAGGATTGACAGAGTTTTAGTAAATACTACCAGTCACAACTCCCAGTCTAAGAGTATTTTAGGACAAGAATCATCAATGCATGCTAAACCAACTGGATGCAATTTTAGGGGCTGTAATCATTTTCTATTACAGTTGCAGCAAATTATCAAAAAAGTAAACACAAGTTTGTTATAGTTCTGTAGATTATAAGTCAGACATGGGATCCTAGGCTCAAATCAAGTGGGTCAGAATTCCTTCCTGGAAGCCTTATGGGAAATCTGTTTTATTGCCTTTTCTGGCTTCTAGAAAACACCTACATTCTTTAGCTTGTGACTCCCTTTCTCCACTTTTTAAAGAAAAAGACCAATATCGTATATTAAGGCATGTATGTATGGAATCTAGAAGATGGTACTGATGAATCTATCTACAGGGCAGCAATGGAGATGCAGTCGTAGAAAACAGACTTTTGGACATAGTAGGGGAGGGAGAGGTGGGATAATTTGAGAGAGTAGCATTGAAACATATACATTACCACATGTAAAACAGATAGTTGGGATTTGCTGTATGACACAGGGAACTCAGAGCCTGTGCTCACTGACAACCTAGAGAGGTGGGATAGGGAATGATGTGGGAGGGAGTGTTAAGAGGCAGGGGACACATGTATACCTATAGCGGACTCATGTTGATGTATGGTAGAAACAATCACAATATTGTAAAGCAATTATCCTCCAATCAAAAAAAAACAATGTTACAGTTTGTTAGCCGTTCTTCCTTAGTCACATCTCCCTCTGAGTCTTCTATCTCCATGTTTGATTTCTAAGGACTGATGTGATTGCTGTAATAATCCAGGATAATTTGCCCATAATCAGGTGAGCTGGTCAGCAACCTGCTACTTTCATCCCCCTTATCCATCCCTTAACCTAACATATTCACAGGTCCCAGGGACAAGGACATAGATATCTGTAGAGGTAATGGAGTGAGGGTAATATTATTTTGTTTACTATGGCAGGAAGAAAGGGAGAAAGGACTGCATATATGTATATGAGGGATGGGGGAGGTACCTTTACAAGGGAGAGATCCAGCCTAATTAAGGACTCAAATGCAGTCTCAGCAATAATGGGACAAACGGCCATTTTCAGGCCTCTGGATGTAAAGCAACAGCAAGAACATTTAATTCACCTATGCAGTATTATTGTCAAAAAATATTTACTCTTAAACCTGAGGAAAGAAATCAACAGATCAAGATAACAGCAGATTCTACAAACATGTAGCCTGGACTCTTAAGATTATGCTCAAAATCCTTCAGCCTAGGCTTCAGCAGTAGGTGTACTGAGAACTTCCAGATGTACAAGCTGGGTTTAGAAGAGGCAGAGGAACCAGAGATCAAATTGCCAATATTTGTTGGATCATAGAGAAAGCAAAAGAATTCCAGAAAAATACCTACTTCTGTTTCATTGACTACGGGAAAGCCTTTGACTATGTGGATCACAGCAAACTGGAGAATTCTTAGAGAGATGGGAATACCAGACCACCTTACCACTCTCCTGAGAAACTTGTATGCATGCAGGTCAAGAAGCAACAGTTGGAACCTTATAAGGAACAACGAACTTGTTCAAAATTGGGAAAGGAGTACAACAAGGCTGTGTATTGTCACCCTGCTTATTTAACTTATATGCAGAGTACATCATAGGAAATGCCAGGCTGGATGAGTCACAACCTGGAACCAAGATTGCTGGGAGAAATATCAATAAGCTCACATATGCAGATGATAACACTCTAATGACAGAAATCAAAGAGGAACTAAAGAGCCTCTTGATGAGGGTGAAAGAGGAGAGTGACAAAGCTGGCTAAAACTTAATATTCAAAAGTGAAGATCATGGCATCAGGTCCCATCACTTCATGGCAAATAGATGGGAAAACAATAGAAACAGCAACTATTTTCTTGGGCTCCAAAATCACTGCAGATGGTGACTGCAGCCATGAAGTTAGAAGATGCTTGCTTCTTGGAAGGAAAGCTATGAATAACCTAAAAAACGTATTAAAAAGCAAAGATATCACTTTGCCAAAAATGATCCATATAGTCAAAGCTATGGTTTTTCCAGTATCCATTTATGGATGCAAGACTTGGACAATTAAAAAAAAAAAATGCACGCCAAGAATTAACGCTTTCGAATTGTGGTGCTGGAGAAGACTCTTGGGAGTTCTTTGGACTGCAAGATCAAACTAGTCAATCCTAAAAGAAATCAACCCTGAATATTCATTAGAAGGATTGATGTCAAAGCTGACCCTCCAATACTTTGGCCACCTGATGGGAAGAGATGACTTACTCATCAGGGAAAAGACCCTGATGCTGGGGAAGATTGAAGGCAAAAGGCAAAGAGCGCAGCAGAGCATGGGTTGGATGGCATCACTGACTCAATGGACATGAACTTGAACAAACTCCAGGAGATAGTGAGGGACAGGGAAGCCTGGCATGCTGCAGTCTATGGGGTTGCAAAGAGTCAGGCGTTAGCAACTGCACAAAACAAAATAGTTAATTTACAATGTCCTTAGTTTCAGGTGTACAGCCAAGTGATTCAGTTATACATATACATATATCTGTTCTTTTTCAGATTACTTTTGGGGATTAATGTATATACACTACTGTATATAAAACAGATAATCAACAAGAGCCTCCTGAATAGCACCTAGTAATCTGTGATAACTTGTATGGAAAAAGAGTCCTCCTTTGTATTTTTGAATTTCATATCTGTTGTGAAATTTTTTAAGTTGGTTTAAATGTTTCATAGCTTAGACTTTATTTTGCTACCATGAACTTCTCTTAGAAAATATTTTCTCTTTCTTTCTTCTAAGACTTAGTCAAAATTTTACTCACCTATACACACATTGTTAAGATGAATACTGTAAGTATCTTCCTATTTTCATGCCTAGTGAAATTTCTTCCGTGTACCCAGGTAAAGAAACAGTCTGCATTTCTTGCATAGTTCAGAACACATGGGTTGACGACCTGTTTGTTAACGATGTTCCAGAGCACAAGAGACCCTTTCTTGACGTTCTGCCACAGAGCTTCCACCCTGTGGACATTTCATACATGTTAGAGTGGCTCAGTGGTGAAGAATCCGAAGGTTTTTCTAAGCCATAGTTTTCACGTATTCTTTCAGATGGAAGCTTTCAAACCAACTCTTTATCCTCCTCTGAGGGTGTAACTTTGATTTCCAGATAGCAAAAGTGAGGATAAACAGAAAAGACAAAATACAGGAGCACGTAGCATTACAAAGCCAGTATAAATGTTTAAAATCAGTTCCCTACCACTTACGGCTATTTTTTTTCGTCATAGAAGTTTCCTTATGATTCCAGCATTGTGTCACCTGATAAGCTACATTGCTCCTTACTATCCCAGATAATACACAACTGGGTTTTGGAGAACTCTTTATTAAAATACCCTAAAGTCATAAAAGTGACTTTGAAGTAGAACAGTAGGCAGCTGCTTCAGTAAGTTGAAGATCAAAGATGTTGCTCTCCCCATGGCCAATAAGAATGAAAACTTGATTTTAGTGCAGAAGTGTTTGGGGAGAAGAAATGATTTCTTGCTGATAAAAGAAAGCTAGAAATGGAGCAAGGAGGCTGTGGGTCCATCTCTTTCACTCCACAGGTCATGTATTTCTCCAATAGCTGAGCAGACCTTCTTTGAATCTATCTTTTTAAATTTAAAATCTTTTCTTCAACTCCCCATTCTTTCTCTTCTCAACAGCTGGCCCCTTATCTTTGCCCTTGAAAGAGAACATGCTGGCCTGCCCCCCACAGACAAGCCCTCGGAGGCGAGTGTGTGCCATTTCTTATTCTCACTGCCCTCGTTCCAATACAAACCACCACATATTACACTGTTTTTCATCCTCATTATATTTCCATTCATGGGTTGTGAATGCCGGCAACAGAACTTCAGAATAAAAATGCTCACAGCAGCCACTGCAGAAAGCTGTGTCCTATTGACTTTTGAGATGGACTGCTGACTTGTTTCAAGGTGATGGGGCTAGTGAGCGAAACGGAGCCAGTTCAACATCTCTTGATCATACAGCTCCTAAGAATTTCCTGAATTGTGATGTGGAAAGGTCAGTTAATCTCCGTGTAGAGTGTTAGGGAAGAGAAGAGAGGGACTGGGGAGCCAGGCTGGCTTTTCCACCGTCCTGTACCCATAGATCAGCATCTGGTCGCAGGAGACCCTTTGCAGTGACCTCAGAGAGAAGGTCTGCACAGAACACAGGTTGAGGCTTAAGGTTCCCAGTGAAGGCCCGGTTTATTTTAAATACTGTACCCATCAGACTACTTGATACTTAATTTACATTCAAGTATGGTTACCAAAACATGAGTTGCAGAGTTTAGATTTGAGGATTATCCACTTTGTATTTTCTTTTAGAACTAATGGAACTTATAGCCCAAGGAGCCATCTCTTTTGAAATTTTCAAGAATTCTCACAGCTACCCAAAGATCACATGGGGATGCCCTAAAGAGTTTAGCAGAGTCCAAACCTAATATCACATATCCATGTCAAACAGATGGACAGGATATATATATATACGTCAGAACAGAAAATTCAGTAAGCATGGGTCTGAACACAGGTCTGCCCTCCAACCACCCCATAACCTTCTTTGTCCAGATGAGAGAAGGTCTAAAAATGTATGACTATACTAGGATAGGATTTAATTTTGCATGTAAACAATCCCAATAAACAGAGTACAGATTTTAACGCATAACACAAATCATAGGAAACAGACTTTTTTCCCTCTTGTGTAATTTTTTTCAAATGCTAAATGAAGGGCATAGGAAGAATGAAGCCAGAAAGATACATCTGGTCATGCAAATATTTCCAACTATGTATTAACTATACATTGGTACATATTTTTATATGCTCATATAGATCCTCTTCCATACCTAAAAAGTCATTTTCTCCTGGCATTCTCTTCCACCCCCACCCCAAGTAAACAAATGTGTTTGAGGACAAAGAGTTCTACTGGAATACTCTTTCATAAAACCATTTCAAACTCCTAGTGTGAAAGCAAACGGTGTCATCGTAACTGAAAGCTCTTCGGTTCTCAGCTCATTTTGAAATGAATGGATCAAATCAGCAATCTGTTGGCAACCCTGGTAGTTCGTGGGCCTCCCTCCACCACGAGTACTTCTAATAGAAGAGCAGCTACAACATAGGGCTCATGTTAAGGGACTTTATCAGGGAGTGTGTTTTCAATAACCTGGTTTAGAGAAAGAGTAACGTGAGCCTCTTCAAGAAGCTGAAAGCATTTAGACTACCTTTTAGGGAAAGGAAAGGAAAACACCTCGTCTTCATGAAGTGATGCTTGGTGCTTTTGTGTTCGTGTGAGACTGGTCATAATATCTTGCTTCTGAGAAGTCAGCAACAGGAATGAACAAGGCAATGGGGAGTGGTGTCAGGGTTGCTGCCGCTGCTTCTTTTAAATATGTAGACTATTTTTTAGTTCTCAGTTCCCAGTGAAATCTAGTAGAAAGTAGAGGGTTTTCACCCATCCACCCCTACAACCACAGCTTACCGCACTATCCAGTGATATCATAGGGTGGGGCCCTGATCCTATAGATTACTGTTCTTATAAAAGAGATACCAGAAAGCTTCAACTGGGCAGTGCTGGCATGGCTGCTGTTCTTACGACTCCAATTAAATTTTGGCAAGAGCTGGAAGAGCTGAGGATGGGCACTTCTCATGTATGCTCAGGGCACATATGGAGTCTTTCTGCACAGGCTGGGAGACTTCTTAAGAGCATGAAAGCCTCAGGGTTGTCAAACTGCTTATGTGGCACATGAAGGTGTTAACAGCTAGTATCCAGCAAATAAGGCAGATGAGTCATTTTCTTTTATTGATCAAACCTCAGAAATCACTCAGTGTTAATTCCATCCATCCCATTATAAGCTAATAATGGCCTGATCACTTTGAAGGAGAGGTAGCTAGTCTCCACCTCTTTATAGGGAAGTGGTAAGATTTCAGAAGTATGTGTGGGCTGGGAGCTCTTTTTATGGCTGTCTTTTAAACAGTCTGCCACAGATAATATTTGGCTCCAAGGACAATGATTTTCCCACAATAATTTGATGATGGTAAAACAGAAACCCTTCTTCCTGTGGAGGCATTTAAAATATGGAGTTTAGAAACAAGAGATGAGTCATAAGTTATTTAGGAGGAAATGAGCAATGTTCTGTGACCCCCTAGGTCAAACAGGCATGTCCAAACAGGTATCATTAAACTACCTCTCTTAGCTAAGTCCACTGGAGAGGGCTTGGGGTCAAGCTTGGTTACGCGAAAGGATGATTCATCTTCTCATAAAGCCAGAGAACAAGGAAGCCCTAAGCATCAGCTGGGACACTAGTAGGAGGGGATCTGACCCAAAACTGAGCAATGAGTAGCTTGGGTTGGAACTTAGAGTCCGTCCCAGAATGGAGCCTGGACCAGTGGGGGATGGGAGAAGATAAGGATGGGGTAGAGGGAGTGATGGCTGTGCGAGAGGAAGGTGGACACCAGGAACCCCACAGACTTAGCAGCAGTGCATGAGATGGGAACAGCTGGATGAAGGTGCCCTGCAAAGATACTGAGACACCAAAGATACTGAGACAGCAGCATCACCCAGCAAAGACAGGAAGGAGAGAATTTTGCTTAATATTTAAAAAGCCATGGTTGTTCAGACTAGTGGAGAAATCATAAAACCACTTGAAATGACCTAAAAGCTACATTCATATTTTCTGTCTGGTGCAGGACTGTCTCTTAGAATAGAGTTTCTGAGTACACAATTACCCTTCTCTTACACATAGAAGAGGATGGAAAACAGATCCTGTATTATTTTGTATTCAGAATAATATATTTTGTATTCAGAATAATATATTTTGTATTCAGAACACCTTGCAAAAGTGAAAAGAATGAAAAAAAAATTCTCAAAAGAGCTGGACTTACTTTACAAAGACAGATCAAATACTGCTCAGGCTACTGAAAACAGCTTTAATAACCCAAAAACGTTAATTGGAGGGCTTGATGCTCCCTCTGTCAACTGTTTCGCTAACACAGGTCACAGAATAAAAGAGTACCAGGGCTAGGGAAGGAGTCAAGGTAAATCAAGATATTACTAGAGATATTTCTTTTTGAAGGGCAGAGAGACTCATAAATAAATTAAAACGGGGTCTGATTGAAACAACCTAAATGTCTATTGACAGATGAACGGATAAAGAAGATTTGGTATATAATATACATATACACACACAACGGGATATTACTCAGCCATAGAAAAGAACGAAATAATACCCATTTTGAATGATCTAGAGATTATCATACTAAGTGAAGTCAAATCAGATAAAGACAAACATCATATGACAATAACTTAGATGTTGAATCTAAAATATGAGATAAACAAACTTATCTACAAAACAGATTCACAGGCCCAGAGAACAGAGTTGTGGTTACCAAGGCGTAATGGGGGAGGGTTGATTGGGAGTTTGGGACTATTAGATGCAAATGATTATACAGAGAATGGATAAACAACAAGGTCCTACCGTATAGCACAGGGAATTATATTCGATATACTGTGATAAACCATAATGGAAAAGAACACAAGAAAGAACAAGGAAAAAAATGTGTATATGTGTGTGTATATATATATACACATACATATATGTGTGTATATACACACGGGTTTCCTGGTGGCCCAGATGGTTAAGATCCCACCTGTAATGCAGGAAACCCAGGTGTGATCCCTGGGTTAGGAAGATTCCAGTATTCTTGCCTGGAAAATTCCATGCACAGAGGAGACTGAAGGGCTACAGTCTATGGGGTTGCAAAGAGCCGGATATGCCTGAGCAACTGGCACTTTCTTATATCACTTTGCTGTACAGCAGAAACTAACACAACACTGTAAATCAACTCTACAATTTAAAAAATAAAAAAATATTAAAACATAGTCTGATAGGACTATGGGGAAAAAAAAAAACACTGTTAAGATGCATTAGAGTAAAATTGGATAAAATAAGTGAACTTTTCAGTGCCCCTTCTCTCTTTTGTATAACCCATGGTAATACCTTTTTTAAAAACAGTGACTCTCTCTGAGCTACAATATACTGTTCCGGACTAACCTCAGCTCAGAGGAGACTGGTAATAGTTCAGGGAACTAGAGAACATGTTTTATAGCTTTGCTATCTTTGTTATTTCCTTTCCACTTTCCAATTTCAAGAAAATATTCTACTCTTGGCAACAGGTTAGTATGAACTACTTTGAACTTAATATTCTCCCATGCATTAACTAGTAACTGAAACTAAGGGGCATGTTAATTTAGAGGAACAGAGTGTAGAGACTTAAGCCTTGGGGAATAAATTATAATTTTTTAATTAAATATTTGGGAAAGCATAAGAGGAAAAGGTATCTATTGATGTATTTTCCTTCTAAACTTAGTGTATTCTGCCTTGATAATCATTCATCATAGAAATTCATGGCAGGCCTGTCATTCTTATCCTTCCCCACCTCCACAATGCAGAGTGGTTTGAAGAAACATTGTCAACCTAAGTGAGGAATGAAGAATGTTCTGCTACTTGAGAAGGCTGTTCTGCTGATCTAGGGGAAAGCTTTGGGACAGAGAAAGAGAACACCACAAAATCAATGGATTCAATCTCAGTGATCAGCGGAGGGGCTGCTAACCAATCTGAATCACTGTGGTTACCATAAAAGTCACTGCCTCTCCAAGGCCTTCCTGCCAATTAACCAGCAGTACTTTTTGATAATCCAATGGCAAGAATTTCCTATGAAGTACTGTCTTCGGAACTGTTTTCCCTAGGAGAGTCACATACATGGAGCATTTTCTCATCCTGTTTCAACAGCCCATAGATTTTGGAGTAGAATTCAGAGCCAAATTAATGGAAAGACAAGCTGGGTATGAACCTCGGATACAGGTCTAAAAGGAGAACTGAAACATCACTGGAATAAATTAGCAAAATGTAAATTGGTTTCACTCCTCACTATGTTGAGTACTTTTGTGAATTGCACATGAGGCTAAATACAAAAATCAGTAATGCATGCTGTTTTTGTTTACCAGGAATGAGTAACTTAGCTTAATTATCTGAATGTTAAATCCTTTAATGTGCCATCCAAGATACTGTCTCATCCAGAAAATTTCAAAAGAAAATTGAGAAAACTACAAAAATGTGGGAAATATTTTGTTTTTGCTTTAGTCCACCTTTCTGCAGTCAGTGAAGTTAGTGACTGTTCTTACATCAGTTCATTTCAGCTCAGTCACTCAGTCGTGTCCGACTCTTTGCGATCCCATGAATCACAGCACGCCAGGCCTCCCTGTCCATCACCAACTTCGGGAGTTCACTCAGACTCACGTCCATCGAGTCGGTGATGCCATCCAGCCATCTCATCCTCTGTCGTCCCCTTCTCCTCCTGCCCCCAATCCCTCCCAGCATCAGAGTCTTTTCCAATGAGTCAACTCTTTGCATGAGGTGGCCAAAGTACTGGAGTTTCAGCTTTAGCATCAGTCCTTCCAAAGAAATCCCAGGGCTGATCTCCTTCAGAATGGACTGGTTGGATCTCCTTGCAGTCCAAGGGGCTCTCAAGAGCCTTCTCCAACACCACAGTTCAAAAGCATCGATTCTTTTACATATTTGTTGTTAATTTAAAAGGTCAGCTTCTTCCAGCTTCAATAAAAAAAGGAGGTAGAAATACTTAAATATGGTGTGCATTCGCGCATGCTCAGTTGCTTCAGTCGTGTCCGACTCTTTGAGACCCCAAGCAGGCTCCCTTGTGCATGGAATTCTCCTGACAAGAATACTGGAGTGGCTGCGATGCCTTCCTCCAGGGGCTCTTCCTGACCCAGGGATTGAACCTGCATCTCCTGAATTCCAGGCAGATTCTTAACCGCTGAGCCACTGGGAAACCCTAAGTATGGTATAAGAGGTGCCAATTTTTCAGTCTTCCCAGAGCAACCATATGTCTCAGGTCAACTCTGAGTGACACAAGATGCCATCTAACCAGCTTTAAAGCATCTTTGTTGTAGGAGGCAGTCCATAAATGGTGTGCATTTAAAAGTAGCATTGACCTTCAAAGGCCCACTTACTAGATATGTTATTAAATAAACAAGTCATTTAGTGAACCATGCACCCCCAGTTCTCCACTATTAACTTCTCTAAGCATATAGAATTATTTCTTCACTTTTACTCCAGAACTTCTTTTGATGTCTGGCTAACCTCAAATTCATCATCAATTATGAATTCTCTCTCTGTTATTTATAATTCATTAAGAAACATCATGAAAATCCTACGTCAAGTTAATTTGGTAGCACTTAGTTATTTGAAGGCTAACCATACTTTTTTGGTACTTAACATGTGTCAGGCACTGGGCTAAAGGCTATATACATTTATACAATATTCATTTTATCGTCATAATAACCTTCTAAAATAGATACTGTCTTCATTTAAAGCAAGAAAATGGAAACTAACACACATTGCATTTCTTTTTTTCCTAACATTTCACATATAATAAACAGGAAAAGTAGAATTTGACCCCTGGAATATCAACTTATCTGACAGCAAAACCTGTAACAGAGAACAAACCTGACTCCATATTGGTTCTGTTCCCTTAGCTCTAACCTTTGTGCTCTGTTGCCTTGCTTAGTCATGCTGGCGCTGTCTGTAGCCAGAAATAATAGCCCTTTCTACATAATAGCCCTTCCTCGAGGCTCTGCCTCCCAGGCTTGATCTTTAAAGGGTGTAACACTTTTCATTCATATGGAGATTAAAAAGTTGCAGAACAGAGAATAACATTTGTCTTGTTAGAGGTATACAGGAACCTCATGACCAGACCTACAAAGACAGTTGGAAAAACAAAGGATCATCGCATCCCCTCTGGGGTCTGGTTGGCACCAACAAGTCTACAACAACCAGCCACAGCCCCTCCTTTTTAGAATAAGAGAAGCCTGAATTCTAATTCAAGTAAGATGATTCTTAGCCTGTCTTCTTGGTCTGCTGGCTTTCTGAATTAAGTCGTTATTGCTTGTCCCAATACCTTGTCTCTCATTGGCCTGTCATGAGAAGAGCACTATGAGCTTGGACTCGGTAACAAACCTGTGCTCTAAAAGTCTATACTAATCTGTATCTATCATTTTCTGAGTGGGTGATGTGTACCATGCTTTTCATTGTGCCCCTAAGGATCATTCCAGGTGGACTCACCAAAATTCACAGAGGCTAAATACTTCCCAAGTGGTCTTACAGCCTGTGAGTGGTAAAGCTAGGGATCAGACCTATCTCTCCAGGTATACAATACCCACAACATAGCTCTATCTTTAGGAAGAATATGAGGGTTTGCATGGAATGACTGGAATACTAGGTTCCCTCTCAGTACCCAGAATCTCCACTGACACCATAAGTTTTTATAGTACTGAATTTTCAATCTTTGGGAGTTAGTTTTCATTTGTTTATTTTTTGGTATAGCTGTGAGGACCCTTGTCAGTATCTTAATCATCCTTAATTTCTTCTGAGAATCTCTGGGTACCACCTGGCCAAAATTTCTCACATACAAAAATTAGCTTTGTCTATTACTTTTTTGAGGCTTTGATACAGTGCTCTTTTTTAGTAGTAAGTGAACAGTTTATAAGCACTTATCCAAAGTCATTTTTCAGTTTAACCTTTCATTTTATGTTGGCAAAATCAGAAAGATAAAAATTGACATTAACCTAAATACTTAGCTTGTCAACACTGCAGTGTTCAACAAATGGAGATAGTGGCTGTGACTGACCATTAACTGGGGCTCTTGACGTAGGTACCTTCAGGCATGGCTCCACTGACCACCACCCCCACCAACACGCACACCCTCTTATATTCCTGCCCTCATATATATCCTTCTTTTGAGTTGTGGTCTGGATCTAGTGACTTGCTTCTCATGAGCAGAATATAGCAAATGTAATGGATGCCATTTCTGTGAACAGATTACAAAAACACAAGTTTTCATCTTGCTAAAACTCTCTTTCTTGCTCACCTTCTCACTCTGATGAACCATATTGTGAAATGCTCAATGAAGATGCCCTTGAGGCAAAGATCCAAGGAAAGCTCTGGCTAATAGCTTATAAGGGACTAAGGTTCTGTCCAGTAACTCACAATGAAATGAATCATGCCGGCAACCATGAGTTAAGCTAGGAGCATATCCTATCCAATCACGCCTTGAGATGACTACAGCCTTGTTAGAGAACCCAGATAAGAATGCTTGAATTTTGACCCAGAGACATTGTGAGAGAATAAATCTATATTGTTTTAGTCTTCCAAGTCTTGGAGAATTTCGTTAAGCAGCAACAGATAACAAACACAGCTCATTAATACTAGACTTTTGAAGAGCTGTGCTGAGACATGCTTTATTCAGGCTGGCCTGCCTAGGGACATTTGCTCTTTGCATCCCCAGGGAGTACCATCTACTCTGTATTTTGAAGTCCATATTTCTGAACATAGGAGCTCATAGCTCATTTGCTATAACTATTTTGCTCCTTAGAAAGAAGACAAAACTCCATTTTCTTCAGAAATATGATCTCCACATCACTGGGATATTGCTGTATAGTTGTCTATTTGCCTTACCTTCTTCTGACTTTTTCAGTGTTGAATAAGAGTCAACAAATACATTTTCTCCCCTGATTTTAAGCTCATGCATTTTATTATCTATTTTAACTTTTTCTAATTATAACAAATAAAAGTGTTTGTACACACTGCTGTATTTAAAATGGATAACCAACAAGGATCTGTGGTATAGCACAGGGAACTCTGCTCAATGTGATGTGGCAGCCTGGATGGGAGAGGAGTTTGGGAGAGAATGGATACATGTATAACTATGGCTGAGTCCCTTTGCTGTTTGCTTGATGAAAGTGAAAGAGGAGAGTGAAAAAGTTGGCTTAAAGCTCAACATTCAGAAAACGATGATCATGGCATCCAGTCCCATCACTTCATGGCAAATAGATGGGGAAACAGTGGCTGACTTTATTTTTTGGGCTCCAAAATCAGTGAAGATGGTGACTGCAGCCATGAAATTAAAAGACGCTTATTCCTTGGAAGAAAAGTTATGACCAACCTAGACAGCATATTAAAAAGGAGAGATATCACTTTGCCAACAAAGGTCCATCTAGTCAAGGCTATGGTTTTTCCAGTGGTCATGTATGGATGTGAGAGTTGGACTATAAAGAAAGCTGAGCGCCAAATAATTGATGCTTTTGAACTGTGGTATTGGAGAAGACTCTTGAGAGTCCCTTGGACTGTAAGGAGATCCAACCAGTCCATCCTAAATGAGGTCAGTCCTGGGTGTTCATTGGAAGGACTGATGTTGAAGCTGAAACTCCAATACTTTGGTGACCTGATGTGAAGAGCTAACTCATTGGAAAAAACCCTGATGCTGGGAAAGACTGAGGGCAGAAGGAGAAGGGGATGACAGAGGACAAGATGGTTGGATGGCATCACCGACTCGATGGACATGGGTTTGGGTGAACTCCAGGAGCTGGTGATGGACAGGAGGCCTGGCGTGCTGCAGTTCATGAGGTCGCAAAGAGTTGGACACAACTCAGCGACTGAACTGAACTGAACTGAACTGAAACTATCACAACATTGTTAATTGGCTATACATCAATACAAAATAAAAGTTTAAAAAAATTTTGTAAAAAAAAAAAAAATTTTGTAACTTGGTGATAGTAGTTGTATATTTAATAATAACTTAAACCATAACATTCACTGAATAAGTGCTCAGGCTTTATTTCATAGAAGTTAAAAGTTACAATTTCTACCCTATATTCTGTTAGAAATTGTAACAGATGAGTAAATTGGAGTTTTAGGGAGGTTGTATACAATCATATGCCTACAGCTGCACAGAAAGAAACAGTCCTGAGATGTAAACTTGAATCCAGTCTTTCTTTCTCCAGAGGCTACACTCAATGGCTGAAAAGTAAAAAAAAATATTTTTTAAGACTAATTGTTTAGAGAAGTTTTAGGGTCACAGATAAATTGAGAGTAAGGTACAGAAATTTCCCATATATCCTCTGCTCCCACACATGCATAGCTCCTTGTTATCAACATTCTCCACCTAGTGGTATATCTGTTGCAACTGATGAATCTACACTGACATGTTGTCACATCGTAATCACTCCAAAGTCCACAGTTTATGTTAGGGTTCACTCTTGTTGTATATGCTATGGGTTTCGACAAGATATAATGACATGTATCCTCCATAAATGTGCAGATGTTCAAGCTTGATTTAAAAAAGGCAGAGGAACCAGAGATGAAATTGTCAACATTGGTTGGATCACAGAAAAAGCAAGAGAATTTCAGAAAAACATCTACTTCTGCTTCATTGACTACACTAAAGCTTGTATGGATCACAACCAACTGTGGAAAAGTTTTCAAGAGATGGGATTACCAAACCATCTTACCTCCCTCCTGAGAAATCTGTATGCAGGTCAAGAAGCAACAGTTAGAACTGGATATGGAACAATAGACTGGTTCCAAATTGGGAAAGGAGTATGTCAAGGCTGTATATTGTCAACCTGCTTATTTAACTTATATACAGAGTACCTCACGCAAAATGCCAGACTGGATGAAGCACAAGCTGGAATCAAGATTGCCAGGAGAAATATCAATAACCTTAGATATTCTGATGACACCACCCTTATGGCAGAAAACAAAGAGGAACTAAAGATCCTCTTGATGAAAGTGAAAGAGGAGAGTGAAACAGCTGGCCTAAAACTCAACATTTAAAAAACTAAGATCACGGCATCTGGTCCCATCACGTCGTGACAAATAGATGGTGAAACAATGGAAACAGTGGGAGACTTTATTTTCTTGCGTTCCAAAATCACTGTAGATGATGACTGCAGCTGTGAAATTAAAAGACGCTTGCTCCTTGGAAGAAAAGCTGTGACAAACCTAGACAGCATATTAAAAAGCAGAGACATTACAGCCAAAGGTCCATCTAGTCAAAGCTATGGTTTTTCCAGTAGTTATGTATGGATGTGAGAGCTGGATCATAAAGAAAGCTGAGCACCCAAGAACTTATGCTTTTGAACTGTGGTGTTGGAGAAGACTTGAGAGTCTCTTGGACTACCAGACCAAACCAGTCAATCCTAAGGGAAATCAGTCCTGAATATTCATTGGAAGAACTGATGCTGATACTGAAACTCTAGTACTTTGGCCACCTGATGCGAAGAACTGACTTACTGGAAAAGACCCTAATGCTGGGAAAGATTGAAGTCAGGAAGAGAAGGGGACAACAGAGGATGAGATGGTTGGATGACACTGTTGACTCGATGGACATTAGTTTGAGCAAGCTCTGGGAGTTGGTGATGGGCAGGGAAGTTTGGCATGCTGTAGTCCATGGGGTTGCAAAGGGTCGGACACGACTGAATGACTGAACTGAACTGAAAGAGTATTTTTGCATGTAATGCTCAGCTGGTCAGTTGCATCTGATTTTTTGCAACGCCATTGACTATACCCACCAGGCTCCTCTGTCCACAGGATTACCCAGGCAAGAATACTGGAGTGGGTTGCCATTTCTCCCTCCAGGGGATTGTTCCAACGCAGGATCAAACCCATGTCTCCTGCATCAGCAAGCGATTCTTTACCACTGAGCAATGCAAATCCTTTGTGCTCTGTCAAGTCATTAATCCCCCATCCCTAAACCCTTAAAAGAAATTTAAAGTATAAAAAAATTATTTAAGCCATCACAAATCCTACAATCAGAAATAATTTCTATTAAATATTGACTTATTTGGTTTATTTAGCTCATTTCCTAGTTTCTTTTCTATGTGTAAATGTAAATTTTATTTATGGGGTAAAAAGGTATGCTTTTTTATTTAATATTTTATTATGAATACTTTATTATGCTCTTTTTAAAAAATATGATTTCGAATAAGTTTATAATATTATTCAAAAATGCTACATATCAATTGTTAAATCACTCATGTTGGACAGGACTCTTAAGTTTTTCCTAATGAATAACACTGTAGTATTCTTGAATGTAATGATTTATATCCTTAGAAGTGGAAATATTAGGTTAAATATGCATTTCCAGGCTTTCGTTATGTATTAACCAAATGATTTTTATAAAGAGAAAAACTAAGTCAAATTCCCTTAAACAATTTAAATATTTGCATGTCTTGTCAAACCTACTCCATTATATTCCAGATTTTCCAATTATTAAAAAATTGTGAAATTATTTTAATTTATTAAAGATGCAAAATTATCCAAATGTTCATTTGCTTATACTCAGGTTTGTTAATCTGGTGCTATTTTATTGGGAGAAGAGGAGGAGGGAAGAATAAGGAGGGCCTGTGAAGCAGAGGGGCGAGGCTGGTCAGAGGCACAGAGATGTGAGAAAACAAGACCTAAAGGTAAAGGAGAGCCATTAGAGAATCTTGTGTCTAGAAATGATAGGACAAAAATGACATTTTCCCCAAGTTTATTCTAGAAACAAGGTATAGGGTAAATTCACAAGATGGGAATAGAGTGAGTGGGTAACAAGTCAGAGCACTCAGCTGGCTCTGTGCCTGTTTAGTAACCAACACAAGAAAGTGGGCGCCAAGATGAGTCAAAACTAAGGTGAGGACCATGAAGATGGAGATAAGGAGAAAGGTTCAAGGGATGTTTGGGAGGTGGAAACAATAGAGCTTGGAGGCTCTTGGATATGGGGCAAAAGGAGACATGTGGGGTGGCTGCCAGATTTCTGGTTGGTAAGACGGGTTGGAAGAATTTCAAGGATTAGAGAGGAATGTTGGGGCAACCACGAGGACATTCAGGAGCCAGTCAGTGGTGGAGATCTGCCACTTGGAAGAAAAGTGGAAGCAGGATACAGAGGCCACTTGGAAGAAAAGTGGAAGCAGGATACAGAGGCCACTTGGAAGAAAAGTGGAAGCAGGATACAGAGGTTAGAAAGTGCCAGCTGGTACCTGAGGTTGCCTTTGTCATTTATAATGCGTGGCAAATACTATTTAATTCATAGGATTATTGAAAAGAACAAGTGAAATAATGTTTATAGAGTTTAGCTTAGTGCCTGGAGGATAGTAAACACTAAATAAGGAGAGCTGCTGTTTTACTCCTTTATAAGAAGGCAAGAATGGTTATCAATACGTCACACTTAACAGACCCTGAGAAAGATAAGCCCTGAAGTGTACTGGGTTAATATCACCACGGGGAGAATCTAGGTGACCTTGCAAGGAGTGGTTTCCACAAAGAAGTAATTACCATTGGGAGAGTTGAGGGCTGCTTTGAAGTGTTCCAAAAGCAAACAGCAGTAAAATCAAGAGATTGATGAGGCTGAATATCAAACAAGAAATGCAAGAGTAAATCATGGTGTTCAGGCCCTGTCATAAGCAGAATAATGACTCTCCAAAAATCTCTATATCCTAATCCCTGGAATTTGTAATTACATTACTATACACACAAAAAATATCTTGTACATACGATTAAGAAAGTTAAAACGGGGAAATTACCTTATATTGGGCTTCCCTGGTGGCTCAGGTGGGAAAGAATCTGCCTGCAATGTGGGACACCTGGGTTTGATTCCTGGGTTGGGAAGATCCCCTGGAGGAAAGCACAGTGACCCACTCCAGTATTCTTGCCTGGAGAATCCCCATGGACAGAGGAGCCTGGTGGGCTGCACGCCATGGGGTTGGAAAGAGTTGGACACGACTGAACTACTAAGCACGCAGCTCTTATTATCTGGGTAGGTGCAGTATAATTATAAGGGTTCATGTAAGGAAGAGGGAGGAGTGTTAGGATCAGAGAAAAAGATGGTATGACACAGGCGGAGGTCAGAGTGATGCAGCCACAAGCCATAGGCCAAGGGACGTGAGCAGCCTCTAGAATAGAAGCTGGAAAAGAGAAGGAACAGATTCTTCCTTAGACTGTCCAGAAGGGACACAGACTTCGGTGGCATAAAACTCATTTCAGACCTCTGACTTCTGGAACTATAAGAAAAACTTGTATTATAAGCCACTGACTTGTGTAATGAGTTTCAGCAGCATGGAAAATGAATACAGTGTAAGATCCAGACCCCACGTTAGGGGATCAGACCTGGTTTGGATGGGGGCCCAGCAACCTATACAGAGTAAACAGGTGTCCAGATAATCTCCAAGTGTCCAATTAGCACAGCTGTGATTAGAGTCTAGAACTATGCTTAACACATAGCATGTGTTCAATTAACATATACAGAATAAATAATTCTGAGCACTTTATGTTTTTTATTACACTTTGATCTCACTTCTATCTTTGCAGCCTCCTCAGATGGCTATCCTGATAGCTCAGTTGGTAAAGAATTTGCCTGCAATGCAGGAGACCCCGGTTCAATTCCTGGGTCTGGAAGATCCCTTGGAGAAGGGATAGGCTACCCACTCCAGTATTCTTGGGCTTCCCTTGTGGCTCAGCTGGTATAGAATCTGCCTGCAATGTGGGAGACCTGGGTTCGATCCCTGGGTTGGGAAGATCCCCTGGAGAAGGGAATGGCTGCCCACTCCAGTATTCTGGCCTGGAGAATTCCATGGACTGTATAGTCTGTGGGGTCTCAAAGAGTCAGACACGACTGAGCAACTTTCACTTTCACTTTCAGATGCTTCTATAAAAACTCCAAATTTTAGAATCTGTTTCATTTCCCCCTGGAAAGTCTTGTCATCTCATGTGATTTGCTGAGTGTAAAACAAAGGTTGGCATGTAAACTAAAAGCATACAGGTAAGCTAAAGTTGACGAATTTCCGTTTAGTTCACAACCTTTTCTCATTTCTAACTCCCTTGAATGGAAAGTTGATCTGAGCAACTCAGACTCCGCTGAGATGAGTCAAAAATTAGAAGCTTTCTATGCATGTTTAAGCAGTTCTGGGATTTGTCATTACACTTCTACAAGTTTCTTTAGAGGGAGCTAACAATAAAGATTAAAGCAATAACCCTGCAAACTACATACTATAGCTAGATTTGAAAGGACACAACAAGCTCCCACTTAATAAAAAAAGTTCCTGTGGTTGAGGTTCTGGTCTTCTGTGGATTCAATTCTTTCTCCCCCTGAGGTTCTTTGAAAACAGCAGCCATGTTGTTAATTTGACATTCAGAGAAGACCCTGTGAGCCACGTGGCTCTACTGTGATAAAACCGAAGTGTGTGAGAGTCCCCCCCGGCGTGGAAGAAGGACCTGGAATTCTTGCACTCCTCTGCCTCTTCCTTTTCTTCCTGGACTTGTACCATTTGCATTCAGTCTCATGATCTTCTTCCCTTCCACTACCATCCAGAACACCTTGTCATCAACTTAAAGGACTGTTCAAGGCTGCTCGGATCATCAACGAATAGTGTTTCCACATCCTCTTTCTCCCACAAGCATTTAATTTCAGAACATTACATTTTAAAAGCAATTCACATCTTCCGACCTCTCCTGATACTCTCTTCCTTCCTCTTCCTTTGTTCCTGCCTCCAGTCAGTGAGACTGAGGATTTGATATTAATCTTGACTAGAAAGGTCAGCAAATATTTTGAGGAGAGTGTAGGGAGTATTCTGGGGAAAGGAGATGAAGAGTAGACTTATTAAACATAAAAAGATGGAAATTATTTTAAATATTAGACTCAGATGATCATAAGCCATGCCTTTTCATGACTCCTTAACTGGTCCAGTCTATCTGCCATGTAGGATAGCACTGTAGATTTCCATAGCAACTCTCTTTAATTGTTATCATGCCAACGCAGTAGTTATCACATTCACAGAGGAAGACTGGTCATTTTCTCAGTAGGGAAAGAAAATAACTATGGTCTATGGAGGAGCCAGAAAAGATGAATCCGTTATTCCCTTCCCACTTAACTACATCCTGAAGCATTCCCTACCAGTTTTGCAAAAAACGCTACTTTGGAGTTTGTTAATTTTGCAAGGAGAATGAACTCTCTCAGGGTCCTAAAGCACCTGGCAGACAGATAATCGCCCATGGGTCTGGGTAAATGTGGCTTACAGTGTTGGCTTTCATGGAGTTGTTTGCGGATGAACAAAAGCAACACATAATGCCATTTTAGAGGCCTTCTTCTGGTGATCAGAGAGGGGGCCTTGAAGATGTGTGTGTGCTTTCATGTACACACAGTGCGCGTGCACACACACACACACACACACACAATGCCCTCCAGCCTTAGAAAGCTCCAGTTATTATGATTATCTGGCTTACGTATATAGATAAAAGCTCCATTCATAATAGCTTCAGGCCTTCCTGGCATCTAAGATAAATGATATTTTTAAATGAACCTTTTGTTAACTTTGTGTATGTTTGAAAATGATGGTCAGCATAGCAAAAGGATCCATAAAACAGACGAGAGCTTTTTTTTTTTTTTTACAGCGTATTTTTCAAATGTTTTCATTGATAAGGTTGAGCTAAAGAGGAGCAGTAATTTGTGTCTAATATTCTTTTCTCTGCTTTCATTATATGGTTGTAACAGAGAAATGCCTAGTGGTTATCAGTGAGATGTGCACTCCGTGTGTCTCTATGGCATCATCCTGTCTGTATGTTCCAGGGTGGAAGATTCTGTTACTCAACACATACACATCTTTCTGAGCTCCTGCTATGAGCCAGGCAATGTCCCCGCCCCAGCAGAGAACAAACCAACCCCTTTTCTGCAGTCGTGGAACCTGTGTCTCGTGGCAGGAAATGGCCTACCCACGAATAAATATATCATGTGACAGTGATGAGAGGTACTACAAGGAAAAATAAAGCAGGATAAAGAGGATACATACTAATAGGAGTGAGGTTTATTTTATGTGGGGTGGTCAAAAGAAGACCTCTCTGAGGGGCTGACATTTGACATTTGAGAAAAGTCTTAAAAGAAATGGCTTTTCAGTCTTGCTAAATGCTCTCAGATCTCTGTACCGCTTTCAGTAAGTCTGAAGATGAAACAAACATCTGCCAGATGAAAGAAGCAAGAAGGTAAAGACAGGAAACTGGAGTGATAAATCCACACCGATGATCCAATTCGGGGACTAATTTATGCTTCCAAAGCATGTTCAGAAAAAAGTGAAGAAGAAATCCCCTCACTGAAACCCTTTGATGAATCACCAGTAGCTAACTGTTACCGAGCGTCCCACAGGCATGACATATCATCTGAAATCTGGGTGGATTTCAGAAGAGAAATGTTATTGCATTTAAACAATACCATTAGCCAATCTGATTTCACTTACTGGTATGCACTTTGTTCCAGCTATCTAGTCTAAAGATGAATTGCCCGATGGTTCTATTGTCAAAATGACAGCGTGAAAAGAGAAGCATGTGGGTTGTAATAATAATGTGGTACATGTGTAGAAGGTCAGAGAAGCAACAGATTAACATTCCAGCGAAAGATTTCCCCTGGGACATCTCTTCAAAGTATCAAAGGCCAAAGATCAGGACACTGATAATGTGTCTGGCATTGGTGGTGAAATTGTTGTATGTATTTAGCTCTGCTGAGGACAGAGCCGTGTTCTTTTCAATTAGTTGATGAAATCTCTCCTGAACAATGAAGAAGCCAACCACGGAAACCGGCTTCAATACAGCTGAATGAATGGAAATGAGCTTGTGTGAAAATACGAGTTGCTTACTGCAGATTAATGAAATAAATTTGAACATGTTCCCTGGAGAAGGCAACTAAATAATTCCCTGCCCTGGAGATTTAAGCCTGTCATGTATAGCATGCCATTTCTTTACTGCATTTTTAACCAGATTCTCAAGTTTGCAACCCTTCTGCAAGGTGAACCTGGGGATTATGGGATGGAGGAGTCCAGTGGTCCTTTGTAAGTGCTGGCTCTATGAAGCAACAGAGTTGGGCAGCTGGTGGGGGCAGGGGAGGGGTAAGGGGGATGAGCATACCAGCTTTACAAGCAGAGGGACGTGGGTTTGAAACTGGGTTTCATAATTTACTGATGTGTAAAAGTAAAATACATTTTCCTTATGTTTAGAACAGGGAAAATAACACAGCCTAAATATTTATAAGACAGATTTTTAAAAGGCAATGCTGATGTAGTATTTTGTGATCTTGTAAGGAATGGGAGCTGTGGCTTAATTTTACAGCTTCTTTGTGGCTTCTCTGACGTTCCTGCTGCCTCACTTTCCCTGGTGCTGCGAGAAAAATCCTGGGTGGCTTGATACATATTAAGAAGGAATGGTAAGTTTTGTTTGTATTTCTAAATGTAAGCATCCCTTAACTTCAGAAAGGAAGATTGTCTGTTGTCTGCTTTGTTTAAAATTTCATTTATGTGTTCATTATCAAAAGTTAAGATCTGAAAACATAGGGGGATATTTAAAAGGAAATTTCAGGAAATAAGTAACATACAAGTGATTTGCAAAGTACACAGGAAATACCGCAGTAATAATTTGGGAGGCAGTGTGTGTAAAGGTTGCAATGTAGTTCCTGGGTCCAGTGCATGTGTTTAAATTCTAGCTCCACGACTATTAGCTGGGTAACCTCCAGCAAGTTACTTACCCTCTCTGGATTTTTCCTGCTTATCTGTAAAATGGGCAAATGATAGGACCACATCACAGGGTCCTATTGGATGGAGGATTAAACTGGCAAAAAGCCTTAAACAATGTGTGTTATTTACTTTGTTTACTTAAACTCTCATAAATGTAATTCCAACCAGAAAAGTGTTTCAGGGAAACTTAATGCTTTCAGATAGAAACTTTAATTGTGATTTATAATTTCATTACTAACATAAGGTGGTTGTATTATTACCTCTCTGCCATGAGGTCTTATTTCTTTTGATAAGCATGGCTGCTGTAAATAGCAGTAAGACAGCCTTCCTCAAAGCTGACTTGACTTTGACCTGTTTTGAGAAAGCAGGTTGTCCTCTTCACAGGGAAATCCTGGAGACTCTCAGAGCAGCACCCCCAAAACAGACAGAACCTCCACCTTCCTCCATGGGAGCCACATTTCACAGTAACATCATCAGTTCCCTCCTTCCACACAAACCTGGAGGGCCTAGGAAGACAGTCCTGCCAACACTGGTTATGACTTGAGGACTCCAAAGAAAAGTTCCATGAAGATATAATATCAGTGTGGGATGCAAAAATCTTTTTTTAAAATCTGGCCTCTTTTATGACTTGGATGGTTAATGTTTGGGTGAGATGTTCGAAACCAATGAGGTATAAGACCTTAGGCAGAACTCCTAATCTTTTAAGGTCCTTGGACAGTGGTGTCGACTCCTCTCCTGTTCTTGACAATGATCACTTGATAGTCTTTGAATCAACAGTAAAATGGAAAGGAAGAGACAGTCTGACCTGGACCTTAAGAGGATGCTGTAGAGGGCTTCCAACGATTACCTGAGGAGGATGTAGCCTGATGGGCACTAAAGCAGGGATTAATAGATTCAACAGCTGCTTGATGAATTTCTCTGAAAAGAGAGGCTTGAAGGACACTGGCAGAAAGAAATGGGAGAAAACATAAATGGCTTGTGAGAAAGAGCCAAATGGCCTTTTCCTGTTTCCTAAGAGACTGAATCTCCTGGGCTGGGGAATGCGCTGTTTCTTATAAGAGCTTCTGAAAATGCACTTTCTTACCAAAATTCAAAGCAGGGCCACAAATCATTTATAGGAGACAAAAAACAATAAGCAGTGTCAGCACGGAGGAATATATTTTACTTTGCTCTGCCACGAGGAATTATGGTGGGCTGTGATGAGTGGAATATAAAGTAACATAAGTTGCCTGTTGACAACAGGGTTTGAAATTATAAAATGTAAAACCAATACATTTCCTGCACACTGGGAAACAGCTGGGGTGTTTTTATGGCATCTAGCAAGATCCCATGCCATCTCTCAAAACCCTATAATTCTGTAAGCATGTTAAGTGCATCTTGATATTTATTCTGTTTGTTTATGTAGCTTCAAGGATTTCACAGGCGGTGCTGCATAGAATCAAATGTAAGGAAAGTGATCAACATTGAATTGTGCTGTCTTTAAGAACACCAAGTCCTGGCTCTACTAAAGGATGGGTTGGCCATTATGTTCAAAGTGCCAGAACACCTAGGCAGAACAGAATCTTTTCCTTGTAAGAAAGGGAAAGAATGACTCAAGCAAAAATTCCACAGGAATGTCTCCCTCCATAGCCTCTCTGGAATCTAAGTATAAAAATTAAGTCTTTTATGAGGTTGGCAGCAGCAGAGTTCATATATGATCCCTTTAAATGACAGATGGTGATAAGCAAGTCAACACTTTGTGTGTTAGACTTCAGAGGTGTTGCAGCCACTGACCCACATTAATGCAGCGCACAGACAAAAGGCAGGAAGCAAAACTGTGCCCTGAGCATCCCACCCTAAACAGTGATTGACTGTATTGTCTTTCTTCTGCTTGCTTACTTGAAACTCATGCACGTCAATCAATCAGTACAAAAGACACTGATTACTTAAAATGCTTTGGCTGTTACACTTGTGGTTTAATGTTTTAATCAAATATCACATTTTCAATTATTATTTATAGGCTGAACTCCTGGGATACAGAACTGACTGGCCATTTGTTGGGACTTGGGACAGTGTCGGCAGTTAATGATTTGAAGCACATAAGCAGCTGTAGAGGAGCAGAAGGTTGGGAAGGGTGTGTGGGGGGTGAGTTCCAGAGGATGCCCAGCTTGGGGATGGAGAGCACCACTGTACCCGGAAGTAGATTTGGGTTACCTGAAAAAAGCAGAGAATCTCAGCAAATATCCTCTCCCTGTTTGAGACAGAGGTCTTCTCTCTCCTGATTGCAGGGTCAGGAATTTTGTGAGGGGAAGCATTGCCCTTCACACAGCAGTTTGTCAGCTGTCAGCAGCTCCTGACATGACAAAATCCCAAAGCAGAGAGACTGGGGCTGCGTAATACAGAAGTGCCCAGTTGTCTGAGTTGAAAAGAGAGGAAAACATCAGATGCTGCTTTTCAAACAAAGACCCAGTTTCATGCTTAACACCACAAAGATAACTTGGTTTTCTGTTCTTAGGATTAAAAAAAAAGGGGGGGGGGAACCCACCAAAAAACCTTTGTACCTTTGAAGTAAGAGCAAGCTATGTGAAACGAATTTTAACCAGGTTCTGCCAATATCTATCAGCACCAGCATTTCATATTGCAGATAATAAGCATCTGGGGAAAATGACAGGCGAGAGCAAGGGAAATCTGGAGGCAAGGGCCAGAGTTTGCAGTATCCAGGTCAGACAAGGGTTCAGAAGACTTTCGGGATGAGGGTGTGACTAGAGATGAGAACACGCTGAGTGCCCATATTCTAAGGCGTAGATTTTTTTTAAAATAAAAAATTCATTAAACAAAGACATTGGGGGTTTAGTTTTCCTTTTACAATGCCCACCCATAAGGGAAATAAATGTGCTGATGTAGAGAAGACTTAATCATAAATGAATGGAGTCTGTAGCTCATTATTCATGGTAATAATTAAATATCATGTATAATAAAGTTTATGAAGACTTTCTTGTCTAGATAAGGCAGAGAAGTTGTAATTCCTTTCCACTTAAAGAAGCTAATACTGTACCAATAAAAAAAGATGTCACATCTTCGCAAAGACAGCACATTTTAAGATTTAGTGTGTGTGACATCTGCAGATGGAAAAACAGATGATATCTGGAAAATAAAGAGTAATATAATCATGAGGGCTTGGTGAAAGGTTTAGGTTCGGTTTCCTTCTTCAAATAATGTTTTAAGACTGCTTGACAACACCAGAGAATTTTTAAAAGAACATGAAAAGAAAATGCCTTAACCACAGCTGGTGGAAACAGGAAAAAAAAAAAAAAAAGAAGAAAGCACGAGATCCAGTTATTAATCCTGGTAGCTGTTTCTTGGATACTGAAAAGAGAAGTCAAAAAACCAGAAGCAAGTTCAACGAACATCTCTAATATAAGGCTTTTCCTGGGTAGAATTCTCCACTAAGAGAAACAAGAAATCATATTGTACTGAGATTTATAGCTGGCACATCAACCATGTCTGCAAGTCTGTTATTTCCCTATGGTGTGTCTTTTTTTTATTCCCATCTAAGTCTTTGTATATGTGTGTGTGCGTGCATGCGTATATGTTTAGCATCAGCTCTGCAGAGATAAAACAAGTCAATTTAGTTACAGATAAGGCAGATCATGTGATGACACAAGCACTAGGGTGACTGGGCAGATCAAAGGGCAGACTGAATGCAACTCACCAGGTGACCTGAGCCACGAGATTACCTTCCCTGGGCTTTTCTTCCTCATCTACAGGAGGAGGCTTTAACATCAGGCTTCTGGGAGCCCTTTTCTAAGCTTGATATTCTGCAATGTAAATGTTCCCCACATTTTCCCAAGAATAAAATCATCAATGATGCATGTGTAATGTAGGGTGGGTTTTCGATTGCACACCCAGAGAGTGACAATAATTTTAATTGCATTTTGTTGTACTATTAATTTTAATTGCATTTTGTTGTATTTCCTATTAATCTTGGAACAGAACTGCTATATGTAAAGAAAACTGCAGAGGACACAACAGCTTAGAACATAATTGTTGTGCAAAAAAATAATTTAGTCTAAAATTTTGCATTAATCTAAGGCTAAGTAAAAGGATACTAAACTGAGGGTTAGATTTCTGGGTCTAGAGTTTGCTCTATTAGGCTCTGGGCAAAGCTTTCATTTTCCTTTACTTCAAAGTGAAGGGGGGATTCATGTTAAACAATTTTTTAGATGACTTCACAACTCCCTTTTCACGATGTCCTGACAGAGTGTGTGTTGTAATGAAAAAATCTGTTCTTTTCAGTCAGTGAGCCCTGGACCTGACACACAGCTCACTACTCCTTACTCTGTAGTGTGGGTCTTAGAACCTCTGTTAGACTGTATGATTATTCCAGGCATAAAGATGCATATAAAGTGTGTGTGGAGGGGGTGGGGGGACGTTATATACGCAGCTGGATTCAGAGCATCTTAGGGAGTATTACGGAGCCTGCTCTGATTTCCCTTTGACGGCACCCCACTCCAGTACTCTTGCCTGGAAAATCCTGTAGACGGAGGAGCCTGGAAGGCTGCAGTCCATGGGGTCGCCGAGGGTCAGACAAGACTGAGCGACTTCACTTTCACTTTTCGCTTTCATGCTTTGGAGAAGGAAATGGCAACCCACTCCAGTGTTCTTGCCTGGAGAATCCCAGGGACGGGGGAGCCTGGTGGGCTGCCGTCTATGGGGTCACACAGAGTGGGACACGACTGAAGTGACTTAGCAGCAGCAGCTCTGATTTCCCTTTGATTCTGAGCTTTTGTACCCACAGCAATTTCCATGGTTTATATACAATAATCTGTCTCTAAAAAAAATATTCATCCTACAGCATAAAGCCCTTTCATTTGTATGTGAACAACTGAGTTGAAGTTGGAACGGTTGTCACACCCTCTGAAGACTTCAGAGGCCATGGAGATTACCTCTATAGTCACATTCACAGCAAAGCATTGAGCCTCAAGTGCTGTAACTCGTACAGAGTAAACCCAAGGGACAGAGCTCCACCTTAGCAGGGAATCCATATAAGCCAAGACTGACTCCCAAATAAACCAAGAAAATGAAATGTCTCCAATGAAAGGGCTCCCACGCTGCCCCCCAGAGAGAAATCAGGTGGGCACACATCCACCCATCTGTCTATCACGTCCACTTCACCTAAATTATGTGACAGATATGCCCCAGAGCCAGAGCCTCTCCCACATCAATTCTGCACTGTTAACTGAAGAAAAGAGAGGTTCCAGAGGAGAAGAAATAATATGGCAAAGAACTGCCTTTCTTAACATCTAAGCATATTCACATGTACACACTGCTTTTATATATTTCTAGGGAGGAAGCATTAAAAATGCCAATTTACACTTTGCAGAAATAAAGACTATATGAAACAGTTTGATTTTAATTCTATATTTTTGGAAAGAGTGCTAACCTATGTGCCAATGTGGAAATGTAGATACAGAAGCCAACACTGAGATCACTTAGTCTAGTATCATTATTTTAGAGGAGAAAATGGCTCTTAAAAATGGTTGCCACATATATACCTATGGCTGATTCATGTTGAGGTTTGACAGAAAACAACAAAATTCTATAAAGCAATAACCCTTCAATTAAAAAATAAATACATTTTTTAAAATGGTGGCCATCATTTCACTATTACTTCACCTCATCTGCTATCACTTCACTCTCTGAGTCTCCCATGGCCCTTGATTTAATTCAGAATTAATATTTTATACACAGCCTGGTCACTGGAATAAATGTTCCACCACGGAGTTAAGTGATTGATGCTTTCATGTCACAGTTCTTCCAATGCCATTTCCCAGTGGCTGCGTGTTGACCACACATTTTATGTGGCTAAGAACCTCAAAGAAATACCAAATGATTACATTCAAAGGGTTCTTGATGTAAATCAAGCTTTTATAGACAGAATAGGTTTGACCACCAAGTACTTAATTCTCAGCCATGCTGAAAGAGTAACTCCATATCTCGTAATGTAATCTGAATGTAAAGTTAAGTTGGTCCACACTCAACTTTTTTCAGTGTCCAGGTCATGTCTTAGTAGGAGAATTAGTCTCTTAAAATAGAATATTTTTCTTCATTAGGCAACATTGCTTCCAGTAGCAAGGAGAACAACCGGTACATTTATTTACCCAAGCCAGGAGATACTAGTATTTTGTAAATCATACAACAGTTTTCCTAGCACCAGAGTTAAATATGGATCCTACTGTAATCAAATGGGATAGGACAAAGCACTGAAGCATGGACTAACTTCATATAAATCATGCCTTTAGCAATTTTAGGAATATTTCCACTAAGTTGTAAGTCTGTAGGTAACTATCTTAGCTTCTAGAGTTTCTGATAAATGAACATTCCTCTCAGGAATGTACACTGGGGCCTGGGAAAACAGAATCCACCCTGTTGGCTTATTCAGCCTAAACAGAGGAAATTCTCATATTCTACTTGGGCATCTGAACCCAGGAGAAAAGCTTGGATTGAATTATGCCTTTATTTCAGCATGGTATAATTTCTACTCTTATATTTTCAGAGTTCTGGTAGGAAGTCAGCCAGGTTGATAAATTGATAAAATTAATTTTCTTGAGTATATTTATTAAATGATTCATTATCTTATTACTAACATCTACTGAGCCTAATTTCTTCATAAATACTTTATTATCATCTCTGAATTTCTTCATAATTAAACATAATGCATAAAAAGGTGAAAATCTGATTTGCTTAAATACTTAAAAGCCAAAACTCTTGAAAAAAATTTGGGGCCCAAGATACTACAAGGTTTCCTGAAATGTACGGGAAACCCTAACCAGATCATCAACCAGATATTAAAGAATCAGAGCTAAGATTATTTTTTGAAATTTAACTAATTCTATTAACAAAGTATGTGCATATGAGTATTAAGAATCTCTGTTTCCTCAAGGAGAAAAATGTACTATTGTATTTATAATTTTTTCTAGCTATTTATAATGTTTGCATAGGAGAGAGACACTCAAGTTAACTAAAAGTGTGGCAAGTATACATGTTGTTCTGCCTACAAGAGTCTCACTCTTTGCCTGTTATCTAAGAATAATTATTTATAGCGTCTGATTTCAAAGACACCCTGGTTGATAAAATAAATTATGTGATCAATATATATATTAAAACACACACACACACCTGGGATTCATTCTAAGGCTATATGAGAAAGTAAGAAAGTGCAAGTAACTGTATCAGCCACAGATAGCCGGGCAAGATGAAAAGCTGGAATTCTGTTCAGAATACCATCATACTCAAGAGACCCAGTGGTAACTCTCTGTAGTCAGAGTGCAGACTGTGAGCAGAGGCAGAAAGAACAGTAAGGAAATTGTTAGTGAAGGCTATACAAATGGCAAGAAAAGTGCTAGCAAAGTCTGAGAAAAACGGTGAGAAAATTTTTATGAAAGTTGGAAAATGGTACCCCATGTTGTACAGTAGTAGAACAGGTATAAAGCAACTGCCTGAAGAAATGTTGAAGAAAGAAAATATACTTTATATGCTCTGAGATCTTGGTAAGATGATTTTCAGATACAGTGTTGAAAATGGCAATTGGCTTCTTTTAAATGAAAAGATTTAAAAGATTTCTTTAACTGAAAAGAAAGAAGTATCCAAATTTTAAGAAACATTTAAAAGGACTATAAAGTGACTAAGAACTTCTTAGATGAAAAATTAAACTATTCTAATGTTTACTCCATTCTAAGAAGATTCTCAAAGTGAAATACTGCCTGGGAAATAGGTCAGACCAAGTGTGTGGCAATAAGACTCTGTTAAAATTTCTAAAATATTTAAGGCAGTTTTGAGTAGACCTGCTTCAGCTACCAAAAAAAAAAAAAAAGAGTAAATTCCATCCAGTTTATTTATTTGTTTTGATATCATCACAATGTGATTTCCACTGAATTATACAGTTGACCCTTTAACAGTGCAGGTGTTGGAGATGCCAACCCTCCACATACTGGAAAATTCACATATAATTAACTTTATTGGCTCCCCGGAAACTTAACTACTAATAGCCTCTGTTGACCAGCAGCCTCACTGACAGCACAGACAGTCTATTAACACATATTCTGTATGTTATGTGTATTATATGCCATAATCTTACAATAAGGTGATGAGATGAGATCACCATAGAGATGAGAAAGTATTATTAAGATCATAAGAAAGAGAATATATATGTACAGAACTCTACTATAGTTATCGATACCATACCTTTACACGGTCAGTTTCCAAGATGAACAGTCTGTCAGAACCTATTATCAATATTGTCTTACATGATACAAAATATTGTAGATATTATATATATTACTAACACTAGTTATCAAAAATGAAAAGATAATGTGAAAAAGAAATTCCTGTTTATTTACAGGTAAAACAACCCACACAATGATAATGAACAAGCAGCCGCGATTGTTTATGATATGCAGTGTAATCAACAGATTGTTTCACGGTAGCCTAGCCTATTCACTGCTAAATGACTTGTTATACAACCGTTATGGCATACAGTATTGCAGTAATATTCTTATTATAGTCTTGGTAACATTGTTAAACTTTTAAAAACCACTTACCTGTAACAGAGACACAGATGTATAGAGCAGACTTGTCGACATCACGGATGAAGGAGGGGGTGGGACGAATTGAGAGAGTAGCATTGACATATATACATTACCATGCATAAAACAGAAAGCTAGTGGGAAGCTGCTGTATAACACAGCGAGCTCAGCACCTGCTCTGTGACCACCTAGAGGGCTAGGATGGGGAGGGGGTGTGCGGGAGGGAGGGGAGGGGTGTATGTATACTTATGGCTGATTCATGGCGATATACCACAGAAACCAGCATAGCATTGTAATACAATTATCCTCCAACCAAAAATTAAAAAAAAAATACTTACTGTCATGATGGGCTAATAAAGTGGTTTCTCCTATTCCGAGAGAGAAGTATACTGCACAGTACTGTAATTCTTTGAAAGCAACACTATAAAAGAGAAATTAAGTTTTATATTAGATATCACTGACTTTATGCCTATGTAAGGATAAACTAGTACCCACATCTGTTTTATGCATTCAGGACATACATTTTAATTTTTCTGATATTTCTATGCCTACATGGTATATCATCAACCTTTTTCAAAATGTCACAAATATCAAAAAAAGTCCCAATATATTCATTGAAAAAAAATTCATATATAAGTAGACGCTCACATTTCAAACTGTATTGTTTTAGGGTCAAATGCATTTTATAGTATTTCTCATGGTGCCTTTTTTAACACAGAACTTACTTCCAGAACTATTAACAGTAACACAGTTTGGAAAATGCTCCTCTATGTTAAAATAAAAGAGTTTGTTTTTGACCTTTCCCAATGTGGGAAAATTTGTTTTATGTTCATATTGTTGTATCAGGAATCTTGGTTTGTATATATCATTTATGAATATGTGCTAAGCTAGGATTGTGATATTAATCATTTGGGCTAGACTAAAATTATGAAACAAAAAAAAGCTGTGATAGGTAATATGGATGACATACGTTTAAATAAGCATATCACATGATTATACTGTTTCTTAAATAAAAAGCCAAGCATTTAGATATAGATGATTATATTAACTAGCTATATGTTTTGCTTTTAATTATTACAGGTACATATTTAGGGTTATGCTTTTGATTTTTCCTTTCTCCATAAGGTCATTTTAAAAAATTTAAAACCCCTATACTTTAACTAGATTGGAGAAAGTCAAATCTTCTTTGTAACTGTTTAAGGTTCACAGTCAATGAAGGATTATATTTAACAAATGCCCAGCTGTGTTTGTCAATCTCATTTCCTTCATATCTTTAATTTGATGAAAGATGTAATCATGTTTCAACAGTAAAAATTAAATATGTGAATAATCTAGCTTTTCAGAAATGGGTCTTTTCACGAGTCATTCCATGCCCTTACAAAATGTACTGCACTGATGTACTAGAGTCAGTGTCCACATCTATGGATGAAGGCTCATCACAGACATTAAACACAGTTAATCTTAATTCAAATGTGAGATGTGACATGTGATTTCTAAAGAAAATAGAAGTTCCTAATCACATTAGATTGATTTATACCAGTGAAGATGCCTTTATTATTTGGAACAAATGATTAATTTTTCTCTACCAAAGTTGTTGTTGTGCTTTCTCAACTAGGCATTTTAATTTTCACGTTGACAACCAGTCAGAAAGAATCCATTATAAATGATCAAAGCATATGCTCGATAGGCTAGTTTCTTAAAATGACAAGTAGGACAGTTTTGTGATAGAGAAAACTTGATGTGTGCTTTAATCTCCATATTTTGATGCACTGCACACCACGTTGCCTTAGTTGAAATGCATTTTGTTCGTAAAGCTTTCACTAAGTGTTTCCTCTTTAAACACTTTGTCAGGTAGAGAGATGCTCTGGATGGAAGTTGTTACTAATGGTGTAGTAACTGTTTTACTACTTAATACATGCAGGGAATTGGTTTGCCTTACTAATATCTGACCTAAAATTTTGTTCATAAAATTGAAAGAGAAATGAAAACAGGGAAAATGAAGGAAACATCAGCATTTTATTCTCGACTGTTTTAAAACTCAGGGGTTACTTAAAATAAGTGAAGTTAGTGTTTAAAAAAAAAAAAAAATCTATTTGACGGTATTCAGAGTTGTCCAGGATTAGAAAGGCCAGTGTTGGGGCACTGGAGCATAAAATACCAGATAATTTTAGGTGACCAGGCAAATCATCCACCTTAGGAGTCTGAAACAGGTAGGTAGGAATTTTCCTATGCCACTTTAGGTACATAAAGGGTCACATTTCTTTGTATTTCTAAAACAAATACATATCCATCTCCAAGCTTCAATAGCCAAGGTTCATGAAAAAAACTTATACTTTGTAATTCCAGGGAGGGGTCTCAAGATTGCACAATAGAAGGATGTGGGGGCCCACCTCCGACCATAAACACATCAAAAGTACATCTACTTGTGGAACAATTCTCATAGAAAATTAAGTGGAAAGTGGCTGAAGAATTCCTATACAGCCAAAGCTGCAAGAAAGATCTCCACGTAACCAGGTAGGAGAGGGGGAAACAGGCATCCTGTTGGGATCTGTACCCTTGGAAGGAATCCGAAAGGAAAAGAAGGTCTTCAAGGGTGGACTCTCACTCTCGGGAGAAAATACGTAGAGACACAATCTGGGCATCCTAGTCCTGGGGTCCTGAATGGAGAAGACCAAGCCCCACTGCCTACTGGAAAATCACTAGGAAAGAGACAGGCTGGAGAAGCCCAGATTATACTCCCGAGTACACATGTGCTGGCATGCTAATAGTCAGGGGGATAGAGCCTTGCACCAGTGGCTGCTGCCTCCCCACACTCCCCCATCTGAAGGGGAGGACACCCTGGCCCTGCTCCCTCCACACTACACAATATCTGGGCAAAGACTTGATCTAGCTATGCAGAGACAGGCTAGGGCATCTGCTCTGTATTCAGAATGGGGCAGTGGTGGCCACTGTTAGCACAGCCATGGTGTTGCACCACGGCTAAATGTTTAATCTCTGGCAGATGGGCCTTGGGAGGGGGATTCAACCAGCCGTGCAGAGATAGCATGGGAGGCTGGGATGTGATCCAGGTGGGGCGGCTGTGACCCCTGTCAGTGCACCCAAAGTACGTGGCGGTTCACACACAGCAAGAGCGCTCTAGCTCCTCCCACTCCACATTGCATCTGAGGGTTAACTGGGGCAGACAGGTCCTGGGAGAGGTCTGCCACAGAGGCAGCCCGGATCTTACGTGGCAGCACAGTCATCTCAATTCTTGTAGCCACAGTGCCCCAGCCCCCAGTCCCGGCCCCAGCCTGCTCCACACCACAACCTTGCACTAGATCTGGGATGAACACAACAGAGAAATGGATGTGACCCTGAGCTGCTTCTGAGCATGACCACAGGGGCCTGTCTACTACACAGACAGCACAGGTCCACTGTGACCATTCAGCCCTCACTTACACAGGCAATCACCTCCTTTGGGGCAGAGCATGCACTCAAGGGCAGTGGGGCCTAATCAAACCTGAACATCAGATTTTTATTCCAAAAATGGGAGAGCAGACCCCACCCCTGACAGGATGGTGACAGCCACAGAGCAGAGGGGAGTCCCTGCCACACACTGTGCACCAACCACACCCCTTATCAAGGGACCAATGGCCAGCACACTCTGAAGAAGGACATGGCAGCATTCATAAGGAAACTAGTCCTCGCACCAAAACCCTGGACCCGCACAGTGTAAACATGAATTCTTCCACGAAAAGATAACTGTTTCTCCTACATTCAAAAAGACAGAGAAAGCTAAAAAAAATGAAAAGGCAGAGGAATTACTCTCAATTAAAAGAACAAGAAAAATGAAACATATCTTACCAGTCTACTAGACTGAGTTTAAAAATGTGGTAATAACACTAACTGAATTAAGAAAGATCATCAACCGAAAAACAGATAACTGTAGCAAGAAACTAGAAATTATATAGATGAACACATTTAAAATAGAAAATTCAATTGCTGAGATAAAAATCAGTCTGGAAACAATGAATAGCTAACTAAATGACGCAAAAGAATGAGTAAGTGATCTGGAAGATAGAGTAAAGTAAATCACCCAATCAGAACAGCAGAGAGTAAGTAGGTCAAATTTTTTAAAAATGAAAGCAATACAGGTGATCTATGGGATAATAGCAAACATGCCAACCTATATATAATAAGGATTCCAGAAGGAAAAGAGAGAGAAAACGCTACTCAGTTGTGTATGACTCTTTGTGACTCCATGGAGTATAGCCCGTCAGGCTTCTCTATCCATGGAATTCTCTAGACAAGGATACTGGAATGGTTTGCCATTCCCTTCTCCACAGGATTTTCCCAACCCAGGAACTGAACCCAGGTCTCCACATTGCAGGCAGATTCTTTACAGTCTGAGCTATTAGGGAAGCCCAGAAGAGAGAGAAAAGGGAATCAAAAATGTATTATAAGAAAGTATGGCTGAAAACTTTCCAAATGTAAAGAAGGAAACAGTGATACAGATATAGGAAGCACAGAGTATTTCAAACAGGATGAACCCATACAGACCTACACCCAGACATGTCATAATTAAAATGGCAAAACTGAAAGATAAAGAGAGGATTCTAAAAGCAGCAAGAGAAAAACTGAGTCTGTTACCAGGAAACCTGCATAAGGTTATCAACTGATTTCTTTGCGGAAACTTTGTAGCCCAGAAGGGAGTGGCATGATATGTTCAAATTCCTGACGGGGAAAAATCTACAACCCAGGATACTCTACCCAGCAACATTATAATTTAGAATAGAAGGAGAGGTAAAGAATTTATCAGAAAAGCAAAAACTAAAAGACTTTAGTAATACTAAACCTACCCTAAAAGAAATATCGAAGAGTCATCCCTAAAAAGAAAAGAAGCAAAAATCTATAGGAAAAGGTAAATCACAATAACAGAGACCAATATAAGAAAGGAAGGAATTTTTTTCTTTTCCATATACAAGCCCAAGAGAAAACAAAAACAAATACTAAGCATCCAAATAGGAAGGGAAGATGTAAAGCTGTGATGTAAAGCTGTCACTATTTACAGGTGACACGATACTCTATGGAGAGAACCCTAAAGTCTCCACACAAAAACTATTAGAACTAATAAATGAATTCAGTGAGTTGCAGGATATAAGATTAATATACAGAAATCTGCTGTATTTTATTACACTAACAAGGAAATATCAGAAAGAGAAAGTAAAAACAATATTCCAATTAAAACCATGTCAGAAAATAAAATACTTAGGAATAAACTTAACCAAGGAGATGAAAGACCCATATGCTGAAAACTATAAAATAATGATAAGTAAAACTGCAGATGATCCAAAGAGATGGAAAGATATCCCACGCTCTTGGATTGGAAGAATTAATGATAAGAGGGCTGTGCTACCCATACTACCCAAAACAATCTACCGATTTAATACAATGCCTATCAAAGTAACTGTGACATTTTTCTCAGAACTATAACAAATAATCATAAAACCTCTGTAGAACACCCAAAAGGCCCAGAATTGCTGAAGCAATCCTAAAGAAAGAGGACAAACCTGGAGGCATAAACCTTTTAGACTTCAGACTGTACCATACAGCCACAGTAATCAAAACAGCCTCGTACTATCACAAAGCAAACATATGAACCAATGGAACAGAACAGACAGCTGAGAAAACTCACACGCCTACCACTAATTAATCTAAGTTAAAGGAGGCAAGAATACACAATGGACAAAAGACAGACTCTTTAGCAAGTGGGGCTGGAAAACATGAATCAGATAAGAGCAGATCAGTCGCTTAGTCGTGTCCGACTCCTTGCGACCCCATGAATCGCAGCACGCCAGGCCTCCCTGTCCAACACCAACTCCCGGAGTTCACTCAGACTCACGTCCATCGAGTCAGTGATGCCATCCAGCCATCTCATCCTCTGTCGTCCCCTTCTCCTCCTGCCCCCAATCCCTCCCAGCATCAGAGTCTTCTCCAATGAGTCAACTCTTCGCATGAGGTGGCCCAAGTACTGCAGTTTCAGCTTTAGCATCATTCCTTCCAAAGAAGCCCCAGGGCTGATCTCCTTCAGAATGGACTGGTTGGATCTCCTTGCAGTCCAAGGGACTCTCAAGAGTCTTCTCCAACACCACAGTTCAAAAGCATCAATTCTTCAGCGCTCAGCCATCTTTACAGTCCAACTCTCACATCCATACATGACCACAGGAAAAACCATAGCCGAATAGCTAAATGTAAATCAATGAAGTTAGAACCCTCCCTCACACCATATACAAAAATAAACTCAAAATAGTTTCAAGACCTAAACATAAGACATTGTACCATAAAACTCCTAGAATAAAACAGGTCAAACATTCTCTGACATAAAATGTAGCAATATTTTCTTAGATTGTCTCCCATGGTAAAAGAAATACAGGGAAAAATAAATGGGACTTAATCAAACTTAAAAGCTTTTTTACAGCAAAGGAAATCATCAATGAAATAAAAAGACAACCTATGGAATAGGAGAAAATATCTGCAAAAGGTGTAACTGACAACAGGGTAGTATCCAAAATACAGAAACAACTCAGAAAGCTCAATAGCAAAAAAAAAAAAAAAAAAAATCCAACTTTTAAAATGGGCAGAAGACCTTAGTAGACATTTTCCCAAAGAAGACATACAAAAAGCCAACAGGCATATGAAAAGATGCTTAATGTTGCTGATTATTAGAGAAATGGAAATCAAAACCACGAAAAGGTATCGACTGACACTGGTCAGAATGGCTATCATTTATTATTACAAATAATCAATTCTAGAGAGAGTGTAGAGAAAAAGGAATCCTCTTACATGGTTGGTTGAAATGTAAATTGGCATAGCCACTATAGAAAACAGTATGCAAATTTCCTAAAAACTAAAAATAGGGCTACCATATGATCCAGCAATCCCATCCCTGGGTATATATCCAGAAAAAAAACAAAAATTTTAATTTGAGAAGGTACACGTACCCCAAGTTCACAGCAGCACTGTTTACAATAGCCAAGACATGAAAACAACCCAAGTGTCCATCAACAGATGACAGTTTCTTCTTGGCTTAAGAAGAAACATTACTCAGACATTAAAAACAATGAAAATATTACCATTTGCAGCAACATGAATGGTCCTAGACAATATTATGCTTCAGTTCAGTTCAGTCGCTCAGTCATGTCTGACTCTTTGCAACCCTGTGGACTGCAGTATGCCAGGGCTCCCTGTCCATCACCAGCTCCTGGAGTTTACCCAAACTCATGTCCATTGAGTTGGTGATGCCATTATGCTTAGTGCAGTAAGTTGAACAAAGACAAACACTATATATTAGCTATGTGCGGAAACTAAAAGGCAATACAAATGAATCTATATACAAATGGAAACAGACTTTGAAACACAGAAAACAAAGTTATGTTAACCAAAGTTGGGGGGGGGGTGGGCGGTGGGATACACATACAGGCACACGTTTTGCCTAAGATCCCATCCCACAGTTGTACCAGGCAGATGTAGGTCTGTTTATCCAAAAAGTGCTTGTTCTTAATCTTGGTTCTGTAGCACTTGGGCACATTTTGGAGGTGGGAGATGGGATCTCAGAAACCAATATTTATAAGTCAAACAAGAGGGATCTGCCAAAAATCACCTTGTTTTTTCGAATATGAAAAACTAAATGGGTAAGCGTACTCATATAAGGGACATCGTAATTCTGTATTTGTGGGACTTGGGACCCTTTTGAGGTTTTTGGTGGCTGTTTTGTTGTTGTACTGTGATGCAAAGTAAGGGAGGCAGGGAAGAATGAAAATTATGATCCAAGGAAAGTCCAACAGCTGATCACTCAGTTTTATTTGAGGCAAAGAAGAGTTCTTGTTAAAAACTCACGTTTCTTTTCTGTGACTGTTTTAAGTACTACCCAATTCACTCGTGTCATGTGAATTGCATTTCAAGTTTCAAAAATAAATGAATGAAATAGTTATTGATATTTCAGCAAATGCTTTCCTTCCCTATTTCCAAGAAGTTCAAAGTGGCCAAATAAAATTCATCATTCAAATACAAATCATTTTTAACAGGTCATATATACAACTGATTCTATTAACTATTAAATCAATAAAGTAGAAACTCCTTTAGTGCCCTGGGAATTATATGATGGATCTTTCCTTTTCATCAGTAACTCTGAATAGCTCTGTGTTAATAAGTACTTCATATTTCTCATCACAGATTATTTTTCAGAAAGTAGGAAGACTGGAGAAACCTCTCAGATCTCTGATTTGATTGACTGTCTATGTGAACTTTAGGGATAAAGACTCTAAGGAATTCTCCCCCCAAATGATGACAATGCCATCTGTTAGGAGAAATATAATTATACTGAATACATGAAAATCAAAGTCTTGCATTTTTTCCTTATCTTCTTTCATTCCTTCTTTATCTTATTTATAAAACACTATGTTCTTAAAGATTTTCAATTTTTCCTAATTTTCATCTTTAAAAGCACAAGGGAATTGCATACTATTTTCCTTCTCTTTCTCTATTTTATTCATCCATTTGTCATCCTATATGTTTTGGGTAGATTATCAAATTTCAAGGATATTTTTCTATAGATATATAATTCACATAAACAAAACAGCTCTACATACTAACAAAATCTTTCTGTGGTGTTCTAAAACAACTCTTATATTTGACAAAGTATATGTACTCCAGATAAAGTATTTGACAAAGTATATGTACTCCAGTATACGTACCCATCAGATAAAATGATAGGATTTTAATGTTGTCATGGTTTCCTTTGTATCTGTGCATGGTCTGAACAGTTAAAACTCATGATGAAATTAATATCTCCCAGTGATCCTAACTTGGCTTGTTTATCAGTAATAGGAAACTCTAAGGTTGATGAAGAGAAGGGAAATGATTTAAAAAAAAATCTGGCTGAGCACACAGATAAGCAATTTATTTCCTAAAGAACATGAAGAAAAAATAAAAGGTTTAATTGAAGCTTTAATAACTATCATTTAGAGATGTCAATCTCTTTTCATATTTTGGTCATTATTGTGACTCTGAATGGTAACATACTATGGTTTTAATTTACATTTCCTTGTTGGACACGACTGAAGCAACTTAGCAGCAGCAGCAGCAATGACTGATGATGATAGGCACCTTTTTCATGAGCTCTGTGATCGTTCACATATTCTTCTGTGATGTTACCACGTGTTTTTTTTTGCTTTTTTTACAGGAGGGAATTATTTGTCTTTTTATTATTGATATGTAGGAGCCTATCAGATATTCTGGATTTTTAAAAATATTCTGAGAATTTTGCTGCAATTAATTTTTTTTCCCATCTGTGGCTTGTCAATGCATTTTTAGTGATGTCTTTTGATGAGGAGCTATGCTTAATTTTGATGAAGTACAATTTATTAATTCATATTTATGATGAACACTTTTTGTATTCTGATTAAAATAGCTTTGCCTGTCCAAAGGTAATGAAGATATTCTCCTAATGTTTTCTTCAAGGAGCTGTGTGGTTCTGAGTTTCACATATACACCTATGCCCATTCAAATTAATGATTAGGTGTGGAATGCAGTTTTTCTAACAGGCCCAGCAAGATCTGTTCAAAAGACTTCGCTATCCTTTTTGGATTAACTTGGTACCTTGATCAAAACTCAATTTCCATACGTGTCTATTTCTGGAATTTCAGGGTTTTTTCACTGATCTATTGTCTTAACATTGTACCAAAGTACATGATTTTAGTTACCACAGTCTTATATGTCTTGATACCAGATAGTGTAAGTTTTAAGAATTTTTTTTTTACTGTTGTTTTGCTATTCTGTTTTAGATTCTCTGCATTTCATATGAATTTTAAGTCAGCTTATTTCTTCCCAATAGTATGCTGGAATTTTGATAGATATTGCTTCAATTCTGCATTGATTTATAGAAAGTGAAAAATATCTACTCATCCAAAAACATTTTATATCTTTCCATTTATTTAAGTAAGTATGCTTTAATTTCATTCAGCAATGTCCTGTAATTTCAATGTAGAGATATAGTCCATATTTTGTTAATTTATTTCTACATATTTGTTGCTTTTAATGTTCAATTTTATTTTTCAGTCATTGCTATTATACAGAAATATAATTGATTACTATATAATGATTTTTATACTGAAACATATGTTTTCTTGACAAATAGATCTTTTTATCAATATAGAATGTCTTTTATCTCTGGGAATTCTCTTTGTCCTGATATTAATATAGTCAGTAGCTTTTTAATTTTTGGTATTTACATGGTATATCTTTTTACTTCTTTTTTACAGTTTCAGAATTTTCCATTTATGATTCTTTCAGAATCTTTTTACTTTTAACCTATCTCTGTCTCCTGTAGACAGTTGATAATTAGGTCTTCTTTTTAAATCTAGTCCACAAATCTCTGCCTTTTAAGTGAAATATTTGGTCAATTTATATTTAATATAATTATTAATACTGTTCTTTTAAATTCCCAATTTGATTTTTTTTTTCTATTCATTCTATTTGTTCTTTATGTGTCTGCAACTTCTTTCCTGCCTATTGGGGGAGAAATGAATATTATTGAGAACTTTATTTCATGTATTGATTGTTAAATTATTACATTTTACATGTAATTTTAATACTGCTGAATATGCATCTTTAAGTTATCTTATTTTTATTTAAAATAACATACTAAGTCCTAAAATTATAAAAACTGCATGGTAGTATTTCATGTACCCCTGCCACCCACTGTGTTCTTTCTGTATGATATTCTACTGGTATATATGTTAAAAGCCTCACAATACATTGTAAGGTTTTTGCTTTAAATGATCAGTCTTTTAAAAAAATAAATACACACATTTAAAACATAAAAAAGGGTTCAAAGAAAAACTCTTTATTAAGTTCCACTTGGCATCATTCTCTTCAGCCTGAAGAATTTCTTTCTCCATTTCATACTGTGAAAGTTGCCTGGAGATAAATTTTTTCAACGTTTTTCTATCTGAAAAGATCATTATGTTGCCATCGTTTTTGAAGGATGTTTTTGCTGGATATACAATTGTAGGTTGACAGGTCTATTTTGTTCTTTCAGCCCTGTAAAATGTCTTTCCACAGTCTTCCGGCTTCCATTATTCCTAGTGAGAACTTATCCATCCTCTCTGCTGTTCAGGTGTTTATAAGCATGATTTTTCTCCAGCTACTTTTAGGTGCTGCTTTGTATTTTTGTTTTTAGCAACTGTCTACAATGTGGCTTTCTTTGTATTTAATCTGCTTGGCTTTTTCAAGTGGCTTGGATATTTCATCCACTCTAGAAAGTTCTTAACTATTACTTCATCAAATATTATTTCTCCCCCAGTTACCTTTTACTCTCTTAGACTATATGACATTTTCCCACAGATCTCAGATGCTCTTTGCTTTTTTTTTTTACTTTTTAAAAAAAATTTAGGTATTTTCCATTGACTATTTCAAGTTTACTGAAATCTTACTCTTTTGTGTAATCTGCTCTTAAGTTCATCTAGTAAATTTTCCCTGGTGTTATACTTTTTAATTTCTATTTAGCTTGATTTTTAAAAATAGTTTTAATATTTCTGTTAACATTTTCTATTTCTTTGTGAATGCTATGCACACTTTTTACTACATGTTTTATCACTTATCAAACAGAACTTAAGGCTGCTATCTGATGATTCAAACATTTGGTCCATGTCTGAATCTATTTATTCTGGCTCTTTCTTCTCTTGGCCAAGGATACTGTTTTCTCCCACGGTGTTGCTGCTGCTGCCAACTCGCTTCAGTTGTGTCCGACTCTGTGCGACCCCATAGATGGCAGTTCACCAGGCTCCCCCGTCCCTGGGATTCTCAAGGCAAGAACACAGGAGTGGGTTGCCATTTCCTTCTCCAATGCATCATAGTGAAAAGTGAAAGTGAAGTCACTCAGTCGTGTCTGACTCTTAGCGACCCCATGGACTGCAGCCTACCAGGCTCCTCCATCCATGGGATTTTCCAGGCAAGAGTACTGGAGTGGGGTGCCATTGCCTTCTCTGTTTTCTCCCCTGTGTTTCTTGGTATCTTTAATTACATGCCAGACAGTATATAAGACACAACAGACTCTAAAGCAAATAATGTTTACTTTAGAAATGTGCAGGTTCCTGTTTTGATCAGTCTACTAGAGGTGAATTGAATGGGTTAAGGGAGTCTGAATTTTGTAGCTGCTTTGGTTTAACCAAACTAAAACTATCCCACAATTGCACTCATTTCGTGCTAGCCAAGTAATCCTCAAAATTCTCCAAGCCAGGCTTCAACAGTCCATGAACCATGAACTTCCAGATGTTCAAGCTGGAATTAGAAAAGGCAGAGGAACCAGAGATCAACTGGCAACATTTCGTTGGAACATAGAAACAGCAAGTGAATTCCAGAAAAACATCTACTTCTGCTTTATTGATTATGTCAATGCATTTGACTGTGTAGATCTAAACAACTGTGGAAAATTCCTCAAGAGATAGGAAGGCCAGACCACCTGACCTGCCCTCTGAGAAATCTGTATGCAGGTCAAGAAGCAACAGTTAGAACTGGACATGGAACAACAGACTGGCTCCAGATTGGGAAAGAAGTACATTAAGGTTGTATATTGTCACCCTGGTTATTTAACTTACATGCAGAGTACATCATGGAAATGCCAGGCTGGATGAAACACAAGCTGGAATCAAGATTGCTGGGAGAAATATCAATAACCTCAGATACACAGATGATGCCACCCTTATGGCAGAAAGTGAAGAGGAACTAAAGAGCCTCTTAATGAAAGTGAAAGAGGAGAGTGAAAAAGCTGGCTTAAAACTCAACATTCAAAAAACTAGGACCATGGCATCCAGTCCCATCACTTCATGGCAAATAGATGGGGAAACAGTGACAGACTTTATTTTGGGGGGGCTCCAAAATCACTGCAGATGGTGACTGCAGCCATGAAATTAAAAGACACTTGTTCCTTGGAAGAAAAGCTATGACCAACCTAGACAGTATATTAAAAAGCAGAGACTTTGCTGACAAAGGTCCATTTAGTCAAAACTATGGTTTTTCCAGTAGTCATGTATGGATGTGAGAGTTGGACTATAAAGGAAGCTGAGTGTCAAAGAATTGATGCTTTTGAAGTGTGGTGTTGGAGAAGACTCTTGGGAGTCCCTTGGACAGCAAGGATATCCAACCAGTCAATCCTAAAGAAAATCAGTCCTGAATACTCACTGGAAGTACTTATGCTGAAGCTGGAACTCCAATACTTCAGCCACCTGATGTGAAGAACTGACTCATTGGAAAAGACCCTGATGCTGGGAAAGGTTGAAGGCAGGAGGAGAAGGGGGCAACAGAGGATTAGATGGTTGAAAGGCATCACTGACTCCATGGACGTGAGTTTGAGCAAGCTCCAGGAGTTGGTGATGGACAGGGAAGCCTAGCATGCTGTAGTCCATGGGGTCTCAAAGAGTTGGACATGACTGAGCACTTGAACTGAACTGAACCGGTTTAACCAAGACCTGCTTTGGTTTGACTCAGTTTACCACTGGTTTAAAATATTTTGAGGGCAGAATACAACTTCATTATCAGCAACTGCTGAGATCTGAGCACTGACAATATTCCAGAGATATGTCTGTGCTTCACAGTGAAGACAGTAGCTTTCAGAATTGTCGGGAGTATCACCATATTCTACTGCAGTATAAGATTTTGAGATTATTCTCTAGAGTCTCTTCGCCTCCAGTCTTACCACCAACTACTGTCCATATCTCAGGAGATATTTTGCAACCTTTCCCTTTTTTCTCTATTCTTTAGAAAGCAGATGGCCATATACTCATAAAGGGCATCAGGACCTTACAGTGGCTACCTTAGCTCTCTTACCTACTCTGATTCTTTGATAATTAGAGCCTGGAGTTCCTGGGCAGAGAGAATATTCCTTGAGCTCATCTGCCAGGCCCACCATCTTTTTGTATGTAAAATTCTAGATTGTTTCAAGCAGTTTATCTTGGTGGGACACCTAAATTTTATCCTAACAGGAGCATCTCAGAATTTTTCTTTAGAGATTAGTACTTAAAAAGAAATTAGTACTTAAAAAGAAATCTGCTCTTTAAAATTATGCAACCCACAAAAAGACAATTTGATATTACATATTTTAGTTGACAAAACGTGGTCCACTGGAGAAGAGAATGGCAAACCACTTCAGTATTCTTGCCTTAAGAACCCCATAAACAGTATGAAAAGGCAAAAAGGTAGGACACTGACAGATGAACTCCGCAGGTCAGTAGGTGCACAAAATGCTACTGGAGATCAGTGGAGAAATAACTCCAGAAAGAATGAAGAGCCAGAACCAAAGCAAAAACAACACCCAGTTGTGAATGTGACTAGTGATAGAAGCAAGGTCTGATGCTATAAAGAGCAATGTTGCACAGTAACCTGGGATGTTAGATCCATGAATCAAGGCAAATTGGAAATGATCAAACAGGAGATGGCAAGAGTGAACATCGACAATTTAGGAATCAGTGAACCAAAATGGACTGGAATGGGTGAATTTAACTCAGATGACCATTATATCTACTACAGTGGGCAAGAATCTCATAGAAGAAATGGACTAGCCATCATAGTTAACAAAAGAGTCCAAAATGCAGTACTTGGATGCAATCTCAAAAATGACAGAATGATCTCTGTTCATTTCCAAGGCAAACCATTCAATATCACGGTCATCCAAGTCTATGCCCCGACCAGTAATGCTGAAGAAGCTGAAGTTTAATGGTTCTGTGAAGACCTACAAGACCTTCTAGAACTAGGGGATGGGAATGAAAAAGTAGGAAGTCAAGAAATACCTGGAGTAACAGACAAATTTGGCCTTGGAGTACAGAATGAAGCAGGACAAAGGCTAATAGAGTTTTGCCAAGAAAATGCACTGGTCATAGCAAACACCCTCTTCCAACAACACAAGAGAACACTACACATGGACATCACCAGATGGTCAATACTGAAATCTGATTATATTCTTTGCAGCCAAAGATGGAAAAGCTCTATACAGTCAGCCAAAACAAGACCAGGAGCTGACTGTGGCACAGATCATGAACTCCTTATTGCCAAATTCAGACTTAAATTGAGGAAAATAGAGAAAACCACTAGACCATTCAGGTATGACCTAAATCAAATTCCTTAGGATTATACAGTGGAAGTGACAAATAGATTCAAGGGAATATATCTGTTAGACAGAATGGCTGAAGAACTATGGATGGAGTTTCCTGACACTGTACAGGAGGCTTAAGACCATCCCCAAGTCAAAGAAATGCAAAAAACCTAAATGGTTGTCTGAGAAGGCATTACCAATAGCTGTGAAAAGAACAGAAGCAAAAGGCAAAGGAGAAAAGGAAAGACATTTCCATTTAAATGCAGAGTTCCTAAGAATAGCAAGCCTTCTTCAGTGATCAGTGCAAAGAAATAGAGGAAAACAATAGAATGGGAAAAACTAGAGATCTCTTCAAGAAAATTAGAGATATCAAGGCAACATTTCATGCAAAGATGGGCATAATAAAGGACAGAAATAGTATGGACCTAACAGAAGCAGAAGATGTTAAGAAGAGGTGGCAAGAATACACAGAAGAACTTTACAAAAAAGACCTTCATGACCCAGATAATCACAATGATGTGATCACTCACCTAGAGCCAGACATCCTGGAGTCCGAAGTCAAGTGGGCCTTAGGAAGCATCACTACAAACAAAGCTAGTAGAGGTGATAGAATTCCAGTGGAGCTATTTCAAATCCTGAAAAATGATGATGTAAAAGTGCTGCACTCAATATGCCAGCAAATTTGGAAAACTCAGCAGAGGCCATAGGACTGGAAAAGGTCAGTTTTCATTCCAATCCCAAAAGCAATGCCAAAGAATGCTCAAACTACTGTACTCATCTCACAAGGTACCAAAGTAATGCTCAAAATTCTCCAAGCCAGGCTTCAACAGTAAGTGAATTGTGAACTTCCAGATATTCAAGCTGGATTTAGAAAAGGCAGAGGAACCAGAGATCAAATTGCCAAAATCCGTTGGGTCATTGAAAAAGCAAGAGAGTTCCAGAAAAACATATACTTCTGCTTTATTTACTATGCCAAAGCCTTTGACTGTGGGGATCACCATAAACTGTGGAAAATTCTTAAAGAGATGGGAGTACCAGACCACCTGACCTGCCTCCTGAGAAATGTGTATGCAGGTCAAGAAGCAACAGTTAAAACTGGACATGGAATAACAGATTGGTTCCAAATCAGGAAAGGGGTATGTCAAGGCTGTAAATTGTCACCCTGCTTATTTAACTTATATGCAGAGTACATGATGAGAAATGCTGGAGTGGATAAAGCACAAGCTGGAATCGAGATTGCCAAGAAAAATATCAATAACCTCAGATATGCAGATAACACCACCCTTATGGCAGAAAGTGAAGAGGAACTAAAAAGGCTCTTGATGAAAGTGAAAGAGGAGAGTGAAAAAATTGGCTAAAACTAAGTATTCAGAAAATGAAGATCATGGCATTTGCTCCCATCTCTTCATGGCATTTAAATAGGGAAACAATGGAAACAGTGACAGACTTTATTTTGGGGGGATCCAAAATCACTGCAGATGGTGACTGCAGCCACGAAATTAAAAGACGCTTGCTTGGTCCTTCGAAGAAAAGCTATGACCAACCTAGACAGCATATTAAAAAGCAGAGATAGTACTTTGCCAACAAAGTTCTGTCTAGTCAAGGCTGTGGTTTTTCCAGTAGTCATGTATGGACATGAGAATTGGATTATAAAGAAAGCTGAGCACCAAAGAATTGATGCTTTTGAACTATATGTTGGAGAAGACTCTTGAGAGTCCCTTGGACAGCAAGGAGATTCAAGCAGTCCATTCTAAAGGAAATCAGTCCTGAATATTCATTGGAAGGACTGATGTTGAAGCTGAAACTCCAATACTTTGGGTGCCTGATGGGAAGAACTGACTCATTGGAAAAGACCCTGATGCTGGGAATGATTGAAGGTGGGAGAAGAAGGGGATGACAGAGGATGAGATGGTTGGATGGCATCACGGACTCCATGGACATGAATTTGAGTAGCCTCCAGGATTTGCTGATGGACCAGTAGGTCTGGCCTGCTGCAGTCCATGGGGTCTCAAAGCATCGGACGTTACTGAGCGACTGAACTGAACTGATTCTAGTTGATACTAGTTTCATTAGTTGGAATATAATGCTAAAAGGTCATTATTTTAAACACTCTAACTTCATTGCTTAGGTAGCTTCCAGGTCTAACTGAGTTCTGTTACAAAGTCATTCCTGATTCTATTCTTTACTTTTTCATTGCTTACTAATGAAGCTTGGGAGCATCATGTGATTTCACTGCATCAGTTTTCTCAGTTTGTTCATTATCCACTCCAGAGAGAAATGTGAATTTAGAAGGTTCTAAAATATTTGAAAACTTTTTTACAAGGCACTATGTAAATCTAAGCATTTATTACCATAGACATTTTTTATTTTTAAAATTATTTTTATATTTAAAAAATCATAGTAGTCTTTTCAATTGTGTAGTACACATCACTATTAAGGATTAGAACTCATCCTGCTCAACAGCAAGTTCAGTTCAGTTCAGTCGCTCAGTCGTGTCCCACTCTTTGCGATCCCATGGACTGCAGCATGCCAGTCTTCCCTGTCCATCACCACCTCTTGGAGCTTGCTCAAACTCATGTCCATTGAGTCAGTGATGCCATCCAACCATCTCATTCTCTGTTGTCCCCTTCTCCTCCTGCCTTCAATTTTTCCCAGCATCAGGGTCTTTTCCATTGAGTCAATTCTTTGCATCATGTGGCCAAAGTATTGGAGCTTCAGCTTCAGCATAAGTCCTTCCAATGAATACTCAGGACTGATTCTCCTCAACAGCAAAAAACAATACAGTTTTAAATAGGCAGAAGATTAGGTATGTTTTCAAAGAAAACCCATAGAAAACCAACAGGTACATGAAAAGATGCTCAACATCATCAAACATCAGAGAAATGCACGTCAAAACCACAATGAGGTAGCATCTCATTTCTGTTAAAATGGCTTTTATCAAAAAGACAAATAACAAGTATTGGCAGGTATGCGGAGAAAACAGGACACTTGTGCACTGTTGGTAGGAATGTAAAATGGTACAGTCACTATAGAAAACTCTATCGAGATTCCTCAAAAAATTAAAAATAGAACTACCATGTGATCCAGCAAGTCCACTTAGGGGTATTTATCCCCCCAAAATATATATACATTAACTCAAAAGAGACATATATACTCTCATGTTCAGTACAGTATTATTTACAATAGCCAAGATTTGGAAGCAACCTTAGTGTTCAGTGACTGATGAAAATATGCTAGACACACACAAAATGGAATATTATTCAGCCATAGGAAGAACGAAACCTTACCATTTGTGACAACATATGTAGACCTCAAGGGCTTGGTACACTAAGTGTAAATGAATCAAAGAAAGACAGATACCATGTTATCTCTCTTATATGTGAAAGCGAAAGTCACTCAGTCATGTCTGACTCTTTGCAACTGCATGGACTATACAATCCAGGCCAGAACACTGCAGTGGGTAGCTGTTCCCTTCTCAAGGGGATCTTCCCAACCCAGGGATTGAACCCAGGTCTCCTGCATTGCAGGAGGATTCTTTACCAGCTGAGCCACCATATGTGGACACTAACAAAGAAAAAATAGATACAGAGAATAGATGGGTGGTTGCTAGAGGTGGGGTATGTAAAATGAGTGGAGGGTCAAAAGGTATAAAATTCTACTTACAAAATACATAAGTCATGGGAATATAATGCACAGCATGGTGACTATAGTTAATAACATTGTACTGCATATTTTAAACTTGCTAAGAGTAGATCTTAAAAGTTCTCATCACAAGAAAAGAAAAAAATTTTTGTATGTGTGGTGATAGTTATTAACTAGGCTCTTTTCTCAATGGACTTCACTGGTGGCACAGATGGTAAAGAATATGCCTCAAATGCAGGAAACCTGGGTTTGATCCCTGAGTTGGGAAGATCCCCTGGAGAAGGGAATGGCAACCTACTCAAGTATTCTTGCCTGGAGAATCCCGTGGACAGAGGAGCCTGGCAAGTTACAGTCCATGGGATAGGACATGACTGAGCGACTGACGCTCCATAATACAAACATTAAACCATTATGTTGTGCACCTGAGATATATGTCAATTAAACCTTAAAAAAGAAAAGAAATAGGAAAGAAAAGTATTTATCACCATATAGATGAGGACTAGCTGGTGATTTATGGATCTAACGTCTCAATTTTGAAAAAAAATTAATGAAATGAAAAACTGGCTCACTTTAATTTTAGAATGTAACATTATCTACACATGGGAGCCTGTATAAGCTTTTAAAATCTTGGAAGGAATTATAGAATTCCTGGTGGATATAAGAGACCACTTGAACCAATGACAGTTCATGGGATTACATTTGGAATTGTGCCCTATGTTAATTCATGGAAAAGAATAAATCTTTTACATTATCATGGAAAATGAAGTATGGCTTGTGGTCACAATGTGTGATAATTTTGAGGACAAAACCATCAGACTATCTCTCAGACCACTGAGAAGCCCCTTTTCTATAAGCTCTTGTGTGTTCCAAGAAGAAATTTTAAGCTCTAAATGGGCATGTCTAATACTGAAGCACCTATAAAAAGGTACTTTATAATTAGAACGTTTAAAACTATGGCGTAAGTTAAATGTCCAAAGACTATTCTTTTTTTCCTTCTATCACGGCATACAGTCTGCAATGTGAAATTGAACACACTATGATATGTAAATAGAATAGTGACCCAATTAAAAAGAAGGTCAGTGCCTTCTTTTTAATTCTTCCAGTGGTGACACTGGAAGTTCACCAGTGTCTGTCTTCACCCTTTAAAGAGGTGAAAAATTTTACTAATTTTTATCAATGGAGAGGCTTTTGAATTCTGCACATAGTGGCTTAAGGAAAAGTGTATTTTTTAAAGCCATGCAAATATTCTATTCTCCAAACTACATTTTACAGTTATAAGGAGCTTAATGTTTTGTTATTTCATGAAAAAATTATTCATAGTCTCCAATGAAGACCAAAAAATACACTAGATCAGAGGTCTCCGAACTATTATGGTACACTGCTAGCAGTAAAATGATGATAAGCAAAATCCCCCAATACACGCATATTTATTTATTTATAAATTATATGCATGTACTCTCATTATTAACTAGTATCTAATGGCAGAATATACACTTGGGATTATAGCCATCTCAACTGATGATATGAATAAACCTATGCTTGAAACAGTGTTCTTAATAATTGCACTTTTGTTGGTCAACTACTTGTCCACTCTGTTTATGTTTCGCTTGTTCATTTTTCATGAATATTGGCTGATGTTGCTCTTACTTGAGAAGTAACAGTCATGGCTCTGCCAGTGTCTAGTTGCTTGTCTGTGCCTGCATTATGAGTACAATCTTTAATCCGCAGTTGTTCTGCCAGAATCTTTTAAAGTCGTTTGTACTTTTAAATTAAGAATTATCTTTCATCAAAATGGGTGATATATAATGCACAGACTTCCTAAACCAGGCACACACAAACTGTAATACTCTGGGACTTTCCTGGTGGTGCAGTGGCTAAGACCCTGCGCTCCCAATGCAGGGAGCCTGGTTTTGATCCCTGGTTGGGGAACTAGATCCCACATGCCACAACTAAAGTACCTGCATGCTGCAACGAAGATCAAAGAGCCTGCATGCCACAGCTAAGACCCAGCTCAGACAAATACATAAATAAAAGTTTTAAATTGCAATAGACTGGATATTTGTATAGCATATATGATGTATGATACTGTGACATATGAACTGGGTAAGAGGGTCTCGATCATTTCGCATATTAAATACTAGAAAAAAATAGTTTATTTCATATTTTTAGATTATAAAAGGGATAATTTCTATTTTTGTTTTTTTCCTGTATTCCATCATGCTCACCCACTAGGTTGTGTGCCTTCCTCTTTGGAACCCATGGGCTTAAATGCCTCATATTTGAAAATGGAAAAAAAGAACAAGACTAAAGGAAAGGAAAATGCTATTATACATCTTCAAATACATCGTGCTTCAAGTAAAAAATCAAATTGAAAATCATGAAAGGATGACAAAACAAGCAAGAATCAAATTACATTCATTTCTAAATATCTTAATTTAAAGAGCCAAGACAACTTCTTTCCTAGAAGAGAAGGAGCCAGGGTAACATATGACAGGGAGAGTTGATTCTAGGGTATAGAAGCAGCATTCAGGAGACTGATGTGGCTGGGAGAGTGAGAACATAAAAATCAAAGCCTAAGTGCTTAAGAGAAGAAGTTTTGTTAAAATAACAGTTAAAAAGTCAGTGGAAATCAAACTGAAAAAAGAGAGATGTATTTTCATTGTAAGTGGGCCTAAGAATGTGCTTCTGTTGTCATGATAAGGTGGTAATAAAGGGGAAGGAAGTTTATTATCCTTTTCAATTACTGGCTTTAGCATTTATATGACTGGTAAAACCAAGTCATCATCTGTTAGTAGTACATTTAGCTACAATGACTCAGTGACATCACTTTCTTACTTCTTATCCTGGGTCTCCCTTTCCTCCTGTAAAGCTCAGGACGCCTTTTGTGCAACCCACTCTTCTCTTCCCAGTACCATCAAGACTATTCTCAAATGATTCCCGCCCTCTCAGGAAACCTTCAAATCCTCCTTACAGTTTTTACCCTATACCTTCAAACACGTATAGTTCTCTGCTCTCCTAGAAAATGTTCTCTTGACCCAGCTGCCCTCTCTAGCTGCTACTATATATTTTTTTCCTTTTACTGTCAAACTTTTCAATTTTCAAATAAGCAGCCTATATCTGCGGCCTCCACTTTTTCCCCTGACATATCCTGGAATCAGGCTTCTATTCTTATTACTTTGCAAAAAAAGAATTCCCCATCCTCATCCAATCATTATTATGGCCTATTTATGTTAGATGGTGGTCTCATCTCATCTCTCTCTCTCCCTCTTCTTTCCTGCTATATCCCAAGCCTGGCCTTTTCTACTTCCTGTCCCTAATCCAGAGTCCTTTCTTCCTATCTAGAATCTTCACTGCACCATGATGATGCCTCTCTGTTTACAGTATTAATGTTTCCTCAGTTTAATTCCTCATCTTAACTCTGGACGTTCTCAGGTTTTCCCATCTGCATTTATAAAATCATTGTTGCAGTAGAAGGGACTGAATTTTTTGTGAATGGACATGTATCTTATGTCCTGATCAAGAACTGACTATCTTGCCCAAGTTACCTTCTGTCTTTATTATGTTGATAAACTATAGTCATATAGTTTTGGTATTCCCCTGAGTCACTGTATATAACTAAATGTGTCAAGCTACTTAAATGCATGAACTAGCCAGGAAACCTTAACCTGCAGTATGTGATTACCTGCAACACAGGATAGGGTTGAGTCACACAGCTTTTCCTGGAAGCCTTCTCATGAACATGGACTACTCTTTAGGCACATTTTGTTTCTCTATATTATTCTATTTTAACACAGTAAGAAAGATGCTAATAAACATATATATGTGACAAGAGTTATAAGAAATAGGATGTAATACTCAAAATTTAAACATTATAAAGCATAGGCATTTAGGGATGACTGTTCTATTTCCAATTACTATAAATTTCAACATTTTGGTTCTTGGATTGCCTGAAGCTTGGTATGTGTTCAAGCCTCTCAATTAACTAGCTAATATATTTAAGCTCTTCTCTAAGTGACATTCACTACTTTCTCTTTGCAAGTGCTTGCTAATCGATAGCTACCGGAGATGAACTCAAAGTCATGAATAAGGTGATGATGTGGCTTTTGTGCTTGCCTGACTATGCCACTTCCCTCCAGGGAAAACATGACATGCTGAGGTTCCTACTTGCCTTGTCACATCACATCCCTGAGTTTTGATTTGGCTGATTTTCTACAGAATGAAAACCATATAGACCCCTCTACTTCCTCCCAGTAGCTTATTCTTGAAGTAGGTAAATTCAGCAGAGAAATCTGTTGACAAGCTTTCCTTTCTGGTTAGAGGCCCTCATCAGCAGTTTGCAAGCTGGTATCAGTAATTCTTCCCTTGGAAAACCAAAACTCCACATAATAACAAAGCAAACAGATATAATATACAACATAGCCTTATAAAAACCATGATAGAATATATTATTTTATTTATTGGGTTGGCCAAAAAGTTCCTTTGGGTTTTTCCTTACGATCTTATGGAAAAACCTAAAGGAACTTTTTGGTCAACTCGACATATTATTCTTCAAGTTTAAGATTTGTTTCTGTTCCAGAAAGCCTTCTATAATTATTCTAACCTTTACTGATATCTTTGGCCTCTGAACTCTTATAGAAATAAAAATTTTGCCCTGAATTACACAGTGCATATGCTATCATTTTTTGTCTGGTGTCAACCACTTATCCCTCTTTGGGTGAGGCTGGGGACTGTATCTTTTAGTTAAGATTGGTATCATATTACATATTGAAAATGCAAGGTAGTAGTAAATTAGCATTTATGTGTCTCTGGACAATTAATGTCATCCAGGTGATGGGGAGGAAAATGTGGAAGGTAGTGAACAAAATAGTGTTAGAATATGAGTCAAGAATTTCTGAATTCCAAGTAATACAGATACAACCCAAACTAGTTTTATTCCTTTCATTCAACAAATATTTATTGAACACCTACTGTATATGGATACTGTCCAAGGCCCTTGGAATATATTAGTACATAAAACAAAGCAAGATTCCTCCTCCTGAGGAACTTCCATTGAAGACTGAGATAGATATCACACAGTAAACATAACAAGTAATTAGAAAATATAATGGAAGATTATGGGGGAGAAAAGAAAAAAAAAAGAACAGTGTAATGATATTGGAGACTTCAGGTCAGCGGTGGTCTCACTGTGAAGGTAACAGTTTGGTAAAAGACCTGAAAAAGATGAGAGAGGATCATGCTAATATGGGCATGTTCCAGGCAGATACGGCAGTGAGTGCAAAGGCCCTGGAGTATAATCACGTTCAATATCAAAGTAGGAAGAATACTTAAAGAGGCATTTATAACAGTCTAAGTGAGAGATGGGAATGGCTTGAAGCATGGGAGCAGCAGTGGCATGCTATTTATGTTCTAGAAATGTAACCTATTCTAGATAGAGTTGGAAATTAGAATCATGAAGATTTTCTGATAGAGTCAACTTGAGGGGGGAGAAAAGGAAGGAGGACAAGGATAAATTCAAAGGTTTGGGCTTGAGGAATCAGAAGGCTGCAACTGCCATTTGACTAAGATGGGGAAGACCATGCATAGAGCAAATATTGAGGAAAAGATCAATTTGGGGCATGTTACACTGGACATTTCTATTAGACACTTAAAAAGATATTGATTAAACAAGTGGATAACACACCTGAAATTTAGATGTGAGATCTGAGCTGGAGCATAATTATGGCTTTAAATCATTGTTGTCAACAGCCAACCCACTCTCAACTGCAAAATGGCTAAATGGTATTCTGTCTGTACTAATTGTATAAAATCATCAAGATTGTGATTATACGAAAAGAAAGCCCGTGGAACTGCATTTATTACTTTATACTTACATTCTGACTGTCTATTTAATAAATTAAAAAATCTACCTCTTACACTGACCCCCATTCCCCAATTTGGGTTTTTCTCCAAAACAATGAGTATCAAAAATTAAAGGTGATAGAAAGTACCAATATCTTATATCTACAGATATCTTCTTTTCCTATAAGCCTATATATATAGATATATGCCTACATCTTTCTGTCTCTGTGTGTGTGTGTGTATATATACACACACACAGCATACATATGTTCTTTGAGACAATGCCATAGACGTTAGTTTATCACAGTTGAATCAGACTGACAAAAGTATAACGCTGCTGTCATTCACAGCTATGGGAATAAAAAATTAGGGTGCCTTTTTCCAATAGTGATTTTCTAAAATGCACATGTTCACTTTACCAGCTCAAAGACGGTACTAGCATTAAATTTAAGCCAATGGACAGCCATGCTAATTTTTAAGTACCTTTAGTCTCACAGAGTTGTATAAACCACCAGACACCAGTATAAAGTTCTCATTGCCAAAAATTTTGATTCTGTTGCTACAACACAAGAAATTTAGAATCAAATGGGTTTTAAAGTAATTCTAAGATGCAGAAAATAGTCCTAAGTAACACACAATAGGGCAACAAATCTTGACCTTGACTGGAAACCCCAGTTGCTTATTCATAACACTAACACCAAGAATGCTGGATTTGGTGATATGCAAAGGTTGTATGCCCTGAAATCGAAATCCTAATATTTTAAGAGAACCATTCTGAAAATATTATATGCATGCTCAGTTTAAGAGCTATGAAATTTCTTTGCATTTTAGCTTCCCCCTCTGGAAAATAAGAATAACATTTTCCCTAACAGGTGGTGCAAAAAATGATTCAATGCTAAAGAACCTGATGAAAAGTATTTAACCACAATGTCATACAATTTCAAAGTCAGAGTTATTTTACTAATTACAATAAAAATCTTATTTACAAATATTAAGATTTTTATTATAATTAATAACTGCTGATGGTGACTGCAGCAATTCAAGTAAAAGATGTTTGATCCTTGGAAGAAAAGCTATGACAAACCTAGGCAGTGTATTAAGAAGCAGAAATATCACTTTGCCAACAAAAGTCCATATAGTCAAAGCTATGGTTTTTCCAGTAGTCATGTACTGGAAAAATATGAGAGTTAGACCATAAAGATACCTGAGAACCAAAGAACTGATGCTTTTGAATTGTGGTGATGGAGAAGACTCTTGAGAGTCCCTTGGACAGCAAGGAGATCAAAGCAGTCAATCCCAGAGGAAATCAACCCTGAATATTCATTGGAAGGACTGATGCTGAAGCTGAAGCTCCAACACTTTGGCCACCTGATACAAAGAGCTGACTCATCGGAAAAGACCCTGATGCTGGGAAAGACTGAAGGCAGGAGAAGTGGTGACACAGGATGTGATGGTTGGACGGCATCACCAACTCAATGGACATGAATTTGAACCAACTCCAGGAGATGGTGAAGGACAGGGAAGCTTTGTGTGCCACAGTCCATGGGGTCACAGAGAATCAAGCTTAGCGACTAAACAACAAAATATTAATTATAATATTCAACAGAAGTAATGTTCAATTAGATTATTATATCAGGAAATCCTGATTAATGCCTCATCAATAATTCTATTATATGTATGTATATAACCCTTAGTTCTGCAAAACTTGATACACAAGTACACATTTAAGCTGTTCTTTCCAACAATATAAAAGCTATTTTATGATCAACTCTTTGGCCTTCAACCATTTCATTTTGCAGAGCATATATTTTAAGAGGACTAGATATAAGAAGTTCAAAATATCTAACCTTAGTGAGCTAACTTGGGTGCTGACAGGAAAATCCTAGACTGTAATTATTCTAACAATAGAATCAGGTTACAAACTCCCTCACCACGTGGGGTCAAAATCTTCCCCTGGAAAGGCAAAGGTATCTCAGTGAACACAAAAGGCAATACGGCTCATAAAAAATTCATTATACTGCCCTTCTCTTACTGTGCTAAGACAGATGTAAAGTCTGGAATTTTCCCAGTAGAGCCTTCTCATAGCATTTAGAAAATGAGGCTAGAAACACACTCACACACACACGTTAACAGAGCGTATTGAGCTTGATGAGAGAGTCATAAGTAAAGCATGTCACACGCCTCAGATCAAAGGTGTCACACATTCAACAGCAGCCTCTTTTAATGCAAAGGACCACCGCATGCGTGTGCTGCCACTGCTGACAGAATTATGGGAGATACGGGTGGAATGTCGAACATGTAGAGAATAGGCCTGTAATTATTCACAAAACTTCAGGAAATAAACATTCACTTTCAAAAAATTGTTTTCAGCTGCTTTAAAGCCAAGTGACAGCTAAATTACAGTTCAGGGAAGGAAAAGTTTCCATTTTCTAATTTGATGCATTTTGTTGCATCGTACTACATTATCCAGAGTCAGCGCTGCCATTTCCTGTCATGCTTCAAACCGCAGGCTGAAAGCTCCAGGCAGCTGAAAGCCTTGTTTGTCCGGTCACACAGCGCGCTAAGTATACTGTGAGAACACTGTCTGGGGACTTGGGGCAAGTCTCTTGGTTAACATTCCTAGGATTTCCACAAGTGCTTTTGGCTGTACATGCTGTGGCTGCTCCTCAGCATCTTCTCTGTGCCAAGCTGTGATATGTTTATGGAAACTCTGCGGGTCCTGCCCAGGAACAGCCCCAAACTCACATTTCTCCCACAGCTTTGTCAGGAAAGGGGGATGGAAAAGGGGGGAGAAGAAATGGTGGGAATCCAAACAGCAAGTCTTGGGTGCTTACAAGCTGACTGGTAGCTGTCAGGAAAATAAATAAGGTGCAATATATCTGACAGTATAAGAAGGAAGAAAGGAAATTAAGTTTTTATTAAAAGAGATAACAGCAATGCTATATCAGGCAGGCAGTTTGCTCTTGCCTGGTAAGCCTTGTGATGACAACTCCCAGTTCTTTAAATGATAGACTGTCAGAAATGGCCTATGAATACATAGTAAGAGATTCATAGAAGCTTTGTTTTACTACAGACCATACTCTCATAAAACATTTAAGATACTCTAACCAAAAATATAGGGGGGAAAATCCTATATACTTTGCTTAATTTGAGACCTTTAGCTAGACTTTTCAACATTAAAACTTACATTGTGTATTCAAAAGGAAAATACTACAACAGTTTTACACACAAAAGAAGCTAAATGTCCTGGCTGAGATTATTATTTATTACAAGAAATTCAAAGTAATGTTCCTGACTCGTCCTCATTAGGATCTTATGATGCCATTTATTTCGACTTTGAGTAGCTCAAAAAAAAAACAAAACAAATTTTAAAAAGTAAAGATCAACCTCAAATATTTTAAAAAAATAACACTCTCTCCCTTTAGATTAAGCCACTTCCCTGACAGAATCTGCTGCACAATTAACTGCTGAGGTAGGCAATTTTTTTTTCACTCCAAATGATAACCATACCTTGAAAACCTATCTTTTAGAAATTATGAATGGCCCAAATGATTTAGTATAGAACCAATAGAGGATAAAAGAGAGGACTTGCTCCAAATGAGATAGGCATCCTTCTTAGCACAAATCAACATTGTTCATATGTACTTGCTTCCTTCAGAACACTGAACCAAGAGCTCCCAAACGTTTCTTCACACTTCACAATTTTAGCATGAAGAGTTCCTGGGTTGCAATGAAAATGGATTTTTTTTTCTAAATAAGTTTTCAAATTCAGATATTATAAGCAGTGTTCAGATGATTACACGATTCGTGGTGGCAAATCCTTCAGTACTGGAGAAGTGGGAAGATCGGCAGATTTCAGTGCAGTCAGGTTACAAGTACAGACACTCCAATTTTCAATTTAATGGGTTATTTTGGTGTGGAAAAGGTTGAAGCTTGAGTGAGAAATGAGAAAATAATTGTCTGAGGCATGAGAGATGTGTAGAGTTGCTACGGATTTTAAACTATTTTTGCAGAACCAAAATACATGAACTATACTATATGTCCTGTCAAAAAAATTCTGATTTCTAAATTTATTTCAAAAATTCTAAGAAAGGAGTTCAACTTAAGTCGCATAAAATTGTGTTGAAAATCTTTGGGGAAACAAAGCATAATGATAATAAATTGAGTTACCACATGTGCATTGTTTACTGAAATAAACTACCTAAAATCAACACTATTCCACAATATCTGTAGTTCATGCCAAATATTCAGCAGGAAACTTATGCCTATAAATTACTAAAAAGTCTGAAGAAAGATGAATTATACAAACAGAAGACATTTAACTAAGTCTAAAAAGGCATCTGGTTAAGATGGCTCTGTAAGTTCACACTTAAACACATATCTCTTTCCCCGAAACAGCAATGGTAGGTAAAATCAACTAGAAATAACTCAGTTCAAGAAAGATAAACAAACACCTTCAAGAACTACAAGTGAAACAGAAATGCAGAGCATTGGTAGAACTGAAATTCAGTGCTTTCTCAGTTCTGGCACAGCTTGGTCAGAATCTTGGGTACTGAAAGGTTAACAGAGTCTAGAAATGCTTCATGTGAGATGGCGGGCAGAAGCTAGTGTTACCACTTGAAGCCAAGATTTGAAGCCAGGACTCTCTTCAAACACATCATATAAAAAGTCCAAAAAAGATCACTGTTTACAACCCAGAAAATCAACAACTAAGACTGCAATTTATTCCATATAAAACTAATTCCAGGGAGCATTTTGTCTTTAAAATAAGGATACTTTTCCATAACAAGAAAGAAATTTCAAAATAAAACAGAGAAATGAAAAATGAAAAAAGTGGCTATGTGAAAAGTTTATTAGAAACCATGGGAATAAAAAAGTAAACTTGTATAAATTGTATAAATCCTGAAATAGTCACAAAGATAGAACCAGTGAATTTTAAGAATTGATGAATTCACTCAAGTGCATTGCTGCTGCTGCTGCTAAATTGCTTCAGTCGTGTCCGATTCCATGTGACCCCATAGACAGCAGCCCACCAGGCTTCCCCATCCCTGGGATTCTCCAGGCAAGAACACTGGAGTGGGTTGCCATTTCCTCCTCCAATGCATGAAAGTGAAAAGTGAAAGTGAAGTCACTCAGTCGTGTCTGACTCTAGCGACCCCATGGACTGCAGCCTACCAGACTCCTCCGCCCATAGGATTTTCTAGGCAAAAGTACTGGAGTGGGGTGCCATTGCCTTCTCCACAAACTTCATTACATAGAGATAAATAAAATAAAGAACAATTGTGGGCTAGAGGATAATCTGAAAGGCTATGAGTCCAAATTGGTTTCTAAATGAAGAGAAGGGAGGAAATAAGAGACAGTATTTAAAGAAACAACTGAGACATTCAATAACTGAAGAAACCCATGAATCTTCATATTATAAATTCATTCTGAATGCCAAAATAGAAACATAAAAAATAAATTCTATACCTAGACATGTACCATAAAATTGCTCAATATTAATGAAAACAGAAAAATCCTAAACTATCAAAAAGAAAAGACCACTTATCTACCAAGAATAATGCTGAAACTGGTAAAATTTTCATAAAGCAACAGCCAAGTCTAGAAAACAATTTAACAGTACTCAATAATACCTGCAAAGTGCTGAGAGAAAAATAACTGGTAACCTATAATTTTATACCCAGCTATCACTTAAGAATAGCAACAACAACCACAACAACAGAATGTAGATATCAAAAAAAAAGAAAAAAAACAAGAGAATTTCACTATAAGACTAAAAAATATATTTGATTCAGAAGAAAATATAAAGTTGAAAATTACTGGACAAAAAAGAAAATGTTAGACGGAAATGGATAAGAATGTGTTAGGAAATTTAATCATTGACAGTTAAAATGTTAACTATTTTAAAAATGTAGAACTCTACAAAATAATAAAAGATGAATTAGAAAAATGTATACCTACTTATGAATTATCTACAGAGAGTATAAATACCTTTGGTAAAATTTCTAAGTACTTTCTATTTATAGGTGCTATGCCTCAAGCATTCCAGGTTCATACTCAGCTCATGATCTTTGCACTTGTCCTTCTCTTTGTTTGGAAATGTATTACCTTAAATCCTCTCAACAGCTTTGGTTTCTCACTTTCGTTCCCATCTCTGTTTAAATACTGGCTTTTCAGAAGTTAGAGGTCACACAGGAGGTGACAAGTCTATTGGAAACAGCCACAAGATAATATATATTTGTTTACTGAATGGTAATCTCTACTTTTTGATTTAGGCCTCTCAACAGACTTTCAGCAAATGCGTAAAAAAATAAAAAAAATCCTAAAAAATGGTAGTACTGACCTTTGCAACCAAACATTTTCCTAAGTATTTATTAAAATAGCAATGTAGACTAACAAAGTATTTGAATATCCTCTGTAAATGTTATTTTCAGTTTAGTCTGTTCAGTTGCTCAGTCATGTCCAACTCTTTGTGACCCCATGGACTGCAGCACACCACACCTCCCTGTCCATCACCAACTCCTGAAGTTTACTCAAACTCATGTCCATTGAGTCAGTGATGCCATCCAACCATCTCATCCTCTGTCATCCTCTTCTCCTCCCACCTTCAATCTTTCCCAGAATCAGGGTCTTTTCAAATGAGTCAGTTCTTCACATCAGGTGGCCAAAATATTGGAGTTTCAGCATCAGCATCAGTCCTTCCAATGAATATTCAGGACTGATTTCCCTTAGGATTGACTGGTTTGATCTTGTAGTCCAAGGGACTCTCAAGAGTCTTCTCCAACACCACAGTTCAAAAGCATCCATTCTTTGGCACTCAGCTTTCTTTATAGTACAACTCTCACATCCATTACATGACTATTGGAAAAACCATAGCTTTGACTAGATGGACCTTTGTTGGCAAAGTAATGTCTCTCCTTCTCAATATGCTGTCTAGGTTGGTCATAACTTTTCTTCCAAGTAGTAAGCATCTTTTGTACTATGATATTGCAAAATCACTACAGATGGTAACTGCAGCCATGACATTAAAAGACGCTTACTCCTTGGAAGGAAAGTTATGACCAACCTAGATAGCATATTCAAAAACAGAGACATTACTTTGCCAACAAAGGTTTGTCTAGTCAAGGCTATGATTTTTCCTGTGGTCATGTATGGATGTGAGAGTTGGACTGTAAAGAAGGCTTAGCGCCGAAGAATTGATGCTTTTGAACTGTGGTGTTGGAGAAGACTCTTGAGAGTCCCTTGGACTGCAAGGAGATCCAACCAATCCATTCTGAAGGAGATCAGCCCTGGGATTTCTTTGGAAGGAATGATGCTAAAGCTGAAACTCCAGTACTTTGGCCACCTCATGCGAAGAGTTGACTCACTGGAAAAGACTCTGATGCTGGGAGGGATTGGGGGCAAGAGGAGAAGGGGACGACAGAGGATGAGATGGCTGGATGGCATCACTGACTCGATGGATGTGAGTCTGAGTGAACTCCAGGAGTTGGTGATGGACAGGGAGGCCTGGCGTGCTGCGATTCATGGGGTCGCAAAGAGTCGGACACGACTGAGCGACTGATCTGTTCTGATCTGATTGCCAAATATCTGGAAGAGCAACAGATGATGTTTATATAGCAAAGTTAAGCTGCATTTCATACATTATCTCACTTAGTCCTCATAAAAATCTAACTGGAGAAGAATTTTAAACCTATAAAGACGGTACTAGTTGTTCAAAGCCATTGAGTTAGTAAATAGTAAAATCAATATGTTGACAGAGATCTGACTCCATAAATTTATAATGTTTTATTTACCACAATGCCTTCCCACAGAGATGCTTCCAAAGTACCTGTTTTGTAGGAGGTTTGTACTTAACTATTAGCTGTGTTTAATTCAACGTCTTTATCACCAGTGGCTCGGTTAGTAAAGAATTGCCCGCAATGCAGGAGACCTGGGTTCAATACCCGGGTCAGGAAAGATTTCCCTGGAGAAGGAAATGTCAACCCATTCCAGTATTCTTTCCTGGGAAATCCCATGGACAGAGGAGCCTACAGGCTATACAGTCCATGGGATTGTAAGAGTTGGACACGACTTAGTGACTAAACCACCACCACCTTCTTGCAAGTTCACCTCACAGAGGATCAATTGGGAACTACATTTCTTAAAGTCCCTCTCCCTTCTTGATTCCAATGGAAAAGTCCAGAAGTGACTCTTCCATGAAAATGGGGTGGTAAGAGGGAAGGATGGGTATGATTCTCTTGAGGCACATGCAGCCAGACATGTGGACAGACATGAGGTTCCCAGGAGCCTTTCCAGGGAGCTCCTAAGGCCACCTGCTTGGCTGAGATCATCAGAGGTGACTCTTCTTTGCTTCCCCAGTTCTTCCAATGTAAGCCTGCAATTGTTATATTAAAACTCTTTATATCTGGGGAGCATACAGTGGGTGAAGTTTTCCTAAACAAATACTGAGAAACATATTTTCTTGTAGTATTTTATCACAATCTTTCTTAGTCTTTTAACAGATGAGAAAACTGAGGTATAATATAAAGAATGAATTTCTTTAGATCACAATAAATAACCAGGCATTGATTCTTCAAACTTAAGTTGACTCTGATTAAATTGAAGGAGTGTTTTGGGAAGACTGCTGAGGCTGTTTGGCTCACTGAAAAACAAGGTCATAATCTCTGAGCAGTATCATTGATGACGCATGGGTACAGGAGAAGGAAGTGGTAGTAAAGGTATGTATCGAACATGCACTAAAATGTCAAGGGAGGAATGCAGTGACAACTCTGGTTTGGCCCTCACAGACCCAAGTGGGTACCCTAGAGAGTTATACTATCACTGTGCAAATGTTCAGCACTCTGCACAAATCTGGATTAAAGATGTAGTCTCAAATGTTAGACACTGTAAATTAGGTATACTGCTTTATTTTCAAAGGTCTCCCAATCATGTTTTATTGCCCATTCAAGTATTAATACTGGAAACAGTGGCTGAATAGCCCTTCTTCTAAAAGGTTTTTATATGAACATATTCTTTTGTGGACTTAATGAGACAAAACACAGGCTTTTACTAAAAGTCCCTGGTCATTCGGTCAAAGGCACCATTCTTCCTATAGTGCTGTAAAACCTTGCAGAGAAGCCTGCTTCATATGTAAGATCAATAATAACTGTAATATAGTCTGCACAGGCAAGATTTGGTGCTTTCTTCATGAAAGACTCAAAGACACTATAAAGAATAGTGTTACTATTACCTGGCACCCTTATTCTTGTTTTATAAACAACATGCAATTTAATTGGAATTTAATTTCCTTATTCTGTAATCTGTACTTCTTTCAGAAAGCCAATATTAAGGAAATGGCAAATCAGAAGAGTCCAGCAAACATGCATTTTAAACACAAGGCAGGCATTTTAACATTTACCACGTGTCACATTTTTGTTCTTGGTGCATCGGGCCACAATTTATGTCAAATCATTTATCTCAAGACTACAATTGATACACTATGTAGTTGAGCAGTTAGAGAAAATGAGTAATAGGTCTCCTTACTTCTGACAAATGGCTGGAAATATAAAAGAGGAACGAAACGAACAACAACCATGGAATATACAACTAGTGATCCAGAATGAGAACTGTAGTCATTTGCCTATTTCTGGGAAAGAAGGAAACAATTTGATGAGAATACGTATGTATTTTCTCACTGAGGGCTTCTTATTTACGTCAACTTATATTCTTAATTTATTTTCTGATAATGTAGTAGACTCATACTGTATTTTAAACAGACTGTGTCTTAGAAGTTTTTAAAGCTGCTTTTTCTTCGTGCCAATTTGAAGTTAATGGGTGCTTTGGTTCAACTAGGGTATAAGCAACAATATGTTATTCCCATTTCATAAACAAAACATTTGGATCACAATTTGTCAGGTGATTATGATCTGCTTATGTCCATTCATGTGGCCACTGAATTGACTGCAATCTGCACCATTAATCAAGTTGTCTACTTGGTTGTTAAGACAACAGAAAACATCAACTCAGCTATTTTTTCCTGTTTGATATTTTTCATGTTTTCCTCACTGTATCAGTGTTAGTTACTTAATTCCTCTATTTTACATTCATTTTCCACTCACAGTAGAAAAAATTCAGCAGCGTATCAGTGTTATCATAGTTTTTAGTCTGCATAAAAATCTGTTGATGCCTTTTAACCTGACCTTGATAAGCAGATTACTAAAATTTTCACACTGAGAAATGTTGCTGGTCTCCAAAAACTAGGTTAGTTCATGGCATGGCAAATGATGAAAACAGAATCATTTTTTAATTTATCAACCAATATTACATTCATGTATATCAACTCTCATTATGTACTTCATACTTAGTGGAAATACCTAAGTGAATATTAATAATGAGTATAATATACCTGAGGACCTTGGCTCTGTCTTCAGAGATAAAATTAAGCAGTTGCTGTTCCGTCACTAAGTCATGTCTGACTCTTTGCGACCCCACAGACTATAGCACACCAGGCTTTCCTGTCCTTTACCATCTCCTGCAGTTTGCTCAAACTCATGTCCATTGATTTGGTGAAAATTAAGGAGAGAGCTGAGCAATTAACAAATGGGTTTCATCCACAAAGAAAAACACTTAGAAAAATCTGGCTAATGTGGAACCTTGTCCTCAATTTTAAAACTCATTTCTTCATTCTTTCGGCCTGTTTTTTTTTTTTTTTTTTTGCTATAAATATTTATTATGATGTTTAAAACACATGTATATAAGCATTCATCTCATTACAATAAGAATTATACTTGATATACACAGTATTTATCAGATCAGATCAGATCAGATCAGTCGCTCAGCCGTGTCCGACTCCCTGCGACCCCACGAATCACAGCACGCCAGACCTCCCCGTCCACCACCAACTCCCGGAGTCCACCCAGACCCACGCCCATCGAGCCAGCGATACCATCCAGCCATCCCATCCTCCGTCGCTGTTTTTTAAAACAGTAATTAGTTAATTTGATAAACATTTAATGGGCACTCAATCTGTTATAGGTATTTGGATATTCCAAAGGATAAGAATACCCTAAAGAAGTTCTAGAAATGAGCATTCACAGTGAATTCAATTTCATACCTCCTCCCCAACCTCTGTCTACTCAGCAAGTCTCAATTTGGTGCCCCAAAGTAGGAGAAAAACAAATTTTTAACCGTGTAAAGGTGATACTCTCTATGAAAAATACATGAAACAAGCTACATAAATCATGAAACACACTCATGATGTCTTCAGCTAAGTGTGAAACTATGTATACATTTTAAGACAGAAAAAAAAAAGATTCAAAGTTTATGACTATAACGTTGTAGATGGTCACTATGCCATCCAAGTTTTAAAGTATTATATTCCATCCCAAGCTCTTTGTCTCTATATATTCTAGTAGAGTCAGAGAATGAAAAAAGCCTTGATAGAGACCAAAAAAAAAATGGTTTCATGTGTGCAAAGCAAAGGAGCAGCTAAACAGAAATACGCCCATCTGAGACTTCTTGCTTCAGCAGAGCTGTCCTCTATGGTGACATCTAGGCTTCTTTTTTTCCTGATTAAGAGACTGGGGATCTAGAAGGAGACACTGGCAAGAGATAAACTATAGACATTCATTTACTAAATGACTGTTCTCTGGGTATTCGTTTGTTGGCTATATGTTCAATAAATATTTCTTAAGTATCTATCATGTGCTAGTCATGTGGTATTTACCAAGAATCCCTTATGTGCCAGGTATTACCCTTGAGTGATACCTCTTATGCCCCTGAGAAGGAACATAATCCTAGAGAGAATCTCAGATACATTATTTTCCCCCACTAAGTGATGAAATAAAACTTCTAACTTCTGTTAAGGAAAGCCATACAAGTCTTCCTGGGGTGAGTTTCCCAAATCGTAGGGAAAAAAATTTCCAGTATGAAAATTACACATTAAAGAAATTAAACTAGCTTTGACTTGTAAACCACTGTTAAAGAAATAAGGAATATTCTGAGCCTAAGGCAAACTCTAAAGGACACCTCAAAGGAGAGATATTTCTGGCAAAGAATATCTAGAAGAAATGACAGAAAAGATAATTTTTTGATCGCCTTTCTTTGTTTTCAGTGTTGGAAACTTGTGGAAGCAAAAACTTCATTTGGAAAAAACAAAGCAACTGTGAGTTATTTCACTTAAATGAAACACAATTTTACCTGAAAGGACTCTTTTTTCCTTTCAGAGTGAGGCAACAGTAAATTAATTTTGGAGGTTGTTAACCCCTGAAGTAACAGATATATAAATCATATTAAAACCACCTTGGAATTTGTAGTGAGCAATGAAACAGATCCCAAGACCAATAAAAGAGCTCAGCTAAGTGACTTATCTAAAATATACACCAGGTAGCCAAGAAGATGATCCAGGCTTAATTAAAAGCAAATACCCAGTTTCCTTTTCCTACATTTCTATATTTCTCTCTTCACGCAGCTAGGGTTTCAGAGTAATTTTCTGATTCTTTCCATTAAGATTCCTTTTATTTTTTTCTTTCTTCCTCTTTTTCAGACAGTTTGTTATGAGTTTGGAAGCTACTAACAAGAGCTGTTCAGTTCAGTTCAGTCGCACAGTTGTGCCCAACTCTTTTTAACTGCATGAACTGCAGCATGCCAGGATTCCCTGTCCATCACCAATTCCTGGAGCTTGCTCAAACTCATGTCCATTGAGTCGGTGATGCCATCCAACAACCCTTTTAAAAATCAAGTCAATTTCATGCTTCTCATATATTAGATAAGAAATTTTGCCTGTGTTAAGTCTACAAGCTACTATTCTTGTATGTTTATGTAAGATTCATTATATTGTTCCAAATTAAAATTTTTAAATGCATTAAGGTAACTATTTTCACATTTCATAAAAAAGGTAATAGGTTTGAGGTTCAGAAGCTTAACAGGTGGTTGGAATAATGCACATAAGGAATCATTCCTTGTGATTCAAGGTCATATCCTGGGTTTTTGTTGTTCATTTGAAGGTACATAAATACCATACATTTCATGTTTGTAGAGTAATGAAATATTACATACCCCTTGTATCATCTGTCTACATTGAATTTTTGCTATTTATCACTAGCAGTGATGTTTCTGCCAATGGGGTAAAGCCGTTTTTAGGAATGGACACTAAATTGACATAGATTTTGCTTTTCATCCTCTTTGATGTCCTACAGTATTATCAATCCTTGAAACACATTTTAGCTGCTACTGTGTCTGCTGTGAACAAGAAGAATGTGGTATCAGGGCAGGAACACTCAACTGTCCCAGTTATCCACATTCCAGTAGCCAGAAGGTACTTCCTGGATTTGAGTCTTTCAGAGCTGGCGTTCTTCAGAATAGCACACGCTGACCCAGGAGTATTCTCCCAGGGTGGGCAGCTCTCCTTTCTGTTCAGTCTAAAACCACAGGAACACAGCAGACACACTCGGGTGGGCAGCCACTGAATCTGCATCTGTGTCTTTATGAGACCTCTTTATCCAGCTGCGGTGCCTCTACAGAGGAGAGCCCACAGCTGGTTCCTGATGTCAGTTGTGCAAAGGCTGTGTGTTATGTGTTTACCAAAAACACTTTTACTACTTGTAAAGAACACTCTGAGAAATAGCTTCTGAGTAGATAGTTGAAAGTGAAACGGAAGGGACAGAAATCAGGGCTTGCTGTCCCTTCACTGGCTTTACTCAGGGACAGAATACAAAGAACAAGATAGAGAGTGGTATTTTAGCCTTGGTACAATCCCGAGGAAAGTGAGAACAGGAAAGGAGGCATAGGGCTGGAAAGAAGGGAAAGCATATGAAGGGTGGGCCCATTATCCGAGGAGGTGGCCACCCCCTCGAACATGACAGAGATACTCAGAGAGATCATACAAACTACTCTAGTTTAAGACTATCTGTCTGTCTGTAGGAAGGGAAGACAAAAAAACATCTATCTTTTCCTTCCTTTTCATTCACCATTTATGGCTGGTCTAAGTTTGCCCCATGGAGCGTTAATATCCATATACTATTTGTCATTATTTGACACTAAGCTGTTCTGGGTAACAACTGGAGTAGCCTGAGTCCCCAGAGCTCTAGCGTGGCCAGTGTGCAGGTCCCATGACCACCAGCACTGTATGTGGAGTTTCTAAATCTGCATCTACAGTGATAAAGTAGTGCAAGTCATGCTAGGGCTATACCAACAAGTCAAGTGAATGCGTATACAGGGTAGAGTAAAAATGGACCCCACACATGAAGTCTAGCTTAAGAAAGCTGATTACCCAAGGAAAGATGAGTTACTTTCTCTTTTGTGTTTCCATATCACCCAGTAGATGCCAGTGCTATTAATTTTAACTCATTGTACCATAATTACTTACTTGTATGTCTGTCTCTCCTCAGAAGACAGTGAACTTTAACCAGGGTGACCTTACTTCTGGATTTGATTGGGAGTATTGGATTTGCCAGTTTAGATCAGTTAACACTGGATAATTATTTTAATTCTCTCTTTCACTCTCAAAGGGTCCTAGTTTAAATGTTGCATTATAGGATTACCATATTCTTATGACATGGGGCACATCTTCTTCATTATTGAAAGTATATTAGTATCTAGTGTAATATTTGGGTCATAATACATGTTCAATAAGGGTCTGATAAGGGATCATTTCACTGCAAATGGATATTGCTAGTGCTTATCCAATAAATATTCTATTCTCACTAACTGAGATTTATCTGTAGAGGAAATGTGTCCAACCAAAACTTCGCTAGTTTTCTCATCTCTGTTGCAACAAGGGGTTGTCATGAGACACAGTAAGGAGACAAAGTGGAAACCTATTGAGAAGATTTCTGAAAAACAAGACACTTTCTGCCTCTCCTTCACTTTAGACCTGCCAGAGGAACAGCATCCTTAAAACCACAGATACGAAAATTCACGTGAGTAGAGATGCTCCAGTCCTGGGCTGCCAAGTTCGAAGCTTCTTACCATGTATAAGAAATAACTCCCTAACTATTCAAGCCACTGTTAATTGCATTTCTGTTACATACACACTTTCCACCTGATACATTATTTAATTCCTATTATATCTCTATGGAGCATTAGGGTGAATCACATAGAATTTTGACCCACAAAAATGGCAATTTTATTCAATCACTTTTCATAATTCATTTAAATACTGAATATCTACTATGTGCAAAACACTGACACTAGAACACTGCCCCTTATTTTCAAATGTACTACCAAAATACTTTCACCCAAAATTCATAAAACTAAATTATAGATAATTTAAAACTAAAAGGATAACTACTTGAATATGAGTCAGATATGATAGGATGAAAATTACACAGGTACATTATTTTAAGCCAAACAGATGCTTAAAGAATCCTGTATGGCGGCCGTTACACAGTTCAGAAAATCAGAACTCTACAAAATGGAAGAAACGGAATAGGGGAATTCCATTAGTCTGCAATTTAAAAAGAAGAGGAGCCTATTGATGAGATGCTTTAGTTCCTTTACAATTTCCCTTTAAAACGTAGCCCACCAACTTCAGTCATCAGCTTCAATCTCAGGACCCATCCAAGTGATATTTTCTTTCTTTCTCTCTTGCTTTTTTTTTTTTTGGTCACGAACAACCAGACTTGGCAGCAAGCTCTGAGACACAGTGTTAGCTTCCAAGTAGCACCAAATGTGTCTTCTAAGAACTGTGGTCAGATACACTAGAGAGATTCTTATAGGGAAAAATATCATTTTTTTACTTCAAATCTGAGAAACAAAATAAACTAAAACTGAGAGAGTTACTTTGATTGATTTTTAAAGTTGGAAGAATTTCCCTTTAATTTTTAGTTTTTCTTAAGACATATTCTCCCTCCAAGAGATCTTGATTTGGAAAACTAAGTACACTTTCCAAACATCTACACAAAAAGGATACTCTAATAGTTCAGGGGACCAAGCAAAAGTTTTGAAATTTTAAGATCATAAGACTTAACTTGAAAGTTAAAATTCAGTTTTGCTTTATAAGATTTTTATGATAATTATCTGAAGATTATCTAATAAAATCACTTATTGTTCTGTCTTCACCACTAGGACTTAGAAAAAAAAAAAAGGGTCAATGAGAACAATGAAGGCTTTTATTAAATAGACATTTAGTATCTGAATAAAAATCCCATATTATATACTTATGGCTTAAGCCTACCAGTTTGTTAATCCCAAGCATCAACATATGATAAGAGGCTATTGTAGGAAAGACAGGTGTTGAAATTCCTCTTCCCCACACTTGTTTAGGTGCTTTCTGGTTTTGTTGAGGTTATTAGCTCATCTGAGAAGTGCTAATCTTTCCTGAGAGGAGCTAAAGGTGGTTTTGGGTCCTGGTCTACCTGACACCATCTTCTCCAGAGCAAAACATGTGTCCTAAAGCTGACATGAGTCCATGAACCTGAGGAACTGTCCACGTCAAGTTACATCCTATTATAAGGATGGAAGCACCATAGGAATAAGAAATTAACAGTAACCACAAATAATCGTGTGTTAAAGTAATTTCTTTTAAAAAATTTTAGTTTTAATTCATAAAACTAAAACACATATTTAAAAGTGATACATTTTGTGCACATTAAAAAAAAATTATGCATTGGATCCTGCATGTGCTCAAACACAATTTCCTGGTTGCTGATGGGTATCCTCCAGGACCTAAACTGACAAAAATATAACCATGAGCACAATGTAATGAATAAGACGATGACATTGCCTAGGGATTACCAACATGGGGAGCATCGAGGCATGACGGATGAAAGATTGCTGAAGGAAATGGGAATATCTGAAATTATTTATGCTCAGTAGATTCTCTAGCAACTTATTATCCAAAGCCAACAGATACATTTTATAAAGCATTCCACATGAAATACACTTAAGATTCAGTTTAACAGGGAAAAGGGATTTCCTGCCCCTCCCCGCCATATGCCCATAGGCTTAATTCAACACAACTAACCACCCTATTTCTCTTTCTAGGTTTATACTTTAAAAAAAAAAAAAAAATCTGGAAAAGTTATAAAACTTCTCTGGTTACCTATAGAACATGGCTCTTAACACCCCACATTATGAATACTGGTAACACAAATCATTAATAGTAATGTTTATTAAACTTTTGATCAGAGAATTGGCTATGTATTGGCTATAATTACTGACAGAAATTCATATCCAGATCAGTGCTATCTTATTTGAAAAGCCTGGGCAGTATTAAAAGACCACGTTTTACTTGTGGGGATTTCTACCCAAGCTTCTTCAAGTAGTCAAAATCAGGATCAGTTTATTCAAAGACTGCAGGGGACAGATGGGCAATTAGTGATGCAGAGGCCTGGGTGAGGGCCACAAGAGGAATTCTGGCTTCATCTGAAAAGGCAGCTACCATTCAGCATACAGGGGGTGGGCTAAGCAGTGGCAGATCTTTTCTGGATTCTTCCATGACAAATCTGGGAGATTCAGATTTTTCAGTCAATTCTTATTTTTAAATGTGTTACAAGTCAAATCACCAATGTCTACATGTTGGAGTCAGTCAACAGGTCGCCAGGTTGAGACATCTTAGTTGCAGTATCTACTTCTTAAATATGACAGCTGTATGTATGTATTTAACATACAGCTGTATGTATTTAACAACTGGGAGTGGAAGAAGCAAAAGTAAATGAAACAGAATTAACAGGAACAAATGTGCAAAAAAGGACTGCTAGTCAGGCATAAAATCAATAAATCAATATATGTACTTTTTAACATCTATTTCTGCTTTATTGACTAGGCCAAAGCCTTTGACTGTGTGGATCACAATAAACTGTGGAAAATTCTGAAAGAGATGGGAATACCAGACCACCTGACCTGCCTCCTGAGAAACCCGTATGTTGGTCAGGAAGCAACAGTTAGAACTGGACATGAAACAACAGACCGGTTCCAAATAGGAAAAGAAGTACATCAGGCTGTATATTGTCACCCTGCTTATTTAACTTATATGCAGAGGACATCATGAGAAACGCTGGGCTGGAGGAAGCACAAGCTGGAATCAAGATTGCCCGGAGAAATATCAATAACCTCAGATATGCAAATGACACCACCCTTATGGCAGAAGGTGAAGAAGAACTAAAGAGCCTCTTGATGAAAGTGAAAGAGGAGAGTGAAAAAGTTGGCTTAAAGCTCAACATTCAAAAAATGAAGATCATGGCATCTGGTCCCATCAGTTCATGGGAAATAGATGGGGAAACAGTGGAAACAGTGTCAGACTTTATTTTCTTGGGCTCCAAAATCACTGCAGACGGTGACTGCAGCCATGAAATTAAAGACACTTACTCCTTGGAAGGAAAGTTATGACCAACCTAGACTGCATATTAAAAAGCAGAGACATCACTTTGTCAACAAAGGTCCATCTAGTCAAGGCTGTGGTTTTTCCATTGGCCAAGTATGGATGTGAGAGTTGGACTATAAAGAAAGCTGAGTGCCGAAGAATTGATGCTTTTGAACTGTGGTGTTTGAGAAGATTCTTCAGAGTCCCTTAGACTGCAAGGAGATCCAACCTGTCCATTCTAAAGGAGATCAGTCCTGGGTGTTCATTGGAAGGACTGATGTTGAAGCTGAAACTCCAATACTTTGGCCACCTGATGCAAAGAGCTGACTCATTTGAAAACACTCTGATCCTGGGAAAAACTGAGGGCAGGAGGAGAAGGGGACGACAGAGGATGAGATGGTTGGATGGTATCACTGACTCAATGGACATGGGTTTGGGTGGACTCCGGGAGTTGCTGATGGACAGGGAGGCCTGGTGTGCTGTGGTTTTTGGGGTCACAAAGAGTCTGACATGGCTGAGAGACTGAACTGAACTGATAGAGTTTAACAACTACCCACAGGAGATCAGAATGTCAGCAAAGGAGTTTGCCCTGAAATTCACAACAAATTGGAATTTTAGGACGTGTCTTGTGACGACTTTAATCAACATGTTTTTTTGGTGGAATAAATGTTATAGGTAAATACACAGAGAATTAATTATTCAAAAAGAAGTAATGAAAGCAGCAAATCATATCAAAAATAGGTTCTGTTAATGCTGTATCTGGATGTCATGAATGCAGGCAAACAATTAGCATACTTTCAGTTCTGCTCTCCAAATACACAGTGTTTGATCACTGAGCTAGATAGTGCTCTACTTGGCAAAGCTCGCTCTACATCTTGAATTTCAAAAGCACTGAAGTAACCTTATGAGCCAGCTTTCTTGAAAGAGTTCCCCCATGGTGGACATAAAAAATGCAAAGTGTTCTATGAAAATATTCTCTCATAGCTACATGACATTTATATTCAGCCAAACTAAAACTATTCTGATGTAAGATGTTTGGACTGCAATGTTCTTTTCATTTTAACAGAGACCTTGCTTTTTATAACCTGATATACCAACATCCCTCTAAATTCACATCTTAATTTTAACTAGTCTGGGAAATTAGACACTTGCTCATGCAGTTAGAAATATAGGACAGGACATTCAGAGGAGACTTGGTTTTCCCAAGTCACAATTCACCTTCACTCTCCATTTTATTGATTATTTCCTCCACTTATAGAAAAGCATACAGTTCCCCACCTTCGCCCTCCGCCAAGGGTCTTGAAATTCACATAGAATAGGAAAAAGAAAACATGTACAAGGATATGTTTTTCAAAGAATAGTAGGAAAATAGCTTTTCAAAGAATAGTAGACAAGAGGGAGTATGTAGGAATAGGTTATGGTATGTAGGAATAGGCATGTAGGCTTGACACGTGGATCAGAGGTAATAGTTGGGAGAAGAAGAGAACACGGAATAAAGCCAACTGGCTTACAGATGCCCCAGTAAGAGACAATAGACAAGAGGCTTCTGAAGTGCAGACATGAACGGTTATATAATGAATTTGATGAGATGTGGTCAAGCAGGTTTGATAATTGTACCCCATGTGTTCTATTATGTCCTGGGTCTCTTACTAGCAAAACTTTTCTTTCTTTTGATTTAACATGTCTGAGTAATTTCCTCAACTCTCTTATCACTCATCCTAACTACACCTGAATCCACTATCCATCAACCAATCAAGACTTATCAACACAGGAAGACAGAAGTGTTAGCATTTTGAAAGCTCTAAGGTGAGAATTTTGTAGTGGCTTTTGAGGTTACCTGGTCTAATCCTGAAATGTCCCACTTTCTTGCCAACATTTTATATGTCAAAGGATAGGAGTTAAATACAAAGTTCACTCTCTATAAAGTCATTCCTGAATTTAGATTTTAGGACAAACTAAGCTCCAAGAAGGAAATGGCAACCCACTCCAGTGTTCTTGCCTGGAGAATCCCAGGGACGGGGGAGCCTGGTGGGCTGCTGTCTATGGGGTTGCACAGAGTTGGACACGACTGAAGCAACTTAGCAGCAGCAGCAGCAGCAAGCTCCAAAACACATTCAGAGGGACCATATACAGTTCAAAGTTTCTAAGTCAGGGTCCTAGTGACAAATGAGTAACGGCATTTTAAACTTGTCCATTATCCATAATCTGGTTAGGTAACTGTTTCTGGACATGCCTTTTACAGACAGGCCTTTTTTTTAACTTACATCACTGAACTTTCTATTTCTGAACACATAATTTCAGAGGTAGAAATCATTGGTAGTTTAATGAGTTTGAATACATCTCTCAAGACTTCCATTTTAATGATCAAGAATGTATTTTTTTTTTAAGGGAGAGAACCAAAACTTTCATTAAACTCAGAATCCAGGGGATATCATTACCCACAAAGCAAAAATATGGAGACAGTTAGTGCTACATATTTTGTATCCAAGTAAATCAACCACCAACAACTTCTTCTCTGGGAAGAAATGTTTACTGATTGACCATTCAAAAGAATCTACTCAAAGCATCTATCTTAGAAGGAAAAGACAGGGAGAAGAGGCAGGGTGAATACAGTCAGGCCCCTGGGTTACTTACATATTTTAGTTATTTTAGGTTGTGCAAATTGTTCTGAAAATTCTCCACAAAGAATAAAACTTTTCTAAATCAGACCTCAAATTAAGATTTTGCAAATAATAGGTTAACCAAAGTAAGAGTTTTAAAGACATTTAAAGGTTCTTATCTTTGAGTAATTCAACTTTGAGAAATAGTCAAAGAACAGTACAAAAATCTTAGTAAAAGATGCTCGTAATAGTAGTTTTTTTTAAAAAAAATAAGAGTAAAATCTGATTTCCCCCAAATAGTGGGGTTTTTTAATTCAAGTAAATTCTACTGCATGTTTTAAAACATGAAAATTACAATATATTATTCAGAAAATAAGGCAGGAGGCACAAATTTTAGAAAGAATTTTTCTCATATGTGCAAGAGAAAAATGTATTTTGCCATATTTCTATATTTTCTATTATAATATATAGAAACCATGTTTTTTCTAACAATATTCCCCCAAGAAACAAATAAGATTAAGATTAAAAGATATTTAAAAAAAAATACTCCAGAGGGGTTAAGAAAGTTGCCCACCAAAAAAAAAGCCCTGTCTTCCTCCTTCCTCTCCTCCTCCTCCTTTTGTTCAAAGGTTAATGCACTTTGTTTCTAGTTGAAACTGCAGATTCTGGCTCACTGCTGTCCATCACTTGACAATAATCTCTTTGAGCTCTTAAGTTACAGATTTATTTTCTACAAATGTACTGTATTATTATTCTTGGAATTAGAATCATCAGACAAGAATAGCCCTGGATTCCCAAAGACAAGTGTCTGATACATTTGTAGACTTCTTTGAACTCCTGTCCAAGACTCTTCAAACAATTTGAATGGCTGTCTTCTCTTTCTTTAGTTTTCAATACTAACATTTTTTGGTTCCCTGATTTCTGATTTTCTGTGATTTAAAAAGAAAAACAATTATTTGGCAGGATTTTTTTGACTGCTTATTTACTTTGTAGTCACAAATTTATAAATTTTCAAATTTCCAAATATTTTGGTTGTGATTTTAATAGCATATAAGTCCAATAACTTCCTTCCACCATTTAATTTTTCTACCCAACTCAACTTTACCTAATGTCTCCATTTTTTTTCAGTCTGTGAAATTTTATTTCAATTTACATAAAAATTCATTTAACAATACATAATGTAATGGTCTTCTATTTGATGTTTTTTTCAGTCTGTGAAATTTTATTTCAATTTACATAAAAATTCATTTTACAATACATAATGTAATGGTCTTCTATTTGATGTTTCTCTGTTTCTTTTAGTTTCCTTTACTGTCTTTTGACCATTTATTAATCTCTTATCTCTTTCCCACAAGCCTTTAGAAACTCCGACTAGTTGTTTTGTATCTTGTTATTTTTTATAGAGTGTTGTTTGTTAAGAACATCAACAATAGGACAAAAATGACATGCAGATACACATGTTCATCTTTCTTTACAAAGAATTACAGTGACTTTACAAAGAATTACAGTTGTGGATCAAAGACTTTTTCCAACAAACATTTTATACTTTCCCTTTTATCTGAATTTCATCAACCTGGTCAAAGAAGTAGATTCTATTAATCATGTAGAGACAGTGGTAACATATGACCTGTATATTAATGAAAAGCAAGAGTTTGAATAAGCACACAGTAGAGGAAAACATACAAATGGCCTATAGTGAAACCAGGAAGTTTAAAACAGAGAGTTTGATTAATCAAGATAATATTGAAAGTATTTAATTTCATGGCTGCAGCCACGAAATTAAAACATGCTTGTTCCTTGGAAGAACAGCTTTGTCAAACCTAGGCAGTGTATTAAAAAACAGAGACATTACTTTGCCAACAAGTGCATATAGTCAAAGCTATGGTTTTTCCAGTAGTCATGTACAGATGTGAGAGTTAGACCATAAAGATAGCTGAGCACCAAAGAACTGATGCTTCTGAACTGTGGTGCTGGAGAAGACTCTTGAAAGTCCCTTGGATGGCAAGGAGATCAAACCAGTCAGTGCTAAAGGAAATCAACCCTGAATATTCACTGGAAGGACTGATGCTGCAGCTGAAGCTCCAGTACTTTGGCCACCTGATGCAAAGAGCTGACTCACTGGAAAAGACCCTGAAGCTGCAAAAGATTGAGGGCAAGAGAAGAAGGGGATGACAGAAGATGAGATGGTTGGATGGCACCCCTGACTCAATGGACATGAGTCTGAGCAAACTCAGGGATACAGTGATAGACAGAGGAGCCTGGCATGCTGAAGTTCATGGGGTAGCAAAGAGTTGGACACAACTTAGCAACTCAGCAACAACAATTGAAAGGTATGGTGGAAACCTTGAAGTCTTTTAAACTTCAAGTTATACAGTTTTTATTGATACTACAGAAAATCTAATATAGTCTTTGGGAGTACAGGGCTATAATCTTGAGGGTACATTCTTGGGTCATTAACAACTTAGGTTGGAGAATATAAAGAACAAGTACCAATTTCAGGTGCACATTTAACTGTGCCTGAAGATTCTATTTGTATATCCTCTGAAAACAGTATTAGTGAATACGGCTAAACTCTATTTAAGTCAGAAATGCACTCAAGAATTTACCTGGTGGCTCAGTGATAAAGAATCCACCTGCCAGTGCAGGAGACATGGGTCTGATCCCTGATTCTGGAAGATCCCACATACCATGGAGAAGCCCCTGCACCGCAACTAGAGAGTGGCCTCCGCTTGCTGCAACTAGAGAGAAGTCCACACAGCAGTGAAGACCCAGCACAGCTGTACAGAAATAAATAAATAAATATTAAAAAAAGAAATGTGCTCAAGGTCTTCTGGATAAAGAAGAACAATGTGAAGAAGAGGTGTCTCCCCGACCTACTTCTGTTCAGTGTAACTCTTACTAGACTTCCTATTATCCTGGAATAAACTAAAACACAGTCAAATTTAGCCTCATGGTTCACTGCCTCCCTAAAAGGTTATCTTCCTTAGCAGTGACAGGTCCCTACAACTGTATTATATTAAGCAAAATTCTAGTAGGTATTTCCTGACTGACACAACCAGGCTATGGCTTGGAGAGCAATTTATTGGGTAATCTTCTCAGCTCTCAGAGGCTGAGGTACACAATGAAGGGTGTTTCTATGTGTAACAAGATGGCAAAATGGATTTTTTTTCTATTATATTTTAATTGGGAATAAATGAGGGAAAGATGCTAGTTATCCCATAGTCTCAGCCAGCAGGGCACCTGTGAGCCTCCAGAAGTGATGACCAGCAATCTATCTGTGGGGCTTATGAAGAGAGGCACATGATCACTTTCACTGGCACCCCCAGTTTATGTAAGAAGGGGAGGAGTGTGGTTGGATTTTTGAGCTGAAAGTTTGTGGAGAAATTGCTTTTCTCTGTGCAACCAGGTGTATAGGGAAGGGGTAGTCACAGAGTCACTCTGAGAGAAGGGGAAATGGCTCTCACACCCCAAGATGAGTTATTCCTAAGCTGTAGAACCCGCAGCCCTACCCTGGAGCAGCCACCAGCTTGGAACACAATGACAACATTCTTGGGAAAGATGTTTGGCAGCCTCCATTTCTAACATGTTGTCATTTTCAGTAACCCCCAAGGCTTCTTCCTCATGGAGAAGGGAAAGAGAGACACTAGATGTGTATTGAATGCACAAGTGGGTCCAGGGATGTCTACAGCCTGAGGCCTGCTTGAGGACCCTGGGACACTGGAGTCTCAAAGAACCATAACGTCAGAGGCCTGGAAGAAGAAGGTGTCCTTCCATCTTCGGTGCCTCAGAAGGACAGAGAAAGGACCTCAAGCACTTTCTATGGCTTCATGTGTTAGAGAATTTCAGGTGACAAATGACAGTTCCCGTGAAGAATCTATGCAGCTACTGGGCCAAGCAAAGGGACAGAGAACCCAGGAAATGGGCTGCAGCACATGCTGATTGGTTCTGACAGAGACAAAGGAGGCAGCTCACTGTGCTTTGAAGGAAGGATAGTTCCTGAGCAACAGAGGCAGCTTGGGAAAAGGACACTGTTCCATGAAACAGGAGGGACCACAGATCAGCTATGGGCTCCAGGATCAAATGTAGCCAGACTGAACTAGAGTGAGCCAGAGGCACTCTCCATCACTGACATGCAGCAGCCCACAAGCCTTCTGCACTTCCTCCTTGATGGTGGACAAGAAGGTGGCCCCAAAGGACAGAGTTCAAAGAGAGCAGGGATGGGGGAATCTACTAGATGAAGCATGGAGGAATTGCATAAAGAGCAGATCACATCTCCCCTCCCTTTCACCCACAAATCAAGCCACTATATCCACAGTCAAGGCTGGGACTGGTATGAATGAAGGTGAGAAAAGTGGGGAAAGAAGTCAAGCTTGACACTTTGAGACTGATCTGATAAAGTGAACTAGACTGAGTTTTAAACAGCAACTGAGAATATCTTAAACCAAAATTGAATGGAAAGTTAAGAAATCTGTCCCAGATTTCATTACACAAAAGTGGAACTGTCACTCTAGCACAACAAGGGGAAGCTACAACTCAAACACTCAATAAAAATGACTTAACAACGCATTAACGTGAGTTGGAAAAGCCACTTTCATTTTTCCCTCCAGAGCTAAAGGAGAGAGTGATGACCTTGAAGGGGCTACTTATTTGCCCCATCTCCAAATCAGTCCATAACCATGTTGATTTGCTTAAAAATCAAAAGTATTAGCCAAGGTCTACCCTTGCGTACAGCACAAGTGGTTAAAACGTGAGCTTTGGAGTCAGAAGGACTCAGGATGCAATTCCATTACTAGCCAGGTCACTCATCTACTGGAGCCTCAGTTTCTTCATTCAAAAAAGTGATGATAATTAAACTTACTTCAGATGGCTGATATAAATACTGATTGGAATAATTAATGAAAATCACTTAGTCCTTAGCATTCCATAAATATTCTCGTTGTTGATGTAAATAATATATTACTCTGCGTTTCTGTCTAGATGGCAGTCATGATCATGGTAAAATTCAATTACTGTCAATACACTAACCTCTCTGCTTTTTCCAGCTAAAGGTGCCAAGGCTAAGTTGGCTCATGTTCACAATAATGCCCTGGAACAGTACTGATGGACAAAGAATCTTGTTGAGATACTTAGAAAAAAATAAAATATTCGAAGTGCTTGAGAGAGACTAACGCTTTGAGAAGAGATCATTATTTAAATGAATCATGATATGCTTTTGACTCAAAATGCAGACGAGAAAGTAAATAGAGCTCTTCCAGTGTCTGTACAGCTCTTTCTCTGAAGAGTTTTTCTTCCTTTTCCACTCACTTGATTTGTTCTCAAATTTAACTTTACTTCCATGGATGTGAAAGTACAGCAAGGTTGGGGAACTTAAATCTGATCTACTTCTAAATATTTGTTCATAAAGCTCTGGTGTGTTTCCAGCATTTTGGGGTACTTGCCTCCTCTCCCTACTGAAGGTTGATGACAGCAGCTCAGGAAGTGGGAGTAATCCTCAGCGTTTGAACCAGTAGGAGAGGAAAATATTTGACTATGCAAAGCAACGTCCTCAACTCTCAAAAATTTGGGAAAATATAGAATAGAATGATTTGGAAAAGTAGTCAAAAATATTTCTGCAAAGAATTTCTGTGACTATCATAAAAACCCTTCCAAGAAATTAATTGTCTTCTGTCACCTCACCTTCTTCCCTATCTTCTAAAGGTGATTTCCTCATTTTTTTTTTCTATAGATGCAGTAGTTTAAAAAATGGATGCTCTTTCAAGCAATGCTTGGTCTCGACTGAAGTTCAGGTCTAAGATTTTGCTGGGTTCTAGGTGCTCAAATTGCCACCTAAAGTTGATTTTAGAAGTATTCTTACCTACTATCTCTTCCCATTCCAATTTGCTCAAAATAATACTATTACTTGAATAATTTCCATTTTCACAATCTTTAATTCCAACATCTCTAATATCCCACCAACATCACCAACACACACACACACACGCACACACAAACACATGCATGCACACACACATACATACTTCATTTTTTTCCTGAGGCAAACTGAAATGCTACTGACAAGCCCAAGAGTGTTATCAAAAATGGAGTGGTTGGCCCTCTAGCTCCTCGGATGCAAAGCCCATGGATATAGAGCACTGACTGTATTCCTTGTACCCTGCCATTTTATATAAGAGACATGAGCATCCACAGATTTGGGCATGCACAGGGGTTCCTGAATAAATCTCCCTTTGATACCAAGGGACAGCTATATAAAGAAAAATGCTGGGAAAGAAGTGAAAAAGAAAAGGAGGGGGAAACTTTGGGACTGGAACTAAAACAATGAAATAAAGAGTGTGGAGTGGAGGGTGCTGTGTTTAAGTTTACCTAGGGAGTCAATATGTTCCATTACTTGTTTTTAATTCTTTTTGCTCAAGATAAGCTGATTATGGGCATCCAATGCTATCACTTCATAGCAAATAGAAGGGGAAAAGATTGAAACAATGACAGATTTTATTTTCTTGGGATCACTGCAGACGTGAAATTAAAAGACACTTGCTCCTTGGAAGAAAAGCTATGACAAATCTAGACAGTGTATTAAAAAGCAGAGACATCACTTGGCTGACAAAGGTTCATATAGTCATGTACAGATGTGAGAACTGGACCATAAAGAAGGCAGAGTGCCGAAGAATTGATGCTTTTGAATTGTGGTGCTGGAGAAGACTCTTGGAAAGTCCCTTGGATAGCAAGGAGATTAAACCAGTCAGTTCTAAAGGAAGTCAGCCCTGAATACTCAATGGAAGTTCTGATGCTGAAGCTCCTATACTTTGGCCACCTGATATGAAGAGCCGACTCATTGGAAAAGACCCTGATGCTGGGAAGGATTGAGGGCAGGAGGAGAAGGGGATGACAGAGGATGAGATGGTTGGATGGCATCACCGATTCAATGGACATGAGTCTGAGCAGGCTCCAGGAGATAGTGAAGGACAGGGAAGCCTGGAGTGCTGCAGTCCATGGGGTTGCAAAGAGCTGGACACAATTTAGTGACTGAACAACAACAAACAAGCTGATTATGGAATCTTTCAGAATTCCCATTATGTTTTCTCCCAACTTGAACCCCCTTCATTTCAATTTCAAATAAAAATTATCCTGTATTATCATTTCAATTTGCCAAAGTTTTACTTCCAATAAGTTCTATTTATTCTCATTAGGGCAGGTTGATTACACACAAATGATATGCCAAGATGATGTTGACTGTCTTTAGATAAGACAGTCTAAGACACATCCCCTAACTGCTCATTATTTCAAAAAATATATCTGAACCATTTTTTCCTAACCTGTATAGCATGTCCATTCCTGACATGTGCTCCAGTGCCTAAGAATATTAAGTTAGGAACTTATACCAATCAGAGCTGATCTGAGAAGGCCAACTGAATTCTAAGGCCAGTCCTCTCAAAAAAGACAGCAAATAAGGAAGGGAAGGACCCCGGGAAGTCAGAACTGAGACAGAAGCACTGTTTTCACACACTCCAAAGTATGTTCAATTCAGAGTTCTCCCAAGCTTGTACCAATAGAAGCATTTCAAAACAGCAACAGTCACTCACTGAATTTTTGTTATGCTTCATGGGTTTTAGAAACACACTGTGGTTTTATCAGCCACCCTGTGGGCTAAGTATAAAGTCATCAGGCAATGAATATTTGTTTTTGCCTCTCTAGCACCCATTCCCCCTTTTTGGATAAGGGGGCTCCAAATTTTCATTGGGAATCTATCCACTGTCTGGGGCTTCCTAGGTGGTGCTTTCTAGGTGGTAAAGAATCCACCTGCCAATGCAGGAGACCCAAGAGACCTCAGAGATATGAGTTTGATCCTTGGGTCAGGAAGAGCCCCTGGAGGAGGACATGGCAACCCACTCCAGTATTCTTGCCAGGATAATCCCATGGACAGAGGACCTGGTGGGCTATGGCCCACGGGTTGCAGAGTCAGACAAAACAGAGTCTGAGCACATCCGCTGCCTGTTCTCAGTCCATCTCTTTGGATGGGGCTCTTTCTGCAACTGCAGGAAGCAGAGCGTGGGACCAGGCTTGGCTTTGCAGGCACTTCCTGACCTGGACACAGGATGTCTTGGGAGAATAGGTCTGTGCCCTCTAACTGATTGGTAACCTAAAAGGTTGTAGGCTGAAACTGCAAGAAATGGCTTGCCACCATAAGGGGAGAGCCTTATGAGAACGAAACTAAGATCAAAGGGAACTAAGATAGGAGACAAAGAAGCGGGAACCAAACGGAGCCTCCCTGACATTGTTTGGGCTCTGGATCAGTTTGAATCCTGAATTCATGCTGACACCTCAAAATTTTAGTCCCTTGAGCCAATCCATGCCCCCTTTCTTTTCTGACTTTGATTGGATTGAGTTTTCTATATCTTGCAACAGAAAGACTCTTAATTGATAAGATGCATGATTTTATAAGTCAGAAAACTAAAACTCAGAAAATTTTATGCTTAGTTAAGAACACACAGTAAGTGGCAGACCTGGATTTTAAATCCAGTCTCTTTCACTCAAAATATCATATTCTTCCAATGCAAAATAAAGCATGAAGGCAATAATTTCATTTTGAGAGGTATGACATTTAATTTTATATGTCAGTTTGGCTAGGCTATGGTTCCCAGCGCTTAAGTAAAGCTAGTTTAGATGTTGCTGTGAAGGTATTTTTGTAGATATGACTAATATTTACAACCAACTGAATTTAAGGTAAGCAGATTAGCTTCCATCACATAGATGGATGAGCCTCAGCCAAACAGTTGAAGGCCTTTAAAGCAAAAACCAGAGAAGAAAGAATTCTGCCTCAAGACTGTAACACAGAAATCCTGCTTGAGTTTCCAATCAGCCTATACAGATTTTGAACTTTCAGTCAATTCCTTAAAATCAATCAATCCATCAATCAATCTCCAGAGGTCTCTTGAACCCTGACTAACACAAAGATTAACAGAAAGATACAAAGATTAACTGAGGGATACCCAGGAGAATGTGGGATGGGGTGAAGGAAATACATTTTTTTTTCCCCTCAACACGTCATTTCCTAGATGATTTTCCAAACTAAGACAAGAAGGACAAAGCTCTGTGATGGAAGTCACAAAGACACTTTTTCTGACAATTACCTAATGAGACATTTTGTTTGCTTTGCTTTTTCCCAAAGTGAAAAAAGCCTACAGATACTTAAGAATGCTCGTGTGTGTGCTCAGTCACTCAGTCATGCCCGACATTCCTGTGACCCCATGGACTGTAGCCCACCAGGCTCCTCTGTCCATGGGATTTCCCAGGCAAGAATACTGGAGTAGGTTGCCATTTCCTCCTCCAGGGGCTCTGCCAGACCCAGGGACAGAACTGTATTGGCAGGCAAATTCTTTAGAACTTAGCTACCTGGGAAGCCCATTTAAAAATAAATCATGTCAAATTGTTACTGTTCAATACCTGTTAAAATGCAGGCTCAATTTGAAAATTAAAGGCAATGAGGAAGCGCTTGTATGCACAGGTTTGAGAGGATTTTCATACTCTTTCAAAGAGTTTGATTATAGTTCAGTGCAGGGACAGAGTCTCGGAGGAAAAGTGACCAGTACTACCATGATTCACACTTGATTTCTCATATCACTCTTTCTTATAGTCACAGCATCCACTCAAAAGATGCAGCGCTTTCAGTATAATATAGAGGGTAACTGAACGATCAGCCTGGCTTCACACTGCAACTCTGCTGACGTTTGCTAAAATGCCCAAACCCAATGGGATAAATAATTCAGTTCCCCTGAAATACAGAAGGGAAAGGCTCTGATGGGTTGATAAAGAAGAATGCTGCTGTCCTCTTCTGCTTTCAAAGGATGCAAGACTTGTCAACTCTATCCCAGTTTTCAAATAAACCATGAAATTCACAGCCCCAAATTGAGATTCTCATTTTCAGCCACAGCTATTCTTAATTTCTGTTCCACCAATACTACAGGCATAGAGAGATAAGTCAGATGATTTGCAGCTCAAACTGTAAAAGAAGTTTCAGAGAGACAATAGGAAAAAAAAAAGGTTTGGTAGGTTTGGAAAATTCTTTTTCTTTTAATACACTATAAAATGTGAAGCAGAAGCACAATGACTTAATGAGTTTCTGTCTCTGTACTGTGACAAATCTACAATTTGGCCATTGTAAAAGTAATGATATGTTTCATTAATTTCATATGTTCGTTTAATAGAGTATTTGGAGGAAAGGCATTTTTGCTTTAGAAATTAGAGCAAAGAAAGCTGATAAAGGCTTCAAGTTGGTGTTTGGTACTTCCTGGAATACATTAATAACGTTCAGCCACCTTTTCAAACACACAGACAAATCTCAAAGCAATGCTTTGTCTTCCCAGTCATAATCCTAATAATGAAAGACCAGAAATCCTCACCTAGCATCTCCCCACAATCCGCCTCCTCCAAGTGCTTGCATGTGTGTGTGTGTATGTGTGTGTGCGCGCCCGTGCGCACAACCCTTTTTACAGGTACTTTTTTTTTTTTTTTCCGCTGTGCTGGGTCTTTGTTGCTGTGCACAGGGTTTTCTCTAGTTATGGAAAGAGGGGGTGACTTTTCATTGAGGTATGCAGACTTTTCATTGTACAGGCTCCTCTTGTAGCTGAGCATGGGCCCTAGGGCATGCAGGCTTCAGTATCCTCAGCTTGCGGGCTCTAGAGCTCAGGCTCAGTACTTGTCTTGCACGGGCTTAGTTGCTCTGCGGCATGTAAGATCCTCCTGGAGCAGGGATGGAACCCGCATCCCCTGCATTGGCAGGCGGACTCTCATCCATTACACCACCAGGGAAACCCTATGGGTACATTTGGATCGGAAGTTTATATTCTATAACCCCCATCCATCCATTCACTGGGCCAAGTTCTTTATGCCATTTCCTAATCCTCTTCGGGGAAAATTCTTTAGAAATAAGCTGTGTGTAACTGTCATGGTCTCACCTCACCTTTTTACAAATACCCTCATCTTGGGGTTTCTTAGGTGGGATTCTCTAGAAGCTGAACCCAGACAAGGGTTTGATTACCAGAACCTTATTTGTGAGAGGATCCAGGAAGCATGTGAGGTGGGGAGGGGAAATGGGACCAGAAGGCAAGAAGCCAATCGAGGATGCACTACTGAGCGAGCTGCCCTTGTGGGCAATGGGGATGCTAGCCCCGAGGACTGTTAAGAGCTTGTATAAAACACGTCTGAGTTACGCCCACGGGGGCACTTATCTCCAAGTTCTCACATGTCAGTGACTGAGGGCTGCTTCCGGGGGAACACAATCCTTGTACTCCAGCCTGCAGTGATGGGATGGAGGGGAGCTGTTGGGGGAGACGAAGAACTTGTAGTAGGAGGATCCCAGCAGCACATAGGGGTTGGTGAGAGCTCAGAGGATGTGCGTAGTACAAACATCACTGCCAACAGTGACACAGGACGGGTCTGTCCCTTAAGACATTCATTCAACAAGCTCCTTTCTACCCCAATTGTCCAAGCACTACCATCCATGAACCTTCTGGCAAACCTGTCACCCCAGTCACAGCAAACACACTCACCTGCTGTACTTTCTCTGCATTCGGAGCTGGACAGTAATGGGTTTCACTTGATGTGGTCTTTGGGAAAAAACTTCGGGCTTGTTCTATTTTGCTAACAGAGAGAGCCAGTCTCTATAAACCCCTGTGAAATCTGGATTTGTTCAATGTGCTTATTCTCTAAAAATGTCATATGTCCCTTTGTGCAATTTCTAGCCTAACTCCATGAATAGAAAAATTAGGCTGGAGTAGATAGAAGGGAGAATGGGAGGAGGGAAAATTTACATCACAGAGAAAGCTTACAGCTGAAAAAAAACCAACAGTACCAGGATGAATCTCAGGTGGGTTGCAGCTTTCTACAGCAGGAAGGTTAGGACTCTTGTTGTCTTTTTTTTTTTTTTTTTTAAGAAATACCTTTTACCCAGGCCTGGGGAAGGAAGTGCTGTCCTAGTAGCCTGTCAGGATGGGTATCTTGGCTGCAGACTGCTGGCATTCTATGGCTTCTGTGGAGCCGTTTTCCACCTGTTGTGCTCTTGGCAAGTGAGAGGTATTTTGAGAGACCCACTCATTTCTAGGCCTTCGTTTATTTACTTTTACAAAAGTATTATCCCCATTAAGAGAAAGCATTGATTAAGGCTGTATTGTGAATCACTGCTATAGTTAAAATGGATAACCTATAAGGACCTACTTACGGCACACGGAACTCTGCCCAATGGTATGTGGCAGCCTGGATGGGAAGGGACTTTGGGGAGAATGGATACATGTATATATATGGCCGAGTCCCTTCTTTGGTTTTACCTGAAACTATCACAACATTGTTAATTGGTTATACCCCAATACAAAATATAAAGTTAAAAAAAAAGCTTATATTTCTTGATTATCTTATCACCTGATTGCTTCCTGAGAACTGAGCTGGAAGAAAGTGGGAAGATGAAAGTAGTCAGAGATTCAGGGCAGATCCAGGTGAGTCAAAAAGCATTTAAAAACAAAACCAAGTGAAGAAACTACTTTGCAAATGAGACGTTCATTGAAGGTGTAAACTCTCTCTAGTATGCTGTTGCTGTGCATGAACAAACTGTTAGGCCTTCACCCTCATGCATATGATGTCAGGTGTTCCCTCCCTCCAAGTGCCTGCATTTCTAGGGCCAATTTTCTTGTTTTTAGAGTGATGAGACTTCTGACTTGAAGTCCTAATATTCCTGAGCCTGGTAAGACATAGGCAGGCACTCCTGGGCCTCCAGATCAGCCCTCCAAATAAGCACTTCTCTCAGTGTGCAACCACTTAAGTCTTCCATTAATTCAGGACCTTGAAGACATGAGAACAAATGCCTAAATGGTGACTGTGCAAATGTGTGTGTGTGTGTGCACCTTATGTAAAAGCACACACATGCATATACACACGAGCTGAAAGGGAGCATAATAACTCCCCAGTATGTCACAAATAAGAGAACAGCTGCTTGTTTCAGATATTAAAAGAATGTAAATTGGGCTGAGCTTTCTTTTGGCACAAGAACAAGGAATGCTTAAGTTTCCTACTTGCACTGACTTTATTTTTAGGTTTATTCACCACCATTTGTCAGGTTTCTTGAGCTTGACCTGAAACTAACCTTTCGATAAACGTGAAGGCAAACAGAGCCCTGAAACTCTATCTGTATGTTCTTTTGTCTTGGGAACTGTAAATCGGGGCATTAGGTGAATAACACAGCTTGGCTTTGTGTCATGAAAAGTAATTTGGGGCTGCGGTAAGGGCAGGATTTATGAAGCTGTCTGGCCAGGCTTGGGCAGAATGCCAGCTTCCACCTGCTCTGCAGACATGGCCGTGTGCAGTTGGTCACACCGCTGAAGTCGCCAAATTCCTTTCACTGGATACAGGCAGGGCTGGCTGTGCGGGCCAAGGCAAAAAAGCAGGTAGGGGAGGAACCTGGGGTGGGAGGGAGCCGGAGCCAACCCATCTTTAGGAAACAAATCAATTACAAACTTTTCTTCATCTCATTCCTGAGCAGAAGTCCCTCAGAAAAATTCACCTCTGTTTCCAAAACACTGTAACTAAGTAATCTTGTGGGATTGGCAAGAAAAGGAAAGTAAATCAATTTGCAAAGTTTTTTTATTTTTTAAAAATGAGGGACTGTGTCATAACTGAGGTAGTTATATCATTTATCATCCAAACAGGGGCCCTTTTCAAAGTGAAAGGGGGAAGGCTATAATTAATTATGCTGGGACAACACCCGTAAATTAGGACTGTCTAAGGCAGACTGGGACGGATGGTGACCCAAGTCGAGAACGTTTACACTGCTAAACAATGAACCCGCTAAATGACTGGTGTTACAAGGATGCTTTTCTGAGAAGTGACAGAAATTATATTGTCTCTTTGATGGAGCTGGACTACATCCATGAAGCAGATGGCCAAACTGTCAGGGTGCCAGAGCACAATGTGCAGTATCCATAGGAAAATTCTCATGCTCCCTGGATCTCAATCCCTTCCCCTTCTGAAAAAAGTGCAAAAATCTCAGCGCATCTCTGTTTTTCCTGACAAGGGATGGCCAGCAGGTAACATACAACGCTTGTTGGCAGCTGATTAATTAGGATGAAAGGTGCTCGGTGGTGCTCACATGGGGACTAGCGCTATTCTTTGTGATCTCAGTGATGATGAAGTTGGATGTGCACCCCCCACTCTCAAAGTCACTTCTTAGAGTTTTCAACCTTCTTCCCACTTTCCCATACTTACAGGTTCTCTCATGAACTAGTTTCCTAGGGGTGTTACAATAAACTACCTAAATTTTGGCGTCTTAAAACAATAGGAATTTATCTTCTACAGTATGGAGGCTCATTAAAAACTCAAAACAGATTTGTCACATGATCCAGCAATCCCACTCCTGAGCATATATTTGGAAAAGACAAAAGTTCTAATTCGAAAAGATACATGCACCCCGATGTTCACTGTAGGACTATATACAATAGCACTACATACAATTGTATATACGTAGCACTATATATAATATAGACATAGAAAAAGAAAGAGAGTGAAGTCGCTCAGCAGTGTCTGACTCTTTGCGACCCCATGGACTGTAGCCCACCAGGCTCCTCCAGCCATGGAATTTTCTAGGCAAGAGTAGTGGAGTGGGTTGCCATTTCCTTCTCCAGGGGATCTTCCCAACACAGGGATCGAACCCGGGTCTCCCTCATTGTGCGTAAAGGCTTTACCGCCTGAGCCACCAGGGAAACCCACAATATATACATGGACGCAACCTAAATGTCCATTGACAGATGATTGGATAGAGAAGATGCAGGGTGTGTGTGTGTGTGTGTGTGTGTGTGTGTATAATGGAATATTACTCAGCTATAAAAAGAAGGAAATAATGCCATTTGCAGCAACATGGATGGACCTAGAGATGATCACACTAAGTGAAGTAAGTCAGACAAATAGTATACCACTTATATATGGAATCTAAAAAGTAAACGTAATTATAAAACGGAAACAGACTTACAGAAGTAGAAAACAGACTTATGACTACCAAAAGGGAAGGGGTGGGGATAAATTGGAAGCATGGGATTCATAGATGCACACTATCATATATAAAAAAGATAAACAACAAGCACCTACTGTATAGCACATGGAATTATATCCAATATCCTGTAATAAACTATAATAAAAAAGAGAGAAGATATGTACATACAGACATTAATTTTGCTGTATACTTGAAGCTAACACAATATTGTAAATCAACTATATTTCAATTAGAAAATAGAATTTATTTTCTCACAGTGCTGGAGGCCAGAAATCTAAAATCAAGATATGGCCAAGGCCTCACTCCCTTCATGGGCTGTAGCAGGGAATCTTTCCTTGACTCTTCCAACCCCTGAGGGCTCCTGGTGATCCTTAGCCAGTGGCCAAGCATAACCCCAGTCTCTGCCTCTCTCTTCCCATGACCTTCTTCCCTGGGTTGTTTCTGCGTCCTCTCTTTTCTCATAAGGACACCAATCAATGGATTTAGAGGTCACCTAAATCCAGAATGACTGCATCTTCAGATCCTTAACTAATGACATCGAAAGGATACTATTTCCAAATAAGATCACATTCCAAGCTTCCAGGCAGCCATGAATTTGGGGGCAAGGACACTATTTGACCCACTCCAATTAAGAAACCAGAAATAAATCTGTTCCTGAAATGTAGCCCTTTAACAGCTGCTGCCCCCTGCCCAGTACCCAGGTAACTGACTACCACCACCACTCCCTCCCCTGTTATTTCCTGCAGAGCTTGCAGGTATCTGCTCCAATGTCTTTGCTTCCACTGCTGGGTAGCTCACACAGGTCCTGAGGATTCCCTCTTCCATCCAGTGAGAGCCTTCTCTTTCCACTCCCTCAATCAACCTACCCAAAAAACAGAGAGAACAGTCTCACTAGCAATTTTCCAGGCTACTTATAGTGCAATACTCTAGGCTAAAGGTTACATAACTTTCACACACACAAAATAAGAAGGTGAGTTAGCATCTGTTGGGCACCTCAAGAATTGTACCAGGAGGTGAGAGACAAAAAGTGGAGGCTGTCCACAGAGAAGATGGAATGTGAGCTCAGGATTAATGGAAGCTTAAGAGAAGTTTGGATGAGGGCAAGGGTGTTTGAATTCAAGTTTCAAATCTCTTTCTCAACCTTCAGTCACAATGATGACCAAAATATCTCTTCTGAATGCAAGAGTAGGAAAGCCCATTTCAACAAGCTTGTGCAAAAAATGGACTGATTCATTGGTTCTAGATATTGGAAAGTCCAAGTTTGGGCCCAGGGATGGCTCGGTGCTGCTTGTCTAAGATTGCTAAGTTTACATCCTATCCTCTTAGTAAATCTGGCAGAAGGCACAGGTCTCTTTCCCTGGGGTTCCAGTAAAAGCGTGTGGGCTGTCACTGAATGGCTGCCACTGACACACATGTACTCCCGCACAATCTTCTGGCAAGAGGCTACGTACTCTCCTCCAGCTCTGAGTCACCTGCCCCACTTGGAGCCGTGCGGTGGGGTCATTCCTCACGGGAAAGCCATGGTGATGTTAGTGGTGCAGATAAAACAATGTGAGCAAGCAAAAAACCAGAGGGGTCCACCCCACTTACTCTGACCATTCTTACAGCCACTTCAGACACTACAGAAGAATTTCTAGCCTGCTGCCAGAGTTGTGTCTGCCCCCCAAAAACCTGCAAGAATACAGCATAACTGTTTGGGGCACTACAGATACTTCAGTATGTTTTATTTACCCACAGTGCCTCAGACTCTATTTTCAGGCAACTAGACAAAAGGTATATTAGTTAGCTAGGGCTGTCATAACCAAATACAACAGACTGGGTGGTTTAAATGACCCACCTTAATTATCTCCTTAAAAGCCCCATCTCCAAATACAATCACATTGAGGGTGAGAGCTTCAGCACATAAATTTGGTGGGGGGGGGCGGGGGGGGAAGTGGACACAAATGAGTCCATAACAAAAGCAGAAACTTCTTGTCATTCCTTTACCTCTGACTTATAGGAGTAAGATATGAAGTAATACCTTTTGACACTAATTAACTCTGGCATATGGTGCTGTTTCAAATATTTTTTCAAGTGCAAGTTCTACAATGTTTTCCAGTTTCCAATTCATGATATCTCAGAGGTCGCATTCTGATCCCAAGCGCAGCCAGAATCCTATTAGTCTTCCCATATCAATTAACCCTACAATTTTTTCCATTTAATTGCCAGATGTTTTTCCTTAGGTCAGCAGGCCACAACTAGACGGCTGCCCCAAAAGAGCATTTTTAGACATGAATCACACACACACACACACACACATTTTATGGCAAGCTACATTATTGTATCTCAAATACACACCGATGTTACGGCTAAGCATGATTTATGGATACAATATCTAAGCATCACGGTGCTTTGTCATTTGAGTTTCTTCTCCTCCTAAGCCAACGTCAATATACAGAAAAGACCAATGACAAACATGACATCTGATAAGTGTGACATGAAACATGACACTTAAAAGCAAACTGGTTACTAATTCCTGGAGCCGAGTTTGTTCAGCTCCATTTCAACCAAGTTACCTACTCTAAGGAAGCATATGCAAATCCAAATCTAGAAAACAAAAGCAAAATTCACTCCATGTATGGATGGCCTCATGAAATCATTCTGACTCATTTCTCCAGCTTCTAAGGCTGTGCCAGGCTCTCCCAACACTGGTATTGATGGGATCCTTGCTTGAGTTTCTCAGGTGCTCATTACCCTTCATCAGTAATGCACCGAGTCACTGCACCCGTTTTTGCCAATCAGACTTCCAAGTCATATGTTAGAATTCATTTGCCAAATAATGAACACATTTCAGTGTCTAGCATGCAATTAAAAAAGAACTTACTAGTGAAAAAGAATAGCATCGAAATCACCTCTAACATGTTTCCATTTTTCAAAAAAAAAATCTACTTAACACATTAGTTCCTTTCGACAAGCCCTAGTTTCAGATGACTTGGGTAGAATTTGGTATGTCGTTCTTGGCACTACTTTCATACTGGAACCCAGACAACATCAACACCTCCATCTTAGTAAAGACTAAAACTAGAATTGACACAAATCTTAGATTAGCTATATATTATTATTATTTAGGCTCGAAAATTATCTTTGTCTCACAGCCTGCTTTTGAGAAAAAGGCACAAAAAGCAGGGCGAAGGTTCAAAGTCAAACATTTGAAGACTGTACATATATACTTACATAAAACAGAGAAATACGCATGGATAAGGTGGTCCAGTTTAAAGTGCTATTTTGCATGAATCAGGCAAGTTTGGAATAAGCTTGGGTGTGTATTTACATTTAGCTCTTATAGAGTCAACATACACATAAAATAACTATCAGCTCCAGGCTTGGATGTATATGTTCTGACATCAGCCTATTAACAAGAGGAAAATGGCACTGAGGAGTAATTATTATATACTAGCTTCATGAGGACTTTTTTGGAAAATTTATTTCTAAACTGAAATGGAAGAAGATAACATTTTGAATGTAATACCTGACAGATTCTATTATGGTTTCTGTCACCTTTTGGTACATTTCCTAACTGCGCATACTATAGGAAAGGCCAAGGAATTAATCAGGTTGCCAAAAGTTGGGTTACACAGCATGCAGAAAGCACTTCAGCTACATTATTTGCACAATTTCTGTAGGGAGTTGTGCAATAGAGGCTTTAAATTTAATATGTCTGGCCCCCTTCCACTTGGACTCCGTTCAAACCCATTGCCTGCAGCTCGCTGTATCCAGAGTGGGAAATCAGTCATTATATTAGGAACGGATGGCAAATGATTGCAATTCACATTCTTCAGCTGATATGTTTTTTAACCTGGAGCAACACCAAATTGGAAAATTCTGCAATTCTGCAAGCTGGACGTTCGATCTATATTGCAGTCTAAATACATTTCTAGTTTGAGGGAGTTGATAAGATGATTTTTCTTTAGAATTTCTTAGCTCCTGTGTCACCAACAGAAATTTCAAGGTTCACCACATCACCTCTTTCCTTCAGGTCCTTTTGTTTCTCACTGGGTGTGGGAGGATGGTGTCAGTGCAATCAAACTGCAATGATCTATATAAACAGTAACTGCACTCCTTCATACCTGAAAGTGAAAGTCACTCAGTCATGTCTGACTCTTTGTGACCCCATGGACCATACAGTTCATGGAATTCTCCAGGCCAGAATACTGGAGTGGTTAGCCTTTCCCTTCTCCAGGGGATCTTCCCAGCCCAGAGATCGAACCTAGGTCTCCTGCATTGCAGGTGGATTCTTTACCAGCTGAGCCACAAGGGAAGCCCAAGAATACTGGAGTGGGGTAACCTATCCCTTCTCCAGGGGCTCTCCCCAACCCAGGAATCAAACTAGAGTCTCCTGCATTACATGTGAATTCTTTGCCAACTGAGCTATCAGAGAAGTCCCTCTTCACACCTATGAACACATTATATAGACTGAAAGGCCATGCTCAGGAAAGATGAAAGTCTCTCAGACATTGATCCTTTAAAAAGGGAAGTAATGCCATAAAAAATGGGCACAGGAAATGAAGAAGCAAGTGATAGAAAAAGAAATGTCAACCAGCTCTCAGCCACATGAAAATATGGTTGACCATTTCAGTAGCAAGGAAATTAAAAATATAATATAAATGGATCCCATTTTTATTCATAACATCAAAAACTAACATCCAGTGGTGGTGAGGATATGGGGCTATGGTAGAAAAATGAATTTCTTTATAAAAGTAATCTATACATATACATTAAAATTTAGAATGTTCACACACTTGAGCTAGAAATCCCAATTATGAAGCAATAAAAAAACAAAAACAAGAGTATGTAAATTTGAAAGCACGTGTATAATGAGGCACTATTTGAAGCAGCAAAAATCATTAAAACAACCCATAAGGACATAACTGAAAAATGCTTAAGTTATAATAAACATAGTGACAAGTATGTAACATTTTAAAAACTGGCTCTATGAGTATTTAACTGGAGTTAGCTACATGATATAGTACTTAATTCAAAAAACAAGTTACAAGTACTATGTAAAGTGTAACCACCTTTAAAAAAATAAAATAAATTCAAGACATGTGAATAGGAGTGTATATCTCTCTGTGTGTGTGTGTGTGTGTGTGTGTGTGTATTCTGTGAAGAAAGATACAGAAGGATACACAACAGAGGAACAGGAATGAAAATTGTAAACATTGTACTTCTACAATTCGATACTGTTGGACTTGTTAAAATAAGTATGCATTATTTCGCAATTAAACTGTAACTAAATAAAAGGGAAAAGGGAAATTAATTTTGGCTTTACAATTTACAGGTATATCAGAGTCCTCTAAAGAAAAAGTACCAATCAAATGGGTGGTGTGCATGTGTTTGTCGAAAGAGAGATTTGTATACAAATATTTGTATTCATATATAATATATAAGAGAAGACTCTACACATGGACATCACCAGATGGTCAATATCAAAGTCAGACTGATTATTTTCTTTGCAGCTGAAGACAGAGAAGCTCTACACAGTCAGCAAAAACAAGACCAGGAGCTGACTGTGGCTCAGATCACGAACTCCTTATTGCAATATGCAGAATTAAATTGAAAAAAAGTAGGGAAAACGATTAGACCATTCAGGTATGACCTAAATCAAATCCCTTATGATTATACAGTGGAAATGACAAAAAAATTCAAGGGATTAGATCTGATAGAGTGCCTAAAGAACTATGGATGGAGGTTCGTAACACTGTGAAAGGAGGCAGTGATCAAAACCATCCCCAAGAAAAAGAAATGAAAAAAGGCAAATGGTTGTCTCAGGAGGCCTTACAAATAGCCTAGAAAAGAAGAGAAGCTAAAGACAAAGGAGAAAGGAAAGATACACCAATCTGAATGAAGAGTTACAAAGAATAGCAAGGAGAGATAAGAAAGCCTTCCTCAGTGATCAATGCAAAGAAATAGAGAACACCATTAGAAAGGGAACGACTTCTAGTCTTTCCCAGAAAATTAGATCTCCAGAAAATTAGAGATACCAAGGTAACATTTCATGCAAAGATGGGCACAATAAAAGACAGAAATGGTATGGACCTAACAGAAGCAGAAGATATTAAGAAGAGGTGGCAAGAATATACAGAAGAACTATACAGAAAAGATCTTCATGAACCAGATAACCTGATGGTGTGATCACTCACCTAGAGCCAGACATCCTGGAGTCTAAAGTCAAGTGGGCCTTAGGAAGCATCACTACAAACAAAGCTAGTGGAGGTGATGGAATTCCAGTTGAGCTATTTCAAATCCTAAAAGATGAAGCTGTGAAAGTGCTGCACTCAACATGCCAGCAAATTTGGAAAACTCAGCAGAGGCCATAGGACTGGAAAAGGACAGTTTTTATTCTAATCCCAAAGAAAGGAATGCCAAAGAATGCTCAAACTACTGCATAACTGCACTCATCTCACACGCAAGTAAAGTAATGCTCAAAATTCTCCAAGCAAGGCATCAATAGTATGTCAACTGAGAACTTTCAGATGTCCAAGCTGGGTTTAGAAAAGGCAGAGGAACCAGAGATCAAATTGCCACTGGATCACAGAAAAAGCAAGAGAATTAAAAAAAAACAATCTACTTCTGCTTCATTGACTACAAGAAAGCCTTTGACTATGTGGATCACCACAAACTGTGGAAAATTCTTAAAGAGATGGGAATACCAGACCACCTAACCTGCCTCCTGAGAAATCTGTATGCAGGCCAGGAAGCAACAGTTAGAACTGGACGCTGAACAATGGACTGGTTCCAAATTGGGAAAGGGGTACATCGAGGCTGTATATTGTCACCTTGCTTATTTAACTTAAATGCAGAGTACATCATGCAAAATGTCAGGCTGGATGAAGCACAAGCTGGAATCAAGAAAGCCAGGACAAATATCAATAACCTCAGATATGCAGATGACACCACCCTTATGGCAGAAAGTGAAGAAGAACTAAAGAGCCTCTTGATGAAAGTGAAAGAGGAGAGTGAAAAAGTTGGCTTAAAACTCAACATTCAGAAAACGAAGATGATGACATCCAGTTCCATCACTTCATGGCAAATAGATGGGGAAACAATGGAAAAAGTGTCAGACTTTATTTTCTTGGGCTCCAAAATCACTGCAGATGATGACTGCAGCTGTGAAATTAAAAGACACTTGCTCCTTGGAAGTAAACTATGACAAACCTAGACTGCATATTAAAAAGCAGGGACATTATTTTGCCAAAAAGCTCCATCTAGTTAATGCTATGGTTTTTCCAGTAGTCATGTATGGATGTGAGAGTTGGACTATAAAGAAGGCTTAGTGCCAAAGAATTGATGCTTTCAAACTATGGTGCTGGAGAAGACTCTTGAGAATCCCTTGGACAGCAAAGAGATCAAACCAGTCAATCCCAAAGGAAATCAGTCCTGAATATTCATTGGAAGGATAGATGTTGAAGCTGAAGCTCCAATACTTTGGCCACCTGATGTGAAGAACTGACTCATTCGAAAAGACGCTGATGATGGGAAAGATCAAAGGCAGGATGAGAAGGGGATGACCAAGGATGAGATGGTTGGATGACATCACCAAATGATGTGTATGAGTTTAAGCAAGGAAGGACAGGGAAGCCTGGTGTGCTGCAGTCCATGGGGTTGCAAAGAGTTGGACACAACTGAGTGACTGAACTGACTGATAATATGTAAGAGGTATAAATACAAATATGGAGAGAAAGAGATATACAACTACATAGATACACACATTTATTTTAGGGCACTTGGTATTGGGGAGGACAAGTTCAAAATCTGTAGGTTAGGCTGCTTGAACTGAGTTGTAATTTTTCTTCAACTTTAATCACAGGGAATGGTAGTAATAAGATGTGTCATAAGGGAGTTCTTGTATTCCAGACACACTCTTCTTTACCTCCACTGTGGATTAGTATCTCAATTTCTCCTTAGTAACCAGCTTCAATCCCTCAGCCATTACTTTAAAAGATATATTTTTTTGCCTGTTGTCTCAGAGGAATGAGGACCCCAGAGAGGACAATGTGAGTCTTAACTTTGAGTCCAATGGATTCACTGTTCTATTTCCTGGTGGAATCATTCCTCCCTTCGGAACTAAGACCTTCAGGCCAACACAGAATAAGGTCACATGGACACTGAAGCAAACATTTTGCTAGTGTATCACCGGGAATAATAATCAGTGGTGCCATTCTGATTTCTACCCCTGAGTTCCTAGGACTTATAAAGCCTGGATGTGGGAGAAACAGCACCATATATCATGGTGATTCAGAAGAAATGAATTCAGAGAACAATGGCCCAGCCTTGCAGGGTATTATCAAGTATCCAGCATTGTAACTGAGTTTTCAAAAGGCCACTTCACCACTCTGTCTAGACAGCTGCTTCAGGCATGATAGGGAACCTGGTAAGATCCCCAGATTTTACAAGGATGGGCCCACTGCTACATCTCATTTGCTGTGGAGTGGTTTCCTTGATTTGAAGCAATGATACAAAGAATGCCAAGATGGTGGATAGACATTCTGTAAGTTCATGGATGGTAGTTTTGGCAAAAGCACTGAACGCAGGGAAGGCAAATCTATGTTTAGATTTATTACAACAGCCAAGACACAGAAGCAACCTAAATGTCCATTGATAGGTGAATGGATAAAGACTATGTGGTGCATCTATAAAATGGAATATTACTCAGCCATAAAAAGGATGAAATAATGCCATTTGCAGCCACATGGATGGACACAGAGATTATCTTATTAAGTGAAAATTAGAGAAAGACAAATATCATGTGATATCACTTACATGTAGAATCTTAAGAAGTGATACAAAGGAACTTATTTATAAATCAGAAATAGACTCACAGACACAGAAAACAATCTCATGGCTACCATCGGAAACAGCAGGGTGAGGAGAGGAAAAAATAAATTAGGAATCTGAGATTAGCATATACACACTACTATCTATAAAACAGGTAAATAGCAAGGACCTACTGGGTAGCACGGGGAACTATACTCAATATCCTGTACCTATTATGGAAAAGAATCTGAAAAAGAATATATAATTGAATCACTTGACCATTCATTTTAACACAACTTTGTAAATTAACTATATTTCAATTTAAAAAAAAAGAATACAATGCTTGACTCTGGTCCAGAGTGAACTTTCCTGAAACAGAATTGACAGATTGAAAAACACCTCATCTCAGTCCAACTTGGATACTTCAGGGGGGGATCCAAACTGGATTATATATCAAATCTTAAGAAGTAAAAAATGAAAGTAAGAGGTCACGCAGGTTTCTGCACTTATTTGGTGGCTGAGCAGCTAATGCAGGTTTGCCCTCATTAACATATACCCATCACTGCTGTAGACTCTAACCCTTCCTGGCCATGAAGGGGAGCAGAGAATGTCTGGACTCAAGTTCTAGCTCAGCCATCTTCGTCAGGCAAATTACTTTATCTGGAAAAGCCTCATCTGCAACATCTCAGAGTTAGGCTTTCAGGTATACATTTCTATGTTATTCAAAATGTAATATTAAAATAATTTTTTTAAAAACTCTGAAATAATAATACAACTCTATGGAGCTACTAAAAATGTTGCTTTATTGCCAAAGACTTGACTTGTTTTCATGCAACAGGCTTTCAAAAACATGAATTTGAATGAGACTTTATATTCCCATTGGAAGCAAGTGGATGAGATTTTTCTGGAGCAGTGCTGTGCATTCTAAATCAGAGGTCATCCTAATGGGTTACATGCTCCCTTGAGCTGATGTGGGTGGCCATGACATTTGGTATAGAAAATGTTGCCTTTGCTAAATGAAAATAAAACTGTTTGACCTATTGGCTGCAGAACTTGTACTCAGAATTTTGTTCCCAGGAGTACATAGCCTATACTCTTTTCCTATTTCTTGCAGTAACTTAAGAAACAAATTTATAAGCTGCCTGAGGAGTAGCCTGCTGCTCTTTGAACAGAGGTTTTCTTGGAGAAAAGAAAATGAACTCTTCTAGACACTAAGTGTTTGGCTCTAATGCTCTCAATGACTGGCTTCGGAACCATTAGAGCACTTGCTATAAGTACTTCTGAAGGCCATGATACAAAACAGCTTTATACTTGAAAAGAATGTAGCAAAATATCTCAAAATATAACCTCCTTACCTCTTACAGTAAATAAGTTTCTGTAACAAAACAAAAAAAAAGTGGGATATGGCCATGAATAAGAGCTACAGCATTGCTCTAGGTGTAGAACACTGCAGAGTTACCTCAGTCCCTGAGTCTCAATTGTCTTGTATAACAATAGTAATAATAATGTCTGTCTTAAGTATTCTTGAGATAATCAATAGCTACCAGTGTACATGAGAGAGATCTGTGAACCTCTCAATTTTGTAAAATCAGAACAATTTATAAAAGAAGCAGATGCTATTTGAGAGGACTTAATCATAATAACATCTCCTTAAAATGAAATTAGGATTTCTCAGACATAGCCACATCAATCCACAATGTTTATATCTAGAACCAGGGAAATGGGAAAAGATGATCAGTCTACTGTACAAAGAATATATCCCATACAAGTTCAGAATAGTGCTAAAATATGGGTTTTATATGTCTATTCTTCCTAGACAAAGAGACTGGCCAAGAGAAAAAAGATTTAGTGCTCAAGAGGACAGAACTAACACTTGTGGAGAAAGCCTGGCAACAGATTCTTCTGGAGAGACCCTGAAGATGGGAGCGCAGCAGACCATTCTAATAGAATGTGAGTAAATGTCAAGACTTGAACAGAAACCTCTTAGTACAGACAGCATCTGTTTCTCCAGCTGGTTCTCAGCCTGAAATGGAGAGGAAAACAACATCGAGGCAGGAAAGGACCAGTTTGGGAAAGACTAGATTCTACTCTGGAAGCCACAGAATCAACAGGAAGTTCTTGTATGTGAACCTTACTCAAAACTAGAAGGGGAATCCAGTAGAGAATATTTGCTATGAAATTTTTTTTGGATGGATCAGACTACTTACCCAACCTCTCAAAGGATCTAACTAAATAGTGATTTCTAGGTACAGTATCTCAAACTTTCTGGCAACTAAAGATGAGAACCTAGACATCATTCTTTTTCTTTTTATTTATTTTTAATTACAGATCATTTATTTATTTACCAGAGAATAACTCCTTTACAATTTTGTGTTGGTTTCTGACATACATCCACATGAATCAGCCACAGATATACATACAGACATCGTTCTTGATACTTCCTCTCAAATAGTTCTCAATATGCCCATCTCTCTTCATTTCCATCTCTGGCCCTCACCAAGCCCTTCACTGGACAACTCCCTTGTGACTAGAAGGCTTGGTCACCTCTTCATGGCACATAGAATCATCCTGCTAAAACCTGAATACAAAGGAGTACGTCAAGGCTATATATTGTTACTCTGCTTATTTAACTTATATGAAGAGTACATCATGCAAAATGCCAGGCTAAATGACCACAAGGTGGAATTAAGATTGCTGGGAGAAGTATCAACAACCTCAGATATGCAGATGGCACCATCCTAATATCTGAAAGCAAAGAGGAACTAAAGAGACTCTTGATGAAAGTGAAAGAGGAGAGTGAAAAAGTTGGCTTAAAACTCAACATTCAAAAATGAAGATCATGGCATCTGGTCCCATCACTTCATGGTGAATAGATGGGGAAAAAATGAAAACAGTGACAGACTTTAGGCTCCAAAATCACTGCAAATGGTGACTGCAGCCATGAAATTAAAAGGCACTTGCTCCTTGGAAGAAAACTCATAACAAACCTAGATAGCATAGAAAAAGTTTACTTAAAGGTGGAGACACCACTTTGCCAACAAAGGTCCATACAGTCAAAGTTACGATTTTTCCAGTAGTCATATATGGATGTTAGAGTTGGACCATAAAGAAGGCTGAATGCCAAAGAATTGATGCTTTTGAACTGTGGTGTTGGAGAAGACTCTTGAGTGTCCCTTGGACTGCAAGCAGATCACACCAGTCAATCCTAAAGGAAATCAATCCTGAATATTCATTGGAAGGACTGATGCTGAAGCTGAAGCTCCAATACTTTTACCACTTGGTGCTAAGAGCTGACTCATCAGAAAAGACCCTGATGCTGGGAAAGATTGAGGCGTGAGGAGAAGGGGACAACAAAGGACAAGATGGTTGGATGGCATCATTGACTCAATGGACATTGAGTCTGGGCAAACTCCAGGAGATGGTGAAGAGCAGGGAAGCCTGGCATGCTGCAGTCCATGATGTCACAAAGAGTCGGACATGACTGAGCAACTGGACAATAACAACATCCCTGCTTCAAACTGCCAACGGTTTCCCACAGTCCTTAAAATCCATGCCTCTTCCAAGTCACAAGGTCCTACATTTCAAACTCTTCTTCCTCTCTAACATTGTCTCTGGCCGCTCAGTCAACATGGACCCTTTCTACAGATCCTGGCTTTCCTTGAGGGTACCAAGTTCTTTAAGGCATCAGCAACCTTCTCCACATGTCCTTTAACGTGGAACATTGTACCCTCGGCTACTTTTTTTTTTTTTTAGGTAACAGATTGAGAAGCAATTCCTAGAGAACTAATGCCTCCCACATATTTATGGCCCCTCTGATATTCTCTATCACTGCCCTCGGCTGCCCTCCTTAATAGCAATTCTCATAGCATGTTCAATTATAAATTCAGCTGTGTTTTTATGTAATGTCATCTTCCTCTAAGATAAGTGCCATGAAGCCAGTGACCATATCTACTCTGTTCACCACATTATATCCACTGCATAGCAGAGTGCCTGAAATATAGTTGTTGAGTGGGGAAATGGCTGAATGTTAAATGTATTACTATAATAATTATCCATTCACCTACAATAGTGAAGGCATTTTCAATTTTAGTTGTTGTTGGGACTATCTTCCCCCAGACAAATAAAAACTAAAATCAACTACCTTTTTGGAATTCTAAGACAGATACACAATGAAACAATGTTGAACTTGTTTACAACTGTACTTCCATAACGAGACAACTTGAGACTGTGAACTATGCTGTGTTTTCCTTTAGGTATCTAACATATTGCAGAGAGCGAGCATTGAACACATTTATGCAATGTTTTTTTTTTTTTTACCTTTAAAGTGAAATTAGTGAGATGGTGAAGTTTTACAATATAGACCATGTCTTAATTTTTCAAAACCTATGAGTAGTTCTCACTAATCTGCAAGATCATCACATTTTACAAACTAGCCACGGCAGGAATGTTCTTTCAGTGAAAAATATCACATTCTTGTGAAGAAAATCAGGGGAACAAAATCCCAAGTATAACACATCCCCTCTATTATATACATGGTTTCATGTGTCTGATGTTGATGTGGGATACAGTTTCATGAAGGTGTCAATCTTTCCACTGAAGACAGAGTTCATTTTAAAAGGGTTCTGGATCCAGGACACCTGATGAGAACCGGAGCTCAGGCAAGTTCCTTATCCTCTTCACATTTCAGTGTCCTCGTCTACAAATGAAGACAGTAACCCTGACTTCGCTGGCTTGTTGTGGGGTAGCATGTGAGCTGGACACTCAGTAATATAGAGAGTATCAATAAGTTGGTTGGGAGACAGGGAGGGAATCAAAAGTCAAAAGAGAATAGAGACGCTTAGAAAATAAACTGGAGCCAGGAATGCAAAAGGAAGCATGGTAAGAAATAAATTAGAATGGCCAAAAGCCTGGAATGCCACATACAAACTTTGGATTTTATGCAAGCGGTAAAAAGGGTCATTTGGGGCTTGGAGGATGGATCTGGCAGGATCTGAGCTACAGGATGGGTACAGTGAGCCAGTGTCGTGTCTGCTGCCCATTCACCTCTGTGTTGATGAGGCAGCATTAATTTTCCTCTGTTTTTCCTTATCCTGCTCCTAAGGTTCATGCTTCAAGTGGAATTCATTTCACTCCCAGCTCCAGGAGCAGCTCTGTGACTCAGACTCGGGACCCAAAGGATTGCTTTCTCTGACCACCAAGACTGGTTCACAGTGGACATGTGGTCCAAGACATCACTGAGAGACAATGGCAATTTTGCTGATACTGCTCAAAGAGAGGGACACCATCTTTCCTGGAAGAGTCAAATCTGAGAGACTGTGGGCCTAGATTTGTTGGCAGATATTTTTGCCACCATGTGAAGCTTGAGAATGAAACCCTTGTAAGAGGAGAACCGTTGACAGAAGCAGAAACATAAGGTCCTGGTGATGTTATCAAACTGCACTCAAAACAACCAACCCCTGGCCTTTACATGTACCTTGGTCAGTAAATTCTCCTTCCGTGAATTGGTATTTCTGCCCCTTGCAACAGACAGAATCTTCACTGGTACTGCAGTGACAAAGATACTCACAAGCCAAAGACTAGAGACAGTGATGGGACGAAGTAAGATACATAAGGGCTGGTGGAACGTAACTGAGGATAGTTTGCATGAATCCTCATTCTTTAGCTACAGAGTTAGCATTATTATTGAAGAAGGCAAGGGGAATTGTTTCTCCACCTCATTTGACTCTTACTAAGAACCTTCCATCAGAGTCTTTTCCAATGAGTCAACTCTTCGCATGAGGTGGCCAAAGTACTGGAGTTCCAGCTTTAGCATCATTCCTTCACAAGAAATCCCAAGGCTGATCTCCTTCAGAATGGACGAGTTGGATCTTCTTGCACCACAGTTCAAAAGCATCAATTCTTTGGCATTCAGCTTTCTTCACAGTCCAATTCTCACATCCATACATGACCACTGGAAAAACCACAGCCTTGACTAGACGGACCTTTGTTGGCAAAGTAATGTCTCTGCTTTTCAATATGCTATCTAGGTTGGTCATAACTTTCCTTCCAAGGAGTAAGTGTCTTTTAATTTCATGGCTGCAGTCACCATCTGCAGTGATTTTCAAGCCCCAAAAAATAAAGTCTGACACTGTTTCCACTGTTTCCCCATCTATTTCCCATGAAATGATGGGGCCAGATGCCATGATCTTTGTTTTCTGAATGTTGAGCTTTAAGCCTACTTTTTCACTCTCTAATTTCACTTTCATCAAGAGGCTTTTTAGTTCCTCTTCACTTTCTGCCATAAGGGTGGTATCATCTGCATATCTGAGGTTACTGATATTTCTCCCAGCAATCTTGATTCCAGCTTGTGCTTCTTCCAGCCCAGCGTTTCTCATGATGTACTCTGCATAGAAGTTAAATAAGCAGGGTGACAATATACAGCCTTGATGTACTCCTTTTCCTATTTGGAACCAGTCTGTTGTTCCATGTCCAGTTCTAACTGTTACTTCCTGACCTGCATATAGGTTTCTCAAGAGGCAGGCAGGTCAGGTGGTCTGGTATTCCCATCTCTTTCAGAATTTTCCACAGTTTATTGTGATCCACACAGTCAAAGGCTTTGGCATAGTCGATAAAGCAGAAATAGATGTTTTTCTAGAACTCTCTTGCTTTGACTGCAGCCATGAAATTAAAAGACGCTTACTCCTTGGAAGAAAAGTTATGACCAACCTAGATAGCATATTCAAAAGCAGAGACATTACTTTGCCAACAAAGGTCCGTCTAGTCAAGGCTGTGGTTTTTCCAGTGGTCATGTATGGATGTGAGAGTTGGACTATGAAGAAGGCTGAGCGCCGAAGAATTGATGCTTTCGAACTGTGGTGTTGGAGAAGACTGTTGAGAGTCCCTTGGACTGCAGGGAGATCCAACCAGTCCATTCTGAAGGAGATGAGCCCTGGGATTTCTTTGGAAGGAATGATGTTAAAGCTGAAACTCCAGTATTTTGGCCACCTCATGCAAAGAGTTGACTCATTGGAAAAGACTCTGATGCTGGGAGGGATTGGGGGCAGGAGGAGAAGGGGACAACAGAGGATGAGGTGGCTGGATGGCATCACTGACTCGATGGACGTGAGTCTGAGTGAACTCCGGGAGTTGGTGATGGACAGGGAGGCCTGGCGTGCTGCGATTCATGGGGTCACAAAGAGTCGGACATGACTGAGTGCCTGAACTGAACTGAACTAAAGAACCTTCCTGCCAGGTAGCACTAGTGGTAAAAAACCTGCCTATTAAGGCAGGAGACACAAGAGACTCAGGTTCAATTCCTGGGTGGGGAAGACCCCCTGGAGGAGGGTATGGCAAACCACTCCAGTATTCTTGCCTAGAGAATCCTATGGATGGAGGAGCCTTGTGGGCTATGGTCCACAGGGTAGCAAAGAGTCGGACATGACTGAAGTGACTTAGCACACACTCAAAGAACCTTCCTGACTATTTAAGAACATGAAATACTAAGATGAGTTTTCACTTGCCTATAAGATTCCATCTTTACTTTTCTTGCCGCATTTATCATCAGATATAATGTTAACACATGTAATGTTAACACAAAGATAGGCTGACTCATATATTCATACATAGCTTGAAAATTTACTTAAAATGTTAAGAAGCTTAAATGAAAGAAGGTATGCACGTCATGATTAAAAGCAGATCCTCTGTTACTCACGGAGATTATATTTTCCTTGTGACTCACAAGGACTGTATTAATTAGTACAAAAAGAATCTTTGTTGATGAATAGTAACAGCAAACATAAGCTAATACTATGTTCAAAGAACCTTATATACATTCACAAGTTTAACTCTTTCAGGGATTTTTTTTTAAATTTCTGTTTTACAGTTGAGAAAACTGATACATGAGAATAGGTAATTTTGCCTTATTCCTAAAGGTGCCAGATGCAAAACTGGCTAGCTTAGCTATAGAGCTATATGCTTAAGCACTATACTTAGAGTAAGTGAAAAAATGGAAGAACAAGTAGGTGATCCCTTCTTGCTCCCTACTGGTGGGGAAAAACATGGGAACTGAAACAAGTCTTTGGGACAATTTGGTTTGTTGCCCTTCAAGAGGCTCACAATTTTCTATTGTCTTGGCTATCACCTGCTTACCAACTCAATGCCCTGGGGAAGCTATGTTCACTATTTCCAATCCCCCAGGAACAATTCAGTACACTGCAAAGGCAATTTATTCAAATTTCTAAATGCTAGCATGGTAAACAAAGACTAAGTGCTGTTTCTCAACACTGTTTGCTGGTAGCAGGGGAGCGGCTGCGTCACCAAGATTACACGGCTCACTACCAGTGTGATACCTACCACGGTTAGCATTTCTTGTTGATGTGGAAATGGATGCCAGGCACCACCTGTTCGACCAGGGATCGAACCCAGGTCTCCTGCATTGCGGGTGGATTCTTTACCAGCTGAGCCACAAAATAAGGGGCTTCCCAGGCGGCACTAGTGGTAAAGAATCCACTTACTAATGCAGGAAACATAAGACACGTGGGTTTGATCCCTGGGTCAGGAAGATCCCCTGGAGGAGGGCATGGCCACACACTCCAGTATTCTTGTCTGGAGAATCCCATGGATAGTGGAGCCTAGTGGCTACAGCTCATGGGGTCACAAAGAGTTGGACACGACTGAGTGACTAACACTTGCCCAGAAGCCAGTGACAATTCATCCACAGAGTATTTCTAGCCTGTAGTATTAGGTGGGAAGGGCTGGATTAAAACCACTAATCTGATATGAATCAACACTCACCCTAATGATGCAGCGTTTTCCACTTGAATGTGCACCTGAGTTTAGGTCTCTCAGCTTGCACAGAAGTGCTAATCATATTTCAAACAGCAATTTAAAAGTCAATTTCTGTGTTCATGGAAATATGACATTTAATTCTTGGCTGATGTCACTACCACAGGATGGGTAAGATCAATTCCTATTTAAAAATCAGGTAGTTCATGCATTTAATTGTGAAATACCTCACAAAATACCTACGTTCCCTTTGTAGGATTTATCTTTTTGAGTTTGTGATGATGTTTCTTGTAGCCCCTGATAGAAAAAAACCAACCATCTTAAGACATACTATCTTGAAGACTTTCCTTAGAAGCATCAGGAGAGATGTTGGGTTGATTTCTTTATTTCTTTATAAGAAAATAACTCAGTGCTGGTGATGGAAGAGTTCATTTTAGTCACTTTAAACTACTGTTTCTGCTGCTCCTTGAATTTTGGTAGCATCAGCTTCAGCGCTTACAGTGAAGCTGTATAAACCTAAGAAGCACTCCTTGGGCATATGTTTTGCCCTCTGCCTGAGGTCTGAAAACATTTTGACTGTCTCCTTTGGGTATGACTTCCAAATCCTCAAATTAACCTCTGTTCTCTCCTTTGCCAGAGGATATAGAGCTATGTGGAATGTCTCCTCCCCAACAGAGTTTATGCCTAACGACCTTTGAAAAAACAGGATTTTTCCTCTTTTTTTTTTTTTTTCTCTTTTCATTTCTCCAGGTGCAGATCTGAATGAAAGATAAAGTGTACCAGGCTATGTATTGAGCATCTGTTGCTGAGTTCTTCCAACTTTCATTCCCAGAAACCATGTATTACACTGAAAAGTAAGAAGCTCCTAATATTTTAGCATTTCTTCTGTTAACCCTCTGATAATGTTCTCATTTGTATGAGTACAAACTCAAATGTCTAAACACAAATGGAGTCATCTACTTTTCATATTCTCATGTTAGTCGATTTGGTCAAGAGGTACTTGAGTTTTCTTCACACTGAATCCATTCAGCAACTCTTATTCTACGTCAGAGTAGCTCAGACTGGTCTCAGACTTCTGTCTAGAGCTTGTCTTTTTGAAAGAAGCCTGATGGAACTGGATCCTTACACTCTGACACATACTTTACACATCTTTACATACTTTCCTCTCTTGGAAAAGCATGTAGAATGGGTGTTCACCATGTATATTTCTGGTTTATTACCTTGATGAATTCTTCTATTCAGATTTTCAGGTAGGTAGTCATTTAGACAAAGTACCTTTTTGCTTTTTTCCCTGCACCATTTATTCAGTTAACTACTATCTCATTGACTCTCTGCTTACAATTCTGAACTAGATTCCAAGTTTCTTGAATAACCTGGACTAATGCTTTCCGTGAGAGTTGGACTATAAAAAAAAGCTGAGGGCTGAAGAATTGATGCTTTTGAACTGTGGTGTTGGAGAAGACTCTTGAGCATCCCTTGGACTGCAAGGAGATCAAACCAGTCCATCCTAAAGGAAATCAGTCCTGAATATTCATTGGAAGGACTGATGCTGAAGCTGAAACTCCAAAACTTTGGCCACCTGATGGGAAGAATTGACTCACTGGAAAAGACCCTGATGCTGGGAAAGATTGAAGGCAGGAGGAGAAGGGGATGACAAGAGGATGAGATGGTTGGTTGTATGGGATCACTGAGTCAATGGACATGAATTTGAGCAAGCCCCTGGAGTTGGTGATGGACAGGGAAGCCTGGTGTGCTGCAGTCCATGGGGCCGCAAATAGTCCGACACGACTCAGTGACTGAACTGAGCTGAACGGAATGCTTTCCTTTTGCTCAATACCCAGCTAAAAGGGCTTCTTTATTTTCTGGCAGTGCCATCCACTTTTTTTGTTCCATTTAAAAGTTTTCTCAGTTGTATATTGTTTCTTTTATTATTACTTTTATCAGCAAGCTGAGCCCAGAAATTTCCAGCGTAGTAGAAAACCTCTGCTACTACTTTTGAAGTAAGATCAACCAGAAGTTGATTGTTGTTTCAAGGCAAAAAGTCAAGAGGGAAAGCAAAGAGAAAAGTGGAGGTAGTGGGGGAGGGGCAGAATAGCTCTAAATTACAGGTTTTATCCTCTGCAAGCTTCAGCCGGTCCCCTCCCTCTTCCTTCCAAATCCCATTCAGCACACCACAGAAGTCCCCAACACCCCTTGAGTCTTCCCCAGTGACATCCTCCCTGCCTTCGAAACTTAGCAACTTGAATTTTGGCAGTACCATCCATCCCTCCTTCCAAATTCACACTGTTCATACTGTGAAGACCTGTCTCTTTTTCCCACTCCGCTAGCTAATACGCACATACACTGATAGCTTATTCATTTAGTTCATATGTTGGTTCAGTTCTTTCTGCTTGGGTCCAAATGCACAGCTCATTTGTCTATTTAAACTGTTGAGCAAAAGGGAAAAGGGTAAGAAAAAAATCCAGTTTCCTTAGTTTAGGTTGATGGTTTTCACAAAGAGTTGAAAGACAAGGGACTTCCCTGGTGGGCCAATGGTCAGAGTCTGCCTTGCAAAGCCAGGGATGTGGATGGGATACCTAGTCGGGGAACTAAAATCCCACGTGCTGTGGAGCAACTAAGTCCATAGGCCCCAACTACTCAGTCATGCACAACTAGAGAGCCCATGAGCCGCAACAAAAGACGGCATGTGACACACCGAATGAAGCCACAAGACACAAGGCAGATCCTGCGTGCTGCAACTAAGAGCTGATGCAGCCAGATATATACATATACACTTGAGGTGTACATAGGTGTGTACGTATGTGTACACACATACAGTGGAGCCAAGCAGAAAAGTCTCTGTGCCTTTCTTACTGTCCACATAATAAGTAAGAAAGGAGCTAAAGAGGCCTATTTTAGGCTGTAAGCCTTTGAGGGAATGGAAAGCAATTCTTTAAAACATGTTGCATAGCTTTTAGAATGATAATTGGAAAACGTTGCCCTTAATAGCACCAGTTTTATCTAAACACAGAGGTTTTACTAAAGCAGTGCTCTCTAAACCTTTTCATCATGTATCATTACCAGTTAAAAAAAAATTCTGAACATAAAAATCCCATAAACATATCTAAACAGATTATTCAAATGTAATCCTTTTACTATATTATATGCATTATAAAGGGCTTCCCTGCAATGTAGGAGAGAAACCACCTGCAATGTAGGAAAACTGGGTTCTCTCCCTGGGTCAGGAAGATCCCCAGTACTCTTGCCTGGAGAATTCCATAGACAGAGGTGCCTGGTGGGTTACAGTTCACGGGGTTGCAAAGAGTTGGACACGACTGAGCGACCACAAAGACTAAAATTCAAAAGGAACGACATTAAAACAAATTTTAATGAAACAGCTTTTCCCACAACTTGTTGTTTGTATACCCAAGAGAAAACTATCTTTGATTCATTTTCCTCTAAATACCACAGCTAAAAAATAAGTCCTATCCATTTCTTCTCTGAAAGTATTTCAATGACCACTTCGTCTCCATACCCACCACAGCCTAACCTTACACTCCTGTGAGCTCTTTCTTACTTGCAATCTCCAGCTTGTCTCCTTGCTTACTTTACCTCTTTCTTTCCAACATGAGCTTTACCCCGTGGCCTAGGTGCTCTTGCCAAAACTTCCTACTGACTGTTTCCCTTCCACTCAAGTCCATTAGTGCTTGAGTCTTGCCTACAGGATGAAGTTGAAGCCCCTGATCTTAACACCGTCTGTGCCGCTCACCTTTCCAGGTGGCTCCTCCTACTTTTCCACCTAGCTCTTCAGCTATGTCAAAGTGACTTTTTTGGAAGGCACCAAAACTTTTATTTTCACCCTTGCATGCAATAAATTTCTCTACCAGAAATGCCCTTTTTTCTTCATGCCTACCTGATAAACCTCAATACTCAGCTTAAATATTACTTCCTTTGGCAAGTTCTCTTTACTTCCTTTTGCAGAATTAGCTCTCACCTTTCTGTGTCCCCTTAACACTTTGTTTGTATTGAATTAGAGCATTTATCTTGTTACTCAAACAATTTATTTCCATGACTCTGAATTTCTATATAATAGAAATTTTGCTGTTTTTTTTCTTGGATTATCACTGTCTATCACAGGTGAGGCATGGAGTCAACGCTTGATCTTTCTTAATAAATAGAAAGGATGGATAAATATTAATTGAACAACTACATAATTTTGGGGGCAGTGAAGAAAACCTTCAAGTGGGAAGTCTGCAATAAAACAAAAACATTTCAACAGAATATGAGAAAAAAATACCTCCTGCCTCGAGACTTAATATTTTCTCACTTTGAATTGTTGATAGTTTCCATTAAATTTTTGTAAACTAAAAGGTCTTTCATTCTCATATGAGTTTTTAGGTCATTTTCAAAGTCTTGTCTCTTATATTCCCCAGTCAACATAATTAATGATGTTAATAATAAGTAATATCTGTGTTTTCTATGAGTGTAGAACTGTAATAAGCAATTCATTGCAATATCTAATTTAACCATCACACAGCCTTGTGAAGTAAGAGCTAGTATTCACACCATCTAGCATGTAAGAGAGTCAATGAGGTTACGAAGGCTACAGAGTGACTCTTTGCCTAGGTGAAAAAAGGAAGATTAAAAGCAAATCTCCAAATGTAGCCTCTTAACCCAAATTCTCTGCTGCCTTCAGGCCATGTAGCTCCAAATCTTTTTCAGAACATCTACCCTAATGTTTAGTTCCTTTCATTGCTAGATTGGAACAATTTCCAGTGTTCCTACAATAGCTGCAAGTAAATGTGTAATAAATGTGATGGTTTTATATATTGTATGTCTCATAAAGTTTTTAAGATCCAGGAACTCTTTGGAAGCCACTAGACCAGACTGTTTATTTGTAAATCAAATGATCTGTTTCATAGAGTGATTTGGCTACACTGAATTTTACTTCGGCTACCACTATCTCTCGTGTGGCATTGTGATCAGCCACGGTTGACATGCACACTTCTGCAGATGAAGTCTTTTGTTTGTTTATATTTGCTTTAGCTAATTCCTACTCTATCAACAATCTCAGCTGAAATTTGTACTAAACTCTTTACTGCTGGATCATTCTTCACAGATATCATATTAGATTAGCCTTGCAAGTAAGTAGGTGGGCAGGGAGACCCCTTAAAAATGGTCTGTGTCTTCGCATTATGTTGAAATGCTGTTGCCAATTTTTTAATTACAAAGTTACAATCCATATGATGTTCCTTAGAAGCATCCAGCAAAGATGAAATGGTGGTAGACTGGGAGAACTGAAAAAAATCTATCAGTTTGCTCAACTGCATAAAAATACACAGGTATTACAATATTTTTTTCCTGCTGATTCAGCATAAGTCATTACTTGATTAAGTAGGTAAATGACTGTTTTAGTAAGTAACATAAAAATAATTCTGTTTCTCTAAGTGTGAGAATGAAAGACCTTTTATTTTACAAAATTTTAATAAAAATTATCAGCAACTCAAAGAAAAAGCCTACTGAAAACAAATTGGATTTCACATTTAATAAAGGAAACATTTTGAAGGCCCTTTTAAAAATGTGAGCTGTTTATTTAGATTCATTTTCATTGTCTCTGTTAAATATTATTTACTACACTTCCCCACATACACGAAACAATACTAGTCTCTCTATAAAGCAAATTAAACAGGTCTCTGTCTACAAGGATCATACACATACTGCAACAGACATCATTGAAAATATGCCCATAGTGGGATATAAACACCCAATGGAAGTATCTTAAGACATAGAATATGAATGATTTGGTTGTCCCTGTATTTAGACCTCACTGTCTTGGTATTTAAGGAATGCCTAGTGACTATTGTCATCAACTCACTACTGCCATCAAGACTTCAAATGGATTTATCATTTAGTACTTCTACTTTGTTCCCATGCAACTTGGAAAAGCTTTATGGCTAAAAGGGATATTCAAGAGAATCCTGAGATAAAATATATCTTTTCCAAAGAAAACTGCTTGGAAACCAAAATACAAAACGGAGGCAGCTAGACACAAAGTGAAAAAACAAGGCTTATGTAAGAAACAGAAAACTTTTAAAAGGCTCTCATCTTCACGTCGTATCGTATCATACCAGTAATGCCCCCCTCACCTATCTGTCTCCCAGACTTTCAGAGTTCGCTATGTGTTTGTTTACTTAGCATCTCCATTTAGATATCTAGAAGTGCCCTCAAATGTACATGTTCAAAATAAAACTCTTGCTCCTGCCACCGTGTCCTAACCTTTTACTTCCCCAATGTTCCTCATGTCAATAAATGGCATTACCATTCACCCAAATGTAAGTCCTCTGGAATCTGACTCCAAAATGTGTCTGGATCCATTTAGATTCTCTTCCTCTATGCCACCCCCATTTGTTGTTCAAGCCACCTCTCTTGCCCAGTCTACTTCCATAGCCGGCCATCAGGCTGCATCCTTCAGTAGCTGTCATTACATTTTCCAGCTTAACTCAGATTGCAGCACAACTCTACTTAAAATTCCCCAATGGCTTCCAAGTTAAGGAGAATTCTGAACAAGACTTCAAGGACTGACATGATCTACTTCCTGACTATTTCCTCTACCTCATTTTCTACCATTCTCTAATTCAAATTCAGCCTCAAAAGTTTCATTAAAAAAAAAAAAATTTAAAGTTTCTTTGCACATAGCTGTTCCCTACCATTCTATTCTTTTTCTTGATCTTTGCTTGGCTTCCTCCTTCTAGTCATTCAAGTGATAGCTCAAAAAGATATTACGTCCCCAGCACAACCTTCTCTCACCAACCAATCTAAAATAATCCCCTCCCCAATGACAGCAAGTCTCTTTCTAGAACACCAACTTCTTTTATTTTCTTCATGGCCCTTAACACTATCTGAAATCACTGTATCTATCACTTTATTAGTCCTTTGCAAAGCCTAACTAGTTTGTAAGCCACTTCAACGTAGGTTCTTGAGCCACTTGTTTACTTCTGTATCACCTGCATTGACAACAGCTCCTAGCCCTTGATGGAGCCTCAGTGAATGCCTTTCCAATAAATAAAAAAGCAACTCATAGAATCACTGACTTTCTAGGAGTTAGAATACAAAAAGGAGTTTGGTAGCCTTGATGTCCAAGGGCATAGGGTCTTAAAACATGGAAAGAAATACATGAGACCATCTGTGCATGAAGTGGGGTAAGTGTCTGTATGCACAAACTGACTAGATTCAATTTATGACTGACAAAGGAACTCACATAATTGTCTTATCTAAATAATATTAATAAAGAGCTAAAAATTCTATTTTAATATGCATGTTTTGCAAAGCAAAAATGGAGCTTCATAATTGCTGCTTGGATTTTTCTACTGTCTTGTACAATTTATAAAAACTAAGTGAAGCTCCAGGGTAGCTCGCTACTTGTACTCAGTCAAGGGACAAACTTATCATTATCACTCACTTAAGTTGTGTCTCAAGTTCCATTGTCTTTGCAATTACTTCAGAGATGAGAGATGAGAGCATAAAATGAAACTATTAAAGTAAGCCAGCTACAGCTGGAGACCATTAACAGCAATACAGGGCATGCAAAAAAGAGCAGTGGGAAGCTGAAGTTATCTCAACTGGAGAAGCCACTTGGAGGTTAAAAAACTGCTGAATCCTGACCCACAAAGAATACCAACAATGCTTTCTGATATTAGTCTTTCTCCCACCAACCTTCACAAAGCACTCCATTTATCATTTCATTTATTCTAAGAGGTCTTGTGTGTGTGTGTGTGTGTGTGTGTGTGAATTGGAAAATATAAGTCAAAATAGTGGATCCCCTTGGAGTGGGAGCCAAGATTTTTAAAACATTTCTAAAATTGAAGCCAATGAACATAACACACAATTAGCAAAATGAGCCTTACACAGACTTATAAATGTTTTGCTGCTAGGTCTAAGGTGTCACCTAAATTTTATCAACACTGGAGGGTTTAATAACTCCCTTCTGGGAAATATTAAGGCCAAATAAGATAGAACAAAAGCCATGTAATATCTATAAGAGGATATTTTCAGGACAGAAAGTCCCTGCATGGGGTGGCACAGTGGGGGTGGGGGGGCGGTTAGTGAACATGTGTGGCTGTGTCAGCTTTCCTCAAAAAGGAAAGCTGACCAGGTGACCAGCAGTCAGTCTCTCCATCACACTCCCCCTGCCTGCAAAATCCCATCAGAGATCACACTCTGCTTGCTTCCTCTGACTTATTTCACTTAGCATAATGCGCTCAAGGTCCACCCATATTATCACAAATGCAGGATGTCCTTCTATCACAGGGCAGCAATATTACAACACAAAAATGTATCAAACTAGCATGGTGTACACCTTAAATTTACACAATGTTACATATAATGTAGATTTCAAAAAGTTTATTTTTAAAAAATCCCTTGTGAGAGATGTGTACCTGCCTCTACCCTTACAACTTAGGAGCTAAAATCTTATTCCCTAAAAACAGAGAACACCTTTCTAGTCACGACTATACAACATCCCCTTTTGGACACTTCTTTGATAAAACAGTAACAAGAACAATGACAATAATAAAAGGTACTTAGCCCGTCCCTGGGGCTTTCATTGATTTATATTTCTTCACATGTTCTTTTAATTGAACACTAAAACCCTGGAGTAAACAACCCACCGTCCCCTGCTCACAGAAGATGCACTGACCTACTTTGTTCCTGGGTGCTGGCACTATCGAGACAGAACCTACAAATGCTGAGGAAAGTCAGATGCTTAGGATTTTCCACCCAGCTTTCCCATAACCAGTTATCACTGGCCACTAAAACCTTTACTATCTAGTTGAAATGTATCTTCTCCAGAAAGAATGTTGCATCTGATGCTTGGAAACCAAACTACAGCTGATCTTTTACACTATATGATGATGAAATATGAGGAAATTACTATCCAAATTATCATAGATATTATTAAATTATTATCCAAAATGGGATAATACTTTACTTATTTATGTAAGTAAATAGGATATTTTGTCAGCAATAACTTTGGTCAAGAAGCTTTTAATTGCTTGGAATTAAAGCAATTAATTCTGTCCACTTCTGTCCAACCACTTCCCTCTACCACTCTGCTCTCCTATGGTATCATTTTATGCAAATTGGACCCATTTAACCTCTGTAGAAAGACTCATCCTTATAATAAAATCATTAGACCATAATGACAGATGAAATGAGAAAGTGGCAGAAGGAAACAGATGTTTGAAAGACATTTATGTAGCTCTATGGAAAGGTTGGTGGCAGTTGCTATGTTACTATTAGCTAGAGGGTCTTATTATGCCTCCAATTTAATACTTAGTGATATGTTTCTCTCATTTATGCACTCAGGCAAAAAAGTAGGGCAATGGAACCTGGAAAGATTTGCAAGTGGGGCCATTTTTAAGCCTGTGTATATATACATTTGACTGTGTGTGTGTGTATTCCTGTTGAGTGCTTCCAATTTGGACAAATCTGACACTGAGAAGTGTTACCTAAATATACATTAGGGTGTACATTTTCTCACCTTCAGCATTAGGGAAGACAGGCATGTCTTTTAGCTCCTGTCCAGTGATATCATTTAGGCTTTAAATCATCTCCCTTACATTTTTATTTGAAAGAAGAGCCGCCTAAGAAGAATAATGCATCAATGACTTCACCATCAGACTTTAGGGATTTGACTGATATAATAATACCATGTGACTTTTTCAAATAATGAAGGTTTTTTTTTTTTTCTTTTCTTTTGACTTTGGTAGTTCCATCAAACCAAGGCTGCTTTATTGAAAGGGATTCATCTTTTCTTCCTTTTTTTTAAGAAACATTACTTAGGGACATAAGAATAACACAATGTGAGGCTGATTTCCCCTAAAGATAGAATGGCAATGAAATGAAAAAGAAACAGTGGTGATGTAGAGTCTAATCCTTCCCAGAATAAAAAGCTCAAGTTAAAAGCGCAAAACTAGCCCATGCTTCTTAAGATGAAAGTGATGGTTAGGAGGACTGCTATTTTGACCTAATGGGAACTGCAAAGGGAATAATGAGGTTACCTGACCCCACGCTAGTTTGTAAATGACTACTTTCTTAGAGAACAATTCCATTTTCACCAGCTGTCTACCAATTATATTCTCAACACACACACACACACACACACGCACGCACACACACAATGATGGCTGTACCTCTCCTTCCGTTATAAATCCCAAAATACCTCATTTCCACCTCAAGTGTTATTACGATGGGTTTAGAACAAGTTAATTCAAAGTAATCCTGCATTATGCAGCCAGGATTCTGCCGTTCTCTTTAATTATCTTTGTGCAAACTCCTTTTAAAGCATGTTTAATGTAGGCATTTGTCTTTCCTTTGCAGTTTTATGCAATTTTGAAAAAGATATTTGGGAACAGAAACTTGAGCCACTATTGTGTCTCTTTAGGGACCCTCTCAGGGACAGATAAAAAATTGTTCATGCATTACAAACACCAGTGAGGCAGATTTAACTGTTGTGCAGCCCTGTCAGAGAGCCCTCCTACTTTTGCAAAGTAAATAGCTTTCTGTCTTGCATGTCATCATTTGATCAATGTCTTCATGATAACACAATAGCATTATAAAAACAGGAAAAGGAAATATGAAGATGATTAACTTTAACTTCAAGAACTCAGAATGGGCCTGAAAGTGGGGGAAAAGCAAAATGACGGGGGTGGGGGATAAGAAAGGAAACCAAACAGATGTAACTCCATATATGCTTCACTTGGCTTTATTGATTCCTCACCCTCTCACTGCTTCTACCTCCAAAACAGCCAGCCAGCTTGAGACTTAATTATTTTCTTTCTAAGAAAAAGAGAGAGTGAGAGCAAGAGGAAGGGAGAAAAGAATCAGAATCTGTTCATAAGGAAAGCAGTCACTGCTGCTTGTTTTTTTTTTTTTTTTTCTTTTTTAAAGAAGCACTTAAGGGTCATTAGTCTAACACTGCAGCAAATGTATTATTCATTTTCCTTAGCCCAATTTCTCGCCTAAGAATTTTGCAAGAAAACGATACACAGTTCAGTAGAGAGGTGATTGATCAAGCCAGAAGGAACAGAATTTGGGCATCCTGATAAAAATTTTTCTCCATCTTCTCTGTTAGCATAAATCAATTTTATTTATGTAGTAACACTTGAATACTAACTACCCAATGCCATCCGTCAGGACAAAATTGATGACTATACCTTTAGGTTAATATTACTTGAACATTTCATTCTGAATAATTTATACACATTTCTGAGTGTCAATTCCAGATTGTTTATTTGGTTTCAGCAAGTATAGCTGAACCACAGTTTTTATTAGGAAAAAAAGGTTCCCATTTCTGTTTATTTTGTGCATTAAAGGGGCTCACCCAATTTGGAGGCCTTGATATTATTCCATAGGAATTGAAACATGGAATAACATTGTACCTAATCTATGTCTGCTCATAGGTTCTTTTTTTTTTTAATTTTATTTTATTTTATTTTTAAACTTTACATAATTGTATTAGTTTTGCCAAATATCAAAATGAATCCGCCACAGGTATACATGTGTTCCCCATCCTGAACCCTCCTCCCTCCTCCCTCCCTTACCATTCCTCTGGGTCGTCCCAGTGCACCAGCCCCAAGCATCCAGTATCGTGCATCGAACCTGGACTGGCATCTCGTTTCTTACATGATATTTTACATGTTTCAATGTCATTCTCCCAAAATTTGTCATTTTCAGTGGTAAAAATAACTGAGATTATATATAACCAAATGAAAAGCTGGCAAAATAGAGGTGAGTAGATATTTAACAATAACACTAACATGTTGTTTGTGAAGAGGGCATGGGAGTTCACTGCATTAACAGCCCCAACTGCTATTTTCACTCTTCAGCACATAATCTAATCTGTCTACCAAGACAGATAGTGCTTTACACCATCCTCTCCTATTGGGTGACTTTCAATGTGTGTATTATTTTTCGTATTGTAAAGAACATGATACATTTTATCACTCTATTTGCTTCTTTTTCCATTGTATGGTAATCGCCTTCCTACTGGGCAGGTAACACAAAAGCATGTGCACACTCAGGCTCTGGGACTGAAATGAATGGTCAGTTACGAGATGCGGTAAGATTTACACAATAAGAAAACAAAAAGGCCTTCTCAACTCAATTAGTGAGGATCTTGACCTAAGTCAACCCGTGTCGGATTGTGTTTCTTGTCAGAAATGCACCCGTAATATCAGTTGAGCACTTATGCAGCACAGAGGTGATATCTGTGTATTTTTGCATTAATGAGGAGCCTTCCACTTAATGTGAAGATTCAGTCTACTACGTAAGCTTTATCTTCCTTTCCACCCTCTGCACACCCTTTTTATACACACATTCCTCTACTTTTGAGAAACTTGCTTGCGAGCAGTTGTCACAGAGTTCTGTCTCATGAGAACATCTGACAACCAATGGGAGGAAACGGCACCTTATCCAAAGTAATGCCTTAGACATTAGACGAACAGAATCAAAACAGGCATGAATTCCAAGTAAGTCACTCTTCAGTTTGATTTACAGAAATAACACTTCTGCCGTGTTCAGAGTCCTCATTAGCCGGGGCCAGCAAAGCTGCTGGATTTTATATATATCCACAGATACAGCACTGTGTGCAGGGGCATGCGCGCACACAAAGAGCTGGAAATGAATGAGGGCTATCATTTGAAAGCATGCCTTCTGATTTTGCCTCAGATGTAATTACAGTGTTAAAGGGAGAAAAGTAAAATCTACCTAAAATGTAGGCACTGACTAAAAAGCAGCCTGTTCTTCTGCTTTGACTATCACCTGTGTAGCTTCATCTTTTAAAAACCATGAATCATTGACTCATCTCCACAGACATTTATTGGACTCCAATTATATGGAAGACATTGCTCTAGAAACCACACGGTTGCCAAGCTGAGTGAGTCTGATTTCCCAAAGGACCTCCTAGTTTAAAGAGGTTGAGAACACAAGTATAGTAAATATGTTATTATGTATGCATGCATGCATATGTGTAAATAAACAAAACAAAGCCAAGTTTCATAAGAGCAGCATAAAATACTTCTGAATTACTAGAGCATGATATGTTTTATTGAAGGTATTTCTTTTGGTTGTGCTATATTCATTAGGCATAATGCTATGGGCTAATTAAAGTTTACATGCCAAGATTTTAATTTGGAATTTTTAAGAGTGCTTTGTAAATTCTGTATTGCTGTGTAAGGATTTAGCAGTTATTAGAGTTACATGGGCTTTTGAGGCAAGGAAAGAAGGGTACTGTGCATTCTTAAGGGCTCAATTGTGAGAACAGACTCTTAAAAGCATTATGCTAAAACCAGAACAGCTGTAGTTTAAGTTTAAACACTTTTGGTCATTTATTGTCAAAAAGGTGAGTCTCACTGCTTTGTGGCAAATCCCAAATTATGTAATATTACATATGTAATCCAGATATTAATATTCTAATAATATATTAGTGAACATTTATTGTCAACATTAGAAATATTGCTTCATGACATTAATTTGCCTCTACTGTGTTAAATGAAACTTCCCTAAAAATGATACAATTTTTATAAATTGACAGAAATGTAATTACACATTTATTGCTTGTATAATTTTACTTAATTAAGGAATGGCCCTATACATAATACTTCTTCGAGTTCAATAAATATACTTAAAAATCAATGCCATTGAAACAATAATTAGAAGCACTGACCATTTCAATTATTATTATTAAGGCTCAATTAAATACTCATTTTAAATATTCATTTTTTGTGCTATTCATCTACATGACTTCTGAAATAACTTTAATTCAAGATGATTTATCTTAAGACTTTGCTTGTGACATATTTTAAAAATTTATCCAGATAGACCAAAACAACTTGATGGATGATTTTTCAGTTCAGTTCAGTTCAGTCTCTCAGTCATGTCCGACTCTTTGTGACCCCATGAACCGCAGCATGCCAGGCCTCCCTGTCCATCACCAACTCCTAGAGTTTACCCAAACTCATGTGCATTGAGTCGGTGATGCCATCCAACCATCTCATCCTCTGTCGTCCCCTTCTCCTCCTGCCTTCAATCTTTCCCAGCATCAGGGTCTTTTCCAGTGAGTCAGTTCTTCTCATCAGGTGGCCAAAGGATTGGAGTTTCAGCTTCAGCATCAGTCCTTCCAATGAACATTCATGACTGATTTCCTTTAGGATGGACTGGTTGGATCACCTTGCAGTCCAAGGGACTCTCAAGAGTCTTCTCCAACACCACAGTTCAAAAGCATCAATTCTTCAGGACTCAGCTTTGTTTATGGTCAACTCTCCCATCCGTACATGACTACTGGAAAAACTATAGCTTTGGCTAGATGGACCTTTGTTAGCAAAGTAATGTCTCTGCTTTTTTAATATGCTAAGTGGGTTTTTTTTTTTTTAATGGGCTGGTAGGAGCCTAGATAAACTAATGTTACAAGCAGTTCAGGCTGATACTTTCCATGACATTGTTGGTAGAGTGGGCTTAGAGTCGTTGTACTGAACAGTTCTTAGGCCACTAGTGTTCTTGCAGCTCAAGCAGTGCTGAGAACACAAATCTTAAAATTCACACAGTCCAAGGATCTTCAAAGCTTCTTGAGGCTAATAAACACTATCAGTAATCTGATGAGTCTTGTGTTACTATCGCCATTTTGTAAGACAGGAAATTGAAGCTCAGAGCCACGTACCTAATTAAGAAGTTAACCCTGATTTAGAATCCATGGTGGCCTAAATGCCAGAACTCTGATCTGTCGACTATAGAAAGCTGCATTCTCACTAAGAAAACAACCCAGGGGCTTCAGGTTAGAGCCTGTTCCTCTACCGGCCCATCACTAGAATGAACACCAGAGAATGGTTCCTTGGGGATAAAAATACCTGATAAAAAGGAACCACCCTCATGTATGTTTTAATCTAATAAGCAACATTAGCTGATTGCACTATCCATCCATTGAGGCAGTCACATGGTCATAAAACATTAAAACCAGAAGGGATTAGAAATATAACCAAACTTACCCCTTCTTCTAAGTGGTTCCACAGCTATCTAAAATTAAATTTGTGAGCAGTCCGACTCTTTGCAACCCCATGGTCTGACCATGGAATTCTCCAGGCAAGATTACGGGACTGGGCTGCCATTCCCTTCTCCAGGGGATCTTCCCAATTCAGGGCTCAAACCCAGGTCTCATGCACTGCAGGTAGATTCTTTACCATCTGAGCTACCAGGGAAGCCTGTGAGAAATCATAGATGTTTGCTTTTCCCACATTTCCTTTGCCAGTGCTGATTCAGGAAAGGAAAACATTGTGGCTCAGCTGGTAAAGAATCTGCCTGCAGTGTGGGAGACCTGGGTTCCATCCTGGGGTTGGGAAGATCCCCTGGAGAAGGGAAAGGCTACCCACTCCAGTATTCTGGCCTCGAGAATTCCACGGACTGTATAGTCCCTGGGGTTGCAAAGAGTTGGACATGACTGAGCGACTTTCACTTTCAAAGTTTTTCAAACAAGAGAGAACAGGAAAATATCTGGCATGTTACGTTCATCTGAGAGACATTCATGTTGTTAAAAATGTGAAATCTATCAAGCATACAGTAACTAATCTGAGATGAGGTGTAAGGTATAATAATTCCTGGCAGTGAGGAGCGCTGCTCATACTATCTACTTACTCTGGCTATGACAATTCGCTTTACACTGTTCCTTTTGATACACCTGAGTCAGAATGCTATCTTTTAACAATACCTGAAGGAGTTCTGTAACACATGTTTTTTAAAAACAATGAATATACAGGAATAAACTATGCACAGTTCACCGAACATGACTATAAATACATATGAACTGCTATGTTTATTTAATTGTGTTTCACAAATTAAAATTAAGGTTCTGTTTTCTACCTCTTCTGATATATTGTTGTTTTTTTTTTTTAATATGTATTCAGCAAATACTTGTTGCTCACCTACCAGACATCATAAGGAAAAACTCAAACAAACTTTTTGGCCAACCCAATACAATGTTGAGTAAGACATCTGATCTGCATTTATTAAAAATCTATTATTCCACAGAATTTGGGGAATAATCAACACCACCAGGAAAAAGTAAGACAGTTGGAAATAGATCAGACAGTGGAATGTGATCATTCTTCTTGAGTAAAATATACATAAGTAAACTGCTCTTGCTAAAAGACAGGCTGAATCTTTGCACTGAGGAAAACCTTGAAACATCTGAAAAAAATCCCTTTGGGAAGCCCCTTTGTTTAGGCAAATTTGCTTGATGTTTTGGTATACACGTCTCTACAACTAAATTGGACATAAATTGTTTACTTTGTAGCTAGTGAAGCAAAAGAAAGTCACTGATGGATGTTAACACAAATCTAGAATTTCTGCACAGAGGGAGCAGGCAGATACACACACACCCTTCTTCTTCCCCCTCCCACCCCACCCCCACCCCCCTCCACCACCCTGTTGGAACAGTCTGGGCTTGACTAGAAGCTCTGGGGAAGATGTCCTTTTGGAGTAAAGAACTTTGTGGAGGACACTGAGCAGCTACATAAGTCATACATTACAGAAATATCCTCTCAACATGAGAGTTTTGAATGTGATAGTCCCCTTCACACCTCTCCCCATCAACCTACTGCTTTCAACTGGCACTTCTTTTGAGAAGTCTCTTTTGTACAAAAGCACTGGGATATTTTTTTAAACTTACATGGAACTATATTGTAGACATCTTGTCAACTGGGTTCTAATGTCTTAGATATCTTTTCATATTAGCACATACAGGTCAATTTCATTATTTTAATGGTGAAAAATTTCAAATACAAAAATACAACAATATGCTTAACACCAATTGATTTTAAAATTTCTGTAAGTCTTGGCCAACACTAGTGATCTTTCTGAACATACAGGTGACATCATCTAAATACCTCTGTGAATACATTCATAGTGTGTGGTTTTCCACAGAAGAGGTTGTTAGAATTTCAGAGTTGTTATCTCTAACCATTGATAGATACTGCTGACTTGCTGCCCAAACAACGCTGTTTATTGTATCAATGGTGTTGTGGACCTGTCTGTTGTCTCACATTATCATCAGCTCATGAGAAATGAATCAATAAGATGAGTCATTAACTCATTTTTGTTTTAATTTCACATTTCAGTGATGACTAATGTCACTGATACACTGTTTCATAGGTTTGCCATTCCTTTGTATTTCTTCTCCAAATTGCACTCTGAATCCTTTGACCATTGGGAAAAAAACAAAAATCAAAAAGCTTCTGTCTTCTTCTAATTGATGTTTTGGAAGTGCTGTTCATATTCCATAAGTTAATCCATTGCCTGTTCAGTTCAATTCAGTGCAGTTCAGTCGCTCAGTTGTGTCCGACTCTTTGCGACTCCATGAATCACAGCATGCCAGGCCTCCCTGTCCATCACCAACTCCCGCAGAGTTCACTCAAACTCATGTCTGTTGAGTCGATGATGCCATCCAGCCATCTCATCCTCTGTCGTCCCCTTCTCCTCCTGCCCCCAATCCCTCCCAGCATCAGAGTCTTTTCCAATGAGTCAACTCTTCGCATGAGGTGGCCAAAGTACTGGAGTTTCAGCTTTAGCATCATTCCTTCCAAAGAAATCCCAAGGCTGATTTCCTTCAGAATGGACTGGTTGGATCTTTTTGCAGTCCAAGGGACTCTCAAGAGTCTTCTCCAACACCACAGTTCAAAAGCATCAATTCTTCAGCACTCAGCTTTCTTCACAGTCCAACTCTCACATCCATTTATGACCACTGGAAAAACCATAGTCTTGACTAGACGGACCTTTGTTGGCAAAGTAATGTCTCTGCTTTGGAATATGCTGTCTAGGTTGGTCATAACTTTCCTTCCAAGGAGTAAGCATCTTTTAATTTTATGGCTGCAATCACCATCTGCAGTGATTTTGGAGCCCCAAAAAACAAAGTCTGACACTGTTTCCACTGTTTCCCCATCTATTTCCCATGAAGTGATGGAACCAGATGCCATGATCTTACTTTTCTGAATGTTGAGCTTTAAGCCAACTTTTTCACTCTCCTCTTTCACTTTCATCAAGAGGCTCTTTAGTTCCTCTTCACTTTCTGCCATAAGGGTGGTGTCATCTGCATATATGAGGTTATTGATATTTCTCCGGGCAATCTTGATTCCAGCTTGTGCTTCTTCCAGCCCAGCGTTTCTCATTATGTACTCTGCATACAAGTTAAATAAGCAGGGTGAAAATATACAGCCTTGACGTACTCCTTTCCCTATTTGGAACCAGTCTGTTGTTCCATGTCCAGTTCTAACTGTTGCTTCCTGACCTGCATACAGGTTTCTCAAGAGGCAGGTCGGGTGCTCTTTCAGAATTTTCCACAGTTTATTGTGATCCACACAGTCAAAGGCTTTGGCATAGTCAATAAAGCAGAAATAGATGTTTTTCTGAAACTCTCTTGCTTTTTCGATGATCCAGCGGATGTTGGCAATTTGATCTCTGGTTCCTCTGCCTTTTCTAAAACCAGCTTGAACATGTGGAAGTTCATGGTTCACGTATTGCTGAAGCCTGGCTTGGAGAATTGCCTGTTAAATATGTTGAAATTATTTCTCTCTCAATCTCTCATTTCCCTTTTAAGCTTATATTTCTTATAAAGAAATTTTAAATTCTTATCATGTCAATCTATCATATTTTCTGGTTTTCTGTCCTATTTAGGAAGTCTTTTATCATCTCACAATTTTTTTAAAAATCCGAGATATTCTTTTATTTTCTCACGCTATGCTCTTCTATGGGAGTAGGTAATGGCACCCCACTCCAGTACTTTGCCTGGAAAATCCCATGGATGGAGGAGCCTGGTGGGCAGCAGTCCATGGGGTCTCTAAGAGTCAGACACGACTGAGAGACTTCACTTTCACTTCTCACTTTCACGCATTGGAGAAGGAAATGGCAATCCACTCCAGTGTTCTTGCCTGGAGAGTCCAAGAGACGGGGGAGCCTGGTGACTGCCGTCTATGGGGTCACACAGAGTCAGACACGACTGAAGTGACTTAGCAGCAGCATGCTCTTCTATTCATCAAATATTTGTGTAAGATGCTAAATACAGGTCTAATTTTACTACCTATTTGTCACAAGTTACTTATTGAAATGCTGCATTTATTATAAACCACTCCTATATCCACAATCTGCTTCCAGGCTGTTTAGTCTGTTAACAATCTAAGTATTTATTCACATACCAAGATAACACTGCTGCAATTACTCTAATTTTAAAGCATGTTTGATAGTTAGGAAGACAATTCCCCCTCTCATTTATTTTTTAAAATCTCACTGAACATGGAGGTAGGGGGTGCTTGAAATGGGCAAATATATTAATAGTCAAGAGGCAAAAAGTTCTAGTTATAAAATAAGTAATGGGGATGCAATGTACAGTACAACAACTAAGTTAATAATACTGTATTGTATATTTGAAAGTTGCCAAGAGGATAGAATCTTAAAAATTCTCATGATAAGAAAGAAAATTTGTACTATATATGGTGACAGAGGTTAACTAGGCTTACTGGGGTGATCATCTCCCACTGTATACAATACTAAATCATTACGTTATACATCTGAAACTAACATAATGTTATGTGTCACTATATCTCAATTTTAAAAAATCACTGACTATATATATTTTATCTAACATATACACACAAATGTGTCAATATCAATTTAAGAAGTTATTGGAACTTGAATTAGGAATGCAATATATAGAATATATAGGAATGAATATTTTTAAAAATCAGCATTTAAATTTGTTTAGGTTTTCTTTTAGGTCCTTTGGTAAAGTAATATAATTTTCCTCATATATGTTACTCCTTTCTTGCTAGGTTTATTTTTAGATATTTTGTGGGATTTGTTGTCATTATATTTATATACTATGAATGGGCTCATTTTTATTACATTTTAAAATTATTTTTGATATGTAGGAAAACTGTTGCTTTTGTATATGCCTCTTATATTTGCAACTTACTCACGTATCCTTCTATTTTTAATATTATATCATATATAGTATATTATTTTAATATAATATACTTTTTTCAACCTTTTGGATTTTCTAGTTCCAAAACTAAAGTCTATAAATACTGACAGTTTATTCTCTTCCAATGTTACTATCTCTACTTTATTTTCGGAGAAGGCAATGGCACCCCACTCCAGTGCTCTTGCCTGGAAAATCCCATGGATGGAAGAGCCTGGTAGGCTACAGTCCATGGGGTCACTAAGAGTTGGACACGACTGAGCAACTTCACTTTCACTTTTCACTTTCATGCACTGGAGAAGGAAATGGCAATCCACTCCAGTGTTCTTGCCTGGAGAATCCCAACAACGGGGGAGCCTGGTGGACTGCCGTCTATGGGGTCGCACAGAGTCGGACATGACTGAAGCAATTTACCAGCAGCAGTAGCTACTTTATTTTCTTGATACAATGGCTAGGACCTTGAATATGGGGTTGAAGACAAGTGATGATAGTATTTTTGTGTATGTTCTGACTTTAGCGGGAAAGCTTTCAATAATTTGCCAAATATTTTGCTTACTGTAGGTCTTTGCTAGACAGCCATTATCAGTTTTAGGAAATGTATTTTTCTTCTTAGATAGTTTTTCATTAAAAAAAATTAAAGCTAAGTTTTATCAAATGGAGTTTTTTAGGCATCTATATAGTTGATCATATGGATTTTCATAGTCTCTTGGACTGTAAGGAGATCAAACTAGTCAATCCTAAGGGAAGTCAGTTCTGAATGTTCATTGGAAGGACTGATACTGAGGCTGAAACTCCAATATTTGGTCCACCTGATGCAAAGAACCGACTACTTGGGAAAGCCCCTGATGCTGGGAAAGGTTGAGGCAGGGAGAGAAAGGGATGACAGAGGATGAGATGGTTGGATGGCATCACCGACTCAATGGACATGAGTTTGAGCAAGTTCTGGGAGTTGGTTATGGACAGGGAAGCCTGGCATGCTGAAGTCTAGGGTTGCAAAGAGTCAGATACAAATGAGCAACTGAACTAATTTACTAATTGGTGAATCGCATCTATAGATATATTGATGTGAAACCATCCTTACATTCTGAGATACACTTTACTTAGTTATGATCTGATTCTTATTTCCATTTGCTAAAATTCTATTTAAATATTTGCATCTTGTTCATAAGTTAGATTGGCCTGGAGTATAGTATGTGTGGGTTTGATCCCTGGGTTGGGAAGATCCCCTGGAGAACGGAAAGGCTATCCACTCCACTATTCTGGCCTGGAGAATTCCATGGACTGTATAGTCCATGGGGTTGCAAAGAATTAGACATAACGGGGTGACTTTCACTTTCAGTTTTCAGAGTATATGTATGTAACATTAGTCTCATTGAAAAAGTTAAGAAGCTTTCCTGCAGTTTCCATGCCATGGAAGGTTTTATGTAACAAATACTCAATGACTTGACTGTTAACCATATATTACCTAAATAACCATATGAGTTTCATATCTTTCTTAGTGTTAATATCCATATGACCACAGTATATTTGTTAAAAATTATGAGGTTAACATTGGTACAATACTACAAACTACACTGTATACTTTATTTTCAAAATATATGATTAAACTAACTTTACAAATAACAACTAGCATCAGTTTTATATCATTTTCTTCCCACCAGTTATATTTTACCACAGTTCTTTAGCCCAAGCTAGCCTGATTTCTAACATATCATTGCGAAAATCTGTACAAAAGCTGCAGCACAGAGACACTCCAAAAAACATGTTCTAACTATCTGTTTCTTTGGAAAGGCCTCTTCAATCTGAGTCTATCACTTCCTCTCTCTGCATGAGGTGCTCTCTGCTCTGAAATGTCAAAGAAATGGTTTAGAGGAGGAAAGAAGTGGTAAGAGGAGAAGACTGATTTAAAATCAACCATGCTAAATGCAATGTGAATTCAGGAACAAAAAAAGAACATTAGTGGAAAAACTGGTGAAATACAAATGAAGTCTGTGGCTTAATTAATAGTATTGGATCAATGTTAATTTCTTAGTTTTAATCAATACATCATGGCTATGTAGATGTTACTATTAGGGGAACCTAGGTTAATGGTACAAGGAAAATCATAGTATTCTCTTAGATACTTCTTCACAAATCTAAAATGATTTCTAAAACAGGTTCAGCCACAGATCTTGAAAAGAGCTATTTTTAAGCTTGTTTTTTTGTTTTGTTTGTTTAGTCTCTAACTCATGTCTGACTCTGCAACCTCATGGACTGTAGCCTACCAGGCTCCTCTGTCCGTGGGATTTCCCAGGCAAGAATATTAGAATGGTTGCTATTACTTCCTCTAGGGGATCTTCCCAACCTGGGGATGGAACCCACATGTAGAAGTGAAAAAGGTCTGGTGCACAGTAGTCATCAATACGTTGTCAGCTCCTGTCATCCACCATCCCACATTATCCTCCACCAGGAGCCCAAGGCTGTACTGTTTAATTACTCTGTGCCTAAAATGTGAATTTCTTATCAAACACAAGAGGTTATTAGTGTGTGTGTGTGTGTGTGTGTACGTGCATACAGGCATGTGTGAATGGTTCTGCAAACAGCTGTTAGATATGAAGGTGCAGAAAAAACAGTGATGATAATAAAGACTATTAGCTACCATACACTCTGAATTACTTATACATGAAGTTCTACACTGAGAACTTTCTATACAGCATCTCATTCTACGCTTACAACAGCCCTATAATTTAGGCTTTAGCCTCATTTAAAATTGAGGAAACATACTCAGAAAAATAGGTCACTTACCCAAATTCACTGCCAGTAAGCTCCATGGTTCAGACACAGATCTCCTTTTCTGACCTCAGAGATTATGTTCTAAAATGCCACTTAGTTATTTATTTACTTATGATAATAACAATGTGGGTGAAGCTTAATTTAAAAAAAAAATACAGACTAACATTTGACTTAATACACTGGTTATCTAGGGTCATAAAATTTCAATACCATCAAGTAACTATGTCACCACAGGGAAGTTACAATCTCAATAGTTTTCATTTTTTTTCATCTGTAAGATGGGTATAATACCTGTTTTAAGGTTTAAAATTAAGCTGCAACCACATTGCTGTTATCATAACTAAATAACATTTTATGGAATTACTTTTAAAATGTAAAATTAAAATTATTTTAGTTTTACTAAAAGTAAAATGAAAAATTATTACTTTTAAAAGGCCGATTGTTTCTTTAATGAATGTTATTATAGGAAGTATTCATTAATGTCTCATAACTAAATTATCTGTGTCCTTCCTTATTGATAGAATGCCACTGTAAATCATTACTGGCTAAAACAGTGACATTGTTCAGTGATGGGTACAAAACCACACAATGTCACCTAACCTGGCACTTGATTGAAATGACAGATGTAAAAATGACATTATTCTGACTGCTCTGGGTTATGCATCTGAAAGAGGTCAGGAGCATAGACAGTTTTACCTTAGGTCATCATTAACTCAAATTCACAGAGAAACTTTCAGACATAATCAAAAGAATTAACATGGTTTTGCCTGAATTCACTCAACTTTAGATTATACTGCCTTTTTTTTTTTTTTTTTCCCTTTTGGTCTTTTGCCAGAAGACGGAAAGGATACTGGTGGTGGGAGAGGGGGACACAATTCCAAATGCACATACAAAATATTTTATATTTTGGATAAATCTTTACCTTGGAAAATAGCAAGATGCTTTTTGTTGAGTCCAAGTTAGCATTTTAACCAAATTACATTATAATCATATTTTCCAGTTTCTTTTTTAAATCTTTAAAATTTATTTTTAATTGAAGGTAATTGCTTCACAATATTGTGTTGGCTCCTGCCATACAACAATATGAATCAGTCACAAGCAAACACATGCCCCCTCCCTCCTGAACCTCTCCCCACCTCCGGAGCCCCTTCCACCCCTCTAGACTGTCACAGAGCCCTGGTCTGAGGTATTTTACACATGGCGGAGTATATATGTCAGTGCTGCTCTCTCAATTCGCCCCACCCTCTCCTTCCCCTGCTATGTCCAAAGTCTGTTCTCTATGTCTGAGTATCTATTCCTGCCCTGCAAATAGGATCATCTGTATCACTTTTCTAGATTCCATACATATGTGTTAACATACAAAATTTGTTTTTCTCTGACTTACTTCACTCTGTATAACAGGATCTAGGTTCATCCACCTCACTAGAACTGACTCAAATGCATTCCTTTTATAGCTAATATTTCATTGTATATATGTACCACAACTTCTTTATCCATTCCTCTGATGACAGACATCTAGGTTGCTTCCGTGTCCTGCTGCTGCTGCTGCTGCTAAGTCGCTTCAGTCATGTCTGACTCTGTGCGACCCCATAGATGGCAGCCCACCAGGCTCCCCCCTCCCTGGGATTCTTCAGGCAAGAACACTGGAGTGGGTTGCCACTTCCTTCTCCAATGCGTGAAGTGAAGAGTGAAACTGAAGTTACTCAGTCATGTCCGACCCTCAGTGACCCCATGGACTGCAGCCCACCAGGCCCCCCCATCCATGGGGTTTTCCAGGCAAGAGTACTGGAGTGGGTTGCCATTGCCTTCTCCGGCTTCCACGTCCTAGCTATTGCAAACAAAACTGCTATAAACACTCGGGTACATATGTTTTTTTCAATTATGGTTGTCTCAGGGTATATTCCCCATAGTGTCCCAAATAGGAAAAGGAGTAAATCAAGGCTGTATATTGTTACCCTGCTTATTTAACTTATATGCGGAGTACATCATGAGAAATGCTGGGCTGGATGAAGCAGAAGCTGGAATCAAGATTGTTGGGAGAAATATCAATAACCTCAGATATGCAGATGACATCACCCTTATGGCAGAAAGCGAAGAAGAACTAAAGAGCCTCTTGATAAAAGTGAAAGAGGAGAGTGAAAAAGTTGCCTTAAAGCTCAACATTCAGAAAACAAAGATCATGGCATCCGGTCCCATCACTTCATGGGAAATAGATCGAGAAACAATGGAAACAGTGGTAGACTTTATTTTGGGGGGCTCCAAAATCACTGCAGATGGTGATTGCAACCATGAATTAAAAGATGCTTACTCTTTGGAAGAAAAGTTATGACCAACCTGGGTAGCATATTCCAAAGCAGAGACATTACTTTGCCAACAAAGGTCCATCTAGTCAAGGCTATGGTTTTTCCAGTGGTCATGTATGGATGTGAGAGTTGGACTGTGAAGAAAGCTGAGTGCCAAAGAATTGATGCTTTTGAACTGTGCTGTTGGAGAAGACTCTTGAGAGTCCCTTGGACTTCAAGGAGATCCAACCAGTCCATTCTAAAGGAGATCAGTCATGAATGTTCATTGGAAGGACTGATGCTGAAGCTGAAACTCTAATCCTTTGGCCACCTGATGGGAAGAACTGACTCATTTGAAAAGACCCTGATGCTGAGAAAGATTGAGGGCAGGGGGAGAAGAGGACGACAGAGGATGAGATGGTTGGATGGCATCATGGACTCAACGGACATGAGTTTGAGTAAGCTCTGGGAGTTGTTGATGGACAGGGAGGCCTGGTGTGCTGCAGTCCATGGGGTCACAAAGAGTCGGACAGCGACTGAACTGAACTGATTCCCCGTAGTGGGACTGCTAGGTCATATGGTAAAGTTTCTCTTTTAATTCAAGTGCACAGAACAGATAATGGTCATTCTTGACTCACAATACATTCTTACTATCCAAGCATGGCCATGACTGGCTTTTACTGATTTAATTGGTTATTTATTTTTAATAATAAAGCGTATGTATAAGTGAAGGAGGAGAGTGAAAAAGTTGGCTTAAACCTCAACATTCAGAAAACTAAGATCATGGCATCTGGTCCCATCACTTCATGGGAAATAATGGGGAAACAGTGGAAACAGTGTCAAACTTTGTTTTTTTGGGCTCCAAAATCACTGCAGATGGTGACTGCAGCCATGAAATTAAAAGACGCTTACTCCTTGGAAGGAAAGTTATGACTGACCAACCTAGACAGCATATTCAAAAGCAGAGACATTACTTTGCCAACAAAGGTCCATCTAGTCAAGGCTATGGTTTTTCCAGTGGTCATATATGGATGTGAGAGTTGGACTGTGAAGAAAGCTGAGAGCCGGAGAATTGATGCTTTTGAACTGTGGTGTTGGAGAAGACTCTTGAGAGTCCCTTGGCCTGCAAGGAGATCCAACCAGTCTATCCTAAAGGAGCTCAGTCCTGGGTGTTCATTGGAAGGACTGATGCTAAAGCTGAAACTCCAGTACTCTGGCCACCTCATATGAAGAGTTGACTCATTGGAAAAGTCTCTGATGCTGGGAGGGATTGGGGGCAGGAGGAGAAGGGGAAGACAGAGGATGAGATGGCTGGATGGCCTCACTGACTTGATGGACATGGGTTTGGGTAGACTCTGGGAGATAGCGATGGACAGGGAGATCTGGCATCCTGCGATTCATGGGGTCGCAAAGAGTCAGACATGACTGAGGGACTGAACTGAACTGAAGCACCTTTAACTCTACTATTCAAAACAAAAGCTGAGGTCTTAATAATTATTAGAAAATAGCTACTAATATGTGATCTTCCACCCCATTTCCTGAGCTCCCGGAAACTACAGAAAATTTCACCGTTAATTCCTTCATCATCAGCCTCTCACTTTCCCTTTATACGGTTTTTATTCTATTCTTATTCCTTAAAAAGTAACATTTTCATATTATTGCTTTTCACTTTATAAAAATCACAGCATATGTAATTTCTACTTATTACTAAAATAAGTATCTTCTTGCTAATAGATTACTGATATATATATTTTGTATGGCACCGCACTGCATTTATTTTGAGTTGCTATATAGTTCTTTTTTTAACTTGTAGCATAAAAGTAGTTTTTTGTTTGTTTTTTTCTGTATCTTGATTTCTACATAATGTAAAGAATTCTGAGACAGGTTGCAAATCAAGGTCTTTGAAGTTGTTTGAAGTCCCCACATAGCATTTCAAGGCTCTTACACGAGATCTTCTAAAGCAATTATCATTGTTTTGGGAATTCTAATCTTGACATGTTACTAACCTATCAATTTTTGGTGATACAGAAATATTACTATGCACTTTATTAATTTTGTTCAAGAGCCAGCAAAATTTTCTGTAAAACAGTGAACATTTTAGGCTTTGCACGGCAGATGGTCTGTTAGAATTTTAGCTCTTCCTTTTTGCAAGAAAGGAGCCATAGGAACCACATAAACAAATGAGTGTGGTGATGTGCCAATAAAACTTTATTTAAACCACTGGCCTGTAGATGATAAACATGTTACTAGTGCATCTACTAACAGAGTGGCCAGTCATTTAAAATCACAATTTACTGAACACATAATTGCTGTTACTGTATGTTACAGTATATAATATTATAATATGCATTTATTTTTCAGGCTATTTCTTTGTAAGTAGCAAGAAACCCATACCAAAACTTTTCCAATAACTTCAAAACAACAAATAAATCAAATCTGAATAATGCCAGCTATTTTTTCCCCAACAACTCAATAAGGTATATACTATTTTGCCCAACTTACATGTGAAAAAACTGAGTGGTCATATTGAATACATTGGATTTTATAGTCCCAACACTTACACCTCTTTACTTCAAGTATGTCCCCTCATGTGTCCACATGCAATGAAAAATCACTGTGCTCTTTATTTCTGAACCTAACAGCTCCCACTACTAACATTTACTGAAAGTTTCCTTCTTTTAATATCCTTAACACTATGCCAAGTCCTTTGCATACAGTATCTCATGTGATCCTTAGTCTTTAATAGTAAATTTTAATGTGATTTTGTACTATCCTACTGTAAACGTGAAGAAACTATAACTTATCAGTGAAAGTGAGAGTGTTTGTCACTCGGTCCTATCCCACTCTTTGAGATCCCCCAGACTGTAGCCCATCAGGCTCTTCTGTCCATGGAATTCTTCAGGGAAGAATACTGGAGTAGGCAGTCATTACCTTCTCCAGGGGCTCTTCCCAACCCAGGGATCGAACCCAGGTCTCCTATATTGCAGGCATCAGATTCTTTACCATCTGAGCTACCAGGGAAGCCCACAGCTTATCAAGGTAAAGCAAATCGCTCAAAGTCACATAGCTAGTAATTCATTGAATCAAAAATCACAAAGAAGCACCAAAGCTGGTGCCCTGGGCATCCTGTCTCCCATCTGACCACATGTACAACAGTGGGTGAGACATTCTTCCAGGGAAAATGAAGACATTGCTTTAAAAACACTGGTCATGCAGCTGTCTGGCTGTGAGTTATCATGATATATCTTACCACTATTCATGTTTTCCTGCAATACATACTTTTCCGCCAGAGCCATAAATTATCTTGCACTCTCAGTTCAATTCAGTCGCTCAGTCATGTCTGACTCTTTGTGACCCCATAGACTGCAGTATGCCAGGCTTCCCTGTCCACCACCAACTCCCGGAGCTTACTCAAACTCATGTCCATTGAGTTGGTGACACTATCTAACCATCTCATCCTCTGCTGTCCCTTTCTCCTCCCACCTTCAATCATTCCCAGCATCAGGGTCTTTTCAAATGAGTCAGTTCCTTGCATCAGGTGGACAAAATATTGAAGTTTCAGCTTCAGCATCAGTCCTTCCAGTGAATATTCAGGACTGATTTCCTCTAGGATAGACTCTAGGGTCCTCAATTTCCATAATCCAGGGTACTTCTTTCTCAGAAATATCGTGACTATTTTCCTTTGAAAGGCAGAAAGAAGCTGCCTTCTGAGAGATTATCATTTCTGGCATGATTGTCAAAATACTGCTGAAACAGATTCTGAAAACATTTCTTTTAGAGAAGATACACTTGTTTGCCTGAACTGAGACATGCATAACTGCTTGCCTTTCTTTCTTCCTCTCTTCCTTCCTTCCACCCATCCATCCCTAGTTAACTCAATCATTCATCATGTTTTTTCTTTTTTTTCCCATTTATGCCACACTTAGTGGGTGACTGCTAGGTGTCAGGCATTAAGTTCAGATGCCTAAGCATGATCAGTGACCTCAGGAAGTACACCATAAAGAAAAGAGAGTACATATAAAAATAAGCAAATGAAATTAAGTGTTGGTACCCAACATGTGGTTCACCAGGGAGTTTGTTAAAAATGCAGAATGGCAGATTCCACCCCAACCAACCTAATCACAATCTGCATTCAACAAATATGAGGAGAGATGAAAGTTTAGTTTAGGGTATGCTGAGTTTGAGGAGTTTGTGGGACATACAAGTAAAGACCTGAAATAGTTAAATATCCATCTTGTGCTTTGTGGGATATTTGGGGCTAGGATTCGGTTAAGGAGTTCCCGGTGTGTGGGGGCTGAAGGCAGAAGAATCGCCATTAATCTCCTGAAGGAGCAGGAATATTGAATAGAGGGGAACACCAGCCTTTCAGAGGCTGGAGGAGGCCACCAAAGGCTGAAACAGAAAGGTCAGTGAGTTGAAGAGCAGTGGAGGGCTGTGATGGAAGATGGGCCAGGGAGGAACAGGGAGAGAGGGTTCACTTTACTCCACTTTTCCAAGTGCACTATTTGCTATATACTTTCTTAATATTGCTCTTAATATGAAAGATACAGACTAATTAATTGACAATAATATCCTTCAATGTGGGATATGCCAAGGCCAACAGACTTTTAGAGTAGGAAAGGCCAGAAATTAATCAACCTTAAACTTCTCCAATTCACACCACACTACCTAACAACTAGATGTCAGATTCTAATTTGTTACTGATGACGAGATATTGCTACCTTGTAAGACAGGTCTTCCTTACGTTATGCGAAGGTCTACAAAGCCAAAAGTTTGTAATGTAGTTACTGAACAGTACTCACATAGTATACTAGACTCTGAATATAACAAGCCTATTTCATCTCAACATTTATTAGAAACTCCATGTACTAGGTCCTGGGGACATAGAGAAGAATAAAATTAGGTTCTAGGTTCTTGAAGAATGTATACTTTAATGGTAGAGACAGATGCATGATCAGATGCCTTCAATGTGATGTGGTAAGTACAGCCAATGACATGCATCTTTGTGATGACGGCTGCATGGCCTGACCTCACCTGGACCTGGCCTGGTGTTCTGAGAGTAGTAAACAGCAGAAGCCTTCTGGAAGACATTATACCTGACCTGAGTGATGAAGGGGAGGAAGGATTAGGCCAAGGAAAGAGGGTAAGGGTCTTGCAGGCAGTGAGAATGAAAATGAACAAATAGCCTGTCTTGGGGACTGTGTAGAAAGATAGTCTGGAATGACCAGGAGGTTCTCTGGCCAACTAAGAGACTGGAGGGATGGTCCAATGCATCGTTTGGTTTGTTGGCCCAAGAATCTGGGATTATGAAGTGTCTTGATCTCAGCAACCTGTTCACACAAAAGCTAATGCAGAAACCCTCTAAAGTAAAATAAGTAGGAAACTTTCAGATAACTGTGATCCACAGGCATATTTTATCATTTGCATATATAACTGACCTATCATCAGTTTCAAGGGTATCTGTGTAAAACGAACTTGAAGGTACAAGATCGGAGGCAGAAAAACTGGTTATTGCAATTTTCTTGGAGACAAGTGATGAGTTCTTAACTAAAATGGTAGCTGTAAGAAGAAGGAAAGTGGGTTGGGGGTGGGGGGAAGTGGCCAAGTTTAAAAATAATAGGCAAGACTTTGTGACTCACTGAATATAGGAACTGAGAAGCAAAAAGGAGTCCAAAAGGACTAACTGGTTTGATTCAAATAAACAGGTTTAATAGGAAACACAGTATGGTTCCTGCCCTAGACAGACTGCTAAGTTAGTCAGCAAGACACCTGCTCCTAGAAATAACACAAAAGTGCACCCGAGGGCAAGGGTGATAAGTGAGGAAAAGAATCATTCTCTTCCACAGACAAAATAAAAATACTCTTATGTATTCTCAGAAGGTCTGAATAAAAGCAATTAATCTCTGAAAAAAAGCTCTCTGGTTTTATTTCACCACTATGCAGTTATAAAACTCTACACTCTAATGAAGAGGGGAAAATAGGTTCAAATACCAAGACTGCTGGCTTCAAACTGTCACGCGAAAACTTCCATTTTGATTAACATAATTGAAGTGTTAAATGTGTATCTGCTAAATTGCAATCAAATCAGTAAAATGTTATTCATTTTTTAAATGGATCTGTCAGAAGTTCTACGGGTGTTCTGCCATCAGTGAATTGGATTTGCACAGCTTAACAGCAGATACTACTATTTTATAAATGGGTAAACTGAGACACTGAAAATTCAGTCTGTTGAAGAGGCAGAGTCAATAGTTGACTTGCAAATAGACCACCCAGGTTCCCAATAAACCAGACTAATGCTGTCCCTGGTGCAAGTGAAATGGATTTCTTTAAGTTCCTAAATCAATGTATTGAGAGGCAACAAGTTCAGTTCAGCTCAGTTCAGTCACTCAGTCGTGTCCGACTCTTTGCGACCCCATGAATCGCAGCACACCAGGCCTCCCTGTCCATCACCAACTCCCGGAGTTCACTCAAACTCATGTCCATTGAGTCAGTGATGCCATCCAACCATCTCATCCTCTGTCGTCCCCTTCTCCTCCTGCCGCCAATCCCTCCCAGCATCAGAGTCTTTTCCAATGAGTCATCTCTTTGCATGAGGTGGCCAAAGTACTGGAGTTTCAGCTTTAGCATTATTCCTTCCAAAGAAATCCCAGGGCTGATCTCCTTCAGAATGGACTGGTTGGATCTCCTTGCAGTCCAAGGGACTCTCAAGAGTCTTCTCCAACACCACAGTTCAAAAGCATCAATTCTTCAACGCTCAGCTTTCTTCACAGTCCAACTCTCACATCCATATATGACCACTGGAAAAACCATAGCCTTGACTAGATGAACCTTTGTTGGCAAAGTAATGTCTCTGCTTTTGAATATGCTATCTAGGTTGGTCATAACTTTCCTTCCAAGGAGGAAGCATCTTTTAATTTCATGGCTGTAGTCACCATCTGCAGTGATTTTGGAGCCCAGAAAAATAAAGTCTGACACTGTTTCCAATGTTTCCCTATCTATTTCCCATGAAGTGATGGGACCGGATGCCATGATCTTTGTTTTCAGAATGTTGAGCTTTAAACCAACTTTTTCACTCTCCACTTTCACTTTCATCAAGAGGCTTTTTAGTTCCTCTTCACTTTCTGCCATAAGGGTGGTGTCATCTGCGTATCTGAGGTTACTGATATTTCTCCCGGCAATCTTGATTCCAGCTTGTGCTTCTTCCAGCCCAGCGTTTCTCATGATGTACTCTGCATATAAGTTAAATAAACAGGGTGACAATATACAGCCTTGACATACTCCTTTTCCTATTTGGAACCACTCTGTTGTTCCATGTCCAGTTCTAACTGTTGCTTCCTGAACTGCATACAGGTTTCTCAAGAGGCAGGTCAGGTGGTCTGGTATTCCCATCTCGTTCAGAATTTTCCATAGTTTATTGTGATCCACACAGTCAAAGGATTTGGCATAGTCAATAAAGCAGAAATGGATGTTTTTCTGGAACTCTCTTGCTTTTTTGATGATCCAGCTGATGTTGGCAATTTGATCTCTGGTTCCTTTGCCTTTTCTAAAACCAGCTTGAACATCAGGAAGTTCACGGTTCACGTATTGCTGAAGCCTGGCTTGGAGAATTTTGAGCATTACTTTACTAGCGTGTGAGATGAGTGCAATTGTGCGGTAATTTGAGCATTCTTTGGCATTGCCTTTCTTTGGGATTGGAATGAAAACTGACCTTTTCCAGTCCTGTAGCCACTGTTGAGTTTTCCAAATTTGCTGGCATATTGAGTGCAGCACTTTCACAGCATCATCTTTCAGGATTTGGAATAGCTCAACTGGAATTCCATCACCTCCACCAGCTTTGTTCGTAGTGATGGGTTCTAAGGCCCACTTTACTTCACATTCCAGGATGTCTGGCTCTAGGTCAGTGATCACACCATCGTGATTATCTGGGTCATGAAGATCTTTTTTGTACAGTTTCTGTGTATTCTTGCCATCTCTTCTTAATATCTTCTGCTTCTGTTAGGTCCATACCACTTCTGTCCTTTATTGAGCCCATCTTTGCATGAAATTTTCCCTTAGTATCTCTGTTTTTCTTGAAGAGATCCCTAGTCTTCCCCATTCTATTGTTTTCCTCTATTTCTTTGCATTGATTGCTGAGGAAGGCTTTCTTATCTCTTCTTGCTATTCTTTGGAACTCTGCATTCAGACACTTATATCTTTCCTTTTCTCCTTTGCTTTTCGCTTCTCTTCTTTTCACAGCTATTTGTAAGGCCTCCCCAGACAGCCATTTTGCTTTTTTGCATTTCTTTTCCATGGGGATGGTCTTGATCCTGTGTCCTGCACAATGTCACGAACCTCATTCCATAGTTCATCAGGCACTCTATGTATTAGATCTAGGCCCTTAAATCTATTTCTCACTTCCACTGTATAATCATAAGGGATTTGATTTAGGTCATACCTGAATGGTCTAGTGGTTTTCCCCACTTTCTTCAATTTAAGTCTGAATTTGGCAATAAGGAATTCATTATCTGAGCCACAGTCAGCTCCTGGTCTTGTTTTTGCTGACTGTATAGAGCTTCTCCATCTTTGGCTGCAAAGAATATAATCAATCTGATTTCGGTGTTGACCATCTGGTGATGTCCATGTGTAGAGTCTTCTCTTGTGTTGTTGGAAGAGGGTGTTTGTTATGACCAGTGCATTTTCTTGGCAAAACTCTATTAGTCTTTGCCCTGCTTCATTCTGTATTCCAAGGCCAAATTTGCCTGTTACTCCAGGTGTTTCTTGACTTCCTACTTTTGCATTCCAGTCCCCTATAATGAAAAGGACATCTTTTTTGGGTGTTAGTTCTCAAAGGTCTTGTAGGTCTTCATAGAACCGTTCAACTTCAGCTTCTTCAGCATTACTGGTTGGGGCATAGATTTTGATTACTGTGATATTGAATGGTTTGCCTTGGAAATGAACAGAGATCATTCTGTCGTTTTTGAGATTGCATCCAAGTGCTGCATTTCAGACTCTCTTGTTGACCATGGTGGCTACTCCATTTCTTATGAGGGATTCCTGCCCACAGTAGTAGATATAATGGTCATCTGAGTTAAATTCACCCATTCCAGTCCATTTTAGTTTGCTGATTCCTAGAATGTCGACATTCACTCTTGCCATCAAGTTAGACAACGAAAAATTCACATACTTCATTCTATCCTGATTCACCATAAATGGAGATTCCAACTTAAAAAATCTTGAGAATCTCTGTGGGGTTTTCTGCAGACTGTAAAACATAGTTTTTGGTACAATAAATGAATTAATAATTCATGCCCAGGTCTCCATTTTTCTAAGTTGGACATGTCAATGTTACCCACACTGCCTTCTCCCACTGCTGTTGCTGTTCCTCTTCCTCCTCCTCCTCATCCAATCTCCATTTTCACCTCATCTTCAGTCTCCTTGCCATCAGTCTTTGAAAGGCCTTACACCAAAATATGTTAAGACATGGGGGAGTGCTTTGACCTCTTTGAGAAAGAGCATTTACAGAATTACTCAACAATAAACTACAGCAAGTGGTCTCTGGATTTCTCTAAAGAAGACACACAAATGGCCAACAGGCACATGGAAGGATGCTCAGCATCACTTGTTCTTAAAGAAATTCAAATCGAAACTACCGTAAGGTACCACCTCACACTGGTCAGAATGGACATCATTGAAAAGTGTACACTTAATAAATGCTGGAGAGGGTGTGGAAAAAAGGGGACCATCCCACACTATTGGTGGGAATGTAAACTTGGTGCAATTACTATGGAAAACAGAATGGATATTCCTCAAAAAACTAAAAATTGAGTTGTCATATGATCTAGTAATCCCACTCCTGGGCATATATCCAGACAAAACTATAATCAAAAAAGATACATGCACCTCCTATAATCACAGGAGCACTATTTACAATAGCCAAAGTATGGAGGGAACTAAATGTCCATCAACAGATGAATGGGTAAAGAAGATATGGTACATGCATGCACACGTGTGTACACACACACACACACAGGACTATCACTCAGCCATAAAAAAGTACAAAATAATCATGCTAAATGAAGTCAGAAAGAGAAAGACAAATACCACATGGTATCACTTATATACATAATTTAAAGGATAATGAACATATCTGCAAAATAAAAACAGGTTCACAAACATAGACAGAATGATTAACAGACATAGAGAATATGCTTGTGGTTGCCAAAGGCGAGAGGGGGTGAAGGAGGGAAGGATTGGGAGGCTAGGGTTAATAAATGTAAAGTATGATATAGAGAATGTATAAACAATAAGATCCTACTATATAGCACAGAGAACTATATTCAATATCCCATATAAACTGTAATGAAAAAGAATACATATATATATATATGCATAACTGAATGGAAATTAACAAAACATTGTAAATCAACTATACTTCAATAAAAAAAATTTTTTTTAATGTAGTCACTGAGTTTCTCTTACACTCCAGGAAGATAATAGTGAAAATATAGAAAGATTCCTGCCTTCATGGAGTTTAGAGTCTAGTGTGATGAATAAACAACCAGAGTTAATGCAGTAAATGCTAGGAAAGGGGAAGTGCATGATCCCAGAAAAGCAAACGGCACAGAAACCTAACTCAGCCCTACTGAGAGGGGAGATTTCTGAAAGGGACAATTTCCTTCAATTACCTGGGGAGCTAGAAACATAATGGAGAATCAGGTCAGTTCAGTTGCTCAGTCATATCCAATTCTTTGCAATCCCACGGACTGAAGCACACCAGGCTTCCCTGCTTACTCAAACTCATGTTGACCGACTCAGTGATGCCATCAACCATCTTATCCTCTGTCATCCCCTTCTTCTCCTGCCTTCAATCTTTCCCAGAATTGGGGTCTTTTCTAATGAGTCAGTTCTTCTCATCAGGTGGCCAAAGTATTGGAGTTTCAGCTTTAGCGTCTTCCAAACTTCCAGTGAATATTCAGAACTGATTTCCTTTAGGACTGACTGGTTGGATCTCCTTGCAGTCAATGGACTCTCAAGACCCTTCTCCAACACCACAGTTCAAAAGCATCAATTCTTTGGCACTCAACATTGTCGTCCAATTCTCACATCCATACATGACAATTGGAAAAACCATAGCTCTGACTAAACGGACCTTTGTCAGCAAAGTAATGTCTCTGCTTTTTAATATGCTGTCTAGGTTTGTCATAGCTTTCCTTCCAAGGGGCAAATGTCTTTTAATTTCACGGCTGCAGTCACCATCTGCAGTGACTTTGGAGCCCCCCCAAAATAAAATCTGTCACTGTTTCCATTGTTTCCCCATCTATTTGCCATGAAGTGATGGGACTGGATGCCATGATCTTAGTTTTATGAATGTTGAGCTTTAAGCCAAGTTTTTCACTCTCCTCTTGCACTTTCATCAAGAAGCTTTTTAGTTCCTCTTCACTTTCTGCCATCAGGGTGATATCATCTGCATACCTGAGGTTATTGATACTTTTCCTGGCAATCTTGATTCCAGCTTGTGCTTCTTCCAGTCCAGCGTTTCTGATGATGTACTCTGCATATAAGTTAAATAAGCAGGGTGCAATATACAGCCTTGACATACTGCTGCTACTGCTAAGTCACTTCAGTCATGTCCAACTCTGTGTGACCCCATAGACGGCAGCTCACCAGGTTCCCCGTCCCTGGGATTCTCCAGGCAAGAACACTGGAGTGGGTTGCCATTTCCTTCTCCAATGCATGGAAGTGAAAAGTGAAGGTGAAGTCACTCAGTCGTGTCCAAGCCTCAGTGACCCCATGGACTGCAGCCTTCCAGGCTCCTCTGTCCATGGGATTTTCCAGGCAAGAGTACTGGAGTGGGGTGCCATTGCCTTCTCCACTTGACATACTACTTTTTCCAATTTGGAAACAGTCTGTTGTTCTTTGTTGCTTTAGGGCTCCAAAATCACTGCAGATGGTGACTGCAGCCATGAAATTAAAAGATGCTTGCTCCTTGGAAGAAAAGGTATGACCAACCTAGACAGCATATTAAAAAGTAGAAACATTACTTTACCAACAAAGGTCGGTCTAGTCAAAGCTATGGTTTTTCCAATTGTCCTGTATGGATGTGAAAGTTGGACTATAAAGAAAGCTGAGCACAGAAGAATTAATGCTTTTGAACTGTGGTGTTGGAGAAGACTCTTGAGAGTTCCTTGGATGGCAAGGAGATCGAACCAGTCCACCCTAAAAGAAACCAGTGCTGAATATTCTTTGGAAGGACTACTGCTAAAGCTGAAACTCCAATCCTTTGGCCACCTGATGAGAAGAACTGACTCATTTGAAAAGACCCTGATGCTGGGAAAGATTGAAGGCTGGAGGAGAAGCAGATGACAGAGGATGAGATGGTTGGACGGCATCACCGACGCAATGGATATGAGTTTAAGTAGGCTCCAGGAGTTGGTGATGGACAGGGAAGTCTGGCGTGCTGCAGTCCTTGGGGTCACAAAGAGTCGGACATGACTGAGAGACTGAACTGTTGTTCTACGTCTGGTTATAACTGTTGCTCTTGACCTACATACAGATTTCTCCGGAGGCAGGTAAGGTTGTGGAGCTAATGGAAAATAATCAACTACAAACACATATGGCAGTGGAGTCCAAGTCTGGCTGCACACTAGAAACCTCCTGAAGAATGTTCACTCTTTCAAATGCCCAGGTCCCATATCATTTGTATCAGGATCCCTGGAGGTAGGCCCCGGCATCAGCACTCTTCAAAAGGTCCCTGGGTGATTGTACCGTGCAGCCAAGGATGAGATCTACTGCTCTACTGCTGCTACTGCTGCTAAGTCACTTCAGTCGTGTCTAACTCTGTGTGACGCCATAGACGGCAGCCCACCAGGCTACACTGTCCTTGGGATTCTCCAGGCAAGAACACTGGAGTGGGTTGCCATTTCCTTCTCCAATGCAGGAAAGTGAAAAGTCAAAGTGAAGTCGCTCAGTCGTGTCCGACCCTCAGCGACCCCATGGACTGCAGCATACCAGGCTCCTCCATCCATGGGATTTTCCAGGCAAGAGTACTGGAGTAGGGTGCCATTGCCTTCTCCTACAGATCAAGGCAAATTAGAATTTCTCAATGAAGGACTGTCACTCTTGATATGAATTTTCCTCTTCAGAATGCTGCTAGACTTCTTTAAAATTTTTAAGGCCTCCACACATTTGAAACATATACACAAATACACAATAACAACAAAACAAAGGGAGAAAGAATATACTCACAAAAGTTTTTTAGCCCATTGTCATAACTAGTTTATAATTCTAATGCAAGAGATGAAATATACTATCAAATCTGAACATTTCCTGCACTGATTTGATGATACTACCCAGAAGAGGAGTTTTGAGCATTGTTTGCTTTTCAACAATAATAATTATTATAATTTAAAATTAGAATCTTTTCATAATAGACCCATAGTGTTAGGTATAAGTCAAGTTACTGAGGAGTTAGTTTGTTCTCCTGGGTGACAGAAAAAAGAAACATTCAAAAAGAACCTACTCTGTGCCAGAAACCATAGAAGGCAATTTTTAAAATATGTTATTTAATACGCGCCTTAGAACTCTCTGAGGTGTATATTAATATCCCCACTTATAGATAAAGAAACCAGGGCTCAAGATTAAAGTGAAACGTCCCATGCCATGAAAGAACTTCTCTCGGCTACTAGTAAGCAAAGCCCTCACCGCTTGCCCTGGCTCTATGAGCGCTTCTAGTAAGGACTGTTATAACCACTTCCATAATGAGTCAGGTGGACTCTAAATCACAAGCTTCGCAGAAAACAACTCTTCTTAATAGTTGTTTGACTCTTTTATGAAAATGACTATTTCAGAAATTAATATTCCTCTTACCTGACAGCTCCTTAACGACAAGGCAACAAATGGTGACCTGATGACAACCATCATCTTCATTTACGTTGCAGGGTTCTCAGGGGGAAACGGGTATGTTAATCTGTTAGACTCTCCAAAACCACAAAGAAATCGAACAAAACAGAACTGAATGTCCGTGTCCCATGAAAGGACATCAGAAGGACAAATTTTAATTCCTGATTTTTAAAAGGTGTCTCAAGGTCCTACCATTAAATGATAAAACAGTTTAGACAGCTAAAGATTTTAGGGCTGGAAAATACTCAGACGATGCAGAGGGCTGGTGGTTGTTACATATCTAGTTGTCGGGGAAAAGAAAACAAACTGCCCAGTCTATTTAAGGAAACACCTATTTCCTAAATCTTTAAATTGATTTTGATAAGTTAATATGCTTAACACATGATGCTTTCTAATTCTAAGAGTGATTTGCAGAACTCATAGCTTACTTCTTGGCCTTGGAGTACAGAATGAAGCAGGGCAAAGGCTAATAGAGTTTTGCCAAGAGAACACACTGGTCATAGCAAACACCCTTTTCTAACAACACAAGAGAAGACTCTCACATGAACATCACCAGATGGTCAACACCAAAATCAGACTGATTATATTCTTTGCAGCCAAAGATGGAGAAGCTCTATACAGTCAGCAAAAACAAGACTGGGAGCTGACTGTGGCTCAGATCATAAACTCCTTATTGCCAAATTCAGACTTAAATTGAAGAAAGTGGGGAAAACCACTAGACCATTCAGGTATGACCTAAATCAAATCCCTTATGATTATACAGTGGAAGTGAGAAATAGATTTAAGGCCCTAGATCTGATAGACAGAGTGCCTGATGAACTATGGAATGAGGTTCATGACATTGTACAGGAGACAGGGATCAAGATCATCCCCAAGAAAAAGATGCAAAAAAAGGAAAACAGCTGTCTGAGGAGGCCTTACAAATAGCTGTGAAGAAGAGAAGCAAAAAGCAAAGGAGAAAAGGAAAGATACACCCATTTGAATGCAGAGTTCCAAAGAATAGCAAGGAGAGATAAAAAAGCCTTCCTCAGCGATCAATGCAAAGAAGTAGAGGAAAACAATAGAATGGGAAAGACTATAGAGATCTCTTCAAGAAAATTAGAGATACCAAGGCAACCTTTCATGCAAAGATGGGCTCGATAAAGGACAGAAATGGTATGGACCTAACAGAAGCAGAAGATATTAAGAGGTAGCAAGAATACACAGAAACTGTACAAAAAAGATCTTCACGACCCAGATAATCATGATGGTGTGATCACTCACCTAGAACCAGACATCCTGGAATGTGAAGTCAAGTGGGCTTTAGAAAGCATCACTACGAACAGAGCTAATGGAGGTGATGGAATTCCAGTTGAGCTATTTCAAATCCTAAAAGATGATGCTGTGAAAGTGCTGCACTCAATATACAAGCAAATATGGAATACTCAGCAGTGGCAACAGGACTGGAAAAGGCCAGTTTTCATTCCAATCCCAAAGAAAGGCAATGCCAAAGAATGCTCAAACTATTGTACAATTGCACTCATCTCACATGCTAGTAAAGTAATGCTCAAAATTCTCCAAGCCAGGCTTCACCAATATGTGAACCATGAACTTCCAGTTCTTCAAGCTGGTTTTAGAAAAGGCAGAGGAACCAGAAATCAAACTGCCAACATCTGCTGGATCATGGAAAAAGCAAGAGAGTTCCAGAAAAACATCTATTTCTGCTTTATTGACTATGCCAAAGCCTTTGACTGTGTGGATCACAATAAACTGTGGAAAATTCTGAACGAGATGGGAATCCCAGACCACCTGACCTGCCTCTTGAGAAACCTGTATGCAGGTCAGGAAGCAACAGTTAGAACTGGACATGGAACAACAGACTGGTTCCAAATAGGAAAAGGAGTACATCAAGGCTGTATATTGTCACCCTGCTTATTTAACTTATATGCAGAGTACATCATGAGAAACGCTGGGCTGGAAGAAGCACAAGCTGGAATCAAGATTGCCAGGAGAAATATCAATAACCTCAGATATGCAGATGACACCACCCTTATGGCAGAAAGTGAAGAAGAATTTAAAAGCCTCTTGATGAAAGTGAAAGAAGAGAGTGAAAAAGTTGGCTTAAAGCTCAGCATTCAGAAAACTAAGATCATGGCATCCGGTCCCATCACTTCATGGCAAATAGATGGGGAAATAGTGGAAACAATGGCTGAATTTATTATTGGGGGCTCCAAAATCACTGCAGATGGTGACTGCAGCCATGAAATTAAAAGACGCCTACTCCTTGGAAGGAAAGTCATGCCCGAGCTAGACAGCATATTAAAAAGCAGAGACATTATTTTGTCAACAAAGGTCCATCTAGTCAAGGCTATGGTTTTTCCATTGGTCAAGTATGGATGTGAGAGTTGGACTATAAAGAAAGCTGAGTGCCGAAGAATTGATGCTTTTGAACTGTGGTGTTCGAGAAGACTCTTGAGAGTCCCTTGGATTGCAAGGAGATCCAACCTGTCCATTCTAAAGGAGATCAGTCCTGGGTGTTCATAGGAAGGACTGATGTTGAAGCTGAAACTCCAATACTTTGGCCAACTGATGTGAAGAGCTGACTCATTTGAAAAGACCCTGATGCTAGGAAAGATTGTGGGCAGAAGGAGAAGGGGAAGACAGAGGATGAGATGGCTGGATGGCATCACCGACTCAATGGACATGGGTTTAGGTGGACTCTGGGACTTGCTGATGGACAGGGAGGCCTGGCGTGCTGCGGTTCATGGGGTCGCAAAGAGTCAGACATGACTGAGCGACTGAACTAAACTGGCTTACTTCTAGAAGATATAGGATTTCTTGGCATACAATTTATGCACCAATTTCATACCTGTGGACATTCTTCCTTAACCCCATTTTGCTTATTTCAAATTAATTTTATTTTTATGGAGTGTATATATCTGGTCACAAAGGCAGTATACAGAAATAACTTTTATATACCATATCTACTTGGGTGCCATAGTAAATAAGATACTAGAGCCAAATGTGGGGTAAATATTTCCTAGCCAATCAATTCACAAAAGCAAAATGATTTGCTATTAATGACATACTTGGGGGCTTCTCTGGTGGCTCAGACAGTAAAGAATCTGCTTTCAATGCAAGAGACCCAGTCTGATCCCTGGATCAGGAAGATCCCCTGGAGAAGGTAATGGCAACCCACTGCAGTATTCTCGCCTGGAGAATTCTATGGGCAGAGGAGCCTGTCAGGCTATAGTCCACGGGGTCACAAAGAGTCAAACATGACTCATGACTAATTCTTAACTAAGGACATACTCAGCATCTTTCAGGACATGACATATACTCCCCCTACTGCATTTCCCCCAGTGTATGGCTTACAGTGGGAAAAACATAGAAGTCTCCTGCTCATGCTCTTGAGAGAGAAGAAGCAAGGGAGGCAGGAAGTAGAACTTTCTTAGTGGAAATCCTTGAGACTGGCACAGAAAGATAGCCTTCTTTCCCCTCCTGTGTGCGCCTCCCTCTTCCCCAAAGCCTTGTGAGGACAGGGCTGGCCAAGCAGAAAGGAGGAATAAAGCAGGCAGTGGATGCCTCTCTTCAGTTTATTCTTCACCAGAATTCCTGGGATCAAAATCACAAACAAGATCTGGTTATCTTTAAAACAAAGAGATTAATTGAGAAAGTGTTAGGTGTTTACAGAGGAGTTGGGAGGGAAGAAGCTTGCCTGGAAAATGGTACTGATAGAAACTAAGGCAGTTCTTGCCTGGAAAATCCCATGGACGGAGGAGCCTGGTAGGCTGCAGTCCATGGGGTTGCTAAGAGTCGGACATGACTGAGCAACTTCACTTGCACTTTTCACTTTTCACTTTCATGCATTGGAGAAGGAAATGGCAACCCACTCCAGTGTTCTTGCCTAGAAAATCCCAGGGATGGTGGAGCCTGATGGGCTGCCGTCATGGGATCTCACAGAGTCAGACACAACTGAAGCGAATTAGCCATAGCAGTAGCAATAGCAAGGCAGTTGTGGAGAACCAAGAGGCAGGAAGCACAGAAATGATTCTTTTCTTTTTTTTAAATTAATTGATTTATTTTAATTGGAGGCTAATTACTTTACAATATTGTAGTGGCTTTTGCCATACATTGACATGAATCAGCCATGGGTGTACACATGTCCTTCATCCTGAACCCCACCTCTCACCTCCCTCCCCATCCCATCCCTCAGGGTCATCCCAGTGCACCAGCCCCGAGCACCCTGTCTCATGCATCAAACCTGGACTGGCGATCTATTTCACATATGGTAATATACATGTTTCAATGCTATTCTCTCGAATCATCCCACCCTCACCTTCTCCCACAGAGTCCAAAAGTCTATTCTATACATCTGTGTCTCTTTTGCTGTTTTGCATATAGGGTCATCATTACTATCTTTCTAAATTCCATATATATGTGTTAATACACTGTATTGGTGTTTTTCTTTCCGTATAATAGGCTCCAGCTTCAGCCACCTCATTAGAACTGATTCAAATGCATTATTTTTAATAGCTGAGTAATATTCCATTGTGTATATGTACCACAGCTTTCTTATCCATTCCTCTGATGATGGACATCTAGGTTGCTTCTATGCCCTAGCCACTGTAAACAGTGCTGTGATGAATGCTGGGGTACACATGTGATTATTTTAAATAACACCTTGGCCAGAAAACACAGAACATGGTAGGGTGTCTGCAGGCTCACTGTCCACCACAGGACATTGTCCCCAGAGGACATCAATGCTACTGTTTGGATGAATCTGAACTAGCCCTCTCTTTTTCAATCATTCAATCAAAACAGAAAGCCCTATGCAGGAGGATTCAGTTGGCTGAACAGTGACTCTACTCACTTTCCAGTTGGTTTAGGTGGGAGAAGTGGGGAGACCCTGCCCCAAGGCTGAACTCCTACCAGTAAACACTGGTGCCAACATTCAACCAGGGCTGACTCTATTTGGTTGGTGCCTGTCCTAGAGGAGTTGCTTAGCATTTTGAATATGATCCCAGAATTCCAGCTCCCTTTGGCTGGTGGCAGAGTTGTGAATTCTATCAAGACTCACACATTATGTCATTCTCTCAAATAGGAAGATGCTGGGCATTCAGAAAGTTGACAGATATCACTACCAGACTTGAATGAGGTCTGTCATAGAGTTCGCTTAGCTCATATGTAACGCAGCCTCACTCAGAAGGACAGGCAATTATACATATTACTAGGGGAACATGATGTAATTTGGGGAATAAAAACACACCTCCCCCAGATAGGAATCAAGGCATTGGAGGGCCCTTGGCTAAAGATTTAATCAAATACTTATTAACAGTAATCTCGAAGCTTTGACTAGGTCTTTGTGTATTTGAAGGAGAGGTCATTAAATGGGTAGATGGCTTAGCAGTGGGTCCTTTCTTATGCCTGGCAGGCCTTTAGTGTATCAGTTTGAAAGGAAGGGAAAGAAAGGAGGGAAATAAGACTGCTCTCCATAATTAGATGAAGTACCAACTCCAGTACATGGAGAATCACCTTATTCACTGCAGGAGTTCAGGCTGCAGTGTCTCTGAGAACACTTGTCCTTGGGAGCTCCAGGTATATGTAAGACTGTTTAATTCTACTGCCCTAACAGTTCTTGGTTTGACAAAGGCAGAAACACCTCAGCAAAAGTATCCTTAAAAGTTCTGTTTCCAGCAGAGACCTCTCCAGAAGACCTGTTGTTTACCAAGGTGTCTTCTACAAATGTACCCTTAACTAAAGTTTCCCATGCAGGAGCACCACTGGGAAAGGTTTACAGGAAGCAGGATTATCTCCAGTAAAAAAAAAAAATGTTCTAGTGGTTGCCCTACCAGTGTTATTGTGGTGCGCACACTGGATTAGTTCATGAAAAGCCATGTGCAAGTCCTTTTGCCTTCGTCTTTCTCTTTCGAGCAGGCTCAAGAACTGATATAATCACCTTTTCAGATTCCACTGCAGCTAGGGGCAGTTATCAGTCACAGTCTGGGCTCATAGGTATCTGCAGAAGCCCAGGATGCGTGTTCCTTCTCAAACAGAAAGGAAAACCCGTGCTAGATGACACAACTTTTCCTCTTTCTCACCCTTTCTCTTTCTCCCTGCGTGAAACCATGGTTCAATGCCTGTAAGTGCAAGAGCCATCTTATATCCAGGAGCAGAGAAGTCACAAGTTGAGAAGGACAGAGGAGAAGTCAGAAGCCTAGTGCCATGATAGTAACAGTGAGCCAGTGACCCACTCAAGGGCTCCTGCCCCTCAGATATCATCATACATGAAACATATCAAAGCTGACCAGTTTAAGCTTCTGGGCAGATGATTCTGTTAGTTGCAGCTAAATGCAATTCTATTAGTGTAGTGTCTCTAGCAGGGGTTTTTGTAACACGGTGACTCCTATGACAGTTTTGGCCCCAGCAGTGTTCAATTGCGTTGACTTCGGAGTTTGCTTGTGTTGTCTTACCATGATGATACACTCTCACTCACATATTTAATGAATGCTATGGTATGACCTGTAGGAATCTTTCTTCTGTGATGCTTATTTGTGATGCAATTCATATGTCTCTGCTTTTTCATTTTTATTCCTAACATTTGAACTGGTATTGTTAATAAAATCAGGCACATTACCACTTACTATTTGCTGCTGTGATTTTGTTGTCATAAATGTGGTATTATTTTATTTGCCTTGTTTTGAGCTGTTACCAAATGTGTGAAAATGCTTCAAATTGTTATTCTTCTTAATGTTGATCATAACCTTTAGATTCTAACATATATCTATTGTAGTGGTAGTTGCTCAGTCATGTCTGAATCTTTGCAACCCCATGGACTGGGTTCACCAGGCTCCTCTGTCCACGGAATTCTCCAGGCAATACTGGAGTGGGTTGCCATTTCCTCCTCCAGAGGATCTTCCCAACCCAGGGAACGATCCTGGGTCTCCTGCATTGCAGGCAGATTCTTCACCATCTGAACCACAAGAGAAGTATTACATTATAAATCAATAATATCCTTCTTTTTCATATTTTTCCCTCTTAAACTTCATTTGCTGCCTTAATTTGAAAGAAAATGTAGTCAAAATACTGTAAATATAAGTTTTAACTTTAAAAATAGATTTTGGGGGCAACAGCTGACATTCAGGATATTTCCTGAATTAATAATTGTTTCAAAAAACAAATACAACTTTTTAAAAATTTATCTTTCTTAATTCCTGTACTTCTAGTTTTATTTGATCAAAATGTTTTCCCTTAAAACACCTTATACAGGAGAGTTTAAAGCCTGTACTTATTATGAAACATATTGATAGTTTCTTTTAAATGGGCAAATTCTGTGGTCCTCTCTTGGCATGCCAAAGCCCTTGTGAGTGTCAGTCTGAACACATAAGATTGGACTGGCTTCTCTATTTGAAGGCTGCTGTCCATCACTGAGTAATGGCTCCGGACATAAGAGAGCAGAACAGCTTCTGTGTCAGGAGGTTGCTGTCCAATACCGAGTAATAGACTATCAACAGAAAGCAGTGAAGAAAATAACTGTCCTTGGAGTTTGGGGTTTTTCAAAGATGATGTATTTGTTATTTTACAACAACTTGATTTCATTAAGTAGAGCAGCAGGAATTCAGTTCGAAGTGTACACACATTCATTATAACTTACAGCAATAAAGGCCAGATTCAACATGGATGTTCTACAAGATAGATATATCTAATTTGCGTAGACATTGAGGTCTCTTTGACACTGACTAAAAAGAAAACCAGAGCCTCTATTTAGAACTGGAAGTTGAATTTGGCATAAGTCCAGGGACATTTGCAAGAAACAAAGGCCCACTGAAAAGTACTAAATTTAGAAGGGTCATCTTGGACTTTTAGCTCCAGCTGTGTATTCTGTTTACATGTAAATTATTCATTTAATAGTGCTTTTTTTGTTTCATTCTAGAAAAGAGAAAACATGAAATCAATCTTACTTTAACTATTTCAGGATTTAGGATTCAGGGAGAATTTCCAAATTTTGTAAAAAAAAAAAAAAAATAGCTCCATTTTATTCATGTCTCTTTAAACTCACAGAAATAGAACTATCCTGTGCTTAGGACACAAGAAGTAAAAGGAAGGAAACATATCTAGGCTGAAGGCATCTGATGAATAGGACACATACTATTGGCAGACCAAGTGCAACAAATACAGCTAAAAATCCTGGCCAGTAATTTGTCCCCAGTTATGATTCTTGCTTTCAATTTATAAAAATTTAAAAATTTTCCAATGTAGCTCACCTATTAAGGATTCTATGAGGAAAGAAATCCATTTTGTAATTCTGAAATAGTAATAAGAAACATCCAACTGTAGTTGGCATTGACTTTTCAGATCATGTATTTACCTATAACCAACAATAAATTAAGACCATAATGACAAGATGGTAGTAAAATAGAAGAAAATATTAAGAACAGAGGCTCTGGAATCAAAATTTCTGGATTCAAATTTAGCTCTGACTTAACAGTTCTCAACCAAGGTCCAAATCAGGAGCATCAGCAACACCTGGGAACTTGCTTGAAATGTAAATTCTCAGACCTGATTCCAGACCTACTGAATCAGAAACTCTCAGGACCATGCCCAGCAATTGATCTTTCAACAAACCTTCCCAGTGATTCTGGTGCTTGGTCAAATTCAAGAACCACTGATCTAGCACTTAGCAGCTATGTGACCTTGACCGTAATGATAATCCTGAACCTTGGTTTTCTCATCTGCAAAATAGGCGGGGAAAAACAAAAAACAAACAGTCTCTCTCTACAAGACTTTTGGGAAGATTAAAGCGATTCAAATTCTCAGAAAGCCTTTAGAAGAGTGCCCAGCATATAGTAGTGAGTTTTAGTGAGCCATTAAGGGCTTAAACATAACAGTGTTATTAAAGAAATAGTCACGATATGGTTTGTTGTGATAGTTATGTATATTAATTTTCTGCACACAAAGGGATGTCACATCCTTGTTATTTTATCCTCAAACAATGCCCCTGAGATAGGAAGGGCAAGAATTATTGTCCTCTTTCCACTATACCCAGTGATTATGCACTGATTACCTAGGAACCATGAGCTTAGCCCTGTGCTGGATACTGAAACAGAATATGCACAAGATAAAGAAGGTCCTTACCCTTCAAGAACTGATATTCTCACTTAATGCAAATCAACTTAATGCAATCTCACTTAATGCAAATGCAAGACACACAGCTCCTCATGAAATTTATAATAGTGCTGAGAGGGCTTATTGAAAATACAGACTCTTTGGCCAGACTGTCTAAGAATTTGACTCATTACTAGTGGGCAGGAGTCCTGGAATCTGAATTTTTTGATAACCTTCCCAGATATAGATACAAATGGTCCAGGAAAACCACAGAGAATAGTCCACCAAGAACATGTATCCACATATCTAAGTCCTTAGGATACAGTGTGAGTTTCATGACAGGAGGAGCTCAGGATGATATGGGAAAAAGGGATCATTCTCTAAGAGATCTCTATCAGGATGTCCTCCAAGTATTTGATTTCAGTAGTTTTAGAAAACAGAAATTTTTTTCTTGCCCCTGCTGTTTGTACATCATGGGTCACAGAAACTAGTTTTTATCTTAGTTACTCAAGGTCCCAGACTTACGAAGCAGCCACTGTCTTGAATGCTGCCACTTGTTGTTAGAGGAGGAGGAGAAAGCTGTGAGGGCTTTGCACAAACCATTAGATGTCTGGGTGGGAAACAATGCACACCGCTTCCTTTCAAAAATCATCCAGAATGAGTCACATGACTCCACTTACCTATACAAGCACTAATAACTGCAGTCACACTCACAGAATTAGAGAAGAATCAAGAAATGAGTGAATAGCAACAACCATTATCTTGAGAGAGTTGATGAAACTGAGCTTTAACAAAAAATAACTTCTCCAAAATAGCAGAGTCAGTAAATACACCAAGAAAGATTCATTCTCCAGTGTTTCTTACAACATCTGTTACAAACGAGATTCAAATTCCAGCCCTATCTCCTACTGTTCTTTTAGGAGCCGGAACTAAATCAATACATTTGCTTTGAGTGAGCCCTGTTTTAGGTGCTGATGGTTCCAGATGAATGAGACATCAATCCTGTCTCTGAAGAGCTCATTTTCCACTAAAAGAGACAGTCACAGCACAATGAGCATAAGACATCCCAGAATCGGATAAGCAGTGGACCAGAGGGATGAACATATGAACTAAGTGACACCCAATCACAAAGGGGAAAATAATTCTATGGGGTGAGTAAGGAAAGGTTTGCAGAAGAGGAAATATTTGAAGCAAACCTGCAAGAATAAGCAGAGATTTGCTGGTAGGATATGAGCAGAAGAACACCAGAAGGAGCTGGCAAATGGACATACAGGTAAAGGTCCAATTTTGGAGACAGTCTATCCCCAAGGGTTCCTAAGGTCAAGAGTGTCCGTTGAGAGTGAAGGCCTAGAATGGCATGCCAAGGAGCTTTTCCTATTTTTTTTTCCCAAGGAGATGCTGATTAAAACTTTTGAGTAGAGGTAGTAATACTTGAGCTTGGGGAGGGTGGGGGAAAGGTGAGGCAATTACAGAAAAGAAGGAGCCAGAAAAAAGAACTAAAAAGATGCTTCTGGGCTAGGTCAAGTAATCAGAACAACAAATAGTGACTGTGACCAGAGGCCAGTCATTCCACAATCACAATCGATCTCCTAAGACAAAAACTGAAAAAGTGAAGTCCCTCAGTCATGTCCGACTCTCTGTGACCCCATGGACCGTAGCCTACAAGACTCCTCCTCCATGGAGTTTTCTAGGCAAGAGTGCTGGAGTGGGTTGCCATTTCTTTCTCCAGGGGATCTTCCTGACCCAGGGATTGAACCCGGGCCTCCTGCATTGCAGGCAGAGGCTTTACCATCTGAGCCACCAGGGACACCCTAGACAAAAATCAGTATCAACCAAAAAGACTGAACATGGTTAGGGAAATAAGGGTCCAGTACAGCTACCAGCTGCATAAATGTTTGAGGACAAAGATGATTAGACATGACGGTGCAGAAGGACAGGCAGGTGGGTCTATAACATCCATTAGCCAGTTAAAATGTTCCAAGCGTCCTCCATATTTGAATATTTGAAGTGGAGATGAAAAGGGTCTTTTGAGGTCCTTTGTGGTGTGGTGGTGGTTTAGTCACCAAGTCGTGTCCGACTCTTGCAACCCCATGGACTATAGCTCACCAGGCTCTCCTGTCCATGGGATTTCCCAAGCAAGAATGCTGGAGTGGGTAGCCATTCCCTTCTGCAGGGGATCTTCCTGACCCAGGTATCAAACCCAGGTCTTCTGCATTGCAGGCAGATTCTTTACCAACTGAGCCCAGTCCTTCACAAATCCATTATTTGAAAACAAATGTAAATAAATGGTGTATAAGGACCCAATTTACAGAGTTTTATCAAGCCCAGTTCTAAAATCCAGTTCCAATAATACATGAGTCAGAGACTCAGTCTGCTGTACACAGAGGTGATCACTAAACTACTCTTACAGCAATGTTCTTTTGATGCCTTCAGCGTCCATGCACAAAGAACCAGCTCCCTGTGACCAATGAGGCTTTCTTTGTTTGCTTCTGCCAAAAGTAGTTTACAGGATTCTCATGAGAGCCTTCACCTTCCTATGAGAATGTGTACAGAAGAAAGTACATGTATTGAAAAGCTCAAAGAATAAGAGTTTTGATGGGTAATGATGTATAAAATCCTTAATATTTGCTTATACCGTCAGCTCTTGATTATCCTGTAATGGATTATCTAATTTTCAGATTATCCATGCTCTGTGTTTCTATTTTTAAAAAGAAGGTTACAGCAGAGAGGAAAAGGGATGTTTTTTTCTGTAGTCAATTCTTAAATTTGCTAGCAGTTGTCATATTGTATAAAACAGGATCCTTGCATATGCTACTGTTTAACCCTCTCATTTAAAAAGATCTAATGGCAGCTATGTCATCTGTATGCTTTCTCTTCTTTATAGAAATGGGAGACCAAAGTGTAAGAAATGTATTTTGATAAAATATATAAGCAGTTAGACACTCTTTATAACATATAGATAAGGCCATTAAACTAGCATTATGTGATGCCAATAACTACAATAAAAGGTAAAATTTAACATGAAAAAATTATGTCTAACCCATGCAATAACTCGTACATTTAAATAGTACCGGATAAAAGTTGCTGAGTAAAAACTCTAAGAGGAGTATCTTTCTTACCATGCTTGTCTATTTTCTTAGGCAATTTCATCCATGGCCACACTTATACACAGATGATCTAAAATTTTCTTTTGAGCCTCAGACCTGATTTATTTATTGTGAGAAAATAGGGCCAGATTTAGAAGTTAAATCTAAATTTAATATAGGGAGACCTTCACCAGCCAAAAGTCCCACAACTGTAACAACTCAGTTTCTTCAAAATGACAGGCTCTCTTTTTATCAGTTAAAATCAATACTCCCTGAAAAATGCTTGAGGTAATAAGCAAGGGAAGAAAGAGGGTTTTGAAACTCAAGTTGTGGAGAGAAGTATGATAAAATTCATTAGGGAGGGAAAGAAGAGACCTACATATTAAACAAACTTCAAAGGAGCTATTTGAAAGGGGAACTGCCATTTACTTGAAAGCATCTGAACTACTGGTCAAATATTACAGTTTTTGTCTTTTGGAGAATTTTTCTTCATCTGCCTAGCAGGTTATATGATGCGTATAGCTCCGTGTGTGTTATGGAGATTGATATGCTTTATTATTTTCAAGCTGCCCCATGGCATCTCCACTTGGATACTCCAAAGCTATCCATCACATCCAAAACCAAAGTCAGGATCATTCTTTGAAAGCCTGCTTCCAATTTTCTACTTTACCACCATCAAGACACCACACATATAGCTAATCAAGCAGAAATCTGAGCACTTTCCCCTGAGAGCTCTCTGTCCTTCATCCCCATATTCAATCCATGATGAAGTTCTGCTGATGTAAGTGCCTTCTTTCCAGCCTCAGTCTGAAGTCTTTCCAATACTTTGCCACTGCTATTAAGTCTGGTCTGGATTTTTTAAGGCTTCAACACTGCCTACAACATCTTATCTTTCCTCACTTTGTTTAAGGCCATCTAATCCACGTGGCTTCCTTTCATTCCTCTCAATAAACCACACTACTTCCCTCCACGGTCTTACCACACACACTCTTTGCTCCTTTGAAACACATCTATATAGGGATGGATCTTGCAATGTGTAGCTATACCTATGGATCTTAGCCTCCAACTAAGAACTTCAGAAAGATGGCATCATTCATTGAGAAGGATTAAATTATTTCTTGAAAAGAGAGTTAACAGTATCACTTGCTGACAGAAGCATGAATATAGTATACAGCCATATATGCCCCAACTACAAAGAGTATATAGTGATCTTTCACACACTAAACTGTTGCTAGTTGTGGGCTTGAGATAACGTAGCTTTACATTTCACACCAAAATGTTTTCATGTGCAATCTGCCATCATATTTATGAACACATTTAAAAAATGGCTTAGCGTGCATAACACAGACAACTTGAGGGACTATGGACAGAGCCGGGCCACGTCCACAGCTTCTGAGCAGCCGAAGGAGAATGGAAAAGCAAAGACACCTCACAGTGCTCTAAAGCTGTTTCCTTCTGGAAATGGATGCCTTTAAGGACTTGTATGGGTTTTATTTTTCTATTAATCTCCTAATTGTCCTTATCCTGTCAAGGTGATTTTGCCGACCAGAATACTTTTCAAGGATCTAACTCCTTGGACAGAAGTATAGGCATTGGGATACCCTTTCCAAACATAACCGATTTAAACAAAACAAACAAACAAAAAAAAACCCAAACACAAATATACAGATGTGATGTTAAGACTATGACAAAGAAAATATTACATGATACAGTATGAAATACACTGCTGAAAGCCCAAATCTAAAGGCAGTACACATGGACATGACTGGGAAGCAGAGGGTGAGATGAACTGGGAGAGTGGCGCTGACATATGTGAAGCAGCTGTGCAGCACAGGGAGCTCAGCCCAGTGCTCTGTGATGACCGAGAGGGGTGGGATGGGAGCAGGGCGTGGGAGGAAGGGGATATATGTACACATAGAGCTGATTCACTGCGTTGTACCACAGAAACTAACACAACATTGCAAATCAATTATACGCCAATAAAAAGGCAGTGCAAATGATGGTGTCTTTTTTTCCTGTGTTGGCTCCTCCACAGTGTCAAGCAAATGATTCTGGCCCCTGGCCCTGAGAGTCCCGTCACCCCCATCTCCCCACTGCCCAGTCTTACTTCCCCTGGTATTAAGGTCAAACTAAACTTCTGCTCCAGTTGGCAAGGGATTTTTGACAACAGTGCCTTACTATGGAGAAGAGCCTTCCCTGCGATGACTGAGGGAAGTATCTCTCATCAGCATCCCGGGGCTGCTCCTCACTCCATTCACCCATTCATCAGATTCTGGCCCACGCCATCTGCCTTCAATGTTCACGTTCTGCATTGGGAAGACCTGATTGCAAAGAATACTCAGTCTTTCCCTGGATGATTGCTCTAAATTGACTCAGCACCATAGTCTCGGGTACTGTGCTTTTAAGTTATGATTTGGCAGAGATTTCTGCAATGACAGCAGTTAAAAAGCTGAGTTTTCATTTAATATGCCCCTTCAAATTCTGCTTGAGATTCCATAATCTGGGAAATGTCCCTTTTTCTACCAATTTCTGGCCTCAGTGACTCTGACTGACATAGAATCTATGAGACAATTCTATATTAACTCATGCCTTTTGGATAGGGTCACAGCTTCCTGGTTATTTATCTTGAAAAACAATTCCCCAGAATCATGAACTTTATAGTTTTTCCTAATATGTTTAAACCACAGTTCCTTTTCCATTCTTTATTTGCCAACCGTATTAGCCCAGTTTTGATTTTGGGTGTGTGTTTTTTAACCATTTATGCCCAGATATAAACACTACCATATACTTGTCATTGAAATTAACAGATTCATGATATTCAAGAGACCCTGAGGCTCTGGCTTCCACCTATGGCTGTGGGAATTCAAAGCACACCAAGGGTGAATGTTCCTAGTGCCTCAGTTGCACAGATGGCTAATTAATCAGGAATAGCTGGGTGAAAAGATTGTTCCGTGCTGTCTAAGAATTTTGTTTACACTATTCCAGTGCAAATTCTTAGCATGAATTTCTAAAACCCAGCACCCTCTCTTTGTGTGAGAGAGGAAATCTGATATGGTGGTGATAAAGAATGCAGTGGAAAAAAAAAACATTCTTTTTGTTAGCGTTTCCCCTAAAGCCACTTATTCACATAAAAGTTTAAGATGCGTAACATCATATTAAAAGCAACAAAGCCTTTTTTGGCCATAGGATTATGAGGATAGCATAAAAAATTTATTGCTGTTTATCCGTAATTAGCATTAGCAAATGATCCCCTCCTTGTCTTTTTTTTTTTAAGCTTCTCAAAAGAAACCTGTTTGATTGGGCTCTGCGCCAAGATGAATGGATAATTTCCTTAAAAAAGAAATTAAGTCTTTACTGCAGAAACACAGGAAGATTCTTCATAATAACCCAAGGAGTATCACTGATAAATCTGGTCCCAGAAACTAAAAGTCAGATTTGCCTCAGTAGCCATGACTGAGACTTGTAACCAAGAACTATTAGCCCAGGTCTCAGAAGATGGGTAAGGGGATCTTAAGACAATGGCCAAAGTGGAAGTCTGGGTCATTCTGCATGAGGTCTTCTGTGAGTTTTCTTGGAAACGCTAATTCAAATCAGGGGTAAATTAGACACCAGCACTTCAAGCCTTGTTTAGCTTGAACAGTCACAAAGAACTTTTTGTACTTTGTGTCTAATAGGCTTTGCTCTGAAAATCTTCAACCATTGCTGTGCCAAATCCCGGCTCACGCCATATGCCATGAGCAACAATTACATGAGGTAGTAAATTCCATGTTCCCTTCCTGTCCCCTCCCCTAACCACCGTCGGTGACACTGCCCTTAGAGAATGTCTAGGCTCTCCTATTTGCCGAAAGACTCTTTGTTCAGAAAGCAGATGATTCATTTAATTCCAGCAACTCAATACTGCAACTATATAAACACATCTCTCTGGGCTTCCCAAATAAGCACACCCCACATTTACCACTTCCTATTTTTCCCCAAGACAGACAAGGTACCTGTAAAACAAAAAAGACTAATGACTTTATATGAGCGAATAAATAGAAATAACAATATATATGTGCATACACACAGGCTTCCCTGGTGGCTCAGACAGTAAAGACTGCACCTGCAATGCAGGAGACCTGGGTTCGAGCCCTGGGTTGGGAAGATCCCCTGAAGGAAAGCTTAGCAACCCACTCCAGTATTCTCCCCTAGAATCCCAAGGACAGAGGAGTCTGGCAGGCCACGGTCCAAGGAGTCACAAATAGTCAGACATGACTGAGCAACTAAGCATATACACTGCATACACACATATCTATATTCAGAAATTCACCATAATAGAAATATTAGCCCTTCACCTTAAGATGGAGGGCGTATAAGGTAAAGAAAGAAACTGGTGGCCATGGGGAGCTCGTACACGAAACTCCTGGTCACAGATGCTGCTGCATTCTCGGAACTGGAGGTCCACCTGCCTTCATCAGGTGCCCTGGGCTCCGGCACAGCCCTCTCTGGGCTGAACATGCCACCGACAGGCAGCTCTCCCCGCAAGCACTGCCTGCCTTGCTGCAAACTGCAGAGTGAAGTACCTTGTGGGTTTTGTGTTCCCTTGAGTTTATTCAGGTGTAAGTACAAAACTGATGGCAGTTGGAGAAGGTCAGCATTACATATTCATTTTATTTTAAATAATTGATGATGTTTCCTGTCTCTGCTTACATTAATTGCTCTCAGGTGTTGGAAAATGGCTCGGTGAGTTGCCTTTTAATGTTTCTTTAGAAAGACAGTGTGGCTGCTCTTTGGAATACAAAGAGCAGTGTGTACTGTGCAGGCCTTCCTAACTGCAGGTTAATAAAGGGGAAATAAACATATGCATTGATGCTCTCTGCTGTGTGGAGGCAGAGAATGCATCTAACTATACACCCGAGTGTGAGCCATGACTTCATCTCATCTCAGAACAAGACTCAGGTTTACCCAGATTCTCCCAGTCAGATGTGGCAGGAGAAACCACTCTGACATTTTCTGAGGTAGTGACACTAATAACGGAGCATGAAATACAAAGTCATTTTTCACGATCAATCCACAGGGAGATAACTTTCTTTCAAGTACAATCCACAGGTATTTTTTTCAAAGAGTGCAAAGCAAAGCCTTCCAAAGGAATGGGATGTTACTTTATAAAAAGTTGATCATACATATGGAGGAACCAGGTTCTCAAAACAATGTTGATTCTGCCTCTGTTCAAAATATGAATTGCCTCACTTACAGTCATTTACGAAGAGGTCTGTTCTTTTTTAAAACAGTATTTTTAGGAGAAGTTGGCAAACAACATAGCTGATTCTAAGGCGCTGCTCCATTTGTGCACATTGCATCACTGCTTCTAGGAAGGATATTTAGAACATATATTTATTTACTTACAGAAGATCAAGACACTTACTTTACAATACTTTTCTGTGATGTGTGCTCTCAAGAGCTGGACACTAATCAAATGGAATCAACTGACAGTGAAACTGAATCTCAGAAGTAGAATGCCTGGTTTTGGAGAAGGGCTGAGGGGCAAGTCTTCAGGGGGCAGCAGGCTGGGCCTGGTGTGTCATCTCCAGTCACTCTACGTACCACTGGCTTCAGCTGTCCTCATGCTCTGAGATCCCATTGTGAAGGAAGGCCTTTGGGGACATCCATCTTCCTCTTGCCTCTCTGTTCAGTTTGGAGGTTACGTATAGAAGCAAGACCAAGACACTTCAAAAGCAACATTCAAATTTAGGGTTTATAATTCTTAGGTTTTCAGTAAGACAGCAAGAATAACCAAAGGAACTTTGTTACCACTCTAAATTTAGAATGATTAGTGGAAGACAAGGTATCTTCTAACCACTGGAAACCACAACCTGATTATCAACCTAATCATTCTGCATAGAGCAGTTTATGTCACACTGACCTACACATGTGCACAAAATATGCTGCAACATTCAGAGACACAGCAGTGTGTGTCTGTGCATGCACGTGCACGCACACACACAAACACACACACACACAGAGCAAGTCACTACAACAGCCGTTCAGCATTATTTACAATATATTGGCATCACTACTGACCTAAAGAGCTGAAGAAAATAACAGGCCATATTTTCAGCTTAATATAACTCTACAGTAGGGAGCCCTTTATGAACAATTACAAGCATTTGCCCGAAATACACTTGCTGATTTACCAAACTGGGGAGGACAAATGTTTAACATGCTGTCATAATGATGTTCAGATGCTTTTCTTAGTATTCGTTGATCTGAGATAATGTGTTCTTGCCCAATCATTCTACCAAGCGGCAGCAGAAATAAATAAATAAATAGCTGTAATGTGATGCGCTCCTACAATACTGGAGTTGCTGACTGCCCCTGACAGATGGGGGAAAAAAAAAGTCAATATGATGCCTGAGACAGCCCAGGCTTGGCACAGCAGAATAAATTACATGATTCGCTGAATGCCTGGGCTTCACTCAGACATACAAAAAAAAAAAATTGGAAAGATAAAAGCTTGCATTGGCTTCAGATGATATTTACTGCTTGATGGATTTACTAGCAGCCCCAGTACAGTCATACTGTATTGAATTATTGGCCTCTATTTAGCTGTGTGTCCGTTGGAGCTTGAGTGTCCATTTAAGCGTAAGTGAGCTGGAGGCCCGCCAACACTCTCGGAGGCTCTGGGTACAGAGGGAGACGTGAGCTAATGGCCACCAGCCCCAAGAACAGACAGCTGGAGGACATTGGGGGAGGCGGCAAAGCCCAGCTACAAAGTACTTTCTTATCAATATTAATGCCAAAATAAATATTAATGGAGGCTGCCCGGCACATCATTTTTAAACGTGCCTTGTTTTCTTTGTATTTTAACACAAATGGCTGGAAATGACTGTGTGATTTCGCTCTCTCTCTTTCACACTTCCTTTCTTGCTCTGAAATGTGGAAAAGATCATTACTTTTGCTCCTACCCATTGTCATAGCGGCAGGGTTTCTATAAGGCAAAGGAGGCCAACGAAATGCCAGCTTTCAGAGGAATATGACTTCCAATAAAATATATGCTTAGAATAGTAATGTACAGTACCCCAGTTATTGTGATGGGCTCTTTATTGCATTGTGCTAGGGCAGTTCAACTGAGAAGTAGCATTTCAGATACAAAGACCCGGATGGGAAAGTCACATTGTTATATGAGCTTCAAAAAAAAAAAAAAAAAGGTGGTGGTGTGTGGGGACAAAGGGTATATGGGGACTCTACTTTCTACTCAGTTTTGGTGTGAACCTTTGCTCTAAAAAATAAAGTTTATTAATTAAATGAACACACACACAGAAAGCACAGGTGCAGTGGGCATGGTGGGGAAACAGAGAGAGCTAAGTGCCTGAGGCCCTGGGATTGAGCCGCACAGAGTCTAAACTGTGAGTGAACTGAACCTGTGCACCATGTGTGTACAAGGGGCAAGAAAGCGAAAGCCGGGTGGAAGGAACAGTTATGAGAAGGCCTGGGTCTGGTGACTATTCCCAGCTGACTCGCTATTTATGGGAATAAACCAGGAGGGTTACGATGCAGGCCTCCAGCCTGGGATCCACGGCGAGAGTTCTCAGACATCCGTGCAAGGGAACTGCTTCCAGGAGCAGTAACCAAACGCCCTGGGAAGACGCACGTGGAGCGGGCCAGATGACACAGTGAACAAGAGGGCAACCCTGCCCTCACAAGAGCAAACGCAGCCTCCAGGACCAGGAAACGGGCTGCGGGTGAGCCATGCCTGCGTTACCTCACCACGGAGTCCACCCTGAGAAAATCGCTCAATCTCTTTCAGCCTTCCTTTCCTAGCCTGCAAAATAGCAAATGACATCATCCTAAGAACAAGTTACTACTTCACAAGATATTTAGAGGACTAGGTGGGGCAAGAACAATGAAAGGGGGGTCAGTGCTACAGCCACACCCCCAATGCCTTCACACGCGCGCGCTGACCCTCTTCACCACACAGTGATGTGGGGCTCGCTAGATCCATCTTAGATAGAGGGAAGAAAATTGAGACACAGTGACTATATTTATGATGCTATGTATAAACACCGAATGAAATATGAACAAAAAAAACCTCATCTTATCACCCATGTGTCCAAGTGAAGCATTTCCAAAGTAAATCAAAAATTTCATTGAGTTATTAAGCTTTCCTGCACCTCACTCTCCCCAAGTTCAAGTAACAGGAATAACAATACTTAAAGCTGTTGTTAGAAACATTGAAATGACATATGAAAGCACTTGGCCCACAGGCTTCAGTACCTGATGATGATAAGGATGCTTGCTATTATTACCATTATTAACATAACAACTAGCACTATTTCGGAGAAGGCAATGGCACCCCACTCCAGTACTCTTGCCTGGAAAATCCCATGGACGGAGGAGCCTGGTAGGCTGCAGTCCATGGGGTTGCGAAGAGTCGGACACGACTGAGCAACTTCACTTTCACTTTTCACTTTCATGCATTGGAGAAGGAAATGGCAACCCACTCCAATGTTCTTGCCTGGAGAGTCCCAGAGACAGGCGAGCCTGGTGGGCTGCCGTCTATGGGGTCGCACAGAGTCGGACATGACTGAAGCGACTTAGCAGCAGCAGCAGCAGCACTACTTACTCCATAGCACTGTAACTAGAAGGCCCTGGACAGTTAAGTGGCATAGCCCAAGCAGATCTGGACAAAGAGGGCATTTCACCTCTAAGAGCTACCACAGATGATATTGTTAGTAGCTAGTATAATCTACAGACTGCATGGAGCAGTGGTCCCCTTCAAAGGGAGGCTCTGTTTCCAAAAGAAAGGCAAAAGGGATTGAAATTTGGCTGTCTCTGGCATACTGTTGAGGAGGTGATGCTAAGACACCCTTTGTTTCTCAGCCCGGCCAACATGGTTTGTGATTTGTGCCCCTCATCACATGCGGGCTCAACAAGCAGGAACCCCTCTGCAGGGAGAACGCACAGCGTTGCCACAACAGGAACCCAACGTCCTGTCTGTAACAACGTACCTTCATGTGATGGTAGAAGTGGAACGGAGGAGGGAAAAGTGGGTTTAAACTTATATATATATATATATATATATAATGTGTGTGTGTATATATATTTTGATTATTCTATAGATTTGTGTTTCTATACTAGAGTATATGGCTTCCTAAAAACATGAAAAATTGAACTACTTTAATATGAACTGCTAAAGGAAAAATGCTACACATAATACTGTAATGCATTCACATTTAATTACAGCACATAAAATGCCCACATTCTGACTCATCAAAAGCAGCAACAACAAGTGCTTTCGGGTTCTTGTATCACAAGCATGCCTACATATTTTTAATCCGTTAGCTTAGACCCTTCAGCCTTTATCAGTAGTTGTGTGAAAGGTGACTAAGGCTTAGTCCTCAATATGTATGATGAATGTCAAATCACATACACTATCATTCACCAGCAGTCACTCAGACAGCAGAGCTCAGTTGAAATCTACCAGTAATTAGAGGTAACAGCAGCTGTGTTAACAGGGCCCAAGTTAATGGATGTGCTAATTATTTTTGTCTGGCACCTGTTTGGTTTCTAGTTGGGACAAAGATAGATCATAGAATGTTAGTAAGGAGCTCATCGAGTCCAGCCCCTCATTACACACAGGCAGTTTCAAAGAGGTATGAAAACTGTGGAAGTGAAGGATAAATGTTCATGAGAAATACTAAGAATAAAGCAAAATAAATAAATAAACTACTGTGGTGTGAATATTTAAAATTTGCACACAGGATGAAGAGGAGTTAACAGGGAGACTAAGAAAAAATGGATAACTTTAAGACTGGAGTGATTAATAGGAAAGCTCCCTTGGGATCAATCAATACTAAGACCACTATTCTTCAGTATATTTGTTAACAACTGAGAAGATGGATGAGATGAGAAGTCACTGAATTTGTCGATGACAAAACTGAAAGATTAAGGAAGATACTTTATTTTCTTGGGCTCCAAAATCACTGTAGATGGTGACTACAGCCATGAAATTAAAAGACACTTGTTCCTTGGAAGAAAAGCTATAACAAAACTAAATGCAGTATTAAAAAGTAGAGACATTACTTTGCTAACAAAGGTCCATGTCAAAACTACAGTTTTTCCAGTAGTCATGTATGGATGTGAGAGTTGGACCATAAAGAAGCCTGAGTGCCAAAGAATTGATGCTTTTGAACTGTGGTGTTGGAGAAGACTCTTGAGACTCTCTTGGACTGCAAGGAGATCCAACCAGTCCATCCTAAAGGAGATCAGTCCTGGGTGTTCATTGGTAGGATTGATTTTGAAGCTGAAACTCCAATACTTTGGCCACCTGATGCAAAGAGCTGACTCATTTGAAAAGACCCTGATGTTGGGAAAGATTGAAGGCAGAAGGGAAGGACATGACAGAGGATGAGATGGTTGGACGGCATCACGGACTCAATGGACATGAGCTTGAGCAAGCTCTGTGACATGGTGAAGGACAAGAAAGCCTGGCATGCTGCAGTCCATGGGGTCACAAAGAGTCGGACTTGGCTGAGTGACTGAACAATAACAAGGAAGACACTGGACACTGAACTACCATGGAGGGGCAGGGAGGTGGGGAATCTCGGGAAACATACTAAACTAAAATGAAAAAGCGAAAAAAAAAAGCAAATTTGGATGCATCAGACTCTCAGGGGAAAAAAAAAGGATAAGAGAAACTATGCATTATTCAGGAAGAATCTTTTCTGAATATTCAAGAGCAGACTAAATTTGATTAAGGACTCAGATAATTGCTGTGAATAATTTTGTTAATAAATAAGCACACACCGTACTAGTAGATGTTCATTCTGTATACGATGAAAGGAAGCTGACTTCAGCCATGTTGTAGCTCATGCTTTTAATGTCCTGTTGCCTCCAGCTTTTGAGAACTCTTCTTTAACTTGTCCACCCTGCCAGACTTCTCTGCATCTATTAATATTACTTACCATGTCCCCCAGCTGCTAATTTGCCCCTAAATGAGACACCCAGAACCAAACACAGCTAAAAAGTCTCCAGAGAGGTACCTCCAGCTATGCAAGATATTTTGAAGAAATTTGGGACCAACAGAATAGAACCCCTGTTCTCTGACTGACCAAAACAGAAAAGGAAGTGTGAAGTGTTTGGTGCACAGAATGTGTAACTGCCTTGTATTTTGAAAATCTGCCTAGAAACTTTAAGTTGTGAGTGAATGTGGAGCCTCCTTAAATTGCTCATAGTCCCAGCAGTAGAATTTGTTCACAGGGTGGAGCTCTTCCTTCCTTTCTTAACCCTGGTGACCACTGTGTTTGGAAGCCATCTTTCCCTCTTTGTTCCACTGGTGCTGCTGCTGCTGCTGCCGCCGCCGCTAAGTCGCTTCAGTCGTGTCCAACTCTGTGCAACCCCATAGACGGCAGCCCACCAGGCTCCCCCGGTGCTGCTGCTGCTGCCACCGCTAAGTCGCTTCAGTTGTGTCCGACTCTGTGCAACCCCATAGACGGCAGCCCACCAGGCTCCCCCGGTGCTGCTGCTGCTGCCACCGCTAAGTCGCTTCAGTTGTGTCCGACTCTGTGCAACCCCATAGACGGCAGCCCACCAGGCTCCCCCGGTGCTGCTGCTGCTGCCACCGCTAAGTCACTTCAGTCGTGTCCGACTCTGTGCAACCCCATAGACGGCAGCCCACCAGGCTCCCCCGTCCCTGGGATTCTCCAGGCAAGAACCCTGGAGTGGGTTGCCACTTCCTTCTCCAATGCATGAAAGTGAAAAGTGAAAGTGAAGTCGCTCAGTCGTGTCCGACTCTAGCAACCCCATGGACTGCAGCCCACCGGGCTCCTCCATTCATGGGATTTTCCAGGCAAGAGTACTGGAGTGGGATGCCATTGCCTTCTCCGACTCACTGGTGTTACTGGTGACTAAAACTCCAAGGATGGCTTCTAACTCAGCACTGTGGACTCTGACATTAAGAGAAATGTGAAAACATGAGAAAAGAGACATAGCACTAAGGGTTATTCAGGAATGATTGAGAATCATCCCATGTAACTTGTCCTGATTTGTGGGGAACCTTTGTACATTATGCGAGACTCATTTGATTTGATCTCACTTTCACTGCTTCTTCAGGTTCTTTACTGATGTGCTGATGCCCCAGACAGCTGTGAAGGCAGGGCTTCTAAAATTTCTGGAGAACATCAGGAAGTATTTCTTTGGAGGGCTTCCCTGGTGACTGAATGGAGAAGAACCTTCCTGTCAATGCAGGAGACATGGGTTTGACCCCTGGGTTGGGAAGATCTCTGGGAGGAGGGCATAGCAATCTACTCCAGTACTCTTGACTGGGAAAATCCCATGGACAGAGGAGCCTGGTGAGCTACACTCAATGGGCTTACAAAGAGTTAGACACGATTTAGCAATGAAACAATAATTTCTTTGGATGGGAACCCAAAAGATTAGTTCATTAAGAAAGAGTCAAAAGATAATAGGATTAAAACACTCTCATCTTCTAAACTTCTGGCTATTTCACACACACACACACACACACACACACACACACACGTATGTATTTCCCTGGAATGTGAGGCCACTCGGATGTGAAGCGTATTTAGAAGGAGGCTTCTATGCATACAGAGAGATCACATTAACTTGATTCTTTGTAAGATTTATAAAATTTAGTTCTACTAAATGCCATCATAGGAAGTAGAGTCTAAATTATCACAGTAAGTGTGCTCATTGGGATAGTAATGAACCCTAAGTGACAATCTATATTCTCACAGCCAAATTCCAGCACTTAAGGTCATGTAGATAACATTATGCTGTGCATAATGTTCAGTCATGGCACTCAGGTGTCAACCTTCCAAAAACTATGTGATATTAGCCATAGACACACACATGGTGTTATAAAAAAATAACATGGACCACAGTCATGAAAATTCACACATGAACCGGTAGACCCTCCAATTTCACCATATCATGGTACCCATACTAGTAATATGCATACATATGTCAGTTTGTTTTTGTTTTAATGAAGTGTCTGAACACCTCAGGTGGCTGTTTCCCGGCATGATGGTTCTAGTTGGAGGGTACCAGATACAGTTAGGTATCTGTTGAAAATTACCCAGAGTGTCCTCAGCAACTAATAGCTTCTTGAATCTAATGAGTCTTCAAATATGACTGAACTGTAAATTTCCATCTCTAGTAAATGTGAATCATTACTTCAAAAGGTTATTTTTAGAATAAAATGAGAATAGACAAACATATACAAATATAAGCATTCTGCACATGCATATAAATACTATTTCTACATCCTTGTTAAAATTCTATGTGCAACATTTAGAAATTCAAGATAAATAAGTACTGCATCCTACCAAGGAAATTTTCTCTGAAAAACTAAGGGGATTTTACTAGGCAAGGAAACCCTGAGGGGAGATCATTCCCTTGTAACAATCTCAAGAATAATGCCCTAAATGTGAGGCTCCGATGTGATAAGGAAATCTAGGATCACGTGTAAAGCATGCATATATTTTAAATGGGATATTGTAAAGGGAGAAATCTTCCCCAGTAGAATCATTCATACTTAAGGAACTAATGAGATCATCTGCCAAAGATAATGAATCCATTAGCTGAAAAAGAAATCAAATTGTAAATCTATATCCTATATTTATGCTGCTATGTATAAATATTGAATGAAATATGAACCAAAAAATACCTCATCTTATCACCCATGTGTCCAAGTGAACCATTTCCAAAGTAAATCAAAAATTTCACTGAAATTGTTTCTAGTCTTCATGATCTCACTGGGAAGAGAGAGGGTTTTCTTCAATAGTCTGCTGTAATTCTGTCATTATGCTGTAGTGAGGTAATTTGCTAAAACAGCTGCTTCTAATGAGTAAACCTTTCCATCTGGCACAGCCAATATAGACACAAACAACCTCATCACTTCAAAAAAAAAAAATGTAAACTCTATTTCACAAAGAAGAATTCTATTTTAAGAAATGTGTCTTAGAACTATGCAAAAGCTAGAATGCATGTGGAGGGGACAACCATGTCTCACTCTATTGGTGGTGGTGTTCTGCCTGTTTCCAGGCTAAGTGCGTACACGTGTGGCCTCAACATTTGCCATGTTGACAATGTATTACCTCTGGATGGATCACAAAAAAGTCAGTACATGTTTATAACAGAAGCACTTGATTGACCATCCCCACACCCCCAAAAAATACCGAATAAAAGGAATGCTGTTGTGACACACTAACTCTGCCAACTCGAATGAGTAGATAAACATATTTTTATAGTTACATTTTTTAATCTTTCTTTTTTATTCTGAGAAATTGTTAGTAGCTTCTTAGTGTAAAGCATCACAGTCCATTCAGAAATCCTCAACACTTCGCACCACACTTTCACCGTGAGATTCAATGAAAGCTGTTATCTGAAAAACTGGTGAAAAACTGCATAATACTGTAACTGTCTTATTTGCTAATTATTTGGGGTGAGTTCTTATAAAATATTAACTATTTTCCCTTTACCATGTATTTGTTACTATCTTTCGGCAAATATCTGGGCTATGATCTAAGTGTCCAAGGTGCCAATTTCACTTCATTTTTAACTCTAGGCATTTTGGCTTCTGATTAATCAATGAAGCATAGGCTACTCAATTTTTCTATCTCATGAAGCTGATTTATTTAGTCTTAATTTTAGAAATCATCATTGTGACTTCTGTCCCCCAAACCATATGCTTCCCAGATGAAAATTAAATCTAGACATGTGTAACAATTGTGTAAAAAAAAAAAAAAATCACAGAGTCTAGGTTAGAACTGCATCTCACATCTTGCCAAATGTTTTCTAAACTAAGACTAAATAAATGCTCATTAAAATGGAAGCTATGGAGTTGAATGTGTTAAGGATTTTCAGTATATGTGCTGGCATTCTGGTTAAGAGACCATATGTGAGATAGGGGTGCAGTCTTAGCTTGGCTGAGCCTCCTGCCAGAAAGCTATCAGTCTTTTGGGGGAGACAATAGCAAGAGCTTTCATTTTTCTCCCTGACTCCTCGGTATAATGTAAAATTAATGTTCATCATGTCAAGGTTATGGCAGGGCATTGTTGTCTGGAAGAGAAAACGGTTTGCTCCCCGCCCTCCAAACACTTCCCCATACCATGATAATGCATTATTGAAAAGCAAATTTCTTTGTCATTGTCAATAATGTCAAGCTGGTAAAAGGTATTCTCCAGCCCCAATTACGCAGGAGGAAGTTGACACACCTCTAAAATTCAGTCTGAAAGCAAACTGTTTATTAATAAAACAAATATAACTCCACCCTTATCTAAACATTAATATCAGAAAAGGAAATTCAAACAAAAACATTTGTTTGGCAACTATCCTCTGTAAAGCATTGTGCCTTGGTATTAAGGCACTATAAGGAATAGAAAAGAAACGGGCACCTGCCACCCCAGTGTTTTGAGTTTTAAATCAGTGATTCTTAGACTCTTACCTGATTCAGCAAGCCTTTAACCAGCCTAGAAATCCGTACTTTTATCAAGGAAACTCTCAGGTAACTTGAAAATTAACAGTTGATAGAGAGTGATAGTTCTATCTGAAAAGAACTGAACACCAACAACATACCTCATATGCTGTCATTATCCAGCTCTTTTAAAAGGACTAACCTCACACACAAACCCACAGGTAGAAAAAAATCCTAGTATTCACATAAGGTGATGTGTTCTTTGAGGGAAAGACTATAAGGTTAACATTTTCCTTCTGTAAAAGATTTTAAAAGGTTTTCTCCCCTTAAGAATGATAGAAAGGAAGAATCAAAAACTAATAAAATGCTTGTTGAACAAATTTTAAGAGAACAGAATTAAATTAAAGAGGGTGGATTATAAAGACAGAATTAAGGCAAAACAGTTGATATAAAATCAGTGTCCAAACTAACTTTTCTTAGCAGAGATGAATGTGAAAGGACAACATGCCCTGTTAGCTGATTAAAAATGTTGAAAAAAAAAAAATGAATAGGGATCCATTTTAACCAATATAATAAATGCAAATCCAAGTAGTCCTCCAAAGGTAAATTGATTTTAACTATGTCTACATTTTCTCTCCTTCTCTCTTTGGTAACTAATACCGTGTAGCTTTACATGTGGATTAAGCATAATTCTAGATCTTTGTACAAAAGATAGAACTCTAGAAATACGACATGGAAGAACCTGTTTGATGTTAATCTAACTTTTTGAGAAGACTAGAATAAAAGGAGGAGGCATCAAATTGAGCTTAAATAATTGGCACAACATATTAATAGGGAGAAGTCAGAGTAATTTTGAGAGCTCCCTCTACTTGTCCCATTACATGCGCTAGGTGCTCATGTAACAGATATTTGGGAGCATCTCTTCTGTGTTGAAAGAACGGCTGCTTTTGAACCGTGGTGCTGGAGAAGACTCTTGAGAGTCCCTTGGACAGCAGAGATCAAACCAGTCAATTCCTAAAGGAAATCAACACTGAATATTCATTGGAAGGACTGATGCTGAAGCTCCAGTACTTTGGTCAACTGATGCGAAGGTCTGACTCACTGGAAAAGATCCTGATGGTAGGAAAGATTGAAGGCAAGAATAGAAGGAGGTGACAGAGGATGAGATGGTTGGATGGTATCACTGATTTAATGGACATGAGTTTGAGCAAACTCTGGGAGATAGTGAAGGACAGGGAAGCCTGGCATATTGCAGTCCATGGGGTCACAAAGAGTTGGACATGACTTAGCAACTGAACAAGAGCAACAATTTCTAGGGTCATTCTACCTTGCCTCCATATGGTAGCAGGCTAAGTGATTAAAACAACAGACATGTACTTGCCTAAAGTACTGAGCTCTAGAAGTTCATGTTCAAGGCACCAGCAAACTAGGTTTCTGGTGAAGACTCCCTTTCTGGCTTGTTAAATGGTTATCTTATGTGTTTCCCCATGCCTTTCCTCTGTGAATGCTCGGAGAGCAAGAGAGTTCTGATGTCTCTTCCTTTTCTTATAAGGATACCAGTTCTATCATATCTAAGGGCCCCAAACTTATGACCTCTTTTATCCTTATTTACCTCCAGGAAGACCTTCCTCCAAATGCAGTTGCCTTGGGGGTTGGAACTTCAACACATGCATTATGAGGGGGACACAATTCAGTATGTAAAAGAGTTGGGGAGCCCTTGGAGCAAGACCCCATGTAGCCCATGGGCCACCTGTGCATGAACTAGACCAAGGGGCCCCTTCCTTTCAGTAGATGAGGTCCTAATGTGGTCATTAGTGTGGGCAGCCACAGGATCTGTAGAGTATTTACAGACTTGATTTCAGCCACTAATTACCCTCTAGCTCAGGAGTTCTCTTGAGGGTAGTGAAACAGAGAAGGACCCTGTGGGGCCCCCCAATATAAATTGCTTCCTTGTCCCCTGCTTTTTGCTTGTAGGAAATAGGCCTCATAGCCTTCCTGACCTTCCTTCAATTCCAAAGGACACATTCAAACAGTTACTTGTCAGGGAAGTGGGAGCGGGATGAAGAAAAAAATGGAGAAGTAGTCAAGAAACAATACTGCAGCGTTAGGGCAGGAGCTGGTTAATCCTCAAAAAATGTACATAGCAATACCTTTGAGTTCTTCCATAGGAACTAGGGGATCAGTTCAGTTCAGTCAGTTCAGTTGCTCAGTCCTGTCCGACTCTTTGCGACCCCATGAATTAAAGCACGCCAACACCCAGAGTTTACTCAAACTCAATCCATCAAGTCGGTGATGCCATCCAGCCATTTCATCCTCTGTTGTCCCCTTCTCCTCCTGGCCCCAATCCCTCCCAGCATCAGAGTCTTTTCCAATGAGTCAACTCTTCACATAAGGTGGCCAAAGTACTAGAGTTTCAGCTTCAGCATCATTCCTTCCAAAGAACACCCAGGACTGAGATCCTTTAGAATGGACTGGTTGGATCTCCTTGAAGTCCAAGGGACTCGCAAGAGTCTTCTCCAACACCACAGTTCAAAAGCATCAATTCTTTAGTGCTCAGCTTTCTTCACAGTCCAACTCTCACATCCATACATGACTACTGGAAAAACCACAGCCTTGACTAAATGGACCTTTGTTGGCAAAGTAATGTCTCTGCTTTTGAATATGCCATCTAGGTTGGTCATAACTTTCCTTTCAAGGAGTAAGCGCCTTTTAATTTCATGGCTCCAATCACCATCTGAGGTGATTTTGGAGCCCCCAAAAATAACGTCTGACACTGTTTCCACTATTTCCCCATCTATTTCCCATAAAGTGATGGGACCCATTTTCTGAATGCTGAACTTTAAGCCAACTTTTTCACTCTCCTCTTTCACTTTCATCAAGAGGCTTTTGAGTTCCTCTTCACTTTCTGCCATAAGGGTGGTGTCATCTGCATATCTGAGGTTATTGATATTTCTTCTGGCAATCTTAATTCTAGCCTGTGCTTCTTCCAGCCCAGCGTTTCTCATTATGTATTCTGCATAGAAGTTAAATAAGCAGGGTGACAATATACAGCCTTGACGTACTCCTTTTCCTATTTGGAACCAGTCTGTTGTTCCATGTCCAGTGCTAACTGTTGCTTCCTGACCTGCATATAGGTTTCTCAAGAGGCAGGTCAGGTGGTCTGGGATTCCCATCTCTTTCAGAATTTTCCACAGTTTGTTGTGATCCACACAGTCAAAGGCTTTGGCATAGTCAATAAAGCAGAAATAGATGTTTTTCTGCAACTCTCTTGCTTTTTCCATGATCCAGCGGATGTTGGCAGTTTGATCTCTGGTTCCTCTGCCTTTTCTAAAACCAGCTTGAACATCAGGAAGTTCACGGCTCACATATTGCTGAAGCCTGGCTTGGAGAATTTTGAGCACTACTTTACTAGCGTGTGAGATGAGTGCAATTGTGCAGTAGTTTGAGCATTCTTTGGCATTGCCTTTCTTTGGGATTGGAATGAAAACTGACCTTTTCCAGTCCTGTGGCCACTGCTGAGTTTTCCAAATTTGCTGGCATATTGAGTGCAGCACTTTCACAGCATCATCTTTCAGGATTTGGAATAGCTCAACTGGAATTCCATCACCTCCACCAGCTTTGTTCATAGTGATGCTTTCTAAGGCCCACTTGACTTCACATTCCAGTATGTCTGGCTCTAGGTGAATGATCACACCATCGTGATTATCTGGGTCATGAAGATCTTTTTTGTACAGTTCTTCTGTGTATTCTTGCCACCTCTTCTTAGTATCTTCTGCTTCTGTTAGGTCCATACCATTTCTGTCCTTTATCGAATCCATCTTTGCATGAAATGTTGCCTTGGTATCTCTAATTTTCTTGAAGAGACCTCTAGTCTTTCCCATTCTGTTGTTTTCCTCTATTTCTTTGCAGTGATTGCTGAAGAAGGCTTTCTTATCTCTTCTTGCTATTCTTTGGAACTCTGCATTCAGATGCTTATATTTTTCCTTTTCTCAATTATTTTTCACTTCTCTTCTTTTCACAGCTATTTGTAAGGCCTCTCCAGATAGCTATTTTGCTTTTTTGCATTTCTTTTCCATGGGTATTGTCTTTTTTGCATTTCTTTTCCATGGGGATTGCCTTGATCCCTGTCTCCTGTACAATGTCAGGAACCTCCTTCCATAGTTCATCAGGCACTCTGTCTATCAGATCTAGTCCCTTATATCTATTTCTCACTCCCACTGTATAATCATAAGGGATTTGATTTAGGTCATACCTGAATGGTCTAGTGGTTTTCCCTACTTTCTTGTAGGGGATAGGAATGTAAAACCAGGAAGTTAAGAGATACCTGGATTAACCAGCAAATTTGGCCTTCAAGTACAAAATGAAGCAGGTCAAAGGCTAATAGAGTTTTACCAAGAGAATTTACTGGTCATAGCAAACACCTTCTACCAACAACATAAGAGAAGATGCTACACATGGACATCACCAGATGGTCAACACCGAAATTAGATTGATTATATTCTTTGCAGCAAAAAATGGAGACACTCTATACAGTGGCAAAAACAAGACCAGGAGCTGACTGTGGCTCAGTTCATGAACTCCTTATTGCCAAATCAGACTTAAATTGAAGAACGTAGAGAAAACCACAAGATCATTCAGATATAACCTAAATCAAATCACTTACAATTATACAGTGGAAGTGACAAGTAGATTCAAGGGATTAGATCTAATAGACAGAGTGCCTGATGAACTATGGACAGAGGTTTGTAACAGTGTACAGGAGGCAGTGACCAAGACCATCCCCAAGAAAAAGAAATGTAAAAAGGCAAAACTGTTGTCTGAGGAGGCCTTTCAAATAGCTGAGAAAAGAAGAGAAGCTAAAGGCAAAGGGGAAAAGGAAAGGCATACCTATCTGAATGCAGAGTTCCAAAGAATAGCAAGGAGAGATAAGAAAGCCTTCCTCAGTGATCAATGCAAAGAAATAAGAGGAAAACAATAGAAAGGGAAAGACTAGAGATCTCTTCAGGAAAATCAGAGATATCAAGGGAACATTTCATGCAAAGATGGGCTCAATAAAGGATAGAAATGGTATGGACCTAACAGAAGCAGATATTATTAAGAAGAGATGGCAAGAATATACGGAAGAGCAATACAAAAAAAGATCTTTATGACCCAGATAACCACTATGGTGTGAATACTCACCAAGGGCCAGATATCCTAGAATGCGAAGTCAAGTGGGCCTTAGAAAGCATCACTATGAACAAAGTTAGTGGAGATGATGGAATTCCAGTTGAGCTATTTCAAATCCTGAAAGATGATGCTGTGAAAGTGCTGCACTCAATATGCCAGCACATTTGGAAAACTCAGCAGTGGTCACAGGACTGGAAAAAGCCAGTTTTCATTCCAATCTCAAAGAAAGGCAATCCCAAAGAATGTTACAACTACTGCACAATTGCACTCATTTCACACACTAGCAAAGTAATGCTCAAAATTCTCCAAGCCAGGCTTAAACAGTATGTGAACTATGAACTTCCAGATGTTCAAGCTGGATTTAGAAAAGTCAGAGGAACCAGAGATCAAATTGCCAACATCTGCTGTTTCATCAAAAAAGCAAGAGAGTTCCAGAAAAAAATCTATTCTGCTTTATTGACTACACCAAAGCCTTTGACTGTGTGGATCACAACAAACTGTGGAAAATTCTTAAAGAGATGGGAATACCAAACCATCTGACCTGCCTCTTGATAAATCTGTATGCAGGTCAAGACGCAAGAGTTAGAACCAGCCATGGAACAACAGACTGGTTCCAAATTGGGAAGGGAGTATGACAAGGTTGTATATTGTCACCCCACTTATTTAACTTATGCACTGGGTACATCATGAGAAATGCCAGGCTGGATGAAGCATATTCTGGCATCAAGATTGCTGATAGAAATATCAATAACCTCAGATATGCAGATGACACCACCCTTATGGCATAAAGCAAAGAAGAACCAAAGAACCTGTTGATGAAAGTGAAAGAGGAGAGTGAAAAAGTTGGCTTAAAACTCAACATTCAGAAAATGAAGATCATGGTATCTGGTCCCATCAGTTCATGGGAAATAGATGGGGAAACAATGGAAACAGTGACAGACTTTATTTTGGGGGGCTCCAAAATCACTGCAGATGATAACTGCAACTATGAAATTAAAAGACACTTGCTCCTTGGAAGAAAAGCTATGACCAACCTAGACAGCATATTAAAAAGCAGAGACATTACTTTTTCAACAAAGGTCCATCTAGTCAACACCATGGTTTTTCCAGTAGTCATGTATAGATGTTGGGCCATAAAGAAAGCTGAGTGGCAAAGAATTGATGCCCTTGAACTGTGGTGTTGGAGAAGACTCTTGAGAGTCCTTTGGACTAAGAAGATCAAAGCAGTCAATCCTAAAGGAAATCAATCCCGGAAGGACTGATGCCGAAGCTGAAACTCCAATACTTTGGCCACCTCATGTGAAGAGTTGACTCATTTGAAAAGACCCTGATGCTGGGAAATATTGAATGTAGGAGGAGAAGGGGACAGCAGAGGATGAGATGGTTGGATTGCATTACCAACTCGTTGGACATGAATTTGATCAAGCTCTGGGAGTTGGTGATGGACTGGGAAGCCTGGCATGCTGCAGTCCATGGGGTTGCAAAGAGTCAGACGCAACTGAATAGCTGAACTGAACTGAACTTATAGGAACTAGGGCCCCCATCTAGGTGGGAGATGATGACTCCAGGCTGAGCACAAAATTCCTAGAACACTGCCCTATTGTCTCACCACCAACCAATCAGAAGAAAATATACATATCCACAGTTTAAGATGATGAGGACTCTGACTCCCTCTCCAAATGATTCTCCCTATAAAAACTTTCATGGTAGAGCAGAATCTTTGGAGTTGGATTTTGGACATGAGTCTGCCTTCTCCCCAGGTTGCCAGCATCCTGAATAAAGCAATCTTTCCTTTCCAACCAACCCTCATCTCTTGAGTATTGGCTTTTGGCCAATCGGCAAGCAGTCCATCCTGAGTTTGGTAATAGCACAACTTATACAACAAAAAGTGAACCTGAAAAATCTAAAGAGGAACCTGAGATACCTTGGGACATCAGGAATAACAAACAGGGCCTTCAGCAAAGGGAATGAGAGGCCAACATTCAAATAAACACATTCTCAATTGTCATTTCTATGTTAGACAACTATTAGGTAATCTAGTATTACAGACCTGGAACTCAGATGACAGCTTTTTTAGGTTCATAGCAAGTATCCTGATGTAGGCCTGTATGAAATGCCAAAGATTCCATGACAAGAGTCCATCCAGGATCTGAGCCAAGTACAAATATATCCGTAGATCATGGACACACAGAGAGTGCCTCCTACTGAAGAATAACCTAGTTCCCAAAAAGCCCTTTGCTATGCCAAGTACTGGGGGTCAGGCTTGACTCCCTGAACTGCCTGGTTGGAGGTTCCATGGAGAAGGGCAGTAATGTACAATGGATAAGACCCCAGTCCAAGGCCAAGGAATCTGGATTTGAATCCTGGATCTGCCCCCAGTTGGCTGCATGACCTTGGCCAAGTTACTAACTCCCTCCATGCTTCATTTCTCTCTTGTAAAATGGTCATAAGTATACTGCCTACTTTAATGGTTGATTTGGGATTAAACAAATTAATTAACACCTGTATATAATCCCCCATCCAAAACTCTCAAATTGAACAGCTCAGCTAAAAACCTAAAAAACTGACAATCTTACTTGGCAGAAAAACTTGACCTAAACTGAAATTAGGCTATGTATAATTCTTATTTATTCTACACAATGTTAGTATTCCTTTTTTTGCTATAAAAAGATGAGAATATTAGCTTATAGAGAGATACCTCAGACTTAGTTTGGGATATAAAGTTATATTTGGTATACAGACCTTTCTAAAATAGGAACATACAAAATTGAATCCAAGGGTTACAGATAAGGCATTGTGGAGGTAGAATGTAATTAGCACTTAGCAATTTATTTTAGTGTCAGTTTTGAAAAGTGTGTTCTGCGACTAGGTGTTCTACAAATAAAAAGCAAGAGCATGACCCTAACTATCTAACTGTAGAATCATAGAATAATAGAGCTAGAAGAAGCTTGGGTGATGATTAATTTCAGTCACACATTCATAGATCTGAAAAACAGAAATTGCACTTCTAGCCATAAGCAGTAACAGGGATCAGATTCACCCTCCCACCAGAAATAATCAAAAAATACATTAAACAACAGTTTTCACTAGCAGATTAGTCAATGAAAATCAATAACCGCACAGAGTTGGGAAACAAACAAGATGAGCCCTTGACTGCCATATCTTATTGCCTTAGGAAAGTTTCCAGGCTGTGGTGCAAGAAGGCTGAAACCAAGCAAAACCCAGCAGAATTCTTGAGTTGTAGATATGAAACTGAGAAACTAGGGAGACCGAGGCAGCTAGAGTGTGCAAACCAGAGTATCAGACAAAAGAGAGAGGCATCGAGTTTGAACTCTGGAGATCAACAGAGCGTCCCCTGGAGTATTCAGCTGAGTACTATTCATACATATATATGAAGAAATTATACAGGAAAGGAACACCCAAAGAATATGAACAATATTCTTACTCACTCATTCACACAGGGCTGGGAATGTTGCCTGTTTCCATGATCCGGAATGGAAAACAGAATCAAGATTTATTGAGCACTGGGTAGAATATGCAAAATGGTCTTTTTTCAATATTGGATAATAATTAGTCCTAGACTAAGTATCACTCTGGTCCTGCCTAAATACTTTAAAAACAAGCCCCAAAAGGCTGAAGCTGTTTCCAAGTAGCTTAAATGAGTCCCAGAACAAAGTTCAAGAACATCAACTGGAATACAAAATATCCAGTCACCAACAAGCTAAAAATCACAAAGTCCAGCATCCAATACAAAATTATCAGGTATATAAAGAAGCAAGAAAATGTGACCCATAATAATAAGAAAAAGAAATCAATCAAAATGAACCCATACCTTTCCCTATTCCTCCCACTGAGTATAACTAAAACTTTGAACGTTGTGTATAAAACAAACATAAGATGACTCTGAAAGACAGAGAGAAGAAAGTAGATGAGCTAAGGAACTGAAGACCCAAGAAATAATATGGTGGTGAATTTCTGGGGTTCTCTTTTTGCTTCACATATCGTAGACTTGGTGCTGAACAAGTGGACAAGCCCAAAATATCAGTATCTGCAGACAAAAAAAAAAAAATCCTCAGCAAAAGACTCTCTTTTTAGTCAAAAGACCATGACAGGGCAGCATAACAAGACAAAACTTGAGACGACAACCTCTCCACTCCAGCCAGGCCTTAAAAAACCCATAAAATGGTAATCCTACATCATCCACACCAGTAAAGGGCCAGTGGAGAGCCCAAGTTTCCACCCTCTGAGTCTCTAATGGAGCATCGCAACACCCCTATTTGGGTCATGTCAGAGAAGACCAAGGAGGAAGCTAGGTCTTTCCATTGCCATCAACTAGTAAAAAGTCTCCTCTCCCCATGATGTCTCCAGAGACCAGGTGGGAAGCTAAAACTCCTACCCTCCTCATCCTGATAAGGCAGTGTTGCCCCTCGCTCTGTCCGTCGTAATGTGAAGAAAGAAATATAAAATGGAAAGTCTAAATGAGACCCAAATCTAATAACATAAAACAAAAATACATAGGTTTAAATTGAAAATCACTCATCATGTCAAGACACCGGAAAATCTCAAAACAGAATAAAAAAAGACAGTGAATGGATCACAGCACTGAGACTGCAGAGATGTTAATATTATCAGGCACAGATTTTAAACCAGCCCAGATAAGATGCTTTAACTAAGAGAATTAAGAATATGCTGAAAACAGGAAAAAATAGAGAACCTTGTCAAAAAAATACAAAGTTTCTGCAAATATGAGATACAAAGAACAACTCTAGAAATTTCAGCTCTAGAAATTTAGAGCTTTAAAAACATAATAATATAAATAAAAGTTCAGTAAACATGCTCTAGAGCGAAATGGAGTGGACATAGAAAAGAACTTGTGATCTAGAATAGAGGAAAACTGAAATTATCCACTCTGAACCACAGAGAGAAAACAGACTGAAAAGTAAAAATGAAGACAGCCTCAGTTATTTGTGTGATGAGTACAGAGAGGAAAAAGAGGACAAGGTGGAGAAAGTGCTCAAAAAAATAATGCATGAAAACTTAATGAAATCTGGCAAAATACACGACCATAAAGATTCAAGAATCAGAGTGAACTCCAAACAGGATAAAACCAAATATCATAATTAAACTTCTGAAATGTAAAGATAAGAATTCTTGAAAGAAACTAGCAAAATAACATCTATAAAGGAAAACTACTCAAATGACAGCATACTTCTCGTCATTAATCACTGAGGCCAGAAGGAAGTGGCATAATGATTTTCAAATGCTGAAAGAATACCTGTCAACCTAGAATCTTATACCCAGCAAAAATACTCCATAGTAAAGAAGGTAAAATCAAAGCATTCAGATGAAGAAAAACTAAGATAATTTGCCTCCAACAGACCTACCTTAAAAGAAAAACTTAAATTCATAATAAACAATAAAACACAGAAACCATCAGGAAGGAAGAAAGCAAAACTATGGCTAAATATAAAAGATTTTGCTTCTCCTCTTGAGTTTGCTAAAGTGTGTGTCACAGTTGAAGCAAAAATCATAACACTGTCTAAAGTGGGTCTAAATATATAAAGAGGAAATAGTTAAGATAATTATAAGTAGTAGAAAGTAGAGTGACATAAAGGGAGGTAAGATTTCTATATTTTGCTCAAAATGATAAAATGACAAGTACATTGCAATGAGACACAGATGGATGGATAGACATAGTTACCTAACTACCTACCTATCAAAGAGATACACTGAAAAACATGAACTAAATAACTCCAGAAAAATTCTAAGAAATATTCTAGTAACCCACAGGAAGGCAGGAAAAGGAAAGGAGATAAATGTAACAGAAAGAACAAATAAAAAACAAAATATAAAATGGCAGACTGAAGCCCAAATATATCATTAATCACATTAAATTTAAATATTTAAAATATATTAATTAAAAGAGAGAGACTGGCAGAGTTGATTTTTTTTAAATCACCCAACTATACACTATCCATAAGAAACTCACTAGAAACATAGTGACATAGTTAGGTTGTAAATTAAGATAGAACAAATGTAATATAGCATCAATAAAAAGAAAGCAAGATAGGATATATCAACATTAAATAAAATACACCTCAAAGTAAAACAAACAAACACACACCAGTCCCAAATAGGAACATTAAACAATAATGAAAGTGTCAACAGACCAAGATGACATAGCAATCTTAAATGTGTATGTACCAAGCAACAGAGCTACAAAATATATTTCAGCAAAACTGAAAAGAGAAAAAGACAAATGCACAATGAATACTTCACCACCACTCTCCCAATAACCGACAGAACAGCTGTACATTTTCTGTAAGAAACAGAGAATTTGTTCTTTCAGCAAGAACAGAGAATTCAACACCACCAATCAACAGAATCTAATCAACATCTTCATAGAGCACTACACCTCACAAGAGCAGATCATACATGCTCTTCAAGTGTCCATGGAATATATATAACATATACCAAGACAGACTCTGTACTGGCCCACAAATGTAAAATAATTAAAGTTGTGCAAACTGTATTCTTCAAGCACCAGAGAATAAAACTAGAAATCAAAACCAGAAAGATTATTTTTTTTAGAACGGTAATTTTTAAATCTTCAAACACCTAGACACTGAACAACACATTTCTAAAGAATTCATGCGTCAAATAGGAAAACTCAAGGGAAATTTTTTAAAATCTGAAAATGGATAGATTATACTTTTCTTGTCATTTAAATCTCTGTAGCAGATAACTGTTTAAACAAAAATGAAAATAATGTAGTGGGTTTATAACATACATAAAAGTAAACTTTATGACAAAAATAGCACAAACTGGGACAAGAGAAATCAAAGTGTGCACTGCGCACAACTGCACCAGTAGTGTCACAGGTGTACACATGTCTGAAACTGAAAATGTATACTTTAAAATTTGTTCAGTTTTTGTGTGTCAGTTATTCTGCAACAACAAAATATGTTGTTAAGACTATAAAAATGAAATATAGAAATCATCTGAGGTCACATAATTTTATACTGTTGTCTGTATTTGCTTACTCACTTGCTGCTTTTCAATTTGAACAATTATAGCTTTTGTTGACTTTAAAATATTTTTGCATTTGCTTGCAGAAATATTTGTTTTTATACTTCCCTATAATTAGATTATAATCTGTGTGGCTCCTCTAAGTATGTGCAAAGGCTGCAGACACAGATAATGGGCAAAGCCAAGACAGGGTATAAACAAACTAAATGCCGCCAGGGATCAACTTCAGCTGCACATTCTTTGGCTGTTATTTTTAGTAAATGAAATTAATGTAAATATTGAAATGTCTCTGTCTTTGAATGAGGATCTCCAGTGTGGATGTGAAACTTCCATCCTGTGCCAAATGCCAAAGTGGGAACTGGCTTCCTAAAGTTGTTTTTACTTGTAAGATTTTAAGTAGATACATTTCCATGGTTGTTAAATACCAGCTTCTGGGCATCCTGCCATAATTTTAAGACAACTAAGAAAAGTGATTCTTAAAGTCTGTGGTCCACAGCCTATTGGAAATTTTCAAAGAGCTTCCAGTTGATTCATAAATGCATTGGAAGGACAAATCATAGAACACTGGGTGAACTTAAGTGTTTTCCTCAATGGCAGATTTAGTTCTGTGTTACAAGTGACAAAAATCAACATTCTCTTCTCCTATAGTACTAACTTAATATAAACCTCAAATTGGATATTAAGAGGCTAATTATAAGTAGGTACCTTTTCATTTTTTTCTCAAAATATTCTACAAACCCAACTATACCAGAACCATCTGGGAAAAAGTTGTAAAAAATTAAAGTGCAGACTCCAGTCTCCCACCCAAATCTACTAGACTGGCACACAGAGATGAGAGCAGGAATCTTCATGTTTGACAAACATCCTAATGATTCTTATGTATACAAATATTTGAATGCTGCAGTTTTCTCCATTTGGATCTACCCCACTTGAGTAGCAAAACATATTTCATGACATTTAGAACCTACAACTACCTTGTTTGACCGTGGACTGCTTTGCTGGCAACAACTATTTTAATTCTTCTGTTTATCTTTGTGTTGAACTGAGTTAAAAACAGAATTATAAACTCAAATTCAAAGATGACCAAGAAAACCAAGAGACTTCTAAGAAGTGGTATGAAGTAAAAATGAGGAATCATCCAGGTGTGTGTTTTGTCAGTTTTGAGGAACAAAAAATATTACTTTTAGATGGCAATAACAAAATTCACTTCTAATGAACAAAATAATTATTGAAGACATTGCAGTGGAAAAAATGTGCTGATGATAAGCCTGAAATCCCCTATTTTGTCACTGAAACAACTGTTCTTGTAATGTTTGTTCATGTGAGAAACTTAGCAACACAATTTTAAAAGAAAAATGGCACAGAAAACTTTTCAAAGATCACTGAGTTCTATGGACCTAAAACTGTGAGGACTGAAGGGCTCAGGAGGTAGCAGTGACTGAGATCAAGGAATGTGGCTGCACCTGGCCAACCTTCTAGAAATAATTTCAATTTTCATACTCAGTTTCTCACTCTTAAGAAATAAAATTAGCACTGTTAATAACCTAATGGGTATTTATAGTTGTAGGTTAACAACTGTAGGTTAAATACAAACGTTGGGCTCCTTGAATAAGCTAGAGATCATGCAGATGCTACAAAGAGACAAGGGCCATGTTTAAAAAAAAGTTGAATTAAAATACACTGTTCTAAAAAAATATATATATATACACTGTTCTAACAAAGCACATCTTCAGCACAAGGAGAAAGTGTATAGGGGTCACAGTGTGTCCTTTCTGAGGATTACACTTCCAACTCCCCTTTCTCTGCTGACTCCTAGCACCCACAGCCAGTTAAGGGAGACAAGTTGGTGAGTTTGAAGGGACTAATCCTGGATTTCAGAGTTAAGACTATCCAGTTTGGATCTCAAGGCATGAGGATCTCAATCTGTGAGACTCCAATTCTAGCTACTCCTATGGTGCTAACAACAAAGTCATAAGTAGCCCCTGCCTTATTAAATTATGTCTGCCAGGAAAGACAAGTCTCGGTAGGACAGTAAAGCGGAACTCACAAAGCTGTGAGTTCAGAATGGCAGGCTGCTTCTGTGTGAAACTGAGTGAGTGCTTTGCCTCCATTTTATAAATCAGAAGAGGAAACTTTTAGACACTGGGAAGCTGAGTAAGACAAAGTATATTTACTATGATTTAAAGTCAGGGCCTTCCCTGGTGGCTCAGACAGTAAAATATCTGCCTGCACGGCAGGAGATCCCAGTTCGATCCTTGGGTCGGGAAGATCCCTTGCAGAAGGGCATGACAACCCACTCTAGTATTCTTGCCTGGAGAATTCCATGGACAAAGGAGCCTGGCGATCTACATACAGTTCATGGAGTTGCGAAAAATCTGACATGACTTAGCGACTAACACTAAGCAACTATCACAAAAAAGTCATAGCAAGAAGCCATGTAATAGGAAGGTGTCATAAACAGAAACTGCTGGCATATAAGCCTCCAGCAATAATCCAGATTTTTCTATACATTATGTGCTTCTCCCCCCACCTGCGCCAATCTCTATGATTTTTGGAGTTCATGTGAAAAGATGCTGCATTCATGGGAAGTCCTCACTACCACCTCTTTTCCTATCAAAATCTATGTCTACTCCAAATTCAGCTACTTTCCTGAAGCCATACTTTCTCCACACAATCAGAATAATTATTCTCTGCCTCTGTCTGTAATAGCCTTTTGACCTCTTTGATAACACATACACATTTTATGATCAAGGTTTTGCCTGTCTGTCCCTTTTGATTAAAAGCAGAGACATCACACTTGGCTGACAAAGATCCATACAGTCAAACCTATGGTTTTTCCAGTAGTCATGTATGGATGTACAAGTTGGATCATAAAGAAGGCTGACCACCAAAGAATTGATGCTCTTGAACTGTGGTGCTGGAGAAGACTCTTGAGAGTCCCTTGGACTGCAAGGAGATCAAACCGGTCAATCCTGAAGAAAATCAACCCTGAATATTCATTGGAAGGATTGATGCTGAAGCTAAAGCTTCAATACTTTGGCCACCTGATGCAAAGAACTGACTCATTGGAAAAGATTCTGATGCTGGGAAAGATTGAGGGCAAGAATAAAAGGGGACAGCAGAGGATGAGATGGTTGGATGGCAGCATTGACTCAATAGACCTCAATTTGAGCAAAGTCTGGGAGACAGAGAAGGACAGGGAAGCCTGGTTGAAATTCATGGGGTCGCAAAGAGTCAGACATGAATGAGCGGTTGAACAACAACCCTTTGATTAAGCCCCTAAAGATAAGATCTATGTCTGATTATCATTGTATCATTCACAGCACAAAAGCACATTATCTTGCACAGAACTGCCATTTTATAATGTTCGGTCAATTGAGCTTATAAGATTTATAAAACTGACCAGAGAATTTTCAGAGTAAAGATAGATAAAATAGTGCATATTTTGTCTTATTTTTACAATGCATAGAAATATCCCCCAAAGTAGATACTAGAGTTATCCCAATTTCAGCATGGATCTACCTGGACTGGAAGTCCAGTTAATGCCAATTACACAGTGCTGTTGCTATATTTAAATGCATTTGAAAATCATGATTCAAGAGCATCATTCTACCCAAAGAATTTGGAATATACTACGTATTACTTTATAAGTATATACAGAGGCCACAACTTCGTTTTACAATCACTGGTTTGTTTTTTTTTTTTTTTTTTTCAGTTCTTCCATTTTGACTTATAGCTAAGAAATGTTTGATGGAATAATTTGAGTTTAGATAAAGTCTTAACTGATGTTTAATCTCCAAATGATCAGAGATCTATTCAAAGGCCTACTGTGCTAACACATTTTAGTGGTAGGAATGCATAAACATCTGTCCCTAAATTGAAACATTAAGAAAACAGTGAAGTGAAAGTGAAAGTCACCCAGTTGTGTCTGACTCTTTGTGACCCCGTGGACTATACAATCCATGGAATTCTCCAGACCAGAATACTGGAGCAGGTAGCCTTTTCCATCTCCAGGGGATCTTCCCAACCCAGGGATTGAACTCCGGTCTGTCTCCCGCATTGCAGGAGGATTCTTTAACAGCTGAGCCACGTGGGAAGTCCAAGAATACTGGAGTGGGTAGCCTATTCCTTCTCCAGGGGATCTTCCCAACCCAGGAATCAAACCGGGGTCTCCTGCATTGTAGGCAGATTCCTTACTAACTGAGCAATCAGGGAAGCCCAAGAGAACAGAAGTAGATAAAAATATTTTTGAAAAATTGATTTAAAAAATCAATTTATATAGGAAAACACTTGATTAATACCATTATTGTAATCAACTTTGTGACAGTGAAATCTTTTGATCATTTCCCTCAAAACCAGCTAAATACACATTTAGTTGTATTCAAACTGCTTTTCATTCTACAGCAATCTATGTCTTAAATGTATACACAAGTGTGTAAAGTATATTTGTCCTGTAAATAACTTACCTTTGGGGAAGTTCTATTATTTTCCTCAAATGTAAAGATCAACTAAACAATTTAGAGGTCAATAGTGAGCAGTCGGTCATTTAAGAATGATTAAGAGTATCTTCAGCTACAATTTCAAAAACTGAAAACAGCTAGGATCTAGGGAGCAATTTTATCAGCCATTAAAATGCTCTTAAGCTGTAGAATAACATATAATGTCTCTACTGATGAACAGAGCTATTAGTGGTCAGCTTAATTTTAAACAAATTTAAATATATTAATTTTCCTAATAAATATTTAATTGTATATACTGTAAAGTAAAGTAATTCTGGGGACTGGAGTTATCTTGAGATATCAAAGCCTCAGGAGGATGCAGGAATTGTGACTGGGGCCACTTCTTATAACCTGGGGTTGCAATTCATTTTTCATAACACAAAAGGCCTATTTTCTTCCTAGGCAAGGCACATGGTAAATTCAATATTTTCAGTTCAGTTCCACAGACATTTATTAAGCATGTTATACAAGAGGAATCAGCCTCACACAAAGGCTAACAGCTACCTGCTGGGTCGAATCCAGCAGGTAGCTTTACTACTTTACTACTTCACACGTGGGTGCCTAAGTTACTGAAGAGCTCTGTGCTTCAGTTTCCTCATCTGTAAAATGGGGATGAAATAACAGTACTCATATTAAAGGAGAAAATAAGGTTAGACAAAATGATGTGCATAAAGTTCTTTAAAAAGTCCTGATGTGGGAAATGCCTAATAAATTGCATTAGTCAGGAATTCTCAACAGAAAAAAAAAAAAAACAACTAGAGATATATAGAAAGAGAGAGGGAGAGAGGGCAATGGAGATTTAAAGCATGGGTTCATGTGATTACAGAGGCTGCGAAGTCCCATGATCTGCCATCTGCAAGCTGGAGACCTAGGAAAGCCAGTGGGGTCATTTGCCTGGGAGCCAGCACTGTTGATGGTATAAACCCCAGTCCAAGGGCAGCAGAAGATGAGATGAGAGATACAGTTCAAGTAGTGAGAAAGGAAAAAGGGAGTAGAATCCTCCATCCTCTATCTTTGGTCTATTCAGGCCCTTAAGAGTTTGGATGATCCTCACACACTGCAAAGGGGCATCTATTTTATTGAATCCACCAACTCAAAGGCTCATCTCACCTAGAAACACCTTCCCAGACACACCCAGAAATAATGTTTAATCTGGGCGCCCCCCTGCCCAGACACACGAAATTAATCATTGCATCAGTGTTAGCTGCTGAGGTGTACAAGGCAGTGTTTGGTGCTGGGATGAATGCAACATGAACACAACACAATTTCTTCTCACAAAACGAGGCAGTTCTGCAGAGCTCAGGTGAGCAGTCATCATTCTGGTCTTGTCTGTAATCCCAAATGGGTGCATTCTGAGGAGGAATATTAAAAGGAAACCATGAGAGACTTTCATTTCATATTTCCCAATGCACCTTATTTGCATACTGAGAATTATTTAAAAATAGGGAGAATTTGGCCTTGAGGAAAAAGCTAATTTAAATGAAAGCCCAAGGAAAAATAACTTCCTTTTGTTGATGTCCAGCAGCCCTCCAGAGAAAGATGTTCCCTGTGAATTGCCTTTTCTCACCTGCTGTTGTTTTAACTGGTTTTCAAGTACTATTGGTCTCTAAGCCACCAGAAAGTGGCTTAGAAAACATTAATTCTTTTCTGGTCCCTTTCCACTTGAGATAAAATTTAAATTTATAAGCTCAAATTAAAAGATCAATACACATTTCCTGCATACCCTCTTATTTTTAAAAGCCTCTTTTTAAGAACTAAGTGGCTTAGCTGAGTGGACGCTATTGTTTTTAAGAGTCTGTTTAGATTGGAGATGACCATGGCGTGGAGGGTGGCCACAGCATGGGAACATCCAGCGTTGCTCAGGAATTTTTGGAAAGTCGGCTTTTTCCCCCTCTATAACTCAATAATCTTTGCTCTCTTAGTGAGAGAAATCCAAATGTAGTTGGCTTGAGCAAACAAAAAGGAATTTATTGGCTCACGTTAAAGCCAAGGACAAAAACATCCCAAGGTAAATTGAATTCAGGGACAGCTGGACAGAATTTGATAAATATCATTAGAGTTTTATCTTTGCATATGATGGACATGACATCTCCTATCAGCCCAAGAGACCCATCCTGCCAGCTGTACAAATGCTTCAGGAAGACAGCATGTGCGCTTCTGTATTTGCACCATCCCACTCCTCTTGGGCTGCATGCCCAGCCCTGAACTAATCTCAGGGTGGCTGGGATACAAGTCATCTGCTCACCCTGATTGCTGCACGAGAGTACACCATTAATGGATAAAAGCAGCAGTCTGGCAACAGACTACCCAGTTTGGATCTTGGTTCTACCACTGAGTGATGTTAAGACTAATTTTTCAGCCAACCTGTGCCTCAGTTTCCTCATCCAGAGAATGGAGGTAATAAATTGTCCCTATCATCATTTTGTTGTGCTAGTAGCTAAGTTAATACATTTAACAAATATATATGAATAGAAGGCATTTAGCACAGTGCCCGGAGAAGGCACCCCACTCCAGTACTCCTGGCTGGAAAATCCCATGGACGGAGGAGCCTAGTGGGCTGCAGTCCATGGGATCGCTAAGAGTCGGACACGACTGAGCGACTTTACTTTCACTTTTCACTTTCATGCATTGGAGTAGGCAATGGCACCCCACTCCAATACTCTTGCCTGGAGAATCCCAAGGACGGGGGAGCCTGGTGGGCTGCTGTCTATGGGGTCACACAGAGTGGGACACGACTGAAGTGACTTAGCAGCAGCAGCAGCAGCAGCACAGTGCCTGATGCCCAGTAACTAGTCAGCAAGTATCAGTAGGGCTGCCAAGTGGGAGGAAAAGGAGGAGGAAGAAACGAAGAAGCAGGAATCAGCTACTGATGTCCCCACCAGAGGCATATAAAGAATAGTCTTGAAAGAAACTGGTTCAAGGCAAAACAAATGAAAAATTACCCCAAACCGTAAAGTATTTGTCTCAAACCCCTCCATCAAGCAGGGCTTCCCTGGTAGCTCAGATGGTGAAGAATCTGACTGCAAGGCAGGAGACCTGGATTCAATCCCTGGGTGGAGAAGGTTCCCTGGAGGAGGACATGGCAACCTGCTCTAGTATTCTTGCCTGGAGAATCGCCATGGACAGAGAAGCCTGGCAGACTACAGTCCACGGGGTCACAAAGAGTCAGACACGACTGAGTGACTAAGCATAGTATGGCCTCCATCAAGCTGTTATCCTCTGCTCTGTTCCCTACTAGACCTTGGGCGCTGGAAGACACCATCTAGACTGCCATGAGTTGCCCTTATACATGCTCTGCCTTGGGGTTATAAACATAAATATGTTGCTTCTATGTTTTTAAAAACGTAGAACTCTAACATGGTAAAAGGTATAGGTATGGTTTAAGGTTCCTAAAAGTAATCTTCAATTTGTCAGCTTCATCCATATTTATATGACTTAGGCAATGATGTTAACTATGACTGTGTTGCACGGTGGGGGAATAAAAAGCTATGTTAGATGTATCTTTTTTTAAAAAATAATGTCATTCACTAGGAACTTTTTTTCCTACAGAAAATGGACTGCACGTTAGTTGTGCACGCAGGGAGAACGGAGGTGGAAGACGCAAGGAAGCAAGAAAGGAAAGAAGGAACCAAAATAAACCCTCTCCTGTGTCGAGCATTGGAAATGTGGCACTAACAAAGACTTCCCGTTCCACACAGAATAAGCGCTGGCAGAGGCAGCATGCAGGGCTGTGGGTGTGCTCAGCTGTGCGGCGCTGATTATAGAAGATGAAAGGGCTGGCAATTTATTTCATCTCACACTGAAGCACCGCTGACAACTGAAAGTGAGGACAGAAGGATTCATTTGTTCAACTTCTGTTTTAAAAAGCAGACTTCAAATGATACCACAGAGAAAAAGAAGGAAATACTGCGGTGTAATAAAATGTCTACTTTTAAAAAATACACTAACTGGAGCATTTGTATTTTGTAGATGGGTTTGGAAGGCAAAGGGGTTGGCTTGTGTGTGTGTGGTTCTTATCGATTCTAGGAAACAAAATGTATATACACAGAATCAACTACTGATCAGATAGGCCAAGTTAACCTCATCTGACCAAAGCACTCATGCCTACTCATCCTTGAATCCAAAGATTAATCAGATTTAAAAATTTTAACCCTGTAGTGTTTAAATACTTCTTAGACAATGGAAAATGAAAAAGACTTTATGCAGGATCTTTATGCTAAAAGTGAATACATATATGCTACAGGATAGAAAATATATTTTAATTTCATAATGCTGGTCTTTTAAAATTGTTTGCAGATCCAGATTTTCTTCATTCATTTATATTTTCATGTTTGCTTGAAATTCTGGAAGAAAGGGTTTAACTTCCTTTTAAATAAAATGTGGTATTACTTTTCATCAACATATTTAGTGTTTGAGAATGAGAAGCATTCTTCAGTTCAAAGGCTCATATAAATTATTATGAAGTCTAATCCACCTAGCAAAGTAGTCTTATCCCAAAAGATTTATTAAAGATGGGTAATATCCCATACTGGTAGGACATTAGTTATTTATGATTAATACACAAGAACAGATCCAAATGTTAATGACAAAACTAAAGAAATACATCCTGACTGTAATCATTAATATTAAACCAAAGCATCAGTGACATGAACCCATCATTCTTAAGCAATTTCTTTAAGAAATTCAGTTAAATGATTGATTTGTTTGTAACTTCTAATAAAACTTTCACTGTGTTTTCAATGTAGGGTTGCTTTTCTAATTCTGAGAAATCAGCAAAGCAACAGAAATGGAAAAAGATTATAGCTAAAATAAAATTCACCAGCTTCCTTAGCCTCTTCAGACCATTATATTCAAGAATTCTTTTCTTCAACAAATATTTTTGGAGCACTAGCTGTGTGCCAGGCACTGCTTTGGGGAGTAAGAATAATAGCATTTATCAAAAGTTTTGTCTGCTATGGAGGGCACACCTGTGAGACCATACAGGCTTACACTGACCTGGCTGCAGAGGCACCACTCACATAGACCACAAGGCAACACGCCATTTAAACTGTGCAACACATAGCCTGCTTCTGCTCCAATACATACAGGGAGACAGAAAACGTACAAGTAAGCTAACAGGCAATTTAGGTCAAAACTATGAAAAAGAAAAGTAAGAGTCGCTCAATAGTGTCCAGCTCTTTGCAACCCCATGGACTGTAGCCTGCCAAGTCCCTCCATGAAATTCTCCAGGCAAGAATACTAGAGTGGGTTGCCATGACTTCCTCCAGGGAATCTTCCCAACCCAGGGATCGAACCCAGGTCTCTTGCGTTGCAGGCGGATTCTTTACCATCTGAGCCAACAGGGAAGGCCAAAACTATGAGTTAGATAAAATAAAAACACAGGCTAACTGTGTGTAGGAAGAGGAGCCACATATGGGACTTTCAGGGAAGGTCTTACCAATATCAGATAAAAACATTACAAAAAATGAAAATTTCAGGCCACTATCTCTGATGAATATAGATGCAAAAATTCTCAACAAGATATTAGCAAACTAAATTCAGTAATACATGAAAAGGGTCAAACACCATGATCAAGTTGGATTTATTCCAGGGATGCAAGGATAGCTCAATATCCAAAAATTAATGTGATACAACACGTTAGCAAAACAAAGGATAAAAATTACACAATTATTTCAAAGGATGTAGAAAAAGCACTTGACAATTCAACATCCACTTATGATAAAATCTCTCTACAAAGTTGGTATGAATGGAACATATCTCAACACAATAAAGGCTAATGATAACAAACCAACAGCCATCATACTCAATGGTAAAAAGCTAAAAGCTTTTCCTCAAAGATTAGAACAAGACAAGAATGCCCACTCTCATCATTTCTATTTAACATAGTCCTGAAAGTCCAAGGTGCAACAATCAGACAAGGAAAAAAAGGCATCTAAATTGGAAGGGAAGGAGTAAAACTGTCACTATTTGCAGATGACATGATACTATATAGAAAACCCTAAAGACTCCACAAAAACCCTTAAGACTCCAATTAAAAAAAAAGTACTATTACTAGAAAAGTAATAGTATTTTATTAAATAAATTAATATATTATTAAATGTAGACTTAATAAATGTATTATCAACTAAACAAAAGAAAATTTTAAAGTTCTTTTTTTGTTTTAAATTTTATTTTATTTTTTAACACCGTTTTTGTGTTTCCTGTCTAGAGAATATCCTTTAGTATTTGTTGGAGAGCTGGTTTGGTGGTGCAGAATTCTCTCAGCTTTTGCTTGTCTGAAAAGCTTTTGATCTCCCCTTCATACTTGAACGAAATCGTTGCTGGGTACAATAATCTGGGTTGTAGGTTATTTTCTTTCATCATTTTAAGTATGTCTTGCCATTCCCTCCTGGCTTGAAGAGTTTCTATTGTAAGATCAGCTGTTATCCTTATGGGAATTCCCTTGTGTGTTATTTGTTGTTTTTCCCTTGCTGCTTTTAATATTTGTTCTTTGTGTTTGATCTTTGTTAATTTGATTAATATGTGTCTTGGGGTGTTCCGCCTTGGGTTTATCCTGTTTGGGACTCTCTGGGTTTCTTGGACTTGGGTGATTATTTCCTTCCCCATTTTAGGGAAGTTTTCAACTATTATCTCCTCAAGTATTTTCTCATGGTCTTTCTTTTTGTCTTCTTCTTCTGGAACCCCTATGATTCGAATGTTGTAGCGTTTAATATTGTCCTGGAGGTCTCTGAGATTGTCCTCATTTCTTTTAATTCGTTTTTCTTTTATCCTCTCTGATTCATTTATTTCTACCATTCTATCTTCTAATTCACTAATCCTATCTTCTGCCTCTGTTGTTCTACTATTTGTTGCCTCCAGAGTGTTTTTAATTTCATTTATTGCATTATTCATTATATATTGACTCTCTTTTATTTCTTCTAGGTCCTTGTTAAACCTTTGTTGCATCTTCTCAATCCTTGTCTTCAGGCTATTTATCTGTGATTCCATTTTGAGTTCAAGATTTTGGATCAATTTCACTATCATTATTCAGAATTCTTTATCAGGTAGATTCCCTATCTCTTCCTCTTTTGTTTGGTTTCGTGGGCATTTATTCTGTTCCTTTACCTGCTGGGTATTCCTCTGTCTCTTCATCTTGTTTAAATTGCTGAATTTGGGTGTCCTTTCTGTATTCTGGCAGTTTGTGGAGTTCTCTTTATTGTGGCGTTTCCTCACTGTGGGTTTGTACAGGTGGCTTGTCAAGGTTTCTTGGTTAGGGAAGCTTGTGTCGGTGTTATGGTGGGTGGAGCTGGATTTCTTCTCTCTGGAGTGCAATGAAGTGTCCAGTAATGAGTTTTGAGATGTCTATGGATTTGGAGTAACTTTGGGCAGCCTGTATCTTGGAGCTCAGGGCTGTGTTCCTGTGTTGCTGGAGAATTTGCTTGGTATGTCTTGCCCTGGAACTTGTTGGCCCTTGGTTTCAGTGTAGGTATGGAGGCGTTTGATGAGCTCCTGTCAATTAATGTTCCCTGGAGTCAGGAGTTCCCTGGAGTCAGGGTTTGGACTTAAGCCTCCTGCTTCCAGTTATTGGTCTTATTTTTACAATAGTCTCAAAACTTCTCCTTCTATACAGCACCATTGATAAAACATCTCCTTTCGAAGACAATGGGTTGCATTTCTGGGTGCCTGATGTCCTCTGCCAGCATTCAGAAGTTGTTTTGTGGAATTTACTTGGCGTTTAAATGTTCTTTTGATGAATTTGTGGGGGAGAAAGTGGTCTCCCCGTCCTATTCCTCCACCATCTTAGCTCCTCCTCCCTAAAGTTCTTATTTAATTTTATTTATTAAAGTTTATAAATTTATTATTAAATAAATCAATAAATTAAACTAGTAGCACTGGATTCAGTAAAATTGCAGGATACAGGATTCATAAAGAGAAATATTATGCATTTCCATACATTAATAATGAATAATAATATCAGAAAGAGAAACCACAAAAAAAATCTATCTTACCATATGAAAAAGAAACAAAATAAGCCAAAGAAGTGAAAGACATTTACTCTGAAAACTCTAAGACACTGAAGAGAGAAACTGAAGATAATACAAATATATGGAAAGATATCTCAAGTTCACAGATTGGAAGAATGATATTGTCAAAATGAGCATACTTCCCAAAGCCATCTAAAGATTTAGTGCAATTTCTACCAAAATACCCATGACATTTTTCATAGAACTAGAACAAATAATTACAAAACTTGTATGGAACCACAAAAATCCTAGATAGCCAAAGAAGTTCTGAGGAAAGAAAAACAAAGTGTTATGCTTCCTGATTTCAGATTATACTAAAAGCCACAGTAACAAAATAATATGGTCCTGGAACAAAAACAGATGCATAGATCAATGGAACAGACGACAGAGCCCAGAATTAAACCCATATACACATGGTAAATTAATCTCTGAGAAAGCAGGCAAGAATGTACGATGGGGAAAAGACAGTCTTTTTATTAAGTGGTACTGGGAAAACTGGACAGTTATGTGCAAAAGAATGAAATTAGAAATTTCCTCACACTGTATAAAAAATAAATTCAAAGTGGGTTAAAGAACTAAATGTTAAGACCCCAAACCACAAAAATCCTAGAAGCAAACATCGGCAGTATGCTCTTTGACATAGGTCCTAAGCAATGTATTTTTGGATCTGTTCCCTCAGGCAAGAGAAACAAAGCAAAAATAAATTTTGTTGCATGTCTATTATGTTCTAGTTTATGGACCAAACTTTGCATTCCCAGGAAACTCTGCAATGACTAATGGTAACTTGACCAAGATCTTGACGACAGGCATCCCCTAGCCAAAACTTATAATACATACATGAATAGATACATCCTGACTCCTCTACTACCTCCTCAGAGTAGTTCTTCAGAAGCTATGTGAGCAGCTGTCTCCTGGGCCACAGTCCTCAGTAACACCCTGAAAAAACTCAACTCACAGCTCATATTTTGTATATGTTTCTTTTTTTTTCCCTCAGTCAACATGAAGAACATCTAAGGTAAGAATGTAAACTGGTGTAGCCACTACATAAACCAGTATGGACATTCCTCAAAAAAAAAAAAAAAAAAAGTTGCCCTGTGATTATCACTAATTATTAGAGAAATACAAATCAAAACTACAATGAAGTACCACCTCACACTGGTCAGAAGGGCCACCATTGAAAAGCCTACAAATAACAAATCCTGGAAAGGCTGTGAAAGAATTTGAAAAACGATATAAATATATATATGCATAACTGAATCACTTTGCTGTACACTGGAAACTAACAGCATTGTTAATCATCTATGCTCCAATATAAAAATAAAAAATTTTAAAAATGCTGGAGAGGGTGTAGAAAAAAGGGAACCATCCCATCTCTCCTTACCCTGGGTACACCTCTCATTTCTCCACATGACTTACATCTATTAAGTGACTGGCTCGACTCTTCATTTTATCTACACGTTCAGAAGTTGTCTGACTCCAGTTTCAGTGCCCTAGATCCCTAGGCTAGACGTTCAGAAAGGGAAGCAGTATGCCTATGGTCACACAGTGAGTTAAGGGCAGAGCCAGGATCTGAGCTCTGATTTTCCCACAATCAAAGCCTGTATTCTTTCACTGACACCAGTGTTCCCCTCCAGCTCCAAGACACTACTAGGTCACCAAACTCCACAAAGGCAGTCAGCTACAAGACAGACATATTTTGCTCTAGCTTGGTCACTGACAGCGTAAATTGAGGAGATTGGAAACTTGGCTGTGCTGGTGGTTTGTGACTCTGAGCTTCCTCCCAAGGCACATCCTTGAATCAGAAGTCACTGACATGCTCAGAATGGCCATCATGAAAAAGTCTACAAAAAACAAAAGCAAGAGAGGCTGTGGAGAAACGGGAACCCTCTGTACAGTTGGCGGGAATGTAAAGCAGCCACAATGGAAAACAGTATGAAGCTTCCTCAAAAAACCTGCTAAATATAGAGTTGCCATATGATCCAGCAATCCCACTCCTGGGCATATATCAGACAATATTATAATCCAAAAAGACACGTGCACCCCAATGTTCATAGCAGCACCACTTACAATAGCCAAGACATAGAAGCAACATAAACGTCATTGACAGATAAATGGATAAAGAGGTGGTACCTATATACAATGGAATACTACATAGCCATAAAAATGAATTAAACAATGCCATCTGCAGCAACCAGGATGGACCTAGGGATTATCATACTAAGTGAAGGAATTTAGAAACAGAAAGACAAATACCATATGATATCTCACTTACATGTGGAATCTAAAATATTACACAGACATATGATTGCCAAGTGGGCAGGGGGGAATGGAGTGGGAGTTTGACTAACTAGTATATATACTAGTTAGCAGATGCTAACTAGTATATATACAAAATGAATAAACAACAAGGTCCTACTGTATAGAACAGGAAACTATATTCAATATCCTGTGATAAACCATAATGGAAAAGAATATAAAACTGAACATAGGTACATGCATGAGTGGATCACTTTGCTATACAGCAGAAATGAAACACACTATAAATCAACTATACTTGAATTTAAAAGTCATGGACATGGTGCCCATTCTCTCCCATGTCCCTATGAGTTAGTCCTATCATCTTCTTCCATAGGACTTAGAGGGATGGGAAAAGGATTAACATCATGAGGCTACCAACCCTCAGCATCTACCTACTTGGGAAATACAACTTTCAGCTAATATCAGTCTGATAACATGGCCAGGCTGCCAGCTAAACATTTTTATGCACGATCATATCATTTAGTTCTTATAACAAGCCCCATGAGTGGGATACAGTGCTCACCCCTTTTATTCAGATGTGGGAAATGAGGCTCAGAGAAGTAAAGTGTACAACCCAAGAACTGTCACACATGGATTTTAATCAGGATGGTGAGGAATGGGTGAAAGGATGGGTTATCCACACTAGGGAAGTGCTGGATCATGGGACACAGTGCTGGCTTTGAATATTAACAAACTGCAGTTCCTCTGTCTTCAACATGGTGACAATACAAGATAATTATAATAATTTCACCAGAGTGATGGTGACAAAATGTATAAGTCGCTTCTTAGAGCTGCTCAGTGGATGTTCACTACTACTACTGTTATTGTTTCTATTGCCTACTCCCAGAAGCCTTCCCTTTTTCATCAACATCTCTTCTCTAACCTGAGGGAAGAAGCACCCAGATAATTTCTCACTGCTTGCCCCTGGGTCTTTGGCTCTGTCAAGCAGAAACTCAGGAGATAACTGCTGATGTTGGGTGCTAGTTGAGTTCCCAGGTTTTCTGTACTTAGTCTGGGCTGCATGATGGTCATGGACTTCAATGTGGTAAAACAGCTGTTTCTAGACAAGACCCTGAATGCCCATCCTGCCGGCTGGGTGCCACTAACTTGATGGTGGTTGTGCATTTTGAAAGGTGTGACATGGGGTGAAGGTGAGGTTCATGGCTAAAAAAAAATATTAGTCTACAAAGAAAGATGGGGCTTCTGAGTAGCAGTAGAATGGACAAAGGCTCTGAAGGAAATAAAGGATGCTTTCTAAAGGGCACATTGATGATCCATGGTAGTATGTCATTCAAAAGAAGGAAAGAAGAGAAAATTCAGCAATTTTAGTAATTCACGGGAGTGGTTCATTTTACCTGGCAAACCTAAAATATGAAGGAATCCAAGCTTACATTTGAGGCCCCTAGTTATGAGTCATCCGCAGATTCATTCATTTGGATAAGCAGACTGGTTGAAATGACTTGTTAAAATCTTCTCCTGATGGGGACTTTGATACTTTTTTTTAACTCCAAAAGTCGAGGCATCAGACAAAGGAATACTCAGTCCCAGCCGCTCATCACATCCAGCTGAAATCTGCTGTCATCAACTTATTCTATTACCAGGACAGAGCCCAACCAAGCACCACCAAACACCAGTGGAACAAGGGAAGCATTGAGGATGTGGTAAGAATGGAGCTGTGTGCTCTGTTCCCATGTAGCAACTGACCTATGGACAGTGGGTAGTCAGAGAGTGGCTTTTTGCAGCAATTCATGAAGAAAGGTACTTACTTCCATTTTAGAAAATAACAGGCACAGAGAGGTTCAGTAGCTGGCCCAAGGTAACAGAGTTAAGCCATGCACTGGAATAGCACATCCTTTGCTATACATACCTAGGCTAGTGCTTGTTGAAACAAGAAAAAGTAGATGAGGAAGTGTGCTCTGTGGGTAAAAATTCTTTGATGGCACTGGAATAGGGATTCTCACGTAGGAAACACTGACCTGTCTTTGAACTCAACTGGCCCTTCTGAAACAGCAATCTTTCAGTTCAGTCGCTCAGTCATGTCAGACTCTTTGTGACCCCATGAACCACAGCACGCCAGGCCTCCCTGTCCATCAGCAACTCCCGGAGTCCACCCAAACCCATGTCCATTGTGTTGGTGATGCCATCAAACCATCTCATCCTCCATCATCCCCTTCTCCTGCTCTCAATCTTTTCCAGCATCAGGGTCTTTTCAAATGAGTCAGCTCTTCACATCAGGTAGCTAAAATATTGGGGTTTTAGCTTCAACATCAGTCCTTCCAATGAACACCCAAGACTGATCTCCTTCAGGATGGACTGGTTGGATCTCCTTGAAGTCCAAGGGACTCTCAAGAGTCTTCTCCAACACCACAGTTCAAAAGCATCAATTCTTCTGTGCTCAGCTTTCATTATAGTCCAACTCTCACATCCATACATGACCACTAGAAAAACCATGGCCTTGACTAGATAGACCTTTGTTGACAAAGTAATGTCTCTGCTTTTTAATATGCTGTCTAGGTTGGTCATAACTTTCCTTCCAAGGAGTGTTTTTTTAATTTCATGGCTGCAATCACCATCTGCAGTGATTTTGGAGCCCAGAAAGATAAAGTCAGCCATGGTTTCTATTGTTTCCCCATCTATTTGCCATGAAGTGATGGGACCGGATGCCATGATCTTCATTTTCTGAATGTTGAGCTTTAAGCCAACTTTTTCACTCTCCACTTTCATTTTCATCAAGAGGCTTTTTAGTTCTTCTTTACTTTCTGCCATAAAGGAGGTATCATCTCCACATCTGAGGTTACTGATATTTCTCCTGGCAATCTTGATTCCAGCTTGTGCTTCTTCCAGCCCAGCATTTCTCATGATGTACTCTGCATATAAGTTAAATAAACAGGGTGACAATATACAGCCTTGACGTACTCCTTTTCCTATTTGGAACCAGTCTGTTGTTCCATGTCCAGTTCTAACTGTTGCTTCCTGACCTGCATACAGGTTTCTCAAGAGGCAGGTCAGGTGGTCTGGTATTCCCATCTCTTTCAGAATTTTCCACAGTTTATTGTGATCCATATAGTCAAAGGCTTTGGCATAGTCAATAAAGCAGAAATAGATGTTTTTCTGGAACTCTCTTGCTTTTTCGGTGATCCAGCAATACCTAGAGTCATTTTTCTTACTGTGCAGAAACTGGGGACCCCTATAGGCAGGGTTCTCTCTTGCTCTAACTTTTGGGTCTTATATTTATTGGGAGGGTTTGACAGACAGAGAACAATCCCATTAACAGGTGGGGTAAGAGATGATATCAAGACAACTTCCCGGAGGAGGAGCTATTTAAACCCAATTGGGATAAAAGGCAGGGCCTGGATGAAGTGGAGTCAAGGAGGATCTCCATGTGATCAAAGACAGGACCAGCCCCCTGTTCCACTCCTCACCTCCACAAGACCCCAACAGTTCCCCCACCTGGACCTTGTCTGCATCCTGTCCTTCCCTCTGTCCCAGGAACTCAAAATAATTAGGGTGATCCAGCTGCTCCAGGTGGCTGCAAATCACTACAATCTTCAGCCCGAGCAGCAAACTGCAGCCTGTTCCAGGCTATGCAGCCCTTCAGCAAGAATGAGAGGTGAGAGGAGAGAGGAGTTTGTTGAGGGCAGGGTGGACTCTGTGCTGGCCAGCTCCACAAAGCCTGAGGCCATGGCACCCTGATTGTCCCAAACCTGCTTCAAGTTATCCCCTGGCACACCTGGATGCCCGCTGCTGGCAGGCACTGGGAGGGACATCTGAGGGTGGCTCCTGGTAACACACAGGTGCCACTCTGTCCTGTACCAACAGCCTGTCTTGCCAGCAGGATCTCCCACACCATAGGCCATCAAGATGCAACTGTTCTTCAAGGCTAAGAAGGACCTCAGGGCCAGGTGAGTGAGTGGGCCTGCAGTGCTTTTACCCAGCGGCTCAGTAAAGTTCTGACTTAATGTGGGCCTGGGGAGCTGGACAACTTGTGCTGGGCTCCCAGCTCCCTCACTGACCCATTTGGTGAGATTCTTCTCACCTTTCTTAGACCCGGTTCACTTCTCTGTGAAATGGGTGATGCTAAGTGTCCTCTCCCATGGCTGGGACAAATGGGATGCTGTTGACTGAACAGTTAGCATGGGGTCTGGAACACAGAGTGCAGAGGGTTTGAGCAGGAGATCTGTGATTCCTGGGGATGATCCCCAATATAAGCAGACTCTCCAGCCACCAGGCCTGTAATAGAGCGCCCAGTACCAATGGCAGATCACACTTCTGTGATCAGCTCAAGTACAACCAATGCCTTTGTGGCAGAGACACAGCTGGGACACTTGGGGTGCAAAGGGCTAGCTCATACCAATCAGATGAGAAAAACACTATAAAGGTTTTTCTGGGATTTCCTGAATCTCACGAGAAAGGGGACACCCTCCCCAAAGCCCCAGCACCTATTTACCAATTGGAAGGAGGAACAATATGTATTTGTTGTGAGTAATAAATGTTAAAACAGAATATTATATTCAACTTCTGTTCCTCTTAAGCCTAGAAGTTGTGGTGCCGTATTTTTGTGTGTGTGTTTTTTTGTTTGTTTGTTTGTTTTTACTTTGTGACAGTTAAAAGATACAGATCTCACATTTCTTCTTGAATTAAGAAAATTTACAGGGTCACAGTTTACTGTATGTGGGAGAAAGAAGAAAAGCTAGCCTCCACCTTCTGGCGGCTGCTGCTGCTGCTGCTGCTAGGTCAATTCAGCCGTGTCCGACTCTGTGCGACCCTAGAGACGGCAGCCCACCAGGCTCCCCCGTTCCTGGGATTCTCCAGGCAAGAACACTGGAGTGGGTTGCCATTTCCTTCTCCAATGCATGAGAGTGAAAAGTGAAAGTGAAGTCGCTGAGTGGTGTCCAACTCTTAGCGACCCCATGGACTGCAGCCTACCAGGCTCCTCCATCTATGGATTGTCCAGGCAAGAGTACTGGAGTGGGTTGCCATTGCCTTCTCCACCACCTTCTGGCTACTGAAGGATAACTCCAGTACCCCTTCCTCAAAGGACAAGTTCATTTCAGCACAGTTCAGCAAGGCCAGGAACAGGAACAGCCCCGCAAAGCTCCTGGGATTTAAGTGGGAGGTACTTTCACAGGCAGAGCAACAACCTCTGAAATGTAGGTGCCTCTGAAAATAGTACTTGCTAGGACCACATCCTGTCTGAAGACACTGGCTGCGTTTCTGCAGCCCTTGGAGAAAGAGGGAACGTCTTCTGTTTTTCTGGTCAAGATTTCTTTCAACTGAGTATTGGAGCTTGTAGTTTTCTAGGTCTATTTGGTGATAATTCACTAGATAATCAGCACTAAGAGGGAAAAACAAGAACAAAAGATGCATGAGGAGAGGCCAAGGCCAGAGGAAGGTCATCTGCAGACGCATCGAGGTCAGGCAGCACTATTTATTCTCAGGCCTCCACCAGAGCCTCCAAGATCCACCCTTCAACTAGAGTAGAATTCACCTGGGGTCCTCGTCCATTATCTCTGAATTCCTTTTTCTGATGGCTTCATATTTGAGAAAAAGATTTGCAGTACAGCTTTAAAGGGTAAAGTTTGGCTTAAATCCATAAACACCACTGATTCCTGGGAACTAGGATTTCTACGTATGTGTATGTTTTTGTTTCATATTTGAATGAAGAGTTCCAAAGACTATAAAGGAGAGATAATAAAGCATTCCTCAGTGATCAATGCAAAGAGATAGAGAAAAACAACAGAATGGGAAAGACTAGAGATCTCGTCAAGAAAATTAGAGGTATCTAGGGAACATTTAGGGAGAAGGCAATGGCACCCCACTCCAGTACTGTTGCCTGGACGATCCCATGGATGGAGGAGCTTGGTAGGCTGCAGTCCATGGGGTCGTTAAGAGTCAGACACGACTGAGCAACTTCACTTTCACTTTCCACATTCATGCATTGGAGAAGGAAATGGCAACCCACTCCAGTGTTCTTGCCTGGAGAATCCCAGGGACGGAGAAGCCTGGTGGGCTGCAGTCCATGGGGTAGCACAGAGTCAGACACGACTGAAGTGACTTAGCAGCAGCATCAGGGAACATTTCATGCAAAGATGGGCACAACAAAGGACAGAAATGGTATGGACCTAAAAGAAGCAGAAGATACTAAGAAGAGGTGGCAAGAATACACAGAAGAACTGTACAAAAAAAGATCTTCATGACGCAGTTAACCATGATGGTGTGACCACACACCTAGATAGAGCCAGACACCCTGGAATGCAAAGTCAAGTGGGCCTTAGGAAGCATCACTATGAAGAAAGTTAGTGGAGGTGATAGAATTCCAGTTCAGCTATTTCAAATCCTAAAATATGATGCTGTTAAGGTGCTACACTAAATATGCCAGGAAAATTTGGAAAACTCAGCAGTGGCCACAGGACTGGAAAAAGCCAGTTTTCATTGCAATCCCAAAGAAAGGCAATGCCAAAGAATGTTACAACTACCACACAGTTGCACTCATTTCACATGCTAGCAAAGTAATGCTCAAAATTCTCCAAGCCAGACTTCAACAGTATGTGAACCATGAACTTCCAGACATTCAACCTGGACTTAGAAAAGGCAGTGGAACCAGAGATCAAATTGCCAACATCTGTTGGATGATCAAAAGAGCAAGAGTTCCAGGAAACATCTATTCTGCTTTATTAACAATGCCAAAGCCTTTGACTGTGTGGATCACAACAAACTGTGGAAAATTCTTAAAGAAATGGGAATACCAGACCACCTGACCTGCCTCTGGAGAAATCTGTATGCAGGTCAAGAAGCAACAGTTAGAACCGGACATGGAACAATAGACTGGTTCCAAATCGGGAAAGGAGTATATCAAGGCTATATATTGTCACCTTGCTTATTTAACGTATATGCAGAGCACATCATGTGAAACACCAGGCTGGATGAAGTACAAGCTGGAATTAAGATTGTTGGGAGCAATATCAATAACCTCAGATATACAGATGACAGCACCCTTATGGCAGAAAGTGAAGAAGAACTAAAGAACATCTTGATGAAAGTGAAAGAGGAGAGTGAAAAAGTTGGTTTAAAACTTAACATTCAGAAAACTAAGATCATGGCATCCAGTCCCATCACTTCATGGCAAATAGATGGGAAAACAATGGAAACAGTGACAGACTTTATTTTCTTAGGCTCCAAAATCACTGTAGATGGTGACTGCAGCCATGAAATTAAAAGATGCTTGCTCCTTGGAAGAAAAGCTATGACCAAACTAGATAGCATATTAAAAAGCAGAGACATTACTTTGCCAACAAAGGTCCATCTAGTCAAAGCTATGGTTTTTCCAGTAGTCATGTATGGATGTGAGAGTTTGACTATAATGAAAGCTGAGTGCTGAAGAACAGATGCTTTTGAACTGTGGTGTTGGAGAAGACTCTTGAGAGTTCCTTGGACTGCAAGGAGATCCAATCAGTCCATCCTAAAGGAAATCAGTCTTGAATATTCATTGGAAGGACTGATGTTGAAGCTAAAACTCCAATACTTTGGCCACCTAATAAGAACTGACTCATTGGGAAAGACCCTGGTGCTGGGAAAGATTGAGGACAGGAGGAGAAGGGGATGACAGAGGACAAGATGGTTGGATGCCATGACCAAGTCAAATGACATGAGTTTGAGCAAGCTCCAGGAGTTGGTGAAGGAAAGGGAAGCCTTGTGTGCTGCAGTCCATGGGGTCACAAAGAATTAGACACAAATGACCAACTGAACTGATTATATAAACACATGTTTCAAATTATTCATAAACTGTAAAGAAGAAACAGAACAATCAAATGCATGGTTATTGTTGCAGCTGGTCACCTTTTGCAGCTGGTATTTGTAACTATCTTCTTTCCTTACCCATTTCTTATTTCCTTTGCCCTCAACAAGCATTTCAACTGGCTATGAGGTGCTCTGCCTGTTTGGGTAGAACCTAATCTTCACTGCTGGAGGATCTGGGCCACTACCAATCCTACTGAGAATGGTTTTTTCCAGTTTTCTTTGGATTTTAGTCACAGGGCCAGATGATACTAAGAAAGCCCTAAGAAATCTCCTGAATTCCAGACCCAGGCTTCCTCACCTTCACTACAGAGTAGCCCTTGGTCATCAGTGATTACTTTAGCCAGTTCAGCAATCTTATTCCGTAGGTATAATTTTAGAGGGATAAAGGGACCAGGAGTGGCGGTCTTTACTTACAGTTTAATGGCATCAGTGTGTCTTCTCAGAGAAGCCCTGACTACGTTAGGAACTAAGCCTCTAGGCCAGCAGAGCATACAGTTACATGGACATGTAGCAAAACTCTGCTAGTGGATCAGTAGGGGTTATAGCAGTAATAGTGAATGGTCCACTCTCATCCATCCTTGATTCCTGGACCCATGTATCTCAGCTATGGGAAAATCAGTGCTGCATAGTGAATGCTGATTTAAAGCATATACAGCCTCCTGGAGAACATCATGCCAGTCCATCAAGGTACTGCCATCTGGCCGACACTACCATTCTGCCTTCAAAAGTCCATTCTAGTGAAGTCAGCTGCTTCAGAATTACTGGAAACATGGAATGATCAGTAAATTCAATGAGCATTTGGTTACAGGCACACTTTACTCCCTGTGCAGAGTTCCTTCATCAAAAGCATGTTGTGTGAAACACTGTGATGGTGAATAAGGCACCTGTGAGTCCTCAGACAGTATTTTTGATAGAAGAAGCACTGCACACAGCAAAGGCAAATCTGTATCCAGAGTAGGTGTCTCTCCCAGAAAGAACAAAACATTGCCCCTTCAATGGCCAGATTCCTCCAGTGTAATCCCTGCTATTGGGCCGATTATCCCAGGGAGTGGTGATATCCTTGCTGAGAACAACCTGAAGACCATCAGAACAGCTCTTCTACAATTAAGATTGAAAAGAAAGAACCACAAGGAGGCTGGTAGAAGAGGAGGAAAAGCAATTCAGTGCCTACACACATTTAGGAAAGAGTTGAACCAGCTCAGCAGGGGCCTGCCATGAGCCAGGGAAGAGACTGCCGCTGCCAGCATGTGCCCACTTATGAACACTTGGCAAGAAGCACAGCCAGCTCAGCAGTGTGGCTCCAACACCTGCAGCCCCAGCCCAGCCTCTAACCAAGGCATGCAAACCAGGGAAAAATGGAATCAGCTCACAGGTATAGCCCAAGGCCCTGGGTATTGGACACATCCCCCCAACCAAGGTAGAGGTTCCCATCACACCTCCTTCAGGGCTCCTATTTTAGCACCTTGGGCACTGGCTCAACCCCAATAGGGCAGTGACTACCATTCAGTCTAGAAAAAGTTCTAGTTTGCACATGGCTCCTGCTGTAGCGCTCCAATTCAAGCCCTAACAAGTTCCCACCAAGGCAACAGGTGCCATCACACCCCAGGGGAGAGGTGATCCAAGATGATTTCAGATCCAGCTCTCCCACCAAAGCCACTGGGTACCTGCAAAATGCACAGAGACACTCCCACAAAAGGATATACCATCAAAACCAGAATAAGTAACAGCTTCACCTAATTTCATGGAGACAAAGAGAGAAAGTTAATCAAAATTCAAGGACAGAACAATAGGTTTAAGATAAAGAACAAGGTGAAACCCCTGAAAAAATCCCTAATGAAACAGAGATAAATAATTAACCTGACAGAGAATTTAAAACATAGTAATAAAAATGCTAACCTAAGTTGGGAAAAGGATAGCTGAACACAGCACTTCAACAGAACTAGAATATATAAAAAAGAACCCAGCAAAGATGAAGAATTCAGTAACTGAAATGAAAAATACACTTGAAGGAATTAACAACAAATTAGGCAATAAATCACCTAATCAAAACAGCAGAAAGAAAAACAAATTGTTAAAATTGAGGATAGGTTAAGAAACCTTAGGGACAACATCAAGTATACTAACATTCTTATCACAGGCATCCCAGAAGGAGGAGAGAGAGAGAAGGCAGTCAAAAATGTATTTGACAAAATTATGGCTGAAAACTTCTCTAACCTGAAGGAGGAAACAGGTATCCATGTTCAGGAAGCACAGAAAGACCCAAACAAGATGAACCCAAAGAGACCCACACCAAGACCTATCATAATTAAAATGGCAAAAGTTAGAGATGAAGAACTTTAAAGGCAGCAAGAAAAAACAGTCACATACAAGGGCATGCCCATAAGGCTATCAGCTGATTTTTTTTTTTTTTAGCACAAACTTTGTAGACCAGAAGGGAGTGTCATGATATATTTAAATTACTGAAAAGAAAAAAACCTACGACCTAGGATACTCTACCCAGCAAGGTAATCATTCAGAACTGAAAGGCAGATAAAGAGTTCTCCAGACAAGCAGAACTGGATTAATGACAACTAACTCAATATTATAAGAAATGTTAAAAGTTCTTTAAGAGAAAAAGAAAAGGCTACAACAAGAAACAAGAAAATACAAAAATAAATAATAAAAATAAGAAAATGGGAAAAAGTCCATGGGTAAAGGCAAATATATGAAACAGCAGCATCAACAATGTAAATAAGCTATTACAAAGGGTTAAAAAACTTAAGTCAACTGTAACTACAATTAACAGTAAAGAGACAGGCATGAAGATATAAAATGGGATATCACAACATAAAAGGTGGGGGAGGAGTAAAAATGTACATCTTTTAGAATGGATTTGAACTTAAATAACTATCAGTTTAAGACAAGTAGATATAGTTAAAGGTCAATCAATACACATGAACTTTATGGTAGACACAAATCAAAAACCTACAACAGATACACAAAATGAGAGAGAAAGAGATACAAACATAACACTAAAGAAAATCATCAAACCACACGGGAAGAGACTAAAAGAACAACACAGAAGTATAAAAATAAATAAAAAAAACAAGCAACAAAAAAGCTATCATAAAAGCTATCAAAATAGCAACCAGCACATACCAATCAATACTCACTTAAAATGTCAATGAACTAAATGCTCCAACCAAAAGATGTAAGGTAGCTGACTGGATAAAAAAGCAAGATCCATCTATATACTGCCTACAAGAGACTAACTTCAAAGCTAAAGACATACAAAAACTGAAAGAGGAGGATGGAAAAAGATATCCATGCAAATGAAAGAGAAAAGAAACCTGGAAAAGCAATACTCATATTACACAAAGTAGACTTCGGAAAAAAAAAAAAGCCTATATTAAAAAATGAAGAAGGACATTATATAATGATAAAGGAGTCAATACAGGAAGATATAACACATGTTAAATATACACGCACCTAATATAAGAGCACCTAAATATATAAAGCAAATATTAAGAGACATAAAGAGAGGAATTGACAGGCATATAACAATAGGAGGAGATATAATATTCCACTTACATCAATGGATAGATCATCCATACAGGAAATCTACAGGAAACCCAGAGACCTTAAAAGACACGTTACACCAGATGGACAACAGATATCTACAGGACACTGCATCCAAAAAGAGCAGGATACGCACTCTTTTCCAGTGTGCACGGAACATTCTCCAGGATACATAACACCCCAGGACACAAAACGCTACTCAATAAATTTAAGAGGATAGATTTTATATCAAGTAGCTTTTTCTGACCACAATGATATGAAGTTAGAAATCAATTACAGGAAGAAAAATGGAAAAACACAAACATAGGAAAACTAAACAACATGCTATGGGAAAAAACTCAAATAAATTAACAGATAGAATAAAGAAGAAATTAGAAAATACCTTAAGACAAATGATTGTTAAAAATACAACTTTCCAAAATCTATGGGACATAGCAAAAGCAGTTCTAAGAAGAAGTATATAGTGATACAGGCCTACCTAAAGAAACAAAAATATTAAACAAACAACCTAATCTACCATCTCAAGGAATTAGAAAAACAAACAAGGCCCGAAGTCATTGGACCAGTCAACAAAAATATGATATTTAATTGAAATTATCTGATTTACAAGTTAGTTTGAATAACATCTCTTAATTTATATGACTAAATTTGAATCTACCTGACATAAGGGATGTGTGATATTTTGTTATATTTTATTGATAAAAAAACATAAAAATGAGACTTTAACATGAGCAATTGCATTGTAACACATAATATATTGGCAGTTATCATAGGAATAGTCAATTTGGGGCATAGATTTTATTTCCATAAAGACAACCCAGGGGGAGTAAAAGTGTTTTGATAAAAGCCATCATAAAGAACACTTTTCTTAAACTAGTATTTGCAAACGAGTTCAATCACAAGAAAATGCTTTAAAAATATGTCTAAAGATAGTACTTATGAATAATCAAAAACATTAAAAATACATAATTGACCCATGAAAGTCATTCAGTTATGTCCGACTCTTTGTGTCCCATGGACTGTAGCCTACCAGGTTTCTCTGTCCACGGAATTCTCCAGGCAAGAATACTGGAGTGGGTACTTGTTCTCTTCTCCATGGGATCTTTCCAATCCAGGGATCAAACCCAGGTCTCCCACATTGCAGATAGATTCTTTACTGTCTGAAATACCAGGGAAGCCCACAAAATTGACCTAAGAACATGATAATATTAACCAACCAGGAAGGCAATTGGGTGGTATGCCTGATTGTTTTTCATACTGTCTTTTCTTTTCATGAGGTATAAATTACAATCAGTGAAATGCACATATCTTAAGAATACAGTCCAATAGATATTGATATATCTGTACACCCTATAAACAGCATCCATACCACAGAAACTTCCCTCAAGGCTCTTCCCCATCAATCTCCTTACCCTTCTGCTTGAGGCAATCATCACCATAGCTTAGTTACCAGTTTAAGAAATTCATTGAAGAGAATTATGCTACTATTTAGCAATAAAAAAAGAATGAACTAATGATAGAGACAGCATGGGATGAACTTCCAAATCAACCTCAGTGAAAGAAAAATCAGACACAAAAGAAGTATATAATGCATTATTCCATTTATATAAAATTCCAAAAAATTCCAACTAAACCCTAGTGACAGAACTCAGAGCACTGGTTGTCTGGGGACCAAGGAGAGAATAAGAAAGAATAATTTCAAATGGGAATAAGTAAATGTTGGAGGTACATTCATATGTTAAAACTTATCAAACTATACACTTTAAATATGTCATTGATTTTTTCTCAACTATATCTCAGTAAACCTTAAAGTCATAACTTTCAAATGGCATATTAGTTTGCTGGGTAAGAAAAGTTTACCTTGCAAGTCACACAGAGGTTATATGTTCAATAAGTAATTAAGCTTTCATAATTTTTTTTAACAGAGAAAAGGTTTCACCAGTTTTCCTCCAAACATTTTTCTCTAATGCAATTTTCCTCCCTTCACATGATTGCAGTTCCCTGTATGTTCAACACCCATGTTTTCCCAATACCAAGAAGTCAATAGAGCACTTTTTATTTTTTCACTCTGGGCTTTTGTTTGGTTTATTTCTACTGACTTATCTGCAAGATCATTGATCTTTTCTCACTGTCCAATCCATTGTTATGACCTCACTTCATCTTACTTCTCAAATTTCCATTTGACCTTTTGTTAGTTTCCATTTCTCTACTATGAACCTCTACCTGTTCATACGCTATATCCATCTTTACCTTAAATCTTTGAACGTATTTATAATACTCTCTTAAATTCTTTTTGACTAGAAGGCTCTAATATACAAAACAATTGTATATGTTATTTAAATAATGGAATAGATGATTTATTTAATGGTTAATTTAGTTTCAGTGTACAGATCAAGGCATAATCTACTCTTTAAGCCCAAACCCTTTCCTTCCTCTGTTTATTCAATACTTTGGACACAGATATTATGAGATATGCACTAAACCTAAAATCAAGATATCTATAGGAACCATCATATCATTGGAAGAAGGAATTCACTGATCTACTGCATTTTTCAATGGCTTCAATTTCATATTTGGTTATACATTACTAACTGATCCACTAAAATAAGATGGCAAAAAAACCCAGATCTACTTTTAGAAACACAATTTTCCTTTTTTTTTTTTTGTACAAGTTGTATGTACTACCTATTGTCTTTGTTATTAAGAAACAAACAATGTCTTAATCCAAATTTGTTTTTAAGTGATGTTCCAATTCAAACTTTTGTTGTCACAAAAAATAAAAAGCATATATCTTAATAGTACAATTCAATGATTTCAGTAATTATAACAACCACCCAAATAAATACATAGAATAATTCCATCAACCCCAAAATTTCCTTTATTCCCCCTTTCCAGTTAGTCTGCTTTTCCCTAGAGATAACCAGTTTCTTACTTCTACTAACACGGTATAAATTTGCCTGTTCTTGAAACTCATGTAAAATGAAGTCATATATAAGTACTCCTTTTCATCCAGATTAATTCATTCAGATACTATTTTTAAGATTTATCCATGTTGTTTCATCAATCAAAAGTCCATTTTTGTTTTAATTGTTAAATAGTGTTCCATTGTAAAAATATACTAAAATTTATTTATCCACTTTTGTATTGATGGGTTTTGTGGATTGTTTTCAAATTTTGACTATTATGTATAAAGCCTGCTATGAATATTTTTATACACATTCCATAGATGTATTTTTTTCATTTCTCTTGGCTTAATACCTAGAAATGGGATTTCTGTATCACAATTTATATCTTTTCCCACTCAAACTGAACTTGTTTTTAGATACTATAAAACACATCTGGTAAACAACATGTGGATGGATCTTGCTTTTTATCCAGTCTTATAGCTTCCTTCTTTCTAACGGAGAGTTTAGTTCATTTACATTGAATGGAATTATGGTTTCGTTCAGATCAGTTTAATTCTACTATCTTGGTATCTGCTTTCTATTTGTCCCATATTAACATATCTGCTGTCTTTTGTGATTATAATTTTTATTACTCAATTTTATCTATTTTATTGACATTTTTAGCAACACTGTGTGTATGGGTTGCAATGGTTACCCTATAGACAGCAATACACACAATTTACCACAGTCTCAATTCATATGATATTAAAGAACAATACAAGAACTATATAACAGTATAATTTCATTTAATTCCTACTCAATTCCTTGCATATTAGCTATATGTTTTAATTCAGCATATTCTATAAACCCCATACCCATTACTACTGTTTATGTTTTAAATAGTCAAGAGTCTTTTTAAAAACTTCAGCAATCTCATGAACCTAAAATGATTAAAATCAGAGTTCAAGGGCATCAAGACAGCCAGAACCTAAGAGGCCAGGATTATAAAGAGAAGAGTTCAAAGAACTGAGCCCAACCAATAGTCTGAGTCTCTTTTCCTCTTGAGGCACTTGCCAATTTGTAATTAGTATAGGCTGAGAAACACACAAGCAGAGCAGAAAGTAGCTGCTATGAGTTTGAGAAACTATGCAGGATTTTTGTCAGTCTCTTGGTTCTGGGGAGATTTTTAAAATGAGATTAAAGAACCACCAAAAGGCTGGGGTCCTGATAAAAACCCTGAGTATTCAATTGGACACCAAGAGGGCTACAGTCTAGGTTGAGGTTAAGCCAGAAATAGACCAGCCTTACAGACTTGAACCCAGCTGTGAATCAGCTTAGTCCGTTTGAATTAAAGTAATCCATGCCGACTCTAATTGCCTGCCAGAAGCCGACTCTAATCCCTTTTAGAGAAAGATAACACTTCAAGAATCCCTATAATTTTTACACATAGTTTTAGTAATTCAATGAAAAATTTACCAGGTATACAAAATAAAAAATAATGGAGGGAAAAAAAGGTAATAGACACGGATGCAGAGGTGATCCGGATATTGGTTTTCAGAAAAAGATTTTTGTAAATGGCTGTGAAAAACAGATGACAAGATGGAGAAACCAACCAGAAAACTAGAATTTATATCAAAAAATAAAATGGAGGTTCTAAAACTAGAAAATAATATCAGAAATCAAGAATGCAATGGATACTCGACAACCGCCTCATATTCGTCCACAGAACAGGTAAAATTAAAGCCATGTACTTAAAACAGGTGTTGCCCACGGTGTTCCTGCAGTCTCTGGGAGCTGCGGGTGGCTCTGAGGGCAGCAAAGGAAGCTCTGGGCGCTTGGCTCGCGGGGTGGCGGTGATTTAGATCCAGCCGAAGAGCGCCAGCACCCACACAGTGGCCTACCCAGCGGCAACTCTACCAGCTCCTCACTCTGCTTAGGCCACCCATGAACTTGGAGGCAGGGCCGCCCATCTTGCACATGCGCACTTCCTTCGATGCGCAGAAGGCCCAACTCCTGGGCTTCAACACCCCAGCGCTCAAGTTCAAAGGCAGCTAATTCACTCTCCCCAGCCAGACACAGATGCACCTTCCAAGGTGGCAGCACTGGGGGCCCCGTCCTGTGGAAGCTGCAGTTGGAAAGGTGGACTTGCAGGTGGGCTGAGCAGTGAGCGTCCTGCAGAACCAGGTGAGGTCGGGAGCGTCGGCAAGACCAGCCAACTGGCTGAGTTGAACTTCAAAGACAATGAAGGTGATACTTGTTAGAGGAAGGATGTCTCATACATGCCTGCAGTTACTGGGGAGTACCCGATCCTGCTTGCATGGTTTACTGTGCTACCAGCAAGAGTGGTTTAATAAGTCATGCAAATGCTACTGGCAGCCATATTGTAAGTCACGTCAGAAGGCAAAATGCAAAGAGATGAGTCTGCACAAGGATGGGCCCTGAAAGAGACGGTTCTGGAGTGTTAGGACTATGGCAGTGGTCAGGTCTTCTTCCTTGGCTTCATTCTTAGCAAATCCACCTGGGTTGTGGGGCTGCTATGCAGTCAGCTCTGTACCCCTTGGGAGCAGCCTCAAGGAGATCATTCCAGAGAGTTCACAGTGACAGCCTGGGATCCAGGACCACTGCTTCCTGTCTTGGCTGGTCACAATCCCTTCTGAGCAGGAACTGCTTGGGCTGGCAGATCACCACGGAATAGATGAGCCAACTGGAGGAGCTCTAGCGGGAAAATCCTTCTACCACCTTGGAGGTCCTGGAGAAGACAGGGGCAGAGGAGGGTCCCCAGCATATCTCTGGAGATAGGAGCATTCCTATCAGCACCAGAACATATCCAAGCTGGAGGCCAACTCCTCTAAGAAACTGAAAGAGTTTCAGACTCAGGATCACATCACTGTCAGGCGGTACCTGGGCCTTAGCAGGAAGAGAACTGCCTACTTGACTTTGCCTGAGATGACTTTGATAATCAGACTTTAGTAATAATTTGGTTAGGAAACAGTCAGCTCATGCAGGGGAACAAGATTTGCCTGTGGTACAAAGAGGACCTGGTGCCCTGAGGAAAAGATCCGCCACATCATCAAGGCCCCTGATAATTATGTCAGTGAGATCACCGCTGAGCCGCATAGCAGTTGTGGGCGCACTCTGGAGGTAACTCATAACTTCCAGGTGAGTTTCATGTGGAAGTGAACCTCATTAGACAGGATGCAGAGTGTTTGAAAACATCTGTTGTGGAGGAGATCTCCATGGCAGATTACATCTCCCATAAGCTGCTGCTGCTGCTGCTAAGTCGCTTCAGTCATGTCTGACTCTGTGTGACCCCATAGACGGCAGCCCACCAGGCTCCCCCGTCCCTGGGATTCATAAGCTACTAGGTGTGATCAAAAAGCACCAGCGGCCCAAGGACTTCACAGCACCAGAGTTCCATGACCTCCACCACTCTCTGGCTGACTTTCTGAAGATGGTGCTGCAGAGACTGCTGAGCTAGATCCAGGGTCCACTAGCTACAGGGAAGATGTGAGCTCAGCCACCATCATCTACCATCTGGCTCAGTGGGCCTGTGCTAGTCTGTGCTCCAGCTAACAAAGCCATAGATCAGCTGACCAAGAAGAGTCACTGACCTGGCTCAAAGTCATCCAGCTCTCTGCAAGGGTCATCAACTCCCCACTGCACATCCTTGCCCTATACAACCAGATCAGGAACATAGGCAGCATGCCGGAGCTCCAGATGCTGAAGGACAAGACCCAGGAGCTGTCATCTGCAGACCAGAAGCAGTGGTACTGAGCCCTGAAGCATATGCCAAGAGGAAACTTGTTCACAAACTGGTGCTCATAAACACATGCCATCAGCTGCACATGCAGATGAATGAGACCTGCCAAGATGCAGTTTCACAGGCATCCAGGCCACTGAGCCCTGGAGTGCACAGCTCATGTGTCCTCGGAGCCAAGCATCTGATCTCTGCAGGTGACCACTGCCAGCTGGGCCTCGTGGTGATGTGCAAGAAGGCAGCCAAGGCTAGGCTGTCTCTGTCACTCTCTAAGCACCTGGTGGTGCTAGGCAACCATCCCATTTGCCTCATCTGCCTCCAGATCCAGGATCAGATGAACCCTGCACTCAGCACCTTCCTATTCAACATCTGCTGCAAAGACTCTTGTCAGACCAGAGCAGGTCACATGAAGATGTTCTGTGTGACCCAGGACCAGGAGAAGATCATCAGGTAAGGCACCTCTTATCGAACAGGCCAGAAGCTGCAAACATAGGAAAGACGACAGATGCCGAAGTGAACCAGATCACCATCATCCTGTCCATCATTATGTCCTACCAACATAATGCATGCAACTCAGTGGCTCCCTGCACACCAGGCCCTACCAGGAGGTGGAGACTGCCAGTGTGGATGTATTTCAGTCGCTTGACAACATCTTTATCATCTCCTTTATTTGGGCAAATGAGCACCAAAGCATTAGGTTTGTAAACAACCCCCGTATTTAATATGGCCCTGACCAGAGCACAGTATGGACTACTGAAGGGCTCCGTCCAGGCAACCACTCTGCAGCCACCTTCTGAACTATGACCACCTACTGGGTATGGGAGAGAGATGGGTGCTGAACAATCTGTAGGAGCACCTTATGCAGTGCAGCAGGGCCATCAACCCTGGAGCCCGCTTCATGACAACAGCCATGTATCACCCTGGAAAGCCATTTTCCCAGGATCTGTCTGTGATCAGGGGCTTCCCAGGTGGCTCAATGGTAAAGAATCTACATGCCAATGCAGAAGACATGGATTTGATCCCTGGGTCGGGAAGATCCCCTGGAGATGGAAATGGCAACCCACTCTAGTATTCTTGCCCAGGAAATCCCATGGACAGAGGAGCATGGTGGGCTACAGTCCATGGGATCACAAAAGAGTTGGACATGACTCAGCAACTAAACAACAACATCAGTGATCAGAGCAGCCAGGGCCTGCCCTCAAACATGTACTTCCAGGCCCATAACCAGATCAGCACGATCAGTGCCTGCCCCAGCCACATGCCCTCCATGAACAGTCCCCATTGCCTCCAACCTGGGCATGCCACCCACGCTGCCACTGGGATATTTTGGACAAGCTAACAGGCCATCCACAGGTGGGGCACCCCAGAAGGCAAGACTGGTCAAGGTGGGGGTCTAGAAGAACAGCTTTGGGCCTTCCTGGGCCAACCAGAGGATACTTCTCAACAGCCAGGCCAGCCAGAATGTGCCGTCAAAGCTGTCTCACGGGGTGTCCCAAGGACAGGCTGTATCTCCGACAGCCAGTTCTCCCAGAGGGGCCAGCCCCACCTCTCCCAGCCCCAGTTGTCACTGGACAGTTGTCTTGGTGACTTGGTGCTGTCACAAGACTCCATGTCCCAGGGGCAGCAAGCATAACAACTTAGCACAGTGATGGAGCTGCCCCAGCACTACAGAGTCAGTTCAGTGCAGTTCAGTCGCTCAGTCGTGTCCCACTCTTTGCGACCCCATGAACCACAGCACACCAGGCCTCCCTGTCCATCACCAACTCCCGGAGTCCACCCAAACCCAAGTCCACTGAGTCGGTGATGCCATCCAACCATCTCATCTTCTGTCGTCCCCTTCTCCTCCTGCCCTCAATCTTTCCCAGCATCAGGGTCTTTTCCAATGAATCAGCTCTTCGCATCAGGTGGCCCAAGTATTGGAGTTTCAGCTTCAACATCAGTCATTCCAATGAACACCGAGGACTGATCTCCTTTAGGATGGACTGGTTGGATCTCCTTGAAGTCCAAGGGACTCTTAAGAATCTTCTCCATCACCACAGTTCAAAAGCTTCAGTTCTGTGCTCAGCTTTCTTTATAGTTCACATCCATACATGACCACTGGAAAAACCATAGCCTTGACTAGATGGACCTTTGTTGACAAAGTGATGTCTCTGCTTTTTAATATGCTGTCTAGGTTGGTTATAACTTTCCTTCCAAGGAGTAAGCGTCTTTTAATTCCATGGCTGCAATCACCATCTGCGGTGATTTTGGAGCCCAGAAAAATAAAGTCAGCCACTGTTTCCACTGTTTTCCCATCTATTTGCCATAAAGTGATGGGACCGGATGCCATGATCTTCGTTTTCTGAATGTTGAGCTAGAGTGGCCCCCTCCATTAGCATCTTATGCTGGGTTGAAAAAGTAAAAGTAAAAATAAATGGATACCTGTTGTCACTGCTAAAACTGAAGCATGATTTTGAGCAGGAGGAGAGGGAGACAGACACACAGAGGAAAGATGATACAAAGGCATCCTGGGAAAAGACATCCATGTGACTGGAGTGATGCATCTACAAGTCAAGGAATGCCAGAGGTGACTGGCAAACATCAAAAGTTAGAAGAAGCAAGGAACGATTCTGTCCCAGAGCCATCAAAGAGAGCATAGCTCTACCAGTGCCTTGATTTCAGAATTCTAGTCTCCAAAATTGAGACATAATAAATTTCTCTTGTCTTAAGCCAGTCAATTTTTGTTACTTTTTGAATGGACACCCTAGGAAATCAATACAAATACTAGTATGATTAACAACATAAATAAATCTCAGAAGTTTTGCTGTGTAAAAAAGTCTTATATAAATGATACTGTATGACTCACTTTATATGAAGTTCAAGAATAGGCAAAACTAACATGGTAGGAAAAATTCAGAAGAGTGTTTGTTTATGGGTGTGGAAGTTGGGATTGGCTGGGAAGAAGCATTAAGAAACTTTCTAGGGTGATGACTATGTTCTATCTTGGTAGAGGATTGGGTACATAAGTGTTCACATTTATCAAAACTCAGCTATTGAATATTCAAGATTTGTGCGTTCGATTATATATAAATTCCACCTGAAACAAAATTAAAACTGCTATAAACAATTACTGAACTCTAGCTAGTGTTATTCACATGCTGAGATATTTAGAAGGAAGTGTAGAGAGGTCTGAGCGACTTCACTTTCACTTTTTACTTCCATGCACTGGAGAAGGAAATGGCAACCCACTCCAGTGTTCTTGCCTGGAGAATCCCAGGGGCGGGGGAGCCTGGTGGGCTGCCGTCTGTGGGGTTGCATAGAGTCAGAAACGACTGAAGTAACTTAGCTAGCAACAGCAGTAGAGAAGTCTGCATTTTAATTTGAAATGCATTAAAGTTTTAAATGGATTGATGAATGTATAGACAGATGGTTAGGTAGATAGGTGATAATGCAGGTATAATATAATATTAGTGGAAAATCCCAAGGACGGGGGAGCCTGGAGGGCTGCCGTCTATGGGGTCGCACAGAGTCGGACACGACTGAAGCGACTTAGCAGCAGCAGCAGCAGCAGCAGCAGTGGCAGAAGATTATGAACTCCTTATTGCCAAATTCAGACTTAAATTGAAGAAAGTAGGGAAAACGACTAGACCATTCAGGTATGACCTAAATCAAATCCCTTATGATTATACAGTGGAAGTGAGAAATAGATTTAAGGGACTAGATCTGATAGACAGAGTGCCTGATGAACTATGGATGGAGGTTCCTGACATTGTACAGGAGACAGGGATCAAGACCATCGCCATGGAAAACAAATTTCAAAAAGCAAAATGGCTGTCTGTGGAGGCCTTACAAATAGCTGTGAAAAGAGAGAAGCAAAAAGGAAAGGAGAAAAGAAAAGATATAAGCATCTGAATGCAGAGTTCCAAAGAATAGCAAGGAGAGATAAGAAAGCCTTCCTCAGTGATCAGTGCAAAGAAATAGAGGAAAACAACAGAATGGGAAAGACTAGAGGTCTCTTCAAGAAAATTAGAGATACCAAGGGAACATTCCATGCAAAGATGGATTCAATAAAGGACAGAAATGGTATGGACGTAACAGAAGCAAAAGATATTAAGAAGAGATGGCAAGAATACACAGAAGAACTGTACAAAAAAGATCTTCATGACCCAGATAATCACGATGGTGTGATCACTGACCTAGAGCCAGACATCCTGGAATGTGAAGTCAAGTGGGCCTTAGAATGCATCACTACAAACAAAGCTAGTGGAGGTGATAGAATTCCAGTTGAGCTATTCCAAATCCTGAAAGATGATGCTGTGAAAGTGCTGCACTCTATATGCCAGCAAATTTGGAAAACTCAGCAGTGGCCACAGGACTGGAAAAGGTCAGTTTTCATTCCAATCTCAAAGAAAGGCAATGCCAAAGAATGCTCAAACTACCAAAAAATTGCACTCATCTCACACACTAGTAAAGTAATGCTCAAAATTCTCCAAGCCACGCTTCAGCAATATGTGAACCGTGAACTTCCAGATGTTCAAGCTGGTTTTAGAAAAGGCAGAGAAACCAGAGATCAAATTGCCAACACCCAGTGGATCACGGAAAAAGCAAGAGAGTTCCAGAAAAACATCTATTTCTGCTTTATTCACTATGCCAAAGCCTTTGACTGTGTGGATCACAATAAACTGTGGAAAATTCTTCAAGAGATGGGAATCCCAGACCACCTGACCTGCCTCTTGAGAAACCTATATGCAGGTCAGGAAGCAACAGTTAGAACTGGACATGGCACAACAGCCTGGTTCCAAATAAGAAAAGGAGTACGTCAAGGCTGTATATTGTCACCCTACTTATTTAACTTCTGTGCAGAGTACATCATGAGAAATGCTGGGCTGGAAGAAGTACAAGCTGGAATCAAGATTGCTAGGAGAAATATCAATAACCTCAGATATGCAGATGACATCACCCTTATGGCAGAAAGTGAAGAGGAACTAAAAAGCCTCTTGATAAAAGTGAAAGAGGAGAGTGAAAAAGTTGGCTTAAAGCTCAACAACTAAGATCATGGCATCTGGTTCCATCACTTCATGGGAAATAGATGGGGAAACAGTGGAAACAGTGTCAGACTTTATTTTTTGGGGCTCCAAAATCACTGCAGATGGTGATTGCAGCCATGAAATTAAAAGATGCTTACTCCTTGGAAGGAAAGTTATAACCAACCTAGACAACATATTAAAAAGCAGAGACATTACTTTGCCAACAAAGATCTGTCTAGTCAAGGCTATGGCTTTTCCAGTGGTCATGTATGGATGTGAGAGTTGGGCTGTGAAGAAAGCTGAGCCCCGAAGAATTGATGCTTTTGAACTGTGGTGTTGGAGAAGATTCTTGAGAATCCCTTGGACTGCAAGGGGATCCAATCAGTCCATTCTAAAGGAAATCAGTCCTGGATGTTCATTGGAAGGACTGATGCTAAAGCTGAAACTCCAATACTTTGGCCACCTCATGTGAAGAGTTGACTCATTGGAAAAGACTCTGATGCTGGGAGGGATTGGGGGCAGGAGGAGAAGGGGACAACAGAGGATAAGATGGCTGGATGGCATCACCAACTCTATGGACATGAGTTTGAATAAACTCCAGGAGTTGGTGATGGACAGGGAGGCCTGGCGTGCTGCAATTCATGGGATCACAAAGAGTCGGACACAACTGAGCTACTGAACTGAACTGAATGGCAGAATCTAGTTGGTGAACACATGGCTGTTCTATGTAAAATTCTTTCAACTCTTCTGTAGTTAGAATAGTTTTATAAGAAAATGTTACAGAAAAAGAATGTAATAAAGGTGTTAACCAGAAAATTAGACATAGCTAGAGAGAGGTTTAGTCAGGCTCGAGTATAGAATTTAAAAAAGAATGAAAAATACAGAAAGAAGCATAAGTGATACCAGTCTCAGGGATAAAGACTTCAATAGGTATAACTGGAGTTCTAAAAGCAAATAAAAAAAAAGAATTGGGTAGATGCAAATTTTAAAAAGATAGTTTTTGAGAATTTTTCAAAGCAGATGAAAGACTTCAAGCCACATGTTCAGTTAATACAGTGAACTGCAAATGTTTCTTTTAAATGCACAGGAAAACAAAACTAGGTGTATCTAGTTTAACTGTTGAAAAACAAAGACAAAAACCCTTTAAATCATTCAGAGGAGCAACAAAGACAGAGAACTTACTTCTCAATGGAATCCTGTCTTTAAAGTGAGGCACATGGATAGAGCTGGCATTTATTAGGCTCATATTATATACCAGGTTCTGGGCAAAACTCTTTACAAACATTGTCCCATTACATCCTCACACTCTCCCAATGAACTAGCATTAAGAACCCCACTTTAATAAAAAAGAAATTGAGGGTGGAAAAGTCAATTATTTGCATAAGGTCAGATGGTTAACCAGTGGTAAAGATTTCAATTTAATTGTGACAGACTTCAAACTTTCATCTTAAAAATTATGCTTCCTCCTGTATTATAAGTGTTCTGCTTCTTTCCTCCACTTTTGTGCATCTGCCAAGGCTCTAGGTCTCAGCATTCCCTGATTTGGAAATCCCTCTGCCAAGCTTTGTAGTCATTATGAAAATATGCTTGGGGTTAATATTGAAAATGGAGAAAGAGAGTCTGAATTACAAGTTACAATAGTATCTAATATTGGATAACAAGGATACAGATCATGTTATAGTATGATACTGGAACACTGACTGTAGAGAGAATACATTTAATTGGCACCTTTTCTTTGAATGCAGTATATCTAGTCTCCATTTTGACACTGTAGATGACTGAAATGCTACCTTGAGTCTTATTAGCACTGTATTGTAAAGTGTATATTATTAGAGACAATTGACAAGGTGAGGAGCTGTCAGCTTTAGCTAAGAGAATATCCTATTTTAATAAATATTATTTCATAAGGAAATGTGCTGATGACAGCTTATTTCAGTGGAAATTGTTGATGCATAACCTTTTTGCTAGACAACATTATATCAGTAGTTACTATACCTAAAAAATTATGCTAGATGCTAGAAATGTGTTTGCAAGAATAATTTTTATGAAATAAGTACATAAGCAAAATTATTTTGATATATTGTATTAGCATATACATATTATAGGAGATTTTATGGGATATATTTTTATGACAAAATAATAATATCCCAAGGATATTTTATATATTTTTCTTTACATCTATAAGTTGTAAGACTATGTCTTCAGAATAAATTTACATGTGTAGATGAATGCACAAATGTATGTATATATATATATATATACTGGTATAGACTTCCCTGGTAGCTCAAACGGTAAAGAATCTGCCTATAATGCAGGAGACCCAGGTTCAGTCTCTGGGTTGGGAAAATCCCCTGAAGAAGGGAATGGCAATCCACTCCAGTATTCTTGTCTGGAGAATTCCAAGGACAGAGGAGCCTGGTGGGCTACAGTCCGTGGGGTTGCAAAGAGTCAGACAAACTGCAACTAACACTTTCACACTTTTCATATAGTGATATGCATGCAGTTTAAAAAATTTCAAAGTCATTACTTATATATCACATAAGTTACAAGCAATCTGACATGGACGCATGGATCCTCCACTGATTATCAGAATTAGCAGAGCTAAATTTAAGTCCTGGTTCTATGACTTTTATTTTGTAGTCTTGGCAAAGTCTTTTAATCTCTTATTTAAGATGACTTTCAGTTCAGTTCAGTTCAGTCACTCAATCCTGTCCGACCCTTTGCGACCCCATGAATCGCAGCACACCAGGCCTCCTTGTCCATCACCAACTCCTGGAGTTTATTCAAACTCAAGTCCATAGAGTTGGTGATGCCATCCAGCCATCTTATCCTCTGTCATCCCCTTTTCCTTCTTCCCCCAATCCCTCCCAGCATCAGAGTCTTTTCCAATGAGTCAACTCTTCGCATGAGGTGGCCAAAGTATTGGAGTTTCAGCTTTAGCATCATTCCTTCCAAAGAAATCCCAGGGCTGATCTCTTTCAGAATGGACTGGTTGGATCTCCTTGCAGTCCAAGGGACTCTCAAGAGTCTTCTCCAACACCACAGTTCAAAAGCATCAATTCTTCGGCGCTCAGCCTTCTTCACAGTCCAACTCTCACATCCATACATGACCACTGGACAAACCATAGCCTTGACTAGACGGACCTTTGTTGGCAAAGTAATGTCTCTGCTTTGGAATATGCTATCTAGGTTGGTCATAACTTTCCTTCCAAGGAGTAAGCATCTTTTAATTTCATGGCTGCAGTCACCATCTGCAGTGATTTTGGAGCCCCCAAAATAAAGTCTGACACTGTTTCCACTGTTTCCCCATCTATTTCCCCTGAAGTGACAGGACCAGATGCCATGATCTTCGTTTTCTGAATGTTGAGCTTTAAGCCAACTTTTTCACTCTCCACTTTCACTTTAATCAAGAGGCTCTTTAGTTCCTCTTCACTTTCTGCCATAAGGGTGGTGTCATCTGCATATCTGAGGTTATTCATATTTCTCCCGGCAATCTTGATTCCAGCTTGTGTTTCTTCCAGTCCAGCATTCCTCATTATGTACTCTGCATATAAGTTAAATAAGCAGGGTGACAATATACAGCCTTGATGTATTCCTGCTGCTGCTGCTGCTGCTAAGTCGCTTCAGTCGTGTCCGACTCTGTGCGACTTCATAGACGGCAGCCCACCATCCCTGGGATTCTCCAGGCAAGAACACTGGAGTGGGTTGCCATTTCCTTCTCCAATGCATGAAAGTGAAAAGTGAAAGTGAAGTCGCTCAGTCGTGTCCGACTCTTCGCGACCGCATGGACTGCAGCCTACCAGGCTCCTCCGTCCATGGGATTTTCCAGGCAAAAGTACTCTGTTAAAATGGAGAAAATAATATTTGCCCTCCATACTTCACAGAGTTGTTAAGAAGCTTTTAAAAGAGATAATGCTTATGAAAGAAATATATTGCAAAAAGATATACTTAGGAATACAATTATATATTATTATGTTATATATAAGATATTAAATATAATGGTGTATGTAAATATAAGTATCATGTTGTGGCCTGAATTATTCTAGGAGTCCCTAACCTATGACTTCAAATAAGGTCATGTTAACAATAATAATGTAAGTTCTCTGCTCCATTCCCCACTAGCTGTGGAAGTCACCTTAAAATACGACCCAGCTTTTTCTAGGAGAGTGAGGGGGAGTGGAGTTTTAGGGGATCGTCTCATGTTCCTTGCTCTCTGGCTCACTAATACTTTCATGAAGCCAGTGGAGGCGCTCTTGCAGACACTTTGAAGCCCACCCACCCACGACAGGAGCCTCTGCATCTCAGCACCATCCTCCAGGATACACAAAGCGGCCAGTGTCTAGACAGCCAGAGAGGGACTGTGTCCCCATTCTACACACAGAGAGAATGAATGCCTGTCCCAGGGGCACAACTTCCAAGTCACTCTTCGTTATACTGGCCACAAGTTGTTTCTAGTACCCTCTCTTTCCTCCTGCAGGACTTGGTCAGGAATCCAGGCTTACAACAATAAAGTCTCAGGCAGGCAATACTGTTGTTGTGGGGTTTTTTTTTCCCATTCTTTCCAGCCTCTCCGTTTGCTTTCTCCCTGTATATGCAAACCCTTGTCTCATTTATCTGTAACCAAAAGGTATGTTTTAAACAGCATGCTCTCTGGAGTATTGCACCAGTTTCGCACACTTGCCAGAAACATCTGAAATCCAGGTGGGAGCACTTAGTGTTCCAGCCACTCATTTCTGTGCAACACACTGCTCCAAGATATAGTGACCTAGAACAATGTTGATGTTTTGCTCATCACTGTTCTTTAGGTCATTTTGCTGACGTCAGCAGAGCTGACTAGGAGCTAGGCTCAGCAGAGGCACTGGGACGACTAGGCCCCTCTTTCTTCATTGTCTCTTGTCATTTAGTAGTCTAGACTAGGGTTTGTTTAATAGCAGCATACCAAATGAACAAAGACAGAAGCTGCCAGGCCTCTTAAAAATCCAACTTCTCAAATATACCACACCATTTCCATAGCATTCTATTGATCAAAGTATGTCACAAGGCCAGCTCAGATTCAAGGAAAACTGGGCTGCACTTCTTCAAGGAAGAGGTATCCAAACAGAGAGATGGTAAGAATTGTCAGAGAGTCATCTTTGAAGACAAACAACTATTGTTAGGTCTCTGGCCACAACAATGCAGATCCTTTGCATGTGCAAAATATCCCCCTCCCAAGACCCCAAAAGTCTCATTCAGTTATAATATTAGCTCTAAGTCCAGGATTTCATCATTAAATATAGTCCAGGTAGAGACAAGCCTCCACAGATTAGAGAGTCGGATGCAGTTGCCCAGGTGTGGCTCTTCTTCAGTTATGAACTAAAATGGTAAGTTATCTGCACTCCCTACCTCATCTCCACACATACATCCAAAATGCAATACTGAGAGAGGGATATGATAACTATGAGAGACTCCTGTTCAAGAAAGAGGAAAATGGAAGGTTCACAAAGCCACTGATCCATAGCAATTCTGAAATCTGGTCCAGTACATATTCTCAGGGCCTTATTCTGGAAACAGTGAATGTTACTTGATTAGGAACAGGCTCTACCCTCTGGGAATAATTTCCTAATTCATTGTTCTCTTGACTCTTGTCTCGTGCACTGCGGTCTTAGCGTGGCCCTCTAAGTCATTACTTGGTCTCAACACAAAAAAAAATAGCCATCATTTCACATTTAGTGTACCATTTTCATTTTCTAATAATGTACTCTTAATGCCAACAGCTGACTAGGACTTATTAAAAGTTCAAAATGAGGTGTGTGACCTTTCCATTTGTATAAATATGTTCAACTATGTATGTGAAAATGCTTAGGTCATTTGTATAAATTCATCAGTATAATTACATTGACTATAATGGATACATAAATAATTATATAATTTTTACACTAAATTGAGCTGTTGTCCAGTGAAATAAGCTGTGAAGAAATATTTCTTGTGACCTGAGAAATGCTATATTATTTTATGTCTCTTAAATGTGTTCTTTACTTAGTTCTATTAAAGGGAAGGAGTCTATGACACTATGCAGAGGCAAAAGCAGAGCTAAGTAGTTATCACTGACTTCTACCCTATGCAAAGAGCTGACTCATTGGAAAGGACCCTAATGTTGGGAAAGATTGAGGGCAAAAGGAGAAGGGAGCAGCAGAGGATGAGATGGTTAGATAGCATCACCAACTGAATGGACATAAATTTGAACAAACTCTGAAAGACCATGAAAGAAAGGGAAGCCTGGCATGCTGTGGTCCATGGGTCACAAAGAGTTGGACAAAATTGGGCTTCCCAAGTGGCTCAGACAATAAAGCACCCACCTGCAATGCAGGAGACCCGGGTTCGATCCCTGGCTTGGGAAGATCCCCTAGAGAAGGAAATGGCAACCCACTCCAGTATTCTTGCCTGGAGAATCCCATGGACAGAGGACCCTGATAGGCTACAGTCCAGGGGTCACAAAGAGGTGGACACAACTGAGTGACTGAACGGAACTGAACTGATGCCATACCTGAGATTATTCATTTTTAATATGATCTATGTTTTCCATTTTACACCTATCTCTGTATAGATCTATGCCTAGATCTATACATGGATCAGATCAGATCAGTCGCTCAGTCATGTCTGACTCTTTGCAACCCCATGAATCGCAGCACATCAGGCCTCCCTGTCCATCACCAACTCCTGGAGTTCACTCAGACTCACATCCATCGAGTCAGTGATGCCATCCAGCCATCTCATCCTCTGTCATCCCCTTCTCCTCTTGCCCCCAATCCCTCCCAGCATCAGAGTCTTTTCCAATGAGTCAACTCTTCGCATCAGGTGGCCAAAGTACTGGAGTTTCAGCTTTAGCATCATTCCTTCCAAAGAAATCCCAGGGCTGATCTTCAGAATGGACTGGTTGGATCTCCTTGCAGTCCAAGGGACTCTCAAGTCTTCTCCAACACCACAGCTCAAAAGCATCAATTCTTCGGCGCTCAGCCTTCTTCACAGTCCAACTCTCACATCTATACATGACCTCAGGAAAAACCATAGCCTTGACTAGACGAACATTTATTGGCAAAGTAATGTCTCTGCTTTGGAATATGCTATCTAGGTTGGTCATAACTTTCCTTCCAAGGAGTAAGCGTCTTTTAATTTCATGGCTGCAGTCACCATCTGCAGTGATTTTGGAGCCCCCAAAATAAAGTCTGACACTGTTTCCACTGTTTCCCCATCTATTTCCCATGAAGTGATGGGACCGGATGCCATGATCTTCATTTTCTGAATGTTGAGCTTTAAGCCAACTTTTTCACTCTCCTCTTTCACTTTCATTAAGAGGCTTTTGAGTTCCTCTTCACTTTCTGCCATAAGGGTGGTGTCATCTGCATATCTGAGGTTATTGATATTTCTCCTAGCAATCTTGATTCCAGCTTGTGTTTCTTCCAGTCCAGCGTTTCACCTGATGTACTCTGCATATAAGTTAAATAAACAGGGTGACAATATACAGCCTTGACGTACTCCTTTTCCTATTTGGAACCAGTCTGTTGTTCCATGTCCAGTTCTAACTGTTGCTTCCTGACCTGCATACAAATTTCTCAAGAGGCAGATCAGGTGGTCTGGGATTCCCATCTCTTGAAGAATTTTCCACAGTTTATTGTGATCCACACAGTCAAAGGCTTTGGCATAGTCAATAAAGCAGAAATAGATGTTTTTCTGGAACTCTCTTGCTTTTTCCATGATCCACCGGGTGTTGGCAATTTGATCTCTGGTTCCTCTGCCTTTTCTAAAACCAGCTTGAACATCTGGAAGTTCACGGTTCACATATTGCTGAAGCGTGGCTTGGAGAATTTTGAGCATTACTTTATTAGCGTGTGAGATGAGTGCAATTGTGCGGTAGTTGGAGCATTCTTTGGCATTGCCTTTCTTTGGGATTGGAATGAAAACTGACTTTTCCAGTTGTGGCCACTGCTGAGTTTTCCAAATTTGCTGACATATTGAGTGCAGCACTTTCACAGCATCATCTTTTAGGATTTGGAATAGCTCAACTGGAATTCCATCACCTCCACTAGCTTTGTTTGTAGTGATGCTTTCCAAGGCCCACTTGACTTCACATTCCAGGATGTCTGGCTCTAGGTCAGTGATCACACCATCGTGATTATCTGGGTCGTGAAGATCTTTTTTGTACAGTTCTTCTGTGTATTCTTGCCACCTCTTCTTAATATCTTCTGCTTCTGTTAGGTCCATACAATTTCTGTCCTTTCTCGAGCCCATCTTTGCATGAAATGTTCCTTTGGTATCTCTAATTTTCTTGAAGAGATCTCTAGTCTTTCCCATTCTGTTGTTTTCCTCTATTTCTTTGCATTGATCGCTGAAGAAGGCTTTCTTATCTCTTCTTGCTATTCTTTGGAACTCTGCATTCAGATGTTTATATCTTTCCTTTTCTCTTTTGCTTTTCGCTTCTCTTCTTTTCACAGCTATTTGTAAGGCCTCCTCAGACAGCCGTTTTGCTTTTTTTGCATTTCTTTTCCATGGGAATGGCCTTGATCCCTGTCTCCTGTACAGTGTCACGAACCTCAGTCCATAGTTCATCAGGCACTCTATCTATCAGATCTAGGCCCTTAAATCTATTTCTAGATGTATAGTATTTATTCCAGACACTGTACTGGAAACTCCCATGGGCAGAGGAGCCTGGTAGGCTGCAGTCCATGGGGTCACGAAGAGTCGGACACGACTAAGCGACTTCACTTTCACTTTTCACTTTCATGCATTGGAGAAGGAAATGGCAACCCACTCCAGTGTTCTTGCCTGGAGAATCCCAGGGATGGGAGAGCCTGGTGGGCTGCCATCTATGGGGTCACACAGAGTCGGACACAACTGAAGCAACTTAGCAGCAGCAGCAGCAGTACTAGGCATGTTATACTACTTTTTAACTTAATCCTTGCAGTACCCCTTCAACATTATTGTGATTCATCATTGAGCTCATAGATATTAACTACATTATGGAAGGTCTCATACTCTAGAGCTCTAACTTTGTACCATCCCTTCCTTACTTTACAGTGTTTAGGAGTCAGGTTTGCTACTTACTTCTACAGTTTATTTATTTCTTTTTCCACTATGTGCAATAACTGACTACAAAATTTTCCCTAAATAAAATGGCAAGTGCTTATCTAAAATAACCAAAATTCAAATAATTTGTGGGGGAAAGCTTAATAAAGGATAACTTATTATTTTAAGGACATCCCTCAGACCTAAAATGATAAATGAAATTATATTACATTCCTCAATAAAGAGGAAACTATGCTCTCCAAAGCACATAAAATTAGTTCCAAAATTAAAAATTCAGAAGTTAGACTTAAATGAATGCCATCAATTAATTTTTATAAAAGAACTAGAACCATTTTGAAAAAGTTCAATTGTCTTCTAAATGAAAATTAGATAAATAACTTCATTTTATTGAGAAAAATTATTATGATCTGAGAGATAGAACTGGCAGGCTTTTTTGCCTTCAATTAAAAATATCAATCCTCCAGCGGAGTCCCCAAATCATTCATCTACAAATGAGCAGAACTCAAAGAGGATTTCACCTAGAGAGCAAAGGAGCAGTAGTTGACAGAAAGGCTGCTTTTTATTTGTGGTTCTACTATCTTCAGAGATGAGATTTAAAAAAAAAATCCTAACGATGATGAACAAATATTTGTTAAAAGCTCCAGGTACTGTCTTATAAGTTGTACCTTAAAACCTGAAGGAGGGAACCCTAAAAGGATGAACGTATTTTCCATGTACTTTAGGCCTTCCTAATTTCAGTACAATCTTACAGCTGCTTAAGAAGTCATTGCCTGTTCAGTTCTTCATAAAGCAAATAAAGAATAAAAGGAACTCTCCCTTTATTTCTGTGTTGTTGGAAAGAAATCTGTAAAGATCCCATGTGGGTTCCTAATTAGCCAGGATGTGAGAATCTGACCAGCAATATGGAAACACACAAAATGGTGACCTATTTACAGAGTTTCACACGTTCATTGTTACTGATTTTCTTTGAAGTACACAACAGGAAGAAAACGACACAGTATTTCTGCATCCCTTGTCATCCTTTTCATTGATCCTGTTTCTTCACTACTAGAGACGCATTTGCGCTTGTTTGTTGAACTAATTTAAGGAACTAGAAACACCTATGAAGTCTGTAGAAAATTTTATGATCAAGCGAAAAGTGGCCAACTCATTTGTTACCAACTTTTCAATGGCAAAAATGGCCTAAATCCCAAACATCATAATAGAACTGAGACAAGATGAAGTGGACCATTTTCTGTGCAGTTTCACTTTCCTTTTTTTTTTTTTTTTTGAAAGCATGGAAAATTTGCCAAAATGTGATATCTGTAATAACAAGCCATGGGGAGAAAAAAAACAAAACATCCTTGCACAATGATGGTAGACTATTACATTTAGCCTACCCACACAAATTGGTCCCAGCAGTTTTCTCTTTAATTCAGGATTTATAGAAACATCTGAGATTATAAAATTAACCAAACAAAAACAGATGCTATAATCATGAGGGGCCCAATTCTTGGATGAATACCAAATCTGAACATTAGTATATGGAGTGGAAACATTTTAACTTAAGTTCTTGTATATCAGTTTACAAGATGATGTGAATATTTCACATGAAAGTAACTATCTTAAACAGCTTGGAGAAATGAAATTATATTCACGTAAGTGGCCCATTTTTCTCCCTTTTAAAAGTAAGATTAGAGCTATTAAAATGATAATTTCCTCAACTTTCTTAATTTATAATATAAAATCTCCCACCTATATTAACAATTTCTAGGAAAAATTAAGGGAGAGGTATATCTTAGATATAGCTCCCAAATTGTGCTTTTATAGTACTCTGGGGTGATGCATAATCATGTCACTGTCGTTTAGTTTGAGAATTTATTGTAGATCAATTCTGAGCAGCACTTAGCATTTTGGTCAGTGGTAGCATCAACCAAAAGGATAAAGAATGCTTTACATTTAGATAAGAGTAACAATTTAAAGGTAGTAGAAAATACTCTTCTAGTCTAGGTTACACTTACACATTGTAAAAAATGTAGAAATTACCCTTTGGAAAAAGAGATCTAAAAATGAGGTTTGGTAGTCTTATTTCCATTTAACGGCTAGGTTCATTGGTAGGAACTGACTGCTTGTGGCCTGTGCCTTGGCTGAGACTGGTTTGAAGGTAAAAATATGAAGGAAATTAGAGATTTAAAATCAATCAAAAATATGTTATTTTTAGGAATGAAGGATCTTTAAGTGATTTAAGATGCTTTTTCTGTAAATTAGTAGGTTTCTCTGAATGCAAAAACACATAGCAAAGACTCTAGGACTGGGTTTTTAAAAAGAAAAAAAAAAGCTTTGTAAACACACTCAGAAAAATGTCAGGATAATACTGCCAAGGGATCTTGGCCAAGATTTGTTTATTGGATTTACACAATTGAACCAATCATGATTAAATTGCCTCAGGGCCAAAGTTCAAAGGGATATCAATCAGAATGCATAAAAAGTAGAGCAATGAATGGCATATATTAAAATAAGTAAGATGTCAATGTAAAGAGATGTGTTTTTCAGTTCTTTACAGTTCTGCTTGTAGAAAGTCATTAGACAAGAACTGGACCAAACTATGATGAACAAATGCACAGACAAGGTCCCTCCATAGAAATCTCCTTTCTTCTTGAGTTCTTTATGGATGAAATGCGGTAACTGTTAGCTGGAGCCCTCCAGCTGATTTATATGTCTATGAAGTTGAGGAAGCAATGTTTTCCACAGCGTATTCCAGAGAACACAAAACCATGGAATGTTACTAAACATTAGCCAATCTCTCCTTTCCTACCAAGGTGAATCAGTGAGGAAATATGGATTTTAAATCTGGTTTAACAAGCTATCTGTTTTTCTATAACCCAAGTTTCCCAAACTTATTTTCATTCACAGCCCCTTTTTCTGAGGCAAAACTTTCAGGAACAGTATTCTTTTGGAATGCACATTGGGGAATCCAAGTGAAGTGAAGTGAAAGTCACTCAGTCATGTCCAACTCTTTGCAGCCCCATGGACTATGCAGTGCATGAAATTCTCCAGGCCAGAATACTGACGAGGATAGCCTTTCCCTTCTCCAGGGGATCTTCCCACCCAGGAATCAAACCCAGGTCTCTCACATTGCAGGTGGATTCTTTACAAGCTGAGCCACCAGGGAAGTCCAAGAATAAGGGAGTAGGTAGCCTATCTCATCTCCAAGGGATCTTACCAACCCAGGAATCGAACCAAGGTCTCCTGCATTGCAGATGGATTCTTTACCAACTGAGCTATGAGGGAAGGCCAGGGAATCCAAACCTAAGTTAATTAACATACAAGATGTGTGCACAGTCCTAGGCCTGAAGGTGAAGAAAGTTGGTTGGTTGGTCTACACGCACTTTTAAGTTCCAGTCAGGCCCACTTTTCTTCCATAATAAGCAATCTTCCTCTCCACTTAAGAGCTTAGCCTTGTCACACTTTTCTCTCTCAAATGTTGACATTCCTTAAAATAAGGTAAAAATGCTTGATAATAGCTGGAGTGTGCATTTTCACATTTATGTGCAACAGAATAGACCTTTGATGTGAAAGAATGTAATTCTTAGTCAGAAATTTTAGGCAAGCAAGTGAGAGCAATATTTGAATGAATAATAAAGCTATTTATAAGCATCTTGTGACCATATGCCATGCCATGAATTGATATCTGAGATATTGAGGGCTCAGTAACTCAAAATTAGCATTTTGAACTGGATCTGGAGGCTCTGGAGCACTTGTTTCTCAACTTCCCTCTGTCTGAGCAATTCCATGAGTCATCTGGTAAGAGTCACCATGAGGTGATGGCATCAATGTCATTTAATTGCTAAGCCTGGACTAGACATTCCCTACTAGAAAGGAACCTGGAATAAGAGCCACCCAGTTGGCTGAGGCTAAGCCGACAGTGGAAGCTTTGAGGTTTGTCTTGGCATTTATAAGTACTAAATCCTCCAGCCAGTGTTCACACAAGCTGTTAGCACCACAAGTCCATGAAGTTCAGTTCCCCAAGGTATCTGGAAAGTCAAAACTCTAAAGTCCGGGCAGAAAGACCGGGAGCATCTTGACTCTTTCCTATTATGTGGTTTATTCACTCACTAAACAGTTCCTGAGCCAAGTTGTTCGAGGCACTGGAGACAGGATAAAAAACAAGACAAATAAGACCCAAACACTCATGATACTTAACATTTTGGCTGGGTAAGACAGGCAAGAAACAAGCAAAGAATTATCAAGCATTGCCTAAGTACAGCAAAGAAACTATAAACAAGTGACCTGAAATATAGTGATGGGCTATGGAGCCAATGTTCAAAGAGAGGACTCCAGTATCTCTGGATACAAGAGAGATACAAAAGCGATAAAGAGAGATACAAGATACAAGGTCCGGTCCTAGAAGGAGGCTAAGACATTCGGTAAGAGATCGGAAGAGAGATAAGATCGGGAAAGAGGTAGAATCTTACATATATGACCCTAAATGGGTGAGGGACTCAGGAAGTCAGGACAGGAAGAATACAACAGAATGTGGGTGAGGAACGATACAAAATGGCTGCTATTTTTGGATCACCACTGAGCATGTTGAGTCTAATTGCAATTGAAAAATATAAAAGTCAATAGTGGGGCAGCAAAGGCCATTTAGAGCAGGCAGAGTGAGCCAATGAAAGTTCCTCCTCCAAAAAGTTCTGCTCCCGTTAACACAGATCTGCAATCTGGGGTAAACACATCCCTATCATTTAAGGAGATGAGCAAAGAGGAGGAACCTGGCATTTCTCAACTATGGGATCAAGAGATTCTATCCTGAGGATTCAGATATATAAAAGAGCCATGCCTCCTTTGCTAATGGCAATGGCAGGTAGCACTCTGCTGGAACTTCTACCTACAAATTCAACTCTGGCTTCATATGTTTGACTTATTTCTGGGGTTAATTTTACATGTCAACTCAACTGAGCTAAGGAAACTCAGATACTTTCTAAAACAGTATTTCTGAGTTTGTCTGTGAAGGTGTTTCTGAAAGAGATTAACATTTGAGTCGGTAGACTAAGCAAAGAAGATCCATCCTCGCTAACTCGGATTGGTATCCTCTAATCTGATGAGGACCAAAGAGCACGAAAAGGTGGAAGAAGGGCAAAGTTGCTCTCTTCGCTTGAGCTGAGACTTGCATCTTCTACCCTGAGGTATGATCACTCCTTTGGACTCAAGCTGGACTTACACCATTGCCTCCCCTGGTTCTCAGGCACTTTGGCTCTGAACGAGAAGCACACCATCCACTTTCCTGGGCCTCCAGCTTGCAGACAGCAGACTGCGGGACTCCTCTGCCTCCACAGTCGTGTGAGCCAATCCCTCATTATAACACTGGTTTTAGATATTTCTATATATCTTACTGGAGAAGGCAATGGCACCCCACTCCAGTACTCTTGCCTGGAAAATCCCATGGGCAGAGGAGCATGGTAGGCTGCAGTCCATGGGGTCGCTAAGAGTCGGACACGACTGAGTGGCTTCACTTTTCACTTTCATACGTTGGAGAAGGAAATGGCAACCCACTCCAGTGTTCTTGCCTGGAGAATCCCAGGGATAGGGGAGCCTGGTGGGCTGCCATCTAGGGGGTTGCACAGAGTTGGACACGACTGAAGCAACTTAGCAGCAGCAGCATATATCTTACTGGTTCTGTTTCTCTGGAAGATCCTGATGAACACAGCTGGTGTAATAAGTAGCAATTCTCTTCATCAGCCGCAGAGAGAATGCCAGGTGAGACTAACAGGCTGGACAGATATTTACAGGGCATACATTTTCTTTTGATGCAAAAACCCATACCACTCAGCCTGGTTAAGTCAGCAGTTATTAGTAAAGTTTGTACACAGGCTCTAGACTTCATATTTCCTGTGAAAAACAGATGGGAAAAGACAAATTTTCTACATATAAAGGTTTCAGAAAATTATAAGTTTTCCTAACTGATGAGAGTTAATCTTTATAGAAATTATATTTTAACACATAGTATATATATAATCTTTAATATTGACTTGGGAATATTATTTGAATCCAAAAACAAAGTAGAGATTGAGGCAGAAAGAAAATGCAACTTCAGAGGGATTCAACATTAAAATTTTGGGGACTCATCTATAAACAGCTCACGAAAACAGTAGAAAAATGAAATGACATGATTGACTAAACATGATATAAAATATGTTGATGACATGTCTCTACACATCTTTAATTTCGCACGGATTACAATGGAAAGAATTTTTTCACAGTCCATTTGTTTCCTGGCCATGTAACAAAATGTGGTCCTAAAAACTTACGAGGTTCAGCTTAAGAAATGGTTTTAAGAATCAGGTTTTATCAATGTCCTAAAATGAGAGCAAGGAGCTGGGAGGCTCAGTTCAGTTCAGTCGCTATTTTGGGTTACATTACAGAATAAAATAGAAAACAGATTTAAAACTCACTTGACCAAAAACTTCATGCTTCACACTAAGTGTAAATGTTTCAGAACATTCGTGTTTTCAGTATTTGTTCACAATTTATTTTCTATTTTCAACAAACACTTCCTAAAATAAAAGACATTACATTCTGTTGCATGCTATGAAGGCTAAAAAGATAAAAGGCATCCCAGTTCTTCAAAGGCCCTTTATATACGTTTTACAGGGCATAAAACCTAGAGTAAGAAATGTAACTGGTACTGCCAAACGGTACCTCAGGGCAGCTTTAACCTCTACATAATCTCCACCGATCCCAAAACCTGTCCTGAAAACCCACAATGTCAGTAAAAGAAAAATGTGTACCATGCACATACAGTTTTAATACACTCCCCTGCCCTCTATTCCAGTCTGCTGCCTTTAAGGCCCTCCCTGCAGAAATTCTAGACCCTTGGATGGATCCTTTGCTGTGTAACAGAGGAAGAAAGATCATCCAGTTTTGGAAGAAAAGGGATGGAGAGAATGTAAGCAAACCTCACAGAGGAGACATGACTTGAGTGAAACTTGATGGCTATGTTCTTTTCACATGCAAGAATGAGGACAGGCCTGGATGAATTCTGAAAAGGACCAAGAACAATCAAGAAGGCTTAGGAAAACCAGCCTGACTCCAGGTTTAGCATGACCTCAGGGGCGCCGTTCACATCCTACCTGGTGTGGAGCTGGGCTCCAAGGGACCCCCTGAAGCTTAGAGCACGGGGTTGGATAATTATATTGCTCCCTTTTCAGTTTACACTTGAGAAAAAGAAAAGCTCCTTCTGAGTAGAAAGAACCCCTTAAAGGCTAACTAATGATAATGTACTCCCCAGCGTGTATATATTGGTGAATCCTTTTTGACTTTGCTATCTTTCTTGGGGGACTATTCACGGACACTTGTATATATATGTCCTTTTCTATTGCTTCATTTGTCTTTCTCTTTCTACTGTAATAGCCCTGTCTCCACTTCTCACTTCCACTGAGATGAGAAAAATGTCTCCCAGTTGCTGGGTCGGCAGCTTCCTTTCTGCAGATCTTTCCATCTCTTTTAGTCCGTCTTATTTAATTTTATACTCTCCCCGGACCTTCCCTTATTCTATCATAGATCTCACTTTGAAAAATCTATTGTGCTTTTTAGGTTCTCTCTGCAGCCCCGACTTGTCCACCTCAGTGACATCTCATTTTCTCTCACTGCTCTCCCATGTACCTCACTAGGCCTTTATTGAACACTCCAGAAAGGGTAAAGTGGGAAAGGGTGAGCTTATAAATTATGGAGAGAAACAATCTCTCGACTACTAAAATGGTGTTCTACCGATCTCATTTGTCAATATGTTGTTTAGTACCTCACAAAATCAGACATGCACAACTGGTAGTAAAAATTGACCAAATTGAGAGATGTAAATTCCCTCTGGTTGCAGGTCTAAGAAGTGGAAATCCATACGTTGGAGCAGGGAAATATTGATGGTGCTGCTTTTGGTTAAGGGCTTAAAATCATATTACTGACCTTTCATCAAAGTGTTGGGTCCTAACACCCCAGGTACATTTTGGAGCACCTAGCAGTGTGATTGTAATAAAATAAACAAAACCTTTAAATACACCTCCATTTGTGCTTGGCCTCCTGCGTGTCTCCTCTGTATTATGTGAGTGTGGGAGAGAGACAGAGGTATTCACAAGGACAATATGACCTCAATTTATCACCATTTAACATGTTACAGCACTTCCCACTGAAAATGAGTATTTATCAAAAAGACAGGTGTTTACCACAAGAGTTACTAGATTATCTCATGAGAGTTAGGAGAGAATCACAATGCTACGGGAATACTGGGTTTCCCTTATTTATATTATGATTTTCTCAGAATGCAAATAGGGGTCTTTCACATGAAATATATTTTAGCTAGCTTTTTGAGATAGTGAAAGCCTTTACCGTAAAAAAGATATCTAGGAGTTCTGAAATGTTATGAGCAGGAAACTACCACAGCTGCAACTTTAAAATAGCTGAATGTTCTATTTTTAGCCTTTGATTTCTTCACATAAATAAATTTCACCATTTTAAATGATGGTTGGCTACAGATGATTCCAAACATACACAATGACAACAAAAGTCAACTAGTAATATTTCACAATGGCTTGTGTGTGCAGACCTAAACTGTATCTTTTCTCCAGTCTGCACATTTCTCCTTATGGCTTCTTTTTTCATTCTTTTCCTCTTTCTACTATTTTACACTGAGTTTCTTGATAAACTTTAACTACATTGTCTCCATTTATTTGTGATCTAAATTTATAATTCTTAAACCCCTTTCTAGGAACATATTTCAGGGAATTACGTAAAGCAATTGCTTATTTCTCGATAAAACACGTTAATCGTGTCTTCTAGCTCTGCCTTTATACAGGTTTCCCTGCCATCCATTACAACTAATCAATGAGTTAGGTGCGGCATGCTTGTGGCGTGAGCTTGCTGGTTTCCACTAAATGCTAAAATACGTTCTTTAGAATGATGTCATTGAGTCTGTCCTGACCTGAGACAACCAAAGTGCTGAAAACCAGGGAAGATCTCATTGTTTTAAACAAAAATGTAGATAAGGAAAATAAAGGAGTACTTCTTGGGAAAATAAAAGCAAGGCAAAAATATTACATAATAATTATTATTCCAAGTGCTTGTCTTATTTTGTGCAACTTTCTTGAGCTTCTAGGTTTTTAAAGACTGATAATAGAAGAAAAACACCAGACTGTGTTGAAGAAAAGATTGAGTGATGGTATTGTACATTCATGACTCTTGCATATAATAAAAACATTTTCTGGGAGAAAAATGAGGACTGTTATCAGATAGAGATGCACATGTACAGATGGAGATATATATATGCATATATATATATATATATATATATATACATGTATGTGTGTATGCTTCTCATAGGGTCATTTTTATGCACCCTGACTCTTCTACTACTTGATTAAAAGACTAGGCATTTCCCCTTGAGATTTGTCCCTCTGCCTAATATGCTGTAATTGCAGCAGAGTGCTTGGTACAGCAGCAACGAACACTATTCTGTAATAAATTTGGGTCACTGCAGAGTTCACTGTGCAGTCCTTGGCAACAGGAGATAAAGCGCTGGTTATTTCATCTCTAGCTTTCAGCTGTAGTGTCACTGGTTCTCCCGCCTAATGATATTAATAGAGCTAAATGTACGCAAATTATCCAAGTCCTGGCTCTTTCCCCCTCCCATTTTCTACATATTTCATCTCTAAGAAATATTTCTCACCACTGAAATGTGAATTAGAAATGTGGAAGTGTGAGGTGCCAACAAAAAGACAATTTCCCTTTCCTTTGGCTCATTCTTTTTCTCATCTTATATGTCTTCAGATCAAAAATTTTTTAATCTTCCAGTTCATATAAATTCTCTCATATATTTCTCTGGTTGAAAAACAAATAGAGCTTGGTGTAGGGCTCTCCAAAGTGCTGACTGCAATGGCTAAGTGGTTGAATGAACTTAGCGAGTGCTTTTCTTTAGAGAAATGATTTTTCACTTGCTTCATTACCCTTACTCTTCAGAGCTGCTTATTTACAGATTGCTGTTCACAGGAATTAATTTCTGCCACCTGTAAACACATTTTACAGGGCTACCGGCAAGATTTAACCCATTGCTTGAAAGACTGGACAACTTTCCAGCCATCCCTTTTAGAGATTCTTCCATGGCCACACCCACATTCCACTCTCTCTTTCTGCCCCACCCTGCACTGTCCACTGAAAAACCCTACACCCATTCATTCTCAAATTGTGCTCTGTAAAACTTCCCAAAATCACTTTTTAACAGAATTGGGGGGAGGGATTCCATAAAAGCAATAGAGCAGAAATCAGAACTAGAAAAATTAGAGTGAATGGTTTCCTTTTAACTCCACACACATATTTAAATCAGTGAACTCTGTGCAGCCAGCTTCAGACAGAGGGCTGAGACATGCGCTTTGCTTTTGAAGATCTTTGTCTGAAAACGCTTTTGAAGCATTTCATAAGTGAGTTAGGACTGTGTAAATCTTGTTAAAGCAAGTGAACATGAAGTGCACCGCCAAAAAGGCAGCCTGTTAACGTTTGGAGGGAAATCAGTGTCCTTATTCTGCTCTTATATCAATATCAGGGGCAAAGCCAGAATGCACACTTGACCTTGCTTCATATTGATGAAAATTCTCTCTCTTTTAAAGAGAGAAAAGAGTCCATCATAAATAGACACCCCTGCTTGCTATTTATTTGTTTTTACAGGAATGTCTTCTTTTTATAGGGCGTTACAAGATTTCTTCCATCCTATGTAAAGTACTAGAACTTACCCCTGCTGGGCCAGTTACAGAGAAAATCCTCCCAACTCAGACCTTCAAAACCCTCAAAATGAAGGATAAGGCTTGAAACTGCAAAGGCCACCCCAACGCTTTGTCATCACAGGAAACTATCTCAAGGATGCTGGGGGCCCAAGAAACCATACCCACCCATAGATTTTGTGGACCATAAACTTACGTCCAGGTGACCTTGAACAGGTCATTAAACCTCTGGCTCTCACTTTCTTCCTCTGGATTATGGGACAGTATCTATTCTTGCATGCTGCTAAGAGAATCGAATGAGCTGACATTACCATAGCAATCAGCACAGGGTACCCACTTAACAAATTTCAAGTCTCTGCTAGCCACATTCTGAAGTACAACAATCATGTCTCATGACACAGAGAAAATGTATTCTAATAATATTGGCGACGGACTTGGAATTTTATCAAAACATTCCGCATTCAACCCATTGTGGACTCTCAGAGAGCTTATTGCAAGTGAGTGTTTTCTTCCTTTTTTTTTTTTTTTTCACCAGAAGGGAGGTTGAAGTCATTTATTTCCTTGCAGGAACACTGTGGATGTCTTTGTAAGTCTGATAGCATTATCTGACAAATAATCAATGTTTGGCTGTAACCTGAGGGCCTCCAAAGCTGGAGGACATTACTCAGCACCATATCATGCAGAAGGAGGCAAAGCTAGCATCAGTTGCTTTCTACATAGAAATTATCATGTGATTTCTGCCCAGGCCTCTCCATCATAACACTTCCTATAGGATTAGATTTGAAGCTTCAGCACTGTTTTGGTTATTCATCATGTCATCCTTTGTATCAAGACAGATTTTCTTTCACAAACTACCCACAGCACAAGCCTAGCTGCATGTTTACTGACGTGTATCGGTAAAGTGACAGAAAAGCTATACATCTTGAGGCTCTTCATTTCGCAGAGAGGTTAAAGTGACCTTTTAACAGACCCACAATAAAACTGGAATCTGAAAAGAGTGGAGGGCCCAGGTATAAAACACTCTCCAATCTAGCTGCCATAAATACTAATAGGATGGAATAATTTGAGTGGACACAGGAAAAATAAATCAAATTCACTTACACTTAGAGATCTAAAACTATTGTAGAGGCACAGACCATGACTAAAGGTGTGATTTATTTCTGACAAAGCCCAGCAAAATTGAAATACCTAATACCGTATTCCAAACCACCTTCAGAAAAGCACATGTGTTTAGAAACTTTTTATTGCTTCCAAAATATGTTCTTTCTCTGTTATCTGCTAATGGGGAAGCATAAAACCTCCCCACTCTTATTGACTGATAACAAAAAATCCATCGTATGTTCTTTTGAACTATAAAAAAGAGTGAGCATATAATTTAAACATAATAGAAGGTCTTGTGTTATAAATACATGATCCTCTCTTGTCTTAACTACCTAACTCTACATAATATACTGCAAATAGAGATCTGGAGTTAAGCAGAAAAATCTAAACTTGAAACTGTGAACTGGGTATGAAGAAATCTACATGATGAGTATTTTACGCCTTGTATATATAAACAGATATGTGTGAAAACCTAGGATGTTTTGGTGACTGAAGTTAGTTTTCTTATTATGTTAAAGTATTTGTATAATGAGCCATTGCTGACATAGAATTGAAAAATGCAACAGGACATCTCTGCTGAGATACAACGATTAGGGAACAACAGAAGAATTTGGAAAGAAAAGTTCAGGGCAGTATTAAGGTCACTAGAGACCCCTAAAGGATTCGTAATTATTAAAAATAACCACATCAGGATTGAAGGTTGCACTTAACAGGCCAAGAATTTAAGACCTTGACCTAGGAGACAGATGTCTTTAAAGTGAGCTACTCTTAGAATATTAACTTGATAAATTAGGTTGTGAATTTCTACCCTCTTTGGACTGAAGTCCAAAACACACTGGATACAAACTCCAATCTACAGGATTTCATGATGGGGTCTGCATTTGCAATTCAAGACGAAGATTGTTCGTAGGGCAGCCAACATTCTTGGTATCTTACATGATGTTGAAAACGTTTTATACCATTAAAACTCCTTTCCTCTTTGACGCTAAAAGAGCCTTCTGAAGAATATGGCAAGAATGAACCTGGCTATGCAGCCAATTCAAGTCCGATAAGTTTCTTTGAAATTCCTTACATTCAGAAGTTCCAACATGGGGTATCTCGAAGAAACTGCAAAAGGGGAAAACTTCAACTTTCCATTTTAAAAATGATGAATATGAAATTTATAAAGGAAGTTGTATAATCTCTCTTAACTTTGGGAGCAAATAAAGAAAGGTAATTATTTAACAAAGAAGATGTAACCATAGATGACCTACCTCAAAGAGCTCACCTACCATGATTCATGCAAAAAAACGTTTATTAAGGATGAGATGGCTGGATGGCATCACTGACTCGATGGACATGAGTCTGAGTGAACTCTGTGAGTTGGTGATGGACAGGGAGGCCTGGCATGCTGCGAGTCATGGGGTCGCAAAGAGTCGGACACGACTGAGCGACTGATCTGATCTGACAGTGGCTTTACAGTAGATCTGGAGAAGGAAATGGCAACCCACTCCACTACTCTTGCCTGGAGAATCCCAGGGACAGAGGAGCCTGGTGGGCTGCCATCTACAGGGTCGCACAGAGTCGAACACGACTGAAGCGACTTAGCAGCAGCAGCAGCAACAGCATAGTGGTGGGGCTTTCCTGATAGCTCAGTTGGTAAAGAATCCACCTGCAATGCAGGAGATCCCGGTTCAATCCCTGAGTCAGGAAGGTCCCCTGGAGAAGGGAAAGGCTACCCACTCCAGTATTCTGGCCTGGAGAATTCTATAGACTGTATAGTCCATGGGGTCACAAAGAGTCGGACACGACTGAGCAACTTTCACTTTCATTTTCATAGTGGTGGCTCAGATTGGCAAAGAATCTGCCTGCTAATGCAAGAGACATGGGTTTGATCCATGGGTCAAAAAGATCCTCTGGAAAAGGAAATGGTAACTTACCCCAGTATTCTTGTCTGGGAAATCCCATGGAGGAGGAGCCTGGCAGGCTGCAGTCCATGGGTTCCCAAGGATTCAGACATGACTTAGGAACTAAACAACAGACAACAACATTACACCTAAAACAGAGCTGTATAATGTTGCTTTTTTTGAGAAACAGCTCAATCAAAAATCAATGACTGTATTAAAGAGTTTCTCCAACCTGGTTTTTATTTCAGGCTCGTGTGTAAATTCATTTTTGGTTTTCTCTGTCCACAGCATCTTCATATGTGTTCCATGTCCTCCCCAAGGCAGTCACACAGGTCTCTCATTGTGTACCTCAGTTCAGCCCCTCCAAAACTGTGCTGATCTATTTGAGGTGCTCCCCAAAGCTTCTGAAATTGTGCCCACATCACATAGCCTATACTTTCATCATGCTAAGTGGCTTCAGTTGTGTCTGACTCTGTGCAATCCTGTGGATTACAATCTCTTGGCTCCACTGTCCATGGGATTTTCCAGGCAAGAATACTGGAGGGGGTTGCCATTTCCTTCTCCAAGAGATCTTTCCAACCCAGGGATTGAACCCGGGCCTCTTATGTCTTCCTGTATTGGCAGACAAGTTCTTTACCAGTAGAGCCATTCATCAACCATCCCAATATAGCTCTCAAATTCAGTAGAAATCCATGCCACAGTCCTAAGTGTTACATAATATGAAACAAAGAGACAGAAAATAATATTTTACTATATCCATCTTCCAGAAGGGTGATCACATCTGACATCTATTCATTACGATGTTTTTCCCCCAAATGCAGAACAAAGAAAGGTCAGGAATGCTATAAAAGTGATTCCTGCATCACTTGACCAGTCGGAAGTGTATGTAGGTTATCAATCCAAACATTAGCACTACCTGGGCAACTTTATAAAAGCACAAGTGACCAGATACTTTCTCTGGATATCCAGACTCAATAAGCTTAGAGGAGAGGCCAGGATATCTGATTTTTTTTTTTTTTTTTTTCTCTCTCTCTCTAGTAATATTGGTATATAGCTAGGACTGAGAAACACCAAACTAGGAAAATTAAGTTTCATTGAAACCCATCATTCATAGTTTTATGCTGTGTGTGGGCAGATATCAGAGCCACCTGGATAGAAAACTTTTGACAGAGGACAGTGAAGATGGAACATGGACTATGACCCCAGGCAGCTGGGGTCCCCACAGGACCATACAATGGCATTTCCTGGTTTCCCACAGGTGAAAGGAAGTCATCGGCTGCCTTGGTTGGGGTTATAAGACATATCAACATAAATGTGTCTGGAGTCAGTAGAGTCGCCTGGAGATTAATTCTGAACACTCAGCCACCTTGTTTAGTGCCTGAGTTGCCCATCTGGCACTAAAATGATAGCAGGGAAAGGTTATACAGTGTGTGTCACGGTTGCCACAAACTGAATCAGTTCTGAGGAAAGATGATTCTCACTTGAACTTCTAGAACACTTGAGGTTCTTACAGAAAAGTCTGAGGGCTCTGGAAGCTTCTCTTCTTTTTTAGTTGTTAGTTGCAGCATGGGCCACATAATCAAATCACATAATGCAAATACTCAGAGAATATGAGCCCATCTTTCTGTGGCAAAACTGACATCTAGGAGCATCTGTTTCCACCAGCGCATATCAACTTGACGGCAGGTTTGGCAACGGGCCAGTGACATCCCAACTACACTCACTGTGATCCAGGGGCTGACCTCTCCACCAAACACAGGAGACACAGCTCAGAGCCCACGGTAGTTTTAGGGCTCATGAAAATGCTTTCATGTCTTTCAAAATCAGAAAAGAAATTTTAGCTCAAAGAAAATGCTAATACATTCATCTTTATACCAACAGAGCAGCGAAATATGACTTTTATGGGGGAAGGGACCCATAAAGACAAAGAGCCTAGGACCTATGAAGTCACAGGCAGACTTGGTTATCTTTGATTGGTGATGGCCAGTTATATACTTCTCAGGACACTCAAGAAAAATGAAAAATGTAGGGTCTCTTGTACAAAGGTACAAATTATTATGGATTTCAAGGCAGTGCCACCAAAACATTAAGCCAAGCCTAGGGTCCTCAGAGCATAGGGTCCTATGTCATTGCCCTTGTTGAGTGATGGAGGGCACCACCATACTGTTAGGAACTAGCATTGCATAAGAGTAGGATCTCCATCTCTGTTATCACCCTATCTTTCTACAGGTCCGATTCTTTTTCTTCCTTCGTGCATCTCCTTCAACCAGAGCTAGCCAATGAGAGGACAAGAATGCCAAAGAAGGATGTGGCTGTTCTGGGCATTTGGCTGAGAAATTTCATTCCCTTTACGACTGTCATTACTTTGATGACACTTTAAGTTCCACCCCGTCATTGGGCAGAGGATCTTTTTTACCTTTTTACCCACAAATACAATGTTAAGTGACCTTGGTACCTTATCTTAGCACATGTCACTGTCATAGGTATGTCCCTCCCTCCTACCATTGCTGTGAAACATAATATGGTTGGTAAAGAAACTTCTGCTGTTAAACCCACCTCAACAAAAGTCAGCGTTATTTATTTATGATGTTACATGAATCATCTGTATGTTCCCTGATAAGCCCTGGGCTGTGTGTCTTTCATTGCAGCTGACATTTTGCTGCCATTTGCCAAGCTAAGTAACTATTGTGCAATCACTCCGAGCTGATGCATGGTCATTGTTTTGCACAAAATGGATTTTTAAGTCCACTGAAAGGCTTTCCAAAGAATATAATTTGACAAAGTAAAATTTTGCCCATATAACAGAAATCAGCTAGGGCTGCACCAAATGTATTTTTTAAGATAGCTAAAAGGATTTCTGCAGAGAGTTTGACAAAGTATTTTACTTTTGTGCACAAAGCAAAAATTGATTAGTTTTGAACAAAAAGGATTTCTCAGGGCGCTGAAAGGCTTTTCTCTGAAATTAAATATATTCTTTGGCTGGCGGAATAGGATATTTGAAAGGAGTGTCTTTGAGAAGACAAATAGTTGTCAGTGACATTTTTTTTTTTTTTAGGAACAAGTTAAAAGAATCTACTTAAATGACATTTTCAACCACCAAAACCTGGTTTGGTTCCAGATGTCTTACTACTCACAGAAAGATGCCCCATTGTCCAATGGATGAGACTTGCTGCATGATTCATTCGCTTGTTTGATACTGCTTCTAAATTGATAGAATCACTGAGTAGACATTTCACTGAACACTCTTCCCCTTCAGTTAAACCACAGACAATCTGAACAATCTAAGACAGGCAATCTGAACATATTGGAAGGCACAGAGTTTTAACTCAAATTGTTTAGCTTCAGGGAAATTTTGCTGACAATTTTCCCGGTATCCCCAGTGCTTCTTTTTGAGGAGGGGCGGTGATACGGAAACATGCAACTTATACAAAAACTGCTTCCATTTTTTCTAAAAGCATCAGTCTGCTGACTGGAAAGGTTTAAAGTCAGAAGATAAATGCTATGACCTACTTATCCAACGTGCTGTGAGAGCTTTGTATTCAGGTATGCGAGCGCATGCATGCCTGTGTATGTGCGTGTGTGTTAGTGCAGGCGGCGTGTAAGCAAGTAGGTGTGGCTATGCGCACGTGCATGCGTGCTAAGTCACTTCAGTCATCTCTGACTCTTTGTGACCCTGTGGACTATAGCCTACCAGGCTCCTCTGTCCATGGATTCTCCAAGCAAGAGTACTGCTGTGGGTTGCCATGCCCTCCCTCCAGGGGATCTTCCCGACCCAGGGATAGAACCTGGGTCTCCTGTATTGCAGGCAGATTCTTTACCATCTGAGCCACCAGGGAAGCCCCATGTAGGGCTATAACTCCAATCAAATTTTTAAGTAGAGATCATTCCTTAAATACAAAGAATGTGTTTTAGAGTATACATAAAAGTAATAATTTACAATATCCATTTTTTTTGGTATTTATCTTTGTGGATTTTGTGCTTTTGTAATTCACCAGTATACATTTGGAATTTCTTTTCCCAGCTCAGTTGGTAATTTCTGGGTAAAATCACAATAGGACAAAGTCAAACCATCCCTGTCCCTCATTCTCTAGTTATACCATTCAGTATAAAACCCAAATCTAAATTTTATTCATTAAGTTGCGGAAGCTTTAGAAATTATGTATATTATTACCTATTGTATATCTAGAAATTAAGGGTAACTTGTTTTTAACATTCATTATTTAACTAGTCTATATGCATCTTTAGGAAACAAGTCTTTGATTTGTTTATATTATTTGTCACAGAAGATTACAATATGTAACCTTATTTTGTCCTCTTGTCTGAAATCAAAGGAATTTAAGGTAAATAGAATCCTCTTTACTACAAGATGTTTCTTTTCGTGCTTGCTTTTTAAGCTGTGATATTTCAATAGAGGAAATGAGAATCAGCAGGTCAGCTTCTTTTCATCTTATTATTCACCAACAGGAGGAACACACACACACCCGCATGCTCTCATACACCTCATTATTATAGTACTCCCTCCCTAAAACTTGACAATGGACAGCAAAGACAATCCATGGACCAGTTTCTGGCACACTATCAAAACGAAACAAGCAAAACAAGTATTACAAACCAACAGGACTTTGCTTACTAACCTACTTTTAGGAAAGGACTAACACAACACACCGTTTCACCTCATGTCTTGACTGAAGACCACACCAGAGGTTACTCATGTCGTAGGGCAAGCAAGTTTAGAAGTTCATGGCTAACAAAGTAAGGCCATTCACTGTGGATGTCAAATCCAAGGGGGCCATAGGTGGATGAATCAGCCTGCAGGGTAACTCTTGGCATGTGGTTTCTTTGGACACTTTACCCTGGAGACAAAAATAAAATGGTGATATACAGCAGGCACACCTGTTCATACGAATATTTGATGCTGTACTAATTGTGAGAGTGAGTCAAGAAGACGAGCCCTTCACACTGAAAACACAGAAAAATGCACATCTATTTTTAAATGCCTCAGAAACAGAAGAGCTTAATAGCAACAGGAAAGCAAGATGAACTAAGAGCTCAGAAGGAGCCGAACACTGATAGAAAGATAGGAAAATGTAACTGTCCATTAGGGACCACTTCACAATGACAAATCATGACATTTTCTTGGGAAATGGGAGAATATAAAGCGTCTGAGTTGCTGAGGAATGAATAGTCACGGAAACGCAAGGTCATAGCCATTGCTCTCTCAGAAGCTGCAACTAACGTTAAAATCACAGTGTAGGAGCCAAGACTTTCCCCCCTCAAATTCACAACTGTAAACTCCCTTAAAAACTATAGTTACTTTTAGAGGTGCTATACTGAGTTGGTTTCTTTACACACTGGTTGCATATTTTTTGTGTGTGATGATATATTCCCCCTTTAAGTGAGTGACATGAATTCATGTTTCCTCAAATAGAATAGCCTTGGCACTTCTACAAACCTGGGGCAAAAGAGAAAGAAATCCTAAGAATGACTGGTACGGAATTTTCTGCCATCATCAAAATGTGGGCTAGCACCAGATTTAGCTTGATTTTAGGGAAAAGTAAATAATTGGTATTTCTTATACTGGTGTACAGGATTTGCTAAATCATACCCATTACACTCCCATCATGATGTGTTGGGCACTTACTAGGTCTCATAGTGGGAAGAAACAACTGAGTCTCAGAGAAGTTAAGTAACTCAGGAAAGCCAGATTCCAAACCCAATCCTAGCTGAAGGCAAATCCTCTGCTTCTAATTTCAACACTATGACAGTCCCACTGCTGGTACACGTGAGCCCTGTGCCCTTACATGAGTTGTTTACTCCTTCTCTGTTATATGTACACCCCTATGAAATCACCTAGAAAGTGGTAATGGTATTACCTGCTCCAGGGGATTGTTATGCTGTTTTAAGTGAGAAAATGTTGCATGGTGCTTGGCATGTCAGTATGGTGCCCACTTAGCATTTATACAATTATGGTTTCATACCAGGCCAGGGGGTCCTAATGGCTCACTTACCTTAGATGAGCTTCAGGGTGACAGAAAACTCCTGAAGTTGAAAGGGTGATGCTATGGAAATGCACATATATGATGTATATAGTATGTGCCTATGTGAGTGTACTCAGTTACTCAGTGTCTGACTCTTTGTGACCCCATGGGCTGTAGCCCACTAGGCTCCTCTGTTCATATGATTTTCCAGGCAAGAATACTGGAGTGGGTTGCTGTTCCCTTCTCTAGGAGGTCTTCCTGACCTAGAGATCAAACCCATGTCTCCTGTGTCTCCTGCATTGGCAAGCAGATTCTTACCACTGAACCTCTGGGAAGCCCTCTGTAGAGTACAGGGTAGATCAAGTAGCTGGGTAGCCTAGGAACAGGGAAATAGCTGAGAAAATCAGAATCCATCCCCTGGAAGTGTCTACCAAGACTTCATTGAGAGGAGAAGGCATTACCCTATAGGGAACCCATGACAGCTAAAGAGACATTTAGGTCATTTTAAAACTCTTATAACACCAGAATCATCTTAATACAGCAGCCATTAGTCAATTTTGCCAATTGAGAACCAGATTGTATCTGTTAAAAAGTAAAGAAAAATCACTTTCAGAACTGCTCTTTCAAATTTCCTGGATATGATATTGAGGTTCAATTTTTTAAAATTCTGATTGCCCATTAAGCTTCATCTTTCTCACTTCTTTTCAAATGGCCATTCATAAGGTTTCCATTTGGAAAAGAGCGGGGGCGGGGGGTGGGCGGGGGATCTTTCAGGAAAAGTTGCAAATCAGGTTTGAAAACCCTCCCACACTTGTTCAAAGTTCTAAGCATACTAAATAAGGTCAAGGGAGGTTATTGGCAACTTAGCACATTGATTTTTATTTGGAAGTTGCAAAAGAGCCATCTATTTTTATTTTCCTTCCCCAGTGTGTTTTGAAAATCTGGAAATGGCTCTGAAAAATGCAGATTTTTCTCTTCCCTTGAAACACTTGAACATCTGCCAGCATGCCAATATTAGGCCCAACATTCTCAATTGGCAACAACCAGCTGGAGCTGCAGGGCAGTGGTCCCTACTGGGGCACTTGCTCCCCGATACACTGCAGTTCCCACCATTCTCTTATGCCTCATATCAGTCCACTTTTCTCATTTTTGCTATTCATGTTTGAATTCATGATCCCTGATACAGAAACTGAGAAGGATTACAAAAGCAGCCATGCTCTCCAAGTGCTGGACTTTGGTTCATCCGTCTACCTAATACTGCCTTATGAACTGGATTATCATCAACTGCAAGTTAGGTGATGTTCTGTGGAGGTATTTTAGCTTTGTCTCCTTCAAATATTACTAGATCGACAGACCAAGAAATAAGGTGCAGTCTCTCTACAGCAGAAGGAAGAGAGATCAGGAAGATATTGACAAGCGAATTGGTTTTTCCTGGAGTCCCACACATATTTGCCTAATGCCCACGTGAATGATCATTAACTGAGACATTTCACCACTGACAGCAGAAGCTAAATCTTGGACTGAGGTTTTATGTGCTTCCTTCCATAAAACTGGACTCTGATAGTGTAGAACACTGAATAAGCATTTTCTTCCCAGTTCATTTATGACCGAGTACCTGTGGGAACAGAAGCAAAAGTAACACATGGTTTGTGCTCTTGAGGAGCTTTCACACTAGTAATGAAAACAAATGTCATTTGGGGCAGATGGACATGATACAACTGACTTGCAGGAAGGATGACAAAGTAGAGAGATAGACTGGATTCTAGAGACAGGAAGTTGGCCAAATGGGGTGAATATTTAATAATACTCCAGAGAAGAAATGAAGAGAGGCTGGACCAGACTTAATAAACAAAACATTAGGAAGGAAGGGAAGTCTTAATGTATGTGGCAGAAAGCACTCAAGAGCTCACTGTTCAAAAGAAAGTAAAGTTCACCTCAGTTCCCACAGGCAACTCTGGTCAAATTTAAATGGAGAGGGTGAAATTGTGCCCTTAGGTCCCTTTAGATCTGATCATACCCCTGGTACCTACATTTACTCTCTATTTCTCCACAGTCCCCACCACTCTCTAGTGCCAGTTTATTTCACTCACTATCTACCTTTAGAATAACCATATTTATTTTCAGATATGTTTAACTATTTTTTACACTGCACTTTATCAAGGCCCAGAATTGATCGTTCTATTTCAGCCTGAAATATAATTTTTTTACAAGGCTTTCGGGCATCCACATGCTCTCATCCCAATTTTCCACACCTCTGTGTTCCAAAAGCAATTTACCAGGCCTGTTTTCTACCACTGACTATACTGTGTCATACTTATTTACTTGAGTGTCTCTCATGCCAGCTCATGTTCAAAGTATCTGGAATACAGAAATCTAGTGGACTGAATGATGCTTCCCTCATCCCTGCTCCACAAAAAAAGATACGTCAGCCCAGAATCTGTGACTGTGATCTTCCTTGGAAAAGGGGTCTTTGATGATGTACTAAGCTGAGGGTCTTTAGATGAGATCATTCTGGATTATTTGAGTGGGCCCTAAATCTAATGATACGTGTCTCTAAGAGACAGAAGAGACACACACGGAGAAGGCCATGAGAAGATAAGGGCAGATATTGAAGTGTCACAGCCACTAGAAACCGGAAGAGGCAAGGAAATATTCTCCTCTATGGCCTTCAGAGGGACCGCGGCTCTGCCAACATCTACATTTCTGAACTCTGGCCTTCAGGGTTGTGAGAGAATCAATTTCTGCTGTTGGCAACCACCCAGTTTGCGGTCATTTGTTATGGCAGCACTAGGAAACTAGTACAAAGTGTATTATCAATGTATATTCATTTAAATAGTTATTCATGTGATCAAGTATTTCAGGGCTAGGCTACTCCTTAGTCCAGTGATTGCAAGCCAAAAATAAACTGTTAGTTCCTCAAAAGTAAGGGTGGTAAAATCTAATATCATAATCAGATAAACATGAGCCCTGTCTGTAGTCATTAAAGATTGAAATATCCCTGTCTTCCTCTAGGGCTTCCCTAGTGATGCAGTAGTAAAGAATCCACCTGCCAACGCAGGAGACGTAGGTTTGATCCCTGGGTCAGGAAGATCCTCTGGAGAAGAAAATGGCAACCCACTCCAGTATTCTTGCCTGGAAAACTCCATGGACTGTGGAGCCTGGAAGGCTATAGTCCATGGGTTGCAAACAGGTCAGACACAATTTAGTGACTAGAGAGCAACAGCACCTTCCTCTAAGACCCTATAGAAGTAGAAAGCAGAAAACTGAGCATCAGTGAGGGGGAAATTCCTGAACTGACTCTTTCAGTTCCTAGGGTCACAATGCAATGGCTGGTAACCCTGTGTTGGTGTCTAAGCTGGCAGCTTCTGCCGGTCTCTGTGGGGACCAGGGAAGCTGCTCTTTACCTGTTTAGCCTAAGAAAAGCCATACCTGCAGAAATCATAGTTATGTATTTTGTGGAATCTTTTCTCTCCTCTGGGAGGGTCCCTCATTTTTCTACTCCCACCCCCAACCATGGATAATATGAATCTGCTACTGGACTTAACATCTGGTGTTCAAATATTTTTCAGAAACTTGTCAATTAGAAAAGTCTGGAACTGCTTGTATATTGTTAAATGAGAGGGGGAAAAGCAAACTAAAAATAGTGTATTCAATTTAGTACCACTTAAAATAAGTTTTAAATAAAGAATAGTTAGACAGTAGCGAGGATTGGAGGATAAGGAGCTGAAATAGCTACAGTAAATATTTCTGGGTAATGAGATTCCTGGTTATATATTTTATGAACTATTCTGCTTTTTATATATTTTAACTGATTACATTTTCTCTATTAAATATCAATATTTTAAAGTCAGTAAAAATAAAATAAAAACAAAAAATAAAGGCTGTAACATCTTGAGTATTTAGAAGCTGAGATGAGTGTTGACCCAAGAGATTAACATATGCATGCCGGTTGCCTAGATCATGAATAAACAGATGTATTATACCACAAAATACAGCATCAACTCCATGATGGAATGGAGAGAAAAAGCAAAGCTGTGGTTAGAAATCCAACTTGTTTTTGATGCATGAAACAGGGCACTCAAAGCTGGTGTACTGGGACAACCCAAAGGGATGGGATCGGGAGAGAGGTGGGAGGGGGGTTTGGGATGGAGGACACATGTACACCCATGGCTGATTCATGTCAATGTACGGCAAAAACCACCACAATATTGTAAAGTAATTAGCCTCCAATTAAAATAAATAAATAAATTTTTTTTATAAAGAAATATAAAAGAAATCCAACTTGTAGAATAAAAAAGACCTGAGTTGGAATCTCAGTCCTTTAATAACCGTGTAACCTGGAGCAGATTCCCTAAGCATTATAATTAACTAAGATAGTGTACAAAAATCACTTGGTATAATAGCTGATGTATAATAAGATTCATATAAATGTCAACAACTTATCAATTATCATCAGATGGGTTATCAATAATTTAGATTATCATAAAAATTAATTTCCAATTGACATTCCTTATTAGAATTTTTAATTCAGTTTATATTAAGCAGAACAAAACTGGGGATGTAAGCAATCTAATGTTAAGTAATACTTTATTATTTTAGGGTAAGTCATACTGTGACTAATTTATATCTTTATTCTGGTCCATGAGAGTAGATATTTTCCAGATGACCACAAAATTACATAAAATTATAATCAAATAAGCAACTTTCTTATTTATGAAAACAGGGTCTCTGATTAGGCCTTTTATAATATTTGGCAAGAACTGAATTTTTTAAGATGTAACATCTATTGATTGTTCAGTAGGGGGGAATTCCTGAGGTGTTTTAATATAATTTATTAACCAATCTTACAAAGGAGGAATGAGACATGACTCTACAGCCACTCAGCTAGGGAGTGGTAGGGAAGTCAAGTCTTGTATTTCCTCAACCAGGCAAGGCCTTTCCACTGGGCTATTTTTGTTTATCTCTGGCATAGAGGCAAGCACTCCATTCTGTTGCTATAATACTGGTGGGAATATGGGACAGTCAAAGCAGCCTCCAGCAGACAACTCATGCTCAGATAAGGATGTTAGTTACATGAAGAAAACAGACTCATGATTAATTGGTGCTCAAGTGAATGGTGAATACATGAGAGGATTGGGTGAGGTTTTGATACTTGGTTTAGCATTAATTGAGAGAATTAAGAGAGATTAAATTATTAAAAACTTTATGATATCACTTGCTTTATTTTCATAGCATTGACTTGTATATCTTAATCACTCATGATATGTCTCTCTTAAGCCTGTTCAGGATATATTTGCCTGTGGGTTTTTAAAGATATATGAAATAAGAATTACCCTGCAGCAGTGACAGGAAGGACACTAACATGGTGACAATATACTCATCCTCCTTCTTCCTATCAAAATTATCTTTCACATAGTCAAGTACCTAATGCAGGGGGAAAAAAAATGGGACTTCATCAAAGAAATCATGTCTAACTCTAAATGTAGCTAAGAGGATATTGAGAGGAACTTTTCCTGTTGCCCCAGAATCAATGATCTGAGACCAGAATTGAGGTCAAAAGTATGCAGAACCCCACATTTTAAAGAGAGGACCCCAAAATTATAGCAGGACAATCTGTCTGAGGCTTATAGAGAAGGGAATAAAACTAGTGTTAGTCCTAACACCTGAGGTATGGGTTAAGAACAGAATAACTGGAGTCTTCAGGAACATGGGTTGAAGGCAAGATCTTACTATCCTCTTTTCTGACAAAATGAAGTGTGTACGTCTTGTGGACGGAGTGAGGGGGCAGCTCCAAGAAACTCACTCAAGAAGATATCTCACTGCATGCTAGTGAAAAAGCGAACCAGCATCTTACTCCCAGGTGGATCCTTGAAAAACTATAAAACATGCAAATTCACCTATGCTCTGAGCAACATATAGTGAAGAAGTTAATGTATGTACTTGACACGTGTCCCTAAAATTTGGGGCGGGTGAGGAGATGGCAACATCTAAAGACATAGAGACAGATGTCTGCTTTTCTCCAAGGCAGGAGGTTGCCGGAGCTGGTCTGAGCCAGGTTTGAATAGAGACCATGCTACCATGTGCCTGGGAAGAAACTGATGGAGACCACCATTTCAGGGTCTTACATCTTGTGGAGGGTGCCATAAATCACCTCCAAGTTTCTGGGAAAGCTCCCAGATGTTCCAGATAAAGTAAGCTACCATAAAGTTGCCAGGTGAAGAGAAAGTTCTGCTTGGAAAAGAGGTTTGGGGTATTGATTACTTTATTGTTGTTACATTGTTAAGTCACATCTGACTCTTTTGTGACCCCATGGACTGTAGACTGCCAGACTTCTCTCTCCATGGGATTTCCCAAACAAGAATACTAGAGTGGGTTGCCATTTCCTTTTCTAGGGGATCTTTCTGATTCAGGGATCAAGCTCAACATCTCTTGCGCCGCAGGTGGACTCTTCACCACTGAGCCACCAGAGAAGCCCCATTGACTACTTGGCAGGGTTAAAACAATATAGGGCTGTCTCTATCTTTGTGAGTCCTTGATAATAGAGTGGAATGGATGTGAAGCTGTCCCCTCCAATGTAAACAAACACATCATCTATGCTAAGTCCATCTCAATAGCCGAGGATGGCTGCAGAGTTCAAAGTGAACTGAACCGAAACCTGACTAGTCGAACAGGATACTAGGGGGATTTTGCTACTGCCCTGGAACTGACTCTCTGCATTAGGCTTATGTGTTTTCCAAACAGGCACATTCTAAAGATGACACTTTCTAAAGAAAGACACCTACATAGAACATTAGACACTTCCTTTAATGCTTATTAATATGTGGACTTTAGACCTGGTTCTCCCAGCTGCTACTACAATTTCCCACCTGCATTCCCTCCCCAATTCAAAGAAAACTGAAGAGAGAAGAGGAGTCAGTCAAGAAATCTAAGCCGTATGGGGAGTACTGTGTTCACTGTGATATGCCACTTTTGCCATACTTTGATGCCAAGAAAGAAGTGGGGGAGACTCCAAGAGAGTTACCCATAGAGAATAGAGTGATGACAGAAGTCAGGAAATGGCATTCTACCCTCATTTGGACATCTGCTTTTAGTCAATGGACCTGCTAATCTAGCCCTGGGTCTATGTGATGAGAGAAGATAAGCATTGGAAAGAAATGGCAAAGAATTGTCCTATACACATGCCTTTTGCTAAAACAGCAAGATCCATGCATTTCTGGAGCTTAAACTGGACTCTGCAGAGGGCGCCTACTATTTTGCCTTCCTGCTATTAACCCATATGAGATTTGCCTACTGAGCAAGGGGACCCCAACAGCAACGGACTCTAGGATGGAGCCGAGAGACAAGGAAGAGGTTGCCTGAAGCCAGATTTCCAAAATCAGGCAACAGGGCAGTGGGAAAGCACTGCAGGCCCCCCACTGGATTCACACCTGCTCCCCATGAGAGAGCCAGCACTTGAAATCTTAACGAGGTAAGACATAGACACCACAGAGAGGCTGCAATGTCAGTCACTGAGTGCAGAGACAACTGTATCTTTTCTCTCTCTGTTTTTGCCCCAACCCACAGGAGAAACTAGGCCTGGAAGAGGCAGGAAGATGTCTCTAGGCAAGATCACCTTCTCTCATCTATTCAAGCTGCCAGAGTCCCAGGCTCTGCCTGTTCTAAAGGGAAGACAGAAGTTTAAGTCAAGTTTCAGACTAATCCAGACTTAGTAATGTTCATTTATGGGCTAGACAAGGGAGATTTAATGAAGTAGTTGAAAACAGGGAATGAAGAAAAAAATTTTTATATTATATGCCTCTGAGAGTTAGTCTCTTTAATAGGTCTTTAAAATATACATAAACTTATTTTTTAGGGTAGTTTTAGATTTACAGCAAAACTGAGTAGACTATAAAGAGAGTTCCTATATGCCCCTCCCTTTACATAGGGAGAATCTCCCTCACTCGCATCAACAATCTCCCCCACTCACATCAACAATCTCCCCAACTCGCATCAACATTCCACATTGGAGTTTGTTTGTTACAGTCTACAGACCTACACTGACACATCATTAACATCAAAGTTCAGAGTTCATTCTAATCAAAAGTTCATTATCAATCCTGGTTTACACCGAGATTCAGACTTGTTATATGTTGTATGCTTGCATTCCAAGTTGCTTCAATCATGTCCAACTCTATGTGACCCTAGGGACTGCAGCCTATCAGGCTCCTCTGTCCATGGGATTTTCCAGGCAAGAATAGTGGAGTGGGTTGGCATGCCCTTCTCCAGGGAATCTTCCTGACCCAGGGATCAAACCCATGTCTCTTACATCTACCTGCATTGGCAGGTGGGTTCAGTGCCACCTGGGAAGCCCTATATGTTGTATGGGGCTTAATAAATATATAATGACATGTGAATATGCTTATAGTATCATATAGAAGACTTCTATTGCCCTAAAAACTCCATGATTGCCACCTGCAATGTACCTTTTACATATGTATTTTATCTGGAATAGTAATGGCTCATTTTTGGTTTACATACTCTTAACCTTCCCACACTAGTGAATTATAATAATCTGCAATCATATATTACCATTTGATGGTTGATAAATAAGTGGTGTTTTATTATTTTCATGATTGTTTATTCCATTTTCTTGCTATAATGTTCCTCCTCCCAGGGTATTTTAGTCTGCATAAACAGGGTCTACCAATATATTAATAATATATCCAATGAAATCCCTGCAGAACATTTGGTCCTGTCCAACATGTTCACACAACATTTGGCCCATGCCAAAATGTTCTTGCAATTTAGACCTGTTCAAACGTTCACAAGCATATTTGGCCCATGCCAAATGGTTTTGGACAGGACCAAATATCAAAACCTTTCAGCATGGACCAAATAACTTATGGAGCTTCTCAATAGGACCAAATGCCTGCTAACCAATAAAACAAAACAAACCAAAAGCATCTCTACACCTTTTTAATGGGGCTTCCCTGGTGGCTCAGTGGTAAAGAATCCACCTGCAATGCAGGAGATGCAGGTTCAATCCCTGGATTGGGAAGATTCCCTGGAGGAGGAAATGACAACCCATTCCAATATTCTTGCCTACAGAATCCCATGGACAGAGGAGTCTGGTGGGCTACATATAGTCCATGGGGTCGCAAAGAGTCGGACATGACTGAAGTCACTTAGCACACACATACCACACACACATCTTTGTAATAAGGCATTCACTTATAATTCTGATGTGTTCTATCCTTTGAAGAGGTTGATATTATCATCATTTTACAAATGAAATGAAGAGCATAAGTATGCCCTGGATGTTAAATGCCACATATTCAGTTGGTGGAAAACTAACATTAAGTAAAAATAAGCATCTCTTGCTTAACAAAAGTATTTCTAGAAAAACAAAAGACTTTTTTTTTTTCTAAAGATGCTGATCAAGACCATACTTCCTTTTCTTTTTAAGTGGAAAAAAATTATAATTCATCATATTCTGATATGAAGTCTCTTACTAATGTCCTAAAAGGTAGTTAAAATATAGCAAATTACCTGTATACATAAGCGACAAATTATCACATTAGGATACAGCATTCTTTCTGATCACTGAAAAATTAATGTTGTTAACCAGGAGTTGTTAGTATGTAATAATTTAGCATGCTTTTCAAATATTCTACGCAAGATTGTGATATCTAACAATTGAATTTCAAATAGAACTTGAGACCATTCTGGTATATCATTTAATTCAATATGATTTGCTAAGTTTTAGATTTATAAATAAAACTTTTTAAACAAACATGGGTTGAGAAGTATTTTATTAAGAAATACGTAAGTTCTGTGAAGTTTGGTTACTGAAAACAATGAGGCGTTGTACCAGGCAACAAGCCAGGAGACATTCTGCAAGGTATGCTTGAATATTCATATAATATGTTGACTATATGAATATTCAGTAAGCCAAATCCCAAATAGCTATGGGAAAGTGCAAACTAAAAGATGAACTATTAGGAGTCACTACTAATGGAACTGTAACATAAAAATCACATTCATGGTGGATTTTTAAGTAGAATGAAATTCCAAGGAAACATGTCATTCTGTCTGCATACAAGTTTTTAGCAACAGATCTACCAGGTTTGAGATATTTATTTTGAATGCTTTAAGGAAAGTAAAATTATCAGCTTTCCTGTCTTCAGGTACTATTCCTATAGAGAAGTAAAGGGTTGGACAACTGTTGTTTCTGAACAGGGATAAGGAGTTTCAGGGACTTTCCTAGGTCTGGAGTGTGTTAGTCACTCAGTTGTATCTGACTCTTTGTGACCCCATGGACCATAGCCCACCAGACTTCTGTGTCCATGACATTCTCCAGGCAAGAATACTGGAGTAGATTGCCATTTCCCTTCTCCAGGGGATCTTCTCAGCCCAGAAATTGAACCCAGGTCTTGTGCATTGTAGGCAGATTCTTTACTGTCTGAGCTACCAGGGAAGCCCCTTGGGTCTGAAATTTTTCTTAAAAATTATTGAATTAAGTAACTTTTGTCATATTGCTTCTCACAAAGTTTGTGCTTTAGTAACAATTACCAACGAAGTATGGGAGTTCACTTATTTCATTCTTTTTTCATCTTTGCCTATGGAAAGGTATAAAATGTAAACATTTCTGACTTTGCATTTCTTAATTCACAGCAAGGCTGATCATTTTCTTAATAAGCCAGCTAAATATCTTTTCTAAGAATCTGGACCTAACAGAAGCAGAAGATATTAAGAGGAGATGGCAAGAATACACAGAAGAATTATACAAAAAAGATCTTCATGACCCAGATAATCATGATGGTGTGATCTCTCACCTAGAGCCAGACATCCTGGAATGGGAAGTCAAGTGGGCCTTAGGAAGCATCACTATGAACAAAGTTAGTGGTGGTGATGGAATTCCAGTTGAGCTATTTCAAATCCTAAAAGATGATGCTGTGAAAGTGTTGCACTCAATATGTCAGCAAATTTGGAAAACTCAACAGAGGCCACAGGACTGGAAAGCTGTTTTCATTCCAATCCCAAAGAAAGGCAATACCAAAGAATGCTCAAACTACCGCACAATTGCACTCATCTCACACACTAGTAAAGTAGTGCTCAAAATTCTGCAAGCCAGCCTTCAACAATATGTGAACCGTGAACTTCCTGATGTTCAAGCTGGTTTTAGAAAAGGCAGAGGAAACAGAGATCAAATTGCCAACATCCGTTGGATCATCAAAAAAGCAAGAAAGTTCCAGAATAACATCTATTTCTGCTTATTGATTATGGCAAAGCCTTTGACAGTGTGGATCACAACAAACTGTGGAAAATTCTGAAAGAGATGGGAATACCAGACCACCTGACCTGCCTCTTGAGAAATCTGTATTCAGGTCAGGAAGTAAAAGTTAGAACTGGACATGGAACAACAGACAGGTTCCAAATAGGAAAAGGAATACGTCAAGGCTGTATATGGTCACCCTGCTTATTTAACTTATATGCAGAGTACATCATGAGAAACGCTGGGCTGGAGGAAGCACAAGCTGGAATCAAGATTGCTGGTAGAAATATCAATAACCTCAGATATGCAGATGACACCACCCTTATGGCAGAAAGTAAAGAACTAAAGAGCCTCTTGATGAAAGTGAAAGAGGAGAGTGGAAAAGTTGGCTTAAAGCTCAACATTCAGAAAACTAAGATCATGGCATCTGGTCCCATCACTTCATGGCAAATAGATGGAGAAACAGTGGAAACAGTGGCTGACTTTTTTGGGGCTCCAAAATTACTGCAGATGGTGACTGCAGCCATGAAATTAAAAGACGCTAACTCCTTGGAAGGAAAGTTATGACCAACCTAGATAGCATATTAAAAAGCAGAGACATCACTTTGTCAACAAAGGTCCATCTAGTCGAGGCTATGGTTTTTCCAGTGGTCATGTATGGATGTGAGAGTTGGACAGTGAAGAAAGCTGAGCGCCAAAGAATTGATGCTTTTGAACTGTGGTGTTGGAGAAGACTCTTGAGAGTCCCTTGGACTGCAAGGAGATCCAACCAGTCCATCGTAAAGAAATCAGTCCTGAATATTCATTGGATGGACTGATGTTGAAGCTGAAACTCCAATACTCTGGCCTCCTGATGTGAAGAGCTGACTCATTTGAAAAGACCCTGATGCTGGGAAAGATTGAAGGCGGGAGAAGAAGGGGATGACAGAAGATGATATGGTTGGATGGCATCACAGACTCAATGGACATGAGTTTGAATGAACTCTTGGAGCTGGTGATGGACAGGGAGGCCTGGCGTGCTGCAGTCCATGGGGTCACAAAGAGTCAGACACAACTGAACGACTGAACTAAGCTGACTGGAATTTAAGGAATCTGCCTTAAATTTTTTTTTAGTCCATTTTTCTTCAGGACATTTATCTTTTTATTATTAATTTGTTGTTGCTCTGTAGTCACTAAGTCATGTCTGTCTCTTGTGACTCCATGGACTGTACGCTGCCAAGATCCTTTGTCCATGGGATTTCCAAGCAAGAACATTGGATTGGGTCACCATTTCCTTCTGCAGGGGATCTTCCTAACCCAGATCAAATCTGCATATCTTGCCTTGGCAGTTCTTTACCACTGAGCCACCAAGAAAGCCCTACTAATTTGTAGCAACTTATTATGTATTGAGAAAATCAACACTTTCCCTAGGATATATATTGCAAATATTCTCCCAAGTTTGTTTGTTTTTTCTTTTAATGAGTTGATAATTTTAAGTACTTCTGAAGATAAAACTTTCAAATTCATACTTGGTTAACTCTAATAGCATTTCAGATTAAACAGCCCTTTCCTATCAAGACTGCATAAATATTTACCTATATTTTCCTACAATTCCTTTTTTTAAATATTTGAATGTAATAGAAAATTATTTTGGTTTAAGTTATGAAGTAAGGATACTGATTGATTGATTTCCAAATGATGACAATTATCTAGCAAACTTCATCAAGCAATCCTCTTTTCCCTCAACTTATATGAGGTACTGCTCCAACTCCCCCATCTCTATTATTGCTATTTATATATTTTGGTCTATTTTTTAAAAATTTTTTTCCATTGATCTCTCTTACTCTTTCTTGTGCTACTGCTACTCTCTTCTGATTACTATGTCCTTAGGATTTACCTATTCAGATTCGCAACTACCCTTAGGCCAATTTTAGTCATTCATATTCTCTCAGAAAATCAGTCATTTGATTCAAGACTTTTAAGTTTATCAGAGGACAGGTATGACATTTCTACTATGTCTGTGGTTTTCTTTATATTACATATTTCTCTCTTCCTCTCCTTTTAATTAGCCTGGACATATTTGGTTCCATTACTAGGCTTTTTAAAGTTCTTAGATTTACTTTTTAAATCTTTTTCCTCTTTTCAAATTAATTATTTTAATCTTTAAAAAGTATTTTGGTTTACTATTTTTCTTTCCTTTATTTATTCCTCTTTTATTGCTATTGGCTTTAACTGGGTGTTGCTGATTTTCTTATTTCTTGAATCAATGCCTAGTTTGCTTTTATATTATTTAATAATAAAAGCCCTTAATGCTATGAGTTTTTCTAAGTAGAGATTTGGTTATATCCCAGAATTTAGTAAGTAGTGTTTCATATTTATTTATTTGTAAATAGTCTTCAATGGCAATTCTGGCCAGCTCTTTCACTCAAAAGTTGCTTAAGAAAGTAACTGAATTTATAATAAAGGAAGGAAGGTTAACCATTTGGAGAATATAATGGAAATTTCCTTATGGCCAACTGTATGGTCAGTTTTTTTTACTAATTCATGAGGACTAGAAGACAAAATTGGAGAAGGCAGTGACAACCCACTCCAGTACTCTTGTCTGGAAAATCCCATGGATGGAGGAGCCTGGTAGGCCGCAGTCCATGGGGTCGCTAAGAGTCGGACACGACTGAGCGACTTTACTTTCACTTTTCACTTTCATGCATTGGAGAAGGAAATGGCAACCCACTCCAGTGTTCTTGCCTGGAGAATCCCAGGGATGGGGGAGCCTGGTGGGCTGCCATATATGGGGTCACACAGAGTCGGACACGACTGAAGTGACTTAGCAGTAGCAGTAGCAGAAGACAAAATTATATTCTTTATTTTTTAGACATAGAGTTTTAAGTATTTCTGAAAAATTAATAATATCATTACTGACTCTCTGTATATTTACAGCCTCTATATTCTTTTGTGATATCTCAAAGACTAGGAGTAGTATGTTGATATTTTTTCATATCATCATGATTAATTTACTTTAATAAGAGGGACTAAACATTTAAAAGTAAAAATCAGGACTTTCTTTATGGTGTAGCGTATATGAATCCACCTGCCAATGCAGGAGTGTGGGTTTGATCCCTGGTTTGAGAAGATTCGGATGGCAAGGAGCAATTAAGCCTGTGCATCACAACTACTGAGCCCAAGCTCCCGAACTTGTAGTCGCAACTACTGAAGCCCCAAAGCTGCAATTACTGAGGCCTGTGTGCTTTAGGGCCCACAAGTCAGAACTAATGAGCCCTGTACCACAGCAACTGAAGCCTGCGCACTCTAGAGCTAGCAAGTCTCAACCACTGAGCCCGCGTTCTGCAACTACGGAAGCTTGTGTGCCTAGGCCTGTGCTCTAGAGAAGCTCAAGAGAAGCGACCACAGTGAGAAGCCTGGACACCGTGATGAAGAGCAGCCCCTGCTCATTGCAACTAGAGAAAGCCTGTGCAAACAATGAAGACCCAGTGCCACCAAAAAGAAAATAAGTAAAATTTTAAAAAGATAAAGTAAAATAACAACTGAGAGAAATATAAAGAACAAAAACATTAATGGAAGACATTTTTATAATTTTGCCGAAAGAACTATTTTATAATTATAATCAAGACACGAGGAACAGAAACTATTAAAATATATTAACATATTTAAATACAGAATTTTTTAAAAATTTATGGTAAAAGACACCATTAGCAAAGTTTTAAAAAATAGCAAACACTTGCAACAAATGAAGCAATAGTCCCAAGCAGATATGTTCTCTCTTCTGAAAAAAATTCAGAAAAAAATGACATATGAAGGACCTAAAGTGAAAGTGAAAGTAAAGTCGCTCAGTCGTGTCCGACTCTTTGCAACCCCATGGACTGCAGCCCACCAGGCTCCTCCATCCATGGGATTTCCCAGGCAAGAGGACTGGAGTGGGTTGCAAGGACCTAAAATGTGGATAAAAATAAGTATCAGGACCCTAAACTTTATTCCTCATTTATTTCATCATCATTTGTGAGTAGACAGTCTCTGTAGCACTGAGACCATGGCCTCAAGTCCCTTCTGAACTGGATGGTCAAAGCCTAATTCTCTCCATGGGTTTCCATTCCTTGTATAATGTCTCCTGCAGCTCTGTTCACAACTCATTGTAAATAACAACTAGTGTCTAATGCAAACAGAAGTCCCCCTCCTCAAAATAATGAGCATGAGCAGGCCTATGAAGCAGCCTAGCATGAGAACTTTCCCCAGTAGAGACTTCTTACACCCACTAGTGACTCATCAGTCTGACTTAACTATTTGCACCCTCCCTCTCAGGGGGTTAAAACCCAAGACATGAGAGAGGGCCACCGGCAAAAGAGAAAAGCAAAAGACATGAGCCACGTAGAGGAAAGTCAGTAAGCAAACATTGTAAGGCTGCAGAAATCATAAATCGAAAAGAAACCATGAAGTCAAAAGGTGAGTAGAAAGAAATGATCAAAGAAATAAAAGCGAAATACAGTTACATCTGAAGGAAAGAGAGAGAAACTTAGTAATGCACAGAGCAGGACAGATAAAGTAGAAGGACACAGCTGTCCTCTGAGACATCAAGAGCTCCTCTTTTCCCTGGCAGGATGAGTGAGGTTCTGCTTCCTTGGAGTCTGTCTTTTCAGCTGTAGAATATCATCTTATGTTCCCTGTTCTTCAGGTATCCTTTACAATAAATCACTCATCAGGAGACACCCTAAGCTATTTTCTCAACCTTTTAATCTGAAAGATCCTAACTGGCACTACTTCTTCGAATCACAACAATTGGTGGCATTATAATTTCATAGAGCATCTTCCAAGAATGCTATGAGCCTGTTGAGCATCTCTGCTCCATAGCCATACTTTCTCTCCCATGGAATGTGCCAAAGAATTGATGACTTCTTTACTCCAGAACTGTTAATGCTCCCTGTAATCATCAGTATAAATACTTTATTAATAATTTGTATTTATAGAACATCTGCCTCCCAAAGAGCTCAAAGCTCTTTACAAACATCATCTCATTAATCCTGATAGCAACTTTTTTTTTTTTTAATAAGGTAGGAACATGTAGCAGCTAATGGGTACTGTCATCTCCATTTGAGTCATGGTAAAGCTGAAACCTGGGGAAGAGTTACTTTTTCAAGGTCAGGCAATAATCTGAGAACTAGCACAGAAATACAATCTGGAACGTCTGCCTTCTTGTACTTTATTTCTTCCTAAGAAACCTCTCTCATTTCAGTTCACACACGTACTCATTGGAATGCTCCAACATAAATTTTTTAATATAGTTGTCTCTACAGAGGGTAAGAAAGAATCCCATAAACTCAAGTATGAAAACTCACTGGACTTCAGCTTAACTTTTCAAGAGGTTATCACTATAGTTAGAGGCATGAAGAATGATTAAATTTGAGGATCAGAAAGCATTTTTTCCTGCCATTTTTAAGCCAGTAAAGGAGTTTCTGCTTAGTTCTGAATGTGTTCCTTCTCCATACTGGAAATAGAAAACCAACTTCAAGATGGCAAAAGTCAAAAATAAGCATTTTTTTAAGAAGGATGCAAAGTAATGGCACCTCAATGATATTATATACTGAATAATTGCCATATCCTAGGCATATATGTTGGAGAAGGAAATGGCAACCCACTCCAGTGTTTTTGCCTGGAGAATCCCAGGGACGGGGGAGCCTGGTGGGCTGCCGTCTATGGGGTCGCACAGAGTCGGACACGACTGAAGCGACTTAGCAGCAGTATCAGCAGGCATATATGTGTATCATGTAACCCTATGAAGGTGACATTGTTATCGTTATTTCACTAGTGAGAAAACTGAGACTCCATGCAGTTAAACAAATGGAGGAAGCTGAGAGATTTTTTTTTTTAGTTCATTTTTTAATTGAAGGACAATAATTGCTTTACAGAATTGTGTTGGTTTCTGCAGAACGTCAACATGAATCAGCCAGAGGTATACATATGTCTCCTCCCTCTTGAACATCCCTCCTACCTCCCTCCCCATCTCACCCCTTAGGTTGTCACAGAGCCCCAGTTTGAGTTCCCTGAGTCATGGAACAAATTCCCATTGGTTATTTCACATATGATAGTGTAAGTTTCCATGTTACTCTAGCTGAGTTTATAGCGCCTTTGTCTCTGCTTTTCTTACCTGTGTTTTATAACACCACACAACTACTCCAAATGATAGTAACAGTGGCTGCTTGTGCTGTTTTCAATGGCGTAATCCTATAACCAGAGAGCCAGATGACTATAGCCTGATGCAGCCACAATAGTTTGTGCTTTATGTCAGTTACAGAAAAAAAAATCTAAGGTACGCTATTAAACAATAGTCTTTGCTGCTGCAAATCTTTCCACACAATTTGCAAACTTAGACCCTAAAATACAATTTAGCTGAAAGTCCACCATCAAGACAACTCTACACCAAGATGGCAAGGTTAACAACATCAAGAAAAACGGAAAATTTTCAATCTGATTACTTGTCACTAATGAAGTAAGACTAGGTCCAGATTTTACCACAACCACACAGATCCAAATGAAAATTCCAAAAAACACTTAGAATATATTAAAGGAATGCCTGTATAAATATCTATTAAAAATTTTCCCAACTCAATAGCTATACAGACAATGAAAACCATTAGGAGGGTCTTCAAAAAATTTCTTAAAGCAGGAGATCTTCATTTGAATCACAGCTTGCTATGGGCAGAGTAAGCCTAAAGGACTAAAATAATAGCTATGAAATAATATAGCTAACACTTACCAAGTACTTATAATGTGGTAGTCACAATGCTTTACATTCATGTTTGTTTAATCTTCACTGTCAAACAGGTGCAAGTATTATTCCCATTTTATAAATGAAACTAAGGACTAATGAAGTATCCTGTCAATTCTGGGATACTAAACCCAGCAATTTCACTTAAGCACCCGATACTTGTATATTAGCTTCCACTTGTATTTGGGAAACACACAGCGTATTTATGAAAATGTTTTTTAGTTAATGCAGAGTTTCCCTTGCAGCTCATATGATAAAAAATCTGCCTACAATGCAGAAGGTCTGAGTTCAATCCGTGGGTTGAGAAGATCCCCTGGAGAAGGGAATGGCTATCCATTCCAGTATTCCTGCCTTGAGAATTCCATGGACAAAAGGAGCCTGATGGGGTTGAATAGGCATTCTTATTTTGAGAATAAATGAATAGTGAATAAAACAGTATGTTCATTGGAAATGCAGAAGTAACTGTTTATATTATGTAGTCCTGAAGAAGAAGCACACTATTCAATGATACACTAATCAACACTGCTATATTTAAAATAGATAACCAATAGGGACCTACTGTATAGCATAGGGAGCTCTGCTCAATATTCTGTAATAACATATATGGGAAAATAACTTGAAAAAAGATTTTATATATATATATATATATATTTGGGCTTCCCTGGTGGCTCAGATGCTACAGAATCTGCCTGCAATGCAGGAGGCCTGGGTTTGCTCCCTGGGTCAGAAAGATCCCCTGGAGAAGGGAATGGCAATCCACTCCAATATTCTTGTCTGGAGGATTCCATGGACAGAGGAGCCTTCAGGTTACATGTAGTTCATGGGGTTGCAAAGAATTGGACACGACTGAGTGACTAACACTTAACCTGTGTATATATAACTGAATCACTTTGTTGTACACCTAAAACTAACCAACATTGTTAACCAACTCTACTCCAATATGAAATAAAAATTTTTTAATATTCTAAAAAGATATAGCAATCAACATAAATTAACCAAGTCAAATGGCCTTGGGAGGCACAGACCTATGGTGAACGTGAGAAAAACTGTCTATGATCATTTTCTTTCATATGACCTCTGTAGCACAGACTAAATCAAGGAAACAAATTGCTTTTCCCAGTACCAAAGATAGAAGAAAACTAGCTCTTTTGAGTTTCCTAAGGTTCTCATTCCACTTAAAACCCACCTAGAGGCCTATATCCATCTAAGCTGAAGGAGGTCATGTTTTCTTACTCATGTAAGATGACGGGATAGCCAAAGATGAAACACTGTTGTTGACTTATTTTCCTTTTGCTTTAAATAATGAAATATTTCAAATATATGATATAGTATAAAGACCTACATCCCAGCCACCTCACCACCATTCAGATTTAACAAATGTATTCATTTCACCCTACACTAATCTTTTTTCCTAGAAAGATAAGGTTTCTAATAAAGTCCCATCCACCCTATTCCCTCTCCCTCTTTCCCAAATAAACCACTATTGTGAAAGTTGCATGTGTTCCTCACAGTGACATTTTCATATTTTTGTTATACCTATAGTATCAATATGTATTATTGTTGTGTATTCATAAAGTTTACACCAATTGTCTTCAATTTATCCTTCTATAACCTGAATTTTTTACTCAGCTTTTTTTTTTATTGCAGCAAAATAAACCTAAGACAAAATTTACCATTTTAACTACTTTTAAGTGTGCAGTTCAGAGTCATGAAAAACATCCACATCATTATACAACTATCACCACCATCCATCTCCAAAACTTTTTCATCTTTCCAAACTGATTCTTTGTACCCATTAAATAACAACATTCTATTCCAATTTTCCTCACAAATCCTAGCAACCATATTCCACTCTCTGCTTCTGTGAATTTGATTACCCTAGGAAGAGCATATAAGTGGAATCATATAGTCTTCATCTTTTTGGGACTAGTTTATTTCACTTAGTATAACATCTTCAAGGTTCATCCACACTGTAGAATGGGTCAGAGCCCCTTCCTTTTTAAGACTGAACACTACTCCATTATATGTATATATCACAAAGATTTGTTTATGCATTAATCTGTGGATGGACACTTGAGTTTCTTCCAGCTTTTGACCATTGTAAAGAATGCTGCTAATAGGTATAGAAATATCTGTTCAATTCTCTGCTTTCATTTCTTGTGGGTATATCACCAAAAGTGGAATTGCTGGATCTGGATCATAAGATAATTCTAGGTATAATGTATCAGAATTCTCCAGATAAGCATAACCAAAGGATGGATAGATAGACAGATAGATAAAGAGGAGATTTATTATAGGAACTGGCTTACATGATTAAAGAGGCCAAGATATCCCATTGGTCTGTCATCTGCAACCTGGAAAAATAGGAAAGCCAATGGTGTAATTCACGCTGAGACTCAAAACTCCCAAGTCAGGAAGCCAATGAGGTGAGCCCCAGTCTGAGTCCAAAGGTTCCAGAACTAGAAGTGCTAATGTTTGAAGGAAAGAGAAGATTAATGTCCCAGATCAAACAAATAGAGTCAGTTCCCCCTTCTTTCAACTCTTTCTCCTATTCAGCCATCAATAGACTAGATGCTACCCATCCACGTTGGTGAAAGCCATCTTCTTTCCTTGATCAACCAATTCAAATGCCAATCTCTTTCAGAAACAATCTCACCAACACACCCAGAAATAACGTTTTACCAGATATCTGGGCATCCTTCAGTTTGACATCCCATTAACCATCACATTTGATTCTGGAGGAACCTCCACCCTGTCTTCCACAGCAGCAGCATCGTTTTACATTCCTGCCAGCAACACGCAGCAGTTCCAATCTCTGCACATCCCTTACCAATATTTTCATCTTTGTTCTTGAGATGTACCCCCAACAATACAGGTAGATTTAATTCATCCATCTTACCTATGGTATACTTTCCTTCTATGACTACACTGCAATTCATTATCTATCCACCAAGGGTAGCATCTGGGTCCTTTCTTATCTTGTTGCTATTACAATCAATGACACATTGAACATTTCTATATATTTCTCTGTTCACAAGTGCAACAGTTTCTCTGGGCTAAGTAATCAGGAGTGGAATTTCTGAATCACAGGTCATGTGTAATTCAAACCTTAATATGTATTGCCAAAATTCTCATCAAAGAAGTATTTCCCTGTTTACACTCCCACCTGTTAACTCCACACCCTTGACACAATAACTGGTATTCATGTAATTCACATAGCACTTCTCAGCATTTAGAACAGGAAGGAATTCTGTGTCTGCTCAGTCCTCAAGTTTATAATGATTTTTTCTGTTAGTGCTTTCTCATTTTCATTTTACCTCTTCCCTGCCCCATGCGCCTGCTATTGCTGGAGAGAGTCCTTTTCCCTTTTTGATGCCAACTTTATCATAACGCTAGTCTTGGGAATTTTTTTTTAACCACTTATGAAATTGTCAGAAGTTCAACCAATAATCTTCTTTACAAGAACTATAAAGTGCAATGACTTAAGGATGTCTTGGAACTTGGTAAATAGTGAAGTAACACCCATGTTTCCTAGTTAGCCATTAAACCATGCTTTGGCTAAACTCTGGGGGAAATTCCAGGGAAATGCTGTGGGAACAGAAAAGAAGTGTCTGGGTATGACTGGAAACATCTTTTTCTTTACGCATGCAGGTGTGGGACTAGGGTGAGGCAAGTGAAACACACAGGAGCCAAATTTAAGGGACACAAAAACAAACCCAGTAATCAAAAAAGGTTTATGAAATATTTTAAGAGCAAAATTAATGTGAAAAATTCACAATAAGCAAAATATCAAAATCACAAATAAAAATAAGATCAGTATTATTATCATATCTCTAGTCATTAAAGCCTTTTCAGTTTAATGGAGTAAATTTCATCTGTATATGAAGAGTGTCTTTGACATTTTTTTAAAAACAAGAGTCAATTAAGGGAAAATAAAATTTATATGTTTCATTTTTAAAATTCAAAATAAAATAGCTTTATACATCCTCTTGAATACAAGACTACCAAGAGGAAAATTAGACAAGATTTGTAGCCAGTAAAATAGAGACTTATTTGAAGATTAGTATATGGCAGCAGTTTTCTCATTTATCAACTTGAAATCGACACTGATGGCCATTTGTAAGGTGTGGCGAACTGTATGAATTACTCATTAGCCTCCTATTAAGACTTTAATTTTAATGGAGATTTTGTACAATCAAGCAAAATCTAATAACCTACCACCATCCAAGAAAGATGTATCGGTTTGCTAGGGCTGCCATCATAAAATACCACATACTGGGTGACTTAAACAATAGAAATGTATTTTCTTACAGCTTAAGAGGCTGGAGAAGGAAATGACAGTATTCTTGCCTGGGAAAGCCCATGGACAGAGGGGCCTGGCAGGCTAGAGCCCATGGGGTCACATAAGAGTCAGACAGGACTTAGCAACCAAACAACAACAAACAAGAGGCTGGAAGCCCAAGGTCAAGGTGCTGACAGGGTTGGCTTCCTCGGAGGCCACTTTCCTCAGCTTACAGAAGGCCGGTCTGTAACTGCCTCGTCACATGGCCTTTCCTATGTGTGGACACATCTTTAGTGTGTCTCTGTGTGCCCATATTTTCTCTTTCTATAAGAACACCAGTCTTCTTAGATTAGGGTCATCCTAACAACCTTTTTAGCTGAATCACCTCTTTAACAAAAGGCTCTATTTCCATATGGGGGCTTCCCAGGTGATGCTAGTGGTAAAAAAATCTGCCTGGCAATGCACAAGATGCAAGAGACATGGGTTCAATCCCTGGGTCGGGACGATCCCCTGGAGTAGGAAATGGCAACCCACTTCAGTATTCTTGCCTGGAAAATTTCATGGACAGAAGATCCTGGTGGGCTACAGTCTGGAATTGGGATTGCAAAGAGTGGACACAACTGAGTGTGCACGCGAGCACACACACACATACACACACACACCTCCATACAGTCACATTGTGATGTACTGGGCATTAAGATTTCAACATACGAATTGTTGGGGGGGACATGCTTCAGCTCATAATGAGGGGGAATAGGACATTTGCTGAATAAAGACTTTAACCCTCAGCAACTAATCAAGAGCTGAGAGGAAAAGCACACCCTTACTATAAAAGAGAGATTTTCTCAGTCGTTCAACCTATCAGGATGTTACTAACATAACAGCATGCTCTGGTTCAAAATGAACAGATATAAGTTGTGAAACCTCCAAAGCCCTTTGGAGCTATCACCACAATGTTGTCTAGTTCCTTGAGTAACCCATAAATCCTACTGAAAAACATCAAAGTGAAAGTGAAATTTGCTCAGTCGTGTCCGACTCTTGGCTGTCCATGGTACTCTCCAGGCCAGAATACTGGAGTGGGTAGCCTTTCCCTTCTCCAGGGTGTCTTCCCAACCAAGGATCAAACCCAGGTCTCCCACATTGCAGGCAGATTCATTATCAGCTGAGCCACAAGGGGGAAGTCCAAGAATACTGGAGTGGGTAGCCTATTCCTTCGCTAGTGGATCTTCCCAACCCAGGAATCAAACCAGGGTCTCCTGCATTGGAGGTGGATTCTTTACCAACTGAGCTATCAGGGAAGCCCAGTCATTAAGGAGTAGGACAAAATGGCTAAAAAAAAAAGTCATGCTATCCAATCAGTCTGCCAAACACACAATATCACAACTTTGTTGTAAAAAGTAGGAGTCATCAGGACACTGGGGTTCATCCCAGGACACTGGGATGAAGTCATCCCATCAGGGACATAGAACCATAGCCTCCAGTAATGCAGTCCAATTGTAAATGACTGGGGAATTTCAATACCTAGGAGCTCAGCTTTATCTTTCTTTTCAGTATAAAGATACTCTTTTTGAGTCAAAGTTGGATACTTTTTGTGAGTCTAAAAGGTAGCCTCATAACTACCAGCAGATCTTTCATCCAGCAAACTGAATTACATCCAAAAGATCTTACATAGTTTATTTAAGCAGCCTTGCCTGAAAACAAATCCGTTATTGAAATTGCTTCCCCAAGTTTCCCAAATCTAATGGAACAAGCAGTTATTTGAGAATTCCTATTCCTCTGTTCTTTTTCTTGCAGAACATATAACCTTTATAATCTTGAACTACCACACTTGGCAAATAAGAAACACGACATCAGGGACAGTGGTGAACTGTGTGAGTGGACTGATTGTGTATAAACTTCTTAGCTGCTTTAGAATGATTGTATAAATCCGAAATAATAATAACAACTTCATTGAAAATGGTGATATGTTTCACAAAGGCAACTGCACATAGGTAGAGTTAGCAAAAGCCATTGTCTATTATGCTACATTTGCCTCCTGTAAGGTACTGGAATCCTGAAATTCAAGTTTATGGGGTTTGAATTTAGATGCTGTTTGAGGGAGGGGGCGTTGACTGATTTGTTTTTTCTAAAATAATGATATTTCTCCTTTATGTAGTGGCTGGCATCTTAATAAACGTGGACATGACTTAACAGTCAGGCAGCAAATCCTTTCCAATGTCATCATTTGAGGATCTGCCTTATGGAAAACTGCTTTTCTTATTACCATTCCTCCTTAATGCTTAAAAAAATAAGGGAAAAAAAAAAAAAAAAACCCTGGAATAATACTCCTTACTCGTCTCACCTACTTGTTAATCTGGAGTCGATTAAAGGAAGCACGTTGTAGAAAGCATATTATAATGAGTGAATAGATATTTTTTTAAAAAGATTTGGGGTTGGGGGAGAGGCATGGCATTAAACAGTACAAATGATCCAGGCTTTTGCTCTACCAAACCTTGGGGCAATGTCTTTTCAATGTCATTCTTTAGAAAAAGTCTTTGAGACCATGCATGTCTTTTTAAACAAGGAGGGGAGAAAAAGAAAAGCAAAGCAAAAAAGAAGAGGGAAAAAAAAAGAAAAGAAAGGAAAAATGGGGTGGAAAAAAAAAGCTTTTATTTTAAAAGCAAACAGCTAAGTGATTTGCTGCACACTTGCCATGAATAATAACGAGCAGATTTGTGGTGTGTTCCTTGTTTTAATTAGCACATTGCCTTCTGCAGCAGCGCCCTGTCTTATTACACAGCACCTAGAGAGCCCCACTTGGAGCACTGCACAAAACAAGATGGGCAAAGAAGCCCCCATGAGGAGTCTCGCCGTTGATTCAGAAAACTCCCATTTTGTTCTCTCCCAACCCCCACCCTCGGGTTTCATTTTTCAGAGAGCTATGATTAGCGTTTTTGTTGTTGTTTTATTCGGCACGGAAAACAGATATCTCTGAAGCTGTATCTGAATGATTTCTTTGCAGTTCAAACTATGGTAAGAGCTCAAAAACATTTTAAAAGGCAAGGAAAGTGCAGATGGAGTTCCTCACTCTCAAGATCTGAGGTGGGACAGAACCTGCCACATAATTTGCACTCAATAAAAGTGTTAAAATGTTCATGAAGCACTTCAGACACCAGAACAACAAAAGAGCTCCTTAAACACTTCTGTTCTGGAGTCCTTATATTTGGAAGAGATAGTAGTCTAAAGTAAGTGTCAAGGTAGCAAAGGTTAACTCTGAGTAATTTTATCGTCTCTTGCAAGGGGAGCTTCTCGTGAAATACGTCAGAACAAAAACTTAAAAAGAGCAGTTGGAAAAATGAAAACCTCACAAATCGTATTCCTATCTGTAATTAAAAAGCGTTAGCCACAACCCTGTCAGCAAACCCTGAAATTAAAGTTAAGAAACCAAATGGCTCCTGTGTTGCTCTGTGATTCTGTTTGCTCACACACGTGCAAGTGTGTGAGCAAATCTAGTACAGAATGTGACTTTGTTTTTTGTCACCAGGAATGCTGAGCATGCTGACACAGCTAGGTGAGACAATCTCAAATTGTTCTAGGATTTGATTTTCATATGCATGCAACCTACAGCTGCATTTGATAGTGTACCACATTTATATGACACCTTTTCTAGAAGGTCTTTGGTGGATACATCTGCTGAACAGAACAGGAACAAAATATGTGCCTTGACTCAAACTTGTGGCAGAGAGCTATCAAAGTGGAAACATGCTCCAAGTCATTTGCATAATATGCAGATGAAAATCTAATGAGAAAGGTATATTGACAGACTTTGCCTTGTTATCTGGCAATGCTGTGCATAACAGTATGTGGTACCCAGACATAATCTCCTGTAATGTTATTTTGCAATTTAAATGTCTTTTCCTCCTCCAAAAGAAGACACACGTCAATAAGTCCCAGACATCAATGACTGACATTTGAGATAAGATAAACTGCACAAGCCTATTCAGATAGAATCAGCCCAGTTTTTTTCAGGATACAGGTCTCCAAGTTATGTCCTATTTATTGGCTGAAGGAGAGGAAAGGGTGGTGTCCCCAAATACTCACTGATGCCTCATTTTTACTGTGCTCCAATGGCTGCTCTTTCAGCCCTGATGCCAGTCCTGAGTATATTTCAAGGAACATTACCAAGAACAAAATCGAAGGCCATCAATATTAATGATCTGAACCAGGAAGATAGCTTTTAGTGTGCAAATTAATTATCCTAATCACAGGGTTTTTTGTATCCATTTTAATGAAATAACTATTTATTTCATTGAATCCTGAGCTTTTCTTTTGCAAATAAGGCACATTTACATGATAAATACACGAAATTTAAAAGGATGACTAAATTAAATTGAGAAAAAAAGACCTTTTTAAATACAATTTTCTTAGGAAAAACAGCTAGATTAATGGGTTGGTTAGCTGACTGGCATCTGTGATTAAATCTTTTTTAATGTATGTCAAATAGAATTTAATGGACCCTGAGAAATGTCTACACAGTCAGTAATATTCAGGGACTGGGGAAGATTCCAGTTGTCTCCTGTCATTTGTTGGTGAACTCCTGAAGCCTTGGCCTTGGGACTCAGGCTGACACGTGGGATTGACACTTCCGGTCCCTGCATTCTCAACCATTTCTTGCGTCCTCAACCATTCCTTTGACTCACCCTCTTATTCTCTTCTGGGGTGGGGGTGGTGGTGGCAGGGGCGGCGGTGGCGGGGTGGTGTTGGAGCGGGGGGTGGGGAGGGGTGGGGGTGCTCAGCCTTCTTTAACAATATAACCAACACATTCACCTCTTAGAAGCATGGGCCAAAAAATAACTACAGGAGAAATGAATGCATTAAAATAGCTTAAATATGCCTTGTATCTCATCATCTCATTCACATTTGTTTCAAACTGTGCTGGCCTTGGTAAAGAGAGAGCAAGAGAGACGGAGAGGGAGGAAGGGAGGGAAGAAAGGAGAGAGGCTGCTTAATTCAGAGGAATTTTCAATGAATCTTTTAGAGTCTGTGGGTTTTGAAAACTTTATTTATTGTGGGTGAGCTTTGAAGGGCTGCAAATTCAACAGAAGAGAGATTTGAAACACATTCGGGCTCGTTTTTTTGATAACAGACCCAAAGAACAGAGCATCTTTCTCTGCAAGCCTCCCCCCCTGGGTTGTGCCACCAGAGATGTCTCCCTCTGCCTTTGATTTGGGATGATCAATTGCAGCTGTGGCAGCCGGGCAGGCGGCCCCAGGCTCCGGGAACAGGAGCCCTCTCCCCAGCGTTAGGATTTACATTTCAATGGCTGCCACCATTTTAAAGATAATTATAACCTTTTTAGATTAATAATATTCTGTGGCTTCTCTAATATTTTAACAACATAAATATTAATTTAGCTGGTTTCAAAAGAAACATCTCTCTCTCAGCTTACCATCCCGCCCACCCTCATCCCAACCTTGGAAAATACAAAACACACGCTTCACCCCAAACCTATTTGGGGCAGGATGGAGTGGGAAGGGAGGACATTGAACCAACAGATATGACTAAAATACTTTGACCCTAACCTGGCCCAGATCTCATCATTTGAAAGTAAATAAAATATGGCAGCTGGGGTGGGGGTGGGGGGTTGGGGAGGTAGGAGGTAAGGGGGTGCAGTTTTCGGGGCAAAAGACCAGGAAGCTACTTTCTCCAAGGGTAATGTTTCCAAAGCTGAATTTTTTTAAACAAGCAAATTGTGTGTAGTTTTATCTAACTCAGCAAGTCAACTTGCAAAAAGCCGGCAGATGGGATTCACGTTTCTTCGATCATATTCCAAGTGTGGTGGGAGATGGCAAAAAGATGAAGCTGTCTTGATGAACTCAATAGTCTTGAAAAGAGAAAAAGGAAAATTGCCCACAAAAGATATTGAGACTATAAAGAGGCTTATATTTCACTGTTACTGCAAACTTCCTTTCTGCTTATTATCATTCCAACACTTTATTTCCCACCAGCTGATGCAGCTGGGGAAAACATCACATTGTACAAACAGATGTCGACTCACTCAGATTGCCTGACCATGCTCTGTGGACCATGATCTATTTTTTGCCACCCTGCAAGTATTGAGCATGTTGTAGGCACCAGGACAGAGCTTTTTTTTTTTTCTATTTACATTCATTAGGTTGCTACAAGTATTCTCTTTAGGGTGATCGCCTTTTATCACTCAGCATCATGCAAACAATTTACATGGCGCAAATAGAATCAGAGGAACACATTTCCCAGGTCCACTGATAAATAAGAGGAATAATGTGCATTAAGAAGAAAATTGATAATGTGCTGGTCAGATGTTGCAAGCAGGTCATTCGGATGCACTCCTTGATAAAGTGCAGAGCTACAATAATTGCTCTGAGATCTCTGTACGAACAAGACCTTTATTTCCTAGGCACCAAAGCCATGGGATTGAGCATTGCTTGAAAGTGACTTGGGGAATAAAACCACTCATGAAATATGCATGACTAACACATAGGCTGCCAGAGGAACTTAGTGTATTATGTATGACCCTTTGGTAATTGTAAGGAAATGATATTCATTTAAGTGGATGTTTATCACAGTTAAAGGTGCCCCTAATGAAACAAAGGTCATAAGCCTAAAAACATGAGGTTAGAGACCTTTTATTGCACCATTTCTCTCTCTGTTTGAAAAGACCTGGCCTTTCTTCACAGCTGTTTTCCTAACACCTGTGTGTGCTGTTTACGCAGCCTTAAAGAGTTCCTGTCACCCTAGTTGAATGCCAAAAGGACTATTACATTAAATGCTCTTCTAATATTATACCCACACATCTGGGAAATATCAGACAGTGTGCTGCAATTTATCAATTCGGGCTGGAGTTTTTAGCTACTGACATTTGGTTAGCTACAGAGTGTTTTTGTTTTTGTTTTTCCTCCCTGAGTATGTCTCTATGGAAAATGCCTACCTGCTCATTCAGTTCAGAGGGTGGCTTTTACTGTGAGATCAGTGGTAATGTGATTCTCCTGCGATAGACTCATTTCTCTGGCAAAATTATGAGGCAACACTGCAGGGAAGATGGATACCCAGATTTGGAGGTCAAACTCCCCATGTTAGAATCCCAGCCCTAGTGTTCACAAGTCCTGAGACCTTAGGCAAGTAACTTAATTGTTCTGGGCTTTTGAATAAATTTCCATCTATAAAATAACACCCATAAATAGCTGTGACCTCACAAGGCTGTCATGATGATAATTAAGTCACTATCTGAAAAGCATTTCAAATAGTTCCTGCCACACAGTAAATGCTATTTGTTTAAAAAAAAAACAAAACAGTTTGCATGGTTGGTTTGTCCTGCCCTTTCTCCGCCCAAACTGTTCTTTTCTTTTGCACCTAATTAACTCCCTCATGCCATGAGTGCTCAGTTGAGTCTGACTCTTTGAGACCCCGTGGACTGTAGGCTGCCAGGCTCCTCTGTACATGGGATTTCCCAGGCAAGCAAACTGGAGTGTGCTACCATTTCCTTCTCTAGGGGATCTTTCTGACCCAGGGATCGAACCCTCATCTTTTGTCTCTCCTGCATTGGCAGAGGGGTTATTTACCAGCTGAGCTACCAGGGAAACTCCTCTTATATGGTTACCATATAGTAACTCTAGAGAGTGTTACAAATTTCATAATTCTTTCATTCATTATTTCCTTATGATCACAAGACTATCATTTGGGATAGAGAGGGCAGTCTTCTCCATCCCCAAAATGCTTTGATAATTTACTAATTCTAGACTACCCCTTCCAAAATGTAATTTCTTCCTATGACCAAAGTTGTCTGACATAAGATAAAATAGAAGCTGTAGGGGATTTTTATAACTACCACTAGACTAATAACATAGTCTAACAATACAAAATCACAAACCCTGTTTTCTTAGATTTTAAAGAAAAGTCACTGTAATGTGATCACATGTAGCAAAGTGGTTCTGAAACTGGCTTGCTTCCATGTGTTTGAATCCCAGCTCTAGCCCTTACTGTGTGACCCATGGGAAGTTATTTAACCTCTCTGTGTCCCCAGTTTCATCAGCAAACAGAGATAATCAGAGTATTAGCTCACAAGTTTGCTGTGCATTTTAGACAAGGGAATGCAGGTGAAGATATTTAGAGCAACATCTGTAATATAAGTACTCTATTATTGTAGGCTATTGTATTATTATTCTTTTCCAACATCAGCATTGAAAAGATCCTGATGCTGCGAAAGATTGAAGGCAGGAGGAAAAGGGGATGACAGAGGATGAGATGGTTGGATGGCATCACTGATTCGATGGACATGAGTTTGAGCAAGCTCTGGGAGTTGGTGATGGACAGGAAAACCAGGTGTGTTGCAGTCCATGGGGTCATAAAGAGTAAGACATGACTGAGCCAGTGAACTGAACTGATTATATTATTATTTCTTTTAGACTGGAAACCAGCATTTCAGGAAGCTTTTGACATCATCATACCACCACCAGGGTTTTCTGCTCAAGGTAATTTATTCACTGCAAATTACCGATGGTATTAAAATCTGTCCATAGATTTGATGCTCCTCCCTTCAAAAAGCAGAACTCACTTCACCCCTGAGTGTTGGCCGCACCTAGTAACTCACGTTTAATAATTAGAATGCGGTGAAAGCGATGGCATGTGAATTTCAAAGTTAGGTCATAAAATGTACTTCCTTTCCTCCTGCGTTTGTACAGGTGACCAGCTACAGGCGGAAGGTAGCTGCCGTGTCGTGAGCACATCGCCCCATGTGGAGAGGCGATGGGAATGAGCTACCTTAGCAGGAAACCTTTCAGCTTCTGTCAAGCTTTCATGACTTCAGTCCTCCAGGCTTTGAGTCTTCCAGATGAGGCCCCAGACATGTGAAACAGACATAACCCATTCTGCTGGGGGCACTCTGAATTCCCAGACCATCTGAAACCATGGTAATCAATGATCACTACTCTTTTAAACCACTAAATTTTGGAGTCATTTGTTATGCAACTAACACAACATTCTCCAATATAGAAATGGAAGTTACTTGTTAAACTGAGGGCTTGTTTGTATAGGAATGGGAAGTGGGGCAAGTGCAAAGACTACAGTGTAAATTAGTACACTTTTTATTGGGTTGGCCAAGATTTCATTTGGGTTTTTCCATAGCATCTTACAGAAAATCACAAACGAACTTTTTGGCCAAACTAATATATATCCTAAAGTATATTTCACTTTTATGTATCTATTAGCATGGGGATATTTTTTTCCAAGCTAAGTAAAATAGTTCTCCTCAATGTGTAGTTCTTATTTCTAGGATAACCAACCACCCCAAGTAGCCCAGGAGTGTCTCTGCTTTAGCAATGAACTTTGCATGTCCTGGGAAATCTCTCAGTCCTAGACCAACCAAAATGGTTGGTTCCCCACTTATATTTTAGATTAGATGATTACCAGTATCTCAACTGAGCTAGTCTTATAGTCAAAGAAGGGGATACCTAATATAGGTTTTTGTGAGAATATGTGTGTTTTTAGAGGAAAAGAGAGGCACCCCAAACAGTCCCTATCTCATCATATAACTCCACACTTCTCCCTATCTTACATGTGCCTGGTGAGTCCTTCACTTGGGCAGGAATGGGGTGGGAGAGGAGAAAGACATCACCGCTCCTGGGCCTTCAGCCCCTTAAGCTTTCACAAATTCTGAGGTGCAGGGTGGACAGTGATGCTGGTTTGGGGGAGGTGAGACAGTGCAATGAGAGCAGAAAGCAATGCTCTAGGAGAGTATCTGGAGCTCTTAGTAAAAGCCTGCTTAAACTGAATATGAAGGAGAATGCCCACAATCACCTTTCCTCACCTTCGGCCTTTCTTATTATTTTATTTTTTATAAGTAGGGAGTTTATAACCAGTGTTATTAGTTCATATAACAAAATGCTTTTAAGTCTGGAAGAGGTGATAGCATGCTAAGTTGCTTCAGTCATGTCTGACTCTTTGAGACCCTAGGGACCGTAGCCTGCCAGGCTCCTTTGTCCATGGGATTCTCCAGGGAAGAATACTGGAGTGGGTTGCCATGCCCCACTCTAGGGGATCTTCCCAGCCCAGGGATTGAATCGCATCTCCTGTGGCCCTCGCACTGGCAAGTGGGTTCTTTACCACTAGTGCCACCTGGGAAATGGGATGTCGTCTTACTTAAAAGTAAACCAAAGAACCAATAAATTCAGCTGCAACTCCATCTTGTCTTTTTGTTTGCTTGTTTGCCTTGTCAATAGCCAAAGTAGTACAAAATAATGTGTATTTTTTGTAGCACTGTCCTCTAGACAGTAGAGAACTAGACAGAGTGCTTATTGTTCAGGATTATATGATGCAAAGACTAGTCACACCCAGATGAACAACTGCTTCATTTCATGGTGGAGACATGAGAATAGCTTTATCCTAAAAAACTGTTCAAAGGGAAACTTGCTTGGATTATAAACACAGAACTTATAGGTAAATTCACATGTTAACAAGGGAAAGGCTGGCTTACACAACACAATAGCAATAGCATCCCAACAATACGTGTGTAAATTATACTAATAAGTTGTTTTCATCCGTTTGTGAAAGCAATCTTTTTCCTTCGCATCCGGAGGGTAACTCTCAAACCTTATAAGGAGCACTAATCTTAACATCTGACATATAATGAGCACTAACTGAGTGCCAAATACAGGAGAAGGAAACACACACTAACTTAAATGATACAAGAAGCCTCATAAGGCAGATGTTGTCAGATCCCTGTTTTATTAATGGGAAATCTGATGCACAGAATCTCTGAACAATGTCTCCAAGGTCACATCACAATTAGGTGGCAGATCCAAGCATTCACGGTCCATACATGGCGTCTTTCTGTGATTAAATCACACAGAGTTTAATTTATTCAAATTTGCTCTCCTCTCCCAATTAGAGTACATTAGCAAGTTAAACTACCTGCTCAAAGCCTCACTGAGAACAGGATCTTGGACCCAGAAGTATACATGAAGAGAAGGTAGGAAGATGATAATAGTGAAACAGGTGATGTATGGGCTTCCCAGGTGGCTCAGTGGGTAAAGAATCTGCCTGGAATGCAGGAGACACAGGTTCGATCCCTGGGTCAGGAAGACCCCCTTGAGAAGGGAATGCAATCCACAATATACTCCGGTATTCTTGTCTGGAGAATTCCACGCACAGAGGAGTCTGGAGAGCTACCATCCATGGGGTCACAAGTGATAGACACAACTTAGTCACTAAACCACCACTAAGAATTTAAGGAAAGATATAAAAGCAGACAGGTGAACCTAAGAGACAGGACGGAATAACAGCTAATGGAAGAATGAGAGGAAGAAAGAGAAATGAGAGATGAGACTAAAGGAAAAAGGAGGAAAAGGGACAGAGAAAGGACTGGCAGGGCAGGAACGGAGAACATATGAATATAAAAGGGTTCCAAGCACAGACGTTTTCAGTATTTGATACCTAGTAACTAAATCAAACACTAAAATAAGGTTGTAACTGAAGCTTTCTATGAAAACTTTCTAACTGAAGTTTTCTTCAAAAATTATTCTCAAAATAAAAGAGGAGGGAGCTTCCCTGGTGGCGCAGCAGATAAGAATCTGCCTGCCAATGCAGGAGACAGGAGTTTGATCTCTGGTCTGGGAAGATTCAACACACCTTGGAGCAACTAAACCTGTGCACCACAACTACTGAAGCTGTGCTCTAGAGCCGGGGGGTCACAATGACTGAAGCTGTGCTCTAGAGCCCAGGGGGTCACAATGACTGAAGCTGTGCTCTAGAGCCCAGGGGGTCACAATGACTGAAGCTGTGCTCTAGAGCCTGGGGGTCACAACGACTGAAGCTGTGCTCTAGAGCCCAGGGGGTCACAATGACTGAGCCCGCTTGCCCTAGAGCCTGTGCTCTGCAACAAGAGAAGCCACTGCAACGAGAAGCCTGCATACTTCAATGACACATCTCACTGCAGAGTGATAGCCACAGGAAATAGGGAAAATCTAGAAACCATGTAGCCACGCATATATAGATAGAAAGCACGGTTTTTCCATTTGTCATGTACAGACATGAGAGTTGGACTATAAAGAAGGCTAAGTGCCCAAGAATTGATGCTGGAGAATTGTGGTGCTGGATAAGACTCTCCCTTGGACAGATAAGAGTCCCTTGGACAGCAAGGAGATCAGATCAGCCAAACCTAAAGGCTATCAACCCTGAATATTCATTGGAAGGCCTGGTGCTGAGGCTGAAGCTCCAGTACTTTGGCCACCTCATGCAAAGAGCCAACTCATTGGAAAAGACCCTGATGCTGGGAAAGATTGAGGGTAGGAGAAGAAGGGGACAACAGAGGATGAGATGGTTGGATTGCATCACTGATTCAATGGACATGAATTTGAGCAAACTCTGGGAGATAGTGAAGGATGGAAACCAGGCATGCTGCAGTCCATGGGGTCACAAAGAGTCAGATACAACTTAGTGAGTCAACAACAACAACACTTCCTGAGAACAACTACCAAAGCCATGTCTTTCCAAACATTTTAGGAAATGTATGGGCATTACAATTGTTAAGATAATGGAGAAAACAGGTACAGTGGCTTTCAACCCTGGTGATAGATTAGAATCCCTATTTGAATCTTTAAACAGTACTGGTGAGTTCACCCATCCCAGACTAATTATGGTAGAATCCTTAGGGGGAGAGCTGGACATTTTTGTTGTTGTTTAGTCGCCATGTTGAGTCTGACTCTTTGGGACCCCACAAACTGTAGCCCACCAGGCTCCTCTGTCCGTGGAATGTCCCAGGTTAGAATACTGGAGTAGGTTATTATTTTCTTCTCCAGGGGATCTTCCTGACCCAGGGAGAGAATCCGCATCTCCTGCATTGGCAGGAGGATTCTTTACCACTGAGCCACCACGGAAGCTCTGAGTTGGACATTAGAATTCATTAAAAAAATTCTCTAAGATATATCATTGGGAGAAATTCCAGTTTAAAAAAGTATCAAGAATGTTCCCAACAAGTTATTTTGTCAATATTAACAAACTGATGATTTCAAAGTTGATATGGAAGGTAAAAGGCCCTAAAGGGAAAAAAAAACCCTGAAGAAGAACAAAAAGTTGGAAGACTGATACTACCAAATGACAAGACTTACTACAAAGCTATAGTAATCAAGACAGTGTGGTAGTGGCAAAAGAAAACATCAAGAGATCAATGGAACAGAACTGAATGCCCAGAAATAGACCCACATAGATACAGTTCACTGATCTTCAGCACAGGAGCAAAGGCAGCACAATGGAGAAAAGAGAGTCTGTATAACAAATGATGCTCAGACAGCTGGGCATCTACAGTTTTTAAAAAATGGATCTAGCTACAGACCTTACAGCTATCACAAAAGTTAACTCAAAATGGATCACAGACCTAAATGTAAAGTTTTATAAAACTCCTAGAAGATACCATAGAAAACCTAGATGACGTTGGGTGTGGTGATGACTTTTTAGATACAACATCAAAAGAATAACTGATAAACTGTTTTTGATTGAAATAAAAAACTTCTGCTCTGCAAAAGACTACCGGGGTCCAGCCCCAGTAGAGTCAGGGGTTTCGAAGGGGAGACGGCTTCGGCGATCAGGATGTGATAGAATTAAAGATATAAAGAGTGGTTAAATAAGGATAGCTCAGTGAGAAAATTCAGTGGAGAAAAGAGGCTAAATAACTTGGTTTACATGGAAAGCTAATAAAATTCCAAAACAAGGAATTTGCGTCACCTACATAGGCCGCAGGCGTCCTCCCATTCTCCCGAAGGAGAGGAGACACTAAGGCCTCCCCAGTCAGATCTTAGAAGCCCAGGCATAATTAGTAGGCTTGACGAGCCTCCACGCCCCAGATGGAAATTCAGCCAGAAGGTGAGAGAAAGAACCATATGGGGAGACCAAGTTTCTGTGAAGAAGGCCCGCACTTTATTTTCCAAAGTAGTTTTTATACCTTAAGTTGTGCATAGGGGATAAGGGGGGAAGGTGTAGAGTCATGCAGTAAGCCAGTCTTTCTTCCTGCAAACTTATCATATGCAAAATTTAGGTGATTTACATCATCTTCTGGCCCGGAGGCCTGTTAACATTTTAAGACCCTTTCTTCAGAAAACTTATTTTTCTCTAAAGGTGATTAGTCAGGCGCCACCCTTCAAAAGCATTAGATAAAGTTGCATTCCTATAGGACAAAGGTGTGGTGGGCTATAACAAGAAAAAGAATTAACTCAAGGGTCCAAGGTTACAAATATTAAAGCTACTACTTACATTCCTATACACCAATTATATTAATCAACACACTGCCAGGGACACAGTAGGTAAGGGATATGGTAACTTAGCAGCAAACATTGGCCCAACAAGTGAAAAACCCTTCACCAATACAATTTCTAATCAATCTTTTAACTGCTCAAAGGAATCTGTATTTAGACAGTTTAGAACATCTCATGCCTCTCATGGTTGGGAAGCTGTGAACAATCACATGTGGCCGGAATAACCTTCAGAGGAGTTTGTAGGTTGAAACACTCTTGTCACGCCCAGGAACTTTATTAACTGGAGATGTAAGGTAACTCTTTTTTCAGAGAGAGGTGGTGGGGGACAGCCCCCCATAAAGTCAGAGGTGTAGGTGAGAGCACAAAGCAGTAAAGTAGGCAGACTCTGGTTTTGGGGGTAGATGCTCAAGAATTTCCAGGGGGACTTCTGAGGCTCGATCCTGCCTTTGCCTATGCTGAGCCTCCTTCCTCATGACGCTTGCCACAGGCGGAGTTCCTCACGCTGGCTCCCGGCAAAAACAGCATCAAGAGAATAAGAAGACAAGCCACAGAATGGAAAAGAAGTAGCCAGAATGTAAGATCAAGAGAGGGATGGGGATATTTGATAATGAAATTCATTATAAATAAAATGTACCTCACTTACTCCTGCTTCCAAAACTTCCTCCCTAGCAATGGAATCTGGGTGGAATGAGATGGGGATGTGGATGGGCATGGATTGGGTGACTTCTGTTCTTTAGAGATGGTGTTGTCACCTTCGGACAGTTATCCTTAGTCTTCTGGATTTCTTTTCTAACATTGAGTCCACAAAGCCTCTGGATTCCTAACAAAACAAAACACAGCACCCAGCAAATGTGGGCATCTGAGTTGTGGCTGACGACTTGGTTTTTCTCTCCTTGCCCTTCATGTCTGCTTGGGTGCTTTAGAGCTCGCTTTCATTTTTCCCCAGGAGAGCTAGTTGTGCTCCGAGATTATGAAAACTCCAGCACAGTCTCCCTCAAAAACTCTTCAGGGGGAAGCTCAGTTCCTATAAAAAGCAAACCAACCACCCTTGTCATTTCCATTTTTCATACACCTGCTTTTGGTGTGTGCAGTACGCATGCTATGTCTCCGTGCAGGTTCATCTCATTTGCCTGCTGCCATAGGCTACAGGGTGGAACAAAGTTCACTTTCAAATTCAATCTCAAACAAAATGAAAGAGCAAGAAAATCATGAAAGGGAAAGTTGGCCATAGCCATTAATATGGATCTCACTGCCAGATTCTTCTGGTTTATCCATCAAATGGGAGGCAAAGGAATCTGCTCCTGTGCACAGCTGCTGAAGCTCTGACCCGGGGTACAGGGTACTGTCAGTCAGAGGAATGGGTCCTGTGAACTGCCTGAGGGGACTGCAGACAGCTCAACACACTATCTAATCATGCCCTGAATGGCACCAGACCCCTTTTTCTGATAACAGTAGCAGTCCTGGGGCCTTTCAACAACATAGTGGAAATAGCCTAAATTTATTTCAGACGCCAAATTTAAGATTAAGGGAAACAGAGGAAATGAAAGGGTTTCCAGAGAGAAAGTGTGCCTTTAAAAAAAAAAAAAAAAGTCTTAAAACCCACTTAGCAGTTTACATCCCTGAAAGAAAGTGGCCAGTCCAGTATTCTTTCCATATATCAGTGGGCCCTGCTGAATTATACATCCGGTTGACATTAGAGAGGCCTGTGTCTTATGTCCGGTTTACTCTGACTTGCTGGGTTAGCTGGCAAAAGTCAGTAATTCCCCAGCTGGAATAAAGTTGGGGTCGATACACACACACACACACACACACACACACAGCTGGAATAAAGTTGGGGTCAGTATACACACACACACACACACACCAGCTGGAATAAAATTGGGGTCAAAACACACACACACAGACACACATCAAGTGCAAGGTTAAAGTGTCAGGGTAGGCTGCCAACGTACAGGGAACATAGGAACTATCCTGTGATTTTATGCAGAATGTTCCTAAAGATGGCAGAAGTCCTTCATAGTGGACCCAAAAATGACCTGGTGCCACTTCTATAAAATCAACACTGTATCTTATTAGCCCCCAAAATTCTGATCACCTTCTACTTTTTTTTTCCTCCTCAGTTTGGAATGATATGTGTGGGATGTACTCAGAGACAGCATGGTCTAGGCACTTAAGAATTCTAGCATCCTCTGTGTTTCCTACAGAAGTGCTCTCTCATACCTGGCTTGGTAAGAGTTTTAATTACAAGAGAGCCAGAGAGGAAACACCGAGTGGCTGCAGTTCAAGCTCTGAGTTTGTTGGACTGCTCAGTGGGTGCCAATGGCTGCCTCTCTCCCACAAATTATATGTAATTGATCTTCTTTAAATAAATCTGGCTAGCTAACAAATAGCTTTCCCTTGCCAGCATTTTCTCAATATGGTCTCCAGACTCTTTATGGTTTGGAAAAATTACCAAATAAAATTCATGAAAAGGCAACAAGAAATATATCTTACAAAATCTCTGTACAGAATTCAAACATTGTTCTTGTGCCAGAAACACACAGCTGTGGGCCTGACGTGGCAGAACCATCTGCTAGGAGCTCCACACTATAGCTTCTTGAAAGATGCAGAGTTGGGTAGGTGGGTCCTTTGTTGGAAACACACAAACATCAGAGCTCTGGAGTGTCCCTATTTTTTTCCCTTCATCGCCGTCTGTCCATTTAGACAGAACAGTTACTGGAGTGTTACATGCACAAGATGGTTCAGACGATGTGTGCAAAATACAATTGCTTTCAGCAAATGGATGTTTGCATCATAATGCTTAAGTTTTCCTGATTCCAGCTGGGTTTGGGACCATTGTTGTTGTTGTTTAGTGGCTAAGTTGTGTCTGACTCTTTGCAACCCCATGGACCATAGACCCCTAGGGTCCTCTGTCCAAGGGATCTCCCAGGCAAGAATACTAGAATGGGTTGCCATTTCCTCTTCCAGGGGATCTTCCCAGCCCATGGGTTGAACTCACAACTCCTGTATTGGCAAGCAGATTCTTTGACACTGAGTCACCAGAGAAGCCCCTTGTGACCATTACACCTACTGAAAAGATGGATAAACCAAGGACATGAACACTGAAATGGCTGTTTTCCAACACAGTGACCAGTTCAAGTCATTCCTGATCCAGGGCAGGTATCCTCAGTGTCCTTTCTATAAGTCAGTTTCCTTTATGAACATAATTACAAACCTATTTTAATTAATAAAACTATTTGCAGAGTTCCAAAGAATAGCAAAGAGAGATAAGAAAGTATTCCTCAGTGATCAATGCAAAGAAATAGAGGAAAACAACAGAATGGGAAAGACTAGTGCTCACTTCAAGAAAATTAGAGATATCAAGGGAACATTTCATGCAAAGATAGGCACAATAAAGGACAGAAATGGTATGGACCTAACAGCAGCAGAAGATATTAAGAAGAGGTCGCAAGAATACACAGAAGAACTATACAAAAAAGATCTTTAAAATCCAGATAACCACAATGGTGTGATCACTCATCTACAGCCAGACATCCTAGAATGCAAAGTCAAGTGGGCCTTAGGAAGCATCACTATGAATGAAGTTAGTGGAGGTGATGGAATTCCAGATGAGCTTTTTCAAATCCTAAAAGATGATGCTGTGAAAGTGTTGCACTCAATATGCCAGCACATTTGGAAAACTCAACAGTGGCCACAGGACTGGAAAAGGTCAGTTTTCATTCCAATCCCAAAGAAAGGCAATGCCAAAGAATGCTCAAACTACTGCACAATTGCACTCATCTCACACGCTAGTAAAGTAATTCTCAAAATTCTCCAAGCCAGGCTTCAGCAATATGTGAACCATGAACTTCCAGATGTTCAAGCTGGTTTTAGCAAAGGCAGAGGAACCAGAGATCAAATTGCTAACATCTGCTGGATCATTGAAAAAGCAAGAGAGTTCCAGAAGAACATCTATTTCTGCTTTATTGATTATGCCAAAGCCTTTGACTGTGTGGATCACAACAAACTGTGGAAAATTCTGAAAGAGATGGGAATACCAGACTACCTTACCACTTTACCTACCTCCTGAGAAATCTGTATGCAGGTCAGGAAGCAACAATTAGAACCAGACGTGGAACAACAGACTGGTTCCAAATCAGGAAAGGGGTATGTTAAGGCTGTGTATGGTCACCCTGCTTATTTAACTTATATGCAGAGTACATCATGCAAAATGCTGGGCTGGATGAAGCACAAGCTGGAATCAAGATTGCCAGGAGAAATATCAATAACCTCAGATATGCAGATGACACCACCCTTACGGCAGACAGCAAAGAAGAACTAAAGAGCCTCTTGATGAAAGTGAAAGAGGAGAGGGAAAAGCTGGCTTAAAACTCAACATTCAGAAAACTAAGATCATGGCATCTGGTCCCATCACTTCATGGCAAATAGATGGGGAAACAGTGGAAACAGTGGCTGACTTTATTTTTATAGGCTCCAAAATCTCTGCAGGTGATGACTGCAGCCATGAAATTAAAAGACACTTATTCCTTGGAAGGAAAGTTATGATCAACCTAGACAGCATATTTAAAAGCAGAGACATTACTTAGCCAACAAAGGTCCATCTAGTCAAGGCTATGGTTGTTCTAGTAGTCATGTATGGATGTGAGAGCTGGACTATAAAGAAAGCTGAGTGCCAAAGAATTGATGCTTTTGAACTGTGGTGTTGGAGAAGACTCTTGTGAATCCCTTGGACTGCAAGGAGATCCAACCAGTCCATCCTAAAGGAGCTCAGTCCTGGGTGTCCATTGGAAGCACTGATATTGAAGCTTAAACTCTAATACTTTGGCCACCTAATGCAAAGAGCTGACTCATTTGAAAAGACCCTGATACTGGGAAAGATTGAGAGTGGGAGGAGAAGGGCACGACAAAGGATGAGATGGTTGGATGGCATCACCAACTCAATGGACATAAGTTCAAGTGAACTCTGGGAGTCGGTGAGGGACAGGGAGACCTGTTGTGCTGCAGTCCATGGGGTCACAAACAGTCAGAGACGACTGAGTGACTGAACTGAACTGAGTAAGAACCTACTATATAGCACAGGAAACTCTAATATTCTGTGTTGACCTGTTAAATGGGAAGGGAATCCGAAAAAGAGGAGGTATATATGTATGTATTTATGTATATATGTATATATATGCATAGCTGATTCACTTTGCTGTACAGTAGAAACATAACATTGTAAAGCAACTATATTCTGATAAAATTAATTAAAATATTTTCTGATAATGGAATCATGATTTTGGAATATAATATTACTAATAAGAAAATATTAATAAAATTAATGAGGAACGAGAAAAAGTTGAGTTTCTCTTCTCTATTTAACATTACATTTACTCCCTCTTTCTCCTCTCCCTCATCATTCCAGTTTCTAGGCACTATGTATAACTCTGTATGTCCTTCCTCATTTCATAAATACTTCTGCTCCTTTCCTGTATGGCTTTCCCTTTGTCTCTAAAGCTAACATAATTTGTGTATAATCATCATGGTAAATGCACTGAATCCCATAGACACATCATACTTCTCACTCCACTAACGCACTAAGAACTTTTGAGGACATCCTTCTCCCTGCTTCCCACCATCCCATCACTGTTCCTGACCATACAGCTAGGAGAATTCACATGAGAACCACTGATAATGCCATTAACTGCTTTCTGAACATATTCTCAGAGGGATTAAGAAGCCTGTTCTTTTCTCTTGAGAGTTTTGACAAACTGCAAATTATCAAAAAACGTGCTTAATTCTCATTAGATATAAGAGCTACATGCAGGAAAGGAATCATACACTAGGTGGACAGTGAATTACTATATCTTGCAGGACTTGCCTACTTATGGAGTTCCCAGATCCCTGCGACAACTGTATCTTGACCAGCTCAAAATTTCATACCCAGATCCTGTATATGTAAATTGGTTTTGACCTTTTCAAACTTTAAAATGAAATTTGGAATGGAAATTAGGGAAATTTTCTATTCATGTTAGTTGAACACATGAGTTACATTTTTATTTGGTTATCAGTACATCCTTTATGTTCCTTGTTGATTTTGCTATGGAAGGGCAGGTTTAAGGTTCATCTAATATGACCCTGCCTAGTGTCTGAAAATGCCTCAGCCACAAAGGAATACTTTGTCAATGTTTCCTGATACTACTCAAGAGGATGAAATGGCATAGCTGCTCAGAAAATTATCAGAAGGCATCTTTTATGAAAACGAAGTTAGCTTTACTTTCTCCTGCTACAAAAATAAGACTTTCTCACTCCAAGAAATTTTAAAATGACACACACACACTCAAATACACACATACACACTCAACTGTTGGTAAAAAATATTTTTCTTTTTTTGAGGTATAATTGACAGATAACATTGTGTAAGTTTAATGTGTATAATTTGATATACGTATATACTGCAAAATGATTAGTATGATAAAGTCAACACATCTATCACTTCACATAGTTACAATAGGAAAAAATTTTCATATCCAAATCTTATCACCCAGAGATGACCAGAGTTAAATTATAAACAACCCACTAGACATCTGTCTGAATATATAAATATATAGAAATATGACAGAATGTGGTCCACTGGAGAAGGGAATGGCAAACCACTTCAGTATTCTTGCCTTGAGAACCCCATGAACAGTATGAAAAGGCAAAATGATAGGATACTGAAAGAGGGATAGGGAGGCCTGGCGTGCTGCGATTCATAGGGTCACAAAGAGTCAGACACGACTGAGCAACTGATCTGATCTGATCTGAAACATCTGCAATTTCACAGAAGGGGGATAATTTTAGATTTGTTATTGTGTCATGAGCATCTTTCCAGATCAATAAACATAACCCTACACCGTCCTCTCTAATGGGCTCTTGGAAATCCATTGGATAGAAGTACCATAATTTCTTCAACTAGTTCATCTGTTAATATCAAAAAAAAAAAAAAAAAAACACTTTCAGATAAACCCAAGCTTGTAGATACAGAGAACAGACTGGTGGTTGCAGAGAAGGGGGGTAGGGGTAGGCAAATGAGTAAAGGGGGCAAAAGATATAAACTTCCAGTTATAAACTAATTAAGTCATGGAGATGTAATGTACAGCATGGTGACTATAGTTAATAATATTGTGCTGACATTTGAAAGTTGTTAAAAGAACAGATTTTCAAAATCCTCATCACAAGGAAAAAAATTATAACTATGCACAGTGAGTAATATTCAAGAGACTTACTATGGTGATCATTTTTCAACATATACAAATATTGACTCATATGCTTATACTTGAAATTAATATTATATGTCAATTATACCTTAACTAAAAACACATAAAATATCAGAAGCTGAACAAATCTGGTGGAATAGTGTGACATGGCCTCAGCAGTCTCTGGCATGCTTCACGGCAGACAATGTCAACATTAGCCCTAAAGTCACTTTATTAATAAAGTAGATAGTTAGAGCAGATGCTGAGACACCAGAGTCTAATGTTAAACACGAAACCAAATCAGCAGAGAGCTTAAAGGAATCACAGAGGTATTAATCAAGGAATAAACCACCAGTGTAGACTCACTGCCCTCAGGGTTCCTGTCCCCTCCCTCTCCCCCTGGTGGGAACATGACCTCTGGCCAAACAACCTGGCCATGGCCTGGACACCCAACTTGGTGCCACAAAGGAGACAGGAGGCCATTCTCAGGCACACATGGTCAGTGGCTCCCTGGCAAGTCTGGCCCATGAGCAAAGGCAGTCACTGTTTCCAGATGTCACTTTCTATCCCTACTCAGAGCCAAAGTAGGTCATGTCTGTGCCAGCATTGGCTGGAACATCATGTGGTTGGCATGTCTCAAAGTTGGAGGGCTTATCATATTTACACAATCAGTGTCCCTTATGTGGAAAGAGAAACTGGGACCAGGATCCCAGTTTTAAAGATGAAGAAACCAGGACACATAGATACACAGACTGTGCCTTAGGAGTCAGTAAGATTAGGCAAGAGGACTTAATCTCCATGAGGAAAAGATTTAAAACCTAGATAGATTCATTTTGATATTTGGCAAAACTAATACAATTATGTAAAGTTTAAAAATAAAATAAAATTTAAAAAAAAAACCTAGATAGAGTCTGAGTGGGTGTATAGGTAGATTGATACAAAAGAGTGAAAACTGAGGGACTTCCCTGGTGGTCCAGTGATTAGGACTCCATGCTGTGAACACAGGACGGGGGCCTGGGTTCGATCCCTGTTCAAGGAACTATATCCCATATGCTGCAACTAAGAGTTTGCATGCCACAACTAAAGGTTCCACATGCCACAACAAAGATTGAAGGCCCCTCATGTCACAGCTAAGACCCAGCACAGCCAAATAGATAAATATTTTTTAAAGAGAGTGAAAATTCAAATGATAACAACTATCATCTCATTTCTGGATAATTTTGATGAGCCATATGGCACATGGCAGCCTCAGCCACAATGCAGTTTTACTTGTTATCTCCCTGTGAACTTTTGCTTCTACTGAAAATTAGTGCTATGATGAAGGGGAAGCCCAGATTAATGGGGAGACTTCTGGTACCATGGACTTGTGTGCATCTTTTGAGCCATTAGTACTTTCATATATATAGAGAGAATTGTAACTGAGTAGGACCTGAGGATTGCCAGGAGAAATATCAATTACCTCAGATATGCAGATGACACACACCACCCTTATGGCAGAAAGTGAAGAGGAACTAAAGAGCTTCTTGATGAAAGTGAAGGAGGAGAGTGAAAAAGTTGACTTAAAGCTCAACATTCAGAAAACTAAGATCACGGCATCTGGTCCTATCACTTCATGGGAAATAGATGGGGAAACAGTGGAAACAGTGGCTGACTTTATTTTTCTGGGCTCCAAAATCTCTGCAGATGGTGACTGCAGCCATGGAATTAAAATACTCTTACTCCTTAGAAGAAAAGTTATGACCAACCTAGATAGCATATTTAAAAGCAGAGACATTACTTTGTCAACAACAGTCTGTCTAGTCAAGGCTATGGTTTTTCCAGTAGTCACGTATGGATGTGAGAGTTGGATGGTGAAGAAAGCTGAGCGCCAAAGAATTGATGCTTTTGAGCTGTGGTGTTGGAGAAGACTCTTGAGAGTCTCTTGGACTACAAGAAGACCTAACCAGTCCATCCTAAAGGAGCTCAGTCCTGGGTGTTCATTGGAAGGACTGATGCTAAAGCTGAAACTCCAGTACTTTGGCTACCTCATGCGAAGAGTTGACTCATTGGAAAAGACCCTGATGCTGGGAGGGATTGGGGGCAGGAGGAAAAGGATGATGACAGAGGATGAGATGGTTGGATGGCATCACCAACTCAATAGACATGGGTTTGGGTAGACTCCGGGAGTTGGTGATGGACAGGGAGGCCTGGCGTGCTGCGATTCATGGGGTCGCAGAGTTGGACATGACTGAGCGACTGAACTGAACTGAGGACCTGAGGGACATTCTCAGGACAGATCCCTCCCTCCATACAAAAATAACAGTTTGACCATAGGAACTGGTAAGCAATGAAACAGTAAATCAGCCACATGGCAGTCACAGAATCTTTAGTTCCTCCCTGAAGTATCCAAGGTAACAAAACCTGATGTACATTTCCTGAGTTGTTTTACAGATGCTAAACCACCCTCCCGACCCGCCACCAAATGGAAGACGTTAACCACTAGATGACCTTGAGCACATATCCCCCAGACTCACTGGAGCCTGAGGATTGATAATGCTAACCCCTGTGACATACAGAAGCTGATCACACACCCTGTGACCCCCCTTCCCTCATCTTGCCTTTAAAAATGCTTCCCTGACACCCATTAGGGAGTTTGGGTCTTTTGAGCATGAGCCACTGCATTCTCCTTGCATGGCCCCTGCAATAAACCTTTCTCCATTCCAAAAGCCAATGTTTTGTTCTCTTTGGCCTCAGGGACATACATGAATGTGGGTTTGACAACAGAGTGACACAGAATAACTGCTTCATCTCATGAGACTACTGTAAAAGTTATTCACACTTTGAAAGGGTTAAATATATATAAATGCATATTTTTCCTACTCCTACATGACAAACATCAAGGTGAATGTTCATACCACCCGGGTGAGACATAGACCAAACATGGCGAACATTACGGACTACAGGAAGTAATGTGGTCAACACCACACAGGTATTTCTGCAAAGGTCCTGGAGTCAGACACTCTCCTGAATATGCCTGCCTGAGCAGATGTAAACATGAAATCTCTCAACTGTTTTATGGATCCTGGGAAATGAAAGGGGTTGATTTGAGCTGTCAAGAAACCCTGAATCCTAAGGACCAGAGATTCCATCTTTCCTGATTATGAGCCCAACGAGACAGTAAAATAACACTGAGTGCATGTACACGTGTGTGGGGGGGTGTGTTGGGATTATGGGGCAATAGGATCAATTCAGTCCTGCATGCAGATAATGTTAAATTAAAAAAAAAAAAAAATGGACATGCTTGGGCGGAAGTGTCTCTTTAAATATCCCCATTGAGTAGAGAGGAATCTGATTTGTTTATTCCACTCTAAGCAGACCCTGGCATCCTGTTGCCAAAAATACCCTTGCCTCACCCACCCACCCCCTTCCCGACATTGTCTGCAGGTGCCTTTGCCCTGAAAATGAAGTCCTCTGCATGAGGCTCTGACGGGCCCTGCCGACTCTTTGGCAGCAGTGGCTGCTTGGTCCATTTCACACATGCATTTGGGAGATTTCCAAACAGATGCGTACGCATCTTCACTTTGTTGGCAGGGAGGACTGAGAATTTAAAGATTCTTGTGGGGGGAATTTATGCTGCTCTGAAAACTTAACCCGTCACAGAAGCAACATAAAAGAGTCTGTATAAAAGACGTGACCTTTTTGCCTGTGTTCGGAGTTTGTTGCTTGGCCTCCTGTGTCTTTGTTGCCTTTCATTAAAGCTTGGGTGACTTTCTTTGTGAAAGGGTGATTTTCACCGTCCCGGGCTCTCTGGGGTCTATTTTATTTTCAACAATGATTTCCATTTCATCTGAATTTATTACCACGGCCAAAGATGTGTTTCTTTATTCAGAAACTACCATCGGTAGGGATGAAAAAAATATATATTGTTCAAAAGCCATTTGGGGGCAATTTGACAAAGCGGGAGTAGATAAATTAGAGTAACCTATAATTTTATTACCTAGAGCTACATGCTAACAAGGACAAAACAAGAAGTCCCAACAATAACTTGGGTGAGCCAGAGATGGATCAGCAGCCTGACTGGCAAATCCTAAACAATAATTCTTATTCCTCTGAGTCATTTAATCCCCAGATGATTAGAGCGAACAAAGAAAGCCATGCAAATCAGGAAGATTTTGTAATTTCATATCTGCCTATATTTGTCTGGGCTAAATGCAGCCAAGAGCTTTTTAATATTCTCCCCAAAGGATACTTTGAAAACTCACCAAACAGGAATTACCCTGTAAAAAGGCAGAAATACAATGCTCTGCAAACAATATTTTCTTAGACTCGGTAAACTGCAAATGAAACAAACACACAAAGAAAACCAAACAGTGGATGAAAAGAAGAAGGAGGTAACCCAGCCTCCTTTATTTGACATTGTGGATGATTTAAATAATGTTTTGCCAGATTCTTCCTTGATAAATACGCGGAGGGAATACATTTTTGTGGTTGTGTGTGGCTGTGCGTGTGTGGGTGTGCGTGTGTGGGTGTGCGTGTGTGTGTCTGGTTGGATATCCCCGATCTTGTTTTAAATTCGTTTCCTTGGTTGTGCTTTTACCTACCTGTGATTCCTTCCCCTCCTTCCTTCCTCTTACCTGTGTAACCTGATTATACCCTGACACAGATTCCTCCCAGCACAGCTCCCCCACTGCTCAGAGACTTGGAGTACAGGCATTTATACATCTGCACTGACTCTCTGAATCTATTCTTCTGCTCAGTAGGATGCCCTGAAGAAAGGTTCTCAAGCAGGGTCTAACAGGAGCTTTATGAGTTGGGAGTTTATTTTTCCCTCTTTAGGGGAACCACTTTGCTAGGAGATGACAGAGATGCTGAGATTCCCTGCATCAGCTTCCCTCCTGATACCCAGCACCAGGGATTTATCATCAGCTGTGACCAGGGACCACCTCCTCCCCGCCACCCACCTATTGAGGATGGTGCACAAGACCTTGTAAAACAAAGAAATTTCTTCAAGCAGCTTATCTGCATTAGCAGCACTTGATTCTAGATAGGCTAGTGCACCAACAGTTCCTCCAAAAAGAATAACAGTGGCTGAGGAGAACATACTTCCAACTGTGAAGCAATTAGAGTGCTGCTGAATGGCTGATTGCTTGCGTGTGGTCCCCTTAGTTCCCTGGTGGAGCGCGCTGATGGTTCTGCAATTGGATAAAATGGATTGGGATGAGTGCTGTCATAGAGAAATGCCAGCTGTTCTACTGTTAATAAAGACGCTATTTAGCTATTAATACATCCCATTCTTCCAAGTTGTGCCCATTCAAACAAAATATCTTTGTCTGCGGAGGGGGTGTGCCTGCACCTGTTCTTGATTCCAGAATCTGCGCCCTATGGAGGACCCCTGGTTATGACCCTGCAGCAATCGTAGCTTCCAAGCGGTGTCTGCTTGTAAAAGAAATGGGGCCACGAGACAGTGGGATGAAAACAAGATCAAGCCAAGCTCTGGGTTCAATTGAGCTGCCGTTTCCTCAAATGGTTTTTAGGTAATAAACAGCCTGGTTTATTGGGCAAGTTAAATTTACTTGTAAACAAATTCCATGTGACTAATGAGTCTTTCTCTTTTGCCTAGAGTTACTGTGTTTTAAATATTCCTGGGTGTGAAGGCAGGATTTGCCATGGTGATCTCAGTAGGTGACACAGGCAGCCTAAGGCTGGGGAGGAACTGACAGGAGGTACCACTCCCCACACAGGCAAAGCAGCACAGCACTTTCTTTCTTCCCACAAGCAAGCATGATATTAGACCTTTTGGAGTGCTGTCTTCAGGGAATTTACATTAAGGGTAGAGAGGTAAGACTTACAAACACAGGGGAAAATAACCCATAGGAAGCTATGCTGTGTTTCCATTTCAGTATAGACAGGTAGGAAAGGCAGTAGGGTGCTGAGTGGGTTCTATCCTAAAATTGCAGTTAAGGCCCAAGGTAGAGACACTGGTTAACCACTAGCAGTTAAAGTGAATTTGCTGAGAGTTTGTGAAGATGCTGCCTCAGCACAGATACGATGATACCACCACCGCCACTGCCATCATATAAGTCTGATATGAGCAGAGGATAAAAGAAAATGGAGGGCTGGAATTTAAAATAAGCCATATCTACCTATGGGAATAAGGTGTTCCTAAATGTATTAGTCTGCTTGAGCTGCCACCGCAAAATGCTCACAGACTGGGTGGCTTAAACCACAGCAAGTTATTTCTCACAGTATGTAGGCTGGGAAGTCCAGTACTGGTGTCGTCAAGGTAGGTTTCATTTTGAAGGGCAGCCACCATCTCACTGTCGCCTCACATGGCCTTTCTCTGTGAAATATAGCAGGACCCGGTGGGGCCCTCCCAGTTAAAAATCTTTTTGAGTCTCCTGTTTCTTATTTGAAGGAAGTAGGCTTCATTCAGCCTCCTTTACCTTCCCTGAGTTCCAAAAAGTAGATTCAAACTGTTACTTATCAGGGAGGGTAGGGGGTGCAGAAATAAGAGAGAAGCTATCAAGAAGCTATTATCAAATAATAGTACTGGTTTGGGGCAGGGTCCTGGTTCTTCCTCAAGGAATATACAGATGTATAACAATATCCTTGAGTTCTTCTGCAGGAACTAAGGCCCCCACCCAGGTGGAGGATGGTGACTTCAGCTTGAACACAAGATTCCTAGAACACCACCTGTTCTGGTTGCCTCACCACCAACCAGTCAGAAGAAAGGCTGCCCACAGTGGAAGATAAGGAAGATTCTGAGCCCCATCTCCAAATGATTCTCCCTTTAAAAACTTTGATGATCGAGCAGAATCTTTGGAGTTGGATTTTGGACACAGGTCCATCTTTTCCTCAGGTTGCAAGCCTCCTGAATAAAGTAACCTTTGCATTCATACCAACACTCAAGTCTCGGCTTTTTAAGCAGTGAGCAGCCAAACCTGAGGCTGGTAACATCATTGCAGTCAAGATGAGATGAAGGGAGGAAAGAGAGAGCTCTCTGATGTTTCTTCCTACCACACCTGGGCTCTAGCCTTAAGGCCCCACTTAACCTTAATTACCTCCTCATAGGCTTCATCTCCAAAAATAGTCATATTAGGGGGTGGGCTTTAGCATAGGAATGTAGGGTGGGGTGGGAGGGGACACCATTTAGTCTACAGCACTGGATGATAATTTTCCCTTCATCCCTCCTGGAGTCCACCTGGGGCACAGAACTACAAGCCACCCACGCCACTCCATGGTACCTCCTCCAAGGAGATGGTGAGGGCATCTGGGAAAAAAATGTGACACAGTCTTCGGAGGTGTAGGAGATGTACCTGGATGTAGAGACGGCATCTTTTCTGGAAGGGCTGGCTGGTATATAGGGACTATAGGATGAATCAGTGTTCATCCTGTATTTTATTTTCTGTATTTTATAATGTTTTGACATCTTAAAAATCTTGCTGGCCAGGGAGACTGCCACTTCCAGGACTAGCCAATTCTTAGAGCAAAGAACTGGGAGCACGCACTTCATATGCAAACCAACCAATCCCAAACCCAAATTCCCCAACCATCTGCTCTATCTAACTCTCATATAGGAGCCAATATTTCCCTTTCTCTAAATCAAGGCACAGCCAAGTCTGAGATGACAAAGACTCTCCCTAGAGCTCAGAGTCCACCAACATGATTGAAACCAGCCAAGCCTAAACCGTTTATTCTGCTCAGCCTTGTCTTTCCTATGGAAACCCCAATAAAAGTTCCTTTTTAGGTTCTCCCCTCGCTTCTGTTTCTGCCTCTTGACCAAAACCTGGTAGGTTTTTGTGACCTACCTCTATGCGACCCTGCATGGCATGGTGTGTCCCCTTCTCTCAGGAAATGTAAGAAACAGATTCTTCTTTCAGTGGCATCCACCTCTCTGCATCATTCTTAAGTCACCAATATAAATTAAACTCTTGCTGTTCTTTTTGAGACAGGGTACCATAGTGGCACCCTTGGTAAGGATAAAAGAAGATCTCAAATGTTCTGTGGCTCCACCTGAGGGGTCTATGGTTGGAAAGGGCAAGAGGTTGAGTCAGCAGGTCACAAATGGAACTGAAGGCTCAGCTGGGCCTCTCTGAAGTGTTTTTGGTGACAGAGGGGCTGACTGAATCTGCTCCTTACCCCAAAACAACTGCATTCATCTACTCAAGACCACTGCATCAGCAGAGGCCACCAGCAGTAGCTGGAACTAGATAAAACAAGAGGTTTTGAAGGCTGGGACACTTCTTGTCATGGAAATTTTAAGTTGCCAGCGATAAAAGGCTGTCTTTGCCTCCATCACACGTTTGCCAAGTCCCTGACACATGAGGAGATAGAAACGGAAATGAGAACGGGAAAGGGACGTGTCAGGGCCATTTCAACTCCTGGCATCTTCACCCTGACTGCTTTTAACCTGGTTTCTAAACTGTCCTGGAGAACTTCAAATTGGCAATTGGAGAATTGAACCTGGAGATCTGAGGTGGAGTTTTATAGATTGGAATTACAACTAATTGGCTTAAATTTTCATAACCAAAATGAAGGGAAAGTTGCAGGGTCCATCCAACAGAAAAGCAGAATTTGACAGCATTGAAAGCAATAGCAGGAAAGAAAATTTCTCCAATTACACCATCTTATATTTTACTTATCTTCGTTAGTAGTTCTTGTTTTTTTCTGAAAGAGGTACATAAATAAATAAATTGGGAATGCTGAAAAAAACAATATCTAGTATAGTACTTAACACAAAATAAGCTCTCAGCTTAAGTTTGTTAGACGGTCACTCACTAAAATCTCCCCTTTTCCCTTTAGGAAATTTCTATAAAGGATTTGTAGACATGTGTCTTTATAGACAGCTCATCCAGAAACCCAAACCACCACAGATATGGAGAAGATGAGCAACAGTAGAATGTGATGGCGTATCTTTAGAGCAGCTCGCTAATTTGTGCACTTCTAACTTTATAGTCGGAGAAGGCAATGGCACCCCACTCCAGTACTCTTGCCTGGAAAGTCCCATGGATGGAGGAGCTTGGTGGCTGCAATCCATGGGGTCGCAAAGAGTTGGACACGACTGAGCGACTTCACTTTCACTTTTCACTTTCAAGCATTGGAGAAGGAAACGGCAACCCACTCCAGTGTTCTTGCTTGGAGAATCCCAGGGATGGGGGAGCCTGGTGGGCTGCCGTCTGTGGGGTCACACAGTCAGACACGACTGGAGCAACTTAACAGCAGCAACTTTATAGTCTGCTGCCCCGGCTGCACAACAGTTTCTTTGCACACATTCATTCTGAAGGACCGCTGGGCACGTGACTTTTTCACAGTTGCTCTTCCTTTCAACTTTAACTTGGGTTCTTGCTGCTTCATGCTTCCCAGTGAGTATATCTGATCTTGATATGAGGATTTCTCTTTTCCCCAAATTATTTGTCATCTCCAAGTCCATGCTTCTGGATAGTCCTCTCATACAGATTCAACCCACCTCTTCACAAGAGGGTGGCATGATTTGCCTTTCAAGACACCTGTTGGTTTAGACCAGAACTCAGGAGACCAAATTTGGTCCCAGTTCTACCAAATGCATGAGCACAACCACTTTGGGGCCCTAGTTTTGCATTGCCCCAGACACCAGACCTTTTCTGACCCCTGTCTAGAGGAATTACTCCCCTGACCTCTATTACTCTGCATTTATACCTACTCATTGGCTCAGACAATAAAGAATCTGCCTGCAATGCAGGAGAACCTGGGTTCGATCCCTGGATCGAGAAGATCCCCTGGAGGAAGGCATGGCAACCCACTACAGTATTCTTGCCTGGAGAATCCCCATGGACAGAGGAGCCTGGTGGGCTACAGTCCACAGAGTCACAAAGAGTCAGACACAACTGTGACTAAACGTATGAGAGACTAAACATAACACATTTGTGTATCTGTCCCCTAAGGTGTGAGCTTCTTCTAGGTCCAAAGGGTGTGCCATGTAGTAGGAGTTTAACGAATGTGTTCAAAGAATGAATGGATAAGCAGTACAGGATGCGTGACTATTTGACCTAGTTCTTATGCTCCTGGTTCCTACTGCCATGACACCAGCTCTGTGGTAGGTAGAACAGTGGGAACTCTGCTCTCGTAGGTCTACAACCATTATCATCATCAGATAAACTTGCCCTCTAGCTTCATCTTTCCCTTTATTCCATTCTTTTCCCCACTTACCACTGAGACTGTTGGACCTCACCTGATATAAAGAGACCATATTAAAAGAAGAAGCATGATCCAAATCATCTCTCTCTTCTCTGATAAAACACTATTGCTCCCCTAGAGATCAGTGAACAGAAATAGGCCTCAGGAGTAGACTTGTATTTGGTCCTAGAGCACTTTTAACTCAACTGGTAATTAATTCATCTTCTCAAATATATGGGGTCTAAGAGAAAAGGTTAGGGCAGCCTGACGGTACAGTACCAGGACTTGGCCACGTGTGGTACAAACGGTCCACAGTTAAAAAGGTGCAGAAGAGAAATAAGCAGACTTTGCAGACCGAAAAAAGAGAGGCATGGCCTCTTTCTGAGAGATTTTACTTCTTTGTACTGCCTGATACTGATAATATAGAACTTTGAAACATAGTAGGTACTCAGTAAATCCCTATTGAAAGGATGGAGGGTGTTATCATTCACAATATTTTTCATAGCAAGTAACTGAAAATCCACATTCAGCTGGCTTAGGTATTAAGTAATTTATTAAACCATATAAATAAAAATCCAGAAGGTCTGGATTTCAGCGGCTTTAGTCAGTTCTACCTCCAAGTCTCTGGAATTCTGGATCTGACAGACCTCCAAGGATCCGTTCTCCTCTGTGGTTTTATTTGGGCTGGCTTTCTTTTTGGTGGGCTTCCCTCATAGCTCAGCTGGTAAAGAATCCACCTGCAATGCAGGAGACCCCAGTTCAATTCCTGGGTCAGGAAGATTCCCTGGAGAAGGGATGGGCTCTCCACTCCAGTATCTGGGGCTTCTTTGTGGCTCAGCTGGTAAAGAATCTGCCTGCAATGTGGGAGACCTGGAATCAATCCCTGGGTTGGGAAGATCCCCTGGAGAAGGGAAAGGCTACGCACTCCAGTATTCTGGCCTGGAGAATTCCATGGACTGTATAGTCCATGGGGTCACAAAGAGTTGGACACAACTGAGTGACTTTCACTTTCAGCTTCACTTTTCTTCTTCTTGGTAGCAGAATGGCCTCCTCGGCATCAGACATTATATTTGTTTAATTTCACCATCCAGAGGAAAAGAAAGGGCCACTTAAGCTTGGAGAATTATCCCCTATTTTTGAACCAATGGCTGGGGAAAGGGGAATGAGATTATACTGATTAACCCAAGTCAATAAAGATTCATGTCTGGATCATCAATCCCAACCTGACAATCTTTGGGGAAATATCTAGAAACTAAAAATAGGAAATGGATACTGAGGAGGAATCAAGAGAATTCTACAAAAAGTAGAAAGCAGAAAGGGAGGGAGGATGGGATGAGGGAAGGAAAGAGAGTCATGGGGAGGGAAAGAAAGGAAGGAAAACAGAAAAGAAAAAGTCTATTCTTATACCTAGTCCCTGCTCCTGCTGCTGCTAAGTCACTTCAGTCGTGTCCGACTCTGTGTGACCCCACAGACGGCAGCCCACCAGGCTCCCCCGTCCCTGGGATTCTCCAGGCAAGAACGCTGGAGTGGGTTGCCATTTCCTTCTCCAATGCATGAAAGTGAAAAGTGAAAGTGAAGTAGCTCAGTCATGTCCGACCCTCAGCGACCCCATGGATTGGAGCCCACCAGGCTCCTCCGTCCATGGGATTTTCCAGGCAGGAGTACTGGAGTGGGGTGCCATTGCCTTCTCCATACCTAGTCCCTAGGTTATGGATAATATAAAGGATGTAAGTCTATACTGGGGGTGGGGGGGGACTTCAAGGGGTGAAGCATTAATTAAACTATTTGGGTTAGACTGACATTCTATATCATTGTATTCCTCCAGCTTACATTATATTTAATTAAAACAAAAATAGTTTAACATCTCCACAAGTGACTGGATTGATGTTGCTATACATAGAGATGTAAGAGGTGGATCTTTTTCCCAGTCTAGGTGTCTATCCCTATATCTTGATCACACACCATGACTCCACTGATGTGAAAGGCAAGAGGAGAGGGAAGCACGGTGTTAGAGAAGAATGACTATGTAAAAGTATCAAGTACAGGTCTAAAGATTCAAGTTCAAGTCTGCCCTTCCACTTACTATATAAAGTTAATAGAGTTACATAATTCCTCAGCATCTTAGTATCCTTATCAATAAAATGGAGATAATATCTACCTCACAGTGTTATTGAGAGGATTATATAAAATCACCTACATATAGAACTGAGGAACTGGGCACAGCAACAACATATAAAGCTGCTATGAGCGTGTGCTGAGTTGCTTCAGTTGTGTCCGACTCTGCAACTCTATGGATTGTAGCTGGCCAGGCTCCTCTGTCCAAGAGATTCTCCAGGCATGAATACTGGAGGGAGCTGCCATGCCTTCCTCCAGGGGATCTTCCTGACCCAGGGATCGAACTGGAGTCTCTTGTCTCCTGCATTGGCAGGTGGATTCTTTACCACTAGTGCCACTCAGGAAGCCCAAAGCTGCTATAGAAGGTATTTAATGAGCAGTGAGTTTGAATCCCCTTAAGAATTTCTTCTGAGAATGAATATATATATATATTTTACCAGCTTTAAGACATTTAGCCTGAGGGACTTTCCTGATGGTGGAAGAATCCACCTTTTACTTCAGAGGATGCGGGTTTGATCCCTGGTCAGGGAACTGAGATCCCACACGCCATAGGGCAACTAAGCCCTTGCTGTGCGCCACAGCTAGAGAAGCCCTCGCTGCAATGAAGAGCCCGCAAGACACAACGGGTACAGCGAAAACTAAAAAGCACATTCAACCTGAATTCTTAGCTTCAGATATAATACTGTCTGATCAGATCCTAAAGGCTCTTAATCCTTTATTCAGAGCTCTCACAATAGCAGAAAAATGTCTACTATTTCTCAGGACAAACTGTCAGATATCCTCTATCTGCGTTTCCTGCAACAGACATTTATTCAATATTTCTTAATAGCTATTGCTTGGCAAGAACCAGATGGAAAAGAGGAAGAGAAGGAGAAAATAACAGAAAGGAGGGAGGAAGGGGTTGAATTATTTTTAATTTATTAGGTTCATTATCATTGTTAAAGGTGAATATCATCTAACCCTTTTATATGAATCTCTGTTGGTGAAATATACATAATATAGTCCCGCCCTTACTCTTTTCTCCTTCTTCAAATCTCAGGTTTTCCTTATTTAAACACCAACAAAATGCTGAAACCTGAATGAAGAATGAAGCTGCCAGGCCCAGGAATCGCTGTCTCAGCACTTTCTCTGAGAATATTCTACAGCCCCTTTCAAGAAGAGCTGCAGTTCCCAGTTCTAAATTCTTTCAATTCTATGAGCACAGTTCTTAATTTTGCTACATATTACAGACTAGTCATCTAAATGGATAACCTTAATATTGACTGTTTAATTATTCAGCAACACTTCACACACCTGAACAAAAATATAGCTACTGTTTTTAACTCCTCAGGTCTTCAATTTTTGTGATTTCATTTATCAAGGCTAAATTCAGTAACTTTTAAGTGCAACATCAGTAATTATACAAATAACTATACACATACCATCTTAAAATTCTAACACATAGTAAGTAGGCTATTTAAATAAGTTATTTATAAGGATATGATAGAATATAATGTCTAAAGAACCTCAGTGATCTAAATTCAAAAAGAAAATGCAGCAGTAGGCGAAAAAAAAAAAAAAAAAAAAACGTTCATTGTCATTTCTTCAGGAAAAGAAAAAAACTGTAACTTGTCCATCTGGCATAGGATTAATGAACAGGAAGATATAGTGCATAAGCTTTAAATTATTCATAAATTTGTTAACTAAATGAAAGTTTTTCCAAGACAAATTCTACTCAAAGTGAACTGATTTCAAAATAATAGCAGGGGAAAAACTTTTCTTCTACTCCTTAGCTTAGTAATATTAAATCAAAAATGCTATACAAACAGCTTCCGAGGAAGACATACTGATGGCCAAGAGGCATATGAAAAGGTGCTCAACATCACTAATTCTCAGAGAAATGCAAGCCAAAATGACAAGGTGCCACCTCACACCAGTCAGAATGGCCGTCATTAAAAAGTCTACAAATAATCAATGCTGGAGAGGCTGTGGAGGAAAGGGAACTGTTGGTGCAGATGTAATTTGGCACAGTGACTATGGAAAACTTTACAGAGGGTCCTCAAAAAACTAAGAACAGAGCTGTAATATGACCCCACAACCCCACTCCTGGGCATAGACTTAGACAAAACTACAATTCAAGAAGATACATACACCCCTATGCTCAGAGCAGCACTATTTGTAATACCCAAGACAAGGAAACAACCTAAATGTCCCATCACCCGATGAACGGATAGAGAAGATGTGCTGTGTGTGTGTGTGTGTGTGTGTATAACACACACACACGATGGAGTATTACTCAGCCATAAAGAAAACAACGCCATTTGCAGCAACATGGATGGACGTAGAGATTATCCTACTAAGTGAAGTAAGTCAGAGAGAGAAAGGCAAATACCATATGATATCATTTGTATGTGGAATCTACAATACAACACAAGTGAACACATCTACAAAACAGAAATAGGCTCATCGACATAGAGAGCAGACTTGTGGTTGCCAAGGGGAAGGAGGGTCAGGGGAGGCAAGGAATGGGAGTTGGGATCTGCGGAGGCAAACGATTCTATATAGGATGGATAAACAACAAAGTTCTGTTGTATAACACAGGGAACTATATTCAATATCGTGTGATAACCCACAATGCAAAAGAATATGAAAAAGAATAGATATACAGCTATTATATATATATAGCTAGGCCTTGGAGTAAGAGTCAATAGAGGGAAAGGAGGGCAGTGGGACGTTGCAGATCCAGATAATGCCATGAACAAAATCAGATAACCTGAAATGGCATGACACATTAAAAAAAAAAGTCAGGTGCTGTGTTAATTTCCTAAGGCAGCTGGAACAAAGTACCACAACCTGAGCGGCTTAGAATCGACAGAAATATATTATCATCCAACTCTGGAGGCTGGAGGTCCAAGATCAGGGTGCCAGCATGGTTGGTTTCTATCCCAAGGCCTTCTCTTGGCATACAGTCAGCCATCATCTTGCTGTGGGCTCACAGGACTTTATCCTGGCGGGAGCCTGAGCTCTAGCAGGACAGGGAGGGGGAGAGAGAGAGAGACAGAGGGAGAGCTCTATGGTGTCTCTTCTTAAAAGGGCATTAAGCCAATGGTAGAGCTTCACGCTCATGACTTCATCTGACCCTAATTACCTCTTAAAGGCCTTGTCTCCAAACACCAGCACATTGAGTGTTAGGGATTCAACGTATGAATTTTGAGGGGACCCAAACATTCAGTCCATACAGCTTGTACGCAACACTTTGTAGAGAATTCAAAAAATTTAACAAGATGAAAAGATGTGAGAATCTATTCTTAGCATTGAGATTTAGGCTTCCAGATTAAATACAGGACACCCCATTAAATATGAATTTCAGATAAACCACAAATACATTTTTGTATAGGAATCTAATAACTAGCCATTTGTTACTTTTCTGAAGCTCAAATTTAACCAGAAATTGTGTATATTTGTCTTCTGAATATGATAACCACAGGAAGATTTTTTTGAAAGAACATATATTTCTTAATGGAATCAGACCTATATATATTTGGGACATGCAACACTTGGAACACACTGATACAAGAAAAAAGTATTCAGGGTTATCTGAAACTGCAATATAACTGACCCTGACCCTGTATTTTTATTGGCTAAATCTGCCAACCCTAATTGGAATGATTTACTGATCTGCAGGACTGGAACTTAATAAGAAGAAAAATTTCAAAGGATATCAGCAAAAAAGAGAAGTTACTCTCCCAAGGCATATAAAAACCACAGGTTTTCTGTTGGAGGCCCTGTCTGAAAGGACTGGATCTTACCTTTTTTTTCCCTAATACCTATAAAAGCATTGGAAAAATTATGATCAAATAAGCATTTATTGGAATTCCAAAAGACTGAATTATCCAACAGATAAGAAGAGATTCACATGAATACCCCAACTCCAACTTCCCACACAGTAGAGACTGCCAAAGTTGATCCAACGGCTCCTGGAGTTTAGGTACTAACAGTGGAAGGTTCAAAGGCTGTACCACATTGAAGGCCGGTCAGTGCTGCTGGTGCATTGTTCTCTGGGAAGGCTGCCAGTCTTTGACTCCCTAATTCTCCACCCACAGAGTCTGCTGTCCCATTTTCTTCTCACCTTTGCCCTGGCCCTGGTCTCTTACCGCTTGGAGGGAGATGTTTCTTCATTTTGCTGCCTCTCTTGTACACAGGAAATAAACTTCTGACAGGAAGCAGCACCAAGAGACTCCTGCAACTGGCACAGAGCAGCCGGAGGGTCTGCTCTGCTGGGGTTAGGCCTACCCGGATCTAACATCCGCAAGGTTCCTTTTGCCAACTTCCTCAGGCTCACTCTCGCCCTCGCTGTGCACTGCCACATTTTTCTTTTGACATGTTTTCTACTTACATTTAAGCCTCTGAGATTCAGTCACATCCTAATCCTAGAGCTTAATGCATTTAATGAAATGTTTGTTTTGGACAAGATTCCAGTTGAAACCTTAAAAAGCCAACAGAAACCTTTTTTTGTCCATTATCTACTTAAGTGATTCTGCTCTGCATGGAGATTTCCGATATTAGAGATAAACATGGATGAGGCTTTTATGACATCACCAGGAGCACACAGGCCCATGGAAACCTTGCAGATGACCTGGATTCCCCTCTACCTGTACTTTTAAATATGCTGGTGAGGAGGGGTTGACAGGGAATAGTTCTAATGAGTATCAGCGCCAACTCATCATTTAGTTTCTTGCATATTAGGTTCTCTCACTTCTCTAATATCTTTGAGTCCAGCACTGCATGTGCCATACAGAAAGTTTCCAATATCCATTTCTTTCACTGTGAGCAGGTACTGATTGAAGTCTATCCAGCTTTCAAATGCGTATAAGCCCTAAAATACTCCCAAATGGGGAGTCCCCAACGAGGGGCTAAGAGCCATCCTTTCAGTCTATGTTTCCAATAAGTCCTCACAATTTTTTTCTGATTATAATGATGTGACCATAGAAAAGTCAGATCATTGCCTTATCAAGCACGAGATCACTGTCTAGTGAAGACAACGGCCTTCATGCAATGACAAGAACCCAGCGGTCAATACAGTCCTAGTGTTAGGTAGCTAGTTAGACATGAGTGGGTTCCACGCCATCCTGAGTGGGGTCGTCTTTCTCTTCTCCACCTGCACACTGGTGATCCAGACATGCCAGGAGATCCACACCCTTCTGGTCAAGGACCACCATTAAGTTCCCAGGCTTATCAGGACCAAGCAAGATAAAGCCAGCACAGGTTGGTGCAGGCACTCAAAGACCTAAAAGGTGACTCAAAGTAACTCAGGTTCATTATGCCATATTTGTAATAAACAAACATTGCAATCCCCCCACCCCAACGGGTTTCACCTGGGTGCTTATGGATAAGCGCCTGTGTCGCCGGAGAAAAGTTGTATAACCTAAAGCTGTCAGTCAATTGACACAGGATACAGCAAAGGACCACGACTGTAAAAAACCCAACCCTGCCCACTGCGGGGCTGCTCCTGGTCTCCAGACAGCTTGGTCCCATCCTTTCTCAGGAGTGTACTTTCACACTACTTAATAAAACTCTTGCTATTTAAATCTGCTCTATGCTTCTCAACTGAATTCTTTCCCTTGACAGAGCAAGAACCGAGGAAACCACCATTCTGAAGGGGACTTTAGGATACATATGAGTAATACATAATGAATACTCTCTAATGTCACTGAAGTAGAGTCTTTAAAATAGAATTATGAAAATATAAGTAAAATCTTTCTAAGAGGTAGGTTTTTTAAGGAGATAAAGCACTAAAAGCACTATGAAAACATCATGGATTTCTTTCCTTGAGTATGTCTTTGTAAATGTGCTATTCCTCTAAATAGAAATCTTTAGGAGAGTCTTCTTTAAAACCAGAAAAATACATCTACTGTATTGCCTCTTTGAGGACTAGTCCCAGAATCCTATGAAAATTTTCTATTCTTATATTCAACTCTTTCAAGCTTGCTCCTTATCACTGAGTTGTTTTGTTTTTTTTTAACTCATCAGAATGTTCCCAAATTGCCTCTGTTGGTAAATTATTCATATAAGGCAAAAAAAAAAAGCTTTTAAAAAGATTTGACAAAACAACTTCTTCAGCAAAGTCATTAAGATAAGAGACCTCAGCAGGGTTGGATGTTATTCAGATTAGATACAAAGCCTGCTACGTGAGGCAAGGCTTTTCTCTTCTCTTCTCCCTTTCTACCTCACAATTTGTTTGTTTGTTTGTTTTTTGTATCTTTAACTAAATGTCATTCAGTATAACAAATCACCACTTTGCCACAAGTAATGTAGGACTCTGGCAGAGTGCAAAACCATTTCACTTGCAGTATTATAAAGCATTGAACATGGAAATGTAGCCTGAGGAAAAATATTCAAAGTTCAGAGGTGATTTTAGACACGGAGACTATTAAAGACAGCCTCTTTCCGGAGATTCCGGTGACAGCAGTAATGGAAGAATTGGGTTAAGAATGAGTGCACTATGCGTGTTTGCCCAAGATAAAGACATGAATGACATGCTCTAAAAGCACATATGTGCTTATTTAGACAATATTTAGTGGCTCCAGAATTTTCACGCAAACAAAAGACATATGTTCAAACTTCAGTGTTACCAGCAGATGACCTCAAAATCCTCTGTCAACCTAAATTCAAAAGAATCAACAGAGTTTACCCTGTGGGGGCTTTTAGGCAATAAAGTTTAAGGGGTAATCTGAGTCGGGAGAAAATTCCACCAGCAAAATTATGATATTACTTAGGAAGCAGAACCCGAAAGGGAACCAAGAACTTCAAAGTTTCTACCGAGCTGTTCAGAACTTCCTCTCCACATGTAGTTAATTCATTCAGGTCCACACATCATTACAGGCAATTTGCATGAAACCTGATGTTAATGATTAAACAAGGCTAACTGGACAACTTCACAGTCTCAATAATGCTTATTAAACTGGAAAAAAAAAAAACACCTACATTTGAGAAAATATCTTTATTGGTTCGTAACTAATCCATTATACTGTTACAGTTTTTCAGTACTCCAACTTGTTGAAAATTGTCTTAGCTCCCTTATGAGAAGATTCAGTAAATGTAAAACTAAGGCAATTATACCTATTTGATTCTCCTGTCCCAGGAAGGCCACCTTCTGAGGGGATTCTTTGCTGAGGATGAGGGTTATAGACCCATGCAGGAGGCAAAACATGATAAGAAGGATTTAAAAAAAAAAAAAAAGGGGGGGGGGCCAACTGATGCAAACAGTCAGGTTTTCCACAGGAGACCACTAAATGCTCTTCTTGGTTTCCATATCACCATCATCTATAGTGAGAGTAGACATCACAACACTTGAAAGATGGCACACTCTGTTTTTCGTTCATGACATTTGACACCTTAAAAGAATTTTAAATGTTCTTTATCTAGAGGTCACATAAAATCAGTCCATAGGCCAAGTGTAACCTCAAGTTTGTTTTCTTGACCTGATTATTTTTGTAAACATATTAATTACAAACCTTAAAAATGATGAGATTCCATATATAAACATCTATGTCTGGCTCTTTTTGAATACTCAAAGGAAGAAGTAACATTTGAAGCTGAGTCATTGTATCCCCTTTAGATCTAGTATATCAGTTTGCCAAAGTTTCAATCCAGCCTGCAAGCTTCTATTACATAATTAGCCAACCTGAATCTTGTACAGATATTTGACTTTCTACTTCAAGGCTCAGAGAAAGTACTTGTCCAGTATCAAGAGCTAATAGTCAAGAGTTAGGCCTAGAACCTAGTTCTTTCCATTATAACTCTCTATCGCTTCTTCTTGATATCCTACCTGATCTTGATTCTGGAATACTGATTATGATGGCAGATTTTAATTACAATAACCATAACTGAAAAAAAAAACATTTTTTTCAATGAATGAATCCAAGGAGTTATAATAAGATAAAAAATGTAAGAAAGAAACTAAACCTTAAGATTGGTGAACACATCAACTGAAGATTTTCAGAGTTTCCACAATATTTTTAAACAATGCAATATGTATATATGTAAAAAAAAAATATATATATATATATATGTATATATGCTGTGCTGTGTGCTCAGTCATGTCCAACTCTTTGTGACCCCATAGACTGTAGCCCACCAGGCTCCTCTGACCATGGAATATATATATATATATATATATATATATATATAAATAATATAAAGGAACTCAATTCTCTTGCCTGGAAAATTCCATGGAGAGAAGATCCTGGTGGGCTACAGTCCATGGAGTTGCAAAGACTTGGACACGACTGAAGCGACAGAGCACAGCACATATATACATATGTTGCAGGGCATGTGGGATCTTAGTTCCCTGACCAAGGATTGCACTCTGCAGTAAAAGCACAGAGTGTTAACCACTGGACTGTCAGGAAAGTCCCTAAGCAATGTAATATACTAATTAAAGCCATACTTAGGGCCAACTAAATGACAGGTAGGAAAATGTAGCAGTCAAATTATGGTAATATCTAGTAAGCAGGACTCCAAGAGAACCAAGAACTTCAGTGTTTATACCCAACTCTGTAGAGCTTCCTCTCTCTATAATTATCAGTGTGTTAATCAGAACTGAAAAATATGGAAACTAATTTTTGGTTTGAATTCAGTTTGCTTTTGGCAAGTAGCATTGAGGATGTCTTCATCACACTTTTAGACTGATTCCTGTTAACAAGAGGTATTAATCCAATGACTACAGAAAGTCTTTGATTCTTTGAAATTTGGAATTTGACTAAACTCCATGGCTGATTCATGTGAATGTATGGCAAAAGCCACCACAATATTGTAAAGTAATTAGCCTCCAATTAAAATATATTAAAAAAAAAAAGACCACTGTAGATGTTAGGTGTAGATGACTGTTTACAATGGACTGTTAAGAGATTCTTTCTAAAGCTGCCAGTCCCTGGTTCAACACTCCCAATTGCACCTGTACACCTCAACCCTTCCAGTCTGATGTAACCATGGACAGAATCTTAGAGTCCCACCAGGTCTTTGAAGTTCAAGCAAAGGAATAATCACTTGATTTTTCTAACTTTAGGAAGCTCCATTCTGTCTTTATGCCCACACTGGGGTCACCATTTGCATTGAGTGAGAATTGATGGTACCAAGACACAACACTTGAGGCTCTCAAAATTCAAAATCAACAATCTACTTTACATAGGCGGCTCCTGCTCTCATACATTCAGTTCAGTCGCTCAGTTGTGTCCGACTCTTTGCGACCCTGTGAACCGCAGCACGCCAGGCCTCCCTGTCTATCACCGACTCCCAGAGTTCACCCAAACCCATGTCCATTGAGTCAGTGATGCCATCCAACCATCTCATCCTCTGTCATCCCCTTCTCCTCTTGCCCTCAATCTTTCCCAGCATCAGGGTCCCTTCAAATGAGTCAGCTCTCTGCATCAGGTGGCCAAAGTTTTGGAGTTTCAGCTTCAACATCAGTCCTTCCAATTAACACCCAGGACTGAGCTCCTTTAGGATGGACTGGTTGGATCTCCTTGCAGTCCAAGGGACTCTCAAGAGTCTTCTCCAACACCACAGTTCAAAAGCATCAATTCTTCTGTGCTCAGCTTTCTTTATAGTCCAGCTCTCACATCCATACATGACCACTGGAAAAACCATAGCCTTGACTAGACGGACCATTGTTGACAAAGTGATGTTTCTGCTTTTTAATATGCTATCTAGGTTGGTCATAACTTTCCTTCCAAGGAGTAAGCATCTTTTAATTTCATGGCTGCAATCAACATCTGCAGTGATTTTCGAGCCCAGAAAAATAAAGTCAGCCACTGTTTCCCCATCTATTTGCCATGAAGTGATGGGACCAGATGCCATGATCTTAGTTTTCTGAATGTTGAGCTTTAAGTCAACTTTTTCACTCTCCTCTTTCACCTTCATCAAGAGGCTCTTTAGTTCTTCTTCACTTTCTGCCATAAGGGTGGTGTCATCTGCATCTTGTACATTACACATTCCCAGTCTGTCAAGGACTAATGGTCAGAGCACTAAGACACTGATATAAAGTTCATGTTTTACTGTCTGCCACCAAGTCTAAGATCACACCACTTTCTCTGTGTGTTTTCTGAAGAATGCAAGGGGATGATGGAACTACAAGGGACCCAGATTCAGAGGGAATTAAGAGGATGGCATTTATGCACAGGCTCTACAATAAGCACTGGTCCTCTTCCATGGTTTCTACTTCTTTGCTCTATCAAAACCACACACAGACACACAACTCTCTCTGGCTGTTAACTCAGAATCCATACTCCTGCTTTGAAAATCATGAAGTAGCTATGGCTCAGGATTCTGTCATTGGGAAAAAAAATCAGTTTTCTCATTTATAAAGTGAAGAGCTTGGACTGATCTCTAAGATCAAAAGATAGAAATTCTAAGATCTTGTTAGTCATGAGTTACTTTGCAAAATTCAACTAATTCAGAAATAGAATACCTTGACATTATAAAGTGGATGCTGCTGTGTAGGATGATATTCACCTGAAGAAAAACTACCGTTTCTTCTCTTTTGAAAGTGAGTTTCAGAGATGATGGCATTTTTTCAGGTCAGCTCAACAAACATTCCTTTAGCCTTGTTAGATATTGGGAGCGTCAACCATTTCACAAATATTAAGGAGATAACATCGAATTGATACATAAATAATGTGACTAGGCAGAGAAAGCAGCAACTGCAAAGACCCTAAGACCCATATTTGGCAAGTTGGAAGAATCTGAAGAACATAAAGGAGGCCGATATTTGTAGGGAAGAATAGTGGGAGATGAGACACAGCAGGAGGCCAGGATCAGAGCGTGTAGTCCTGGAAAAGACTTCAGATTTCATTCTGAGTGCAACTTAGATTTTATCCTTTGTGCTTCTGGAGAGTTGGAGAGAGTAGCAGCAAATTTAACAAGATTGATGAGGTGAGGTGACCTGAGCGAACTGCAAAAGTTGATGGCTAAGCTGAATCTTAAAGGATTAACGTGTTTCAGCAGGAGAGTGGGAGGAAAAGTTGAAAAGAAAGAGGAAAATAGGAGAAAGAGAGAAGGCAGTTGAAGTGGAGGCAATGCCATGAATAAAGATAGAGGATTTTCATGGTGTTTAGGGGAATCCATAAGGGGACCAGAGTTGCTAGGGCATAAAGTAAGAGACAGCACAAGCAGTATCTGAACCTAGGAAAGGTGAAAGGTTCTAGAAATGTTCACATTGCAACCACTGCCACTCATATATATAAAGCACATTTGCTTATACACGCTAAGATTCTATATTTTATTAGACTACACTTGTGACCAGCAGGCTTACAACCTTAGGTAATTTGCTTCTTCTTTTAGCATCTAGCCTAGAATTCCATGGACTGACCCAAAAAGAGTCAGATGAGACTGAGCTACTCTCACTTTCACAGAGCTAGTAGATAATCAATAAATACTTGTGACTTGAGGACCCTTAAGTAAACTGCACTGACAGTTTCTACGCACCTCCCCCAAATGTACCACCAGGGTTTTCACCAAGTCGCGTAAATCAAGACAACTTGTAGGCATTGATAATTGCTGCTTAGAATTCATGGTGAAACAATGTTCAAAGGGCCCCATCACCTCTTATATTTCTGGCCTATAAAGTTAACAAGACATCCAATTTGTTCAGATGACTTGTCTTGCCTGAGTAATGCTTTATTACTTTACCTGAAGTGCAAAGCAACTTCCTTAGGGAAGATAATTTTACAGGAAATAATAATAACTTATGTAGAAAAGCTTTAGAGTTTTCAAAATGCTTTTACATATATAATGTTTTATCCTCATAGCAATTCTTTGTGTTAGGCAAGATAGATATTATCATTTTCATTTTACTTTTATGAAAACTAACACCTAGAGAGGTCACACAACTAATAGACTGGATCCTAGATTAGAACTAAGTCTTTGACTCATATTTTTGTCACCAAGGGCTTTCCCTGGAGAACAATTTTAAGAAAGAAAAATGCATTATAATTCTACTATTTTGGTAAGAAAAGTACATGAATTTGCTAAAGTTAATCTTTTGTGTAAAAGACCTGCATCTGTTCTTCCATTTCTTTATTGAACAAATATTAATCCAGTGCCTAGTATATATCAAATATTTTTCTAATCACTGGGGATATAACAAAATAAAAATCCCTGACCATGTGCTGTTTACATTCTATTGAGAGATGGACAGTCATCAAGTAAATTACATAGAATGTCAGGTAACAAGTGGAATGGAGGCAAATGAAGCTGGGAAGGGAGATGGGAGCCATAGAGTGAGTATGTATAGGTCAAATAGGATGATCAGGAAAAAGGCATGGCTGAGATGACAGCAATGGAGCAAAGGTCTGTGGAAGGTAATGCAAGCCCAGCAGATAGCTGGGAAAAAAGCCTTTAGGTGGATAAAATATCAACTGCCAGAGCCCTGACATGGTATAATGCCTTGCTTATCGGTGGATCAGTAAAAGTTCCATGTGGCAGGAACAGTGGGCAAAGCAGGTAGTTAATGATGTACTTGGAGGGTTTTGAGCACAAGACTGACAAGTTGTTTTACTTCTTAAAACGATGATTCTAGCTGTTGTGGGAAGACTGGATTATATGGAGGAGGTGGTGGTAAAGATAGATGCAGCAAGACTCATATAAAGATGACCACAACAACCCAGATAAGGGAAGACATTGCATAAGTTCCAGGTGGGAACAGTGGAGGAGGTGAGCAGCAGTTGGATTGAGAATATATTTTGAGAATGGGGCCATAAGAACTTGCTAAAGGATTCAATGTAGATTGTGAAAGAGAAATATTTTTGCTGTGTCTCTTTCTTGCTCCAGGAACTTGGTTAAGCAAAGAGAATGTAAAGATGCTTCAGATATACATAGTTCTTGCCTTTGTTGAATAGCCACCTCCAAATTTGACCAATGGCCACACAGATCAATAAAGTCTCATTTGTTTCAGTGTTTCCATTCTAAATGATCACCCATCACGCCAGGCCGGAGAAAATCCACCATTTTCATTGAGTCTCAATTTCCTCATAGGGAATTGATAAGACAACCAAACTTAAATGTCTTTTAGTTTCCATATTTTATGAGTTGGTGCACCTAAAATAAAAGGAGAAGGGTTCTCTTTTTCATTATCTTCTATGGAAAAGGACTGTATTTTTTTTTTTTTTAGGAAACCTAGGATCGCTCCAAAAATTGGAAATGTTAGAATTGGGGAATATGAGGAGCCTCTTCTATATCTGTGTTCTCACTTTGAAAGCACGTGATTGCCAATTCATCTGTCACAGACTCTGAATTGCAGTCTATACCCTGCTAAAATGCTACCTCCAATGCACAGAAAAAAATGAGACCCAAGAGAGCTCTACCTTTAGGAAACCCCTGGCTTTCTTAGGATGCCACGGAGGTCACTGAAGCAGGAAGTTTGGCTCTGCTTTTCCCCAACAGAGACTTAGAGAACCAGCTTTACAGCCTCACTTTGGACTTGATATCTCCGTGTTGCTTCTGAAAGACTTCATTTATATTTCATTGTCTCACTATTTATCATTGCTCCTTCTTTTCCTTTCTTTCTTTGATGCAGAAAGCTGCACAGGCTCTGAGTGATGTATAAGGTGGATTCTAAACATCACATTCGCTCTCGCCACTACAAGTCCAGCTGGGGAAACAGGAGCACAGCAATGGCCCATGTGGAGCCCAGGAAGACAATGACTCAGTAACTTCCTCCCACAGGTTGGAGCTCTGCCAAGGAGATGCATGCAAACCGAACATTCCCCCTGCCTCCTGCTTTGCTCCCAGGTGTCCACTCCTCTCCACTGCCTCACCTCTTACAAGATGACCCTGTCTCTTAGGCCCCCACCTTCCCCTCCTTGTCAATGGGTGATTGCATCTCTCTGCATCTGCATCCTCAGCTAACCCTCATAACAAAGGTAGCTTTTCTCTGCTCATCTCTCTCTCTCCAACTGGCCTCACATACAGAACCTAGGAAAGAGGCAAAGCTTAAAAACATTTTCTGTAGATAGAATCCTATGATGCAACCCATTTTGTTTTCATGAAGATTTTTTCTATGGGAAAAATTTGTCCTAGGGCACAAGGAATCATCGGACCAGTAGCAGGCTTGGTTCTGCGGCACCGTGGGCCACTGTGCACCCCAAAATTGGTTTTCTTCACTCCATCCCTTTGGCCTTTGTCTTATCTGGTTTCTGTCCTTACTTTCAGGAGTCAGGGCATATTTCTTCCTTTCTCCCCTCTCCCCTACAAATTAGTCATTATTTTGAACTTCCCCCACCTGTATCCTCTTCCTCAGTTCTATGTGTGTGGACTGAGAGATACAAATCCATGGTTAATTTCTTTTATTTTTTGATGGTAATTTATTTAATTTTTATTGAATGTTGTGTTCGTTTCTGGCATACAGCAAGGTGATCCAGACTCTTTTCCATTATAGGTTATTTTGTGTGTGTATTCAGTTCTGTTTGGACCAACCTTTTGGACTATGGCCCACCAGGCTCCTCTGTCCATGGGATTTCCCAGGCAAGAATATTGGAGTAGGTTGCCATTTCCTCCTCCAGGGAATCTTTCCAAGCCAGGGACTGAACCTGTGTCTCTTGTGTTTCCTGCATTGCAGGCAAATTCTTTACCACTGAACCATGGAGGGCTTCCCGGGTGGCTCAGTGGTAAAGAATCCACTTGCCAGTGCAGGAGACACAGAAGACACGGGTTCAATCCTTGGGTCAGAAAGATCCCCTAGAGGAGGAAATGGCAACCCACTCCAGTATTCGTGCCTGGAGAATTCCATAGACAGAGAAGCCTGGCAGGCTACAGTCCATAGGTTTGCAAAGAGTCAGACACAACTGAGGGACTGAGCACAGAACTGCACACTTGAGGGAAGCCCATTATAGGCTATTACAAGGTATGAAATATAGTTCTCACCACCATGGTTAATTTCTATACAATCCTGTGTTTCTTCCAGTGGCAAGGAGGGCTTCTTTTTCTTTTCTTTTTTTTTTTTTGCTGAATATGCTTATGTTTGTTTGTGTGTGGAAGAAGGTGGTTATTATTTTAAATAAAAAATCTTCTCTAGCACTGCGTAGTCCTTGCCAGAGGAAGTCACAGTCTGGCTGCCTCTCTACCCAGAAAACACTACCCCACCATTCCTGGATCCATGGCCAGAGTGAGCATGTGGCTCTGGCCTGGGGCCAACAGGGCTCTGCTACTGGCAGAGAGGTGGTGACAGATTGAGGGGGGCTCAGAATCCTCTCATCGCACTTTCTCTGGGAAGCTCGTCCAAATTCATGTCTCTGCTTCATACATTCTGTTAGAGTCAAAGCCAGCAAGTATCTCGTAAAAGGGGGATTTTTAAATACACTTCAGACTACAGGATTGTTTTTCTCATGATCAGGTTTGTAAATTACGGGGGAGGAAAGGTGCTGGGAACTTCTCCTACACACAGAAACGTGTGGTTGTGCCTTTGGGGTTAGGAAATAAAATGAACACTGGCAACCTGTCCTCTGGGTGGAGGCGAGGAAGAGAGAGAGAGAAGATTTCGGGGTTTCTCTGCCAAATGGTGGTTTTGACTTTGCCAAGATCGTCCTGGAGTAACTCCTGCTTTTCCAAGAAGGTCCAGGATCCACATAACAGCAGCCAGATGTGAGAAATCCTTCCAACCTGCCTCCAGCCCCTCCCGTGGCTGAGGACTTTCAAGGATGAGTCCACCTGCATGCAGCAGGCAAACAGAGGTCCTCCTCTCTGCCTGTAGCTTTATGAGTTGGCAGCACCGGAAAAGCCTCCCTTTGATCTGGAGCTTTGAAGGGATCAAACAAGCGGCTTTAATGGGTGGGAATGCTGCTCTGAAAATCCTACCTTTTGTCGGTAAAGCATTTCTCCTTCTCCTCCTGGGGCAGGTGCAACCGAAGGATGGAGTCTGCTTTCCAGGCCTCGCACCAGATGTTCGTTCTTGCAACCAGTAGAACAAAGGAGTGAAAGTGAGATCAGGGCAGCGACTGACAAGGCCTTGTCCACAAATGAGCTCAGCTGGGCTGGGGAGTTCGTTCTTGATGTGTTCCTTCCTGAAGCCTGCTTGAAGTAACGCTGCATTCTACAAAGGCTAGAAATCAGCCGCTTTGGTGGTAAACGTGCTGATCATGACTTCTTCGGAGCTTTTCGATTCTGTTTGGAAGAAGGCTCACCTTTAAGCAAGGGGATTTGGGCTAACATCCTTTGATTTATGAGATATGTTTCCAACCCTTTCAGCCTAGGATCGCAGACTCTTTCTGAATGCCAAAACAGTCTTTAAATAACCACTTTTATTCCCTCAGCCTGTGCTGCTACTATGACAGCAGAAAGAGAGAAAGAAAAATTGGATTATGGTTGTTCTCCTGAGGACCTTTCCAACATGCCTCCAAGGACTTACTGCTAAAATCTCACATCAGAGAAATATTTCCAAAGCTCACCCAAAATAAGCAAATTCTGCACACTTTCTAATTCCTGGATAAGTTTAATACTGTTTCCTTATAATGTTTTCCAGAAATTGCCTTCCATACCTTTAGGGAAGAGATACTGGTGATGATTTCTCTAAATGATTCCATAACTGTTCAAGCTAGCAGCTGAGGTTTTCTTGGTGATGCTTATATTTCATTAAGCACCCCATAGAACTAGATCTCCCAGGATATACTGTGCAAATCCTTAGTCCCAGGAGATGCTTCTTGAAGAAAGCACTCCATAGCCAAAGGATTTAGGGAAACATTTGAGTACCACAATTACCTCCTGATAATCTCACTGAGCAGTAAATGCAAAATCTCTTAGAAGAAATTTGTTAGATATCATTTAACCCATACATCCCTAAATTATCTGACCAGGGGAAATGTTCTCCATATTACAATTAATATCCCATGGAACTAACTCTTGGGGGAAAACATTTCAAGATAATCTGCCTTAGAGCAGGAATCCAGGATATACCAGGAGCAGTTTCTTAGCAGATTCCCAGGTCCTTCCCTGGGGATCTGATGGTTCAGATCTGGAGTCGGGGCTGGGAACCTGAGTTTTAAGATGGACTCCTGCTGATTCTTATCAATGAGGAAAGTTTGAGAAGTTCTAGCTTTCTGTATACCCATCCTCTCCACCCGTCTCTTTCTCGCTCACACACACAAACACAAATATATGCTAGTTATCAAAGATCACCTAAAAATATATATAAGCTCCTGAAAGTAACAAAGCAGATTTCTTCTTGCAATAAGAAGGCAGAGAGAATGTAGGCAGTAGCATTCTAGCTTAAGTCAAAGCAGGTAAAACAAGTCTATCTTTTTATTGTCAGGCCTCTGAGAATAAGGAGCAGCAGCCTGAGAGTGGGCGCTGGTACAAGACAGTGGGTCAGGCCGCAGACCAGGAATGCAGCCACCTGGACTTGGGACCCTCACTCTCCGGCCCTGTTTTCAGAGCCTCAATTTCCTCATTGGGTAAAATTGGAAGTGAACAACACTATAGTTTGTTAACCCAAGTTGTTAGAGAGGATTAACTTCAACAACATAGGTAAATTGCTAAGTATAACACCCAGAATGTTCTAAGTGCTTGATAAACATCAGCTATCATTTTGAAGTAAAGATTTTAGGAGGCACGAAAATACCCAAAAGAAGCAAATATTGAGAGTGGAGAAAATCTTGGATGTCTGGAAATTCACCGCTGCAGAAGACTCTTTGGAGGGAATCACAAAATGACCCTCGGGGAGAGTGCTGCATGCCTTACTTACCTGGGCTGCCATCAGTTGCTCCCAGACTCCTGCGGCTGGAGGAGGTGAGCATTTCTGGAAATGCTTAGACCTACCGAGGTCCAGGCCACCAGCCCCCAGGGCTAACCTCAGCTTCCTCCTCCAACAAACGCAAGGCAGCACAGAAAGGGTTACAGCCAGGCTTCTAAACAAATAAGAACTGCCACGGCTTGGTGCTGATATGAAATTATAATCAACACATTCATGGATTGGTAGTATTTATCATGTTGTTAGCATTGTAAATTTGTACCATTGTAGATAGGAGTCACACAGCTTGGGGCCCTGTCCCTTCACCTATTGTTTTCCCTGTGTTATGATAAATTTCCAGCAACACTTGATTAAAACTGCCAATTTGTTGGGAATAAAGAGAATCTCTCGACACCACCAGGACTAATTACGTTGTCCTTGCCAAAGGGGTAGTTGAATAATTGCACGCGATTATTGCTCAGGCCTGGCGCTTTTCACGTCAGCAGCAAAGCAATGAAGATTGATTCCCTTTAATTAATCATTCAAAAATAGCCCCCTCGTATCATTCCCCAAATAGGAGAGAGCATGTTCCTACATTTTTCTTCCAAAAGGCACCCTAATGCAATGGGTTCCCTGATGAGATATCAAAATGTGTGTGCCTGTCCGAGATAGGAGGATCTTCTCTGTAATTGATTGTGGATCCTAGTCCCTGGATCCTTTCTCCCCAGCCCTGAACTCTCTTTGTAATGTTAACAGCCTGGAGCACATTTACAAAGCTTTCGTTAATTGTACTCCAACTTCTCATTAGAAAGGGAGGCAACGATACTTATCTGATCCAATCTAGGCTTTATTTTGCATTCCTACTAACGGGATAGTTTGCCAGGCCAGGCTCAGATGCTCAGTCATGTCTGACTCTTTGCAACCCCATGGACTATAGCCTGCTAGGCTCCTCTGTCTATGGGATTTCCCAGGCAAGCACACTGGAGTGGGCTGCCATTTCCTCCCCCAGGGGATCTTCTCCACCCAGGGATTGAAGGCCCATCCATTACCACATCTGTGTTGGCAGGTGGATTCTTTACTGCTAGTGTCACCTGTGAAGCCCAACAGGATGGATTGGGCTCAAGCATGCTGAGTATTTGCTTGGAAGACCACAGCTTCCACAGGATAGTATATTTTAAGAAGGCCTTGATATACACTATTATTTGTTATTTGCATTGTTTGTTTCTCACTCTTTCTGACAATAGCCAAATTCAGTCTTGTTTATGTTTTTGAAAACACCAATGTCTACTTTCTCAATTCAACCCTTTAAATGTTAAGAGATCGTAAGTCATCTTAAAACGTTGCTTGGATTTTTCATATATTCTTCATTAACTTGACTGTTGTCTGCCTTTGCTGCGGAAAAAAATTCAATCAGCAGTGTTTGTGGAAGGTCTTCTGCACAAGCATTCTACTTGACGCAAAAGGAGGTGGGTGGCACCGTTTTTCTAATTGGAAAGCAAAGTTGTCAAGTAGGGAATGTCCAATTTTGGCACATCTCCACTTCCCATGCTCTCCTCTCACCAACTGTTCCTCTCCCGTTTTCAGATAGTATCATAATAGCAAGTTTTCATATAATCTGGGTTTCAACTTTTTAAAATGCTAGAGAAATAGGGCAGGGGCTCCTCTTAGTATGTCATCTACTTATTTGCGATCGGAACCTTCCTCGCCTAAGCTCCTTTTCCTTTCCACCAACCCTCTGCCCACTCCTGCCCTGGGAACCAAAGCCCTTTCCCTGTCATCTTTCAAGGCTCAGTCCATCCACCAGAAACAAAGGACGAAAAGCAAAGGGAGATGCAGCGTGTGGAGAGCACGTGAGGCTTTGTGCTGTGTACACCAGATGTCTATCACTGCCAATTTTGTTTGTTTGTTTGAAAATGCATTATTTGAACAAACTTGAAGAGCTGGGTGGCTGAATATCTGCTTGCATGGGGTTGGCTTTTTAATAAATTATAGAAACAGGGAACTTGACTACATCTCAAAGATCATCTGTTGAAATGAAAGCAGAGGTCCCAAAAGAAGAAGTGTTCCTTTTTGTGAATGTTCAGTGGATATTACAGAAGGAGGGAAGGCAGACAAGAGAGGAAGAATGGTGGATGAGCAGAACACAGCTTAGGATATGCACTCGAGGCTTTGGAGTCAGTCCTCTACGGGAACATCAACTCTGGCATGAATGTTTAGTGCTCGACCCTCAGTTTTCACTTTGGACTTCCAAAAATAACACTTTCCTATAGGAATGTTGTAAGAATGAAAAATCATACAGAGATGTAGGCTGTGACCTGGGACTCTTTGCTGCAGTGCTTGCACCTGAATAGATGTCTCCTTGAGCCACAAAATACAAAGAAACTATGAGGGACTAAGAATAACCACATGCCTGGGCAGTTGGAGCAAATTATGGACAACAAGATACAAAAAGACCAAAATCTCAACTGCTACTTCTGAAGAGGAGCTGCTGCTGCTAAGTCGCTCCAGTCATGTCCGACTCTGTGTGACCCCATAGACGGAAGCCCACCAGGTTCCCCCGTCCCTGGGATTCTCCAGGCAAGAACACTGGAGTGGGTAGCCATTTCCTTCTCCAATGCATGAAAGTGAAAAGTGAAAGGGAAGTCGCAGAGTCATATCCAACTCTTAGCGACCCCACGGACTACAGCCTACCAGGCTCCTCCATCCATGGGATTTTCCAGGCAAGAGTACTTGAGTGGGGTGCCACTGCCTTCTCTGACTTCTGAAGAGCAGGGAGCAAAAGGACAGTAATGTACATGCCCTCTTCACTCAACACCATCAAGCAACCACCTAAGCCTCTGCTCCAACCAGACCCCTGGATCCATCCCTACCTTAACCCCATGTAAGGAACCAGCACACCCTCTCTCAAGGAATGAGCAAGGGGATCTGTTACTTGTTTTTGCTCCCCCTGCTGCAGTAGGGGCCCCAGTGAAGCCTTGCCTCAACTTCTTGTCTGGTCTCTTATCAATTTCTATCAATTGGGGAAGGCCAAGAACCCTGGCTGATACCAATAAATGGGCAATGGACATCAAAGAGAGTCTTTTTGAAAGATAAAGAGAATAACAATAATGTTAACAAAGTATGGCGTTTGTCCCCACATGTTCAGGGCTTCAGTGTTTTGAGATTTGAAAAGAACCTTCGTTCATTCTCAAGTGAACGTCATTGCCCTCCTAAGACTTTATTTTTACTTTGGAGTCAGTTGGGAATAGAATAATGTAAAAAAAAAAAAAAAAAAAGTACCACTGCTGGCTTTCTAAGCTACTCCCTTATTACTCTTTCTCTTCTCTCCCCCCTGCCCCACCCCCTACTACTGGATGCAGAGAGCAGAACTGGATAGAGTGAGGAGGCAGGTATAAAATCAGTACCTGCAACTGGCCAATGTAAGTCCTTGCGGCTCTGAGCTCATGGGAGGATGGATAGATAACTGTGACGTATCTCAAGAACTCCTAGAAGAAAGCATCTGTTAGCTGCTCCATCTTGGAGAACCCTGGTAGTGACACCTGGAAGCTTCAGCTGTGGATCTCAGCTCTAGAACCATCTACCTTAGGTAGAATTTAACTTCCCATCTGCCCTGTGTGACCAACCTACTCATCTTCTCCATAAGTTGGGGTCCCTCCATTGACAGGTGTTTCTTACTTGACACTACACATTAGTAATTCTCAAATTTTAATTGCCATGGAGATTCTGTTAAAATACAAATTCTGATTCAGTAACTCTGAATAGGGCCCCAAATTCTTCACCTCAAATGAAATTCAAAGAGATGCTGATGCTGCTGATCTGTGGATCATTATATCAGCATCACTGTCCTCTGGACAGTGAAGTTGAACAATCAACTTCAGTCTCAATCTCAGAACAGTTTTAGCCAATATGATCTCTCTATCCCCTTAATGGATTTATAAGAGTCAACATATAGTCTCATTTCAAATTTGTGTTACTATATATTATGATATGTTTGTGGAAGGAGTGGCAGGTTTTATTTTGGGGGGCTCCAAAATCACTGCAGATGGTGACTGTAGCCATGAAATTAAAGATGCTTGCTTCTTGGAAGGAAAGCTATGATAAACCTAGACAGCATATTAAAAAGCAGAGACATCACTTTGTCAACAAATGTGCATATAATCAAAGCTGTGGCTTTTCCAGCAGTCACATATGAATGTGACCGTTGGACCATAAAGAAGGTTAAGTGCCAAATAATTGATGTTTTCAAACCATGGTGCTAGACAAGACTCTTGAGAGTCCCTTGGACAGCAAGGAGATCACACCAGTCACTCCTAAAGGAAATCACCCATGAACATTCATTGGAAGGACTGATGATAAAGCTGAAGCTCCAATGCTTTGGCCACATGATGCCAAGAGTTGAATCACTGGAAAAGACCCTGATGCTGGGAAAGATTGAAGGCAAAAGGAAAATGGGGCAGCAGAGCATGAGAAGGTTAGATAGCATCACTGACTCAATGGACATGAATCTGAGCAAACTCTGGGAGACAGTGGAGGACAGAGGAGCCTGACATGCTACAATCCATGGGGTTGCAAAGAGTCAAACAAGGATTAACGACTGAATGACAACAATAATACTAGTAGTCCTCTGTTTTAACTTCCCACATAATCCATACCCAAAACCACCCTGCAATAGATGGGAGAAATAGAGGAGATGTAGCTCCTAAGACAGAGGGAATTTTCTGCCAGACCCTTTTCTACCTTTCTTAGCAATCACCTCTCTCACTTGGCTGGTAAGGCTCCTTCCAAGTCCCTGTACTAGACCCTTCTCACTGCGGCCTAATTGCGTTCCAGGCGAAAAAGTGAAGGTGGTCTTTCAAAGTGTAATGGCAGCACAGACATAAAGAAAGGGCTGGATATGAGAATCATAGTAGAAGGTCAAATACCATATCAAACAAGCAGTTTAAAATTAAGCTAGGATATTCTTGAACTCATAGTATAAATCTGCTAAGGCTGCCATTGCAGAGTACCACTGACTGGATGGATTAAACCACAGAAATGTATTTTCCTGCAGTTCTGGAAGCTAGAATTTGGAGATCAAGTTAGGAGCAGCGTAGGCTTCTGAGACCTTTCTTTGGCTTGTGAATGGCTGTTTTCTTTCCAGTGGTCCTTCTTCTATGTCTGTGTCTAAATTTCCTCTTCTAATAAAGATACCAGTCATACTGGATTAGAGCTCACCCATATGACCTCATTTTATGTTAATTCCTTCTTTCCAGGCCCCATCTCCAAATGTACTCATATTTTTGAGGTACTAAGATTAGGATTTCAACATATGAATGTTGAAGAGACACAATTGAGCCCATATACTAAGTACTTGGTTCTCACTGGTTGAATGCACTACGCTTATTCAGTCACCTTCAAAATCTGGCAATGAAAATGTGCTTTCAAATGCACCTGCTGGGTTAGAGCAGCTTGTTTAGAACCCCCAGAGCAGTCACATGTTTCCATCAGGTCCTCCCAAATCAAAACAGAACCAAATAATGATGCAAATAAAAGCTTTTATACTCAGGCATTTCTGAAATAATAGCTCTTGTTTCTGAAAGAGAGGTCAAATACATCCCATGCAGACAGATTGGATTAGAGATCTAATTACCTCAACAGCATAAAAGAAGTACTCCTGGTTTCCCCTACAGACAGGTCACTGCAAACTGGGCCTTTGTTTTAGCTGTGTTTTTATATAGATTTGACCTCAAAGAAAACCATTTTTATATACGCAGCATTGTTACTAAAGAAATGCTAAAGTCTCGCTCTCTCTCTCTCTCACACACACACACACACATACACACACCATATGCAATTTCAGGAACTGGGCCCTTGCCTCTAACTAAACATACCAGCAGGTAACTGACTACATTACCATGTTTTAAGTCCTGAGGAAGCAACAACCGATTATCAATATTCTAGGTGTAATCTCAAATTCTGTGCTGCTTTCCAAAAGAGCATTAGCTTTTAAGGCTCGCATTAGGTGGTGTAAACTTTCTTTTGATTTGTCAGTCACTATTACCGTTAGGTCTCCTCCTGCCTTTCTGCTTCCGATGTTCCTCCCACCTGCAAGGCCTGGACAATGCTATGTCAGGTTATAAAGAAAAATAAAGTACTTTCCAGCTCCCCAAATTGTCTCTTCTGGGGGCCTATTTATCAGAAGCCACACTACAAAAGATAGGCAGTACTGTAGGTAGATATTATAAATTCCATTGGGGTTTCAGAAGTTGAACCATCTATTTTATTCTAGCAGGAGATGTTTTCTATATATCTGCTGATTGCACATTCATTCTTTAATCTTTATACATGAAAAGCTACAAGCAGAAAGCCACGGACTCAAATTTTCACTGTAAATTGTTGAACATTTGCAACAGATATAGAAAATCACAGTATGAAAGCTGCTAAAGCTGGGAAAAAATAAATTGGAGGCACCACAGGAAATGAAGGTTTTACATAAGGACAAGGAGCCAGCCAGAGTTTTCAAGTCCATTTTATAATAAAGGAAATTATGATCCATATAAAGCCCACTTTGGGAAATTTACATTTTGATGGATAATACGCTTATAACAATTAGTATGAAATGTTCCTGGTTTACTTATGACACGTTTCTAATAGATAGTCCACACGTGTCCTTAGCAGAATGTAACTGCTAATATTTGAAGTGCAGGTAATTCCTTGGTTCTCATTTAAAATAGCATAATGCTCTCCTTGCTCCAGGCAGGCAAAAATAAAATCTCAATTAAAGTAAAAGCAGGCATGGTTCCAGTTAAGCAATGATCATTTTGAGAATTAATGCAATAAAGCTTTTCCCTGTAAAGTGCATAGCCAGCGTGGTGTGGGAGCAATAGCAGTAGATTGCAACCCCAGTTCCCTGGATCCAGAACTGGCTTTGCTTTTACCAGGCTGTTTAACCTCGCCCACTTCACTTAACCTCTCTGGGCAAGAGCTCCCTCACCGACAAAAAAATGAAATGGTTGTTACTTGTCATCCCTCAGGCCTCATTCGGCTTTGGAATGCCGGACTCTGCAATCGAAGCAACTTGTGGAAAAGCTTGTAGCACTGCGAAATAAAAGTACTCAGAGGAACTTGGCTTCGCCACACAACTTGAGGAAGCGATGAAAAGCCTACAGTGACTAGGAACAGAGCACGCAAACTAGCAGCCCTGTGCCAAATGCGGTCTTCAGAGCTTTGCCTGACAAATAAAGCATTTTAATTAAAAAGGAGAAACAAAGAGCACTGTAGATGTCCAGTTTGCGCCAGGTCTCCGCTTTTCTATCGTCCTCCTGACAATTAAAATTGGCTCTCGCCATCTGCCTCTACTAGGATGAAGCCACTAGTCACTGCAGCAGCTGACCTTCAATACACCCTGTAAGGGGTTCAGGATAGAGATCAGGAATGAGGCATTCTGTGTTCTGGGAAAACCTGGTAGAAGAGACCTTCAGAAGATTTTATGAGCCCAACTGTTTTGTCTCCTTATGTCTAGAGAAGCACTAAAATCATTAATGGTGACATCTGATCATATCTCCCTTTACTAAAATCATGTATATTCTGATCTCTCCTCCCACCTCTTGAGAGCAGTTTCTCAGAACTATCTGAAACGCCGTCTCCCAGGCTATATCTTCATTTTGCCCCAAATAAAACATGATTTGCAGCTCTCTCATTGTTTTTGTTTTTTTTTTCTCCCAGTCGACACTCTATCCAACCTGATGCAGTCACTTAAGTCATCTGCCTGACCCTTGGGGGGAATTCGCACTGCTGATTTGAACTAGGTACTCATTAATTCTTTACTCATAATTGCTGAGTTCCAACTCTAGGTATCACATATTGTTCTAAGTATTGAGGTTATAATAGTAAATAGAAGAGACAAGACTCCTCCGCCAAAAACATCTAGTTGGGTTATTTACTCTGAAATGAATTTTTATCTTATTTGGAAATAGTAGTAGTCAGATCAAACTTTGTCATGGCTACTTTTGTTTCTAAAGCCAGGAACTTAGATGACTCACAATCCAGCATGGGTTGTCATGGTGTCTCAGAAGATACAGAGCTGTGTTGCCATCATTACAAACTTGATCAAGCACCTGAGTTTCAGAAATTATTTCTACTGCTCCCCTCTGCTTGTGGTAAACATTTCTCTCCTCCCACATCCCTGAAGTCTGAGAGACTCTTCCTACATGGGCAACGAACAAGAAGTTCTAAGGCAGAAGGAGTTGGATCCCACTGTTGAATGCCCCACCTCTGCTGCTGCCTTATCCTCATGCCCTAGGTCATTTCTCCTTCACTCATCCTTCCGTCTCCATCCCAGGTCTCTCTCAACCCACTGCCAATCTCTGAGCATGAATGTAAAGCAGGGAACCAATGAAAATGCCCAATAAATAGTTGGCTTCTTAAATCCATCTGCTTATCTTTGCAGTTTGGGAGTGGGGAGAGGAAGGGAATAATAAATCAAAGCATTGGCTCAACAGTTATCAGAGCAGGAAAAGAAACTAGGAAAAGAATAAAAGCAATCGTGAAACCAACTGCCCACCAGTGGGAGGGGGGAGAAAAGTGGTGAAAATTATTCTTAGGTTTTTCTGTTCCACGACCTCACAACTAAAAGAAAAACTGAAGTGTGGAGAATGAATGCAGGACCAAACTTGAGCGTTTTTCTAAACTTTAAGCCAAGTCTTCATCATCTCTTAGCTTCTATTTCTAAAAATGTGGAAAATTGGACTATGCTGGATTTCAACCATGGTTGTATATTAGAAGGGCCTAAGGAAGTTTTTTTTTTAATGCCAATTACTCTATCTAACTCAGACCAATGAGATAAAAATCCTTGGAGGTAGAGTCCAAACAACAGAATAAATGTCTGCTTCCCAAAAGATGCTAATGTCCAGCCAAAGCTGAGAATCACTGGCTTAAAACAGCCATCAAAATAACATCTGTGTAGCTGGCACTAAATTAATGTTGATTATTTGAATTAAATGAGCTTAGTGTTTCTAACTCCAAAATTTTATACTTCTCATCTTTTGTACTAATTTTATTTTGTAATGAATTTTTTTTTTTTTTATCTAAAGTGTCTTTCTAATTTGTACTGGAAATTTAGAGTTTCAACAGAACTGAAACCAAACCAAACCAAAAGAAAACAAAATGCAGATGATCCTCTAATTTGAGGATATAGAAGTCACTCCAGACAAATAGTAAGTGAAGTATCAGAGGAGCCCAGAATGCATGTTTATAGATTTGAAAAAACAACTAAAGATTCTATATCACAAAATATAAGTGAAAAAGTGAAACTAAAAGTCCCTTAATTGTGTCCAATTCTTCGCAAGCCCATGGACTATCCAGTCCATGGAATTCTCCAGGTCAGAATACTGGAGTGGGTAGCCTTTCCCTTCTCCAGGGGATCTTCCCAACCCAGGGATTGAACCCAGGTCCCCCACATTGATTATTCACCAGCTAAGCCACCAGGATGTTGGAGAAGACTCTTAAGTCCCTTGGACTGCAGGGAGATCCAACCAGTCCATCCTAAAGGAAATCAGTCCTGGGTGTTCATTGGAAGGACTGATGTTGAAGCTAAAACTCCAATATTTTGGCCACCTGATACAAAGAGCTGACTCACTTGAAAACACCCTGATGTTGGGAAAGATTGAAGGCAGGAGGAGAAGGGGATGACAGAAGATGAGATGGTTAGATGGCATCACCAACTCAATGGACATGAGTTTGGTTAAACTCCAGGAGTTGGTGATGGATAGGGAGGCCTGGCGTGCTGCGGTTCATGGGGTCACAAAGAGCTGGACACGAATGAGCGATTGAACTGAACTGAACTGAAGTCACCAGGGTAGCCCATATCACAAAATATAAAATACCAATAAAAAAGCTGGCAAAAATATTTGTTCCTACATGAGATCTGATGGTGGTTTAGTCAATAAGTCATGTCTGACTCTTATGACCCCATGGACTGTAGCCTGCTTGGCTCCTCTATCCATGGGATTCTCCAGGCAATAATACAGGAGTGGGTTGCCATTTCCTTCTCTAGGGGATCTTCCCAACCCAGGAATCAAACCTTGGTCTCCTGCACTGCAGGCAGATTCTTTACTGAGCTATGAGGGAAGCCCTCATATGAGATATAAAGGGATGAGATATATCACAAGAGATATATCATACCTCATATGAGATATAAAGGGATGCTATCTTACTAGATACAGTGCTTTCACAAATGATTAAGTAAAACATAAATATCCTAATAGATAAATGGGAAAAGGCTATGAACAATCTATACATGGTAGAAGAAATATTAAAAATTAATAAACATTAACCAAAGCTTAAACTTGGTAGTAATTCTCTTTTGTTAGAGAATATTTTTTGAAGAAATACAACGTAAATTAATTAGGTAGCATTTTCATCTAACAAATTTGAATGATTTTATTTTCCTTTTAAGGAATGATCAGACAACACATTAAGAGGCAAGGGTAGCTATCTTTGCCTATGAACAGTACAATTTTCTTGCTAAAATAATCACCCCCTTAAATTTGTAAGCATACGATATGTGCCTGTTTGCTACTTAAATGTCTTTAATGGCCTCAAAAATGTTTCCCACGTGAATGTTAACCATGGAATCATTTTTTCCCCCAATATTTAGGTTGACGTTTTTACTCCAAGACAAGGAAGAGCAAGTGGAGGATAATGAATCCAGATGTCAGAATTACAGGCCTGCTGGGAGGGCTATAGAGCATATGAACTTGGGGGCAAGGACCAGGAGGAAAGAAGAACGGCTGACCTGAGAAACGCCTACTCAGTATAAGGACAGATAAAGAACAGGTACCGAGAACCTTTTTCATTTTCAAATCTTTCTGGATTAGGATTACTTCATGGCACTTCATGGCAGAAGACAAGAATCAAGAATTATAGGTGATAAAACAAGAACACTATTGAGCACATTCATGAAGAACCAAACACAGCGTGAAAAAGTCTTCATGTTATATCAGATCAGATCAGATCAGTCGCTCAGTCGTGTCCAACTCTTTGCGACCCCATGAATCGCAGCACACCAGGCCTCCCTGTCCATCACCAACTCCCGGAGTTCACTCAGACTCACGTCCATCAATTCAGTGATGCCATCCAGCCATCTCATCCTCTGTCGTCCCCTTCTCCTCCTGCCCCCAATCCCTCCCAGCATCAAAGTCTTTTCTAGTGAGTCAACTCTTTGCATGAGGTGGCCAAAGTACTGGAGTTTCAGCTTTAGCATCATTCCTTCCAAAGAAATCCCAGGGCTGATCTCCTTCAGAATGGACTGGTTGGATCTCCTTGCAGTCCAAGGGACTCTCAAGAGTCTTCTCCAACACCACACTTCAAAAGCATATACATTGCCTTAAAAAAAAGAACAAACATCTTATTGAAGCTATAAGAGAAAGAATGCATCCATTGAATTAAGGGTAAATTGAAATTATTAACTTAGGCGGGGTTTTGTTGTTGTTGTTTTTGTCTAAGTATTGTTTTGTGGGATATGTAAGCAATTTACTTAAATTTCTTCCCCTTAAAACATTTTAGATGAGCCTGCCGTGGATTTTCCTACTCACAGGTCTTGCTTTCTTATATGACCTTCAAAACAGACGAGCCTTATCCAGGAAATGCACCAATTTCATATTGCTTCTGGGTCATTCTAGGCTTTCAATTTCTCGCATCTTGAGGAGAAGCCCCTTCTCAGCCTTCTGGAGCTAAGTCCCATTTACTCATGCTTCTTACTTTTAACCACAAAATAAGAACATGAGCCAAACTAAAGCCATGTTCTACCCAAAGATTACACTGACTTAGAAGTTGAAGCCTTTCCTGAGTATCACTGCTAAAGGATCCTCTTCAACAACCATCTCTTTACTTAATAGTTTTGAAATGTTGAATGTTTTCAGTTTTAAAAATATCTGAAATTATAGATATATAGACAGGCAGAAAAAATGTCATGTGTTTCTACAGTTACCACCCACAAACCCTATTGATAAGACAGAGCTGAGTTTACTGCTTACCACAGTGAAGGAGAACACCACCTCAAGAGAGCTTTGATGGTATCTCAGAATCAGAAGGCAAGATCAGAGTTTAGTTAGAATTGGAAGTTTGGATTAAATTAGGTCTTTCAGTGTGGGTATTCCATTAGGATTGGGTAAAAATCGTGATATAACAGTTTAGGATTAGTGTGTAGGGGAGGAAAAAACTTTTCGTCTGTTCTCTGAAGTTTTGTGATTGAGGCCTGTGAATTAAACTGACAAAGATACATGATTAGAAAAAAAGATTTATTTGTTTGTACATGGAAGCCAAGAGAAGAAGTACCTGCCTAAGTGATTAAAGTAAAGGTTTATGAACCTAACTTAGAAGAGGAGGAGGAAAGGGGAGAAGTCTTCTTGTGGGAAGAAGAAAAAAGTTTATTTAGAAAAGAAAGGGGTTTTAGGAGAACAATCAGGAGATAAGAAAGTTTATGATAATATTTATATATACAGTATGAGAGAGTCTTTCTTCCTCCTTTAGGGCCATAAAATTCCTCTAGACAAGGGATTTGGGGTAGGTTTTATTCACATTCACATTCTCTCTTCTAGGAGTAAATCTGCTCAAACGAAGAAATTTATGGAAGCCTTATTTTTCAAAAGTTGTTGCTTTTAGTCAGATAAGGGAAACTTTGAGTCAGCTTCTCTCTGTCTCTGTGGATTCTCAATTATCTTCAGCTCAAACCAGTCCTTATGCCACAGTGGCAATTTTGGGGTAACATATTCTGGTCTCCAAGTGGAAACAGCAAGGCCAGGATCTTTGAAGCAAGGAATTCAAAGAATCTTGGGACTGTGTAAAACTGTTGATGCTTTACATTGAAGAACTGAATTTTTTTTTTTTTTTTGAAAGTTCTTAAAATGAACAATCACGTTACATGGCTGTACAAAATTCTTTTGGAATCATAAAGTTATGTTATCCAAGATAATAGTAAAGTCAAGTCCTATTAATGTAGAGAGTAAGATCCATGGGGTTAGGTAATGTAACAGAAGGTGTGTGTATGTGTGTGTGTAGCTGAGATGTAGGGCATGGATCCCCAACTTCTGGGATCTAATGCCTGATGATCTAAAATGTATCTGTTGGGGACTGTGGATGTAGGGGATAGTCAACAAATGTTACTTCTCCTCAAATCTGTAAACAGTAAGTGCAGAAAATATCATAATTGCCTACTGATTTGAATAAAGCACAAATTATTGAGCCTGTATTCAAGATTCTTAATCTTGTATACTTCTATCACTTATTACATTTTTCTGCCAACTTAGAGTGCTCAAATCGCTACCACTTCCCAATCTTTCATTTTAAATTAATTTTTTGCCATGTGTCTAAACTATATTTTGTGGCTGGTTGATTATCACACACACAAAGAATTATCATTAAACAAGTATAGGAAAAGCTGAGTAAAATAAAGTTTAACAAATTTCTTTAGTCAAAGACTTCTCAAGGCCTTTTTTGGATTTTTTAAGGCAAGCAATTGGTATAATATTATTTTTCCAAATTCATTATGGTACAGAACACTTTTTTGAAGTCCATATCACATGACTAATTCTCTAAGAAATATACTCGAAAAAACACTGGTCTAAGTCCTACCTACTCCTCAAGCCCCAGCTCAAATACCTCATTAATGGAGGTATTTGAGTTTATTCCTCCAAACCCTTATGAGACACTGAACATGAGGCAGACTACTGATTCATGGGGATTTTTATAACAGTAACTGCAGCTTTTATTTCAAATTTAAGTATTGTTTTCATGACTAATATTACTCATATTAGGAAATCTTAGGAAAACAAAGTTAACCTTTTCACTATATAATGGATATTATTAATATTCTACACTAGACATGAAGAGAACAATCAGAAAAGTCTAGGCATTCCATAAGCTCCTGAATGAATGTCTGATGGCTGCTATGAGAATATGTGGGGAGAATTATTCAAGTAGAGTCAAGCTACTGCTCTGTAGACCACTAGTGAGCTTGCAAGAACAATGAGAACAGCTATTAAATCAAAATCTACTGTAGTTGAAATGAAAGCATGTTTACACACCAAGCAATTGTCAACCAGGAACACCCACCATTCCTCTTCCCATTCCTTCCTTTCTTTAAAAGATAGTTCCTTCCTTCCTCGCTTTCTCCCTCCCTTCATCAAAAAGGCATAGGCAGGCTTGAATAAGGAAGGCACCAGAGCAAGCAGGTCTGAGACACGATCAGGGCCAGCAGGGGCATTAGGGGAGGGGAAGGGCAGAGAATGGCACCAGATAAGGACAGACACTCAGGTTAAATGTAGGGATAGTAAAACAGAGGGAGTCAGGTTTCTGCCTGTAGGGAAAGTGATGGAAGCATGGAAAGGAAGAGGCTGGAATGAATCTGTGGTGTTGGCTTGAAATTGGAGGCCTCAGTGTAAATTCAAAGTTGTCAATATGGATAGATTGACAAATACATTTACAAAACAAATACACTTGTAAATGTGCATATAGAGGTATATCTCAACTCTTTCCACTGAAAGTGTGAGGAAGCAGTGATGCTCTAGTGGCCAAATCCTGATTTCCAGTGACTACTCTGGATGTGCCACAGATCTTTGAAAACATGGATGATTCTTGTAGACCACATGGTTTTGGTATAACAGGCGTCTGAAGTATCATGTGGCATCAGAAAGTATGGAAATAGAGAATAAAGGAGTCATATAAAAGGGACACAGGAGTAAACTCAAAGGAGCTCCCACTGGCCAAATCTGGGGAGAACTGATCATCAAAAGAAATAATTATAGGGTCTTCCCCAGATGATCCAGTGATTAAGACTTTGCCTTCCAATTCAAGGAGTGAGGGCTGGTTGGGGAGCTAAGATTCCACATGTTTCATGGCCAAGAAAACAAAAACATAAAACAGAAGCAATTTTACAACAAATTCAATAAAGACTTCAAAAATGGTCCAAATATTTTTTAAAGTCTTTAAAATAAATAAAGGGATAGATTGAATAATAAAAGTTCTCAGAAAATAAGAACCTTAAGTTTTAATACTGACATAAATAAATTAAAAGCCACATAAATAAGGAGAACTACTCCTCATAACAGAAAGGAATAATAAAACCATCTTTTGGCAACCATTATAGTAACAATTAATTCAGGCAGGAAACATCAGAGGATGTTAGAACTCATGAATGAACATGGGGTGACGAACAGAATTTTACATGGTCTTGAAGTCTTTGCCCACAAAATATTAATCCATATTTCTTTAAAAGTAACTTATGGTGAAAAACCCTGGCAGACATTATGTAAACAAAATGATAAATGCAAACACCATCACCAATGGAAAAAATAAACATGATGTATTACCTAATAGGATACAACAGAAACAGCACAGCATCTATAATATTCTAGCTAAAGACTTATTACCAGGCTCTACTTATAAGGAAACATTAGACAATCCTAAATCAAGAGACAGTCTATAAAATGCCTGACCTATAATCTTTAAAACTGGTAAAATCATAAAAATCAATGACGTACCAAAGAATTATTCCAGATTAATTATAGATTAAAAGAACTAGAGAGAGGTGACCACCAGGAGCAACCTGTGATGCTGGGCTGGATCCTTTGCTACTAGAAGGACATTACTGGAACAAAGGGCAAAATTTGAACCCAGTCTCTGGCCACTGAGGGAGAGCTGTGTATTATTCTCACAATTTTGCGTAGTTTTGAAATGCATTACCTTTCTCCCCTGGATTAGAGTTATATACCTGTAGTTTCCCTTTCCAGTCCATCAGGTGTTGGACTTCTGCATCCGCAGCTGTCCCTCCACAGCGCCCTGCAGCATAGCAAACCCTCATAAATGTTTGCAGAAGACAGAAGGGGAGGCAGGAGAGGGGAGAGAGGGAGAGAGGGAGGGAGGGAGGAAGGGAGAAAAACTAGCCAAAGGTAGACGTGTTACCTCCTCTGCCAGACAGTTCAGCTGGGCTAGGCTCCTGGATGACGCTGGGCTAGATAATGATTGCAGAAAATTCTATCCCTGCTTTACTTAAAGTGTCTCTGGAGGAAAGAAAAATCATTCAAGTGTGTTTTTGGACCAGCTTGTCATTAAGCTGGAAAAAGCTATTTTGTTGCCTTAATTAGTTTTATTGTTTTGACATTTTAGCTTTTTAAAGGCTTTGTGCTGGAATTCAAGTACTGTATTTCATTGCCACGGAGTCTATTTTAATGAATGATTATTATACAAATGAACCTGCTAATAGGATCCTTTTTTTCCAGAAAACAAACAAAATCCACAGAGAAGTGCTAGAGGGCCCTACTTTATATTAAACCTGCATCTTGCTGCTGCCTTCCTTCAAAACCAAACCAAATCAAAAAATAAAATAAAGTTCTGCTACAAAAATCTAAATGGAAGTTTTGGTAAACTGACACATTAATAATGCCAAGTATTTAATGGTAAGACCACTTCCATTTAATTTTTTTCCTCAGATTATAAAACTAATAAAATAGTACTCATGAAATAATGCATTAGTCTAGGAGCCACAGATTGTTCACAGTGATCTTTTAAGGACACTGATTCTTGGTGTTTTCTGTATGAATATCCTGCCCTCAGTGGTTATGCCTTGAATAGGTTGCCAACCACATAAAACAGAAGCACTCACTCCTGTAAGAAATGCTCCACCCATTTCACATAAACAAGGACAACATTTGTAGGAGCTAAGCCTCCCTGGACTTCAATGGATGTGGTATCACCACTTCCTAGGGAATGCTGTGGCATGTTCCCCAGCAGGATTCCTGTTACAAGAGCATGGTAAATAATTAGACCTCATTTACATTTTACAATTAGGTTTCACTTACATTTTACTGTGATTTTTACACGCATCAAAGGCTTTATTTCACATCTTTACTAAATCCACAAACCGTGAATTGAAGCATCCCATATTTTTGACATGTTATTCCACATGCTAAATGTCGGTCGTCTACATTTGGTTGAACAAAGGCTAAGAATTATACAAGAGTACTTCCAAATTGAAATGAAATGACTCTGAAATCTAAAAGCTGAGCTAAATCATTTACAGCCGCTTCATAAAAGCCAGAGAGATGAAATGCAAATTTCCTCGGGTGTTAAATAAAATATGTTTAACTCATGTCATGTATTCTAAAGGTCTCCCCGGATAGATTTCTGAAGGTCTGTCAGTTTATTAGGGCACAGATGATATCCATCAATTGGAAATCAATACTTACTGCTGGGTTCTAATTATAAATTATTGGGAAAATGCAGGTGGTAAACAGGCCAGGCACTTCTTGCTCATAATTCGAAATAAAATTGATTTCCAGTATGTGAATTGAAAAAGATTTTTTGTTGTTGTTCATATGTATTTGCTTTTAATCTTAAACTTTTTTTTTTTTTTTTTTAAGATTTGGTTGCCAGAGGAACAGTTTCTTTCTATGGATTGTTGCATTTTAAATTCTGGAAAAGAGTGCTCTCTAAATCCAATATGCTGATGTTCACAGAGAAATAACAAGCATTTACATTTTATTGGTACAAATCAGAAGTTTTTCTGCCTCCTTTCTTTCCTTTTCATGGTCACTTTACTCCCGAATATACAACAGTGCGCCTGCATTAGCATTTTGAAACATTTTCCACACAGAACTGCTTTTCTTTTTCAAAGTTCCTCATCCTACATTTATGCCTATATAATAAAGCATGCCTCCTTCCTTTTTGTAAGAGCATATAAAAGAATTTTGCACTCAGCAAAATAAGCTGAAACTTCACACAGAGAAAAGAGGTTCTTTTTAACATGGGCTGTCTCACTGCTCCAGTAAAATCTGCCACCAATGTTATTTACAATGTAGTTATTCAAAAAATTGGCTTTGTTTGCCTTGTCAGCAGAGGAGAAAGATTCCGTGTCCAGGACTAATTCTTTACACTCAGCATTTGCATTAGATTCTGGGAGCTTTCCCCAGTTACCTGCTATTGATTCATTTATGCCTTCAGGCCAGTATTTAGTTAGTGGTCATACACCAGGCACCAGGCACAAATATGACAGCCTCTGCCCTTATGGCACCCAGAGTCTAGTAGTGAAACATGACAATACAGAGTGACAGTCATTGTGGCAAGAAGTGGGAAAGGATGCTTGGGGAGTGTCTTCAAAATGTCAGACATAAAGTACCATACTGGAGGGTAGTCGGCACTCTTTCCACTATGCTAGTTGAAATCAGGAAAGGCACAGAAATCTAGTGTACTCTCCAATTGCCTGGCTAGTTCATCAGGAAGCTGTAAAGACAAAACAAACAAAACCTCAGAGACTCCGATTAGAGGGCTGGTCACGCACCAACTCAGGAGACCTGGGCACACAGGACTGTTACAGCCTTTGCCCACGTTCTGCGGAACTGCAATCGGCAAGTCCGCGACTAAGCCAGGCCTAGGATATCCTCAAGGCCAGTAAGTTACCTAAGATCCGCCCTCTTATTTTTGGCTTCAAAGAAGACCACAAGTCTCAGGAAGTTATTAATAATAATACATTTTTAGTTCCTGTGCAAATATTACTCACAGAGTCAAATATCCATAGAGGTTCCAGGTACAAAAAATAAAAAGCAGGAGAACAGCTCAGCCCATCAGTTCACAGTAAAGTTGTTCAGTCATGTCTGACTCTGTGCGACTCCATGGACTGTAGCCCACCAGGCTTCTCCATCCATGGGGTTTTCCAGGCAAGAATACTGGAGTGGGGTGCCATTTCCTTCTCCAAGGGATCCTCCCCACCCAGGGATCAAACCCAGGTCTCCCGCATTGCAGGCAGATGCTTTACCCTCTGAGCCACCAGGGAAGCCCCTCAGTTCATAGCTCTAACCTACTGCCCCAACATTGTACTGTACATCCTATAATATCCACACAAACATACACACATGTTATATGAACACGTGCACATGTTTCCATATAAAATACACATATACAGATAGGCATTACACTCATATACAGATACACAAATACATCTACACAGACTATCATTGAAAAATAGCATCCTAGTGATAACATTAAAAAATTACACACTCTCTAATTTCAGGTATATTTTTACATATATTATTCCACTAATCTTCACCAATTTTCCTCTTGCTTGATATAACCCCCAATTACTGAAAACCTAAATACAGCGCCTACATCCCCAAAGTCCATCTTGTTTTCCTACTCCAATGTCTGCTCCGATACTGGGTAACACTGTCACTCACTGTGACCGTAATGGAAAAGCAAACTCACTGGAAACTACAAGTTAAAGAAATAATGGAAGGTATGCTAGGACAGGAAGTATTACAATGGTTAAAGAACCCAAACCACAAAGTTCCTCTTGGAATCACTTTAGAATTGTTTATTCTCCCGATGATGAACCACTGTAAGGCTCACTTAACCTGTGTATGGTTGGATGGAACATTTCTGCTACCCACCTCTTTAAGTCACAGGCAAGGAAGCTCTACCCTCAAGGCCCTCGTACGAGAGTCCAAATTGAGTTCCTTGTTGCTAAATTTAAGATTTTGTCCTACATACAAAAGTACGAGACATGAAAGAAGAAAACTTTGCTACCAACCCCAGACCCATCTCTTAGTGGCTGTGAAATACTGTATGTGAATTTGAATCCCAGTTTCCTCATATACAAACATTATGTCTATCCACCTTTGAGTTTTGTAATTTGTATCAGCGTGCATATCAAAAAAAGTAATGGATGTGAGCGCTTTGTTAGGAGGAAAAGAAATCTCTCTTTTCTACCCATCTTAGGTTCTCTGACTGGGGCCCTGTAAATTAGAATGACAAAACACAGATTAGTCGGAGAAAAATAAACACAAGTTTATTAACATGTACATCATGCATGCACTTAGGAGTACCCAATGATGAGTAACTCGAAGGGGTGGCTGAAACTTGGATTTCTATGGTATCTTAACAAAAGAACAATAAATTATTAGAGAAGGGACAGGCATAGGAACAGGACTTTCAGCTTCATGGGAAAGCAAACGGTGGAAAGACAAATACATGGGGAAAGTAACAGATGAGAGCTAGTCTTGAGCAAGGTTTGTTATGTAGGTTCCCTCTCTCTCAGCGGATAAGCGTCTAAAGTTGTCTAAGTGACTAACTTCTCTCTTCCTTGTAGAAGAGGGTCAGGAGTACCTTTACAAATCTATATCCTGCCTTTAGGCAAACAGAGGGAGAACAGAGAGCTTTTCTTATATCTGCTTCTTCATAAATGCCTTCAGCTCAAAATAAACCTTATGCCAAAGCAGTATATTTTGGGGTGGCACATTCTAGTGCAGTGGTGTGAGTTGCTCAGTCTTGTCTGACTCTTTGCAATCCCACGGACTATAACCCTCCAGTCTCATCTATGAGCCCTACTGCTGCTGCTGCTGCTGCTGCTAAGTCACTTCAGTCGTGTCCGACTCTGTGCGACCCCATAGACGGCAGCCCACCAGTCTCCCCTGTCCCTGGGTTTCTCCAGGCAAGAACACTGGAGTGAGTTGCCATTTCCTTCTCCAATGCATGAAAGTGAAAAAATAAAGTGAAGTCGCTCAGTCGTGTCTGACTCTAGCGACCCCATGGACTGTAGCCCACCAGGCTCCTCCATCCATGGGATTTCCCAGGCAAAAGTACTGGAGCGGGGTGCCATTGCCTTCTCCACTATGGGCCCTAAGGTATTATAAATATTTTAAGTCTATTGTTACACCAATCATATGATCAGTATTCAGTAAAAAGCAGTGCCTTAATATGTATAAATCTATCCCACATCTAAACAGAGAGCTAGAAAAGAGCATAGACTTACCCCACACACCTTTACATTCTGATTAGGTTAAATCCCTCATCTACACTAAATTTTACTTTTCTCTAACTCACTATTTCAGCATATCCTTGAAATGCTCATGTGTCAAAGGGTTTTAGGGCTACAGCAATTTTGCAACCTTGAAAAGAAGTACTTTCTAGAGCATACCCAGTTTTGTTAAAATGTAGCTTTTATATGTTTACATGAATAAGCATTAACCTTATCTAGCAATAAGTAGATTGTGTTGTCAGCTTACACATTCTTCTTTTTTTCTTCCTCTGTAAGTTTATCCTTCATGGATCATGATATGGTTCTTTCCATTCTTGGTCACAAGCATAATGATTCCCCCCCGCTTCCCCCGATCAGATACTCCAGCTTACAAATTAGATATGGTGGCAGTTTTCCTCCATCTGGCATGTAAGCGAGAGACTTGGCAAATGCAGGTTTTATATTATTCAGTGGTGAGATTGACAGTCTTGCAGAGTCAGAAATGGCTACAGTAGATTCAGCTGCCATGTCAAATCAGATGGAAAGTCTGTCATTGTTTGTGATCTGATGAGGACAGAGGAGTCAGCACTGTGGTATTACATTCTACAGTTGAAATCAAGTGATAGAAATTTATAACTTTCCCCAGGTATCATTTATCTAGCTGTATGGAAAGAGTTATTCAGCCTTAAAGTGTTGCATTTCTACAATGCCTAAAAGCAATGACTCTCCAGTCACGGTAACCACAACTCTACAAGGCTTCACATGGACCATCAGATCAGCTCTGCGCTGCATGAGCGGTGGATGAAGTTGGAGCAAGGGTGATTTTTGTGAATTACATAATTTTGTGGATTACCTTCAAAGGTGAGTCATACAGTGACAATGAGAAAGTCAAGAATTTTCCTTTAAAGGGCTGAATCTCTGGAATATATTGCACATACTTATTTAAGACCCTATTTCCTTCCAAATAGGAGTTCAAATTTAGAAAAATCCCTAGGATCAATCATTTAAAAAGAAAAAGCCAGAAAAAGATCTCCATCACAGATAAATAACAATAACAAAAGGGAAAGGAAAATGCCCAACACCATGGGAATGGATAAATGCATTATAGTCTAAATGTGGTGATATAATGGTGCCCTTAAAAACACTTGTAATAATTTTAATAGCAAAAATGCATCTCATTAAGTTAAACATATCAGGATAAAAAACCATATGTACGTTATAGCTTTAACTATGGAAGAAGCCTATACGTGTGGAAAAATACCAGAAATAAAATATACTGAAATATGAGTAATAGTTACTATGGGTAGCAGAAATATTCGTTGTTTCTTTTCCCCCATGTGTCTTTCCATATTTTTCATATTTTTTCCATAGTAAACAAGCATGACTTTTATATTTAGGGGGAAAAAATGACCAGAACTAAAATAAAGTCCTTTAAACTGACCAATTCTAGTGACTGGCTGGTGGAACTTTTTGTATAGTACAGACTTGCAAGTCTTTATCCTTTTTAAAAATACCCTTCCATAAATTTTTAAAAGGTAACATGCTCTTTGAGGTCTTAAATTAAAAAAAAAAAATGTACAGAACATGAACAAAAGACGTCTACTTTGCTACTTTTTCCAATTTTAAGAGGTAAAAAAAGAACTATTTTCTTTCCAGTGACCCATATTTTCCCCTTCCCCATGTGTCTCTGGTAGGTGGGTTCTGGCCCCCAGGCATCAGGCAATCCTACGCATTGACTGACCCACCACTCTGACCTGGGGCAGCCTGGGAATTCCTGACCTGTTCTATTCATTTTATTAATCATCAAAACTTTGGCTATGAGACATGTTGCTACTGAAATAATTTCACCTATGGGGTTCATTTTGCTTTAATCATTAACTTCAGCTTTCAATCTCTTCCCCTTTATCCCCATCAGAAAACTTCTCAAGCCTCCAGTCTGGCTTGGAGATCTGCACTGAGGCCTGTTGGTTCAATCAGCCTCTGTGCTTCATTATGAACCATGACATAATGACGGGATGTGACTTGCCCTGGTGTACTCTGAAGTGACTTGCAGAGTGCAGCAAGGCAGCAGGAATTTTTGAGAAGCCACATTCTTATTGATATCATACTTTTAAAAACACCAGATTTCTCACTGATTCTGCAGAAAATTCAGTGTCTATAGTTTCTGTATGGCTAACTCCACCACCAGATAAACATAAGCCCTTGTGCACATACAGCCATGCTAGCTTACATGGAAAATCTTCTTTTCTTATTTTGTAGGAATTGCTTAATAAATTTGGGGTCATGTTTTGGACTCAGTAGTTTGTATGTATGTGTGCATAGCTTTTAAAAAATAAAGGAGGATAGATGGAAAAATCACTTTTTAAAATACTGCTGAAATAAATGCTGAACTACATTTGTTGTAGTAATTATTTTCTATATGTGACTATCCAGCATTGTGAATGCCTTTGAAAAAATTAGAGATATATGTTCAATACTTAAGGTAAAATCGTAGGATTTGACCTTAAAGTTTTTATTTATTTTGGCCAGGTACAGACAATGAAAGCAGAATATGCTTTTGGCCCATTCACCTTGACTGCTCAGTGGTCCAGTCATGACCTCCAGACAGAGTTTACTTGGTCTCCAAGGACACACCACCATTTATGTACAATTTTCCTTTGGATCTAATGGCACCAAGTTCTCTTCACTCCTGGTTCCAGTCAGTCCAAAGAAAAATACAACAGTAAAGTTGAGTGTTTCTTTTGCAAGACACCAGATCACTATTCTTTAGTTAAAAGCCTTTTTCCCCTATACCACCAATTCAAATCCAGACAGTTTTTTCTCGGTTGTTTTAATTGTGTGGTAAGGAGTCACTAGTTAAACATAGTCATAAAATCACACAAAATTATTACTCTTCTTTTTGTAGTTACTTGTTCTTATTTTTCATCTTAATATTACAGAGTCAAAGTTGGGTCCTCTTTGAACTTAAATCATTGGAAAAGCAGGCACACAAAAAATGTGTGTCTAACTATGCATTAATAACATAATGTTTTAGCACTGAAAAATGCTGCAAAGAGTTCATAGTTTTAAGCAATAGAACTTTTTTGTTTTATTAAGCACCATAGCCTTGTTGAGATTTAATATCTTGCTTGTGTAGAATTTGTTTTGGCATTGAGTGCTTTTATTATATCCTGTCTCATATCTTTAAGTCATCAAGAAAATTGGTACACCTTTGTTTATTACTGGATTTAATACAAGAGTGAAGATGAATAAAATGTGTGAATCAGCTCATTCACATCTGTCATCAATAGAGCCAACTTTTGGATCAGATAAATAATTCATATTAAGGGGAGTTGGGAAGCAACTATATTGCTAAAACTTAAACCAAATGCTGAGAAACACACTCAAATATAGTTCATTGTCTCAACTTTTCTGAAAGATGAACTACGTAATTCTAAATTCAATTGAAAAGTTTCATGGAGCATTTGAAATAAACACTAAGCCAAGTGTACCTTCAGAAAGTAACTATGCTTGGACAAGGAAAAAAATCTTATGCAATGCCTAAGAATCAATCCATAGCTTCTGAGAGCAGTCACAGAGTTCAGTGTTTACGGCAGAGCTCAAAGCAATGGCTCGGAGCCAGACTGCTAGGGTTCAAATTCTGTCTCTGATGTCTACTCCAAAAACTTGGATAACTGATTTACCTTCTATTAGCCTCAGTTACACAGGAGACCGGCGGGCTACAGTCCATAGGGTCGCACAGAGCTGGACTTGAGTAAAGCAACTTAGCACGCATGCACAGATTAGGGTCATCATGGTAGATTGGGGCTAATATCTCCTACTACCTAGGGCTGTACAAAGTAAACACAAGTTAAACCACCTACACAAATACATAAAATACATGGGAATTACCTAGGATATACAGAGTGAGGTCAACGTTGCTCAGTTGTGTCCGACTCTTGGCAACCCCATGGACTATACAGTCCATGGAATTCTCCAGGCTAGAATACTGGAGTGGGTAGCCATTCCCTTCTCCAGGGGATTTTCCCAAACCAGGGATCAAACCCAGGTCTTCCGTATTGCAGGTGGATTCTTTACCAGTTGAGCCACAAGGGAAGTCCTAGAATACTGGAGTAGGTGGCCTATGCCTTCTCCAGTGGATCTTCTTGAACCAGGAATTGAACCAGGGTCTCCTGCATCGCAGCCGGATTCTTTACCAGCTGAGCTACATGGGAAGCCCAGGAAACACAGAAGACTATCCCAAATTGGATCAAATTCCACAACTAAAACAGATGATTGGTTTCAAAGTCAGTGGGGAAAAATCAATTATATTATTCTTTTGATTTATAGCAGTATTGTCTTCTGCTTGACAAAGTGGGGGAACCAGTTGACTTTTATTAGATGTATTTTCTATTGTGAGAGACACCATCATCTTGATTCCTGCAGTTGAAAACTTCTCCAGAGTGGGTGAGTTATAGGACACTGCTAAGAAAAACCAAGTGTATGAGTGCTTGTTAAATGTCCAAGTCTATATGTAAAGCATTGTGTGCAGGTTACAGCAATGTACCATTGAGGAAACAAACTTTGCAAATTCTCATCAGTGGACAAATATCTCCCTATGATTGACAGACAACAGAAATCAGCTTTTATTTTTAGCTACCAGAACTAATAAGCTGAAGGACTGAGCTTTGCATCTCAAAAGGAAAGATTCTGTGGGGCAGCAGAGGGAGTGTATGACCAAAGAAATCACCAGAAGCAACTTAGAAAGGAAAATTGGGTGACTGGAGTAGTTCAGCCCTGAGGCAAAGAAACACAGTGAATAAATTCATGAAGTAATAAAAGGACTTTCTTCCATCAGGGAGAGTACTAACGAGTAAGTTGAGGAGGAACCGCTCAGAGTGTAATTTGCCTCTAATGAAAACTCGAGGTAAATTTTAGAGCACCCAGGTTAGAGACACGCTTTGACCTATGAAACTGAAATGCTCGTGTAAAATTGCGTGATCAAAAATGTGTACTTTAAAGACAAATAACCCATGAGAAATAATGATGAAGGAGTAGCGCCATTGGAGTTTACACCAACCCAGGAGATTATAGCCTATTTCATGAAATGCTTTGTACATTTGAATATATAGCAGGAGCGGAAGGATTGTTGGAAGGCCAAGTGTACAAGCAACAGAATAGAAAGATAAGGAGGTACCTGTGCGAACACAGAAGGTCCACCCCTGACGAACACCTCGATAAGCTGTTGGCTCTCAGGCTTTACTTCCTTGGCAGAGAAATGGAAGCTGACAGCTTTATGACGGATTGTCTTCTATGGCAAATCTCGCCTAGGATTAGGAAAACAATCTAACAAAGTAAACTTTGCAGTTCAGTGAACATAAACCAGGCACAGATGAGATGCTTCGGAAAAACGAAGTTGCTGAAGAGCATTCAGTTTGTTACAAATATAGCAGGAACAAATTTCCCCACCATAAACCCTGACAGGTAGAAGTGTGAATTTATGGACTGTTTCTCTTTGCTCTTTATCTTCCACTCTGCCAAATGGCAGAAGACATAATATTGCCAGTTCAAGGTAATCTTGGTCACTCCCATGTTTTTTCTTTTTGGTGTATACAGATAAATTCAAGAATTTCTCCCACTCACTCCTTTTTCTTTCCTTTCCAAGGGATGCTTCTAGAAGAGACTTCCCAGGGCAACTCACCAGAAGAGATGTCTCCCTTCCATGGTCACTGGCCTCGGTCAGCAATGGTTTTAACCCGTAAGTACAATCTCCAGAGGCTTTTAGTAGTTGCCAGCCATTCTCACTGGGATATGTTGAGAGGGCCCAAGGTCAGAGCTGGTAAACACACACACATTGATTCTTCCTCATTCCAAATCTGAAACGCCCCGGGTCCAGCTGCCTCCTCAGAGACACATTCATATCCTCCCTAGGGAATAAGGATTTTCAACTCCTCTTCTGGCAGCATTCCTTGGTAAAAGTTCACCTTATCACGCTTCCATTAATACTGTGATACTGGTATAACAAAGTGCTTGTCTCCTCTTTTAGATCTTACTCTATTGATCAGTTACAAGGCCACATGTTGATTTTAAAACTTAGGGTGCACTACTCTAAGTGATGTATTATGTTTGACAAATATTTGACAATGTATTTAACCGTACATACATGTATCTTTGGGCTTCCCTAGTGGCTCAATGATAAAGAATCCGCCTCCAGTTTGATCCCTGGGTCGGGAAGATCCCCTGGAAAAGGAAATGGCAATCCATTCCAGTATTCTTGCCTGGGAAATCCCACGGACAGAGAAGCCTTGTGGGCTATGGGTCCATGTGGTCACAAAAGAGTTGGACACAACTTAGCAACTAAACAACAACATATATCTTTACCCATCAATACACAACATATGTATATATGCTCAATAGTGTATGATATATAGAGGTAGATATATATTTTATATATATATATAAATTGTGCCATTAGTGTTATTATGTTACCATCTCCAAATTGCTATTTAACTTTAAATTTAAATATTCTAATATACAGTTTAATTTCACAAGCACATTTGTGCATTGAGCTCATTTTTAGAAATGTTTATAAGCAGCAACATAGTGTGATGATTTCTAGACATGTTATAGAGTCTAATTCTTCGACTGAAAATCCAGCCCTATCACCTGAAGAAAAATTTGGATAGTTACCAAAAGATAGGAGAATGGGACATGGATCAATCAGTTTAAATATCTGCTTTAAGGGTCAATGTAAATTATGGTTAAAAAATTGTGTTCTAGAGCCAGACTACCTAGGGAAAAATGTTGACTCTGTTCCTTTCTAGCTTCGTGATTTTGCACAACGTCCTTCATCTGTCTTTGCCTCAATCTGCCCATCTACGAAATGAACAGGATTATCTTTCCTGCCTCACAGGATTCCCTGAGAATTCAATGAATTGACAAATGTAAAGTACTCACAGTATCGCCTGCTGCACCATGAGCACTCAAAAAAACAATAACTATTACTATTTGCTTGTTTAATTTTTATAAGATGCCATTTTATATTTATATTGATTCAACAGCTAATCATTGCAGGCTTGCTAAAAACCACCTTCTGCTCTAGACACTGAGAATGGAACAATGATCCAGACAGACTGGTTCTTTCTAAGATACAGTTAAACAAACAACTTGTTTAGGATCAAACAGCTAGTAATTTTCAGAGCTTGGAATTGAGGTCAGGTTTTCATGCTCTTATAGAGCCCTCTTCCTTCCTTTTCTCCTTATCTTTCTGTACTTTCAATTATTCTCTGCCTTCACCTTAAGCCTAGAGGTGGGCCAGGGGGCTTTGTCTCTCCTGTTGCTGACATGCTAGGGTGAATGACATTTAGGGTTTGCTAAACCTATGTTCTGGGTGATGGGACATCAAGTGGAATCCCTGACTAGTTGTGATGGTTAAGGATTTCGTGGAACTTCTTACTAAGGTGTTAACTGGACCGTCTGGCCCCTTGCTCTCTGAACTCTTGCTTTGCCCTCCTGCAGATCCTTGCCTGTGGTTCTCCTTCACATCTTCAAAGACTCTTCCAGTGATCTGCCACAATCAAGGCCATCTCTAGGCAAATTTTTCCCACTGTTGCTGGACTTTGGAGTCTGTGTCCCTAACCACAGCCATTTCCTCCAAATCTCCAGTGATCTCAGACCATTTCCTGGCCACCAAAGGCCCCCCAACTTGAGAACTGTATGCAAGTCCATCTTCTTGGGTGGCATTATATGCTCTGAAACTGGTCTTTTATCCGTTCTCATTCTCCTACCCGAACAAGTTAGTCCTATATCCTATTTGTGTGGGACCTACCTCTCTGTCTGTTGTTATTTAGTCACTAAGTTGGATCCAACTCTTTGTGACCCCATGGACTGCAGTCCAGCAGGCTCCTCTGTCCATGGGATTTTTCAGGCAAGAATTTTGGAGTGGGTTGCCATTATCTTCTCCAGGAGATCTTCCCGACCCAGGGATTGAACCTGCATTTCCTACACTGACAGGTGGATTCTTTACTGCTGAGCCACCAGGGAAGCCCTCTCTGTCCATTAGGGGAAAGTTATCCAGGTTGAGAAATGAATCCGTGTGAAAGGGACACTTACAAATGATCAATATTTTCCCCCCTGCTTCCCCTTCCCTACAAAAATCCTCAGTTTGCTCCCTAGAATTTTATTTCTAAATCACTGATAATAATACCTCTGTGAAACAGCCTGTTGAACACTTGTATAGGTGTTTACATTGGCATATTTAATGTTTGTAACAAATCTATAAATGCTATTAATACTATTATCAGACCCATTTTACAGATGAAGAAACTGAGGCTTTAAGAGTTTTGAGAATTCACCCAAAGTCACAGATAGAATAAGTGATGGAGCCAGGATTTGCTTCCAGACATTGTGGTCCCTGAGCCTTTGCTCTTCCTTGCACCCCAGCATCCCTGCTTCCCTCCTCTGGTGGGATCTCACAGCTCAGCTACTTAAATACCCTCAAAGATAATGTGATGAAGCTGGAACCACCTAGACGGCAAAAATACCCTTCATCATCCACCCCCACACTATCCTTGAAGAATTATCCTCCATCTCTCCACCCAACATGCCACGTTTGCAATGCCCCTTCCCTTGATAAAGTGCATACTCCTGGAAATCTACATTTCATCATGCTGTTACCTCTGCGCAAATGCCTTTTCATTCATGCTCTCTGATTGGAAAACCCTTGCTCATCCTTCAAAACCCATCTCAAATGCCTTGTCTTCTTTGCAGCTGTCCCACAAGGAGATAACTAACTACTGATACTTCTTTGCTCCCTATTACTATAATGTGTGTGACAGTATGTAAAGTAGCTTAGGAAAAGAAAGGTGACTTTAGTCATTTCCAGGGCTCAAAATATAAAAGCAAGATATCAGCTTACTCATTCATTCGCTCTCCAATCCCCAAAAAGCCTCTCTCCATGTGGCCAGCCTGTGCCTGTGGGCAGTTCAAAACTCACATCCTACTAATTAAGCTGATCCAGTAAAAAGAAAGCATTTTCTTTCATAATGCTAACACAAACATCACACAGAGGGCTCTCAGGATCCTGGCTTAGATCACATATCCAACCCTAAACCAGTTACTGTGACCAGGAGACATTTAGTATTGAATAGCCTGTGTTACACATCCAATCCATTCATGAGGAAAGTACTGGGAGAGGATGTGATGGTCAGTCTGCACTCTACACCAAAGAAATGGTTGCCCCACAGAAAACCAGGCTCTTTCTTTCAAGAGGGCATATGGGATGCTGGGAATAACATAGATCTCCATTGTATTCTACTGCTTGTCTGGTTAATATTTGTATCACACTATCATACATACCATGAGAAAAATAGTTGCAAAACAATTTCACTATGAACTCTTCTACTAACAACTAGAAGTACACTATGTTCAAAAGAGACAAACCAAAGGTCTGTCCAATTATCATGTCTGGCTCCATGTTCATTCAGCACCCCTGATTTCAGTCAAAGCAAGTCAGGTTCTAAAAGCTGTAACCACCTGTGAAATGAACCACCCAACACACTCCAGACATAGGGATGAAGGTAAAACAACATAAATATAGCTATTCCCTTCTCCAGGGGATCTTCCCTACCCAGGGGCTGAACCTGGGTCTCCTGCATTGCAGGTATATTCTTTACCATCTGAGCCACCAGGGAAGCCCATACCAAGAATACCACTTAGAAACCACCTACAATGGCTACAGCCCCAAATATATATCATCTCCTGCCAGACAAGGATTACAAAGATTCCCTATCCAGGCAATAAGGCGGCTTCCTCAGTCATTTAATATAACTGCCCTGATTCTATCCTCTGGGAAAATCATCCATGTCCATTGCTCCTTGTAATCATGAGAATATGAGAGAACTATATGAACTTCCTTGGTGGCTCAGATAGTAAAGAATCTGCCTGCAACGCAGGAAAGTGAAGTTGCTCAGTCGTGTCCAACTCCTTGTGACCCCATGGACTGTAGCCTACCACGCTCCTCTGTCCATGGGATTTTCCAGGCAAGAGTACTGGAGTGGGTTGCCATTTCCTTCTCCAGAGAATCTTCCCAACCCAGGGATCGAACCTGGGTCTCCCACATTGTAGGTAGACGCTTTACCATCTGAGCCACCAGGGAAGTGGCAATGCAGCAAACCCAGGTTCAATCCCTGGGTCAGGAACATCCCTGGAGAAGGGCATGACAACCCACTCCAGTATTCTTGCCTGGAGAATTCCAAGGACAGAGGAGCCTGGTAGGCTACAGTCCATAGGTTGCAAAGAGTCAGACATGACTGAGTGACTAACACTTTCACTTTTATCAAAGAATATTCCTTTCCTGAGGGCTTACTTGCCATAACAGCCCAATTCTTGTTTATTAAATTTGGAGGGATGGGAAATCCCAGACCTTGCAGAATAAGCACCTTAAAACTTCACTTGATCACTGAACAACTAACCTTCTAGAAAACTCCACATACAAGCAATTGAAGTCAGAGAATTGTCCAGACGTGGTCTCTGAATCTAACTCAGGGTTCTCTTTCTACTTCTCTGTCTTACTGAGGTGCCCCCATGGCAGTCCATCCTCACAGTCCTGAATTGAAACTGTCGTCCCAGCAGAGTTCTCCCCTCTTTGATTTCAGGTGGTCTAGCTTAGACTGTGGCTGGTACCTTTATTATAATATTTTATTAAAAATCTCAACAAGAGGAGGTGGTATGTTTGAGGAGACAGGGGGAAATTTCTGTACTTTCTGTTCAATGGTTCTGTGGACCTAAAACTGCTCTAAAAGGTAAATTAAGTTCATTAATTTAAAAAAGACAATGTGGTACATATATACAACGAAATATTATTCAGCCATAAAAAATGAAATAATACCCTTTGCAGCATCATGGGTGGACCTAAAGATTATCATACTAAATGAATGAGAAAGACAAATATCATATAATATGGCTTATATGCATGCATGCTAAGTCACGCCAGTCATGTCCGACTCTGTGCGACCCTATGGACAGCAGCCCACCAGGCTCCTCTGTCCATGGGATTCTCCAGGCAAGAATACTGGAGTGGATTGCCATTTCCTTCTCCAGGGGCTTATATACAGAATCTAAAAAATGATACAAATTTACTGACAGAACAGAAACAGAATCACAGAGTTAGAAAACTTATGGTTACCAAGGGGAAAACGGGGAGAGGGATAAATTGGGATTGATATATATACACTACTATATGTTAAATAGACAGTCAACAAGGACCTCCTATGTAGGACAGGGAACTCTACTTAATCCTTGAAAACTGAGTGATAAAGATCAATATATTTGCATTTACTTGATATGAAATCATGTTCATAAAAATAAACCGATTCATCTAATTATTTTTTAAAGTAACCAACAAATTCCAAGTTTCCCACATTTTCCCATAAAACCTCTTACAGGCTTTTATTGTTCACTCGCTCAGTTGTGTCCGACTGTTTGCGACCCCATGGACTTAACAGTTTAGCAGCTATATTTCTGTACAAAGAAACTACGAGCAATGACATTGTAAGAAGGTGTTTTGGTGTCACTGAATGAGCACTGCCACCTTCTCCGTCAGAACGGAGGGAATTCCCAGGGTCCTCACCCTGCCATCTTTCTGCCAATTTTATCCCTTAGCTTTTGTTATCTGCAATACCCCATTCCTAATACCAATTTCTCCATCAGTCACAGTCTTCTAATTATAAGCCAAAACGCAGCTCTAGTTAACAAACAAAAAAATAGGAAGTAACAACCATAACTGTGGAAAAGAAAGATACAATTGCATACGAGAAATTAGGTGACAAACTCGAAGTCTCACAGACTTGCAGAAGGAATTGGACCATCAGGCCTCTGGGAGGACAGCAATAGGGTAGTTACATGACTCATAATGATAGAGAGTAATGGGTCATCTCTGCATTGTTGCCTTCACAAAGAAACAACTAACGCCCCCACCTTTTGTCATTTACTTCAAGACTCAAATTCATGAAAAAGAGAATGGGCTTGGTTTATCTTGAGTCACGTGTCCATTCCTGAATGAATCCAGGATGAGACGAGAGATAAGAGAATGGAGTATTTTCTCTCTGATTGGCTAAGTCTACATCTTGGACTCATACTTAAACTCAGGCTCATGGACAAAATGGATTTCCTACAAGAAAGATAAATTCTGTCACCAGAGAAAGGGAAAGGGATGGCAGGAAGGCCTGCTTAATCAACCCCCACTACAATATCCAGCATGGTACTTATTTATATTTTATTTTGTTGTTTATATGTCCACTGTGTATGTTTATATGTCTTGCCGGAGTTGATATTGCTTTAAACAAGGTTCCAACGTCTATTTGCAAATGAGTCACATACAGCTCTCTCAATAGGTGTTTTTTAATTGTTAGCTTACAGTATTGTTCATTCAAGGTATACTAGCAGGGATCTTCTAGTAATATTGCCCAAATTTATAGCACGATGTTATAAATTGCAGATAACATGTTAGGATAAGTGGTTTATCAAAGCACACCAAATCACTCCAACTGAGGACTTGTGAACAAAGGGTGGGAAGGGAGCAGTTCACTTTCAGTCTCTTTCCTCATCCTCACATTCACTCCATCACTCCACCCTACATGTGTCATGTTGAGAAAAGGACTTTTCCACAATCTGGATGGTTTTATTTCAGTGAGACCTGAATCCTATGGTTTGAAATGTGTACTGATATCCTTAGTATGAGAATTAAGTGTTTATCAATTAGGGGAATGGCTGGATGACACAGCCCTGCAGAAGACAGGCTATGTGGAGTCATAATTCTCCGACACCCCCAACACACTAGTCAGTATATGAAATGGGAATAATAATACCCACTTCAAGGTTGACGTGAGGACTAAATCCAATAATGTTTATAAGGTCTTACCGCAGTTTACGATGTATGATAAAAGTCAATAAACAAGATAGCTTTTATTAAATCTGATCTGCCATTAGATTTGATATGTGAATATTTCCTGGGGATTTTTTTTTTACAATAGCCACACGTTATAAATAACCTAATAGAATAATCATGTGCGAATCTTTGCTACTTTGCTAGCTCTGATCACATTAACAGTGTACTGTTGGTCTTATTAATGATGACCATGCTATCCCTTACACAAATATTAAGTTTTGCCTTTTAGCCCTGGGCTCTTTATTGCTATGCACATTAACTTTGTACTGTTATAAAATTATTCTCTGTCATTCTTTATTTGTGCTCCTTTACGTGATTTTATACTAATAAGAACTCGTTGCATTTAGCAACCTTGCCATGGCCCCTAGAGCATGCCTTGCTACTGGTCCCTAGGCTCTGAAATTAAGCTGTAAAGTTTAAACATATAGTTTGAAAAACTTCTACAATCACTCCCTACCTGTCTCCTTTTCTGTTTTTCTTTTTCTTTTTGCATTCTTTCTGTTCCTCATACACCTGAGGGAGGCTGGACGTGGAAGTCATGCCCACGTAAGTGTTCCTTGAGTCACTAGCTCCTGAGACTAGAGAATAAGGACATCACCTGCCATGGCTCTCCTTGAACTGTGTCAATGTGGGACTAACTTGTAAACCACTGCAGACATTTATAAACGTGCCCAGTCAACAAATTATCTCATCTCACCTTTCCCTTAGGCCAGGTCTTTCTGAGAGAGTTTTAAAGACCTCCAGAATGAAAGGATAAACTTTAAACAAAACTTTTCTTAACTCCTTCTGTGAGAAGCAAGTTATCTTATTATTATTACTTGAACGGCGATACTATTGGCAATATTATGCACATTCTCTTTTCAAACTTTGAAAATATTCACCCATCTATTCATTCCATAAATGAAAAAAGTCTTTCCTTTACTCTAGACAATAGAGACACAATAATGAATAATGCAGAAATCAGTCTATGCCCTTAACCCTGTACAAATGGTGGGGAAGACTGGTCAGTAATTAAACAAGCAATTATAAAGAAAGCAGTAAGACATAGAAGACACTGAAGCCGCCACAGAAGCATATAGTAGGAAACCTTAATATGAAGGGTATCAGGAAAGACTTCCCAGGCAAACTCCAAGATGAGTAGTGAGTCAGTTGCATTTAAAGTAGGGTGAAGGAGAGAAAGAGTGAAAGCAGAGGAAACAATGAAGGGGCTTAGCGCAGTAAATGCTCAGTAAATCACTGTTGACTAAAAGAGAGAAAAAAATCAAGGCACATTGGAGGAAATAAAATAAGTTTACTAGTTTAAAGAGGATATGCAGGGAAATCAGGTAAGATGAAGTAGAATTGATAAGTAGAGTCCAGATCACATAACTCACAGAAAAAGGAGTTAAGGTACTGCCTTTTAGGGCAATGGAGAGCTAGGAAAAAACTAGACGATGACTTGAACAGACTTTTGTTGTAGTAATACCACTTTCGCTGCAATAAAGAAAGTGAATTGGAAACAATACAGAAGATAAAGAGAACAGTTAAAAGTCTATGGAGTAATTCAAGCAAGAGAGACAGTAGCTGGGATTAAGGTATGTGGGAAATTGGATGGAACTGAGACATATTTAGGGTTGTATGAAAATGTCTTGGAGACACAGGATGGATAAGAAGTACTAGGTTCAGGAGGATAAGAAGTACTAGGTTCAGGAGGATAAGAAGTACTGGCCTGAGCAACTGGGTGAACTCCTACTATTCACTGAGATAAGTAACATAGGAGGAAGAACAGGTTTGGAACAAAGGGTGATTTGCCCTATACTGAGCTGGAGATGCCTGTGGAACATCCAAAGTGAGACATCTTATAGGTATTTGGATAACTGGGTCTGAAATTTAGAAAACATACATATGTTGGAAATGAAGATCTGAAATTTGCCACAATATGTGTGAGAAGTTAAACATAATGAAATGGGTGGATCATACAATTTAGGAGAGACTCTAACCAATGCCAAGAGTAACAACTTGGGCAGAAGAAAATGAGCATGCAAAGAATTCTGAAATGAAATGGCCAGAGGGTTATGGAAAAAAACATGAGTATATAATGCCCTGTTGTCAATCAGGAGATTGTTTTTAAGGTAAAGATATCATGGTTAACAAATGCTGCCCATGGGTTAAATATGATTATGCCTAGAAAGTATATATCCAGTGAATTTTGCAACAACCTATGTCTTTGGGACCCACAAGAGTAGATTCAGAAGTATAGCAGAAGTAAAACATAGATACTTTAGTTTGAAGAATGAGTGGGAGGTAAAAAAAAATTTTTTTAAAGGAAGCAGCAGCATAGACTTCTTATTTCAGGAAGACTTGCTGTGAAGAAAAAGAGAAAGATAAGTCAAAGCCAAAGAAGATAGGGAGTCAGAGGAAGTGGCTTAAGCATAAATTGGAAAGAACCACAAAACAGAATCATGCTAAACATACAAGGAAGAGCACAATGACTAGATTGAGCTCTCTGAAAAAAGCACAAGGAACAAGGACAAAGAACCAGTAAAGAGGGCAGATTTGAGACAAGAGGCATGAATCATTTGGGAGAAGAGACATGAATCACAGATAGATGAAGGAGAACAAGATAGGTAGAGATGTAAGTGGTGGGGGGTTAGACACAGGAGTTTGAAGGAGACCATTAACAGCTTCTACTTCGACTGTAAAATACAGAGTGGGCTCAGTGAATCGGAATAAGCAGAAAATTGAGGGGATGGTCAGGAAGCTGAAGGAAAATGGAGGCTTGAAAAAATTAGGCAAGCAGAGGATAATCAGGAAACACTGAGAGCCCAGGAGAAGTTGTAGATCTTAAAGTTGTAGTTGTACCAGTCTTTCTGGTTCTGTGAGTTTAGTAGTTTTCACTACCTGAGACAGAGAGAGGCAAAAAGAGGCAGGTAATTGGACAAACTGACCTAATTTACTCATTCAGCTTCAGATGACAAATAGCTAACCCTCTTCCGGGCTTAGAGGGAGGAGTCAAATCTATGGATTTAGAGAGATTCACTTAAACTTGACATATTTCCTAAAATTATTTCCATGACCAAAGCCATGAGAATGGGAGAAATAGGGGAGGCAGCTATAGGTTAACAATTAGACCCGAGTTCTAACCATAGTTCTGTCCTAAACAGCTATGCTTCCTTCATCAAGTCACTGGGTCTCAATATCCTAATCGATACAATGAAAGCATTGTTTGAGGCTTCCCAGCCAGTGATCCAAGTTTCTGTGGAAACACTGCTACTCCCTCCTACCAGGTGTGAGGGTATCTCCACAACATAAACACAAATGCAGGAAAGGTGATCCTAGGCCCCATATCACAAACAACAAAATGGAGGAAACTTCTAGAAATCCTCTTATGTTCGAGAACAGAGATCCCTGTCTCCAAATCATGTCTCGCCCACATTCAGAAACACCCTCAGATTAGGTTTGCCTAGGAGAGATAAACTGTGGTGTCATCTAGAAAAAGAGTTTGATTGTTAGCATATCACAGGGAGAAAACAGTCCGAGGGAGAAAACAGTCCGAGAGGAGAAGGCATGTTAGCCAACAAGATTTCACAGACCTTGGTGTAACTCTACAATTAACTGACACACAGTGTAAAGCCAAATCAAAAAACCTTTTAAAAAAAAAAAAAAGTAAGCTTCCTAGAAACTCAGGCCAGAGAGTAGCAGAGGGATTTTTCTTTCATTCTCTTTCTCTGCCAGATGAGTTATTTCAGAACAACTGCTGAGTGCTGAACAGTAAGACATTCAAGGACCAAAACTCGAGAGTCATTTTTTTCACCACAACACCCTCGGGTAGCTGTTCCCTGTCTCTGGCAGACAAAATTATTTTCCAGCCGACTCCTGGAGGACCATCTATAAACAAATTAGAAATTTCAAAGAGTTTGTTTTCTGCCTTCTGGCTGCCAGTAGGGGCCACTCCCTTTGTGTCCTTCATATGAAAAAGTAATTTAACAAAGAAAAAAAGAGAGCATGCCTCAGTTCAAAACAGACAAGCGCGTCCCCTCTCTCCCCCTCCCTTTCCTCCTCCGTTCATTGTCCTGTTTGGTCAGTTCTCTGTCAAAACAACTTTTATTGTATGCAGCTTTCAGCTCGCCGGGCGCCAAGAGCTTGAGAGACAAGCTGTTTTCCTCCAGTAACTCCATCAATAAGGAGAAAATGGAAATTGAGCGCTGATTTATGGCTACTTCTCCATAACAAACAGGGGCAGTAAACGCCCACCCGGCTCTAGAGGATGAAGTTAAAAGTGGGCCCATTCCCCACCCAACTCAGATTCAGACCAAAGGAAGTACAGCCTCAAAACAGAAGTGATCTCTTGAAACATTTTACAGCAGCTTGTCACAGAAAGGCACAGGACATATTTTAATGGGAAAAAACAAACACACAATCAAGTCTGTCTTACACTAACTCAGAACAAGAATTCAGCTCAGTATCTGGCAAAAACCTTCCCCCTCAAAATATCCCAGCATCAGGTATTTAGATAGAAGAATGCATTATATTCCAGAGGAGGAAGTCAGCAAAATTTGTCCCCAGTTTACTCAAAAAGAAACCAAGACCTAAAGAAAAGGAAGGGTCTATGTATAGTCACACCGAAAACTGTCCTAAAGATAGGACAGAGTCACAGCTCCTTGTTTTATGTGGCCTGAAGTCAGCATACAAAAACTAAGGTCCTTTCCTGGGTTTTGGCTTGAAAAGTCCATTTTCTCATTATTATCTTATTTTTCATTCTTTGGGATTGATTTGGGGCTTGGCGGACAGTCAAGAGCTGGAGAACATGAGGTTTGCAAATGCAGCTATTTCTAGCCTGCTGATACACTCCACTAATCATGGTTTAAGTAGCATGCCAAATCGAGACTTTGCTTTCTAGGTTTGCACTCTAAGGTGAAGAGGCCTTAAAAGCCTTCCTAGCCCAGAGCATGTCATTTAAGGAAATTCTTGACTCAGGCAAACCAGTTTGGAACTATTGGGAGTATGCCAGTAGAGACAACAATACTGTGTGGCTTAATTTGGTTTTCTGTACTTTCTTTAAACATATACTTTGCATACCTTTTACTTCTAATTCTGTGTCTGCAGAACATCTGGATTCTGCAGGTAGATTTCCAGCAGTGAATTCCACCTTGGGGGTCAAGGAAAGAATGAAAATGATCTGTAGGAGTAAAAAGCTTCGGAGCAGTCAGAACTCAAGTCTAGAGTGCATGTGTGTGCATGCATGTGGGCGAGTGAGTGAGCGATAGTCGCTCAGTCGTGTCCGACTCTTTGTGATCCGATGGACTGTAGCCCGCCAGACTCCTCTGTCCAAGGGGATTCTCCAGGCAAGAATATTGGAGTGCGTTCCCTGCCTTCCTCCAGAGGATCTTCTCAATCCAGGGATTGAACCCAGGTCTCCCACATTCCAGGTGGATTCTTGACCATCTTAGCTACCAGAGAAGCCCATACTTACGCGTATGCATGTGCTTTTTGCTGGAGGAGTACAGAATGCTAGTGAATGAAGTAGAGATGCAGGATAGAGATGTGACACCTCAATTTGGGTACGGCTCAAATAACACCTCGTAGCCCTGATTAAGCAAAATCCTCAGAAAAATGTTCAAGCCATGGGAAATGATACTAGCTTGCTCACTGCCCACTCTCAGCACTCCGTTCACTCACCCTCCATACGTATGTACTTTTCATACATACCCCTAAAAGCTTGCTTGGGAGCCAGTTAAGAAACAAATGCTATTTTAAATTCATTTCCTTTTTTAAAATAACATTCACAAGAAACATATTTCAAGTCTGTTTCTCATGAGCAATGTGAAGCCATCCCTTTCTGGCCACGTTAAAGAAAAGCCTAATCTTGGAAATACAGAAAAGGAGTTAGATTTCAAAGAGAGTATTTACAGCACTTGGGCAAAGATGACGGACCTAAGATCAAATGACTAATGGAGAACAGACAAATATTCCTTCCCTTCCCCCAATAGCAAAAAAAAATACAGGATTATGCCAAAGCCAAGATTTAATAAGCCTAAACATGTGTAATATAAGGAAGATGAAATGTAAACCGCAGAAGGGGGTCTAGGTAGTGTATTCAATATCATACAGCAGTTTTACAAATTGTTTATTTCCTTTACCAGATGGGCCTTTTAAAATTTCCTCTCTGTGTACCTTAGGACCTAATGGCAAACCCACCTGAATCCCTTCCATCCCGCACAGCCCTTGCCGGGATCTTGGTCAGACACAGTGCAGGCAGGGTTAATACCAGCCTTGAGCAGCCCTCTTCCCTGAGTAGGGTTATTAAACAGGACCATTTGACTCATAATTTGTTCTCCTCATGTTAAGTAGATTGCAATAACTCAGCTGTCCAGGATCTGTTTATCAATGCTCTGTGGCTTTCAGCAGCAAATATTTTATAACCACTAAGTAGATGTTCAGACCACTCATCAAATGAAAATCTCCTGTACTCAGAGCTGGTTTTATCATCACAACCCACCAACTAGAGAGCCCTGGAGAGGTGGTAACCCTGCCCCAGAGCCTGTCAGGCTTAGCCAGATCCTCATTTGGGGAAATTCTCTTCCCTAAATGACTTTAAGAGAAACCAGCCCACTCTCAGAAAATAACCTTGCAGAGATTCTTCATCGGCCCAAACTGTCTTAGTAAATGGCCTTTTTATTAAGTTTTATTGTCTCTCTTATATGCATTCTAACAAAAGTGAAATGGGGGTATATGTCATAAAGAGGAATGGAAATGAAGGAAGATGTGGATGAGAAGAAAGAGAGAGAGATGAGAAGAAAAGAGAGAGAGAAATAAAGGAGAGAAAACAGAGAAGTTTAAGAAGGGTGGTAGGTAGATGGATCCTACTACAGGTTGCATTATGTTGATGTTGATGCTGAATCCCTAAAAGTAGACCATTTGAAATTAAAAAGGAAATTATTATTGCCATAGATGCGCTTTCTCCATAATAATCTATTTTTTTTTAATGAGCTGCAGTGGTACTGGTATTTTCCATTTAGAATGTAAGGTACTATCCCCTCAAGCAGGTATACAGTAGTTTATTGTATAACTGCAGAATATTCAACCAGTTGTTAAAGAATTAGTAATGAAACCAAGTCCATTGACCTATTATGCTGATAAGAACCTATTAAATAATGTCATGTCTAAAATAATACAAAGTAGAACATTAACATACATTATTTCATTATTAAATGAAATCCACATGTTGGGGAAAAAAACGCTTGTGATCCAATTTTTGAAACAAACTTCTTGTACATTTCAGTGACATAAATACATGAATTGCCTGTATTGACTAAGCTTAAGTTGGGAGACTGTGCCTTGCCACCTTGTGTGTGCAGTACTGTGTGCCTTGCAATACTGAATAATACTGAGGTTGGTACTTAGTAGGGTCCTCTGGTTGGCTCAGCCTCCATCACTTACCTACCTAGAACAGGAATGAGGCATAACTAGGAGGTGCTGTACAATAACCGTCCTTAAGTCCCTAGAGAACATGTGAGAAGCATTTGTCCAAAGGAATGGGGGCCACTGATACTTACAGACAACAAATAGAATGCAAGACAGACAAAAACACAACTACTATCCAGAAAATCCTCTCTTCCCCCTATCTGTTCGTATTTTTGGTTACAATAGCCACATTAATCACAGAGTATTAGTCCTATCACTATGACAACTACTGAGAATCTCACAAAGAAAATGATTTACAATTAGAAGAGAAATAAAAGGATTATTAGGGGAAATCTCTCCTAAGGAAATGATATTTAAGCTGAAACTGGAGTGATAAACATGAATTTGACAAATTCCTTTGAGGCTGAAGAGACCCTAAATGTGAATTGTCTTAATTCTAAGGAATTTGAAAAATTCTGCTCTAATTCACATGTAGAAAGGAACAAAAACCAAACAACAGAAGGCTGGAAAGACTGCAGAATCATCCTTTGAAACCCATCAGAAGAGGACACAGAGAAACTCAAATGAACTGCACCCCAGAGAGTGAGGAATGCTTTCCAGGAGAAAAAGGACCAAACACTGGTCTCATACCCGGCACAACTTCAGCAGAAGAAATCCATTCATAGACTTAGTAGTCAAAAATCTAATGACCTTTTAATAGTCTCATGTGGGAAGCGTGATTGATTACAATTCAAAGAAGCTTCAGCAAGCCGCAAGGCAAGTCTCTACTCACTCACCAGGTCTCTTCCATGGGTCTTCTCTCAGTGCTTGGGTGTAGTGACCTAAAGAGAAGGAGAGGAGATTTGAGAGAGATGCCCCTTGAGATGGAGTCTATTTCTATCTATCTATCTATCCATCTATCTGTCATAGATTTGCACGGATACACACACATACATATTTGTTTTATATACCATAATATGTATTATACACACACACATGATTTCCTTCTGGGATATTATAGATTCTATTTACACATAAACATGTTTTTAACAAACTTATTAAAACCAAAACAGAAACATTGATTATGGTATTTATAATATATACAGTGATAAAGTATAAAATGATAAGAATACAAAGTGTGGAAGGAAATAGAGGGAATTGTTCTATTCAAGGTACTTATGCTGTTCATTAAAGGAGATGACAATTAAATAATTCATATTGTACACTCCAAAGCAATTACTAAAAGCAAATTTAACACAAAGAACTATGAAGATAATACATAAACGGAAATGGGATACTAAAACAAGCGCAATTTGCTCCAGAGAGGAGGAAAAACTAGAGGAACAAATGGGTTAAATATAAAACAATAACATGGGAGACTTCCATGCAGCTATGCCAATAGCGATATTATGTGTAAATGAAGTAAACATGTATATTAAGTGGTAGAAATAATTAGTTTGGATTAAAATAAATCAAGAGCAACATCATGCTGCTTCTAAGAAACATATTTTAATTATGAGCATAAACAGGTTGAAAGTGAAGGGAGGGGAAAAGATACAGTATGTATAGTAGATAATCGCTGGAGAAGGCTACCATCAATCCTACCTTGAAGATAAGCCTACTGTCTCTCACATCAAAAGGTACAGTCTAATACCCCTCCCCTGGAACCAAACTGGCTTTAGTGACTTATTTAATGAATTGAATACAACAGGCATAACATTCTGGGACCAATGAAGCAACTTTATCATAAGCGGACAGCTTCTGCCTGAGGTGCTTAGAACGCTTACTTTCTAGATATTGCTTTTGAAAAACCAAGTACCGTGCAGTGAGAAGCCTGGGTTCTCCCCTGTGGAATCAAGTTAAGGGGAGAAAAGGGACAAGAATTATACTACATGAGATCTCCCCACATGGAGAAAAACATCTGGAAGAGAAATATTGCTCCAAAAAATTCCCTTTGTTTTTTACTACCCCGCTCCTCCCTTAACATATTGGGCTTAATCATGAAGTATGTAGTCAGTTGGGGATGGGGACGGCTGGCTATTATTCTGGGGTGAAAATAGGTGTCTATCAGAAGAGTGGGCTTCCCAAGTGGGTCAGTGGTAAAGAATCCACCTGCCAATGCAGAAGATGCAAGAGACAGGGGTTCAATCGCTGGTTTGGGAAGGTCCTCTGAAGGAGGAAATGGCAACCCACTCCAGTATTCTTGCCTGGGAAATCCCATAGACTTAGGAGGCTGGTAGGCTGCAGTCCACAGGGTCACAAAGAGTCAGCACGACTGATCATGCACACACGCATCAGAAGAGTGCTTCATGAAGTCATCCCCACAACATTCTCTTTTAGGCATCCTCCTGAGACCATTGGGAATCAATATTGATTTTCCACCTGGAAAGCTCTAAAAATGAGTTTGATGGATGCAATAAGTAAATTAATTTCAAATTTCTTTTGCAGCCAAAGCTGAAAACTCATTCACTGTTTTATTTTTTGCCCTAAATAATGTCCAGGCACACAGTCTGACATAACATATGAGAGAGTCAGTAATGAGATTAAGTGCCAATGTGAAAATATCCAATAAAAAACTGCAGAAGGATACTCTAATAATAAAATGTCAACAATGTAGAGATGGCTCAGATTTTAATATACACACTCTCCCATTATCATATTACAATTCAAAAGCATTGCATTTTAAAACCCAAATCAAATTATCTTGCCTTTGTGAGTAAAAGTTGTTGCGAGTTGAAGTCCAAAGGCATTCAAGTTAAAAATCAGTTTTTCTTGATCAAGTGAGTTGATGATCCAGTCTGAAATTCTTACAGTTCAAAATACACCTTTCCTAATTTAGTATCCTTTCATCTGTCAGGTAAAGGAGTTCTTAATGCCTCAGTAAAATTATTGTTCCTTCAGCAGCCCTGTCCTCTGTTGTCTCTCCTTAGAATGGATGTAATTCCTTCTTGACATCAAAGTGGCATTTAGTTCCATGCCAATTCTCTGTGTGCATCCTTCAGCTGCTGAGCCCAATTCTGATGTGTGGAGGTTTTCCATACCATCACATAATTCTCAGACACCAGCCGGGAGTCCTCTAATTCAGTTCAATTCTGACACTTATCAGGAGATAGTATTAGACTCCATGGGTAAAGGACAAAGTCTCACAAGACTGTCCTACACTTCAGATGCCAATTGCAAGTCCAGGTTGCTACCTGTGGCTGTGACAGGCTGGCTATATATCAGAGGTTCCCATGACTCCCTTCTTGGATTTGATAAATTTGTTAGAGCAGCTTACAAAACTCAGGAAACCTGTTTACTCAGTAGCTTACTGGTTTATTACAAAGGATATTAAAGGATGTAACTCAGAAATAGCCAGATGGGAGAGATGCATAGGACAAGCTAGAGAAAAGGATTAGGAGTCCCATACCCTTCTGGGGCACCACTCTCCTCGAGTCTATTTGTTCACCAACCAGGAAACTCTCTGAACCCTATCCTCTTGGGTTTTTCTGGAGGCTTCATTACACAGGCATGATTGAGTAAGTCATCAACCACTGATAGCTGAACTCAAGCTCCAGATTTTGAGCTCACTTTGGGAGTGAGGGAGTGGAATTGAAGGTCCCATTTCTCTAATCATGTGGTTAACTCCACTGGCAAGAAATGCCCATCCTTAGGTACTTTTCATCTCATTGACATAACAAAAGACAACTTTATCTTTCTCATCTCTTGGGAAAATCCAAGAGTTTTAAGAGTTCTGTGCCAAAACAAAAATAAAATATGTATTTCTCATGGCTAATCACAATATCACAATCCCGTTTCTAAGATGCTGAAGACTTCATATGACACACAGATTATTACAGCCCTGGCTCAAAAAACACCAAACTGAGGAAACCAGATGATCCCCAGCCTCTATCAACAATTCCTGCAGTCAAAATTATACTCTGAGAATCCATTCTAAGAGTTGCTAAAGACCATATAACAAGAATTCAGTGATGTCTGAGGGGAGTAAAGTAAATGGGAAAACTATCGGTGCAGCATCTTCACATGAAATTGGTTGGTGTCTATTATCCAGAATCCATGAACTATGAATGAAAAATTGGTCGGGTGAAATCTCCCAGCAAATGTTACTATTGGCACTATTTATTCACCACTTCTGTGGTGGTCTCTGTAAACTCAACATCTCATTTCTCAAAGTGCATGCCAGATGTTGCTGCCTGCTTACAAAGATTAGAAATTTGAAATACTGGGAACCCAATCATAAGGAATTATTTGCGGTGCCTATCTTTTCCATCCAAGGTACTAAACTATTTCCGTTTCACTGGCCTTTTTGTCTTTTGCATTCCTGGAACTTCCATGCTGCCCAAGGGTGAGGTCTGTCTAGTAATACAGACTTCACACAATTTTAGGAGAAAGAGTTTCTGAGCCTGTGCTGCTACCTTGCCTCCTGTATTAGAATTGTTTGGGTAAGAATTTTGGCCCCACACTGAATACATTCGGCTAGAAATACACTCACAACTGGATATCCACTTGCAAAGAATAAAAGTGGACCCCCTACCACACACTGTGTACAGAAGTTAACTCTAAATGGATCAAAGATCTAAACATAAGGGCTAAAATTACCCACTAATTGAAAGAACCCAAGCATAGAAGGCCACATGTTGTATGTTTCCATTTATATGAAATGTCCAGAATAGGCAAGTCCAGAGAGCAGAAATAGATTAATGGGTGCTGGGGTAGGGGGAGAAAGGAATGAAGTGTGACTGCTACTGGATGTGGGGCTTCATTTTAGGGGTGATGAAACTGCCTAGAATTAGAGAGTGGCGATTGTTGCATAAATTTGTGGATACACTAAAATCCACTAGATTGTATACTTTAAAAGTGTGAATTTTATAGTATGTGAATTATCCTTACAATTTTAAGTACATTCAACATATTCTGGAACCAAAGTTGCTGCTGATACATCAAATCCACATCAAATCCCCAGCTTTTAGTGCCTGGTGAGGACCAACATTATCACTACATCCTCAACATGCTGTCTTTACTCCTCCCACAAGTTCATCTGGCACCTACTCTTGGCAACCTCTGTAACAGATTTTGCATAACTACTCTAAAACTTATTGGCTTAAAATAGCAACTATTTATTTAGCTAGAGATTCTGCAGTTTGGTCAGTTGAGCTAGGCTGAGATGCGTAATTCTTCTAATTGGTAATCTAAATCTGGATCAACTAGGGTTTACCTATTCTAGGACAGCCTCAGTGGAGTAGATCATCTTGATTTCACATAAATGTTCATCCTCCAGCTAGACTGGGATTGTTCTCATAGGGGCAGCAGGGTTCCAAGAGCGAAAGAGAAAATGAACCTAGGAGGAACTATTGGCTACAGTCAGTCACAAAGCCAGTCAAGTCTCAAAGGCAGGGAAGTAAATGCCACTGAGGGAAGCTGCAAGGACACATTGTAAGGGGTGGGGATTCAGATATGGGTAAAGGATATTGAGTACTTTGGTAATCTGCCATTTCCTAGAGCAGAAGTTCCAAGACAACAGTTGTACAGTGGATCTAGAAAACAACCAGTACACATCAGAAAAGGCTAGAGGATTCGAGGAGGGAATTTCTGCGAGGGAAAAAAAAAAGGAACTTAATACATGACCTGAGTGTTAGAGTGAAAGGAGTCTTAGAATTCTTTCAGAAAGTACTAGTTTGGATTATAGGATCACAGAAAACAATTCCTTCTGGATCAGGTGGGTAATGTAACTGTGCAAAGTGGCCATATGGAAGTCAGCAAAGAATGAGGTGCAGAGTGCATACCCATCTTAAGACACTGGGATCATTAACTTCAGGGAAAATAAAAAGGATTTCATATATATTAAATATAGCATAATATGACCATATATGCAATGAACTCTATATTTACCTACTTACATATGTATATGGTCATAATAATGAAACACTGAATATTAATTTATCAAGAAAATATATAATGCAAGTACAATGATAAAATAAAGTACAGAAAGATGCATGTTTTTGGATTAGGGAGTGGGGTGAGATTTGGGAAATCAAAATCCCAGGATCAAGAGAAAACTTAAAATATCTCTAGTACTGCTGATAGGAACAGAGACAAGTCTTTAATTTACTGAGAAATTTTCAAGATGCAACTAAATGCAAGGATGTAAAACTAAGCAGTTCAAGTTACAGACTTAGATTGTCCTATATATTATATTAGCATACTGTACTTGTCTGTCCAAGGAGAAGTTTATTTGAAGAAATCTGGGCAAAGTAGTACAAAGTTTAATTCAAAACATGTGGTAATTACACTTTAAATAAACTTAAGAGTTTTAAGATTTCCAGTTGCACATGGTCAATCTTTGTGGCTGCCCTTAAAATAGTAGTTAATGTAGCCACAGAATGATAATAAATGATGTCAAAACCTCAAAGCTTATTGGGAAGAGTTCCAAAATGTATCAGCATTTGCTTGAAATGACTCTACCCATGAGCATGGGTTTAAAATTATTACAGGACAATTATCCTTCTTCAAGATAAATTTGGAAATTCTGCCATAAGTAGGACTTTCTATGTAAGGACAACCTTGACCTTCATACCAAGAAAATTAGTATGTGTAAATTTATACAAAGTCTACAGTAGTAGAACATGAAGGCAAATGCATTCTTGAATGAGAAAATAATCTCTTCATCTTCCAGTTTGGGTCAGGTACCTATTTTTAGTTCAGATGCTTTATAATTTTTATAAAATAAGATTACTCATAAATCTTCCTTGTCAGAAAACCAACAGTTAGTGACAGAGTTTTTTGGATTTCTGTTTCCTTGAAACGGTTCTCTTTCATTTTCTGAAAACCACATACCAGAGTTTCTCCTTGAGGCCAGTGAGATTGATGTACTGGCTAGTGGGGATGGGTATTTTATAGAATGAGGAACTGGCCGGAGCCATTGTTCCCAATGGCATCCTCATGAGACACACCTAAGTTTCATTCAAGATTTCATTGTGTAATACCCTCATTTAAGCACAGCTTATGGATTAAAAAAAAAAAAAAATTTCCTCTTAGGAGGAAACTCCTAAGACAGGACCAATCTGTCCTGTTCAGCAGGTCACATTTTCAGGGCCACTGGAAAACGAAACATCTGTTTTTCGATTTTTGAGGCCAGAAAAAGGAATCAGACCAATATGCAAGTTTTGGTCTTGGTGTCTCATCTTTCAGCTCAAAATTCTAGATGAGAGACTGAGAGGGGGCAGGTGTTAATCAAACTATTTTAATAGTTTTAAATTACCTTGGTATGGATAGAGTCTATAGAAAAAAAAAATGACTATGAGCTGGAAGATTAAAGGCAAGTTTTTCATTTTGTCATTTCATTGAATGGACATCTATTGGGTATCTACTTATTATTTGGAAAAGGCCTGGACAAGACACAGAGGGTTTGCTAAATAAGGACTTTCCAGACCCTGAAGATCTTTAGTTATAGAATCGGGTGTTTAACCATGGTTTGCAAACCCACAGCCTATAGGTAAATTTGGTCTACAGCCTTGTATTGTTGGCTTGCTTTATTGACTGTCCAATTTGAATGTTTTAAGCTAGGCATGCACTCTCCAGCTCATTCTCTGCTAATTTACTTTTGACCACGCCTCACAATTATATTATCCACCTGATCTCTGAGGGAACTGACTTTGCAACTTTGAAGACTAAATATATTACAGAAGAAATGAAATAAATTGGAAAAGTGTGCTATAGAGAGAAGCACAGATTTTTAATGTGAAAGAAACATGAATTCTGGTTCTGCTATTTAATATCTATGTGATCTTAAGCAAGTTGTAATAACTTTTTCAAGCCTTAGTTTTCTTATCTATAAATGGAGCTACAAATACCATCTCACAATGTGGTTGTGGGGATTAAACAATATAATATTTCTTATTTGTACGCAGCCATCACACTGAAGGCTCTAGAGTTTGCAGCTATTCTTCGCTTCCCCTACAGGAGATGCCTATGGAAGCTCAGGAAGAATCCATTAGTTCTGGCTGTGTGGGCAGGGAACATTTGACAAATTAAGTCATCATTTGAACTGGATGATAGATGGGAAGGATTACAATGGACGAATCAGGAATATAGGACTTTCTAAATTTTAGGATCTTCTGTTTGAGAAAATGTGTTTTGAGTCAAGCCATTTGATGAGAGTTCTGTGGTGCCGGGGGCAGGGGTAGGGGAGGCAGAGAGCCAATCCAGTCTAGATCAGGTACTGCTGCACTGCTGTTTATCATTTGCGTTCACATGTTCCCGCTGTGGGGTATGATGCACTGGTGCATGCATGAGTGCTAAGTCGTTTCAGTCATGTCTGCCTCTTTGCAACCCTATGGACTGTAGCCCATCCATGGGATTATCCAGGCAAGAATACTACAGTGAGTTGCCATGCCCTCCTCCAGGGGATCTTCCCAACCCAGGGATCAAATCCACATCTTTTATGTCTCCTGCATTGGCAGGCAAGTTCTTTACCACTAGCACCACCTGGGAAGCCCTATATAATGGGGGAGAAAGTAATTCCCAGGTTCCTTTGGGAAGGGCTTGGAGGGCTTTAAAAAAGGGCCATTCGTGGAAGATAGCCATGAAAGGGAATATTAGGCTCCTAGGACCAGTCCTATAGTTGTAATCATACACAGCTATTTTCTTGATAACAAATCAGATGACTTATGTTAGTTAAATAACCTCTTCTTGGGTTTAGTGGCAAGCAAATTATGTTTTACTTAGTTCTTAGGATTATCAGAATATGCTGTAAGTCCTTCTGAATGGACTGTGACGTCTACAGATGATAGTTAACTACCTGAGACTAAGGAAGTATTAGTTGCTGGAGTGGTTGTACTGTGGGTGGATGAATAGGCAGGTGAGTCTGTGCAGATTCTGCAGTATCTGAAGTTATAATTTGTGTAGGTTAAGTAGGAATAGGGCATGCCTAAAGGAGCAGTTGAATTGTTCCATCGGGCCATTAGTGATGACGAACGTGTGGGTGGACATGAAGGCATTTGAACAGTGCTCCCCAAATCTAAGATATAAATTTGGACCAAGTATCTGAGAACTGGAAGAATGATAACTTTAAGGAGATGAACATCTTCCTTCATGACAAGGGTTGCAGAAATTATCACGAACGTGAAGAGAACGGAGGAATGGTAACATTCAGGAGATAGAGAGTGTGCCATCTAAGAAAGTGTCCATCTTTATGACTATAGGAAGTAGAAGGCACAAGATCTGAAGTAAAGCCCATCCTGAGACTGTCCAAAGGATACAGGGATTAGGAGTAGGAGGGTCCTCTGATCAGGTGTCTTTGTCATTTTTCTAGTGGTCTGCTTGCCATCTCTCAGCCTGGTGACACAAGCAGCAGGTATCTGGCCTTACCACACCAGTGGTACTGCTGACCCTACCTAGTGATACATGTTGTTTCAAGGACCCATGAGAGACCCAGAAAGCCACTATCTGTGTAAGTGCATCAGACATCCTCACCCTAGTATGACGGTTAAGTGGTATGGTGGGAGTCTTGGCAAAACTCTAGCCTTTTAGAAGTCTATATGTGCCAAGAAATCAGATGATTCTAATGCTCTGGACTCAGAGTGCACTTTTCTAAGACGTCTTCTAACTCTCTAGTCAAGGGATTAATCAGTCTACTCAGATGCCCAGATGAGAATGCAGAATTCAGTGTATGAAAGTCCATAAAACCTACCTTCCAAAGAGTTCATTCACAGCATTTGCCACATCCTAGCTGATAAAGTCATCACACGTGAGCATCCTGTGATCAAAAATCTAGGGTAAGCCCCACAGCCAGGGGGCACCCTGTTAGAAGATGCAAATTACCCATTGTCCCACCACTGCAAAAAACAGCACCTCACTGCATTCTCCCTTGATCACTGAATCTGGGTCTCCACCACAAAGCTAACTGCTTTTGCCATTGCATGTTGAGAAAATTGATGGATTTCCCCCGAAAACTCTCCAGATGCAGGAGTGTGAGCTGGTTTCAGCTTCCAACATTTGAGAATCATCAGATGGCTGCCTTGTTCCACTTTTTTTTTTTAAACAACACGGTTATATTTCTTTCATGCAGTACACAGAATATTAACCCCCCACTGAATAATGAGCAGGAGGATCCAGAACCTTGTGCAGTACATGGAATGTCCTTGCGCAGTACATGGATGTCTGATGTGCCTCTCTAGGGTTCTGTTGCACTGAAACTGTCAGAGATGCTCTTACACAAGTAGATCCTGGACATATGATAAACTCACATGATTATTGGTTCTTGCAGATCTGCTCAAGGGAGTTTCACGTAAAAATTCAAATTTTCAAGTTCTCTTGAAAAAAATAAACATCCCCAAACAAAGAATCTACATCCCCACACAGCAACAATCCAAGGACAGGAATAAAACTATTTATTTACACTGGCCCTGCTGTCCAATCGCCACAATCTCCTTCACTCTTTGTCATGTTAAATGGACAACCTCCCTCATTTACATGTGCAATTGCATGTCTTAACCTAAAGGAACAGGGAGGACAGAGGGAGGAGCATGGAGGTATGGAAGGAAGGGAGGTATGAATTGTGAGTTATTTAAAGGAAGGGAGGTATGAACTGTGAGTTATTTAAAAGGATATATGCTTTGGAAAAGACTCTGATGCTGGGAGGGATTGGGGGCAGGAGGAGAAGGGGACGACAGAGGATGAGACGGCTGGATGGCATCACTGACTCCATGGACGTGAGTCTCAGTGAACTCTGGGAGTTGGTGATGGACAGGGAGGCCTGGCATGCTGCAATTCATGGGGTCGCAAAGAGTCGGACACGACTGAGCGACTGATCTGATGCTTTTAAGAAACTCATACTAATAGTTCACATGCCACAACCAAAGATCATGCAAGCCACAAAGAAGATGCAAGATCCTGCGTGCCATAACTGAAACTTAGTATAACCAGATTAATCAACTAATTAAAAAAGAAATATAACCAATAATACATTTTTTAAAGAAAAAGGACATATGCTAAGCTATGAGAAGAGAAAGATAGGTAGGGGTTACAATGAAATGCTCTATGAAAACTCACCTAAGCTACTGAGCTTATTTTTTAGATAATGTTAAGACAATGAAGGGTTTCACTAAAGTGTTTAACAAAATGTGTATTGCTTTAGAAAGATAATTTCAGCAGTGTGGGGGACAGACTGAAACAATTAAAGACTAGAAGCAAGGATATTATTATTTTTAAAACGAGCACAGAAGAAAAAAATGAGAGTATGACCTAGCCTTGCCCATTCCCTGGTGGCTCAGATGGTAAAGAATCTTCCTGCAAGGCAGGAGACAGGTTTGATTCCTGGGTCAGGAAGATCCCCTGGAGAAGGGAATGGCAACTCACTCCCAGTATTCTTGCCTGGAGAATTTCATGGACAGAGGAGCTTGGCGGGCTACAGTCCGTGGGGTTGCAAAGAGTCGACACAACTGAGTAGCTAACACATTCACTTTTTTTTTCATGGTAATAGAAGGGAAGGAACATTTTGGAATATTTGGAGAGGATTTCACAGAAATTAACAGACAGTTGGCTAGGGAAGAGTGAGGAAAAGAGTGAGTGTGATGATGTTAGCCTAGGTCTCTGGGAGAAGAACATGAACTCCGAATAGAGTTCAGGGAGAATTCAATGGAGAGACAGATGAGTTCCATCTGAATGTGTTAAAAATAGAGGGAGTGGTGAGTATTTTCATATGAACACATGTTATGAATGGAGCTTGGGAGAGAGGGAAAAAAAAAAAAACTATAGATAGGGACTTGGAAATCAACAACTAAGCAATGCTATTTGAAGCCAGGAACTAGGTGAAATTGTCTAGGGCAAGGAGAAGAGGGGTATACAGAGCCCTCAGGAACATTATACTTAGAGAAATGGTGATGAAAGAAGTACCAACGAGTGAGACTAAAAAGAAAATGTAGGAGACACGAGGATGCAGTGGATATTTTCCACTGGTTCTTCCAAACCCACTTTCTGCCCAGCTCTGTGCCTGGGGAGGCTGACCTGTGTGGGCTGCTTCCTTTGGCTTGTCCTCTGGCAGTGGTCTGATTTGGCCAATAGGAAGCTTCCCAAGTGACTCAGTGCTAAAGTATCCACCTGCCAATGCAGGAGACACAGGCTTAGTCCCTGGGCCGGGAAGATCCCCTGAGGAGGAAATGGCAACCCACTCCAGTATTCTTGCCTGGAAAATCCCATGGACAGAGGAACCTGGCAGACTATAGTCCATGGCGTTGCAAAGACTCAAACACGACCTAGTGACTAAACACCAACAACAAGCACTGGTCAAGGTGAGCGTGATGCTGGGGTATTCAGTCCCCTAGCTCACTCCCTACTGGGTGGTCCCAAGTTAACCACAGTTCTCTCTGTAGCTACATTTTTCTCAGAGTTCACAGCGCTGTTGGGTGGGTTCTCTTCATGTAGCTGGTTAGCTAACTGGTCCCATCTCTCAGCCTTCGGGGCAGTCACACCCCGCTTTGTCTTCCTAGCATACTGCTCCATCCTTTGTTGGCTACCTTGATCTTTATAAAGAGCCCCTTGGTTATGCTCCTTTGCGTGTGAATGTGCCATCTGTTCTCTGCTGGGATGCTGACTGATTCAAAGGTAAATCCAGGAGGGTATAATATCCTGGAAGCCATGGGAGAAGGACTTGCATAAATGCTCCAAATCACATCATGGGATAAAGACTAAAAAGAAGCAGAGTCTGACAATTGTTTTCAGAAGACTGGTGTGGGCGGGAATCAGGATGCAAGGTTTGGTGGAGGAAATGAACAGTGAAAGAAAACAGAGGCGGTGAGTTAAAAATATTGCTTCAAAAAGGCTGGTGGTCTAAGGAGAAAAGAGGAAGGACATCAGTCTGAGGTAGCACTAATCCATTCCTTTAAAGTCAAGGAGAGACGGAAATAGCCCCATAAAACTGCTTTTTTTGGTCAATTGCCTCATTGTCACATGATTCAAATGGCCTTCTTAAATTAGCAAATCACCTTCTCCCTGGGATTTTAATTTGACAGAAAGGTTTCAAATATAACCAAGAGACAGCTAAGGATGAAATATCTAGTTCAGGCTTACCTCTCTCAGCCATTCCAGCTATTAATCATTTATAGGACACCATAAGCCACCTCTAGGAAAATGATGATTCTTTATTGCTTGTTAAAAATATTTACATTTTCCTCTACCAGCTGTATACAAGGAATTGATATTTTCCGAATTGCTAAGTCAATAACATCTTCCCTGAACCATCAAAGGATTTGATAAACCAGCAAAACATGAGAGCCTCTGCTGCAAATAAGTGGGAGGCACACAGGCTGTCAGGCAATTAAGTGGACCTGAATAAGCTGATGTAATTAAGCCTCTTACTGCATAATTATCTTTATTTTAAATGTGTCTTTTGATGAAACATCTGTTCCCCGCTCCAGATATGAAAAGAGGGACCCATGCTCGGGAAGCAAACAGGCTTGTGAGGCCCTCACACGTGCTGCCTGGGCTGCTCAGATCCAAGGCAACAAATGTTGTCATTTGTTCTATCTTTGCATGCAAGAGGCAGGTGTCCTCAGGTCCTGAGCCTGCATTCGACTGACCTCCAAGCTCACAGCAGCTGCCTGGAGCCCTGTCACACAAAGAGTCCCTGAGTGCCAAAGGGAACACTGAGCAGCAAAGGGGCACCAAGCTATAAGGGCTAGTGCCTTGACCATCTGCACAGTGGGACAGAGGTGGTTAGCAAGGTGGGGAATTGGTCAGCAGGATCCCTTGAGTCCCTGTCTTCAGGCAGCAGTGCCTGGCTGCTTCCCCTTCATCAAGGGTAGATACGATTAGTCAAACCTGACTGATGCCACAGCATCACTTTGGTGAATTTTTGTATGGTGATTTTGTCCATCCTCAGTTCTGGAGACCCCAAACTCTAGTGTGTCAGTTACCTATGTTTTTTCAAATCAGGAATTTTAAATCATGCTAGTGGACATTGAAGTGAGAAAATCACAGATTTGCACAAAATAGAGACCGGATTTTATCAGATTGGCCAAAAAGTTTGTTCGGGTTTGTGTCCATAAGATGTTATAACATACAGGCCCATATATACATAACATAAACACATATTTAGCATATAGGCATACTTCATCTTATTGTGCTTTACTTCACTGTGCTTTGCAAATCTTGCAGCTTTTGCCAATTGAAGGGTTTGTGGCAACTCTGCGTGGTCAGATGATGAATAGCATTTCTTAGCAACAAAGTGTTTTTAAACTAAGGGATATGCATTTTTAGACATCATGCTATTGCATATTTAATGGATTATACTGTAGTCTTTTATAGACACTGGGAAGCCCCAAAATGTGGGGGCCTTGCTTATGGTGATATTCACTCGATTGCAGTGATCGGAAACTGAACCCACAGTGTCTCCCAGGTCTGCCTGTATTTCTCAGGCTGCCACTTGTGACCCTGTGGCCACCTACCTGTTGTTCCCTTTCAGCCTCAATTTACTCAACTCTAAATTGAAAATAATGATACCTGTCTTACAAAGTAATTGTCAGAATTCATAAGTAGGCAGAAAGCCTAATGGAAGACATTAAGTATGGCAGCTGATCTGAATAAACATTAGCTCCTTCTCGTTTCTCTGACCAACTCAATGGACATGAATTTGAGCAAACTCTGGGAGATAGCGAAGGACAGGAGAGCCTGGAGCACTGCAGGCCATGGGGTTGTCAAGAGTCAGACAAGTGTAGCGACTGAACAACAAAACAGCTTTCTCTGATCCACCTCCTCCCACTGTCCATGAAGGAGCCCAATGGCCATTTCTTAACTAAGGGTTAGAAATATGCTGTCAAGAACACCTTCTGGTTCAAGATGGAAGGAAATCCTGGACTCATATTCTCTCCACTGCTCCTGCTGCTACTGCTAAGTTACTTCAGTTGTGTCCGACTCTGCGCGACCCCATAGATGGCAGCCCACCAGGCTCCCCCGTCCCTGGGATTCTCCAGGCAAGAACACTGGAGTGGGTTGCCATTTCCTCCTCCAATGCATGCAAGTGAAAAGTGAAAGTGAAGTCGCTCAGTCGTGTCCGACTCTTAGCGACCCCATGGACTGCAGCCCACCAGGCTCCTCCATCCATGGAATTTTCCAGGCAAGAGTACTGGAGTGGGGTGCAATTGCCTTCTCCGTTTCTCTCCACAAACATGCTAAATCCACAGCTATACATGGAAAAGTATCCTCTACAAAAAAAACTGGCTGAGCAGCTCCTACACATGGGGCAGACAAAGGAAGGCCCAACTCAAAGTGGGTACAGGAGGCTGGGACAGAGTCTCACCATAAACCTCAACTCCAGCACAGCAACCCACAGTCAGAACTCAAAATCTGGACCTTCTCCCTGAGGAGTGGAGGATTTGAACCCCACATTGAGCTCCCCCAACTTCTGAAACCTCCACCTGAGGGTTTAGCATACACAATATCTAGGTCTGAAAAATCTCAAGCCTCATGTCCAGGAACCCATGAAGTCATGTCAATCTGAGGAACAGCTCTTAAATGGCTCATGCGTGGACTCTCCTCACAGGGCTCACACCCAGCAGCTGATCAAGAGGGGTTGGATCTTGACTGGGAGAGGCTTACTTGCTTTCTTCTCGTGTTGGCTGATGGGCAGTCATCTGATTTGACACACATTTGGGGTTATTGGGTGCTTTCTGAGGATGGAGACTGGGGGCCCTATCTTTGCACTCTCCCTATGCCTTACTCCAGCCAACAGGCGCCATCTTTTTATTTTCTTTTTCCTTCTTTTCCTTCTTTTTTATTTTTATTTTTTCGGCTTATAAAACTCTAGGTATTTTCCGTATCTTTTTCTTCTTTCCTGGCAGGCACCATCTCTACACTCTCCCTCTGCCTCACTACCATCAGTGTGCAGGCTTCACTTTCTCTGTGCTGGGCTCCAGAACACCACGATCTCCCAGAGGGGAATTTATACATGCTTCTAGAGCCCCAGGGTTTTTTTTAATACATACATTTTATTGAAGTATAGTTGACTTACAATGTTTCAGGGGCACCTCACGGTGATTCAGTTATACAAATACACATTATTTTTGAAATTATTTTTCATCAGAGGTTATTATAAGGTATTGACTATAGTTCCCTATGCTATACAGTAAAACTTTGCTTCTTGTTGCATATCTATTTTTTAATTAGAAATCAAGCATTCTACTCATAGTAAGTCAAACAAGTGGAATCAAAATGTCACCAGGGACCCTCTAGATCCCCTGGCACTGGTAGTCTGTGGGGTTTAGGCTTGCAGTCATCACAAAAGCTCTCTTTCCAGTAGTTTGTTGTTCGTGAATAGGAAGGTAACTGATTTTTGCCATTAGGTTACTGAAACACCATGAAGTAAATAATTGTTTTAGTTATCTGTCAGGTAAGGAAATTGAGACCCAGGCTTAAAAGCATAGCTTGTGTGACAATTCCAGGGTTAGATGCAGGGCAGTCTGACATCTACTAATGATGCTAAAGATTTGAGAAACGTAGTCTTGTTTGCCATGACCAAAGAGCACATGAAGGTTCCTCTCTTCTCCACTTCTCAGTATATCAGGACTCAGACAAATGGTTCCCTTTAAGAATTTTTACCCAAGAGATTCAGCTTCCCCTGTGGAAGATTTTTAATGCCCTTTTCCTGATCTACAATTTTGCTCTTCCCTTAAAGTCTATTTCCCTGTTAAAGAAATGTGTTCTAAGTCGGGCCAAATTCAGTCAAGAAACGACATAAACTTTAGAGAAAACATAAATAAGTTTTTCCTACTTAAACAGTTGTTTTAATGTTTTAGGCTAATGGAAGAGATGCAGAGCTTCTGTTGACTGGGTAATAATTTCATCTTGGCTTTAATTTTCAGTCTTACATTGGATATTCTTATACACTTTGATCAATACAATTGAAGAATTATCCAAAGAGATTTTTTTAAATATGAAAAGAATGGAAAGGTAGAAAGAATAGTCGACAAAGATTATTCGATCGGATCACTTGAGCTCTACAAATTACTAGCTATTGGGTCTTGGGCAAGTCATTTCACACATTGGGGCCCCACTTTTCTCATCATTTAAATGAGCATTAAGCTGGATACCCTCTCAGCTCTTTCAGCTCTCACATTATTTGATTCTAGTGCCAAAGCATAATTTCATGATATAGTCTACGTATTTTTTCCCTGTAAAACACATTGACATCATGCTAAACTAGATGGACTCATGTTCCCTCCTGTAAACAAATGTGGCTATTACCAAGATGTGCTAGCAAACAGAAAAGGGGCATGGCATGTCTCAAGTTCTTTTTCCTGTAATGCTCTGAGCACATTTTTGATGTGTTGAAAAACTGCAGAGTATTTCTGTATGCTGCTCTTTATATGACTGGTTAGATCATACCAAAAATATTTCACAGAGCCTCTTTCATACTTTTTCTGGACTCACATCCAAAATTGAGCAAAAATATTAGATTTTTTAAAAATATACCTGTGTTACAGAAAGCAGCAAATGCACAAACTCAATGTTAATCTTTCTGTTCTACAAACCAAAGCATATTGATAAGCCCCTGCCAAATAGCTGAGATGTATTATAAATGAATATAACTTTTGTTGGACAGCACGCTTACTGAGCTGTAGAATGCAGCCTGGAGGCATTTGTAACCAGATAGAGACACCGTAGGACATAGTGTCCTCTGTGAGAAAAACATGATGGAAATTGTGAAATGTTTTAGAAAGCAGGAATTCCAGACTATCATCATCCTAGCAGATCTGATTACTCCCATGTGTTCTGATTTCGCAGCAAGTGCCAATCCAGTTGACATTTAGGAAGGAAGTTTCCCAAACAAACCACTTGTGGCATCCTTGGAAATACTTCTAGATAGTCATGCATCATAAGAAAGCTTGGTATCATCCTAAATTGAAACCTGACCTTTTTTGATTAAAGGAAATCTTGAGTTAAGGACATAAGCTCCGACCTTAACATCCACTGCTAGTCAACACCCAGGCTGGAAACTACTTGACCTTTATAAGAAGTCCTGACACAGGGCAGCTTAACCTCATGCTCAGTGGGCTTCAGTAGTTCTGATCCTTTTTCTTATTCCTGAGTATCTCATAGGCTCATCTGAACCCGATGCTCCCATACTCTTTGCAAGTGACTTCACTTTACGATCAGCTCAAAAGGCCAAGAAACACAAGAAAAAGCCAAGTCTTCCATGCCCTAATCTTGTCTCCCCACAAAAACCACTATACCTTGTCCTGGGGTGGGAGAAGGAAGGAGGCATAGGTATATTTCTTCACTAGAATTTTTTCTTGGCTTCACCTCATCAGTGGAGAGGTTGGCCTCTGCACAACCTTCTTGAGTGTCCACCACAGTCCTTTACATCATATTCACCTGTCTTTCCCTAACTACAGTCCTTCCACTGCCAACTCAGGCAGTAGTATCCCTTTTCTTCTTTATTTAGTTATATCAACCTGGTACCTAGAAGGACCCAAGGAAAACTAAGCTTTCCATCTTTCTATGAGCAAAGTAAGCCAAACCTGTGAAAGAACAGGAAGAACTCAGGAGAAGGAGAGAAGGGAGACACACAATGTCTTGCCCCAACGAACTGACTGATCCGACTTCCCTAGCTGCATCTTGGTCCTTATTTTAAATACCCTAATTTTCTCTGATTCACTTTGCATCCAGAACTGAGTTGTTCTTTCTGCTGAAGGAGTAGATAGACATTCTAACTGAAGCACAATATTCTTTTATTTCCCTCTCAGTCTTTAAGAAAGATCATATAGGCAGAAGTAATACCCTTAAAAAATTGTATTTTCCCAGGACTTCTGTGGTGGTCCAGTGGCTAAGGCTCTGTGCCTCCTGTGCAGAGGGCTCAGTTTCAATCCCTGGTCAGGGAACTAGGTCCCGCATGCCACAACTAAGAGCTCCCATGCCACAGCTAAAAAGATCATGCAAGCTGCAACAAAGACTGAAGATCCCAAGTGCTGCAACTAAGACTCAGTATAGTCAAAAAAAATATATATATTTATATATAAAATTGTTATATATAAAATTATATATTTAAATGTATAAAATATATATTTAAAAATTATAAAATTTATATATTTATATATATAAAGGAAAGGGCTTCCTTGACCCTTCAGGACAATTGCTCAGAGATCAGGAGAAAAGAGAAGTCTAGATACAACATATGACTGAAACAAGACATCCTCTGGATCCATCCATCAGCACCATGACCAAGCCAGGAGGAATTTGAGGGGACAATGAGATGACTTCTGTACACAGAGGACAGCAACTTCATAACAGCTTTGGGTAATGAACAGTACATTTCTTTAGGAGACAGGCCCCCTGGTTTTCAGTGGGTACCCAGTCAACCCCCAACTTTAAGCACTGGACCACAAGGCCAGGTCCAGAGAAGCTGGAGCATCTGGATTTCAGCAGGATCATAATGGGTAGCAACGTCACCAAGAGCCCCAGACAAGGCCTCGTCAGAAGGCTGAGCCCAATCTCACGATTTCTTTCCTCTGTTTGAGACCTTGGTGGTCAGAATTGACCCTCCGGTCTGAGCAATATTACTGTTCTTGGGAGTGGTCATGTGAAACAACTGGAAGGAAAAATGGCATCCCTTCAGTTGCAATAGGAACTAAGAATCATTGAAGTTGAATGTGAACATTTTATATCCAAAACTGATTTCACATTTGTAGATACTTGGAGTGCCCAATATCCATTCATTTTCTAAGAGCACTCTGTTTCCTTTTGAGAAATAACTTCTTTCCCATTGGACAACGTCTATTGGGATAATAATTTAGGATCATGGCCTTCCCTACCCAAGGAACTAGCTCAAGATGCATACTGAATCAACTAGATGCCCCTACCCTGATATTTAAATCTGAGCACAGGTCAAAGGATCTGGAAGTAACTAGAATCCACTCTGTCCTCATGGAGAGTTCCTACTGGGGCCTCTAGCATATTTGGCTTCTGTACTTCTGGAGCTGTCTTTTTCTTACTCTATCCTCAGCATGATGTCCTAGGATCCTGGCAATTCTGTGAACCTCTGACAGACTTCTAGCAAATTCCTTCTAGCTTTAGTTAGCCAAGATTCATGTCTGTAGCTTGTCATTTAAGGCAAGAAACTAATATACAATAACATTCATACAATGGGCTAAAGTTTACATGACTTTTGTTCATCTAGTACTCCATTTCACTCCCATAGAACTTTGACATTAATAGAGCAGATACTATATCCACTCACTGATTCATGAAAAAAACTTAGGCACAAAGGGTTTAGATAACTGGCCCATGCTCTCCCAACCAGAAAATGCCCCCAAGACTTCTAGCATGACACCCAGCACCCTGTACCGCATTGCAGTGAGGTTTGAGCTTCTCATCTGTTCTCCATAAAGCAGCAAAAGGAAGACAAGTTAATTAGAAACACACACGCTCTTTTACCAGCATTCATGTGACTAATATCACGGGCCTCTTTTTAAATTTCCCTTTTGTGCACAGGGATCAAGATGTAAAAACATTCTTTAATATGCTACAGCAATGTTAATGGATCCAGACTGTAACAGGGTGACATATTTACACTCAGAAAGATTGGAAGTAATGGCAAATTGGCTCTGATGTCACCTATAATTGTTGCCTTTTAGAGGAGACATACCTAAGTCTATCATCTCTATGTAGAGGGAAATGGCTTCCTGGAAACAAAAATAAATATCCCTCTTTTCCAAAAGGGAGTTGACACTAATCAAGAAGCATCTGAAAATAGGTCACGCAGGGGCAATAATTATTCCTTGACTAACAGCAGGCAATTCCAGGTTTTCTTTACATATAGAAGGACTAAATTTAAGGTGTCAGCGAAACTTAGCAGTTACAAGTGTTGTCTGAAGTCAGTGATATTCTTTTGGAATTTAAAATCACTAAATAATTTGCCTGAAGTCACATCTCAAGTCCTTGGTAATGTTTGGTGCAAAAGGCAAATAATTCAAATTAGAATCAGAGCAGTGAAAACCCACCCAAAGCAAAGACCTGAGGACGCAGCCCCCAACACCCCCACCCCCATCACCCAACACTAACTGTAAACTTAGTGAGTTGAGACTCAGATCCACTTTAGGCTCTTCTCTTGGAACAAGCCTTTCTCACAGAAGAGTAAGAAAAAACTTAGTTCCTGATATCACCTGTTTTTACAATCCTACAATACTTCTCAGTTTAGGTGAGAGGACCCTTCATGAAGATGCTTGAAATAAAAGCACTTAAAAAATAAACATGACAGGAACAAGTTCATAAAATGTTGAATTCATGCAGGCATTAAGGTTTTATTTATATAAAAAATTTCTGCTTGCCAACAGCTGCTCCCTGTCAACATCTATTCTAGATCATTTTACTATAAAAGATAACATCATCATCTAGATAAAATACTTTTTATAAACAATAGACATTTCATGACCTTAGGTGGAAAACCAGGTGACAAATTTTTTCTTCATAGTCCCCTAGTGTGAAAATTAGATGTTCTTTTACACCAGGGAAAATGTGAAAAAAAATTCCCCTTAATAATTAGAGCATGTGATCCCATGGGTACACACTTTGTTCTACTGGTTTGATGGGATATGCTTCTCAATTCCCACAAAATTGATTTACTAAACCAAAACTAAAATCTCAATGCCTCTAAAATACAAGTAAAAGTCTAAAATTGATCAGTAAGCAAAAAAAAAAAAAGAAAGAAAGAAAGAAAGAAAGTAAAGCAGAAAAGAATTCCTATGAATGTCAAAAATCACATAATTATGTGATATGCCAGTAGGAATGTCCCCAAACATCTATGAAAAGAGATCCATGAAACTGTTCTTTTTATTCCCAGATGAAAAGCAGACTTGAAATAGTAAATAGTTCCGAGAGTGATGGTTGTATAGCATCAAGTTCAATGCTAGGGCTGCAGGTCAAATTTGATTACCTTTCTTATCTCTGCCTGCCTTTACCAGTTGTCTTCTTCTAGCTTAGTGATTTGTTAGTACTTTGTTTTTTCAAATATATTGCTCCATCTTGCAGGACAAGCACAAGGTTAATCTTTCTATGGATAACAACTGTTCTAGATGTGTAAATCAAGTATTGTCAAAAGCAAATAAAGCATTTTGGAAAATCAAGAGACTAATTCATAGGGTGTGAATGGGGGTGGGGTGGGGAATGGGAGGAATGTTGATTTTTTTTCTTCTTCTTGAGAGTTCCCTTCTAAAAGAAAAATGTTAGATTATTGCAAAGAATACATTCTTTGGCAGCATTCTCTCTTTCCTCCATTAAAAAGAAAGTTTTACATATAATAACTTACAGAGTACATAAATGTCCTTGGAGGATAAGTGAATCCTACTTTATTTGGGGTAGGAGGGAGGGAAAGTGTCCACGATTTGCTTGCTTTCTTTGACCTTTTCCATAACTCTCTCTTCTACCCATCAGACAGGCTCTATCAAAGATGCTGAAGTAGATCAAATTTCCTTTTTCCTTTCCGCAGGTTAATGACATTTGCTGTGAGGGTCAGGAGATTACCAGAGAACTGTGAACTGGAGGCAGGGAGCAGGAAAGCTGTATCCCAGGAATAATTTCCTCCACTTCTCTGACAAGAGAACTGTGAAAGTTCTCATTATTTGTCTATATAAACAACACTGCCCACCCACCTGGCATTTTCTCAGAGAGGCAGGCTTCTGATAGCCTTCTTTCTAGTTTCTATAGTGAACAAATTTAAGTCCTGTTTCAAGTCACCTTGGAGTGCAATACATTCTATTTATACCCAAATGTACATTGCTAAAAAGAAAAAAAAAAAGGTTTTCAGATCATTTTTTTCATCACTTCTCTAAATATTCTATTTCCCAGATTCATCACCCACCTACTTATTCATCAGTCTTCGCACCAAATAAATCCTGACAGTCTTCCAAATCCAAACACACCCTCAAAGGATGAAAAATCACTGATAACATTCTTTGGAATGTTCAAAAACTGAGAGAAATGTCTAATAAAGCCACCCTAAAAATAAGGCCATGACACTAGAGCCAGCTCTTGCCAGAATGGTATTGATTATGCAAGAAGGACATTTCAAAGCTAATCAAGACACCATTTCCCCTCAACACACACACACACAAATCAAGACCTTTCAAATAAGACAAATCAATAGTGTCCCAAGGTAGAAACAAGGAGGAAAAGAAAAAAAATTCTTCAAGTCAGTTCTTTGGAGAGAGATTATCCAAGTCTCCCTTTCACTTCCCATTCCACAGTGACTTCAACTCTTAGTCTCACTAAATTATTATGAAGTGTATGCCTTCTGTTTCTATTCCTGGATCTTTATGTGCACCAACCATCCCAATGACAGGAGGTCTCCCCCATAGCCCTTTCTAATTTTCTCTCTGTGTATGGTGTTATTTTAGGAAACAGAGTATGAGGAATTTTCACGCTTCTTAAAAAATAAGCATGTTTCATGCCATCCTTCTTATGGATTCTGCAATAGATGAATTGGTTCCAAATGGTTGGGTTTTCACTCCCATTAACTAACACTAAGGCAATGCTCTGCGGATTATTCAGCATTCAGAATCACACAGGTCCAGAGGGAAAATAAAGGGCAGGATATATGAACCTTGACTCTTGAATGAGTTGAGGTGCCTGGAGTCACCGACATTCCAGAAAGTAGAGTTGAAGAATGGTATTCCTTAGGTAATTATGATCTCAGCCGGCTCTAATGGAGCGATAATAGTTTGGCAGATCCTATGGGTGGTGTGCATTTCAGAGTCCTTACAAATTCCAGGGAAAGAAAGTTATTCTTTTACCTCAGGAAAAAAAGAATAATTGACCTATTGGGAATAGGAGAAAATTGACTACAGTTCCTTCGGCACTAGGGTCCCTTGTCATTTAGAAAACAATGATTGGATTACAGGGTGGATTAGCATAATTTAGTGGCAAAAGCACTTGCAACCATTTATCTTCTGGACAAATGGCTACTGAACCATATTTCTTCAATTCCTTCCCTTCTATCTATCTCGATTTGGTAGAGGAAAAATAAAAAGAGACGGGAAACCAAAAGGGCATAATGTAACTCTAAATACAAAACCACATGGCATGGTAAATGTCCCACTGTGCACTGTGAGTGAGGATACCACGTCCTGGATAGTATTACCAGAAACACAAAGTGGAAAGGAAAGTACTCACTGGACCTGCAGATTTCATGTAGCTAACAAGGTCATCTTCAATAATTATGAATTTCCACTTCGAACTAATTTAATAAATGATTTATCTTAGGGTTTTAATGGATCCTTTATAAACACACACACACTAATATATACACAGTTTTTTTTTTAAGTCAAATACTACAGAAATGATTTTAAATTTTTAAAAATTGTCCTCATCTCCATTCTGGGCTTCCCAGATGGCATTAGTGGTAAAAAGCCCACCTGCCAAAGCAGGAGACATAGAGATGTGGGTTCAATCCCTGGGTCAGGAAGATCCCTGGAGAAGGGCATGGTAACCCAATCCAGTGTTTTTGTCTGGAGAATCCCATGGACAGAAGAGCCTGGTGGGCTATAGTCCATGGGGTTGCAAAGAGCTGGACACACAACTGAAGTGACTCAACATGTAGGCATCTCCATTCTGGGTGTCCATTCCAGGGACTGTTTCCCAGAGACAGTCATCTTAATCTTGTCATTTTTAGTTATTTAACTCTAAATAACTAGAGTTAAATAACATTATTTTGTTATTAACTCAAAATAATGTTACACTGAAATTATTAATTTTGGCGGGGGCGGGGGGGGGGCATTCTTCTTCAGCTTGAAGTTGAGGATTTAGTTAAGGAAACACTGAAAACCAACCCAAATGTGGATTAAAATGACATGTAAAATGATATTTACTGCAGAGCTAAGCAGGATGCCAAGACTGTATTTCTCTCTTCACAGGTCCAAAGTCACACACAACCTTTGTGCCATTCAAAGGAGGAGGAACATATGAACTAAGCATTAAGTTAAATGAATGAACTCTTCTTAAAAATCATTAAATCTAAGAAATCATTTCACATTGGAGTTTGCTCCTTATTTGTACCATTACTTGTAACATTTTTGTTGCATTCATTTTGCTTTATTCTTTCCTGAGTTTTATACTTGCCTTTTTTTTTAAGGGAAAATAGAAAACTCATACAGTTTTTTATCCATGAAACATGACCTTCTCTGTGAAGTCTCTCCTGGCTCCCCAGTGTGAGGTCAGTAATTCATACCTTTAAGCTCCTGTAACACAAAATTTGTCTGCAGTTCTACTTTAGTAAAAGACTAGTTGGAAACAGAGTGTCTATTCTATTGCATTATAATTATACATTTAAGTCTATGTCTACTGGAGAAGACTCTTAAGAGTCTTCTCGGACTGCAAGGAGATCCAACCAGTCAATCCTAAAGGAAATCAGTCCTGAATATTCATTGGAAGGACTGATGTGGAAGCTAAAACTCCAATACTTTGGCTACCTGATGCGAAGAGCTGACTCACTGGAAAAGACCCTGATGCTGGGAGAGATTGAAGGCAGGAGGTGAAGGGGACGACAGGGGATAAGATAGATGGATGGCATCACCAACACGATGGACATGAGTTTGAGTAGGCTCTGGGAATTGGTGGTGGACAGGGAGACTTGGCATGCTGCAGTCCATGGGGTCACAAAGAGTTGGACACAACTGAGCGACTGAACTGAACTGACTACTGGAACAGACTATGAATTCTTTAAAAAGAACAAGTCATACTATTTTTTTGTGCTTTACCTCTTGCACACAGCCCAGCACTTAGTATTTTTTGTTGTTGTTGTTGTATGAATAAATGAACATAGTCTATAAACATGTGCCTCTCAAGGGACTGATGCTCACTCATCTAACCCTCTCATCTCCGTCCTCATTTCTAGATTTGTTTTAGAACATTTAAAATCAGAGAATATTCTAAGTTTTAATTGTTTTCTTAAGAATTCCAGGAGAATATAGCCATGTTATCCTCTGACCTTGAAAATTAAACAAGAACCACCACAAAGAAGTTGGCATTCTCCTCCTTTACATCCTCCATTTATAAATCACTCTTCAAAATATTTTTTAGGAAGCTGAAACAGAAAGCATCAGAAAGGCTTGAATTCATCTTACTGCCTTTTAATCCCATTTATAAAGACAGAATTAAACGCAATGATATAAAATATATACATTTAAAGATATGGTATGTGAAAATATGAAGACATAGACCAACTCTGATGCTAGAGAAAAGGGATTAATTGCCTCTTTGCCAAGATGATCAGATTTCAAAGTAACCTATGATTAGAAGTTTCTGAGGGGCTTTCCTAAATCTGTCTCATTTTATGTTACCACAGTAATTTCCTGTTATGGTAGAGCATTTAGGGATAATATTCACAAAAAAAAGTTTTTATACAGACTTTGCAAATGTCCTCTCATTTATTGAAAGTATTTAGTTTTAGTTCTAGGCTGCATGTCAGTTAGGGGGTTAGATCATTTTTTGAGCTACTGTCAATCATCACAGCCAAAGTTTGTTTGCCAACCCAAAGTCATCTTAACTTCAGCCACCCAAATCTTAAAAAAAGAATTTGACAGTGCAGTGTTTCATGACACCCTGTGACAGACTTCACCACACTCTCCTCTGTGGCTCCTGCTATCCTCCCCAGACCATAGTTACCTGAGTACATTATATGCTTGGCTGGTAACACACATCTCTTTTTGAACTTATCATCCCCTCGAAGACAAGGCTGTATGTTTATAATCTGAGTACCACCATATAATAGGCATCAAATACATATTTGCAGAATAAATGAAGAAATCTTTCATATGGAAATCTTCTTTTAAAACAGTTACCCAGTAAGTCATTATACAGACACTCCAAAACTGCTTTGGGCCCTAATTTTGCCTCTAATTAAACAATTAATTTTATTAAGAAACACATTTTCTAACAATCAAAGCATGAGATTTCATGTAGCTGGGGAGATTGTAGGACTGTAGAGCACATTATTGCCTAGTGCCAGCATTCAGGCATGTCTGGAATTGTTTGATGAATGGGTAAAACAGAGCTGATGAATGTTTATTTGTATGGACCTGAGGTTACTCTGAGGGTGAAAAAATGATCTCAGAAGAAAAATAAACTAGACATTTAACTTTGCTTCTTGGAAATATGTTTCCTTCAAAACAAAAAAAAAGAGAGAGAGATTATAGGTAAACACTCACAGCGGTGGGGGGACTTTTTCTAAACTTTTCAAAGAAGTAGGATGTAGGAGATGCTACTTTCAGAGTCAGTAACAGAGACATTACTTTACCGACAAAGGTCCTTCTAGTTAAAGCTATGGTTTTTCCAGTAGTCATGTATGGATGTGAGAGTTGGACTATAAAGAAAGCTGAGCGCCAAAGAATTGATGCTTTTAAACTGTGGTGTTGGAGAAGACTCTTGAGAGTCCCTTGGACTGCAAGGAAATCAAAAGTCAGTCCTGAATATTCATTGGAAGGACTGATGTTGAAGCTAAAACTCCAATACTTTGGCCACCTGATGCGAAGAGCTGACTCACTGGAAAAGACCCTGATGCTGGGAAAGATTGAAGGCAGGAGGAGAAGGGGACGACAGAGGATGAGATGGTTGGATGGCATCACTGACTCGACGGACAAGAGTTTGAGCAAGCTCTGGGAGTTGGTGATGGACAGGGAAGCCTGGTGTGCTGCAGTCCCTGGGGTCACAAAGCGTAAGACACGACTGAGTAATTGAACTGAACTGAACAAAATGAAACAATGAGGAAGAATGAGCCATTCCTCTTCAGACCATCACACAGTCCTGCCTCCATAGTCAGGGGGTCCTCCCGTGTACAAAAGTCCCTCCAGGTCCCCTGTTGTTTGTTTGTGGAGCAGGCGGGTGGCGGGGGGAAAGCCTTTGGTCTCCTTTGCCTTCTCTGACTTTCAAAGAGCAAGCTCAGGCAGTTAAGGATTAAGAATCACAGAACTCCTGTGCTGTGTGCTTAGTCGCTCAGTCATGTCCGACTCTCTGTGACCCCATGGACTGTAGCCCACCAGGCTTCTCTGTCCAAGAGATTTCTCCAGGCAAGAATACTGGAGTGGGTTGCCATGCCCTCCTCCAGGGCATCATCCATCTAAGCCACCAAGGAAGCCCCACAGGACTCCTAGTTCCTCCTGAAAGGATATACATAAATATTCAATACAAATTCTTGAGTTGTTCCACGAAAATTAAGATTTTTTCACTCAGGTGAAGAATGGTGACTATATGTTGACCTCAAGCACACAGACCGCAGACTGACTGGAACCAAATATTTGAGATTCCAGAGACATTACCCTGTACCTTGCAACCAACCAATCAGAAAAATTCTACAAGCTGATGACACATCCTATGACCCTCTCTCCTAACAGTGTCTTTAAAAATCCTTGCCTGAGGGACTTCCCCAGCCATCCAGTAGACTACAGACTTCCACTGCACAGGGCAACAGTTTGACCCCTGGTAGGGGAAAATAAGATCCCACATACTGCGCCTTGTGGCCAATAATAAATAAATTTTTTTTTAAGTCACTGGGGACTTTGGGTCTTTTGAGCATGAACTGCCCATCCTCCTTGCTTGGCTCTTGTAATAAAACTTTCTTCGCTCCAAACTCTGATATTTCATTTGTTTGGCCTCACTGTGCGTAGGAACATGAACTTGGATTCAACAACAAGGGCACCCAAGTGTGGTGGGAGGGAGCCATATGCCTGAGGAGCAGGGAACACTATGGTGCCTGGAGTTGGAGAGTAGCGTGCATGCTCAGTTGCTAAATTGTGTTGGACTCATCGTGACCCCATGGACTGTAGACCGCCAGACACCTCTGTCCATGGATTTTCCAGGCAAGAATACTGGAGTGTGCTGCCATGTCTTCCTCCAAGGGATCTTCCTGACCCAGGGATTGAACCTGTATCTCCCGACTGGCAGGTGGATTCTTTACCACTGAGCCACCTGGAAGCCCCTGGAGAGTAGCATGAAATGATGCTGTGACCACAAGAGGTTACGATGCCCAATAGAGCTTTGGCATTGTCAGTTAAGAAAGCATGTCTGTGACCATGTGTGAAATGGACCTTGAGGACTCCCAGATAGGCTTAGAGAGAGCTCATTTTTAAGAGGTGAAAGATGTAGGTAGAGTCAGAAGTCAGTGAAATTTCTATTATCTATTCAATCACTGTTTATTGACTACTGATTATGTTCTAACCATTGTGCTGGCCTTGGGTTATTGCTGCTAAAGTGACTTCGTCTGCACCCCGCAGATGGGATGGCCTGAGAAAATCCTGGTTGCCATAAAATTAAAGTAGCTGCTCACAACAGCAAAATGTAAATGTAAAACTGAAATGGGGAAAATATGACCAGTGTATATGAAGGAATGCAGATTTCAATAACAGAATATCAAGTTTTCTCTCATCTGGGTGGCAAATATTTTCAACATCAATAACATCAAGTGTTGACATGATGAAAGAGGTACTCATACAACTTAGGTTTGAAATGGAAATGAGTGCAATTTTGAAGGCAACTTGGCAATATATATCACTGTAGAAATTAACACTTTTTTTCTTTCATTGAGAAATAAACGCATGCATGTTCATGAAAACACCAACACAAGGCTTGGCTTTGTGATAAATACAGTGGAAAAACAGTAACAATCAAAATGTTGAGCAATGTGGAATGGCTAAATCAAATACGATTCATCCATAAAACAAAGAACTATACAACAATTTCGAAGAACAAAGTAATCTAGAATGCATCAATATAGAAAAGCTTCTTGATACATTGTTGCTTGTACAGAATACAAATTCTACATAAGGACATTATTTATGTGAGAGAAAAATAGAGCAAGGAGGTTAGAAGTATCAACCTGGATATTAATCTTGGCTCTGCTGAAACAGAAAAAGACCCTGTGGGGCAGCCCAGAATATGCTTGTTTGGCTCAGTGATTGTTTTTGAGGTGATTATTTTGAGAAACAGAAGTGTCTCTGAAATTACCCTTTTGTAAGAGACATTTACATTTACAAAGGAAATTTCCACTTTTTTCATTTTTTAAATTGAAGTATAGTTGATTTACAGTGTTGTGTTAGTTCCTATACAGCAAAGTGATTTAAATATATATATATTCTTTTGCATATTCATTTCCATTATGGTCTATCACAGGATACTGAATATTATTCTCTGTGCTGTACAGTAGGGCCATGTTGTTTAGGTATTTTATATACAGTAATGTGCATGAAATCTCCATTTTTTAAGGAAAATGACGACTCTCAATCACAGGAGAGTCTTCTCACTGGAGAATGACACCAACTGAAATCTGCATAACAACTTTATCCGTATTTCTCCTTGCTTTCCCTGGTAACCTCCCATAACTGTACCTACAAACCACATACACACACACACCCCATACACCTTTGTCATTAAGGACAGTATTCAAGCTAACGCCTTAGGCCACGTAAGATAGTTACTCATTTTTCCCTGAGTGTCTCCTGTGTATACACGATATTCATATTTTAAAAAACTTCTTTTTGCTTTTCTCTCATTAATCCTTTCTAACATTTACTTACTTGGCTGCGTGAGGTTTTCGTTGCTGCGTGTGGGATCTTTCGTTGTGGCACACCGACTCTCGAGCTGTGGCTCACTGGCTCAGTACTTGCAGCTCAAGGGCTTAGTTGCAGCATAGCATGTGGGATCTTAGTTCCCCAACCAGGGATCAAACTCTCATCCCCTGCATTGCAAGGCAGATTCTTAACCCCTGGACCATGAGGGAAGTCCCTAGTCTGTCTTTTTATTACAGGAGGTCACAGCCAAGAATTCATAAGAGTAGAAGGAAAATTATTTTTCCTCCCCTAGAAATATAATGGAAAAGGCAATGGCACCCCACTCCAGTACTCTTGCCTGGAAAATCCCATGGGCGGAGGAGCCTGGTAGGCTGCAGTCCATGGGGTCGCTAAGAGTGGGACACGACTGAGCGACTTCACTTTCACTTTTCACTTTCATGCATTGGAGAAGGAGATGGCAACCCACTCCAGTGTTCTTGCCTGGAGAATCCCAGGGACGGGGGAGCCTGGTGGGCTGCCGTCTACGGGGTCGCACAGAGTTGGACACGACTGAAGCAACTTAGCAGCAGCAGCAGAAATATAATAGACTCTATGACCAAAACCCTTTAGTGTCATTACCTGGACTCAATAAACCACTGAATAGTGTTATTTCTAGAGTAATAGAATTCATGATTTCTAAACAAAAAAATATTAAGAATATGTCCCAGGAATACCTCAATAATCATCTAAAAACTGCCATAAATTATTCAAAAGGAAGAGTACCTTTATTCATACACACACATACATACATATATATAGCATTTAGATTTTATATGATTTCCTATCACTTTATGCTCCCATTCTAACGGTTATTTGTTTGTTTTCTTTTGCTTAATTTCCCTTTCCTTTTCATGGAATGTTGTGAGCTTTGTAAAGCTCTGTGTAAATATTAAACTTGAACTGCAAGCTTATAATCTTAGTTTCTATTGAAAGAATGATAGTAACTCCATGCTGTCAACTCAACACCTGACAACAAAATGGCTCCATGAAATAAGCCAAGGCCTCTGTAAAGAAAAGCAGCTTTCAGTGCCAAGGAGTTAGCATCAACTGCCATCTCGGTCTCCATGAGTCTCAGACAAGCTGCTTAACAAGATCAGATAAATGGAATTTGAAAAACCAAACTTAGGAAAATGTTCTGTTGAAAGAGCTGGAAGCAGGGTGAGTGATGGAGCCCTCTAACTCAATCCCTATCAGAGACAAGCAGAGATAAAGAAGTAGACTTTGGAGTCCCCGTCCCCTCACACTTCAGCCCCATTCTGCCCATGCCTTGCCTCCTGGCTGCCTCAGCCCTTTTTAATCGACCTCTCACCCTCTTCGCCACTGTCAGGGAACTAAAACAATCCTACCAGCAAAAGACTTCTCCCTTAGCAACGTAGAGGAGAGAGAATGCAATGTATTATGAATTTGCCCACAGAAAACAGTGGACAGAGTCTAGGCAGATTTTCATACAAGTTTATTCAGAAAAATGAATGAGAGAAAAATTAAAAAAAATTTTTTTTTACTTGATATTACCTTCTGTATGACTATGTGAAAGTCAAAGAGTTAGTCAGTCATGTCTGACTCTTTGCAATTCCCTGGACTGTCGTCTGCCAGGCTCCTCTGTCCATGGAATTCTCCAGGCAAGAATACTGGAGTGGGTTGCCCTTTCCTACTGTGGGTTGCCATTTCCTACTCCAGGGGATCTTCCCCACCCAGGGATTGAACCTGGGTCTCCTGCATTGCAAGCGGAACTTTTACTGCTGAGCCAGAGAAACCAATTTGACTATGAAGAGCTTCTAAATTAATCTCAGAGGCATGTATTTATAGTTCTAAGCAGTGTTAGAAGACCCAAGACCTTGCACGCACTGTAAAATCAAAAGCCTGAGTTTCTATAAACACAGGGTCTATATGTATTGGAGAAGACACCCTAAGGAGGAGAGGGTGGGAGAGGCAGCTGCCTCCCTCCTCCTGATGAAACTCAGAGAGCTTGATCATCCCGCCTTGAGATTTGAAAGCTTACCTTACAACACAAAGGGGAAAATCCTGATTCATGTGTCAAAACCTTAGATGATTCACTATCTGGGGCCTCTCTTGTCAAATGCAATTTTTAAGGCTTTGTCTGTAATATCAAACAAAATCTTGCCTTTGGGGCTGATAAGATGAGAAAACTGTCTTCATTCTTTTTCTGGATTTGACTGAAGTGAGCGAAGAAATGAAGTTTCTATCAGGCCACCTTGTGGGGTGGAGTGTGGTGGGGGGAGCTGTTCACCAGCCTTCAAGGTCAAACCCTGGGCTCCAGAGGGGCTCACAAAAGCCCTCTCTGCTTGACTCATTCTGGAGATTGGAGAGGAGGAGCAGACAGGTTGGGGCTCTGGAGCTGTGAGCACTTAGGGGATATTTCCACTCCCCACTTGTCTGCCCCCACCACCAAGGCCACCTCTACCCCTGTCCTGGCTTCCATCTCCCACCCCTCTTAGGGCAACGCAGAGGGATGGGCTTTAAGTGGAACAATCTTAAGAACAATCCCCAATAAAGCAGCTGATTCTCAGAGAAACTGCTAATATCGCAGGCAACTTAACCCAGGTATTTGGAGTCACTTTTTTCAAATCCCCATTCAGGAGGTAACAAAGGCTTCCCTGGTGGCTCAGACAGTAAAGCGTCTGCCTGCAGTGCAGGAGACCTGGGTTCGATCCCTGAGTTGGGAAGATCCCCTGGAGAAGGAAATGGCAACCCACTCCAGTACTCTTGCCTGGAAAATTCCATGGACTGAGGAGCCTGGTAGGCTACAGTCCACGGGGTCGCAAAGAGTCGGACACAACTGAGCAACTTCACTACTTAAAGCTTTGCTACCAAGCTCCAAGGCTGCCAGAAAAAGCAACTCCCAGATATTTAAGGTTTATAATGAGACTTCAAAGCCACAGCCCCGGGCTTGGTCCACCTCATCCTTGGCACCAATAAATGAACTATCCCTTTGCCCTGTTCTGTTGACAGCCGCATTTTTCCGATCTGACTTTCCCCATTCCGGACAGCATTATCCTTTCAGATTCAGGGCCAGGCCCCTGACGACTGGACTTGTGACAAGCAGATTACAAAGCTGGTTTATCCAGGCATTGTATTTCCGAGGCTCTTTCTGCAGCCAACGTGGTGGCAGCAGCAGGGAGCAATAATTGCTCATTTGCGGCGCTGACCTTTTCAACTGGACGGCACCTCAGCTCTAGTGCCACAGTGATGTCTCTCTTCTTTAATTACCGGGTGCTGGCAGGGGAAGGAGTGCCCGGTGGCACCGAGTACAGCTGTGTCTAGTGCCAGGACCTGTCTCACTCTGCTTCTCAAAGCCGCAACTGAAGAGCATGGCTATCTGCTTTATTCACTGTTTTTATACTCGGATTTTTAACAGGAATTTAAGTCACTGGGATCAGAAGTGCATGAGGAAATAACATCAGCACATTTATCTGGGGGTCATTCATTTCAGATGAAACTGGACAAATTGGCAGCAGGTGGAAGAGATTCAGAGAAATCTATTTTGCTGTTTAATCAACAAACCTTGCAGTTTGGGTGGAGGGTCCTATTGGTGGCAGCCCAACTAACCTCATCTGTTCATTTGCTTACTGCCTCTTGGCTGTGCAAATTCATTACAATACTAATCTCGTGTAAGCAAGCTGGTACTGGTACCATCAACAAAAATTTCCAGGAAAATTCATGGATTGTTGGCACTTTTACAAGGACTGTGTGGGACCAGAATGAGCTTGAAAAAAGGAAAGAGAAAAATATGAGTGAAACATTAGCTGAACTGGTCAAAGTCCTGTGATACTGTCTGCAGGTTGGAATGAAGGGATGAAGACAGGCAGCAGCCATGTGACGCAGTGAAGGGGCAGCAAGGTGAGAACTGTCACGTAGACTTTATGCTCTGGTTCACGTACGCTGGTTCATCTCTCTGCTACCAAGACCTAACATCCAAATATGTGCTGAGAGTGTGGCAGAGTGGAGATGAGAGGAGACATGCCCCCAGGCCCATCAGCCAACCAAACTCAAATGGAAAATTGACCACTTATTAATGCAAAAAGGAAAGAGACCCAGGAAGGAAACAGAATTCTGAGCAAGGAACAAGGCAATTCTAGTAATGATCAGAGCCCTACAACAGGACAGTCACACCTGGGCTGCATTTCTCAATAATCGTAGATAGTAATTTTATTTTCCTTTATTTATTTCACCAACAACCTGATGTTAAACATGAAGCATCCAGTGAACAGTCCCTGCCCATCCCCCCTCAGCCCCTGCATCTTTCCCATTAATCCTTTACCAATCTGTCTCATAAAATATTTTTTAAAAACACACATATATTCTAAAGTACAAATGTGTTAGTCATTGTAGGGTTTAAACTATGTATATTTTACATGTACAAAATACATATATGATTATATATATGTGTGTGTGTATATATATATATGGTAAAAGTCTCAGAAACTTATTAAGATTGTTCAAGGGATTGCAGTCAACCCTCCACACACACACAGAAGTCGCTCAGTCATGTCCGACTCTTTGCAAACCCATGGATTGTAGCCCACCAGGCTCCTCGGTCCATGGGATTTTCCAGGCATGAATACTGGAGTGGGTTGCCATTTCCTTCTCCAGGGGATCTTCCTAATCCAGGGATCAAACCTGGGTCTCCCGCATTGTAGGCAGACGCTTTACCATCTGAGCCACCAGGGAAGTCCATCAAACACACAGAAGAGTAGTAGTAAGTTTCAAAAGGATGTCAGTTGAGATCTTTTGTAGATGAAATCTACTTCCTAGAAGTCAACTCGCCAATTATATGCACACTCATCTTAAAAAGCTACCACAAGAAAAAGATGAAAATTTAAGGAGAAATTTAACTTTAAAAAGAATGACTGTATTGTGAGGATGACAAGCAATAGTGTTAGGTATGGTTGTGATTCTACCTACACGGCTGGTACCATCACCATTTGAAGGATGCTATCATGCTTGTGTGGCAGGGGAAGGAAGAATTAAGAAGACTTCTTCCCAGGTGAAGACCACAGATCAGGAACCTAGGTCTGGCTCTATGCCTCTCCAGTGACTCTTTCTGTGATCAAGTTTTCTCTTTTCTCAGCTATAGTAATGTTTGAGTTCTAGCTACCATGATCATTGCAATGTTAGTTCTATGCAAAAGATCCTCAGAGAATTATGTAAAGGGTATTACTTTTAAATCCCTATCAGGCACTTGATACTGATATCAACTAGCCAGAACTTGGAGACAGAGTAAGATTCTTAATAGATTTTCTTTTTGTCATAGAAGAAAAGCATTTTTCTGTGTGATTCTATGAATAAACCCGTTAAATCCACCCTCAGAGACAAATGGGTGGCTACCATGATACCTAGTAATGTGATGATGCCCTTATAAGAGAAATGATGGAATTTCCTGGATTTCTCATACCACATCACTGAAATGTGTTTTGAATTGTTCAGCTAAACCTTAATTCCATTGCCTTTACTTAAAGGGGCATATGCTATGGCCAATTCTCAGTCTAAAAACCCCACTGACTTCAGAGGGAGATTTTTCTGAGTAAAGATGACAGGATACAATTCCATGCAGGCTGAGCGACTGTCTATCATTTTTATTACATGAGGCTGAAAATGTCTTCCAGCCGTACAGACCCCAAGGGACCACATGGTGCTGAAATTATCCATCTGTTTGGCTGTTTGCATCCTTGTCCATCTGACTCCACAAGGGACCAGAGTTGCTCACCTGCTATTGACCACAAAGGCATAATTTCTGTGCCTTACATTACTGACCAAGGAATGCATTTTCCAGCTGTGAAAAATACAAACACATTAAAGTACAAGGTGATTTTCAGAAGCAGAACAACAGAGGCATCCAGGTAGAGCTGACTGATCTTTATCAAGGCAAAGAATTTATCTGCATAACCAAAACTAAACCCCCAAATAATCCATCGTGTAGTGAACTCAAATGTCTTTTCAGTGTCAATCTCAATTATTGGTTGGGGGCTGGAGAGAAATAAAAGGGAGATGAAAGGAGGAGTGGAGTGGTGAGCTTAATTTTGCTAATATTCTTTCTGGCTTTTTCAAAATAACAAAATATTTCACATCTAGATTTTTAGTAAGCCAAGTCCTTAGCATAGTCACTATTCCACACATAAAAATTTTGGAGATGTTATTCGGATTCATATTCTGGCTATAGGACTTCATAGAATTAGAAGAATGGAAAAAAAACACAATTTTCAATAAGTACAATTTTGGCTTTGTTCCCTAGAGTCTCCTCACTAAGGAATCTGAAAGTTACAGATTTTTTTATCCCCAGTGAAATACACAGGCAAAATGTAAAAACCCATTTTAAGAGAGAATGGGTACCAAAAAGCTAATGAGGAGACAACATAACATGCTGTTTTTCTCTTTTTTTCCTAACATTGATTTGGTGCTTCATCTTTATGTACTAAAAGAAACATGACAGAGAAACAAATGTCCTTCTATTGTTTACATTTGAGGTTTACAGAAAGAGCAATCAGCAGATTTTCTGTAAGATCCATCTATCTGTCACTGTGTTTTATTGGATACGGCTGCAGCTGAATCAAAAAGAGGAAAAAAAGAAAGACGTGAAAGTGACAAAGATGGTTATAAAAATAGAAAAAAAGAGTGAAATCTCTGGAGTATAAGAGCGGTCCAAATACAGCTGTGAGCAATATTCCCTCTGTTTTTATAAAGTGTGAGCATGCACCCTCAACACATGAAAAACAAATTATAAAGACCAAGCATGAAAGAACAGATTTGGGTATTGTATTCAGATGGGATTCACAATGGAAGTTTATCAGACACATTTCACATTATGTCCAGTTGGAACTGTGCCACATAGCAATGAAGTAAGCCTCACCAAGCCCCCTCCCCCAACACACACACACACACACACACACACACACACAAATAGTGTCAATCAGTTCTACTCACCCACAGAGCAAAGTCAAAACTCAACTTGCCATTTAATAACCCCCATAATCTGGCTGCAACTTTTCTGTAACCTAATTCTCCTCGCTCTCTCTCTGGCCCACGAAAAGTAATTCCTGCACAAGTGACTCCCGTTTTCTCTTTCGTCATAGTGCTCAAGTTCCCCCCTTATTCTGATGGTATTCCAACATCCCATTTCCACCATCCTTCCTTTTTCTGTCTTGCCCCTCTTTCAAGATCTTGCTTTCCACTTAGACACCACCACCTCATGGCAACAACCGTAATCATACCTCAGATTTAGGTATCACCACCGAAAATTGGCATGAAAACCCAAAAGGTCACTGGCCAGAAATCAATAAAATATTTGCAACCAGTAACTTACTTCAAAGAGATACAATTATTTTATCTTTTCTTGTGGCTTCTGTGGGTCAAGAATTCAACTGGGGTCGGGGTGGGGTGGCAACGTCTCTTGTGTGGTAGGTTTAGAACAGCAGGGAGCTGGACTGTCCAGACTCCCTCTCTGTGTAGTCTCACAGCCCTTCCATGAACTCTATCTGGGCTGATTTAGAATTCCTTATAGGAGGAATTCTTACCTGGAGACTGAAAGCTCCAAGAGCAGGTATTCCAACAAGTAAGGCAAAATTTAAATCACCTTGTATGATCTAGCCTCAGAATTCATCTAGGAGCACTTGCCTCATGCTCACTAGTCAAAACAGTCACCCAGTCCTGCCTGATGCCAAGAGGAAGACATCAGTTCAGTTCAGTCACTCAGTCATGTCTTACTCTTTGCAACCCCATGGACTGCAGCATGGCAGGCTTCCCTGTCCATCACCAACTCCCGGAGCTTGCTCAAACTCACGTCCATCGAGTCAGTGATGCCATCCAAACAACTCATCCTCTGGAATCCCCTTCTCCTCCTGCCTTCAATCTTTCCCAGCATCAGGGTCTTCATCAGGAAGACATAGACTTCAACTTTTGTTGGCAAAAACATCAAAGTCACCTTGTAGGAAAAGCACTTGAGATACTTGAAATATTTTTGTGGCCATTCTTTAAAAAATGCAATGGCCACAAGAGATTAGAAAAGGAGGAATTTCTGGATCCTACCATTTCCCTACAAAATACAGAGTTTCAGGTAAATATTCAAATACTGCATTTTTATATAGTTTTTAAACTAAGGAGGTTTTTAAAAAGTTGCATTTTAAATGATTCATATGTTTGCATGTTACAAATTCTTTCCAAAGATACTAAAATATGCTTACTGATGAACAGAGTGGAGTGAATCTGGTTCTACACTTCACTGTATCTATCTTATAAAACACAAGAAATATTTGTCCTGTAGACACTGGGACAACATAACTAGCAAACGATCAAAGCACAGGTACATCCTCCTTTAGATTCCAGGCAGTACTAGGCCAAGGGTGATTCAGTCAGTGAAGGCCTGGTCCTAGACCCAACCATCTTCATCACTGTCTACTTTGCTGTCAGCAGATAAGCATGACCTAAAACATAATGTTCCCTGGTGGTATATTTCACAGAGTTTAAACAGTAACATAGTCTTGAATCTGATAATGGTGCTCCTGAAGTGTAATCTTTCATAACCCTATCGAAGCTATTACTTACGTAGTCACATTCAGGCTCAGTGCTGCCATCAAAATACAGTCCATACTTCAAAATGTACTTCTGAAATAACTCACACTTATACCTTGGATTTCTCTTACTCCATGAAGAGGATAAGTAGTCTTATGAGGATAAGTAGCTGGATTTCTAAATAATTCTTTCCCTTTTCACTTCCTTCATTTATACCCTACAACACTCCCAGAGTCCCTTCCTCCAACCTCTAACAATTCTTCTGGCTTGAAATGAATCTCTCATATCCTTATATCCCACTCTTTTTCCTCCAAATCTGGAACAATAACACTCTGCTAAGGCCACACCCTTTCCCCATCTGAAGTCTCTTCATTACCAGCACTCCTTGTTCATATTTCTTTCCCAAATTGTTCTTTTAAAGCTATGTTTGAATAACAGTCTCCATGTCATCACGGCATTTCCCATTATCAAGGAAGAGTCCATACTTCAGGTATCCTTAATGGATAAGTTAAGGGCCTCAGCGTCACTTCTCAGACTTCATATGTATACGAATCTCCCAGGAATCCCCCTACATTCTGATCCAATGGGTGCAGCCTGAGCCCAAGGCTCTGCATTCCCAACCAGCACCCAGGAATATGTCAAAGCCGCTGCTCTGGGAGCCATACTACCATAGCCAGGCCCCTTTTTTATCTTATTATTTTCAGTTATTTAGATTTATAATTGCTTGGTTTGAACTCTTTCCAGTCAGCTGGGGATTTGGGAATGTATGAGGTAAACAAAGACGAGAAGGACAATCCGGTGACCTGAGTCAGCAAAAGCAACGTCAGTGGTGGCAATGGGAGTGAAAAGGCGACAGACCAGTGCCAGGCAGGTGAGTGGCAGGCAGGCGTGAGCGGCAGCGGATGGAGCATCCTTCCCTGAAGTTGCAAACCCACCACCAACCTGTCCACCCCACCATACTCTCCTCCTTCCTCTGAGTCTTGAACGTCACCCCTCAGAGGAGCCCCACCCTGTGTTCTCACCTGCTCAAGAATGAATTATTACTTCATGACTGAGCAGGGTTGGGAGCAGCAAGTTGAGAAGAACTGAACAGATACCAAGAGGTTGGATAAAGCATTGCATCCTCATCTAGGAGGTAGGGAGCCAGGAGAGAGCAGGGTACCTACAGGATCTTCAAGAAAGAAGAGAAAAAAACACCCATAGCAATATCTGAGAGATATCCAAAACAAGATTCTTTGATTTCCAGATCAACTTCCTTGATCTGGCTCAGGCTTGAGCTCCTGGTACATTTCTTTTATAATTAACTATAGCTGGATGAACATGAGACATGTATGGAAATCTTAGTGAGCTGTTTGGTCGTGTTTATTTTGGTTTCATTTGTAATCCCAGATTAGGTCGTTTCCTCTGTAAAACTGTACGTGAACGTGAGGGGAGAAGGGCCTTTATCTGATTGCTACTAAGGACACAGGTGTAAGGAGAACTTTGTTTTAAAAACTTACAAGGATGACTGAGCTCTTAGATCAAACAATGTGAACCTTCTAAGGTGACTAAAGAGAAACCCACATAGTCACAGTCCACCTTTAAAGCTCTTGAGGTTTCTCAATTTCTTTGTTTGAGCCTCACAAAACGTCTGTGTTCCTAAGCCACTAGAGACACAAACAAAACAGATGTGCTATTTCTTTATTTCACATTTCTTCCATGCCACACCCAGTCTGTCACCGTCTCCACTCTCCCTTCTGGGAGGGGATTAATGGATTTCAGCAGAACTTTCTGTGGGCCTTGGAGGAGGTGACTGCCCGCTTCATCTGCCCTGTGTGACTGTAAAAGCACTTGGACCACGTGACCCAGCATTGCCAGGAACATCCCCTTCCCACCCCACCGTGAATCTTGAGGCAAGATCACCACTTCTCCTGATCCCTTGAGATTAGTGGAACAAGAATTATTTTCTTTTTTTCAAGGTTATTAATTTATATTTATTGTAAAACATTGACTCTAGTCCCTATGTTGCACAATCTATCCTTATAGCTTATTTTATACATAATAGTTTGTACCTCTTAATCCCCTACCTCTATCTTGCCCCTCCCCCACTTTCTTCTCCCCAGTGGTACCCCCTAATTTGTATCTGTGAGTATTTTCCAGTGAAACTCCTGGCTCAGAGCTCAAGCTAAAATCATGGTAGCCGTTTATTAACATTAAACATTAATCCTTTCCAAATAGGGTGTGATGAGGATAAAACTACCTGCAGTAATGCCCTGAAGTGTGGACACTGCCATGCATTCATCTCTCCTGCCCTGTGGGACACACCGCATGGAACTCTGGAAGTTGCCATGCACGTGTCTGACTATATGAAGGCTGTTCTTGGGCATTCCTACCAGAGGAGCTGACTGATTTCTGCTAATGAGTTAAAAGGTTAAAAAAAAAAAAAAATTCTTATTTTAGGCAGCTACTGTGATTTAACCACTTTTCAGAGACTAAGCCTTTATAAAAATCTTTTAATGATTCCTATTCCATCATGTATTTTCATTTTCTACTTTTAACTATAGAGAAAACTCCAGTTAAGTGAAATATTTTAATATTTATTCATCGAGGAGAATATATTTATGTAATGTCCATGCTTGCTACCACAGGTACTTGGGCCATAAGAGTTCACTTTGATAACAGGACAATGTGTATCAGATTTAAAAAAAAAGTTCATTTGCAACAGGATGAAAAATGAATAAAACACCACAGTGGGACAATTCACCATATTTCCCTCCCCTACCACATTTTCTAAACCCCCCATACCACATTTGGACCCAAGATTTTAAAGAGAGTGAATTTTTGCATTCTGGACATTCCTTTGTTTGGGAAAGCAAAGATAATGAATATAATGGGAAGAAGATGGGAAACATTCCTTCCCTATTCTTCTCTATTTCCTACCGTCAGCTCCAAGGACAGGCCCTGATTTGTTTATCTGAAATAAAACACACACACACACACACACACACGCCCTTCCATCATGTCTCAGTTCCCATGACAAGAGCCAGACTTACTTTCTTCATAGCAATGATTACCATCATGGTTTCTTTTTATTTACTAGAAAGATGAACTGTCTGAAGTGAAGTACGTTAGTGTGTTAATCACCCCAGCACCTAGAGTAACTAATCCACCTTTCCACTGCAGTGGGTTCCTCGCTGGTCAGGCTAGCTCAGAGGCAGTCCCACACCTGCAGGCCCTTCTCAGCCAGCTGCTATCTTGGACCGCCCAGAATCCAGCGCCAGGAGTGGGTGATTCACAGAGAAACTGAGCATTGCTCTCCTTGATGGACCAGAAAGTGAGAGAAACCTTGGCCAAATTTGTACATATATACGTCTCTAAAACTTGGGAGTCAAGTGCTACAGTGACTTCCTTCAGAGGTAAATGAATACATTGACTTGGGAAGCAATTAATCAGCTTCATAAAACATGTGGAAAACAATTACATAAAATGATAAAAGCATATCTGAAACGTATTTTTACTTAAAGTAAAATTTAAGGGCTTTTTACTGAGAGGATTTTTTTTCTTCTGATGATTATAGTCTAAAGGAAAATCAATTCAATGAAATTTATTCTATTTTTTTCTTTCAGTATCATTTGATGATGAAGGCTGTCTAATGTGAACTAAAATATTGCCTGCCATATCAGTAAACAAAAGACGTTGTAGCCATCACATTACAGCCACCTGGATGGAGCACCCCGAGGAGACTCAGAATGAGGACACAGAGGATACTGGCCCCAGGTAGCTGAGATGCTCATCAAAGGAATGATTTCAAGGAGCCTAGGCTCTGGCATCTTCCCATACATAGAAAAGCTCTAAAATTCCTTAACTTGAGATATCTGGTTTTCTTTATTAACAGTAATCTTTTGATGTTCCAACTACCTGGTCTTTGTGGTCAAAATGCCTGTATATCCTGGCCACTCCCCCTTGCCTTTTCAGAACAGCCTCTCAGAATTCTCTGAGATGCTGTGTCCTGGGCTTAAGTCCTCAGTCTTGTCCACCAAATAAAACATAACTCTCAGCGTTCATGTTGTGCATTTTATTTTTCGTTGACAATAACATACTTAAAAGAATTTCAGAGAATAACATAGAAATTTATACAGTTGCATCCTAGATTTAGCAGATATTATTACTCTTTCCATTTAGCAGATATTATTACTCTTTCCAAATCTTTTTATTAAGAAATAAAGTACGATGTCTTCATAATGGAAATTAATAAAAAGATTTGGTGTACCAGAAATATCAGTTTGAGTATTACTGTGACCCAGAGGTTGGAAGGATTTCTGTGAAACAATTTCAAATGTTACTAAGTCAAACTGATGCAGGTTCACTAGAAATAAAATAAAGATAGGCATATTAACTCACAGAGAAGGCAATGGCACCCCACTCCAGCACTCTTGCCTGGAAAATCCCATGGGCAGAGGAGCCTGGTGGGCCATAGTCCACAGGGTCACTAAAAGTCGGACACGACTAAGCGACTTCACTTTCACTTTTCACTTTCATGCATTGGAGAAGGAAATGGCAACCCACTCCAGTGTTCTTGCCTGGAGAATCCCAAGGACGGGGGAGCCTGGTGGGCTGCCGTCTATGGGGTCGCACAGAGTCGGACACGACTGAAGCGACTTAGCAGCAGCAGCAGCAGCAAGCTAACTCAAAATGCCTTTGAGGTTAATATGTAGCTAGCAGTCATATATCCAGGTGGTGGATCTGAGTTCTCACCTATCTCCCTATAGATTTTGAAATAAAAGTAAATTATGTCAATTCCCTAAATGGTAATTCTCCTCTAAAGCACCATTCCTTCTATGTATGGTTTAGTATGTGGGCAGCTATACCCTGAAGGAGGTAAAACGGAGCTTTCCTAATTGAGAGTGACACTTAAAAATGAGGGGAAAAGTAAATTCCAAAAAAGGGAAGAGAAAATTGAGGAACATTCTTAATTGAAGAACTAAAGTAGTAAAAACTTTCAGTCATTTTCCTTCTCTACCCTTGCAAATATATATATATGTGATCAAGTAATGGCTTCTTGGTACTGGCCACAGGAAACACCTGATATACAAGATTATCTTTTCTGTAAAAGAGCTTTGTCAGAAGCAGAGCTGAATTAAGGGCAGACTAGGCAGCTTGCTGGCCTGGGCACCGCTTTGCAGGAGGTAATCACAGGGTCATGGAAATGTCACAGGATAGAGAAACTTGTATGAACCACATTGCTCATTATGGACAGAGAAGTTATGTGTTTGGACGAAACACTTGGGGTGGGGCTGAGACCTCCTGAGAGCATTATTGGAGTCTGACTTCCAAGAAGAGTGGGCCAGGCAGCCTCAAGCACAGCCTTCTTCAGTGGAGTATTCAAGTCTTAGAAGAGCCGGCTAGCTGAGACATGGCAGCAGACACTGAGACGCCTCTACTCCCCTTCCGCCTTTCTGCTATGCACAATTCAGTGTCTCTTCAAAGTAAATGTCCATACTGAAAGAATATGATTTTAAAAGGAGCAAATTATTAACCTGTCAGCATGCCCAAAACCTTTTAGTCCATTCAGGCTACTGCCACAGCATACCGCAGGCTTCGTGATGGCGAGGGGATATTAATGAACAACAGAAATTAATTCCTCACTGCTCTGGAGCTAGCAAGTCCAAGATCAAAGCACCAGCATTGTGGTGCTTGGTGAAGGCTCTTTCTGGTTCATAACTGGCTCCTTCTGGCTACGTCCTCACACGGTGGGAGGGGCAGGGGATCTCTCTCTAGTTACAAGGCACTAATCCTGTTCATCAAAACTCTATGCTCATGACCTAAGAATGTCCCAAAGCCCCCCATCTTCTAAATCTATCCATTTAAATTTTCAAAATGAATTTTGTGGGGACACAGCATTCAGACCATAACAGGCTGCATCTGGGCCTGCTCACGACAGAACTACGAGAGCCACACTGTTCCTCTGCCATCTGTCTGTGGAAATAACTGAGACCTTTAGAGACCTTTGCTCTCATGATACTCCAAGTAGTGGGATGTTAGGTAGATGTTCCAGTCTTTATAAGCTGTAATTAATATTTTTTTTCAATGTGTGAAGTAATTGTTAGCAAGGAAAATAACACTTTTAATTCAGCTGTTTCCTTCCCCATGTCTCCATCTTACTTATTCCCAGGTATCTGTCACTGGTTGGTCTCAACTGCCCTGGGCATGAATGATGGTGCCCAAGTTCCTGGGTCTGAAGGGGCTTGCCTCTACCTTGATATACTTTGCCCACTAGAGAAAATAGTAGTATAAGAGCGATTGGCTTTGAGGAGACTTATTGATAAGTTTTTTTTTTTTTCATTATCTTCTGGTCAAAAAAAAAAAAGACCACCAAAACAACAACTCCTGCTGAAGAAGGGTTACTAAGCAAGAATATCACTGGAGAAAACATCACCTACAAAAATTGCTTTCTGTCTTGTTGTAACTCTATGAGTACCTCAGAGTACTCATCTTTCATTATTTGCATATGGTAATTCCAGAAATAAACCCAACCCAAGCACAGTGGACCATGCAAGAAATTTCAAATTAGTTGTTTCTGAAGGTTTCCTCATTTGTGAGTTGAAAGAATGAAAAACAGAAATATGTTGAAGGTTGAATGAGATAACATAATATCTTACTTTTGTGAGCTATAAATTGATCTTAAAAGGCAACTTTCATGTTGGACATGGATTAATCCAGTGGTGGGAAGAGCTGCAAACTTTTCCCCTATTTAAAGTAAGATTACTAATTCTGAAGGAAGGTGCTTTGTTAAGTCCTATTTCACTGTAAGGATCCAGTTAGGTTGTCTGGGGATTCAGTTATTTGGTTTTTGGTTTGTTTGTTGCAAACCCTGGGTTCTTTTACTGCAGGAATCTGATTTTGTTGCTGTAAACCCTAGGTGGTTGTTTTTGATTAGAACCTTATAAAGGAAATGTGGATGGTTATAATCCAGAGGATGGTGGGGTATGGGGGCTCAAACCTAGAGTTTAGCCCTCATCATTATCACTGCCCCAGTGGCAGGAGGAATTCAGCTACAGGATATTTTTGCTGTCATGATGCATGGTACCAGAAGAATACCATTTCGGCCAGTTTTACCAAACTAAGTTAGAGTTAGAAGCTATGACACAAGAAACAGTAAAGTCTTTTAGACTGTCTTCTTGGTTTTAAGGAAAACATATGAAGTTCCAGATAAAATCATATTATTAAAAAGGTTCTTGTTTATAATAGCTACTTAAGCGTTTATTGTCCCAGCAGATTTCTTTTGATTAGGCTGAATGTATGCATTAATTGGGCTTCCCAGGGGGTGCTAGGGGTAAAGAACCTGCCTGCCAAAGCAGGAGACCTAAAAGACAAAGGTTTGATCCTTGAGTTGGGAAGATCCCCTGGAGGAGAGCATGGCAACCCACTCCAGTATTCTTGCCTGGAAAATCCTCAAGGACAGAGGAGCCTGGCGGGCTATGGTCCACAGGGTCATACAGAGTCAGATATGACTGAAGTGACTTAGCATGCAGCCTGCATTAATTACCCTCACATGGATTATTTTATAAAAATAAAACAAAATACAAAAGCTTCAAAGTTGAATGTCCATCTTGTGACTTTCATAAAACCTCTTCAGAGTGAATGAGAAGTGATGAAGATGCCCATTAGCTTAAATTCCTGAGTGTGGGTATAGCTAAAGTTTTCAAGATGCCATAGGCATAATGTTTGTATATCAAACAAATGTATCATTTATTTGTAATAAGCTCAACATTACCTTCTACAGAAGGGTAAATATTTATTTAAAATACTAGTATGAACTTAAATTTTCTATAATGATCAATCTCCCAACATTATATATCAATTTGACCCAGCTTTAGCTTTACTTGTTAAAGTCTTTTAACATCTACGAAGCTTAACAAATGGTGAACTGAAAGAGAAATGAAGATTTTGGGCCTTTCCAAAGTCCCTTTGTGGAGAAGGCAATGGCACCCCACTCCAGTACTCTTGCCTGGAAAATCCCATGGATGGAGGAGCCTGGTAGGCTGCAGTCCATGGGGTCGCTCAGAGTTGGACACGACTGAAGAGATCTAGCAGCAGCAGCAAAGTCCCTTTGAGCTCCAGGTAATTAGGTTTACTTCCATGGCTCTGTCAAAACACTGGGTACCAAGCCCACCTGTAGATGCAAGTTCTTGGATAGTAGACCCAGTGCCAAGGTCAGCCAGCTTTGCAAAGCACCAGAATTTGGAAGAAGAGTAAGCATGTTCTGATATCAGGGGAAATAAACCTGGGTGTGAACTCAGATGATGATATGGCAACAGGCTGGCATAATTTAGTACCAATATAGTCACCCAAAAATATAAGATGCCACTCTTTCACTACAAATCTGGTCGTAGGTTGTTTCAATTGCTTGCTTCACGTAGGTTCATCTACAATGTGTCCCTAGTAGTCATAAAAACAAATTGCCTGGCATTACCGATCAAGATGACATCACTAAATCAGTTATGATATTTGGGGCTGGGGGGCGGGCAGGAAATATCCTGCCTTGAGGACCAGTCCTGCTTCTGCCTCTTCAGTGCTATGAGCTGTGGGAGGGCAGAGTGTAGGATCCTGAACAGAGCAGTGGGTTTACTGATTAAGGCCTTTGGAGAAGCAGAATAAGGAAGCCATGAAGTTAGGCCATAATGACCTACTTTTAATACAGTCACTAACGTGCCCCAGTAGACTGCGAGCACTGCATTGCAGAATGCTTTAAAGCAAAGGGTGTGCAACGTGAATCCTGTAAACAGAGAGGCATTCGAAGCTTAAAAAAATATCCCAATAATATCCTCTTGTTTAGTTATAGTAATTGTTCATCAGGCTCCAGATGTTAAGAAAGGAAAAAACTTTATCTTTTTATGATTAGAAGCACAAATCCTTTCAAACATGTGTGTCACTGGACTGGAATGTATCTAATCATCAAATTGCAGATGAGAGGGTGCCAGGTAAATAACCAAAGCCAACCCAGATCCTTATGAAAAGAATGTGTTTCCAAAGGGAAAGAGAAATACCTTCCCTTTAGAAGAAATCAACCCTCCATTTCAGCCCTAAAAAAAAAAAAAAAAAAACAGTCAGACTACCTTGGGCATTCTGGCAGCATCAAGACTCATTTTACAAACTTCCATCAAATTCTTATCCAAATACCGCTGATGGCTGTGGATTTTTTGTGACTTGCTGCATTCTTTTAAAGCTAGTTGAAAGGCCCAGGAATCAAACCTACCCTCCCCTCAACCAGCCATCCATGTATGGCGTTGGGGAAGAGAGAAGGCAACCGTTCTGCCAGGGTGCTAAAGACCTAAATGGACAGTAATTACTGGAGTGCGGTAACCAACCTCCAAGATGGTCCCAGGGATTCTCACTTTCCAATATCCATGTCCCTGTGTAGCCCCTTCCACTGTGTATAAGGCCTCCTGTGTATGCAAGAGGATATTGTGGAAATGACAGCATCTGCCTTCACAAGCCAAGACATAAAAGGCATGGCCACTTTCTTCCTGTTCTCTCTAGTATCACTCACTCTGGGGAAACCAGCCTCAGAATCAGGAAACACTCCAGGTGCCCAAAGAAGAAGACCATGTCATGAGACACTCAGGATCCCTGCCCACAACCAACACAAATCTACCATGTGAGTGAGTCTCCCAATCCTCCAGGCTCCATCTCGTCTCCAGTGACTGCAATCACAGCTACCATCTGGACTGAAGCATCATGAGAAACCTCGACCCAGAACCACACACCTAAGCCACTCCTGAGCTACAGTAACTGGGGGAGATGTTTGTTGATTTAAGTCACTGAGCTGTGGGGTAACTCATTACATAGCAATAATGACTGAATAGTGTAATCTTAAGCTGCTTGACTAGATCCTTTTACCTTGAAGCCTCTCTATAAAGAAAGCCACACATTTCACTTCAGGCCCAAATAATTACTTGAGGGTGGGGATCCATTCAGCTATGAGTCTCTTACACCCCCAAATGCAGAATTTAGCACAAGGACCCCAAGACATGCCATATTTATCCATTTTTCTGGACTCTCATATGACAATATATAATTCATGTACTGTTTTATATGCATTTTTTTAAAAAGAAAATGGTAGTTTCATAAATGATGTAATGATTTTTATCTTTAGACAGCCACCATGTTCAAAGTAATACGCCAAATTATAGGAGATATACACAGATATAGAACACTCATAGTCCTTTTTCTCAAAGAACTTCTACTCAAGGGAAGATGCAGTACACACGCATCTGGGAAATAAAAATTCCATCGCTGTTGTTGTTCAGTCATTAAGTCGTGTCCGACTCTTTGGGACCCCCTGGACTGCAGCACGCCAGACTTCCCTGTCCTTCACTATCTCCCGGGGTTTGCTCAAACACATGTCCATTGATTCGGTGATGCCATCCAACCATCTCATTCTCTGTCACCACCACCCCGCCACCATTAAAGACGTGTATAGAGGTAACCAGGGAGAAACCAAGAGATATTATTTATAGTTTGGTTAAATAGTAAGTAGGACCTCAGACAGTAAAAAGAGGAAGTGAGAAAGTCATTTCAGAAGGAGAAAGCAACCCCAGGATCTGTAGAGAAGGAAACCTCAGAATCTGTACCAGGAACGGACAGCAATCCCTGGATGATGGAACACGGGACTGATATTTAATTCAGCAGCCAGCAAGAGGCACTGGAGCATTGTACAAATTGGAGTGACCACATATCATACTGTACTTCAAAAAAACCCTATTGCATATATAGGACAAATCTGAAAAGGGAGAGGCTGAGGGCAGCACAGTCAGTATACTAAACAGGAGAGATGAGGTGTGAATCAGGGCAGGTACAGTGAGAACAGAAAGGATGGGCATGTGGGAGACGTGGAAATGATGGGAATTCTGCTACTGTTGGGACAAAGCTGAAGCAGAGAAATGGAGGAGAGGTCAGAGAGACAAAGACAACATGGGTGTTTCAGCTTGAGATAGAAACACGGCTTTTTAAAACAGAATTAGTGATGAACAGAAAGGTTGACAGGAGTTTTGGGCAGGGAAATAGGGTTGGAGATGATCATTTAAATATAGATTCACATTTGAACTCTAGCTTCCACCACGTCACCGCCAGCCTGCAGGTGATCGCTTTTTGCAAGTACAAATTCCTTGATTTGCATTGGAAACCATCAGCTGATTTGCAAATAAAGTATAAAGCTGTTTTATACACGGATGCAAATATTCTTTGAATTCATATAGAAATATTGAAAAATGCCAAATCAGACATCAAAAAAAACCCTTTGCCTTTGCCTTTTTTTTTTTTAAGACAAATGAACTTTCTGTTTTAAGACAGTTTTAAGACAAACTCCCCATCTGACCTCCACACCTTCCTTGCAATAAACAAACTCTTTGCTTTGCTATATTTGCATGAAATGGCTCAAGACCATCATTACCCAACCTGGTATTCTAACCTCACCCTCCCCGCGTCTCAAAAAGGAGATATCAAAACCTGTCTTGTTCCACGAGCAATCAGCTAATTGTGTGAAGTACCAGGCTCCCTCTCATTTAAATGCACAGTTCCCCCTGCGTATTCTCAAAGCTATGTGCTTAGCTTAAATTTTTCTCCACATCTCAAAGATACAGCTTTTCTAAATGTACCAATGCCTATGGCTTTTATGCAGAGCTAGGGTCTGAATCCAGATCTTCCAAGTTAAGCAACTAAAGTTTAAATTTTTCTTTGTATACATGAAGTCAATGTTTACTAAATACAAGGGATTTTTTTTTTTCCCATTAGAACTGGCCCTGGCTAGCGTGGAATATAAAAATCAGGTAAAAATAATAATCACAGCAACAACATACTAGGGGCTTAGCAGCACCATTTTTAGCACTTTAGATATATACAAACTCACTTAATTCTTACATTTAATATGAGGCCTTAAATCAACATCTCAGAACCAAGATTTGACTCAAAGCAGCCTTGGAGCTTGGAGAAGGCAATGGCACCCCACTCCAGTACTCTTGCCTGGAAAATCCCATGGACGGAGGAGCCTGGTAGGCTACAGTCCATGGGGTCGCTGAGGGTCGGACACGACTGAGGGACTTCACTTTCACGCATTGGAGAGGAAATGGCAACCCACTCCAATGTTCTTGCCTGGAGAATCCCAGGGACAGGGGAGCCTGGTGGGCTGCCGTCTATGGGGTCGCACAGAGTTGGACACGACTGAAGTGACTTAGCAGCAGCAGCAGCCTTGGAGCCTAGGCTCCTTACGATTAAACCTAGATAGAGGAATTTCCTATTCACAGTTGGCATTAGAATCCAATAGATGAGACAGCCAGACGTTTTTGTAGTCATCGCTGTACTCCTTCTCTATTGGTGCTATAACAAATTACCACAAACTGAGCTACTTAAATGACACAGCATTGCATCTCTGTTTCTTCTTCCCACTCACATCCCCCTCTTACTCTAACCTCCTCTGCCTCCCTTTTCCACGTCTAAGAACCCTTGTGATGATTACATTAGGCCCATCAGGAAAATCCAGGATAATCTCTCTATTTGCAGGTCAGCTAATTAGCAGTCTGCATTCTCATCTGTCATGTGAACTAACATATTCATAGGTTCCAGGAATAAGGGACAGGGGTATCTTTGAGGGGTGGATGGGTGTATTGCCCTGTCTACCAAACCTACTAAGGCCACTAAGTAAAAAATCTAAAATTCCAAGCAGATTCCAAAAGCTGGAAATCAGAAAGATAAAGAAGAATGAAAAGGTGAGTGAGTGGATAAGAAAAAACTGCTGACAGAATTTATCACGCGTGCAGGGCAATGAAGGCAGAAACTGAGCTCCACCGCCCAATTCCTCTCCATTTGCCCATTCCCCCTACATCACTCACTCACTGAGACAGAGTACACTCAAACTCCAGCTTTCTAATACTACCTTCCTTGCAGCTCAACTAGGGAAAATCAAAACCTGTCTTCCTGCCACCACCCTTCCTCATCACCGTCTTGCTGGCTTGCTCACAGCGCCCTTAAGCCCTCGCAGCACCTTCTCTTCCCAGCCACAGAGGACCGTTGTGGCTCTCAGCGTCCTGAGGTGACCCTAGGACAGATGCATGCCCAGAACATGGTGGCAGCTCTATAACGTGCTCCATACTCTGGGAGATGGTGACACCATCTGAAGGTAGAGCAGGTGGGCTCCCTCAGGCCAAGAGGAAGTGAGAGGGTGGGCTGGGAAAAGAAGACGGCGGCTCTAGGACCCAGCGGTAGAAAGAGCATGAGCTGATTTCTCTAAATACTAAAGTACTGGAGGCTGCAGCAGGGAGGGATGTGAAGTCAGGTCTCAGGGTCCAGCAGGGTCCCATCCTGCAGGATCTGCTGGGGGAGCAAGTTAGAAGTCTGGAATTAAATGCTGAAGTCCTAGGGAGTCACTGGAGGCTGTCAAGCCGGAGCCAGAATCAATGTACTGTTGACCAGCTGGGAATTCAGGTGGCAGGTTCCTCTATTGTGAAACAGAGATATGAGAAACCATCCTATCGGGTGATGGGAAAGAAGTGAGGAGCAAACCACTTAGGAGAGGTGAAACAGAAGCAGGGCTCAGGAAATGCTGAGATAGAAAATCGTATGGGGGGACTTCCTTGGCAGTCCAACAGGTAAGACTGTGCTTCCACTGCAGGTGGCCCAGGTTTGATCCTTGGCCAGGGAAATAAGATCCCACATGTCACACAATGTGCCAGAATGTAAATAATAAGAAAACAAAATTTCTAAAAAGAGAGAGAATATGTATGTAACAAAAATATCCATCCTGGAGATGTAAAGTACTATTATTCCAGGGCCCCCAAGCCCACTGTCCAGAGTCCCAAGTCCCCTCTAAGAAGTCTGCAAATTTCCACAACAGATCGATCCCAAGGCTTCTGCTGCCTCCAGCACATCTGCTTCCCAGCACTGCTCTGTGTCCAGGTGAGAAGCTCAGGCTCCCTCTGAAAGAGGGGAGGGGGTCCCTGGAGGAGGCACAGATCAGGACAGCTGACTGACTCCCAGGAGACCAGGGTGTCAGATCTTACAGTGTCCGTAGGCCACCCACCAGTCAGGGTCTGCTGACTGCTGCTCTCATTCATCCCGGCCTCGCCTCCTCTTTCAAAGGGCTACCCTCCCTCCCCTTCCTACTCTTCACTTATCAACCCTTCTCTAAGAAGGGAAAATAATCAGTTATTCCTCTTATTCAGATCATCTTCTCCCTCCTGCAGGCTTATCAAGGGGTATCAAGGCTTATCTCAGTGCAGGCTTATCAAGGTGTTTCACCAAGACTGTGAAGAGGGATTCTAGTGCCAACTATGAAAGTGGTTCAGCATTTTCAGTAGACAGACACAAAAGTCAAGGACATGTTTGGCTGGATTTGAGAAATGAGACTCAGACCTTGTGTTGGTCGAGGCGTGAGGCATCCCACTGATACTGGAGGAGTTCCTATCCCGCCCCTGACAACTCTGCCCAGGCAAGGAGACAGAAGCCTCTTGAGAGAAAAGGGCCTGGAATTTGTCCCCTTTCCCATAGAAATACAAAGATATTACAGTGGGCCCTATCTGGTGCTAGCCAAACCGCAAAACATAGAGGGCACCGTCTCCACCCAGTATCACCCTCACTTCTGATACCAACTGCAAGTTCAGAAGGTTCCAAAACCACCTTCATGCTCCATAATCCACTAGATCAGACTAACAGAACTACTCCCAGTTACACTTTGTTACAAGGAAAGAATACTAGTCAAAATCAGCCAAGGGAAGATGCACATGGACAGAGTCAGGGGAAGGAGAGAGGGGTCTCAAACATTCCCCCTCCCTGTAGAGTCAGGACGCATTACCCTCCTGACATCAGCATGTGGCAATAAGCAGGGAACATTGCCAATCAGGAAAAACCATGAAAGCTCACCCAAGCTCTGGTGTCCAGTGTTCTTAGCAGGGCTTTATTAGGCAGGTTTGGTGGGTTGATCCAGTGTCCACATGGTTCATCTCAGTCACCAGACTAACGGCTAGTACCACAGGAAACAACACCCTCATCCTAAACATCAAGGTTGGCCTTGCTGGTGTGATCAGCACCCACCCTGTATCTACTCAGGGAGGCTGATCCCAGTCTACGATCTGATGTGTTCAGCCTCTGCCCCAAACCAACACTCTCCTGTCAGGTATGACACAGATTACATTCCAGAAAGTGAGGGTAATGGCCCGAACTCTCTTCCAGCAAGGCCAAGTTCTTTACCATGCAGACTCCATAAGACTAACAGAGCCCTAACTCTCTAAGAACAGATAAGCTCCCTCCACCTCCTGTCATCACTTGAGGAGGGCATGGAATGGGCAAGATCTTGAGATGCGCTGAGGACAGCACTTAAGTTATCAAGCGACACGGGTTCTAGTCCCTGAAACAGGGCTGAGCAGTTCTCAGGAGAACTGTAGCCACACGTGTGTCAGGAGAGCTGCCTGCTCAGGGACCTCAGATACATCCTCTGGAAAGTAAGAGTACAGGAAGGTTGTTTCATAGAGGAGTACATACAGAGGGCGGAGAAAAGTGTGGGCGAAGGGAAAAGGAGGGCTAACATATAAAGTGGGAAGAGTCATGGTATAAGAAATGCCAACTAGAAAAAGAGATGAGACACAGAAATGCTAGAGGATGCACGATCGGGGAGGGTGAGGGTGGTCTTGTCCCTTAGCAGGGACGGTACTTACAAGAATGAATGGAGGTCCTATTTATGATTGCACTAGGACAAGTGTACATCAGATTATCCCCAACAAGTGTGTTCACCAAGTTTTAGGTGGTAACTGGGGGTGACAAGAATCAGAGCTGGTGACCAATAGCCCACAACTGTCACAGTTCATTCTGGTCCCCGAGTTGGCCCAGCCTCCTGGGCCACGTTTGGCCTCATCTCAATGATAGCTGCCATAAGACTAGGTTGGAGAAGCCTGCTCCCAGGCAGGGCCTGTCTGATGGGTGAATGTTAGTGAGGGCTGGGGTCTCAGGAAGGGCTGTCCAGAGTATGCAGAGCAGTGTGGAGGGGTCTTGGTCCAGGCAGTGACCCCTGGCCTGGGTGGGAGTCCTCCCCAGAACCTGCGGGCCTGTGCTGAGGGCAAGTTCTCAGCTCTCCTCCTGTATACAATCTTTAAGAATTACACATTTAAGGTTACCTCTTTCAAACAAGAGTCCTCCAGGGACTCAGGGCAGCTGATTGCATGCTGCAAGTGTTTGACTGGCCTAAGGCTTTCTGTAGCACTTCAGCTGAATTGGAGTAATAGATAAGACAGACAGATAAACATAGAAAAATGCATATGGCACTGTATACACAGTCTTGATGCAGAAGTTATGGGATTAAAGCAAGGGAAACTGTTGTGACACCATGTCTATGGAATCTTATAATAAATGGGGAAAGTTGGAAAATCAGGAGAGTTGTGGAAAGAACCTGTTATCAGAGTTGGATCTTAGTCTTCTTTATGGCACTAGATTTTACCCAGACACTAATTTGGGCTTTAGTCTTGGTTAATTTGCTCTCAAATAGAAAAATGCATATGGCATTGTATACGCAGTCCTAATGCAGAAGTCATGGGATTAAAGCAAGGGAAAGTCCTGCGTCAGGACTGTGTATACAGTGCCATATGCATTTTTCTATGTTTATCTGTCTGTCTTATCTATCACTCCAACTCAGCTGAAGTGTTACAGAAACATGAGATATAGAAAACAGAAAAACAGCAACAATAATAATAGCAAACATCGTTGAACACTTAGGATTAACCCCTGCACAAACCTAAGTAGATACCCTTTATTCTAATTTTACCAAAGAAGAAACAGACAAGTTGAGCAATCTGCCCAAGGGCACACAGCAATTTTGTCCCAGAAGACAAATCCAGTTCTTGAATTTATTCTCGTAACGTTGACGTGTTTGTTATTGGTCTCCAATGGCCGCTGCTCTGGAGTCAAGTGTGGACATACAGAGCAACACTCTAATGGTATGAGCTAAAACACACACTCACATTTTCACATTAACTTGAAAAAACATCAAGTTAATACAAGCCTCTAGTTCAGCCAAAAAAAGTTTTTTCCAACTAAAAGGGACCTGACAATAGTGTCTTTGTTTCCATTCTATCTCCTTTTTTCAAAGAGAAGGGAGAGAAGGCGATTGATACCTCAATATTTCTGTGGTGTAGGCCAAGTGGCTCTTCCATAGGTCCCACTTTTTCCCTAGAGTCCTTTGCTCTCAGAAAACACCGGGCCTTTCTCATGTACTCTCTCCTTATTTATCTTTCCAACACTGCCCTTTCCTCTTACAGGAAAAAAGGACCAGGAAAGCTCAAAGCACTGCCTCTCCAGGCACCATCACTTCTAAGACCACAGCTCTAAACTAAGCTCTGGGTGAAATTTCATCTATTCAGTCCATGCTAGAGAAATGCACAGAGTCATGAAAAAACAAAACCAGGGTACCAGTGCCCCTTTGGAGAAGTGAGGAACCAGAGAAGGCTTCAAGAATGAGATGATCCCTATGCTGATCATCAATGCAGGATCATGAACAAGCAAGACAGGAGTGGAGGAGGGCGTGCCAGGCAGATGGGAGACCATGGACTAAGCCCAGGAGCTAAAGACATCCTAGCGTGGATCCTCAATGTGAGCATCAGGATGGTGCTGACAGGAGGAGCTCCTGAGGAGGAGCCCAAACACAGGGCTTGTCTGCCTTTATCCTGTGAGATACAGAGTTACTCAGGTGTAGTGACACCAGGCCACAACTGGCTTTACAGAGGTCATCTGACTGATATGATGGGTGTGAGCGTTTCCAGACCAGAAGTTAACAGACAGTGGCTAAGAGCTTAAATTGTAACATCTTAAATGTCTTGGATGCAAAACAAGGAAATTTTGTGGTATGGAAGACACAAATGGCCCCTAGAGATGCCTCTTGGGTAAAAAGATTGTCAGTTATGTAGTGATCTCCAGTCTCCTACAACATTCATGGAGCCCTGGTCCATGACTCTCCAGGTCCCCAGAGGCTCACATGCACTCAGGAAGGTCTGACCCTGTGGTAGCTACATCTGGATCTGTGTCTCCTGTATCTATACTTTTTATTGTTTTACAGTGAAGGTGTATTAGTTTACAGTTAAAAAAAAAATATGAATACCTTGAAAACACACTTATAAAAACCATCTGAGAAGAATCCCAACCTTTCACAGTTAGAGCCAAAACCATCTCTGGATTGCAGGAAGTCATTACAAAAGCAAGAAGATGCATGACAGGTACGGGGACACTTTAAGAAAAGTTGACATATTAAATTAAATTTTGAGGCAGTCGCCCCTACAGTTCAGGGTATCCTGAATAGAAAAGCCAGTTAATGGGATGTTTGAATTATACAACACATGTTCTGGCCCCATTTAAAAAAATAGGCAAATCTTTAGCAGTAAGACCAAGCACTTGTCTTATGGCCACTGGGAGATAAATGGCTTACAATAAAATAAGCTGTATTTGGTAATTAAGATGATGTGCATTGATTCCTACCACTTATCTCTTTTGAAACATCCTTGTAAGAAAGATCAGACAATCAGGCCGCTGAGCTGTCAAAAGGGTGTGTGGGCTGGGGAGGAGGAGGACAGGGAGCAAGGTGAGAGGGGTTTGTTTGTTTTTTTTTTTTTAAGCACTGCTAAAATTAACATTGCTATTTTCACACTTGTAAAGTAGGCAGCATGATTCTACTGCAAGTAAGGATGCTTCCTCTCCCCAGAGACCAGGGCTTTGATACAACTGGACAAAGGCGAAGCTATAAACAATCACCATTTACTCTTGTGGAAGAAGTCAACAGCCTCCTCCAGAAGGACTGGGGCCTCATGCATTAATGCAGGTGTGCTGTTGGTGAGAAACTCCACGTCCTGATGGAGTTTTTCTCACGGAGATGCCCTCCCACTGGCCCCATTCACCAATGAACCTCTGGGCAACAAGGCTGGAGCTGGGTCCAGCATGCAACCCAAGAATGTTGCTGAATCAGTGAGGCACCTGGTGATGACAAGAGGCAGGCAGCTGGTTTCTCAGTCCTCTCTTTAATCCCTAGTATCTATTGGGTTGCAATGTTCAACTCACTGGAGGAAGAATTTGTGGTCCTATTTAAATCAGGGCTTTGGGGCTTCCCTGGTCACTCAGATGGTAAAGAATCCGCCTGCAATGCAGGAGACCCAGGTTTGATCCCTAGGTTGGGAAGATCCCCTGGAGAAGAGAATGGCTACCCACTCCGGTATTCTTGCCTGGAGAATTCCATGGCAGAGGAGCCTGGCAGGCTACAGTCCACGGGGTCGCAAAGAGTCGGACATGACAGCAACTAACACTTTTGGAAGATATTTAAAAGAAAAAAAGCCAAAGTTCTCATCATGGAAACATTCATTTTTTCTGAAAGCACATCTCCCACATTTGGGCCTGAACAGGGATGGGGGAGGGGGTTAAATCAGATTCCTGAGTATTGTATATAGATACAATTTTAGGGTCCAGAAATGTAAGAACACTTACGCTTGCATTTTTAAAAAATCTGGACATAAAAACAAAGGAAAACAAGTATTTTAAAATCTAAGTTGGAGATAAGATGGAATTTATTCGAGGACAGTAGCAGTGACCATCCCCCCCCCACCCCCTCACAAAAAAGGCAGAGGTGCAGGACCTCACACGGGAAGTGATCGACAATAACGTGCAAATCCAATAACCTGAATGCTGACCAGATGCAACAACTCTTCTGCCTTAGTCATCCTTTAACTACTCATCTGCTCTAGAAGAGATGGTTTTAAAGGATATGAAACGAACACATGGAGAAGAAAAAGCACAAAGTGACACAGTCTAAGAGTAGACAACTCCAGTGGAGAAGTCAGTTTCCTAAATGGATTAAAATGAACTATACTCAGAATCAGATGGAAATCTGGGGGAATATGTATTTTCCCCACATGCTTAATGCCCTCCTATAAGCAGGTGTCACACTCATTGATGTTGCTGATCTCTGACTCATCTTTATTTCAGAGCAAATCCATTTTTTTCATCTTTCTTCTTAAACTAAAGCACTTCTCTGAATTGCTTTTTTTTTTTCCATGTGGGTTTGGCATATGGGGGGTGGGGAGGCGACAGGTGGGGGTTTGCAGGGAGAAATGGGGGTGGGGTGGGGTGTAGAGTTTCAGAGACCACAAAGCCTGCTTTCTCCACAATGCCTCCTTGCCCTGTAGCATCCCCACCCTTACAGTTATTACCCACTGTGGCTAATCAGATTAAGAGTCTTCAAGACAACTCTTTGATCCCCGGTCAAACAAAGGTATGCAAGCAAACAACAAAAAAGCTGGGAAGATGCTAGTGTCGCACCTGTGGGATGGTGAGAGAAGCGAATAGGACCGTTCTGTGCACGCGGGTACCTCCAAGACCTCCCTCTACCTGTCAGAGGCCTGAAAGATTTCTTGTGGCCCTGGTAATCAGATTTAATGAAGGCGTGGGGCAATTAGCAAGAAAAACACAGCTGAGGTTCTCTGACCGTAGACTGCATCCAAGGAAACACAAGTACAGCAATGGCAAAGTTCTCTGAGCTCTGTGACTGACTAGCCCAGGGCAGCCCAGCTGCGGAAGGCCTGAGAGGACTGGTGACACCGCAGTATACAATCCGAGCCGACCTTGGGTGCAGCACCGCAATACAGAGAACAGGGTCTGTGTTTCACTGGAACACAGAGGGCATTGAGCCCAAAGCCTCATAGACATGAAAAATATAATGGGAGAGATTTTTTTCTGCCATGAATATTTAATTTTCCTGACAGCTCACTATCTGCATATCACAAGGTCCCAACGCATGTGTGTGATTTTCTCTGTTGTCTTTCAAAAGAAAGCAGACCATTTCCTGTGATGCCTTGAAAGTTGCTTCAATGTGCATTGATCCCTTTGATCTAATGAGTGTGTGTATTTTAAAACCAAGTCAGCTCTGCCTCCCTCCTCTATTTGTGGGGAGGAACCAGGACAATGGGGGGAAAACCAGGTTGGTTTCCACTGTTTTCCTGCTGGCCTCTGTCCCTCTTCACCGAGGTTTTGGATGCTGCTTAATTTTTGCTGATGTCTTTTTATCTTAGGCTTCATGTGAATTTAAAAAGAGTTCCATTGATATGCAACCTACTGTGTATTCTGATACCCTGCCCGCCCTGTGGCACTGCAGAAGCCTGCAGCTGTCTGAAGCTTAATTATGCATGCATGCATGCAAAGCCCAGATGCTCGGCCAAGAGTGCCTCAACGACTACAGTTTCTCACTTGTTTTTGTTTGAATTATAATTGGGCTGATCTCTATTTCTCAGCCCATTTGTAGCTTCAGCATGTTCCTCTTTGCCTCCGTCACTACCTCTGCTTGACTTGGCTTCTTCCAGAAGGAGCCCTTTGCCAATCTGCCATGCCTCAGAAATCTGAGAAGGATCATTCATGGGTCTGACAAATCCTTTTACCTACATGGCAATTTTAAAAGGTACAAAAATGACCCTAGCCCCAATCAGTTTTCCTCCAGATGGTTGGTAGCTTAGAGGGAAAAAAAAAAGAATAGTTAACTAAAAGCTGGCATCTGGGTGGAAACAAAGGCGGCTTAGAGCCAGGCATCTACAATGGAATGGAATACCGGGTATAAAGCTTTACACCTGCTGAAAGAAGGTAATGGAGACCTGCAAAGGCAGGTTTGTTAAGCATGCATATCCTCCATTCAGAGCCTTTTGTGAAGTTTTCCAGCCTACCTAAGGGATCTCAGTCTTCAAGAAGAACAGAGCTTCATGTCAGAGTGTGAAACTGGGTATGGCATTGCACAATATACAAACGTATTGTGTTACCTGGACTTCATCAGGAGATGGACAAATAGAGTAACTCGCTCGTGAGACATGGCAGTTGCTGGTTAATCCTATTCCCGAAGAATACTCAGGGACACCTGGTATGATTTTTTAAGTGAAGCATCAAATTAAGTGTCCAGATTTATCTTGTTGAAAGCCATAGGATTATTTTGTGCTACTAAAACTTGGAAGAAAAATGTTATGGAAATATATTGAGGCTTCAAAAGTAGGCAAGAATCTATGATAGCATAATTAACCATGACAATTCTAGGACATAAAAGTCATCAGGTGAGCATCTGCCATTCAATCAGATGATTCCTGTTTGAAGAATAACTCTTAACAACCAACATTTTCATTAAGACATCTTACTATTATATGCCAAGGCAATTACTTGAGGCAGATTATATCATGATTCCCCTTTTACAGACATGACCACTGAGATGAAAGGAGACTTTCCTAAGGCTTTTGTGTGGTAGAGCTGGGACTGGGATTGTCTCAGTCCAAAACCCATGCACCTAATAGCTACTATATTTTGCCCACCTAAGAACATTTATTGAATGTATATCAAGTGCCAAACACTGTTATAAGCTCTTTAGAACTACCCTACAAGGTAGGTACACTTTTTTACCCCATTTTCTAGAAGACATCTTCACAATTAACCTTCTATGCCCAAGCTTTTCTCCACAGCCCACCCAGTCTTCTAGCCTAGTGGTCTACCAAACTGACTAGCCCTATAGGATAAGGATTGTAGTAAAAGAGGTATGCCTTATACTTAACAGCATTGTCATACAACACAAATAAAGAATTATAATTCCCTGGGATGTACAGAATAGCACTACTGTCTTGAAATATTGCTTAGAAAATAAAATTGTGTTATGAATGTCAGCACTGTATAAAATGACAGGATACATCATACAGATAAGAAGATTTTCATGACCAAAGATGCTATTATCGTTAAGAACAATGTCAAGACATTAAAAATATCTTTTCTTCTACCAGTGGATGGTGACATGGAAGAGAAGAGAGATGAATGGTGGCCTCCCAGGGAGTGGATATTTATAGGTATAAAGACTTTTAAGTTGAATTTTCTAAATTGGATAGCTCTAATATTTTTAAGAAGAAACTAAAAGATCACAAGCTTTTTCACCTCTCAATACCAAATTAGCAACAATATCTAAGTTATTAGTATTATTCTACTCACAGATGAGTCTGTGTCCTGAAGCGCAAAGAGCACCAGAAAGTGGGTTTTCATAGTTCATTTGCTTGTGTTCTAAGTTTAAGAGGAAAAAAAGAACCTCAAACTCCATGACAGAGATTTCTATCTACAACATCAGTTAACCTCCTTCCTTTTCTGCCAACTGGAAATTAAATTTATAAGAATCTGTTTATGGAACATGATGCTAACCTATGATCCACTAATATCTGAAGCAATCATATTAAACTCTTTCTGGAATCACAATTTTATGTAACATTACAGAATGGAATAACCAAATGACCATTAAATTCTTTGTTGTAAGGGAGAGAAGTTGGCTTGGTTTGGGCTTCAAACAAAACTGTATTGGAGTACGCACTTTGTCTCTTCCTCCTAGTTTTTCCTTGGATATATGTGATTTAACCTCTCTGAAGGTTATTATCTCTATATAAGATGGTGATCCTAATAGTTACTGCATAAACTTGCCATAAGAACATTTGCAAAGGATTTGGGGAATAATGTTTGTTCAGCTTCCACCAGACTTTCCTATAGGAAAATTGAAGAATGTCCAAAGGGTATGAGGACAGTCTTTGACTATTTTGGTAGGATTCATTTTTCTCATGTCTTTCTCACGTTCTTGTCTGGGAAATAATACAAATAGAATATCAATCAATGGACAGACATGGAAGGGAGAGAGGAATTTTCAAAGCCAAGCATAGAATATTTTACAGTATCAGAGCTTCTAGGCATTAAGGATGATGTTCTGTTTTGTAATTTTATGAACCACTGCTCCACATCTACCTTTCCATTCTTCCTCAAGGAGGGTTTTTCCAAGCCAGTATCATGCTTGGCGCATATCAGATGCTGTCCTTTATCAGGGTACATGGTACTCCAGATCAATGGGAAGGAGTCTAGTTAGAGTTAACCAGGTCAGAAATCAACCTAAGAGACCCAGCTCAAAAAGATCCAGTCATCACCAATTCCTTCTAATATACTTTGACACCAGTTTACCCAAGGCTGCCAACAATCATCCCTTAAAAGAGATATGAATCAGAACTTAGACTAAATATAAAGTATTGGTCTCCCCAGTAGTAGGATGTCTAGCCTCCTTGTGATGCGATAAGCCTAGTAAAAAACATCTTTGGTCTTAATTTTGGTGTGTGCATTCTCAGTCACTTCAGTCACGTCCGACTCTTTGAGACCTGATGGACTGTAGCTTGCCAGGCTTTTCTGTCCATGGGATTCTCCAGACAAGAATACTGGAATGGTTTGCCATTTCCTCCTCCAGGGGATCTCCCTGACCTAGGGATCGAATCCAGGACTTCTGCATCTGCTGCATTGGCAGGCGGGTTCTTTACCACTGGCACCCCCTGGGGAAGCCCTAATTTTGGTAATAATGTGTAATGAGTTGCTCTTTTCTGAGAAGTTAATGCAAAGTAAAGTATTATAAACTAGTAATTCATTCATCCAATAAATATTTGCCAGAAGCTTACCAGGTGTTCCTACTGTGCTAGAAGCTGGAGATACAGCAATGACCAAAATACCAAGAGACACACTTTCATGAAGCTTATGTTCTGGTGACAGTTTAGTGAGTTGTGAAGGACATTTTCACTTTCTGATAAGAAACAGCAAACATCTGATCTGTAATTTAGCCAATAGGCTTACTTTTCTAACTGTCAGACCTTGGAGACAGTTCAAGATGGCAAAATAGGAAGATCCCAAACTCACTTCCTCCCACTGAGGCAATGAAGCTACAGCTACATATTGATCAATTCCCCTGAAAAAGACCTGCGAACTAGCTGGCTAAGTCCTCCAGAATAAAGGGTAGCTGCACTAAAAAATATACCACAGGGGTTCAACAGTAGACTAGATGATGCAAAGAAAGAATTAGTGATCTGGAGAACAAGGTAATAGAACTTACCCAAAACAAAGCAGGAAAAAGAAAAAAATTTTAAAAAGTGAAAATTTCTTAAGGGACCTATGGGACAATATCAAGCAGAGTAACTTTTGCATCATAGGGTCCCAGAGAAGAGCGAGAGAATGAGGCAGAAAACTTATTTGAAGAAATAATGGCTGAAAACTTTCCTAACCTGGGGAAGGAAATAAACATCCAGGTCTAAGGGGCCCAGAGAGTCCCAAACTATGAATTCAAAGAGACCCACACCAAGTCACATAATCAAAATGTTGTCAACAATTAAACAAAGAATTTTAAAAGCAGTAGGATAAAAACAACTCGCTCCATAGAAGAGAACTCTCAGAACACTATCAGCATATTTCTCAGTAGAAACTTTGCAAGCCAGTAGAAAGTAGCATGATCTATTTAAAGGGCTAAAAGGAAAAAAAAATCTTCAAACCAAGAATACTCTACCCTGCAAGGTTATCATTAGAAATTGAAGGAGACATAGAGCTCTCCAGACAAATGAAAGCTAAAGGAGTTCATTACCACTAAACTGGCCTTGTAAGAAATGTTACAAGAATTTCTATAAGTTGATTAAGACACTAATTAGTAACAAGAAAGCATATACCTTCAAAAGATAAAAATCTCACTGGCAAAGTCGAACATACAATAAAGGCAGTAAATTAATAACTTACAGTTAGTATGGAGGCTAAAAGACTAAAAAATAATAAAAATCTAGAAATACAATAGCTAGTTAAGGGATATACAAAATAAAAAGATGCAAAATATGATGTCGAAAACATAAAACTTGGGAGGAAATATAAAAATGTAGAGTTTTAAGTATGTTCAAACTTAACTTGCTATCAAGTTAAAATAGACTGACATATACATGTACATGTGTGTGTGTATAGGCTATTATATGTGAGCCTCATGGTAATCATAAAGCAAGAACCTATAGCAGATACACACAAAAAAATGAAAAAGGAATCTAAATATAACATTATAGAAAGTCATCAAAACACAAGAAAGAAAGATAAGAATAAAGGGAAAAGGACTTCCCTGGTGGTCCAGTGATTAAGAATCTGCCTATCAATGCAGCAGACATGGGTCTGATCCCTGGTCCAGGAAGATTCCACATGCTGCAAGGCAGCTAAGCCCATGTGCTGCCACAACTATTGAGCCTAAGCTCTAGATAGCATGAGCTGCAACTACTCAGCCCCTGTGCCACAGTTATTAAAGCCTGCATGCCCTAGAGCCTGTGCTCTGCAACAAGAGAAGCCCCCACAATGAGAAGATCATGCACCACAATGAGAGAGTAGCTCCACCTGCCACAACTAGAGAAAGCCCATGTGCAGCAACAAAGATCCAGGGCAGTCAATACATAAATAAAATAAAGAATAAAGGGACAGGACTTCCCTGGTGGTCCAGTGGTTAAAAATTTGCCTGCCAATGCAGGGGGCACAGGTTCAACTCCCTGGTCCAGGAAGATTCCACATGCTGTGGGGCAACTAAGCCTGTGCACCACAACTACGGAACTCGAGAGTCCCCAAGGCACAACTGCTGAGCCTGCGTGCCACAACTAATGAATCCCTCGTTAGAGCCCACGCTCTGCAGCAAGAGAAGCCACCACAATGAGAAGCTCGCATACCACAACTCGAGAGAACCTGTTTGGTCCAACTAGAGAAAACTTGAGCAACGAAGACCCACCGCAGCCAAAAAAGACGACGAAGCACATAAACACACAGAAAAGAATAAAGGAATAGAGAGGAACTACAAAACAGCCAGGAAACAATGAACAAAATGGGCAATAAGTATATAACTATCGATAATTACTTTAAATGTAAATGAACTTAATAGTCCAATAAAAACATGGAGTGGCTGAAAGGATAAAAAACAAGAACCATCTACATGCTGCTTAAGAGACTCGTTTCCAATAAAAGGACACACAGAAAGAAAGTGCAGCGATAGAAAAAGATATTTTATGCAAATAGAAGCCCAAAGAATTCTGGGGTGGCTATACTTTTATCAAACAGAACAGACTTTAAAATGACATCTGTAAGAAAAGAAATAGATGGGTATTGCATAATGATAAAAGGGTCAATCCAGCAAAAAAGATGTAACATTTGTACTATCTAGCACCCAACATGGGAGCACCTTAGGATATAATGCAAACATTAACAGATCTAAAATGAGAAACATAGTAATACAGTACTACAAAATAATGAGGGGCTTAATACCCCATTTACATCAATAGATACAGCTTTCAGATAGGAAAATCAGTAAGGAAGCATTGGCCTATAACCACACATTAGACCAGATAAACTTAATAGATATCTACATAACATTCCATCCAAAAACAGCAGAATGCACATTCTTTCAAAGTACACATAGAACTTTCTCCAGGCTAGATCACATGCAAGTCCACAAAACAAGACTCAATAAATTTTAAGAAAACTGAAAGGATAATCAAGCATCTTTTATGATCTTTTCTGACCATAATGGTATGAAACTAGCAGTTACAAGAAAAACTTGGAAAAATTACAAATATGTGGAGATTAAGCAATATACTACTTAACAACCATTGGTCAATTAAGAAATCAAAGCAGAAAATTTAAAAAATACTTTGAAACAAATGGAAAAAAAATACACCATAAAAAAATGTATTGGATGCAGCAAAAGCAGTCCTAAGAGTAAAGTTTATAGCAATACAGACCTTCCTCAAGAAACAAGAAAAAACTGAAATAATCTAACTTTATATCTAAAGGTACTAGAGAAACAAGAACAAACAAAGCAAATGGTAGAAGGAAGGAAATAATAAAAATCAGGATGAAAATAAATAAAATAGACTAAAAAGAAATAGAAAAGATCAATGAAACTAAGAGCTTTCTTTGAAAAAATAAACAAAATTTTGATATTTTTATCTAGACTAAGTAAAAAAAGAGAGAAGACAAATAAATAAGATCAGAAATTAAAGAGAAGTTACAACTGATATTAAAGGAAAAAAAGGATCCTAAGAAAATACTACTAACACTTCTATGCCAACAAATTGAACAACAAAGAAGAACTGAATAAAATCCTAGAAACATGATCTTCTGAGTCAGGAAGAAATAGAAAGTCTGAATAGACCGATTACTAGCAAAGAGATTGAATCAGTAATCAAATCCCAAAATACAAAGTTCAGGACCAGATGGCTTCACTGATGAATTCTACAAAACATTCAAAGATTTAATACCTATCCTTCTCAAACTCTTCCAAAAAACTGAAGAGGAGGAAATGCTCCCAAACTCATTTTATGACTTAACATTTCCCTGATACTAAAACCAGACAAGGACCCCACCTGCCAAATTAAATCACAGGCTAATATTCCTGATGAACATAGATAACAAAAATCCTCAACAAAATATGAGCAAACTGAATCAACAATACATAAAAGGATCATACACCACAATCAAGTGGGATTTATTCCAAGGATGCAAGGATGGTTCAACATTCCAAAAAATCAACATGATACTTTGAATTAACAAAATGAAGAATCCAAAAAAAAAAAAATCACACAAAGATCTCGATACAGAAAAGTATCTGACAAAATTCAACACCCATTCATAATAAAAATGGCATTTTTTTTTTAACAGAAGTGGAGCAAATACGTCTAAAATTTGTATGGAACTACAAAAGATTCTGTGTAGCCAAAACAATTTTGAGAAAGAAGAACAAAGCTGGAGGGATCATGTGCCCTGATGTTACACTATACTACAAAGTACAGTAATCAAGACAGTATGATACTGGCAAAACACCAGACATGTAGGTCAATGGAACAGAATAGAGACCCAGAAAGAAACCCACACATGTATAGTCAGTTATCTACAGCCAAGGAGACAAGAATATGCAATGGCGAAAAAACAGACTCTTCAGTAAATGGTCTCAGAAAACTGGACAATCATATCCAAAAGAATGAAACTGGACTGCTATCTTACACCATACACAAAAGTTTACTCAAATGGATTAAAGACTTAAACATAGAACCAGAGACCATTAAACTCCTATAAGAAAACATAATTGGAAAGCTCCTTGACATGAGTCTAGCAATCTATTTTTTGGAGCTGACTCCAAAGGCAATGGAAGCAAAAGCAAAAATAAACAAGTGTGACTATATCAAACTAAAGACCTCTCCACACACCAAGGAAACCAGAATTGAAAGAGACACGTGTACCCCACTGTTCATCGCAGCACTGTTTATAATAGCCAGGACATGGAAGCAACCTAGATGTCCATCAGCAGATGAATGGATAAGAAAGCTGTGGTACATATACACAATGGAGTATTACTCAGCCATTAAAAAGAATACATTTGAATCAGTTCTAATGAGGTGGATGAAACTGGAGCCTATTATACAGAGTGAAGTAAGCCAGAAAGAAAAACACCAGTACAGTATACTAACGCATATGTATGAAATTTAGAAAGATGGTAACGATAACCCTGTATGCAAGACAGCAGAAGAGACACAGATGTATAGAACAGTCTTTTGGACTCTGTGGGAGAGGGAGCGGGTGATGATTTGGGAGAATGGCATTAAAACATGTATAATATCATATAAGAAATGAATCGCCAGTCCAGGTTCGATGCAGGATACAGGAAGCTTGGGGCTGGTGCACTGGGATGACCCAGAGGGATGGTATGGGGAGGGGTGGGAAGAGGGTCCAGGATGGGGAACATGTGTACACCCGTGGCAGATGCATGTTGATGTATGGCAAAACCAATACAATATTGTAAAGTAAAAAAATAAATAAATAAAAATAAATAAATAAAATATATAAAAATAAAGACCTCTCCAGAGGAAAGGAAATCATCAGCAAAATAAAAAGGCAATCTGCTGAATGGGAGATGATATTTGCAAATCATATATTCAATGAAGAGCTAATATCCAAAATATATGGTTGGCACTTGAACAACATGGGTTTGAACTTCATAGGTCCACTTTTCCATGGATTTTTTTTTCAACCAATACATACTGCAGGACTACAGAATAGGCAGTTGTTTGCATGTGCAGATGGCGAATTGTGGCTGTGAAGGGCCGACTTTAAATTATGTGGCAATTTACAACTGCATGGAGGATTGGTACCTCATCCTGAGTTGTTCAAGGGTCATTATAAAGAATTCATATAACTCAATCACAAAAAACAATTCAATGAAAAAATGGGCAGAGGATCTAAATAGATATTTTTCCAAAGAAGACAGCCAAATGGTCAATGGGCATATGAAAGGATGCTCAACATCATTAATTATCAGGGAAACGCAAACCAAAGCCACAGCAAAATATTACCTTACACCTCTTATAATGGCTACTATCAAAAGGACAAGAAACTAGTGTTGGTAAAGATGTGGAGAAAAAGGAACGCTCGTGCACTGTTGGTAGGAATGTAAATTAGTACCACCACTAGTGTGGATAACAGTATGGAGGTTCCTGAACAAATAAACTACCGCATGATTCAGCAGTTCCACTTCTGGATACTTAACTGAAGGAAACAAAAACACTTATTCAAAATACATATACATATTCGCCCCCGTGTTCATTGCAGCATTATTTGCAATAACCAAGATATGGAAACAATCTAAGTGCCCATCAATGGATGAATAGATAAATAAGATATATATATATATATATATATGTATTATATATATAATATATGTTTATAATAGAATGTTAATTATCCATAAAAAATGAAATCAATTTTTTAATTTGCGACAACATGGATGCACTTTGAAAATACTATACTAAATGAAGTCAGTCAGAGACAAGTTCCATATGATTTCACTTACATGTGGAATCTAAAAAACAAAACTCATAGGTCCAGAGAACAGGTTGGTGGTTACCAGAGAGGAGGTCAGTATGGGTGAAGAGGATGAAGAGGTACAAACTTGCAGTTATAAAATGAATACATTATGGTGATATAAGTGTAGTACAGTGACTACCTTCACTGATACCATGTTGCAAATTGGAAAGTTACTATTAAATCTTAAAAGTTCGTATCACAAAATTTTGTAACTCTGTATGGTGACAGTGACTAGACGTATTGCGGTGATTGTTTCACAAGTATATGAACGCCAAAACTAATGTCATGAAACGAATGTCCTGTTGCATGTCAATTATACTTCAATTAAAAAAAAATTCAAATCTTGTCAGCCTCATAAATCATACCCTCCTAACGTTCCCCTGATATTCATCACCCAGCTTATTTCAGTACTTGAGTGACTCAGAGCTCTGTGCTTCGCAGTGCAGGCCTCTACATTTCTATATATCCCATATTAATTAGAAAATCCTTTTAAAAAATGATCAAAAATTTCCTTCATCCTAGATTTCCCTCTGAAACTACATAGTGTTGCCACATAAAAGATGGAGGTGCTGTGAGTTCCCAGTCAGCGGGAAGATGTTAGCCTTAAAAGGGAGCTTGGCTTCATTCCTGGGGTAGTGGAAAAGAAAAGCCTAGCTTTATATAGCTAAGTGGGCAGCGCAGGGGCCCCCAGCTCTCCTACATTCTGTAGGCGATACTTTTTCATTTCCAAGTTTACTTTCTGAGAATCTTGCCAATCAAAGCATTTTTTGTCTTCCACCAATTTCAGAGACTTAAAAAATACCTCGAAGGGAAGCAGTAGAATAGGTACCTGCCTTCTGTAGGCAGCTTTCACAGTGTCCTTTTATGGCATCTAAGAGAATCATTTTTTATTGAATAATGTAGTTCCTGACAGTTTTGAAATGTAACCATTCAACACTTGTATTTTAGGTGAGTGTACAGTAACAATAAAGAAACACACACAGTCACGCACACACACCATACAGACAGGGTCGATCAAGATTGAATTTTCCCCTAGGATGAAAGTGAGGTATTTGTGTGGAAACAGGCAGGTCCCTACCCCCAACAAGTCCGCAGTTTGAAAAGAAGCTTTATCTTTACTTCAAAAAGTTGCTGTTCATTACAGCATCCATGTCAGAGACCAATAAAGAAAAAAGCACCAGGGAGAGTGATTACTCTGTTCCTCCAACACAAACAAATTGTTTTCCGCTAAGGATGAACACAAAGCTTTGTATCCACTAGATTAAGCACGTTAACTGTAACCCTGTCTCTGGGCTACACTGAAGAAGAAAAGGAAGAACAAGCGATTATGCACACAACCTACATATAATATATATATAATGAATATTAGCTACCCCACAGTAAGGTTAATTGTGGCTTCTCTGAACACTTAATCTGCAAGCCGTTGATAAATCCCACCCTGAATAGAAGTGGCTCGTATTTAGGTCACACAAAGTCATTGCCGTTTTTTAATTTAAACCACGCACTAGATTAAAACACAAGAGTATTTCAGGAGGACAATTCCGAAGCCACAGCAATAGGCTGTCATTTGGCGTAAAAAGTTTCCACAGCACACCCCAGGGACATGTTAATCAAAGCTTTTTAATGGATTCAGTCTGATCTGTGACAGGCTTTGTTCCAAAGATGGCATTTGCTGGAGAGAGCTGCAAGTTATCAATAAGACACAGTAATTGCGAGGAGTGATGGAGCTGTGTTTCTCGGGCTTTCTACCATCCAGCTTTTTTTTTTTTTTAATCAGTTGAGGCAGAAATGTCTTGCCATAGAAGTCAAGGCATGACTTGGTTTTTCCTTTAATCACCCAACAGAGAATAAAGGGAAATGAAACAATAACAACAATAAAACTGACCTTAATTCATTTTTCTTAAAAAAAAAAAAAAAGAACCCTCACACCACCTTCTTCTGTTTCTCCTCCTTGTTAAATCTTTGTCTTAGACTTTTAAGCCAGGGCTGGGCAGCAAGTCTTTTAACCTGATCCAATAAATCTATTTTAACCAGAGGCAGCCTGGGGAAGCTCCTCTGTGGGCTGGTGTAGGGCCTTCTCCACCAAGTTCTCTGATATCATTCTGAAATCAAAGCAGCCAGAGGCTAAATTAATGACAGAGGATCACGCTGATCACCTATCAGGGATAGTTAGCTTTTCAGCCACTTAAGAAGGTTAAAATGTTCCCTGTTGGATGAAAAGTGTCTCGGTGCCCATTCAAAATGGTCATGCCTTAGGAACTGAATGGTTGCTTTCTTTAGCCAGTCACAACAGTCACTCTGGAAGATCAGAATCATTCCCCGAGTAAGAGATATGAAGGTGGTTAAGCGGGGGCAGGAGGGACATAGTATTCAAGAAGGAACCAGCCTCATTTATAGTGCCTTTTCACAACCACATGGCCGCCTTCGGCTCCGGTGAAGTCCCTGAGCTCATATGTCACCACTGAAGATTCCACACCTGGATAGCCAGTGTCAACACCTCAGAAAGCAAGGAAAGAACAATCAGACATCCGCAGCTCAGCCTGAGAGGACCTCTTCCTGGTTCCCAGTGTGTTCATGTCTATGCAGCTGTTACCTCGGTTCCCCAGGCAGGAGGTCGAGCAGATTTATCATACTCTTCAGCTGGCTACACACTGCTTGCCTTTCCCTGTCTTTGACCAGGAAATAAAACAGTCTAGAGATACAAACCTGGGATATAACACTTCTGACACTGTGCCTCCTATTTACACACTCCATGTTTCCTGAAAGAAGCCCACACTCCTGAGTGGGCTCTTTAGGACTGATGACAAATGACTTTTCAGTCTCATTTCTTCTTCTCAGCCCCCAGCGTTGGGCTTCTGTGGCTCACATAACGTGACTTGTAATTCCATCCCTCTTGTCTTTGTTTATAACATTCCTTCAGCCTGAAATACCCTTCCCCTCATTCTCCACTTACCAAATCTTGAGCCCGCAGGCCCCATTCCAATGCCATCACCCTGGTGAGGTCGGAATGAACCAAGACAAGGGACAGAGCCACAGAAGGCAGGGGCACAAAGGTCACGGTACCAGGGACCTGCGCTGTCATAAAGCTTTAGGGAGACGACTCAGCCCCCTAGGCAACGAGTCATTTGTTCTCAGAAGTCCATAGTCAACTGCTTCCAAGCAAAAGCAAACCTCTAAAACTGAGTGAAGAAAACTAAGAAAAGAAACTAACCTGGGTTCTGCTGCTGTGACAGCCAAGCAAGGAGCATACTCAGAGTCACTCAAGAAACCATACGCCTGGCCGTGGGCTAGCATCTAGGGATGCAACACGGAACGAGGTCCTTGCTGAGATGGCAGGAGACATGGCTTTGCCTTCCAGTGTCCGTTTCCCATCTTTGGTTAACAGCTCCTTGATTATCCTTGAAGACAGTGGTAATTCAAACTTTGGGGTTTCCCAGGTGTCTCAGTGGTAAAGAATCCACCTGCCAATGCAGGAGATGCAAGAGACACAGGTTGTATCCCTATGTTGGGAAGATTCCCTGGAGAAGGAAATGACGACTTACTCCAGTGTTCTTGACTGGAAAATCCCATGGATAGAGGAGCTTGGCGGGTTACAGTCCATGCGGTCACAAAGAGTTGGACTCGACTGAGTGACTACGCATGCACTTTAGATCATTAGAATCATCTGAAGGCTTGTCAAACACATTGATAAGCCCACCCCCTTGCTTTTACCCAATAGGCCTGGAGTGGGGCTAATTTGCATTTGTAACACGTCTCAGGTGATGCGAATGGTGTTGGCCCCACCAGAGCACGGGCTGAGAACCTCTGCTTTGGGAAACCACCTGATCCCCCTTCTCTCTGTTGTGTGGAGTGTGGATTTAAGGGCAGCAAGAGAGGAGGAAAGGAGGAGACTGGTTAAGAGCTGAGTGCTAAGGTATTCAATAGAGATGACGAGGGTCCAAATTAAGAAAGTAGATGGAGGAGTGAAGAGAAAAAAGAGAAACTGATCATTGACTAACCAAATTTGGGAATGACAGAGAGAAGAGAGTCTAGAATGTCCCTACATCTTGGGCTTAAGAAATTAAGACTCATATCCCAGAGAGGGTCTATTTTATAAGAAGAGGCTTGTGCTGAATAATTGGTAAGAGGAAGGAGACAGTGAAGCTGAAAAGTTGATACATGGCGAATCATGGGGAGAAATAAGCAAAGACATGTGAATGTTTAAGAGGACAGGCCTGGCTCATACCCTGGGACACAGGGCTAAGGAAGAGGGCGAATGAAGATCATTTTGTGCACCGAAAGTTAAGAAATTGGGGGAATTCTCACTCGATATTGTATGAGATAGAAGTTTCTGGGATTAGACATTTGAGGAGAGAAGCTGGTAAGGGAAGTAGAAGAACAAGCCGGCTAGAGACAAGTGATGTTTCTGAGAAGCACTGAAAGACTCAAGTGACAATCCCAAATCGTATACCTCAGGCTACTAGGCTCATTTGAGCCTTATAACAACCCTTCAAGCTTCCAGTGGAGTTTGAGCTCAAGCTAGGTCTCATAGCTATTTAATGGTGGACCCAAGTAATGAATCCAGATCTACTGATTTTCACAATAGTTAAATAGTTTCCTGTGTAAGGTAGCTAGTTGTTACCTAAAACAAGAGAAGATGTTTTTCTGGGAGGAAGGGAAAGGATTTGGATTCTCTCTCGCTCTCTCTCTCCACAGGTGACCAGAGCCTGCTCTGACCTGAACGTTTGCATCCCCTGCTCCCCACACCCCTCCCCCCACCACCATCACCAAATTCATATGTTGAAATCCTAATACTCAGAGGTAATGGTATTAGCAGGTGGGGCCTCTAGGTAGTAAAATGGTCATGAAATTGGAGCCCTGGTGAATGGGATAAATTAGTTTTATAAAAGAGACCCCACAGAGCCTCCTGACCCCCTCTTCCATGTGGGGACACAAGGAGAGGTCTGTGACAGAGCAAAGGGCCCTCACCTGAGCATGTTGACACCCTGATCTCGGACCTCCAGCCTCCAGAACGGTGAGAATTAAGTCTCTGCTGTTTACAAATCACGGTGTTATCTTCCTGAAGCAGCCACAATGGACTAAGAGTCCCAGTGAAAAAGCTTCTCCACATATGTTTCTTATAGCCCTCTGAACATACAATGTCACATTTCAGGAGCAGTATGAACCCTGGCCTCACACTCTAAATAACTAACAACCCACCAGCAGGGCGCTTCCAGTTTTGTCAATACCTATCATAAAAGTCTCCAAAACAAAATTCATTTTAGCTACTATTTAAAGTCATTTAAAGTCTAAGCCAGCAGTCCCCAACCTTTTTGGCGCCAGGGACCGAGTTCACGGCAGACAATTTTTCCACCGACTGAGGGTGAGCGTGGACAGTTTCAGGATGATTCAAGTGCATTACATGTATTGTGCACTTTATTTCTAATCTAAAGCAATCGCTGATCTAACAGGAGGTACCCAGTCCTTAGCCTGGAGGTTGGAGAACCCTGGTCTAAGCAACAGAGCCTCTCTGTGAAACCCTGTGCTTCCACAAAGATGCTACATTTCCCCAGAGGTAGACAGCATCACTCTGGTCCATTTTAGATGCAGACAGATCCCATTTCAAAGCATGTCTCATAATGGCTGTTGGATCAAATAAAGGCCCCTCAGCACAATGTTCTCAGCAGCCTGCAAGGGCCTGCCATCGTAGAAAGTAAGAGAACATATTCAGAGTAGGGTTACACAACCTCGGTGTAGAAAAGCTTCCTGAATGGGTAACCCAAGAAGACAACATATATAGAAACACTCACCTGTTCTCAGAACCAACCGGATTTGTTTTTGTGTATAGGTGGAAAAATCTGATTCTGGGAATTTTCCCAAAGCAAAAACAAGCACCTGCCATTCACCCACCCACCCCCTACCCACCCACACTCACACAGATATGTGCATTTGTGATATACCTCACACACATCCTCACAAAACTAGGAGTGGTTAGGAAATGTCAAGAAAAGTAAAAGTAATGTTGATCAGTTTGCCACAACTAACTATGATTTTCAGTCTGTCGGAAAGAAAAAAAAAAAACTAGTATGGAAATAACCAACTTGCCATCTTCGGTTATATACAGCGACAAAAATGCCGGCCTCCTCAGGAACTGTGAGACCGTGTTTATGACAGTCGCTGGAAGCACAATGTTTCTGGAAGCACAATGTCTCCTCAGCAGGCTACCTTATCACACAAAGACCTGCAGGCCCAGTCTTCTACTTGCAACCAACCTTGTCTCCAGTCCCCATTTGGTGTCTATTTCATTTTGCAGCTGGCTAGAACAGCAGTCTAATAGGACCAAAGGATAATCAGTTCTTGCTTAAATTTTAAGAAGAGCTTCCATTAATGCAACTACCACCATGAGACTAAGAGTCTTCTAATTCAATCCCTAAGCTTAAAGTTTACGAGAATATCATTAAATTTAATAGTTTAAGAAGATTTCCAGCAACTGAATACAGCAAGAGAAGATCAGGCAATTAAATGCAGTGGTCAGATTTTCAATTCAGGATTCAAACCTCAGATGGGGTCTCCAAACTCTTCTTGCCTCTAGCATCCCACACTTCCTTGGCCCTCACTCTCAGCCGACAGCTTTACTGCATCCTTCATTAAGAAAACAGAAATGTAACAAGGCCACTGGTGCAGGGATATTCACAAAGCACTGTTTTTAATTGTAAAAAAATCAGATGTCCATAACTTGGAGAAGAAATTAATGCATTATGGTATATTAACACAATGGAATGCAGTATAGCACTAAAAAGGAATGAACAAAATCTACACACATTAACATGGGCAAATTAATAAACACACTGTTGAATGAACAAAGCAAGTTCCAGGCTTTAAGAAAACAAACAAACAAGGAAACAGAAATGAAACACAAATCCTTCATCTTTACCACCCCTAGCCCACATTCCCACTCTGCTCTTTTTTCCTCCTGACCACTAAAGACCTCCTCTCACTAAAAGCCAACCTCTCTGTTCTCCTATCTTGTCACTTCTCCAGGATTTCTCTCCTACAGTCACCTTCTACTTCTCCTGCATCATCAACCTCCCACTTTCAGATGGGAAATCCCCACTGGAGTTGCTCCCTCATTGAAAGAAAACCAAACCAAACATCTTCTCCCCACATGTCTGCCCAATCCCTCTACAGTCCTTCCCAGTAAACCCTCTCAAGGGTGGTCTACAAGCGCTATCTCCACTTCCTCATCCCAGCACATTCTCAAGACCCCGTTCTGCCTCCTCCCCTCACTCCCACCAAAACTATCCTCATTAAGGTAGCCATGGAATTCTATTTCACCAAACCCAATGGGTGCCTTACCAGATCTTTCGGAAGTACACCAAACACTCATGTTTTCTCTCTCATGCTTGCCTTTGTTGATCTTATATTCTCTCAGAGTTTCCCTCCTATCATATCACATGCTTATTCTCAGTCTTTTTTCCTGATTTCTCCTCCTATGGCTGACCTTGAGGATCAGCTCTGGATCTTGTCTCCCTTCCCAGATGATACTTATCTACACATGTGTCAAAATCATCTTTTGCTGATGACTTGCAAGTTGATATATTTAGTTGAGACCTCTCCTCTGAGATCCAGACTTGTGATTCTAACTCTCTAACTTATGTGTGTACTTCTATTTCCAATGGACAATTTTAACTATGTCAGTAACAGAACTCTTGACGGTTTCCCACCAAAACTTTTTCCAACTCCTCTAATAGGTCTTCTAATAGACTAAACTGACATAGTTTAAATTGTCCATTGGAAATAGAAGTACACACATAAGTTAGAGAGTTAGAATCACAAGTCTGGAACTCAAAGGAGAGGTCTCAACTAAATTCCGTAATCGGAGAAGGCAATGGCAGCCCACTCCAGTACTCTTGCCTGGAAAATCCCATGGGCGGAGGAGCCTGGTAGGCTGCAGTCCATGGGGTCGCCAGGAGCCGGACACGGCTGAGTGAGTTCACTTTCACTTTTTACTTTTATGCATTGGAGAAGGAAATGGCAACCCACTCCAGTGTTCTTGCCTGGAGAATCCCAAGGACAGGGGAGCCTGGTGGGCTGCTGTCTCTGGGGTCGCACAGAGTCGGACACGACTGAAGCGACTTAGCAGCAGCAGCAGCATTTCAGTAATAACAAAAGCTGGTGTGTGTTCAATGCATACTAAGTGCCAGTAAGAAAGCCATCTACTGCTTAATGCTCATAGCATTCCTATGGAATAGATATTTTTATTATTCCTATGTTATAGAGGAGAAAACCAAGGCATAGAGAAGTTAACTTTGCTAAGGTCAGACAGCTAATAAGAATCTTAGATGAGATTAGGAGCCAGGCATTCTAGCCCAAGGGCCAATGCTTTTAAGCAATACATTATAGTATCTTCACCCCAGAAACTCTTAAAAGTTTCATTAATTAGTCTTTTCCCTAAATCCCCTTATTCTCAGTCATCAGTAAGTCCAATTCACTCCAGTACTAAAGGATATTATGGAACCCCCACTTCTCTTCATATACTCTACCACCATTTTGGTGTGCTGTACAGCCTCCTAACTGATTTAACCTCACTTTTTCTACCTCTGAACCACTCACCGTATTACTCAACTCAGGTTCATCTGTTGGCTGCTCAAAAACCAATAATTCAGAGGCCAAGTGTCAGCAGAAAGCAAAGATGCTTTAATCAGCAAAGCTAGTATTTTGGGGGGAAGGTGGACTCATGTCCCAAGACCAACTCTGAGCATTCTGCCCAGCCATGACAGCTTTTAAAGGGAAAAGGGGGAAAAAATTTCAGTGAATCATTAAGGCATGAGGTTGGATTCTGCATCATTCTCCATTGTGTGCACTGACTCTTCAGGTTTATCTTGCCTGCATGATCTGCCAGCAGGATTCCTATGGGGACTAGTGGGGGTAGGGAACCAGTCATTCTTTAACTCCTTAATCTTCATCCTTACTTCTTTTAATCTAGGAAAATCATCAACAGGTTAGTCAAGGCATGGTGTGCATTCAGGAGAGCATAAGTCAGGAGTTAGGTGAAATTGCCTAGAGATCTCATTCCTATACTTAGGTTTTTATAAGGTTAGAGTGGAGCAGAAATGGGCAAAGACCAAAGGGGCAAAAGAGATGCTTTCAACCATGGATGGACAAGCATATTAAAAAGGGGAAGATTATATCATTCTGAAATTTTAAAACCATCAAAGGCATACCACTGCAGTTAGACAAAAATCTAATGTTCTCATGGTGCCCTCCAGGGCCCTGCATTTCCCTCCAACTTCTTCACAAGTCGCACGTCCCCACCTCACAGTTCCTCACCCCTGCTGGCCTCCTCTCAGCACCACAAATGCACCAGGGTTCCCCCTCCTCCCTATGTGGAGTGCCCTGTCCACCTGACTGCCTCCTGCCTACCATTCAGATCACTCCTGAGAAAGCGTCCCCTTCAACACTCTACCTAAAGTAAGGTTCTGGTTGATGCACTATTTGTTTTTCCATTTTCTTGGTTTTCTTAAAGAAAAAAAAAAAAGCCCTCTCCCAAGAAGCTGCACAAGGTCTGACCCAGGTCTTTCTTGTTCCTTATGAAAATGCTCATGTTCAGGACAACACCCGGCAGAATCGAGTCCCTCAGTAAATCTTAAGTAATTAATATACTGATTCTCGGTTTTTAAAGTATTTTAAATGGATCAGGAATCTCAAATTTTAAGGTTCCATTGTTCCTGAAAGGGAGACTGATTATTGTGAATCACAAGAAATTTAGAAGTACTTATTCCTGAAAAAACTAAAAGGGGGGGGGGGGATTTTCCTTGGATGAACAGAAATGTAAATTGTTGAGGGAAGCTTAGCTCAGCAGAAAAAATAAAATTTGTGTTCTTTGCCTTTATGAGCTAATGGGGTATATGGGATCCTCTTAACCTGAAAAGTGAATAAGAAATTTAATAAAAATGTTTAAAATTCTAGTCAAAAAGTATAAATTTTCTAACATAGGAATCATGTGGAGAGTTATTAATAAATAGTATACCATGAATAAGATGTAAATGCATCACCTAAACTGTTAGACTTCCTGAAAAAAGCATGAACTTGACTTTGTCCCTGAGGTTTCTGAGATTCTCACTGAAAACAAGGGCATTTGTTGCCATTTATCAAGACCTCCACTTTAGACTTTCTAACAGGCAGTGAGAACAGCACTACTGATATTTGCTGGGTTCAACGATGACTTTGTTCAGTGTCATCTTGGGGCCAGTAAATTCGGCAGAGACAGCTTAAAGACATAATGTGCTGCTCTGTTATGGAATGCTGCATATGTCGGCCAGCATCTTGGGCTGCCTTGTCTATTTGCTACATTGTTTGATATTACACACCCAAAACACTCCACTTGCTCATTCACTAACTCACCCATTGATTCAGAATATATGTCTTGAGAATCTAAACTATGCCAAGCACTGACCCAGAGGTTGGGGTTCAAGCACGGAAGAAAACAGACAAGGCCCTGTCTTAGAGAGCTTTTACCTCATAGAGGATGGTAAGGATAAGTAGTTAACAATCTAAGAAACCCTGAAGCACATGAAGACAATAAAACAAGGAAACAAAAGAAATGAGTGAGTGGGGCCCTGTTGGGGTGAGAACTGTGTACAGAGATAGAACAGAAGTTGGGGTGCTCAGAGGTGGACTCTCTGATCAGGCTACATTTGATCCAAGGGAGAACCATGCCAGGCAAAGCACAGCACCACCAAAGATTCAGGCTCATCAGTGCAAGTCCTTGTAAAATCTGGTTTTAGCAAGAACCCTGCCAAGTCAGTTTAACCAGAAACCCGTCCCCTTGATATCTGATCACCCTCAGTACATGATCATTTATCATCCACCAACCCCAGGGGATGTCTGATCATCTTGGCCTGTCTTCAATAAAGAACCTTGTTGGGTCAGTGTAGCCAGAATTCCCCTTACCTGTGGTGTTCTCCTTGAGTAATTTTCCACCCCCGGACCCTGCCTCCTTGGCTATACATTCCCACTTGTCCATGCCCCGCCTCTTGCCCCCATTGTAAAATCCCATTGTATTCAACCCTATACTTAACGAGATGGTCCTGAATAGAATCAGTGCTACCAACTTTAACAAGCGTCATTGGATTTTTTTTTTTTCCTTTACCAAAACAAACGGCCAGTGGCCCGAGGTCACTTTGGCTGACACACTAAGTGGTGTGCAGAGGTATCAGGAAAGTGGGTCCAGGCCAGACCAGGTGGAAGGTCTGGCCCTGCTTCTGCACTGTGGGCTCGTGCACACTGAAAGGCAGGCATTTCGGTTTCTGTTTGAGTTAAGCCACTGCTCCCACCTGTCCTGCTTTGTGGCACACAGAGGGTGGGAGCAGGATGAAGTTCACTCTGGCCAGGCTGTGCTACCCACAAATCCTCTCAGGGGCTTTCCCACATGATTTTCTCTTTCGGGTCCCGAAACTGTTCCCTCCGCTTTCCCCTTCAGGCCTGGGGGCATCATCACTCTGCACTCTTAATATTCTTTGCAGTGAGGCTGTCCCACCTTTAGCTGCTTTTTCAAAACTCTGTCTCGGACCTCCTAGAAATTCTCATTAAACACCCACCCTGTGAGGGAAGTTCTCACCTGGACCTTGACTGAAGGACTGTAACCTAAAAATACTGCCCAACCACTTGCTCTCTTTCAGCTTTTACCTTTCACTTCCTCCTTATCCTTCGGAAGTCATCTACTAGAAGCTGGTTCCTTTAAGTGGCACACAACTCCATACAACATTACTCTGGGACTTTTCAGAGGTTTCTCAGTTGATTAAATGTCATTCAGCATCTATGGTTCCCTTTCTTTGCACAAAGCTTCCTGGTGATCAGAGCTCTCTTTAGGGTGATACCAGTCATTCCTATAAAATGATTCAGGATGGAATTTTTTAAAAGCGAAAGGCAGTGTGGTACAGAAAGAGCGCTGGATTTGTAGTTGAACCATGTGACTCTTGGCAAGTTGATCTCCTTATCTTTAAGATAGTAATAACAACAATGTACAGTGATAAACTTTTTCATCAACACCACGATGAAAACTCCACTCCATTCTGAGGAAGAACCCGTCAGTAACAGCCAATCAGTCTAGCATTAAACTCTTCACTTCATTCTCTCTGAGACACAAGCTATAAAGAAAACCCAGGAAGACTCTTGTTTTGGTCACTTCTTAAAATGGCAATGCCCTCAGAAATGTTAGAATACAAAGGTTACTATATCAACCACTTTGGTCTGCTATAACCAAATACTGCAGACTTGGAGGCTCAAATAATAGATATTTCTTTCTCACAGTTCTGGAGCCTGGACATGCAGTGCCAAGGTGCTGGCAGATGCAGTTTCCAGTGGCAGCTCTCTACCTGGCTTGCACATGGCTGCCTTCTCTTTGTGCCCTCACGTGGTGGAGAGAGAGTGCTGGTGTTCTTCTTCTTCTTGTAAGGGCGCCAGCCCTGTCGGCTGTGACTCCATTTAACCTTCATCATCTCCATACCAGCCCTGTCTCTAAATATAGTCACATTAGGGGGTTGGGGCTTCAACATAAAAATTGGAGGACTATGGGAAAGACACAAACATTCAGTTCATAATAGTTGTCTAGACCAACTACATGACAATCATTACCAAAATAGTATTTCTCTTGGGACCAGGAACACAGAGATGACTTAGAATTTCATTAGATTCAAAACTATTTTCCTCTGTGGTATGTAATGGAGTATGCTGAAGATTGTGGAGAAGGCAATGGCACCCCACTCCAGTACTCTTGCCTGGAAAATCCCATGGACGGAGGAGTCTGGTAGGCTGCAGTCCATGGGGTCGCTAAGGGTCGGACACGACTGAGGAACTTCACTTTCACTTTTCACTTTCATGCATTGGAGAAGGAAATGGCAACCCACTCCAGTGTTCTTGCCTGGAGAATTCCAGGGATGGGGGAGCCTGGTGGGCTGCCGTCTATGGGGTTACACAGAGTCGGACACGAATGAAACGACTTAGCAGCAGCAGCAGTGATCATTTATATGAATTAAACCCTGATGCTGGGAAGGATTGAAGGCAAAAGAGAAGGAGGTGGCAAAGGATGAGATAGATAGCATCGCTGACTCAAGGGACATGAATCTGAGCAAACTCCAGGAGACAGTGAAGGACAGAGGAGCCTGGCATGCTGCAGTCCATGGAATTGCAGAGTCAGCCATGACTTAGCAACTGAACAACAATAACATATAAACTAATTGCTTACTTAGAGTCTATGCACAAAACTAAACCAAAAAGCCAGGCTTCAATTTATGCTCTGTGATATCTAAAAATGTAAGTATCAATGGTTGCCATGGCTTCACTACAACTTTAACCAAAAATCTTGACCAGTATGAGAAGTATTCTTGCCACATCTTTCTGTCATTGCATTCATGCTTTCATAAGGGATTAAATTTTTTTAACCATTAAAAAAAATGCAAGAAACTGAATTTACATAATAGAGTACTTTATAGCAGTTTTAAGTTAACCAGATTGACATATTAAAAACAAATATGAAATGAAAATAGAAAAAGATTCCAGAAGGATATATATGCATTCTGTTCCCCCTTCTTTTCCACCTTGAACAGTATAATCTAAGATAAATGTTACAACGAACACTTTGTGAAACCCAAATGGCATGTTTGTGGATCTTACTATTATTTTTTGAACTTTTCTGAATTTTCAAAATATTCAAAATTAAAAATAAAACATTTTAAGAATAACATATACATCAAGACAATAAGGCAAATTATAATAAAAGATACAGAACTAAAAATTACATTTGGGGAAAACCCAAAATACTTTCTCAGTACATCAGTGCTCAAGGATCCTGAATAAGAATATCAGTCTCTTACCTAATAAGTATGGAAAAAGAGCAGAGTTTCACAGATTTCTTTCTTAAGGTTTGCAGGATGTTAATGTGCTTTTGTAACTTCAAGGATGGTGAGGAACTGACGGTGAATACTGGACAAGTTAGAGTATGGTATTTCCCAGTTCACATGCATTTTAGGAATGAATGCCTTTGCCCACAAATGGATCAGACCATAGAGTGGAAATGACATGTGCCGAACACAAATATTTTTGTTGACTTTTTTAACTCTTTGCTGTATTATCTAGCATAGTACTTTTCAATCTTTTTGGCCTCAGAATCCTTTACACTCTGAAAGAATGATAATAAGGGCCCCAGGGAACTTTTGCTTATATAGATTATACCTATCAATACTTATCCTAATGGAAATGAAACCCACCCATTACATGTCAACATTTTTTAAGTGAAAGTAACTATTTTCAAAAACCATGAGAAGAGTGGCATTGTTTTACATTTTTTCAAATCTCTTTCACATCTGGTTTAATAGAATACAGCTAGAACTTCATGTCTGTTTCTGCTTCTGTTGCAATATGATTTTTGGTGGAAGTTCATGGAGAACATCTTCACACCGCTATTCCTTGGAAAAGGAGGCTTTTTCAGAAAATTATAAGAATTCTTTTATACTACACCAAAACTCAACAAATAGCAGTTTTTAGTTGCAATAAGCAATACACTCTTTAAAATTCACTGGTCTACCTTACACTTTGGATGGATATTTAAATCATTCATAATTTGGTAATATACACTGGTCATTTGGAAATGTTTTGTTCCCTGGGGTAGGCAGATCTTCCCAAGATGACTTAGTTCACTACACAATGTCAAATAATCACATTTGTTATTCATCAGTATGGAAAGCCCAGATCTTATGGAAAGCCCCTTAAGTATATGGAAGCTGTCAAGTTCACAGGGGCAAATACACATTTTCCAAAATTCTCATTTTTCTTGAAAGCTCAGATTTACCTCTGGCAAGAAATACTGGCAAATGTTTTTCCTGAAGTACCAGGCTCACTTTGCTCATTTTTCAGAAATCATCTGCCAAAAGTCCAAGCCTGGATAACCATGGTTTGTCTATCACTCATTATCTCGGATAAAAATGATGCTCCAGGGAAAAGGAGATAGTTCAGCTCACAACTCAAACAATCACACAAGTGCTTTCCCTCAAGACAACCACTGTACTTCCTTCAGTTGCAGGGGTGTTTTATACATATGTTTGTCACATAGAACATTAAAAGATGTGTATTCAGAGTCAAAATTTAATAAAAAAACTATTAATTTTACTGCTTCATCAAAGACATCCTCAAAGAAACTGGAGATTTTCTTTTTTTCAAATTACAAGTAGGTGCCAGTGAAGAATAACTATTAGTATAGTTTGGTGCCATTATCAGGATTGATACTAAGGTACTTTTACCCACCATTGCTTTTCTAGCATCAAGACAAATATCAACACAGTGGAAAAGGCAAGTATTAGCATTATTATAAAAATGCTTTGACATCACAACCTCCTAAAAGGGCCTTTTGTGTGTGTGTGTGTGTGTGTGTGTGTGTGTGTGTGTTAGTCACACAGTCACGTCCAACTCTTTGTGACCACAGGGACTATGGCCCACCAGGCTCGTCTGTCCCTGGAATTCTCCAGACAAGAATACTGGAGTGGGTTGCCATTTTCTACTCAGAAAAGGGCCTTCAGTTCAGTTCAGTTCAATTGCTCAGTCATGTCCGACTCTTTGCGATCCCATGAATCTCAGCATGCCAGGCCTCCCTGTCCATCACCAACTCCTGGAGTTGACTCAGACTCACGTCCATCGAGTCGGTGATGCCATCCAGCCATCTCATCCTCTGTCGTCCCCTTCTCCTCCTGCCCCCAATCCCTCCCAGCATCAGAGTCTTTTCTAATGAGTCAACTCTTCGCATGAGGTAGCCAAAGTACTGGAGTTTCAGCTTTAGCATCATTCCTTCTAAAGAACACCCAGGACTGATCTCCTCTAGAATGGACTGGTTGGATCTCCTTGCAGTCCAAGGGACTCTCAAGAGTCTTCTGCAACACCATAATTCAAAAGCATCAATTCTTTGGTGCACAGCTTTCTTCACAGTCCAACTCTCACATCCATACATGACCACTGGAAAAACCATAGCCTTGACTAGATGGACCTTTGTTGGCAAAGTAATGTCTCTGCCTTTGAATATGCTATCTAGATTGGTCATAACTTTCCTTCCAAGGTGTAAGCGTCTTTTAATTTCATGGCTGCAGTCACCATCTGCAGTGACTTTGGAGCCCCCCAAAATAAAGTCTGACACTGTTTCCACTGTTTCCCCATCTATTTCCCATGAAGTGATGGGACCAGATGCCATGATCTTAGTTTTTTGAATGTTGAACTTTAAGCCAACTTTTTCACTCTCCTCTTTCACTTTCATCATCAGACTTTTTAGTTCCCCTTCACTTTCTGCCATAAGGGTGGTGTCATCTGCATATCTGAGGTTATTGATATTTCTCCCAGCAATCTTGATTCCAGCTTGTGCTTCTTCCAGCCCAGCGTTTCTCATGATGTACCCTGCATATAAGTTAAATAAGCAGGGTGACAATATACAGCCTTGAGGTACTCCTTTTCCTATTTGGAACCAGTCTGTTGTTCCATGTCCAGTTCTAACTGTTGCTTCCTGACCTGCATATAGGTTTCTCAAGAGGCAGGTCAGGTGGTCTGGTATTCCCATCTCTTTCAGAATTTTCCACAGTTGATTGTGATCCACACAGTCAAAGGCTTTGGCATAGTCAATAAAGCAGAAATAGATGTTTTTCTGGAACTCTCTTGCTTTTTCCATGATCCAGCAGATGTTGGCAATTTGATCTCTGGTTCCTTTGCCTTTTCTAAAACTAGCTTGAACATCTGGAATTTCACAGTTCACATATTGCTGAAGCCTGGCTTGGAGAATTTTGAGCATTACTTTACTAGCGTGTGAGATGAGTGCAATTGTGCAGTAGTTTGAGCATTCTTTGGCATTGCCTTTCGTGGGGATTGGAATGAAAACTGACCTTTTCCAGTCCTGTGGCCACTGCGGAGTTTTCCAAATTTGCTGGCCTTAGGAGCTCTCATTTACCTGAAGACCCTGCTTTGAGAACCACTAACATAGAATTGATGTAGAACATTACAAAGATAATTTAGTCTTAAATTATTTGAAAAATTAAACAAAGGTAAATGCCTTTGGCCACTACAAACCCTTAAAAAACTAACTCATGTGCTTCTAAATTGAAAGGAATTCAAAACAAAATATATCTCCTTGATACCTTTGTCTGTCTATGACAGCATAACCTCATCTAGACTTTTACATTTTTTCCTGGTTTTTATCATCTCAAAGATAAAGACAGTAACATTCAATATGAAGAATTTTAATCATAGAGATTAAAGGTGTGAAAAAGAAAATTGTGCAACTTAAATTCTCCATGTAAGTGGTTTTGTATATAAGATTTTATAGTTAAGTATCAACTCTAACATTTATCTATTAATAATATCAGCTATTTGTCAGGCCTTATAATATGCACTTTAGTTTTCAATGTATATTTACCCTTTAGAACTCACCAGATATTGGCACATTTTACAGCTAAGAAGGCGGAAGCACACACACACACAATTACTTTTTAGGAGTTCCACAGTTCTGAAACCATTATACAAGGCTTCAAATGGAAAGAGCCTAATTTTTGCCCTTGTCCCCAAAGATGGGGTAATGGCAATGAGTAATCCAGGTCCTCAGAAGAGCCTTACAAAAGCCAATGAGATGAAGCAGCCAATGAAAACAGAGCCTCAGGGTGACACGACCACAGAGCCAATGGACAGTCAACAATTACTCTTCTGTATCCAGAAATACAAGCTTGTCCAAGAGCAGGGATTTCATATGAACCCTGTAATCCTTAGAAGAAAACACACAAAGCCAACTTTGAATGCTTGTTGGGGAATAACGTGATCATAAAAAAAAAAAATGAAGTGAAGGATGTTCCACTATGCCATCCAAAGTAGAAAGTGAAAGTCACTCAGTCACATCTGACTGTTTGCGACCCCAGGGACTGTATAGTCCAGGCTCCTGCCAGGCTCCTCTGTCCAGAGGTATTCTCCAGGCCTGAATACTGGAGTGGGTAGTCAGTCTCTTCTCCAGGGAATCTTCCCAACCCACGGTTCGAACTCAGGTCTCCTGCTTTGCACATGGATTCTTTACCATCTGAGCCACCAGGGAAGCCCATTAAAAGGAGAGAGGAGTGAAAACTTAGCAAATCAACATCCTAAAATCACTCCTCAGCTTAACATTCATTGTTTTCCTCATAAGACCTTTGTCATCATAAAAATGTGTTTCTTAAGACTCAAACCCCATCATCTTCCAGGACAGAAGATCAAAGAGCCTCCTAGTACACTTGGTACTGGAAAATTCTTTCTTCCGTTTGTAGGTTCTGCATCAAAACAGATGCAGAGAGAAAAGCCACATCTCCGAGCATTCAGGACCTGATGAAGCTGGACACGTCTGGTTGAGTGGAGGTGCTGCAGATGTCTCTCCTGTCACGGAGAATAATCTGCCTTCCCAAGGAGGTGGAGCCCAGTCACAGCAGAGGGTGATATGTGGAAAGTATCTCCCTGAAGGAGAGGGAACTAATTCACCCTGTTACCTTTCTTCCATAGAGGAAGGCTGGCAATTTGAGAACCTATGTCTAGATCCATTTTCTACATGAAGAGGAAGCCTTTTGCAATAAAGCAGGCATTTTGTCATCTTTTAACAAGATGTCCATTTTATTTTTAGAAACACACATCAGAGAAGTGAAGACAGGGAAACTTCTAACAGGTCCTCTTCTGTTCAGTAAGGCCAGGAAACAAGACAAAATTATACCAGTACACACTGGTCCCCTGTAGCTAAAAATATACATGGTTTTTCTTGAGGCTTTTAAGGAATGGCATCAAGCAGCCCGACTGTGAATATTATTTAGTTTAAGACTTAGATATAGGGAAAATTTGATTTTATTTAATCCTTCTCTATTTGGAGAAGCACTTATGATTACTGCTATATGCAACAGCTTGTTTTAATTCATTCTTTCAATTTTAAAAGCCATAGGAATATATCAGAAATGGCCAAATCATGAATAAGTTATTTACTTTATTCTAAATGTAACTAGACCTAAGGAGGCTTTGCTAATTACTGGTATCGCAGTGAAGCAGAAATCTGTTCAAATCTCATTCAGGCAGTGGATGAGATAAAACATTAGTTCCGTGGAGTTGAGCACTCTGGAGATTTACTCATTTTCCTCAATGCAATAAATGTCGGCATTTTAGGTCTCCTGGAATATCCTGAAGCTGGCCTAATAACACATCTGCTGTGTTTATTTTTGAACGTAAATGGCACTCAGAAGTATGCTTTGAAAATTAATTTCAGCTGGAATACAATAAACATTAATAAATCCAGATTTTGTTTCTGCTAACAATTACTTCATGAAATTGTCAGATGTGGTGGAAAGCCCTAGTTTACAAATACAGTTTGTAGCAATTAAATCCTTTCCAAGTCAATCTGCTCCAAACTCAATGGGTTCCTCTGTGGTGCTGTGAGGGATATCAATACGGACTTGCAGAATTTTTATGCCTTCATGATGGGCACATGAAGAGCAAAGGCACACTTAGGTCAAGGCTGCTGTGACCATGAAAACAAAGGAGATTTGTCTCTAACAATTGGCTCAAGACAATAGAACAAAGTTACACAATGAAAATGAATTCTCCACTGACGTGGGCAATGAAAACATCAAAGGGGACACTTCCTACTTCAGTGTTCTAGATCTCTTTTAAGCGTGGCAACAAAGGTACAAGGGTGCTTTCTCTTTAAGTCCCGATATCTGAGATGATGGAGCTGCCACGAGGGTGTTTTGGCCTACAGTACATGTTAGGGATGGGTTGCTTTGTCCTGATGGTTAAAGGGGCCAGATTGAAGCATTCAGCCGGTTCTCTGAACCACAGCCCATCTGTTTACATCCTGTGGTAAAATCACAACGCTGGGAATTGCAATGGGGACCCTTAGCATGATCTGCAAGTAATCACTCCTGGAATGTTTGGTTCTGTCTAACCCTCGAGGAGTAGGAAAATAACCCTGTCCTGAGCATCCAGAGACCTCAGTTCATTTAGACCCAGCCACAGATCTCAGACCTTTTACCCGGGGCTTTCTATACTCAACTTCAACACCATGAACTAGGAGAACTAACCATCACCTTATCTCCCTCAAACGTGCTCACTGTACATCTTTACATTTTTACTCCTTCAAACAGGTGACTGCAAAACTAAAATAGTAATAGACACAGAAACAGGCAGAAGTTTTATACAGATAAGATGAAAAGGTGGTTCTCTAACATAACCAAACAACTCTATGAGAATAAAATATGGAATTAAAACAAAAACAGGATACTGATCTAGAGAAAACCAGATAACTATGTTGAGTTCTGTAACTAAGGCCCCGGCTTATAGGCAACATGAAGGGCTGGGTTGGGTGTGAAGCATCTTTGAGCAGTGGGGACCCTGGTTACCAAAGCAGGTAAACATAATGCCTATCTGTTGACTGAAAAGTGGCTAAATTATATTTTTAAAGGTAAAGTCAAAAGTCATTGCTTTCACGAAAATGGCATGACATTTGTGAGTTTACAGTTTTAAGAGTTCAAGAAACAGAAGCTGAAGAATTGCAAGTTAAACCATGTGGTCCCACCCTCAATCGAGTTGAAGACACCCCGCATGGATGGAATGTGAAGAGTTGAGCAGAGATGCAGAAAACGGCACCCATTGACCCTCTCTGGGAATAAGTAGGAGGACTCAGGGACAAAGAAGACACAGCTCCTCTGCTTCACTTAAATTTGCTACTTTTAAATGCGTTTTATTCATATTTCAGATACACAGTTTTATTATATATAAAACGGTGAGTTTTCTGCTGCATTCCATCTTTTCCTAAGAAAAAAATAAAATACATTTGGGAGGGGGGTATGCTATGAAAAAAAGAGTTAAAGCGAGAAAACCAGAAAAACCACACTGCCTTATCTAATTTCATTTTTACCATGCACCTACAAAGTCTACAGAAAAAATAAGGGTCCCACATTTATTGGTTGCTTATAGTTCCTCAGCAGTCCTGTCTTGGTTCCTGATCACATTGCTGTTCTCATCCCAAGATGAGAACGCCCAGTATGACATCAGCTTCTATTTTAGAAACTGGTTTGTTAATGACATTCTAATGTCGATCATCATATAGCAGGAACTATATTAATTTTTTTTTTCCTCTCTGGCACTGTTACACAGATGTCAGCTCTAATCCCTATAGAAGGCTGCTACAAGTCAATCTTCAAGGAAATCTATTAGCAATGCCTCTGAAGTTTCTAGAAATATAAGAGGTGTGAAAATTATAACTGGAAAAAAGAAACCTTAACAAAAAAAGCTTCAGCTGAGCTCAGGATATGTAAAATGATTCAGCTTTGATGATAATAACTGGCCTGCAAAATATTCTAAGACTATGTAATGTAAACTCATAATACAAATATTAAAATCTGTCAAGTTCTCTAAATACATCAACTCTTTAATACAAATCAAGCACGGAAAAGTTCTCTGTTTTGGCTGTAAGTGATGCCCAAGACTAATATTTCACAATTATAAATTAAATAAATAAAAAATCCGTTTGTACAAAGTTATTGATGTTTCTCTTTCAACATAACCTTTATGCTGTGTTCAGAGAGCAGGAAGACAGATGTTTGCCAACCTGCAGGCTGGGGCAAGTCTGCCTTTTAAGAGCTCGATTGTAAACTGATGAAAGGTGTGTAAACAGATGACAAGGGCAATTACAATGTGGAATTGATTACGCTCTCGATTACTAAAAGCACATTGTCCACATTATTCTTTTTATGCTGCTCTTTGATGATAAAAAGCATGAATAGTTCATCAGGACTACAATATGTTTGTATTTTGAATTTCTCTCCATAAGGGAACATCTGCAGCTGTGGGAGGGACTAGAAAAAGAGGATGAGCTGGTACACGTGTATATAGTAAGAGGAACAATGCTTCTATCTCCTACTAGTAGCAGTCACCTTTTGATTTTTCTAAATGCCAAAGAAGAGTAAGCACAGCCCCCCAAACAAATGGAATGTCATGGTGTTAGAGGGGAGAAGTTGGGAAGTGTCAGATGGAAAGCACAGTGGAAACTGAGACATATTAAGAATAGAAGTATGAACTGAAACAGAATCTGTAAATCAATGGTCACTCCTCCTCGAAGATGAATTTATCACTCCTGCCTCAATACACACGTGTAACTTCCAGATCTCAGGCCAATTCCTGTCTCAATTCATTCTCTGCCTTTTCAGCTTGTCTTGTAGATGCTGAAGAGGCTCCCAAAGTAATATTAACAATAGTTGGAATTGTAGTTATAAAGATCACATGCAGGGCTCAATTCTCAAGCCCCCTAGCCTGTCCTAGGAAGGAACAGAACTCTTGGGGTTTAGTCCAAAATTATCCAGCCTCCCAGCGGGCCTCAGGACTCACAGGACTCTCCATCCCTCTGCCATTCCTAGACCTCGTGCCCGGGCCAAGGAATCTCAAGAATCAAACTAGAAAGCAGCCCATTACTGAGGTCACAAGGGAAGGCTGCATTCCTCGAGTGGGCTGCTCATCTTAAAAACACCTCTTCTCTGCAGGTTGTTTGTTTGTTTCCTTTGTGTTTTTATGGGGTTTTGTTTTTGTTTTGAAAGGCAACAAAACCAGCTAGCCTGTGACCAATACCAGAGCTGTTAAGCAGAAGGATTAATTCTATACTTGGCCTCAAGTGTTGGCAGATGTTTTGGAGGATGGAGTTGGGGGATGTTTAAGAACACTGAGAACTCAAGCTTGTCATGTGCAGATGTGGTAAAACTGGAGTAAGTTCAGAGAAGTGACAAAGATGATTAAAGGGATAAAGAATGGTTTCTGAGGGAAGGCTAAAGGGATTCTTTTTGCCTTTATCCCAAGAAATGAGAAAATAATGATTATTAACTTCAAAGTCTGTTTGCTCTTCAAGTCTGCAACAAACCCCATGAATGAAAATGGGCTTGAATTAAAAGCAGGAGAGAATTTAGTGGCGAAAATAGAAAACTTTCTTGTCCTTCAGAGGGAAAAGCATGACAATCTGATCAAGGAGTCTACATTCGTATGCAGTTTTTAACAAAGGGATACACCACACATTTCTCTAAAAATCTAAATCCATTAACAACTTTGTTTTAATGGTTTTTTTTCTTGGAGCCTTGACTTTGAGGAGCAAAAACTGGAAACATGTAAATGTTTCTGTTCCCCCATCCCACACAAGTTCTGCAAGCCCCCTCCGTCCAGTTTTAGGATTGCTCCATAAAAGGAAATTTATGGCTCAATCTCAGCTCTCAGTGGACAATATTTTTCTTGATTTTTACTATTTTCAGCACTTCGCAGAGCACATATGGGGAAAAGGAAATGGAGGATTATGGCTAGTCGGGGAGGCTTTAAAGTAAAGAGAAATAGGAGCAGATCTGGAAGAAAGCCTGTGTCATTGATCTTGTCCACAAGCTAATTGAGAACATTCCCGGGCTTCACAAGGCAATACTCTGTCTAGACTCGCAGGATTTAAGAAGCACTCAATAGTTCGACATGAGGCGGTGTGCCTGCTAGATACAGAGTCTGGTTAAGCAATAACTCAATCTGCCTTCTGAGCCTCCAGTGCAGAAAAACCTAAGGAAGTTTTTTTTCTGTGCAGAGGCACCTCCATGCCTGCTATTTAAAAATAATAACTGTTACTTACTGTATTTAGGTTATTGGTTATTTAGACTGTTCTTTATTTAGCCCCCAATCATAAATAGTTTGGAGCTTTGTTCTGAACAACCTGGTTCACCCTGGCCTCTTTGTTTTCCCTTTCAACCCAAATATCCTCTTTCCCAAGACCCTTCCTTTAGCGACCAGTCTATCCCTGTGGGCCAAATGAGGCTCCAACTACATGGAAAAAGAGCAAAAGCCTCTGTCAGTGACCTTCAAGCTGGCTAAAGACCCAGCCAAGACATGTCACCATATGGAGTTTCCATTCCCCTGTGAGAAGCCACAAGGGCACTTGCATGGCTGACGTGAATGGAGGTATTCGGTTGTAAAATGTTATTCACATGCAAGAGATCATTGTTATTGTTTCCTGTAATTATTCTGCCTAATAACAAAAGGAAAATAACTGATTCTGACACCCAAGTTTTGCTGTAAATAGGCAGAATGTTGTCATGAATATGCAAAATATTATGATCATTGCCATACCTAACTAATTGCATTTGAAACATGCTGGCCATAAAATAATTAATTAGCAGTGCAGAAAGGCATCATGATACTAGCTATAAATACTAAACATAACTAATTATTTCCGTCATGAAATGGTCCTGCCAAGTAATTTATAACAAAACCCAGCATAGAAGGCAGAGCCCAAGCTCTTCAACAGCGTGGCATTCAAGGGCTGTGTCACCCAAGACTTTCTATTTTGTGATATTGTTGGGATGAGTGGATACCAATTTGAACATAAACTAAAATGAAACTAATCTAGGATTTTCAATGTTCTTTGAGCTCTGGGGTGATTGTTGTGGAAAATTCAGGCAGATCCTTTTGTTGTTGACATCAAAAGTGGTAGGTCACTCTGGACCTGCGGAGTACATTCTGAGCTCAAGCAAAAATTGATTTCCTTTTTTAAAAAGCAGCTGGCATTACAATGAATAGCCTTCTTTCGATTTTTCTTCTCCACTGAAGCATTCAGTGAATGCAGCAGGCATAATAGGCTGAAGTAAACAGTGTCAGGTTCTGTTACATCAGGAGCTCTTTTAAACCGAGCAGACAAGCTATCATCAGTGCCCCAAACCCTGCAAATCATGGCAGTCGGAAAATGAGTTTGTTTCCTGACCAGTGTGTTGATGACATTTTGAAGAATGGAAGGAGGCGCTTTGCTAATCACTCTGGCTGCCACAAGCTCCATTATGATGCCATCTCGTTAATGAGCAAAAATAATGTGCCTGGATGAGGCGGTAATAGAATTAGAGACTCCGGGAGCTGGACTCAGGACCCTCACTCGTGAATATTCTCTGATTTTTTTTGTGAAATGTGAAAGAATCTTGGGATTCATCTCTGAGAATCATTTATCAGAATCCTTTAGCCTCGTTTTTCGACGTTGTTGTTGTTGTTGAAAATCAGAAATCGGCCTACATCATAACAAAGTAACTTGTCCTAGTTTTCAGTCCTCAGGGTGAAGACCTCACAGCCAACTCAAAGATAGCACATCTGAGCTGTGACTTTTTTGTTTGGGCTTTTGTTCCCCACCCCACCCCACCCCCACCCACTGCCTCCCACACCCGCCCTGCTCCACTCAGTGACTGTAAAAGCTGATGGTTGTAAACAAGGAAGCAGGTGATGGAAACGTTAAAATACATTCATCCCTGGGGAATTAGGCTTGCGATGATTCAGCTGCATACTAAAGAACCTTGGGAGACCGGCATTCATCTTCTTAAAAGTATTTCTACATATATAACTGGATCATTTTGCTGTACACTTGATACTAACACAACATTGTAAATTAACTATGTGCTGTGTGTGCTTAGTTGCTCAGTCGTGTCAGACTCTTTATGACCCATGGACTGCAGCCCACCAGGCTCCTCTGTCCATGGATATTCTCCAGGCGTGAATACTGGAGTGCGTTGCCATGCCGTCCTCCAGGGAATCTTCCCAACCCAGGGATCAAACCCAGGTCTCCAGCATTGCAGGCAAATTCTTTACCATCTGAGCCACCAGGAAAGCCCACGAATATTGGAGTGGGTAATCTATCCCTTCTCTAGGGGAACTTCCTGACCCAGGAATCAAACCTGGGTTTCCCGCATTGCAGGCAGATTCTTTACAACTGAGCTATCAGAGAAGCCCAAAAAATCAACTATATTCCAACATAAAATAAAAATCAAAAAAGAATAACAAATAAATTACTCTTAACATACAAAAAGGAAATAGTTCTCTTCTAAGTACATAGTCTGCTCACCTACAGAGCAGTGATGGTGAGACTGGGGCCCATTCAACCCGCCTTCTTTCCATCCTGGGGACAGAAGGAGAGCTAAGAGCCTTCAGAGAGACCCTGGAATTCAGTCTGAGTGCCATTCACATCCAGTCAAGGAAGCTTTCTCTTGAACGCTCCTGCCCACTGCTCTCAAGATGAGAGGCAACCACTGGGATGGGAGGGACTCCGGAGGCACCCCGATGGGTAAGTGCCCAAAGGAAAGCAGGGAAAATAACTACTTGCTGTGTGGTGCTGGGGACCCCTTCTTCCTCATCCCTGCCAGAATCAAAGAGCTTTTTCTGCCAGGAGGGTATTTCTAAGCAATCGCACCTCTAAATAGAAAGTAATTACTGAGGAAATTAACTTCACAGCTAAAGATTGTGTTGTCATGATAATTTAGAAGAGTGGGAAGGATGTTTTCTGAGCAATCCCTAATCTTTTTTTCTTCTCTTATTTTTGGTTATCACTTAATGGTATTCATTAAAACCGATAACAGAAATTGCTTCTCTTTAAATTTCCTACTGAGGCTAGATTTAGTTGAGTTAGACTTTCCTTGAAACAATACATTAGTGTCATGGCCAATTGACTTCTGCTGTAAAAGAAATAAATCCCTCATGTGACTGTGTTGCTTGCCATCTGGAAATGGTTAAAATGTGCACTCTGTCAGCCCATTGTTTAAAGAACAACCTGGATTTCCTTGTCCCCTAATCTCCGTGTACCTGTCACTGCTCTGTCCCCTGCTGAACATGAACTTATGACAGGCCTTCTTTCAGCTCAAAGCAATATTTACCTTTGGAGATAATTCATGCTTAGAACCTAGTAACACTTTACCTTCAATGGTTAGCCTACGGGTCACTGCTCTTTCACTCACACTGGCCCTGTGTCCCTGCAGATCAACCCAGAAGCTTCCCAGAGAGGCAAGGCCATTTTTTCCCCCAAGATGTTCAAACTAAAGATTCAGAAGGTGCTAACAAAATTATAGCAAACATTGATGTCCTCGGAAATTGTGTTTCATCTTCAAGCCATTAATACAGAACACAGTATCTTCTGCCTTCACTCTTGAAATACTAAATATACTTTTTAGGTTCATTAGATAGGGTCCCTAGATGTGTGTGCATGCTCAGTTGCTCAGTCATATCCATCTCTTTGTGACCTATGAACAGCAGCCTGCCAGGATCCCCTGCCCATGGGGTTTTTCAGGCAAGAATACTGGAGTGGGCTGCCATTTCCTCCTTCATGAGATCTTCCCTACCCAGGGATCAAACTGACATTTCCTGTGTCTCCTGCTTTGGCAGGAGGATTCTTTACGACTACAACAGAGCCCTCAGGCACATGACATCATATATATCCTTCACCAGATATCCTCAAGGAAGGAGGTTGCATTGAAAAGTGGTATAAAGTTTGTAAAAAATGATAACTAATGCTACTTGGTCTTGGCCACATGTTTATCAACCTAGAGATTCTGTAACTGAATCAGTTCAGTCGCTCAGTCATGTCGGACTCTTTGTGACCCCATGGACTGCAGTGCCCCAGGCTTCCCTGTCCTTCACCATCTCCCAGAGCTTGCTCAAACTCATGTCCATGGAGTCAGTGATGCCATCCAACCATCTCATCCTCTGTTGTCCCCTTCTCCTCCTGCCTTCAATCTTTCCTGGCATCAGAGTCTTTTCCAATGAGTCAGTTCTTCACATCAGGTGGCCAAAGTATTGGAGTTTCCGCTTCAGCACCAGTCCTTCCAATGAATATTCAGGACTGATTTTCTTTAGGATTGGCTAGTTTGATCTCCTTGCATTCTAATATGCTGTCCAGGTCGTTCATAATTTTTCTTCCAAGGCGTAACTGTCTTTTAATTTCATGGCTGCAGTCACCACCTGCAGTGATTTTGGAGCCCAAGAAAATAAAGTCTCTTACTGTTTCCATTGTTTCCCCATATATTTGCCATGTGACTGAATAGCTGAGTCTCAATCTGTGATCTTCAAGGCCACAATCCAACAGAGAGTCCTGGCCTAAAAGGAAACTTCTAGGGACACAGTAGACAGGGTGGTTGAGCCCCTACGATGTGCAAAACATTCCAATCACTTGATACCCACAGTACTTCATTTAATCCTTATGATTCTTCCAGGTAAGAGAATTCCTAGAATTTGTCTTATTAGAATTTCTATTTTATGGTTGAAGAAATTAAGACATGGAGAGGTTGAAGTCAGCCAGTTAGTGACTGGGAGGATCAGGATCTAAATCCAGGTGTTTTGGTCTCCTGGAACCAACATACTTCAATATACTTCGTGTCTGTTTGATTTAACCACCATGTGGTCTGGCATCAGTTTAAGAAAAGATACTACCACTACCACTAGCTAATACTTTCAGCAATCATTATAACTAACTCTACTTTAGAGATGTGAGTGAACATGAAAAAAAAAAATAATAAGTTACTTCACCCTTTCTAAGAGCAAAGGAGAGTAGGAAGGGAACCAACATTGGATGAATCTCTTATACACATACACTCAGCAACCTTTCAAGGTGGGCATTTTTATCTACCCTTTATAGATGAAGAAACTAATGTTCAGAGAATATAATGATTTCTTAATTTGATACAACTCAAGAGTACGAAAGGCTGGCTCAAACCAAGATCTGGTTTGTCCCATATGCCATTCTGAAACTTAGCTTGAGATGAGAACATCAAATCCATGCAGTCTGATTATGTGAATGAATGAACAGAACTACTCTAAATGCAGTGCTAAAACTGTTGTATTTAGAGACATCATTATTTAAAGCTTTGTTTTCTAAGTTGTCCAAAGAAAAGAGAAGGAAGTAACCTTAAAAGCATTGTTCTCAACTCCTCATTGTAGAAAGCAGAATAAATACGCTGGATTTCCCCATGAGGTTGTTTGGGGTTTCATGTAAACCATGATGTCACTCTGTATGGATAATAAGGAACTTAAACAAGCACACCAGGAAGTACAGTGATAAGACTTGGGAATGAATTACATAGTTCAACACCTTTCACTGAGGGATTTCTCACTATTCAAGGTCAGAGTGCCCTCCAAAATCTCCCTGCCTTTTTTGCAAGCTAAGCAAATCTGCAAGGGTTGCATAGCTCCTCATTGGAGCTTCTTTTTCTCTTTGTTATTAGAACATTTCCCGAGAACAAAGTCAGTGTCAGATGCAAAAATGATATAATGCTCAGCTTTGCAGAAACAGACGGAGTGCTGTGGAATACATATCGAGCAGACACCACAGTGAGCCGACAAGTATCACATGAATACATGAGATGAATAGTGAGTGAATAACATTTTGCATTTATAAGTTGTTTTTTATTGAAGCAGTAAACAGTCACATGACCTTGAATATAGCCCTTAGGATGGCAGTAGAGCCAACTTTGATGGTAATCCAAAAATATTGCTGCCCTAGAGAGACAGAAAAGTACTAAAATTGATCAATGCCTTTGGCAGAGTTGACGAAAGTTTTACCTAAGAAGAAATACCTATTTCAATCTGAATATCATATGTAAAAGTTCATGCCAACTGTCTAAACTAGCCGCTTTATCAAAATGGAGAGTTGACTTGGTCATGAATTATAATGCCTTTATCTTGTCATTGGCTACAAGATGTAACATCAAGTATTACCTTCCACATAAGGGTGATAGTCACTGAGGGAGCTGAAAAATGATACCAAACTCCAAAATCTAGAATGCCTAGCAGCAAGGAACAAGATTTTGACATGTACACTTGTGCTATTCATAGTAAATGGCTTCACAAATGCACTAGCTGTGAAAACAAATAAAGTCTAGACATACTTGCCTCCAGTTTGGAAAGCATGCAACATTTTAAATACATTATGCTGTTGTGGTCCCAAGTATACCTGTCATGGAGCCAACATAGCTAGAAGGTGAATTCTTAAACTAATGTGACAAAAGTCTACCAGCATGAGCAAATGTACATCTTATTCAAATAAATTGTATTAGCATATATGCCCTCTAAAATGGCAGAAAACCTGTTATGTACATTCTGCTTTTGAATTAGTAAGACTGAATGGTGGATGTCTTAACATTTGAAGAATAAACTTAATCATTTTCTTTCCTATGTGATCTGCTTTTTTACTCATTTGCACTAATATAAGATAGCACACGCAAGAAAACATAGTCACAGAAGGCTGAGATTAGCTCTTATTCAGAGAGCCCAGTGAAGCCAATTTCTAAGGCAGAGCTGTTTCCTCTTATAGAAAACTCAATCTTATTTTAATTTTTAAAGAGTAGTCCTACTGGGCCGTAGCCTATTGAATCACCATTGTGTATGTGAGAATTTCATGCCTTCAAAGGTACACACACGAGAGTCTTCTGGGCTGATTTGTTTATTGGCAGCACAAGTACTGCCAGTAAGAGCATTCCTACTGAGTCCTCCAAGTACTCGCTCCTCCTCTCTCTAGTGCATGACCTCTATAGAGAAGAAAGAGGGTTAAACCTTTGGGCATTATGCAGAATCTCTAAATTCAACATCCCGTTCTTTCAGGATGCAAAGCTACAAATTCCAATCCCTGGATGCCCACTCTAAAAAGCTTTTGAAAGGCAACTTTGTTTTTCTGGATTGAGGCTTCCCTGCTTTTATGATGGAGGTGATGGATAATTCTGACCTACAGAAATTAATTAGTATAATTCACTTGAAGGCTTATTGCTAACAGCATTATAATTCATTCCCACAGGAGTCATTTGATTATTGCCTTTCTTGCCAATAAGAATTAAAACAGCTAGTTACTAGTTGCAGATCATTAATCCATTCAATCTCTGCTATCACACAGGACTGCTGTATGGAGGACATCAGGACCCTGACATTTCCCTGTGGCCCCTCTTCTCTTCCTGTATAGAAATGCATTCTAGGATATCTGTGAGCCCAACACCAAAGACATACAGGTCACAGAGGCAGCACATGCTAGATTCCAGAATATTCCGGAGGTATTTTCTTTCCCATCCCTCTGTTTATCTTAGGAGAAATGCACAAAATTGGATAGAAAGAATTCGATAGCTGCCAAATCCAAAATACTCTCAACATGACTGCAATTGAGTTATTAGTGTAGCATGCCTACAGCAGGTAATTTATAAATAATGATATTAATTAACCCATTAATTAATTAATCTAATTTCTAAACACACCATTGTCTGGCAGGAGCAGCGTCTGATCCACCTTTCAACTTGTCCTTTATAAGACCATTTCAAGTTCTGTTACCAATTTTTCCAATGTATGTCATAATTACAACTTACGAAACTTTTTATAAACTCTATACATGTGAGAAAGACCTTTGTGCCTATTAGAGTTGGAAGGATGCTTCACTAGATTAAACTGGATTTATTGATTCTACAAAGGCATCAATAGTGAAAGAGAAAAGTTGAATGAAGTTGGTTTTTCAAATTAGAAAAAAAAACACATAATAGCATAAACCAGTAGTTATTGTTTAATTTGCATTTATTTTTCCTCACTTTAATTGGCCCATTTAGGTCACTAGTATTTCCATTTCTTTCTTCAGCCCAGTATGTCTATAGAACTAGACAGGGTATAATTTATCCTCAGGGTAAGTTTTGCCAAACTCCTTTACTTTGCTCTTTTTCAAAAGAATTCTCTGAGTTGATATATATTCTCTCTAGAGTTTCATGAAGAAATTTTTATCTGTGCATGAGCCTTTCTTGCACAGGAAATCTAGTACGGTTAGCCCTAGGGTGACTCGAGTTTGTGTACAATCACTGGGCTCAGTAATGTTAAATTCAAATGAGACGATCAAAGGTGACTTGGGAAAGATAATATAAAAGTCTGTTTCTGGAAAAACTATTCTTCATTCCTATAAATATTTATATGTTTATTACCCCAGCAACCAATAGCTATAGCTTCCGAAAGAATGACCTTACAGAAGGGAAAAATAAAAGAAAATCAAAAACTGTTCTAGCAGAACTTGAAATACATTGAGACTTAGAAAAGTACTTTTACAATTGCTATTCCTTTCCAAGCTAAAAAAAAAAAAGAAAGAAAGAGGTGAACATAAACCCACATTGACCCAAAATCATTTCATGCTAGATCTAAAATACTTTAAAAGGAGGGCACAAATGTGTTGCCAAAATCACAAGGAGTGGCACATGGAAACGAGCACTGCAGCCTTGACCCTACCACCAAGCAGGTCCACGGTTACTAGGACCGAATCTGAAGGAAAAATGGTTTTTCACAAACAAAAAGCAGGTGAATAAAAGCCTGAGCTACATTTAGTGACTGCGGAAATCCACGTATCACAAAACACTCCTTCACTATTTAAAAGTGTCACCTATAATTTAACAACAACAAAAAACCTAAATAAAATAAATTGAAACAGATCGTATGTAAAGCAATAATAATAAAGTAAAGGTATACTCTAAAACCCTTCACATACAAGAACTGGTTTCATGTCACTGGTTTTTGTCACAGCTAAACGATTTTAAACCACAACGCAGAAATCCAGCAACTCAACAATTAAATCTGCATCCCAAAGCCATTTACAATAGGCTTCTACTCTATTTGATCATTTGATCTATTTGATCATCTACTCTATTTGATCTTGTATGTTCAATATTTTGTCAGTCTTTTCAGAGTGAGGTGGGAGCAATAGTGGAAAAAAAGCATAATAGCCCTGGGCTTAGGCAGATGTGTGTTCAAATCCCAAATCTGCTGCTTCTGAGTTGGGTGCCCTTGGACAAAGACAGCATTTTTTTGACCCTTGTTTTCCTCATCTGTAAAATGAGGATAGCATTAGTATTTACTTTATAGAAGCATTTATAAAGAATTTTTTAAAATTATATACTCAAGGCACATTTATACAGCCCAGCCATGTAGTTCTTAACAGGGATAGCTACTATTAATAAAATAAGGCAAAGATTAAGGGAGGATTTAGTAACTGAAGAGAAAAATCAATTGTTGCATTGGTTTAAGGCAGAAAATACTTCTTGCTGAGCATGATGAATTCCACTTTCTAGGATCAAACTAAGGCTTTTTGACTGATAAAATTTCTGTGAACATATTGAAATGATAATCTCTACAAAACTTGTTTTTTTTTACTTAGTATAAACAAAGCTATTTCAAGCAACTAAAAAAAAAAAAGCAGAAGAAAAGTAACGTGTTTCCTCCTCACCCAGTTTGTTTTACTATGAAAATACAAGGTTCTAAGGATCTCCGATTTCACAGAAATTTGGTTTATTGCCTTACTCAGGTTTCACAAGGGGTTGAGTGAAATAGCTCTGCTCTTGTAACCCACTTTGCATCTCATTTAGAGAAAAATGAAAACAAATTAACATCTCAGATAAAATAGAAGTAACTAGCAAAAGAACAGAGTTAGTAACATTGTATGCATGCACTGAAGCCAGTCAGTCCTACTGAAGTGACCTTGGAATTTACTGGACTCCAATTTCCTCATCTGTGAGATAGGATTATAAAAAACTTCCACCTCCCAGAGCTGTTACATGGATTAATGAGACAGTATAAACTACACCTGAAGCTCTGCCTAAAGTTTCTGGAACCACTGTACCCACAGTTTTACTCAAACTAGATGCTTTATGGAAAATGGAATTAGTCTCTAGAGTCCCTGAGGGCCTTCAGGACTCTAATTGAATTTGTTATCCACTGCTGCATAACAGAATGCCTCAAAACTTAGTGATAATGGTCTATTACCTCCCAGTTTCTGTGGGTCGTGAATTTGGGAATGAGGCACATCAGTGGTTCTAAGGGAGGCTGTGGTCATCCTGACCCTGTACTGATCCTGGAGTCCCTACTTCTAAGACGACTCCCTCATACGGGCTGGCAAATGGGTGCTGGTAGATGGCAGGAGGCCTCCGTTTCTTGTCATATAGAATGCCTCTAGGGATGTTTGAGTGTCAGCTTCCCTCAGAGCAACTGATCTAGAGAAAGCAAGCATTTCTAGAAACAGCAAGCAAAAGTGGCAATGTCCTTCATGAGTCTCACAAGTCAAAGACCATCATTTCCATCAATTCTGTTTGTCATGTGGAGCAGCCTTTCTACACTGTGGAATTGTTGTTTAGTTGCTAAGTTCTGTCTGACTTTTTGCAACCCCATGGACTGCAGCACACCAGGCTCCCCGATCCTCCAGTACCTCCTGGAGTTTGCTCAAATTCATGTCCATTGAATGGATGATGCTATCTAACCATCTCATCCTCTGCCGCCCCCTTCTCCTTTTGCCTTCAATCCTTCCCAACTTCAGGGTCTTTTCCAATGAGCCGTTTCTTCACATCGGGTGACCAAAGCATTGGAGCTTCAGCAACAGACCTTCCAATAAACACACTGTGGAGAGGACGACTGAAAATCTTGGGTACCAGGATGCAGAATCACTGGGGCCATCTTGGGGCCTCTGCATTAGTACTGTTTTGGAATGGAACCCAAATTCCTCTTTTTGAGGAGTTGGTAGATCCTTCTAATAAAAAGAAAGAATATATTGTCCCCCTAAACTTCATAGCCTAGAAACATACAGTTTCTTCAATGATGTATGGCATAAGCAATTGGCTTATGTTCAGCACATATCTGTTGTATGAAAAGCACATATCTTTAAACTGCTAAAGTCACACTCAGTGTGGTGAGATGTTCGCACAGCAGGAGGCCCTGGGTACCTGAGTTTTCATCTTCCCATCTCCAGTTCTTGCTAGTATAGTCACTTGCAGAATGGACTAGCTGGAGGGAAGATTCACTCAATTTAAACTGTTTTCCTCTTGCTGTCCATTGACACTCCCCACCCCAGTCTGTTTAAATCTGTATTTGATGCTGAAGGGTCAGAAAGATGAGGAGTGAGAACTCATGCTTAAAACAGATGTCGTTCTTAAAGGCCATTCCATCAACAGAATACAGACCTTTGCCCATACATTTCCATCACTCCTCTGCTAATAAAATACAGGTAGAGAGCAACTAAACATCAACTTGACCATAACCACTTGGGAGTTTCCAGATACAAAAAGAGGAGCCAATGAATTATTGAACTAACTTTCAGCACTCAGGTCTGATTTCCTGCAAGGACATTTCCCACCAGGAAAGGGGGAACTGAGGGACTCAGTCGTTTAGGGCAACTTAGGGAAACAATTTAACATAACTTTAAAAAAAAATCTACTTTATTCAAGTATAAAATGAGATGTAATAAGCTTTATATTTTTAATTTCAGTTAGAAGAGTTTTGTCAGACATATATATACTTGAATGTACTTGTATAGTCACATCTCCTGCTACCACCATCAGGATCCAGAATATTTGTCCTTCCCCCCAAAATGTTTCCTCCAGCCCAACACCACCTCTCCTCCATTCCAACACCTAGACACCCACTAAATGACCTGCTCTGTCACTATACATTTGTTTGCATTTTCAACAACTTCACATAAATGCAATCCTTCAGTATGTACTCTGTATGATTGGCTCTTTTCACTCAACATAATGCATTTGAGCTTCATCCATGTTGTGGAGTATATCAGCTCATTTCTTCTTATTGTCAAGGATCATTCTATTGTATGGATATAATACACATTTCAAAAACCTATGTACCTGTAGTTCCCAGTTTGGGGCTAATATGAGTAAAGCTTCTAGGAACATTCATGTTGTGCGAAACATACATTTTCATTTCTCTTGATGAATGTGAATGGTACAGTATGTATATGTTTAACATTTAAAAACACTGGCAAACTGATTTCAAATCGGTTCTTTAATCTCATACCCCCACCAGCAGTGTATGAGGACTTCACATCCAATACAGATCCTTGAATACACTTTTTGAAGACTAGAGTATGCATCCTTGTCAGTATTCAGCTGAGAAAAGCCACTGTGGCATAAAACAAAGCCACTATTAGAAACCCTAAAAGTTACAAGACACACGAGCCTCATTTCTTGGACTCTGAAGATCGGTCAGCTGTCCCAAGGCGTCTGTGCAGCGGCACTGGCTCCATTTAGGGCACTGGCTCCATTTAGTGCACTGGCAGCAGAGACAGGGTCATAGATGAGGTTCACTGCAAAGGCAAGGTCCCCCATCTTAAGAACTTCCAGGCTAGGAAATCCTATTAGGAGCAGAGTATCAGGGCTTCCCTGATGGCTCGGTGGGTAAAGAATCCTCTTGCAATGCAGGAGACACACGAGACTCAGGTTCAATCCCTAGGTCAGGAAGATCCGCTGGAGGAGGAAATGGCAACCCACTCTTAATATTCTTGCCTGAAAAATCCCATGGACGGGGGAACTTGGCAGGTTACCCTTCAAAGGGTTCCAAAGAGTCAAACACGACTGACTAATCAAGCATGCACACAGATACAAATAGCTAAAATAAGTAAAACTGAACTGAACCAAGTCTACTCCCTTCTCTAAATGATCATGAGTCTTGTTTTTCACTGAGCTAACATGTACATGTTCCATGGCTCTTTAGGACGAACTTCTATGAGGAATTAACTAAACAGTGTAGTTTAAAAGGCTTTGCCATCCTGCTCTATACCCAACGTAAGCTGAAGGAACACTGGGCACCCATCCCATCTAGCTCTTATTCACCTACAGGTTATAACCATAGTATCAGTTTCAACAAAGGGAATGACAATGGCACCAGAGAAGGGAAAGCAACATAAAACATGTTCTGGCCCTAGATCCATCACATGAGTTTGAAAACAGGTTCTTATGAGCCCAATAACTTTCATAGAGTTAACTGTCGGTGGAAAGACCACAAGCTCCAGCCATGAAATGGTTAACAGACTCATTTCATCTCTTGAGCATCCATTACTTGATTTATTCAATATGAGCAATAACAATGCAAACCTAGTTTTTGCATTGAAGAAGTTTTTGCATTGCATGAAGAAGAAAAGGCTCTGAATTTGGGCTTAAACTTGAGTCAAAGTCTTGGCTCAAGGCTACTGATACCATCACTAACCTCTCTGAGCCTCAGTTTCCTTATATTCAAAGTGAAGTGAAAGTGAAGTAGCTCAGTCATGTCCGACTCTTTGCGACCCCCACGGACTGTAGCCTACCAGGCTCCTCCGTCCATGGGATTCTCCAGGCAAGGATACTGGAGTGGGTTGCCATTTCCTTATCCAGGGATCTTCCTGACCCAGGGATCGAACCCTGGTCTTCTGCATTGCAGGCAGACGCTTTACCATCTGAGCCACCAAATGGCACTATTAAAATCTCCTTTGCAAAGTGGTTGTGATGATCAGCAAACGAGTGAAAACCAACCAGCAAACTATAAGGCCATAGCAGTGACTCAATCAAATGTGGCTAGGATTGCTCGCAGGGTTTTCCTAAAGACGAAATGAAAGTTTTCATAAAAGCCATTGGACCCTATCCCACAGAGAATGAAATTTTTGTGAATAACTGAGAGTTTAACTCTGAACATGTTACCAATGATAACATGGTAAGTTTGCCAGAGGATGTATCTTGGGAGAGTCCTATATGGATGTTACACTTTCTTGTAGATTTTTTTTTAAGTACATCTGACCATCTTACTTTCCTGTGCAAAGATCTTCCATGGTCTCCAGCTATGTTCAGAGTAAGATTCCATGTCTTGAACTCAGGCCCCCAGGGCAGCCTGATTCAACCCGGCTGCCTCTCCAGCTGTCATGCACTTGCTCTCTGCGTTGTAGCTGCAGTGGCTCCTTTGTTCTTAAAGACTAAGGTACATGACCTTAAAACCCTTGCATTTACTGTGTCCTCTTCCAGAGCACACTCCACCCCCAGGTATCCAGATGGTTCTTCTCCTTCAATCTCTGCTCAGTGCATCCCTCAAAGATGGTGTTTCCTGACCCCTATCTAAAGACCACCCTTACCCATCCCTTTCTTTCTCCTTCTTGTTGTTGTTTAGTACTCAGTCATGTCTGACACTTTAGTGACTCCATGGACTGTAGCCCTCCGGGCTCCTCTATCCATGGAATTCTCCAGGCAAGAATACTGCAGTGGGTTGTCATTTTTTCCTCCAGGGGATCTTCCCAACCGAGGGACTGAACATACATCTCCTGCATTGGCAGGTGGATTCATTACTACTGAGTCACCTTTAACTTTATTTCTCTTCCTAGCATTTCTCACTCTCTAATCTTAAAGCGTCTGTCAAGTAATTAACATATGAATGTACCTTCAAGAAAATTAGAGATACCAAGGGAACATTTCATGCAAAGATGGGCTCGATAAAGGACAGAAATGGTATGGACCTAACAGAAGCAGAAGATATTAAGAAGAGGTGGCAAGAATACACAGAAGAACTGTACAAAAAAGATTTTCATGACCAAGCTAATGATGGTGTGATCACTAGAGCCATACATCTTGGAATGTGAAGTCAAGTGGGTCTTTGAAAGCATGACTATGAAGAAAGCTAATGGAGGTGATGGAATTCCAGTTGAGCTATTTCAAATCCTGAAAGATGATGCTGTGAAAGTGCTGCACTCAATATGCCAGCAAATTTGGAAAACTCAGCAGTGGCCACAGGACTGAAAAAGGTCAGTTTTCATCTCAATCCCAAAGAAAGGCAATGCCAAAGAATGCTCAAACTACTGCACAATTGCACTCATCTCATACGCTAGTAAAGTAATGCTCAAAATTCTCCAAGCCAGGCTTCAGCAATATGTGAACCGTGAACTTCCAGATGTTCAAGCTGGTTTTAGAAAAGGCAGAGGAACCAGAGATTAAATTGCCAACATCCACTGGATCATCAAAAAAGCAAGAGAGTTCCAGAAAAACATCTATTTCTGCTTTATTGACTATGCCAAAGCCTTTGACTGTGTGGATCACAATCAACTGTGGAAAATTCTGAAAGAGATGGGAATCCCAGACCACCTGACCTGCCTCTTGAGAAACCTATATGCAGGTCAGGAAGCAACAGTTAGAACTGGACATGCAACAACAGACTGGTTCCAAATAGGGAAAGGAGTATGTCAAGGCTGTATATTGTCACCCTGCTTATTTAACTTATATGCAGAGTACATCATGAGAAACGCTGGGCTGGAGGAAGCACAAGCTGGAATCAAGATTGCCAGGAGAAACATCAATAACCTCAGATATGCAGATGACACCACCCTTATGGCAGGAAGTGAAGAGGAACTAAAAAGCCTCTTGATGAAAGTGAAAGAGGAGAGTGAAAAAGTTGGCTTAAAGTTCAACATTCAGAAAACTAGAATCATGGTATCTGGTCCCATCCCTTCATGGGAAATAGATGGGGAAACAGTGTCATACTTTATTTTTCTGGGCTCCAAAATCACTGCAGATGGTGACTGCTGCCATGAAATTAAAAGACACTTACTCTTTGAAAGGAAAGTTATGACCAACTTAGCATATTAAAAAGCAGAGACATTACTTTGCCAACAAAGGTCTGTCTAGTCAAGGCTATGGTTTTTCCAGTGGTCATGTATGGATGTGAGAGTTGGACTGTGAAGAAAGCTGAGCACCAAAGAATGGGTGCTTTTGAACTGTGGTGTTGGAGAAGACTCTTGAGAGTCCCTTGGACTGCAAGGAGATCAAACCAGTCCATTCTAAAGGAGATCAGCCCTGGGTGTTCATTGGAAGGACTGATGCTGAAGCTGAAACTCCAGTACTTTGGCCACTTCATGCGAAGAGTTGACTCACTGGAAAAGACCCTGATGCTGGGAGGGATTGGGGGCAGGAGGAGAAGGGGACGACAGAGGATGAGATGGCTGGATGACATCACCAACTCGATGGATGTGAGTTTGGGTAAAGTCCGGGAGTTGGTGATGGACAGGGAGGCCTGGCGTGCTGTGATTCATGGGGTCGCAGAGAGACAGACACTACTGAGCAACTGAACTGAACTGAACTATACCTTATGTGAGAGCAGCAACTTTCTGCATGAATCCCCAGAACAATCCCTAACATATAATAAACCTGTGTTACACTTGGTGTTCTATTCTGAAATAGTTGAGTGTGAATAGCATGACGTGACATATGTGGGAATAAGTTAAAGCTCAACAGCATCCATATGAGACTGATTTGGTTATTATCAGGAACGTTAGAAATATATTGCGATTGGTGGAAATTGTGGTATTTAGGGCATGTGATTGGTTGGGCGTGACGTGAGAGGACCCAGGACTCCTGAGTGAAGTGGAATGAATCAGTCTCCCTTACCATGCTGGACCAGAGGTTCAAGCCTGCTTCTTCCCACACTTCTGTACTGAGGAGGCAGAGGCTGCTCAAAAGGAAGGACCACAGTCACTGGCAGAAGATCCTGTCCACTTGACAGGGAGCCTGTTTCATGCAAGATGGTGACCAGGGTATCAAAGAGCAGGGGGATAGTCCTCTTCAGGACTACACACCAGGCCTGTGGGCTAATAAATGTCTATGTGGGAGACTCTGCTGAGATGCTCCTTCATTGCAATGCACCATGCAGAGGCCAGTCAGCAGGATGGAAACACGGAGGTCCTGCTGGCCTTGAGCCTTGGAAGTTTGTAGATATTCCTCAGGAAAACTTGATATTCACTGGTGTTTATACACATCAACAAAACCAAAGTAGGTTCAGCTCCAATAGTGAGAGCACTCATTACAGACACGTGAAAAAAGAATAAATGAATGACTTTTCTTTTTCAATCTTCCGGGATAAATTACAGTGTGGATTTGACATGAAATCTTTAACTGTGTTTTCTACTCAAAACAAGGCTTTTCTTTTTTTTTTTAAGAGAGAGCACAGTGACCTCATTTTCCTTCTGCATCTTCATTGTTGCTCTGTTCTGTGAAATAAAAATCCAGTCACATTTGTTTGGCAGTTCTCCTAATCAAACCTCAGCTGGAATGAGGCCTTCACTTTGGTTGTGCTGTGAATTTACTGTCAGTTTTTTCTTTAACAGTCTCCTCATGTCTTGGGGGAAAAATGCATTTCAGATTTCCATGTCAAGAGGCAGTAACTTTATGCTCTTCTGTAACCCATCACAAAAGCCATAGAAAGTGACTTCCACGGGTTGTGTCAAATGTACGTATGTCATCAATCCATCGACACTGGAGAATATTTCTTGAAATAAACTCTTTTACTAGAGGGGATTATGCAGACTGGTCTTTCTCCTTTTAGTTTTTTTCCATGTTTTCAAATAAGAAACTGTGCTTTACTCACAGTACCACCTGGTTTTAATAAAATCTATATTTTTCTTAAGCCTTCTTACCTTGTTATAAAGTTATTCATTGTCAAAGAATTGTGTGCACTCCCGAAGAGGCGACATGAGCAGTTTCACAGTCAGGAACACCCCTGGCCATCACAGGTGACACCCACTTTTCAAGAGCCTCTGGGAAGCGCTAATTGGGTAGAGTAACCTGGCTCTTTCAGCAACAGACGAGTTACCAAATATCCTAATCATTCCCAGTTTGGTAATATGTTAGACACCTACAGAACACAGGTTAACAACATGCTAGCCTTGCATAGTGGTGATATCACAACCCTTCAACCCATTACTTGAATGAACAAAACCTAGGAATTGCCTTTATATCTCATTGGGTTAACAAAACCATATCCCCAGATTTCCATGAGAAAGAAGGTCATTGCTAGGAAAAAAGAGCAGAGAGACAATAGCCAGGAGTTCCTTCTAGAATTTGTATGTAGATGATATTCACTAAATTTGTCTTTTCAGCTGATCACCGTTCAGATCCTATCCACATTTAGATAAGAAGGGTTGGAGACCACTATCTACGTTTACACAATAAGGATTATAATGACAACAAAGCAAATCTGTTATAAGCAAACAATCTGTACTGTATATTGAATTGTTTCTTACAACAAGGTTTGACCATCTGCACTAACTTCATTAACAGAATTATTACCAATAGACTGAGCCAAAAGGTATGCTATGTAGCCAAGGATCTCTCTTACACCTGAATATAAGTGAAATGTAAAGAGGGACTAAGAGGACTTCCCTGGAAGTCCAGAGGTTAAGATTTCACCTTCTAGTCCAGGGTGGGGTTTGATCCCTGGTCAAGGAGATAAGATCCCACATACTTTGGGGCCAAAACTATAAGACATAAAACAGAAGCAATACTGTAACACATTCAATAAAGTCTTTTTAAAAAATGGTTCATGTGAAAAAAAAATCTTAAAAAAAAGAGGGGCTAAGAATTAATATTTGCCTCAGAAAGTTATTTTTAAAATAATCTTTAATGATCTCTTGCAACCAGGCAAATTGTTTATATTTCTTTTAATATCATTTCTTTCCAAAACCTTCTTAAATTAGCTTCTAAAATAGTTTTAGTCATTTTCCCCCATGTGCTACTATTTCTCATGACTAAACAGGATTAGAATATTTGTTTATGATTATCTATGTTCAGCCTGGAGAAAGTTTCTTAAAAAACATAAAGTTTTAGTTTAATTTGAAATAGACATTAAAGAAAATAAACTTTTCTTCATTTTCTAAAAGTTTCCGAAGTTTGTTATTTTAAGATGAATATAAAAATAACTTGTCTACAGATCTATTGATTATCAAAGATAGCCCCAGTTTGGAAAGGGTATATTTCATGAGAGACACTTTGCTGAATACTGGATTTTTTTTGTAGTCTTAACAATTAGCCAAACAATTCTTCCTTTCCCCACTTTCTCACCAGAAATTGCTTCTTACAGTAAACACTTTTGACCAGTAACTAAGTTCAATGAATTAGGTTGGGCACATAGCCCAACATATTTTAGCCCTTAACATACATTCAGCACTATTATAAGCAAAAACTAACCTCTTAATCACTTACTGACTTTCTTCAACCAAGATGGATACAAATACATACCAATGAAGTAAATATTCTAAGTGTGTTCCAAAAAACATGACATTGGATGGGGAGAGGGATTGGGAATGAGATAAAATAAGGAAAGAGAATTAAGAGGTCCAAACTACGAGGTATAAAATTAAAAAGATACAAGGGTGTGATGTACAGCCCAAGGAATATCAAATCACTATGTTGTACATCTGAAACTAGCATAGCATTGCAAATAAACTATACTTCAATTTTTAAAAATGACATTGGGATATCCATCAACAGCAGAAAAAGTAAACACATACATCTATAGAGTAGAATACTATACTGCAATAAATGAGAACTAACTACTGATATACTCAGAAATGTGGATAAGTCTCAAAGATATAATGTTGAGTAAAATGTCAGGCGTGAGTATATACTTTATGATTTCTTTTTTTTTTTTCACATCAGGGCTTTTCAACCTGGGCACTATTGATATTTTGAGCCAGATTTAATTCTTTGATATGAGGCCTTGTCCTGTGCATCTTAAGGTGTTTAGAAGCATCCCTGGTCTCCACCTATCAGATGCTGACAGCAATAGTACATCCCTCCACCACACCGCTCACTCATTGTGACAACCAAAAATAGGTCCAGATATTGCCAAATGTCTTCTAGGAGACAAAATTACCCCTAGGTGAAAGACACTGATTTACATTTAAAAAAAAAAAAAAAAAGCAAAGCTCATCTATGGTGCTAGAGGTTAAAAATAATGCTTGCGCTGCAGGGGCTGGAAGAGTACTGACTTGACTGGGGGCATGTTGGAGCCTTCTCAAAATATTCTACATCGTGATTTGAATGGTGGCTATATTTAAATTTCATCAAACTGCACACTTAAGTGAATTTTAGTGTATCAAGTCATACCACAGTTTTTAAAAAACTGTTCGCTTGAATGTGGGTGCAAATAAGGTACTTGGGGAACTGAGAGGAAGAAAGAATTCTGATGGGAAATGAAGGATCCTTGAGAGCCACCAGAAGGGCAGGGCCCTGAGAAGGAAGGACTGGAGGAGCAGAACTGGCAGAAAAGGGGAGAGCATTCCAGTCACAGGAAACAGCAAGAGCAAAAGGCAGAGAGGCAGAACAATTCGCTATTACAAACATTTCATCAGGTGCTGTTTTCCTGTGAATATAGCCAAAGGCAATTTAAAGTGCCTGCTGGCAGAATCCGCTTCTAGATGGTAGTATTTAGGTCAATGCTGTGTTCACAAGGGAGACTAGTAATCACCATTTGGTAATGGTGAAAATTAAACCTTTGAAATTAAATAGAATAAAAAAAAAAACAATTGGGTCTTTCCGCTCATTAGCTCACTATTGCAGAATTCCCCACTGTCGTCTATTCTTGCTATTTGTCCAGCCTTGTTCTATCCCAGGTGGATGATGCTTCCGCTACATTTTTCATCTGGCTAGTCGAATTAGGGATAAAATTCTCTGGGGAAGTTCCCTACTGTTTTTTTCAGCCGTCATTTTCTTTCAGGCTACTAATTACTGTTCGCTGCATTATTCGTCATCATCCTTAATTGAGCATGAACAATGGCACAACACTGTAAAGAAAATGTTAGAAGAGAGTCATTTTATTGAAGCCAGAGCATTTGGAGCTGAATTCAAGAGGAAGAATAATGAGAAAGAGAAATTCTTCCAAGGATAAGGTGGCCACCATTACAGCTCTATGGAAGGCAGACCCTCCCTGTGCAGAGAGGAAAGTTTGGCCAGCTCTGATTGTAGAAGGACTTTGAGGTCAACCCCTGGCCAGGCACAGCCAACAGCAATGCCAATGAAGCACACTCTTGTGTGAGGGGCAGCATGCCGAGGCTGAATGTCACTAGAATGTGGAGGACGGTACAACACAACTAAATATGTTGCTTCATAATATCTCATATTCTATGCAGAGATCTAAAACCAGTGAAGACTGTGGAGAGTGAGAGAATCAGTCTTCAGACTTGGAGATTTTAAAAGATCCCCAAGCTTCCTTCTCAAGAAGAGCTATCTATTTATTTTCCCTGAAGAAAATAGTTACAATTGAGGTTTATTTGAGTCATGGCTGTGTCTTCATTTTCTCATGTCCTCTGAATCAGTGACAATAATTTTAACCAATGAGGAGTGGTTTAAGCAATACAAACCTTCATCACTGCACTTATTGGGAAGTCCACAGGCAGGCTGTTTTGAGGTTGGCAAGTGCCAGCACTGTCAGCAAGGACAGCAGCCATTCCTGAGTTTCTGCTCAGATATTCTTGGAAGTTGGGGGTGCTTCCTTCATGGCTATAAGCTTCAAGCTTGAAGCATCACATCACCTGTAAGAAATATCCAAAATGAGGAGCAAGGAGGAGGGCAAATGAGGAGCTTTTCTCTGTACCACCCACTGTTTTACGACGGTAAGAAAATTTTCCCAGAAGTTTTCTTATATCATTGATTAGAACTGCCCTAGTTTAGTCACTGGGCAAAGAGGAATGAGATTTTTGTGGCTGCCCTAAGTTAATCACAAACCATATGGGGGCTGGATGGGATTCATTAGAGTAGACATAAAATCAGACCAAGAAAGAAGGGGAAATAGCTGTTGGGTGAGCAATCAATTGCCCTTGGCCACATCCTGACTTTTGCTACTTATATTTCTTGAACAGCTTCTGTTCCATCTACATTTATGGTATGTTCCATTACAAAAACCTCGATCCCAATTCTAGATTATAAATTCAGGTAGTCACAAAGAACAGACCTTACCTTACAATAGGATGTACATATAGGTTAGATTTTTTAAATATTCAAAGTGGCCACAGTGTCATTTGTACACATTCTACCAAAACCAATTAAACCCCTCCTACACGCTAAGCAGTTCTTTGGATGTTGAGGATATAGCAGTGAACAAAAAAGGCAATCATTTTTTCTTCTGGGGCATGTCTATTACACCAGCAAGAAACAGGCGTTAAGTATAAGAAAAAGGATACCACATTGCGTATCAGACTGTGAAAAGTGCCGAGGAGAATGGCAAGGAAAAGACAAGGAGTGCAGGGGTGGGAATTGCAGTTTTGATTGGGGGCTTGGAGAACGTCTCCGGGAGAAGCTGACATTTCAATCATAATGGGGAATAGCCACGAGGGTATCTGGGGAAAACAGGGTCAAGGTCCAGGATGCAAAGGCTCCAAGGCGGGAGGGGGGTTGGTGCTTTTGAAGGACAATAATGGAGCTGTGTGGCTGGACAAGAGTCCAAGAAGGGGGGTGCGAGAAATAAGGGATGCAGCCAGAAGGTAGTGTGGTCCGTTCATGGAGGGCTTTGAAGGTCAACGTAAGGACTTTGTTTTCTGCTTTGAGCGATATGGCAAATGACTGGAGGGGTGGGGAGAGAGAAGAGACTTGATCTCTCTTTTAAAAGAATCACTCTGATTGCTTTTAGGGGAATAACTGTAGGGTGGGTAGGAGAGGAAACAGGGAAATAGGTTAGGAGGCCACTGAATAATACCAGTAAGTTCACTGTTTAGATCAGGTGGATGGAAGTGGAGGTGAATTAGATGTATTATAAGAATAAGAAAGGATTATTACTGGGGTATCTAGAAATTGTGCAAATGAAAGGATGGAAGTTTTAAGTTACTGAAATAGAGACGTATCTAGGAGCAAGCATGGGGGAAAGTAGGCATTGAGTTTTGCAGGTATTAAGCATGAAATGCTCATTAGCACCCAAACGGAGATACTGAGTATGTAGTTGTGTGTATGAGTCTGGAGCTCAAGAGTGAAGCCAATGTAATTCACATATCTATGGTGTTTAAAGTTATAAGGTTCAATAAGTAAACAAAATCATCAATGCATGAAGTCAAATAGAGGATAAGTGATCCAAGAACTAAGCCTAGATATTCCAACATTGAGATATAGCCAGAAAAGGAGATGAAGATGGAGCAGTGAGACCTGAAGAATTCTAAGAGAGTGATGTTTTAAGAATATTTCAAGCAGGAAGAAGCAATAATTGTTAAAAAAAAAAAAAAAATCCTTCACATCAGTTCAAAATATGAACTGGGCATCTAGAAACCTGGGCTTGAGGAAGAGAAAAGTTAAGTGGTTGCCAGTTCTTAGGAAGATGAAACACTCATAAAATCTTTAGATTTTATTGACTGTGATTTGAATCATTCATGATTTCCTACAGTTTTCTTTTCTCTTGGTCATTCTAGTATTTTGACAGACATTTAAGTTGCTTTCGACAATGTTTTTAATGCTTTTCTCAAATAAAATCAGATTTAGAAAATCTAATCAGGTATTTTAGGCCTAATCATTGACATTACAAATGGACTCTTGGTTTTACAAAATGATGAACCACAAAATGACAAGCACACTGATTTAATTTACAAAAATTTTACATATCTGTTGCCTTTCAAAATCCATCTGCTGCATAAATCGAGGCACAGAGGCCTTCCTAATAGATGACATTGAATTTCTCATGGGAATTTCTGCAAGAACAAATTCATCATGTCCAAAGCTTGCCCCTGCAATATTTCACTTAGTCATCAGCTACACTTTTCTAAGCTCAGTGATGCTCGCAAAAGTCAAAGGGTACCATTTTGCCTGAATCAAGAGCAATATAGTTTCAAAGAAGAAAGAGAATGTCAAATGCCTGCTTAAATTTAATAATCCACACCCATCACATTTTTTTAGTAGGTACTTATTATTTACTGTTACATTTTTCCTAAAACATTCAATTTTTTTTAGTAACTTTATCATCACTTAACAAAATTAAACTGATATCATGATTAAAACACTTACACATATAGCATGCTCTGGGAACTATTTGAGATAATCTCCTGTTATATGTTCTCCTCTTTCTCTAGTCTGGTCTCTGTGATGTAGCTATTTTTCTTCTGCTGCTGATATAACATTTATGTAGGGGGAGGTTTCTAATTTTACTTTGCTGGTGTATAAATGTGTCATTTCATACAACTTGCTGTTTTTCTTTGTTGTAACTTCTTTCTTTCTGTTTTAGCCTCAGGCTCTCCTCTTTATTTGATCAGTATAGTTTATATCATATTCTAGGCAGCACTCCTTCCCAAGAGAAAACAGGGTTTCAAATTGCTACTCATGATTCCTAAGGCAAACTGAAAGGGCACTGCCTGAATTAATGTTTTCTTTGCTGTTTTTGGTGCTTATTGGTTTTATTTCCATTAGCTGATAGATATATTTATTTTCTACTTTTTAATATCTTCTCTCCCTACAACTGCCAGGTTTTGTGTTTTTCATTTTTTGGTTTGTTTGTTTGTTTTGGCTTGCTTATTTGCCATGAGTGGTTAGATAAAAAATAATAAATGTGATGACTTGGTAGCAAAAATTTGAATTAACTTTTCAATAAATAACTAAAAAGTGCTTGGGGTGTGCCGTGTTCAGTTTTCTTTTGGTTGGCTTCTAGATGAATGTTTCATTTAAGGAAAGAAAGTTGGATTGTATGTTTTCTATCATTATTACAGCTGAGAGGGATTACATTTGCCATTAAAATACAGGATCTATTTTTAACAGTATTTCTGCACATGGCTTTTTGACAAAACAATGAATTAGCTAGACTTAAATATTCCTTCATGCATCTTCATCCTCAAATTTTAAAAAAGGTATGTGCCATTGCAGAACATGGTGGGGACATTCAACTACCTCTGATAGGACTTTAGATACCCTTAGTAGCCAAAAATAAAAGAAGTACTCCAAAATGCTGCTGTGTCACTTCAGTCGTGTCCAACTCTGTGCGACCACATAGTCGGCAGCCCACCAGGCTCCCCCATCCCTGGGATTCTCCAGGCAAGAACACCGGAGTGGGTTGCCATTTCTTTCTCCAATGCATGAAAGTGAAAAGTGAAAGTGAAGTCGCTCAGTCGGGTCTGACCCTCAGCGACCCCATGGACTGCAGCCATCCAGGCTTCTCCATCCATGGGATTTTCCAGGCAAGAGTACTGGAGTGGGGTGCCATTGCCTTCTCCACTCTCACAATAATAATCCCTCCAACAGAAATAACTTAAAAAACAAAAAGTTAAGTTTTCATCAAATGTGAGTAGGAATTGAAACAAAGAGAAGCAATATCGACATCCTTAGAGTCAGATGTGGTCAAGAGTGGAACCAAGAATAGGGGCCAGGATTTGGACTCTCTTCATAAGGCAGAGACAAAGTTCATGACAAGGGAGATGGTGAATTCATGTGGAACCATTCCCATTGCCTTCTCCAGGGGAACCATTTCCAAATGAGTATAAAGTTCTAGTTCCTCTTTCATGCCAACCTTTGGTCATCTATACTATTAATTGTACTGATTCTTTAAAATGTTTTTATGTTAGTTCATTATTTTACCCTTTTGTCAAAATCTGCCATTGGACTAAAACCATTGTCCAAAGTTCTTAATATTTCCATTATGCCTGAGTAATTATTACTAAAATATTAATTAAACCATTAATGTTCAACCAAAGTCTATACAGCCATAGACTGCCCACAAAGTGTAAGGATACCTTAATCTTGTATCAAATGCTAAGCTCCAGAAGGAAGCTAGGGTAGTATCATCTCACTATAACACATTTTGCAGTATGGATTTGGATGTAACTTGTCTCAGTGCCAAATACCACTGATTCATAGGTGAGAAGGCCAGATAGATACCTGTTTCAAGAGAATCCATTTAACCCCACCACCCACATAAGTTTAAGGTTTAATTTGAAGGATGGATGAATTGGTCCTAACCTTTTCTCTTTAATGTACTGCAATTCATAACTACATTGAAAATGTGAGTATATCTTCCTTGGTTACCTTAAAATGAAATGCTTTGTTAGAGATGTGCTATTGTGTTTCAGTGACTGTAAATTAAAATGATAAAATTAATGTCAAATGTCATTTCAGCATATGCTTTATTACCATGGTAACCCACAGGTAACTGAGTTGGTAAAATTTCAAATTACGTATTCAGCTCTTTAAAGACATCAATGAACTAAAGTCATTTAATCAAGCTTCTCGTTGCTTGTGCTGTGTAATCAAGACAAGCCGATTAAAGTTAAAGTCAGAAAGCCACAAGTTTTCCTCTCCTGTCTGGCATGTCAGCCTGGCCCATGGCTATAGGTTATATTTTGTGAGCATGTTAATAGAGATTTGTTTCCTCAAGGGGATGGTACAAAGTAATTTTACTCACAAAATACAAAACAGAGAAGGTTGAATGAAGACATTTATGCCTCAAATGCAAATACTGCAAGAGCCAGAGCAAATCTGCTTCCCACAGAGTGAGACTGGCAGAGCCTTTCAACTATTTACCTCCAATCTACCCAACCCTCCATATTAAGTCACAGGCAGCCATTACAGACTGTCTACGGTCAGTTGGACTCAAGACACAACTAGACTCCTGTGGTTTGCTTCTTCCAGGTTGGGTACAGAGCACAGGGCCATCTCCAGCCCCCTTTCATCACCCAGGGCTCCATCTCAACCCTGGATCAGTCTACCCAACCCAACATATTAAGTCACAGGCCTTTTCCTGAGGTCAACCCAGGGTCTCCTCGATGCCTATCAAATAACACTTTCTTTCATGACCCCAACTAAGAGTCCACATATGACCAGAGGCATATTATGTGCCCCTTAACTGGATTCCTCATGGACTCACACTTCTCCAGACTGTCTTCAACAGCCACTTACACCAAACTGGACTGTGCTTCCAGAGGACAGGGAGCAAGTGAAGTGAATTAACCTATTTGTCTTTTGAGAGTTGAGCTGGTGTGCTGCATGAGCACAGAAGCAGAGAATTCTGCATTTGGAAATATGTAAGCAGAGCCCAAGAATTTCTGTTTGCCTGTGAGATTTACTTGAGTAATGCTTATTAATATGATCTTAATAAGAAACAAATTGACATAAGGCCTCTCTCTTATTCCCAAGTAGCTTCACCGGCAGATGGAGAGAGCTCTTCAGCCACTTCTGAAATACCTTAAAAAGCCACAGGCACTGTTGCCCTGGCAACATTTGATAAGAACAAATCTTGACCCAGATGAGAGGGTAAGGCAGGTCAGGTGAAATTTACAAAGCAGAATGAAGCCTATCCAGAAAAAGACAGTTTAACTGTGTTTCTTCTCTGGGCAATCCTCAAAGCAGTTCTAAACCCCAACCTGAGTTGCTATGGCATTTACACGTGGCTGTGCTTCCTCTACTCACCCTCAGCAGGCATGGTGATACAGCCCTGCTTAGCGAGATGTCCACTACAGGAGGGGAGCAGAGTCCTGGCTCCCCAAGGTCCAGGCATGCAGCACAGGCAGCCAGAGTCAGTGATGGTGGGACACAGAGATGAGACCTCTCTGAAGGAAAGAAGGGCTGCAGCCCAGAGGAACAAACTACCTTCCACAGTGAGCCAATGTGCACAGAGGGAATGGTTGTACCTGACCAGGAAATGCCACCTGGGACCTCTAGCACCTCAGAGATCACCAGCATGGGGAGCAGCTCCCTCCTTCCACATGCCATGAGGTCACACGTATCATCCAGACAGCCTCTCAAAAAAAGTGAGGGAAGGGCACTCAATTCTGAAAACCTGAATTGTATCCAAATCACCCCCTTCATGGATCATAGCCTTGTCATGGCTAAGGGGCTTGTTAACTCGATGAAGCTATGCGCCATGCCATGTAGGGCCACCCAAGGTAGACAGATGAGTCATAGTGAAGAGCTCTGACAAAACATGGTGTGCTAGAAGAGGAAATGGCAAACCTCTCCAGTATTCCCACGAGAACCCCATGAACAGTATAAAAAGGCAAAAAGACCCCACCCCCACCAGGTCAGAAGATGCCTATTATGCCACTGAGGAACAGTGCAGCTAATTACTAGTAGCTCCAGAAAGAATGAAGCGGCTGGGCCAAAAGAGAAATGACTCTCAACTGTGGATGTGTCTGGTGGTAAAAGTAAAGTCTGATGCTATAAAGAACAATATTGCATAGGAACCTGGACTATGAAGTCCATGAATCAAGGTAAATTGGATGTGGTCAAGCAGGATATGGCAATACTGAACATCAACATCCCAGGAATCAGGGAACTAAAATGGACATGAATGGGCAAATTTAATTCAGGTGACCATTATATCTACTACTGTGGGCAAGAATCCCTTAGAAGAAATGGAGTAGCCCTGGAGAAATATCAACAACCTCAGATATACAGATAATACCACTCTAATGGCAGAAAGTGAAGAGAAACTAGAGAGACTCTTGATGAGGGTGAAAAGAGGAGGGTGAAAGAGCTAGCTTGAAACACAACATTAAAAAACTAAGATTATGGCATCTGGTCCTATCACTTCACGGCAAATGCAGGGGGAGAAAGTGGAAGCAGTGACAGATTTCATATTCTTGGGCTCCAAAATCACTGTGGACGGTGACTGCAGCCATGAAATTAAACAATGCTTGCTCCTTGGAAGAAAAGCTATGACAAACCTAGACCGTGTATTAAAAAGCAGAAACATCACTTTGCTGACAAAGGTCAAAGCTATGGTTTTTCTACTAGTCACGTATGGGTGTGAGAGTTGGACCATAAAGAAGGCTGAGTGCTGAAAAATGGCTGCTTTCAAATTGTGGTGCTGGAGAAGTCTCTCCAGAGTCCCTTGGACAACAAGGAGATCACACCAGTCAACCCTAAAGGATATCAACCCTGAACGTTCATTGGAAGGACTGTTGCTGAATCTGTGCTTAGTTGCTCAGTTGTGCCCAAACCTTTGCGACCCCATAGACTGTAGCCTGCCAGGCCCCTCTGTCCATGGGGACTCTCCAGGCAAGAATATGGGAGTGGGTTGCCATGCCCTCCTCCAGGGGATCTTCCCAACCCAGGGATCAAACCCAGGTCTTCCACATTGCAGGCGGATTCTTTACCATCTGAACCACAAGAAAAGCTAAAGTTGAAGCTTCTCCAATACTTTGGCCACCTGATGTGAAGAGCTGACTCATTGGAAAAGACCCTGATGCTGGGAAAGATTGAAGGCAAAAAGAGAAGCGGGTGCCAGAGGATGAGATGGTTAGATAGCATCACTGACTATATGGACATGAATTTGAGAAAACTATGGGAGATGGCGAAAGACAGAGGAGCCTGGCATGCTACAGTTCACATGGTCACAAAGAGTCAGTCACGACTTAGTGACCGAGCACAACACCACCCCAGATTAGACAGAAAGAGATTGAGTTATCCAAACAGACTGTTAAACGTCTGTACCAGGTCAGACAAAGTTTACCTGACTAGATTAAAATGTGGGTTTTGTTTCAGCAGGCAGCATGTGAGGTCTTGAGAGGATGATCAGATCAGTTAAAACAAAATGAAGATACATTTTCTCTGAATAATCTGTGTGTATGTAATTTTGTAATTTTGTTCTGCGTGTATCTGTAGGCATATGACATAGACACACACACTCATAGTAATATAAAGACAGAGAAAAGGAGACTCTAATTAGAACACCAAAATTGGAAGTGATTCTTTCTGGATAATGAGTTTATGGGAAAGTTTTAGTTTTTTCTTTCTCCTGACTCAAATTTTCTAAATTTAGTATAAGAAACCTATTTTTAATATTATATAATTGCCTCGATAAAAACAATTATTTTTAAAAATAAATTAATGAGACTACACGGCTTCCTGAAGGGTATCTCTCTTTGTACTTTACACAGCCACCCAAACTTCTGCCTGACGCACTCTGCAAAGCACCAAGGACGGAGGTCAGTTCCTCTGGTTCACCAGGACCCCTGCCCTACCATTCGCCACACATAACCTTGGGCATTAAAGTAAAGGTTTAAAATCACATTAGCTCAGCTCATGACAATAGCCTATATCTCCATTTATCTTGCTGAACTTTACTGTTCCCCAAATTATCAAACTTTAAGCACAATCTCCCACTACATGGCCATGCAACTTCATGAAGTTTTCTTTGCTAAAAGAAATACCTGAGAGAAATGACTGCACTCTGAGCCTGCTCAAAATATTCCACCAGACACCAGAGGCCCACAGGTTAATAGTCCTAAACATGCACACAGTACCATTTCAGAGTCAAGAGGGAAAGGAATGAAGATAATTTTGCACTGTTCCTAGAGTTCAGCGCTCCACCAAGCTATCACACACTCCCAGTCACAGCCCTAAAATCTGACCAGCCGAGAGACAGAAGGTGCCATATTTCTAACATCCATTCTACACGTTTATGATATAATCAAAGGTTGTCATCACACGTGTAGAGATTTCAACCCAACGGAATGGGCAGGGCAGAGCATTCAGAAAAAATCAGATGGTTTTATGTTACGGTCTTACTTTCATCTTCTCTGTCAACAGTGCCACCGCCCAACAGATTCCAGAAAATATATATCTAAGATGAAATTTGAGCCAAGTGCCATCAATCCCTGAACACACAAACATTGTGAAAGATAACATGCAACACCTCCTTCCAAGTAATTAAAGCTTATTGGGACCTGCCTTGATTCTAGCCGTGGAGAATCCAAAGCTCTTATCTGACAGGTTAATGAGGATTTGAAATGAATAGTCTTACTAATGAGGGTCTTTAGAAATTAATCATATCATATTATTATTAACAACTGCAAAAGCTAAACTTCTAGAGATTAGATTACATAGGCTGATTTTAAAATGTGAGCAAGCCAATATGAAAGTGACAGAAGGCTATTTCCAAGAGGGAATAATAAGACATAATGCAGAGAATAAAAATTAAGAATGGGTAAGGCAATTAAGATATGCCTTCATTTGAATGTCTCTATGTATTTGAAAATGTAATATTTTATTTAATAAAAGTTGGTGCTGTTGTTTTCATCATCTTCTACTTTATGAACTATGAAAGAAGAAATAAATGAATGCTGGGAGAATATTCTGATGTTAGGAAAAAATAAAGTATAAAATGGAACAATTCTATTTACTCAGGAAGTTTTACTGCAACATAAGGCATCACATACCTTTCCCAGTTCCTCAAATGGCTTATTTTTCTTGGATTCATATTCTGAGTCAAGACTGAGAATGCCATTCTAGAATGAGGTTTGGCAAGTCTTCATAAGCAGAGCATCAACATGGCCACTAACCCTGTCCTTCAACTGTGTGGTGGGTAAGTCCAATGATGGAACACCAGAAACTGAGCGTATACTTTGAATCCCTACACAGTTCTGAGATGGGCTCTTTCCCATCAGGGAACAAGGGTCAGATTTTACTAAATAGGCAATGTCATTCATTGGGGAACAGTGAATGAGCCTCCAGGGTATCAGAGATACAATAATAAAGAAAATAGGCACAGACCCCGAGTTCACAGAGCTCAACTTCTAGTGATGGAAATGACATGAAACAAGCAAAAAGAAAAAAAGTTTCAAACAACTGAAAAAAGGCAAAGGGCTGGGAAAGTCAAAATTTAAGTGGTGGGTGGGCAGGGGCCAGGCCATGTTTCATCGTTATCCTACGATCTGGGTGAAGCTACTTAAGGATTATGTGTGCTGCATGTAGGGGGCGGGGAGGTGGTATGTGTAATCTGACCAGATATGCATTTTGAGAATATCCCTGCCTGCACTGTGAACAGTGTGAATACTCTGGAAAGAATCAAGGGTGGATACAGGGAGACCATCTCAGAGCCTATGGCAAGTAGTTCAGGGAGGTAGGGCTTTAGTACTTGGTATCTTGGACTAGTGACAAAGAGAGCTCAAACTACCACACAATTGCACCCATCTCACATGCCAGTAAAGTAATGCTCAAAATTCTCCAAGCCAGGCTTCAACAGTAAGTGAACTGTGAACTTCCAGATGTTCAAGTTGATTTTAGAAAAGGCAGAGGAACCAGAGATCAAATGGCCAATATCCACTGGATCATCAAAAAAGCAAAAGAGTTCCAGAAAAACATCTATTTCTGCTTTACTGACTATGCCAAAGCCTTTGACTGTGTGGATCAAAACAAACTGTGGAAAATTCTGAAAGAGATGGGAATACCAGACCACCTGCCCTGCCTCTTGAGAAACCTGTATGCAGGTCAGGAAGCAACAGTTAGAACTGGACATGCAACAACAGACTGGTTCCAAATAGGAAAAGGAGTACGTCAAGGCTGTATATTGTCACCCTGCTTATTTAACTTATATGCAGCATCATGAGAAATGCTGGGCTGGAGGAAGCACAAGCTGGAATCAAGATTGACAGGAGAAACATCAATAACCTCAGATATGCAGATGACACCACCCTTATGGCAGAAAGTGAAGAACTAAACAGCCTCTTAATGAAAGTGAAAGAGGAGAGTGAAAAAGGTGGCTTAAAGCTCAACATTCAGAAAACTAAGATCATCGCATCTGGTCCCATCACTTCATGGCAAATAGATGGGGAAACAGTGGAAACAGTGTCAGACTTTATTTTTCTGGGCTCCAAAATCACTGCAGATGGTGATTGCAGCCATGAAATTAAAAGAGGCTTACTCCTTGGAAGGAAAGTTATGACCAACCTAGATAGCATATTCAAAAGCGGAGACATTACTTTGTCAACAATGGTCCGTCTAGTCAAGGCTATGGTTTTTCCAGTGGTCATGTATGGATGTGAGTGCTGGGCTATAAAGAAAGTTGAGTGTCAAAGAATTGATGATTTTGAACTGTGGTGTTGGAGAAGACTCTTGAGAGTCCCTTGGACTGCAAGGGGATACAACCAGTCCATTCTGAAGGAGATCAGTCTTGAATATTCATTGGAAGGACTGATGCTGAAGCTGAAACTCCAATACTTTGGCCACCTGATGCGAAGAGTTGATTCATTTGAAAAGACCCTGATGCTGGGAAAGATTGAAGGCAGGAGGAGAAGGGGACGACAGAGGATGAGATGGTTGGATGGCATCAGCAACTCAATGGACATGAGTTTGGGTAGGCTCCGGGAGTTGGTGATGGACAGGGAGGCTTGGTGTCCCGCAGTCCATGGGGTCACAAAGAGTCGGACACGACTGAGCGACTGAACTGACTGATCTTGGACTAGAGGAGAAGTGATAACCCTGGGGAAGGGTAAATGGATTCAAGGGATCTTGAGAAGGTGAGTACACAGAACACGGTGATGAACTGAATATTCAGAACTGAGATTTTTTTTTTTTTATATCCACTCCTTAAGAGAATTCCCTGGACAGCCTTGTCATGTTGACCAGCTGAGGTTTATAGATACAAAAGTGAAGGCTCAGGAAGGCATGAAGTCAGAAAAAGACAAAAGGCAGCTTCCCAAACCAACTCTGCCTTAGGAGCGCCTATTTTCTTCCACAGACCTTGTTTCATAAGAAGCAGAACATGATCTCCCCACTGTCTCCCACATACATTTGAACTTCCTCTTGCTTTGTCAGTCCTTCTTAGTTCTCTGTTCCTAGATTTGCTCACAGAACGAACACTTATTGTTAGCCTCTTCCTCCAGTGGGCAAGATAAAGCCGCTGACATCTTCACCTACTGCTACTTTATAAACCAAACAGAAAACCATCACCACCAAGATCCCTCTGTTGGCTTTACAAGGCATAGTCAGGATTCTTTTTCCCACTGTGCTTTGTACAGTTCTTTTTTCCTTCTTCCTCCCAAGTTGGCTAGACAAAATTCCTTTTCTGTAACAACTGTCCACTGGTGTGCTTTTTTGTTAGTTTTTGGGGTTTTTTTGCACCAGAGAAAATAAATATCCCCCTTTACTCCCCGGCCTTAGCCTCTTTCTCCCTGCTCCTAGTAGTAACTCTCAACAATCTCTTTCAGTTCTTTGGGGTACTTCCAAACCATATACCAAATTAAGACAGCAAGCTATGTCATAAAACTTTTCTGACACCCTCTACTTCTCTCCCATCTTCTATTACCTGCTCCCACATCCTAAAGATTTACTGATCTCATGTCTTGATCAGTAAGGTCATATGCAATACTTTGTGTCTCCTTTAAATTTATGACCTAGCCAAACTTCTTGAGGAATTGAAATTTTTTTTTTCCTTTTTAGAAGCGATAGATCGCATTCCCCTCTATATAGAGAGCTGGGGCAGCTACTCTCAGCTCACCAAATACAGCCAAGTAACCTTGTGGATGACCATCCATCTTCCTGGGCCAAGCTGACACATTCTGTATGCTAGGGTTGCAGAGCACTGGCATTGAAGGGGTTTAGCAGATGGAATACACTATGACCTGGCCACTGAGAGCCTGCCCACTGTAGGAACTAGCATGTCTCTTACCTGAACACATTTTTCTGATTTTAAAAATGCAAATACATAGTTTAAAAGACTACGTTTCTCATCTTCCATTTGCATCGCCACTCCATTGGATCTTGCTGATGAAACAAACCTCCTCACATAATCAGGCCACCCATTTCCCCAGGCAGGCAACCAGCAACCACCCTTTTGAAGGTCTCAGTGATAAGTTCTTCTTTGGAAGTCCTTCAGCATTTACTTTCTAAATCAGTGCTTCTCAAACCTTAATGTGCATTTGAATCACCTGGAGATCTTATTAAAACACAATCTGACTCAGTAAGTCTGAGGTGAGGGTCAAGATTCCGCATTTTCAATAAGTTCTTGGGGAACACTGATGTCACTGACCTAGGGACCACACTTTGAGTGACAGAGTATCCTGTGCACAGAGCCTATGTAATGCTTATAATAATGGTAATGATAGCATATGTTTTATAGTATATATGGCAATACAACATAGCAGTTAACTGCTTACTACCACCATTCACTAGCCACATGACCTCTCTTTTCCCTAATTTTTCTCTTCTATACTTTCAAAATATTACTGTGACCTGTGTGATGGTTGCTGTGAAGTTTAAATGAATAAATACATATAAAGTGCTTAGCATAGTGCCTGGCACATAATAAATGCTCAACAAATACTGGTTGTTCTCATCATTTCTCTTCAACTAAATTCTAAATTAGGGTTAGAGATTGTGTTTTATATCACACTGAATCCTCACACCTTGTCATATAATATATCTTTATGGTGCTGATAGGATTTGGAGGGGTTGATGTTAATTTTCTTGGGTGGTTTTTGCATTTCTTTCTCTATGAACAAGACTTTTCAATGAAGACCTTCGATAGGTCATTTCCTATTTATAAGAACCCTCCCATCCTACTTTGCCTCTTTGAGGAAGTGTGATACATTGTGATGAGTATGTGTTATTCTATGTAAAAATACAAACAATGAGGTTCTTTATATTGTTTTAAAAATACATTTATAGCCTAAGTTCATTTCTCCTAACTGTGTATAGTAGTGAGTGTTAGCTAAACAGAGTAAGGGTGAATAGGGATCACAGCACCAGAGAAGGACCATTTTTAATACTAAGTAATAAATATCTATGCAGGCAAAGAGCCTAAACTCAGAGAGAAGGCAGGTGGGGTGATTGCAGGACATGGAGAGGATACTCACCCTGGTTAGAGTCCAACATATGAAACAGTTATTCCAGTTCTCAGGCCATCAATTCACCTTCACAGTCATACCAGCTAAACAGACTAAAAATGACCCCAAGTCATTGACCACTTCAGCCCCCGTGGAAACAGCCACTCATCTGCTTATGAGTCCTGTTTCAGTTCTTTACTACTACATAGCAGACCATCCCCAAACTCAGGGGCTTTAAACAACAGTTTATTATTGCCTCTTGTAGTTCTTGAACTGACTAGACTCAGTCAAGCAGATTCCCACTTGGGTTCTCTCATGCATTTGCAGTCAGATGGCAGATGGGGGCTGGAGTCATCTAAATTCAAGACCGGAGCTGGCCAACTAAGATGGCTTCGTCACTCCCCCGTCTGGTGCCTCAGATGGCTGGAATAACTACAGAGTGCTTAGGGCCTCTCTCCCCACTGCCGCCTCTCCACATGGCTAGCTTGGATTTCCTCACCAGAGGTAGTGTCAGGGTAATCTGACTTCTTAAGTAGCACCAGCCTTCTCCCATAGCAAGGATTCAAGAGACCCAAGTAAAATCTACAAGTCTTCTCAATGCACTTCAAAAGCCAAGCAGTGCACTAAAGCGTCATTCCACTGCTGCTGCTGCTGCTAAGTTGCTTCAGTCGTGTCCGACTCTGTGCGACCCCATAGACGGCAGCCCACCAGGCTCCCCCGTCCCTGGGATTCTCCAGGCAAGAGTACTGGAGTGGGGTGCCATTGCCTTCTCCAGTCATTCCACTAGCCAGCCCAGATTCAAGGGGCCAGGGACAAAACAAAGGCTCAATTCTAGAGGATTATGCTTCCTTGGGGAGGGAAACCCAAAAGCAGCTAAGTCCTATCCACATGTTCACGGGGAAGCAGCAAAAGACAGCCCAGTTTCTGCCAACACCTACTCCTGCCCAGATCAGATAACAACAACAACAAAACATTTTGTAAAAGCCTCTGTCCTAATTCAGCCTTCAAAACCTTTTGTACAAAACCCTCTACTAAGAAGGGAGGAAGGGAAAATCCACAACCAGAATCAAAGATGTTCTAAGTCCAGAGAAGATATGAAACAATAATGACAGGTAAGAAATTAAATGGATCCATCACATCACCTGTTTCCCCTGGTCTTAGGGTAACAGAATTTGGGTGTCAGAAGGTTCATTTCTTCTCAAATGTTTTCCCTAAAAGAAATGTTTAGATGGCAAAGATTGTACAGAAGTATGTATTTGTTTCCTGAATAATGGAGTAAAACCAAGAAATAAGCCTAATGATTATTGATGCCCTCCTTTTAATAAAAGCCTTTATTAAACTATGCAGGAGACACAGGAGATGTGGGTTCGAGTCCTGGCTTGGGAAGATCCTCCGGAGGAGGGCACGGCAATCCACTCCAGTATCCTGGAGAATCGCACAGAAAGAGAAGCCTGGCAAGCTACAGTCCATTGGGTCACAGAGTCTAACACGACTATCGTGACTTAGCACAAACTATTTGTAAAAGAAGTCTCATAGAGAAGGAGAAAACAGGATTCGCCCTCCTTTCAGCTTCTAGACTCCTCCCCATTTCTCAGAGAAACAAACCAAGAACCACAGATTTTTATGAGCGTGCCCAAGTTAGAGCCTGGACTGGATTCAGACTCTGAGTCCCATTGCCAAGCCAGATGTTTTCTTTTACAGCAATGATTTTGCATCCCTTATCTTTCTCTCCCATTCATAAGTGGGATAATTAAAGTTGATTAAGCACCTACTGGACATAAAGTAATGAATTCAGTGCTTTTTCCAAAAATCTCTTATCTTCTTTTTGCCATAAAGTGAAGACTAGAAATACAGTCGTCTACTCTGGTATTTATTTATGGACTGCAAATAAGTGTTAAAAGGCAGTTAGGAAGGTCACAAATGTGTTCACTGTAGACTGCTCATGTGCTTCTTCAGTCTCATCTGTATATGGCCCCTGTGGATCTGCACAGTGACAGCATACTTTTAAGAATAGTTTAGAACATATCTAAGTGTGCATCTATTACTTCACATTACCTCTTTCTGTCTGGGTACATATTTTTCTTCTTTTTTTTAAATGCACTGCATGGCTTGCAAGATCTTAATTCCCTGACTAGGGATTGAGCCTGGGCCATAGCAACAAAAGTGGCAGGTCTTAACCACTGGATTGCCAGGGAATTCCCTCTCCAGATGCATCTTCTCCTTTGAAAAATGTCCCCTTTTGGACTTAGTGGAACTGTTCCTGCATTCTTGGACTCAGGCATATGACCCAGGCAAATTAAAGTGACTAGTCTATCCCCTAGCCATAAAGAAGTTAGCCTCAGATCATGCTGGGAGAATTAGATTTCTTTTCCAGAGTCTATATGGATTCTTGGGAAAAGAAGATCTCTCTCATCAGGGCAGTGTAAGCTAGGAACTGCCAGGGGTATCTCTGCTGCATGTGAGATAATCCAGCCAAAGAAAAAAGCCAAAACACAGAGAAAGGTAGTGTTGAGACCTGGAAAGAGGTAGAGTTCTGTGACATCATTTGAACCTCTGCTTCTAGCCATGTCTAAAGCCACTACACCACCAGACTTTTCAATTACATGAGCCAATAAATCCACCACACCCCTCTCCCTGCTTTCTTAGTTACTTTAATTTGGGTTTCTGTCATTTGCAGCTATAAAGTCCTGATGACTACACAATTGTGTGTATGCTCGGTTGCTCAGTCATATCCAACTCTTTCTAATCCCATGGACTGTGGCCCGCCAGGCTCCTCTGTCCATGGCATTTTCCTGGCAAGAATACTGGAGTGGGTTGCCATTTCCTCCTCCAGGGGGTCTTCCCAACCTAGGGATCCAGCCCATGTCTCCTGTGTATCATGCATGTTTGCATTAGGTCAAACCAAAGCATCTCACTTACATAACAGGACAATCAGCAAAGACCTAGAGGGATCCATCATTTTGGCATTATCACAGTTTGCCAAAATCTACAGTCAGCAGAGCTACTGGAACATTTCAGTTACCACGTGAGTAAAATCGTTTGGGCATTTACGAGTCTCTTTCTCCTACCTGTACACCCTTGTTATCACCCAGAGTCCCAGCGTCCTGGGTCCCAAGACCCAACCCATACGGTCTCAGTAATTGTATTTCAGTAAAGAGATTATTTAGCAGCCTTCCCTGATGGCTCAGACGGTAAAGCGTCTGCCTGCAATGCGGGAGACCCGGGTTCAATCCCTGGGTCGGGAAGATCCCCCGGAGAAGGAAATGGTAACCCACTCCAGTACTCTTGCCTGGAAAATCCCATGGACAGAGGAGCCTTGTAGGCCACAGTCCATGGGGTCGCCAAGAGTCGGACACGACTGAGCGACTTCACTTTCACTTTTCAACGTGATTACTTACAGAGAAGGATGCAGGATTAACAAGGGATGGGGAGCCCAGAGACTACTAACAATGGAGAAGGCTTCAGCAGCCCTGTGTTACCACTGCTCAGACAGAGCTGGAGTCCTCTTGGGGCTGTGGCCATGGATGGATGCATGAGAGAGACCCAGTCCCAAGGCAGAGAGGAAATAAGGAAGAATCCACCCAACATTCCCCTTTCTGCCCTCTGATCTCCAACCAGTGCCTCTTACTGACCCAACCAAATTGAACGGCAGCCAGTCACAGAGCCCAAAAACGCAACCTAAAGCAGCCCTCACTGGGCAGAGAGCCGAGCAAACTAAGAATCTGGCTTAGGACAAAACAGAATAACCCGGAACCTACTCACCTCCTCTATTTTGATAGTATTATATAACGCCCTTAAAGAATCATTAGGAACAGGGCTGAAAACACTTCTTTGACCTTATGTACTTGTGTACTACAATATTCACTTCCCAGAATTTTTCTTTTGTTCATAGGAATCAGTACCATCTCTTCTGAAATGATTTTAAAATGTAGACTACATCATTCTCTCTGATCATTTCCACATAAACCTTTTTGCCCTATATTTTCTCGCTTGTTCCCCAGATAGCCTGATATACCGAAGATACAGAAAGAAATAGAAAAGGACCGCTGAAGCTCTGGAGGCAGGGTCGGGAATGACAAAGAACTTTAAATGTTTGATGTTCCTCACACTCTTTGAAGAACAAATGCACCCAAGTGTATGGTCTTTAACGAGATGAATGTGCATGCTAGGATGTTTTGCTTTGTTTTTATGCCTTCTCAGTATAAATCTTAAGGCAGACATTTCTCCTTAATACATCCAGTATCCGGGAAATTGTTTTTTGGCCATAAAAATGCATTAACAGCTCCAAAGGAGCAATTACACCATGTATTGTAAATGCACATTAAGACTAACACACCACACTTATCTAAACCTCAGTGAATGCAGGGCCGTGGTACCTCTAGTACAAAGGTGACTCCGATTCGTTCAAGAAATAAGATCCCAGGGGGAAAGGGCTTCCCTCTGTTGTGTCAATTACAATGATACAGGTATAAAGCAGGAAACTGATCCCATTTTGTTGCTTCTTAAAGAAACCCTAGCATCGAGAATGAGGCTGTATGCACAAAGGCATGTTTATGTCGGTACATTACCATGGTGAATTTCTGCAAGCCCTCAGACGCGGGTGAGCCCCTCGCATTCGGAAATCATTGTGTCTCATGCAGACAGCAAGTCAATTACTGAGGCTAGATGCCTGGTTTTAGAGTAGACTTTATTTATTACCCTTGTTATAGCTGGGATATGGAGGACCCTAACTGTAATGTGTGAAATCAGATTCTCCTACTGTTGCATTACAAATCTCATTGGATGCAGTGAATTTGCTTTATTCAGGTCCATTCTAGATTAACAGGAAGGGAAGTATGGATTTTTTTTTCATCCACATAAACAATGAGGACTTGTTAGAGACTTGTTTCTGATGTTTATGGATTTCTCTTTAGTGCATACAGCCTATGGAAAATTGTTTTTAAGCAATAAACAATAATTATATTTGGGGACACAGAGGTACCAGGGCTGTATTGCATTCAGCCTGCTGATAAATTTCTCTGGCTAATTTTTTTTTCTTATGCAGACATAAAAATACAAAGACAAACAATAAATTTTCCTTCATCCGCTGAAACCTTTTTTCTTCCATTTTATTTTCCACTACATTTCTCGACTGATATTACCTTTTTAAATTGCTAAATATAAATATTCCACAATGAATGCCTGTAATTAGGTTGTCTGCTCTCCTTCAAGGACTTGTTAGAAAGAGAAAGGGCTTTAATCTAAAGCAAACTAACAGAGTTAGAAGTTAATTAGAAATTAGCCATATATCCTGGGTAAATTATTTATGCTAAGCCATGTGTTACTGTAAAAATAATATACATTTACACTGACTATTGTAAACATAAAATAATTAACAATAAAAGGGAAGATATTATCCCTTAATAGAATCCTTTTGCCAAGACCAATTTAATTTTCTCTCTCGTAATACTGAATGATAACCCAGGGTCTCTGCTTTGTATATAAAGCATTAAGGTTCTTTCACAATCTTTCTTCCGTTCTTTTTTCTCTCTTTTCACCACCCCCCCTTTCTTCCTCCTCTGCATGCAGACTTGTTTTCTGACTTATCTGTCCTTTTACTATGTCTTTTCCTTCTCTCCATTTCTCTCCCTTTTTGCCTTTTTCTCTTCTCTCTTTTCCTACTTTTTTTTCTTTGAATCAAAACTGGGTAAACACCTAAAATCTCACTACACACGTTTCTCTTCCTTCCCACCCTGCTCTCCGCTCCCTTTCTCTCCTTTTTTGTTTTACACTCTTTAGTATGTAGCCTTTTTACAAAAAGCCCTAAGATGCAGACAGAAAATGCAGTGTATTTTAATTCTGTCTCACTTTCCTTCCTGTTCTAGCAAGGACATAAAGGTCAAAAAAAAAACCAACCCTGGAATATCCTCTCAACCCATTTAGGGACCTTTGAATTCAACTCAAATGCTGACATATATGTTTGCTTTCTTCAGTGAACACATATGTATGTTGGATTTCACATCATCCCTTTTGGGGATAGGGCATCTGTATTCATCTACCTCCACATGCATAATCACTATTAAATATAATCTAATGAAGTGTCTTTGTGTCTAAAATGCAGTTACCTGAAGACTCTCCTTACAAAACATTCATTGATTTTTTTTTTCCCATTCACGTCTGTAACAACAAATATCGTGCAGCGTTTACATGGTTGGTGTAGGTGCTGTCAATGTACTCTCCACATCCATTTAAATGCAAATCTTCATGCAAATAATCACTTGGAGGAAAGGGGGAAAAAAAAGAGAGAGAATGTGTTTAGCTGAAGACAAAGCTAGAAGGATAATAGAAAGCATGAATAGGGTGTCAGTGGAGGGCTACACAATAAAAGCCTCCTCTGCACTTAAATGAAATCACATTAATGACAGCTCCAAGGATTTCTCAATAGATTCTTATAGTATTGTTGTATGTAAACATGATTCTCAGCAGGTGAAACAAAATGAATGAAATTGGAAGAAATTTACACATCTCTAGGGGAAGCCAAAGGTCGAACTGGTTGTACAGACCAGGCCCTCCTTGATCAATACCCAAAATATCAACTGTGAACAAACATTTACACTTCCTTCAGAAATCCAAAATTTGGAACCAAACAATTCATTGTCCAAATGACTTTGTTAAGTAATGCTGTGGGGCTGATGTTTCAACAGAAAAGTAGGAAATGAGCTGAGACTGAGTAAGTATCATTATACTTGAGAACAGCAACTTTGAGGCTGAATTTGGCTCTGGGGAAGGCTGGATTGTGATCTTAGGGAAATTTCCAATTTGCACTATTTGCAAAGAAAACGTTACATCAACAAAGGTTAAGTGCTGGCATTAAGAAAAGTAGAATGGCCTGAGAGTTTCCCAGTTATTTCTAAGTACTTTTCCAAGTTTCCCTGGGATGCAGTCAAAGGAATTGAGGAGAAACCAAGAAGCTACAAAATAACAAGGCCAAAGGGCTGATAATGGGGTAAGGAGGGAAAAACTTATCTGTTCATGTCATATAATTCCAAAGGAATAAACCTATTTGTGATATATGTTGTTATTTTTGGAAAAAAATAAAAACTTCAGTTTTCTTGTAGGTTTCATGATTTGCAAGTGCTCTGTTTGAGGGCACCAATAGAGCAATGAAACTTGGAAGACTTTATTTGGGCATATTTTGGAAGGAGTTCAGTAGACTTCAGGCAGTATTATGTGCTTTTTTAACTTGGAGTGATTTCACTTTCTTGGAGAGTACAACTGGCTGGAATCATCGCTGCTGATTTCCTTGGCTTCACATAGTCCAACAATTTCCCCAACCCCCACCACCACACCGCCAAAAGGAAAAAAAGGAGCAACAGAAAAAAATTTTTAAAAACTTTGCAAAAATTAACTCCATGAGTTTCATTTTTTCCACAACAAAATGTTTTTATCATTTACATGAATATTCTTTTTGACAGCAATTCTCTTGTTCTTATTATTTTGTGGAGTTAGTTATTTTTGTTCTTTGAGGCATTTGGAATCCTGATCCTATTCCCTACTTCTTCACTCACTCAACCTGAACCGTCTATTTTTATTTGCATACTTTGTGCCCATCAACTTCAAACTCTTAGAGTTGAATGATTCTATAAAAGACTTAGCTCTATGTAAGAATATCAGGTGGTTAATAGTGAAGGGGTAAAATGTAATTCTTTTTCTAAATATACACAAATAGTTAAGGTTAGGGGAAGGAGAGCAATAGAGACAACCTCGACTTTGAGCAGAACCCTAATTTTTCAAGCATTAAGTTGTTCATGGTAATAAATAATATACTTTCCAATATATGCAGAGAAAGATTTTAATTATTACCTTATATTTAAGCTATTAAATAGATTTAATAATTATTTTAACTATTGTTAAAATATTGTTTAAACTATTAAATATATATTTGCTTATATATACTTTTTTTTTTTACTTACATAGTAAGTTTTTCATAACCAATAGGCCAGGATGAAGGTACACTAGGCAGGATAAACTGGATAATGCCATACCAAAAAAGTCTAAAATTCTCAGTGATACAACCCAACAAAGGTTTATTCTCATTCACAAAATATCCACTGTGGGTTCAGGAGACTGTCCAGGGACGCTGATCTCCATGCAGAGACTCAGTCATCCAGTCTCATGAATGATTCACTTTATTATAGCTACACTATCTGAGGCCATAGCCTGTCTGTTACCTCAGTGGGTGAAAAGAGCTATTACTACAATGATATTACTTGGGCTTGGGAATGGCACACTCCATGTCTACTTGTAGCCCATTGGCCAGAGGTAGTCACATGGCAACAAGAACAAGATGGGACCCTCCTGCACACTCAGAGGGTGTAGAGAACCAGATATGAGTAAGCAGTGGAAGTCTCCAACATGGAAGACTATAGTGGTATTAGATATAATGGTTCTCCTTAGAAAATCCATAGCTTATGATTAGTACCTTGTCTGTGACATTCAAAACTCATTTTATATTATATTCGTAGGCTTGCCTATTTCACTTTCAGTGGCTTGTGAGATCTTTGAAGTTAGGACACACATCCTGCTCATGCCTTTGCATACAAGGGGTATGCTTTTTCAATACTGAATAAAATACATTAAGCTATTCTTTCTAAAATAATTCTTTCTGAAATTTCCATGCAATTTCTTGGTCCATATACCAGGCTGCAACCCTTAGAAAACTGTCCATTGCCTGGAAGCAGAAGTCATGAGTAGGCACAGAATTCAGTGACCCAGCTGGACTGCATCAGTAAACAGCACTGAGTGTATTTTCCAGTTAAGATATTTCACAGTTCCCTTTTGCCAGAAAAATAAATAAATAAATGACAGTTTTAGGAAAGAGATACCATGTAGTACTATGAAAATAACACTGGATCTGAGTCTAGAAAATTGTGTTTGTCCTGACTCTGCCCTTAACTTGCATATTCATATCAACTCACTCAGCCTGCTTTCTTCACATATGGAGTGATGAATAAGTCCTTTCTAGATCACACATGCTGTACTTGAAGAACTGTGCAATTTTAAAGGAGTTTTTAGATCAATTTTTCAGAAATTTTCCAGACAGTATTTGTGAAATAAAGTAATTTTTTGCATCTTTCTTACCACTCCCTCCAATTCCCTTTTCATTTTAGTACACAATCCATTCTGACCGTTGGTTATTCAGCATTCCTTCTGCCCCCATTCATGGTTAGATGAAATTTATTATCCCAAATTCAGTCCAAAACTTGCTGTTCCTGTTTTCCTTTGTTGCAAAATGAGCTAAGTTCTAAAGAAATAAATTTGACAAAGAGCTTGTGATTCTCCATTATATGGAGCCTTAATAATAGCAATTCACTGCATCCTTCAGTGAAAGCTAAAGGCACCAGATCTCCGCTCCCATTAAACGGTGACAGCTAGCCTATAGGATAGGCAACCCAGAGTCAGCCAATAAGATGCTCCTGTTCAGGGCTTTGAATCTTTGTCTTATAACACTGAAGTACAAGAATTGCTTAGATTCATGTACATCAGCAGAAATGATAGGAGCATCCTCATTAACTGGGAATGGGGTAGACATTTGTCATTTCAATAGCAGAGGTCCTATGCTCCAGTACGGGTGGTGGTAACATTCTGGTCAGTCTTCTTCTGCTAAAACAGCAGGGTTTCCCGAGTCTAGACTCTCTTGGCTTTTGTCTATTTTCCCAAGTCTGATTCTTCAAAACCCTCCAAGAACTTTGCAAGAAATTCTTCTTTTTGCTTATGATCACTGGAGACCATTTCTGTTTCTCATGACTAAACGATTCTTAACTGATTCAGAGTGACCAAGAACAAGGCAAGGTTGTTTCCTCCCCTATTTCCTTCCAACATCCTACTAGAGGGCCTTGCTAATGCAATTAGGGAAGAAAAGGAAATATTAGTAAAAGGTACACATACAGATTTGAAAGGAAGAAATAAAACTGACCTTGTTCACAGATGATATGTCTATGTAGAAAATCCAAAAAAATCAACAAAATAATAGAAAATCTTATGGAATTAATGAGCAATTATGGTATTAAAACAAGGTTACAGGATATAAGATTAATCTATGGAAGTCAATTGCTTTCTAGCAATGAACAAATAAAATTTAAAATTCAAAACACAATATCATTTATATTAGCAACCCCTCAAACTAAATACTTATGTATAAATCTGACAAAATATCTACAAGATAAATATGAGGCAAATTATAAAACTCTGATGGAAAAAATAAAAATAATAAAAGACATGGAAAGAAATTCCACGTTTATGGATAGGAAGAATCAACATTGTCAAGATATCTGTTCTTCCTGTATTGATCTATAGATTCAATGCAATCGTGATCAAAACCCTAGCAAGGTATTTTGTGGATATTAACAAACTGATTTTAAAATTTATAAGGAGGAGGAAAAGACCCAGAATAGCCCACACAATAATGAAGGGGAACAAAGTTGAAGGAATAATACTACCCAACTTCAAGACTCACTTATAAGGCTAACTGATCCAGAGTCTGTGGCTGATAATGAGTTAGTTTGCTACTTAAATTGTTATTTAACAGAGATTGCCTCATTTGACCACTAATATATTAAAGCAATGTGGTGTTTATATAGTGTCAACAAATATATTATCTCGTTTGATCCTCCAATTAACCTTAGAAGGACACAAGATATAAAATATAAATATTTCCAACTGAAGGATGTTGAATTAAGGTTCTATGAAAGCAAGTGATTTGACCAAGGTCAGCACAAAAAATAACAGATAAAGATTCATAACCAGAACTAATCATTCCAAATCCAAGCCTTTTTTTTTTTTTTTTTTTTTACTGTTCCACCCTACCCTCCTTTAAGGGCTTTGCATTATCTGCAACAGCTCAACATGGCAGAGGCTTTGTTATCAGGAGGTAGAAAGAAACACCCTGAAATCTCCCCCAAAGCATAGTCCCTGGCTTGTAGGGACAGAAGTAACCACAGCCTTATTCAATTCTAGTTCTGCCACACTGCCATGACTCTGTGTCACTGGCTCTATGGCAAGGTATAAATGGACCCTCTGAAGAAAAGTTCATGATAACAGAGCCTGTATGATATAACCACAGAAGCCAAATGTATATATTGATTTTGCCTGTTTAAAGAGGTGTGAAACGCCCTCTTCTGTATTTCAGCTCACAACTTCTTTACATTGTACCTCTTCTTTTTCCCACTGTTTTGACTTCTCTTAAGGCAATGGCACCCCACTCCAGTACTCTTGCCTGGAAAATCCCAAGGACGGAGGAGCCTGGTAGGCTGCAGTCCATGGGGTCGCTAAGAGTCGGGCACGACTGAGCAACTTCACTTTCACTTTTTGCTTTCATGCATTGGAAAAGGAAATGGCAACCCACTCCAGCGTTCTTGCCTGGAGAATCCCAGGGACGGCGGAGGCTGGTGTGCTGCCGTCTATGGGGTCACACAGAGTCGGACACGACTGACACGACTTAGCAGCAGCAGCATCTCTATATGGAGTGTGAATTCTAGGAGAATAAATTTTTTTAACCATTGTTTTGAATTGAAGTGTAGTTAACTTACGATGTTGTGTTAGTTTCAGGTATACAGAAAAATAATTTCATACTTTTCATATTCTTCCCATTATAGATTAGTACAAGATACTGAATATAGCTCCTTGTGTTATACTATAGGTCTTTGTTGTTTATTTTATATGTAAGCGTGTGAACATGTTAATCCCCAGCTCCTAATTTATCTCCCTATATCTTCAGTAAGCAAAAGTGTTGGGGTTTTTTGGGTATGTTGCAAATCTATTTCTGTTTTGTAAATAAGTTCATTTGTATAATTTTAATTCCATATGTAAGTGATACCATATAATATTATTTTCTCTGTCTGACTTATCACTTATGGTAAAATATGGTAACCTCTAGGTCCATCTGTTGCTGCAAATGGTGTTATTTCACTCTTTTTTATGGCTAAGTAATATTTGTGTGTGTGTGTGTGTATCACAACTTCTTTATCCATTCATCTGTTGATGGACGTTAGGTGGTTTCCATGTCTTGACTTGTAAATAATGCTGCCATAAGCATTGGGAATCTTTTCAAATTAATTTTCCCTGGCTATATGAACAGGAGTGGCTCTATTTTCAGTTTTTTAAGGAGACTCCATACTGTTTCTCCATAGTGACTGCATCAATTTACATTCCCACCAACAGTGCAGGAGGGTTCCTTTTTCTAGGAGTATAAATTTTTCAAAATGCAATCAGAGTCTTATCTATTCTCTAAATTCCCACCTGTCTAAATCTGCTCTTTACACTTCTTCTAGTCTAAACACATGTTTGGAAACTTGGCTTCTTAAAAGAATGAACAGACCTGAATACTCTGATGTCCTGGCAAAGAAAAAGTAGATAAAAATAGTTGTATGAACTATGCAACTCTGAGGAACCAGTTCAAAAGCCAGGGCCCCAACTGCAAGCAGTCTGAGTGACTGAGAGGGTTGATTAAACTAGTAAAGGAGTAGAAGGATGGCTTAAGTGACTGGTTATAAGGTGAGATGAGGAGGGCAGAAGAGGCAACATGCCACCAGGATTACAGATACATTTGTTTCTCTTGCTACATAATTGAGCCAGTACAATCTGAAAGCGTAGATGCAATCACCAGGGTGCTTCACTCATTAGAAGATATGATCTTACAGAATACCATCCCTGGGGATGAAAGAGGGCATGACAGTGTGAGCTTTACCTAAGAAGTATGTGAAAGAAGGGACTAGTAGTGTGCAACTCTAGTTCTTGTTACAGTTCCCTGTGGGCAGGGAACAGCTCCTGTGAAAATTCACCAGTTCAGTTCAGTCGCTCAGTTGTGTCCGACTCTTTGCAACCCCATGAATGGCAGCACGCCAGGCCTCCCTGTCCATCACCAACTCCCGGAGTTCACTCAGACTCACGTCCATTGAGTCAGTGATGCCTTCCAGCCATCTCATCCTCTGTCGTCCCCTTCTCCTCCTGCCCCCAATCCCTCCCAGCATCAGAGTCTTTTCCAATGAGTCAACTCTTCGCATGAGGTGGCCAAAGTACTGGAGTTTCAGCTTTAGCATCATTACTTCCAAAGAAATCCCAGGGCTGATCTCCTTCAGAATGAACTGGTTGGATCTCCTTGCAGTCCAAGGGACTCTCAAGAGTCTTCTCCAACACCACAGTTCAAAAGCATCAATTCTTTGGCGCTCAGCCTTCTTCACAGTCCAACTCTCACATCCATACATGACCACAGGAAAAACCATAGCCTTGACTAGACGGACCTTTGTTGGCAAAGTAATGTCTCTGCTTTTCAATATGCTGTCTAGGTTGGTCATAACTTTCCTTCCAAGAAGTAAGCGTCTTTTAATTTCATGGCTGCAGTCACCATCTGTAGTGATTTTGGAGCCCCAAAAAATAAAGTCTGACACTGTTTACACTGTTTCTCTGTCTATTTCCCATGAAGTGGTGGGACCGGATGCCATGATCTTCGTTTTCTGAATGTTGAGCTTTAAGCCAACTTTTTCAAACTCCACTTTCACTTTCATCAAGAGGCTTTTGAGTTCCTCTTCACTTTCTGCCATAAGGGTGGTATCATCTGCATATCTGAGGTTATTGATATTTCTCCTGGCAATCTTGATTCCAGTTTGTGTTTCTTCCAGTCCAGCGTTTCTCATGATATACTCTGCAGTATGAACAGTATGAAAATTCACCAAGGAAACCTAAATGCCTGCCATCTGCTGGGTTTGCAAGCAGCCCCACTTTGCTTTTTATCATGACTAGAGACAAGTTACGGGCTTCCAAGGTGGCACTAGTGGTAAAAACCTGTCTGCCAATGCAGGAGGCATAAGAGACGTGGGTTCAATCCCTAGATCGGGGAGATCCCCTGGAGGAGGGCATGGCAACCCACTCCAGTATTCTTGCCTGGAGAATTCCACGGCCAGAGGAGCCTAGCGGGCTATAGTCCATAAGATCACATAGAGTAAGACACGACTGAAGCACACACACACAGTGACAATTAACATAAAATGGATATGGGCTTAATGGCTCAAGGACACAGAAACATTAACATTCTTTTCTTACAATGATGTCATAAGAATTAGACCACAGAAAATAAAGATAATGACAGCTAGAAAGAAAAAACGTGTGCAGGCCACATCCCTGGGGCCAGTAGTAAGAATGGAAGAGAAACAGGGAGGAAGGGTGATCTTTCAAAAGCCTGCAGAGGTTCTGCTATCAAGACTTCCCAAAAAGATTTACTCTATCAGTCAATGTTTTGTGTTGCAGACTACAGAATCCGTTACAGATACGATGAAGAGAGACAGAATTATTACAGGATAGAAGAGAGCCCACAAAATCATTGTCTGATTTGAAAGAATAGGTTTTAAATTCAACTTGCAAGGAATAACTTCAGAACTACTCTTGAGAACTGGTAATATTAAAGAATGTACAGTGGGGGCCTCTGCTGCAATTAGGAAATGCTGAATCGAGTGGCTGCTTCTGCAACTGCCAGCCCCAGAATCACACTGCTCTGTCCTCCTTGGTTAGATCTCATGCACACAGCCCCCACTTCTTGCACTTTTTCTCCTTATACATTTCATCGGAGTGTGTGTACTTGCAGAAGGGAGGTCAGAGGCCCACCTAACTGAAAAGGAATCTGTTGGATGCAGTTTCTCTAGCTTTTCAGGCGAGCGTGTCTGGGAGGACATGCTAGAAAGAATGGGTCTCAGTGAGACAATGAGCAGGATCTGCCTCATTAACCTCTGTTTTCATGTTCACTGGTCTTTAAACCAAAGACAGGGCTACATGCGTATTTGCTTGTCATAAAGTAATACGCCTGTTCTTAGGAAATTATAATACAGATTTCATCTTAAACACATAAATCAAGCTCCCACTAGAACTCCTTTCCTCTCCAGGCAAAGATCATCAGGAAAAACTGGCAAGAAAAAAATGTCTCTGGAAGAAAACAGGAAGCCTTGCCCAGAAACTGCCCTTCTGAATTTTCTAGTGATGTGGACTGGCACAAAGATCAGAAAAATCCTCAAGTTCATAAAACAGAAAATCTGTTACATTTTCGAGGCACAACCAAAGGCTTTATCCCAAAGGCAGAACCTTTAACTAGGTGTTCTAAGAGTTCAGTAACAAAACCACCTGGTTGGCAAGATTTCTTCTAAGTTCCTTTAAATCTATGTGGAATATCCAGGATTGCCAATGGGAGAAAAGCTTGATGTCAGAGGAGGAACACAACTAAGAAGGCAAGAAGCTGGGTTTGTGTGTTTAATTTCTAATCAAGGCCAGGTATTTGGCTTCTACTCTGTCTGAGGTCATTTTCACAGTTTACAACCATCAGACCCCTGTATACACAGACATCTAACTGGTTACTGTACATTTATTCCCCCATCTCACTTGCTCTAGTTTTCCTGTGATTAACAAGATATAAGTAATAAATTAATGGCTTTCCCACATAAAGCTTAAAGAGCTATTTGTTTGCTTGCTTATTCTATCATCAAAGACCTTCCCAGTATTAATTCTCATGAAAATTCATAACAACATTGGATGTTTTTATCTCTAAAAGTGGAACGCGTAACTCTGAGCACTGCCCTGCCCTTTCAGATATAGCTGACCCTCTGCTAATCATGGTTGTTAGTCATTAAGTCAGAGTTATCATCAAGTAATATGTTTGTTAATTGGAAATTAGAATCCTAAACGAAAGCTGCCTTCATCTTGAAAATCATGAGAATCCGGATATAAATCAAGCCTCCGCTGGAAGCTGCTGTGGGTAACCATGAAATTCAAAATGACATTGTCATCCTAGAAAAATCTTCAGCCTACTTTTTGTTAAGAATGATCAGGAGAGAGCTTATTTTCTGTTTGAAAGGGTGAGTTCTCCTGTTAACAGAAAGATTCCAGGAATACAACTGTAATTTAGAAGTAGAAATAACCTATTGCACATTATAACCATCTCTTCCAGGAGTCTAATTCATCTAAAAATTTGAGGAACTTGGACAAAAGATTTGGGATAGGTGGATCCACCAAGGGCTGTCAAGGTCCACTTGTCTTATTTCTCTTCATTTAACTCCAGTGTGACTACTCAATTCAGAAGAAGCACACGGCGGGTGCTTTCCTGGTGGTCCAGTGGCTAAGAATCCACCTGCCAACGCAGGGGATACGGGTTTGATGCCTGGTCTGGGAAGATCCCACAGGCCATGGAACCACTAAGCCCATCCACCACAACACTGAACCAGTGCTCCAGAGCCCGTGCTCCCCAATAAGAGAAGCAACTGCAATGAGAAGCCCATACCACAAGGAAGAGTAGCCCCTGCTCGCCACTACTAGAGAAAGCCCATGCACAGCAGCGAAGATCCACTGCAGCCCAAAAATAAAAACGATATTAATAAATAAATCTTAGGAAAGTAAAGGCACCGGACTTTGCCATGGGCTGGGACTGAAGCACACCAGGTCTTGAAAGCTATATGTTCACCATTACTGTACCCTCTGAGAGAGGACAAACCCTTTCACTGTCACAGGAATGCTGAGATGATCCCTCTTTGACTGCCAGGGATGACTCCTTCCACAAATGCGAAACAGCAGCTGACACCGTCTGTGAGGCCAGCACTGTCCTCTCTGAAGCTGAGGAAGCCTCTAGCTGGAGCCAGCGTGGCCGCCCACTCAGAACCTCTCCCGGGTGCTTGGACTGTGCATCAGTTTTGCTTTCCTTGTCTAGCTCTTCAGGTTCTTCAGCTTTCCCCGTTGTGGACCATCTGCTCAGACTCTACAACCCCCTGTGTTGCTTTCCCCTTGACATCTACTTCCTCCTGATGCCAATCTGCTGGATTCTTCCCGGAGACCTAAGCCCTGCTGTCAATTTATACTTTAACCTTCTCAGCTGGCCCCTGGCCCTCCACTTCTATTTTGACCATAAGCTCTTTCCCCTGCTTCCAGTTCAACCTTAAGTATTCTACCTCCATGCCAACATTCCAGTCCATGCCAGGCCAGCATGTCCTGGCCTTGGTCTCTCAATGTGAAATAAAATCCCCATCTTTGTTCAATATTTCTCTAAGTGGCTTTTCATCTAGCTTAACCTATACATTTTTCACTGACTTAAGGATACGATTATATCTTAAAAAGAGTTTATACTATTCTGCACTGAGCACCCAGGGGTGGAATATAAGTAAAATGAAATAGAGCTATAGCTAGATGCTCACCACTGCCACACATGCTGTTATTTTTTTGATAGATAAGATGCATCCCTAAGAACACTTGTGCTTTAAAGGTTTAGCGACTCAAGGAAATGATAAGACTTCAAATTACCTTTCCTTATTTATACTAGTACCAAAATAGAAAAATCCGTGCTGAGGTCCAGGCATGAGACTACATATTCCTATACATCACCCGCCCTCACCTACAGGCAAGGGGAACCAGGGAGTGTAAGGTACCTGGGCAGCCTTTATGCAGAGATACAAAAGTGATTTTAGTGGAAGCCAGCAGTCTCCTTCACAACTTGTTAACTATTTGGTATCAAATGTATCAGTAATGCTGACTTCTATGGATGTCTTTCACAGGAATACAGATTATTAATATAAATCTTCTTTTTGTGCAATTGATAGGATTTAAAATGTTTTGATACTGGCCCATTTTATTCTCTCACTGCATTGGCTAATGGAACCTGGAGATGCAACATGGCCTCATATTTTCCATTGAAAAATGGCTGTTGAAACCAGTGTAATTTTAGGGTGGCCCACAGGCAGGAAGACTTTTTTTTAAAGGCTTCCATTTCATTTTTACACATAAAAAGACAACTTGCAAAATGACAACCCAAACTTACTGCAAACAGTGTTGACTACATTCAACATCTAAAGCTCAACTGAGTCTCAGCAAGCTAGACTTCCAAGTTCATCTCCTGCATATAGGCTTTAGTCTGTTCTATCTCTAACTCTAAAAATAAAGTCTTCCGGGAGGAAATCTGGAGAAACAGGAAGGCTTTTTTGTCTTTCTATCTCAGACCAGCCCCAGTGTTTTATGGCAACCCATGTGCTAACTCAGCCGTCAGATACTGGAACAAGCTAAGGATTAAGAAATCAGGTTGGAAGCAATCTGTAGCACCAGGCAGTATTTACTGCCAGGCAGCTTATATCAAATGTGCCAGTTAAAAAAAAAAAAAAAAAAAGAGCCAGCACATCTATTACAGAAAACAAATCCTGGAAGAGAGATGAAGAGGAGGGTGGTGGGGGTGGGGGTGAGGGGGGACTGAGATATCGCCAATATTTTAAACAGCTCCATGTGATACATAGTGCTCTTGTACCAATAGAAAGAGAGTAATATTGATGTTTAGGTAAAAGCAGCGGCATTCAGAAATAAGTCAGAAATGGAGGCATTACTGGAGCAAAAATGGTCTCATAATTTTTTGGTAAAGACCCAAAGAACCTGTTACAAAAGTTCAGGGAAATGCCTGAAACTGAGCAGGAGCCTATGGGACCTTCTTAGGCACCAAGGCTTTTTTGTGTCCCCCATTTCTTGTTTGTAGATCTTCCCTAAGTTCCAAAGGGTAGATTCAAATAGTTACTAATTAAGGACACTGGGGGATGCAAAGACAAAGGAAAATCAGTTAAGAAACAATAAAGCAAGAGTCCTAATTTCTCCTCAAGGGACACATATAACAATCTGTTGCATATATTTGTGTTCCTCTATCGAACACGACTGAAGCGACTTAGCAGATAGGAACTAAGGCCCTCACCCAGAGGATGGTGACCTCATGCTGAGCACCAGCACCCAGACCCCAGACTAGTTGGAACCAGAAGGTTGATGACTGATATTTCCAAATCACCACCCTATTACTTCTCCACTAACTCATCAGACAAAAGTTATGTACCCAACAGCCCTCACCACCAAATGTGGTCTTTAAAAATGCTTCCTTTAAGATCATCAGGAATTCAGGTCTTTTGAACATGAGCCACCCATTCTCCCTACTTGGCACCTGCAGTAACATCATATTTTCCTTCCCCACAAACCGGTGTCATTAAATTGGCTTTGCTCCACGGCAGGCCAGCAAATATTAACATGATCGATTTATAAATGCCCTGAAAAACCATCCTGAGTCAATTTGGGGAACATGTAGCATTCTTGCTCCCAGAAAGTTTCAGAAGCAATGTTACAAATTCAAGAATATTTTATTTTAAAATGTAGCCTAGGATATTAGCAATTCATCTGTGACCAATGCAACTATAACACTTGACCTGCTCATCTCAAAACCCCCAGAAATTTCCCATGACCCTAGGACAGTGCAGGATTGGAACCTATGTGATGGCTGGTACTGAATCTGCTGATGGCCCAATGGGGTAAGAACTCAAAGAGAGATTTTAATTCAGGGAAGCAAATTAGCATGAATTCTTTTACACATTCATGTTTAGAAAGAAGATTCATACCTACTAAGATAGAAACCAAAGAGTAGAATATTATTTGTATCTTATGAACTCTGTAGGGGCGGGGCAGAATTTGTCACCTTAAAATATGTCTCTTCAGTATATTATTTTAAGCTGCTTTTTTTTTGTTTTCTGAGAAAAAGCAGACATGGGGAGGGCTCTGAAATTCAAGTAGGAATTGCCCTTTTGTACTATGGTTTTTCCAGTGGTCATGTATGGATGTCAGAGTTGGACTGTGCAGAAAGCTGAGTGCCGAAGAATTGATGCTTTTGAAGTGTGGTGTTGGAGAAGACTCTTGAGAGTCCCTTGGACTGCAAGGAGATCCAACCAGTCCATTCTAAAGGAGATCAGTCCTGGGTGTTCTTTGGAAGGACTGATACTAAAGCTGAAACTTCAATACTTTGGTCACCTCATGCGAAGAGTCGACTCATTGGAAAAGACTCTGATGCTGGGAGGGATTGGGGGCAGAAGGAAAAGGGGATGACAGAGGATGAGATGGCTGGATGGCATCACCGACTCGATGGACATGAGTTTGAGTGAACTCCAGGAGTTGGTGATGGACAGGGAGGCCTGGCGTGCTGCAGTTCATGGGGTCGCAAAGAGTCGGACACTAGTGAGCGACTGAACTGAACTGAAGAAACATTTACACTAGTAAGGGAAATCTCCATTTGTAAGGGTGTCTCCCCTTCTGTACTTGAAGGAAGAGGAGGATCAAATCTCTAGAAACTCTTATCAGTGAAGGCAATGACGTAAATCTGCCTCACAATCGCCCTTCTTTACTGCAGTTTTCCTGGTGACCTCCCATAACTGACTCTCCCCACCCTCAACATACTCTTTTGTCTTTAGCTGGGAATGATATTTATGGTGTAGACTCTTGCTGTTTGGTGAGTTCCTCAGTTTTCCTGGGTCTCTCCCATGTAATTAAACTTTGATATTTCTCCTGTTAATGTTTCATGTCAATTTAATTCTTAGACTAACCAGAATAACATAGAAGGATAGAGGAAAATTTCTTCCTCCCTAACAACTCCCTTTGCCTTGCATTTCTATAACACTTTTAGATTTTCAAAGTAACCAAAGAAACTTAGTCGTGCAGCTGTAAGCAAGCAAAAGAATTCACCTGAAGACATCAAATTAGACAACGAAAGAACTATGGCTGGCCCGAGAAAGCTTATTACATCCTGAGGTGAGCAAAGGCAATTTTTAAAATATACACTCAAACACATATCTTGTAAGATGTGATAGATGGTGGCCATCTTTGTGCTTTTGCATCAGTAGTTTTCAAATTGTTCTCTGAGGAGTCCTAGATGTTACATTGGTTGTCTTGGGGAGGGTGCTGGGGCTTGGATGGGGACCCAGAGTTTCACTCTCCTTTTTCATTGAGGGCCCAAGCCCTGCTCTTCTCAAATTGGATTCTGACTAGGGCATGTGGTTCATGTCATTTTATTTGGAGAAATTCCACTGCTCTAAAAGTATTATAAACCACTTTTATAGACTATTATTTTTGTAGTGGCCCGAAGAATGATATACCAAGTCACAGTATAAGCAGATAAGTCAGGATGTCACAGAGAGAGAGAGTCAGGCATGACTTTCTTGACATATGCAAAACCATGTCAACCTAAGCCACTTTGGGATCTAAGCCTGGCCACAATGCCGGCCCTTGAACAGGTCTCAGTAATTAATGATCTCAAGGGAACAAGGAAATGCAGGAACAGAGGAAAGGCAGTCCAATGAGGCACTCTGCAGTGATAAAGCAGAGCCCTTGTTCCTTCCTCCTCAAGAAATTATACATAGTAATATATCTTTGAGTTCTGCAGCTGAATACAACGATGATGTTGACCCTTTTGATTTCAGTCAGCTAAAGCTTGGACTCTGTTGACCTGTGCCCCCAATTCTATGTGAATTCTCCTCTGCTCAAGCCCCTTCATGAACATGTATGTACCCTTAGCTTAAAATCTCCCCACTTTTGCTGTTTGGGGGGCACTGCTTTGGGAAAGATCCCCAGTATTCTCTTTATTTGCTGCAAGTAATAACAAGGCCTTCCATCCCTGATCTTTGGCTTGGTTGTGTCTATTGGCTTGACACCCATCAATAGATGAACTCAGTTTTCAAGTAACAACTAGATAAGAACCTCTGAGTCTGCCAAGTAGGTGTAAGACAGGAGGGAAGGGGGCAGGGCACAACATTTAAAAGAAAGACATAGCCTTTAAGGATATGATATAAACTGGCTGGAACCAACCAGGCCCAAGATTGCAGACAATTCAACTTCCAGGGGACACTGAGTTTCTTTATAATTAGCTAATTAGTTATAATTAGGAACCAGAGATAAAATTGCCAACATCCTCTGGATCATGGAAAAAGGAAGAGAGTTCCAGAAAAACATCTATTTCAGCTTTATTGACTATGCCAAAGCCTTTGACTGTGTGGATCAAAACAAACTGTGGAAAATTCTGAAGATGGGAATACCAGACCACCTGACCTGCCTCTTGAGAAACCTGTATGCAAGTCAGGAAGCAACAGTTAGAACTGGACATGGAACAACAGACTGGTTCCAATAAGGAAAAGGAGTACGTCAAGGCTGTATATTGTCACCCTGCTTATTTAACTTCTATGCAGAGTACATCATGAGAAACGCTGGACTGGAAGAAGCACAAGCTGGAATCAAGATTGCCGGGAGAAATATGAATAACCTCAGATGTGCAGATGACACCACTTTTATGGCAGAAAGTGAAGAGGAACTAAAAAGCCTCTTGATGAAAGTGAAAGAGAGTGAAAAAGTTGGCTTAAAGCTCAACATTCAGAAAACAAAGATCATCTGGTCCCATCACTTCATGGGAAATAGATGGGGAAACAATGGAAACAGTGTCAGACTTTATTTTTCTGGGCTCCAAAATCACTGCAGATGGTGACTGCAGCCATGAAATTAAAAAATGCTTACTCCTTGGAAGAAAAGTTATGACCAACCTAGATAGCATATTCAAAAGCAGAGACATTACTTTGCCAACTAAGGTCCATGTAGTCAAGGCTATGGTTTTTCCTATGGTCATGTATGGATGTGAGAGTTGGACTGTGAAGAAGGCTGAGCGCCGAAGAATTGATGCTTTTGAACTGTGGTGTTGGAGAAGACTCTTGAGAGTCCCTTGGACTGCAAGGAGATCCAACCAGTCCATTCTGAAGGAGATCAGCCCTGGGTGTTCTTTGGAAGGACTGATGCTAAAGCTGAAACTCCAATACTTTGGCCACCTCATGCGAAGAGTTGACTCATTGGAAAAGACTCTAATGCTGGGAGGGATTGGGGGTGGGAGGAGAAGGGGACGACAGAGGATGAGATGGCTGGATGGCATCACCGACTCGATGGACGTGAGTCTGAGTGAACTCCGGGAGTTGGTGATGGACAGGGAGGCCTGGCGTGCTGCAATTCATGGGGCTGCAAAGAATCAGACACGACTGAGTGACTGAACTGAACTGAATTAGTTTCTTTATAATTAGACCCACCCGCAAGTGCCATGATAGCTCCAAGATCAAGCATAAAAGGCTAAAAAGTTGGGGGTGGCCCAATTCCTAGAAATCTCTGCCCCTTCATCAAAATAGTTGGAATAATCCTCCCATTTGTTAGCTTATGGAATTAGCCAGCCCATGAAACTAACCATCCATACTTAGGGCCTCCTGCTTTCTGAGATGGCCCACACTCTGTCTATAGAGTGTGTATCTCCTCAAACAAACCTGCTTTCCCACTTGGTTCTCCAGGCAGAGCCTTCTTGCCTGAACACTTGTATCCTTCACAAGAATCCTTGGGTAATAAATTTACTTCTTGCCTATCACTCTGCCTCTCATTAAATTCCTTCTATGCTGAGATATAAAGAACATGAGCCTCAGTATAAGTCCTGATGGCAGCTGAGTGATTTTAATAAAACAACAAGTTTTATTAAAGCTCAAGTCCCCTTCTGCTGGTTCAGCTCCCGATCTGAGTTTCATCTGAAGGGCTAGTGGGTTGGAGTCCTAATCTGAGGTGTGTTCACACCAAAAGGCGTTAACATCTTCAGCTAAACTTAGTTCATTTTTGCTTGCCGTTATATTCAGATTTCCATTCTAATTTCATACCCAAATGTCAAATGGTAATAAGGATTTCATCTGAAATGAAATATTGTTTGAAAACCCACAAGATGCTTAGACAGCAGGAGTGTGGGACATATACCAATTTAGTGGGAATCGAATGTGTTACATACATTTATCTCTCACGTGAACATTAGCTTGGAAAAGAGGAGAATCCCTTCTACCTGTCAAACAGAGATTAAAGGGGAAAGATTTAAATGCTGGTTTTCATCGTTCTTATTTAATAAGCAAGAACGAGAAATTGGAAACATCTAAGGTACTTTCTGTATTACAGAGAGGTTAAATACTCTCTGTTTTAGCCACACTGTACTCTTCTCTCAATATGTCAAGAAACAATTTGCTAATAGAAAATCACCTTCATGAAATCTAGTACTTGTTTATTTTTGCCAATAATGTTAGGCTCTTCTGAAAGCTTTCATCCAAGCTTAAGAGGAGAAAAGAGGTTGTACAAGATTGGTTTATAGAAGCCTGAGCTTCCTGATTATCTCAGAATTAAAAAAAAAAAAAAAAAAGTACAAAGTGAAAAGAATAAGCTGTTTAAATTCTAGCACCAGGCATGCCTGGAAAGTGTGCTGAAAAGTGGGAGCCCTTTCCTGGGCACATCATCTCAGGTACCATGAGGAGGCACCATCCCCAGCATGCAAAATTTCTCAGAACCCTCTCAGATTGCATGGCTCCTTCCCCATCTATCCTGTGTCCTGAGAGGTGGCTCCATCAACCCCACATTTGGAAAGAAGATAGATGAGGAGGTCCTCAGAGAAAGAGAACCAGGTGTGACTTTTTTGACACAAAAGAAACCACTTTGGCCTAAGGCATTTTTGGCCCAATCCTGGCCGCAGTGCTTGCCCTCGAACAGGTCTCAGGCATCAGCGATCTTAAGGGAAGTGAAGGAAGGCAGAAACAAAGGAAAAGCAGTCAAGAAACAAAAGTTCTGCAATAAAAGAGTCCTAGTTCTTCCTCAAGGGATGTACGTAGTCTGATACACATCTTTGAGTTCTACAGGAACTCAGTCCTCTCCCAGGTGGCAGGTGAAATGATGACATTGACTCTCCTGATTTCAATCCACTAACGTTTGGACTCTGTTGACCTTGGCTCCAATTCTATGCTGAAGTCTCCTCTGTTCAAGCCTCTTCATGAACATGTATGTACCCTCAGCTTAAAAACTTCCCCACTTTTACTATTTGGGGAGACACTGCTTTGGGAAAGATCCCCAGTGTCCTTCTTACTTGCTGCAAGTAATAAAGCCTTCCTTCTCCCCATCTTTGGCTTGATGTATCTTTTGGCTCAACACAAGAGATTAACCTAGTTTTCAGATAACAATTTCACAAGCTACAAAATCAGCATGCCTCATACTCGTGTTCTTTTGTAACACTGCCATCCAATTAGTGATCAGGCTCTGTTTCATTCTCCTGCCCAAATATCTTTCCAGTTATCAATATTACACCCTACCCTACCTCACCCCTGGGGCTGCCATGCTCATTGAGGCTTTTGTTGTGTGTTAAATGGAACACTGGGATAGCTCCTGATTAGTCTTCCTCCTCCTCATCTCCCCTCCTTTGAATTCACAGGTCACATTTACCCCACCGTGATCTTTCTAAATCACAAATCTGATCAGGCCTCTGCTTATCATCTTTACCTGCCTTCCCATTGCCTTTAGAATACAGTGCAAAGTTCTAAACACTGCATCCAAAGTAGTCCCTCCTTTGCCTACCTTTCTAATCTTTTGTCCTATGACTGCCACATTTAAGTTCCCTCTGGCCAGCCTGCCTCTCAGTTCTGTGATTCCTCCCTACCTTTCATTCCCATGAGCATGCTCACCCTTCCCTCTCAACAGAAAAGACCCTCTCTGCTTTGCTCACCTGGCAGAATTTTAATCATTCTCCAAGAGTCACTTCAACTGTTACTTTTCCTGAGGAATCCCTTCACATCCTTGTATGTGTCTCATTTTGAACACTCATGTTGAGATACCTGAATCACTCGTTGAGATGTCTGTCTCCCCAACCTCATGATGCCCTTCAAGACAAAGACTATGATGCTATAAATACATCCTGCATAGTACAGTGTCTGGCATAAAATGATGGCACTCAAAATGCTGACATGCTGGATGGCTTAAATGTCTACAGAAATTTTCACTGCACCAGGAGCCAAGGGTCCAGGCTCCTATTCTCACTGTTGCAACATTCATTTCAAGCTAACTGTGGCCCAGAGTCTTTAAGAAAAAAACTATGGGAATAATTGGTCAGATGTGCTGTAATCTTCTTTGCAGCTTCAAAATTAAATTCTACAATGCTATAAACATTTCTTTCTTCAAGAATGACTCTTAAAGTTGTAAACACCAGTCTAATATCACCTGCGGCCTCTATTTTCCTTAGAATGTCAAGTTACTTAGGCCATTCCATGCTAATGAATATAGAATCCTTCCAAAAAAAAGAGTAATGTATGAATGAATGGAATATTTGTTATATATTTCACTTTGGTTAATAAATTTAAATCTTGGCACTGCTCCCCTATTTCTAAAGCCTTTTTTCCCCATTAAAGTAGATTAATTTAATGGGGGAGAAGATGTCATTAATTACACACATTCATACACACAGGAACAGAGCAGAAATCACACAGCAGTATTGGAAACAGTCCAAAGAATTATTTTGACAAAAGGAGAGAATTCATTTCAAAAGACTCCAAAGTCAATGACACCTTTTTAATTTTGCAGTTCCCATTTTACTGATTAAAAAAAAATAAAAACTTGCCATTGACATCAAGTTTTTAATTTTTAATCCTGCATAATAGGTGACACGGTGAAGCTAAAAGGGATCCTAGATATTAGCCACTTTGAGAGTCGAATGGCAGAGGGAGAGCAGAGAAATTAACATTAATTAGCCAGGTTTGAAGGATGTATCTTGAAGCAGAACAGAATAAGATGCATGTGAGCATCAAACTTTTTTTGATGTTCATTCACACATTTCCAACCAGTTGTTTTTACTACAAATAAGGAGAGCTTGACAGTAATGAAGTTGTAGAGGCACTTGATATACTTTTGATCCCAGGCAGACCAATTAGCAATTGTAGAGTCATTTTGTAACTTTCTGTCAAGGGAAATACTGCCAAACATAGCAGAGGGGGAAGAAACAGATAACATTTATTTGCCACTGCTGTGACAGCCTTCCTTTTCTCTGAAAACGATGCTGGCCTTCCTCACATCATGGTCCAGAATCCCTGATGGTCCTCTCTTCAGTACAAATCCTGAGTGCTGCCATAAGCAGATAGAAGGCATCTACTCTGGGAGCCAGCAGCCCGTGGAAAGCTATTACTGATGTGTTCATCAGCACCCTTTCTAGTTGCAAAAGAAAGAAATGCCACCTCACGCTGGCTTAAAGCAAAAGGGGCATTAGTGGCTCAAAACCATCAGGGACCTCCTGTTCTTCTCTCAAGTCTGCTTCCCCTTGCATCCCCCAAGAGGACCTTCCGTGTCACGGCACAGATGCCCACCTAAAGCTCCAAGTTTACATACTCTCAGGCAAACCACCCACCTACCAGGTCTCAGGCAAAACTGTTTCTGTTCTTAGATCTAAGGATATTTGAGATCTCAACAATCACAAACTTATTACTGGAGCCAGTGAGGTCCGACGCTCTGACTGCCAGGCTGGGGTCACCTGGGGGCTCCTGAAACCAGAAGGTGCTAAGAATGAAGAGGGCAGCTCCCCAACAAAAAACCAGGGTGTGTGGCCAGAGGAAGGAGAGGAAAGATGAGACAGCAAAAATAACCAATGTTACCCATAAAATGAAGCCACGCTCTTTGGCTCCAAGATATGTATCTGTTTCCTACACAAAGATAAGAAAAAAGAACAAAAAACTAAAAGCAAATGTAGGTAATATACTGTTTTTCTCAACAAATCCAATCTCCTGGGCTCAATGTTCAACAGCTCTTGCCATTTCACCATAGAGCCTCTCCTCCAAGGAAGACGGGAAAAGGCTTAACCTTCACCTCTCATGTCCACCTGTGTGACCCACAGGCACTTCAACCTGAACTGGTCCAAAGCCAACCTCACTGTACTTCCTCTTGAACCTGTACCTCCTCCCAGAGGCTATAAGAGGTGCCACCACCCTCACCCTTCTCCTGTGACCTCAAAGTTAGTAACCCCAACTTCCGCTGCTCTCTTTCCATCTCCCACCTTCATCCTGCCCGCCGCGCAGGGATCACCGAGCCCTGCTGATTCTGCGTCCTGCAGGGACCCTTGTCAAAGGTGCTCCCTCTGCTGTAACTCCAGTCCCACCATCAGGGACATCATTGTGTCCCGTGCGGGGTCCCGTGGTGATTCTAAGTGGCTTTTCTGGCCCTGGGCTTGCTTCCCTCTTGAGCAGGTGCTGGGAGGATTGCCCCTCAAATTCTACCTCCTCACTCCCCACATGAGGAGCCTGCCTGTGGATCACCCCTCCTTCAGCCTCCCCTGTGGTTGGCTGGTGAAATCTTACAGCAAAGCCCCGAGAACTCGTTTCCTGGGCCTGCGGTAACAAATTACACCACTGACTTGTCGGCTTGAAATGACAGAAATCCTCACAGTTCTGAGAGCCAGAATCCGAAATCAAGATGTGGGCAGGGTCGGCTCCTGGTGGAGGCTCTGAGGGCGGGCCCTTCCCTGCCTCTTGCCTGGCTTCCAGAGGCTCCAGCAAACCTTGACCCTCCTGCTGTGTAGCCCTGTCACCACGGCAGGCTCTGCCTTCTCTCCTATTTTTCCCTCCGGGTCTGTGTGTCTCCCATCTCCCTTTCCCTTTACTTGTAAGGGCAGCAGTCACTGGATTTAGGGCCCAATTAATCCAAGACTATGCCCTCTCCAGAGCCTTAATTTAATGACATCCGCAAAGACCCTCTTTCCAAGTAATATCACATTCATAGGTATCAGGGGGTTAGGATTTAGGCTCAGATGGTAAAGAATCTCCCAGCAATTCAGGAGTCCCGGGTTTAGATCCCTGGGTCAGGAAGACCCCCTGCAGAAGAGAATGGCAGCCCACTCCAGTATTCTTGCCTGGAGAATTCTATGGACAGAGCAGCCTGGCAGGCTACAGTCAATGGGGTCACAGAGTTGGACATGACTGAGCGACTAACACTTTCACTTTGGGGACACAATTCAATCCACTACATCCAACACAGGCAATGATGCTTCCCTACAAGGTAACGTGCCGGATTTTAGAAGTCACGATTCCATGCTTTTCATGACTTGGGCCCTATCACCCTTGGGTCAGGCTCCCACACCCCTGTCTTCCCATGCCCCCCTGCCCCCCACTTCTCGCATTGGTGTCCTCTGCTGCCTCCCTAGTCACTGTGCCCATGCCCTCTATGTGCTCCGGGTTCCGGTCATGCCCACACTTCTTCCTTGCCCACGTGTCTCAGCCAATGCTGATGTCTCTCCTGAGATGTGCTTTTCCCCTGCTGCTGTATCACACAACTATGAACAGGATAAAACTAGGTCAGAGGTCCAAGGCAGAGGTCCCACTGGGAGTTACAAAGAGAATTTCACACCATGGCTTTATTTGGCTATTGCGATTTTTAAGAAAAAAATTTTAACCAACTGCCAAGTTTTAAAAATCAGATGGTTGATATAAAAATCCGTATTGCCAGCATCTCCTTGGCGTTCCAGCCTGAGACTGGAGACACGTGTTAGCAAGGCCCACACAGGCTTTCCTAGTCACTCCCAGCCTGTAACACTCACCCCCATTACCATCCCGAGTTCTTACCCTGTCTAAAAGTTTAGAGCCTAAACCGAGTTGCATTTTTCCAGGGAAACATCTGCCAACTCCCGTCCTTCGCAGGCTCCTGTTAGTCTGCTCAGGCCTAGCCTCCTGCCCTGAGGAGGGGGCTCACCTCAAACACCTACCCACAGACTTCGTCCGCTCGGGTTACAACAAAATATCGAAGACTGGGTGGCTCAAACACAGACATTTATTTCTCATGGATGTTAAGACTGAGAAGTCCAAGATCAAGGTGCCAACTCTCCTCCTGGCTCAAGACTTCTCACTTTGTCTTTGCATGGCAGAGACAAGCACTCACTGTCTTTTCTTCTTCTAAGGACAATACACCATGACCACCATCATGATGTCATCTAAACTTTATTATCTCCCAAGCCCCACCTTCAAATGCCATCACACTGGGGGACAGGCCTTCAACATATGATTCGGGGCTGGGGGGCACCTACAGTCCATAACACACACACACACACACACACACACACACACACGCACGCACAAATCCCTCAATAGCCAGACTCTCCATTGTTTCTTTCTACCTCTTTCTTTCACAATATATTTTATAGCCTATAAATACAATTCATCTATAAGCCACAGCACAAAGGTCAAAGCAGGGTACAACTGTCCAGGTGCCAAGGCCTACTTACCCTGTAAACCATAAGCTGTATCATTTTTATGCTTACTTTTCTACTTTAAGGCTGTTTTAGCCATTCATTTTTAACCTACTATTTCTCATATTAAAATAGCACTGATGTTGGAAAAAACAGTAAGATTGGTCTGATGCCATACATGCCAAGAAATGATTCTTTATGGACATGATTGATGTTCAGAGCCCCCTGATCCAGGTTTAGGTCATGTGACATATCTGCAGCTTTTTATATCCATATGACTTAAACCATCAACTAATTGTAGGATCGAGGGTTCAAAGTAAAAAACTGCATTAAAATGAGAATTGATAATGCATCTGACCAAGCTCAGCTTTCCCTCTAAGATAACTCATGGACGCTTCCTTACATGGAGATGACTAAAAGAGCAGGCTCTGAGTGTGGGAGCTTGGCAAAGTTACTTTATTGCCCTTGACCTTCATGTTTTTATCGCCAAATGGAGGGTGGCGACAGTAATTCCCTAAGACATTGCTGCAAGGGTTAAATAAGTGAATCTGTGTGATGTAATTAGGACAAAGCCTGGTATCAAATAATATTAGCTATTTTTTTAATTTCTAGTGGAGGAAACAGAGTCCTAAAGACAGGACTTCAAAACTCAGATGTTTATAGGGACCATCCAAAGGTATGGAGAAAACACAGGCCTCATCTAGGGAGCAACCGGTACTAAGTTTCAGAAACAATGAGTGATCTGGGACTTCCCTGGTGGTCCAGTGGTTAGGACCCTATGCTTTCACTGATGAAGGCAGGGGTTCAGTCTCTGGTCAGGGAACTGAAATCCACAAGCCTCACAGCACAGCCCGCCACCGCCCTCCCCACCCCACCCCGACCCCCACCCTCCTCCCGCCGCAAAAAGCACTGATCTCCCAGAAACAATGAGTGTCCCATGTGGCCTTATCCTCCAGAGATTCAAGAGAATCAAAACGCAGGTTTTTACATGAAATGTCTGCTATTCCATGTTGCCAGTTAATTTAACTTCTAAATCACCGCACAACCCTATCAGAAGACGGCGGTGGACCACCGGTGTATGTGTTCCCCCAGGGCGGCAAGGGACACAGCCTCTTGCTAATGTGTCCCTGCATTAATTTTACCCGTGAGCACATCCCAGACCCCTTCCTGCAATTCCCCACTTGCTGCTTCTGTATTGACTCACTCCATCTTGTAATCCACCCATTCTTCACTTTCTCCTATTTTAAATAACTGAAAAAAGATTGAAACCAGCAGCCAGCCACCCAGGCAAATTTTAATTGAAAGGGTAAATTGCTGCAATTACTCCTCTGCCTTGCAAACCTGTGCTCTGGAAGTACAAGAGGACTCTAGAACCTCTGCAAGATTTTCAACCAAGCACACTGCTGAACCCAATCCTGAAAGAAGCCCATCTGTAACCCTCAGCATGCCCAAATCTGTGCAATAAGAAACCCAAGCTAGATTCCATATGCCAAAGCGTTAAAATGCCACCCTGGAACCATTTGGTTTTTCCCCAGCTTCCTCGTGTGCAATGCCCTGGTGTGCAATACTTCAAGCTTCTAAGAACACCATTCCTTTTTCCAGAATTGAGCCTCACACATTCACAGAACCACTTAAACTTCCCATCCCCACCTATATGGGATCCACAGCCAAGGAGACAAGCGGGAATGATTGGGAGGCATCTTCTGCTGGGATTCCACATCAACAAAGATCAGGAAGTTAATGTTATTTAAAGGGAGACAATAGTTCCTCTTGAAAACAATGGAGCCCAGAAAATAACTCCAACCTCATCATTTTATTACTTTACTGTTGTGCTTCTCATTTTTAAATGACTGCACTGTGCTTTTTGCACCTCTATGGTACTTTATTATACCCTGAAGGTGTCATTTAAGTGTATTTTTATTCTCATCTGAGGGCATATGGTTTGCAGTTTTGTAACAATTGAAACAAGTTGGAGTTGCAATAAAGTAATTTGAGAAGAGGCCAGTCTTTGAAGCTTGTACTTTTAAGGGCTTTGAATTAAGAAGGAAAAAAAAAAACACATTTGTTTTACTTATTTACTGCGGTTAAAAGGACCATTACATTTGCTTGTAAATCAGTCATAATTTGAGAAAGGATGGTTTCTTTAGAGCCTCAGAAAATTGCCCACTTGCCACCAGTATATTTTCCATCTTTGCTCAGTAATAAAAAAGTATTCAGTAAATGAAAGAGATTGGATTTTGTTTGGATTTCTTTTTTGAACTTTTTATATAAAACACTTCTGTTCCATTAGGATAATCCTATTTGACTTGCTTCTCTCAGTCAAAGAAAAGGAAAAAGCTATTATGAGAGAGCCAGGAACAAAGGATTTCCCACCCCTGGTCAGGCTTTTGATCCTCACATGGTCATAACAGGCCTCCGGCAGTAGCCAATAACTTCCGGCTTCAAAGGAAGGAAAACAGGCTTAAAACGAATGCACCTCCCAGTGATGCCGTGGGGTTTGTGGCCAGCAGATTGCTCTCCTGACCTCCGTATACAATCACTTTCTGCCCTCAAGTGATGGATACAATTGCCACTGTTTCACCTACAGAGAAACCCCCACTACTATTTTATGGCCCCTGAATTCACCTGCCCGTGTCTAATACAGTCGTTTGTTGAACTCCACCATCTCACACTACCCTTGTGTTATGATAATCAGAGAATGGGAAGCACTGAATCCCTTTTATATGCTTTGTAAAAACACAAGAATAGAAACTATTTTATAAAACAGCTCACTATAGCAAGATCTTCATAAATGAGTTGTTCTGCTGATATAGCGTCACAGAGGAAAAAAGGAAAATATAAATTTGATGTTGCCCTATATCTATGCAAATAACAAAAAACACTCATAATTTTGAAAATTATCCAGCTCAGCAACTCCATCAACTTTCAATTAACCTCAGAAGTACCAGTACTGCTTCCAGACCAGCTCAGAACTCTCCAGCACCCATTAATTCTTTATACCAGACATTTCCATGTTTATTTATCTCTTTATTCCCTCCTTTCCATACCCTTCTTTTCTCTCCTCTATTTCCTCTTCTTCCTTTCCAAGCTTCCCCATCTGCCCACAATGCAGTGGGCAGAAGTCATGAACACCACTGTGTTACCAACAGAAATTAAGAACTAATCTGAGACAGAGAGAGGCTGGCTTCACCAACCATGAAAAAAGCAGACTCCACCTTTCCCACATTATCCACACTCTTCCTTCTATTTGCTTTCTATCGACTCCACCCTCCCCAACTTGTATCTTTGAAGCTCTCTTTCCAAGCCTATGCTCCTACCAGTGTCTCTTTAGAGAACTCCTTCCCTGAGTCTATTTATAAAACCTACTCTTTATTTTAAAATACAGCTCAGTTCCTTCTCTTATTGCAAGCATTCAATGACCAAAAGAGCAAGCTATGAACTTTCCTCGGAGAAGGCAATGGCAACCCACTCCAGTACTCTTGCCTGGAAAATTCCATAGACAGAGGAGCCTGGTGGGCTGCAGCCCATGGGGTCACGAAGAGTCGCACACGACTGAGCGACTTCACTTTCACTTTTCCCTTTCATGCATTGGAGAAGGCAATGGCAACCCACTCCAGTGTTCTTGCCTGGAGAATCCCAGGGACAGGGGAGCCTGGTGGGGTCCTGCTGTCTATGGGGTCGCACAGAGTCGGACACGACTGAAGCAACTTAGCAGCAGCTTAGCAGCATGAACTTTTTTCCTACCTTGAATGTATGTAACATCACTGTCCAAGACAAGTATTTTATTCATTCAACAGGGTGCACGTGAACACCTACTCCATCCATAACACAGTGCTGAACCTAGCACTGCAGGGTATTTTTTTAAATGAATAAAATTTACTCTAGCAAGGAAGAAAAGATGACACATGACACAAATATCTGTATGACCATGTAAAATGTGATGAGCATCATGAAAGATATATAAACTAATTTTATAATTCAAGAGAAAGAGACAGATGACTTTTCTCTGGAGAAATTGCTTCAAAGATGTGCTTGTTATGCCAGCCCAGGGGGAATGCCAGTCTTAGTATTCACGGCCCTAGGGTCATCCCTCTTACCTTTTACCACTTGTTGCGTGCATCGCTGACTTGTATTTTCAGATGCTCTGTTCTGTCCTTCTAGCTAGATTATGAGCTCAAAATGGACTGAAATGGTGCCTAATAGTTTATACAGTTCCCTCTCAGCCTCATACACAGTAGTTGGGCAATAAGAACTTGTTACCTTACCCAATAAACTCCTACCAGTTTCCAGATTCTATGCTGTCTGCAGGGCAGTTACAAAAAATAAATATAGTCATAAAATCTAGTCTCCACGTATGCAAAGTACACAGTCTGACACTTGAGATATTGTCACAATATGATGTCAGATCAGATCAGATCAGATCAGCTGCTCAGTCGTGTCTGACTCTTTGCAACCCCATGAATCTCAGCACGCCAGGCCTCCCTGTCCATCACCAACTCCCGGAGTTCACTCAGACTCATGTCCATCGAGTCAGTGATGCCATCCAGCCATCTCATCCTCTGTCATCCCCTTCTCCTCTTGCCCCCAATCCCTCCCAGCATCAGAGTCTTTTCCAATGAATCAACTCTTCGCATGAAGTGGCCAAAGTACTGGAGTTTCAGCTTTAGCATCATTCCTTCCCAAGAAATCCCAGGGCTGATCTCCTTCAGAATGGACTGGTTGGATCTCCTTGCAGTCCAAGGGACTCTCAAGAGTCTTCTCCAACACCACAGTTCAAAAGCATCCATTCTTTGGTGCTCAGCTTTCTTCACAGTCCAACTCTCACATCCATACATGACCACTGGAAAAACCATAGCCTGGACTAGACAGACCTTTGTTGACAAAGTAATATCTCTGCTTTTGAATATGCTATCTAGGTTGGTCATAACTTTCCTTCCAAGGAGTAAGCGTCTTTTAATTTCATGGCTGCAGTCACCATCTGCAGTGATTTTGGAGCCCCCCAAAATAAAGTCTGACACTGTTTCCACTGTTTCCCCATCTATTTCCCATGAAGTGATGGGACCAGATGCCATGATCTTCATTTTCTGAATGTTGAGCTTTAAGCCAACTTTTTGACTCTCCACTTCCACCTTCATCAAGAGGCTTTTTTAGTTCCTCTTCACTTTCTGCCATAAGGGTGGTGTCATCTGCATATCTGAGGTTATTCATATTTCTCCCGGCAATCTTGATTCCAGCTTGTGTTTCTTCCAGTCCAGTGTTTCTCATGATGTACTCTGCATATAAGTTAAATAAACAGGGTGACAATATACAGCCTTGACGTATTCCTTTTCCTATTTGGAACCAGTCTGTTGTTCCATGTCCAGTTCTAACTGTTGCTTCCTGGCCTGCATACAAATTTCTCAAGAGGCAGATCAGGTGGTCTGGTATTCCCATCTCTTTCAGAATTTTCCACAGTTTATTGTGATCCACACAGTCAAAGGCTTTGGCATAGTCAATAAAGCAGAAATAGATGTTTTTCTGGAACTCTCTTGCTTTTTCCATGATCCAGTGGATGTTGGCAATTTGATCTCTGGTTCCTCTGCCTTTTCTAAAACCAGCTTGAACATCTGGAAGTTCACAGTTCACGTATTGCTGAAGCCTGGCTTGGAGAATTTTGAGCATTACTTTACTAGTGTGTGAGATGAGTGCAATTGTGCGGTAGTTTGAGCATTCTTTGGCATTGCCTTTCTTTGGGATTGGAATGAATACTGACCTTTTCCAGTGCTGTGGCCCCTGCTGAGTTTTCCAAATTTGCTGGCATATTGAGTGCAGCACTTTCACAACATCATCTTTCAGGATCTGGAATAGCTCAACTGGAATTCCATCACCTCCACTAGCTCTGTTATAGAGACACCCTGAGAGCCAAAAAGATAGCTGCCAACTCTGTGTAGAGGAAACCTAACCAGAGACCGTTCATAGGTGAGTGAACATTGACTCTCCATCTGGTGAGGAGAGTTAACATTGAGGATGAGGAGAAAAGTGGTGTTTTCGATGAGAGAAGATGAGCAAAGACCTAAGGACCAAAGGAAAAGGAAATAGAAGGAGAGTTGGGAGAAGTCTTTATTTACCACACTAACATCTTACCCTGGTGTATCTCACAGACTCAATGCAGAATTAATTCAACCACTCTTCTTATTTTTTATGCTAAACATTGTATTTGCAAACCTGTATTATAAATTGTAAAGCAAAAAAAAAATTCTGTTTTCAGGTGGAGGATTTCTCTTGCTTTCAGTCTGATAGGATCTCTCAAATCTGCATTCCTGTTAAATAAACAACTTAGGCAATTAGGCCATCCTACTTCTTCACATTGTTAAGGAGGAAGTAATTTTAACCCACAGGTACTTTGTCATCAGATACTATGTGGTCCCTTCCTAAAGAAACATTCCAAGCAAGATTCCTTCATTACCATGTAAGCTAAAATTGGCATTTGCCGAGAGTAGCCAGTCCTGGGGCTTCCCTGATGGCTCAGTGGTAAAGAATCAGCTTGCCAAAGCAGGAGATACTGGTTTGATCCCTGGGTCAGGAAGATCCTTTAGAGAAGGAAATGGCAATCCACTCTCCAGTATTCCTAGACAAGGAAATGGCAATCCACTCTTCAGTATTCCTAGAGAAGGAAATGGCAATTCACTCCAGTATTCTTGCCTGGGAAATTCCATGGACAGAGGAGTCTGGTGGGCTAGAGTCAATGGGGTTTTAAAGGGTTGGACACAACTTAGCAAAAACAAGGAGGTCCTGGGGATTACACCAGAAATTTTAAGTCAAGAAGCGTCTTTGGTAAGAGATTTAGCCAATGGCCAATTCCATGTGGCTTCTGAGACTTACCAGGATTTGCAGCAGGAAGCAAGCAACCCCAATAAATTTGATCTGAGTAGCCCTCTCCAGAGTTGAACTTCATTATCACTGGTTACGCCCTCCCTTCTATCTACCCCACTGCTGTGCTCCCTTGAAAATGAAAAGTAACTTCTCATTCCAGTTCCTTCTGGGGATTCCTGACCTAGGAAAAATTTACGGTGCTGAGTAAGGCCTTTCATTTAAAATCGCCCACCTCTGTTTTGATAAATGTGTTGCTCCTAAGATAAATGTTTCATGTCCTGAATATGTTTGCATGGATCTGAACTTATTTTTTCCCCACAAACTATATATGACAAGACACAGTAACAATGTCAGTAGGCTAGGTTTCAGAAGATAAAGGAGATTTGGTTCTAAAGGTTACCAAGAAAGCTGCTGGTGGGACAATTTCAAAGATATCTCCTCAGAAGACATTTCTATGTTTTTATTGAGTGGAAACTGGACATAGGAAAGCATTTAATTGACAAATTGGGAGACTAAAAATAAATGTGAATTTCATGCTCAGCTAAGAAGCACATAAAACAAATTATGTGGAAGTTCAGCTAAAGAGAAGAACGGAAATTAATTCCAAGAGACTGTTTAAGGGACTCAAGGGTATATTGATGACACTGAAAAGTGGGAAAAGACTGCATTACATGGCAGGGCTGTTGCTCCGGTGACTACGTGGGGTCAGATGCTCATACCACAGATGTCTATCTGTCATTTTCCCAACGGTCCTACTCTCCAAGGTCCTACATAGAAAAGAAATGTTTGTCTGGGGTAGTAAAGACCATGCTCTCACTAAGTCCCAAAACAATACCATTTGATTCTACCCTTCAAGGTGAAAGTGAAAGTGAAGTTGCTCAGTCATGTCTGACTCTTTGTGACCCCATGGCCTGTAGCCTACCATGCTTCTTGGTCCATGGGATTTTCCAGGCAAAGAGTAGTGGGGTGGGGTGCCATTCCCTTCTCCAGGAGATCTTCCCGACCCAGGGATTGAACCCGGGTCTCCCACATTGTAGGCAGACGCTTTACCGTCTGAGCCACCTTCATGGTAGGGACTGTCTATTCCTTAGTTGTGGAAGTTGCCCTTCTCTCCCATACAGTTTCTGCACCAACACTGGAACTATAACACAGAATCAGTTGACACCCTTTAGGCTACAGTTTCCAGCAAAATCTAACTCCTACCTATGGCATATCTCTTCCAAGGCAATCCGTGTGTCACTGAGACCTACAAAGTTCTCATTACTCCTCACCTCTGTTCTTCCTGAGTAGACCCTCTACTTCCCCTCCTCTACTTCCAAGCCCTCTTGCATATCAAACCAAATCGAGTCTGCTTGTTGCAGGGCTGTACACAGTACAGCTTCCTTCCCTACGCAACTCTTCTTCCCCATTACATCTCCCTTCCCCCACCACACTTCTCCAAGGCATGAACTCACATCCCTAGTCTCTGAGCAGATAATGCTTCGCCACCAACTGTGCAGGCAAAGGACCAAGGAGGAATCAGTATATCCCAGCCACCTACTTGAAGACAAGTAAGACCAACGTTTCCATCCTTTGAGAAAGTAAAGGCACCAGGAAAGGGTGCTGATGGAGAGACGTTGAATCAATCTGGGACTCAAGAGGATGTTTTTATAGAGTTTCAGCCTTTAACCTGGGCTTCCCTGGTAGTTCAGCTGGTAAAGAATCTGCCTGCAATGCAAGAGACTCCAATCCAATTTCTGGATTAGGAAGATCCCTTGGAGAAGGAATAGGCTACCCACTCCAGTATTCTTGGGCTTCTCTGGTGGCTCAGATGGTAAAGAATCTGACTGCAGTGGGGGAGACCTGGGTTTGACCCCTGGGTCAGGAAGATCCCCTGGAGGAGAGCATGGTAACCCACTTCAGTATTCTTGCCTGGAGAATCCCCATAGACAGAAGAGCCTGGCGAGCTACAGTCCATGGGGTTGCAAAGAGTTGGACATGACTGAGTGACTAAACATAGCCTTTAACTTACAGCTCTTTCAAAGTCAGAGAAAAAAATTTAAATGAGACATTCCTGAGTTATTCCATCGGTGAAAGAGGAAAAAATGGAATCAACTTTGCCAATACACCAAGTTCAGCCAGTAGGCTGGATTCTCCAAGACTTTGACCTCAGAAACACAGAATAGCTCTGGTGGCCGCTGGGTCACACTTAGGGCTGAAGAGCAGTCCCTGGACTATCTCCATGGGAGTGACCTAGGATCCCATATTGGAGACAATAGGATAGCCCAAAGGTTGTTTTAATTGGGGTTTTCTCCTGGGAACTGAATTACTGAAGCATAAAGAAGGAACTTTAGAAGGCAATGGCACCCCACTCCAGTACTCTTGCCTAGAAAATCCCATGGATGGAGGAGCCTGGTGGGCTGCAGTCCATGGAGTCTCCAAGAGTCGGACACGACTGAGCGACTTCACTTTCCCTTTTCACTTTCATGCATTGGAGAAGGAAATGGCAACCCACTCCAGTGTTCTTGCCTTGAGAATCCCAGGGATGGGGGAGCCTGGTGGGCTGCCGTCTATGGGGTCGCACAGAGTCGGACACGACTGAAGCGACTTAGCAGCAGCAAAGAAGGGACTTTCCTCAGCTCTCATGACATACCATATTAGGGTGATTTGTTGCAAAAAGGACATCCAATGGCTTCTCTATAAGGTCTTTGGCCCCACGCCTGACAGCTTATGCTGAACTATGTCAGATTCGTGATCTCCAAAGAAGATTTAGCTTTGGGACCAAGGACCAGGCTTGATCACTCAAGAGCTTTTGTGTAGCAGAGTTTCATTAAAGTGAAAAAAGGACAGAGAAAGCTTCTGACACAGACATCAGAAGGGGGACAAAGTGCCCCCTCACTAGTCTTTAGCAAGGGAATTATATACTTTTTAAATTAGTTATTACAATAAATAAAAACAATGTCTCAAGGTTGTAAAAATTTTATCAGATCCATTCCCACAATCTACATTTTAGGATAACAGGATTAGAACTTAACAATAGAAAGATCCTGCTAGACCCACTCCCATAATATACATTCTAAGATACCAGGGTTAGTCAGGTTTTCAAGGAGGAGAAACTGTCCTCAAGCAGGATACATTGTTGTTATATAATCCTTAGTACAGGGTTTAAACTCTGTTGTTTGTAGTGTAATCATCAGTTCTGGCTTAAAGAAAAAAAACCCCTTTGTGTGACTAAGACTAAGGAATGTAGAAAAAACAAAAAGTTTGTCCTTTCCTCCTCCTTGAGAATTCCCGACCCCTTCCTCCTCTTGAGAGCCCCAGACCCCTTTTTTCTCCTTGGGGACCCCAGACTTCTTATCAATCTGCCTAGTAATTGACTTTCTCATGCCCTCTGAATCTAGGTGAAAGGCTCCATCCAGGAAAAGGCACTAAAGTCTAAGGTAGTAATTGATCACATCACTTCAACTCTCCGTCCTGCTGTGTCTCACAAGTTAGTTAACACTACCACCCACATCCCTGTTGTCTAATCCAGAACACTCCAGTCATCCTTAACCCCTCTCTCTCTGTATCATCTCACATTCAATTTATCACAAAATCCTATCAAATTCACCTTATAAACAGCTTATCTACAGTCTTATCATCTACAGTCTGGCCTTCACAAACTTAGAGAGATGCATCTTGAAATGTTATACTTTCCCAGATTAAAACCCATCACTAACTTCTCATTGATTGCCCTTAGGAAAAGCTCCTAACAGTCCACCAAGGTCTTCATGGTCTAGCTCTTAGCAACATTTCCAACCTCATTTCCTTATCTTTTGAACTCTCTTTCTCCTCACCCCCCATCTCCCCTCTCTCCACCCAGCACACACTTAGAAACACATATATATGCTGTGACTCAGCCATATTGCATATGCAGGTCCTTCAATGGGCCAAACTCATTCCCTTTACCTCACTGTTCCCCATCTCTAGAATATTTTTCCTCCTACTTAATTCTTCAGTACATTCTTTACAAGTTAGTTATTCTGGGAAGCTTTCCCTCAGCAACCTAGTTCTCATATTGTAGTCAGTACTCAATGTTTCCTCCCTTCACTGTGCTTATTTATTTATCTTTGTGCAGACCCATTTCTGAGAGATGTGGGGTTGGGACAGGATTATAAATGGAAACCCTTGGGCTATGTTTTGCTTTCTCCTTACTCCCATTCACAGTTCTATCATGACTGGAGGAGAAGGAAATGGGAGGAGCTACACATGTGTTTGGACACTGTGGCTCATACACCCAAGTTCCACCCACAACCTCTTTCTTAAACTACTGCCTCCAGGCAATCCATGGGCCTGGCAGAGCTTATTGGATCAATGTTGTCTGCTCCAGAGAGGTAGATCTGGAAAAACAAGCTGCTGGAAATGTTTAGGCAGTAATTCCCATCTTGGACACCTGGAGAAGGGGTAAAGGCAGTGTGCTTTAGGCGTAAATTATTTTATTGGCCCCAGGACTCCCTGTCCATGGCTAGATCAGGGCCCCATATAACGCAAAGGCTACTGCAGCGGCCAAAGCATCTGGATCATGGAGGTGCTTCCTGTCTGCCTCCTTCCACATGAACTTAAGCTCCAAAAGAAAATGCATCTTGCTAGCTTGATCACCAAATGTGTTGAGCAGTCTTTGCCACAGCACAGCACTGCTGCTGCTGCTGCAGCTAAATTGCTTCAGTCGTGTCCAACTCTGTGCGACCCCATAGAAGCAGCCCACCAGGCTCCCCCATTTCTGGGATTCTCCAGGCAAGAACACTGGAGTGGGTTGCCATTTCCTTCTCCAATGCATGAAAGTGAAAAGTGAAAGTGAAGTCACTCAGTCATGTCCGACTCTTCACGATCCCATGGACTGCAGCCTACCAGGCTCCTCCGCCCATGGGATTTTCCAGGCAAGAGTACTGGAGTGGTGCCATTGCCTTCTCCAACAGCACAGCACAGTAGCTATTAAATAAACAAAGACTAAGTAAATTATATATATATATATATATATATATATATATATATAACAGAATTTTAGGAGACTAGGCAGGGACTACATGAGGGTTAATAAAACATGTTCAGTTTAGTACATATTTACTGATCCCTTATGGATGAGGTACTGTGGGAAACTCAGAGATGAACCAGTTGTGGCCCTTATACTTCATGGGTTACAATCTAATAGATGTGATGACATATACCTATAACTACGTGTGTGTGCATATTCAGTCATGTCTGACTCTTTACATCCCCTGCATAGCCAGCTGGGCTCCTCTGTCCATGGGATTTCCCAGGCAAGAATACTGAAGTAGGTTGCCATTTCTTTCTCTAATCTGTAACTATAGTGCCAGCCAAGTGGATGTGTAAGCTCAGGGTGAAATATAATTCTGGACAGTCATTCTTTAAAGAAAATATTTAAGACAAAATACTAACCAATAGAGAGTTAACATATTTTCATAATTATTCAAGAATGTTGGTGTGAGAGTTCACTGTGATGGCTAACTGAACCACAAATAAGACATTCTATACATTTCATTTTTGTAACACCACCTATTTCTTTGCATTTTTAACTGATGAGTAAGAGTAGAGTATAAGTGACTTTCTTTGTCCTCTGTCCTCAGCGTAAGAGCCTCCTTAAATAATTCTGCCTTTCTGGGCAATGCGGTGTCCTGAGCTATTACAGACTGAGCTCTTCACAGGGAGAGTGGGAACTGACAGTGCATTGTGTTCTGACACAATGCTTATTACTATTTCTTGTGCAAAACAGTTAATTGACTCAAATTGCAGAACAGCAAAGATGTGTATTTGCTAGCGACTTTACAAAAGGAGTGATATATTTACTAGATGATCAAAATTGCCCTACTCAAAATCTGGAAGATTTTATCACTATCTATTTTTGTTATTTTTCAAACCCTCTCTGGCAAATGTGGCCCCTGGCCTTGAAGTCCTCTCTAGCTCATTCCATTTGATTGCAATTGTTCATATTCATTAGGAACTTCACCTATAATTGAGTGTATTCCAGAGAAAGCTTGGTGGGTGATTTAACACAACATGCTGTTGCTTTCATGCTTCAAATCCAAGATTCTATCCTGTTGATTTTGTTCATTTCCAAGTTTTTTTCTTTAGTTTGGCTCTTGAATACATTGTTAGACTTGAGTCTCTCCTAAACAGAAGTTCAATAGCCAAGGTATTATTTGATCAATATCGCAGGGCTTTAATGGTCTCCATTTATCTTCCTTCATTTCAGTATTACAGGTTATATCTTAACAAACTTCAAAGGCCTCCCAAGTTACTTAGATATGGTATAACTTATCATATTACCTAAAATAGAAGGCCCACTCATTGAGGTCGGAAACTTTTTGCCCCGTGGAAACTCAAAGAAAGTGTATTAGGCTCTTTCAGGATGCATAAGAGACATGTGCTCAGGTTACTTCCAAAAGGTCATGGGATTTGTTGCACTTATTAATTAACCAGAGTTCTTTTTATCCTTTCTTCATTATGGCCCAGGCTCCCCTATCATCACTGCCCTTTCTCATCCTCCATTCAAGCAGTGAGGCCCATGGCATCCACTGCCTCGAGGGAGGGTTGCTGGAGCAAAGTGCAAAGAAAAAGGAAGCCTGTGGCAGGGTTGGAGCTCAAGGTTCTTGCATCCTACAGCTAGAAGAATAGGCAGGACTCAAAACATATAAAAAGCAAGAGGAATGAGAGCTACCATGCTTCCCCCGTGTAGGCACCAAGATATTCTTGGGCTTCCCACAGCTCAAGGAGAGAGGGCAGATGAGGAGAGAACAAAAAGTAGGGGACACAAGTAGGTGTCTGTAGCGAGGGGTCTTGAACTGACCATGAGTCAGGAGTGATGTCATGATTCCCAGGCTGTCTGGCCTCTTCTCCTTGAATATCCCCCACATCACCATTGGGGATTGCAAGAAGGTTACTGTAGCCCCTGGGAACCTGTCAGCCTCTGCAGGCTGTGTGGTCCCCACCTTGAGCAACATACCTCCCTGCTCCAAAGAGCTGTCCCAAGTCTGCTTCCCACTGTCCTGGCAAGACCAGGTCTTGCCAGGACGGCAGACAGCACATCCTTGGTGACCCTCTGGAAGAACCAGGGCCCCAGATTTCTCAGTCCCAATAATTTCATCCAAGTTTCAGTAACCCTGAGCATTCATGAACCTTCAAAGAAGGATGGGCATCCAGATTCCTCATGAAGAGTGAGTGGTATGGAGAAAAAAGTTCCTGTACCAGTAAGTGGACATAACTGGGTTCCAGCTTTCCCATGCCCCACTCCTTCCCCATCCTCAGCCTGGAACCAGAAAGTGGTAAAACATAACATCAGATAAGAATTCACCAGAAAGCAAAGCAAGACAGTCAGGAAATCATCCCAGTTTAGTCCAGTCTAGTCTCATAGACACTGGCATATCATTCAACACAATGCATCAAGCCATTCTGTCCCCTCAGCTGACTTCCGCTGTTTCCCACTCCAGGGCACTGGTGGTGAGGGGGAGTGCTGTGTGATGCAGGTAGTCCCCCTGTAGCTGGGTGGGTCTCTGGTTCACCTGCTCCTGATGTTGCCAACTGATTTTGAGTGTTTGAAGCTCAAGATACTCAAGTGACAGGGCTGATCAGTCACCTTGAGTGGAGGGGCTGGGCTGAACTCTCAGGCCTCATCCCCTTGAGGCCATAGGCCAGCCTATGAATTGCCTGCCACTGAACCACTGGTCAGATCCAGTGATGCCAAACAAAGGAGAGAGATGGTGGGTTTAGCAGTTACTCTGAAACCTCTCAAAAAGGGGTGGGGTAACTGGGAGGTGTTTTACATGACAGACCAAGAGAGGACGCGGAGATTGAAAAGCTATCCTTGTCTTCATTTTCTGAGAACCAAACCTCACTGGGGAAGTCATTAGCAGCTGAGTCGGAATGAGGACCTATGCATATATGCCCAGGAATGGGGTTGCTGAAAGGATAAAGAAAATGTGGTACCTATATACAATGGAATATTACTCCGTCATTAAAAAGTATGAAATAATGCCATCTGCAGCAACGTGGATGGGCCTAGAGATCATCATACTGAGTGAAGCAAGTCAGAAAGAGAAAGACAAATACGATATCACTTATATGTGGAAATAAAAAATATGGGACAAGTGAACTTATTTATAAAACAGAAATAGAGTCACAGATGTAAAATGCAAATTTAAGGTTGTCAGAGGGGAAACTGTGGGGGGAGGGATACATTGGGAGATTGGGATTGACATATATACAGTACTATATATAAAATAGATAACTGATAAGAACCTGCTGTATATAACACAGGGAACTCAACTCAATACTCTATAATGGCCTATAAGGGAAATGAACCCAAAAATGAGTGGATATATGTTCATGTCTAACTGATTCACTTTGCTATACAGCAGAACCTAACACAACATTATGAGTCAACTATATTCCAATTAAAAAAAAAAACAGAAGCATGGCAGCAAAGACCCCTCAACAGATACAACACTCAAGAGAGAGATTACTTGTATCTCAGGCACAATAGATAGCATGTGGAAGAACAAAGGCAAACTCTCTCTCTTACTAAGCCATCTAAATAAAACCCACTTTCACTGGAACATCTCCTACGAGGATCTGTCTCTGTGCTAGTGAAACACTGCTTACATTCAGGCTCAAGGATATGAATTTGAATAATTTAAGACATTTCACACAAAGTTGTGATAACTTCATGTACAGTTCAGTTCAGTCGCTCAGTCGTGTCTGACTCTATGTGACCCCATGAATCGCAGCACGCCAGGCCTCCCTGTCCATCATCAACTCCCGGAGTTCACTCAGACTCACGCCCATCTAGTCGGTGATGCCATCCAGCCATCTCATCCTCTGTCGTCCCCTTCTCCTCCTACCCCTAATCCCTCCCAGCATCAGAGTCTTTTCCAATGAGTCAACTCTTCGCATGAGGTGGCCAAAGTATTGGAGTTTCAGCTTTAGCATCATTCCTTCCAAAGAACACCCAGGGCTGATCTCCTTCAGAATGGACTGGTTGGATCTCCTTGCAGTCCAAGGGACTCTCAAGAGTCTTCTCCAACACCATAGTTCAAAAGCATCAATTCTTCAGCGCTCAGCTTTCTTCACAGTCCAACTCTCACATCCATACATGACCACTGGGAAAACCATAGCCTTGATTAGACGGACCTTTGTTGGCAAAGTAATGTCTCTGCTTTTGAATATGCTATCTAGGTTGGTCATAACTTTTCTTCCAAGGAGTAAGTGTCTTTTAATTTCATGGCTGCAGTCACCATCTACAGTGATTTTGGAGCCCCCCAAAATAAAGTCTGACACTGTTTCTACTGTTTCCCCATATACCCCCCAAATCTTGCATTCTATAAAACTGCATGCGCAAAATAAAAGAACTTTGGGGGAAAATAATATTGGGGAAATTTAGACAAAAGCTATGGAACTTTGTTACTTACACCCTAACAAAAAGAATAATAACTCTCACAAATACACTGACGCAGTTAACTTTCCAATGGCATTGTGACACCACAATCAGTTGGTCACTTGTAGTCAACCTAAGGCCCCAACTTCATCCTTTCAGATACAAGTCCTTGAAGGCACATGCTTCTAATAAAGACCAGTTTCATTAAATTGAAAATCAGATATTTTCTTATAATACAGGAGGAAATAACCTTTGAGCCTCCTTATCTGTACACTTGGCTTCCTTGAGCCCGCTTAACACATTGAAAAATATACTCATTCTTGAAGGCACTAAACCAGCCATAACTAGCATAAAGGCCAGTTCTACAGGATTTTCAGCTTTTGTTCTTGAAGTCTTCATATACAGCCAAAGCTTTCTCTTTAACTGTGAGGGAACTTGCTTCCAGTTACTTGAAAACATTAAAGTGCCTGGGAAAATTCTGTGCAAATCCTGACTTTGCCTTATTCTGACACCATTCCTTATTTACCAACTGTATTTCAGCCAATTTACAGTACATAAACATGCACTGCAAAGGAAGAGGCTGGAGTGTTTTAATCATTCTATTTCTAGGACAGAGGAAGTTATTACAACAGCACTGCTTTCACCGATGTGTTGGCATTTCTGTTATCAGAAATAGAACCACAAAGTGTAGACAATAAGCTATAGCTGAAAGCACAATTAACAAAGTCAAAGTCAGCCCTGGCTCTCTATGAGTGGAGTTTGGTATTACTGAGATGAATGGTTCAAGTGAAGCCCATACCCAGTGAAGGTGTCAAAAATAAAGCCAGAGAGTAGAATGGAGTCATTTTTTTATCCTTTCTATCAGGGGATGCATTAGGTCTCTCAAATGAAAAGCAGAGCTGAAATCCTCCAAAGCTAACCGGAGATGCAAGTAAAATTCAGATAAAGTGACAAACACACCTAGAGATTTCATCTCATTAAACTAAACAGAAGACAAGGAAAAGACAAAAGGTGGAAGGAGATGGGATTATTTGGGTTCTAACAGTCACATCAACACTGAGATGGAGGAGAGGAGAACAGGACCTTCAAAAGGAGTGATGTTCTCACCATTCTCATCACAATTATCTAATACTGTGTCCTTTTTCCTTGTAAAACATCTTCCTCCTACAACCCTACGGTACACAAATCACTATGGGAATTACTGCCCTAACCCAACCCAACCCATCAAACATACTTAGATCAGCAACATGTGCAGAACATGGCCTTAGGTGCTATCTCAGCACCAAGGAGAGTTCCAAGTCAATTGCAAGATTAGGTCATTCTTCCTAGGCTTTTCCTTTTGTGCAGTTGAGGGAAATCTGTTTCAGTTGACTCTTTTATCCACTGTTTGGTACAGAAAAGTCTGTATCAGAGGAATTGCACTCCAGTAAGTTATTTTGTTCCTCTCCCAGATCAAACAGTCCCCACCTCATTTCGTCAGAACCCTGTTTCAGAATTTGTTCCAGAACCTGGCTAGGGGACAACTGTGTAAGAATTCCATTTAGGGAACAGTGAAAGTTTGATTGTCTATCAGAAAGTAGGAGTGCTAATGTTCCACTAAGCCCTGTGTATGACCATATGTGTCTGTGTCGTCAGTCTTCCATTCATGAAAGCCATTCTACAGGGATAAAAACCATTCTCACTTTGTCCAAAAATATTGAAACTCAGCTACTATTCAATATTCACCAGGTGAATTTTTTCTCAGTTGAGAACATGAGCAACTGAAATTAAAACACAAGTACATACCCGTGTTTGACTTTCATCTTACTTCTATCTATTTCATCTGCTCCTATCTACTTCTCCATGAGACTTGGTTTTTTTCCTCCCCCTCAGAAGAAAAAAAAAAAAACAAAACTTAAAATAAGGACATAACAGAAAATGAGCTATGATTTAGGTTGCCTTTTTTTTTTTCTTCTCCTTTTATTTCAAAAGAATGATCTGGAACAAGAATACTTTTGTGAGGTAAAACAGATGATCCTCTAAAGAGAACTGCACAATATGTGAGTATTATTGATTTCTCTTCCTAAGTCATTTCAGTGATACAATCTTGAGCTGAATGACCATCGATAGTAAATGATTTCCAGCCAGACGCTCAATCGTCAACCCTGCTTCTTGCAAAGGTTTAGCACGTCTGGTGAAAATACATACATGGATTTTGAAGTACTGGGAGTATGTAATAGAAGGTGTAAACTTCAAATGATTCTTATGTATTATAATAAGCCCTATAATTGGAATTAAAAAGGAGAAAAGGAAAGGGAGCCACAATTCCTGCTAAGTCTTTTCTCTTTCAATGTTTTTATTCAAGGCTTGAGAAGTTCTGTTCACTAGATCTATTACTTCCCAAACCGTAAAGCCAAATAGGAACAATGCTAAATCACCCAGGATGCAGATTTCTGGTATCAAAGGACACATAATAAGGCAAAATTTCAATGTCTCAAACAGTAGTAACCTTAAAGGGTCAGTGATGTCATGATATATGGACAAGTTCCAAGAATTTCTTTTGAATTCTGTAAAATTCCAAGTTTAACCACAAAATTCAAGTTTCAGCACAACTCTTGGGATCACAGAAACAACAAACAGCTCAAATCTCAAGATTCAATTCATAACAACTCATAATTTCTCAACAAAACATAGTCATTCATATTTCTCCCTCCCCACTCCTCTGTCTCTCCATTCCTCCCCACCCTCCATTTCTTACTACCATCCTTAGGGTCAAGATGATTCTGCTTAGGCTTGTGTAAGTCCTTGGAAAATCATCAAGACACTGGACTACATTGTATCTAATGAAAAGGACAAAAACTCAAGTGAGATAAAAATGTGGCTACTTTAAGAACACAACATAACCTTCTATTAGGTCCTCCCAAGATATTCTGTGAAAAGAGTCTATTTAAATTTTTAATTGATGCAGCGGACATTTAATTGGGAGGGGGTGGCTCAGACGGTAAAGAATCTGCCTGCTATATGGGAGACCCGGGTTCAATTCCTGGGTTGGGAAGGTCCCTTGGAGAAGGAAATGGCAATCCACTCCAGCACTCTTGCCTGGAAAATCCCATGGATGGAGGAGCCTGGTAGGCTGCAGTCCATGGGGTCGCTAAGAGTCGGATATGACTGAGCGACTTCACTTTCACTTTTCACTTTCATGCATTGGAGAAGGAAATGGCACCCCACTCCAGTGTTCTTGCCTGGAGAATCCCAGGGACGGGGGAGCCTGGTGGGCTGCCGTCTATGGGGTCGCACAGAGTCAGACGTGACTGAAGTGACTTACAGCAGCAGCAGCAGCTTCACTGTAATTGCTTCTCTAATTATAATGATGCTCAAAAACTTTTGAAAATTGTCTCTCTTTCTTTAGTACATGCCATAGCTATATCCTCCCAAGTCCCAATTGTGGAAATCTGTCCCCACTAAAAGAGGTCTTTTGGTGGGGGAAGGGGGGGGAGGGAAAGTAGAAACAAAGAAATGGGATGAATTTTCTAAACTCGAGGATTTATTTTATTCCAGAGGTCCATTTCACTCTCATCTGAAACACAAAAGAACCAAAAACAGGCTGATCAATTTATTGGAAAATGGAGGTGGTTTGGGGATTGACAAAGAAGAAGGCCTGGCAACCCATTCCAGTATTCTTACCTGGAAATCCCATGGACAGAGGAACCTGGCAGGCTACAGTCCATGGGGTCGCAAAGAATCAGACACAACTGAAGTGACTTAGCACGTATGCACCCACGCACGCAAAGGTGCTTGACTAGAATAATGGACCACGTGAGGGATGCTCAGAGACACAAACAGCCAATTGCCTGTTTCCATTTGTGCTAATTGTCATATAATAGCTTGTTTAAGTCTTCCCACCAGCCATAACTGCAGGCTGAGTTCTCACCTTTGAGCTGCCATCTCCTAGTTTTAATTGTAAACAAAAAATGCCTTTCGAATTCTCACACTTTTCTTTACCTCCACCTCTGAAAATGGAATCCACGTAAGCCTGACATCAAGCAGAAAGTAGGACAGTAAGACGGAGGGAAGCCAGGGCAGGCCATGGAAATCATCTCTGAGCTGTTCGTGAACAAATGAAAACGACAGGTGGGAGGACCTAGGAAAGCTGGCATAGGTAAAGAGCAGCCAGTTCATCCACCCCTAGGCTCGCTGTGGCCCGGCTTTACCTCTACCCTCATCTTCTCCCACACAAAGGCCCCCGGGGGGAAGGAAGCTATAGCCATTTAAACAGTTCATTTCCCAGAGTTTGGGCCAGATACTTCTTTTAAATTGCCTATGGGTCTCAAGAAATGAATGTTACACCACAGAGGTCCTTCAAGTTGTTCTAATATGAATCAAGAGCGGATCTTTCAATCCACTGGGTGTCATTCCCGTTTATCCCTTTGTATATCACTTAGGGCCATTAATCACTCTAGCAGCCGTTCCTTCTCATAGGAGATGTGGGGAAATGACAATGTTTTATGTGAGTAATTAATCTGGTAGCAGATGTGGAGTTTCCAAGACTACTACCGTTAGCACTTTGACAGGTTTCTGAACACATATTCTAGTGCCGGTTACTAATGATTTTAATATGGTAATACTATGTTACTCAAAAACAAGAAACATTCAGGCCTAAGTTTTATATAAGTGCCATTATTCGCAAAGGCTTTTCAGAGAGGACTAGGGATGAGGTTTTTATATTCTTAATGCTGCCATTGAATAAAGAGTGTCCAATTAACATACCAGCTGGAAGTACACCATTCCTCAGTTCTATTTCTCCCTATTATATTCAACATTTGTAAAGTGAATCAAACCACTGAGTGAAACTTATGGCCATTTGGGGAAAAGAAAACAGGAGTAAGTTGGTGGACTATTTTTCCAGCAATATGGCTTTGGGTCTCAGAAATTACTAACATGACAAATAGAGTACCTAAAGAAAATGGGAAAAAAGAGAAAAAACTCTGGCTTCATTTAATAATTTAAAAAGGTTTCTTGAACACGTAAAGCTGGTGCGTGCACCATACTGGCGATGCCTGGTGGCCACTGGGAGCTTTGTCATTGGATGAGCCTGCGTTCTCACATTAGCTATTTATCCGGCACTGGCAGAGTCTACAGCCCTAGCTTTGCTTTATTATTTCTCCCTAGCGTAGGTAAGGTAATAATCCCTAGACAGTCACAGTACCTTCTGTCTACCTTTCTTCTTGTCACATTTTCTCCTTAAATATGTTTTAGTACAATAATAAATTGCTATCCATGGTAAACGTGCTTCATCATAATTTCGCCTCATGCTGAATGTGTAAAATGGCCCCTGTCGCTGACAGGCAGCCTGTGAAACTACCGGCAGCCACGCTGCTGCTGGAGGAACTCACTCAAGGTCACAGCCGCGGGGTGGGAAAGGACAGAACGCTGTCTCTTGGAGAAATGTGTTTCTCACTGTTTCTGACCAGAGAAAAGAACTCTGATCATAATACAGACTTTGTAACCAAAAGTTATTTTTGAAACACACACACATTTTAATCAAACAGTTTGGGCAACCATATGGCCATGGGTTGAGACAAAATGACAAAAAATGGAGGGACTGGGCTGCACCAAGGAATTAAATGAATGAATTCCAGCCTGTTCAGTCATGCAGTCTTCCTGTTAGGAAAATATCTGCAAACAGGAGTTCCACTGGAAATATTCGGTGTTCCACACCAAGGAGAGGGTTTCGTGTTTGTTTTGTTTAGGCATCTAGGTTACATTTCATAAATAAAATATTCTTTCAGAAATAAAGTGCAGATGTACCATTTAGCTAGACGGCACAGCAATGCTTCAGACACAGTACAAATAATGGTCCTACTATCCCCCAGGGAAACAGCTAGGAGACAGTGTCACTCAAGGGACATGTTCCCTTCTGCAGTCACCCGGCAGACCCTCCTTCTTCACCTCTATTTCCTTTGTCTTTTGGTCCAAGGAAAGGGTACTACAATTTGATGAGTGCCTGTGAGTTAGGTACAATGTCCTAAGCATGCTCCATCCTTATTTAATCCTCAGAATATCCTTCTGAGACAGGAATCATTTTTTCATTTCAGATGAGCCCCAGCAAGAATAATTAAATTGTTCCTGGCCCAGAGATTCAAATCCAGTTTTGTCTGGCTTCAAACTCTGCTTTCATTACTTCTTCTTCTCATCTTCCCAACAGCAACCATATTCCCTGGAAATTATTCTTGAGACTCTAGTATGATAAAATTATCCCTCCCTTGGAGAAAGTCAAATTTAGCTAAGAATTCAGAAGTTTATATTATCAAAGGACAGTTTCACCTTGCGGAATATTTGCTGAAGAGTCCATTTAAATGGAAAGCTTCACTGGTATCATCAAAATTTCAAAACCATGGCCAGCTTAAATGTTTGAATTTTCTCACTCTTGTTTTCAATAATTCTCCTCTTGATCAAGTGAGATGTCAGAATAATGACATAATGAGGTGACTTCCCTATATATATCTTCTGAACAAATTCATCAGTTTCAGGGACTTAACTACAAGCATACCTCGAGATTGAACTATAGCTACATGTTATGAACCTAAAAGGAAACAATATGCCTGACTAATGATGAATTAGGGCTTCCCGGGTGGCGTAGTCAGAGAAGGCAATGGCACTCCACTCCAGTACTCTTGCCTGGAAAATCCCATGGACAGAGGAGCCTGGTGGGTTGCAGTCCATGGGGTCACTAAGAGTTGGATACAACTGAGCGAGTTCACTTTCACTTTTCACTTTCATGCATTGGAGAAGGAAATGACAACCCACTCCGGTGTTCTTGCCTTGAGAATCCCAGGGACGGCAGAGCCTGGTGGACTGCCGTCTGTGGGGTCGCACAGTCGGACACGACTGAAGCGATTTAGCAGTAGCAGCAGCAGGTGGCACAGTGCTAAGGAATCTGCCTGCCAATGGAGGAAACACAAGACACAGGTTTGATCCCTCATTAGGGTAGATCCCCTGGAGAAGGAAATGGCAACCCACTCCAGTATTCTTAGTTGGGGAATCCCATGGACAAAGGAGCCCGGCAAGCTACAGTCCTTGGGTTGCAAAGAGTTGGACATGACTTAGCACGCATGCAAAACAAAGCAATGGTGAATTAGAATTACATTAGACCATTTACACAGTTAATTCATGCCTTTGAAAACTCTTTCCATTTCATTGGTCTCATGTAGGTACTTCAGGCTCACCTAATACCTGAAATTCTCTTTCTTTATCAGTCTACAAAAGGCAAGCATCACATTACTGTTTTCCATTTTCGTGGCCTTTGAAAAACATATAGTCATGATCCCAAGAGACTGTTTTAAATTCTTCCAGTTATTCTCTCCATGGCAAACTTACATTTCATAATAATGCTGATCCTTGATTCAGCCAGTGACAATTTTGCACCCACAGCACGCTAGGCAGTGTGCCAGGCATATGGTGATAAACAAGCTGATCAGATGGTTTACTTGCTCCTGTAGAGCTTACTTTCTAGATTAGGGGGTCAGCAAATTTTTTTCTGTAAAGGGCAAGATAGTAAATACTTTACGCTTTGTGGATCCTATAATCTCCATTGCAAGTCTCAGTTTTGCCACCACAGTAAAACACAGTCACAGACAATAGAAAAGTTAATCAGTAAGACTGTGTTCCAATAAAAAGTTATCTCCGAAAATAGGCAGTGGCTAGACGTGGCCTGCCGGCCATAGTTCACTGATCCCTGTTCTATAAGTTGCCATGTTATTCCCACTCTTGCTTTTTATAATATGTATTGTTCAAGTAAACCTAATATTATTTTCAATTAAACTTTTAACTTTGGGGTAATTACAGATTTTCATGAAGTTGTAAGAAATGATACAAAGGGGTGGGAGATAGGCCAAACAGGTGAAGATGGTCAAAGGGTACAAACATCCAATTATATGACACATAAGTCCTGGGGATGTAATGTACAGCATGGTGACTGCAGTTAACAAAACCGCACTGTACATCTGAAAGTTGCTCAGAGGGTAAATCTTAAAAGCTTTCACACACACACATACAAATTGTACATATGAACTATGTGAGGTGCCAGATGTGTTAACTAACCTTATTGTGGTAATCACTTAGCAATATACAGGTACACCAAACCATCACTTTATACCCCTTAAACTTACACAATGCTACATTAAAAGATAAACAAAGGTATATTAAACTTTCAAAACTATTTGATCAAAATACAACTCAAATTCGGGGGCCAGTAAACTGGAAGTGCTCAGGAGTACTCCACCAACAGGATCTGGGGACAGACTTTTACAGAGAAGAGGTGGAAGGAAAGTAAGCAAATTATGTGACTGACTACAGCTTACATGGTTGTCTTGTTTGGGAAAGCCTAAATGGCTGTTTGTGACTGGCTGTCTTTAGGTTTTGATTTCTTCACCATGAGACATTATGGGCTTAGGTGTTACTTTGCTTACACAGATGACTAAGGTATTAGAACCACCTCAGTCTAATGGCCTACTTGTTTAATTAACAGCTAATTGTCAATTATATCTCAAAAAAGGTGAAAAAAAATTTTAAAGAAACAATGCAGAGAAATTCAATGCACACTTTACCAAGACCCCTCAATAAGTGACATCTTCAAAAACTAGAGCACAAAATCAGAAAGAGAGATTAAGGAATCAATTCCACTCACCACTGCAACAAAAAGAATAAAATATCTAGGAATAAACCTATATAAGGAGACAAAAGAACGCTATACAGAAAATTATAAGACACTGATTTAAAAAAATAAAAAATGACAAAAACAGATATAGAGAGATTCCGTGTTCCTGGGAAGGAAGAGTCAATATTATGAAAATGGCTATACTACCAAATGCAACTTACAGATTCAATGTGGTCCCTATCAAATTACCAATGGCAATTTTCACAGAACTAGAACAAAAAAATTCACAATTCATATGGAAACACAAAATACCGTGATTAGCCAGAGAGTCTTGAGAAAGAAGAATGGAGCTGGAGGAATCAACCTTCCTGACTTCAGACTATACTGCAAAGCTACAGTCATCAAGACAGTATGGTACTAGCACAAAAACAGAAATATAGACCAATGGAACAAGAGAGAGCCCAGAGATTAAACCCATGCACCTATGGGTACCTTATTTTTGACAAAGGAGGCAAGAATATACAATACAGTGGGGCAAAGTTAGCCTCTTCAGTAAGCAGTGCTGGGAAAACCGGACAGCTATGTGTAAAACAATGACATCAGAACACTTCCTAATGCCACACACAAAGATAAACTCAAAATGGATTAAACACCTAAATATAAGACCAGAAACTATAAAACTTTTAGAGGAAAACACAGGCAGAACACTCAATGACATAAATCAGAGCAAGATCCTCTATGACCCACCTCCTAGAGTAATGGAAATAAAAACAATAATAAACAAGTGGGATCTAATGAAACATAAATGCTTTTGCACAGCAAAGGAAACTATAAAGTAGGTGAAAAGACAACTCTCAGAATGGGAGAAAATAATAGCAAACAAAACAACTGACAATTTCCAAAATATACAAGCAGCTCATACAACTCAATACCAGAAAAACAAACAATCCAATCAAAAAGTGGGAAAAAGACCTAAACAGACATTAATCCAAAGAAGACTTACAGATGGCTAACAAATACATGAAAAGATGCTCACCATTACTCATTCCTAGAGAAATGCAAATCAAAACTACAATGAGATACCACCTCACACCAGTCAGAATGGCCATCATCAAAAAGTCTACAAACAATAAGTGCTGGAGAGGGTGTGGAGAAAGGGAGTCCCCTTGCATTGCTGGTGGGAATGCAAACTGATACAGCCACTGTGGAACACAATATGGAGATTTCTTAAAAAACTAGGAATGAAACCACCACCAGTTCAGTTCAGTTCAGTCACTCAGTCGTGTCTGACTCTTTGCGACCCTGTGAATCACAGCACGCCAGGCCTCCCTGTCCATCACCAACTCCCGGAGTTCACTCAGACTCACGTCCATCAAGTCAGTGATGCCATATGACCCAGCAAATTCACTACTAGGCATGTACCCTGAGGAAACCAAAATTGAAAAGACACATGTAACCCAATGTTCACTGGAGCACTATTTACAATAGCTAGGACATGGAAGCAACCTAGATGTTCATCGACAGATGAAAGGATAAAGCAGCTGTGGTACATATACACAATGGAATACTACTAAGCCATAAAAAGGAATGCATTTGAGTCAATTCTAATGAGATGGATGAACCTAGAACCTATTATATGGTGTGAAGTAAGTCAGAAAGAGAAATATAAATATCAGATACTAACGCATATATATGGAATCCAGAAAGAGGGCATTGATGAATTTATTTGCAGGGCAGCAATGGAGAAACAGACAGAGAACAGACTTATGGACACAGGAGAGGGGAGGAGGGAGAGGATGAGATGTATGGAGAAAGCAACATGGAAACTTACATTACCATTTGTAAAATAGGCAGCCAATGGGAATTTGCTGTATGGCTCAGGAAACTCAAACAGGTGCTCTGTAACAATCTAGAGGGTGGGATGGGGAGGCAGATGGAAGGGAGGTTCGGGGGGAGGGGACATGTGTGTACCTAAGGATGATTCTTATTGATGTTTGACAGAAAACAAAATTCTTTAAAGCAATTATCCTTCAACAAATAAATAAATAAAAACCTAGAGCACAATATCACCATCAAAAAATTTACATTGATACAGTCAAAATATAATTCCATTACCATAAGAAGCCCTCATGTTGCCCTTTTATAGCTACACTCACTTTCTGCCCCAGGCCGCCTCCTTAACCCCTGGCAAATACTAATCAGCTCTCCATTTCTCTAATATCCTCTTTAACTCTGTAATTTTAAAGTTATAATTGCATTCATTTCTCTTGCTAGCAAGGTAATGCTCAAAATCCTTCAAGCTAGGTTCAACAGTATGTGAACTGAGAACTTCTAGATGTTCAAGTTGGATTTAGCAAAGGCAAAGGAACCAGCAATCATATTGCCAACATCTGCTGGATCATAGAAAAAGCAAAGGAATTACAGAAAAACATCTACTTCTGCTTCATTGACTACATTAAAGCCTTTGACTGTGAATCACAACAAACCGTGGAAAATTCTTAAAAAGATGGGACTACCATACCACCTTACTGGTCTCCTGAAAAACCTGTACGTGGGTCAAGAAGCGATAGTTAGGGTCAGACATGAAACAACGGACTGATTCAAAATTGGGAAAGGAGTACGTCAAGGCCTGTACATTGTCACTCTGCTTATTTAACTAATATGAAGAACACATTATCAAAATGCCAGGCAGGATGACTCACAAGCTGGAATCAAGATTGCTGGGAGAAATAGAAACAACCTCAGATATGTAGACGATACCATTCTAATGGCAGAAAGCAAAGAGGAACTAAACGGCTCTTGATGAGGGTGGAAGAGGAGAGTAAAAGAGCTGGCTTAAAACTAACATCATGTCATCTGATCCCATCATTTCATGGCAAATAGAAGGGGAAAAGTGGAAACAGTGGCAGATTTGATTTTCTTGGGTTCCAAAATCATGGCATACAGTGACTGCAGCCATAAAATTAATAGACACTTGTTTCTTGGAAGGAAAGCTATGACAAACATAGACAGCATATTAAAAAGCAGAGACATAGTTATTGTTCCAGTAGTCATGTACAGATTTGAGAGTTGGACCATAAAGAAGGCTGAACATCAAAGAATTGATGCTTTTGAATTGTGGTGTTTAAGAGTCCCTTGGACTGCAAGGAGACCAAACCACTCAATCCTAAAGGCAGTTAACCTTGAATATTCATTGGAAGGACTGATGCTGAAGCTGAAGCTCCAACACTTTGGCCACTGATGTAAAGACCCAACTCACTAGAAAAGACCCTAATGCTGGAAAAGATTGAGGGCAGGAGGAGAAGAGGGCAACAGAGGATGAAATTGTTGGATAGCATCACTGACTCAATGGACATGAATCTGAGAAAACTCCAGGAGATAGTGAAGGACAGGGAAGCCCGGCATGCTGCAGTCCATGGGGTCACAAATAGTTAGACACGACTTTGTGACTGAACAACAACAAAACTTTCTTCTACTTCCTGATGCTGTGAGCTACTCTCACAGCTTAGAGAGTCATGTCTCTCTCCACAGTTACTACGGCTATGCAGTAAGTTGAAAATTGACCACATATAGTCAAATGTACCTGTCACAATTCTTAGAAAAGCACCACCTTGTAGATATACATACCAACTCACTCTGGATACAAAAGAGCCAATGCATGCTTTGGGGGTAGACCAGATGTCTCTCTCAAGTCAATTATTTATATCCAAGAGTATGTAATTTTAGTCACTAGAATTATATTCAGCACCTCAAGAAAAGAGACATGTGGAGACTGAGGTTACCAAGTAAACAACAGCTCCAGCTTAGGCTCAAGTGTCTTATACAGCATGTGATTGCCTTCGAGTGGAACATCCTTCTCGAGCCCTCAGTGTCTCCTTTTAGTTCTTTAATGCCAAGCATAATTGCTTAGCATTAAATACATTGATTCTTCTGGTCATCACTGGGTTTTTACCGTGTAATTCTCTGCCTCAGTAGAGCTCACCTAATGCAGCAGAAATAATAAAACTGCTGCCTGCTTCTTGGTAGTTCCATACACTGGGTTATACTTTAGCCATCTGGCTTCTCACAACTGCATCTGTTCTTTTAGAACACACTCTTTCCTTTAGTAGACATTAAACAGCTTTGGCATTGTAGTTTTCGGCATATCACATGAAGAGTTATCTAAAATTGGATATTTGTTTTGCACTTTAAGAAGACAAATAAGTTTGATTCTTGTTGTTTGTTTGTTCCAACTTTCATGCAGTAAAGAACGCTAACATCTATAATACTAAGGGCTTTGTCTGCTGAATTTCGAAAAACGTGGTTAATGTAAACCAAATTAGTTTCTCTTTTAAAACAGCCGTTATTCAAAGGGAGCACTCCGGTATGCCAAGTTTTCACCTAGAGGAAATTTTTACAGTCAAGTTACAACCCTCTTAAATGGGATTATAATGGAAAACACCAGTATACAAACAGTAGTCACATTAGAGGTTCCCATTTAGAGCAGTTAAGCATTGGCTATTTTTTTCCCCGAAAAATATGTGAAAACCTAAGTGTTCCACCTTCTCTCAACCACGCACCCTCTAAATAATTTCCCAGTACAAGTGTAGGTTTGTGACTAGAAGAGCAGCATGGGCTGTCTGGAATATTTCCTCAGATTTCTGCAGGAAGCTTGTGCCCTTCACATCAGTCACTCTTAACATGAAAGAGACTTGATTTAACTCCTGCCCAGCTGTACACCCTTGGACTGTTATGAAATGGAAGCTTATATTCAATGCATGAGCTTGATCCTGAGAGCCTTTCAATTCTCAGCTTTTCCCAGTGGGAGTGAAGCCCCCCACTCCTTAGCCTTTGCTGTGCACCATGGCTGTGCTCCTATTTTAGCACATATACACGCTGCCTTGTAGAATAATTTCTGGTATACATGACCTTTTTTGCTACCAGATTCCAAGTTCTCAAGAACAAAATTATTTCTCCTACAGCACTTAACACAGAGCCAGGCACATGGTGAGTGCTCAAAAGTGTGTGTGAAAATAAAGATCCTGAGAGCTGTGTTTACTATTATAAGGGCACAAGACCTGGATATATCAGATTTTGGAAATCCAGAGGACTAGGAACACACTGATCCTAGATTAACTATAAAAAGTTTTTCAAGTAAGGCAGAGAACAGCAAAGTACAGAAAATCTTAAAGGGAAGACAAAAAGAAATAGAAAAGGAATAGTAAGCTGATATCAAAGCTGGAAGAATGTATGATAAGAACACAAAATCTGGAGTCAACCTGAGGGTAAATTCAGGTATTAGTATAGGGTTTGGATAGCGAAGTTTTGTGAATGCTTCTTGTTGGGAGAGCTAAATCTGGAAAATTATTGTGCATTAATGTGGATCCTCCAAATAAGCTAAAGGGGTCTCAGGTTGGTAGGACTGTACTCTCAGCTCTAAGGAGTAGCAAAGGCAAATCCTCCCTGAAAGAAACCATCCCCAATTTAGGCTCCCATGATTCCTAAGGATTAAGTTGAACTAAATAGGAGCTCATAACAAAAGCAACAAAAATCAACAAACACACAAGAAAATAAGGAGCTATAAGTGAGTGAGTGAGTGAAGTCGCTCAGCCTTGTCCGACTCTTTGTGACCCCATGGAATAGAGCCCACCAGGCTCCTCCATCCATGGAATTTTCTAGACAAGCATACTGGAGTGGGTTGCCATTTCCTTCTCCAGGGGATCTTCCCCACCCAGGGATCAAACCTGGGTCTCCCACACCTCAGGCAGGTCGGAGCCACCAGGGAATCGACAGCTATAAGTGAATTCAGCAGCAAAAAGAAAAAAGAAAAAAAAATCAGTATCCTGATAATTTCAATTTTAAAATAATTCTAAAATAGAGAAGATAAAATGTGTATGAAATACTTTCTGTAATATGTAATGTTTTTAAACAATAGCAAGCAACAAGAATCTTTACAAAATTATCAGGAAGATTTCAATAAGAATCAAACCAAACTTTTAGAAATAAAAATGTGAGCATGAAAACTTAAAATTAAATCAAAATATTGGATAGCAGACTATATATTAAAAAATTTAGAAAACTGAGTGACAGATATTTAAAAGTTACAGTGTAGAACAGAGAGGATGAAGTGTGGAGGATAAAATGAGAAGGTTAAGAAATCACTTAACTCTGTTCTCAGAAGAAAAGAATGAGAATAGATGATGAGGCAATATTTAAGAAAAGAATATCTAACAACATCTGTAACTGGTGAAAGGCAAAATTCTTCACATATAGCATGCAAAACTTTCATCAAATAGTAGAAATGAAAATGAATTCAAAAAAAAAAAGAAAATGAATTCACACCTATTTACATGGTAGCAAAATACCAATGAAAAAAAGTGAAAGTGTTAGTGGCTCAGTTGTGTCCCAGTCTTTGCGACCCCATGGACTATAACCTGCCAGGCTCCTCTGTCCATTGAATTCTCCAGGCAAGAATACTGGAGTGGGTTGCCATTTCCTTCTCCAGGGGATTCCCAATCCAGGAATCGAACCTGGGTCTCCTGCATTGCAGGCAGATTCTTTACCATCTGAGCCACCAGGGGAGATATATGGTAGCAAAATACCAATGTATATTATACATTGGTAAAATACATAAAATACAATGATATTGTATTTCCAATATCAAAATAAAGGATTATTAAGTATATAAAGAAAAAGGTCTATCACCTGTGCAGAAACAACTAGATGGACAGCAAAATTCTCGACAACAGTAATGAATGTTAAAAGATAGCTGCTAAGGGATATAAACATGAACCTAAAACAAAATATCCAGCAAATCATCCTTTAAGAATGAGGATTAAAATTAGCAAGTCATCCTTTAAGAATGAGAATAAAATTTAGGTATGTTTAAATAAACAAATGGGTCTCCCTGGTGGCTCAGATGGTAAAGAATCTGCCTGCAGTGCAGGAGACCCAGGTTTGATCTCTGGGTTGGGAAGATTGCCTGGAGAAGAAAATGGCAGCCCACCCCAGTATTCTTGCTTGGAGAATCCCATAGACAGAGGAGCTGGCAACTAGAGTCCATAGGATCGCATGGAGTCAGTCAGACCAAACTGAAGCTCCTTAGCAGGAGCAAATAAACAAATACTAACAGAGCTTACTCAGCAGACTTTTACTTGTAGGAGATTTGTTTCCATACTTCCTGAAAGAAACTGTTCAATACAGAATATCTAAGATGTGAAAAGAAAATGGGGGAAAAAAGAAGAAACTGAAAAACATGGAGGTAAATCTAAGAAAACTGTATAAAATAATAATGATGCTCATGTCTAAAATAATGGACAAAAATAGAAGGTAATCTGGAGGCAGGTTATCAGGATATCAAATATTTTTAAGTTCTTGCATTATTTGGAAAAGCATTTAGGTAAGAATGCCTTTGCACCTTGTTAAGATAAATATAGTAGAATTTTAAGTGTCACTCTAAGAAAACAAACATAGTCTATATCTTCCCAACAAGTGGAAGGAAAAATAGAATATGAAAACAAAACAAACAATTTGAAGAAAGAGCAACACAGAAGTCAAGATATAGAAAAACTACAAAGTAAAATGATAGAAATAAAAATAAATATCAATGAATTGAATTTTTCAGCTAGGAATATAGATAATAGATAGATTATACACTACTCACTAAACAAAAATGAGGATATGGTAAGGTTGGAAGTAAAAGGATGCAAGTTGATAAAGCTGGAAGTAAAAGGAGAAAAAATATACAAAGTCAACATCAGTGAAAGAAGGCAGAAATATATTAATTCAGAAAAAAAAATGGACTTAAGAAATACATATTTTTGAAACAAAGTATGTCACTATGATAAAAGATTCACCTCAATAAAAACATGAAAAATTAAAAAATTACCTATACCAATAATGACTCAAAATATACAAAATAACAAAAAGTAAGACTACAGACAAAATTAGCAAATCCATCACTATAAAGAAACATTTCAACATGTATATTACAGTTATTGATAGCTCAAACTGACAAAACTCTGATAAATATACAAAATTAAAAATTACATACTTGACTTAAAGAATATAAACAGGACATGTACCCAACAACTAGAGATCTCCCAACTACACAGAGCACATTGATCAAAAATGTGACCACATGGATACATTAAAATAACCATCAACAAATCTCCAATTTTAACCATTATAGTGAGAAAGAAATGAATGATTGTAAGTTAGACTTTCTAATACTCAAACAAAAAAGTCTTTGAAAATAACTCATAGGTCAAAAACCTATAATAGAAATTCATAAATACATAAAAGTAAATGATAATTTATGGGAGGCAAGCACAAGAAGAAAAACAAAGGCATAAACTTGAAACTTGGAGGAGGATTTGCCGCATATATAATCCCAAAATGGATTGGTGTTTGACGTGTATACTGCTAAGTCACTTCAGTCGTGTCCGACTCTGTGCAACCCCATAGACGGTAGCCCACCAGGCTCCGCCATCCCTGGGATTCTCCAGGCAAGAACACTGGAGTGGGTTGCCATTTCCTTCTCCAATGCGTGAAAGTGAAGTCACTCAGTCGTGTCTGACTCTTCGCGACCCCATGGACTGCAGCCTACCAGGCTCCTCCGTCCATGGGATTTTCCAGGCAAGAGTACTGGAGTGGCGTGCCATTGCCTTCTCCTTGATGTGTATAAAGTGCTGCTAATAAGTAAGACAAGCAGCCAAATGGGGGGGAAAAAAACAGGCAAAGATACGAACAGGCATTTTAGAGAAGAGGAGAAAGAACTGCAAACAAACGTATGACAAGTTTAACCTCATTCTCACTCAGGAAAACACTGAAACACGACACACCATTTTGCCTCCATGACATGAGTGAAGAAGAGATCTAATAACACTAAATGCTGGCAAGAACGTTGAGAAAGAACCTGTCACTCAACTAATGGAAGTATGAATTATAACAACTTTGCAATAAAGTTCTGCATTATTCTGTAAAGTTAAACTTGCAATTTACAGTGCCAGCTAGATGCCATACAACCCCTTGCATGTGTGCACTTGGTGACATGGACAAAATCATTCCGAACAGAGGGATTGTAGCAAAAAGAGAGTAGGAAATCAAATGTATGTGCAAGATATGAATCAACTGTTATTTTATCTAAGTAGAGAAAGTACACTTTTGAAAATGAGTTAACTGTAACTCTGTACAAGAACATGGTGGGTGTTTAGAAATATTACACTGAGTGAAAAAAAGAAAAGAGTACATCAAGTACAAGAAAAAGTATATTCAGTTCAAATAAATTCAAAGCGAAATCTATATTATGATAAAAGCATATGTGCAAGTGCATCTTTGATAAAATGACATAAGGCCAGCCTTCCCTAGCTGCAGGTCATGCCTCTCTGGATTCCACCGGCCAAGGAATCTTGCCTATGTTACCATCAGCAATTGGTTGAATCTGTGGCTGTGGAACTAGGGGTACCCATGCCAGGGCTCATATAGGACCTGAGCTTCCACGAACGTTTATAACCATGGAAGGTCCTGAAACCCATCCCTGGCAAATTCAACAGAAGACTGTATTTTAAAGGGGAGGGTGGGGAGTTGGGGATGAAAGGGTTATAACTGCTAATGGGTAACGTGTTTCTTTCGGGGGTGATGAAAATGTTCTAATACAGACTGTGGTGATGGTTGCACTACTGTGAATATCTTTAAAAATTTAAATTGTACCCATTAAATGGGTGAAGGGTAGGGTATATGAATTATATCTCAGTAAGATCATGGCATCCGGTCCCATCACTTCATGGCAAATAGATGGGGAAACAATGGAAACAGTGGCTGACTTTATTTTTCTAGGCTCCAAAATCACTGCAGATGGTGATTGCAGCCATGAAATTAAAAGACGCTTACTCCTTGAAAGGAAAGTTATGACCAACCTAGATAGCATATTAAAAAGCAGAGACATTACTTTGCCAACAAAGGTCTGTCTAGTCAAGGCTATGGTTTTTCCAGTGGTCATCTATGGATGTGAGAGTTGGACTATAAAGAAAGCTGAGCACAGAAGAACTGATGCTTTTGAACTGTGGTGTTGAAGAAGACTCTTGAGAGTCCCTTGGACTGCAAGGAGATCCAACCAGTCCATCCTAAAGGAGATCAGTCCTGGGTGTTCATTGGAAGGACTGATGTTGAAGCTGAAACTCCAATACTTTGGCCACCTGATGTGAAGAGCTGACTCATTTGAAAAGACCCTGATGCTGGGAAAGATTGAGGGCAGGAGGAGAAGGGGATGACAGAGGATGAGGTGGTTGGATGGCATCACCCACTCAATGGACATGGGTCTCAGTGGACTCCGGGAGTTGGTGATGGACAGGGAGGCCTGGTGTGCTGCTGTTCCTGGGGTCGCAAAGAGTCGGACACGACTGAGTGACTGAACTGAACTGAACTGAAAGGTGTTTAAAGAAAAAAGCAAAGGAATGAATAACACAAAAAGTCAAGAGAGGAGTTACCTTTGATAACAGAATAAGGGGAAAACAAGTAATTTCACAGATATTTCTTATAGTTTCTTATAGTTTTATTCAAACTTCTAAGTGTAATATATGTGTGTATTTTTCATATGTGTCAAATATTATTTAAATAAAAATGCTATGAATAAAACAAACAAGCTTTCAGGAATTCACATGAGAAAAGCTGTAAACATAGCAGTGACCCACACCAGAATCCTGATTTCTGGAATAATTAAACTTGTATGAACAAATTGCAATAAACTGTAAACACTAAAAGCCTATGGTTTATAAGTTTTCCCCCTTTAATGAGAAAGTCTAAACACACAACAAACCACAGGACATTCATATCACTGCTTTGCCCTTGGAAGCATTTTAAATTGCAGCTGATTTATATAAAACCTCTTTATATGAATGTTTCCACTAGACTTGAAAAAATAACTACAAGCCTATAACTTTTATTTAGGATTTTTGCAGGTGGCCTTTGAGGCATGGAAAAGAGGACTATGCGAATCTGGTTCAAGTTCAGCTATAAATTCTAGAATTTTTGCTTTTCTCTTTTCTCTTTTCACAAAAGAAACTTCTATCATTTCACAGGAAAAATAAAATTGTGATAGGATTATTATATCTAAATTGCTTTAGACCAAAATTGGTTTTAAATTATGTCACTCTTGGTATTTTTGATTTCAGAAACAATAAGACATCTTTCTAAAGGATGTCATATGAGGATCCCACTGGCCTCAATCACATCCATTTAGAAGAACAATTGTACCCATGGTATAGTTCTTCCAGATAGATAGATAGATAGATGATAGAAAAACAGATATAGATGACAGATACATCGATAGATAGACGGGTGCCCTGGTTATATACACGAAATCGTACATTTCCCATCTCTGGGAGCAGGAGAAAATACATATGTAGTAAACACCTCCCCACCTCCAGCAATAGTACAGGTAAAGGAATAAAGTTCCTGAGACAAAGCACCAGGCTCCTTCATTCATTGTCACTGCCATTCTATATCTGAGGGCTTAAGCATATATGATCCATCTTCTAAAGTAAATCATTAATGATGTTACACAGCTATATAAATAAAACACAAAAGCCATTTCAAATATAATTTACAAGCATGGTTCCACCCGATACCTACCAGAACCCTATGAGATATAAAGGGAAGATTTGGTTATTTCCATTTCACGGGCAACACTAAGTCATAGAGACTTGAACTAACTCTCAGGGATTTTGGTCTAATCATTATTTGATCTTAAAACTTTTACTGTCCCCAAATGTATCCATCCATAGAATCATTGAGTTTCCCCTGATCTAGTCACCTGGGTATAAGAATCGTACTTATCTCATGGGGTTATTATGCAAATTGAACTTTAATATATGTGACCCCATGGACCACAGCCTGCCAGGCTTCTCTGTCCATGGAGATTCTCCAGGCAAGAATACTGGAGTGGGTTGCCATGTCCTCCTCCAGGGGATCTTCCCAAACCAGGGATTGAACCCACGTCTCCCACATTGCAGGTGGATTCTTTACTGTCTGAACCACCAGGGAAGCCCAAGAATACTGGAGTGGGCAGCCTATCCCTTCTCCAGGGGAACTTCCCGACCCAGGAATCAAACAGGTCTCCTGCACTGCAGGCAGATTCTTTACCAGCTGAGCTATCAGGGAAGCCCGTATGTAAATAATGCTGCCATACAATATGTTAGCTATTATCTTTGTTATGCAGGTTCTAGAATCGATGCTATTTTTATAATACCTTGCTAACAGTTACAGATTACCTGGTTCCTGTTTCAAGCTGTCAAAAATGTGACCCAGACCTAGTTCTGAATAAGAGAATGTTAGAGCTGGGAGACCTCGTAGAGTTCTATACAGCGCAACCTTACGTTTTTAGAGTCCCAAGACTTAGAAAGACCCAAGAACACATGGCTAGTTTGCTGCAGAACTGGGTCTAGCAACTAAGTCTCCTAATTCCTAATTTTCAATCTCTCCACACCAGCTAACAGATTTGGCTCAATGTCTCTAGAATCCTTTCCTTATTGCTGAGATTTGGTCTAATCATTATTTGATCTTAAAACTTTTACTGTCCCCAAATGTATCCATCCATAGAATCATTGAGTTTCCCCTGATCTAGTCACCTGGCCTTCAGGTAATCTAAACACTTTGGCTCCTGCTGTGCTTAGCAGTCTGCACACCTAAACAGCTGTCTGTCTTCACCTGTGTAAATTTCTCCAGTGCATTCATTTGTTTGAGTACAAGGATGATCAGGCAGAAATTTTTCACAGAAGTGGCTTTTTCCATCCTTGCTAGAATTTTACTTTGCAGTACTAGAAATAAACATAGGCTTTGTCAAATACTGTCTTTGAAAGACTTGACTACCACATTCACGTGTTTTTTTGTTAAAGTGCCCAGCCAAATGTTCTGAAGTGAATTCATGTTAATAAATTTCATGAAGTCATTTATGCACCTGCAGAAGATTCGAAGCCCCCAACCTTTACCTCTTTCATTTATCAAGGTGTCTTAAGTTCCATCCACAATGATTTAGACCTTTCTCAGAAGCAGTTCTGTCTTCCAGAGCTCCTTATTAAAGTACAAATGTCCTTCAGAAAGCGACCACCTCGAGATAGCAATTTAGCATGATAAGCTGTCAGCTGGGCTCAAGTCCATGGTCTGTGGGAAATTGATTCAAGCTACAGGGCATCAGTGGGGGCAGGGGATGAGAGGACAAGGGAAGACAGATGGGCTGGGGGTGTCCCTGGAAATAGAAGAAGGGGGGCACAAATTCACTTATAGGAGAGTCACTAAGGACATCGTGGGGGAGAAGGGAGATCAAGCCAAACCATTCTGTTCCCACTTTAAGTATTTTGGAGGAGTAGGTGATACCAAGGAGTCAGATTTGCCTAAAGGGGTAGCAGAGGGCTTCCCTGATAGCACAGTTGGTAAAGAATCCTCCTGTAATGCAGCAGACCCCGGTTCAATTTCTGGGTTGGGAACATCCCCTGGAGAAGGGACAGGCTACCTACTCCAATATTCTTGGGCTTCTCTTGTGGCTCAGCTGGTAAAGAATCTACCCGCAATGCGGGAGACCTGGGTTCAATCCCTGGATTGGGAAGAGTCCCTGGAGAAGAGAAAGGCTATTCATTCCAGTATTCTGGCCTGGAGAATTCCATGGACTGTATAGTCCATGGGCTCACAAAGAGTCGGACACGACTGCATGACTTTCACTTTCACTTTCAAAGGGGCAGCAGACAAGACAATTTTTTGGCAAGGGACCCAGAAACACAGAGTCACAGGTCACCAATTCAGCTGGGCTTCAGTACCATGATTTTGAAGCTCTCATTTTAAAAACTGTAAAAGCAGAACAAATTCTTTTATTATCCTCTGTTAATGTACACAGTATTTCTAGAATAATAAACATCACCAACTTGATGGACTTGAGTTTGAGTAAACTCCGGGAGATGGTGAAGCACAGGGAATCCTGGAGTGCTGCAATCCATGGGGTCACAAAGAGTCAGACACGACTGAGTCACTGAACAACAATCACCTCTATGAGCTAAGAGAGGGAACCGTACAGATGAGAAAGATCCCCACTTATTCTGGATACATGTCTAGACTCCCTAAGCCAATGTGTATCCTGAGATTCAAGCAGAGAGGTATTTGAATGTTATTCTTTCCTCATTACAAAAGTGATAACATTTTCATCATGGAAAATGGAGACGTTGAAACTGATAATAAAATGTCATTTCTCATCCATCAAACAGGAAAAAACCAAAAAGCCCAATTATACCAAACATTGGTCAGGACACAAAGAGATAGAAACTCTTACATACTGCTTGTTGCAGTCACTTTGACAAAACCTAGTAAAGCTAAAGATGTATATACTTGTAATCCAGAAACTCTACTGCTAGCTATCCACCCTATAGAAATTCTCACACTTTTGCACCACAAAACACATACAAAGATGTTTGTTGTAGTATTTTGCAACAGAAAAATAATGAAAACAATCATCTCTCTGTTTCTCAGTAGGAAAAGAGATAACTTGAGGACTAGTATAAAGTAGTCAAAATAAAGAACTAAAAACAAAACAAAACAAAAAATTTAAAGAACTATAATATCAACATGGATAAATATAAATAAAAACTTGTCAAATATTTTTAAAAAGTAAGTTATAAAAGGATATGCACAGTATGATACCATCTAGTTATAATCTTAACACAATGTGGAAATTGGCTAGGATACATACACATGTGGTAAAAATACAAGAAATACATGAGAATGCTGCATAGCATACTAAATGGATTAGCTTAGGATGCTAATAACAAGAAAGCTAAAATAATAATGACAAATAAATTACAATTTCATTTCTTTGTCAAACTAAAGTTCAGGTAAACTACTCAGGGTTGAAACGGCAACTCTGCAAACATGACCACCAGCGTTTTTCTGTTATAGTTCCACATTCCTTAACACACAGATGCTGCCTGGTGGCCCAAGATAGCTCCTACCAGGAAAACCACAGTCCAACTGGTGCAAAAGGGGAAAGGGAGGGAGATCAACTTCTCCACTCCCTTCCTTTAAGGAATCTCCCAGGAAGTTGTGTATATAACTTCTGCTTTAACTCCACTGGCCAGAACTTAGTCATATACCAATACCTGGAAAATGTAATACCTATGGGAGGTGCTAGTGGCAAAGAACCTCCCTGCCAACAAAGGTAGAGGTAGGGATGCAAGTTCGATCCCTGGGGTGGGAAGATCCCCTGGAGAAGGAAATGACAACCCACTTCGGTATTTTTGCCTGGAGAACACCATGGACAGAGGAGTCTGGTGGGCTACAGTCCACAGCGTCGCAAACATCAGACAAGACTGAAGGAACCTAGCATGCATTCCAAGCAAAGAGGTATCAAACAAAAAATTCTGATCTACTTCTGCAAAGGAAGGTGGGGGAAGAGGTAAGAATGGGACAGAAGCTGCTATCTGTAATGCTGAATTTCTTGGACATTTTAAAGAGAGATTTAAAGCAAATTACGACACTAACATCTGCTCCATCTTTGTGATAGGTGCATAAGTGTCAGTTCTACGATTTTCTTGACTTCTCTGATTCTCTGAAATTTTCATACTTCAAATGTTTTAAGGAAAGCATAAAAGATAAACAAAAGTTGGCTTTAGTCACCCCAAACATATACATGTCCACATATATTAAGTGAAAGTCACTCAGTCATGTCTTACTCTTTGCGACCCCACAGACTATACAGTCCCTGGAATTCTCCAGGACAGAATACTGGAGTGGGTCGTCTTTCCCTTCTCCATAGGATCTTCCCAATCCAGGGATCAAACCCAGGTCTCCTGCATTGCAGGCAAATTCTTTACCAGCTGAACCACAAAGGAAGCCCAAGAATACAGGAGTGGGTAGCCTATCCCTTCTCCAGGGGATCTAATACACACTAAAATACCAGCATTAACATTTTGGTGGCTGAGACTTCGGTCTTTCTCCTATACATATTTTTACTCAATCCTGTCTTTTAATTCTTACATAGTTTGTAAACTGCTTTTTAATTTATTGTGTCATAAGCATTTCCCATGTCTTTTAGAATTATTTTAAAAGGTAACATTTAGCAACTAACCGTATAATCCTAAGGATGTAATATAATTCAATTAACTTGTTGTTAAACATTTTAGATGAATTTTATACTTACAGATTTTAAATGTACATGTTTTATCTTCAGTTACTTTGTCTCTAGATGTTATTCATTTGCAGGTAAAAACAATCACTGGTACAATCCTCCTCCATCTCTAGCTATAATTCACAGCAGAAGTGATTTTTCTTTTCTGAAGAGTTTTTGTTTCCTAGTGTTCCCATCCAGGTAGCATCTATCTCAAAGCCTTTGGACCGATCTTCTGAGACGCAGCTGAAACCCCCTAAGAGTCAGAAGTTCTTCGGGCATGTTTGCCTCCCTCTCACGGAACTTCTTTGATGTGTGTCTCAGTTCACTGGGAGCCCGTAGGCACGAGGGACAGGCACATCAAGCCTTCGGCCCCTGTGGCTGCTTAGAGCCTGTTGTGGTCTGCACACCCATCTCTGCCAGGCCCGAGCTTCTGTAATGGACTAATCTGATCCCAGGATACCTCTGCTGCAGGTGAGAGCAGTTTTAAAAACACTGTTTTTGTACTCTTGGTGAATGGTCCGGGTGCTCATTTTCCTTTAATGCTAAATTCAATTCTATGAGAAGAATAACTTATCACTCTTTCTCTCTTATCCACTCTCTCATGCATTTTTATTAACTTTGCATTTAAATAATGCACAAAAGATACCTTCCATAGCCCCTCTCATGTGTCACATTTTGTGATGCCAGCATCCAAACAGACTTTAGAACTTCAGATATTATCACCATGAACGAGAATTTACTGATGCATTTTCTATCTGATTTCCAAAAAGATCATTACTACAAATTCTGAAAAGAACCTATTCAAACAAAACCTTTCCAAGTATCCCCAAATTGATAAATTCACTCATTCAAGCCTCCTGTAGCTAGCGATCAGAAGGCCTCTTTGGCCTGTCTTTCTCCGTAGGTCCGCCCGTTCAGGCACTTAGAGGGCTCCCTTGCCTGGGGTCCTTCTCTGTTGTTTGGAGCATCAGGCACATAAAGGGGCCCCCCTGACTGGGGTCATTCTCTGTAGATCGGCACATCAGGCACTTAAAGGGGCACCCTGGGTGGGGTCCTACTCTGTAGTTCGGTGCATCAGGCGTTTGATGGGCCAGCCTCTCTGTTGTTCAGCTGCCGATGCTGGCCGTGAGGGGAGAGAGAGGCTATGGTGATGGCTCCACCCCCTACGCGTGACTCAGCAGTATCGCCTTGCTTCCATGGCTGCCTGGCTTTCCTCCACAGGCATTTCCCACCATAGTCTCCTCCCTCAGATCCCCTCTATTCGTCTCTCTACAGTCAATAGCAGCCCTCGCCCTGGGATTGCTCCATAATCCCGAAACTCCAGCTCCCAGCTGTTGTGCCTTCTGGTGACCTGTGTTCCTGTCTGGGGTATGTACGGCTGCGGCAAGGACTGTCTGATTCTCATTCCATTTAGGCTGCCACAGATCAGCTGTTTCACTCTCAGCCTTAAATGTTTCTCCTCTGACTCAGACAGTTGCCCAGATGTGGGGATCAGACCCCGGCTTCAGTTCCCCCACCCGCTGAGGGCAGGTCCAGCCCTACTAACGCTCCTGTTTTCCCCCTAGGTCCCACTCATCCTACTGAGTTTTGAGTGGGTCTATATATTCTTTTCCTCTGGACAGTACTCTTGTCTGTTCTCAGCTGGTGTTCTGCATGCACTTCTGTGTCTGAAGGTGTATCCCTGATGTATCCATGGAGAGAGAGGTGCTCCACATCCACCTGCTCCTTTGCCATCTTGTTCTCTCCTCTGATGTTGTTTAGTCACTAAGTTGTAACTGACTCCTTTGTGACCCCATGGACCATAGTCTGCCAGGCTCCTCAGTCCATGAGATTTCCCTGGCAAGAATACTGGACTGGGTTGCCATTTCCTTTTCCAGGGCATCTTCCTGACCCAGGGATTGAACCTATGTCTCCTGCACTGGAGGGTGGATTCTTTACCACTGAGCCACCAGGGAAGGCCCTTTTCCCTGATACTCATATTGTTAATCAGGTCCATGAAGAAAAACACGTGGAGTCCCAGGTTCTACACTACTAACTGCATGGGAACCAGCATTCCTCTCAAGAGCTCACCTTCTCCTTCTAGTTCTTTCCCCAGACATTCACAACTAGTACTCCGTTCCCCTCATTACCTTTGCTCTTCAGGATTCTAACTACACATCCCTCCAATCCCATGCTCAAGGGCTCATCTTCCAGGAAGCCTCCTCTGAGTCCTCTGGCATCCAGATCTGTTTTATTATTACCATGCCTCCAGCAAGCACCAGACTGATGTCTACAAGAACAGTACAGATCATGCTAGAGTTATGCTTGGCAGATTTGTCTTTAAAAAATGGACATTGTAAGTGAAACCAATGATCAAGATTCAATAAATATTTGTTGAATAAAAGGATGCATAAATCAATTAGTATGCTTCCAGATTCTCCTTAGCAGAGTCCTGAGCACACAGATTTCAATAAACTGTCAATTGATTTCCTTTTGTGGTATAAAACTATGACTGTATCAATAGATTTTCTTCAAAATAATTGTCACTGTTCTAATATTTAGCTAGATTACTTTTACTTAATATATATTTAGTTAAATATGCAATATTCAACTACCCTTTTTCATAGATGGTAGTCAGATTCATCCAATTTAGAAGATAATAGATGTAAAAGTTCTTTAAAAAAAGAATCTGTAGGCCAAGGTTCTCGAGAGACTCACTCAGGACATGACCCACACCACTGGAGCCCAGTTCATCAGAGGAAGACAAAATGACCCTCAAAGTGTCATCTGGCATCCTTTCCCTAGGTGCCAGGAACAGCACATTACAAGGTACCCAGAAGTTAAGACATTTCCCAAGTTGCATCCATAGGAAAATCTACAATCAGATGTTCTCTTCTTGCCTTATGGGATGATTTGTGTCCCTTCAAAACTCATATGATGAATTTCCAGCCCCCAGCATCTCAGAGTGTGACAATATCTGGAAACAAGTTCTTTAAAGAGATAATTAAGCTAAAATGAGGCCACTAGAGTGGATCCTAATCTGACATGACAGGTGTTCTTATCCGAAGAGGAGGTTAACACAGACATGCACACAGAGGGGAGACCACGTGAAGACGGGGGAGAAAACGGCAATCCATTGATGCAATTCAAGGAGTGTGTGTGCTGTGTTGTACTCAGCTGTGCCCAACTCTTGTGCAACCCCATGGACTCTAGCCTGCTAGGCTTCTCTCTCCAAGGAATTTTCTTGGCAAGAATACTGGAATGGATTGCCATTTCCTACTCCAGGGAATCTTCCCGACCAAGGGATCAAACCCATGTTTCTTGCACCTCTGGCATTGACAGGCAGATTCTTTAGCACTATAACCACCTGGAAAACCAGAGGAAAGAGGCTCAGAAAAAACCAACCCTGCCAACACCTGGATCGTAGACTTCTTGCTTCTAGAACTGCAAGAACATAAGTTTCTGTTGTTTAAGCCACTCAGACTGTGGTACTTAATTATAGCAGGTCTAGAAAATTAATACATCTCCCATGAAAATTCTTGATATGAATGTCATGCATTCTGCCTCATTATCAATATTATAATTATGAGCTGCTGGAGACTTGCTGACCAGGTTTAAAAATGGTATAGCAGTGACCTTGAAATTGACATACCTACTCAAATCTGCTTAATTGGCTCCTTCTTGCAGAGAGCATCACTGAACAGCAACTCTCTTCTCTCCCTCACCCCTTATTCTCTATCACACCACGTTACTATTCACGTAGTTTATAGCCTAAGTTCTATCCTGGAATTCTCTCACTGTTGCCTATCTTCCTAACAAGACCATAAGCTCCACAAAGGCAAGGAACCCTCTCTGTGTTCCCAGTACCTGGCACAGCATCTGCCATTGAGGAGCAAATATTTGGTGATTGAGTCTGCTTTTTACTTTCTGCCTTCTCAGTGGGTACAAGTTCCATTTTTTCTTTTTGTTTTCAATTTACTCAGCTCTGGAATACCTGGCTGAGAGACCTGGATTAGACTTTTGAGAAGGATGCTAAAGAGAAAGTGATGGCCTTGCTCAGTGTGCACCAGCCTGCCTGGCAGCAGCAGTTCACCACATTTTAAATGATGGAGGTTTGGCGAGGGAGATGAGCAGGATGGGAGACCCATTAGAAGAATGATACAGCATTCAGAGGAAGGTTAAAAATGAAGCATGTGTTATAAATAATAAAACATGTCCAACTGTGCATATTAAGTTGTAATTCGATCTCTGGCTTCTTCTGACATTGATAAACCACTCAAAGCCTCCCCCTCATGGCTTCTGATGCCACGAGTGATGAACCCCTCTCAGTGGAATTTCTACCTTGTTATTCTGTACAAGCTGTTCTGTATTCTGCATGTGTGAAAAACAGGCGATGAGAGCCACATGAAATAAACTGGACAAGCCCAAATTTTGCTTAAAATTGCATTTAGCCAGTTATGAAGAGATGAAAGTATACTTATAAATGGGACATGAAAGGGCAATCGGAGCAGAATAGTTTCTGGGTTCTGGGTGACACCTAGACGTTCAGTCAAGTGCAGAAAAGAAGTGAAGTGCTCAAGATGTCAGAAGCCAAGCATCCAGGTCATAGAGCTGCAGTTTTCCCCATTCAGTGCTTGTAATAGGGAAGGACAAATCCGGCTCCATATTAGATCTGTCTGTTTTACTTTAATCTTTGCATTCTATTGCTTTTGCTTTCAGTTAAGAATGTTGTCTATAGCATGAAGTATATAGGATAGGCCATTCTCAAGGCTGTGACCATTAAGACTATGACACTTTTCCATTTGTAAGTTGCAAAACAGAGAATAACATGTCTTGTTGGAGGTTTACAGGAATATCACAACCTGACCTACGTGGACAGCTGTAAAAACAAAGGATTCCTGCACCAAGAAATTTGCAAAAACCAACCACACTTCTCTCTCATTGCCTTTAAAAACACCTTGCTGAAACCCTCTGGGAGTTCACGGCACAAGCTACCCATCTCCTTGCATGGCCCTGCAATAAACCTTCCTCTGCTCCAAACTCCAGTGTTTTTCAGTTTGTTCAGCCCCACTGTGTGCAGACACAAGAACTTGCATTTGGTAACATATTGACTTGGTGCCCCACTTATTCTGAAGGAGGAAGTACCTCCTCCCAGGAGTCAGAGTTTAGGGAGTGCCGCTCAGGTGTCTGGGCAAGCAAGAAGGGGCTGCTCTGAGTTCCACCCGACAGCTTTCCAAACTTCCTTTTAAAACAGCCCTCACAGCAGAAATGTCCCTGAATGGTTCTCCTCATTTGATCAAGAGCATTCACTTCATCACTTCAATTCTCTTTTGAAAACTAGCCTTGCTGCTATTTGTTCCTCTGTCATCAGGGCTTCAGATCCAGCTAAAGCCCAGGCCTGGGATCTGACTTGGCCAGGGGCATCTTCACTGCCCTGGAGAAAAAAAAAAGGGCCCTCCTTCCACCTATTCACCAGATTCCAAGATGCCTCCCAAGCCCCCTCTGGTTCCCACATATCTGATTTATTCCCTTGGGAGCCACAGGACATCTGCTGAAGCAACTAAACGTATTGGTCAGTTCTACCCTAAAGCACTTCACTAAATCAGAGGAACAAAATCTCAGCTGCCTAAGTATAGCAGTGGAGTACTTCTTCCTCCTCTCAACACTCCCACCCACCCCTCTCTGGTCACTTTCACTTCAGAATGTGTTTCAGTGAAATCAAGATGAAGGATAGTCAAGAACAGAGTCAGGAATTAAAACAGGAAAGAAAGAGTGAGAGAAGGGAAGGAAGGAGGCAAACAAACGCAGTCCGGGACGAAAAGCCTAGACAGGTCAGTACATACATTTCCCATCACTTGGGCCAGCTGGGAACCACCGCTCACCCCACAGTGGCTCCTGACACACAGGCAGATGGTTGTGCAGAAGTGTCACACAGCTAAAGGCAGCACAGAGTCGACATCCTGAAAGCTCAAGGTCAGTCTGTAGCCTTCATGCCACAAAAACAGGAAAATCAGACTTTCATCTTGGAGTTTTCTACTTTTCAAATAACTCTCATCAAAAAAAGCAAGGTGGGGTGGGGCTGGAAGTGCGCACACAAAAGCTTAACAAGAGTTTATCTTCTGAGTAACGGGGGAGGAGTTGGAAGGGAGGGACTTGGACCTTATACATTTTTATAAAAAGTGTTAGGGTAATAAGTGGTTTTCTTCTGCCTTTTGTGCTTTCTATATTTTCCTTTAGAAAGTATTTCCTTCCATAATTTTTAAATAAATAAACATTCTTCTAAAGAAAAGGAAAGATGTTTTCACAGGCATGATCACACTTAATCTTCTCAACAACCCAGTGAGGTGAGCAGAGTACATGTGGCTCAGGAATCAGGGTCACTCAGATTTGGCTTATGATCCTTCTTTTCACATCAATCCACTGTGGATTGTGAGCAAGAAATTTGACCTGTACAATGATAATAAAACACAGTATGTCAAACTCCTAGGAGAATTACAGCAGATACAATATATTAACCCTTACGAAGATGAAGAAGTATGAATAAGTACTCAGTAATTAGAAGTTATCAACATTATTGTTACTGTTATTTTTTTTTAAGTTAAGAGATAAATCCTGAACAATATAGCAACACAGATAACAGCTGACTAAACCCAAACCAGACTCATGTTCATTGTGTGGCCACCATTTTGCATGGAGTAAAATAGGACTGTCCACACTGTCAACCCTCCAGAGTTTCAGATTGGAACAAGGCATCCAGAGCATGCTCTAGAATCCTCCTCAGAGAGAAACCTCTGTGAGATCTCTACAGATGTAGACATGGTCTGCCCAGCCCCGAACACTTCCCCATGCAACCCAAAGACCTTTTGGAAAAAATAATGCTGTTTAAAAATACTTGGAAGAAACAATACCTGTTTCTGATGGGCAGGGGCTTCCCTGGTGGCTCAGATGGTAAAGAATCTGCCTGCCAATGCAAGAGACCCAGGTCCAATCCCTGGGTCAGGAAGATCCCCTGTAGAAGGGAATGGCAACCCACTCCAGTATTTTTGCCTGGAGAATTCCACAGACAGAGAGAAGCCTGGCAGGCTACAGTCCTTGCGGTCACAAAGAGTGGGATACAACTGAGCAACCACCATGACAGCAGAGTCAGAGACAAAGATTTGAAGGAAAAAATATTTATGTAGATGTCAGTCCTAACACTGACTCCCCATTGAAGATTTTTTAAAATATTTGGTTACGCATAAAAAGAAGTAACAAAAAAGAGAGCGCTTGCATATTCTCAAGCCCGCTCTCTGATTTGACATCAAAGCAAATCTAAAATATACTAGTATTTCACTGCACTTTAGGGAACCCTTGATTGTTTTTATTTTAGAGAGTATGAAAGTGAAAGTCACTCAGCTGTATCTGACTCTTTGTGACCACATGTACTGTACAGTCCATGGAATTCTCCAGGCCAGAATACTGGAGTGGGTAGCCATTCCCTTCTCCAGGGGATTTTCCCAACCCAGGGATCGAACCCAGGTCTCCTGCATTGCTGACAGATTCCTTACCAGCTGAGCCACCAGTTTTCTTGAACATCCATTACACCATTTAGATTGAGTGCTAAGTTTTCCGTATTCCAGGTTTTCTAGGTTTTTCTGTTCCAGTCTGGAGCAGTTCTCAAAGAGGGTTCACACTGATAGTGCCAGAGACAGACAGCAGAGGCAGGGGCAGTGTACGAAGGAAGACCTGGCTCTCTCTCCCCGCGAAGAGTGGTGACCCCGGTCTTGGCCTGTTGTTATCCAGGGTACAGAGCACATTCTTGTGCATTATTCCACACCATCCTCTCAACAGTCCAATAAAAAGCTTACATTATTAGCCCCATTTTTCAGCTAAAGAAACTGGAGGCTCAGCAAACTGAAGTGATTTTTCTCAAGGCCATCAGACAAGGAAAGATATAACTTGAACTCCATATCTGGCACCTCTCCCACTTCACCTCAAATGTTGTTTGTGCCTCTAATTCCCAGGCAGAAAAGAGTTTTCCATTTCACCTCTCTAATCTCCTGGCACCATGGCCGTCACTCCCCCTTACACGCTCCCCTCCCAAACTGCAAAAGCTCAGGTAACAAGCCACAGCAGAATGCCCTGATGCTTGCTGGAGTTGTGACAATGCTGACAAAGTTCTTGGCAAGCCCTTCTCTATTCATGATCAATGGGACCGTAGCCAGGACAAGCCTTGCTGGCCCTGAGCTGATTTCGGCCATGAACATGCGCACGTAATGTACATGTTCGTTTGTATGCTGAGCACAGAGGACAAAATAATTCTGCACCATGTCCATTTTTGTGCTGTTAAGGCGTATGGTTGCTTTGCAAGCAAAACAGTAGATCTTTCATTTGCCACTGACATTCCACAAAGTGCTTATAATTCAGCATTAGCTTATCAGCCATCCAATCTCCCACTCTAGGGAATGTGTCAACCATCAAAAGGAGTGGGGGAGGTGTGCTGCATCTTAATGGCTTTTATTTCATCAGACTTACTTTCTTAAGGGCATTTAATCAATGAGGACAAGTAGTAGGCAGATTTTTAAATAAATGTGTCACTTTAGGTTAATCCACAGCACAGTTGAATGTATTTGTTTATGCGACTCCCAAATATGTCTCTCTGTTGCTCGGCAGAATTGATAATCTGTAAATCAAAACACGTTATAAGTGCTTTTAAACTATCCCCTCAAGGAACAACTCTATTTGATCTGCCAGAATGGGAGATGTCCAGAAGTTTCAGGTACAAGGGTGCTGAATGTCAGAGCTACTCAGAATGCTTGAGTGAAACGCCAGTTCCATTTTCAACAAAGCTTTCTATTCATTCTTGCTTCCTTTCTTTCATTAACCAGGTGAATAATGTGATTTTAAAAAATGTATTGGGGATGACAAAGAGGCTGGCAAAAAGATGGTAAGTGGGGAAGCAAAAAGGACTGCAGGAATTTTAATTTATTCTTAGGGCTATTATTAAATGCAGGAGTGAATAAAAATTAAAAGACGACTAGAATGATACTGATGGGACTTGCATCATTTTGCATTGATTATACCAAAATACTGGCTTCTGTTTATTCTCTCTGCTTTTTGCATCTTTAATGTGGCCCAGACAAACAGAGAGGAGTTGTAATTGCATAAACTCAGGTCCCACGCCAAAGAGAAATTGCTTTTGCCATCCGTTATCAGCTATCTCAACTGTCAAAATATGATTGTCACATCGGCTGGAAGTGTATTGGCCAGGCTGTGATGTGAATGCAGTTTTGTTATTTTAGATTGATTTTCTTAATGCTGGCCATAAGCGTGCCCATGTGCAGGCTTGCCAATCTTTTCAGTCCTTTTAACAAAGCTTGAACTGTGTTGACATTTGTCCCCAGGCAGCAGTGTCCATTCAGAGTAGGACCTCTGCTGAGGCTTTTGTTGGAAACAAATAATCTCTTTCTTCTTCCTTTCCTCTTTTTTTTTTCTTTCCTTTTCTTTAAACAAAGAGTGTTTACCAAATAAGATCGAGACTGTATGATCCTTTTGACACTGCAGCTAACGAAAGTTATTAATATTCCAAGGGTTTCCTAGCAAGAATCTATTTAATGGTTTTAGGAATCATTCGAATCCCAGGTGCAGCCTTCACTACAGTTTTTTATAGATAGCAAAGGATATCCAGAGCTATGTGTGTGACATTGCAGAGGACACTGGAGGTTGATAAAAACTCACTGTATTATATATCTCTTTCTCCATTTCTTTACCGATGGCCAAGGAGAAGATGGCATTCTTGAAACAGGGAAGAGTCATTAAACTGCTTGTGAATGACTATCAGAAAAAAAGATGATGCTCTTCATTTCATTTTAACTGAAAATCATGACATTTAAATAAGGACATGTAATCTCTCTGCAGGCCTAGTCAGGGCTCTGTGGGTTTTCTAAATGTTGCTTCTGCTGCCATAAGGTGCCAGGACCTTGGAGTTTCAAAGACATCCGGGGAGAGAAACCCAGCCCTAAGTGCACCTATAAACATCCATAATAGCCAATTTACAACAGAGTCAAGTCAGAATGGATATTCATGTGCCAGCTTGTAGGACAATTCAGCCCTCAATCCTGAGACAAATTAAATTCATCCTTGTGCATCCTAGTGGTAACGTACAATTAGCTTTCAGAAATGGTCATATATTTTCTCATCCTATAGGAGCCTTTGGAAATTTCAAGGGTAACCTCTCCAGTTCCCTTAATGGTAATCTTAAGTGTATTTCTGCAAAGTTACATAAATCAAACCATTTGGTAAACTGTGTTGTAACCTTTTTAAACATATCTTCCTGTTAGCTTTAACATCATTATATCCCATTGTGATGAAAATGGACCCTCTGTATCCAGCGATAATGAAAATAGCTCCTTTATGCAGTTTCTGCATGCAATTATCCAGGCTTTTCTCAGACTCCAGAGAAATCTAAGCTAATTGCATTGGGACTTTCCTACATTTCCATAAATTCTTTGTTAATTTTTCATGAGAAACTGTTATTGCAGTTGCCCTTAAAGTTGCCATTGTATTCAATCACAGAAGAAGTCATTATGGAAACAGGGCGATTTGCTGGTGTTCACCAGACGTGGACTCCTTTTGATCCTTCTATCCTCAGGTAAGGTGGAGTTTTTCTTCTCAATCTTTTTTTCTGGATACAAGCTTTTCTTCATCTGACTTTACTCAAAGCTCATCTTAAAGCTGTTCTCTGTGGTACACGACCTTGTCGTGCTAGGGTATGAGTTATATTTGCTTTATCTGACAGTTGGCTCTGGAACTGCCTTTATACCTACTCATCAACCCCAAAGACAAAGAGCTCTGTTTCTAGTGATAGTGGAGGAACTGAAGAAGCCAAGTTTCCGGGGGAATGCTCTGAGACTTCCTCAGCTGTTACCTTTGATTTATTGATTGTTTTGAGCTCAGAGCCACAATTTCTGTAGTTTCCCGTAAGTGCTACTGAAGAACATGTCCAACACACAGAAGAAATTTTCAGAGATGTTTCAGCCCGATTCTCTCCTGTGAGCTCCCCTGGGTCCCAGAGTATCAGGCACCAATAACAGAAGACAATATTCCCTCTCGTGTTGTTAGGCAGGGCTGGATTCTCTGTAATCTGCCCAACCAGGTGCTCAAAACACCTGCAAAATAAGAGCACTAAATGTAAAGACAGAGAGAGCAAAACAGAGAGAAAAGTTTAGTTTTGGTTATTTTATCCAGAGTTCAGTTCAGTCGCTCAGTTGTGTCCAACTCTTTGCGACCCTATGAACTGCAGTATGCCAGGCCTCCCTGTCCATCACCAACTCCTGGAGTTCACCCAAACTCATGTCCACTGAGTCGGTGATGCCATCCAATCATCTCATCCTCTGTCTTCCCCTTCTCGTCCTACCCTCAATCTTTCCCAGCATCAGGGGCTTTTCAAATGAGTCAGCTCTTCGCATCAGGTGGCCTAAGTATTGGAGTTTCAGCTTCAACATCAGTCCTTCCAGTGAAAACCCAGGACTGATCTCCTTTAGGATGGACTGGTTGGATCTCCTTGCAGTCCAAGGGACTCTCAAGAGTCTTCTCCAATACCACAGTTAGAATCAGAAAATCTAAAAAGTAGCTCTTTTATTAATACTTTCAGAATACATGCAAGAACTGTGTTTGACAAGTTTGCCTTCAATTTTTATTGCAAATCACATGGGAGATAAGTAACAATTCATCAATCTATGCTCAAGATTTGTGCAGGTTATGGTATATAGGCTCTCAGTTCAGTTCAGTTCAGTCACTCAGTCGTGTCCGACTCTTTGCGACCCCATGAACTGCAGCATGCCAGGCCTCCCTGTCCATCACCAACTCCCTGAATTCACTCAGACTCACGTCCATCGAGTCAGTGATGCCATGCAGCCATCTCATCCTCTGTCGTCCCCTTCTCCTCCTGCCCCCAATCCCTCGCAGCATCAGAGTTTTTTCCAGTGAGTCAACTCTTTGCATGAGGTGGCCAAAGTACTGGAGTTTCAGCTTTAGCATCATTCTTTCCAAAGAAATCCCAGGGCTGATCTCCTTCAGAGTGGACTGGTTGGATCTCCTTGCAGTCCAAGGGACTCTCAAGAGTCTTCTCCAACACCACAGTTCAAAAGCATTAATTCTTCAGTGCTCAGCCTTCTTCACAGTCCAACTCTCACATCCATACATAACCACAGGAAAAACCATAGCCTTGACTAGACGAAACTTTGTCGGCAAAGTAATGTCTCTGCTTTTCAATATGCTATCTAGGTTGGTCATAACTTTCCTTCCAAGGAGTAAGCGTCTTTTAATTTCATGGCTGCAGTCACCATCTGCAGTGATTTTGGAGCCCCCCAAAATAAAGTCTGACACTGTTTCCACTGTTTCCCCATCTATTTCCCATGAAGTGATGGGACCGGATGCCATGATCTTCGTTTTCTGAATGTTGAGCTTTAAGCCAACTTTTTCACTCTCCACTTTCACTTTCATAAAGAGGCTTTTGAGTTCCTCTTCGCTTTCTGCCATAAGGGTGGTGTCATCTGCATATCTGAGGTTATTGATATTTCTCCTAGCAATCTTGATTCCAGCTTGTGTTTCTTCCAGTCCAGCAATTCTCATGATGTACTCTGCATAGAATTTAAATAAGCAGTGTGACAATATACAGCCTTGACATACTCCTTTTCCTATTTGGAACCAGTCTGTTGTTCCATGTCCAGTTCTAACTGTTGCTTCCTGACCTGCATACAGGTTTCTCAAGAGGCAGGTCAGGTGGTCTGGGATTCCCATCTCTTTCAGAATTTTCCACAGTTTATTGTGATCCACACAGTCAAAGGCTTTGGCATAGTCAATAAAGCAGAAATAGATGTTTTTCTGGAACTCTCTTGCTTTTTCCATGATCCAGTAGATGTTGGCAATTTGATCTCTGGTTCTTCTGCCTTTTCTAAAACCAGCTTGAACATCTGGAAGTTCACGGTTCACATATTGCTAAGCCTGGCTTGGAGATTTTTGAGCATTACTTTACTAGTGTGTGAGATGAGTGCAATTGTGCAGTAATTTGAGCATTCTTTGGCATTGCGTTTCTTTGGGATTGGAATGAAAACTGACCTTTTCCAGTCCTGTGGCCACTGCTGAGTTTTCCAAATTTGCTGGCATATTGAGTGCAGCACTTTCACAGCATCATCTTTCAGGATTTGAAATAGCTCAACTGGAATTTCATCACCTCCACTAGCTTTGTTCATAGTGATGCTTTCTAAGGCCCACTTGACTTCACATACCAGGATGTCTGGCTCTAGGTCAATGATCACACCATTGTGATTATCTGGGTCGTGAAGATCTTTTTTGTACAGTTCTTTCTGTGGATTCTTGCCACCTCTTCTTGATATCTACTGCTTCTGTTAGGTCCATACCATTTCTGTCCTTTATCCAGCCCATCTTTGCATGAAATGTTCCCTTGGTATCTCTAATTTTCTTGAAGAGATCTCTAGTCTTTCCCTTTCTGTTGTTTTCCTCTATTTCTTTGCATTGATCGCTGAGGAAGGCTTTCTTATCTCTTCTTGCTATTCTTTGGAACTCTGCATTCAGATGCTTATATCTTTACTTTTCTCCTTTGCTTTTCACTTCTCTTCTTTTCACAGCTATTTGTAAGGCCTCCCCAGACAGCCATTTTGCTTTTTTGCATTTCTTTTCCATGCAGATAATCTTGATCCCTGTCTCCTGTACAATGCCACGAACCTCATTCCATAATTCATCAGGCACTCTATCTATCAGATCCAGGCCCTTAAATCTATTTCTCACTTCCACTGTATAATCATAAGGGATTTGATTTAGGTCATACCTGAATAGTGTAGTGGTTTTCCATACTTTCTTCAATTTAAGTCTGAATTTGGCAATAAGGAATTCATGATCTGAGCCACAGTCAGCTCCTGGTCTTGTTTTTGTTGACTGTATAGAGCTTCTCCATCTTTAGCTGCAAAGAATATAATCAATCTGATTTCGGTGTTGACCATCTGGTGATGTCCAGTGCAGAGTCTTCTCTCGTGTTGTTGGAAGAGGGTGTTTGCTATGACCAGTTCATTTTCTTGGCAAAACTCTATTAGTCTTTGCCCCGCTTCATTCCATATTCCAAGGCCAAATTTGATTAAAATGACCTCAAAAAGAGTCATTCTTCCAACCTATAGTTCAAGGTAGGCTGAAAGTGGTATGGAGTACCTTTAGAGCTTACTAAGAGGTTGCATGTATCTTTGTTAATTAGAGATTTGTCCAGATGTATCTTCAGAAATGGGACTGCTGGATCATATGGCAACTCTATTTTTAGTTTTTTAAGGAACTGCCATATGGTATTCCATAGTGGCTGTGCCAACTTACATTCCCAACAGTATGGGAGGGTTCCCTTTTCTCCACATCCTCTCCAGCATTTGCTATTTGTAGACTTTTTCATGATGGTCATTCTGACTGGTGTGAGGTGGTACCTCATTGTAGTTTTGACTAGCGTTTCTCAGCTAGTGATGTTGAGCATCTTTTCATGTGCTTACTGGTCATCTGTGTGTCTCCTTCGGAGAAATGTCTCTTTAGGTGTTCTGCCCATTTATGGATTGGGTTGTCTGTTTTTTAGTTGTTGAGTTGTATAATGCTCTAACCTTGACATTACTTTGGGTCTTGGTCTTTATGAGGAAGTTACTCTGCCACTTTTAGCCTACTTTGAACTCAGCTTCGAATAACTGACTTCTAAGAAAAGCTCCTACATTCCCTGCAGTTTCTAAAACTGTTCTTAAACATAATGAAAAAGAACTTGGCTATATTTGGGGCAAACCACCCAGTGCCTGGAATATACAGTTTATTTAGGCACACTAGTGGTGAGTAGCCCTGGTCTCCCTAGAGCTGACCTCCCAAAGTATAACATGAACTAACTCTCCTGGACATGGGCTATTAGCTGCGATCATTTCAGCAGCCCATGTGGGAGAACAGTCCATTTGTAAACACATATATCAACAAATAACCAAGTAGACATTCCCCAAGGACCCAAACCGAAACCGGGTCCTTTGTTCAGATGGTCTCTCTCATGGCAAACAGAATAAACAAACTTTTATGCAAGTGAAAATTAAACCCATTGCCTTCCAGAGTCATAAAAGCAAAATTCTTGCAGCCTGATGTCTCCCAGGAGTCCCCCCAAGGGGTGACTATTCATCAGAGAGGGCAGAGTAAGTATGTGTAAATTAAGTGGGAACAAAGAGTAGTGGTATTTGGAATATTCTTAGTCTGTTTTCAGGGTATCTGAACATTTAACTTGGTACTGAGAAGTCAACTTGGTCTCTCTGGTAAAGACTACCAGGCCAGTAGGGCCACTGAAGATGCTGTAGCATTTCATAGCTGCTGAAGCACAGACCTATCTTCAATCACACACCTCTCCAAATCATAATTTGTGATTCAGTCCTATTGCATCTTCCAACATATGGGCATGAAAGTATCCTTCCGGTAGTTTTATAAACTTGTTTTCCAGAAATTATTGTCCTTGACAGTGTAAAAGTTCCTCAGCGACACCACTTAACAATAAAAGTATTATGTCATTTGAAGATATTATTACAAATGAGCAAGGTGAGGCTCTGAAGCCACCATTATTTTCACATTTGAAAACTCAAAGTTGGGTGAGTTTAGAACTACTCTAATTCAGATATGAGGGAAACCAATTATTGAACAGGAAGATTTTTTCCTTAACAATGTAATTTATCTGGAATAGTTACTTGCACCTCAGCATTCCCTCGTGTAATCCTCCTCAAAATATGATTTAAGAAGGAAGCATAATTCACCTTTTTAAAAAAATTATTTAATTGGAGGATAATTGTTTTACGGAATTTTGTTGTTTTTTGTCAAAGAACAAGAATCAGCTATAATCGGTATACATATGTCCCCTCCCCTTTGAACCTCCCTCCCATCTCCCTGCCCATCCACCCCCTAGGTTGTTACAGAGCCCTGGTTTGAGTTCCCTGAGTCATACAGCAAATTCCCATTGACTATCTATTTTACATATGGCATTGTAAATTTCCATGTTACTCTCTCCATACATCTCACCCTCTCTCTCCTCCCCTCCCCTCGCATCCCTAAGTCTGTTTCTCCACTGCTGTCCTGCAGGTAAATTCGTCAGTACCATCTTTCTAGATTTCATATAATTCTTCTTTTTCTTTCAGCAAGGACACAGAGATGCAGGTCTGTGTGAATACCCTGATAGGTGAGTCCATCACCCTTGAGACTGAGCCAAGTGATGCCATCAAGAATGTCAAAACCAAAATCCAAAATAAGGAGGGCATCCCTCCTGACCAGAAGCATCTGATTTTCGTGGGCAAACCATAGGAAAAATGCAGAACTCTTGGACAACAACATCCATACAGAGTCCACTCTGCCCCTGACACTTCACCTACAGACAGCATCATGGACCCTTCCCATCGCCACCTCACCCAGAAATAAAACTATGACAAGACAATCAAGGGCTATGCTCACCCACAACCCCATGCTGCCCCCACCTCCTCCTCGTTCCCCTGCAGGGTAGCCCTTCCTTGAAAAGGAGGAGGAAGAGGAAGGGGTGGGGAGGAGGAGAAGGTGGGTAAGGAGGAAGGGAGAAGGGAAGGGGAGGGTAATGGGGAGGAAAGGGAAGGGGCAGAAAGGACAGCAGCAGCAAAATACCCATTATACAGGTAATGAAACTGAAACTCAGGAAGGTCAAAGAAATCACCCAAGATAGCACAGTAAATAGCCAGGATCCCAGTCTGCCTACCTCCAAAACTCCTTTTATTCTAGTAGGCCACATTCAAGATCAGCTCCTCCACACCCTTGACCTACAGCCTTGACGCATGCTGGAAGAATTGTCCACATGGCTCTTTGGACTTCCACAATATTCTCTATGAGTGTCTCCCACGGTACCTCTAAGAGTTCATTGCAGTTTTTGTTTATGTACCTGACAGACTGTGAGGTACTTGTGAGGTATTTGAAGACAGGTGTCTTGCACTGTTCACCTCTGTATTCCTGACATTTACCCCCATGCCTGTCACAGAGGCACACTTATTACACACTTTACTATGATAACAAAGGCACACTTTATTGCCCAATAAAGAAATATAGATACTCAAATACTCACAAGAAGATTAAAGAAATTGTTGCTCAAATTAAAACAATGAAATTTTATTTAGCTATCAGTTTGGTCAATATGAACACATTTTCTAATACTGTATTTTCTGGGATGGGGAAAACAAAGACTTTGAAATTGTGTTGGATGGTATAAAACTCAATGCAATTTTCAGCAAAGGGAACTATAAACAAGGTGAAAAGACAACCCTCAGAATGGGAAAAAAATAATAGCAAATGAAACAACTGACAAAGGATTAATTAAATATACAAGCTGCTCATACAACTCAATTCCAGAAAAACAACCCAATCAAAAAGTGGGAAAAAGACCTAAATAGACATTTCTCCAAAGAAGACATACAGATGGCTAATAAACATAAGAAAATATGCCACCATTGCTCATTATTGGAGAAATGCAAGTCAAAACTATAATGAGATATCATTTCATACCAGTCAGAATGGCCATCATCAAAAAATCTACAAACTATAAATAATGGAGAGGGTATGGAGAAAAGAGAATCCTCTTACACTGTTGGTGGGAATGTAAATTGATACAGTCACTATGGAAAACAGTATGGAGACTGCTTAAAAAACTAGGAATAAAACCACCATTCAGTTCAGTTCAGTTCAGTCACTCAGTCGTGTCTGACTCTTTGCGACCCCATGAATCACAGCACGCCAGGCCTCCCTGTCCATCACCAACTCCCGGAGTTCACTCAGACTCACGTCCATCATGTCAGTGATGCCATCCAGCCATCTCATCCTCTGTCGTCCCCTTCTCCTCCTGCCCCCAATCCCTCGCAGCATCAGAGTCTTTTCCAATGAGTCAACTCTTCGCATGAGGTGGCCAAAGTACTGGAGTTTCAGCTTTAGCATCATTCTTTCCAAAGAAATCCCAGGGCTGATCTCCTTGCAGTCCAAGGGACTCTCAAGAGTCTTCTCCAACACCACAGTGCAAAAGCATCAATTCTTCAGCGCTCAGCTTTCTTCACAGTCCAACTCTCACATCCATATATGACCACAGGAAAAACCATAGCCTTGACTAGACGAAACTTTGTCGGCAAAGTAATGTCTCTGCTTTTCAATATGCTATCTAGGTTGGTCATAACTTTCCTTCCAAGGAGTAAGCGTCTTTTAATTTCATGGCTGCAGTCACCATCTGCAGTGATTTTGGAGCCCCCCAAAATAAAGTCTGACACTGTTTCCACTGTTTCCCCATCTATTTCCCATGAAGTGATAGGACCAGATGCCATGATCTTCGTTTTCTGAATGTTGAGCTTTAAGCCAACTTTTTCACTCTCCACATTCACCTTCATCAAGAGGCTTTTTAGTTCCTCTTCACTTTCTGCCACAAGGGTGGTGTCATCTGCATATCTGAGGTTATTGATATTTCTCCCAGCAATCTTGATTCCAGCTTGTGTTTCTTTCAGTCCAGCGATTTTCATGACGTACTCTGCATAAAAGTTAAATAAGCAGGGTGACAATATACAGCCTTGACATACTCCTTTTCCTATTTGGAACCAGTCTGTTGTTCCATGTCCAGTTCTAACTGTTGCTTCCTGACCTGCATATAGGTTTCTCAAGAGGCAGGTCAGGTGGTCTGGGATTCCCATCTCTTTCAGAATTTTCCACAGTTTATTGTGATCCACACAGTCAAAGGCTTTGGCATAGTCAATAAAGCAGAAATAGATGTTTTTCTGGAACTCTCTTGCTTTTTCCATGATCCAGTAGATGTTGGCAATTTGATCTCTGGTTCTTCTGCCTTTTCTAAAACCAGCTTGAACATCTGGAAGTTCACGGTTCACATATTGCTGAAGCCTGGCTTGGAGAATTTTGAGCATTACTTTACTAGCATGTGAGATAAGTGCAATTGTGCAGTAGTTTGAGCATTCTTTGGCATTATGACCCAGCAATCCCACTATTAGGCATATACCCTGAGGAAGCCAGAATCGAAAAGGACACATGTATCCCAATGTTCACTGTGCAGCCATGAAATTAAAAGACACTTACTCCTTGGAAGGAAAGTTATGACCAACCTAGATAGCATATTCAAAAGCAGAGACATTACTTTGCCAACAAAGGTCCGTCTAGTCAAGGCTATGGTTTTTCCAGTGGTCATGTATGGATGTGAGAGCTGGACTGTGAAGAAGGCTGAGCGCCAAAGAATTGATGCTTTTGAACTGTGGTGTTGGAGAAGACTCTTGAGAGTCCCTTGGACTACAAGGAGATCCAACCAGTCCATTCTGAAGGAGATCAGCCCTGGGATTTCTTTGGAAAGAATGATGCTAAAGCTGAAACTCCAGTGCTTTGGCCACCTCATGCGAAGAGTTGACTCATTGGAAAAGACTCTGATGCTGGGAGCGATTGAGGGCAGGAAGAGAAGGGGACGACAGAGGATGAGATGGCTGGATGGCATCACTGACTTGATGGACGTGAGTGTGAGTGAACTCCAGGAGTTGGTAATGGACAGGGAGGCCTGGCGTGCTGCGATTCATGGGGTTGCAAAGAGTCGGACACAACTGAGTGACTGAACTGAACTGAGGACATGGAAGCAACCTAGATGTTCATCAGCAGTTGAATAAAGAAACTGTGGTACATGCACACAATGGAAAATATACCCAGCCATAAAAAGGAACACATTTGAGTCAGTTCTAATGAGATGGATAAACCTTGAGTCTATTACACAGAGTGAAGTCAGAAAGAGAGAAACACATTTCATATACTAAAGCATATATATGGAATCTAGAAAGATGATACTGATGAACCTATTTGCAGGGCAGTAACAGAGACATAGACATTGAGAACAGACTTATGGACTCTGCTGATGGGTGGGGGGCGGGGAGGAGAGGGTGGTGTGTATGGAGAGAGTAACATGAAAATATACATTACAATATGCAAGTAGATAGTCAACGGGGATTTGCTGTATGACTCAGGGAACTCAAACCAGGGCTCAGTAACCATCTAGAAGGGTCAGATGGGAAGGGAGGTTCAAGTGGGAGGGGACATGGGTAAACATTCATGTTGATGTCTGGTAGAAACCAACACAATACTGTAAAGCAATTATCCTTCAATTAAAAATAAATCAATTGGAAAAAAAAAAAAACCTGTATAAACTGTCTTGACTACTAATGGCTGGAACAGTTCTCAGAGCTTTCTTAGATGCTCTTCCCCGTTTATAAACCCTCAAATTTGGCTTGAATGAAATTTTCCAATTCTTTTTAGGTCAACTGATTAATTTTTCATCTAGTAGATTTCAATGTTTCCACAATGACAGTGGTTCTGTTTGCTTTCTAGCTGAGAAAGTTAAGGGAAGCAGATCTTTCTCAATTAGGATGACCAACCCATCCTGGCTGAAGCTCTGAGGTTCTGCATCCCCCACTAGCTACCCTATAACTCTGCCAACTTCCCTGATCCTCCCTAGGCTTCCCCAGTGGCTCAGTGGTAAAAGAATCCACCTGTAATACAGGAGACAGAGTTCAATCCCTGGGTGGGAGAAGGGCATGGCAATCCACTCAAGTATCCTTGTGTGGAGAATCCCATGGACAGAGGAGCCTGGCAGGCTACAGTCCATGGGGTTGCAAAGAGTCAGACATGACTGGACAACTGAGCATGCCCCCTAGGCTCCTCTCCCACCAAACCCAGCTTCCCTCAGCTAATTCTGGGCCTTCTCTGAAGGTGGTTTTCCCAGGAGAAGGTAGTTCTGGCCCACTTAGACCCCACCCAGTCAGGCAGCCTTTTCCAGCAGGGAAGGTGCACAGCAGAGTGCCTGGGGCCTCGTTTGCATGTCAATGCCCTTTTCCTTTGCCTGGATTTCACCATTAGCTATGTGATTAGTGTTGCTGGTGAATGTGTGCTGTTTTCTTTGCTTTGCTATCTGTCACCTCGGATGGTGAGGGTTAGACAAACAGTTCCGTGAACTGGTTAAAGGAAAATTACCCTTGCCCAAACAAGTCAGGTCTGGATCTTCTCATCCTGAGGGCTGATGATAAAGAGATTGGACCTTGGCCTATGAATCCAAATCCAGTGTCTATTGAGAGACTGAAAGTGAATTCACTGTTCCTTAAAAGTGGGCAACAAATTACATGGAGAAAAGGGCTTTGTTGAGGTTTATTTTTCAGCCCCTCACAAGCCTCGCTTTCATGCATTCTGACCGTTCAGGTCAGCAACCAGAGAGTGCCTCGCTCCACAGCTGGGCTCGGCATCACTCTCCTGGGTGAATGCAGGCCAGGCCGGCTTATTACCCCCTCTCCCTCCAAACAGCAGTCAGCATTCAGAACAGACAATTGGCTCTTTGAAAACCCACTGGAAGCTAGCATTCCTGTGCCTCCAGTGGGGGGAGAAAGAATCTGGGAGTGGGGGGACTTTTCACCCATTAAAACATCCATCACACAATCCTCCTTCCCTACAGCGGGCATCTCCCAGGAATGCAAAGCGGTCCAAGCAAAGGGTGTAAACAACCGCCCGTTCAGGATCCAGCAACATCTCTAAGAACTCTTTGAGCTCTCCCACTCTACACCCCAGCCGGGTAAACATGAAGTGTCCTGGGCATCCACGTTCATGACTCTCATTCCTTTCTGTGTTGACTAGGAACTTCCTCTGCCGCTATGCAAGAATGGCTCTTTACTTAAAGACACTGCATTATGTTAAGCAGACGGTCTGTCATTACTTAGCAGCCACAGAATACTGCGGATGTAGTCCTGTTGTTTTTATTAGAGGGGTTGTCAGGATCTGTAATTCACACATCATTAACTGCTTCATTAAGACAGCAGCCTGTGGGACCTAAAACTTGCAGCAGTTTGAAGTCCGTACAAGTAAACCCTCTCCTTGTCTGAGCCAGGGAGGCAGTCCCAGCCCCCCACCACCTAAGGCCTATGGGAGTGTCTCAAGAAGAGCTGTTTTCTAGGGGAAAAAAAGTTTTCTTCTAACCCTGGAGCATAAATGTGTAAAACATATTCACTTAAAACTGATTTGATTTAAGTTAAAAGCATTACTTTGCAATGAGCTGCGCAATCCCACATCATCCATCAAAATAAAGCCATCACAGGCGGCAATGTGTAGTTACTTAAGCGTTTTCATATGCCATAGCCTTTTTACTGGAATAAAAAGCAAGACTATGGAAACACACAGAAGGGAAAATTTGTACATGGCCCATGACATGGGCATTCCTCTAACATGGATTTTTCTAAGCATCGTTTGTGTAAACAACGGAGCCAAACCCTGTTTTCTTTCATAACGCATGTTTTCTCAGCAGTAGTCTGCAGATCTTGAAACGCAGTATGGGGGCTCTGGTTTCCCAGTGAAATCATATGGTTGGTCTGTTTCCTCAAAATAAATGTTCCATATGGAACCAGCCTTGGGTCAAACTGGAAAACAGCTGAAGACCTCTTTGAGCCAACACAGCCGTGGAATAGACCAGTGTTTTTTCAAACTCAGTCCTGATGGTTTCTTCGGATCCTTTCCATTTGGTTCTATATAGTGGGCTTCTTCTGAAATTTTGTTTGAAGAAAGGATTCTGTGACTAAAATAAGTTGGAAACACTGTGATTGAACCTTCTTAATATTTGACCTCATCAAAACTTTCCCATCCTTCTTGCCATTTTCCGAAGAGCTCTGCTAAATAACTGGCAGAGTAACCTACACTACAAAAGAGCTAACGCAAAGGGGTTCAAACAGAATGTGCTCATGCTTTCAGGACAGCTGCATTTTTACTGAGGTCTCCAACCTCCTAAGCAAGAGGAGTTAAGTACAAACTTCAGGCTCATCCGCCCATGGCAGAGCTACTTGGCAGAACATTCTTGTCATAGGAAAAGGGTATGGAAGAGGCCTGCCCAGTGCTTGAAACTGTACCAATGTAGCAGTTGCTTAAGTAATAATTCTCCAGGTGAGGTACCCAGACTGGACACATCAGCATCTCCTGGCAATTTGTTAGAAATGCAAATTCTGTCTCCACCCCAGATTCATTAAACCAGAAATTTTGAGACTGGGGCCCAGGGTTTAAACCAGCCCTGCAAGTGATTTTCACACATGCCCAAGTTTGAGAGCCACCTACCTAGTGTTATACGTTGGATTTTCCAAAAACAGAGCCTGAGATGGAGATTCCTTTGAGAGTGATGTTAAAATCCTGTTCTCAGGAGAGACTTTAAAAAAAGGGTGGAGCAAGATAAGGAAAGGGAAGAAGCCAGGCAAGCAAGTGAGCTCAGGGAAAGTCTTGTTTTGGCCAGATTGACAAGAAGAGGGTTTTGGAACATAAGCTACACAATAGTTATCACCTCTTAAGGTAAGGGGGACTTCCCGGGTGGCGCCAGTGGTAAAGAACCCACCTGCCAATGCAGGAGACCTAAGAGACACAGGATCAGTCCCTGGGTTGGGAAGATCCCCTGGAGAAGGAAATGGAAACCCACTCCAGTATTCTTGCCTGCGAAATCCCATGGACAGAAGAGCCTGGTGACTACAGTCCATGGGGTCCCACAGAGTTGGACAAGACTGAAGCAACTTAGCACACAAGACAAGGAGATGGTGAGGGACTGGGAGGCCTGGCAGGCTGCAGTCCATGGGGTAGCAAAGAGCTGGGCATGACTGGGCGACTGAACAACAATACTATTTAGGGTCACATGGATTCTGGACCCCTTTGCAATGACTTCTATTTCCTCTACTGTATCGCTAGAGGTAAGTGGCTCTGAGATCAAGAATAACTGCTATAAAGGATATACTTACCTTTGGGATCTTTTAAATTAAAAATGTGCTAAAATTTGAATGTCCCTTTCCACTGCTACAGAGTAACAAGCCATAGTAATCTCACCAGAAAGCGGAGTTTGTAATCACCATTCTCCTGTTATGCTTTCTTGCTTCCCACTGAAGCACAGGTTTTTATCCCAGTGGGGCACGTAAGCCCAGGCTCTTCTGTGCCAAATAAAATTGTACATGGCAAAAAAAAAATGGCTATTTCTGTAATGACGATAATTAGATTGACTTTCATCTTGAATGAAATTTGAATTTAATGCATCTGAGGTGAAGAAAATCCATTCAGATAAATTAGAACCCATGTTGGAATTATTGTTTCAGAATGACCTTCCAGCTTTCAGAAACGCTCTTGGCGCTAACCCCACCACATCTGTCACTGCTCAGCCTTCTACTGAGATCAAATCTGACTGAATTGCCAGAGTTGAGCTTGAGGTTTCTGGGCGGTTTACTCCATTTCTCTGGCATTTTCCCACCCTTCTATTTCTCCCTGTGTTTTAGGTTTTTATCCTTGAACTGGGCTGTTTTGGAGATACTCCGCTTTTATCCTGAGACCAAAAATAAAACTTTGGGAACACCTCCAGGTCACATGTCATCAGGTTTCGCCTTGCCACTGTTATAGTCACTCTAGTCTAGAAGGAGATATAGGGAAAACTGCGTTATGGGACTGCACACACAAAAAAATGTTCAATAAAACGGATGATGTTGTATTGCACACTTTGATATTAACCTAACAGGGCCAGGAAGAGTTTAATTGATTGATGATGTGTTCAAGATCCATTTGAATTGTGCTAAGCTCATTCATTTTAGTTTTGCTGACAACCTGAACGCCATATTTGTTAGCATAAAGTCAATCTCTGGGTAAATGTACTGTCAGCAGTGATACTGTACAGACTTCAGAGGCAAGATGCAAAAATGTCTCTCAATTTTTTAAGTAAATAAAGCCAAATTTAAAAAATTTCTAAAGCCTTTGCCTTCAGCTCCTATTGTCAAGTGTAGATGCCTGACACTGCTGTCTTTCTCTTTCATCGGTTTGCGGCTGGTCAGTGTTATCATAGTCTCTGGGGGAACCATAACTCTGAATATTTCTTTTAAAGTCTAGTGATTTGTTAGCAGGGTGGAGAGGAGGGCTCTAATCAGGCAAAAAAAAATCTCTTGTGACAATAAAACGCAGCTAATGACTTCAGTTTGACTCTTTCATATATAGGTCAGAAATTACAACACAGCCTAGCTATAATTCATCAAAATAGGCAGGCTACAAAATTGCAACTGGTGCAAAGATATCATTAACCTTCATTTACAAACAATGACTACGTTGCCTTCTCCCTGAATCACCTCAAGTCATTCTATTTTATTTTCATGAGTTGGCCTTTCAGCTTCCCCTGATACATTTTTGGTGTGCAAAGTCTGACAAGAGGAGATTACTGAGAGTCTCCTTATTTTTCTTTTAAAGAGCCTTCCGGATGATTACTGTATTTGCTCATCAGAAAATAGAGTATGAGAACATTTTAATAGTTGCCTCTCTAAGGGCCCCATAAAAAGAAATTAAGCTACTCTCCAACTCCCTACCTGCCCCCTAAACATTGCCACATACATACAGTCTTACACTGTCCTCAGCCTTAACCTAGAAATATCATTCCTAGAAGGAATAAATTTAATTAAGCCTAGTGACATTAGTTATGTTGCTCTTTGCCTAGGAGTAGCAGCCAGGGAACATGTTAGTTCTGATTTCTGATATGATTACTGATTCACCCTTATTAATACAGTAAACCAAAGAGTTTACTGTATTTTTAGAGTGTAGGAAATGTGACTTGATATCCCTAAATATCAACTAGCAGCTCTGGGCTTAATAGCTGCTGCTTTTGATATCTAGTTACGTTGATTTTCTGGTGGCTCAGATGGTAAAAACATCTGCCTACAATGCAGGAGACCTGGGTTTGATCCCTGGGTTGGGAAGATCCCCTGGAGAAGGAAATGGCAACCCACTCCAGTATTCTTGCCTGGAAAATCCCATGGACGGAGAAGCCTGGTAGGCTACAATCCATAGGGTTGCGAAGAGTTGGACACAACTGAGTGACTTCACTTTCTTTTGTTTATGTTGATTTTGAAGTATGTTTCAATATGCTCAGCAATTGCACAAAGATACTTGATGAGAGAAATCAAGGAAGTATTCCAGATCTACATAAAATAGTAACATGTAACACGTCTGCTTTATACCAATAAGGAAGAGATTACCTGAGCCAAGTTTGCACATTTCAAAGAAGACTTATAGATTTTGATACCTCAAAGATTTATTCTTTTAGTAAGGCTATTTTTGGGAACAGGCTTCCCTGGTGGATCAGTGGTAAAGAATATGCCTGTCAAAAAAAAAAAAAAAAGAATATGCCTGTCAATGCAGGAGATGCAGGTTCTACTCCTAGGTAAGGATGGTCACCTGGAGAAGGAAACGGCAATCCACTCAGGTACTTTTGGCCTGAGAAATTCCATAGACAAGAGGAGCCTGGCAGGCTACAATCCACGGGGTAGCAAAAGAGTAGATCAGGACTTAGCGACTACACAAGGGCTATTTTTGTACTTAGTATAACATAACTTTATAGAGACTATAAGAAACGTATCAAGCAGAAAACAGGAATACCTCTATCATTTTCCTATGTGTTTTACTCCCTAACAAGCAAGCTCCTTGGCATCTTTAAGTTTGAATCTTAATATATATATATATATATATATATATATATTTTATGACAGATACACTGTTTGATTCAATGTTATATTCAAAATGAGTTCTCCAAAAGAAGTTTTTGACTGACTGGATCCTGATTTTGACACTTCTGAGACTAGATGACACTTAGACCTCTTCCTGCTTCAAATTCTTTAAAACTTAGCAGGGACAACCTTGTGTAGAACAACTCTAGCAGTATTTTGAGTTGATGCATACAAAGCAATTTTAACAACTTGGGAAAATGCTTATTAAATAATGTTATTCAATGATGAGGCTTCCCTGGTGGCTCAGACGGTAAAGCGTCTGCCTGCAATGCAGGAGACACGAGTTCAGTCCCTGGGTTGGGAAGATCCCCTGGAGAAGGCAATGGCACCCCACTCCAGTACTCTTGCCTGGAAAATTCCATGGACTGAGGAGCTTGGTAGGCTACAGTCCATGGGGTCGCAAAGAGTTGGACACGGCTGAGCAACTTCACTTTCACAATGATGACACAATGCAAAACTATTTCCTTACAAGTCTGTTTATTTGCAAACCCATTCAATTTTCCACCCCATTCTTACTGCCCCATTGAACCTGGAGAAACAGTACAGAGCTCTGCTTGCTGAGGGGTCATCAATGATCTGATTTAAGGGAGTCAATTATATTTTCTATTACTAGAATATTTTTTCTAATTCCTTGTAAAAATTTAAAAAGTCACACATCTTTTAGTACGTAAATTGACATTCTTTTTAGTGTGAGATGGCTGGATGGCATCACCGACTCGATGGACATGAGTTTGGGTAAACTCCGGGAGTTGGTGGTGGACAGGGAGGCCTGGCGTGCTGCGATTCAAGGAGTTGCAAACAGTCAGACACAACTGAGCTGAACTGAACTTAGTGTACAATTCTATACATTTTGACAAATGCATAAGGCCATGTTGCTACCACCATAATCAGAATATGGAACATTTTAGGTTCACCCCCTGTGACCTTAAAAAAACTTTCTTACACTACCTCTTGGTAGCCAAACAATGTCACCCCTACCTGGCAAGGTACTAGCTGCTCCAGAAAGTAACTAAAAACAGTGTTTCTCCATGTGTAAGGCTCATCCTAGTGAATGTATGTAAGATGAAAGTGTTCACACACACAACATTAGGTAATAGTAACTCAAAGAGTTTGAGCACAGACCCCATGCTTCAGTCCAAGGAGTTGCAGAGAGTCGGACACAACCAAGCGACTGAACAACTCAGAGAGTTATAGTTATTCTATTTTCGATTCTTTCTCAGCTCTTCCAAAGAAATTAAGGGGAAAAAATTATTTTAGCACAGGAATACCCGTCTCTCCTCCTTAAAACTAACATCTCCTTTTTAAGAAAAAGAGACCAGGCTTTAAGCTCAGATCCTTTTTAGCCTTGAGAATCTAAAAACTGTTGTTTCATCTTCACAGTTTTTGTGCTGAGTCTTCTATTTTTGGCATGTGATACCCTGTTTCTTTTTATAACAGATTTAGTTAAATAAAAAGGTAAGTGGGTTCTTTCTTTTGTTTTTCTTTCCTAAGACTTAGCAAATTTTGGAAAGGTGGATTCACAAACGACTCAAGTGTGGGAAACTGTACTCCAAAAGCCATTCTTGCTAAAATTCTTTCTCTCTAAACCCTGGTGACTGCCTTTGGTCTGGAGTTTGAACACAATCAGTGGCTCAAAGGTGGGCAAGTTAAGCCCTAGTCCTCGGGGGAGATGGGGACCAGAGAGGGGATGGTGGGGACACTGAGCCTGAAGAAAAAAAACAAACCCTTGAGTTTCACACACACACAGTCCTCCATGAATCACCTCCACCACCAAGGCAAGCCTCCCACACCCACGCCTCGGATCATTACCCTGCTTTCTTCCAAGAAAAGATACTCAGTGGAAGAGGCAGGTTATATGACTCATTCTAGACCCAACAACATTCCAAAACTTGGACCTCACTTTTGTTAAACATGATCCAACAAATCCAAGCTCATTATTTCCATTTATCTTTGAGCCATGCAGAAAACAGAGATGACAGCCACAATTTGCTCTCAAATGTTAGCAGAAACCAATCTAAATTCCTGATCTTTGGGATTCCAGGAGAAGTCAAACCAAGGAGATTATATGATGCCCTGCCAGGAATGTACCTAAGAAATAATTATAGTGAAATTCTCTTTTTGTCTGTTACTATTAATTGCCAAGCACTCTATCAGCAAGCAAGTAAGCAAGTGACCCTGATCTTTCAATTTTTAGATGCTAAGGGATAAGATAAAACAATAGATTCCTATTTGGGGAGAAGTGGGCTCTTATTTTTGTGATAAACCAAATAGTGCACTGGGTAAGTCCTGCTATCATTTGATAAGGAAACAGCAGAGACTGATGGTTGAGGACAGAATTCCAAGAGATTTCTTTTAAAACAGAATTGGTAGGAGAAAAAATATAATAAAGTGAATTATCATTCCAAATGTTACTAATGACATCCACAAGAAACTAGGATTAGGTCAAGAAGTAAATGAGGAGGATTATGGCAAGAAGACTAAGAATGAAGTCATTCAGCCGAACTATTGTTGGGTCAAGATTATCAGAGCTGGGACTTCACTGGAGGTCTACTGGTAGGGGGCCCGGATGTGATCCTTGGTCAAGGAACTAGACCCCAGTCTGCCCTCAACCAAAAGAGCCTCCTGGGCTGCAACTAAGACCTGGCACAGCCAAATAGATAATAAATATTTTTTTAAAAGATTATAGGAGCTAAGACATAATACCATAAATCACTTAATCACACAGGAAGATGATTAATTAATACATTTTTGATTACCTAATACCTATGTTCAGATGTATCAAAATTGGTACAGACAATTCTTCAAAACAACCTCTTAGACATTACATTAGTGGCAAACTCTAGAAGGTTTCTAAGACTAAGGCCAGTAGAACCCACAGTCGGAATCCTGTCTGGTCTCCCCACGTCCTGCTAGGTAACACCCCTGACATCGACAACACAGCCAAAGCAGAAATGGACTGCCACCGGCTGCTTCGACATTGTGCATTTTACATTTTCAATAAAAACCATGTACTCATGACTTTTGGAAAATATATTCACATACGACATGTGAATATGTTAGAAATCAATCAAAATCTTATTTATTCAAAATACAGCAATGGAAAACTTCTTTGTTATTAATAAAGCTGCATTACAATAAATTCTAGATTGCACTCAAATATCACCCACATTATAAAAATAAAGTGCTTACTAACAGCAACAAATACAACAGAGTTAAACTGGTAGTTGCTTATATAATGTAACAAATACATCCCAAAGTCCTAAGTCATGCACCATATTTTGAAATTCCTCCTCAGTAAAAATTCAAAATCACACATGACAGAGTTTCACACTGCCAAGATCTGATTCACTAAATGCTACTTAATAAGAGAGTGCTAGATTTTCATAAAATTTATGATAAAAGAATTTTACATTAGTATTTATGGCAAACTATGCAACCAGGCAACAGACACAGATATATGTGCATACCCATGATTATAACCAATCAAAACTAAATCTTGGTCTTTTTTAATACATTTGCAGACATAGCCTTATTGATGTGTTCGGATCTCACAATTGTTGATTTCACAACTAGAAGTTACCTTGAAGTTCAGGGTGCCTGAGAAAGCCGAAATGCAGATGAGTTTACTAATCGGACCTGCGTTCAAACATCCAAGCCGGTGTGCTCCATACCACCTAACCTGACTTTGAGTCGAGTTCTCAGTTTTTCTGAGAAGCTGTGGGACACAGCACAGCTACTGTACCCACCTCAGCAAGCTCTTTGGAGGAGAGCACGAGGCACCACGTGCAGAGCCTGCAGCAGGGCCAGGCACACAGGGCAGGCTCGCTAAGCATGAGCTGCCCTCATCCGTCTCATCCACCACAGCTGCATGACCCTGGGAGGGAAAATGAGGACCCGACCAAGACCAAGCAGCTAGCAAGTGGGAGAGCTCCGGCTGGACTCAGGGGTCCTGCATTTTCTTCCCATGCGTTTGCCACTTAACCACAGCTGCCCCTCATGTTTCCTCCAGTTAAAGATCAAGCTTGTAAAAGATGGATGAAGATGGTCATCCCCAGGGCTTCTGCTCAGTGAAGCCACAGGAACCACGTGTGATGTGAGATGAAATCACCCTGGAACGGGGTGTGGAAGCCAGCAAGAGAAATCCCTCCTGTGTTCCATTAATTATGACACAGTTAAACAGACTCTGAAAAATTTCAAACCTGGGAACACGTGCCCACAAAGACACCCAGGGCCTGGCAGTGGCTCTGACTCACATTCCTCAGTCAGGTGCCAAGCAGAGCTCCAGCACCAGCACACAAGCCACTTTTGTTTAGAATACCTCAAAAAGCCAGCCAAGTGGCAAATGTGGACATCTGTGCTAGACTGTGGCTGTCCTGTTTTTTCAGTCTAATCTGTCAAGATAACCATTTCCCCATTCTCTTAAACAAACACAGACTTCCTTGTTTAAACACTATAACAGTTCTAACAGAACACACAGCTTTTAATCATTCTGCGTTAAGTACACTGGCAAAAGTCTGAGAAAAGAATCAAAACATCTTAAATGTAAACTGGCTGATTTTGCTGTTTTGCAAATCCCAGGAAACAGGAGAAAGGAACCTGGAATTCCTGATAAAAGGAATACAGCATTATAGGAGAAACTGGAGTCAGTTTTAAATTATCATTGAATTAGAAATGCAACGGGGAGCCCAGTTCAGCTTCTAATGAAAGAAGAAAAAAAAAAAAAGAAATCGGGTCCTGTTTTTTTTTACCTCCTGCAAAATGATTTAAGTTTAGCAAATTTAAGTTACTTGCTTCAATTGTTTTGAACTATTTACGAAAGCAGCAGCGATGCTTGAGCAGCGAGCTGAGCTTGGAAAGCTGTTTAAACAGGAGCAAGGTTGCTTCACCACTCAGTTAACTCCCTCCTGAAAGCCCTTTAGTATAAAGTTTTGTCGCAGCACGGTGCACGTTCTGTTTCATTGATGAGGTGTTCTGGGTCATTTCCTAATATTTGAGAATAGACATGGAAGGGTAGGGGGAGAAACTTTCACGGTGGAATGAGCAGGAATATTGACAATGCTGAAGTTCAGTTTGTGCTTCTTCAGCCTCACTACTCCTGATTTCACTTGCAAAAGATCCAAACGCTCTCTTAAACATGAAGAAGTTAAAACTTACATAAAATCCAGACATGTCTTTTACGTTTTTTTGAAGAGAAAAATGGTGGTTAAATAATCCAAACTCTGCATTGTCCGTGCTTGATCATGATGCACATAAAAGTTTTGAGATCAGACTGATTTGAGTTCACATTCTGGTTCAGCAACTCAAATCATGTGACTTTAGACAAGTTAATACACCTTTCTGAGCCTTAGTTTCTTCATCTGTGAAATGAGGATAAAAAGAGCTTACTCACAGGGCACTTGTGAAGATGAGATATATTTGCGATGGTAAGTGCTTCATAAAGTCATCAATGAATATGTAAAACATCCACTAACACCTATCATAATTAGAAAATGTCCTGACATAAAATTCAAGCAAGTAGAGTTGACATATAACATATGGATTATCAACTTTACAAAATGAGAAAATAATGTAACATTGAAATACTAAACCCATTTAAGAGAGAGAATGCTCTGTCAATCACATGTATAATTCCTTATGGAAAAAGGAGTCAGAATCTACACCGTTGTCACAGTCATCCCAACACAGCTGGCTGGGTCACAGTCCCTGGACACAGGTAGGATACCAGTGTGTGGGCTCTGGCATTCGGGCTCCTGCTTGAGACTGGAGTCCAATCCACAGAAGGCTGGAGGGCCCTAGTAGGTTGGGATTAGCTGATCAATCAAATCTTCCACTTGAATGACAGTCATTCTTGGAAGGCATCTATGCTCACTACTGTACCACAGATGTGACCAAGTCATTCTCGATGACAGCAGTAGCAGCAAAGAGCAGCACAAGCTGACTGATCATTAACTGACCTCAGTGGAAAAATTCAGGACTCGGGTGGGAGCAATAAGGGCTTTGTTGAGGAGACAAGGAAACTAAGCCACAGAGCTGAAAATACTTGTTCTCTAGGATCCTGACTGTGTGGTAAGTGAGATTATTTCTAATCATTCTTTATTTCCTTATGAATCCTTACAATAAATACCCTAATTAAAGTAACCTGAATATATATTGGTTATATAATATATAAAATATATTATATATATTTACAAGTTTATATAATATATAAAATACAAATATGTTATATTTTAGTTATATAATATATAAAAGGTTATATTCCATTTTCAACCAGAAAAGGTCAAACAGCATAATTTTATTTTTGATGATTCAGGGGACCTTATGGATCTCATAATACTTGAGGGTCAGAATTATTCACATCAGTTATCTGTAAGAGCATCAGTACCTCTTGAGATTTATATCTGCATTCTGATGGTTCCTATTAAATACTGGGTAACACTAATGAGAATCTCTTGAGTTCAATGTAACAATTCCATTAAACAAATATTTATTAATACTCCATGGGATACAGATGCCTACTGTATAAAGACACATGGCTAAATACTATGAATAATTCACAAATGAATACAAAGTTTCCTCTCTCAAAAATATTACAGATGAATGGGATTTGACAAGTTCACAAACACTATGACAGACAATATGATTAATGCTTTAAGAGTAAGAAGTACTCCACTCAATACGGTCTAGTGGCCTATATGGGAAGAGCATCTAGAAAAGAGTGGATATATGTATAACTGAGTCACTTTGCTGTACACCTGAAACTAACTTAACATCGGGAATCAACTGTACCAATAAATTAAAAAAAAAAAAGAGTAAGAAGTAAAATTTTTACCACAATCCAGGTAACTATATGAGGTGATGGATGTATGAATTAGCTTCAACATGGTAATCATTTCACCATGTATATGACTATCAAATCATCAGGTTGTATACCTTATATATAATTTTAATGTTTCAATTCAGATCAGTTCAGTCGCTCAGTCGTGTCCGACTCTTTGCGACCCCATGAATCGCAGCACGCCAGGCCTCCCTGTCCATCACCAACTCCTGGAGTTCACTCAGACTCACGTCCATCAAGTCAGTGATGCCATCCAGCCATCTCATCCTCTGTCGTCCCCTTCTCCTCCTGCCCCCAATCCCTCCCAGCATCAGAGTCCTTTCCAATGAGTCGACTCTTCGCATGAGGTGGCCAAAGTACTGGAGTTTCAGCTTTAGCATCATTCCCTCCGAAGAAATCCCAGGGCTGATGTCCTTCAGAATGGACTGGTTGGATCTCCTTGCAGTCCAAGGGACTCTCAAGAGTCTTCTCCAACACCACAGTTCAATTATACCTCAATAAAAGTGATGGGAAACTCTAAAAATATAGCTCAGTAGGTAAAGTAAACCATGGACTGAAATAAATTTTGAAAAGCAACAACAGCAAAAGTTTGACTGTGATCCAGAGTTGGAAGAAATTTCAAGCATTTGGGAGGAGAAGTCTGCCCAGGAATCAGGGAAGATTATAGGAAGGTTTGACTCTAAACATCTTGAAATTCCAGTAGAGTTTCAGTGGGATGATGAAGCAGGGGGTGGGGAGGAGGGAGCTGGACAGAGTGTGAGCAAGGACAGTGAAGAATATTTGGGGATCAAATCAGTATCACTGACTGGCATGTAGAGAACTTGTAATAAAAGATAAGGATGGAAGAAGGTTTGGGGCCAGGGAATGAAGGCCTTGAAATGTCATGATAAAAGAATTTGGAATTTATTTTGTAAGTAATAAAGTCTAGAGAGGTTTTGATCAGGGAATGATATAATCAGCCAAGTCAGTGTCTGACACATGCTTCCACACTTCAATACCTTTTCTATAAAAATACGACTTTATCAAAATATTTTTACGAATAAAATAGCACATACTTAGAAAATAGGAATAAGCAATAGAAACACAATAAAGACCAAGAATTTAAATAGTATAACATCAACACATAATATGGTCTCCAATTTGCCTTATCAGTGAAAGATGCCAATTTTCTCTCCTAATAATCACTAGAAGCTGATTCCTGCAACCAATATTTTTTCTTCACAGACCACAGAACCAGCTAGTCCTATTTGTCTGTTTTTTTCCCTGAGGCTACAGCATAGAGCAGACATAAAGAATGTGAGGTAGACTGCACCAAAAACTGAAATTTTCATCCATAACTCCTGCAGTATCAATTGTCCCAGCCTGAGGGAGGGATGGACTGGGAGTTTGGGGTTAGTAGTTGCAAATTATCACACAGGGAAAAACAAGCAACAAGGCCTTCCTGTATAGCAGAGGGAGCTATTCAAAGTCCTGTGATGAACCGTAATAGAAAGGAATGTGAAAGAGAATGCACATAACCATATAGACGAGTCACTCTGCTATACATCAGAACTTAACACAACATGGTAAATCCACTATACTTCAATAAAAAATAAAAATAAACTGGCACAGGTCCTTTGGAGATCAATGTGGCATGTGTATTAAGAGCTATAGAATTCATATTCACTGACCCCAGTACACTCACTCTGGGTTTCTAGTCTAAGGACATTTTAAAAAATAAACAGAAAGCGTTAAGAATTGATAGGATTATTATAGTGTTATATACATAGATGAAAGAAAATAAACAGAAACAATTTTTTTAAAAAATAGGAAGAATCCTTACATGATAATGATGAAGACTGTAGGAACATCCAACAATGTTTATGTGCCAAGTGTAAAACAATTAGACCCAACATATACATCATGTAAAAAAAAAAGTCATAAAAGAGATTGGATGACAATAGATTTTAAAAAGCTAGGATACCAAGTTGTGTTGGGATAATTTCTTGAAAGATGTTTTTTCCCCCCTCTATTTTGTCTTTCGAGGTGCTGTTATGTTGTTACAATTAACAAAGAGTAAAGGGGGAAAAAGAGGTTAAAAACAGAGCCATAAGAGAAAGCTAGCAGTGCCTTTAAGATCAGGTGTTAAACGAGTAGCAAGTGGCCCTAAACAGCTTCTTTCCTGACAGAGCCCAGGGGGGACTCAGAGTGCTGTGCACATTCCCGGGAGGCTGCCAAAGCCACATAGCATAGGGTGAAAGATGAGTTTCAGGAGGATTTTGTCCTCCTGGGTTCCTGCATGATAGAGCAATAAGAAGAAGAGCAAGAAAGGGAAGAAAGAGGGTGCGTGCGACATTTCACTGAGCAGTAGCTCTAATATACAGATCATCAGACAATGCCCTCCACGTTCTATTCTCAAATGCTTATATAGTATATAGTTTCCTTCTTCTTCATCCCTGGGGAATGAGAACTAGGAAGTTTAATAACAGAATACCCCTGATTTAGTACCATACATTTAGAAATAGAGCTATTTCATTTATTAAGTAAATCAGCAAAAACAAAATGTTTTCTAATCACAACTGAGACGACGATAAAGACCTGCTTAAACATCTTGTGTGGCATCACAGAATGTGTATTTAATTGTTGGCTACAGACAGTCAATATTTTATCTCTACATGTCTCAGAATAACCTTATTTACAGAATTATTCATAATTCTACAAAATGTACAGCAACTGAAAGAACGAAAAAAAAAAAGAGCACCACCATATAAAACGAGGCAAATTAAATTCTTACTTCACAAAGATTTAAATATTATTCAATAATTAAGGGGCTGCTTGGATTAAAACAGTTTTAAAGGGAAAGGCTGACTCAAAGGCAATTAGTACTGTTAAATAAAAGTTTTGCTTTTGGGGACTTTCATTATTTACAAGATCTTTTTATCATTAATTTAAATTAGACATTTAACTAGCTTGCTACCATGTATGTTGTATAAGACAGAAACTAACATTTTTCTCTGCACCTATTTTCACGTGGAACCTATTCCCATTGGTGGGTGGCTGTTCTGATCTGGCCCTGGGTGCTGGAGTTATTTTGGGGATATACAAACATCTTTAACCCTGTTCCTCCTGACTATTGTGAGGAAGATATACAGGAAGAATACAGAGTCTTGGCAGTATTTCACACTCTGTTCCAAGGAGAATGGAAAGGTTCAGAATGAAGAAAATTAAGCAGACAACCATGTGTGGCCAGAAGAAAGGCTTGCTTTTCTGCAGAGGCGGATTCTCCGACACAAATAAGAGAAAGGCCCATGAATGAGACCATGTCAACTTCCTCTGCCTGCATAGGAATGCCGGCCTTCTTCCCTTTCGGAAAAACAAGTCATCCGTGCACCCGAGTTCAAGGCTGCTTTGTCAAATGTTTCCGAAGCTCCGGTGAGAGCACAGTGACACAGGTCCAAGGGAAAGGGCCAAGCTGGCTTTTCGGGGCCTAGTCTGAGGGAATTCCTAGGGTTCACTCCGCATGTTAATCAAGTCTGAACCTCACATTATCTCCTAGTCAATAAACCTCTGGAAACGTGTGGCTTGATTTGGGAAGGGGAGCACTTTTTCAGGAGTCTCAAGATGGTGTTCGTCTGGCTCTGGGGCTTATGGATACATCTTTAAATGTTCAAGGGAAGTGATCCTGGGTTTTGGCAGTGCCAGTACTCACAGTGGTTGAGACTCAAGTCAAATTGTTTCACAGATGAAGTCTAAGTCAGAAAGTTTGCTAAATTATACTTTAATCCATGGATTAGTACACTCGATTTCTTTTATGATTTTTTTTTTCTCATAAATTATTTTGCTCTCCAGAAGTGATTCCAGTTAGGGAATACGTCATCAATTCCCAGGGTAGGCATTAGCTCATGGCAGATGGAAAGGCTCAAGAACCTGATATTTTATAAATGAACGAGGCTCCTATAATCCAGATCTGAACATTATTCGGTTTTTATATGGGCAAATAGGCCTCAAAGTTACTGAACATTAAACAATGAGTAATATGTTGCTATAGAAATTCCATATTAAAATCAGATGTGTATAAAAGTCATTTTGATTTTTTTTGGGGGGGGTTATTGTTGCACGTGTTAAGTTTTTTAAAGTCTCTTCAAAAAAAAAACTTTAAAAGACTCTTAGCTGGTTGGCAGACTTGTAGCCATCTCTGTCAATGGCAGAAGTTATTCATAGGGTGATAGGGTGTTATTCCAACAAGACTCTCCCCCCCTCAAAGGAAGGTTCTCATGAAGTCAGGTATCTTTACAGATTGTTAGCGGTATTCTTTAGGATTTCAGAACAAAGATATCTCACTCCAGGTAATCTGACAACACAGTAGATGTTCTGTTAGTGTGTGTAGTGTTGCTGCTAAGTCGCTTCAGTCGTGTCCGATTCTGTGCCACCCCATGGACTGCAGCCTACCAGGTTTCTCCATCCATGGGATTCTCCAGGCAAGACCACTGGAGTGGGTTGCCATTTCCTTCTCCAATGCATGAAAGTGGAAAGTGAAAGTGAAGTCACTCAGTCATGTCTGACTCTAAGCGACCCCATGGACCGCAGCCTACCAGGCTCCTCCATCCATGGGATTTTCTGGGCAACAGTACTGGAGTGGGGTGCCATTGCCTTCTCCGTGTGTAGTGTTAGTCACTCTTTATGATCCTATGGACTATAAACCCACCAGGCTCCTCCATCCATGAGATCTCCCAGGCAAGAATACTAGAGTGGGTTGCCATGATCCCTAAACAGCCAAATTCCCAGACTAGTTGATCTTTCCCAGCCCTGATTCTTGACACTGCACACAGATGGCCAACACAGCTCATCACTAATAGGCTCTTCTCTAGATAAAATATCTGAGCACTTCTGCTCCAATCAGTTGTATAGTTATCAAGAGCATTTGGTCGTCAACCAGCGGACACAAATTGCCTTTGTTATTATGATTGTCATTTATTTACTATTTAAAATACACTGATAAAAGTGCCCAAAGAAAGAGATCTGTACTTTCTCTCTCTCTTTTTTTTTTAATGTCATCATTTATTTAAGTAAAACAAGAAGGAATGAGAATTTGAACAAGAGTGATGGCAAAAGTGAGAGGTGTATAGAAGAGAAACTGCAGAGTAGAAGTAACAAATTCCTAAACATTTAGAAGCAGTTAACGAGACTCCAAAGTTTCAGTGTGGGTGGTAGGTAGCACTTGAAAAAGACACAGGGGAATCTGAAAAAGAAGCTGGTATAGTGGGAGGAAAGGGATTTAGGTTTCTTATTTCTTAAAGTTAGGACAGACAAAGACATCCAGGTCATTTTGTGAAGGTCATTAGAAGGTAGTTAGAAATATAGGCGAGGGGTCATTAATAAAAGTACGGTTTGGAAGCGGTAATGTCGACAGTAGCAGTTAAAGTCCTGAGGATGGAATAAACCTGAAAGACAAAAGAGAAGAGTGACCTGAGCGGGGAATAAATCTACGTTTTCAGGCAAAAGGAGAGAAGGGCCACACAGGAGATAGAGGAATTCAAAAATCAAGGATAAGAATTGTAAGGGGACAGGGCTTAGACTCCAAGGGAGGAGAAAGTTGGGGATGTACGAGACTGTCAAGGGCAGATGCTTCAGAGAAATGCCATTTAACCTGTCAGTCACCAGGCTCCGCTCAAGGAAGCACTCTCAGCGGAAAGGTGAGGGCTGCAACTGGGATTTTTACACCAGGTTTCAAAATGTGAAGGACTGAGTATCTGGTGAGGAAGAAGGGGCAAGGCAGTAGGAAGCTCAAGAAGTCTGAACAGAAGAGGGGGGAGAAGCATTATGTCTTAGGGCATAAGATGGTTGAGTGGCTGAGATTCTTTTAGCTGATGGTGTTTATGGGAAAAAGGATGGTCGCATTAAAGACAATAAAGCTGGCAATATAAACCTGAGGGGAAGGTCCCCAAGGAGGCAGGAGAGAGAAGAGCAAGAGAGCAATAAAGGGCAAATTTGGCAAAAAGGAAAATGACCTTCTTTATTGAAGGTAGGAGTGAGGTAAGAGAGAGGGTGAAGAGAGGAGGAAAATGAAAATGAGGATTCACCACGGAAAGAAATTAATACTACAAAATATTTTTGGTTAATTTTTTTTTTCAACCTGGAGAAACATTACACAATCATGCTGGGCCATGCTAAGTCACAGTCAGCCCACCAGGCTCCTCTGTCCAGGGCATTCTCCAGGCAAGAACACTGGAGTGGGTTGCCATTCCCTTCTGCAAGGAATCTTTCAGACCCAGGGATCAAACCCCCCTCTCTTAAGTCTCCTGCACTGGCAGGGGAGTTCTTAACCACTTAGTGCCACCTGGGAAGTCCACAGACAATCTGGCAGAACCAAGAAAAGACTGACTTAACAATCTGAGCTTCTCTTCATGCTCTCGAGTCATGACTGGGTACAACAGACGGCCTCAAGGCCTGTGTCAGGGTCTCGGCATAAGTAAGGCATAGTCTTTTTGGGAATCCACTAAATAGTTCCTCCCTCTATAATGCTCACAGCACCAGCCTGAATCCTTCAGCACACAGATTTTTCTATAGTGATGGTTGGTATTTCTAACTGAAGCCCCATCACATTATTTGAGTATTTGCTTCTCAAAAGCAAAGCGTTGTGATGACAGGGATGACAAGTCCCAGCCCATCAGAAGGGTTCTCCACAGGCCTTCCTTACCTGTTCACAGCCTCTTAAAAAGGTGCCAGACTGAAACATGAAGCAGTTGGACTGGCTTTTTCTTTCTAGAAACCTTGAACAGCTGAGGCATTTATAATTTAACGTGATAGGAATCGGTCTTTACTGGGTTATTTCAGTCTTAGGCCAAAACATTTCAACTGCCTTGAATAATCATATGAATGGAGAGACTCTCTCCATTTCTGTTGAACATGAACACTTGTCCCCACTAATCTTAGTGTGGTGGGGTAAAATGCCTTGTACGATTTGAAGGGGGGTCTCCCAATGGCTCGCTGTCCCATGATACATCCATCATGTGGTTGCTCAAGGCCCAGATCCTCCCATTTTATTCTGCTGACAGGGCTGTTGCAGTTTTACAAGTCACCTTTAGGTTGAAAATAATCCTGAGAGGAGATACCCACTAACACTTTATAAACGGATTGTATCAAATCTGTCCGCCTGTCTAGAACAATGAAGGACAGAAAGGCAAATGGTCTAGCCTTAGATAGGCCAGTGGGGAGTGCAGGCCTGGGAAGAAGCATCTCTAGATGGAGGAGCCTGGGTAGCCAGCCTGGTCTCCTGGAGCAGGCATAGGAGAATAACTCCACAGGACAAGTGGAGCAAAGCTTCCTTAACTTACCAAGGGACCCCCAAAGACTTGTAGCTCAGGCCCATTCAGAAGAAATATACTTAAGGTCACCTGGGTTGTAACCCACCATGGTGCTCTACAGGTGAAACTCCAATCTGGTGACACCCTACCCCTGATCCCTGCTAGCGTTCTGTTCTCTGTGTAAGTTCAGACAGGACCAAATCATAAGATAAAGAGGATTAGAATACTAGGTGGACAATCAGACCAGATGATGCTTTAAAAACTCTTCTAATATCAAGATTCTGTGAGTCTATAAAACACTGCTCAAAGTGTGTTGTCTGAAGCTTAGAATTTCAAGGGTGTTTGATTAGGTACTCTCTTTCAACAAAGATTTCCATTTTTTAAATAATGAAATTATTCCAGCTCAGTTTTCAAATTTATTTCTTGATGGATTATGAGTACAGAAAAGTCAGAAAGTTTGTAAATACATTTCATTTAGCAGTTGAGGAATCTTGGCTACATCATATACCTCTTGATGTTATTTTGGGATAAGAAAGGGGATGGGAAAGAAAAATAATGTTTAGTGTGTAACTATCAGGCACTTTGCAATTCATCACCTTATGTAATTCTCTTTAATACACATACTTATTTTTTTGTTATTCCCACCTTATATATGAGAGAATTGATACTCATTGAGGTTAAATAACTTGCCTAGGAACATAAAATCAAATGCAACAGATTCGGGGTCTAAGCAGTGTTTCTGATACCAAATCTCATGTTCCTTCTACTATGCCTATAGCCTATCTCATGGTGGTGGTGGTGGTTTACTTGCTAAGTCATGTCTGACTCTTGTGACCCCATGGATTATAGCCTGCCAGGCTCCTCCGTCCATGGGATTCTCCAAGCAAGAATACTGGAGTGGGTAGCCATTTCCTTCTCCAGGGGATCTCCCCAACCCAGGGATCAAACTCGGGTGCCCTGCATTGCAGGCAGACTCTTTACTGATTGAGCTACATTGTAGCCCTGGCTATCTCATATTCTGAGTTAAATATCAACACTTCTTGATTGATTCCACCAAGTCATTCACTTTCAGTAGTGAAAGTCATGAGCTATATAACACAAGGACATTCTAGCCCTTAGTAAACAATCTTTTATCAAATAAGGAAATTTTTATGCCCATTCTATTCATAAAAGAATTTCGACTAAAATGTGATAAATTCTTAAAGCATTTAAAATACGAAATATTGAAATACAGTACTGTTTGTTTTATAATATATGTTAAAGCAGATTTAAAAGCAAAAATACAATGGGTTTTTAAAAAAAAAAATTTGATACTCTAAAATATGACCAATAGGATTAATCTTACATATTCAAATAGGATCCTTAAAAAAATATTAACTCTACAATAGTTAGAACTCCTTTTCATGTCACCACTGCAGATCTTTTTTCACTCTGGTGTTTAAATGTTTATGAAATTAGAAAGATGGTAACAATAACCCTGTGTACGAGACAGCAAAAGAGACACTGATGTATAGAACAGTCTTTTGGACTCTGTGGGAGAGGGAGAGGGTAGGAAGATTTGGGAGAATGGCATTGAAACATGTAAAATATCATGTATGAAACGAGATGCCAGTCCAGGTTCGATGCACGATACTGGATGCTTGGGGCTAGTGCACTGGGACGACCCAGAGGGACGGTATGGGGAGGGAGGAGGGAGGAGGGTTCAGGATGGGGAACACATGTATACCTGTGGCGGATTCATTTTGATATTTGGCAAAACTAATACAATTATGTAAAGTTTAAAAATAAAATAAAATTTAAAAAAAATAAATAAATGTTTATGAAAGTAAAATAGATTCCCATGAAATCTGGTGGTAGACTTGCTAGCAATTATATGATCATATATTTTTAAAAAATCGTATTCTCTGATTCAGAGCAAACTAAGTAGGTTGGCTGTTACCCTTTTCTTAGAGTAAGAGAAATAAAAGTAGATGTTTACTCCTACATAATTTGAAACTATTTATAAGAAATCTATAGAAAAAAAAACACAAAACTGAACTTCATGAAACTATTTGGCTATTTTTCTCTATGAGGTTTGAGTCCCACAAGCATGCTTCTCCAATTGTATGAGTCTTCCTGCAAAAAGAGGCTAATTATGAGTTATGCGAGGTTTTAATGGCTCCTCTGTAGGAACTGCTAAGAATAACCAGGCTCTGCCCTTCCTTTAGTTCTTGGATCACATCCTACTCTGGAACCTCACAGACCATCAGTGCCTCAGGCTGCGGTTGTGGCATTCAGACTGGACCACCTATATGGAGCACACTGGTGGTGTCCAGCTCTACCCAGCCTTTTATAAATAGGCTCAATATGCTGAGTTTTTAGATTAAGAAAGTGATAACACTTTTGACCTGTCATTACCTCTTCCAAAAGTTAAGGAAGTGTACTGCTTTGCCTGCTAAACCACACCATCTATTAGCAACACATATTATTATAAGCTGGGTCCATGGACTATATAAACATCTACACCAGAGAAGGAGGGGAGCTTAGTTCCTAAAGCTGTTCATTTCTTTCAGTTATTAACCAACCTTTTCTTCAAAGATAGGTTCCAGATGAATCCCAGAGTTGGGAAAATCATGCCAAACACTTTAAAATTCTGAACACACTTCAAAGTAACTACAGCTGTCCTGTGATATTTTTTGACTTAGTATCTTAGGAAATTCTTTTCCATGGACATACATTTGATTTTATAACAGACATCAACAGGGAAATGGAATTTGCTTTGCAGAATTCACTTTATAGCCAAATTTACCAGCATGCACCTACTTCATAAACTGAGATATGAAATTTATTTAATGTCCATATCTCTCATCTCTATATCTGCTCACCTCTTTGGGGCTTCCTTCATGTAGAATCTGACGAGAAAACTGAGTAGAGGAGAATCTGGTTAATTCAACAAATATGACAGGCTTGCAGGAGAGAGCTCAACGTAACATTTATAACCATCTCGAAGAGCCTTCCAGAAAGACTGAATCACTTAGTTGCCGCCCCATTCCTAACCCTTTCCACCTAAAAAATTAAACTACCTAATTAAGAAAGTACTATTCTCATCGAGCCATTCTCATCCCTATCTTACAGATTAGGAGACAATGGCTTTGCGATGCTACTTGATTTTCACAAAATCACAAAGTTAACAGGTGTGGTGATAATCTTAAAAGAAAGGTTCTTTCATGTCTTTTAATCCCAAATTTCACTTTTTGTCCCCCCACTAAACCGTACGGTCTTATTTGCTCAGTCTAACAATAGTGATCATTTTTCTTTCTTGTGCTTCTATTTTCCTTCTTATGGAATTTCTTTTCTCACTTCTTCACCCAACTGAACAAAAAATAGTTTAATGAATTCAAAATCTTCAAAATTGAGCTATCTTTTCTGTAACTGTCTCTAAATTCTCTGGTTAGAAATAAGATGCTGACCTAGCATTATTTCAGGTCAGAGCAGTCTTTAAGCCAAATTGCAAAACTCAGACTGTATGCGTGGTGGGGAGCAGAGAGAGAAATAATGAGGGAACTAACCAGACATCCAGGTGGGATCTTTAGGGAGAGGACTCGGCACAACATCTCCTCATGAGGGGCAGGGAGGAGACCATGAGCAACAGAGTCATTTATTTGAGCTTCAGATTATTCACTTTCCTAACTAATCAATAATTGTTATAATTAAAATTGATAGCTGCGAATAACATGACAGAGGGCTGCTGCCAGAATACTGATTGTGTCTTTGGCTTGGAAAGATAGGCAGCAGCGTGGAACACTTATTTTCCAATTTGCTTTTAGCTGTGTGCAAATTGCTTTCGCTGTATCCAGCTGATTTAGACCTTGCCTGGAGGTGCACTAGATTAATTGGGAGCCTCACATTCATTGCTTACAGAATGGACTCTGTAATTGGCGAAATTTGTTAGTGCCAGTTATAAAATAACTATATAGTTCTGCTTTTAGCTGTCCTCTCCTTACTCTTTCCGTGAGAGGGGAGGGAAAACAATTAGAACCCCTCTGACGATAAGGATGGGCATTTTTACATAAGGACTAAAAGGCATGGATCTACAGTCAATATTTTATACAAGCAAACATTAATGTGAATATGATATTGATTTTTTCAAACCCTGAAAAAGTACTTGAGCATATGAAAGAATTTTTTTAATCTTTGTTGCTTCTGAACCTTAGATAAGAGAACCCACTTTGTTCAAACTATGAGCAGATTTTTCAAATTGCCTCTTTGTTCTCTCTCCTCACTTCACTAAGTTAAAAAGAACCAGCACTTTTTCTTACTCATTGCCAAATGGAAGAAATAAGAAAAATCCAGGCCACAGCTGGGTGCCCTCCAGGTTATCTTGTTTCCTCTCCTCTGCTCTCCAGGTCCCAGGGTACCAAAAGGGCATCTCCACCGCCCACTGCAAATATCAGAAAAAACGCAATGCACATGAAAGTCATTTTGGGCAGGAAGGCATTTTTTCCCTTCTTTTTTTCCAGAGCAAAACTTGGTAGGCCAAGAACAAAGTAGAAACTATAATACCTGCTAGAAAAACAAATATTTTTTTAGCCCTTAAAAATATTTTAGGTCACCCAGACTTAAACATGCAAAACAGTTCCTCCCATTTCTTAAATGACACTCAGTTTATTGCTATACATGCCAAATTGTGGGCTTCCCCGGTGCCTCAGTGGTAAAGAATCTGCCTGCCAATGCAGAAGATTGGGTCAGGAAGATCCCCTGGAGGAGGAAATGGCAACCTACTCCAGAATTCTTGCCTTGGAAATCCCAGGGACAGAGGAGGCTGGTGGGCTACAGTCCATGGGGGTCGAAAAGAGTTGAACATGACTGAGCAAACACACACGCATGCACACAAAATTGTACAAAGTCCATTCCCACACACACTCAAAAACCATGCATATCCACAAAGCAGAGATGTCAGCCAGGACTCTGTCACCCAGGTGACAAAATCCCGACTTAAACAGATTTATGTAAACAAGCAAAGAGTGGGGGAGGGGTGTTTATTGTTTCAGATAAATGAAGAAGTACAGAAGAAGGCTGCTTTAGATACTGCTAGATTCAGGGTCTCAAAAAGGCATCATGACTGTTTACCTCCATCCCAAGGCTCAATTTTATTTCCTGTTGGCTGCACTTCCAGGAGAGCCCTCACCACACAGAAGACCCTGTCAGAGTCAGATTTATATTCTATCTATTAAGCAACTACCGAAAAGAAAGGGCTTCTTACCCAGTAGTTCTGGCACATTCTCAGACCTAAATTTCACTGGCCCATTGTTGAGTCACCTGCTCACTCCTGAACCAGTCACAATGGCCTGGCGGGCTACAGTCCATGGGGTCACAAAGAGTCGGAGCCGACTGAGTGACTAACACACACACACACACACACTACGGCCAAGAGGGCAGAATATGCTGATTAGCCACACCTGAGCCTCGGGCTCTGCAGAGTGAGGTCCCCCCAAAGGGAAACTGAGGTAAAGGGCCCAAAGCAGGGGAAATGGATGCCAGGCAGAAACAACAAATGACGGCAACACTCAAGAAACAAAGTGGTCGTGAACTATGAGTGTTTCTACGAATGCATCTTAAACTTCATTCATTTATATCTTTGGGATTTAATTAAAACTAAAGATCTTTTCCTTCAGAGAAAGGTCTGACGTGATCACGTTAAGCAAAATGTTGCCTACTACTTCAGGAGGGTTCACGCACCCCTAGAGCTTAGCTGATCGCATGGAAATGAGAACTTCTTTCTGAGGTTAACCGGCACTTCCAGAAGTAGATGCATTTCATAGATAAGTACAATTTAAGGCTTTCTTTTCCCTTCCAAGTCTGTTGTTGTTTTTTCTTTCCGAGCAATTCTGTTTGTGCAGAATTCCCCTTATGCAGCTATTCGTTATCTTTGTTGTGGATAAACTCTGAAAATCCAAACTGTGCCAAATGACTATTTTGTCCAGATGATAGATTGTCAAGGACCAAGCTTTCATTCAGATGACGCACACAGTGGCCACAAGAGTGACGGCAGCCCTTCTTAATTTGGCACAAGAAAATGAGTGTTCCAAGCAAAGGCTGTGCAGGGAGTCTAATTTAAGGACTCAGCATGAAGACATGGACTGCCAAAAATAAAAATGTTCTTTCATCTTCTTTTATCATGTAGGACTATATGCGACTACCAAGGAGGAAACATTACACATAATCAGGCAACTTTTTTCATGATTATGATTAGAGAGAGAAGTTGTCTAAACATTAAAGTGACCGCTCAAAACAAAATAATTCACAAAATTCACCTCAGAAACGTGAATTTGAATATTTAAACTAAAATAATTCTCACAGTTTAAAATATTAGTTAACTTCACATTGGGTGGGGGGGAGGCACTTTGAGCAAAGAAAAAAAAGATTTTCCAAGCAAATGCAAAATTTGAAAAATGCAAGTTTACCTCTATTGACATAGAAATATGTACTAGTATATGAGATGGAAATATGACAAGATTGTTTACTCTAAGAGCTATTCTAGGACTTTGCTGGTAGTACAATGGATAATGGATAAGAATCTGCCTGCTGATGCAGGGGACACAGGTTCGATCCCTGGTCTGGGAAGATTCCACATGCTGCGGAGCAACGAAGCCCATGCTCTAGGGCCCACAAGCTGCAGCCACTGAGCCCGTGTGCCATGACTACTGAAGCCCATGCACCCTAGAGCCCGTGTTCCGCAACAAGAGAAGCCGCTGCAATGAGAAGCCTGCCCACTGCATGGAAGAGGAGCCCCAGCTCGCCGCAACTAGGGAAAGCCAGCACACAGCAACAAAGACCCAGCACAGCCAAAAATAAATAACAAGAAACTGCTTATGGGATATAATTAAAAAAAAAAAAAGAACTATTCTAAATCTGCTTGTAGTTTCCAGATCCATCACTTACTGCCTGTCCCTAGATGCTAAGCAGGGAAAAAAAAAAGCCTTTGTATTACTCTGGGCATTCACTAAACTTAACTTCTCATTAAATTCATTTCTTGCTAAATATGTAAATCACTGTATGTCCTCTGTCTCTGAGGGTCCTGAGCTACTTTTCCACAATGGCAGCCATAATGCAGATGAGCCCACGGTTTACTCCCACATGACCATCACAACTGAGTTTCCTAAAATGATGAAACTATGATTGCAAAATGAAATAAAACCTCTATTGGAAGAGCTTTATACCACAATTGACATGTTCTATTTTTAACTCAGAAATATGAAGCACCGTGGGAGGGTACTTGGCCTATCATTAATAAAGACATGTGTTTGTATCCTACTCCATTTGAGCATTTTCCTCATTAAATATATAAGAAGATGCACATGATGTTATGCTAAAATAAAATATTAGACCCAAATAACTAAGGACAAACGTTGTATAATAAATCTGAAAGCCGTTAACATCACTGTGAAAACTCTATAGCTAATAAACATTCTCCCTTAATGTGCTATATATTAAATTAACTAGAGATGAATCAAGTAGAGATAGTGAAGCGAAGGCAAGAGAAGTAGAAATAGACAGATACCATGGCACAAATTCTTGGTGAGAGAAATGACAGCTTATTTTTAAAGTGATTCATGTCCATCACTTCAAAAAAGTCATGGTTCACAATTTATATCAATTAAAAATACAGTCCCTTCCTCCTCTAGGCCACTTCCCCCCACTTCCCGTTCATCACAAGTGACCACTGTTAACAATGTGAGAGGCCTGCTTTCCAGATGTTCTGTCCAAATACAAACACACTGCTCAAATATGCACACATACGTACGCACAGATACAGAACACACACGTATAGGAACATGTACTCGCTTATTCACGGAAGAGCTTGTACTCCTACAATCCTATATATAACATCCAGCAAATGAATTTAACAAACGTGCTGTGGCCATCATAGCCGGTGGATACATACAGACTTCATTCTTTTCAGGGTACCATGTTGCGGTTCTACCGTTACTAAGCCACGGTGATGGATGTTTAAGTAGTTTCCAGTTGTTTAAAACGATACAGTGAATACATTCACATAGTGTCTTTGTGCAACTGAGAATGGCTATAGGCTAAATTCCCCCAAAGGGAGTTATTATGTGCATTTTCAGTTTTGACAAACAGTGCCAAACTGGGCCCCGATATTTCTCACTACCAGTGAAGGAACTCTGACCCACACACTCACCAGCATTTAACCTTTGCTGTATTAATTGTAAAAAATAATCTGTCTCCCTGTAATGTGCTATATGACCATCTTTCAATATTTCTATTAGTCATCTTGTTCCTTTTCTGTCAACTGGTTGCTTATATCTTGTTGCTTTTAAAAATACACTGAGTAAAAAAATTGGCCCTCTTATATATAAAACAGATAAGGACTTACTATACAGTACAGGGAACTCAATATTCTGTAATAACTTATATGGGGAAGAATCTGAAAAGAATGAGCATATATAGATGTGCAACTTTATCGCTTTACTGCATACCTGAAACTAACATAATATTGTAAACCAACTATACTCCAATATAAAATAAAAACTAAATTAAAAAATAAAATTAAATTAAATCAAGACAATTGCTATAGAATCTTTAAAAAATTGGCCCTTTGCCTGAGGTATATATTGCAAATATTTCCCCAGTCTCTTTTTTGTTATTTGACTTTATTTCTGATGTTATTCCCCAAATGGAACTTAAAATTTTAAATGTAATCAAATTATCAATCTTTCCCTTTATGGCTTCTGAATTTGATGTTAAATACAGAAGCATCACTCCCACTCCAAAAATATAAATAAATTATCCATGTTTCCTTTTAGTACCATGATGCTTTCACTAAATGTTTGATCCTTCCGGAATTTATTTTGTTATAAAAAGTTATACTGGATTTCTGGCTATTTTTCCATACAGCCAACCTGCTATTTTGAGGTATATTTAAGGCAGTAACATAGAACATTTGCTGGTCAAACAATGTTTGACTACAAATAAAGATGAAATTACTTATATGTTTTCATGTATTAATCTTACTTTTAAAAATATTAATAGAATACTAATTTCATGTTTTATGTTTCTTTAAGAAACTGTAATTTACAAATAAACAACATCCAATTGTACATTTTGTGTTATAGAAACATGAGAAAGAAATAATCTCCAAATTCTTTTAAGCAAGAGACTCCTTACATAATACTCCACAAAAACATTTTTAAATGACTTTTTCAGTAGAGCTAAAATTGCCATTTTAGGGTTATATACCAGTTGAAACTGCTGTACTTTTGCTTTACTAAGAAACACTACAATATTTTCATCCAAGTGGTAAAAATATGAGTATTCTGCCCCAGCTATAATCCAGATCACAGAAATGGTACAATTAAAGTGCATTACATCATCCCACCCAAAATTCATTCAAACAGGCAGAAGGAAATAACATGAAGAATGATTGAGTAGGACATCTTTGGGAGTTAAGTCAAGCTTATGGCAAAGACTGAATGATGAGTCAAACGCAGCCTCTAAACAACCCTAAAGGTACTACTTTATCTCCTCCTACCTTGCAAACTTTTCCCATTCAGCCACCAACTAGAGCTTGACTGTATCTGTTCTCTAAGAGGATTCTTGTCCATTCTGTGCCCAGCACCTCCCTTTGCATCCTGGGGTGGCTGTCTCACCCTGCATGTTCTTGTCCCCCTTGTAACCAGGATGAGATGGAAATAGCTGGTAGATGAACAAGTAAAATTAATATATATGATCTACCTCACCCAATAACCCGGTTCTCAGCATTTTCATACTATACATATATACAAAGAATCTCATGGCCTCTGCTTCTATAATGTTTCCTATCTCCTTCCCTTCTTAAAATCTTCCACGCATACGATGAAGTTGTAAGCACATGTAAACAGACAGCTCCTCCTAGTCCAGAGTAAAAACCAAGCGCCTACAATAGCTTACAAGACTGCTACAGTAAACCTCCTCCCCACCCAAACACCCACACAGCCACCTCTTGGACTTAATGGGATGAGCATTTGCCTTACTGAGAATATTCAGTTCTGTGGTAGAAGACAAGAAAACAAATGAGGTGGATGCAAATCGTTAGGTGCGTTAAGCATAGATAATTAAATTATTATCTAACATACCTGGGAGATATGTTAGATAAAGCAAGTGGAGCATATATGTGTGAACCTAGATAGAAAGGAATGTAAGAACCAAGTAAATAATACATATTCATGATACACTAAATATACCTAAGGCCCAGGAAGCACTGAATATTCACGGTATCCTAAATACACATGAGGACACAAAGCACTCAGTATCTGGGAGGTCCGACCTTAGCCACTTGTTGGTGATGCCTGTGCCCTCTGTCCTGGACATGCAGATAAAGCCCTTAAGTGCTCCTCAGGCTAACGCTACAGATCTCAGCCAGGATCTCCAACAGAGCGAGCTGTGCCAACTGCAGGCATCCTCACCCCTCACCTGTGGTCCTCGTAACAGATGGATGTCGTACAGAAACAGGACAAAGGAACATTGTGTAACATGGAATTCAGGAGATGTGGCCCTTCCTCTGCCTGTACCCCAGCCTGTGTACAATCCACTCCATTTTCTTCTACTTACTATATGCTTTGGTTTAAATTGCTCTCATAAACTGTGTGATTTGCGCATCTTCAATCTGTTAGCTTTCAAGAGAAAGCTAGGGGATAGCTTGGCTGACCGTGCACTAGGGGGCTGCCACTGCAAAGCTGTATCCATACAACGTGGTTGACCACTGTGCTCCTCATCTGAGCACTAGCCACACTGTTCTCCTTCCTTTCCCTTAAATACCCCAAGCACATTCGGACCCCAGGACCATTGCATGTGCTCCTCCCACTGCCTGAAACACTATTCTACAGACAACATGACTAGGTCCCTCATTTCCTTTATGTGTCTCTTCCCTGAAACTCCTATATAAAATCACATCATTTTCTGGCAACAGTTCACCAACACCAACTGGGTCCTACAATTTGATTTTGACACTACCTGGAGTTAGGGCAAACACAACAGGTTAAGGGTGCAGTCCCACAAAACTGCCCCCACATCAGATGCCAGCTGTACGTGGGGTCCCTAAGCTACCTGCATTTCTGCCCAGTCAGCTATGAATTTGGCAGTTCCCATGAAACTTTTCCCCAACAAGCAGGTTCAGTGATTTCCTGGAATGACTCACAGAACTTGGGAAAGCATTATACATATGATTACAGTTTTATCATAAAGGATAGAAGGAACAGTCAAATGGGAGAGATGCATAGAAAAAGATATGGGAGGAGACAGATGGTCCAGAGCTCCCATCTTTCTCCAGGCACACCATCTCCTCAGACAGAGATGTGTTAACTAACCAGGTAGCTCTCTGGACCCTGTGTTGAAGAGTTTCTATTTAAGTTAATTACATGAAAGTGTTAGTCGCTCAGTTGTATCCGACTCCTTGTGACCCCATGGGCTGTATCCCAAGCTCCTCTGTCCATGGGATTCTCCAGGCAAGAATACTGGAGTGGGTTGCTATTCCCTTCTTAAGGGGATCTTCCCAACCCTGGGACTGAACCCAGGTCTCCTGCATTGCAGGCAATTCTTTACTGCCTAAGCCATCTGGGAAGCCCTAAGTTTATGACATATTCATGACTTACCAAGTCCTATCAAATCATTGGCCATTGTGATTGAACACAATCTCTGGTCCTTCTTCCCTCTAAAGGTTCCAAACCTCTAACCATGTAGTTGGGTCCTCTGCTGACCAACCCCAATGCCAAAGCTAACTCAGGGCCTGCCAAGAGTCACTTCATTAATGTAAATTCAGGTGTAGTCAAAATGGGCTCTTTATGAATAACAAAACACATTCCTAGCACAGGAAATTCCAAGGGTTTTAGGAGTTCTGTGCCAGGAACCAGGGCAAAAACAAAAACGTCTATTTTTCTTATACCACAAAATTAGAAATATCTTCTTCCTAGGTACTCCCTGTTCTCGTTGCCGTATTTATCATTAACTAGCACCCAACATGTGGGATATATTCGTTTGTGTATTTGTAGATGGTCATGTCCTCCCACTAGAATGTAAACTCCACGAGGGCAGGATTTGCTTTTTTCCTATTGTTCTATCTCCAGCATCCGGAACAGTTTTTAGGCTAAAACAAGCACATGTGTGAGTGGATGTCATGTCAGGATAGAATAGAGATGCCACCACCTCATCTCCTTCCTTGAGAGTGTGCTTTATCCACAGGAAAGCTGGGAAGGACGGTCCTGGGTTCAGTATGACTCTGCCCTGCCTCTCCCAAGTCTTGCCAGCCACATCTGGCTGTGAAAGGAACAGAAATCCATTGCACCTGGCATAGGAATCTGCAGTGGGAACTGGAAAGCTGGCTTCATTAAATGATGATGAAAAGTGGGCCACTGAGGTCCCCACTAGTCACAAGTCACATTCCATAACAGGAGCAGGGAAGCCGCAAGGAGATGGAGACAGTCAGTCTGTCAACAGAGGCAGGAGAACAGGACAGCTGCGCCCAGAGAAGCAGGGGGAAGAGATTATGTGACACCGGAGAGAGATTTAGGGGTTTTCTAGACATCATCACTATGACCTGCCAATTCCCTTCCTATCCTTGGGCATTATGAGAGTTGTCAGCTTTCAATAAACCCTCTTTGTAACTAAGCTGGTTTGAATGGTTCTTGGCCACAAATGTTCCTTGGCCACAGGGCGAAGATGGCACAGGTGTAGGGCTGGCCCAGAGAAGCCAAACCCAGGAGCCAGCTTAGCCATCTGTTCCCATTCCCGTCCCATTAGCAGGGCAAGTTATCCTAACTGCAGTGCCTTCCTGACCCTACCCAAGTCGGACCACATGGATCCTCTCTCCTGGGGACCTGGACTTAGAATGGAGACGCCAGACAGGACTGCCAGCAAGGCAAGCCATGTGTTTGGAGAATCGCAGATAGCCAGTGGGCAGCAGGAGAAAGAATGAGACGGAGGGAAAGAAAGAGCAGAGGGAGAATCGTGATGAGAGACAGAGACACCAGGGGGACAGGGGTGGGTGGGGTGTGGGGAGGGGAAGGGACAGTGGGGGAGGGGAGAGAAAGGGAGAAGTTGCCCAGGTGCCTGAAGATGGTCCACGCCCCAGGCCAGCCCCCATGACACTGTATATCCCTTCCACCCTTCCCCCATAAGACCTCTCTGCCCTACATTACATTTGCCTATTTTGCTTAAGTTACCTCGAACAGGTTTGTGCCACTTACAGCTTACAAATCCTCGACTAAGGCAAGGTGGCATTAGCAGGCAGGGGTACGCAGGTGAGCCTGCCAAGCATGGAGGGAGCCTCAGGCCCTCGGAGCCCTCACGAGGAGTGGGACAGAGATACGTGGCCTTCTGGGAGAATGTCGCATTTATATTCAGCGCAAGTTCATCAGCTTCCATCACTAGACGACAAGAGGGAAGTCCCTTCAGCTGGCCCTGGGGATGCTGCTTGGTCGCCTACATGACTTGAGCCTGCCTCACCCACCAGAGTCAGTCACAGGAACCCGGCTGGGCCCCGAGACTATCACACGGGGATTTCAGAAGTTGCGTGAGGCCCCTCGAGATAGTTACCATTACAGGTAGCGGGGCTCTCCTAGGCTGCAGGGCACTTTCCGCCTCTGACCCTAGTGCTCAATGACTGGACAACCAAGACTCCAGGTGAGGGGCGGAAATGAGTCACCTCAACTCACCAACTCTGGGCACATCTGGTTGTGTGGTCCGAGGGCCTCTGGGAGCTCCTGGCTGGGGACTTCTCACCCCAGCCTGGGGGCAGCACGGACCAGGAGACAGTCTGGTCTCCAGCTGCTGCCATCCTTTATTATTTGTCCCTGTATGTCATCACCGAGGGTACAGTGGGGGTTTTGGGGTGGGTGGCAGACACACAGGTACCTGGGGACTTCTGAGGCTGAGCACAACACACTGGAAAGTTTACGAGCTTTGGTCACAGAGTCCCCAAGCAAACACTCATCTGTGCACCAGATCTTCGCAGTTGGCCAAAGGTCCGTAGGGTCCTCTGTGCCCAGCTCTGTAGACTCCTGGCTGATGCATAGAAGAAAGGGCCGTGCCACGCTGCTGAGGGGCTGTGAGCCCAGCGTCTGAGCTTTCAACTGCCTGGGAAACACCAGGCCCTTAGGAGGAACGCAGAAGATGTTTCCCAAACAAATTCTGCCTCCTATGCGTTCACCCACTTTCAAAATTCCTTCTCTGGAAGGAATTTGGTCACTAGATCTGCAAGTGCAGCTCTAGCCCATCCCCCATCAAGTCAGGGTGTCCATCCTCCAAGGGTAAGCAGGTTAGCTCATGCACACTGGGGCCCACGGAGGGTTGGTGGCAGGTCAGAACACTGGGTCAATTCCTTTGTCTTCTTCCTCACCAAGTGTTCTACTCTCTGCAATAGGACAGGTGGGTGGAGGCAAAGCGGACCACGCCTCGTGCAGTTCGGGACCAGCTGGGATCACTGGGCCGCCTAGGAGTTACCACCTACCCCTGCCCTTCCAGAAGGCACAGGACTCTCTTCAGAAGCAGACAGGCTCCTTCTCAACTGAAATTCTTCAGTAACCCTAAGTCAAAGACGCCAAGCTCCGGACTGATTTCTTTTTCCCAAAGAACCTTCCTTTTTCTTGGAAGGGTTAAGAGTCACCCTGTGTCAGGGGGCTCTTGAGCTTTCCCTTAGAACACCAGTGCCTGAGGCATGCCCTTTCTAACCCGCCAGCCCCCTTATCATACCTCTCCCCACCCCCACTGTGTCTCTGTTCCAGTATGAATGGTCCTGAGCTCCTCATTTCTCTCTGGAGTGCAGTCAGCTTGCCTGGGGACAAGGTAGGTTCCTGTCAATCCTTATAAGCTATAAATTCCAAGGAACTTGGGCAAGAAAAAAGGACAACATAACTCTGTGTGTGTGTGTGTGTGTGTGTGTGTGTGTGTGTGTGTGTGTGTGTGTTTTAGGGGAGGCAGTGAAGACAGGCATCTATTTTTGCCACCAGTAAAGCCCTACTTGGCAGGTTTCTAAGTCCTTTCTCTTGTTTGGGATGCTTAGTGTAGCCCATAACCTGAGTTCCTCAATTCTGTCCAGCCACCAGACTCTCTAGGGGAGATTCAGTTACTCCCAAGGGTGCCTCTGAGTTTTGCTTAAGTACAAACAACCGCCTGCCTCATCCTGCATGCAGACCTACACCTTGGAAGAGCCGGAGAGGATGCCAGGAGAATTTATCAAGTGCCACTGGGCCTCAGGAAACGTTCATTCTCACATTTACCTCCTTCTTCTTTCCCCTCACGGAACTCCGGTTCTAAACCATGTCACCCCACCGTGCCCATGCATGATCCCAGGGCCCGTTCTCACCCTTCTTAGCCTCAGAAGGTCTTGACAATCTCATGTTCTTGTCCATGATGATTTAGGAGAATGGGACCCAGTTCTGGCCAAGGAGACATGAGGGGATGTCTGTAAGAGGCATCCAAGAAAAGTTTCTTCCCTCCTAAGAGAGACAGACTCAGTCCTGTCCCCTGGACTTTGTTGCCTCTGGATGGGGCTCCTCAAATTCTCATGGCCATCAGAGGAGGGACAAAACAAGACAAAGCAACGAGTGGTGCAGAGAAGCAGAACCAGCAGTATGGAGGACTCTGCTTGGAGCTCACCCCGCTCTCTGCTTCATGTTATGGAAAAAAACACTTTTCCTTGTGGTTTAAAGGCCGTCTGAGCCACGGTTTCTATCACACGAAGCTGAAAACATCCAACTTCACCACCATCCTACTAGAGATGCCCTCCTCTCCATGACTGTGCTAAGAGGTCACCCCTGCTAGGCTAGGGACTGTACCTCTCTTCCACTGGCTAATGATCAGTCTAGAAATAGATCCTACAAAATTTGAGATCTGATCTAGAAGCAGGGGGTGGGTAGTTGGACTACCTTCTCTGGAGAGTGATGGGGAGATGGGACCACCTTTTGTGTCCAACCTGTAGCCCTTTAATGACTGCATGGTGCCCAGGGTGCCCTTGGGCCCCTGACCCTGCCACCCTTATTAGGAAGAATTTTTGAATCAAACAGCATGACCAGCCTCCAACAAGGCCTGCTGAGGCCAAGAAGAAGTCTAAGCAATTTTTTTAAAGGCTTCCACAACATTAAAATAAAGTAATTCCAATAAAGGATTATAGAAATTATAGTTAAAATGTTTACATTCTGCAAATGTAAATATGTTTCACATATCCCCACTCCCTAATAAAATGTACTAGAAAAGGATCTGGTTATGGGAAGTGAGTTTAGAGTTGTGGTTTTAAGGTCTTCCTTTTCTAATCTTTTCAGGAGCCCTCTGGGACAGTAAGCACATCATTTGGAGCTGATTAAAGGTCTGAATTGGAGATCCTTTGTGAGACTCTATGATGGTCTCTTCCAGAATCAAAAAATCATCCACTTGCCCCAGCAACCAGTCAGCCAAGCACCCATTGCCGCCAAGCCCAACTCTTTCATTCTGAGCTTCTAGTTATCAGATGTAGGTGGTAGAGGATTCACGGTGGCAAGGGCCATCATGACAGCCAGAAAAAAGGTTAAGATTTTTGACAATTTCTGCCAGCTGTATGCTGAGGCCCCTCCAGGCTTCCAGGATCTGGGTCTGGGTTGCCTCCCTGGCTCCAGAAGACTCCACAAGCATTTGTCTCATAGCAAACTAGAGATAAAGGCTATGCTTCTCTCACTGGCCCCTCTGAAAGTAATACATAGGCTAGCTTTTGTTAAGGGATTGGTAAAGAATCCACCTGTAATGCAGAAGACCCCAGTTCAATTCCTGGGTCAGAAAGGTCTGCTGGAGAAGGGACAGGCTACCCACCCCAGTATTCTTGGGCTTCCTTTGTGGCTCAGTTGGTAAAGAATCTGCCTGCAGTGTGGGAGACCTGGGTTTGACCCCTGGGTTGGGAAGATCCCCTGGAGAAGGGAAAGGCTACCCACTCCAGAATTCTGGCCTGGAGAATTCCAGAGACTCTATAGTTCATGGGGTCAAAAGAATCGGACACGACTGAGCGACTTTTCACAGCTTTTGTTAATTACCTAGGGACTTTAGGATCCCTTTTCTGAAGCAGCATATAGTAGTCATAAAGCCAGACCATCACTTACACAGTGATTCTATCACAAGTTTTATGTCTGTGCCTAAGTTTCCTCAACTCTACATGGGGATAGTAATTGGTTGTCATGAGCATTAAGTGAATTGTTTTATGCGATGTGTTTAGGAACAGTGTCTAAGGCACACTAAATCCTATGTAAATGCTAGCTGTTATTATTCACTGTGTTACGATTTCTACCCAGGCGTAAAGGAAATGTGTTGGGTGGATGGCAGGGAGAACAATGACCTCCCAGAGAAGTCCACTTCCTAATCCTTACAACCTGTGACTATGTTGAGTTGCATGGCAAAGGGAAAACTAAGACTGAAAATGGAATTAAGGTTGCTAATCCACTGACCTTGAAATGAGGAGATTATCCTGGATTATCTGGGTGGACCCAATTTAATCAGGGATCCTTTTAAGAGGGAGGCAGGAGAGGAAGCAAAGCTGTGATGACACAAAGTTAAAAAAAAAAAAAAAAACTCCACAAATCAAAAGAAAGATGAGTCAATAAATAATGATTTTGGTTTCTCAACTTTTCTGACTAAAGGAATAATGGTTGCTTTAAAATACTGAAGGTAAATAAATAACTTCTAAATTTTCTAATAATGGGAAGCACAGCTCCATGTTAAGTTTCCTGGCTTGAAAATGAGGGGTTTCTGATACCCTTGAAAGATACAAGGTCACGATTCCGTCACTCAAGATCTCAGTTTCTCAGAGGGATGCCAAACTTACTTTATTTTGTGTGTTAACTTTGATCCATTTTTAGCAGCTGCCTGGAGAGCTGGGCTGAGAACTCGGTGGGATCTCACCCATGTGAAGCTGGGGCGTTGGAATGATTAGTCATTTCTGCTATGGACCCAGGTAAGGGGTCTGGCCCCACGTGTACCCGCTACTCACTGTTCCATGAGAACGACCGCAGGTGGGGCAGGCCACCATACACCTGACCAGAAACCTGGACTGTGAACTGGACCACACTCGCGGGCATCGTCTGTATCATGTGTTCACGATGGCCCTGGAGAGCTTTATTTCCTCTCAATTTCCAGGTATGTCATGTTTCCTTTCATTTTATTTTCAAATGTCTGAGTTAAAAAAAAAAAATCTTCACTGAAATGTATAGTGCATCTGGAAAGCTCCCTAAGTGTATTTCTGTACATGAATCAAATGGTACTCCTTGTAGGAAGGAAATCTGAGTTCAATCCCAGCAACCTCTTAAGAATGACTCCTTTCTCCAGGTTTTCTAACTGGAATGTCTTCATTCCAGGGAAAAATAATATGTATTTTAGAGAGCTGGTGTGAGGATTTTTAACAACATACATAAAGTGCATTTTCCAATTTGAGGTGCTGTGAGTCAAATTCAGCCCTCAGACATGGGTTTTAGATTGAATTCATTTTTAGTCTATAAAATCTGCTAATTATTAGGTTAAAACCTAGATCATCCAACTCTGTTTTTAGAAGATCGGGCCCATGTTGGTCAAGTGAGCACCCCCACTACACTTTCATGAGATTACCAGGCATCACAGCTGGCTTTTATATCTTCTAAAGAAACAGAAAACAAGAAGGCACAGTAGTCTATCTGTGGGAGAGGAGGTGGGCAGGAGATCTGAATTTCACATGACCAGCTGGCTGTCACAGCCTGGGGTGGGGTGGTTCGAAGTTGCTACTGACATCGGGAGGGTAGAGCCTAGCTCAACACCCTACAATGTGCACAGTTCCGCCCCTAACAAAGAACATGTCCGCCAACTGTCCAAAATGTCCATAGTGCCAAGGCTGGGAACCCCTGCTTTGGAGAGTGATTCCGTTAAGAAAAATAAGAAACTATGATGGAGGCACTGCTAATAGTGGGTTTCACTCTGTTTTCTCTCCTAAAGTTAACTGAAAGCAAACAACATTTATGACTCAAGCTTCTGCAGGAAGCAGGGAATGGATGACTGTGGTTAGTGACAAAAACAGTAATAAATGGCTTTGCCTGTCTTGTCTCTTTCAGAGTCAGGGAGGGAATGAAATGGACCAGTAATTATCATTTAAACTGCTGTTTTATCCTGTATCAATCAGAGCTATTCATTCTGGTTACTCTCAGACCCTTGGGCTGAAACCACACTAAATCAGGGTCACAGTCAGGGTGAATACATAAGGCCAGCCTTTTTACTCAGTAAGTGCTAATGACCTGGGCTGAACATCAATGGCAAGTTTCCATGAAAAAGCCATCTGAGATCCTAATCTAGGAACAAATGGTTCTATATGGAGCCTATTACCTTGTTTTTAATATTCTGCATTCGCTGGGACCACAGCTGTAAACAACTCTTCAGTCTCATTTCTCCATGAAGTTAATTTGCACTGTGTTAGCACTGCAGGCGTTTTGCATATGTTCAGGACAAGTTGATATGAGCAGGCCTGGAATGAATAATGTTTAGTAAAATCAATAAACCCTATTATTAGTCACTAAGGGGAATGATTTTATGTCTATAAAAGTAAAACAATTAGAACCGTATTAATGGCAGATTCATCATAGTAATATAATAGAGCCAAGTAGGCTTGTCTTTTGGGAATCTTTAATTTACCATTCAGTCCTGACTATGTACTCAGCCAGAGAAATGGCACACATAATATAAACAAGCCCTGGCCTTTGGCGATTCATGTTGTCATCAGCAGGGACAGCACTGTAACAGTAAGAGGAAGAAACAAAACTTCATTCAGTGACTAATGGAAACCAGTCATGAATAATGTTCCAGTAAGAGCCTGCGGGGAGAGTCTATTCAAGTTGCAATGTGCCTTTGGTCATATACATCTTTGTATTTATCAGGACTCCTCAGCACTCCTGTTTATCACAGTAGAAGAGTTAAGCACGGTCTGATGTCCATGTTTATATCCTATCTATTTAGGCACCTAACTAAAAGTATAATTAAAAGCCTATGTGATAAGCATATATCTACTCCTGTATAGCTCAGGTGAGATGAGCTTCCATATGATTTTTATTATTACTAAAGGCAGGAGAATCACCAGGAATCCACAGTATTCCCCAGCCACTACCAGGAACATGATAATGCAGCTGGTGAAGATGTAAGTTGACCTTAGTTCTGGTTCTGTGTCGACAGTGAATTGTTCAGTCAGTTCTAGAACTGAGGCAACATGTAGGCAACCAAAAGTCACACTTCAAATGATATTCTGAACAGAGAAATCACACTTGTTTAACCAAAATAAGACAAATTACATTAGGTCTTCAAGGGTACATCAAGATGTGGTCTAAGAACTGAAAAAATTTGATAAATTTAAAGAATGAGGAAAAATAGGTGAAATCCTCTGAAGCATAGGGATAAAACACCATAAAAAATGTTGGATGATATTCATAGCAAAAACCATTTTCAGGTGACTTCCAAAAATAAAGCAAGTATTTTTGATTGCAAATATCTATACATATGCGACGCAAAAGCCCCTCAGTAGAACTAACCGAAATACAACAAGACAAAATCTGTCAGCTTAGGAAACCAAGGGATAGAACCATCATTAGCAATTACAGTAAAATCATTAAAACTTACAGCTGGGATGAAGCATCAACCAGTCCAAACACATGATACACACCCCAACTTTTAGGACTTTGGCTTCGCTTTTGCATCTCACTGCAGCGCTTTCCCCCAGAGATGCACATGGCTGCTTCCTCATCTCCTTGAGAGAGATTTTCCCGATCACTCTATTTGTAAACACCCACAAATCCCTCATGCCCACTTCCAGACTTTGTTTTTCTCCAGGGCATTTATCAACCATCTAACATACTCCGCATATTACTTACATACTTTATTATGCTTACCCAGACCTACTAGAAAGTGCAAACAGGAATTTTGTTCATGGCTGTAACCCAGCACCTGTACAGTGCCTGGGATAAGGTAGGTGCTCAGACAGAATTTGCTGAGAAGGAAGAGAGAAAGGGAAGGAGGGAAGCAAAGAAAGGAAAAAAAGTGAGGAAGCAGTTAATTCTGTATATTCAGCATAATGTATGCCAGTAAAACAATCTAATGACAAGTCAATCAAATGGCTAGCTGACTAACTTTTCATACATTATACCTACTGTGCACATATCCACAAGACTAACATCTTTGGAATTATCATTCCATACCACATAAACCTGAAATCTGTAGTGATACTACATTTCATGTTTAAAGTAAATACCCAATAAAGATACATATATGCACTGAATTAAATCCACTATTTGGCTGTTAAACTTGGGTATCATATAAGAAAAGTTAATATCTCTGTACTATATCTTAACACACTGGACCTTCATAGATATTAAGGAACTGTTCTTTGAAAATAAGAATTATTATCAGCCAGCTAGAAATAATATGAGACAGACAAGACGCCATTATATATATATATAAAAAAAAACCTTTTTAATTCTGATTGCCAAATTATTTAAGGCAGGTATAAAAAAGGAAAGCATTCAATATACATTTTACATAAAATAAACTAGATTACAGCATAAAACAAGTAACCAGGCAATGGCGTTAAAGTCTCTCTCTTCTAAAACTGGATAATTGTAAACATTAAAAAAACAAAAAAACAAAAAACTGCAGGACTATTCAAGTAATAGAACAATCACAGATGTCTCTGGTATGCAGGCTATTGGGTTATTTGCCATTCAAGATTATCAAAAATGACACCTCATTATTCACAGATGCTCATTATTTCCCCACTTTAATCTTTACATTATATACAACACAGTTTTTGTGGTACTGGCAACCCCATGCCTTCCAAAAGTATTTTCTCCACAATACACAAGTACAAACAGTGACTACAGGAACATTTTACACTGATGCATCTTAACAGGAGCCACCATATAGACATCTAAATTGTACCAAAGTGTCATCATCACAGTTAGCCTTTCTGAGGGGTTCATGGGAATTATATGAAGGATATGCAAGGTTCAGGCACACTGATACATAACATTATTTATTTACAATTGAAAAGCAAAAAAAAAAAAAAAAAGAAAGTAAGCAGCCTTCTGAGGCTAACACTTTCCAACTTGACAAATACATTTTTATCTCCTTTACTGAGTGGTTTGCGACTTGGCAGCAGACCCTGTGTGTGCGAGCCTGGTTACTGATACAAAAAGTAAAGAATATATATATATATATATATGTATATATACATATGTATACGTATATATATATAAAACAGAAGTTTAATTACAGCAACATTTGTTACTCTGTGATAAAATCTGTAATTTACAAAAATGAAATGACTGGTTTTTGCCTGCCATTAAGGCATTTCAAATTAACACCATGGAACTGATGTCTGTATAAGCGCTTCCCCATGTGATCCAGTCACATGACAACGTACATTTCCAATCTTGTTATTCTCTGCAAAAGAAAAGAAAACCTTAGCAAATGTTCCATCCACATTTGACACTGAGAATAAGAAAACTGTAAGACCAACAGACTTATTTTAATTCTGTTCAATTCAAGGAATTCAATCCCAGAGAAAGTGAATGAACACAAGGGTAATGATATACAACGTGAAAAATAAATTATTTTCCTTTTTAAAACAACTTGAGCAGTAACTGAAAATATCTAAGAAGAAACATCACTTTAGCACTATGACAGTAAATTCCTTCAGTTGCAACTTCATTTTTAAACAAAATAAAACAAAGGGAGTTAGAGTGAATTGTTTTAACAAGCATTGAAGACAACTTAAGAACTGTTAAAGAAACAGATCAGTTAATTACTAATGTACATTACAGCTATAAAAATGAGGTTCACAGTATAGAAGCTGCATCTGAAATACGGTGACATAGTAAGTACATTCACTACAACAATATCAAACCCTTAGGAGCTAAGGTTTTGGTCTAAAAAGCCTACACTTGTTTCCTCCCACCCATTACGACATCTCTATCTAGAAAGCTGATTCCAAATACGCACCTTCTTTGTGCAGGAAACATTCCCGATGCAGATGCCTGTGCAGCCACCTGCTGAGAGGCAACGAGGGCAGCAGAGGTCAGGCCTAATGGGGGAAAAATGCAGGGTTTCCGTGACTTTCAGAAAGGTTAAGAGTAGATGCAGGTCCAATGGTGAAAGGTTGCGGACCAGGGAGTAGCAATCTGGCCTTTGTAAACACACACACACACACACACACACACACACACACGAAATGTTTCATGTAGCAAGGACAGAATACAAACTGCTCAGTCTAACCAGAATCCATCTCTTCACTGAATACTCTGTGGTTTTCTTAATAGCTATTCAAAGAGAATACAGCATTCCATCTCTCTGGCTCTGCATGGTGCTAAATGGTTTGCACGCATTTCTGAATAGGAAGCCCAGGAGAAATAATAGGTACCAGGTAACAACAGGAATCAAAAGTCACAGTGAATTATAGGAGTGCCACGCTATTTGCTTAGAATACAATACTTTCATAATAACTTTTATCACTTTAACGTTTTCCCCAGTGACTGAACACAATGCATCCCATAAGGTACATGGAATCACTGAATTGAACTTAGAAACAGTCTTAACTTTCACCCTGCAAGAGCAGGGGAGCAGTAAGAGAATATAATAGATCCAAATGGCATGAAGTTGCCTAATAGGAAATTCTTTTAAATTCTATAGAAAACAATCATGGAAAAAAGATAGAGGAAATAAAAGTAAACCCTGAGGAAATGACTCCTTCTATGTTCTCTATGGTTTCTTTAACACCACTATTTGACACCAAGTAACATGGAATGAATAAATTAAAATGACCCTTTCACATTTGGACAGCACTTCCTACTTTTGGAAATACCTTCAAATGTATTATCTCGTATTCAGACAGCAGAGTAAGAAGGAACCTGGCAAACAGATACTTGTCCACAGTTCAATCTGTGCCCTTTCAAAATTCCTACGTGGAAGCCTTAACCCCCAAAGTGACTGTATTTGGACCTATACAGGAAGTAATTAAGGTTAAATGAGGTCCTAGGGGTAAGGCGCTGATCTTGAAGGATTAGTGTCCCTTAAGAAGAGATAGTAACTCTCTTCCCCCCACCTCCTGGTCCCCCAAGAAGTCACAGGAACACATAAGCAAGATGGTGACCATCTACAAGCCAAGAGGAGAGCTCTCTCACCAGAAATCAACCATGCTGGCACCCTGGTATCAGACTATCAGCCTCCAGAACTATGAGGAAATACATTTCTGTCGTTTAAAGCCATAAAGACTATGGTATTCTGTTACTAAGGTCTTAGCAAGTGCTCTACTGGTAAAGATATTGCCCCTCCCTGCCCAGGCCATGAGCTGACAGAGCTAGGACAATCTGCTAAAACACCACGAACTGTCTGTGGTTCCTCATGTCAGTGCTATGGCTTTTAAAAATGTTTCTCCTCTTTACTCCAGGTTTCAATAGCAAAGGGCTGGAAGTCTCAGGATTAGGTTATAAAGAGTGTTGACCCTGACCGCATGACTCCCTTTACTTCCTTGGGAAAAGGAGCAACTTGGAGGCCTGAAGAGATCAAGGGAAGTCATTTCACCAAAGCCTCCCACCATCCCTCCCTGTCTTCTACACTTTTCCTGAAGCAGCTATCTGATCTTCTGATTGTTATATCTGGTGCCCCAGACACTGCCCACCACCAATAACATCAATAAGTGACAATTATTAAGTGGTAGCCACTTCACGTCTCATCAAAACACACAGAGATGTGGGAATACCCTTAGCTGTGTCCCAAGGATATACCAGGAAAGAAGTGTTAAAATTCCACCCCAGAGCTAATTAACTCAAAGCTCAACCTTTTCATTTGAAGAGAAAGGCAGTTTTGGAAACTGTTTTTTCAAAGCAGGATGAATAAAGGCACAAGGAGAATGGAGCTGCTGACCTTGGAAAGGGTCGTACTGCCCAGGGATGAGTGGGTACCCCATGCCCACGTGGGTGTGGTGGTGAGTATGCAGGTGCCGCTGGCCAAAGGGGGAGTGGCGGTCCCGCTCCCTCTCAGCTTCCCGCTCCCGCTCAGCTGAGGCCTTTTCCACAGGCTGCAAAAGAAAAGACAGAGATTCCCCCCCTTAATCCTTTGAGCAACAATTTGGAGGGGCGTAGTAAACCTCCTTGGTCCCTTCAGCAGTGGGTACTCCTAATATTAAACAAGTAAATACACAGACTCTTAGAAATTCTTTATTAATGGTAAATCATTTCAAAAGACATGCATTTCAACTGGAATGAAGCCAACACTATAGTCCTGCTCTGAGCCAAAGCAATATCAACATTTTCCTCAAATGAGTGAAATAAGAGGACTTCTCTATTCCCATTCATAATTGCAGGTTTAGAATTGACCCAATTTCTTTCTAAAAACAAGTTTCACATAGGGATGAAGGAGAAGAAGGTGTTGCAGAGACTTCTTTAAGGTCAAGTTTTCTGATGACTATTCTATTTTAACTACATTTTCTGAGGAGAATGTATCTCACAATTTTAAACCTATCTTTATATTGAGCTCCATTGAGAACATACATCCTAATATTATATATTACATCAATATCAAGCGCATGAAACCATTGCCCTGTGCCTCTGGAAGAATTCCAAAATCTTTCCATCTTTGAACACTCAGAGAAGTTCCAGTCCTCTAAAATCATAATTTGACTGAGGATCCTGTGTTTCTGAGACATTTTTTACTCATTTGAACTTAATCAGCCTTTCACTAAAGCTCTTTTTCTTACTTGAAAAAAAAACTTTATACTAGGAGTGCTCACAGTTAAAAGATGCATAAATCATTTTCTTTTAAGCTTCTTTTGAGTTTCAGGACACACGCAGATACACATCACAAAGCCTATATTTAATCTTTCCAACCTTCTTTTTTCTAGACCCAAACTACCACATCCTTTGTATTTTCTCTCTTCCCAATAGTCTCTGGGACTTTCTTTGCAGGGGGTAGGGAAGCAGAGCCATCTTTCACAAAGACATATGTCTGAATCACCTTAGCAGAGTTACAGGGATGTGTGGAGGAGTCAATGTCGAAGCACAATGGATGCAGTCAACACTCTTTAGCCAAGCGGCTCAGCAGCACATGAGTGCATCAGAAGTATTCTGCACCGAAGGTTGGTTCCTATGAATTTCAATGTCTGGCTGACTAGCATCCTCCTGGGTAAGCAAGGTAACAGATTTTCCAACAGAAGAGGCTGCTACTACCATACATGCTTTAACATTTTTTCCCCTCGTGTGTGAAAGCATCTTATTTTAAACGTGCCATTCTTTCCTTATTAGGAAACAACACAAAACAAAACAGCATTCTTAAATCACAGCTGGGTTCCAAAGCCATTTATATTTCAAGACTGTTCTCTCGCTTGTCCCCTTTCCCCTTAAAACACAGTGCTTTTAAGTGACAACAAAAGGAAGCTTACAGCAGGAGACTTGCTGCGGTATTGGTTGGCATGCTGCTGGAGCAAATCCAGTGCTTTCGATTCAGTGGCTGTTTTCGTGTTGATGCTAGGGCTGGTATTGACTTTCTCTGCCTCTTCTCTCCCTGACATCTTCCCATAAACAGGATAATGAAATCCTGGAGAGAGATAGGCCCCTGCAGACATACAACAAATGCCACATCAAGTTACGAACGACATCTTTAAACAAAAACAACAAACCATTTGGGTTACATGAATTTGGGATAAGAGTCGGAGATCTTAAAATAGGGAATATTCCATTAAGAATGCGCTATATCGTCTTTAAACTGTATCGAGGTTCTCCGATTCTCTTCTCCCAGTTAACCCATCCTGATGATCAGAGGTTCTAAAAGAGAACGAGCTTACAGCCATTTCATCTGTTTACATGTGCAATTAAGACAAAAGAACAATAACTGTAATGATTATGACAGTAAGTGTTCAGAATGTATTCCTAGGCAATAAAATATCTGTCAGTCTCATAGCTACAGCAGACCATCAGATCCTATGGAAACTACAGCTAGTTTGACATTTCATCTAAAAACAAATCTGCCATTAATTCCATTTCACCTTAGGGACGTCTTTAAATAGCATTAAAAACAAGCCACACAATGTCACTCTTGAAGCCTCTAATTTATCCAGAGTTTTAAAACAGCTAGTACTTGAACACAGCCTCTTCCCTCCAATACAGTGAGAACCCATGACACGTACCAGGGTAACTGTGCATTAGGACGGGAGAAACAGCCCGGTATGCAGGGTGGCTGGGGTCATACATCTGCGGGTAAGGATAAGCATGCAAGTACTGTATGTAGGACTGATGCTGACTCATGGGTGAGGAGACAGCCACTCTGGTTCCCCGAGAGTCCTTCCAGTTCACGGGAGTCTTCCGATCATCGTTTTTCAGTTTGCCCTCATCCAAGGACTGAGAATCAGGACGTTTGGCCTCTTTGGGCTCCTCTTTGATGCTTGTTAATGATACAGGAAGGCTGGGCACACCACTCTCTTTGTTGGGGGTTTTTCTGGGACTATCCTCTTTTAATTTCTTTTCTCTATCAAGTTCTTCTGACTTTTGTGGATCCAAGTATTTGGGTTGGTATACATAATGATGCCATGTCCTTGTATCTGGATCCTGGTTTTGGAAAAAAGACTTATTAAAATAAAATTAACATTTTTAAGAAAAACTCATTCATCACCATGAAAGCACTATTACTTCTAATACTGAGGTAACATTTATTTATACGCTTACACTGTGAGCTTTACTGCCTCCTCTTACGAAGGAATGATGTCTAAGGCTGGCATGATTAATAATCTCTTTTACAGAAGACAAAAGCAAAGCTCTTAAAGCTCAAGTAATATCAGGGTCACAATGCTGCCCAGTTTGTGGAGCTGGGCTTCAAAACTTAGCTTGGCTGGAATTCAGAGCTGGGGTGTTAATGTTAATTCTTAACATTAAATAACACCCTCAGACATACTCAATCTAACTCTCGTTTTTCCCTCCTATCTTACATAGGTAAAAAGAATATAAAAAACTCAAGCTGATAATATTAAGTTTTACCTACTGTTTAAGTTTTAATATAGCTTAAGTAATTGTATCAATTAACATCATTTAGAGGGGGAAACTCTTGGTTTCCTAATACACTTTCTTCATCTACTGTAGCCAAGGCTGAATAGAAACCAGATCGGTTCATTAATCCAAACAAAATTAAAAATGAACACCACACATTATGGCTTTACTATAGTAAACAAAGGCATCCATAACATGCACCCCCCGCCCCTCCAATTGCACAGTTCTAATGCAGCCCTATGGTGTCACAGCCTGATTCGACTCCAGAAGCGGAGAAACTGAGGGCCTTTAAAATGACCTTTGTGGCTCCCCTGCAACCCATCCCATTCACGCTACAAACCCACTGGGTGCTTAGGGGCAGAAAAGCATGAAGAAAGGATTCTGTTGCTCTGGTTCACTGCGGACCTCTATATGCCCCCTCTAAGTGAGGGCTGGGGTGCCGGGAAATACCAGAATTAATACTTCTGGGACTACAGTTGAGTCAGGATGTCTGAATCGTGACAGAAAATGCTAGCACATGTGTGGTTTCACGGTGACCGATTTTCAGGTGTCGGCACATTTCACCTCAAGCTGGCCGACCGCGGGGCTCTGGGATGACTGCCCGAGGCCCATCCCCCTAGCTCCTCACTCCTCACAAGCGAGAGGCACTGAACCCTGCTTTGAGGCCCTTCATGTAGCGCAAAAAACAGAAGTCTAGACGCCTCAAGACACTCCAAGTTTCATAAAAAAGATAAGTAGGAAATGTGAATTTAAGGACCCTGTCTTAATATCCCCAGAAGATGCCAAAATAAATTTGGAAATGTAAAAGAACAAATTATTTGAGTTCTCAGACTCAGAATCTTGGAGTTAGAGGGACCTCAGCCACCACAGGGTAGAATTCCCTCACTCTGGACTCAGTAAGACAATAAGGGACTTCATCAGAGTCAGTCAGTGGCAGGGAACATGAATCTGCAAAGCACATAGCCAAGATTCTTTTTACTACACAACATGACAAGGAAATAGTGAGCAATGTACATTTCAGAGGTACACAAGAAATCCTGAGAGAATCACTTAAAACACTTTTCAAGAGAAGAGAAATCCAGCCTAAGGAACCCTTGGTTGATTTCCTGTGAAGAAGTCTAACCAGATCAAGACCAGCCATGTACAAGTCTCAGGCTGCTCTCTCCCTATGGGGGCCACGCTCCCCAATCTTACTTGTTTAAATCTCGAGGTTGGGTCTACACCTGTCTGCTTCATAGAGTCCATGACAGATTTCATTTCTACAGCCTCCTTAATAAGCTGGTGGTTTTCCATCTGCTTAGCTTTGAAGCTGTCGGCCTGAAGCTGCTGCTGGTGACTGGAGAGAAGCTGCGATTTACCTGTCTCCTCAGTTTTATTAGGCACTGACGGCCCTAGTTTAGAATGGTTTTTGTTAGGCTCTGGAGTAGAGGGAGCTTTTGAGACTGTGGCCGATGGCATGTTTTTCTGTTTACTGTCCTCCTTGCCCAGCTCTTTCAAAGGGAGTTCGTTTTTCCTTTCACAGTCTCCTCTCCCAGTTTGGGCCATTTTCTGCTCTGCCAGCCTCTGGTCCTCATAGTACTTCTCATACTGCTGCCTATAGGCAGGGCTGGTGGCCATCAGAGACTTCTGGTCCATATAGAGCCCGTAGGCATACTGGCCGTAAAACAGTGACTGAGCCAGGGCCGGGTGTCTCTGGGTGATCACCGACTGGTGCTGAGGCTGTAAGGATGCAGGGTTATGGTCCACTTTCTTAGCCTCGAGCTGCTCTGCTTTGTCTTTCTTATCCGCCTCTTCCTCAGACTCCTTCTTGATCTTCATTCCCTGTGTGCTCCCGCCATTCCCAGCTACAGAGGCGCCCATTTGCCCAGGGTGCATGTAACTGGGAGAATAATAAGGATCGTAGCCATGGTAATAGGGAGAGTGGGACTCTTTCATCTGAGATGACTGTGCTGTCGTTGAAGAATGTCCTTTCACAGAGCCATCCTTACTAGAGAGTATATCTGATGGGGAACTGGTCTTCGACCTCACGCCCTCTGACCTGCTGTCAGAACCACCGTCATCAGCAGCATCGGAGATGTCTGAGTAGGCGGGGCTGCTCGTCTTGGCCGCAGAACTCTCGGCCCCGTTCTGGGTCAGCACGTGCAGCGGGGCCATGGGCGCCTGTCCATTCACCAAAGTGCTGCACTCCATCCTTGAGGCACTCCCGATGGAAGGGCTGGGAGCGTTGTCTGTAAAAGTGTAAACCTTATCAGCCTCGGCTTTGATACTAGCCATCCGACTCTCTTGAGACTCGGACAGTCCATTTGCCAGCCCTTCATTCTTGCTGAGATGGTCCTTTAAAAAATGTCCGGATAAATCTTTCCCAGTCCCCTTGGCATCCTCGAGTTTGCCCAGCTTTGCATCCATTTTCGGGCTCCCCGTCTCTTTCCCTTCTTTGTCCTTCAGCTTTCGCTTCTCCTTTTTCTTTTTGTCCTTGAGTGACACGAGGGCTGGGTTCACGGTGATGGGCTCCCCCATAATTGTGGGCTTTGGCTGAATGGGTTTTAACGGAGGACTCTTTGGTGTGGCCTGAACAACTGTGGTCAGTCCGGGTATGGTCCCCGTAGTGGTGCTTGGAAAGGCTGCAGTGGGAATAGCGATTAGCTGCGGGGGTGTGGGAGCCGGGGCAGGAGCAATGGGCCGGGCAGTTTTAAGTTTAGAGAGGTTTTTGTCCATTTTGCAATTGTTGGCTTTTTTGCCCTTTTCTTTCTCTCCCAAGGTTTTCTTGTCAATTAATCCTTCTGCTTCCAGTTTGGGCATTTCCACAGTCAAACTGCCATCCACTGCTGAGCAGCTGTCTAAGGTGGCTGTCATGTTGGAGATGACTGGAAGATTATTGAGGTCATTGTTAAGACCCTTCTTTTTGCCAGAATTCTTCCCAGCCTTCGCTCCAATAACAGAACCTGGGCCATTGCTCAGGAGCTCTCTCTTTCCCTTGGGGGTGCCGGGGGGGTTCCCTGAGCCAGGGGACACTGGCGCCTTCACCTGCTCGTAAGTTGATACACTTGTGCTTGGCTCGCTGCATTCCAGCGCCACATTGCTCAAGGCCTCCTCGCAGTCTGAGATCTTGTCCTCACTATCTGGTTCGAACTCCAGCTTGTTCTCTGGGTCTAAGTGGGCATGAGCCTGGTGGTACCTGAGGCCGTTGATGTGCTTGTACTTTTTGTTGCAGTTTGGGTGGGGACAATCAATCAACACGGGAGAAGAACAGCCCTGGTCCAAAAAAGTCGTCTCTGGTTTCCCTTGAGGGGTGGTGGGAGTGCTTCTGGAATTTGTGCGGACACGCTTCCCGGGCTTACTGTCCTCGGAGCTGGAGTTCAGGTCTAGCTCCATCGGAGGCTTGTTTTTCCTTTTGTTGGTGGAGGAGGGGCTGGCTTTGATGTCCTCAGCAGCACAATTCGGGGGTGTCCTCCGCCCGCTGGCGTTGAGGCTGCCCCGCCTCCCCTTCCCATTGGCCCCGCCTCTGTTCTTGTTCTGCAGCCCTCTGGACTCTGTGAAGCTGGCCTCCGAGCCCGGGGCAGCTGCGGTAGACCTCGCCCTTTTCCCTCGGCCTCGGCCCCCTCTCATCTCCAGGTCGCTGGTTGGTGACTCGCAGAACCTAGGGAAGCAAGTAACAGCCGTCAAAATGGGCATTTCCAAAGGAGCCAGGTGAAATCATGAGGCATGCAATGTGGTAAAGAGCAGTCAACACCCCAGCAGCTTGACGGCTGGGCCCAGATGAGGAAAAGACACCCAATTCTTCCACTGACAATTTCAATACCTAGGACAGATCAGGCTACCAATGGCTTATGTTCTTCCTCAGAAAACCAGCTCAGCTAGCTAAGCTTCCAATGCAGTTCAAATTCCCGTGTTGACAAAAAGAAAACAAAGGAGATAGAGGAGGGGCAGGAAGTAGCGATCACCCTAAAAACAAGCAATGTGGCATCTGCATTTTATTGTGTTCAACCCTGAATTGCTCATTGCTCTTTTGCTTGGTTTCAATTACAACCTGCCTTTCAAGTATTATTAGTCTCTCTCTGTAGTTTCCTTGCACAGAGAAGGAGAGGGGAAGACGAGGGAGGAGGAGAGAAAGACAGAGGCTGAAATCAAAGGCCCTGTGCCTACCTGGGAGGGGCCCAGTCGTGCTTGGTGCAGTCCAGTAAGGTCCCTACGTAAGTCTTGTTCCTCCACGTGACATTGACCACTAGGACACCTGCAGGAGTGGGGAGTGAAGAAGGACCAAGGTTAGCACAAATTACCCTATTTCCAGTTCATTTATTATTACTCTTCTTTTTACCAGCAGAGCTCTATTCTCATTTGCTTTCAAAAGCTGTGGTTTGCATTCTTCCTCTTTCTGGTTTCAGTGACCTCAAGCAAAAACCCACAGGAAATTGTGTGTGTGTGTGTGTGTGCGCGTGTGTTCATGAGCATACTTGTGTGGTACAAAAGGGTAAGGCTGTGTGTGAGAGGGTAATCAAGATACTGCTGACAGAAGGAAATGGTTTTTGCCATGTCCTGCTGTAAAACAGCAACACTCACCTCTTAATTTTTCTATTATTACACATAATTGCTTTCGTTTGGCAAGCAGCCAACAAAAACTAAGCGCCAGTTACCAGTGCTTAAAACAGAAAGTGACTGAAAGGAATCGGTTTTGTTTCCAATTCAACAAAATAAAATAATGGTGATTTTTATTTAGGGAAAAAAATGATGTGCATGCAAGAGGGAGCTTGGAGTTCAGATAGGAGACAATCAGCTATGATTTATTTTTCCTAATCCTCTCCTCTCTGGCTTTGTGAGACAAGAATTAGCCTTAGTATGGTATCTATTTCACTGTTTGGTCTTGTTTCATATTAAGGACTCCTAAAATAGCCCTCTTAAGAAAATGTATGTACACAATAGGTTTGCTCTTGGGGTTATCTTTAGAATCAACTTTAGTAAGCATTTGCCACGGAGGATAAGGAAAAAAAAAAAAAACAAACCCTCAAAACCAACACACTTGTTTCCTGCAAGCCATTCTGCTTTTCCCAACTGCTCTGCAGACAATTTAATTTAGCACTGCATCTGTGAATTACTAACTTAAGTGCACTTAGTATACCAAATGTCAGAGGGAAACAAAATATAACATCCTCTTTATTTCTCCAGAGGACAAGTGCCTTAAAAAAAAAAAAAAAAAAAAAAACTCATTTCTTTAAAAGCACACATTAAAAGGAGGTAGATTTTGCTTTTGAGACATATATAAACTATTAGGGTAAAGAAATAAAGTAAGTGTGTCTTAGTTTCTATAAACCACCAGTCTTCCTTCTTCCTTGGAAACACCAAGAGACAATACTCAAAGTCTATTTCTAGCTGGTTTACACACTTGCTCACTGCCATTTGAATTCTGCAGAGAACTTGTATTGAACTCCTTTGTGGTAAGGGACACCTCTCAAGGTAAGACTCATTTCCTTGGGAATGTCTTTAATAGCAGGTAAAATGTTTGGATAGTTGGGACTCAAGTAGTGGGGAAGAAAGGATTTCTTTCAAAAGTCCCAAAAAGAGATTTAAAAATTGTTTCCCATATGGTCTGTGTTACTATTACTTAGGTGACAGCTGAATTTACTCACTGTATCAATGGAGGTGGTGGGAGGCGGGGGAATTACATGAAGGAAAGTAAGCATTTCCTCAAATCATAGTTGATTCCATTCTAATTCCTTCACAGGAAAAAAAAAAAACCACACTCAAGTCATTGAGTATAAAAATGCTTATTGAGATGAGAGTCAATGGTAATTAGGCATTTGGTAAAAATGTGCACAAGACAGAACAATTGGAGGAAAGGATTCTTTATGAGCACAACCCTTCAGGAAAAGGGAGGGGGTGGAGACAAGGCGAAGGGGAAGACTGCTTTTCTCATCATCTGCTCTCTGGGGCACTGTGTGTGGTGTCAAAGACCTTTGCAGCTGCTTAAAATTCTTTAGCATGTCAGCTATATTTACAGTGCAGGAATATATCTGTATTGCCAGAAGGTTACTGCATTTTAGCTTTAGATGCAATAGGCTGAATCACTGCGTTCCTGAGTCCCTGATGTAGCACAAATGTATAATTAAAATTGCTTGAAAGGAAACATGAAAGAAACAACAAACCCTCCATTCTTACAGTAATAAAATTAAAAACAGGAAAAGTCTGCACAGACACTTAACATTTGTCTGCAGTGAAAGGCTTTTGTTATTGCTTTTCCCCTAAGGGTTTCGCGTTTCCAGCAAATGCTGGCCGTGGATTGGCCGGCGCCTGCTGGGAACGCCAGCGTCTGATTGGCTGAGCCAAGGGCGGCCGCCCGGAGCAAAGGCTGGGGATAAAGAAGTATCGCCAGGGGAAGAGGAGGCGGCCCGGCTGCCGCAGCGGTGGACCGTCCACGAGGCCGGGGCACGCTCCCCAAGCCGGGGTTCTCTTGGGGACAGCGGGCTGCCCAGCTCCATAAATCAATGCGGGCTGGTCCGTGTGATGAAAGGCTACTGTCCACGTGACCGCGCTGAGTTTCCCACCACGACCCACGCAGAGATGCTCCACGAAGCACACCAGCCTGCACACCACCCTCAGCATCGAATTCCTGGTCTTGGAACAGGACAAAGGGAAACCTGGGAGCCGGAGAGGACGGGACCCCAATATGCAGCAGTTAATCACTGAGTATGTGGGGTTATCGGGTGAAGCTATCAGAGGCGAAACAACTTCCACACTGCAAAACTATTCCCATCGCCTGATACTATTTCTAGACGCCACACTTATCTAAGTACAAGTAACAATCACCATTATTAGCACTTGGTGGGAATAAAATTCTTTTTAAAAAATGTCCATTTTCAACCTAAAAGGGCCTCAATAAGTTAGGCTAATTTTCCTAGAATCCCTCCATATTTTAAAAGATGCTCAAATAAATGCTCTAATCCCAGGAAGATCTGAATAGTTTCTCTAATTAAATGCGTGTGTTTGGTCTACTTTTCCCTTATATGCACAATCCACTTCACAATGTCATGGAATATTTATGTCAGCCTAGAATTCATGTGCGGAATACAGGCATGCACATGTTTATGCAGCCCAATCTGCTCTGCATGGGAATGAGGGCTTAAGGAACGCTTCTCATATAAACTACAAAGCGTACTGTTTCTTTGTCAGGAAGTCTATGTTCAGACAACATCCTATTGTGAGCGGCCAAGTACATAGGTAGTGTTGAGCTCTAAAAAAGCATATAAAGGACTTATCTTTTTGAAGTCACCACATCTTGAACACTTTCTAACCCGTGGTGATACAAAACAGACTATACTTTTGTGAAAAAGAGTCCTTTTAAAAGTTCAAATTTTAGAAATCTGGGTATGGTTATTTTTCTCACATAAACTAAAAATAAATGTACATTTATTCCAAAAGAATTAATTTTTACTGCACATTTATTCTTTCAAACATCTTGCCAATTTGTCAGGTGCTGGGGACACTGTACAAGTCCTTTCCATCTTTCTCATCTCAAGTATCCCACTAGATTGATCATCTTCCCTTCCTACCCACATAGGGCTTCTTTGGTGGCTCAGATGTAAACAATCTGCCTGCAATGCAGGAGACCTGGGTTCAATCCCTGGGTTGGAAAGATCCCCTGGAGAAGGGAATGGCTACAACTCCACTATTCTTGCCTGGAGAATCCCATAGACAGAGGAACCTGGTTGGGCTACAGTCCACGGAGTCCCAACGAGTTGGACACAACTGAGCAGCTAACACTTTCACTTTTCCCACCCACAGACTGGGCATGGGTTTTCCTCAAAATGCTAATAATGCCTGCCCTGTAATACTTTATATTTGAAAAATATCTTAAGATTACTACCAGTGAAGAAAAAATAAAGCTGAAAAGAGCAATTGGTGGTTTGGGTGTGCTTCCCACATAGAGTTTTCTTCCTTGTATTAAGGGTATGTCTTAGATCCTAATGCACAATCTAAGCTGCCGCCCTCACAAAGCATTACCACTACAAGACACTTAAATAAGAAGGTGATCTGCGTTCTATAACATGAGCCCCTTCCCTATCTCTACAAGCCAAAAGAGCCCTGAGGTCCCATAAGGATTCAACATTCATGGCGTTCTATTATCTCCTCTTGTCAACACTTAGCAGTTAAGTGATCCCAGAGAGATGGTCAGGCCCATTAAGCATTTATTGTACATCTACAGGGTATATACAACACTAGGAATATATTTCGGAGAAGGCAATGGCACCCCACTCCAGTACTCTTGCCTGGAAAATCCCATGGATGGAGGAGCCTGGTAGGCTGCAGTCCATGGATCGCTAGGAGTTGGACACCACTGAGCAACTTCACTTTCACTTTTCACTTTCATGCATTGGAGAAGGCAATGGCAACCCACTCCAGTGTTCTTGCCTTGAGAATCCCAGGGATGGGGGAGGCTGGTGGGCTGCCATCTACGGGGTCGCAGAGAGTCGGACACGACTGAAGCGACTTAGCAGCAGCAGCAGCAGCAGGAATCTATTTAGTGCTATGGAATCAGCTATAGATTGCCTGTAACTCCATCCAGACTTTACACTTCTAAAAGTCTGCAAACAGAACATAAGCATACCTGCTATTCCAGAAGTGGAAGTATAGTTAGCATATTACCCATACTAGAAAGTAAGTCCCTTAACCCATCTTATTTAACTAGACCCAGCATGAGACTTTCACAGTAACTGCCCTGCCTAAAGTTCCTGTTCAGAGAGAAGTCTTAGGCAACCAGGCTCCTAGCCCAGTAATCCTAACCCTGGCCTCATCTGACTGCTCTAGGTAACCGAAGCAGAGATAACTAAACAAGACTTGCTTTGGGCATCTGAGCTAATGATATGGAAAGGGAAGTTGATAAGAGTAGAAACCTATAGGTCACAAGGTACTGAAGGGTGAAAGGTCAATGGGTGGAACAAGGCCTCATATTTGTGGGTCCCTTTTCCCTCGTGCTTCAACTCTAAAGGGGCAGGGGATAGGGGTTGGAGAAGCTCTCACTGGTATCTAGGACTGTTCCATTATTTTTTAGTCATCTTGTTAGAAAGACGCTCCTGATTCTGAACTAAAATCTGTCTTTGAACACCTAGGTTCTGGCTGTGCCTTCTGATACCCTAGAGACAGTCCCCTTGACAGCCTTTCACCCACACAAGGACAATGACCATGTCAACACTCCCTTCACCTCGTGTTGTCCTCTTTTTTTCCCTCCAGCATAAACGAGTTTCTTCAATCATTCTTGATACCACATTTTTAACTGCCCTGGGGCGGGGGGCGGTGGGCGTAAAAAATAAAACTTTCGATGGACTCACCCAAATTCCCAAAGCAAGTTAAGGCTTCTAATAAATTAGAACCAGAGACTGGGCTTCCCAGGTAGGGCTAGTGGTAAGGAACCCACTTGCCAATGCAAGAGACATAAAAGACACAGGTTCGATTCTTACGTTGAGAAGATCCCCTGGAAAAGGGCATGGCAATCCACTCTAGGAGAATCCCATGGACAGAGGAGCCTGGCTACAGTTCACAGGGTCGCAAAGAGTCCGACACTACTGATGTGACTTAACACACAGAGACCAAGTCTGACGTTCACTCTTTCATGAATTTTCTCCAGACACAAAGACTTTGTACATCATTAAAAAATGGCTACTTCCTCCTGGGTCCCCACTGCATTCCATCCAAACGCTCTCCCCAGTGGAGGCCCCCAGAATCCATGCTTTCCCTCTGTGTCCACAGCTAGCAGCTTTTTCAGCCTCCCTGTGGGTTAGATAGGGCCCTGTCCCTCAGTTCTGTAAAAGGCAAATGAACTGATAGGTGCCACTGCCAGGATTAGCCCAGAAGAATCTCCCACGCACATTCCTCTGATTTCTTCACCTTCCTGGCTGGCTGGGACAGAGACCACGGTGACTCTGAAAGTCACAAGAGGATGGTAGAGTCTGCTTTAGCCAGGAGCCTAAGACAAAGAGAGCCCCCATCCAATAGGAACACTGAATTCAGTCCACGCTGGATGAGCAGCAAATAAACTCTTACTGTTTGAATACTGCTGAGACTGTTTTAACTTAAACTACATGGTCCCTTTAACAACTTACTCCACTCATATACACAAGAGGCCTGTCTCTTCCAACCAGACTCCATTCCTTGAAAACAGGAGCAGTGTCCTGCACCTACCGTACCCATGGGCACAGTGCCCAGCACGTGGAGGGAGTTCATGCAACTCCCAGAGACTACTACACGATGACTGAAGAAAATCTAGATCTGAATGCTGCTGCTGCTGAGTCGCTTCAGTCGTGTCCGACTCTGTGCGACCCCATAGACGGCAGCCCTCCAGGCTCCCCCGTCCCTGGGATTCTCCAGGCAAGGACACTACCCAGTGTGTTCTTTTCAGGATTACATACTTTTTCAATAAGCATCGTCTTCCACTAGTTTAAAGATGATGGGAACGCTCTGTGGAGAGATTTTGCTCTGAAGATGTTATAAATACGGTTTATGAATTACTGTTTCTGGTGATTTGTGAAGATGTTTCCTCAAGAACTGGGCAAATGCCTGATTTCCCAGTGGATCAGCCAAACTCTGTTTATATTACAATTTAAAGACTCTTGCAGAGTCTTTAAAGTGCCTCATCCCTGGGACAGAAGTCTTTGCCAAGCAGTGCAAATGCCAAATTTGGTCTCTGACATCGTTTCTTGGCCCTCTTATTCAGACTGCCACATCTGGACGACCAGGGTGTGTGCTTGTGCAGGAAACGGAAACGTCACTGCAATAATACCAAAATGGAACCCGTTTATGGCACCATCTTTTTAAGTTTATACATTTCTTTGCTTCTGTGTGTGTATGTATATGTGTGTGTGTGCATATATGTGTTTTTTTCTCCCCTAGGAGAAAACATGAGTGATAATAAATATGTCACAATATGCTGTTTCCTAAGTACAGAATAAAGTTCATATATTCAGGATATCACATAACTCTTTTTAGACAGCGTGACTACTGTACAAGGTAACATTTATCACCTCTCCTCTGTACTGAATGCCCTCCCTCTCGTATTTTGTTGTGCTGGTTTTATTGTATCCAACACGGGTACTATTTAAAAAGCCAAGTCTTGTCTAGTACACTTATTCATTTTTCCGGCTTCAGAGCTTCCAGCCTTATAGATAGGTCTTCTTCAAAGATCAAAGTGGAGTTTATCATTCTTGGAAAGAAAGAAAGATAGCACTAAGTCGCGTCCGACTGTAGCCTGCCAGGCTCCTCTGTTCATGGGATTCTCCGGGCAAAAAGACTACTGCCTGGAGTGGGTTGCCATTTCCTTTTTTCAAGGGAACTTCCCGACCCCAGGAATTGAACCCAGGTCTCCCGCACTGCAGGCAGATGCTTTACCAACTGAGCTACACAGGAAAGCAGACTTTGGGGGGGATTTTAATTCACAATCGGATTGCCAATGAGGCGCCTAACAAAGAGAAGAGGGACTATTTGCTATTACCTCTGCTAAGGATACAGAGAGCATCAGGACCAGAAAAGTAAGAGTCACGTGGCCAGAAAATTCCTTTTTTTTTTTTTTTTTAAAAGAGCTCTACTGCTGGGCTGAATGTTTGAAGAGCCACTTTAACCACATCCTGTAATCAAACCATCTGGAACACAGTGCTGCGATTAGTCACCCTGAACACTGGGCTTTATCTGAACAAATAGTGGAGGCAATGGAGTTGGGAGATAGGGCAGCACTAACAAGGGGAAGTGCAATGAAACACTTTATACCCTCGTGTGCTGCCACCCCCATCATAAACCCCAGAGACACACTGCTCTGGTGTTCACGTCCAGCTTTATGAAAGCACAGTGAGCTTAAAGATTAAAGGACTGAAGGGCTAAAGATTGCTGGTTTGGATAAATGTTCTCTGTCGAGGGCTGGAAAATGTTGCCACCACTCTATCTATGTTAATTATAACCTCTCCGATGACAGTTCAGCATTCCTCGCAGGGTTTGGTGTTATTTTCAGGACATTAAGAACAAGGTTCATTTATGGGAGGAGACTTATGATTCTTTACTTGCCACAGGTTAATCTGAACACTGAGACAGTTCTTTTTGGTTCATCTAAAGCCCGTCCATAAATAACAAGAAAAAAATCTGCCCGTCCATAAATAACAAGAAAAAAATCTAAGACCTTAATCCAAATAAATACGCTAAACCAATACCAAGAAGCAATTGCAAAATGCTGTTTCTAATCTACATTTTTAAAGACGGGATCTTTCTTACTTGACTAGCTTATCTCTTTAAAAAGTCCATTTTATCATCAGGATACAATCTATGGAAATCTTAAAAAAAAAAAAAAAACCTGAAAGGATTCCCCACCCTCGCCACCCAAAATACATAGAATAAGCTCTAAAAAGAAGGAACAACAACAAAAAAACCACTGGCTAAAGAAACCTTGTTTCCCCATGGGTCTTATGGTTTAATACACAAAAGAACACAGAGCCACTTCCATCACTGTCGCCTCCCCTGCAGCCTTTGTTCTGAGGCCTGATGAGCTGTATTGATTTGGGAAAATCATTGAGCTTCTTGGAAAACTAGACTCTCGCTTATTCACTGCCATCTATTTCTTTCCCGTGAAGACAGGTGGTCGATATCCAGTTGACTGGTCAGCGCAAAGAAGCTCTCACTGCTTTTCTTTTCTCGCTTCCCTAGAAACATTATCCTTCTCCACTTCTAGAAAACACAATGGCCTGTGAATAAGTCTTGTGGGTACAAAGAGGGAGCAGGAATAAGGCTTGTGTCAGGCACCCCTGGGGAACACAGAAATACCACCCCACATATTTGCATGGAAGCTTGCACTGCCTACGGATGATGACGGTATTTTCACTACCAAGAATTACGCAAGTTTCAGCACTCATGAAAATTTTGAGAGCCCAAAATGTAATTAAAAAAAAAAAAATCAAAACACTTTAGATCAGTAGATCATTAGAGCCCAAATAATATTTACATAAGAGGTGCTTTACTTCTTTTAATAATCAGTGCTTATGTTTTAGCAAGTTTCATAGTTTATAGGTGTCATTTTAAATATGATCAGTAATAACTACAAAAAAAATTGCTTTTAAGTTAGGCAGACACATACATCCTAAAGCAACACTGTGCTTAATGGCTTGAGGCTAGTTTTAAATATGTATATACACACATACACACACACACACAAACACACTTAGACCAAATACAGCAGCCATTAACACCACAATATATAGCCGGTGCTCCTTAGGCAGTTTCGCTACTAGTTTCTGTGCCAAGTCCCAGCTTGGGGACAGACAGCCGGACAGGTGATGATGCCACAGTTGGGACTGTGGGTTGCAGACAGGACAGGCCCCTTAGCTTGCTTCAACAAGGGCAGCAAGTCACAAACACTTATGTAGGCTGCATCAAAAATCACCCTTCGTGTCCCAAGAAGACGCTTTTCAGACTGTGATCCATTAAGGCTCAGCCAAAACACAACAGGTAAGAGATAAAAGATGAAGGAGCGGGAGAGGCAGAAGGGAGAAAAAAGAGACGGAACAGAAAAAACAGTCTCTGAGACAGACATTTAGGGCAATTTAAATGCATTAACTGAACAGGTACACGTGCGGAGTATATGTACACACATACGCACACATGTACACATTTGTACAAAGAGGTTTCATTTCTCGTCTTTGATGGAATGTTTCAGTAAGGTATCCCTTGAGGCTTGATAACATGGAAGTAAGCAATAGCACCACTCTGAGTTTCTGGGGCAAAGTTCTTAACTTGGACTTCTGCTCCTTGGCAGGCAGGCACTGGTTTATGTGAAATCAAGATGCACTTAAATGAATGACTTCAAGTGCCAGCAGGTTTCTCTGCACCCTCTCCTTTTCTGAGGCACTATTTCCTCATTAGAATAGGAGAATGATGTCTCACCTCTCCCCAGGCCTCCGCTCTTGCCTCTCTTTCTCCCTGGGAAGACGAGGGTTCAATGCCAACAGTAACAGAATCGCCTCCCCTCCCCCAATCCAGGCTCACAAGCCTCAATTATTAGCTTGTTGGGAAATAATTTCTTTTCTTCCTTTAAATAAAAGCGTTTCAAAGTTTGAGGAAGGTATTTGGTAAGTATTTACTGAAGGAGGCCTTCAATGAGCCATGATAAGGATATGGTTTTTATTTTATTACCTCTTAACACATCATTCCTTTAAGAGGGTTATTTTTGGAGACAGCAATGCAGGAGGGGCCCTGGGCAGACAGCACACGGCCAGCATCCCCCCAGGAGGAGAAGGAAATAGCCTCTACACACTCCCACTTGCAGCCTCTCGGGCCACTGAAGATAAGCAACTGAAAGAATGCAGGCCTTTCAAATCATCAGGCCCAGTCGTTTCCTGTACTTAATATTAATTACAGGATCTTTTCAGCTAACAACTTCTACAGCCAGGATCTCCACAATGCTGTTTCTGCAACTTGAAAAGCAGGGAAATAGACCAGCAAAACCAGACCAAAGACAGACTATCCTGAAGGCAGGACATTCCCCTCAACACCACTGCCCCTAAAAGAGGGGTCTCTGGGGCTAAAGGGGAAGAAAAGCGCAGGAAGCCAGGAATTCAACAGACACCAGCCCGGTCCCCTGGCTCCTGATGCAGGCTGCCGTCTGTCTCTTATCCAATGCCTCCCGTCTGTCTCTTACCCAGTGCTCCCCTGAGGCAGGAGCAGGAGAAGGAGGAGCAAGAGGGGAGGCAAAGTAATCATTGAGATGAATGAAACAGAAAGATGCAAAGGAAATAAAATCTAAGACAGAAAACGCTCACATATTTGGGGAAGGAGGTAGGCTGGCTCAGGAAAGGGTTATGGAGGCATCAGTTCTCAGAAACCTTTCATCGTCTGTCTACTTCTTGCAGATCAATCTCGGTGGGTGATGAGCAGATTTAAATGCTAGTGGACTGCTCGGCAGAATCTGTATAACACAACTGCAGATTTGGGTACTGCGTTTTAAAATACTTTCTTACCATCTCCAGTCCTTGAGATACAAGGAGACGGTGGGAACCAATTGACAATTACCTCACATCAAAAAGCTGCTACTGATGCACACATCTCCCTGGGACTGAAGAGCCAGGCTTCATATAAATTATGATGCTTTATTTAAAGCCAGAGCGCTTATTTGCTTTTGTGCCAGCTCTGGGCCCTTTTCATCTGCAGTTCTACTGGGCCCAGGAGAGCACACATTCCTACAGCTCTGCTGGCCACCAGCTGTGTCCCCGTAAATCATAAAACCTCTGAACAAGCCATTCTTTACAAAGGCCAACAGCATTTACTGGAAATGATCACTCTGCTATTATTCCACTTGCTGAAATTTAAAATAGCAATTTACAACAGCAGCTGAAAAACAGGGAACTGCCTCTCTCAACTGTGTGTGTGTGTGTGTGTGTGTGTGTGTGTGTGTGTGTGTGTAAGTAAACAGGAAGGCTCTGTGTGTGTGTAAGTAAACGGGAAGGCTCTGTGTGTTGTAAGCAAATAGGAAGGCTCTGATTAATGTATATGGCACACAAAGGGGTATATTTTGTGTATTACCTAAAATGCATCATCTTTGCACAAATAAAAAGGAAACAAGGGATGCAGATGTCAGAGAAGGCAAAATCCGCACCCTAACAATGAAAGGCAATGGGTGAGTGAGGATTCCGTCACCAGTGACCCTCCCTGTTCTCACCTGGACCTGGCCATGCCTGGCAGGCAGCGTTGCAGGTAATTCACACCCTCTGCTAAGTAAAGCCACATAATTACGGCTCCGGTTCAGAATGTAATTTTTGAAAAAAGAAAGAAACTGAAGGAATCAAGTCTAATCAAGCTCAGATTGCAGTCAGTTTCACTGCAAGGAAGGACTGGACAAGGGAAAAAGAAAGGGTAAGAGTCACTGGGGATCTAATAAAATAGCCTGAACTTCTGAAGAGACGGCTCTGGAGACAGCCTCGCCGGGCTCAAAGCTGCTTCGCCTTGAACTATACCTCTCAGGGCCTCCATTTCCCCATCTACAGAGTAGGAATGAGTATCAAAGAACGTGTAAGTTATGGAAAGCAATTAACATGCGCACTGACACAAAACAGTCAGACAGCAAATGAACTCGGGCTTTGTCACCTCTGGACTCTCCTGGAATCCAGGTGGAGGGAGATGTGACCATACTAAGAATCTCCTCAGAAATAAAGCCAGCATCAAGCAAGGCCTCCTGTGTCTCTTCCAGAGAAGCACTGTCAGACACGGGCACCTGCTCTACTTATCCTGTATTCCTGGTGACCAGGCTTATTGTACATGTGTTGTATCTGTCTCTCAGAATCTTAGGGGCTGCAAATTCCAATATTAAAGACTTGTATTATTTTTGATCAACAACAAGGCCCTACTGTATGGCACAGAGAACTATATTCAATGTCCTATGATATATCATAATGGAAAAGAATATTAAAAAAAAAAAAGAACACATATATACGTAAACCACTTTGCTGTGTAGCAGAAATTAACACAGCATTGTAAATCAACTACACTTCATTTTTTTCAAAAAAAGGAGTTTTGTTATTTCTAGACCTACCACCAGTTTCAACCAATATAAAGTCATCCTTCCTACCATATCCATTATTTAAAGCAAACATTTCCTCATTTCACCACCCAACAATAACGCCACTACGAAATGCAACCTAAATCACTGAAGCCTCATCTCTGGACTGGGGGTAAGGAAACCTCATATCAAGTTTTCAAGAACAGTGAACTGAACCCCTGACATCTGTCTAAATTATCAAAATTAAAAATCCAAGGTCCCCACCACCTGACAACAGAAACCAGGCCCAGCAGCAAGGTTCTTGGGGATGCAGAGAGGTTAAATGCAAACTCATCTTTCCGACCCCAGCTGAAAAGACCAGTTTTCATGATAATGGTCAGAGGCTGTCTTCCCACCCTCCCCCACCTCAGATTCCAAAGTTCTTATCTCTCAGGGAAGAAAACAGCCCCACAGAGTTACAAGTATTTCAATAACGTGCTTAGAGACCAGCTCTTTTCTGTAAACAAGCCTAATGAAGCGTGACTAATAGTGCTCTCTGAGAGCTGAGCATGGGAAAAGTGCCTTTGTTAGCACTTACTGGAGCAAGTCATCCTTTTGCTGGAGCAGAACAAAACTTAGCTGGTTATTGATTGACCAGCCTCGCTGGTGTCACTGCTTGGCTGTACGCTTCTGTACGATACATGTGTGTTTAAATACATGTGTTTATGTGGACGCAGATGCTCTGTACACACACTCACGCGTACACAGTCACACGCAGCCATCTCAGCTAACTTTGGGTGACGTATCTTCTGCAAACCTGATGAAAGATTCAAGGCATCTATCTAACTGTAACCTAATTCCTGTATCCCTTCTAGCCCTTGATATTCCCTAACATTTTCTCTCCATGCAGTCAGTACCACAGACCTCAGTTTTACAGTCTGTAAACCAACACTCCCATGGACACTGTGCTGGTTTCCAAAGTCCTATGATTATATCCTAGAGGTGGTTTTCTTTTGCTTTTTAATAAATTCCAAATTGCCAGTGTTTCCTTCCCCAATTCACTTATAGATTCTGAAATTTAGCCTCACATGATAAACGCTAAAGAAATATCCCATGAAGATTTGAATTCTTTAGTTAAGTGTGCCATTGACTGTTATTCATACACACAGCAGTGGGGTCAGCAGGAAGATATGACGTTGACCTGGACTTCTTTTTAGGACCAATAAGAATTTGTGTCAAAACGTGCTTTCCTTGTGACTCCGAGCACAAATTTCCGTATAAATTATTGACTGCACTTTGGCCTCATCTGAAACATTAGCCCTGCAGGCTGATAAGTTCTGACCCCAGGTGGCACATCAAGCCTCTCAGAAGAGGTAGGAACGTTCCTGCTTTGCCCTGGGGACTAAGGCGTGAGAGCCAATCCATCAAATGCTCTGACAGCCTTTACGGCCTCCGAACATTAAGCCCAAGTCAACCTCCAAGACTCCCATTGTTCACATTATTCTCCCCTACTCCGGTCTGATGAAGTTAGGGTTAAGTCCAAGGCTTCAGCAAGAGAGAAAGGCTATTGTTAGTAACTCAGTCTTTATTGACTCTGACCTGCAGGGCAGCCAGTTTGAAGTCTTTTCCAGAAAGTAATGCACTGTTAATTGCTGCTCATCATCAGGGTGTGTTTTATACACCTCCTTCCATGGAAAGAAGACCTGACTCAACATTTCAACATCTTTCCAGGTTTCCTTGTAATTATCCTGAATGAAAACACACTCTCTCTCTGTGTCTCTCCCTCCCTCCCCGTCTCCACCAAAATCTGATTTGTATCCACCTCATATCCTGAATCTCTAATAACCGACGCAAACATAGAATGTTTGGTGGGACAATACTAACACTTGGGAGCTGCCATACGGAACATTAATTTTTTTTCCCCCACATCAAGTATCTGTGGGGATTAGTACACAGGGCAGGAAAATGCTTGATGGAGAAATGAGGTGGAAACATATTATTTCCTTCTAATGTCCTTTGCTTAAAGACCTTTTCCAGCTAAAACGGGAAGTTAGATTTGTTAGCAGCTAGCAACTGACTGGATGAGGGTGAGGGTACAGAATGCCACTCAGGTTCTGTGTGAGGAATGTCGCACTCTAAAAGCAGTTGCAGAATTACTGGTCCAAAGGCTTTCTCAGTTTTCTCTGAAAGAAAAACCAGGCAGATCAAAATAGCCCTCCCAGAAGAGAGGGGCCTGGTAAAAGGTTAGCCCCAGGGTACCCAGGACTGTCCCTCAAGTGCAATGGGTGCCCAGACCAGGCCAGCCACACAGCAAAGTGCCCCCAGACCTGCTGAAACTGTTGACCGACAGCCTGAGTCTGACTCGTGCCAGGGAGAAAATTACATGTGGACACTGAAGAAATCAAACTTCTTGGATACAGGGAAAAAAAAAGGGCAGAAAATCCAAATGGCTGAGTGTTTTACTGAGCTTTTGATTTAGAGGTTTTGGGTCATGAAGTCCGACAACATTTAGCCACGAGACCGATTATGCTACTTTATTTCGTATATCCCAGTGTATGAATTAGTAACAGAAATTAGTGCGTTTTTCCAAATGAGTGAACAGAGAGCCATTTTTCATTTGATAGTGTACTGACTCCAAGGTATGTGAATGTAATACTAGATTTGATAAGGTTTCCCAAGGGGTGCAAGTTAAGAAAACAAAGTTTCTTGGTGCTGCGGATTACATTTTCTGATGCCATTCAAGTTTAATTTTAAAGAAAAAGAGAATTTTCTAATTCAACCAAGAATGCATGGTCAAAGCATTCGAGTATCAAATGATACTCGAAAGTATCATGGGCTACAAGGGCCAAACATTTTATTTTGTAATGTACTCAAGACAAAACTGCATGCGTACCCTGTTCTTATACAAAAGGTCTTTCTATGTCTCAATGTCCAGAAATTAAGAGAAAAGATTCAACTAAAATATTCAAGTAGCTGCTATATATAAAAACAGACTCTGTCTTAGAGTCAATAATATTAAAGCTGCAAAAGGGCCAAATTGATCACTAAAATGAATTCGAGATTTGTTCACTGAATCTTGGTATAGAGTAGCATTTGGGGTCTCCTCTGAAGCTGCAAAGATGGCAATCCAAAACTATTAAAATCAGCATTATCTTACACAACAGGCACTTAACATTTGTGTTACTGTCCCCAGAGGGTAAAGACAGAACATAAATATAAGAACATTGATTGAGCGCTTTACTATGTGTAGGGCACAAGAAGAAATGTTTTTACATGGATTATCTCATTTATTTCTCAGCGCCTACATGCCAGGTTCTTTTATTATCACTATTTTACTGATGAACAAATGAGTAAGAAAGTTTAACTGACCGACTTGCCCCCAGTCAGAGATTTGAAGGCAGGCAGGCTGACCTTTGATAGCATGCTTCTAAATGCATTGTATAAGGTTAAATAAACATAAGTTTATGAACAACACAATTTCATGAAGGAACTACGCATGCATGGACGGGAATCCACAAGGTCACAGCACTGTAACAGATGATCAGTAGTGGGCTTGCAGGCCAGCACATGCATCTTTTCCCAGCTCCACAGGAGACACCAGTCTTGGAAGCTTGAAAGTGACCGTGGTGAGAATATATACCACAGCAAACAGCAGAGAATACACATGGGTGTTCTCTTCCTGCCAGTCCCCAACTCCCACCCCAGTAGTTAACTATTTATCTGCACCTCCCCCTGTTTGTCACTCATTTGTGTCTGACTCTTTGAGACCCCACGGACTGTAGCCCACCAGGTTCCTCTGTCCATGGGATCCTCCAGGCAAGAATACTGGAGTGGATTGTCATTTCCTTCTCCAGGGGATCTTCCTGACCCAGGGATAGAACCTGGGTCTCCAGAATTGCAGGCATATTCTTTACTGTCTGAGCTACAGGGAAGTCCCATTTATCAGCACACCAATGCTTAAATGCTTAATTTGTTAAATTACTCATCTCTCTTATAAGTACCTTGTCAGAGAAAACACCGGTCTGGGAAAAGCACAGAATCTGGAAACACTTCTATATTCAACCTATGTTTAACCGCTTAGATGGTATTATCTATCCACAGTATAAAACCAAGGGATGAGACTACACTTCTAACTTCTTAGGATTTTAGACATGTTTAAAAGGAACTGCAATTCACACCCCCAGACTTCTACTTCTATTTAAGCACTCATATCTCATCGGTCATCAAGTCACACCTACTCTGACTCCCAACCAATCTCCACTCCCTCCCTTTCATCCACATCACAGTCCAGGCAGGCCTTGGTTACCGCCCCCACCCCGCCCCACTCACCACTTACTTCTCCCCTGCCTCACACCACAGAGTGCATTGAAACGTTCCTGGCACACAATAATAGATCACTTCATGCCTTGTTCCTATCTTTTGCCTAGGAAACCTGGACTTGCCTTAATCTTTGGAGTCCAAGTTCAGGTGCCTGAACTCAAGGAAGCCCTGAGGCTGCCTGACGCATCTGAGGATACTTCTATCACAGAACTTTCTGTCACATTTCACATGCCTGATTTTTACCTGCCAACCACTCAGAAAGGCCAAGCACTAGCTCTTTCAAAGTGCCTGGCAAAGAATAGGTACTCAATTAAGTGAGTTTTTGTTTTAAGGCAAGTGAAACAACAAAATGAATAAAAGCACAGAAGAACCCTCCTACACTGTAGGTGGGAATATAAGTTTGTGCAGCCACTATGGAAGTCCCCTAAAAAACTAAAATACAGTCGCCATATGATCCAGCAGTCCCACTCCTAGGCGTGTATCTGGACAAAACTCTAATTAAAAAAGATACAAGCAAGCCCTATGTTCATAATAGCATTATTCAAAATAGCCAAGACACGATAACAATCTTAATGTCCATTGACAGATGAACAGATAAAGAAGATGCGGTACATATACATGATGGAATACCTCTCAGCCATAAAAAAGAATGACACGGTGCCATTTGTAGCAACATGGATGCAACTAGAGATTACTGTACTAAATGAAGTCAGAAAGACAAATACCGTATGATATTACTTACATGTGGAATCTAAAATGTGATACAAATGAACCTATCTATGAAACAGAAACAGAATCATGTGCATAGAGAACAGATGAAAGGTTGTCCAGGGGGAGGGGGTTGGGGGAAGGATGAGTGGGAGGCTGAGGTGATCTAGGCTGTTACATATGGAATGGATAAACCACAAGGTCCTACTGTAGTGCAGGGAACTATATTCAGTATACTATGATAGACCATAACAAAAAAGAATATGAAAGAGAGTGTATGTATATACATAGACATGTATAACGGAACCATTTTGCTGTACAGCAGAAATTAACACAACATTGTAAATCAACAACACTGCAACAAAAAAATGAATAAAAGCATAGACCAACCACTACATTATAACTATATACACAAATCAAAATATAAAAGTGAAAAACCATGACACTGAGTATTCATCACCTGATTCTGATAATTATTAATTAAGAGAGCCCATCTCAGTTGATTCTTTCCATTTTTAAAATAACTTGATGATAATATAGATGTAAACAATTTGGCTTTATTTATCTATTTTTTATTAGAAAATTTTGTGAACTAAGTATTCTTGCAAGTTAAACCGGGAGCTTTCCTCTGTGATTTCAAAAGCCATTCACTTCTAATGAACAATTACAAAAGCAATTGACGAGGTACATTTGTTGCTCACATGATGCAGAAGCTCTCAACATGCACCATAACCCGCCCAGTCCTGGCAGATCCAGATCTTCTAAACCTCTCCCCTTGCTTCTTCAATTTAATGAACAGTCGGATCCAACAAATCTCCTCCCAGTAGCCTGCGACTGGTTCTTCTCCCAGACTCTGGGCCCCAAAGAGAGATTTGTCATTGCTTAAATAAATGTTACAGATGTAATAGATAAAGTAATAAAGAAAACAGAGCTTTTATAAAACAAAGTTGACAGAGCAGAAAGCTCTGTCTCTATAATGGGACGGACGTTGGTGCGTTCTGGGCGGCTTGTGTGTACCAAAGGGAAACAGACAATGAAGCTTAGGAAGCATGAAATGACAGCCTTCTTTGCCTTTCAGGGAACATAAATTTTATTTGCTGAATGTAAATCTTAAAGCTGTGGTTTTCAATCTGCATGTGTGATCACTAGAAGCTGATTTCAAGGAAATATACAATTATTTAACTTACTGCTCAGCAATGCAAATCCAGGGTCACACATTCATGATTATTACCAGTGGAAGACTCGGGTAATGCTTTGAGTGATGTTTTTCCAGGTGTGATCCTTGTTGGCACAGATGACATCATCTGCCCCTTGGTTAACGTTACTGGAAGTGGTACAAGCATCATTTGTCCTCAACAAGGAGCCTATGACTTCTAATAGGGACTTGCCCAGTGCCAACTGAAACACAGAATGATGGTTTTCTTTCCCGGTGAACATATCCCTGTTCCCCCAATAACACAAATAGTTTCTTTTAAAACGTTACATCTTTGGGCAATTTGGGAGATGTGCCTGCTTCTTCATACAAGGCAGATGGATACCAACCTCTTCCATATTCTTCACAATATAGTAAAGGCAGTTCCCTCTGCCCCAAAAGATTGGTAACTCACTTTGACTAGTCTCTACAACTCAAATGATCAACATATAAATTGGGTTTGCTCGTGTGTTTTAATGGGCTTATCAGATTGTGGCGTTTAATACTGAATTCTAGTTAATTAGTTAATTAAAGTAGCCTGATTTTATGTGAAGGCATATTTTTAATAGAAATCTTATAAGTATATGTAAATCATGGTATGCAGGCAAATATTCTACAAAGTAGAATTGTATTATAAATTATAAAAACAGCTATTCTAAAAAATGGACATAACACCAATACTAGAAATGCCAGTAATCAACACAGGAGTAAATACAGTCAAGGCAGATGCAGAGGGTATGATGAGGGGAGAGGATGATAGACACATAAACTTTTATTTACTTTAATATGAATCAGCAATTCAACTGAGAATGCATGTTATTTATAATCAATCCTCCAAGATCATTTTTACTTAGGCTCCACTCACAGTCTCCTCAGAAACTAAAAAAAGAAATTTACTGACGTGAGTTTGGGGGCTGGAAAGGGGGCAATAAACATTTACCCATGAAGAACTGTCCCCATGACACCGGTTCTATGCCTCTTCCCGTAGGTTACACTGCACACGACCCACAGGAAAGCTGTCTGACAAGCACTCAAAGTGGCCTCCTGGAAACGAGTGTTCATTCACTGCAGATCCCAAGAGCAGGCATTCCCTGACCACGGCATCTCTCTCTGCTCATGGTCACCCAAGCATGCTGGAAGGTCTTGCTGTCAAGACACCTGCTAGCCTGGCAGAACTGTCAGAAAGGACACTGATAACATTAACATTGCTCTTAGTAACTGTAAGAGAATCCACAGGAATGAGGGTCTTCCTATCTTCTAGGCAGAATCCCACATTTTAGAGAATATGCTGGCAGGCTCATGAAGAACACTACTGTCTTTGCCCACAACAAATATTACAACGCTCAGGATTGTGCTTTTGTTTGCCTGTACATTTAACAAGTGCATTTTGTACTGAATATGTTTTAGGCACTATTTAAAATGTCTTACAGAACCATATGACTCAGCAATCCCACCACTGGGCATATACCCTGAGAAAATCGTAATTCAAAAGGACACATGTACCCTAATGTTCACTGCAGCACTATCTATAATAGCCAGGACATGGAAGCAACCACCAATCAACAGATGAATGGATAAAGAAGATGTGGTGTATGTACATCACAATAGAACAGTACCCAGCCATTAAAAAGGAACAACACTGAGTCATTTGTACAGATATGGGTGGACCTAGAGCCTGTCATACAGCGTGAAATAAGTCAAAAGGAAATACATACAGTATATTGATGCATATATATGGAATCTAGAAAAATGGTACAGATGAACCTATGTGCAGGGCAGAAATAGAGGTGCAGATGTAGAGAATGAACTTGTGGACGCAGGGGGAGGCAGGGTAGACAAATTGAAAGGGTACTGCTGACATATATACTCTACAACATGTAAAATAGTAATATAGTGGGATAGTAATATAGTAATATAGTATAATACAGTGGGAAGCCGCTATATAGCAGAGAGAACTCAGCTCAGTGCTCTGTGATAACCTAGACGGGTGGAATGGGGGAGGGGGGTTCAAGAGGGAGGGCCAGTAGATACATACTCATAGCTGATTCAATTTGTTGTACAGCAGAAACTAACACAACACTGTAAAGCAATTATACTACAATAAAAAAAGAAAATGTCTTACGGATACTTAAGTCACTTAGTAGCTAGTAGCTCAGTCGTGTCCGACTCTTTGCGACCCCATGGACTGTAGCCTCGCAGGCTCCTCTGTCCATGGGATTTTCCAGGCAAGAGTGCTGGAGTGGATTGCCATTTCCTTCTCCAGGGGGTCTTCCCGAGCCAGGAATCGAACCCGGGTCTCCTGCATTGCAGGCAGATGCTTTACCGTCTGAGCCACCATCCTCCTATAAAACACAGTATGTTGGGGCAGAGGGCACTAGAGGGTGAGGCACAGGATATTCATCTCCACTTTACAAAGGACAGACTGGGGCATAAAGCAGGCAGTGAGTTACTGCCCAAGATCACACAGGCAGTAAGCTGTGAAACTGAGAATTAGAACCCAGGGGGTCTGGCTCAGTTTGTGACAATGACCCAATGTCCCCATATACACTGGGACAGAGGATGAACATGGAGCCTCGAATCAAGGGGTTTACCTTTTGCTCTAGTTTATTTTGGGCTTCCCTGCTGGTTCAAATGGTAAAGAATCTGCCTGCAGTGCAGGAGACCCAGGTTCAATCCCTGGGTTGGGAATGTCCCCTGAAGAAGGGAATGGCAACCCACTCCAGTATTCTTGCCTGGAGAATCCCATGGACAGAGAAGCCTGGTGGCGATAGTTCATAGAGTTGCAAAAGGTTGGACATGACTGAGCAACTGATACTTCCACTTCACTTATTTATTTTATATAATGAGTTTCATGATATATCCTGAATTTCTCATAATATAAGCAAATCAAAAAGTCATGCAATTTTCAAGCACAAAAGAATCTTGAAGATCACTTATTCCAAACTTGCTCTCTGTATGGAGAAGGAAACTAAGACTCCAGAGACATTACATGTCTGGTCCCAGCTTCCAGGACAAAGGAGAACAGAGCCAAAACCACAGCTGAGTCTCCAACATCCTTCCCTTCCAGTAATCCTCTGCATCCACACACAAGCACTCAAGGTGAGCAGCAACAGGACGCCAGTCAACAGGCTCTCAGCGCTTCTCCAGGGAGCAAAGGGTCCCTTCAGGGCCCATCACACAGCTGAGTGGTCTGACCACCAGCCAACAGCCACTGACCACCCGCCAAGTCTCACTGGATTTTGCTCCAGTGAGACTAACACTCATCCAAGAGATTAGAAATTGCTTTGGAGGAGTGGGACAATCAAGAAAAGGACTCTGAAGTTTGGGCAAAGAAAAACCTGGAGCATGAGCAATAACCAAAGTCTTGTGGTAAGTGACATGGGAACAAGAGACTCCTCTTCTCATTTAATGAAGCCTAAACACACATGCACACGTGCTACCTGCTGAGTGAATGATGTCAAAAATAACATTACAAAGTAGAGTTTATCTAAACATGCACTAAGAACCTTTTGTTCTACTGGCTTTATTTTATCACGGGGTTCAAAAGTAGCCAATGAAGGCTGAAAGCCTGGGGCTGCATCCCAAGCATTTGCTGTCTTTGCTTTAGAAAAGCGGGTGTTCTCAGGATGGCTGGCAATCAGTCACTACACCTTCCTAGCCTGTGGAGATGGTATGTGGCCAAGATGTCTAGCAAGAATGGGTGGGCAACACACGATACCTAAACCAAGCAGTGTTAGCTACAGTAAACACCATGGAGCAGCACTATTCATAATAGCCAGGATACAGAAGCAACTCAAGCGCCGCTGATCAGCCAGCCATAAAAAAGAAAAAAACTCTGCCATCTGCAGCAACAGGGATGGACCTAAAGAATATTATGCTTAGTGAAATAGGGCAGACAAAGACAAACTATTATATGATATCACTTAAATGAGTGTGAACAGTTAGAACTGGACATGGAACAACGGACTGGTTCCAAATAGGAAAAGGAGTACGTCAAGGCTGTATTTTGTCACCCTGCTTATTTACCTTATATGCAGAGTACATCATGAGAAACGCTGGACTGGAAGAAACACAAACTGGAATCAAGATTGCCGGGAGAAATATCAATAACCTCAGATATGCAGATTACACCACCCTTATGGCAAAAAGTGAAGAGGAACTCAAAAGCCTCTTGATGAAAGTGAAAGTGGAGAGTGAAAAAGTTGGCTTAAAGCTCAACATTCAGAAAACGAAGATCATGGCATCCAGTCCCATCACTTTATGGCAGATAGATGGGGAAAAAGTGGAAACAGTGTCAGACTTTATTTTTTTGGGCTCCAAAATCACTGCAGATGGTGACTGCAGCCATGAAATTAAAAGACACTTACTCCTTGGAAGGAATGTTATGACCAACCTAGATAGCATATTCAAAAGCAGAGACATTACTTTGCCAACAAAGGTCCATCTAATCAAGGCTATGGTTTTTCCTGTGGTCATGTATGAATGTGAGAGTTGGACTGTGAAGAAGGCTGAGCACCGAAGAATTGATGCTTTTGAACTGTGGTGTTGGAGAAGACTCTTGAGAGTCCCTTGGACTGCAAGGAGAGCCAACCAGTCCATTCTGAAGGAGATCAGCCCTGGGATTTCTTTGGAAGGAATGATGCTAAAGCTGAAACTCCAGTACTTTGGTCACCTCATGTGAAGAGTTGACTCATTGGAAAAGACTCTGATGCTGGGAGGGGTTGGGGGCAGGAGGAGAAGGGGATGACAGAGGATGAGATGGCTGGATGGCATCACTGACTCGATGGACGTGAGTCTGAGTGAACTCTGGGAGTTGGTGATGAACAGGGAGGCCTGGCATGCTGCGATTCATGGGATCACAAAGAGTCGGACACGACTGAGTGACTGAACTGAACTGAACTGAAATGAGTGTATACGCAAAACAGAAACATACTCACGAAAACTAGTGGTTACCAAAGAGGAGGGATTAAGAGACACCAACTACTACATATAAAATACATAGGCAACAAAGATATGCTGTATAACACAGGGAATTATAGCTATTATCTTTTTGTAATAACTTTTAATGAAGTATAATCTATAAAAACACTGAATCGCTATGCTGTACACCTGAAACTAATGTAATATTGTAAATCAACTACACTTCAGGTTTTGTTGTTTTTAAAAAAAAAAGTAAAAAAGGAATCAAGGTTCCAATTTTGGAGGAAATATAGGGCAGGTTTCTGATTGGACTACAGAGAAATCCGTCAATCTCTTCACACACACACACACACACACACACAAACACACCCCCCAGCAAGATGATAGATATGGGTTTCAAACTCAGGCTAATCACATTCTATATTTTTTCCCCCAGACTCCAAGGATAATACAAATCCCCTTGAGTGCTTATTAAAAATACTGATTCTTAACCACTACTCACGCTCTAAGCATGTGAGGTGATTCTTACCAGAGAAACTAGGCTAACAGACTTTCAAGAAAAACGTTCATCAAACAAAAAAAGATATACATAAACCATGTTGAGTTTTACGAGGAAAGAAATGGGGCATAATGATTTTGATTAATTACTTTCTGACATTCTGAGGCAAGAGGTATTATGTTATTCCTTTGGGAAAAGTCACCAAGGAGCTTGGAATGAGGCTGAGAACTTTTTATCTGCCTGAGCCCTTTGACAGGAGTATTAATACAACAGCTTAACTCGGTTTAAAGCAAGAATTATTTCACCATCCACACTAATCTCTTCTGGCAAGAGGCAGAATTCTGCTATGGCTACTCACAAAGGATGATGGAGACCAGCAATCCTTTCTTCACTGAGGGGAATTTGGGGCTTTTCAAAATATTAATATAAGCTCACTTATTAAGATAAAACGATGTGCTAAAAGCACTGGAAATTCTCACACTGGAACAGCTATCTATTTTTTTTTTCTTCATAAAAACAATCTATAATTAAGGGTATCCATTTTTACATCCTAGCCTCATGTATTAACATCATGATATGCTAATGCTACATACTGTATGCTCTTTAATCAGAGGTCAAAAAAGTGGAAACGTGTAGAATATCATGTAAGAAACGAGTTGCCAGTCCAGGTGCGATGCGCGATACTGGATGCTTGGGGCTGGTGCACTGGGACGACCCAGTGTGGGGAGGGAGGAGGGAGGAGGGTTCAGGATGGGGAACACATGTATGCCTGTGGCGGATTCATTTTGATATTTGGCAAAACTAATACAATTATGTAAAGTTTAAAAATAAAATAAAATTAAAAAAAAGAAAATAAATAAAGTGCAGTTTAGAGGCAATGCCAATAGCCTTGTTATAGGCAGGATGCTTCTGCCAGAGATACAGTGTTGGTCGCTCAGTCGTGTCTGACTCTGCAATCCCATGGGCTGTAGCCTGCCAGTCTCCTCCGTCCATGGGATTCTCCAGGTAAGAATATTGGAGTGGGTTGCCATTCCCTTCTCCAGAGGATCTTCCCAACCCAGGGGTCAAACCCAGAGATATAGGCTTACCTGAGCTAGGTTTGGCTGAGTGCTGCTTCTAACTCTCACCTACTCACCCAACCTCAGAATTAGAGTTAAGCAGTACCCTTTTCATTAAGTATATCAAAGTCCTTTTCTTTGAAATGGGTGAGAGAGAGAGAGGGAGGGAGGGAAGAAAAGAGAATAGAGTAGAAAAGAAAGGAAAAAAGGTGGGGGGGGGGGGATGAAAAAAGAGAAAAGAAGCAAACAAGCTTGCCTTTCTACACTGCTCCACCACAAAAACCTCTTGTGAGGTCTTCAAAAATAACAATTCAGCAAAAAGTGACAGCAGAGCAACCACTGAGGCAACCCTTCGAAGTCCTTTTCAAAAGGCTGCTTTCAGTGAATCAATTTTCAATGTTGTTTCAGTTATTCTCAGATAGAAAACTTTCTCCCCCCTCCTCTTCTCCTTTGGAAATTTGGTAACCATAGCTTCTGTATCCTGCTGAGACTTGATATGTAGAGCTGTATTCTACCTGCTATTAAGCTGCTGATAGCAGTGTTTCTGTTGCAATTTATGAGCAATGTCAGTTGAAGGCAGAGAGTATTGTACACACTATATTTTCCCAGCTGGAGATCTCCGTGAATGGAAAGCAAAAACATGAATACACATGCATTGTGAGCTTGAGGGAATAAAAACGCAGGGGAAAAAAGTCAGCAGGCTAAAATCAGGTGGGTGGTCCTGATTATAAACCAAGCAGATAATAAAATATTCAAAGGAAGCTCTAACTGAATAGTCAGGAAATAGAGACATACAACATAGTGCTAAACCCAAAAAAGTCTTTTTTCCTGCCTCTATGTCTCCCACTCAATTCTTAGAATTGGTGATTCACCAAGACTCACCTGACCACCTGGGGTTTTCAAACAACTTGCCATAACCAAAAGGTCATTTGAAACCACGGAATCAAATCCCATTACACATTAAGTTTCTGAGAATGACTTTAGCCTGTAGTTTCTACAATGGATCCAATTCCCAACCTTCTCTTCTAAATGCCTCAACTCACATGGTACCTCAAGAGTCAAATTTATCTCTTTGCCCTTAACCAAAAGTATTTCAGAAGAAAAAAAAAATTGGGTTTTATTTTTGTGATTAAGCAACAGACACGTTGGGCTTCTTTATCATGGAGCACACACAAAAAATAACAGAGCTCCTGAAGGCTCAATTCTACAAAGAAAGAAAGGATCCAATAACGATTCCAGAAATTACCCAGGAAAATGATTTTAAAAAACAGGAAAATACCTTTTCCCCTAATACTCTAGAGAAACACAACATAAAATATTAATAATTAGCACCTTGTTAGATAAACTTGATTGGCTTGTATCAGTTGTTCCCATCAGAACTATGAGGGGAAAGTTTTTATAATAACCATACTGTGCTCTGACCCCTAAATATCGTGATTCAGTTCATCTGTGTTCCAGGACTAGCACTTTTAAAAAACACAATTCTAAGGACTTCCCTGATGGTCCAGTGACTAAGATTCCGCAATCCTAATTCAGGGGACCCAGGGTTCAATCCTTGGTCAGGGAACTAGGGCCCACGTGCCGCAACCAAGAGTTCGTATGCCAAAACTAAAGATCTTTCAGGCTGCAACTAAGACCCAACGCAGCCTAATTAATTAACTGAAAAAAAAAAAAAAACAAACCAACCAAACACGATTCTAGTATCCTTCTTTATATGAAAACAATCTATCTCAGAGGAATAAATCAAACTATGCCCTCAGTAACATCAGCAGGCTAGAATGACTTGTAAAATGGGAAACTGTTTCCAGTACAAAAAGAAAAATGCATACAAAATAAATAACCATGAAAAACAAAAGGATCATTCACTTATTTTCACTGGAACATAGTTTAAGATTTTTCCTAAGCTAACACTGGAGCAGATCTTCAATCAAGGTGCTCAACTGTCTTCCTAATCAGAATTTAATGTTTTTGATTCAAACATCTCTCTGTACCAACAATATAAAACACAAATACCAAGTCTGCTGAATTTATCAAGCCCAGAGCTAAACCAGAAGAAAAGTAATTACCATTTAAATAGCAACATGAGGTTCTTTGAAGGAACAGCCTTTGATGTTAGCATCTTGAATACTAAATGGCAAAAAATTTCAGATCTTAACATTGTTTGGAGGAACCCCCCCAAAACTAAATATATCTCCTAGAAGTTCTTTCATCAGAAAAAAGCGAGAACCCAACTCATTTATCATAGGCTCGTTCATACTCAGTACATAGTGACAGCAGGAAAGTCCTACTAAATTAAGGTGACTTTAAGAAGAAAAAAAAAAGGAAGGGCAAGTTTAACAAGAGAGACCAGGCAGAAGCCGCTAATAAATTTCTGGAGCCCCAATACCCAACAAAGGGGAACTAACTGTAGTATCTATATCTACATGTCGTCTCACACCCCACCATCAATGTGAGTGAGCCCACCTGTGCATCTTTCAAATGGATTATGCACAAAGTTGAGAATACTTGTCGTTATTAAATTCTGTCTCTTAATTCACACAGGGAGGGATATCTTTTTCTACAAATGTATTGCAAATCTCTTACAAATGACTAGAAACACCAGGCAGTATGATGTACTATATACATCTCTCACTCTTAATTATCGTGCAATTGATTAACCAGTTGGTAGATAAAACAGGCTGCACATTATTCAGACACTGCAAAACATTCATATTTATCCTCCAACCACAAGAGATGTTCTTTTCATTTCTAGTGGCTCACACAATGCTAGGCAGGTAACAGATTTTGGGCAATTCTATTGAAGATTCTTGGCTTTTCATCTTTGCTTGTTTATTTGTTTTTAATATAATAGTATATTTGTGCTCGGTCACTCAGCCATGTCCAACTCTTTGCGACTCATGGACTGTAGCCAGCCAGGCTCCTCTGTCCATGGGATTCTCCAGGCAAGAATACTGGAGTGGGTTGTCATGCTCTCCCCCAGGGGATCTTCCCAACCCAGGGATCGAACCCAGGTCTCCTGAACTGCAGGTGGATTCTTTACTGTCTGAGCCACCAGGGAGGCCCAATAGATTATCTCCAAAAGACCAAATTATATAAGTGAAATAGACAAAACACAAATCAGACAACATCACCAAACTTCAAAAAGGTAGGGTGGGGTAGGGTGGAGAAGAGGGCAGAGGAGAAGGTCATCACCTACAACCAGATTTTTTCCTTGGCTTTGGCTTTATTTATCCATGACATTCCTACTCATTATAATCAACACTTAAGAATCCGCCATATTCCTATGATCAAACATTCATCTCTGAATAGGTTTTTTATTTCAGACTTATGTAGCATCTAGTTTCTGGTTATTTATCTATAAAAGGAAAGCAACTGTTTAATTAAATTACAAAATTGACACTTTTTCCTGCTTATATACATTTTCCTAAATCTTACAAACCTTTGCTTTCATTGTTCATAAGATATTGAGTGCCTACAAAGTAGGTTTTATTGAGAGGCAAACCAAATCGATTATAAGCAAATCCACTCAGAACTATAATATGGTAATAGGACATGTTTCCCAAACTTGCCTGATCATAACACCACCTGGGGAGCTTGGGGTTCCCAACCATTCCTCTGGAGATTCTGGGTGGAGGGGGTCTGCATTTTCTTATGCAATCCGGGAACATCTTATTATCAGGCAAAGTTGCATAGATCTTTCTGGGTCTCCTGCTGTGTTCAAGCAGCCCACAGTTCAGTGCTGAAGGTTCCAAAATGCTGCACATTAGAATCTCCTGAGCGGTCTTTTAAACCATCCCCCACCCACAAAGCCCACCCCAATTTAAATGAGAACCTCTGAGAGTGGGCTTCAAGCACAAGCATATTTGGATTTCCCCAGGTGACTCCAGTGGACAGCCATTTTTGTGAACTAATGATCTAGTCTAGCTTACTGCTTCTCAGCACCCAGCGCTGATCAGAAAAACCTGTGGAAAGTTACAAATTAACAAAAAAAACAACAACGTGTAGACTCCATCTTCAACCAACCAAGTCAGAATCTCTGGACAGGAGACATGAGCCATGGCATTTTCCCAAAATTCCTAAGATGATTTTAATGTGGAGTCTAGGCTGAGAAAAACAGGTCTAGTAGATTCTAAAGTTAATAATAAAAAAAAATTTTTTAACGACTTAATAAAAGTTTGTATCCAAACACCTTTTCTCTGCCAAGCACATGACTATGTTTGTCCAAGAGAACAACAAATTCCAGAGAAAACAGTCTCTCTTTTGAAGGAGAGCACAACTCAGCTGGTCAGATAAATAATACACTAAATGAACAAACAAGAGAATATTACGAACTATCAGTAAGGGTAGCATTTCTAAAACTCTGAATATATAAAACTGTTGGGAGAGGGAAATAAAAATGTTTTTTGGAAGTGTCAGGTCATGTCAGCTAGGTGCCCATGCCATTTAAAAGCAGGCAGACTCTTGATGAGAATTACTAAGGCTGATTTGGAGTTATATGTTTGAGATAAACAAGTTTTATGGTGCCTTTCAACTCTACTGCTCTTTTTGTCTTTAAAGAGCATTTTTCTACAGGAAAATTCTAAAAACGTTCCCAATTCAAGTTCCCTTCAACAACCTTAAGGGCGAATATGACTATGGCAGTTTATATAATGTCAGCAACACATACAATAATAACACATCTTTTCCATTTAAAAAAAAAGCAATTTTATACCTATTAATGTTTTTATACTTGCTACATCTATAATCCCATTTTATCAGATGAGAAAAATAAGTCCTAAGGAGTTTGCTGACTTGCTTAGAAGTCTCTTATCTCTACTAGAATATACTGCATGAGACTATAGCCATGCTTTACTCACAAATATCCTTAGTTGATCTGTTATTTAAGGAAAATTCATTCACTCAACCCAATTTTATGCTCCTTATGTGTGCTGGGCACTACAGGTGCTTGGAATACAGCAGTGAGCAAGATAGACTCCATCCACATACCAAGTGGGACAAAACACAGAATAACCAAACAAGCAGCTACAATTTTAGGTACTAAGTCCCTGAAGAAATAATGCAGTACAAGGGTTTAAGAAGTGACAGCAGAGAAGTTAAGTTTAGGGATGGGAGTCAAGGAATGTTATTCTAGGGGAGTAAAATCTGAGCCCAAACCAGAAGGGCATTGAGAGCTGGCCATGCATAAGACCTGGGAAAAGAAGGCTTTGGGCAGAGAACAAAGGGAAGTAAGGCCCCTGGGAAGCAAGATGAGGCTACAGAATACACCCAGAGTTCTTTCTATTTAACACAGCATCTCTGGGAATACATACTTGAAGAGCGGTGCATGTTTACGAAGGACCTAGTATGTTCTCAACTTTATGCGAAGTTGAAGAGAGGCCATCAGAGGCCTTCGGTGAGGTCACTAGAGACTCCTAACCAGAACACCTAGTGCCAAGTGCGAACAATAAATGCCCCATGAGTTCAGGAGAGGGAGGTGAAGAGAGCGCCCATAAATGAAGCAGGTATTTCTTGTTGGTTTTCTTTTCCTAACATTTGTCTTTCTGATCTTAAAATTCCATTTGACTCTTCAAGCTGCAGTTTTAACAAACATTAATGAAAGGCCTTTTGTAGCAACAAGGACTTTTATCTGGACCACTTTTAAGAGCACAGAAATAAAGCTACTGTTCTTTCATACTGTTGTGTAAATACAGGTCTTTCTTTGAAGTGTGTAATAAATGGTCATTTTATAATCTATAATACCTGGAATATTTTGTGGCATACCCTCTTAGCAAAACAAACCTTAAAAAAAAACACAAAACAGCATACTGTATAAAGTAGATTGGTTTGTTTTAAAACTGGTTTAGATACTAGGAGACATGTACAAGAATGTTCACGTGGAGAACATTTGAAATAGCAAAAAACGGGCCACAATCCAAAAGTCCATGGGCACAGGAATGGATAAATAATAATGGTATATTCAAACAACTCAATACAGCAATGAAAATGAACTAGATCTTAACGTTGAATGAAAACAGTGCGCTGAAAAAATATACTGTACATGATCCCACTTATATCATGAAGAACAATGTATTAGCTAGAAATTCAGAGGATGAAGGAAGATGTAGGCATTAAAAACAAAATATTCAGAAAAGTGGTTTTTTACAGAGAAGCAGCAGCTGAATGGGATAAAGGAAGGGCCACCGGGGGTTTTCAAAAATTCAATGAGACCCTGATGCTGGGAAAGACTGAGGGCAGAAGGGGAAGGGGAGCAACAGAGAAAGACATGGCTGGACGGCATCACTGACTCAATGGACAGGAGTTCGAGCAAATTCCGGGAGATACTGAAGGACAGGGAAGCCTGGTGTGCTGCAGTCCATGGGGTTGCAGAGTCAGACATGTCTCAGCGACTGAACAACAATAAAACTACATTCTATTTCTTCATCTCAGTGGCAGGATATATGCTTTCATGTTGTTCTTTATACCTTACACATATATTTAAAACAGTATTTCCTATATATTTAACAAAACAAGTTTTTAAAACTGATTGAGCAAGGACTCAGATCATCTTTGCCCAAATGCAGCTCTGGCTTATTTCCCATTTGTATATAAACGCCCTGTTGGAAGTGTTAAGTTTAATATCCTTTCCTGAGTTATTCAGTGTGTTGATGAGCATAGCCTGAAGAAAAGGAAAACACCAGAAAACCCACAGCAAACAGTGAGTGGAAGCAGTTTTCCCTGAAAAGCCGTGGGACACTGGGGCACCGTGACAACACAGGGCCGGTGTCCTGATCTACCCCAACCTGGCCCAGAGGCTGTGTGGTCCACCTCGGCGACAAGTGCTACCAAGGGGGCCTTCAACAGGAAACCAAGGATTAATTTCCCTGAGGCTCAGAGGCAAGAACTTCCAAAAAAGGGAAAAATCAAACTATTACATATCCATGCAAATCAAAATTCACAGGCTGGTGGCAGGCAGCCAACCCTACTATTTCAGGTCTGCTCGCCCATCTGCTTGGCCTGTTAACTGTCGGAAAATACAAGCAAATCGCTTCTTCTGCAACTAATTCTCAATAGGGCTCCTAAAAACCAGACTCCATGATGCAAGTTTAATAAGACAGAACAGCTTATTATGATCAATAAAGCACAGCCTTCCTGCAGTCCCGGAGCCAAAACTGGCTCCAATGCCTCTTCACTGGACACGGAGTATGAACACCATCCCTCCCCAGCGTCGTGGAAGGCCTGGGGCCAGACAAGGCTCCCACACCAGGAAGCAGCTCTGTCCTGATTCTCCTCCACACAAGAACCCAAAGGCCTTCTCATCCTGCAGATTTTATTAGCCCCAATATAGGGTAATTAATTTACTGCAGCCTCTTAATTCATAAATGGATCAAATAAAGCCCCACATGGCTTTTGGCAGCTAACCCTTACTAAATTATGGTGACTAGAAGTTTGTTCAAATGCAGCCCATAAGTCCAACGCGTCCCCCTCAGCTTGTAAAGTTCAATTAGAGAGTTCTTAGCTCATTGTGTGCCTTCGAGCTTCAAAGAAGGCATTATTCACGCATTTTCCATGCCAAAAAAGGAAAGCTGGCAATGAAGCAATTCCTAGAATGTTGATCCCAGTGTTACCAGGAAATGTTAAAAACGTCAACTCTCAGTACCCAAATGCCTCCACTTTGGGACAAAATCTCAGTGAACTGTGAAAGACTAAAATTAATCAAATTAACTTCAGAAATCCACATAATAACGAAAGTTCTGACCAAGAGTGTACAAACATAACCACCCACTGGAGTTTCTTTTTCTATGGTCTCCTACTAAGTACCAGTGGTGTGTTCCTGTAAAAGCCTAAACAGGCTGAAGGCTTAACCAGGGGCCAGAAAGGACATCTTGAAAGTGCCACCCCTACCACAATGGGCTGTCATGTCAGTTCTAATGTTTGTATTTCCAACTGGGGGACAAAACCAGGGTGCAACCTGGTCAAGTTTGAATCTGACTCCGTTTGCTGATGTTGCACGGTGGTTGCCGGATGCAGGTGTTCTGGGACGCTGTCTACCTCAGGCAGGGCTGACAACAGTTCTACCCAGGAGAGCGGACAACAACTTTCGCTCTGATGGTTCCCTTCCCAGCAGGTAAGTGACCAGACGCCAGCTGGCCTTCCCACGGGAGGTTCTGTGGTTGCCCTCAGATATGAAAACGGATTGGTGTGTTTTCCCAAGAGCACACCATTAACTCAGAAAAGTCCCAGGCAACAAATCTCCATGACTGTCTGCACAAGAAGAATCTGGTGCTGCCAGCTCTGTAAACATCCAGCCTTTCCTATGGTCGAGCAGGAGACTTAGATGAAGGAGCAGGAAAACAATTCCACAGTGAGCTACTGCCATGGAGGCCAAGGCACTAAATCTTGAAGCTGAAAACAAATTTGCAGCTTTGTCTGCATCAAGCTGACCCTCTGAAAGGAGGCTTCTTTTCACTCCAGTATTACAAACTATGCTCCTCGAAGATAACACTTTTAAGGATATAAAAATGTGTCCTGCAGCTTACCTCCTGTCACCTTATTGACTGGACCAGCAGAACCGTGCAAAAACCCATACAAGATTTCTCTGAGAGTCAACATGGGCTTGAGCCACAGGGAGAGGGGACAAGGGACAAGGGGTGGTTTTAAAGTCATGGGCTACTCTTCTCAATACTCGGTAATGGCTTATATGGGAAAAGGATCTAAAAAAAGAGTAGATATATAGACATGTATAATTTATACACTTTGCTGTACACTCGAAACTAACACATCGTCATAAGTCAACTATACTCTAATAAAAATTATAAATACATTTTAAAAAATAAAAATAAAGCCATAGACTGACGTAACCTCCTTTCTTTTCACCATGCATTCATTCAGATAACACTTATTTACTGGTTGCTTGCTCATGTGCTGGGAACTAGGGACACACCAGACAGACCGAAAACCTCCTCATAGTAAAATACTGATGTAATATTTACAATCAACTTTTACAGTCTTTGTACTCAGTAACGAAGATAAGTATCCTTCATCATACAAAAGTAGGTGGACTAAAGGGAAAAGCTCCTTTCTAGGCTAAGAAGCGGAGAAAGCAATGGCAGCCCACTCCAGTACTCTTGCCTGGAAAATCCCATGGATGGAGGAGCCTGGTAGGCTGCAATCCATGGGGTCGCGAAGAGTCGAACATGACTGAGCGACTTCACTTTCACTTTTCACTTTCATGCATTGGAGAAGGAAATGGCAACCCACTCCAGTGTTCTTGCCTGGAGAATCCCAGGGACGGGGGAGCCTGTTGGGCTGCTGTCTATGGGGTTGCACGGAGTCGGACACAACTGAAGGGACTTAGCAGCAGCAGCAGCAGTCAAGTGAGCAGAGTGCTTCCAGAGACCCTTGGGGCGTGGTTCTACCACAGGACATGGCCATGGGACCTTGACTTTCATGGGGTGTCTTCAACACAGCTGTTCTTTGTAGAAGGACACGCTTATGAGGCCTGTCTCAACTTCAGAGTCTTAGAGGTGCAGATGTTAAAGGGTTAGGCAAAACCAGGGGGATAAGAGTTTTGCTACAAACACATGAAAGGAATTTCTGAAGAACCAGCTTGGTGAACAATCCCTGTTGCTAAATATAGATAAAAAGAACAGAGTTCAAGCCCAAAATAATGATCCAGCCAGGACCCACAGGGAAGCGGAAAGAGCTGGGGTTAGGGGAGAATCTGTTCATTCCAAAAGCTACTGAATTTCTTTTGTTTAGATAACAAACAGCAAAACAAAAAAGACGGTTTGTTGTTTCATTTATATGCCACTGTTTTAGTTTTTCAAACTTCGAATCTATCTGAAAACCAAGCATAATTAAAGCCCAGTTTGGGGGGAAAAAATAGGCCAAGTAAGCCATGACAATAACAAATTAAATGACGTGATCTCTCTATAAAAGTGATCATTATGATGGCACAATACAAATCAATTGAAATTATCTCAGTTTCAGACCACAAAATAAATGGCAGCTGCCAAGAAACTCAATAAAGGAACTTAAGGCTCTTTAAGAGTTTTCTCATCTGTATAATGGAGCTGATATTGTAGTTACTATTTAAAACAACAAAAACAAAAACAGGAAGATGAGATTTTTTTTATACAATGAAGAGTGAAACCGTCACCCATTTTCCCCTGAACTGGGCACCCCAAAAGCTGGTAGCCAAAAAAATCAGGGAAGGCTTTTTTTGGGGAAACTGATCAAATCAAGAGAAAAGGCAGCTGGGGAGTCCCGTAGAGAAACGATATACCCAGGTCTCCCCACACCATCACAAAGGTACCCCCGAGCACGTGAAACTTCAAAGCAGCTTCTCAGTGTATCATTCAGACGCTGTCAGCCAAGAAACATCAGGCACCCGAGAAAAATCTCCAACACCAAAGAAAGAGGCCAAAACAAACACAAACAAAAAATGGAAATTAAATTATAAACAACGCTAAGAGAAAAAGAGAAAAAAAAAAAGAGAGGGAAAGGGTTATTACTATCTTTAAGGAAAATGAATAGACACTGCATTCATGAAATTAGAATAAGAGACTTTAAAATAAACAATTCCAGTAACAAAAAGAGATTTTAGAAATGAAAATTATAAGAGAACAGATTTCTTCTTCAATGAAAAAACTGAAAGATAAAGTTGATAAAGTCTCCCCAAATCAGAAAACATATAAAAGCCTATTAAGCCAGAGATCTGAAAAAGGAGAGAAAAGATCAGAAAAGTAGAAGATTGACATAGGAGGTTCAAACTGTAAATAAAGGAGCTCCAGAAACAGAGAGCATAGAAACAGATTTTACATCCTCTCCAAAGAAATAAATCTACAAAACTTTCAACCCTACAGGGCCTGAGTTTCCAATGACAGGATCAAGTCCAGCCCAACACATAGAAGGGTGTCACGGAGAAATGTCAGAATGCTGGGGACAAGGAGAAGATGAAGGCTTGGAACATGGGGAAACAAACAGGTGTCACGCAGAAGGACTCAAATATGGATGATGTGGAACATGTCAAAGACAACACTCAAAGTGATGGAACCACATCTTAACAGTCTGGAGAGAAAATTATTTTAACCAATTCTTCATTGAACCACTATATCAATCAGGTGAGGGAGAAGGAAAACATGCCCAAACATCAAGATTGCAAAAATGTTAATTCCCACGAACCCTCTCTTAGGAAGCTATTGGGACATGCGCTTCTCCAAAATGAAGGGACAAAACAAGAGAAAAGGGTACAAAGACCCGGGAAACAGACTGTTTAACACAAGAGGTAAATGGAATGAATCTGCAGGATGTACAAGAGAAAGCTCTGACTTTCATACCTCTGCATAAGGTGTGAGCTATCGATCCAGACTGGAGCACAGAAGACTCTATAGAGAGACTACTCCGAAAGATAAAACATCTAGAAATGCTTGCTGTACGTCAACAAACTGAGAAGCAGTTCATAATTCTGGCATGATAGTTTGTGACGCATTAGTGAAGGGCACACAGAACATTAAACAAACAAAAAATAAGATAATTATTACCCCAGGGAGAAAACTGGATAAGCAAAGAGAGAGAGTCACAGTACATGGCTGTGTTCTGATTAACATATACATAGCCATGATAACATTAACCCTGCCTACTGACCTAACCCAAAATTACTGTGGAGGGCAACTCCAAAAACTCTTGAGCGCTCTGCATCAATACATTTTTAAGAATCTGCTAAACAGATAGGTATTAGAGCCATTGCAGCTAAGAGAATAAAGGAGAATTTTTAATAAAAATATTACAAATGTTTCTTGATTTAGGCGACTGAGCCTTCCAGAAAATCTTAATAAGCACAGTATGTTGTACGAAGTTTAAGATATTCCTTCTATTTAGTTATCTTGGGGGATTAAAAAGGCACACAGCATCTCAACACGCATTTTTTCAGTCAGGTACTCTCACTCAAAATACTTTTCACTATTCAAGTAACCAAAATACAAAAAGAAGTTCACGTGCATCAGAAAAGGTTTTGAAAACTGACCCTCTTTGGGGTTCTAACTAATCACATTATGCTTACCAATAGGCCTGGCACTTCTGCTATTCCTTGTCACTTTTCATTCATAATCAGAATGAAATAAACAGGGCAATGACATCAAACACGGAACCATAACAAGTTGAAGCCGCCATAATTTGCGGAGGGAATAAACAACACAAATTTCAGCTCCCGGACAACTCCCTAATATTCCTTTTTAAACACCAGGCTTCTCGTTCTACTTTCCAAATACCCAAAGGTTTACAGTGAGTAAATATACCCAAGATGAAGGTGGCCACCGCTTGGGTGAAAAAGCCTGATCACAAGTGGTCAGGGTGGCAGTCAAATGTGAAGAAAGCCGGGCTTATCAATGAGCCAGAACCCAGACCCGAAGATTTTGAATAAGCTAAATGACTCCTCGGAGGAGGAACCCATATGGTCCAGTCCACATCCTTCTGAAACCTTACATTCCTCCCACGCCATCACTGAAGCTACTGGAACTCTGGCCCTTTATTCTCCTTTTGACCCTGCCTTGATTTCCACCACAGTCGTAACTTCGCAGACTCCATCTTCCTCATTTTGAGAATATGAGGATAATGATGCTAATCATAGCTTCAACTACTTAATGGTCACATTCACTATAAGTCATGCTTTGTTTCCATCCTTGGAAACGTGCTACTACAAGAAAAATGCAAGGTAGGCTGCATGATATTTAAGCAAGTACTTAATTCAAAAGCCATATATAAAGTCGGAGAAGACTCTTAGGAGTCCCTTGGACTGCAAGGAGATCAAACCAGTCCATCCTAAAGGAAATCAGTCCTTAATACTCATTGGAAGGACTGATGCTGAAAATGAAACTCCAATACTTTGGCCACCTGATGCAAAGAACTGACTCCTTGGAAAAGAACCAGATGGGAAAGATTGAAGGCAGGAGGAAAAGGGAACGACAGAGGATGAGATGGTTGGATGGAATCACCGATTTGATGGACATGAGTTTGAACAAGCTCCAGGAGTTGGTGATGAACAGGGAAGCCTGGCGTGCTGCAGTCCATGGGGTCACAGAGTCGAACACGACTGAGCGACTGAACTGACTGATATATAAAGTAAGATGTCCTAAAGGGTATACACTTCAGAGATTCTCCAGTAACTGGCTGAGGGTCTGAGGTTAACAGTCGCCTTCTGAATCACTGAAGATAAATGTGCAGTCTATATAATTTCAACTGGCTCACTGTATTTTGCTTCTTTGAAAACTAATCGCCACCCCCGCCAACCAACTCCGTTCCTCTAATCCCCTAATTGGGTCATTTGTTCCACTACCAACTCAAAACATAACATTTTTTAGAACTCTCACTGCATGTATAATGCCTTTTAGTCACCCTACCAACCAGAGGTCTCAGCGAAGAAATGAGAACATGGCACGAATGCTTTTGCAAAGAAGACTGTCACAGCTCCGGGTTATGGCCTCCCAACCTGTCTGTCTGCCCTTGAGTATTCAAAGACTTCTTGAACTTTAAAGCACTTTCTGCATGCTTGTTTATTGCAGTCACCCTGGTTCCAGATTCAGAGAGAGCCCAGTTGATGCCACTGATCTCAATGCTGCTTCATCTGCTCTTACAGCATTCACCCTGTACAGGTTTGTCTTAACTAGAAAGCTTTTCATATTCTAAAGAACTACAGGGTCTTCTCCTGAAGCTGTAGAAAGTGGTGGAAAGCAGTCTTCCCTGGCTCTGTTCAAACAAGTCGGTCTCTGCTGCTACTCAGGAGAAATAAGACACATTCAGTGTTCTCCGCTGTCGGCTTGTGACTTCCTTCAAAAGTTGCCTGTCAATGTGGATATCAAGAAGACATCGACATGACAACATACAAACGGTGCAGATATACAAGTGAGCCCCTGAAGGGCTGGCAGGAACAGGCTGCCCACTGAGCCAGAAGAACATGTGGTACCGCCTCTGACGCACCGCAAGTGCTGGGCCTTTTTTTTTTTTTTTTTCCCTTGTTAAGAAATATGGAGTTGAAAATGACATTTGGGGGTATTTTTGTAAAAATATTTGGTGAATATTAAATTCTTTAAAAACATTTCCCGCTATAAGCCGAACTGAGTTCCCACATTTCAGTCAAAACCTCAAACTGACAAGCACATGTTTATTTTCCTTTTAGCATATTTTTAAAATAATTGGTTATATTCATACAGGCACACATCAACAAACACAGACATAAAACTAGGCAAGGCTGATCATTTTAGGTAAGACTCTCTGGAAATCCAGAAAGAACCTACAGTCACTTTATTTAGACTGGACCCCAGGTTCTTTAGAAGTGTAATAGGACTAATTATAGGAGTTTTCCACATAAATGAGATGCTAATTACATGTTGGCAGAGCAGTGTAAAGTTCCCTGGGCAAAAGTGTTTAATTGTTCAGGCTTGCCAAACATGTCATGTGTCATGTAGAGGAAAGAGCCATACTTCTTACACCTGAGGACTGCAAATACTACGAAAGTGTCTCAAAAATATATCTGAGTCAGAAGGCATCATTAGGAAATGTATATATATGTATATATATATATATATATGTAGGTGTGGTGAGTATGTAATTGCTCAATTTACAACCCAGTTATAAGCAATTATCAAATGAGCAATAAGGGTCTTGCCTACCTCGCATCGCTTTTTATCCACCCTCGCCTTGGGTCTCCCCATTGTTACATCAGACTTTGCTGGATACTCTGTAATTGTGCCCATGAGCTTAATTCCCCCAACTCTGCTGAGAAAGGCTTTTTTTGCAACCTAATTCCTAATTCCTTCTCCCTACAGCTTATTTTGCTTTTGCCTGGGAAATATTAACCAAACTTATCTGAGAAAAGAAGGCCTGGGTACATATGGGAATGCTTTGGTAGATATTACTTTTAAAAACTATCTCAATAGTTCTTCCTCCTGCAGCCTCGATACACAGAGGTGGCCAAGGGAAGAGGCCATGGGAGGAAATAGATGCCTGGAGATAGAGGGCAGGGCAGAGTCAGGGTGTGCCACAGAGAAATCCACAAACTGCTGGGATACAACATAAGACAAATGATAATGTGTTACCAACAAACCATGCAGTGCAAAGCTTTCTCTATAAAGACCTTATCCTTTGTCGATCTTTATTCTGAAGGAGCAGAACCCAAAAGAAAGATGTTTGCAGAGACAGAAACATGAGTGATTTCAATTCCTCCCAGTTCAGAATGGATGCTTGACAGACTAATTTTCTCCCCTGGGTGTTTGAATTCCTCAGATCTAAAAGTCTCTTTAACTTCTTTCACTGGGGGGAAAAAAAGCTGTAAAATGTCATACTAGACATAAGCAGGAGTGAAATCTAAAGCTCACTACATCCAGAGCAAAGCCCGCCACCAGGCAGAGCCTCAGCTGCAAGCTCTCTTGGGAACACCACTTCACTTGCACACCTGCCTTCTCAGGCTGGACCATTTCGATATTTACTACATGAAGAAGGTCCTATTCCCTCTTCTGTCTAGGACAGGACCCTGGATATTGGCACTGCAAGCTACGCATTTTACTTAAAATCTCATGCCATCAAAATGTCATTGAGTCCAAAGTTGGGACAGGTAACCAAGGAGGGGATCCACTGGGCTGTGAACCAGTACCACCTGTTGGGAAAGTGGTTAAACAGTTACTATCTGCTAGTGTATCAAAAATGCCCGTGTGCTCTGACTCAGCAATTCTCCTTGAAAACTGCTGCTAGCCCAATAACTGCAAATCCACAAAACAATACAAAAACTTCATGCACAAAGATGACAATTATCTAAGGAGTTGAAGGCAGTGTAAATAGTTACCATGAGAGAAATTTAGATATTTCATGTTCATTCCAAATAATATTTGGAAAGAAATCAACAAACTGAAGTCTAGTCTGAACAATGAGATCATAGATGACTTTTTCGTCTGTATTTTTTCTCCCCCAAATGTCTCAAAATGTATTTCTTTTAAAATAATAAAAAAAATCAACACCATATTGAAGATATAAATGACTGAAGGGAAGAAGCACGCCAAATAGTTTGTTTCTCCTTTTTTGTGGAGATTAGTCTAATAATAGCAAAGCTGGAAGCTGAAATATTGTCAGATTTTATAACAGCTTTAAAAAGTCAGTAACCAACTAGATTTCTAGAACTTTATTTTCCAGATTGTGTAGGCCAAACTTAATTTAAAAGTAACATATTCCTGAGTAGAAAGCGACACTATTCAAACTTAAACAGGTATCAAGACCAGATCACTTTGTTCTGTGAATTTATTCAACATTCAACAAATATGTATGGTGTATTACTCCGTGCCAGGCGCTGGGGACCCAACAGTGAACAAAACAGATGGGGTTTGTGCACGAAGGAAGCTTATGGCATAGTGGGGCTGAAAGGGATGGTTTGTATACAGCAACCCAGCTAAGGCTGATTCAATGACTCCTGCCAAGATGAGATGCTAGACCTACAGAGAAATCTCCTACCCCTCCATGCTTAAAAATAAAAACTCCAGCTATTATTATCAAATTTAATCCTTCTCTCCAAAGAGAGGTTTGTAAGATACACAGGAACTTTGGGCAGTGACAGAAATCCAGAACACCTAGGAGGAGGTTTGAAGAGGCAAGGGCTCAAACTCCGACCGCTGTGGGTTCAAATTCCCTCGCCACGTGAATCCCTTTCTAAGTCTCCTCTTTTAAAATATAATGAGGGAGGTCACTTTGGATTTTGTCCTGAGCACTGAAGGCAATCACTGGGAAAGCATGCCCAGGATGATGTTTGGCACAGAAAAAGTGCTCAACAAAAAAGCCTTCCTCTTCTCCATGAAACAGACATATTTACACATTAAAGACAACAAAAAATCAGGTAAGGACAAAGAAGTAAAAGTCAGTAAAATGAGGGACTGGGGCAAGTGGGAGTGACTGCTAATGGGCATGGGGTTTCTTGGAGAGTAATGAATATATTCTAGAATTCATTGTGATAGCTGCACAACACTGCATACACTATAAAACCACTAAGTTGTACACTTTAAATGGATGGATTGTACATTATGTGAATTATATCTCAATGAAACTGTTTTAAATGTATTTTTTAAACGTCATTGGAACCTTTTAATACATATGCCCAGATGGGCCAACAGCTATTCTATGCAACCCATGAGACTAAGTGAATTTTGTAATTAGAAAATAATATCGTCAGTTCCAAGCCACTATAATGTTAAGACTCACATTTTCTTACCATCTCCTCCACAGGGAAAAGACACACAAGCATACTGGATAATACCACACACACAACTCTTGAAAGACAACTTCTTAAATCTTTTACTGTATATACCTCAGTCCTAAGAAAAGTCCAGTTTAAAATATTTTACATTCTGTATTCACATACAAGACTAAATTTAGATACAATATCAACCAATCAAAAGGGGAAACAAAATGCCTTCAATACACAGTGAGTTTGAAACTTACCACTTCATTACTTAACACCTAATGTCACCACCAAAATACATATTAAAATAACACAAAAGAACAAATGTTTGGTCCAAAGACATTATGTTAAATCTTATCGAATAGCCGCTTACTTTTCACATTGACAAGAGGTGAACCGACTGTGTTATGGTTTTCCAGCAACACACAATCACTCATCATATCCAAATTTTCTCATTCTATCATCAAGAAACCATTAAACAGATCCAAGAGAGCATAAAGCAAAAAACCCAGGAAAATGCCCCAGACAAGGCTTCCCTGCTCCCATCCTTACTCCCTCCTTCTGTCAGCACGTCTTTACTGAGTACCTACCGTGAAGACCTCGTCTCCATCTTTACCTTCTGTATTTTTCTGAAAACATTAGTTTTAGTAATCTTTTAAAAAAATGTGATATGAGCTTTGTAGTTGTTTATAATATACCCCATCGAACAATTTCACTTTATTAAAAATTCTTTCGCCACTGTAAACAGAATAATCAGAGAAAATAAAGATGGCATATAGTTCAGAAAGGGTTTCCCCAGGTGGCTCAGCAATAGAGTCTGCATGCCAAGCAGGAGATGCAGGTTTGATCCCTGGGTTGGGAAAATCCCCTGGAGAAGGAAATGGCAACCCACTCCAGGAATCTTGCCTGGGAAATCCCATGGTCATAACCTGGCAGGCTACAGTCCCTGGCGTTGCAAAGAGTCAAACATGACTTAGCAACTAAACCACCACCATCATGATAAAGCAAACATACGGATCTGATTTTCTATTTGGGTTGCTTTTTGCATGTGAAAATGAGCAGCACTTGTACATTTTGGAAAGTGCATCCTTTGAGCTGCTCTACCACCAATGGTGATGTATCTTAAGAGACAATCCACATTTTAATCGGCAACCCCTACAGGGAGATGGCCCGGGAAGGTGAGGGTGTAAGTGGAAGCAACTAGTAGGCCTTTCAGCCCTCTGAGAAGTTTATGCTGAGGATCACATTTGAACCCTTTTTCTCATTTATGATTAAACAACTGTGCTCACCTACCAAACTCACACCCTGGGAGCTGTTTTATCTCCACTGAGTATGGTACTGACAGGGAGCATGGCCCATCAGCCATCTTAAAGTTCCCCCTCACTGCACAGCTATAATCATTAACTGATATGGCAGGTAATGAAATGCAGAAGTGAAAGTGGGCATCTTACTCCGCTTGTGAGTCAAAACTGAATTTATAAAATCACTGGGAACTATCTCAAGAAATAGTAATGTTTCAATCATTAAAAGTACTAGACCAACTCTGTGTTCAATTACTAAAAATACAAAGCAAGCTTGGGTTAATACTGAATCTCATGAGTCAAAATTTAAAAAGAAATGTTCTCTTTTCAAAAAGGTTGGTAAGTAAATACTGCAGAATACAAATAACAATAGCAAACATCAGTGCCATCGTCAATTATGTGGGGTCACCTGCTTTTTAATAAATTAGATGGGATGGGGAGGGAGGTGGGAGCGGGGGTTCAGGATGGGGAACACATGTACACCCATGGTGGATTCACGTCAATGTATGGCAAAACCAATACAATATTGTAAAGTAAAAAAAAATAATTAGTTAAAAAAAAAAAGAATTTCAAAGGAAAAAAAAATTAGCTTGAGACCCCCTCCCTTGCACATAAAAACACTATCTTTTTTGTGACTTGGGAGATGCAAAAAAAGCAGAAGAATTTAAGAACATCTCTGATGGTTTAAAAGAGAATCATTTACTTCTCTGATTAAAACATTAATTCCCAAGATCACTTTTCTTTCTTCAGAAAACACACCGAACATCAGGTGAAGGACCTGATATAAACAAGCATTCTTCCTCTCACACTGGGTGTTTTCTCATAAAAGAAGAGAAAGTGAAGTTGCTCAGCCATGTCCGACTCTTTGCAACCCCATGGACTGTAGCCCACCAGGCTCCTCCGTCCACGGAATTTTCCAGGCAAGAGTACTGGAGTGGGTTGCCATTTCCTTCTCCAGGGGATCTTCCCAACCCAGGGACTGAACCCGGGTCTCCCGCAGACGCTTTACCATCTGAGCCACCAGGAAAGTCTCTTTTCTCATAAGTCATAATTTTTATTCCTATTATCCCCTCTGAAAACTCCCAATGTTTTCCGAGTACAATCTTTCATTTGCTACTTTTATCAACTTTCCTTAACACTTTGGGTTTCTGAACTATTTCAGAAATAACTCAGCAGACCACACAGAAATGAAGTCACAGTATCTGGCTTACTGGAGAAAGAAACTAAGGTCTGCCTCACTGTATTAATGACTTAGAATGAGTGATACACCAGCTAATTGTTCATTAAGCCCCTCAAAACCTCTGTGGGGTTCACGTTCAGGATCAAAGCTGGGCCCTCTTTCTCATTAGCACAGTCATTAAAAAGCTATGCTCACCGGTCACACTACAGCATCTTGATAGACATTATCCACCCTGTGAGGTACACGGGGCAGGTGTTTCTGTACATTTCGTACCTGAGAAAATGAGGCAATGAAACATGTGACTTCCTTAAAGGGAAAAAGTCAAGCAGCGTGCAAAGGACCAGGACATCCCCTCTTTCCCCTGAGATGATGGTTCTCATAATTGTTTACACATTAGAAACCCCTGGAGAGAGGTGGAAAAAAAAAAACAGTGGCAGGTCACCAAATTGCCAGCCCAGACTAAGGAGACACCAGGGCATCAGTGTGGTTTAAAAGCTCTCCAGGTGATTCACAGGCACAAAGTTGAGAACCACTCATCTACAACCTACAGATGTTTAAAAGGCCTTCACTGACAAATAACCAGTTTGCTTTCTCTCACTTCCTTTTCTTCAGGACAGAATGGCAGAGCCATGGTAAACGACAGTCATAACAATGAACAGTAGATCCAGCTGAACCAAGTATGTTCTCAGGGAGGGGAAAAAAAAAAAACAATAAGAAACAGGATTCTATAAGAATCAAAAAGAAAATACAGTCTCGAAATCTAAAAAAACCAACCTCAACACACATGTACTTCTACAAAATGCTGTACACACCATGTTTTCTTTGCCCCCGCCCCACCAAAAGAGCAAATTTTCAAACAAATAACTATACATGGGCATGTGTGTCCCAAATGTCAGGAATGAAATGCTAAGGAAATTCTTTCTAACATCTGCGAGTGATTTTGTACAATACGTCATTGCTCCTATGCATTCACCTTAAAGAAGAAAGATCAGAGTAGAGTAACTATACATCCAAATGCAGTAATAATTTTTCTCTCCTATTAAGCATGATCTGAAACCCACTAATTATTTCCAGAGGGAACTCCTCTCCTAACACTTTATTCCTGAGTAGAGTTTTTGGCAGTAACACAAGCGGGAAAATCTATGATTAAAAGAACCCTCCTCAAATGAAGAATTCCAAGCATAAGAAACCATAAGGTACCTAGTGGGGACGTCATATTTCAGCTTTGCTGCTCCTACCATCTTCCAATGAAATCACAGGAACACTTGATATTCCCCCAAAGACTGCAAATGGGGCCTTTTAAAATGTCTAGGATCTTAGAACAAGCACATACAAACTTCACACATGGGTGAATGCACATAAATTGGGTTTGTGAAAAGCACTACCAGTGATACAATATCTTCAAAATGAAAATACCAAGGAAGAGATTTTATTCAACTCAATCTATAGCATTAGTCAAAGGCAACTGACAGTTTTACAAGTGCCCGGCCTGAAGCTCTCTGTGAGTGAAACCTAGTACTAGAAAAAACGAGGCTCACTTTCCCTTCACTTCTCCCCAAATCCATCTCTTTTAGCTCTGTCAAATAACTGGCTCCAAATGTGTTTGTTCCGCTTCTCTCTTTGTTTTTCCCAAAAGGGAAAAGTTAATGGTCAAGTGGGTTTAATTTTTAAATTGGTACAAGAGTTTTAAATACACTGTACCAAAAAAAAAAAAAAACCCAAGAAAAGTGCAAATGGAATGCTCTTGAAAATAGTTACACATTAAACACACATCTTATGACCCAGGCCTCGACTAAGGCAAGTTACGTTCTATGGAGGTCAGAAGTTTAGTTTATTCAGCAAGAATAACTCTATTAACAGCTCCATCTCCTCCTTGTCATCACAGTAAACATCCACACATTCCAAATCCTGGAAAATGTGAGGCAATTCAGAGGAGCTGTGGAAGACTCCACTACTCTGCCATCTGAAGGAAGTCACCCACGGGGATTCAGGGATCACAGAGGATCAGGGAAGGCACACTGGACTCAGGAGACGGATTTTCAAAGAACAGCAAGGAACTGGGGAGGCTTTATTCATATCACTTCTAAATAATAATGATGATGAAAGCCCTTTAAACGTATGCCCAGAGCATCAGAATTTCCAATCAACATATATACTATTGTTTTCAAACACAGATCTTCTTTTTTCTAAATAATCCCATCTTTTACTAAAGTGAAAGTGAAGTCACTCAGTCGTGTCTGACTCTTTGCGACCCCATGGACTGTAGCCTACCAGGCTTCTCCGTCCATGGGATCTTCCAGGCAAGAACACCGGAGGCACTGGCGTGGGTTGCCATTTCCTTCCCCAGGGGATCTTCCCGACTCAGGGATCAAACCCAGCTCTCCTGCATTGCAGGCAGCCGCTTTACCCTCTGAGCCACCAGGGAAGCCCATCTTTTACTGAAGGCCAAGGTTCAAAGTAAAAAAAATCAGCAGACTCCTAAGCAAAGTGAGAAAAAACAAAACAAAACAAAACCAAACCCTAAACTTAGAGCTGTTTTAGAACCACAAAAACCTTCTGGATTTTTAATTTAATTTTACAGCATCTACCATGCAGGAAGGTCACGCTGCAGGAACCTGTCCTATCCCACACTGAAATAAATAGAATCATGACGCAGTATAAACAGACAGGCGCTAAGTCACAGGTAGGAAAATGGAAGGCAGTGCTTCACCCTAAAGAGTTGGTTATCCAAGTACAAGACAATCTGACTTTCAACTTGATGTAAATTAATCCTTACTCTTTTTAAATCATTTTATACCCGAAAATCAGCACCTCCACTAATTAATCTTCATAATGTCTTGAAGTCTTTTCTACGTTTTCTCATGGAGATGCCAGTCTGAAGCCCTTATCCATCACTTCTGCTCTAGGAAAAAAAATCTAAAGGAAGATGAACCATGCACAACCCAGAGGCAATGAAGGAGAAGCCAGCTCCCCACGTGGAGCCCCTGCACTGGGCGGGTTCTGAACGACAAGCAACACGACAGAGGTTTAATTCCAGCTCCTCTGACACCGATTCCTCCCGGTGTGGTTGTGCAGTACTGATTTAAGTGGCTTTCCAGTTTAAGGTACAAAGAGGGAGAAGGCGCAAAACCTCCCACGTTTCTAAAACCAAGAGTAAATGTTAACTGTCAGGTCTATTTGAGCAAATAAGAGAGCTCTCCGGATCTGCTGCTTTCATTCTTCTCATGGCTGCTTCCTATAGAATTCAATCTTGATTTTTCCTTACTGATGCTATCTACCAAATTTTCTATCTAATGATGAAATCCATCCTACAAGAAGAGTAAATTCAAGATAGTATGTAGAATTCAAAGATTTTCCTTAGAAGTTTTGTTTTTCCATCTTGAAACAGCCTATTTTTTGCCTTCTCGCAGTTATGCTTACACCTGTCGCCTGATTTTCAGTCATTTTTACTCTCATTCCCTAGTTTGTCACCATTCTTAACTATTTTCTCCCAACCATTTCTTTCCCAACAATCACCCCCAATATATTGTCCTTTCCCATCCATTCAGCCTCTTCAGCACATATTTTATTTCTTCTCCTTTGAGTTTCAGCCCCCAGTTCTCCCCCTTGATACAGAGGAATCTATTGATTTTGCATCTCAGGTCCTTCTTGTTACCTTTATCCTTGCTCTGAACTCCTCTCCTAAAAGACAATGATACTGATAAGGGTCATTCCTCGCTCTTGACCAATCTAGCTCAGAGGAAAAACGTTTCCCCTCTGTTCTTCACTTTCCTTTGGTCCCCGGGTGTACCCTGGAGCATGCTTCTTCCCCATGGCAGGAAGCACTCCGAAATGCAGCAGTGGAGCTCTCCCCTTCATATTTAGTTTGTATTAATTATCTACTGTGCTCTGTCAAGGACACTGGCCATATGAAACATGCTATACTTGATGATCTTGTACTATGAGATGTGGCCAACCATGTCTGGATCCACTGTCCGTTATGACACACATCTGATGTGCATTTCCAATAGGAATGAGAGATTCACCCAATCTATTTAGTTCTCTTGCACCTTGGGTCTCATGACTAATAGACAGCACTTGCCAGACGGCCTGCTGAATTAGGGCACCAGGAAGGTGCTGCGTCTTCAGCCACAGAAAAGAACTGACTGACTCAACTGGAGCTTACACCTTGGACCTTGGCTTCATTAACTCTGAGCAACAACTGGCCACCGTCAAATCACAGCAATGGCCCTTGCTAAATGTAGGAACACTGGCTCAACTCAGAAGGTAAATATAAGCCTCAACAACACAGAAACAACCACCTCAAGACAGATCAGTTGGCAAACCAACAACAAAACGAACTTGAGATCTATTGCCCATTCTAATTTTCATGATACCTCCTAGGAGAAACGGTAACCTTCAGCCTGCTTCTCAGAGTCCTTCCACGTTAAAGCACTTAAAGTGGAGAAGCACTTAGATAGACACCAGACTGTTCCTGAATGAATGTAAAAGCAGCCATGAACAAAAAGAGAAACATAGCTCTTATTTCAACAAAAATCAAGAGCGCGTAGAAACCACTTTTCTTTCCTCTCTGAATACCACAAAGCAAATTCCCATTACAGGTAGACACAGAGACATCACAGGGAAGAGGACATGGGGGAATAGATCAAAATAAATTGTATTTACCTTCTTCTGTTTCATGCCACACGATCCCTTCCAAATTCACACTGGTTCCGGGTTCACAGGGCCCAAGACACTCTGGCTCTGTCACTACTCCAACTTCACACGTATTGACACCCACGGAACGAGTCCGAACCAAAAGCTGTTCAACCGGTGCTGCAATATTGGATGAAGATGGGGAAAAGTAGGAGGGCAGGAGCTGAGGCGTGAGACTGCTGGCAATCGGCGGCGGAGGCGCTGGTACTGTAAACAGGGGGTCAACCTGAAAGACAGACAGGCTTACTGCAGTGGTGCTGCGTGCTTGCAGCTCTTTTCAATGCAATCTGTTGACATCACTTCCAGAATACATCACCATTCCAAATTCTATTTGCAATTATAATATGCTTTGAGTGTTTTAATGGTGCCAAAATACAAAGTAGAAGAGAAATAAGCATTTTCGGTTTTCACGATACACAAAGTAAACATTGGAGCTCTAGCTTCTTGGGTTACAGACAGGCCTTTGGGGTCCTTACAAATTTACCAATTGACAATGTTTAGCCTCAAGAGATGTGCAGGAAATATGCTTTGCAAAATGAAGACTATTTCCCACTTGTCATGAAACTGTTATTTTCAACATAACATTTTTCAAAGGAGAAACTCCAATAAATATCCATATAGGCATCACTGGACATTTAAGCATAAGAGATAGATTAAAATTGTTTTCAAAGTACTTTATAAACCATAATGAATTCAATCACTACTAAAACAGATTAATTTACTCTGCCAAACATACAAAATCATAAACTTGATTACACACACAGAAACACAGAAACTGGATATTATTAGCATGTATTAGGCATCAACTTTTAACTAAGTGTTCTACTGCAAAGTTTGACAGCGTTCATAGAAATGGAGAACTACCCATAAATGCATGTGCTCAACAGAATCTGAGCTCCTCCATGTACAAGTCCTTTAGTGCTTCAACTTGTGAAGATCCCTGATGAGTTTGATCGGGACTCAGCAACTCTATGTTCAGAAAAGAGAAACGTCAGCCAAAACGAGACCCTGTGGTGCAACCGCTCCCTTGCACCCCAATCCTGAGGACAACAGCAGAGGTGTCCTTTACCACAAAAAATGAGGGAGTCAGGCCATTAATGAAACCAAAAGCTAGGTATGTACTGAGTAGGTAGGTCACCAACAGACTGATGCACGCCTTCCACCCACTGCAACAACTGTTATGACTGCTACAGAATAGCTCTGGCCCTGCTGACCGATTGTCACAGGCGAAAAAGCCAAACGCACAACATCTCTGCACAGGATTCCAGATCACCTGTGTCCTCAGGTTGCACAGAGACGTCACTGACATACAAGAAATGATGTTTATATGTCTTATCAGTTGGGCTGACACAGGGGACGTGTAAAAAGGACAGAGAGAAAGCTCTTCTGGTAAAATTCCATCTTAGTCTGTTCATATACTCTCAGTTAAAATTTTTAAGAAATCAACATTTGATACAGACATAATAGTGCATAGTCTTTGTTCTTAAAAACACACACACACACACATACACACACACACACACACAGAGCGTTTTTCAAGAGAAGTCATATGAGGAAGTGTGCTCCTCCTCCAACAGCTGAAGCAGTCATCTGTGTGGGCTTCTTGTTCATATGACTGGAGGAACTATTGCTACAGTTTGCATTTCACTAAAATGATACAGCGACGTTCACTTGCCTGAGTGATCCAAGATGCGACAGAACAGCCCTTCATCCAACTGCACGCTAAAGAAAGTTAATTTCCTGCTCTCCAAGCTGCCATAAAACTCCTTTTGCTCCATGCTTTTTATTGTTCTTCATTCTTGATCACAGAGCCCGAGAAAGGAAAGCATTTAACAGCCCCAAGCCCCAGATCTGGTGATTTATGCTTTTGTGTAAATGCAGCTTAATGTGGATCAAAGTTCACACTGATAGTTTCTATTTTAAAACTGAGCTGACAAATGAAGAAAGGGATTCAGAGGAAGAAAATTTAAGGGAGGTGGGGGAAGCCAGTGCAGCCCTGTAGTCTTTATTACAACTAAAGGACTGCATGAGACTGAAGTCACTTTCTAGAATTTAAAAGAGGAAAAAAAAAAAAAGACCAAAGAAAATTATAAACCAGCGACTGCACATTTTCTTGCATGATTCCCAACAAACTCTTAATTTGTATAGTTAGTTGTAAATTGACTGTAATTTGGTGCGACACATATAAACTGAAAAAACAAAATGGAACATTCTCAAAATAGTCTTCATATCCTTGATCGACAGCATGCTGTTGCTAAGTCGCTTCATTCGTGTCCGACTCTGTGCAACCCCATAGACGGAAGCCCACCAGGCTCCCCTGTCCCTGGGATTCTCAAGGCAAGAACACTGGAGTGGGTTGCCATTTCCTTCTCCAATGCAGGAAAGTGAAAAGTGAAAGTGAAGTCGCTCAGTGTCGTGTCCGACTCTTAGCGACCTCATGGACTGCAGCCTTCCAGGCTCCTCCGTCCATGGGATTTTCCAGGCAAGAGTACTGGAGTGGGGTGCCATTGCCTTCTCTGGATCGACAGCATACATTAATTCTAAAAGAACAAATACAGCTTCAGTTAGATAAACAAGAAGACTGAATAAAAGAAAAGAGGTGAGGTGTCTTGGAGAGTACCAACTCTCTAATTGTGAAGCTTAGGATGCTGTGGGAAAACATGTACAAAAGAAGCCGTAGGGATGGGGGGAGCAGACCACAGGACGTTGGCCACACCTCCCCACTAAGTAAGCCTGTGACTTATGAGAGTCATTTAACCTCACTGAGGCCCATGTTCCTCAACTGGAAAATTTATTTTCTTGCCTTCTAATAGTGATGATGAATCCTATCACAACAGAATTTCTAGATTAAATCTCTATTTCGGTATAACTCTGTTTATGAATATATTTCCATGGAGATACATACATACTCACATACTCTTTGGGATATTTATGTAATTCCAAAGATGAAGCTTCTAAAGAATCTAGATGGCTTGATGGGAGAGGCCATGGTATCCTAGGCCTACTGGCAAGTTAACTGTTTATTTCCATTAACACAATTCAAAAGCAATGAAAAGAGTTCAGCTGATGATATATACAGAAGGGACCCTGAAGCCCTGTGGACACTTGTTTTAAAATGAGAAAACTAAGATTCAGAGAAGTTTGCCTATAAATATGAACAATAATCATAAACAGTCCCCCAATGTAATAACAGTCTAAAACTCTTAAACTTGATAGGAAAACTCAACAGTTTATATGGTTTTATAGGTTAAGCTCTTTGACTTGCACAGGTGAATTTCTCTTAAGTTTTTCCACTGAACTCGCTTCCTCAATGCAGCTCAAATCCCCATTCCTTTAGGTATCGATTATCATTATGAGTAGAAAAGCAAACTTTTCTCCCTTGGGATTTCAGGATTTGGAGTGGAAAACAAAGACCATCCATGAGGTATACCGAGGGCCCTCCTCTCCCAGAGCTTACCAACTGGAAAGGTGGTGGGGAATTACAGCCACTCTCAGAGGAGTTTTTGTTGGCAGGTATGCCAGTTTTAAAAACATTTTCTTTCTTTTTTTGCCAATGCAAAAAATTAGGGACAAGTCTGAATTTCCTCTCTCTCGTAACATAATAATTGGATCATGCGCTATGCTGGGCCCACATTGTTCGTGGCCTCAACTGACAAGGCTGAGCTCCCTCAGCCTGCAGTGACCTGCCCAGGCAGAAGCCGCTGAGTTTGCATTTCCAACTTTTTGAGACAACCACAGAATGTTCTAGCTAGGAGGTCATCTAACCCAACTTACTCATTCTAGAGAAAGCCAGGGCCCGTATCTGTGTAAGGGCAATAATTTATCTGTAGTGGCAGCCCAGGTGACCACAGAAGAGCAGCATCCTCTAAGAAGGACCTTTATAAAGGAGCTAAGCATACACTGGGAGGGAAAAGAGGGATGGGGGAAATAACTTAAGAGTTTGGTTATTTCTTTGTGTTAGTGAACACCCCCAGTGTGACATGACGTGGTCTTCCAAAATAGAAATCGGTCCTTGTGTATTTCATGGTGTCTAATACACAGCCGTGTGACGCGACACACAAGGCAGGGTTTTGAAAGTTGTTTTTGCCTTATACAAAAGGTCAGCTTCCACTGTCCCCTGATTTCTCAGGTCATTCACTCCTACACTGAAACACAATTTCTTCACCCAGCGAGGCTCTTTAAGAGCAGCAACAGTTCCTACAAGAGTGTCTGGAAAGGAGGCAATGCACACTTGGACTTGCGTAGTGACAAACCTCAGGTTGTTCTGGTTCAAATCCTGACCCTGGAGGTACTTGCTTGTGTGGGATTCTGAGCAAATGACTGGCTATTCTAAGGCTCAGTGTCAGGATCTAAGAAATGGGAGTAAGAATAATGATTATCCACACGGGGTTGCAGTGAGGACTCAATGAGATAACTCATGCCCAGTGAAAGCTTGGCATAGTGCTTAGCTCAGTAAACAACGGCTTAGGAAAAGAAAAAAAAAAAAAAAAAAAGTCCCTGGTCTGATATTACAGTTCTCTAACCCTGCATGCACTCTTACAAAGCTCCTTTTTATATCCTACTATGTTTAACATAAATCTATAATCCTCTCCAAATGCATGGTTAAGTGCGGTTAAAAAGTATGTTAAAAGTATAAGAAAAAGGGCTTAACCCTGAGAAGCTCAGCCTGAGGAAATACTGCTCCTTTCATACACTGGCATCTGGCAGTCGTCCACTGGCTTAATCCAGCCCCATTTTACAGCAGGCCCTGATGAGTCCTCCACTTCTGCAGAGTCTCCTTCCACTCATCTCTTGCTGGACCTCTTTTTTGTGTGTGCTATGCTCCCCTCAAAGTTTCCTTTTATTCACCTCAAATTGATCACATGTCCACCCAATAAATAATTACTAACATACCTGCTTTGTGCCAGGTGCCACTAGCAAAAGAGTGAGCAAGACTGCAGCAATAATCAAATGGTCATACAAATCCAGCAAAATTGCAAGTGTCGCTGCAGCACTTCACGTAAGGGGCTATCCAGGGTGACCTGAGTGTGAAAACCAGCATGTAAAGGCAGTGCGGGGCAGAGATCAGCCTCTGTAGCTGAAGTCCACGTCAACCTTTAGCAACAGAACCCTGGGCAAGTTGCCTGATCTTTCTGGGACTCAGTAGCTTCATCTGTAAAATGGAAACAACACCTGACTACTAAGGTGACTACTACTCAAGATCACGCAAAACGACGTTACCCCAGGGCACCAGGGATGGAATGCTGCTAAGTCGCTTCAGTTGTGGCCGACTCTGTGTGACCCCAGAGACGGCAGCCCACCAGGCTCCCCCGTCCCTGGGATTCTCCAGGCAAGAACACCGGAGTGGGTTGCCATTTCCTTCTCCAATGCATGAAAGTGAAAAGTGAAGGTGTGAAAAGTGAAATTGCTCAGTTGTGTCCGACTCTTCACGACCCCATGGACTGCAGCCTACCAGGCTCCTCCGTCCATGGGATTTGCAGCCAAGAGTACTGGAGTGGGTTGCCATTGCCTTCTCCTAAGGTATGGAATAGCCCTCAATAAACAAATGCTACTGCCATCGTCAATATGATTATTATTATCACAAACATACCTGAGACCTGAACTGAAAAGAAAATGCTAGGTGGTTTAGCCCTTTAGAAGCCAAATGCTAGGATTTGCTACTAAGATTAGCAGTTATAAGTACCTTTCGGGAGGGACATACCCTAAAAGAGTATTCCTACCATCTTCCATTTAAAAATCGGTGGGGAATTATTAGTCAAATGATACCAATAACTGGAATAAAAGAGCAGGAGGGAGAACTGGCCAGTTTTAGAGATGGTTCCTTTGTCAAAGCTCTTTTCTGTTACCCTGACGGGACACTGATGTAATATACTAGAGCCTGAAAGAGGAAAGCAGCCATCTCCAGTGGAAGAAAAAAAAAAAAAAGACCCATAAGTCTAACAGCTGGTGGTGGCAGCCTGTCAAACTGAGGAAAGTTAATGTCAAGAACAGACGCGCGGCAGTCTCTCACTGTTATTTTTGCATGATTATTCCCAGGTGTTGGTGCACACTGAGCAGTAGCCTGGCTATTTATTACTCGAGAGAGCCTGAGAGCATGGGAGTCGGGGAGCAGAGAGGGGACAGGGAGGCGGGGAAGAAAAGGTTATTTACACAGATAGCGGCACTTAGGGTGAGTAATCAGAGAACCAGGGGGAAAAATAGTCTGCAGAGAGATCCTGGCAATGTTTTCTCTGTTCACCTTATTTCAAGAGCTTCCTGAGTGCCGACGAGCAAGGAAGGCTCCAATGCTGAAGCATGGTGGGCAGCAGCTTTGCACCACTCGGGCACAGACTATGGCCCCTGGTGATGGTTTCCAGCAGCTGGAAACTGACAAGTTAGGAGAGGTCGGCTGGGCAGGGCTGACCCGACAAAAGGACAGTCAGGTTGGCTCTATTGTGGGGATGGCTAGCACTGCCAGGCAGATGGGAAGTTCACCACCAGGAAACAGGCAAGCCTCAAGGAAAGATTCCTTCCTACACCTCGGGGCAGGTCTGAACCTTCACTGGGGAACTTGCCTGGGTTTCTTCCATCTGTTGGTACAAATCTGCATGCTCATCTTGCTCTTAACCCCTCAATCCTGGGATTCTCGGGTCGCCAACAACCAGAGCGGGAATGGTGTTTTATTTTGTTCAGAGTCAATATTTTTACATTCTGTGAGCACACCGGGGCACGATTACTTAATGTTCTCGTTTTCTCCATATCCTAGTATTTGGCTGTTTTATGAGATTGCCCACAGTCACCCCTTTAATTTAAAAAGCATTAGACAGAGACGGCACTCCATGTAAGGGAAATCACAGCTCTTTAAAGGTGACCACTGGCGCAGTCCATCACTTTGCATTTTAACTACCCTTTCTGCCAGACATCGTTGCTTCATTAGTAAAGCAAGGGAAGCTTAAAAAATGGTTTCCTTAAGCACCGATCTTTTCCCCAAAATGATTCGTCAAGGGTGAATTTTCATCCTTGTCGGACAAAATTGGAACAACTGCATTTCAGTATTCCTAATTCTGTCTTTCCTACATGTAGTGCAGGCTTTTCCTTCTAGAAACCGTGATCAGGGCAAAGCACGTGCTACAGCTTGCTGCCAAACAACAGGGGCAAACTCCTTCTAAGGGCCTACTGTACACCAGGCCCCAGATGTTTTCTATCTCCTCTGACACTCATAACATCCCCATTTTATAGAAACAGAAACTGAAGATCTCAGCGAATGAGCTACTTACCCAGAGAGCTGAAATTCAAAGCCAAACCTCTCTGACTTCAAAGTCTGTGGACTTTCTTGTAAAACTAGTAACAGTATCAGTCACTACTGTTTAACACTTATTACACAGGAGGGATGGTACTATGCATTCTCTCATTCAGTCTTCACAAGGTTGTGACTGAAAGTACTTAACAGATGAGGAATAAGGAACTTAAACGGAAAAGGTCACTTAGGGTCAGTGGCTGAGCCAGAATCTGAACTCACATTGATCAAACAGCAAAAGAAACTCTTCTCAATGTAGAAGAGAACACAAGAAAGAAACCTACCTCCCCGGGTAATTCCTGACCCTTTTCTGCATGTTAGAAGCCATGCATCTGATTATTCTCTCAACTCCTAGTTTAGGATGGTGCATCTTGGTGTGCCCAAGCAAATACCGCAATTCCTTCAGAAACCTCAACTACAGAACCTCGCAGAAACCATAGCTCAGGTTCTGTTTTACTGTTGTTGCTGTTTTAAATCATCTGACTCCAAAAGCAACAGATATACACAATGACTGGAAATCATACTATCATTTTCACTTTCTCATTCCTAGGCATAAAGACAGAGACCAAATAAAAAGCCAAAGTTCTAGCTGCTCGCACGCTTTTAAAGGCTTAGCTGCTGAATAGGTAGGGCTCAGCCTCGGGATGGACCAGGGCTCCAGTTCCAAGGGCAGTGGGGTCAAGATGGATGCTTCCATTCCCAACCAGGACTCCAGCCCTGCTGAAGTCACAGAATGCTAGCCCAGGCTCTCGGGGACGCTGCCTTGGGGGTGGTGGTCAAGGGAAGGTCGCTGACTGTTCAGTGTGTTATTCAAGAAGCAACTCCATGTGCAGGTCACAAGTCAGAGGCACAGACAGGCCAGCCACAGGTGTAAACTACATTTTAAACAACAGTGACGATTTTTAACTTCATGCTCTAGCTGTGACAATTTTTCAAAGCAAAAGACAAGGTACTGAGTCCATATGGAAAGACAGAGTATAATTAAACTACCCTGGACTTGGTGTCTAAAGCTCTCTGGTTGTTTTGAAGCCAAACCAAAATCTCCCCTAGAAGGCCCTCCCCGCGCTGTGCCAGGTTCCATGGGAAAATAAAGCTGGTGGAGCTAGAGGGGACACAGGGACTCAGCCTTGGGTACTTTCCACCAACCACAGCAGCTGTTACACACTCAGCCTCATCTGCGTTCTCTGTCGGGGGAGGGAGGGACCATTCCTATCTTATTCCTGAGCCACAGATTCTTCATCTGTTTTAAAAGTGTCGGTGACAGTACTCAGCAACCTAAGCACGCTTTAAACAGCAGTAAATGACCACTGTTTTCCTATCTTGTTCATAAGGCTTCTCTGATTTCCTCTCATCCTGCCTACTTCCAAAGACACCTTAAAAAACAAAATTAAGCCACAAAGAAAGGAGGAGGGAGTAAAAGTACTTAAAAAAAAAGTCTGTCTTCTTGGATTAATCCTTTTCCCTTTATTTTGGACAAAACTAAACTCCAGTGTATACCTCAGATATGCAAATGACACCACCCTTATGGCAGAAAGTGAAGAGGAACTAAAGAGCCTCTTGATGAAAGTGAAAGAGGAGAGTGAAAAAGTTGGCTTAAAACTCAACATTCAGAAAACAAAGATTATGGCATCCGGTCCCATCACTTCATGGGAAATAGATGGGGAAACAGTGCAAACAGTGTCAGACTTTAGTTTTTTGGGCTCCAGAAATCACTGCAAATGGTGACTGCAGCCATGAAATTAAAAGACGCTCGCTTCTTGGAAGAAAAGTTATGACCAACCTAGACAGCATATTAAAAAGCAGAGACATTACTTTGCCAACAAAGGTCCGTCTAGGCAAGGCTATGGTTTTTCCAGTGGTCATGTATGGATGTGAGAGTTGGACTGTGAAGAAAGCTGAGCACCGAAGAATTGATGCTTTTGAACGGTGGTGTTGGAGAAGACTCTTGAGAGTCCCTTGGACTGCAAGGACATCCAACCAGTCCATTCTAAGGGAGATCAGTCCTGGGTGTTCATTGGAAGGACTGATGCTGAAGCTGAAACTCCAATACTTTGGCCACCTCATGCGAAGAGTTGACTCAGTGGAAAAGACCCTGATGCTGGCAGGGATTGGGGGCAGGAGGAGAAGAGGACAACAAAGGATGAGATGGCTGGATGGCATCACCGACTCGATGGATATGAGTTTGAGTAAACTCGGGAGTTGGTGATGGACAGGGAGGCCTGGCGTCCTGCGATTCACAGGGTCACAAAGAGTCAGACACGACTGAGCAACTGAACTGAATTGAACTGATGCTGGCAAAAACTGAAGGCGGGAGAAGGGGATGACAGAGTATGACATGGTTGGATGGCATTACCAACTCAATGGACATAAGTCTGTGTAAGATCCGGGGGTTGGTGATGGACAAGGAAGCTTGGCATGCTGCAGTCCATAGGGTCACAAAGAGTCGGACACAACTGAGTAACTGAGCTGAACTGAACTGAAACCCCTGTAAAGTTCCACATCAATCCCATTTCTTGCAATTACATCTTGCCCTTGGTCCTGAAGAGTGAAATTTTTAAAAAAGCAGCCCAGAGGTAAAACTCTGGATTTTGCTTCACGTGGATGCACGTGCATCAGCGAGCAAATCAATTTCAAAACCCCTGGTTACTGAGTATCTCCGCAGATAACTGGCCATTAAAGCATTGCCTGTCTTCGCATGACCCCAATTTCTCCTCGAAATTATTAAAAGGTTGGAGGTCTCTAATCCTCAGCTATCTCAGGACACAGACATGATTCAATGAAGGGAGAAAGGAGGGGAAATGAAAGAAAGAAAAGCCCTGTTGGGAGTTGGGATAATCACCTTATTCCTAAAGCTCTAACCAACAGCACTTCTTTATAGTAGAAAATCTCACCTGCAACCACCTAAACATAGTCTTTTCAGGAATATTTTGGACATTTAAACTATAAACACAATACATGCTGGTCATAACAAGTTCAACGGCAAGGAGTCAAACCTTATGAGAACTAAGATGCTTCATGGAAAGAGTCAAAGCCCCTTTCCACAGCAGGGTGGGCCAGTTGTCACTTCTTGCCCCACATACTATTCTGGTACCACTTCCTCCCTGAAAAAACTAAAGACTACTCACATAAATTCCGGTCTAGGACACTTAGCATCAACCTCTTCTCTCTTATCCTTCCTTTTATAACTCCCAAACACTGATTCAAAGGAGTCATCACTCTCTTAACACAAGCTTTAAAACTTTCATTTCGTATCAAATCAAACAACTCAGTAAAGCTCTCCATAGCTCATCACAGAGATGGACGGTTACAGACAGAAAGAAATCATGAAGCTCCCGAGCCATCTTCATGCCCATCTTTAAGGATACCTTAAAGAGACACTTTTTTTTTTTAACATTCATTCTTATCTTGGCTCTATGAAAAGGCAAGAGTGGGCTTTCTCATCTGATTCTATAAACTAAAGAAACTAAATTCTTAAGAGGTAAGTTACCTCTCAAGGTCAGGAGTGCTGGCTCAGTGGTAAAGGTTTTGCCCATCAGTGCAGGAGATGTGGGTTTGATCCCTGGGTCGGGAAGATCCCCTGAAGGAGGAAATGGTAACCTGCTCCAGTATTCTTGCCTGGAAAATTCCACGGACAGAGAAGTCTGGTGGGCCACAGTCCACGGGAGCCACAAAGATTCAGACACCACCAAGCATGACAGCACACAGCAAGGTCAGGAGCCAAACAAGAGGCCACAAGCCACCCCATGAGGGCTGCTGTGCCCTCCACCAAGCTCTGCACCGTAACTCAAACTTTCAAAGTTCTCTGCTCGCAGAACCTTCCCCATCCCCACAAAAGAGTTTCCCACAGGCCCAGAATTCTGTTTTCCCTCCTGAGAACAGAGCAGCCTTTAAAAGTCCAACTGGTCATTCTCCAGGGAGAGCCTCTCTTCTAACAGTTTCCTACGTATGCATCCTTCTAGAAATTTAATCCATATAAAAAATGCAGGGCGATGGGGAGGAGTCAGTTTTCATTTTATAGCCTCTGTGTTTGCATGAATTTTAGCATGAACATGTACTACTTTCACAATTTTTTTAAAAAATTTAATAAAAAGATGCTAAGCCTTTCCACTCAGAATAAAAGGAAACAAACGGAAACAAATGCTAACTCAGAAGGGAGAGAAATAGGATTGAGACTATGATTTCAACTCCTTGTGCGGAGGTCCTGAAATTAACAAGCCAAGGTGGCACTGGGACCAACTGCGTGTGAAGGGAGGTAGTGTATTGACCCTGTCCTCCGCTTTACAAGGGCTGCTGACTGAAGCCCCCTCACCATCGGGGAAGTCGTTTCCTCATCTAAAAAGTTTTTGCCAGGTCCTACCATTTGCCAAGTGTTTCTCCATGAGCCCTGGAGGGCCCTTGAGGCTGCAGGGGAGACTAGCAGGGGCCACAGAGCAGCTTGGGGTCAGCTTGGGTGGTCAGTCAGGCTCAGGGCATCGTGCGAGTGCCAAGGGGTGTGGTAGGGAGAGTGCAAGGTGGATCTGAAGGGACTGCAGGAGTAAGGCCGGGTAAGGGTGGGAAACATGGAAGAGATGAGCCACGCTGGACAGTACAGTGAGTCTAGGAGCTTAGGGGGTCAGGAGGAAGATAGAACATTAAGGCTGGAGAAACAGAGGGCGCATGAAGAGCACAGGACAGACTAAGAATGTTGGGGAATGACTGCAAAGGTAGAAGACTGTGCTGAGGATATTAAAGCAGGGGCATGGGAGGATGGATAGTTTCTCTGGCAAAACTGAAGCCGTGGGAGAACAGATACAAGACGGCTGAAACTGCAGGAAGGAAGGAGGGAAGGAGGGCAGCTGAAGCCACTGGAGTCCTTCACGGAAGAGGCAGCAGATGTGGCAGGGGTTGGGGAAGAGAGGAGTCTCAAATCCCAGTCCCAGGCTTCCGTGTGAGCGCGCGAGGGCGTCCTTCCCTGGGATGGAGAGGACGGGTGGAGTGTGGTGGGGCGATGTCTATTGTGCAGATGGACAGAATGGTGTAGAGCTCAAGAGAATTATCTAGACTAGAGAGGAGTCACTGGCAGAGAGAAAGTGGTGAAGCCAGCAGAGTGGACAAGATGGCTCAGGGAACCTGTGAAAAGTACGAAGAGAAGGGGCAACAACATTTCTCGCTGACTTAAGTGTGGAGTAAGAGAGCAGGAGGCGTGGCTGTTGAGGTTGCAGCAAATCAGGAGAGAGATGAGTGACCACAACCAGGGGAGAGAGGCTCCGAGGCCACCGTGGTCCGGGAGGTCTGGTGGCTGACACCACAGGGCAGTCAAGGGAAGATATAATGTGGACCTCTGGGGAGCTGGTTGAGGGTCCCTTCCTCCTCTCTACCCACCAGAAGAGCAAGACTGCTGGCTTTTTAAAGGCAAGCCCTGAATTTCACCCTGACAGCTACTGGCAGCCCCAGAGAGTGGCCCCTACACCCTCTGGAACCTTCTGTTTCAATCCAAGTGAAGAAATACTGACTCGACACCATGGCTGCAGCCACCTTTCTTCCATCAGATGACTTGATCCGTGAGAACCCATACTCCCATGCCCCGCTGCCACCCCCCCGCCCCCCGCCAAATGCCAGTTCCTGCAGCCCTTCCATGTCACCAGCAGCCAAGAAGGTATGAGGCCTGTGCTTGAGGAGACTATCACAAAACCGGTAGTCATCTTGAATACGCTTTTTCAGACTGCCTCCACCTGATGCTACCGTACCGAGTGATGTCCTACAGGGTCCAAGGCTCATTCCCTTGAGAATCAGTGCTGGACTCTAAATCGAGATAAACTCACTCGTATTCCCTTCTATCTCGCTACACTGGTACCCTAAAATCATGTCCCCCTCATTCTCTATGTTCCTGCTCCCAGCCTGCAAATCCCGATTCCCCCCTTCCTCCCATGTGAATGCCTTGGCTTTCCAGTCTCCAGAGAATGAGCCTCTACAAAGGGAAGAATATCAGCAGTTTACCCTACTTGGGATGGCTTTGGTCCACAGTCTAGATTAAGGGTCAGCAAACAAAGGCCAGAGGGCCAAATCCGGCCCAACTGCCAATATCTTGTACACCCCCACAAGCTAAGCACGTTTTTTTACAAATGATATTTTACAATCAGTTTAATGATAGCAACCACTAACTCTGAACCCACAGTAAGTGAAACGTTATCACCACCACCCATAAAAAGAGAATTCCATTCTTCTAATTAGTAGACCTGTATTACAAACAGAGTGCACTCAATTACTATCATTAGATTTTAATGTTTATCAACTGAAAAAAATCTGTAGAGACTGTTTCCTCTCCCTGGTCATATCAGGACCTACATACTACCCATGATACTGCATCTGGTTCCACAAAGTTAAAATATGTACTATGGACTCTCTACAGAAAACGTTTGCTGGTCCCTGCTCTAGTTTAATGGGAAATGCTGATCCGTTAAGTAGCTCATTTAGGTTCACCAGTGGACTCTAATCAATGTTACCAGGAAGAGGAAGAGAGGACGGGATGGGGGGTGAAGGGTGTTGAAAAAGAGCAGGAAGGAAGAGAAAAGAGGAAGCAGGAAAAAAGTATAGGAATATGATGAAGTAAGCATACAGATTCATTTATGAATGAGGCAAAAAGAAAAAAAAAATTTAATGCACCACTATGCTTAGCTCTCCCACCAAAAATCAAGAATCACAGCCCACAAAAGAGACAGGAGGTATACTTCAATTCTAACTTAAGCAGTCATGACTTTAAAAACTCAATAAATATTTATTGAGTATCTCTCTATTATGACAGCTTGGCACTAATATAAGGATAACCAAGACAGCTAAGATTCCTACCTAGACAGAGCTTACACCCAAGTCAAGTTTTTTTGAAATAACAACATTGTTGATAAATTATACCTCTCTATTCCTATAAGAATGGAGGAATGTTAAAAATCCCACATAACTGTAATGTGTTTTTGGTCACATTTTTAATCTTAAAAGCTAGGATATTTTAGCTTAACTTCCTCTTGAATGAATGAATGAGATGAAATTATCATTCTCAAACACATTTGGTTGGGAGCTAGAAATGAATCAAGCAATTCCAGAAATCTGAGTTCTCTATGCAGAAGCCTAGTAATGAATGGTTCAACTAAGACTGTCAGTTCCAGAAGCTTCTTCTCACACAGTATCACAACAGACATGCCAAGCATCCCACTAACACTTCTGAACTCGGGAAGAGCTTGCATATAACAGATAAGTCTCTGTGTTTAACTCTCAGATCATTTACAAACTAGAAGGCAATGGCACCCCACTCCAGTACTCTTGCCTGGAAAATCCTATGGATGGAGAAGCCTGGTAGGCTGCAGTCCATGGGGTCACTATGAGTCGGACACGACAGCAACTTCACTTTCACCTTTCACTTTCATGCACTGGAGAAGGAAATGGCAACCCACTTCAGTGTTCTTGCCTGGAGAATCCCAGGGATGGTGGAGCCTGGCGGGCTGCCATCTATGGGGTCGCACAGAGTCGGACATGACTGAAGCGACTTAGCAGCAGCAGCATCTTACAATTTCACTGAACTCTGCTAAACCTCAGTTTCCTTACCTATAAAGCATGAGTCATAGTATATAATGTTACCAACTTGTATTTAATATAATGGACACATGGAATGAGGTCACTCAAACCAAGCCCTTATCATCCCCATCTTGTAGTAAGCCTGCACACAGTGGGAGTGGTCCCTGTCATCCTCACACAGAGTTTCCATCAAAACCTCAAAAGCAATGTTTTCAGGACTTGTTCAATGTGTCACATGCCTAAACCAACACATTAAAAACCTGCTCCTATGGTTTCTGGAAACCAAAGGATGGTTTTTCAAATAAAATGAAAAACTTCAAAACATCTGGAGATAAATCTATAGTTGAACATTTATAGTTACGTAAAATCAGGTATATGATTTGATTTTACTGGGGAGGAACAATGATTTTTCCTCTTCCAGAAACTGGTGTCCTGGGAGGAATCTAAAGTCTAATAATGAAATCAGGATCAGTATTCACAAAATGGCATTAAGAATGCTTGCCTTAGTTATTTCACAGAGGGACTTCAAGAATCAAAATAAACTAAAATGATCTCAAAAGAAAGCACACACATAAATAAGCATGGTCATCTATGTATACTCACTAATCCAGTTACTCTCTAGCGTCAAAACGGGAATGAAGGCTACTGGGTCAGGAGAGATAGGGTCACATTATGTTAGCATCCAACATCCGCATTTTCAGAACATTTAATTTTACTATGTGTTTCATTTTTTCCTGTCAGACCCCGTTCTTCCCATTTAGAAACAGTACGGAGTGCATCTTTCCGAGTCCTGCTAGTGCGAAGGATACTCCTGCACAGCCCACTCGCATTGCCCACCAGCCCTGCTCTAGGACATGACTTCTCCTGGTTCTGTTCTTCACTTGCTTTATATCCTGTGCTTGATCAGAGTATGTGAAATGCTTCTCCGACACTACTCAATTAGCATTTGTCTTTATACTGGTGCCCTTGCTTACTGCATATGTCATGTACAGCAGCAGTTTAAAGGGCTCTGCGGGACTGGAGAAACCACGCATTCAGGAGGCCTGTGTGCGGTAACAGACCAGTTCCATGCCTCATGAAGGTAGTCAGGAGACAGATCTGTAGGTCTGCTTCCCCACACTCTGACACCATGAGCTAATGGGAATACAGTTTAGGGGGTCTTACTGTGCTAGTGTGCTTCCCAGGCAGCTCAGTGGGTAAAGCAACTGCCTACAACACAGGAGAGAGATACGGGTTGGATTCCTGGGTTGGGAAGATCCCCTGGAGGAGGGCATGGCAACCCACTCCAGTCTTCTTGCCTGGAGAATCCCATGGACAGAGGAGCCTGGCGGGCTATAGTCCATAAGTCACAGACAGTCGCCCACGACTGAAGCAACTAGGCATATGGTTTTATTTCAGGATAGATTTCAGATGACTACAAGAAATTACTAAGACTAATTTTCAGAGACAATTCATTCAATCTCATACCTATCAAATAATACCTGCTTTAAATCTTGTTCACAGAGAACTGTAAGGAATCAGTTTCAAAAAAAAAAAAAAAAAAGGCACATTTTTAGTGGATATGAAGCCAGTGAATTCTTGTATGATGTATCCCCAAACAAATGATGGAGGACATGTACTGCAACACAAGTATCAAACTATAAGCACCCTGTGGGCGATGGAGCTTTCCGTATTTATATTAAAATGTATATTTCTAGTATGCTATGCTATCCCTTCATAGTACAGTAAATTTCAGTCAGTTGCTAAACACCTGCAAAGAGAGTTAGCATTAGACTAAGCTAAATTTAAATCTAGTTGATTTGAATTATGATTTAAATCATCAGTCAAGAAGAACTGGTATCTTTTTAAAATTAAAAAATGCATACTTATTTTTGCCATAATGGTAACAAGCATCATAAAACTCACAGATAACATACATATACTACTTTTTTTAAAAGTTAAATATGATATTTAAAAATCTTTTAAAATATTCTAATTATTTTAATTTTTAATATTACCATCCAGCTCTTACATATGCATACATATTTTATATGCTCACAGACAGACCCAATACCTCTTAATAGACTGTTTCCCATTTTACAGCTACATTAGAAACTCAAATACTATTCCTTTACATATCAAAACTAAATGGAAGCATCCGTTTACATCACTGAATGACTATCTTCTCTAACTTAATCATGAATTTTTTCCCACAGTGCATTAAAATCTAATAATCATAGGGAATTCTCTAGCAGCCCAGTGGTTAGGACTCTGCACTTCCACTGCAGGGGGCACAGGTTCACTCCCTGATCAGGGAACTAAGAGCCTGTACGCCACGCAAAATGCATCACTCCCCCCCCCAGAAAAGAATTAGAAAATCTAATAATCATAACCAAAACAACTTAAATTGCTTTGTTTAACTTTTTTAAAAGGGCATTTTCCGTAAAACAGATATTCAACAAGAACGTGCTGTAGAGCACAGGAAATTCTATTCAATACTCTGTAATAACCTATACATGAAAAGAATCTGAAAAAGAATAGATAAATGTATAACAGGATCACTTCGCTATATACCTGAAATGCAACATAGTAAATCAAGTATACTTCAGGATAAAATTTAAAAAAGAAAAAGGGTATTTCCTTCAACCACAAATCATTTTAAGATAAGCAGCCTTGGCTCTCTTTAAGTACGTTTGTTTTTCAATGCTGTGCCAATGTGCTAAGTCACTTCAGTCGTGTCTGACTCTTTGAGACCCCATGGGCTATGTAGCCTGCCAGGCTCCTCTGTCCATGGGGCTTCTCCAGGCAAGAATACTGGAGTGGGTTGCCATGCCCTTCTCCAGGGGATCTTTCCAACCCAGGGTTGAACCCAAGTCTCCTGTGGCTCCTGCAAGGAAGGCAGATTCTTTACTGCTGACAAAAGTGAGGACTCAAGTGAGAAACTAGACAAAAGTCCTATGTATATAAAATATCAAATAGTATGTAAAAAACACATCTATCAAGCAGTTGCTTTAACCAACAACTTTAAATATCTTTTTAATAATAACTCTGAAGCACTCTGATATCTTATGTGACTTCTGTTTTGTTTTGTTCTAATGGGATGGCGCTGGGGGAATGTGTTTTGGGTAGGCCTGGTACTGTGTGTTCTTCAGCCTTATGTTCTAGAATTCTGGTTACTCTTTAAACTCTTAACAATTTATTAACAAAATCTCTACTCCCAGTTTTTGCCATGTAATTTTATTCTGAATACAAATGGTATAATTTGAAAAAAATATTTAACCTCCTGATACACCGTAACTGATATAAATGTCTCTCAAAAGCAATGTGGTTTTTAAAACCAGTTTTTAAAAATCCAGTTCTTAAAATCACAATTATAAATACTCCTTTGAAATCTAATCATTGTTCTCAAAATTTAAGTGAAGATTAATTAACTAATGTTTTAGCAAAAAGACTTTAAGGGGCTCTGGAATAACTCAGCCCCCCAAGGATATGCAAAACAACGGTAGAAATTAGTCTTTCTTTTTTTTTTTTTAGTTTCACAGATGAGCAAAGTTAGCTCAAGGACACAGGAGTTTATAGCGAAATAAGGGTCCAAGTCTAAGCAGAGGTTCCCAATCTAAGCACCGTGTGCGTGCAACGTGCAACCCGGTTTCATCTCTGCAGAGCCCAGGGTTCTGGGCTGAAAGGGGGCTTTGGGAGTGTGTGTGGCCAGTGAATGTCTCCATACCGGCAGTGAAGGACAACAGATGGGACTCCTGTGGATGCTACGTCTTCCTCTCGTAAACCTTCTTGCTTTCTTGTGCCCTTGTGCAGAGCGGAGTCACACTGCAAGGCGTGGGGTTAACACACGTAGCGACAGTGAAGCCTCGTAGTTCTAGAGAGCCAACCCCAGCCATGTCACAATTTGAGACAGGCCCATAAGCTGAAGACTTCCTCCCCAGCACCCCTTCCCTTCTTTCAGAGTGCTCCGAGTGGCATGGCCCCAATCCATGCACCTAAGCGTGAGTATCCAAGGCAAAAACACAACCTGGGACCCCCAACCAGTACCTCTTCCCACCGAGAGCAAGTAATCCTTCTCTGCCTATCGTTCTCCAAGTGCCTGGTTAGAGGAACAAACACGTTCTCTTTCAAGTGCGTTAGGAAGTCTAATATTTTGTCAAACAGAAATGAAAAATAAACCTAATCTAAGCTGTCACAGAAATTGTGAGATGCCTCTGGCAGTTCTATCAAAGTATGGAGACACGTTGGGACTCTTTGAAGAAATGAAACTGCAGTTTATCAAGTGTGATTTATAAGCAACACTGATGTAGCTGGTAGATAACACTGCTGTCTAATCATTAGTAGTCAGACAACAGCCATGTGAACACATCAATTATGGGCCACGGCCAAAAGCCCTTGAGATCTTGGAGATTAACAGCCAATCCTCTGTTTTACAAGCTCACATCAAAAAGAATATTAATAAGAGGAGGGGCAATGTAAAAGCTTGTCAGAGTAATTCAGCCACTAAAACAAGGCATTTTTTCCCCCTTCTCCTCTCTGTTGAATTGGCCCAAGGAAGTAGCTGGCATCAGCTACAAAGTGCAATGCTGCCAATTTCTTGGGAAATGTTTTTCACTAACATATGGGAACTTGTAAGGGTCTGCAAAACTGCTATTTGGTGAAGAAAGACAAGCAAGCCTTCATGTTCCTTTTTTAAATACTGGTCTAAAACAAACAGGGTCATTATGGTATTAGTGAATTATTTTTAAATTAATATGCATGGAGAAGTAGCCATTGACTTTGACTCTACCCAAACTATCAGAAATTTTGTAAAACCTCACATCATTCTTTGACTTCCACCAGTCAACAGAATTTAATTGAGTAACGACTAGTAACTACTCTGCACATTAATGAGTTTCTTCAAATGAACATGGCTCTTTCCAAAGTAGGACAAAAATAAAATAATGTGTGGTCTCTTAAGTACTTAAATTCCTTCTTTCCAACTATCTCAGGAAGACAGATACAAACCCCACTGATATTTCCACAGTTAGAATTAAGCCAGCTCTCACAACCCACACATAGAAAGCATTTGCCAAAATATATGCCACAGGCACAGCATATTTTTCACTTATATTGTTAACATATGCACCAGTGAGGACTGCTACTTTCTTGCAAGTGATCAGGTTAAACCAAATAGTGGCAACTAAGGGGTTAGTGGGGTTTTGCAACACAAGCCACGCTACAGAATACATGGCCTGGGTTTCCCCTGCTACTGAGCGATCTGTTTGCATTTTTATTTATAAAACACTCTATATTTACAGAGAGTGTTCCTAATATTTCATTGGCTGCTCATCATTTCAAACTCAGCATAGGGTGGTAGGAAAAATCATCAAGGGAGAAAAAAGCAGCATGGGGTTCCTGTCACTTGTCAGCAGTCAAGCTGTTTGGCCCCCAAGTAAGTTACTGAACTTAAGGCTTGCTGACAAGCAATTGTTAAATCAAAGATTCTTTACCTTGGGTTCAAAGACTTAATGGAGTCTGGGAAAGCCTGTAATTACAGAAGCAAAGGTTTATGTTTGCACATAGATGCACTTTCTCCTTCTTTTCTTTTGCCTGGGGAGAGAGTCCATAGATGTTCAATAAAATCATGACCCAGAATAGACTTGAGCAGCAAGAACCAAGTGGTAAAGTCCAGGGCAAGAGCCAAGCTTCTTTTTCATTACAACGCATCCTCAATACACGTTTGCGCAAGTAAAGGCACAGCATGAGTTCTAAACCTTGGTTTCTTCACCTATAAAACCAAAACAGTAACACTAACACGTTCTCTGATGACCTTTGAAGGTTATCACAAAAACCTACAGTACTTCAGAAGTACTTAAACACAAGTGAAAGTGTTAATGAATGAAACATTCCTTGGGCAGCCAGTTGCTAGGCCCTGTACAAAATCTAATAATTATTGATTGCATTTTTGATATTAGAAAGGAAATAGCCTTCTGAGTAAACAACGTACCTAGGAAACTTACTGGGGCCCAGGAAGGGTAGGGGCAGATAGGGGGATCTCAGAAAAAAAAGAAAAACAACTGTTCCCTGGCTTTGCTGATGCTATATTAGAAACTTACTATAAAAGATATTTCAGTTTCAGTTATGGGCATCATCATCATCATCTTCCCTTTATAGTGTAATTATGAGATATCTTTTCTCTACCACTTTTCCAGTCCAAGCTCTCATCAGAAATTAGAATTAATAGCAACTTAGCAGAAACTCTAGAAGAACCACAACTGTGCCCTGGCCACTCAACACAGCAAGAAAAGAAGAAAAGGTCTTTCACAGGAAACACAGAGAGTTTCAATCTATTAAATGTATATTTGCAAGTGTCTTTAAAAAAAAAAAACATTTTAATAATAAGTTGAGTTTAATGGGCAACTTCAAGGTAAAAAAACCAAACCACCGTTCTATTTAACAAGTTATGACTATGAATGACATATGATTATAGTCAATGATTATCCACCAAAGCTGTCAGAATGGGCTGCGCTCCAAGTTCTTAGACAAACTTCATCAAAGATAAAGGGGTCAAATGCAGGCCTGAAATCCTAAGATCTTATTACACTTCAAACTCCTGAACTGGCTTTTTTCCCCCCAAATTAGATTAACTTGGTTTAAATAATTTTCCCAAGGTCACGCCTAAACTGTAAGTTATAATAGACACTCTCTCACTTGAATAATGACTTTTTTTTTAGGAGTAGTCTTCTATTTTAGCCCTGAGGGTTTCGTGGGTGACAAAGAAATCATCAGACAAAAATCTGCCAGCAAACAGGATGCCATTGCAATCTGTTATTCTGACACAGCATAACCCTTCTGGGTAAAGCATCTTTATCTTTGTTCTTTAAAATTCAACAGACACGCTCTAGCAGACCCAGGCAAGCAGGTGCAATATAGCCGATTACATACAGATGACGGTGCTTTAGAAAATTAAAAATGCTGCATAAATACAAGATACATCAAAATCCAGATAATTCCCAGCAACACTTTTGCTTGTGATCTCTGCATGGAAGAAAGACAGAAGACGTGGACTCTCCATGGAGCTGGCTCAAGGCCCTCCTCTCTCTGAAACTCTACTAAAGAGAAGCTAGTTCAGCATGTAGTTATGAGCATTTCCTAGAATCAGGCACAGTGCCAGTTGCTGGGTGGCATCCATGCTCTGCAAGGTCTCATGCTGCAGGAGAAACAGAAGGGGTGCAAGTCAAATACATGTGTCTCAATGCACCAGTTAGGAGTGGGGGGAATTACACCTCTTTTGAATCTAAAAGGACACTCAGAAAACACAGTCCAAGAAGAAACCACGGATTCATGTTGATATATGGCAAAACCAATACAATACTGTAAAGTAATTAACCTCCAATTAAAATAAATTTATATTTAAAGAAAAAAAAAAAAGACACAGCGGTCCCAGAAGAAACTATGCCCAGGGTCATAAAAGAAGGTAGTGTCAAAGCATCAAGTGAGACCCAGTCTCTCAATCCCCGTTCCTAAACTTCTCCCCTGGATCACGGATCCTCTGATCCCAGGCAGTAATCAGAGTCGAAGACCTGCCCCAGGGAACAGTCTACCTGAAGGCTGCATGGGGCCAACATCAGCAGGACCCAATGGCTATGCTCTGCTGACTAAGAGGGCATGAGAGCAAACTGGCAATTTTCTGAAGACCACCTGACCAGGAGAGACGACCTCCACAGATCAGTCCCATGGCAGTAATACTCAAACTGCACGCTTCAGACACTCCTCAAAACCTATGAGGCAGTTTCCTCCTACACGTTGCTAAACCAAATGGTTAACTAAGGAAAGCCGTGGCCATCTTTACTACTTAGGCATAGACTGTGCATGCTGCTGCTGCTGCTGCTAAGTCGCTTCAGCAGTGTCCGACTCTGTGCGACCCCATAGACAGCAGCCCATTAGGCTCCTCTGTCCCTGGGATTCTCCAGGCAAGAGCACTGGAGTGGGTTGCCATTTCCTTCTCCAATGCATGAAAGTGAAAAGTGAAAGTGAATTCGCTCAGTCGTGCCCAACTCTTAGCGACCCCAAGGACTGGAGCCTACGAGGCTCCTCCGTCCATGGGATTTTCCAGGCAAGAGTACTGGAGTGGGGTGCCACTGCCTTCTCTGAGACTGTGCATAGACTTAGGCATAGACTAGGCATAGACTTCGCTCTAGGATTCTAAGAAACACAGCAAGGGTGTTTACCAGGCTCTAAATATTACGAGGGCTGGAGCTGCAAACCATGAGTCCTTCCTGTTCCACCTGCCACGTGATCAAGTATAGTATTTAACCACCTATAATGTAAAACACTTCATGAAGCCTTATTTAAAGCAATATTGTGGTGATTTTTCTATAAAAAACCTCAAAACAGTAAGCAAAAACAGAAAATTTTAATAACCATTCCTAACGTCTGCCTTTGAGAGAGAGAGATAAAGAAAGACATCTTCAAATAAGCTATCTGAAGCTTTTCCTAAACGCACACAAAGGAGTCCCCTGCGTGAGAAGGGGATCTGGGACAGGGTGTTTTGGGAAAGGAATAAAATTAAGTACTCTTCAGGTGATCCAGATGTAAAGCTCTGATTAAGAAACAATGCTTTTGGTTAAAGGGTTCAGGAATTTTGGATACTGGATCAAATATTATTTATATTCCAGTATAAACCCAAGAGCCAGTAAAATGAAAATCATGTTCACCTTTCAGTTGGAAACTATAAACACTGCCAACTACCATCAAAATGGAACAAGAAAAACATTTTTAATAATCTTGGAGAAATATTTTTCTACACCAGTACAAAACTCAGAGTCCACAAAAGGAAATGAATTTAAATACAAACCTAACTACACAATTTAAGACATTTACACAGGAAGTAAAAAAAAAAAAGCATAAACAGTATCAGAAGACAAATGAAGAAATGAGGGAAAAATTATAAGCACATGAAAAAATATTTGTAAAACACAAAGTATATTTAACTAATAAACACTGAAATACTTGAAAGTTAGTCAGAGGTTATAAACTGCTAACGTGTAGGAGATACAATCTGCCCTTTTCATACATGAAAAGGGCAAATTTTAAAAAAGGCCTTCTCTCTGATTATCATAGATCAGAGCCAAAGAATTAGAATTCAGAGCATTAAACTGTAGAAATATATGTATTTCATGTTCCATTGTTGATGGGAATGTATGGGACAATCCTGAAACACATTCAAAGTAAGATTCACCAGAGCCTTTTGTAACTGAAAAAAGATTAGAAAACACCAATGCTATTAGCAGAGGATCAGTTAAATAAATTATGGAATCAAAGGGAGCAAGGGAACATATGATACCTAACACGTAGAGTGATGTGAAAAGAGCAAGGTACAGAGCTGTTTCTTTACTATGCTCTGATCTTTTAAGGAGATGAGATATATAAATATACATGCCTGAACATACGGAGACTATTTCAAGAAAGACATACAAAACTGTTCCAAGTAGTTGACTCTGGGGAGTAGGTCTAAGGGGGAAGTAAAACTTACTTTCCATTATATAACATTTGCATACAGCTTAACAATTTATATACTGCTTTTCAAATTTTGAGTCAAATTTTAAAAGTATTTTAATAAATACAACTAGTTTGTCAGGGTCCTAGATCAGTCTCCAGAGTAGCAGGACAGTTAAGCACCCAGGGAGCATACAACAAGGCCCATGTGATGCACGGGAAAAAAATTAGAATTTCTAATTATACTATGACCATTCTAAATTTCTGTTGTAATTTGAGTAACGATAAACTACTTAATCACCAATTTAGTGGATAAGAGCGTGGGCAAACTCTTGGAGATGGTGAGGGACAGGGAAGCCTGGTGTGCTGCAGTCCACGGGGTGGAGGAGTCAGACGTGATTTGGTGATTGAACAGCAAACTACTTAATACAATAGGGTACATGCACGCGTGCGTGTGTGTGTGTATACACACACAACTAGAGACATCCATTAAATATCTGCTCTTTTCAATATGGTTTGAGGAAAGTACCATTTTGTTCGCTCTTTGGGAAAAAACTTTTTATGATCTTGCACCTGAAATCAATTGATAAAAATCACACAAGATAACCCCCTCCATCTCCCTTAACCATTCAGAAACTACAATGAACTTAAAAAAAAAAAAAAAAAAAAAAAAAAACCTACTTGAGGAATAGAGAAGGAAGTTAAGCTTAGGGTAGGTCCCCAGACAATGAGACCCTAGCCTAAGTCACAGCCTGCCCCGTCCCTATTCAAACTTCTAATCCCCTCCCCATCTCTGAATCTTACTTGAATTCTTCATGGCTCCCTGGAGCCTGGCCTGACCCTTCCACTTGAATTTCACCTCCTTGCCCTCTCCCCTTTCCCTCACTCAGCTCCAACAACCTTGGTGTCTCCTGGAACACACAAAACACACCCTCTCCTCCAGGGCTTGTACACCCGCTGTCCCCCTATGGCCTCCTAAGCTCTCTCCCCAGGGAGTCAAATGGCTCTTCCTCGCTGGCTGCTGGGTCCCTATTCAAATGTAAATAAATACTAACTCTCCTTTCCCCACAGCTCTCTACCACCTCTTGCTTGATTTTCACTTACAGCACTTAACACCGAGCAAAATATCTTTATTTGTCCCAAAGAAACTTAGAATACAAGTATCATGAGAGCAGAGACTTTGCAGCTGATCGTATCTCCAGGACTCAGGCTGTGTTTGGCATGTAATCTGTGTTCAGAAACTACGTGCTGCATGAAGGAATGGATAAAGGGATGGATGAAAGAATAAACTGAGACCTATAGGGACACCCTCCCCTTTCTAATATTTCTACTGTCAGAACACAAAACAGTCAAAGCTCTCTAAATTGTAGGAGGAGGCAGAGAATGGCTATCCACAGTATCTGTATCAAAAAGAATCCCTTGACAGAGCAATAATATCCTGCACACATGACAAACAATGAAAATTTGCTCTCATTTTTCTGCCACAAAACCTACCAACCACCCTCCCTCCAACATCTGTTCTCATTTTCTGACTTTCCTTCTATTACTACGGAGGACCTGTCCCACTCCAGAGGCCCACAGATGCACCCAGGCAATAGAGCTTCCCCACCTCAACCCCGTGCCTCCTCCAGGACACCTTAACCCCTCTCTCCGGAATGATCAGCTTTTCTCCCTCTCCTGTATCAGTCCCATCAGCATACAAACAAGTGTCCAACTTCAAAAACGGACACACATTCCCTGACCTCAGATGCCCCTTATATAAAAGCTAAACTCATCAGCTTCTGTTTTTCTCTCACGAAATCCAAGGACTCCAGACTGTTACTCTTCTCATTCCCATCCCTCACCCAGGACTACTAGTCTCAAGATTGATCACCAACAGCTGTCATCCTTCCAGGGACAGAAGTCAATTCTGAGTCTCACCTTAACCTGACTTTTTGGCCTCCTTTAACGTACCTTGTTGCATCACGACTATACACTCTTCTTGCTAAAATTTCTTCACTTGCTTTTCAGAAACATGAAACTGGCTTGGTCGTCTTCCTCCTCCGTGGATGGCAGTGCTGACTCCCTTCAATGTTCCGAGGCTCAGCACTGAGCCCCCATATTCTGCAACTATAAATAGGTCTAGCTGACCTATTCCGGCCCCATGACTCTAAAGCCCCCCTGTATTTCCACTGGTTCCGATCAAGGCCTCTACCACTCACCATCCAATCTGAGTATCATCCCTTGGCAGCCATGGGGTATATCAAAAGTCCCAAATCCTGACTGCACCCACCCCAAAATCCTAGTTGTTACCCTTAATTCTCATCCTCTCACCACTCGTCATTACTTTAGACAATGTGAACACTTATCAGCAATGCCACAAATAAATCTACCCTCTCCTGCTGGGGCCAACGAAAAAGTCTTGTTAACTCATTTCCTTATTTCTCTCTATAGTCATCTCTTCACACAGCAGTCAAGGGCAAGTTTTTAAAAACAAACCAAACCTCTCTGCATAAAGGTTTCTCATCTCATTCAAACTAAAATCCAAACTCTTTACAATGTCCTACGAGGCCCTGCATGATCTGACCTGTGCCTAACTCCCAACCCAATATGACATGGTCTGCCCAGAATATAGTTCATGTGTACTATCTGGGTGGATGTAACAGCATGTACAGTCAACCAAGAGACTAGGAAACACATCTAGAAAAAAAAAGTGCAAATATCCAATCAATCAGAAGAACAGGCTTTGCTAGCCCTCCAGTTAGCCCAATTCTCTCTCTCCCGTCTCAGGTTCATACTTGACACAGCTCCCTACCCTGTAACTAGGCTTCAAAATCATACCTACACTGCACTTCACATTCATCTCTTACACCCAGTTCCTCGTGTCAAAGTCTTAAAGAAATGTCAAGAGAAGAGGTCCTTCAACAAGTAGGCAAATCTTCTATTTTTTTTTTTCCAGTGAATCTCTTCTCCACTGTGTCCTAAGATATGCCAGGGTTCCAACAGAAAAAATATACAACCGTGGGCTTTGTCAGTCCTAAAACCATCTTCTTTTCCTAAGTCAAGCCTTCAAAGGAAATTAGAGACGAACCTGCTTGCACAGGGCTTCTCTGGTGGCCCAGATGGTAAAGAATCTGCCTGCAATGCAGGAGACCCAGGTTTGATCCCTGGGTCGGGGAAGATTCCCTGGAGAAGGGAATGGCAACCCATTCCAGTATTCTTGCCTGAGAATTCCAAGGACAGAGGAGCCTGGTGGGCTACAGTCCATGGGGTCACAAAGAGTCCGACATGACTGAGCAACTAACACTGCTTGCAGAAACTCTGGGAACTCTGGCTGGTGGTGAGTTGACAGGTACAACTGGTGAGTTTATTACCCATTATCTTTCTGACCTGTGTCCTTAGAATTCTAGTAGCCTTGACCCTGTGCAGCTGCATTCATTGATCTTTTTCAGTAACAGATTACTTCTATTATTTTTATTTTTCAAATCAAATTCATCAGGTAGAGTAGAAATGTGCCAAGAAAACACAACCTATATAAATGAACACATATATAAAAATATATTAACACAAATGAGAAACAAAAAAGTATGACCTTTATGCTACTATTAAGTCTGACTCACCCCATAACCTAATGGCAGTATCAGTCCTTATCAGGTTCCAACTTGAAGCTCACTCCTTACATTAGTTAGAAAAGTCCCTTACAATACCCACTATGAAATCAAGACAAGCGGGGGGGAAAAGCCATGTCTGACTCTGCTTCAAACTCATCACTTACACACCTTGTTGTCAACCTCAAATGTTAAGAAACACTTACAGAAGAGGTTCCCTCCAAAATCAACTTCACAAAAAAGTCAGCTTTGAAAGCCCCCCGGCCTCTCCTCCTACCAGAAAGTCCCCACACTTGAGCTCCATTCTTGGGCCTTTAAAAGTCTACTTACAGTGGTGACCATCTTAAAATCACCTTAATCACTTATTCAATAGGTTGCTGTAGGGCAAAGCTCTTGATAAATGGAGGAAAATTAGGCTCTAAGCAGACGAGGAGATATCAAAAGAAAGATATATTTAAAATGAACATAGGCAAAGGAATCAAAGCAAAGACCATCTCTGCTTTAGGGTGGCTGGCCGTCTGTTTATCTTGCTCTCCCATGCTACGGTAATAGTCTCAAAGATCTACGCTTAACGTCTCCTCAGGAAGTGCCTTCTTTTGGCCTGTATTACACAGGTTTTCCATGATCTGAAAATCACTAGCCCACATAGCTGGCCTTCTGCTTATCTTCCTTACCAGAAAAGAGAAGCTCAAGCTTGTTCTTTGTACCATTTTTAAATGCTGAGGGCTCAATAATCAAATATCAAAGCACCAGACGTGTGGTAAATGTGACACGTACAAATTTAACCCATCTCTCTACATTTTCTGAATATTGTGAAATCGGTTTGTATAGACACACCCACATGTATGCATGTATATTTTGGCATGTTTGCACTTCCTTGCCTAGTAGATCACTTTTCCACGAACCCCAGCCATTCTACTTGAACCAAGCAGATCTTATCAATAGCCCCATGGTCTAACCTTCTCCTGCCCCATGATACTTTTCTCTTCTTCCCTCTATCTCTTCTTACAATTCTGGGTAATACAAATCAAGTCCACTCTAAAGCCCTACTAGCCTACGAATTTCAAAGCTAATTTACTGGACCAAGACTTCAGCTCAGTGGTGTCCCAACCACAACAGAAGAAGGGGACCTCTCTATCCTTCTGTCCTTTAAGCTCTGATCTGTACAGGAAGCAGCCAGAAGAAGATCCTGAGCAGCTTTGAAAGCATCTGCTTAGATGATTGTACTCATGTCGGAGCAAGAGCTATTTAGAATAAATGATGCTGAAAAAGAGGCTGGTTCTTCCATAGCACTAATCATTACCTAACCACCCGTTTCTGCAAACTTACTCCCTCTTTGAGCTTCACAGCTTCAGTGATAGAAGAACGGGCTGGCCCAGGCCTGAGGGAACACCACAGTGAGGGAGCACCCGCCAAGGTCTGAGCAAGACTGTTTATTTCCCGAATGCTTGATGAGGTCACTGGCAACACTCTTTAACCAACAGAGGATGACAGGAAAGTGATATCTTCTTAACACACTTGAGAAGAAACCTATTTTGAGCCCAGGAAAGGCCAAACACACACATGGTAGGAAACACTTGAAAGATAACATAGTAAATCACTAAACATTAAAAATTACTTCTCTTCTTGATCCCAACTGTTCTTGCTGACTGGTATAATAACTTCTTCAGATTTTTCCTTGACTGTATATACAGACATACATGTGTGTGTAGGTGCGTGCGTATTTATAAATGTGTAATATACAAATACGCTGTATTTAGTGACTGACTCTTCCTTCTCTTTTGTTGCTTAGTTGTTGTTTCCCGCACTCCCCCAAAGGGTACTTTGAAATCCTTCCAGTTTTTACAATTAAACCTAACCATCTGGACTAAAATCTTCACATTCACTAAATTAGTCACAGATTTTGTGGGTAAGCTGAGAAAGTAAATGCTATGCTCAGTGCTAGGATTTAAACCACATCTACCACAGCAAAACACTCTCTCTCCAATAATCTCTCCAATTATGCACGCACATCCAGGCTCAGATAACATGGAGACAACTAGAGCTCGTCGCACAGAATACTCGTACAATGAGTATTACTCTTCAGATTCCTGACTTTTACAAACAGGCCAAAATGAAATTCTTCAAAAACCCTGCAGATATATTTTACAGACAAAAGACAAATAGGTGTATTTTTACTCCACCATTTAACTTCCTGCTACTACTAGTGTGTGCTGACAGCTTTTCACCCAATTCGGAGGCAATTTGCGGAGATCTGTATCTATGTGCTGAACACCAGTGAAAATGTGATTTGAAAACACTGGACATTTTCTAGACTTTTTTCAAGTACGAAAGTCTACAATCCCTTCAGATTTCACTATCTGTGTCAAAAAGGAAAATTTAATGTGTTTAAGTTTTCAGCTGAAATGCAGCAATGGCAAGTGATTTTCGTGTCATCAGCCTGTCACAGGTAAAGGATGGTAGATGGTACAGAACTTCATCCACCTAAAGCTGAACAGGAATATCTACAGCTGTGCTAAGGCCAGGTAAGTAGAAAACACTGGTTTTTACAAGGAAATAAGGTACATGAATTTATAGGAGGCTTATGGATTCATATGCTAGCCTTTCAAAGGCGACATTAAGCCTTTAATGTGAGCTATAATAGAAAGTACTAGACTTCTGTGTAAGCAGGTTTATAAAAATCATTTCCAGAGCATCTTAAAAAGGTTAGCATGTTTCCTTTCGCATTTTATATGGGCAACAAAAAGCATCCAGTTAAAACAGTATGCAGAACAGGTTAAAGAGAAGGAAACAGACACAAGCGGACCTTGCTGGCAGGAAGCTAAGCACCACTTCCCTGCGCTGCATGTACATGTGAACACAAACTAAACTCACCGAAATACATGGTATGTTTAGATTAAGTGCTTTTTAAAATCCTCAGAAACATCCACATTGTGGAGGCACTAACAATCTGGGGTAGAGGAAGGGTGGGGGAGACTTTCCTTCCAGGGGGGATTAAAACAGCAAAGAGATTTCAATCTTGCAAAGCCTCTAAGCACTGATAAATATTAACATGAGCTATGCTTTTTTATCTTTGCGCTTTTGTTTTGGTTTCCTAAGTAAACCTAGGTTGAGCACAAATATCAGTCAAATGACACCTAAAGAAATCAAATTTAGGTGGGCATTTGCAGGCATTTACCACCTCTTCAGTAAAACATGACTTTTGGGGGCTTGATTTTTTTAAAAAATTTACACAAGTTTAGTCTACTTCGTGACTATGACAGTGCTAATTTTATAAGATTTAAAAATTTGAAGTTTTACAGCACAGGGAACTATATTCAACATCCCAAGATAAACCATAATAAAAAAGATCATGGAAAAGTGTGTGTGTGTGTGTGTGTATGCATAACTGAGCCACTTGGCTATACAGCAGAAATTAACATTATAAATAAACTATATGTGAATAAAATAAATTTTTTTTAAAGTTTGAAAAATTATGTTGGATGCTCACAGAAATAAAATCCAGTCTCTTTCTTCACGAACATAGAAAATGTTAATAGAAAAACATAAGGGATGAACAACAGCAATATTTAAAAGTCACTAGCTTGACAAGGATGAAAATACTTACACCTAAATCTTTATACCCTCCCTGCTTCCCTATTTCTATAACCCTCCTGCTGCTCACCAACCCCCTCAAAAGAAAATTTGTAAAATGAAGCTATCAGCTATGGATTTAGACTCAAAAATCAAGCCATTTCAAAAGGATCATACCAAAATAAAGGTACTATAACTTAGAAAGGATAAAAACAAAACAAGATCATGGTAAGCCAATTTAACATACTTAAGACTAATTTATCAAATGTGCATCAAGTAACAAGTAATTTTAATGTTACAGAAGGAATGAGTTTTTTCATGGCCAGACAGCATACAAAGATATCATGTAGAAACAATACTTGTAAGTAACCAGAGTTATCATTAGGGTGACAGTTTATACACAAAAGAACACTTTGAGATAAAGGGTTTCACTTCCAAGATTAATGTTAAAATAAGAAACAGTGAACTGGGGAGTGTTGAAAATGATACTTCTAGAAAATAGCACTTTACCAGTGATTTCCTTAAGCCCACTGTCCACAATTGGATTAGAAGGAATACAACTACAACAGGATAAATGCCATGATTTCTGGTCTTTACTGTTCAATATAATCTGTTGTTGTTGTTTGCTGTTCAGTGCTAAGTTTTTGCAACCCCAAGGACTGTAGCCTGCCAGGCTCCTCTGTCCATAGCATTTCCCAGGCAAAAATATCTAGCCCTAAAAAAATTAAAGAATACAGAAAGAACGGAAAAGACAACCTGAAATTCTGGTTGCCAGGCAAGCCCTGTGCTATGCCACTTCACTGCCCTGGCTGGAAAGTTTCTCTCTATTCAGTACCATGTGCTGTGCTGTGCTTAGTCCCTCAGTCATATCCGACTCTTTGGGACCCCATGGATTGTAGGCTGCCAGGCTTCTCTGTTCATAAGGATTTTCCAGGCAAGAATACTGGAGTGGGTTGCCATGCCCTCCTCCAGGGGATCTTCCCAACCCAGGGATGGAAACCAGGTCTCCCGCATTTCAGGTGGATTCTTTATCGTCTGAGCCACCAGGGAAGCACTCAGTACCATGGTCACTAATGAAATAGTAGGAAATTTCCGTAGAGCCCCCATTATTCAAGAGAATGCACTGCTGATGGCCATTTTAACAAAGGCTCTCCACCAACCACCACCTTCCCCAGCCACCTTCTTCCCACTTTTTACTCCCTTCCTCTACCACCACTATCATCAGTCCATCTCATCTGAACAGAAAATTCAGCAACAGCCAGGGTACCCCTCCCAGGGGAAAGAACTTTAAGTTTTTAGTTTCCTGATCAGGCAGCAAAAAAGTGACAACCTGCCTCGGCCTTCCTCCCCTCTGTCTTTATATCTTAAAAAGTACACTTGGCTGAGCAGTTCTCACCATTCACTGATTCAGTCTTTTGTGAAAAACAAGGGTAAGAACAGCTAAACATGATCACAAAACAGTACACTGGGCACTCAATTCCTATATCTTACAGCCTCATTCTTTTACCTCCTGGTCCATAGGATTTGGTGACTGAATAAAACTTAATCTGTAAACAAATGGTTTGCTCTACAATTAAACCATTCATTCCTTTTTTTTTTTAAACTGCTTGGCTGCTACCCAACCCAGAGACTTCTAGGTTCTTCCATTATTTAGTGATCCCAATGGTTAAAAGGCAATAAGCTCATTCGGAGTTTATAAAACTATGCACTGTCAACAAAAACATGTAATGTTTCCAAGACGTACAGTGGCTTCTACACACACAATGGGGGAGCTGTGTGTAGTCTCCCCCAAAACAAAAATGCCCAGCCCCAATTAAGTGCCCTGGGGGCCTTCAAAGCAGTTATGCTAAGTTGCAAATACAGCAACATCCACTTGAACTCCAATGGTCTTGTATGCTTTTCCTCCCAAGGTAGGGAAAAGGCTGGGGCAGACCAACCTCATTAAAGGGTAATTAGTGAACCCCAGGACTTGAGGGGCTAGCACAATCGTGCCCATTGTAAGCATTTCACCATGGGGCCACTCTTTTCTCTTGTTCTTTTTTTTAAACCCAGGAGGTCTCTACAATCTGAAAGGACCACATTTTAAATTTTTAAGGATTTAATCTGGCTCTTTTTTTCTACTACCAATCTTAGAGTAAAAAGAAAGGAAGCAAAACAAAGAGCGTTCCTACTTCTTTTGCAGAATTCCAGCACAGCTCAAAGTTTTTCAATAAAATAACTTGAATAATTCATATTCTACATACAATAAATAATTTAAGTTTACTTTTAAACAGTGAAATAAATGCTCTATCTCCTGGCTGTAGAGATTGAAAATAACACATTAAAAAAAAGGACATTATAAATCAATCAATACAAGGCTTTTATAATTACATGTGACAGTGTAGTGGAAAAAAATTGATCTATTTACATGTGAAGGTGTTATTTAGAAACTAATACAGAGTAATGTGATCAACATAACCACTTTACCATCAATAAAATTCTTCACACCTCTTTAAAACCATCATTACCGTTGATATCAATCTGCCAAGATGCTGAGGACTGAACACTACTATAAAATACACCAGTAAATGTGGCTGTTTACGCTCTTTAAGACTACCTCCTTTCTGCAAATACTAAACCTGAGATCCCACTGCCTTGCTACTAAAATTCACAGTACAAGAGAAAGTAGTCTTTTAGGCAAGTAATAAAGCTAAATTTGAACTTCTCAGCAAACAAGATGTAAACAATTCTGATATTTACATATTATATGTAATATAATGGATGGATCAGTATCTTTGTTTAAAAACAACAACAACAAAAAACACTAAAAAGGAGGAAAAGAGTTTGGAGTAAGTGACTTCCCTCAGAGTAGAGCCACCCCCAAACCCAGAGTTGGAAACACTTCCTTGCAGTGGATTATGTAGGATAAGGGGAACTACAGTCACAAGAAGCCGTGGACTACGCCCACCGCAGCCCACCAGGTCCAACAGCTTCCAGAAGGTGTGCTCAGGATCTGGGTACAAACTTGGGGGAGAATTGTTAGTGCCCATCGTGATGTCTTTAACCCCTGCCCTTGTATTTGTTAAGCCCAATTAATCACCTAATTCATTTATTTTTTGAGTATCAAATTAAAGAATTTTAAAGTGTTTAACAAATCTTTTGTGTTTTTACTGAATATTACATTATAGAGATGATATACTTAGAAGCAAATCTGTGTGTATTTGTGTTGTTAAAACATTGCATCAGGAGGTACCCTCCATTAAAACCTGGGCAAACATCCTTTTTATATTTATTTTAGAAATACAGAATTGATTTGTGTTAACTTAAACATACACAGTACATTTTGAGAAATCTTCAAAAAGGTGGAAAAAGCTTATTATGAGATGGTGGAGGGACCCCACCGTGGTTATTGTGCTTCTTTTAAAAAAAAAAAAAAACAATCTTGTGCATAGAAGGCTTCAAGGGGGAAAAAATGCAAATCCTGGAAGTCATTCCCAACAGTTGGAAACTCTGCCTCTTCAAGTAAATCCAAGGGCTCAAAAAATAAATATTCAAGAGCATTAATTTGTTTCTAGATGTGTGCGTGCAAGTAAAACAGCAGTCATAATGTGGAAATTTCAGTCACATTTTGCAACTAATTGGAAGCAGATTAGAATTCCGCCCCAGGGGAACGTTGTCAAACTAGAAGCAAATGAAGAAAGAGGTGAAGGCGTCGTGAAGAGCTGACAGATTTACAGCGCTCAGGGCTATAAACGGGTCCATGCTGGGAAGGAGGGCGCGGCCCGGCGGCGCGCCCCCGACACGGCCCCCACGGCCCCCACCACTCCCACCGTCGGGAGCGCGCGGCCCGGCCACGCCCCCAAGGGCCCTGGGACCTCCATCTGCTCCCCCAGAGAAACAATAAACCAGGCCTTCCTGAGAAATCCGTGGCCCTGATAAGATAGAAAACCTGCAGGCTGATAAACTCAGGAAAGAAGGGCAAACGTCAGAGAGAGAGAAGGTTTTTGTTTTTTTTTTTTACCAGTGGGGGAGGGGAGCGAAAAAGCAAGCAGATTGTGGAGGATAATACAGCTATAGAGTAATGGAAACAGCTGCTCGCTTTCTACTTCAGTGTCTGGCATCTGCTGCGGCATCATGGGAAAGGCTGGTGAAGGATTTGGGCAAGGAATGTAAATGGAGACAATTGGCCAAATGGAGTTTGATGCGGAAAAGCTCAATTGCTCTGTCTTCAAATCATGTTGTTCCCTTCGGGGAGCAGAAACCAACAATATGACTGAACTCACATTCCACTTTCAAACCAGTTGAAAGGTTTGGGAATGTGAACCGCTCTTCAACCAGTTACTTCAGATGTGAAACAATATAAAGGCATAAAGCCTCGTTGTTGGAACAGCCTCCATTTATCAAAGTGCGCGGTGGCTAGTCTTCTGATCTTCATGGAAAAGTTAAATCGGAGTCCTTTTTTCCCTATGGACTCCACTTTGAGAAAAATGTTTCTTAAATCACCGCTGCTTGCTTACTTCTGAACTGGCTCAAGAGACAATTTCTACTTGTGGTGCCTTATTTTCCCCTTGGCTGCAAAGATTCGGTTCAAATTTCATTTCCATCACAAAAGAATTTGCAAAGAAGGAAAATGAAGAAACATAACTGAAGTGCGGCTGTGCTAGTCATAAGATTATAATAAAGCACAGATTTGATAGCATTATCCATGTACTGTGGTGAACCACACACAAATAAACAGTTCTCCATGAAGAATGAAAACCCGAGGCTTCTGCCCTTCCAATTCAAACATTATTGTTGCTTTTAACATGAGCCGTCTGTAAATCAGCTGAGGAGGTGACAGGAAATCCAAAAGTAATCTGGTCTGGCTAGGCACACTTTGTTAAAAAAAAAATAACAATAAGAGATGCTTTCCAATTCATCCTGATGATGTTCTCAGTGAATGGATAAAACTATAAAATCCAGGCATGGAAACAAATAGTACTTTTATGCAAACTGAATTCAAACACATAGCAGGTATAGCAACCAAGAAAGTACAGCCTTTCAGTAAGGGGAAAGCATATAATCTACCAGGGAAGGACTTAAGGACCTTTGAACCTGCAGTGACTAATGCAAAAGACAAAAAGGATGGATCTAAAGCGGCCAGAGGACCATATGTGCTTTCCTGAGAAACCAAACCAGAAGTTTTCCTTAATCAAAAGGACACACAGTGACTTCTAGGAGTTCCTGAAAGTGTGACCAATTGGAATTTGGTCTGTTGCTAATTGAAGCATATAAAAGAGTCCATTTCTTAAAACACACTACACTTTTTTTTTAATTCACTGCCACATGACAAAAACCAGAATCAAGTTGACTGGTAGAAGATCAGTGCAACCAAAGACCAAGCTATTATTTCAAACTGTCAGGGGAAGGCAGTAAAATTGCTACCAGGTCTCCTTAAGTTACCCTTCAATAAAAAGAAGCCATCAGGGAAATAAGAGAAAAAGAAAACACATCAAAACCTTAAAAGTCCCTTTAAGTAAAATTATACGTCTGTGGCACCATGCCATCTGTTCTCTGGTTAACATAATAAGCCAATTCCACGACCTAAATATCTGCTTTCTAAAATCATTATGTATAACACAAAATATAATCAATATATTTTTAAACTGCAAAAGCTGCCTTTTATGGCATTACTGAAATATGCTTAAATGTCCCCATAGGCACGTTTTTCTTAAGATGCTAGTGAGAATAAGGATTCCCAGGAGTTGCAGAAAGCCAGTGGTTGAGCTAGAACAGTCACAGTGAATAATAAAAAAACTAGGCTGGGAGGTAGGGATGATAAAGAAGAAAGAGTAGCTTTGAAAAATCAACAGCAGTGTCTATTCATCACTTCCAACCCATTTGTTTGAGCACCCTTCCCTTTGAGTTCCCTATTAAAACCAAAATATATATTATTAAATTTTCATTTAACGTCACAGGATGGAATGGGGTGGGGGGCGGGGGTGGTTCTTTCTAAATACCAGATGAGATCCACGTGGTTTAGGGGTCACTAACCTATCAAAATATAAGAAGTATTTGCTTTGTAATCTCTTCAGTTCTTCAGGCAAAAGCCATAATCTATTTCAATACTTTTTCAAAGGTTATGTCTAACCAAAATTTAGCAGGTATGCAGAACTCAATTCTAGGAACAAGGTGCCAATCTCCCTGTCTTGAGTATCCTTTATATATCCCCAAACAACATTACAAACAGCCCAACTGATGATTAATCTCCTATGAATTATTTAACAACCCTTCATTCAGTTGCAAAGGCTTTGTTCCCACTGCAAACCTTTAAGGTTGAATTAAAAAGACCTTGCAACAGAGAGCAAAAAGTCACTAAAGAAACATCATCTGGAAGAGAGACATGGATAGATATAGAGGGGCCAATTACTTTGTAGCAGAGTAGAACAGAAAAATCAACTGTGACTTTTTAAAAAAGAATAAAGCCCACAGTAACTAAAAACTCCCAATCCACTCCCAATCCAACAGCTGTGTATGAAATTATAACATTTCTATACACATGTCTATGAAATAAATACCAGTCACAGGGTACCAGTCTGATCCCTCTAAGAGCCTGTAATGATGACCGAAATCATTCCTGAGACAGAGATTTCACCTGTTCTCTTTCCCTGTAACTTTAAATGTACAGATTAAGAGGGTATTATTATTAACAATAGTACTAGTGAAGAGGGGTTATTTCTACTCTGCTGTTGTTAAGGATCTCTCAGTATTTGCTTAGTTCTGTGTTCTACAAGAATGCAATACAAGTAACTTAGGAATCAACTGTTTAGTATTCAAGCAAAACCCTTGATGTTCAGATCACCGGCAAGTTCAGAGTGCTGGCAATCAAAACTATGTTGTGCTACAGTAATTACTATGAAAAACTTCCAGTGCTTAATATTAAAGAATAGAATAACATGATCATTCCACCTCTTCTGCACATCTAGAGTGTGTTCAACATGGCAATTATCTCTGTTCAAGAAGCAGAGAGTTTAAACTGCATTGAAACTCAATTATAGCCATGACTTTTTAAACATACACTTCAAAAGGCAGGTTTCATCACATTCAAATCACTGAGCAAAATCTCCCCAGCTTTAAAAAAAAAAACTAGTTTTTATCCCTCTCCCACGAGACCTCTTCAAGAATAAAAATGATTTCTTTTTAGTTTTTGGACCCACTTCCTTCTTCCTTTATTTAAGTAGGGGGATGACTGAGCCATGGTGAAAGACAAACAGAGATCCCATCTGATAAAAGCATGGGATGTGCAGCCCTCCCAAATGTCATTACCACACCACCTAGAACTGCCACCATTCTTAAAAACCAGATCACACACTTGTTAACAAAAAACACATTACTTTGCTACTTTGAAGAATGCAAAGCAACAAGGAGTGGTAGATTTATGATTTAAGTGTTCGTGGCTAAAATAGCTTTCCAATTATCAAGAGCCTCTTAGGAAGAGCAGGAATGCATGTGTTAATGACTGCAACCAGGGGTTCCTTCTCCACTTTTTTGTCAGAACCCAGGCACATCCTCCCTGCAGCTTCACCATTAACATGTCTGTTTCCTGTCAGCCCACTGAGAGATAATGTCATTTATCTCAGGGAGGCACAAGCCCAGTCATTAGCTTCTATAAAAGACCTCAAACAAAGGCCGGATAATGTTTTACCCAGGGCTCTTACTAAAACCAGAACCCAGAACCTTGGCAGTCTAAAAGTCAAGGACTCCAAAGTTATCATCGTTAAAAGAATATTTTCCTCATGATCAACAATCCCAGACTAATAGCTCTAAACCAGAGTAAGGCCTATGGAGAGCAAATACCGGTTCAGGACACTACCACACACAATTAGATTAACCGATAAACGCTGACCAGAGCTAGCCTGGGACAGCCTTTGCCCCTCTTGCCTCCAGGGGGAATATTGACAGAATAATTCAGATACTGACTAAATAGTTAGATCTTTGAAGAACTGACCCCTCATTGTGATTGCCTGCAGGAACTGAATAACCATTATAAAGTGTTCAATGGCTGGGCTTCTGGAAATCTTTTAAATAAAAGTGGAACTGGTTAAAATAAATGTAGGAACATATGTTTTCACAGTGTTGCTCATATTACTGCAATTCTGAGTTTCTATGAAGTACCAGGTGAACTTTTTTTAAATTAAAAAAAAAAAAAAACAGGCACACACAGGCACAGTCAAAATTGGAGCAAATCTCAGCCATTCAACCCATGTTTTTCATGCTGAAAATGAAGAACAGATGGTTCTTTCCATGTTGTTTGAATCTGGTTATTGAACACCTCTGTGGTTAGGGAGATTTCTGCTTAGCACTTTCGGCATACATTTCATTTACTAACTATAAAATGCTGCTTAGGAAAAATAAGTCTTTATAACACTCTAATTAAAACCATCTTGCAGCCAAGCAATTTTACTTGAAGAGCATTCTTAACCTCATGACATTTTGACAATCAATCCCTCTAGCCCACCCTCCCCTTCTTTTTACAGACTATTTGCAAAGTTATTAAAAGTTGGTAAACATTATTTATCTCTTTTAGCACAATCAGTTGTTGAGTTTTCTTTTTTTTACATCTCTCCAGCAAACCCAGCAGATTTCAGATACTATGCTCAGAACCCAGTGATGTGCCTGGCCATGCAAATATTCCAAGCTTCCATGGGTTCTCACAGAAGACTTCCTTGGGGAAAGGGCAGCCCATCTCAAAAGCCCTGTCACCCTGTGAAGAAGCCAATAAAAAGAAAGGAGCTGAATCAATGCTGATTGGGAGCTGCCCTTAGTTACCAACCTTTTTAACAGCTAAGTCCCTTATGTAGCTTTCCAAACAGTTTGCTGTCCAACAACAATGGACTTTGTTCTTTAATTATAGCAAGTGACCTTTCTGCCCTTTTATTTCACAGTAGATAAACTGTGCTCTCTAACTAGAATTCGTAGGGGGCACTGTATTTGGGGGGAACCCTATCATTCACAAAACTCATTAATCAAAATATGTTCTTCAACTACTCACGCTCACTTAGACAACGTGCCAGAATTCCCTAGTGAAGTGTAAAAAGGCTTCTACAAGAGAAGAAAATGAATGATATCCTTTATAGACAGGTCCATTTGTAGATACCACATGTAGGCTGTTAAGGACCAGCTTAATGAAAGCAGCACAATATTACTAAAACCATTCTCTTTGCTAAATAAATGTGCACTGAATAGTTAGAACCCCAGACCCAAACATAAGATTCCCTGTGCTTTTAATGTGTATCTGAAGTCTCAGCTGTTTTTAAGAACTCATCTATGTATTTTTTAACTTCTCAGTGATCAAATAAACCCATATACCATACTGAACTTTAGCCCAGCTGATTGCCTGTGTCTGATAAGTCAAAACTATAAGACAGTTAAGGAGGACACATGCAGAAGAGCCTCAATGCAGGCTATTATGCTTCAAAAGAAAAGGAGGGGGCAGGTGGAGAAGCAGGTTTTAACAACCAAAAGCCAACCTGTCAAATCTACTTATTCAGACACGTCACTGGTGGCTTAACCACAAAATGGGCTATAGAAATACAGCTCAAACATCTTAGAATTATGGCATGTTTTGATTTTGTTCACGTATTAAGGGAGTGGCGACTTTTACAACATACTTGTGGTTTCCACATAAAGGAGTAGAATGCTCATTGATTTAATTAGGTTTCATAAGGTCCAATTTATCATGTTTTACATGACTTTCTGTAGTGAAGAGACAGAATAAACAGACCAAAAATAGACATTTAAGCATGCTGTGAAAATTAACCAGTGACAGCAAGTCTTATGAATCTCCTGTGAACCATCCAACCAGGGAGGAAAAAAAAAAAGCACAGACACCACACTGCACCCCCCTCTGGTTTTCACATTTGGCCCCTTCATGAGCCACATCCAACTGCTGAAAATTAATCATCTTCACTTTTGAGACACTTACTCTTCACAACCCAGACAATCAAACAAGGCTTTGAAATTAAACCATTGTACAAAAACGTCAAAAAGCCTTTCTCAAAGGATGCCTCAGTGTCCGAATTATCTGGTCAGGTAAAGCTTGTCCTACTAAATCTTTCCCTCAAGAGGTCTCCTCCCATCATTAGACATTATTTTCTAAACTGAAGTCAAGTTTTACACAACCAAGAGTTAGTGGCACTGGAGTTACTTCCCTGGGAGGCATCTGTACAAGGCAGTGCCATTCCTGTGTGCCAAGGAGGAAACATTCTTAAGAAGAGTCCTCCTGGGGTGGGGTGGAGGTAGACAGGAAAGCTGAACAAGCTTCCAGACCCTGGGCCACCACTACAGGATTCAAGGCCCTGAGCGCCACCCCTGAAGGGTCGCTGTGCCCACACCAGCAGCTGTGGCTGGCAGTGGTATGAATCGAAATACACTATGCTTGCTCCCCTCCTCCACCCCAGACCTGCCATGACTTGTTTGCTCTTCATTTAGGCCATTCATATTATCACATTTATACTGCTCTGACTGAAGATGAGTTGCATGTATATGAATAATTTAATTCTTTCATTTTTCATCCAGTTTCCTCTGTGACTGGAAAGTGAAAAGAACACAAAAAACTGGAGAACCAACACCATGCTCTAATCTCAGTTGCCATGACAGCAGCCTTTGAGATACTGAAATGTCCCGATTGCCAGCTAAACAAAATTGTTGAATGTGAACATTTGGCTGGAAGATTAAAAGGCTAAGGGGAATGCAAAAGGGCAGTACCTCCCACATTCCAGGCAGCAGTGAATCCAATCAAATGGCTCTGACTCCTTAACCACAGCCATTGTGAGCACTGGATTAGGGCAATTCATCTAGATAGTTAGAGCAGATTAGAACTGCAATTTGAAGACTATTGGCAACAAAAGTAAATGCACTACTGTACTAATAAGATTTCAGAATGCCCTTTAGTAGAAATTGTGAGAAACTCTACATTTCAGCATAAGAAACAAAACCTGGATTTTTAAAAAAATGTATTTAAATTCATCAGTTCAAAATGCTGTCTGACCAAGGGCTTATGGATTAAAGAAGCAGGCATGCAGAAGGTTTTTTTTTTATTTTGGCATCATCTACACCTTAATGTACCTTCATCAACTTCTTAAATTTTAAAACCAAAACTTCATTCCTGTACTCCCATTTAAATCTTTAACAGAGGAAAACAAAAAGATTTAAACAGACAGCGGTGAGTAATTGGACACAGAAATTGTCACCCTAAAACATTTCACATTTCTGATATGAGAAATAGCAAAAATTAAATTATTGAATAAGCATATATATCCAAACAATCATGCCACAAACCACATGATGTGCATTCTGCTTCCACAAGGCACAATCTACAGTATTAAGAGTTAACTTTATAGAGTCAGCACTTCTCCCCCAGCTCACTCTCAACCTGTTCAGTGGACTGAGTGCCTTCAGCTCTGGGACATTACTTAATGCACAGTAATTGCCAGCGCATTAAGTCCTAGGCCTCCAGCACTAAGCAGCACAACAGTGGGGGCAATTTTTCAAAGGCAGTATCTCACCAGACTTTCAGACAATGACAAAAGATGGGTAGAAGGGTCCAAATTACCTGCATCAACCCTCCCACTGCTCAGATGCAACACATATTTAGAGTATCTTTCGGCTCTGTTTTCACATTTCAGCACGCCAATCCACCAAGTCTATTTCACTTTTCTTACCAACCTTTCAGCTCCCTGGTCAAGCTAGAAACCCAAGCGATAACACTCTTTGAATCTTTAGCTAAGAACTGGGCAAGGGAACAAGGAAAGAGCCCTGGCAGCCACCAAAACCATTCCATTCTTGCTACACAGTTATGAAACCAGTGACCCTAGGATACCAAGGTTTCATTGAAGAACAATAACAGGATGATATCCTTTAACAGGATTATTTTGGAGAACATCATGAGAAAAATGTGTGGAGGGTGGAGTGTAAGTTAAAATCCTAGACATACTTCTATGGGGAGGGAACGTGAACCCTGCACCTAAGGACACATTACCAAAAATACTAGGACATGCACATTAAAACAGAAGACAGTTCTCCTTAGGGGAGAAACCAGGACAAGAGGTACATGGGTCCAGGAGCAGGTTTTCTATTAAAAGCACATTGCAACTGGCTGGCTGGCCAAGAGCCCTTGGGTAAGGCAAAAGGTACTTAGAGCACTCAGACCCTCCCACCTGAGGACCCAAACACTAGCACCAGAAGCAGCAGTAGCAGCAGAAGCAAGAGCTAAACACTGCACCCAAGTAAGCTACCCTAGACCAAACGTTTACAGAAAAGATGCACAGAAGAGAAATCTCACAACGAACCAGAAAGCACGAAGAAGTGCAAGGCACATAGAGGCACACACCCCCCCACCCCCGACTCCCACACAAATGCACACAAAGAGAAAAGTAGGAGATCTAAGAAGGCGACTTTATCCTACCTTCTCAGTTTTCAGTTTCTTGATTCGCCTGTGGCTCTCCTCCTCCTCCTCTTCCTTCTTTACCAACATAGAGTTTCCCATGAGCCCTGAATCCGGGGCACTTTTGCTAACTTCCCCAGCAGCCGTGACGCTGCCACTCCCAGTGCCCCCGCAGTGGAAGGGGCTCGCGCCACCTCCATTGCTCTTGGCCCCAAAGCCATAGAGGTGCCCCCCGGAAGGGGCCTGGCTGCCACTGCCATTCTGGTGGCCCTGAAGCAGGTCGTGCTTGTCCTTCCTGGATTTCCCCGCATCCTTATCCCGCTTGGCTCCTCGGCTGCTCTGGCTTTTACCTGGCTTCTCCTCTTTGCTTTTCCCGCAGGAGGCTGCCCCCGCGGTAGCAGCGGAGGTGCCGGTGCTGGTACTATTGCTGTTCGGGTTGCCGCCGCCGCCGCCGCCGCCGCTCACACTTTGACCCAGCGCTGAATTCATGCCAGTTGCCTCTCCAGGGCGCCCTTGGACTTCCTGCCTCTTGCCAGTGCCGCTGATCTCGGGAATCCCATACAAGGCAGCAGAAGGCAGAGATTTATTAGCATCCTTAGAAGTTTTACTCCTTTTCACTTTTGATTTGCTGGTCTCTTTGTGCGAATTCCCCTGGGGAGCAGAGGGCTGAACAGAAGCAAATTTTAGGCCATCAGCTAAGGCTGCGGGAGCGCCGGCCCCACTGGAGGCCAGACCTCCACAATCCTTAGAGTTGCCGCTGCTAGTAGTGTTGGTGGAATTATTCATTTCAAATTTCTGTCTGTCCTTCTCCAAATCAGCGTCCAAATCAATTATTAAATTTCCAACCCCGATTTCCCAATCATCGCCACTGTCATAAGTATCAACCGTATTTGGATCCACACCTTTTCCTGCCGTAGAAATGTTCACTGACATCCTGAAGATGAGATCTCTAGAATAAAAATCCGATGAACTTTCCTTTGGAGATGAGGGGACATTCGTTTACCTCCGCTGGGCTTTCTCTTAAAAAAAAAAAAAAAAGTCTTCTAATCTTCCTCTTCTTTTTCCTGCCCCAGGAATGGGTCCAGGGATTTTACACCCTTCAGTCCAGGTCCACCTTTTCCTGTGAAGGGGGAAAAGTCGAATATTTCTTGTCTGGGTGTTACCAGAATAAAAAACGATTAATACTGGGGAGTCAGTAAGGGGTACAGGGAAGGATGGTGAGGAAGGTGGCTCATGTATTGTCTCCACAGTCCAATATCAGGTTTAAAGAAAAATAACCAAACCCAAAAAACATACCCATGACAGTAAGCATCTTACAGTAGCTAAAAAAGAAAAGCCCTTTATCAACGACACAAAGATAATCACTTTTAAAAGGCATTAAAATATCTTAAGGATCTGAGTGAAGTCCAGAAAGGTTTAAGGAAAAAAAGAGTTTAGCTTTTTTTTCCCCTAGCACATACACATGATAACAATCCCAGAAACACAGGCTGAACACTCAGACAAGAGGAAGGAACACGTTTTAAACACCCTTAAGCATGTCCTAGATCTTACAATTTAAAAGACCAGATCCTGGAAGTTCTCTGAGGCTAGTTTCAGAATGATGTTGCTAAATTTTCCTCATTTCTAATTTTATTACTTCTTTTTACAAATTGTCTGGGCAATCTGTTTTTTGTTCCCAGTAAGGAACAGAAAAAAACAACCAATAACCCCCCACACCCCATACATATGCCCCCATCTCCTATCCTCTCTTCCCCAACAGTTTATACAATTTTATACACACACGTCTTTAAGATCATTTCTCTATTTTAAAAAAAGACAGTGCTAAATAAAAGGCTAAATATCTGCCTTTTGAGGAAAAAAAATTACATCTAAACAATTCTACCATACTCCTAGGTCACAGACTGGCTCAATCTGTTAAATATGGTGCTACTGACTGTACGGGAAACTGATTAAGACATACACTTTAAGTGATCTGCGCCAAGGTGGCCTCAATGACCGCAAATGAGTGTGTGTTTGACAAAGATCAGTTAAAACGGTTTTTAAAGGGATCAGCCCCTTTTTAACAGTTGATTGTCAAGGAAAAAAAAATAAATATACATACACACACACACAGACATTGCTTACCTTTAATCCTTTATCATTTTTTAATTAGGCCAGCAAATCAAAATGCCTTTCCCACTCCACTCGGCAAACAAGCCTGTGCCTCATTTTACTTAAACACCAAATGATCAAGAAGGAACGAACCAAATAACACATCTCAGCCAGAATAATCACTCGATAACATTATTCCACCTCCCCACCCCCCCTTTTGGCAAACGGATCAGTCCTTTTCTCCTTAAAAAAATGTGTCACTGTACAGCTGGAAGATAATGTTTCACATTCACAACAGAAGCACCAAAGGGTTTTTTTTCCTCTTAACAAGCATCGAGAATAATAGTTTTAAAAAAGAGAGCGCTTAGAGAAAAAAGTTTTCCCAACTTCTCATTCCGCCTTCAGTTCCAGACTTCAGAGTCACCGTGATCAGTAAGTAATGATCCCATGTAGCAAACCTACAGGCGTCCGCTAGTACAAGACAGAATGTGCTAACATCGGGATAAATTAGTGAAAGGGAAGAAAGAATAAGAAGAAAGGACTGAAAATCTGGGCTGGATTCCGCCTGTTAGTCGGGAAGTGGCATTTTTCCGCCCGTCCTGACAGATTTGATTTCTTGAACTAACTTAAGAGGAAAGGAGGGGGGAAGGGGTGGGGGAGAGAGAAGGGACCGAGGGGAAGGAGGAAGAGGAGGAGGAAAGGGTGGGATGAGAAGCTGAACAAGAGGAGAAAAAGAAAGGTGTGGAGGGGGAGGGGAGCAGATGATTCAGTGAGCTGATAAACCAGTTAGAACAGCATTCGCTCGGGGCGGGGGGCGGCGGGCGGCAGGGTGGGGAAAATAACGGCGTTTAAAATTGGTTCAGTCTTCGAAACCTGAAAGGATGTGATGTTTTCCTGTTTTATGTTGTTTTAAGAAAAAGGAACCGAGTTCCTAGTATAGTCCCCGAGGTGGGGGAAAAAATCCGCTGTCGCTCAAGCCAATCAGTCATGTGGTAATTCGATAATTAGAGTGAAAAAAAAAATTTTTTTTTAAGGCGACCTTTTTCAGGACAGTTTTTCCCATTTATAGTCGCAGCAAACGGTGCGTCTCCTTTTTATTTTTCTCTCCTCCTCCTCCCTCACCCACCACCTCCTGTGTTTAGTCAGATGGCCCCGGAGCTTGGCTTAGTATTTTTAATTAGCTGGCGTTTGGAAGCTAAAAGCAGTAATGAATTGTTGATGGATTGGAAGTGGAGAGTCGCTTTGCTGGAAATGTCGGGGCTGGGAGAGGGGGATGGGCGAGTTAGCAACAACCAACCATCTGAAAGGAGCGATTTTGTTACAGTGCAAGCCTTTCACATCACGTGAGGATCAAGGGCTCAATTGGTTGTCGTGAGAACAAAAATGGTGACAAGCGTATCAAGAAAATACTGATCTGGTCTTTAAAAAAAACCTGAAGGTCTCTCCCCTCCCCCTACATACACTCGCCGCCCCCCCCCCCCCGCAGCCTCCCCCCCCCCACCCCCGCCCTTGCAGTGGGAGCAGCTACAAGTTATGAATGTGAAACATTTCTCGCAGATCTAGGCTCTCGGAAGTTCGGAAGGAGTGAAATGTAATGAGCACAAGAGCAAAGCAGATGTTTTAAAGAAACACCTTATAAACCTTTCCTCAACTTATCTCCAATTTGTCGGCTTTGCCAAGGGGCCAGGGATGCAGAAGACTAGTCGAGGGGGTAGGGCACCTCCACGCTACTTGGATTTTAGGGACCACCCCCCCCCCCCACTCATGTCTTAAACAAAGAAAAACATTTTACTAGCTCCAAGCCAGGTCCTGTAATAAACACACCATTGTTACTATTTGTGGGTTTGTTTGGGTTGGGTGGGGCATTTTTCCCCCTTAATGGTGTTTTCGCAGCTTGCTTTTTTTAAGGAGGTGGAAAATGGTAATTATAACCATTACATGTAGTGGGTGACTATTCCCTTGTTTAATATTAAATTATTGGGCACTGGATGTGACAAGAGACAGAAATCGGCTTGTTCTGCCCTTGCCCCCATTTTCCTGGCTCGGTTTTGAAGAGGGTCCTGCCCAGCTAGGACAGGAGAGGGAGAGGTGAGGTGCGCTAGAGAATGGACACTGCACATCAGGATTTGTAACTGTGTCACTTTTATTCTCCTTGGGTCGCCCCAAAGGTAATTTACTCTTAAGTTACCCCGAGTGCCCAGTCAAGCTTAATTTGTGTGAAGAAGTTACAAATGCTTCACCCTCCACTGAATAAAATTCACCCTTCTTGGGTTGTTGTTCTCAATGCAAAAGCCAAACCCTGTAACTAGTTCCTCATTTCAATGCATAAAACTCGCACATTCCCCTGCATGAAGTCCCCGCTAAGTGCTATAGAGAGACACACCACGCAACCGTACTTACGGTCTGTATTGGATCGAGTTGACCTTTTCCTTCTAACTGCATTGAATGTGTTTGGTTGCAGCCGCTTTATTTTGGAAATTATAATCTCTTCAACAAATTTATTATTAAAGAAGATGGACCATCAAATGTCACAGACTGTCCTGTGTATTTTTTTTTTATAAAAGCAAAAATTAAAAGAAAAAAAAAGGAAAAGAAAAATCCCCCTGGTGCACACACACAAGCTTGTTCTGCAACACTGAAATCAGGACTGAAACACAACACACACACAGGGGGAGTGGAGCAAAAGGAGCTCTCAGCCTCTATACCTGAAAGGGACTTTTCTTTGTTCCCATTGCCCTTTCTCATCGGGCCAATCAGAGAGCAGCTTTTATGAAACTAGGCTCTCTCATTGGTTAGCTGCTTTCTCTTGGCTACTGTAGGGGGTTGAGATATACACACGTATAAAACACACACAGAGAACGGGTGGGGGTGCGGTGGGGGGTGGTTGTGGAGACAAAGCGTTTTATTTTCCAACCAGATTGGGGTTGAGGAACCTCCTGCAGTAAGATGAAGAAAAAAAAAAAAATGGTACGCCCGTTTCAATTACTACATCATTCACATAAAACACTTATTTATTAAAACAAATCTCAAACAGGCTGCGAGGAGAGGATGTCGGTAAATACAAGTTTGATTGTGTTATCTTGGGGGAAATAATGTATGTGATCGCTCGGTGGCACAGGGAAGCCAAATGAGCCACTAGCGCCTAGCGAGGAGAAAAGGGAGGCTGGCTGTGTGGAAATGATTGCGAGCGTTTTGCTGGCTTCCCTTCCGTGTTGCGAGGACTCGGCAGCGCGAACTCCCAAGACTGATTTTCTGTATTGCAGCTTCTGGCTTTCAACTCTCCCCCACCACTTTGCCCTTCTTCCAATTTTTTTTTTTTTTTCTTTCCCTGAGTCTCTCATTTTACTCGCTGATTAAATAAGAAAAATCGATCTGGGGGTGAAGGCGGTGGTGGGGAAACAAGTAACCCTTTTGTTCCCAGGCTTCTGGTCCACAAGCAATGAAGTGTGAACGCTAGCAACCATTTAACCACCACTACGTGAATGGTTCTTCCCTGGAATAGTAACAAAGCTTTCCCACCTGGTCCTAGGCAGCTCCAAAAAAATTAAAAATAAATAAGGTCCCAGCCAACCATATTAACACCTCGGGCCAGCCTCATTTTTTTAAAAAATCGATTTGTGGGAGATAAATATACTAGGAAGATTAACCCCTTTAAACAGTCCCTGTGCCATTTTTAAGCCGAGGGATTGTCAGAGTTCCCCTTACTTCAAATATTTAACCCCCTCTTGGGGAGAGCCGGTGTCAAAGTCCTCAGAAGGCAACACCATGCGATTCACTGAGAACACGAAAATATTTTAGAATGTATTGTAGGACAAATGCCAACAACCAAGTTAATGGAACTCTGAGGTCACAGGACAAAAGAGGTTAATATGAAATAACAAGTTCAGTATTGTACTCTAACAGTGAATACACTTAAACGAATGTATTTATATATATTAAGCTTTTAAAGCACTTTTAGTTTTAATTTTTCATTGTTATTTTCTATCACTTTTAGGAGCTGTAATATGGAAATTTTAAAGTCAAGGGTGACTTTGCAAATTTAATTGAAAGCATCATGATCCTAGTTTTAAAGATCCAGCACTACTGGGTTTTTAATTTCTGCATGACAGTTACAATTTAAGAATGTGTCTTAACTGAGTCAAACTGGACACATAAAGTGAATTAGAGCTAGCAGAAGATTGCTTATGATGTAAATATTCAGTGATGACCTTGTGGATCAATAAAAATATGTCACATGTTTTAGGTAATGTCTATGACTCGTGTTTGAACTTTTAATATCTTTAGTTCATTCTTTTTAAATGCCAATTAGTTGTTTCACTACCCAAGATGAACTTTATTCAAAGCTGCAAATAGTAATAAACAGCAGTTTCCATCCCTTGCTGAGGTACATAAACCAGAGGAATGAATCTATAATAGTCCTTAGATCTGCCTAAAAAGATTTACTTTCAAAGCAAAGCTATACATTGACGAGTAGGGCAAATGAGATAATCTGATACCCACTTACCCCCTATTTTAACTTTGATATTTGTCGTATATTTTTGAATGGACAGATTTACAATTTGTGTGTGTCCCATTGCTAATAGAGCATACATACTGATTTTGAACTTTTCTTCTTTTAGAAGAGTGGTTCCTCAAAGGACCAGATCACTCAGGAAGTGCCTGAGTATCCCTGTATCCCTGAAGGATCATCTACATTTCAGCCTTTAAAAGTCCATGGCTACCCTGTATATTGTATCAGCTTGGAAAAAATCAATAATTAGCTTTTAAAACAACAAGACTCAAAAAGGCACAGAATTAAGACCTGATGAAGTTCAAAAAGGGTAGAAGCACTCCTCCAACACACTTGGTTGGTAAAAGCAAATCACAGGGTCTGCAGTGTAGAATTGGTGTAACTAAAACCAAAGTTTAGGCTTCCTAATACGCAAATGATCTGATCCAACCCTAACTTCAAACAATACCTAACCCTAATTCTTAAATCCTCTCTAATAAACCCCACTTGGTTAAAGATAAAGGCTCATGCCAAATTCAATCACATATTTAACCCAAACCATTTTCGATAAATTCAAGCATTTTCCTTCCATTCCAACATTTCCACACTCCATTCACACCCCACCCCCACCTCCTGCCCTCCAAGTTCTGCCAAGAGGCTTGAATCAACCAGAGTTGTTCTGCTGGCTTTGTGCATGTTTGTTTTGTTTTGTTTGACAAAGGGGCCAATCTAGAGACATCAGAGGGCTATCAGCTAATTGATGAATGAAACTAAGATAATTAACTACTGCTTAGAAAATAAGAACTACTCCTCACACAAATTGGGAAGTTCTACCATATTCTGGAAAAGAAAATTTTATCTTCATCTCTTACCAAGATAACAGGGAACACACCAGTTTGTATACTGATAGCCATACACTTAATAATACCAGTACACTGTTGTATAACATGTACACTTTGTAATTTTACATTTTAGTGCCTGCCTGGTAGAGGGGAGGAGCTGTCTGGAAAGGAGTCCAGGAGAAATGATGACATGGGAAGAGCAGAAGGATAGTGTAAAAGGAGAAGTTAAAGAGTGCTATCCCATCTCCAGCAACCCCCATCACCAACTCTGCCCCTGCAAAGTTCCTACTTCCATTCCTAGGTGATCAGAAGATCCTGGCAAAAGACTTTTCCTCCTTTTTAAGAACAGAGAGCTCAATGCTGAGGAGGCCAGGGGCTTCAGGCAGGAACACAAGAAAACACAGTGATCTTTCTTTGGTGCCTATTTCCTCAGATTTATGCTATATCACTAAGGATCAGAAATAATTCCTTGGATTTTTATTTATTTAGAAGGGAATCTAAATATGAGTCTAACTTTTCTCAATCTATGCTAACCTCGACACTACAAAGGTACTCCAGACCAAGGGGGGAAGATAGAAAGCAAAGCTATTTAAAAGAAAAAAGAAAAAACACTACCTGGAAATTGACTTGTATTATGAGAAAAGAAACTTAATTTAGACATAATGAGAAACTCTGGCTGCCCAGGAAGATTATGGGGATAGAGTCTTATCTGTCTGGGCTTATATATGAACAGACCTGCCTCAAGGCTGTGGGGAATCGACCTGGTTTCTAGGGAGTATGTGATTCATTGAGACACCCACACAAACACTAAGCATTCTTCACTATACATATGGGTGACATCCTAATTTCCTACCTGAAAGGGAAAGTGAAAGTCACTCAGTCTATCCGACCCTTTGCGACCCCATGGCCTATACAATCCATGGAATTCTCCAATCCAGAATACTGGAGTGGGTAGCCTTTCCCTTCATCTTCCCAACCCAGGGATCAAACCAAGGTGTCCTGCATTGCATGCGGATTCTCTATCAGCTGAGCCACAAAGGAAGCCCAAGAATACTGGAGTGGGTAGCCTATCCCTTCTCCAGCGGATCTTCCCAACCCAGGAATCGAACTGGGGTCCCCTGCATTGCAGGTGGATTCTTTACCAACTGAGTTATCAGGGGCCTAGGAAAGATTTTTTTAGAGAAAACTCTGTCTTTTCACACATGCTTCCTAAATCTAATTCAAGTTTCTGTATTTTCAACAATAACCAGCTCTAGACAACTATTCCCCAAAAGAGATGAGCACTGTTGTTGATCAAACATTTAGTGTTTTTGCAATATCCTGAAACACCTCTGGACCAGGAGAAAGTACCAAGCAGCAAATGTCTAGGGGAGAGAGAGGGTCTGGCATAGAAGTATTTCCCATCCTTCCCTATGGGGGATGGGAGTATGGAAGGAAGAAAGACATGGATGGTTTTCACATTGCCATGGGATACTCCTCATGAGAGACTCGTGGACGTATTGATAGACATTTGGTGAATACAGACATTTACATACACTGTATAACACAGCTGTGTTAACTTTTCAAGTCATTTCTATGTCCTATTAGTTCACCTTCAATTTAAGCTCTTTAGAATAAAACAAAGGGACTCTACTTCCAAGGGAAGGAAAATAATGTCTACCTTCCAAAATCTTTATACCATGGTTCTGTTTAAACAAACTGAAATGATATAAAGGAAAATTTCCATGCTCTGATTTACAACTACAATGAATTTTAACAGTAAAGAAATGTCAAGTTAAAGGAGGAATTTCTCTCTATATGGGTAGGTATTTCCCCATTCCTTCTCCCAATTCTCAACCTGAAAAGAATTAAGCAGCAAATCTTGTCCCTTTAATGCCACAGAGTCCTGGGGAACCCAGCAAAATATTGCAAAGCAGCACATTCTTCTAAAGGAAACCATTTGTATACTGCTCACATTCAGAGAACTGCGATGTAGGTCAGTGTTAAGTATCTGAAATCTTACCTCTGTTTGGCTGGCCTTTCTGGTGTGGTGTGTGCTACTATATCTGAACGGGTGCCCAAGTAAGGTCTACAGATCGGTTAGCAAAGGAAGGCAATTTACATCTCATGTAATGAAACCATTTCTGGAAAAGGTTTTTCTTTTATGCCAGTGGAGACTGGGTGCATAAAGAAGATCAAAACACAAGCTACATTTTTTAAACTACTTATTGGAGATTGCTGTTGCTGGTTTTATTACAATATGTATTTTACAGATTTAGGTAATAACCCTGATTTTTCAAATCGACCTCTGTTTAGACACGTTTCACTTTGGGCTGTTTCTTGTCTGCAAAATTACAGTCATTTGCACGTTATTACAGTGAGTAGGAGACAGATTGTATTTAGCGTTGGGTGGGGGAAGGGTTATTATGGGAAGTGATCTGCTACGGTCAGCACATAATTTCAGCCTGAAGAAAATTGCTTCTGAATGGCTGGTCTGTTAGCTAGCCAAGGAATGGTCACTGGGAGAGACTGAAAAATGCTTCTGCTTAATCTGCATTATAGAATTATTCTCATTTCCAGAAAGATGGTTTGTGGAAAAAATGATTGTAAAATCAAGTTTAAAAACATGGAGGTGAAATGTCACTGCTCTATTTGAATCTAAAACAACTACAACAAAATACAAACCCACCAAGCAGGAGAGGGCCAAAAGGCAGCAGGATACAGCCATGTTCTACTCCATCTTTCCTCCTAGCTTCCCTTTTTCTGACCCCCACTCCACCGCCGCTTTGGTTGTTTTCAAAAATCTTTATGATTTAATGACAGTGGATTTTTACATATGTGTAAACATTTGAGAGAGTAACACCAAATGCATTGATAAAGGTATAATATCACTTGCTTTCATACATACAGGACTACAAGAAAAAGATTTCCTAATATAGCTTCTTTTTGAAGAGTAGCAAAATTCCCTTAATTGTGAGAGAGTTTCATATCCTTTTGGAGCTAGAACTTAGGGATTTTCCCACACTTTACAAACTACATTGTATTTGTCCGTATTTCACAAAGCTGACAGATTAATAAAGCAAGGATGATTGCCTATCAGAAATGATAGCCCCTGTCTAATTTATAATTTAAATTGAACCCATATGAATCACCTAGGAAGTCTTAATACTTGGTTAGAAAAAAATCAGGAGCCTTAGGTTTATTTTAAAGAAAAATAAGAGTATGATTATACTCAGCTCCTTGGCTGCCGAGTATCACTTTTGTTGTGAACAACTGTGCCTCTTTTGTTTTCAAAACAAGCTTTCCTAAAGGATGAATCACTACAATCATTTGGAGAATATGCAATAAACAACAGAAAGCCAGAAAGTTGTTTTGCTATTTTCTCAGCAGAGCATTTCTGTCCCATCCTCAGCTCAGCTGAGCCTCCAGTCCACCAGCCAATCATCATTATGGAAATATGGTTCTCAGCCTGCTGATTGGCTGATTCCTGGGCCAGTATGTTAAGGTTTCTTCAGCTCAATGTGCACTGCATGCCAGCCTGCTCTGTGGACCCTGTTCTTCCAAAAATATTTTAATCGCCTTTTTTTTCTTTCCTTCTGTCTTTTTTCAAGATTCTTAAAATTATCCAGGGAAGAACTTTGTGTTTTTTTAAAACATAATGACCATACTGGGGATCTGCTAAGAATAGAATTTAATGGCCAGGGACATTTCTTCTAACCATATTTTAATGTTTTCTGTTTACTTGGGTTCTCATGGTGTTTCCTTGGATTTTAGAGGAATTCCCACACAAGTTAAAAGGACGAATCATTCTAATGTATGCCTTAATTTTTTTATCTTAAACATGATCTGTCCCAACTAAAATTTTTTTCTCTAAGGTTTTTAAAATTTAAAACATGAAATTAAAACCCTTTTAAATTAATACTGAAAAGTAATCATATCAAACCATTTTTAGGGGGCTTCCCTGGTGGCTCATTGGTAGAGAATCTGCCTGCCAATGCAGGAGACACAGGTTCAATCCCTGACCTGGGAAGATCTCACATGCCGTAGAACAACTAAGCCCCTGCTCCACAACTACTGAGTCCATGTGTGACAGCTACTGAAGCCCACGTGCTTGGAGTCCATGCTCGGCAATGAGAAGCCTGCACCCCAACTACAGAGTAGCCCTTGCTTACTGCAACTAGAGAAAAGCCCGAGCAGCAATGAAGACCCAGCACAGACAAAAATAAGTAAATCAAATAAAATACATAAAAAATTATTAAAAAATATTTTTAGGAGCAAAAAGACAATGTATTTTTCTTCATAATTAAGGCATCTTATCTATAATTTTTTAAAGGTTTAAAATTTTGCCTCATTATCCCTCCAAACCCACAATGTCTTAAGGATGCACAACTTTTTCAAATTTAAAACAGGTTTGTAATTCATGATAGTGAATAATAATAATGGGAAATATACATGTGACCTACCATGTTCCAGAAATTCTTCTTAAAATCTTCATAGGTATTGATTCATCTAATCTGCATAGCAGCCTCATGAGACATAATCATCAGATGAGGAAACTGAGACAGAGAAAAGATAAGGAACTTTTTCAAATACCGAAGCTAAATCTTGGTGGAAACAAGATTTAATGTAGGAAGCCTAGCCTGGATCTGAGTGCTTAACCACTGCACTCAACTGCCACCAAAACATGGTTCCGGACAACGGTTCCACCCATTTTGTGGAATATAATAGAAACATTAGCAGGTGACTGGCAACTTCTCTTCCTGAAAGAATAATGGATTCAACCTCTTTTCAATCAAAGAAAAGTCATTGTGTCATTTTTCCAAGACTGTGCCAAGCAGAAGTCATGGCACCTAAAACTCGGGATTACAAAAAAGAAAATCGGTTTCTTGTTATTACACAACTGAAATGTTCTAAACATTAAAAAGAAAAATTACAATGGGTAGCAGAGTGAAGTTAAAAATGACATAAGACTGGTCATTTTTGAGACTGGTGATGTAAACATTGGGATCATAATATTATTCTTAATGTAATACACACACATATATATATATTTGGAAATTTTTATATTAAAAGTGAAAGAAAAAAGCTACTACATCTGCAAGGAGGAAGAGCTATCAGAAACACAGTTTATTCCTTGGCTATGGAACATTTTTGGCATTAACCTAAATAGGGTAAAATTGTCTCAAATGACAATGCTGTGTATACAAACAAGCAGTAACAGATTATACTTGCTTCCTACCATTTGTTTACTCCAGTTTTTGTTTGTTTGTTTTAGGTCAAACTCACGTGCTGGGCTATATACACTAAAAATCTGTAATGTTCTATTTATATTTTCAACATGTGCTATGTGAATACTTAATGACTTTCTATATAAACTATATTTCAATCAAGAAGGAAAAAAATCAATCCCACATAGAAATTTACTCAATAGAAATTAAGAAATGAAGATTCAATACTTTATTACAGGTATACTATACACTGGGAGAAAGAAAAATCTTATTTGGTGTTTAGATTTCTTCAGTGCATGTTTTCTGTCTCATTCAAAGAAATAGAGTTGTAGAAATGAAATCAACAGTTCAGACACAGAATTAAATTCTTTAAACAAAATAATAACATACAGTGAAAGCCACTATATAAGAAACACTGAACAGAATTAGACTAAATGAAGAGAAAAATGTTTAATCTTTGCACAAAGAAAACTATGACATTGAGATTAAAAAGAGCATTGAAGAAGATGAAATCATGGTAACAGCTACTATTCTTAACAAATACGATATAATTTTGTGAAACAATGAGATTATAACACAAGGAGTCACTGATAAAACTGTTACAGCAGGAAATGGATAAATCATTAAATATAATGAAATTTAACCATCACTGTGAGAGAAATGATATGTAGTTAGAAAAAGGAATAGAATATAAAAAGAAAGCAACGCTTCTATCTGTGGTTCCACATTACTAAAAGTCTAGTGACAAAAGAGGAAAGTATTTCTGAATCTATTAATAAATAATGGACAAAATTATCATTAATTACAATAATAATAGCCATCTCAGATCCAAACTCATGTCCTGTCAACCTTTCATTTTACTTAACAAACACCTGTATAGCACTTACTCTGTAAAAGTCACCACACAATCTGTGTGTGTGTGTATAACTAAAGAATCAGTATAGACTCGAGGAAAGAAGCGGGTAAAATTGTTGTCCCACTAGGAAGGAGCTGGAAGGAAGGTCATGCCAGACTTTTATAAATATATATATATTTATAAAGAGAAGGTAGTTAGGTTCAGAAGGTCATAAATGAATTATATCATTCTGGCAGAGTTCTTAGGAACCACAATGTTCAAAAAATTGTTTGTTAAATTAATGAACCTATACCAAACTTCTAAAAGTGAGAAGAGTAGAAAGGATTCCCCCCAAATGCAGGGGATCATAATGGTTAATAAGCAGCTCAAGGTGTACTGAGATAATATTCAAGCCAACAAATATACTCAGTGGACAAATGATAACAATAAACATGTAGTAAACCAACTCTGAACTTAGAAACTTTCAACTTAGAAAGTATAATTCCTACAAGCATATCCTATAGCCAAATTAAATAAACTAACCAGAACAAAGAGAGGTCTTTATGAATGAAAACCTGTTGAAAAAAAGGTCTTTATGAGTAAAAATATGTTAATCGAATCAAAAGTTAAAGTCAACAAATAGAACATAGGGTCAAAAATAGTCCCCCTGGGGAACATCAACATTTAAATTTAGGGCAGGAAATATAACTGCTTGAGTCATGAATGAGTGAGCAGAGAGAATTAAAAATAAAAGCAAAAAACCATCAGGGAAGAGATACCTCTGAGAAGGACAGAGTGATCAACAATTCAAAATACATCAGGAAAATCAAGTAAATGTAAGACTGAAAAAGCCTCCATTGGCTTTTACTTGGGAGAAAGGCTTAGTGATTCCAGAAGGAGCAATATAAGTAAAATAGTAGCAAAACCAATTGGTTCAGGACTGAAATAGAGGGCAGCAAATCAAGAGATCAAATGAAGCCTACTTTTTGGAAGCTTGCTGTTGAAAGAGAATAGAGCAGAGTAGTTTGCAGAGAGTCTGGGAGGGGACTTCTATTGTTAATATGAAACAGCCTTCAACATCCATTTTGAGAGAAAGGAAGTGGTACAGAAAGGAGTTAAAGTTTTAGAGGTTAATTGGTGAACACAGATCTGAGCTGAAAAAGGAGGGACAGGGAAGGAGACCGCTCAGCTGCATCTGCAGCAAGACCATTCCATTATGAACAAGAATTTCTAGCACAGAAAACCCAAAGTGGAGGAGTAGTAGAGACTCAGGGAGCTGCTTGAATGAGGAAAGTGCCCCTCGTGCAGCGGGAGCATAAGGACCTCAGTGGAACCCAGAGCAGTCTTAGCGGACAATAGAAGTGAAATCGCTCATATGAATAGAGATCCCCAAATTAAAATTTTTTATTTAGACACCTAGAACTCTTAATAACTCAGCATATCCAGTAATTTCCTGGGATACCTATGAGTTAAGGGAAAAGAAATTTGGGATATTAAAACAGATTGATCTTGTCAAAGTATAAAAAATTTAATGAGTGTATTATTCTAAGTTAGTGTCTCACTTTCTTAACAGTGTTTAGATGATAAAGATAAGAAGGAACTTTAAGACCTTTACATTCCAACTTTATATACCTTTGGGTCACCGTGTCTATGGTAAAAGGCTTCTGTACTTAGAGCTAGTTGTGAACCCAAAGTGAAGGTTTGTCATTAATCCACATTTGAAGTATTTGCCTCAATATAAAATGTAGCTGACCTCATTAAAATCTCACTGGTTTATTTTGCATCATTATTTTACTCTTTTATTTAATATCGTTTATCAAACACCAACTGTATTCCAGACACTGTGCTAGACTTGATACAAAAAAGAACTTTATTGGTTCATTCTTGAGAAGGACCTATCTTTTATATGCATTTTTTTTTTTTTAAAAATTGGTTGGTCACTTAGGGAGGAACCTAATTCTACAGAGTCATTAACCTTTGCACTCTAGAAACAAGAAACTAATTAATGAACTCCCTGCATCCCTTAGCCGAGGCATAGGTTAGTACCAGTACTAGGATGTCCAGTTCTAGCAGCAAGGTTGTCAAAACCACAGGTAACACCAGAACATAAACAAAACTCCGAGACAAGACTGTTTCAAATCTGCAACCTCAGCAGACATCTCAGAAAATTTATTTGCATCAATAAAATAAATACTAAGAAAGAGGAAAGTCCTTAGGATGATAAATATTATTTTACTGCCAACAGAATCAAACTATATACTAAAAATGATTATGCAAAATATTCTAAAAATATTTCCTAAAACATTCAAAGATGTTCTATTGGAAAAAATAATTGAAAATGGAATCAGAAAAGATTTATGGAAGTCATGAAATAGTGGAGATCTGAAAAAATATTATAAAAAGGCAAACATGTAGGCATCAGATATGCATGTGATATTTGATAAATCTTAAAACTATTAAATGAATTAGAAGTGGAAAAACAGGTTACCTAGTACTTCTCAGACCTTTAAATATACATTGTCTATTTTTCCATTTCAAAACTTTAGCATATAATTAGTGCCTGGCTTTTAAAAAACAATTTTATGGATATATAATTTATATACTACAAGATCCACCCATTTTAAGTGTAGAAGTCAATGAACTTTAGTGTATTTATAAAACTGCAACCATCTGTCACATCTAATTTTAGAATATCCCCATTAGCCTAAAAAGAAACCTCTGCCATCACTAATGGAGTTTTTAATCATAATTTTGGAAACAACATTTAATGCTTTGGTACTCTACAAAATGGTATTCACATAAAAGTTGTGATTGAAAAATGAACTTGATATTTCATCTAATTTCAGATGGTGATATTTCATCACCATTTAAAATATGCACATTTTAAAAAATCTCGATAATCCTTTCTAGAACTTGATAGTAAGTTTAAGACATGATGAAGTAAAATCTTGATGTATCAATATATTTCATAATAATTATCACAGTTATCTTTTTAGAGCCATTCAGCTCTGAATTCATCCTTTTTGTCCACTTGGTAAAAATGGAACTGAGCCTTTTAAACAGTTTTCATAGACAGCGGGCACAATGTTAAACTTTGTTAGTAGAAGGTGCTAGAGAGACATCGCAGAAGGCAAGGGTTTTGCATCCCAGTTCAGGCATATTCGCTTACCAGACTCCTGCAGCATGACTGCTACTCCTGTGGAACATGGTTACCTGCAGCCTCCCTTGGCAGCCCCGTGGCTGCTACCATTGCTAAATGCCTCTTGCGAGTTACCTCCCTGTGTCCAGCTTTCTCCAATACTCGAGGGCACAGATTTCCTGCAAGTTTTGCTGGCATGGCCCCCAAAGACTTCATCCAATGAGCCAAGGCCATGTTGTCTTCAAAAGGTCTGGATTTCAGTTCTAGGTGTGACAGAGCAGAGAACTCTTCCTCGGGTGTTTTATCTCAGCACTAGGGATAGTGGTTATACTCTATAGTACTATTTCTGATATTACATATCTTTTATTTTTACATTTTTTAAAGTTCTATAAATTTCTTGCTAGCCAGTCCCTCATCGCTACAGTTCCCCGATATACTTAATAATTATTTATATTAAACTTTCCTTGTTCAAATTATTATTGATTTCTCTCCTTGATAGATGCAGAGTGATATAAAGATATACTGTGAGCCACAAATATCTGCTTTCTAAAAAATCTTTATAACCATTCCTTTATCAAAACAGAGTTTATTTTCACATCCACTTACTACAGACCAATAACTGTATCTAATATCTAGAAAGCTATGACTGGATTTAGGAAGAGAATCTGTAGTAAGTTTGAAAGGAAAAAGAAAAAAACCACAATGCTAAATTGTGGTAGACCAAACACCAGGCCAGAACTAAAGCGACATGAGAATCTACAGATAATTTCAGCCACTGTTCTAATTATCAACAGCTATGTAGCAAGCAACCCCCAAACTTAGTGGCTTAAAATAAAAACCAATTTTATATACTTCATGATTTTGAGGGTTAGTAATAAGGCCAGGCCTTGATGATGAATCTTTCTGTTCTGTATGGTGATGAAGAGGCCACTTGGTGATACTTGGATGGAGCATGGGCTGTTCTAGAGGGGCCAAGATAGCTTCCTCACATTTCTGGCACCTTGGGTGAAGGGCTGAGTTCAGCTGTAACTGTCAATCGATATACCTACACAGGACCGTTCCTACCTGGTAGTCAGACTCCTTACATGACTCCTCAGGGCTCTAAGAATGTGCCCGAGTGATTGAGGTGATAGCTGCCTGGCCTGATTTTCTACTATTTCAATCAAGTTTAAGATGTAAGGGGAGTTACATAGTATGTTTAGGCCATTATCTTGATATAATCTCTGATGAGTTTTCAACTGAAGAAATAAAAGCAATCATGCACATCTTAAAAACCTAAAAAATAAAAAAAAAAAAACCCAAAAAGCAAAGAAGAATAAATTATAAATATATATAAAGTAAAAAGGCAGAAGCTTTTTTACTGATAAGTACAGTTTTTTTCTTACTAAATCTGGAATTATACTATTACAGCTTTCCTGCAATTACTTTTTCACTTAAGAATAAATGATGGATTCCACATTATCACAGATGTCTTAATGATATTTCTCTAGACAGAGAAGGAGAAATACTGTATGACATTCCTTATGTGTAGAATCTAAAAGAAACAAAGATACAGAATGAAGTTACTTACAAAACAGAAAGAGACTCATACACTTAGAGAATGGTTATGGTTGCAACTTATGGTTGCCAGCGGGGAAAATGGGGGGGAAGGTTAGTTAGAGAGTTTGGGATGGACAAGTACACACTGCTATATTTATTTACAATGACTAAAAAACAAGGACTGACTGTATAGCACATGAAACTCTGCTCAATGTTATGTGGCACCTTGGATAGGAGAGGAGTTTGGATGAGAATGGATACATGTATATGTGGCCGAGTCCCTTCACTGTTCACCTGAAATGATCACAACACTGTTGGTTGGCTATTCCCCAATACTAAATAAAAGGTTGTGTTTTTTTTTTAAAAGAATGAATGATAAACAACTTTTCTGGTCAGTACATATAAATGATCTCATTCTTTTTATGGCTGCATAGTATCTTTAGGATGGAAATACTACCATTTATTATGTCAGTTCTCCGACTGATGAATCACACAGACTGAATATTTATGTCCTCTCCAACCCAAATTTACATGTTGACGTCCTGATGGTTAGTTGGTGGTATTTGGAGATGGACTCTTTTGGAGGTGCTTAGGTCAGGAGGAGGAAGCCCTCATGAATGGGATTGGTGCCCTTATAAAAGAGACCCCAAAGAGCCAACTTTCTCCTTCAACTGTGTGAGATTACATTAAGAAGATGGCCATCATCGAGGAAGTCTTTCATTGAGGAAGTGGACTCTCATCACTGGTGACCACTTGATCTTGGACTACTAGTCTCTAGAAGTACAGAATATAAATTTCTCTTGTTTAAAAGCTGCCCAGCCTATGGTATTTTGCTACAGAAGCCAGAGCAGACTAAATGGATATTTAGGTTGTTATCAAAAAGCTTATGGTTTGATATCAACACCTCAAAAAGTTATTATACAAGTTAGGAGTATCAAGTAACATTTTATATCCCTATAGAAAATATTCTTAAACCACTACTAAATATGGAAAATGGAGGCTAAGCCAGAAAAGGTCATTGAGTTGTCTCTTTTATGCTTAGGATTTTTAAATTATGAGACAGAAGAAACTAAGTAACAGTGGCCATGGCTGAGCATGAAAGCAAGCAGCTCATCAAATATTTGCTTTACATGGGTCATTTGAAGTTCTGTTAACTCTGAACACATTGCCTTAAACTGCTGAAAATTCAAAAATAGTTGTGATACTGCTCTCTACTTATTGTTCCTTATTCATCCCATATCAGTTTACTTCTTTTTTATCCTAACATTTATTTAAGGGCTCTCTGTGTGCCAGTCATTGTTCTAAATGCCAGAGTATTTAACCAGAGTATTTCATTTAACACATAACCAACCCAGAAAAATGACTTTGTTAGCTGTGTGATCTTGTGCAAGTAATATAATTTTGAGCTTTGGTTTCCTTATAAATAAAATAAGGACCATATTCTAGTATGAAGTGATTTAACACACATCTATTTGTGTTCTTACTGTGTGCCAGGCATCCTAACTCAGGCAAAGTTATTTTCAGGATTAAATGAAATAATGAGTACAACATACTACTTGATATAAAATAGGCATTCAGATGGTAATTCCTAAGGACTTCTCTTGTGGTCCAGTGGTTAAGACTCTGAGCTTCCAAGCAGGGGATATGCGTTCAATCCCTAGCCGGGAAACTAAGATCCCACATGCCACATGCTGCGGCCAAAAATTTTTTTTAAAAAAAGGAAAAGACAGATCATAACTCCTTTTATTGTAGCTAGAAAAACACCAAGCTCGACCCAAATCTATATGAGTTCAAAATACTCCTCCCCTCCTCTTTTTGTGATTCCATGCTGTCTTCCTAAAAGCAACATGGTATGACTATACCTGTGATCCACTACTCTTTTCACTGCTTTCTGTAATCCAAGTCACACAATTCTTCCAAGGTTAAAAAGTAAGTCTAAATCCACCATCGTTTCTAGTCCAAATAATTTTTTACTTCTGTGATTTCATAATTTTTTTTGCATTGTGCACTACCTAATTTAGTTCTCCATAGGTTGTCATATATTTTTTTCTCCAGTTCCTTCTTAAATATACCTTGTGTTTTGAGACTTCAGGAGGACACATGGTACTTTCTACTCCTTTTATGTTTCTTTTGTAAAATGTAAGCTGTGACTAGACATGTAGTCAATTGTGCAATGAACAAATGAAATCTGATTTTACACAATTTACAAATCAAAAGAAACGGAAGGGCAACTGCTATGATACGTGGCTTCACTAGAGAAAGAGGTAAGTGAAGAAAGAGTGAAGAAGGGGCAAAATTTTAAAACATAGAGGCTTTCTGAAGTTGAAAGAAATTAGTACCAATGTCCTTGGAGTTACAGTAATAAAACTGTGAAGGTGAGTGGGAGTCAGCAAGAGTAAGCAGCTAACCTAACAGTTCAGAGTTGTAAACAGATGCACTTCACAGTTCAAGTGGTAAGCATTTTTCTCTGCTTCTCATAAGCAGCAATGCTACCCATTCTTCACAAGAATATTATAGTTTATTATTTTTAGCTGTTTAATAGATGACATCCACACTAGATCCATACCAGAGGAGATAATGGGCCAATAAAGCCACGCACAGCCAAGATATTTATTATCTCCAGCAACATATCACATCTAGAGCTGAAAGTTGCAAGTACTTATCTTAGCTTTTCACATGTGTATATGTATATGTGTGTATATGTTTTTTTACTTTTATGTAATAATTGCTTGACTAACTCTGCACAAGTAAAACAATGTGGTTAGAATAGGAGGGATCTCTTACAGCAACAGAGGGGATCTGGTGATTTTCACTTGGGGGTATGAGCAAGCTGGCTGCAAACAGGGGCAGACACAATGGAAAGAACCTTGAATTCAGAGTCAGAATCCTGAGTTCTTGTCCTAGATGTCACTAATCAACTGTGGTGCCTAGGGCAAGCCACTTAAAATTTCTGCTGTGCCCTAGTTTTTCTTGTTATAAACTGGGACAGTAAGGCTTGCTCTACTTACCTCATTAGTTTGTGAGGGTCAGGGGAGTGAGAGTGTATGAATGTATTTTGAAAACATAAAGTCATCTGTAAATGCAATGCATTTTCATTTTAGATATTGAGTAATGAAACTATCAAATAAGCCTGTAGTTTGATGATACTCCATCTTGGTTGCTATGGATCATACAAACAGGAAGAATAAATTTACTAATATTATATACTGAAATTACATCTCCAATACGAATTGACAGAAGAGTCAAATCAGTTCTATACATATGAACCTACGAGTATGTTAGAAACTGACAGCTGTTGGAGGCGGGAGGCGGGGGACAGATATTGAGATAAAGACATAATAGAAATGTGCATTCTAGATCAGTTAGTTCAATATTTGATAAAATACTGCTGCTGCTGCTGCTAAGTCGCTTCAGTCATGTCTGACTCTGTGCAACCCCATAGATGGAAGCCCACTAGGCTCCCCTGTCTCTGGGATTCTCCAGGCAAGAACACTGGAGTGGGTTGCCATTTCAATATTTCATTATAGTGGGAATTCTTTAAAAATCTAACCTTAACAGGTATGGAAGTAAAGAAAGTGTTACATAATTAGAACCAAATGATTTTAGCTGGAAAAGATCATATAGAATATTCTACCCTGATTTGCTTTCATTTTGTGGCTGAAAATAGGAAAACTCAGCCTCCATATGTTTTGCCCAAGACCACAGTTTGAAGTGGTAGCAAGATTATACTCAGAGCCATCTTTGAAACTATTTTTTAAGTCCAAAGTGAGAGATTGGCTCACGGTGGTGGCTGAATTATGAATCTGGGATTCTAGAGATGAGTAAAGTGGATAATGCTGGTGTTGCTAGGTTAGGAGACTAAATGAAACTGACCGACAGTCATGAATAAAGGCAGATTTGTTGAGTGACCCATTCCAACGAAAGAGCAGAATTGTAGGTCAAACAAATTGTAAAGGCTAATGGAGGGAGACCTTGAATTGGAGACAAGGTAGACATAAGGAATATATTTCAGAAGTTAAGGCTGGCTAACCAGACTGGACTTGGAAACAATAGTAAGAAGAGAATAATAATGCTTCTTGTTCTCAGTGCTCATAGCTAACTTTTATAGAGTGCTATGTGCCAGGCATGGTGCTAGGTGTTTTATATAATTTTCTTTAAAATCTCACTCACCCACATGAAATTCAGATGCAAACTATTCTCCCATTTTGGGGAAGAGAAAAGGTATAGAGGGAGAGGTGGAGCTTGTCCTGCACAAGTCTAAAGTCTACATGCTTAACTGCTATGTTCCATGACTTCCAAAGGAGGCAGGAAGAGTAAGAAGACTGGGTTTATCAACGCCTGTCCTCGATTCATAGACTGGTTGGTAGGGTCGCAGTGTATGAATTCACAAACTCCCCATGAATTTGAATATAATAAACCACCTAAAACCTATATCCAAGCTTCGTTTCAAAATTATAACTTCACATTAGCATCTTGTACCAATTCTGTGTCACTCATTTGCATGTGATTTTTCATTTTAGTGTAGATATGATAAAGGATCAATAGATGTAGAAAGTTGACATTGGCTTGCAATTAATTCTAGCAGATTGATGTTTTCACCAAACAAAAATCAAAGTAATCAGGTTATTTCTATACTAAATATTTATAGAATTATAGAGTCAGAAATCTATCAAATTTTGGTTTTACAAGGAACTATTTCTAGTCACCATATTACCAACGTTCATTCATTCAACAAATATTACTTGAACATCCACTGTGTGCCAAGCTCTCTTAAAGGCACCAGTGTGTGTGTCATAAATACCAAAGTCCCTGCTCTCAGTGGAGCTTATGTTCTAGTGAAATTGAGACATAATAAGTAAACAGGTAAAAAAATGATCATTTCAGATATTAAGAAATGCTACAAAGGAAATACAAGGGCATGACATGAGGAATCACGATTGAGGCAGGAGGAAATTTAATTCTTTTACTGCCCCTACTGCTACTGCTGCTGCTAAATCACTTCAGTCGTGTCCGACTCTGTGCGACCCCATAGACGGCAGCCCACCAGGCTCCCCCGTCCCTGGGATTCTCCAGGCAAGAACACTGGAGTGGGTTGCCATTTACTTCTCCAATGCGAGAAAGTGAAAAGTGAAAGTGAAGTCGCTGAGTCTTGTCTGACTCTTAGCGACCCCATGGACTGCGGCCCACCAGGCTCCTCCATCCATAGGATTTTCCAGGCAAGAGTACTGGAGTGGGGTGCCATTGCCTTCTCTGGTTACTGCCCCTAATCCTTCCTTAAAGAATCAGTGATGATCTCCTTTCCTAAATGTAGAATACTCCTCTGAATTGGGTTTAAAATAAGCACCAAAAATGCCTTTAAGGGAATATTAACTAAGCACTGTCCATCTAAAAATAGGGCCAGCCCCAGAAAAATCATGTCCTGGTTCTGTGTGACTGAAGGATGTACAGGAGGAGGGCTCCCTGGGCATCTTTCACTTCCTCCTGACCATTTGCTGCAGCCTCTTTCAGGGCACAGAGCTGAGACGCCAATCAGTTGGAATTTGATGATTTGATGAAATCATCAATAAGACGATGAAATAACTAACTGCTGTGGTCTCCCTACTTTACAAATAAAGGCTCAGGACATCACTTTCCTTTGTTTGATGATAATCACTGATAAAGTCAGGCTAAGTTGATAATACAAGCTGGCATCCAGAAGTTATCAAGAAACTCTCAACACTGGCCAGATCATTTTCATAATGTAGCCATTTCACTGTCATAAGCAAAAAGGCTCCAACTGGGAAACAATGCTTGTTCTATTAATACTTTATCATGTAAATGCAAACCTTCAGAAGTTCAGAAGCCTAAAGCTAGGGAAATATAGAGTTCTAATCAGATAGATCCATGTGTCTCAATGGATAACACTGAAATGATGAATGCAAAGTTTATGACTTTGAGATAAGCTGCAATAAAAATGTGGCTCAAGATACAGTTTTCACGAAAAAATTTTTCAAAAATCCACACTTTAGGGGAATCAGGTAGTGCAAGGGAGAGAGATTATGAAGTAGAACGAAGGGAGAATTGTGAAGAGGAAGGAGAAAGTCAGCAAAAAGAGGGGACTGTTAAGAAGAGATGCTGATTGTTCCAACCTGGGTCTTGACCATATACACATACATCTCTTACAACAAGAAGCCTCTGTATCAACTTGTGGTTGCCAAGGGGGGGGGATGGATTGGGAGTTTGGAATTAGCAGATGCAAACTATTATATATAGGATGGATAAACAATAAGGTCCTACCATATAGCATAATATCCTGTGATAAACCATAATGGAAAACAGCACAGCATTGTAAATCAACTATACTTCAGTAGAATAAATTTTTTTAAAAAGTCTCTGTATCAGATTCACATGGAAATCCTGATGGGTACCACCATCTTCAAAGGAAGCTGCTCCTTCTAATCACAAAAACAGAACCAGCAAAAAAAAGTCCACTTTGAAAGATTTCATTTGGTTTGGGCCCAAATCACATCAGCTCAGTCAGGGGCGCTGTCCCCAGTGTTTTCTCCCAGAACCAGCAGAAGGAATGTATTCCCTTTCAGCCAGTCCGGAGTCCCTGCGGCATACAGGCACCATCAAATGCAGATTGACATCTATTTGTAGCGCAACTAGAAAAGGCAGTTTCATTCTGAATTATTTAACATGGCAACATTTTGCACATATAAATCATGTCCAGCTTTATTAGATTAGGACAATTGAAGAAATATATACACCTGCCTGTCATGTAAAGCCCTTCATCTTGGGGAGTAGACTCCCCAGGGGGACATCCCAGGAGGTAAATTGAATACTGAGTGGTTTATCTTGTGGTGAGGCCTGAATTGAAAATTGAAATTCCTGCATGGACATCGAATTTCACATCAAAAATGAGGACCTAGTTTCTCTCTCTTGGTTACCAGGGTACTAATCACTCTAGAAACTTAGATTTACATGACTATGGCTGTTCCCTGCCCTTTATGTTGGAGCTGGGCCCCGTGAATGTGATAATGTTCGTCAAGCCCTTTGAGGTCCTCAGATGAAAGGCATTCTACAAACACAAACTATCACTTGCCTAAATCAGCCGAGTAGCTTGATATTATTTCTCTCCATCTTTGGGTTTGCCAGAACAGCACAGGAGATAGCAAATGGCACACGGTGAGATGAAAGGGTAGAGATTAACAGGGGACTGCTTTTCAATCAGATAAGGCAAGAGGATGCACAGTTGATAGCCTGATTTCTATTATGAGAAAAAACACACCCAGAGTTGTTCTCATTGTGCTCAAAATCTCAGAGGAAAATCACTTTTATAAAAATAGGCTGTATCTCAAATGCTCTTCCTAATTCAAGTTCAGGAAAAAAAAAATTCACTTCTACCACTTACACAGAAGGGACTAAGAAAATGGGATTGGATTCCTTCTTCCCCCCTCATTCATTCCCTCTCCTTTTTAAAAAAAAACCTTGTTAAAGGGAGAAAGTATGCATCTGAAAAGAAAAACACAAGGAGGAGACCCAGTGCCATTACTTTGGAGAGCTGAGAGGTGGAGAATGAAAAAGCCATTGGTCTCAGTTTTACTGCCACAATGGCCTTTTATGAGAGGGATTAGACACGCCAGGAGCTGGCGCAGCATTCATTGGTGCCCAACGACAATCTGGAAGAAGGACGATAAAAATCAGTTTGTCGTAAGGTTAAATCGCCAAAGACTTCCTAGATTGGCTTTTCAGATTGTTTCCCTTCGGAAAGAAGATGAAGAAAAGAAAGAAATATGGGTGAAAGGCTGGTTTTTTTTTCTTTCCCTTTTCTTCCCCCCTCAGTGCAAGATGTAGCATTCAGAAAACATGTTGAGCGAGCTGAAGCATTAAAAAGATCAGTCTTTGGCTGGTGAATGAAAGGCTGTTGTGCGTGTGACTCACATACTAAATGGAAACCTGCCTTCAAAGCCTATTTTACTGCCTAATTATATATACACAAAATGTAGCTGTCTGTTTCAATCAAATCATAGGAAAAGGAATAAAACTCCTCTAAAGATGCAATTTTCATGGTTTGTCATAACCTTAGAAACACTGCTAATGCAAAAGGAGGAAGTACAGCTGCATGGTCCAGATAAGGCTTCAGTAATTGTTTTTCTTTTAATTATTACTTTATAAAGACATTATACCTCCTACTCCGAAGAAGGAAAATTAGTGTCCTCTGTCTCCTCTTTTTATCCCCTCCCTGCCCATTTTCACACTATGCTTGTTGATATGCATTTCAGCTGTGGCTAGAAGCCAGCGTAGCTATGGAAATAATATTTAAGTAACCACCCTAACTACAGGCTCTCAGAGGGTTCCAGTGAGGATGTCTTTTCCAAATTTATGTTTTGAATTGAGCAGAGCCTTCCAAAGCACAAAATAGAGTGCCAGGGATCAAGATAACATGCTCAGACCCAAACAACTGTGTGAACTTGGCTTTCACGGAAATAGTTTCTATTCATAATATGAATACATTTATTCTTTTAAATTATGAATTGCATGAGCATTTCCACTGCTGTCATCCCTGCTAAAGATGATGTAATAAAATACACAAAAGACATTTTTCTCTCCAACATTTTATACGTACAGACCTTTTTTGTATAACCCGAAACTGTAAAGTTTAATAAGCCATTACTAATTTACATATTTTCATAGATTCAAATCATTAAAATGCAATGATATTTTAATGGCTTAATATATATCTAATTGCAAATTAAAACTTTTTAACACTGGAGATGGCACTGAGCATACTACCACGGGGTTCCAAGTACCTAATTCAGAAAGCATTGGTAGCTACTAACATTTCTGAGGGAAACGTAAACTGTGTCACTGGGTGAGTATATTGATTATCTTATAATGTGCATGTTTTTAAAAAGTCATCATTTTAACTACACCTACCCCTCTTCTCCTTAATCTCTTCCAGCCTACTCCCTGTTCTGTCTCAAGTCCTATTAAATTTGGAACCTGCTGTATTAATCCATAGAATAAACAACTCAATTAAGAATTATATGATAATTAAGTAGGTATGATCATTAAGCTACTCTCAATGACTCTCAGAAATCCTGGGGCATAAGAAATATGGAGAAAATCACAAACAGGCAAGAACTAAATGAGGCTTATGCTCTAGAAATTACTGCCTACATTCCAAATTCCAAAATGGGATTTGAGACCTATTGAAAACAAATGTGCACAAATGTTCATTGCAGCGCTATTCGCAATAGCCAAAAGGCGGAACAAACCCAAATACCCTTCAGCAGATGAATGGGCAAACAGATACACAGACACACACTCACACACAGGAGTATTACTCAGCTATAATATAGAACAAAAGACTGATATATGTTACAGTGTGAATGAGCCTTGAAAACATGCTAAGTGGAAGGAGTTAGACACAAAAGGTGACATAATATATGACTCCGTTTATATGAAATATACAGGATAGATAATTTCATAAACACAGCAAATTGGTGGTTGTTACCAAGAGATGACTCTACATCACCAGATAGTTGATACCCAAATCAGATTGATTGTATTATTTGCAGCTGAAGATGGAGAAGCACCATACAGTCAGCAAAAACAAGACCTGGAACTGACTGTGGCTCAGATCATCAGCTTCTTATAGCAAAATTCAGGCTTAAACTAAAGAAAGTGGGGAAAACCACTATGCCATTCAGGTATGACCTAAATCAAATCCCTTATGATTATACAATGGAGGTGTCAAATAGATTCAAGGGATTAGATCTGATAGAGTGCCCCAGGAACCATGGACACAAGTTCATAACATTGTACAAGAGGTAGTGATCAAAACCATCCTAAAGAAAAACAAATCCAAGAAGGCAAAATGGTTGTCTGAGGAGGCCTTACAGATAACTGAGGGAAAAAAAAAGAAGTGAAAGGAAAAGAAGGGAACGATATACCCAATTGAATGCAGAGTTCCAGAGAATAGCAAGGAGAGATAACAAAGCCTTCTTAAGAGAACAATGCAAATAAATAGAGGAAAATAAAAAAATGGGAAAGACTAAAGATCTCTTCAAGAAAATTAGAGATACCAAGGAAACATTTCATGTAAAGATGGGCACAATAAAGGACAGAAATGGCAAGGAGTTAACATAAGCGGATGAGATTAAGAAGAGGTGGCAAGAATACACAGAAGAACTGTACAGAAAAGATCTTAATGACTTGAGTAACTGTGTGATCACTCACCTAGACCCAGCCATCCTGGAGTGCAAAGTGAAGTGGGCCTTAGGAAGCATTTCTATGAACAAAGCTAGTGGAGGTGATGGAATTCCAGTTGAGCTATTTCAAATCCTAAAAGATGATGCTGTGAAAGTGCTGCACTCAATATGCCAGCAAATTTGGAAAACTGAGCAATGGCCAGTTTTCATTCCAATCCCAAAGAAGGGCAATGCCAAAGAATGTTCAAACTACCATGCAATTGTGCTCATTTCACATGCTAGCAAGGTAATGCTCAAAATCCTTCAAGCCTGGATTCAGCAGAACGTGAACCAAGAACTTCCAGATATACAAGCTGGATTTAGAACAGGCAGAGGAACTAGAGATCAAATTGCCAACATCCGTTGGATCACTGAAAAAGCAAGAGAGTTCCAGAAAAACATCTATTTCCGCTTCATTGACTATGCCAAAGCCTTTGATTGTGTGGATCATAACTAACTGTGGAAAATTCTTAAAGAGATGGAAATACCAGACCACCTTACCTGCCTCTGGAGAAACCTGTATGTAGGTCAAGAAGCAATAGTTAGAACTAGACATGGAACTGGTTCAAAACTAGGAAAGGAGTACATCAAGGCTAAAAAGCAAAGACATCCCTTTGCTGACAAAGGTCTATATAGTCAAGGCATATGCTCTTTCCAGTACTCATTTAGGGATGTGAGAGCTGGACCATAAAGAAGGCAGACATGCCAAAGAGTTGATGCTTTCAACTGTGGTTCTGGAGAAGACTCTTGAGAGTCCCTTGGACAGCAAGGAGATCAAACCAGTCAATCCCAAAGGAAATCACCCTTGAATATTCATTGGAAGGTCTGATGCCGAAGCTAAAGCTCCAATACTTTGGCCACCTGATGTGAAGAGCCGACTGGGAAAAGACCCTGATGCTGTGAAAGACTGAGGGCAGTAAGAGAAGGGGGCAACAGAGGATGAGATGGTTGGAAGTTATCACCGACTCAATGGAAATGAGTTTGAGCACACTCTGGGAGATAGTGAAGGATAGGGAAGTCTGGTGTGGTAAAGTCCATGGAGTCAGATGGAATGCATAATCAGATCATAAAACAAGAAAATGAACAAATGAAGCAGATAATATTAAATAGTAATCATTCCCTAAAGAAATTTAGACATGTCATTCAATTTTTGCATGATGTATCAGAAAGACTCCATTGTTATATGAGATAAATATCAACCAAGGCCTCAATCAACCATTTAGAACCCTCCATAATGGGATTTGAATTTACTTTATCCCATACTTTTCCATTTCTATACCCTAATGATCTAACTAGCAAAGAGGAGGAAATAAATTTAGTTTTCATAATAATGTTATATTCCATATATTATTATTTCCATTTCACAGTGAAAAAAATGGGGTTTGTTTGCAAGGTGGCTGTAATAATTCCTCCCATTCACATACTCATGCTTTTCTGCAAAGTGACTTTGCTTTTCTTCCTAACAGGAGGTAGGGTTCATTTCTCTACTCTTTGAATTTGGGCTTGGCCATGAGACTTTCTTTGGCAAATGGAACATGACAAACAGGAGCAGAGGTTTGAAAGTGCTTGTACATAACCTTGCTTTCTCTGGGTGGTGGTTACAACCCTGAGTCCACCGTGTGGACAAGTGTAAGCTAGCCTGCTAGAACAGCAATGGGGCCGAGAAAGGAGGCGCTCCAGACGAATGTGTAAATGAGACCATCTGAGACTAGGCAGCCCCATCTGAGCCACTGTCTGACTTAACTGAATGGGTGACCCCCAAGAGAGACCAAAAAGAACTCCCCAGTGGAACCTGGTCCAAATTTCTGACTCATCCAATAATAAGCCAGAAAAACCCCAAAGCGCTATTACTTGTAGCCTACTAAATTTTGGACTGCTTTGTTACACAGTAATAAATCAGTGATTGCTAGAGAGAGGTTCAGAGAATTGCTCAACACCTCATAGGAAGTAGTGTTGGAGCTGGGGTTCCAACTCAGGTCTGCTAACCGCACCATCTATTCACTTGCCAGTCTGTACACTAATTTTCCCAAAGCGTCCCAAGAGAACTATTGGCAAGGTTAAACTCTATGTGAGTGAAAAATGTATGATCACACACTTAGCAATAATCCAAATTTAGGGAGAACAGTTCTCTCAGAGGAACCAGATATGTGGCAAGGCGGTTTGCTTGTTAAATGGAGCAATGTCTTATAAAGTCCTTAGCCAAAAAATAGGTTTATCCTAGATTTGGAAAAAGCCTTTGACCCACTTTTTTCAGTTTCTAGAAAATGCAATACCTTTTTTCCAGAAGTCTGTTTCCACTCTTTTAAAGACACCTCAAGACAACCACGTAAGACTTAGGCTGAAGAGTAGTCCCAGCCCTTCTGCTCTTGGACTGCTGGGCAGGATTCCTCTGCAGTAGCTAGAATGGTAACAGAGGGGCAGGAAGAATGGTGAGCTCTGGAATCATGATCGCAGATAATCGTGCATTTATTTATTTTTGATAGGGATTAAAATAAGAAGAGGAGACTTGGGAATTCCCTGGTGTAAAGTGGGCAGGACTCTGTGTTCTCACAGTTTTGGCCCAGGGTTTAATCCCTGGTCAGAGAACTATAATCCCATAAGCCATGTGGCATGGCAAGAAGAGGAGGAAGAAGGAGGACCATATTAGGCAAAAGAGGCAGAGATTAAGTCTCTGTGGCCCTAAAAGTTGGTCTGGTCCTATAGGTTGTTGAAGAACGGTCTGGAGGCAGCAGGACTCATGTCTGATGGAGCCTGGCCCTCTCTGAGAACCCCAGGGTACCATGTGTTCAGTGCAAGTGTATTGAGGGGTTAGCATGTGCAAAGCACAGCAGGCATTCAGACAAATGGGAAGCTGTGTACATGTGCTGGGTGTACAGTGAACCTTGCCTTGGACACAGAAGGTCTGAGTCTTTGGATGACACTTTCTATCCCTCAGTAGGTTTCTGGAGGATCACCTCATGCCAAACATTTCAGTAAATCCCCAAATGGTGTTTCTGAGTTCTATACATAGTAATAATTTTTCCAATGATTTTTTGATACTGGATGATAACCAATTCTTGAATTTTCAATATTAATAAAGGTGAGGCTGAACATAGATGAATACAGTTTCAACCCTCTCCTCTACCAGAAGGCAACTTGTCTGTATTTCACATTTGTTATATCCATGTTATTAGAAAAATTTAGTCCTTGAAATATGAAACTCCATGAGCAAAAACTAAGCTCTTACCTGAAACTTCTCTCCTTATTCAACATGGTAAAGACAGCCACCAACTCTAATGGTTTTTTGTGAGAGAAGTGGTTAGACTATAAATACTAATTTTGTATGTATTTTTATGATTTAATTTCTCCTTTTTATGGGAATATAAAACATTTTAAAAATAAATCTTTAATGAAACTGTACAATGGTGATGTGGGAAGTATGTGAATCTGTCACATACAATATAAGAACATGTTTAAATATGCATATTATATACATTTAAAGTTGCAATGGTTCAAAATAATATTAGGCTCTTATAGGAAACATTTCTTTCTAAATATGAGCCCACTAGCATCTTAAATACAGATTGCAATATATATATATGTATATATATACACACACATATGCAACCAGGGGTAAAATATTTTTAACCAAATATATGTTTTTATATTTTGTCTCTTAGACATTATGCTATATGCCAAGTTTATTATTTATTTAGATAGAGCAAAACATAAAAATTCCTCAAGCCTCTCATTTTTTTTTTCTCAATGTGAGAACTATTACAGAACTGAGAAATACTTTCTCTCCCAGAAACTCTTTCTTAGACTGTCTTTCCTTCTTTTCCTACTTTCTCCCCTTAGGCACTCTCATCTTCCCTTATGACTTAACCTGGTATAAGTTAATGGTCCCCAAATCAGCATATCCAGTCCCAATATCATTCATCAATGCTATGTAGTATGTACAGCATCCTAATAAAAATCACCATTTTAATGTTTTCATGACCTTGGATGCTTTGGCTAATGACATTACCATCTGCATATTCAACCCAGATAGATCCCTTGGCACCATCATGGATTCTTTTTTCTCCATCATCCATCCTCGGCTCCCTTCAGGAACTCAGGTGACTATTCCTGTCACATCTAGTTTCATAAGATATGTCTCTCTCCATTCTATGGCCAAACATAAGCTGTTATCACTTTCATGGATGACTGAATTCTCCTTTGTGAGGACAGTGATTCTAATTTCTTACTAATGAACCTGCCATCCAACCTGCCCTCACCCCAAATTGTATTCAGTTTCTAACTTAATCTGGTTCTTTACATTTTCCTACTTAAAATTCTTCAAAGACTTCTTATTGCTTTCAGAATGAAGTACATATTCGGAGATTTTGCAGTCTAGCTCTGACTTACTGTACAATCTCTTCTTGTGCTGTTCCCTTCATCTATTCCACACAAGGCTTCTGCTCCAGTCCCATCAGATGACTAATTCGTCTGGGAGCGCTCACTAGGTCTCCCGCCTGGACTTCTTTGCTTACCTTTCTCCCCTTGTAGAGTTAACGTCAGTAAAGTCTCTTCTGACTTCCCACCACAGTGAATGATTCCTTCCTCTGTACTCCCACAAAACTCTGCTCACACTGTACCCATCTGGTACTCATCTCTCTGGGTGGGTCATGTAGTTCTTGGAGGGAGCAGAAGAGGGAGGACCATGTCTGGTTTGACTTTGCATGGACAGTTCTGAGCTGGTTGGAACTACCTGCTGGTTAGCATGTACTAAAAAATTGTTTAGTGAATGAGTCTTCATTTGGAATGCTCTGAAGGAACTTAAATTTGACCTATAAACTTGCAGAAATAGGAAGAAGGATGACTACCGATTCAGAGATGGTATTGACCCCATGTAGCAAAAGCAAGCGCGTTGTAAAGTCAAGCTGCAGTTAGCCATTTTGCCACAGTTGCTTCTTTTTCAAGAAATGTCTAATTTGAGATCCCTTTCATGTGCTCTCCTTCCAAGGTTTAACGTACGTGATTAATCTTGACTTGCCTTAATACTGCTAGGAATGTGGCAATGACCTCAGCTGAACACTGCAAAGTGATTAATGTTACATGAACTGGACCAGTATCCTTCTTTCTTCTCTCTCTCTCTTTTTTAAACTCTAGATTCCGAATAAACACATTCATGCAAGATTCGGTTGCAGACCTTTGCTCGATAGAAAATGTACTGTGACTCAAAGAGTAATGTTTCAGATACAATAAACAATGTTAACGGAAACATGGCTCTTGTTAAAGAAAATGCTGTTTCAGTCTAAAGTCCCAGTGATCATAAAAGATATATGATGCAATAAACAAAATGAACCCCAGGCAGACAGGTCCCTTCTATGACTAACCACTGATTGAATTTTCCAACACTCCTGGACTTTCTGAGAGATAAACTATTCACAAAAGGTCCATGTTAAACATAAGGCTGTCATTCCCTTTTTGTTTCTAGTGAGCTCCAAGGACAGTGGAGGATCCCTGACATCTCCCTGCCAACTTCTTTTCTTTTCCATACTGGTTGTTTGTGTTTTTGAATTTTTTATGATGTGAGAAGACTGGCAAACAGTTGCTGTGATTGTCAAATGCCTTAAATCAAGAAGAGAAAATGCAATAAAACACAGTTTCCATGGTAACACATTGTAACCTAGTACCTCTGGATTATGAGCCAGCTTACATCTCTGATCATTACTTGTTGACAGGCATAAATTGAGCTTAAAAGCATTAATTTTGGAGATAAAACTGGAATGTGGAGCTAAGTTATAATAATGTTTAAACGTTTCCAAGGTAGTGGTAGCAAATCAACACTGGTTATGTCATTATTTAAATAATGTTAATAAACTTATCATAAACACTTAAAAAATCTATAAGCTTTTCTCTAAAGATGGTATAACAAATTTGTATATTTCGTTGAGGTGCAAGTGGTAACTGACATGTTTTTGGTGGGGTTATAAGAAATTAAACGGAATGATCAATGGACGGTTTAATGAAGGAATGGTTCCAATATGGAAATGATTCTTAAAAATGTTGATAATAGAAAATCTCCTAAAACTATCATAGGACATAAGTATACAATGTTTCTGGATATTTCCAGTAGACATAATTTCCTCTTTTTTAAATTAAAAGAGACTCGAAATACAAATTATCCCATTAGAATACTTGCAAACATACTTTTTTTTTTCACACACTTCCAAGTTCTCATCAGAAGCACTCACACTTCTGTCATATTTTAAAGTTAAAAAAAAGAAAAAAAGATTGTCTTGTGTATATGGTTGCTTCCAACTGACTTCAGCAGTTACCCATCAACCAATATAATCAACCATCAAAAGATAATTTTTTTCAAGACTGCTTGTTACACTTCTAGATATATTTTTATGACAAGATAACTTCATCTGATAGGATTTAATATGATAATAAAGAATCGGTCTATTGTCACAATACCTAATCTTGGTGTAAAAGTCCACTTTCTTTCCCTGTTAACTTCTGAGTTCAACGTCACTGCTACCACTTTGAAAGTAAGGGTGGGAGAAGCAAGGGAAAGACAAGTGGCCTTTCCTCAAGGTCTGACTTTTGCTACCTGGAGCCTCAGGCAGACACAGAGACCAACATACCTTAGTTTCCACTTCTGTACTGCATGGATTAGACCCATGTGGCAAGATTGTTACAAGTAAGCACTTACTGAGATGGATGCATGCAGGGAGCTTAGAACAGTATTTGGTGTGTAGGAAGTCCCCCATGAGGAAACCTTATAATCATCTGTCCCCCCTCCCCTGTAAATCATCATCATCATCATAGTATCCACCCCCCAGGACCCAGTACTGTGCTTCATTCACATGGCGGGGGTGGGGAGTAGATGCTTGTTAAATTCAAGGAGCCAATTTATTCAACTTGGGGTTGTGAGAGTTTACTATAGCTATTTTTGATAGAATATGGAACATTTTCAGGAAATTTGACTAGATTTCTTTTATTCATGTGTACTATACCTTTCAGGGATTCATAAAACACCTGTGAAAAGAGTGCATGGAGTTAGGCAAGAATTCTGTCTCCCAGAGTTGCCAATTTGTAGGATTAAACCCTTGGGAACACTGCAGGGACTCTGAACCCATGTAACACAGACTCGTGTTTAACCTATTGACCTTGGAAGGGCATGGATTTAAGAACCCTCCATTCTTTCAAGCACTGGTGCGAAAATATGCTAGTGACTGTTTTTCTCTGTTCTTTTTCAGCCTAGCTTTAAAGAATACAACCATTTTAAAAATGAAGAAAACATTTTTTTTTTCCCATTCTAATTGATATATTCACTGGATTATGTTACATGGCATTTAGTTTGTCTAAAAAAATTAAGATCTTGACCTATGCACATCCAGCTGTCAATACGACCCGGCATTCCTTTTTTTCCTTAGTCATTTTCCTTTCGTCTTCCTCAATATACACCCTCAAAGGTATCCATCTTTTTTAATCTGATCACAACTTAAAAAAAAAAATCATAGCCAGTAACCTTGCCCTGTAGACACGAGAGAATAAAGGCTGTTATAGGATTTTAGCCTGCTCTCTTTAACAGCCTCTGAACACATGAGAAAGTGCTGAAGCCTCATGCTAGGTTCCGGCAAAGCCATCAGTATATGTTAGTTTCCGAGTTTAAAGGAAGGAGTTTCCCAACTTAGAGCAAGATGTTTCCTAGTTTAGAGGAACAGTATCTCTCCTTTCTTTCTAAAGTTAATCCTTCAACTCCTATGCGGAATTGGTTCCTAACTATCTCCTCTGGGTCCTGGTTCTGTCTGTTGTTCCTGTTTCTCGTTTTTAGGATATTTCTCTTTTCTGGTTCTTCTCCATGATGGTCTTTCTCCTCCAAATATAGTCATCCTGCAGAATTTCTATTTCAATAAAAACACCGCCATTCCATCCAGAAATTTAGGCATTAGTTCCGATATATAATTTTCCATCACTGTCCCTCCTGTCCATACCCAGTCTACCTTAGTCAAGTTTCCCTCCGTTCCCTTCCTTGTCTCCTCTGTCATCGCTCTAACTCATTCCATCAGTGCAATGGGGATCTGGGGTTGAAAATCAGTTGGGACAGTGTTGCTTTGGTTTGTGCATTAGTCTAATTTGAGATAAGTTCTGACAGTTTTGGGAAATGAATACATTTAGAACATGGGGTTGCAGAGTTGCAAAACATTCCTTCATAATTGCATTCTCATTTTTAGGATTATTGCTATAACATTGTCACCTTCCAGACAAATAATCCTGGAAAGTATTCTCCCATTTAGGAGCTACATTTCCTTTGTGGACAGCAATGTTCCACTAAAGAAACATTATTTTCTTTATGAGACTGTGGCTATTTCATAGTCCCTTTTGCTTTCGGTGGGTGACAAGGCCCAGGGTGTCACTGTCAGCTCAGTGGGTTTCAGTAACAAACAAGCTTAACCTCTGTGGGCTGGCATGGGGAAGCAAGAGTGGATTAGGAGCCAGCTCAGAGCTGTGGTGTTTCTGGGTGACCTAGAGCAGAGCAACTTCAAATTTGGCATGTTTTTACTCACGCCAGAGACCTCATTTATTCTAGGGAAGTACTTGCCCCAAAGGGCAGCAGGCAATAGATGAAAGGGAGCTAAGCCTCCCCAAGTCGGGCCAGCCAACTAGGTACTTCATACTTACAAGCTACTTCTAAAAAGTGTCCCAGGTCTCTTCATTATGTAAAAATGTTTAAACTTGTCTCTGTTTTACCTGTATCACTGAAGTGCTGATCATCATGCTGTTGCTTTCTCACATTTTTCCTAAAAGGACACAATTTTCCTTTTCTAGAGACTTTTTGAAGCTTGCCGTAAAGAAAAACAAGGGCCAGGGTAATAGTCTAGTTTTCAGGCCAGGGACTCTCAAACTCAAAAGTCACTGTTCTGTTTTCCACCTCCAATGCCCACTGCTGGCTTTCTGATCTTGGCTTGTCCTAGGGAACACTGAGCTGCTGTCCAATGAGCGCATTGGGTAAACCCTACATTTACCCAAAGACAGTACCCAATAAGATATCAGCTCCACATCTTTGATTTAACTTACATTTCTATCTTTGTTCGTCTGATGACTCTGCTACTAGTAACATCCCACTACTCTTACCATCAAACATTTCTGTGAATTAAAGCTTTCTTTCTATTTAAAATTCTTTTTTAAAGGACAAGACCTCTGTGTTGTTATTTCTATAGTACCTGGAAAACAGCTGATGCTTACTGAGTGACAGTTGATTTAAACTGCCCTCAATTTATTAACTGACAAGTACATACAAACAGTGGAATAGAACAGCCAGTCAGCACAATGACATCACATTCCTTCTTTGAATAGCACTTAAAAAAAAAAAAAGGACTCAATTTGCAGTGTCTTAACCCAGCTTTGGAAAACGGACCCACCAGCATCATGAGAAAAAAAAAAAAAAAAAAAATGAGATGGCTGAAATTCAGATCCATCCAGATTAGGAGAGAAAAGGAAGGGCTGCTCTGCTTTCTTGCCCTTGTGCTGCCTTTCATCATTAGTAATTCTATCCCTCTCTTATCTGATCACGCAGAGACACATTATTTCACTGGCAAATGAATACACTGTGGAAAAACTCCCCAAATGCAAATGAACAGGAAGGACGTGCTGATACTGAAATTAGAGGAGCTCTTCCTCCCTCCCCCCACCACTGTCTGCGGATGGAGAAGTTATGGAGAGTCTGAATCAATTCCACCTCTACTTTATTCAAACTTTGTCAAGATAAACCTTTTATCTCATTGTTCTAGCGCTATGTAGAGGAGATAATTTACATGACAGTAATCGTGTTGCTATATTTAGTAGTGTGCTCTGCGCCCATTTCTGGTAACTTGCTTTTGTATAAAACACTGAATGGGCTTTTCAAAATTTGGAACAGTGTGTATGATAGTATTAAAAACATGACAGCTAGAAAGCAATGCAATATGGGTAGATTTTGTACACTTTGTAGCTTTGGGGGAAGATCACAGGAGGGATAATAGCTCTAAAGTTCCTTTTAAACAATGTGTACTATTAGAAGGAAGCCTCACTAAGTTTTATTATTGGCTTTCTCTCCTCCCTACAAGCAAAAGAGTATTTTCATTTTTAATATATTGTGTGGAGCTACCAGAAACTTTTTTTTTTTTTAATCTGACATTGATTTATTTTTCTTCACCCCCTAGGTTAAAACAATGAAGAGAAAGAAACTCTTCTGTAGCACCAAGCAATTTATGGGCAACTTTGACTGCAGAGAGGCTTAAGCAGCATTCTTTCATTTGTTCCATGGTGCTGGTTGCTTTAACCCTTTCTGCCTCATCCAAGCGTACTGATCACCCTGCCACCTGGGAGTTTGCTGGCCCAGCTACACTGTCATGTCAAAAATCCACAGGCCCTCCTCCCTGGTTTGAGACATTCCACAGTTCTCAAAGGATTTGGTCAAGATAATGCTGCCTCCCATTTTGAGTTAACTTCTTTGAGTGTGAGGGTTACCTAGTTTCTTCAAATTTTATTTCAAGAGTGACTCTGGGATAGTATCTTGGGAGGTTATAAAGCTTTACTAAACAGAAGGTCTAGTGTGCCCTGACCCTAACCCATCTTTCCTCCATTTTAGCTTGAAACAGAGGGTGAAGAGGGGTACCATACGGGCTCCTGGACACAGAGAGCTTTTTTGGGGACCCCCAAAAGTTTTTCTGAAACTATTTTTGGGGTCCCCCGTTTCTTGCAGGTAAGACTCTAGCCTCCATGACCTTCCCCGAGTTCAAAAGGGCAGATTAGAAGTTTCTCATCAAGGGAAGAACAGCCTTGAAACCACCTGAGGCAACCCCACCCTTAAACCATGCTATAAAACTCCCCATCAGGCCCTTCATGTCCTCATCTAGTTGGGACACAAAGATCTCAAGGGCAGGATCTCTCTGTGTTTCCTTTGCCTGGCAAAGCAATAAAGCTATTTTTTTCTATTTCACCCCAAATTCTGTCTCTGAGATTTGATTTGGCTCTAGCGTACAGAGGCTGAGATTTTGGTGCCAAGCTCTCAATTGTTAGTGATTTGCACAGTCATCCTAGGACCACCATGAAGTTCTCCACATTTCATGTTTTTCTTTCTCTTTCACATTTCATTTTAGTTGCTGAACTAAAAGCCTGAATGGCATTTTCACCAATTTTCCTTTCAGAGCTAGAAATAACTATATCTCTCTTAATTCAATATGTTTACAATACAGTATTGGGTTTTTAGAAATAAATTAAAATGGAAAAAGACTTGCAAGTAATGCGAGATGTGTGACAATGCAGTACCAGTGTGTAGCTAGTCTTGATTTGCCCTGGATGGTCAAGGATAATCCCCCAAGCCATGAAGACAGCTGCTTCCACTGGTGGATGACTTTTGCTGTCCCACCACACAAATCGCCTTGACAAATATCTTTGCCAGACACATTCTTGACATTGAAGCACACACCGTCCCCAGGAAGAGCTTCACTCAAAGCTTCGTGGTGCATTTCAACAGATCTGACTTCAGTTGATTGGAGCAAAGGTGACTAGCATGTTAGGGTTGAGAACACCAGTCACTTCCACTCAGCCTACAGGGACAATGCCAATATTCCCAATTCTGTAGCTGTCCTAGAGGGGCAGAGGCAAGGGCTTGTCACTTGGATGAGTTGGTAAGTAAGTAAGTAAGTAAGTAAGTGAAGTTGCTCAGTCGTGTCCGACTCTTTGCGACCCCATGGACTGTAGCCTACCAGGCTCCTCTGTCCATGAGATTTTCCAGGCAGTAGTACTGGAGTGGATTGCCATTTCCTTCTCCAGGAGAGGATCTTCCCAACCCAGGGATCGAACCCCGGTCTCCCGCATTGTAAACAGACGCTTTACCATCTGAGCCACTAGGGAAGTCTTAATCCCAAGCCTCAAGCAGTGTGGTTCCGTTGGCACTGCCATCTTCATAGGAGACTTCACAGGCATGTTAGCATTTTGTTCCAGCATGTTGTCACTATCCCAAAGGAAACTGGCATAACTGCTACTGTGTTGGTGGTGAGCCAGGTTTTCTTAATGTGGTTCTGACTCTTCCTTTATAATGTCCTTGTATCACCTCAGGCCATAGGGTAGCTCAGTGGATCCATTTTGTTAACATTAACAATTTGTTGCTTTATACCTAGTGTGGGAGCCAGAAAGGCAGACTCACAGGTCTGCCTGTTCTTGGAGATCCTGCTACAAATTCACCAACACCAGCAGCAGCAATCAGGACAGCACAGTCAGGCAGAGATTGCCCCAAATCATGTTTTTGATAAAGTCTCTGTGTCTTGGGGCATCAGTGATGGTCACAAAATACTTCTTGGGTTTTAATTTCCATAGGAAGGTATCAATGGTAAGACCAAGCTCACCTTCAGTTTTTAGGTGAAAAAACTGATTTCAGTCTTATCTAAGACCCAGATTTCCTTCAAGGAGCCCTTTCCCTTCTCATTAGAATCCTCAAATTTTCTGATAGTTTCTTTTTTTTGGTCAGCCCTACTCATTTATAGATCAGATAGTAGACTTCTCCAAATCTATGTATTCAATGATGATCATGTTGTTATGAGTCTATTCTTTTCCCATTCTGGCTTAGGGTTAGTGGTGGTTTTCATGACATCTGTGTTCTGGCACCAAACCCACTGTGAAAAAGCTTTCTTCTCTCTTTTTATTTCTTTAATCCCTATTTTTCTCCTTTTGACTTTGCCTTGCCTTTGCTTCACATTGGTCTTTAGCCCTTAACTAAACATTTAACAGTTTCATGACCCTTAAACCACATCAAGAAAAGTCCAAAAGGCTCCTCAAAGGAGCAAGAAGAAATATCACATCTATAAATACTGCACACAACTGAATTTCAAGGTCTCCTTCAGTTATAACTTCAACCTCAAAAAGCAGCTGAAGAAGCCATCTAATAGTTTAAACATTTGTTAGAACCCTGGATGCAGTTTGGAGGTGTGATTCTGATCTGGAATTTCCCAGGTGACTCTTGTTCACACCCAAGCCCCGACTGAGACCCTTCCCCTGACAGCCAGCAAAGAACCAGAAATCACAATGAAATGCCATAGTTCACATGAAGCTGTTTCCACTGTAGGAAAAAAAGTGTGCTTCATGGGAAACTGCATTGTCTGTACCCGGCACACCCTTCCTGTTACCTGATTCTAGCCTTCACCGTCCTTGAGCTATTTTACAACTTGTATGTTATAGGTAACTGACAGACATGCAAATGCTTCCCGGTCTGGTAGAGATTCAATTGATTTCTCTCCACTCCCCCTGGAAAATAACCAGTTTTGTTCTATTTGCATTCTCATTTCAATATTCCTGATCTTGAAATGTGTCTCTTCAGATTCTCTTGAAGCTGTTACAACATCGGTCTTTGATTAATGAGTAGAACCAAATCTTTAATATGTACTCATTTTTGTATCTGTATGAGGGTCATGATTTTACCTCTCTTTGAAATTTATCTTTTAACACCACTCTTCTCAGTTTTTTTGCATGATTCTTTTCCTACCTCTGACGGTTCTTTCAATGTAAAAATCAGGTGATGGCGATTCAGCAATTGATGGGCATAAATAATTTTATAGGCAAAATGAGCCATAATATTTTGCAGTGGGGTCCCCCAGAAAATCTGGGATGTGTGCTTGCTGAGCACTCTTTCTTATAGAACCACACAGCTGGAAAGGGTCTTAGTACCATCTAGTCTCCCTCACGATAAGAGTTAGGCCAACCAAAGCCCAGAAATAGGTTGATTTTTTTTTTTCCTCCAACATTGCACAGATTTTGAGTAGTAACAAAATTGATTTTGAACCCAAGTCTGGCTAATTCCAGGCTCCAAAGACTTTATTACTATAGTAAATCTTCTCTTCCTAAAGTGGGGCTGACAATATGAATCTAAAGCTTACTGTAAGACTTAAATGAATGTCAGAATCTAGAAAACCTAACACCAATGTCTCTGTCACTCACAGCAGGGCCTCTGTGCTTTCCCTCAATGAATGAAATGAAGTGACGAAAGAAATGGCACCACTTCTGCATTTGATTGGTCGACCAGTCGCCTTAATTCATAGGCACACTCTGCATGTCATTTATCCTCCCACTGTGCTGAAGCACATAATAAATGCTTGATAAAATTGTGTTGAATAGAACTGATTGGAGTAGAACTAGCAGAGATGCAAAGGACACGCAGGCTTTAACTAGAGAGCTGGAAGGAGCCAGCCTGTTGTACCCTAATCCTTCTGTGAACCATGCATTCTAAAAATAACCCAACTAGGTTGGTAGAGAATAATTTATACTCTAGAACAATTATTGTAACTAAATACCCTGACCCACTTTTTGCTGGAAACACACTGTACATTCTGATTTACATAGGAGTATTATCAGAAACCCTTTGGAGTGAGGGACAGCCTATTTTAGGAAATGAATAGCTGCACTTACATTGGTTGCTTCTTTCTTCCCAGGTTGGTTTTCAGTTCAGGCAGATGATGAGGGGCGGTGTTAGCAAAAGGTGCCCTATAGCATAGATGCCTGAGAGCTCTTTAAACTGTGTGCTGACAATATTTTTATATACTCTGTCTTTCCTTCATCATCTCCCCCACCTCCCCCAACCGTTTCCTTTGCTGCTTGAGCTGTTTGGCGGTGTCTGAACTGCGGCTGCTGAAGCCTTTTCTGGCAGGTTGCCCAGGGAGCAGCTCTCCTGTCGATTCCGCCTCTCTCCAGGAGTTGCCTGCCTTCAGTATAATGGGCAACATTGAAAGCCGCAAGGCGCTTGGTCGACAAGGTCAGAGTGCCTTTCATTCCTGCAATAATCAACCAGTGTAGCTCTTCCTCAGACCTGGGGAGAGAGAAGATAGAGGTCAAAAGAGCAATTACATTTCACATTGACTCCAGAAAAGGCTCGGATCACAAGACTGAAAAGCAAAACGGATTCTTGCTTCATTCTGATCCATTCTCTTTCTGGTCATCTTTGTTATTAATGCTGGCCTAAAACCATAACAAGTTTTCGCTTCATGATGTGCAAAACGCATTTTCTGCCTCCAGATGAGATCTTTCTTCTTAGACATTTAGCACTGTCAGCATATTGCAAAAGAATGCAAATGAGCTGCAGGATCTATAACCAGAGACAGTAAGCAAAGGCCATTAATTATGTTTTTAAAAAATGTTAACCCTAGCAGACTGTATAACAAGCAATTGTGCTAATTTCAATCTGTAATCAGTCTCTACATTAGCATAACTTTATTTATTTAGCATTAAGGCAACAATTTAGAGAATATAATTTAGTTGGAAATGTCAGTAATTTTGCAGTGGCAGATTGCTGTTACGAAGCCACCTCTATTTGACCTTACAGCTGCCAGGACTAATTACTTTAATTGCATTAATTGCACTGACCATTCTGGTATTTAGTGTAGTTGCTGCTACTCGTTAGCCATTGAGCAAATCAGCCTGGCTGAATTCTCAGGAAAATGGGCCAATGTTTTCCTCTAAATTTTTTCTTTCTTTTCTACATTTTGAGAACCTAGATAATTCACAGATTACTAGTGGTCTCACTGAGATCAAGGATTTTAAGGAAAGGCCTTGAAAGGAAAAAAAAAATCTGTACTTTTTAACTTTATTGCTCTTTGCTGAGTCGATTAAAATACAGTCACTTTACTAACAGGAAGCGTTTAAAAGATGGTTGTGGTGGTTAAAAATTCCCTCATTTTACATTTTAGAATGAACGCCTATTAAAAATGCTGTAGTCTTTGTTTCCATCTTATTAAACTGAAAACAGAGTTTTCCATGAGATTTGACTCAACACAGATTGAAACACACAGCTATGTCCTAATTGAGGATCTATCGTCTTACGAACCTAAAGAGAGATATTTTCTCCCGACAAGGGAAGTGCCACAGGACATTTGATCACTTGCTACCAGGAACACATCTATTACTTGAAATGAAGAACTCTTGGGATACCCAGTTTCTACACATGAAATTGTGGAATCTGAAAGTCAGAAAGACCAGATGTCATACAATGTATCTGCCTACTCACGGCAGGTATCAGCTCTTCCTGGTTTCTTCCGGATGATCATCTAATCTCTGGCTAAACACTTTAGGTTATTTTTTTCCCCCAAATAATGCAGTTGACTTTGCTCAACAACTTGGATTGCTATACCATTCTATTATATAATGATATATACCTACATGTCATTATCTAATATAAATAAGAACTATATAATATAAAATAAAGTGACAGACTTTATTTTCTTGGGCTCCAAAATCACTGGAGATGGCAACTGTGGCCATGAAATTAAAAGAGGCTTGCTCCCTGGAAGAAAATGACAAATCTAGACAGTATATTAAAAAGCAGAGACATTACTTTGCCAACAAAGGTCCATACAGTCAAAGCTATAGTTTTTCCAGTAGTCATCTATGGATGTGAGAGTTGGACCATGAAGAAGGCTGAACACTGAAGAGTTGATGCTTTTGAACTGTGGTTCTAGAGAAGACTCTTGAGAGTCCCTTGGACTGCAAAGAGATCAAACCCGTCAGTCCTAAAGGAAATCAGTCCTGAATATTCATTGGAAGCACTGATGCTGAAGCTCCAATACTTTGGCCACCTGATGAGAAGAGCTAACTCATTAGAAAAGACCCTGATACTGGGAAAGATTGAAGGCATGAGAAGGTCGTGACAGAGAATGAGATGGTTGGATGGCATCACTGACTCAATGGATGTGAGTTTGAACAAGCCCCAGGAGATGGTGAAGGACAGGGAAGCCTGGCATGCTGCAGTCCATGGGGTTGCAAAGAGTTGGACATGACTGAGCAACTCACTACAACAATACCTGTTTAGTGATACTAGTGGCCGATATGTATTGAGTGACTGCTATGTTCTAGGCACTGTTTTAGACCCTTGACATGGGTTTATTCATTTAATCCTCTCAACAGTCCTATGCAATATATGTTATTGTTGCTGTTATCCATGGCAGATCCAGGACTCAAATCCAGATATTTATGTCTGGAGCCTCTAAGTTTGACCTTGATGCTAGATTAATTCAGAAATGGAGTAAATTCTTCCTCTGAGGCCACACAGAATTGATAAAACAGCTTTCCTCCTAAGTTGGTGACTCCTGGCTTGCTGCCTCTGGTTCCTCATATGACAGAGCTTCAGTTTGGCAATATTCCTCTTCAAAGTGAGATAGCCCAATCTAAATGAAGTCTTAACACTCCCAGTGCATGCAATACTTCTTCAGGCTAAGATATACTGTCTGCAAGCTTTCAGCCCATATGTCATGTCCTTGGGGAAGCTTTCCTTGATCCCTTGTCTGCCTTAGGAAGCCTTATTATGAGGCTCTGGTGGGACCATGAAGCTTTCTTTCTTAGAATTAACACTCTTCAATTTAATAATTAATAGCCCCAAACTGACACAATATTGTAAACCAACTATACTTGTAAATCAACTATAAAATACATTAAAATATTAAAAAAATAATCCATAACTTTGCCTTTAATAATGCAAGGAGGAGTGGTACTGTCCATTTTCAATAGTTTTACTATTAACTGTTCAGTTCAGTTTGGTCACTCAGTCGTGTCCGACTCGTTGTGACCCCATGAATCACAGCACGCCAGGCCTCCCTGTCCATCACCAACTCCCGGAGTTCACTCAAACTCACGTCCTTCGAGTCAGTGATGCCATCCAGCCATCTCATCCTCTGTCATCTCCTTCTCCTCCTGCCCCCAATCCCTCCCAGCATCAGAGTCTTTTCCAGTGAGTCAACTCTTCACATGAGGTGGCCAAAGTACTGGAGTTTCAGCTTTAGCATCATTCCTTCCAAAGAAATCCCAGGGCTGATCTCCTTCAGAATGGACTGGTTGGATCTCCTTGCAGGCCAAGGGACTCTCAAGAGTCTTCTCCAACACCATAGTTCAAAAGCATCAATTCTTCGGGGCTCAGCTTTCTTCACAGTCCAACTCTCACGTCCATACAAGACCACTGGAAAAACCATAGCCTTGACTAGACGGACCTTTGTTAGCAAAGTAATGTCTCTGCTTTTCAATATGCTATCTAGGTTGGTCATAACTTTCCTTCCAAGGAGTAAGCATCTTTTAATTCCATGGCTGCAATCAACATCTGCAGTGATTTTAGAGCCCCCCAAAATAAAGTCAGCCACTGTTTCCACTGTTTACCCATCTATTTCCCATGAAGTGATGGGACCGGATGCCATGATCTTCGTTTTCTGAATGTTGAACTTTAAGCCAACTTTTTCACTCTCCACTTTCACTTTCATCAAGAGGCTTTTTAGTTCCTCTTCACTTTCTGCCATAAGGGTGATATCATCTGCATATCTGAGGTTATTGATATTTCTCACGGCAATCTTGATTCCAGCTTGTGCTTCTTCCAGCCCAGCATTTCTCATGATGTACTCTGCATATAAGTTAAGTAAGCAGGGTGACAATATACAGCCTTGGCGTACTCCTTTTCCTATTTGGAACCAGTCTGTTGTTCCATGTCCAGTTCTAACTGTTGCTTCCTGACCTGCATATAGGTTTCTCAAGAGGCAGGTCAGGTGGTCTGGTATTCCCATCTCTTTCAGAATTTTCCACAGTTTATTGTGATCCACACAGTCAAAGGCTTTGGCATAGTCAATAAAGCAATTAACTGTTCAATCCCACACAAAAGCACAAAGAAATTCACAAAAACCCCTGATTCAGTTAGGTTTGAGCTGTATAAGCCAATTACATGGTTTCCATGGAGTGAAATACATGAATGACTTCAATACTTTTTTTTTTCAATTCCTCTCCAGCTACGCAACAGATGCAGAGCCCTCATTCTGGGTTTTCTGATAGGTAATAAACAAAGGTCCGTCTAGTCAAGGCTATGGTTTTTCCAGTGGTCATGTATGGATGTGAGAGTTGGACTGTGAAGAAAGCTGAGCGCTGAAGAATTGATGCTTTTGAACTGTGGTGTTGGAGAAGACTCTTGAGAGTCCCTTGGACTGCAAGGAGATCCAACCAGTCCATTTTGAAGGAGATCAGCCCTGGCATTTCTTTGGAAGGAAGGATGCTAAAGCTGAAATTCCAGTACTTTGGCCACCTCATGCGAAGAGTTGACTCATTGGAAAAGACTCTGATGCTGGGAGGGATTGGGGGCAGGAGGAGAAGGGGACGACAGAGGATGAGATGGCTGGATGGCATCACTGACTCGATGGATGTGAGTTTGAGTGAACTCCGGGAGTTGGTGATGGACAGGGAGGCCTGGCGTGCTGTGATTCATGGGGTCACAAAGAGTTGGACACGACTGAGCAACTGAACTGAACTGAATAAACCCTTTGGACTTTATCCTTTCTTCCACGTCCACTTCATATCCAGCTATTTCAGTGTATGATTCTGGAAAATCTTCCTTCTCCCTGTATTAAACATACCCCAACTTTCTGCGTCTAGGACTAGGTTCTTGGGCTTGCTCTCCACCCACATTCTCCACTCTCCTCGTTCTGTTTTCTGTTTTTACAGAAGATCTGTGAAATCCCAAGCAGCTAATCCACATCTTTTCTAGAGCATCCGCAGTGGGTTATTCCCTCACTAGAACTCCTTTCTCTGACCCTCTGCACGGCCTCCCTTCAGTTCATCATCTCTGGGAGGGACTGTTGAAGCAGTGGCCCACTTCTGGCTGACCTCATCTCTGGGATCCTTCACATGGCTGCATTTCCTGTGGAAAATCATTCAGGGGCTCCCTGCTTGGCATTTAACATGTTTTGTTTTCAGTCCTCAGGCACATCTGCCAGGCATCTTTACATTTTCAGTCTGAAGGTCATTCTTCTGGTAGAGAAGACAGAGCAAAATAGGAGCTGAGTAATTCTATTTTCTTTTTGTCTTGTTAACATTACATCATAATCTCTTAGAAATGTGACTAACAGTTCCATGTTCTTATTTGCTCCTTACACATTGCGGAAAGTGATTTTTTGTTATCTTTTTTTCCCCTAGTGAAATTGACCTTATTTTTTACTTTATTCTTTATGACACTTTTCCTCTAGGTTTGTGATACTGCATTGCTTTTGTTCCTGGCTACAAGTTCTTTGATCTTTCAAACATGCTTTTAAAAATCTGAGCTCTGTGCCACCATAATTGATTTCTATAGTTTTTCTTCCATATTCGACTCATTTTTTTATTATAGTTAGATTATAGTTATAACTTTATTTTCTCCTCCTTCTGGACCTATCTACACCCTTTTAGAAAACCCTCTGGCCATGAGACCAAGCAAATATGCTCTTTGAACTTTTTGAAATTTGCTTTTCCATAGTCTTGGATGCCTGTCAGACATGATGAACATTCCTGGCTTTTGCTCATTTGAATTCTGAGAAGCTCTCATTTTCTCCAAAGGTTTGCAACACTTCATTCTAAATCTGCCGTATCTTGAAGATCAGAACCAAGTTTAGAGGAACTGTGCATCCTTCCGATCCAAGCTGACAATCTACATCTCTTTGACCCCCGGAGTCAAAGACCTCTGTTCCCAGAAGCAGAGAAACTACCCAAATCCCACCCTGCCTGATGATGGGGAGTGATCCTAGCAAGCTTTGGCTCCTGTGCACAGGCTCTGGGAAAGAATGACAGAGAAGCAGGAGTGGTAGCAGCCTCCTTCACAGGAGGGGAAGTCACCAGGTCAGTCCCTCATCTGAAGCCATTGAACTCTATCATCCTTTATCAGAGGTGTGCCTCTGCAGGTACGCAGTGTAGATGGTAAAGCAGAAGTGGTGAGGGATCTCACGTGGGGGAAATGGAAAATGGAGTAGAGTGGGGGAGGTGGGGAGTAGCAGCCACTGAAACTCCACTGTGCACCCCTGTGCTAGGCACTTACAGACACCTGTCATTTATTCCTCCCAGTACATTTATACACGTGGAAAATGAAACGCATTAAAAAAAAGTTGACTGTCTTCTCTAAGTCATAGGGCAGGGAATGCAGAAGCCAAGAATTAAACCTAGATCTGAGGATGAGAGGATAATACAACAAAACTAAAAACAGAAAATTAACAATTTATTGCCTATATATATTAAAAAGTAATATCTTTATAAAGGAGATATATGTACAAATCAATGTCTACTATAGTACACTTCAAGAAAAATATCTGCTTCGTTGCACATCAGTAATAATTTTGATGGCTATAACTTGAATTTTTATTATATCTACTTTCTTGAAAAAGGTAACCTTTATTTCAATATTTTTCCTAGGCAGAGGTTTCTTTTTTGCTTGTTGTTTGTTTTCGTTTTAAAGTCTACTGGTGAAATTTCTTGTCAAAATAAAAGGAAAATAAAATCACACCACAGTGGTAGTCTCATAATTTGTAGTCCTTAAAGGACCATCAGCTACATATATAAATATTCTTTGAAAAGCCTCTTTTAGATGTTAACAGAAGTATTGATTTTCACCTCTGTCTCTTTTATAACATCTATTTACCATGCTACCTCATCTCCATTCTGTGCTCTGCTCTCTCAAGTGTCAGTGTCAGAGACAAGGGCTAAAACCAAGGTGACTAAGCAGGTGTCAAGCCAGTTGCAGAAACAGAGAGAAGACTTAACGAATGGCACAGGTCTTCTAAGTCAATGGACCCTGTCTCCCCTAATTTCATTATCAATTCACCACAAGAACCTGACGGAGTCAGTATGTTAAGTCAAATGCAAAAGCTCAAGAATGAAAGGGGGAAAAAATCCAATCTCAGAGTCGGGTAGAAACATCATATTTCAGAGAAAAATCTTTAGTATTGATTTATAGCTACAGCCTCTACTCTAATGGTTTCCTCTTTAAATTAAGACTATGAATGATTTCCCATCCTGAAATTAATAATCCAAAAGCTGCACAAATTCAAAAAAGGCACTGATTGTCATACTTCAACCAGGAAGTACCAATAAGCAGATGCCCAGCCTGTTCCCATCAGCGACTGTGGTTGCTGACACGCTGTGGCATCTTGAGAGTCATATGCATACTTGGGTTGCCAAGAGGCCATAAATTTGAGATGGAACATCCTCTTTGTTGAGGCTTCCGTACATGCAATCCAACTGCTCTCTGATAAACACATTTGTCTGGGAGAGAAGTTCCTGCCTAAGTAGTTTAGAGACTTGTACTCACGGAAGAGGTGACACAGACCCCACGTGGAGACAAGTCAAGCAGTCTCAGGCCTGTGCAAGGCATCGAAAGTTCCAGAGGAAACCCTGTCTCCTAGGTTAGCCGCAGTGACTTGAAACAGAATTGAAACCAGAAAAAAAGGAAACAGTTGTTTGTGGGGAACAGGAAATGTATATTAAGAGGAAAAAATGACATAGAGTCATTTTTGGTACTGAGTATTTTAATTTACCCTGTACTATTGCATGCACTTTTGTAAACGATGTTAAATTATTTTTAAAAGAATGTGGGAGTATGAATAAATAAGTGAAGTCTCTTTAGAACATTTTAAGATTCAGAAACCTTCTCATTTGTTCCCTAAAAAAAAAAAGGGCAGCTTATATTCCTAGTAAATTACCTGTGTTTTTAGTAAATGGATTGTATCAAACTATCAGAATTTTTTGCAGCTACTTTGGAATTTGTTTTTGGGTGTAGGTCTACCAGTTTCATTGTGCATACATTAAAGAAATTTAAATTTTAAAATGCATGCTCCTGCAGCCTTCTGTATATTATCTGTTACGGCATCTTTCTGTTTGAATTGCAATGAGTCACTCATGTTGTCTTGCCCATCAGACTATTCCTGGTGGGATCACAAAGCCCCCAGCACCTGCAACATCGTCCCTCCAATAGAGAAGACATACAGTAGATACTATCTGGGGTTTAATATTAAATAACACAATGTAATCAATTTGCAGAATAGTTACAAGAATTAAATGAGGTAACATAAAAATCTAATATGTTTTTAAATCACCATAGGAACTCAACAGTTAATTCTCTACCCCCTTCTTGGGACTAAAGAAAAAATATTCTTTAATTTTTAAACCAGTGTAGAATACTAAATACTAATTTTCACTTAATAAGACATATGTGCTCTTTAGAACTTGTTTAGCTCATAAAAATAACCATATTTTGCATATTTAGAAATTTAAGGCCCATGTGGATGGATGGGAACAGAAAATGCTGGGAAACAAAGTTTGGCTTCCTTCCTAACGGTGCTTCATGAGGAAAATGGCCTTAGCAAACTGATGGTCTCCGTTTTCGTACAATCTCTTATCAGTTCCTGGAACTAATTTGGATCTTTTGTCCATCTTGGATGAGCCCTTAGGCCCCAAGTGCAGATTAAGTCTAGGTCACTCTAAAGGAATTGCAGGAAATTTGGAGCCAGTAGTTCAGATCAATATTTCCTCAGACTGAGTCACCCATTGTTCTGCACAAATCCTGTGGGTGAGACATCTTCTGGACTCTCCTACCCCAGAATTACCTGGCATTTGCATCTTGCAAACAGACAAGCTCTTTGCTCGAAAGTTGGGCTGCTGAGGAATAGATTCATGGGTGTTAAACGGAGAGGAAAGCTTTGTGGAAGAAAGTACAGTATAGAGGGAGGGATGGGCCCTGTCCACTGAAAAGGTTTTTAGCCAGTTGTTAAGGACAAGCTATGACTTTGGCCTTCTAGGAAGAACACTTTCCCATATGTAGTATAAATCAAGATTTGCCAGACAATTTATGCTGGTTAAAAAATATCCTGTATGAAGCAAAGGTGAAAGAGAGTAATTCCTATGTCCACAAGTGGTCTGGTTTATTCTTGTGAAAATGACCATTAGGCTACACTGAACTGCCTCTGCGGTTGATTTCCATCAGACCATTTACTGTCATTCACTCGCTAAGTTGTGTTTAACTCTTTGTGACCCCATGGACTGCAGCACTTCAGGCTCCTTTGTCTTCCACTATTTCCTAGAGTTTGCTTAAATTCAGGTCCATTGTGTCAGCGATGCTATCTAACCATGTCTTCCTCTGTGGCCCCCTTCTCCTTTTGCCTTCGGTCTTTCCCAGCATCAGGGTCTTTTTCTGATGAGGAAAAGAGTCAGCTCTTCACATCAGCTGGCCAAAGTATTGGAGCTTCAGCTTCATTATCAGTCCTTCCAGTGAATATTTAGGGTTGGTTTCCTTTAGGATTGACCAGTTTGATACCCTTGCAGTCTAAGGGACTCTCAAGAGTGTTCCCCAACACCACAATTTGAAAGCATCAATTCTTTGGTGCTCAGTCTTCTTTATGATCCAATTCTCACATCTGGGCTTCCCTGGTGGCTCAGACGGTAAAGCATCTCCCTGCAATGCGGGAGACCAGGTTCAATCCCTGGGTTGGGAAGATCCCTTGGAGAAGGAAATGGCAACCCACTCCAGTACTCTTGCCTGGAAAACTGCATGGACTGAGGAGTCTAGTAGGCTACAGTCCATGGGGTCACAAAGAGTCGGACATGACTGAGTGACTTCACTTCACTTTTTTCACATCTGTACATAACTACAGGAAAAACCATAGCTTTGGTTATATGGACTTTTGTTGGCAAAGTGATGTCTCTGCTTTTTTAATACACCATCTAGGTTTATCATAGCTTCCCTTCCAAGGAGCAAGCGACTTTTAATTGTATGGCTGCAGTCACTGTCCGCAGTGATTTTGGAGCCCAAGAAAATAAAATCTGTTACTGCTTCCACTTTTTCCCTTTCAATTTGCCATGAAGTGATGGGACCGGATGCCATAATCTTATTTTTTTCAATGTTGAATTTTAAGCAAGCTTTTTCCACTCTCCTTTTTTACCCTTGTCAAGAGGCTCTTTAGTTCCTCTTCACTTTCTGCCATCAGACCATAACTAACTACAAAAGAGTGAATAAAGGATATCCCTCTCTGGAAAAAAAAAATATCTATCATTTCAATGATTTCTAAACACATCTTTCTCCATCAACATTTTAATCTCTTTAAATTGCTAGTGAGAAGGTCTTTAGCACATCCAGTTAGTGATTCTTACTTCTTGGATTGTAATTCAAAGAGTAGTAGTGCCTCTGATCACTCAGAAGAGACTTTGGCAAGAACACCTACAATATGATTTAAAAATAAACAGCATCTTTTTACCGTGGTCTCTGTCTGATATTGAGACACATCTGTCAGTGGACTGACTGATGAGAACAGCATGAAGCTGACTTCTAAAGGGAACTGAGCAATTTTCTGTTGAATTCTCCTTTTCTGTGTCAACAAAACTCTCTGGTCATCTACAGTTCTTCATTTCAAGAAATGGGACACATTTGAGACTTTGTGGTTTTTGGAGAAACCAGGAAAGAAATGAGTCCGAGAATGTGAGTCAGGCACCAGCACTGATCCCCTCGTGGGCCTTAGGGTTTTCATTAATGAGACAATGACTCCACAGGACAATGCTCCACTGTGACTCTGAATAAAAGGTTCTAAACAGTTTTGGCTTCTGCAGTAGCCAATCTAAAGCCTGATACTGGATCATATTGAAATGAAAATTTCTCAGCCCCACTCTGCACCTCAGAAACATCAGGGGCCATATAAAAGAAAAAGAGAAAGAAGGGAAAGGAAGAGAATAGTATACATGTGACAAAAAAATGCAAACCAGGCAAAAAAGTGCACAGTGAAATAATGTTCTCTCCCAACTCAGTCTTCAGTGTTCCAAGCTCCAATTCTCTTTCATCTGGAATTCAAAAATATACAGATATCCAGTCCTGAATCAGTATCTCAGGCAGGTATATGTTTAACACACTGCCCAGATGATCTTGTTGCTCAGTCAGGGTAAGAAACACTGACCTTGACAGAGTGGTAACACTTTGAGGATCTCCTGCTGCAGTGGTACATGATATGATGCGTGGGCTTAGAAATCAATTGAGAGCAGAGGACACCAGAATCTTGCATGTACTTGTTAGGGAGAGGAGGTTTTGCACTATTTGTTTAGGAGGCAGTATAGTATAGTTCAAACAAAACAACACAACCATAAAGTAAACCTTCTGCCTGGGACTTAAGGAAAAAATCCAGGACTTCCCTGGTGGTACAGTGGATAAGAATCCACCTGCCAGTGCAGGGGACATGGGTTCAATCCCTGGTCCAGGAAGATTCCACGTACCGCGGGGCAACTAAGCCTGTGTGCCACAACTACTGAGCCCACATGTTCCGACTACTGAAGTCCATGCACCTAGAGCCGTGCTTTGTGACAACAGAAGGCACTGCAATGAAGAACAGCCCCTACTTGCTGCAACTAGGGAAAGCCCTCTCAAAGCAGTGAAGACCCAGCACAACCAAAAATAAATAGGTTTTTTTTTAAAGTCCAGATCTGACTTTGCCAGTAACTCCCTGTGTGACTGGCTCTTAGAAATTTGTACATTTCACCCTTCTAATTATTTATAGGTTGGTGGCCTAGCCTGGACTTTCTTCTTGATCAATTTTAGTTTTTGTTCACGTATCTAAGCCCTCAACAAAAGCCAACTCCCACGGAGCACAGGGCAAAGCCCGGCTGGTCCTTCCCTCTTCAGGAATGAGTATGTGACCCACATCCAGTTAATCTAAAGTGAAGACAGACTGATGAGAGGTTTCTGAACTGTAAGAAGCCTTTTAATAGGTAGGAGCAAGCCTGACTCCACGCTGGATCTGTTTGTTTTACTTTAACCTGCGCTCTGTGATCTGTGCTCAGTCATGCTGGCTCTGCACCTTTCCTAAAAGAATGTCTATAGCCTGAAATATACAGGACAGCCCGTTCTTAAGGCTCCGACCTTTAAGAATCCATTCATTCAGAGGCAAAAAGTTGCAGAGCAGAGAATAACGTTTGTTTTGTTGGAAGTTTACAGGAAGATTGTGACCTATGTGATTAACTGCAAGAACAAAGGATTCCAACATCAAGAAGTTTGCAAGAGAAGATGCCCCTCTCTCATCTTGTTTTTCAATATGCTTTGCTGAAACTCTTTGGGGGAGTTCAGGGTTTGGGGAGCACAAGCTACTGAGCCACTATCCCCTTGTATGACCCTGCAATAAACCTTTCTCTGCTCCAAATTCCTGTTTGTTTGGCCTTACTGTGCATCAGGCACAAGGACTTGCATTGGATAATAGCCTCTTCCTCTTTCCCCTAACTGTGAACATATTTCTGATGGCTACTATGACCATTCTGTGGAGTGAGCCCTGGTGATGAAATGATACTTAGTCAGCAGAGTAGAAAGGCTAGAAAACGTAGATCCAGGTCAATACATTGAACCACAGAATCCAACAATGCTAAAGCCAGACTATCCTCTATCCAGACTTCCTGATATATGAGCCAATAGTTTAAGCAATTTTGACCTGTTTTCTGTTACCTGAAAATTTCCTAAGTAATCCATCTTCTTTCAGTATAAATCTGTCACTCAAGGCCTTGACTGCTGCTGCTGCTAAGTTGCTTCAGTCGTGTCCGACTCGGTGCGACCCCATAGATGACAGCCCACCAGGCTGCCCCGTCCCTGGGATTTTTCCAGGCAAGAGTACTGGAGTGGGGTGCCATTGCCTTCTCCAGAGGCCTTCATTACCTGCCTTCATTACTTGCTCTCAGATAACTTTCATTAACTTCTTGGCCACTTACCTTGTGTTTATATCTTTTTCAACTTTATGAACCTTAGATAACTTAGTGATTATTAACTTTCCATTTTTACCATTTCTTCTCTGTCTCCTCTTGACCTGTCACAAATCAGCATTTAGAAGCACTGAAGTATATATATAAATATATATATATAAATATATATATATATATATATATATATACATATATAATATGTAGCCCAGTTCTTGTTCACTGTGGAAGAGTACTTTACCCAGTGACAAGTGGAGAGGGTACTTATGCTCAGATGTTCACCAGTTTTAGGAATCTAGGAGTGTCTGTAGGAGATATTACCAACATTCCTTTCTAACTTTGATTAAGAAAAGGACCATTTGAATCTTAATTCTAAATGAACAAGAAGTAGATTATTCTCTTCATGTGGAATGTAAAGCTTTTTCTTACTTGGGAAGGTGATTTTATAGGAATTCAGGGGAGAAGGGGAAGGAAGAAAGAAAGGGAGGGAGGAAAGAATAAACTTTTTTCTAATCTTAAATACCAGGATGCTTTCATATACAATTTGAGTTAAATCTTACAACAAGCCTGCAAGGAAGGTTTATTTCCACTTAGATATGGGGCAACTGAAGTTTAGAGCAGTAATTTTCTCAAGGCTATTCGAGTGCATGTCAGAACCAGATTCACACCAAAGACTCTACAACCCCAAAAACATACATTTTCTATACCTTAAACATTTTTAGCCCCTTATCTACCCCCCAGAAAGGTTTCTGGACTTTTGGAATCTCCTCAGACCATTTCTCTGCTGAGCAGGTGGTGGGCATCACCTGGGCAGCCTTCTGGCATTGGGTTCTCTGGGCTTCCTTCCCTGGATACTTCCTGTGCTCTTCCTCAGGCCCCTTGTGTCTGGCTGCCCTTCTCCCAGGTGACTGTGGTAAATTCAAGGTCACTGAATAAATGGCTGATAATGAGGCTGTGCTCCGGTCACATATTTCCCTGGCTTGACTCCTCTGTGACACTTTGGTGGTCTCGTGGTCATCGTATGTGAAATAAGAGCCCCAGCTGTAGCCACCAACTGATCTTGTGGATCTCTGCTAGGTACTGAGCCATTTACAAATACCTACTATGCTGTTTCTATTCTGCATGTGTTCTCTGACGCACTGTCCCAGCTCTTCGTGAAGCCTGCCATAGCACCCGGGTACCTATGTTTATAGTTCAGTTCAGTTCAGTTCAGTTCAGTCGCTCAGTCATATCTGACTCTTTGCGACCCCATGAACCGCAGCATGCCAGACCTCCCTGTCCATCACAAACTCTGGGAGTTTACCCAAACTCATGTCCATTGAGTCGGTGATGCCATCCAACCATCTCATCCTCTGTCTTGCCCTTCCCCTCCTGCCTTCAATCTTTCCCAACATCAGGGTCTTTTCAAATGAGTCAGCTCTTCGCATCAGGTGGCCAGAGTATTGGAGCTTCAGCTTTAGCATCAGGCTTAGAGTATGAGAACACCTTGAGCAGACTGGGACTGCCCCTTTTCCAGCATTATCCCCAATCATATGTCAGAGCAGCGTGATACAATGGAGAGAAAATGGACGGGAAGAAACACTGCAAGAAGGAAAGAAAAAAAAAAGAGACAGGGAGAGAGGAAGAGCTGGACCCGCTGCACTGATGGAAATGCTGATAAGATTTGTACAAATTCTACCGCGTAGAGATTGCTGTGACTTAGCAATGTTGATATCAACACTTCTAGAAACTATATTTAGAGGCAAATAGCTTAAGAAGATCAGAAATCAACCCAAAGACACTGCCAGAGTTCTTCTCTGGTGTGCTGATGGTCATTCTTCTTACTGAAGCAACTAACTGAAGAGAATCCTAATGGCCTGGTCTCTCCTCCCAACCCACCACCTCCTGTAATTTGAGGGGAAAGGAGGAAGGAAAAACAGATTCCCACATTTCATGATTGTTTCTTGTCTGTCAGGAATTTTCATATTTAAACTTCAATTGTTCATCACAAAACCTCTTCAGTGAGGGTAGATGGAAATTATTATCTCTCTCTTTTTTTTTTATAGGTAACTGAGGTTTAGACAATTTCAATCATATTCTCCATCATCACTAGCGAGTGACTAATTGGAGATTTGAACTTGCTCTTGTAGCAGTTTCTTTACAATTTAATCCACAGAGCATTTGTACGAAGTATGTACCATTCTGGAACAGTTTCAGAGGCCAGACTGTCAAACCAAGGTGTCAGCAGGGTCATGTTCCTTTCAAAGGCTTCGGGGGAGAATCCTTCCTTGCCTCTTCTAGCTCCTGGTGGTTCCTGGTGTTTCTCAGCTGGTGGTAGCATAAGTCTAATCTCTGCCTCTGTTTTCCTATGGCTGTCTTCCCCGTGTCCCTGTGTGTATTTTTCTATCCTTTTAAGGACTCTTTCATTGCATTTAGGGCCTACCCTAATCCACTAGAATCTCATTTTGATCTTCCCTTAACTATTTCTGCAAGGACTTTATTTCCAAATACCACATTCTGAGGTTCTGGGTGGACATGCATTATTGAGGGACACTACTCAATCCATTATAGCAGGTCAGGAAATAGTGTGCTTAAGATCACACAATGGGACTGCCCTGGTGGTCCAGTGCAGAGGGCCCATGTTTGATCCCTGGTCAGGGAATTAGATCTCACATGCTGCAAACTAAAAAAAAAAGCCTGCGTGCTGCAATTAAGACCTGGCACAGCCAAAGAAATTAATAGTAAAAAAGAAAATCACACAGCTATATGGGCTTAAGATCTAGTTACCAACTATACTTATTTAATACCAAGTCTTGTTTATAAGAAGTTTAGAGGCAACCTTTAGGGGTTCACATAGTTAAGTGGTGGACTTTGTGAGGGGGTCAAGGGCTTGTAATAGCAGGTAGAAAGGAAGCAGGAGAAACAATTTATTACACTGAATGTGGCTCTGTTTGAGGTCCCCTGCCTAATAGGTGTGGTGGTGTAGAAATTACAAAAGCCACATGAACATTTTTGGTGACCAGCTAGAACAGAAGAATCCTATCTTAAGGGCTCTGCTGGACAAGACTTGATAAAGTGAGAGCATGTCACATGGACTGACACGTGGTGTGAAGAATGACAAGCCAGAAGAACAAAGATGACAGTGACAAGTTCTCTGATGACAGAGAACTTAACGTTCAGACAACAAAAAGAAAAGCACCTAAGAATTTACAGGCTTTTCAAGTGAGAGTAGGAGATTTTTCAATGAATTAATTAAAACTACATTCTTGGATGTTCTTAAGTGCTTGAAAAGTATAACAATAAAGATTAGGAATTACTCTTGTGGGTGTGCTTCTTTAGTTGAGATACATCTGAAAAAGTGGTCTAAGTCTGGTCATGGGTTTATGAACATGATATAAAGATTAAATGGTGTGTGTTTAGTCACCAAGGTGTATCTGACTCTTTGAGATCCCATGGACTGTAGTCTGCCAGGCTCTTCTGTCTGTGGAATTATCCCAGGCAAGAATACTGGTGTGGTTTGCCATTTCCTTTTCCATGGGATCTTCCCAACTGAGGGATCCAACCTGTGTCTCCTAACATGGGCAGGTGGGTTCTTTACCCTTGAACCACCAGGAAGACCCAAAGATAAATTAGTAAAAAATTCTGAATATCGTGTTGGAGGTTTTATATCTTCTACATATGATACAATTCTTGAGGCAGGGGAGAGGGGGAAGCATGATTCGAATCAGTTCAGTTCAGTTCAGTCGCTCAGTAGTGCCCGACTCTTTGTGACCCCATGGACTGCAGCATGCCAGGCTTCCCTGTTCATCAGCAACTCTGGGAGCTTGCTCAAACTCATGTCCATCGAGTCAGCAATGCCGACTTGATGGACATGATTTGAATATTAGGAGGTAAAAAGATCAAGGAAAAGTCAGAAATAGGGGAGAGTTTGGGCACCCAAGTAATCTAGTGAATGAAAAGTGCAGACAAGAAATCTAATAACTTGGAAATCAGATTTACAGTGGTGGGTGAATTAAATCTAAACTTCAAAAGCAGTCTTTAGACTCTCTTGGTAAATAGATTTTTCTTTGACTTCCTCATACATTTCCTTCTCTTGATAAGCTGCAACATTTTTATTATAGAATGGTTAAGTGCTCCATTTGGGGCATCCACTACTAGGCAGGTCATTGAAATCAAACAAAATGAACATTAATACACTTATTTCAAAAGAGGAGGATGAGGGCCTCATGGATATGTCTACTTGTGAAGCTAAGAGGGAAAATATGTTTTTCCTTAAGATTGTTTGTTGCTTCGACAAAGAAGAAACTAGATTATCAATTGAAAGTCTGAGTTCATCTAAGTAGCATGAAGTATGAGAATTCATTTTGTCCTTTTTGTACCCTATCTCTGACTGTGCCCAGCCATTGCTGGAGATTTCTGAGTGTCTTGAAATGCTCTTAGTGTTTTGAAAATGGTGCTGAATTGTTTTCCTTCAACAGATTTAACAAGTGAAGAATGGAGGGTTTTTTTTTTTCTCTCTCTCATTTTTAGACATAATCTTGCCATCATGTTTAAAAGAAAGATAAACAAAATGTCAGGAACACTTACAAAAGAATACTAAAACAGAGAGGCAAAGGGCATCAGGAAACAGAATGCATGGATGTTGTCATACAGATTGCGGCCACTGCTCCAGAGGCTGATAGAGTGGTGCTGAGCTTTCTCTCGTGCAATGACTGATATCGAACTCATTTCAAATAGCCCCGACAGGGCAGAAGCGGAAAAGAAGTACCTCTCCTTTTTCCCTCTGCCACATGTGGTAAGACATAGAGCCCTTCTCAGTACCACAGTCATCTGTCTGCAGAGAGGTTAAGAATGTGAGTGGGAGAATAAATGCTGAGCATCCCAAATTACCTTGTTCTCTGGGAGACTTCATCAAAACCCAACAGAATCTGTATGGATACTTCAAAATCTGCCTGTTCTAAGCACCCGCAGATGTTTTCTCTTGGCACAGATAATAAGGATCTAGGATTAAATGTTACCATTTAATAATTAATACCATTCAAACTCTGTCCCTTCTGTTGAAAGTTGGCACTAGGGCATAACTGCTGATGTGCTGACATCCTGGGACACCATGCCCGCTGATTTCCATATTATTGTAACATTATAGTCAGGATAAAAGTACTTTAATTTCCCAAGATGTAATAATTGTAGTTTTCATAAACCAGACCGTATGTTGGGTTCTGTTCACAAACCCGCAGTTTGTAATACTTACATAGAAAAATTGGCAATTGATTTCCTTCAAAGAAATAAAGGATGTAGATTCTCTGACATCCTCCTGAATATTTCAATTGTGAAATCTCTATGCTTTTTTCATGCATATAAGAGCACAGTACACAGAATTATATAAGACAATGCCTGTTTCTGAACTTGGAATTATCTTCTTCTTCCTTTAAATCACACTACACATCTAGAAAATGGTAACATTTGGGAAATTTGAGTAAGAGGTATCCAGGTAATCTCTGTAATATTCTCTCTCAACTCTCCTGTAATTCTGAAATTATGTCCTTGAAATAGTAAAACAAACAAAAACAAAAAACAACTGGAACTATATCTGAACTAGCTTGACACACTCTTTTTAAATAAGCTGAATCTTCTGTTTTATCTCCAAAGGGAGTAACTGAAGTAAATCCGCCCTTTTGTATACAGAAAACATTTAGATTAAAGGTTCTACCCTAGTACCTATACAAACATAAAGTAACAGATATGTTTGGTGTATAACTAACAAGGTCACAGGCTGTTCAGCTGCTGGAGCAAACTCGATTAAGACCGTGATAATCTTCTGAAAGATTGTAATTTATCTCCATTTGAAGGGCATTATCTTAGTTCTTCAGCTATCACAGGGAGCAAGGTTAACAAATATTCAGCGATGAATGTTTGAAAGCTGTAGTCAGATCTTGTTCTCTTAAACCCTTCTAAAGGGCTGTCAAAAGGCAGTGAAATAAAAATTGTCAAATATGTACACAGACGTACTTAATGGCTGTTATCTGAGAAAGTGGTTTATGACTCATACAGTCACTACCTTGACTTAAGCAATTTCTCGTTTGCCTTATATCGAAGACAATCTGTTCCCATTGCTCACGTGGGAGAGATTACCACAAAAGGCTCTTGTTTACTTCAAATAAGAAGCTATGAGACATAAAATCCACCCAGAGGGGATCTGTACTTTCAAAATAGTCTCATAATTTTGCTAAGGGTCAGCATTACCAAGAATCTTCTTACTAAATATAGTTTACTTTAAATATGAATTTTGGAGCCTATAAATGGCCTTGAACATTTCAAGTGAGTTTCATTATTTTTAAGAAGGATGGGAGGAAAAACAAAAATCATTGAGCATCACCTATGTGCTAGAGGCCCTGCTTGGTAAACAGGTTATTCTCATTGAATTTTCACAACAACCCCACAGCTTTGTCCTCTTTACATCTTACAGATTAGCACATCTAAGCATGGAGAGAGAAAGTTCACAGCACTTGTTCACAGAGTGAGTCACTGGGAACTGAATCAGGAAAAGATTCACCGAAAGGTCATATCTTTCTACTATATTCATACCTACAACTCTTTTTCAAATGTTTTGCATAATTTCTGCCTGGTCATGTGCCCAAGTGATTGATTTTTTTTTTCCCCTCTATGTTGGGGCCAGTTTCTTTGAGGTGGAATATTGTTATGATGTAGACTTGGAATAGGCATGAAAACCCTCAATAATACCCATATAGTTTCAAGAAGGGGGAAGTGGGATAGGGCAGGCAGGGGGAGGAAAAACTGCTAAGCCCTCCCCAGTGTCACATTTATTTAGAATGCATTGTAACATTAGGACTCATTCTAACAGAGAAGAACAAACCTGACTCCATATTGGATCTAGGCCCTTAGCACTAACCTTTGTGTGCTGCTATCTGCGCTTAGTCATGCTGACTCTGTACTTTTTGTAAAAGACTGTTGCCTACACCCTCAAATGTACAGGGATAGTCCATTCTCAAGGCTCTCACCTTCAAAGGTATAGCACTTTTCCATTTTTATAGTGATTAAAAAGTTGCAGAACACAAAATAACAATTGTCTTCTTGGAGGTTTATAGGAACATTATGACCAGATCTACCAAGACAGCTACAGGAACAAAGGATTCCTGCACCAAGAACTTTATAACAAACAGTCACATCCCTTCCTTTTTTAGTATAAATTTAGAAGCCTGAATTGCAACCTGGGTAAGAAGGTTCTTTGGGACACTGGTCTACCATCTTCTTGGTCTGCTGGCTTTCTGAATGAAGTTGCTGTTTCTTGCCCCAACATCTCATCTCTTGATTTATTGGACTGTTATATGGTGAGCAATATGGACTTGGACTTGATAACACCACTAGCTTTCAAATACTACTTTATGAAAGTTAACTTGCCACTGATACACTTGAAGGTGATGGTAAGAGAAGAGGGATAAAACAAGGATAGTGCAAGAAAAATCCAATTCAACTTTCTATAAGAAGTGTTGCGGGGACATGCTTCATTTTCAGCTTCTTAGCTGTCCACAAAGGCTACCACATAATTAGGCCCAGTCCTCTCAGCAGAGGAAAGAGACTAGGAGGGCCTCATTTATTTGATGGCCCTGGTATAATTTTAAAGATGAAGAAGGGCCAAAACAGGCTTAAAAACCTTAAAGTGTATTTAGAGACTTATATTTAATGCTTTTAATGTTCACATTTAATGCTTCTGCCTTCAAAATATTAAATGCATATCCTATTTATGCAACTCACCAGGATTAAAAATATTTTTAGTCACAGGTAGTGTGGTCTAGTAATATGACATATGCTTAAAGTAATGTGATACAGTCACATAACTGCATGCATTTGTCAAAATTCACCAAATGAACACTTAAAAACAGTGATTTTTTAAAAAATATAAAAACCGTCTTAATAGTCTTGACTTTTAAAAGGGCTGCCATCTTGTCAGTATATTCCTGTGACTGAATAACCTTATTTGAAGATACTGCTAAAAGCTTATGCTTGATTCCTTTGAAGAGTGTGAAATCCAAGCAGGGTTTTTCTGAAATGCAAATAGGAGGACTCATCTGGCTGATTTGGGATAGAAACCCAGTGCCTAGTACAGTATCAGGCATGTGCCCGTGTGGGCCTCATTTTTGCTAATTGATGAAATACATGAACATCCCTGCTACTCCAGGAGGGCACAGGCCCTGGTGGCCCTGTTAGCTCCAGGTCTTCTTGAACCAAAAGCACTCTACAAACCTGGGTGCCGCTCAGGGTCCTAAATATCTTTCAGGTATTGGTGGCACTGGTCATATACTGCTCAGGGCCACCTGGGGCTCTGCCCTCATGTACTTCCAGGGATCTTCCTGTCAGTTTAGATCCTCTTTCATCCTAAGAGTAGTCATGGAAATGTTCTAGATGCCATCTGAGAAATGGATCATACATTTCACCAAATACAAATCATGTGTACCCTGAGCCTAGCCTGAAAAAATGAGGAGCCAAGTCGATCTACCTTGAAAAACATGTTGATTCCATCATTGTTCCTCCTGTTTAGATAGTGATGAATAATTGCTTTGGGGGTTCATTTTTTGTTTTTGTTTTGGGGGGGTTCATTGTGTTTTACTTGCAGAGATATAACTTTACAGTTAATTATTCCTCAAAATAAAGCTCCAGGTCTTCTTACTATACCTGAAGTCAAGATTTTGACAAAAATAGATAACTCTCCTTTCAGTTAGAGCAGTATTTATAGTGCCTCCTTCCTAATTATTTCTATTCCTAGTTATGCATTTATATTACTATGTGAAAGTCATTTGAAGAAACAGCTGTATAAAACAGACTATCACAAACATTAAGGATTTCTCTAGCTATTTATATTTCAGTATGTAGATGTAGCAATATTATAACTAAATCCTTGCACCTATGTACAGAAATACTATCAGTTAAGCTATATCAGTCCAGGAAATTGGCTGAAGTCTGTTTTCATCGGTCAACTAAAATTATGTGGGAATATCGCTTTCCTCTATGAAATTTAGCCAACCTTAGAAATACTTTCATAAATGTTAATTGCCCACCAAATTTCTAAAATCCTCTAAAGTCTCACCTCAATGATTTTGGCACTTTATCTCTGGAAAATATGTCCTGCTCTTTTTATATATCAGAGAGAGATATTTGCTCTGAATTTTCTCTGTTTTTAGTCCCAGCATGATGATGGTGTTGGCCTAAGCCAACTCATTTACCGGTAACTTCTCCATAGGGAGATATCACGGCCACCACGCAGGCTGGGAGCATTCCAACCAGTGGAACCAATTGTTTCTAAGTACTAATTCTTTAGTTTTTAGGGTTTTGGTGAGTTGATTGTTAGTCATTCTTAAAAATTGTTATGCAAATTTACAATTCAATGAATTATAATGGAAAGAGGTAATACATCAAAACACCGCTTCTGAATTATCTCCTATTAACTATCTTTTTGAGGTTATTTACGAATGATATGTCTGTAGGATGGAAATATAATGATGTGTTATTTCATCTTCTCAACTCTGTGTTCAGGGACATTGCCTGGCTAGCTTAAAATTGGCCACCACTGGAATCAATAAAATTATAATTTAGCAGCTACCTACCCATTCCCTTCTCCATACACTCATCCTTTCCTGACCCTAAGAGTTGTTGAGCATTTATAAACACATTGAGCAGCTTTATATTTAAAGTTAATTGGAGCAGGAAAAAAAAGAGCCCCATGACTTCAACCTCTCCCACCATAACACAGGCATTATCATTACACAACCACACAGAAATGATCTGCCCATCCCTTCATTCATTCATTCAATACATATTTACTTAGTGCTGTTATATACAAAGCGCTGTGCTAAACACAGTTGTATGGAAGCAGATATACGTTACACAACTCAACATAGAAATGCTTAGTAATGGAATGAACACGTGCTTTGGATTCAAAAGGACCTGGAGTCCGAACCCAGCTATGTAGAATGACCCAACTCAGGGCTTTCCCACAACTACTGGTTTGAGCATCGAAAGTGCAGCATGCCAGGAAACATTCTGCCCCCCAGGAAGTGATTTTGCCCTGGACAAATCAAAACATTTGATGCTAAAACTGTGACACTTAATGGTTTTAAAAGCTTAGGCTACATACTTTATCTCTCTGAGCCTCAGTTTTCCCTTATATAGGGAAAAGAAAGCCAATTTTCAAGACTGGTATGAATATTAGAGTCATATGGGTACCCCATATAGGAGTGTGCCCATAAATGTAGGCACTTCGGAAGACTTCTCACATATGTAATAAGCTCAGCAAGAGGTTTTCTGTTATTATTATTCATAACAAAATGCAGAATAAAAAAGGTAAAGAACTTTTTTTGTAGGAGTTGCGATATAATTGTAAGCTCTAATGGAAGGTTTTAGAATGGTAAGATGAAAAGCAGTGTCTGATTTTGACCCTTAGAATACAAACTATTCTTACCCCATTATCAAACGGTATCCTGCCTGCTGATGCTGCTCCATCATTTCCCAGAATTTGACATACTGATTTTCAGATCCTCTCCAACCTTAGCATGAAAACCAGGCTCCTCCTTCACACCTCTGGGCTAACTGGCTCAGGGCCTGCTGTCCTTTAATAGCTGCACCCCTCAGAGTAGAGCAGGTATTTAAATTCTGGTCTCTGAAAACCGTCACTAAAATGGTGTGTTCAACTTGCATATTGGTGGAATAAAGTTCACTGGGAAAAAGGAAGCTGTAATACCTACACTGCAGATTTTCAGGGAGGCTTAAAAGGTATGAAAAGTTCCCAAACATTAGTAGATACTCAAGAAATGCTAAATCATATTTCCACTTCTGCTCAATTGTTTTCCAAAGTCTAAGTAGCCAATAACATGTTAAGCATTGAGTATATTCTTGATGTTGTTAAAATGTGAAAGCCTCTCATGTAATGGTGTTATTAGGCCAGAAAACAAAGGTTCGAAATAAAGATCTTGAAAAGGAAAGAAACATAATGTTTTGTTCTAGGGAGATGAAGAACTCCACAGAGAGGCTGATTAAAATACCCACAGTGGGAATTTAAAACTATAAATGGAATGTAAGTAAAGCATTACTGTTGTTTGAAAGCCTTCTGCATATGTGGGTACAGATGAAACTTTGAATAAATGTTGAAGATACATATGCAAACATTCATCGCTCTCACTGCTTCAAAATAAGGCTTATGTTGTTCACCTCCTTCCTTCTAGGGAAATTACTCTTATTATTCTTATTTTGTGCTTGATACTATAAAATTCTGATAATAGATGCTGAAAGATCACTCTTCCTTTGGGGAAAATGTGAGAAAATGGAATGAATCCTTGGAGAAAACCTTTGGTGACAAGTTTGCAGATCTGGTGTCTTAGCTACTCTCCAGGATGGCTTCCAGTGATGTTTACCTTCTGGCATTAACATACATCTTTCTGCAGTCTCCTCCCACTCTGAATCAGATCTGCTCTGCGTGGCCAAGAAGAACTGTACAAGTGACGGTGTGTGATTTCTGAACCTAAGTCATGCAAGAGGGGTTGCCAGATGAAATACTGTATGCCCAGTTAACTATGAATTTCAGAAACCAACAAAAAATTACATAAGTTTCTCCTTAATATTGCATGTACCATATTAACACTATACAATTATCTATTGCTTATCTGAAATATAAATTTAACTGGGTATCCTGTATCTTTATTTGCTGAGTCTGGCAGCCCTTCTCTGGGGGGCATTTTATCTTCCATCTTCTTCTCTAGGATTGTTCATCATCTCATGAGCATCTTAAGCAGCCTGTGGGCCCATGTGAAGAGGAAATGAGGCCTCCTACCACTGGTCAGCGCCAACTTGCTGCCCAAGTCAGACAGTCATCCTGGAACCATATTTTTGCTTCATCTATCTCTTGGCCTCATACTATTCATTTCTGTATGCCCTTAGCTCTAGATTATGGGTTCCATTAAAATAGAGACATACTCGTGTTTGATCCTTATTATGTAAAAGGACCCAATACAGCACAGCGCAGGCACTGGGCCAGTTTCAGTTTTTTAAAGAGAGTAAAACAGGGCTGTGAGCCTCACTTTTGATATCTGTAGAATGGGATAAAAACAGCGTCCACCATATAGCATTGGGTGAAGAATGAATGAGTTAATAGTCTTGGAAATATGCATGGTACATAAGAAGCTCTCAGCATACATGGGAAGAGTGTTCCTTTATATCAACATTTTACTTGTATCATAACTACCTGGAGGATTTGTTAAGACTCTGATTACCAGGCCCCAAGCCCCTTAGTTTCCGATTCCAAGGGTCTTGCTATGGCTAGATGATGCTGATGCTGCTAATTTGGGGACTGAGCCACTGCTTTGGCTTAATGCTTTCGATGACTGGCAATGCTGCACGAGCACTTTCTCATTTCTCTTTATAAATGATTCATGCTGGTTAGGCACAGACCTCAACCCAGGCAGAGCTGCCAAGAGTGTGAAGCCTGATTTCTCTTAACACAAGGAGGCACAGAAGTCTCTGATTTATTTCTGGCTATAATCAATATCTCTAGACCGAGGGATGCTCTATACCAGCAGGAAGTCTGAAATAGTAGAAAGACAGCAGCCTCTGTTCTAAATTCAGAGATGCGTTCTGTTCAAAAACTACCATTTTTGCGGATACCTGGACCTAGTCTCAGTCTTGAAAGCTAAGCGCATACATTCAGCTGAAATCTTCACGATATTCCAACATGGGAAGAAATTTTATAGTAAATAGTAAACAATGGTGCAGTGAATCAGAAACAAACTTTTTTTTGTCGCCTAAGCGGCACAGGTCTAAAGCACTTAACAGACAAACCTAGAAGTGTTCCCTGTCATTAATCCCCTTTCTAAGACACAAACTCATTCCCCAAAGCAATATAGGAAAGGAAAAACTTTTCTCCTACTCTCTTAGAGTCTTTAAATGGGTCCTGTGAATTAAACTAAGAATGACAGATTAACAGGAGAGAAAGCATACAAATTTTGCCAACATTTTTACATGTATGAAGACTTCACAAAAAAGAAATAAAAACCCAAAGAGGTGGTCAGACTCAGTGACTTTTTTTTTTTCAATGACTTATGTATCATTTTAACAAAGGAGAATAAATTTTGGAAAATGATAGACAAAGGATAAGAGGGATGAAGTTTGGGCTTCTCAGTTCAGTTCAGTTCAGTTCAGTCGCTCAGTCGTGTCCGACTCTTTGAGACCCCATGAATCGTAGCACGCCAGGCCTCCTTGTCCATCACCAACTCTCGGAGTTCACTCAGACTCACGTCCATTGAGTCAGTGATGCCATCCAGCCATCTCATCCTCTGTCGTCCCCTTTTCCTCCTGCCCCCAATCCCTCCCAGCATCAGAGTCTTTTCCAATGAGTCAGTCAGCTCTTCGCATCAGGTGGCCAAAGTACTGGAGTTTCAGCTTTAGCATCATTCCTTCCAAAGAAATCCCAAGGCTGATCTCCTTTAGAATGGACTGGTTGGATCTCCTTGCAGTCCAAGGGACTCTCAAGAGTCTTCTCCAACACCACAGTTCAAAAGCATCAATTCTTCGGTGCTCAGCTTTCTTCACAGTCCAACTCTTACATCCATACGTGACCACTGGAAAAACCATAGCCTTGACTAGACAGACCTTTGTTGACAAAGTAATGTCTCTGCTTTTCAATATGCTATCTAGGTTGGTCATAACTTTCCTTCCAAGGAGTAAGCGTCTTTTAATTTCATGGCTGCAGTCACCATCTGCAGTGATTCTGGAGCCCCCCAAAATAAAGTCAGCCACTGTTTCCACTTTTTCCCCATCTATCTGCCATGAAGTGATGGGACCAGATGCCATGGTCTTCGTTTTCTGAATGTTGAGTTTTAAGCCAACTTTTTCACTCTCCTCTTTCACCTTCCTCAAGAGGCTTTTGAGTTCCTCTTCACTTTCTGCCATAAGGGTGGTATCATCTGCATATCTGAGGTTATTGAGATTTCTCCTGGCAATCTTGATTCCAGCTTGTGCTTCTTCCAGCCCAGCGTTTCTCATGATGTACTCTGCATAGAAGTTAAATAAGCAGGGTGACAATATACAGCCTTGACGTACTCCTTTTCCTATTTGGAACCAGTCTGGTTGTTCCATGTCCAGTTCTAACTGTTGCTTCCTACCTGCATACAAATTTCTCAAGAGGCAGGCCAGGTGGCCTGGTATTCCCATCTCTTGAAGAATTTTCCACAGTTTGCTGTGATCCACACAGTCAAAAGCTTTGGCATAGTCAATAAAGCAGAAATAGATGTTTTTCTGGAACTCTCTTGCTTTTTGCTTCTAGGGGCAGTAAATTTGGGGAAGGTGACTAGGAATGTATGGTAGATAAGGATTGTTCTGTAAGATTTGTTATGCAGACTCAAATTGTTTGCAATGTCAAGAGTCAGAAATTTTTCATTTAAATACACTGCGAATAGCTATCTTTCAATTATTAATGTGGTAGAGCCTTTTCAGTGGTATATGGTCAACAAAATTTTCTTAGTTTCATCCTTGGTAATTTACACATCCTTCTGCCATTCCTTCAGACAGCATTTATGAAGCAGCTTCTCTGTGTCTTTGTGCACACAGTGATTATTTAATAGAGCCTATTTAATCTAAATTATAACAGGTCTCACTAAATACTTCTTATGACCATCAACTTTAACATTTTGTGTCTCTTGGCTTTAAAAATGTAAGCCTAACTTTCAATATGGTAAGTAAAGTAAATTTCCCTTCATTGCCATCATTTCTTTAAGAAGTAAGGGTTAAAAATGAAAATCTTTGTTCTTAGCAATTATTTATTGTTTGGGGAAAAACAAATTAGGAACTTCTACAAGGAAAACCAAAAATGTAAGTGATGAAAGTAAAGAGAAATCTAAATTACGATTTATACTGTTTATGAAAATGACTGCTTTATGAAATGAAGTTTGGTAATCTCTCAATGAATACAGTAATTTAAGCAAATTTTGCATTAAGAATGAATCATAATAAGAATTTTCTATTGTGACATTGTAAGATTTTAATGGCATTTGTTTTAAAGCAAGTCTGAATAGAACTGGTCAAGCGGCAGAGTTGTTTGTGATGACAAACTGCTCACAAATTGTTTCGAAAGAAAACACTAAGTACCAGTTTTTTGCTTCTGAAACAAGTTTGTGTAAGTATTAGGCATAGTCCAGTATCTGTAAGTCATCTTCTCTGATCATAAACTTAAAAAAAAATTCACTTTTCTAGTTTACGCTTTTCAGATCTTTCTAAATTTTCTACCTATGTTCTTTGTGGCAGCAAAGAGTTGAGTCATATATTATTACATTTTTAATTTTTTTAGGCTGTAATATGTGGCACGCGGGATCTTAATTCCCCAACCAAAAATTGAACCTGTATTCCCTGCATTGGTACCTGGGAGTCTTAACCACTAGACAAACAGTCATGTATTACTTCTGTTACTGAAACATCACGCCTTCACATGCTTTTATTATGTAAACATGGAATGCTTTGTTGATTGTTGTTGTGTAGTAGCTAAGTCTTGTCTGACTTTTTGCAACCCCATGGACTATAGCCTGCCAGGCTTCCCTGTCCACAGGATTCTCCAGGCAAGAATATTGGAGTGGGTTGCCATTTCCTTCTCCAACTTTGTTGATTGGTTTAAGCTTTTTAGTTCTTCCCACTGGTAATAAAAATATGATTTTTTACTTCCCTGGGCTCCACATTGATTTAACAAAGATAACTGCTGTTAAAATTATAATTGCCTGCATTTCAAGTAATGTTATTTATAACATGATCACGTAAAATCAATGAGAATACAAATTAATATTTTCCATTTTCAAAAATGAGTAAGATGGCTGCCAATTTTCAAATAGCAAAACATGTATCTTCATTTGATTAAATAGTTCTAGAGTTCTATTTATGGATTGAAAACAAAGTAGAAAACCAAGGGAAGGAATCATTTATTTCTGAGGGCTTTAATTTTACTTCTGATTCGTTGACTTACTCATTTTAAACTTGTAAACATGAACCATCTCCAGGGCTAACCCCAGGGTCTGATGCTTATACAATCTGGGCGACTTTTTTAGGAAAAATGTCTAAAAATATTTTACTTTTTCAAAATTTACAGAAATAGATGATCTCAATAACACAAAGTTAGGGCTCCTCACAAGCTGTGGAAGGGGCCCATTCCATCATGCAAGTGATGAGTTTGAAGTTTAAGCTTCATTCTCTTCACAGTAAATCCACCTCTGGACTTACATACACAGAAGAACCAGGACATCAAAAGTACAATATGGGGACTTCCCTGGTGATCCAGTGGCTAAGACTCTGTGCTCCCGATGCAGGGGGACTGGGTTTGATCCCTGGTCAGGGAGCTAGATCTCACATGCCGCAACTGAGACCGAGTACAAACAAAAATAAATAAATACGAGAAAAAAAAAAAAAAGTACAATGTGATTGATTCGTGTAAGGCTTGTGGAAGTAAGTTTTACTTTTCAGTCCTGTGATGAGAAAAAAATCATATATCCATATTAGTGGACTGGTAAAAGACCTTTGCTAAGCATATTGTAGAGAGCTTTGTGGGATCACCACATAACTGATGTGCTTAGATTTACCAAGAGGACTTCTTTGTGACTGACCACTATCATCTTTATTTTTTAAAAAATAAAAAAAAAATTAAACAGCTGTTAATTTTCATTCTGTTATGTGATCATCATCTAAGATCTTCAAACTTTTTGGTTTTATCACAGAACAAACTACTTTATTTGATCACATTTATGGACAAATAAGTAATAATACAAGTTAATCTGTACTGTAGGCAAAGAAGAGAAAAACCAACACTTACTATAATCAAAGATGAAAGAAAATCTTAAATCCTATGGGATGCAGAGATGTCACAGAAATGGTGGAACAGTTTCATAGCAAGGGTGGGCATCCGTTATAAGCAGCAGAAACCATTTCATTACAGATAGGAACATCAATTTTCTATTCTAACCAACTTTTCTATTCTAGAAAAGTTTCATTAAAATAGCAGGTTCCTGTGAAGGGACTCATGGATGACCATTTGAAGAGTTAAAGAAAGGCTACATTATTGTAAGAAAAGGCTGAGAAATTCACACTAAAATCTGAGTTTTAATGTCAATGGTTGTCAAAGCGTGGGCTTTAGACCAGTGGTTTCAGCTTCAGCCCAGAATGCTTACATATGTAAGCTCTCAGGCCCCACCCCAGGCCCCTCGGATCTGGAACCCTGTGATGGGGCTCAGCAATCTGCTTTAACAAGTACCCCCTTTCGAGGTAGAGAACCAACGCTCTAAATTACAAGGAGCCACGGAAGATTTCCGAAAGCAAAGAAATGCTTATAACGTGGTGTTTCTGAAGATTAAGCTGGCAACTGTGGGTGAGATAGATTGGACAGAGAAAGGATTGGAGGCAGGAAAGTCTATTTTTTTTTCAGCATAATGTTTTAATCAGCATAATATATATAAATTATAATAGCTACTGCTGAATTCCAAAGCTGTTCTTTGTCAGAGTTTTAGCATCTTCATTTTATGGTACCAACATATTACATTGTGGCAGTATACCTTAGTGAGCCCGCTTTAAATTATTTAACAATCAATTAAATGCTTCCATTTTATTATCGTAAAAGCTAATTTAATGACTTGTAGCTAGTAACTGGTAGGAGGAAACTCCATCTTTTACACAAAATACAATAAAAATTCAGCAACCTTATAAACACAAATCAGACAGATAGGAGGACCATTTTTATGCAATGAATTTGGGTGTTTTAAGGGAGTTTTAAAAGAGACTCTCCTTCCCTAGACATAATAACTTCAAATAAACATGTGTGAACTCGCAGTATTATAGGATATTTAAGAGATACCAGGGGTGGGGGAGAGGCTGAAGAGGGGAGAGTGGTGAATGAGCAATCGAGGGAGCAGAAGAGTGACCAAAAAGAAGAAAAATGCAGCCAGAAAGCATAAAAGAATATGCCTCAAAAGTCAGTCAAATCCATCAGCGGTTGGGTCCCTGTGACTCAGGACCCGATCCGGCTCTAAGCGCCGGGTAATGAGTACCACCTACGACAGCCCAGCTGCAGAGAACTTACGCTCCTGTGCCTCAGGGCAAGAAATGACTCTAATGCTGCTGGATGGCTGCCCTTTAAGTGTTTTCTTAAGTTTGAAATCTTGGCACTTTTTATAGACCCATCCATAGAAAACCTGCTGTGTGAGAAACACGCAGAAAATGTACTTATGGAACCCCATGTGTGAAGCGATATTGTTTACATAAGGCTTACACAATTTGAGAATAACGCAATTTGACAGAAGAGACAGGTTGATGAAATGTCTGTGGTATCTTTTCTTTTTTTGGCATTATAGTTGAGTGGGTAGAATATAACCATGGGAAAGCCGAGAGCTGGCCTCGATTCCTGGCTCTGTTACTGACATCCTGTGTGATTCAGGACAAGAGACACAGCTTAAACCCCACATTCATTATCCAGGAGGACCTGAGGGGAGACGGGTGTAAGGGTTGGTACAGGGCTCTCCCACTCTCGTTTTTCATCAGATTAGGAGGTTATCCAGTAGATAACATCCAAACCACATGTTCCTCTGCCAATCACCCCTCAGGTCAGGCAGTAAGAAAGAGAGCTTTTCATCAAAGCCAAACCTTGAATATTGTTAGTGTTAGAACTGCGTGGGACAGCTGGTCATGGAAACAGGGTAGAGGCCTGGGAGAATGTGATAAGAAAGGTTTGGGATGCGTCAGACTGAGCATAAGTTCCCTCAAAGGCAAGCTGCAAGGGCCTGGAGCCACAGAAGAGACCCAGAATCAGAACACATATGCGGGTTCCATGGAAAAATCAAAGCAGTGAGATAAACTGTGGAGGCTGTCAAGGACCAGAGCCCAAGGTAGATAATAATACTCATTCACATATGTCCAGAGCTCACCATGTCCCAGGGACAGATCTTAGCATCTGGACTATATTAATTCATTTAATCTTGGCAACTCACCTTAGGGGTAATGGGTTTGTAACACCCATTTTATAGATGGAGAAACTGAGGCACCCAAAGACATCACTGGGCAGTGGCTCAAAGGCTAGGCATGGAGGCAAGCTGTCTATATGCTTGAATTTCACAGGAATGAAAGAGGAGCAAGAGGCAGAATTATAACTATAAATCAGAAATAAAGTACACAGCATAAAGGTTAACTTTCTGTTCCAATCAGATGCCTCCTACATGCTTCCCACCAGGGTGCTAACCAATCACAGATTGGAAAGGCAAACAGCCCAGCAATTTGCCGCATCTCGCAAGCCTGAGAAAAGCAGTTGCCTGAATCTGTTTTACCACCGCCAGCCTCTTCTATCAGCTGTGATGCTCTGCCAGGCCCTGGAGGCAGGGGGTCAGTGGCCTCTGTGCCAGGATGGGAGAGTGGGCTTGGTCAGATTGCAAAACCACAGCCTTAACACAAGCTCTGTGTTTATTCAACAGAAAATGAAGTGGAAAGTTTGGAATTATGTAGCTTATTTGAACCAAGGAATCATCCAAACTGGTAATTTGACTCTTAGCCACGAATCCAACGGGGGAAAGAGCTGAAGATGTTCACTGCACAATAGAGAGGAAAACACTCACCCTGGCACACAAGCACACAACTCTGCTTGAGTAAACTGTAATTGGAAAACCTTCACTGGGATAACAGAGTCACTGAGATTCTTTCAGCTAAACTGTGTTTTAAGAAGAGCTCATCAGTGGACAATTTTGAAAAATAACACTATGATACTAAGCAAATTTTCACAGCACTTGCAGTGATATTACAAGTGAAGACATTTTTCTCTTCAGAAAGAATATAACCCACAAGGATTATGCCCTGGAACACTCTATTTTCCTATTAACTACTACTTCTGAAAAATGCCAGTTGCCTTTCATATGAATATCTTGTTTTCCCTTCCTTACAAGTGAGAAAAGAAATCTCAGAGCTTAAAAAGAAAACTTAGAAAACAACAAGTCCCTTGAACTTGGGATCAGGCCCTGGAGTGTCATGAACTGTCACATAAGTTTTGGTGAGAAGTCTTGAGTTGATTAGAGCCATTAAACCAAGGAATTATAGGATGGAAATGGAGACAGTCACATAATTAGAGGTTACGGATAAGAAAACTATAGCTCAAATATCTCTTATAAGATAATTTACTCATGAAGTTGGGATGAGTCTACTCACTGAGATGAGTCTATTCTTTCCACTATCATTTACCCTTACTTCACTATCCACGAGACTGAATTATTTTTGTGAATATTTATGAAGTGTTTTTCTCCTACATATGCAATAACTACCAATACTCACCTTTCCTATTTAAAAATGCATGGGAAACAAAAGAATTAAAATCAAAGATTTGTATGCCCATGTTCACAGCAGCATTACTCACAATAACCAAAGTTGGAAACAGCCCAAGTGTTCAGAGACAAATACTAGATTAAAAAATGTGGTATATATGGAAAATGGAATATTATTCAGCCTTAAAAAGGAAGAAAATCCTAATGCCTGCTATAACATGGATGAAATTTGGGGATGTGTGTTAAATGAAATAGCTATTCACAAAAAGACACATACTGTATGATTCTAATTATATGAGTTCCTTCAGTTCAGTTCAGTTCAGTTCAGTCACTCAGTTGTGTCTGACTCTTTGAGACCCCATGAATCGCAGCACGCCAGGTCTCCCTGTCCATCACCAACTCCCGGAGTCCACCTAAACCCATGTCCATTCAGTCTGTAATGCCATCCAACCGTCTCATCCTCTGTTGTCCCCTTCTCCTCCCGCCCTCAATCTTCCCCAGCATCAGGGTCTTTCCCAATGAGTCAGCTCTTCACATCAGGTGGCCAAAGTACTGGAATTTCAGCTTTAGCATCAGTCCTTCCAATGAACACCCAGGACTGATCTCCTTTAGGATGGACTGGTTGGATCTCCTTGCAGTCCAAGGGACTCTCAAGAGTCTTCTCCAACACCACAGTTCAAAAGCATCAATTCTTCTGTGCTTAGCTTTCTTTATAGTCCAACTCTCACATCCATACATGACCACTGGAAAAACCATAGACTTGACTAGATGGACCTTTGTTGGCAAAGTAGTGTCTCTGCTTTTGAATATGCTATCTAGGTTGGTCATAACTTTCCTTCCAAGGAGTAAGCATCTTTTAATTTCATGGCTGCAGTCACCATCTGCAGTGATTTTGAAGCCCAGGAAAATAAAGTCAGCCAGTGTTTCCACTGTTTCCCCATCTATTTGCCATGAAGTGATGGGACCGGATGCCATGCTCTTAATTTTCTGAATGTTGAGCTTTAAGCCAAGTTTTTCACTCTCCTCTTTCACTTTCATCAAGAGACTTTTAGTTCCTCTTCACTTTCTGCTATGGCAGGGTTTCGTCATCTGCATATCTGAGGTTATTGATATTCCTCCCAGCAATCTTGATTCCAGCTTATGCTTCCTCCAGCCCAGGGTTTCTCATGATGTACTCTGCATATAAGTCAAATAAGTAGTATGACAATATATAGCCTTGATGTACTCCTTTTCTTCTTTGGAACCAGTCTGTTGTTCCATGTCCAGTTCTAACTGTTGCTTCCTGACCTGCATCCAGGTTTCTCAAGAGGCAGGTCAGGTGGTCTGAGATTCCCATCTCTTTCAGAATTTTCCACAGTTTATTGTGATCCACACAGTCAAAGGCTTTGGCATAGTCAATAAAGCAGAAATAGATGTTTTTCTGGAACTCTCTTGCTGTTTCGATGATCCAGTGGATGTTGGTAATTTGATCTCTGGTTCCTCTGTCTTTTCTAAAACCAGCTTGAACATCTGGAAGTTCACAGTTCACATATTGCTGAAGCCTGGCTTGGAGAATTTTAAGCATTACTTTACTAGCATGTGAGATGAGTGCAATTGTATGGTAGTTTGAGCATTCTTTGGCATTGCCTTTCTTTGGGATTGGAAGGAGTCAAAAGCTATGACAAATGTAGACAGCATATTAAATAGCAGAGATATTACATTGCCTACAAAGGTTCGCCTAGTGAAAGCTATAGTTTTTCCAGTAGTCATGTATGGATTTGAGAGTTGGAACATAAAGAAAGCTGAGCGCTGAACAATTAATGCTTTTGAACTGTGGTGTTGGAGAAGACGGAGGTCAAACCAGTCAATTCTAAAGGAAATCAGTCCTGAATATTCATTGGAAGGACTGATGCTGAAGCTGAAGCTCTGATCACTTTGGCCACCTGATGGGAAGAATTGACTCATTGGAAAAGACCCTGATGCTGGGAAAGATTACAGGCAGGAGAAGAGGATGACATAGGATGAGATGGTTGGATGTCATTATCTACTCAATGGACATGAGTTTGATCAATCTCCGGGAGTTGGTGGACAGGGAAGCCTAGTATGCTGCAGTCCATGGGGCTGCAAAGAGTCGGACACAACTGAGCCACTGAACTGAAATAGAGGAGTCAAAGTTATAGAGACAGAAAATATTAATAGAATGGTGTTTTTTGCAGGTTCTGCACAGCAGAAAGGAATGTTAAATGGGTATAAAGTTTCAGTTGGAGGAGATGAAAAAGTACTGAAGATGCATGATGGTGATTTTTTTTCCACTCAGTATTGTGCCACTCTTTGTGACCCCATGATCTGTAGCCCACTAGGCTCCTCTGTCCATGGACTTCTCCAGGCAAGAATATGGAGTGGGTAGCCATTTCCTTTTCCAGGGATCTTCCCGAGATGGGGATCAAACCTGGGTCTCCCGAATTGCAGGCAGATTTTTTATTGTCTGAGCCACCATCATGGTGATAGCTATAAACAATGTGGATGTACTTAATACTACTGAACTGTATACTTTAAAATGGTTGAAAAAAGTGAATGTTAGTTACATAGTCATGTCTGGCTCTTTGCAATCCCATGGACTGTAGCCCACCAGGCTCCTCTATCCATGGAATTCTCCAGGCAAGAATGCTGGAGTGGGTTGCCATTTCCTTCTCTAGGGGATCTTCCTGACCCAGGGATTGAACCTGGGTCGCTGGCATTGCAGGCAGATTCTTTACCAACTGAGCTACTAGGGAAGCCCTTAAAAATGGTTAAGATGATACATTTTATGTTAAGTGTACTTCATCACAATTAAAAATAATTAATTGAAAAAACCCAAATTACATGGGAAAAAGTAATCTGTGATCTATGTGAAAAGATTGACAAGGATCTTATAATTGTGTCACTGTTTTAGTCTCTTAAAAATTATGCCTTGTATACTTTTTAATGTAATATTTTCATGAAAATAATGCTTTAAGCATAGCAAACTGATCTATAAATAAAAAGTGAATATGTTCTTGACCCACTTCAGCATGTACATTGTAGATATATTAAGTCTATTTAATTAAGGGGGGAAGATTAGGAGAGCATTTGTTTCAGTGAACAGAGAGCATAGAGGTTTCAGAATATGAGGACAGAGTTGGTGCTTGAACTTTAATTGTGTTTGCACACATTGTGAACAAAAATGGTAAACGTACTATTGAACAAAGATTCAAGGAATAACATAGTTTATCCTGAGTTTTTCCACTGGCAAATCAGCAGGTAAGAAATTCTAACAAGAAAGCTGGAGACTTCTTACATCTGTGCCCTCATGGAAAGAAAATAATACACTGTGTGTATTGCTTTAATAGGGGACCCACAGAATAAGAAGAGATGATTCATTTTCCTACCACAAAGGATCACAAATGTAACTTTTAGTGAACATGTTCGACTATTTCGTCAATTTACTGGAAAAATGATCTAATCTTTGTTTAAGCTTATTTCAAGGGTCATTGTAAATATTAGCTAATTGTCATTTTTATTTTGGTGGGGGAAATATTACATGAAGATAAAGTATTTCTATTGTTCATTGAAGTATTTTGCCTGGAATGGAGATTTCTGATGATTAATAATAATTTTAAAAAATGTCTTAAGTGAACTTTTAAATTCAGCTTTTCACAATTTTCTAATACAAGGTTAAACTCTATTATTCTTTCTTCAGGTGCTTAGATCTATAGTTTAACATATCTGAAGGTGAATTTGGCATAAAATCAACATTTTACTATTGTCAGCTCTGCAGAGTCAATATATCATATCCCCAGAAGAGGAGGTGCTTCAAACATCAGTAAAAAAAACTGACAGAGAAGTGCTAATTCCAGAATTGTTCCAGTTGTTACTGACATGTAGCCCGGAAAGGACTGAGACTGTCAGATGTCAAGCCAGTTTCCACTATTGACAAATGGAAACCTTCACTGTTTGACTTGTAAAGAAGGGCAAACTGATCAGAACACAAAAGGTCAGGAAAAAATATTTTTAAAAAATGATTATGGCACCTTTTCAGAATTTTTTTAATCATACAAAGGAGAAAACAGATGTCTAAATAAAAACAAAAAGGATGCTTTAAGGGTAAATGAGAAACAAAGAAAGTTTCAATTAGTAAGAGTTACGTTTCAGCCTTCCTTTATCTTTTACTAAAAGAAACACAATATCCTTGCATTTGTTATGTTGCTAAAGACAGCTGGACTTCTACAGGTCATGTTCTCTGGGTCTGTGGGCATTTCCAGACAGGCATAGATTCCAACTCTTTGCTCTTGTTCCAAAGAAAGGTAAGTCTGTATCCCAATGTTATGGGTTGTCTTCTGTGTCTGATTTTGATGGCTTCTATAGATACACTCCGGAGAAGGCAATGGCAACCCACTCCAGTACTCTTGCCTGGAAAATCCCATGGACAGAGGAGCCTGGTAGGCTGCAGTCCATGGGGTCGCTGAGAGCCAGGCACAACTGAGCGACTTCACTTTCATTTTTCACTTTACTGCATTGGAGAAGGAAATGGCAACCCACTCCAGTATTCTTGCCTGGAGAATCCCAGGGACAGAGGAGCCTAGTGGGCTGCCGTCTGTGGGGTCGCACAGAGTCGGACACGACTGAAGCAACTTAGCAGCAGCAGCATAGATACACTCAGACATGTTTTTCTTTAAAAGAGGCTTTTGGGGTTCTTCAGTTACGATCTTCCTTTACCTTTCTGAACACTTCATGGTAACTGGCAATGCTGGTTACTTAGTGAAGTTCAATTTTCTCACCTTCCTTCCTAATAGAACCCTGATTTTGTTTGGGGGAAAATTGTCCTGTTGAAAAATATTCTCATCAGACTTTATTTACACCCTTCTCACCATCACTCTCACTACTTTCCATCCAACCCCACTTTGTAGTTAGAGGTGGCCATGTGGTGGTTTGGGCCACCAATATGTAAGTGGGAGTTGCTGGGTAGAGCTTCTAGGCAGACGCTTTAGAGATGAACTTAACTCAGCTGGTGGCTGCCCTTGGCCTTCCCATTCTTGTTGGAAATGGGGTATGAAATTGGGGTGGAGTAGCCATCTTTGCACACTTTGAGGGCTCCCCCTGAGGATGTGCTGAATAGAAATGGAAAAGACCCTGGATCCCTATTAGCAGACTGGGACCACAATATCAGCTCAGGACTGCTTACTTCCAAACTTCCGGTTATATTAAAATAACGACAGTAATGATAATCACGCTGCCAAGTTGTTTAAGGTCTCTCCTTTCAGCTTCCTGTTACTTACAGACAAGCTTACTTCCTATTCATGGGAATATTTTAGAGCAGAAAATTCAAAAACAAAATACACTAGAGCCTTTAGTGAATGGTATTTCCCTAGGCTAACTTGCTTAATTATGAGGATGTTTAGTTAATATACAAATTATGAAGCTTCAAATAATTGGCTCTGATCAGCATCCTCATTATTACCATTAAAGAGATTTTTATTCAGAACTCATTTGCATGGGAAGCTTGCTCAGCTATTTACCTGGTGAATGGTTTTCCATATTGGAAGCCTCTTACCAGCTTAGAAATCACTGAGGAGTGTCTAGAGTCTTCAGAACAATTACAGCATGAGTTTTATAAATGAGTGACTTTCTTGGAGGTGCCACAGCATGTTGAAGCTGTTTTCATGAGAGTTGTTACAAATGATCTTTAACTGAGACTAGCTATTTATGAAAACTTGATATGACTTAGTATCTTTTTATATTAAAGGAATTCAAAGTTATCACATTATTACATGGTTTGTAATAATATAATTCTTATCCCAATTCGTATATACTTTCTTGAGTGGGACAGAAAATGATGGAGTTACAATGAGCAAGCTGGGAATTTCTTTTCACTCTAGGCATGCCCATGGGTGTTTTCACACTGTGAATATCATCCGTTCTATTTCTTAAAGAAGGAAAAAAAAATGTTGAGAACTGTTTTATACTCATAGAACAACCCTCCCTCCCCCAGTGAGTACCTTTGGCAGCACCCAGGCAGCCGATGGGAGCTCTGTTCTAGTTATTCTCCATAGGCATGGGGGTGTGTGTGTGTGTATGTGGGGGGTGGTGGTGGTGGTAATAACCCTTTAGGGATGTATCATAACCTCAAGAGTGAGGTTTTATTTTTACTAGAAATGGTATCAAATTAAAAGTTGAGAAAAATGGCTATAGAGGCTTCATTTAATATCTTTCTCAGCTTATGTCCTGTTTAAAAGTTGGCAGTATTGGCCTGAATCTTGGCTGAATTGAGAAGTTTCATGAGGCTGTGTTCAGCCCAGTGACAGGGTGGGAATTGAATGATTGTCTTCCTGGCCTTTGGGAATGGCACCCCATGTCCACGGGCACCCCCTTACCCTTTTGCTTATGAGGGCAGTTTGGTTGAAGTCATTTCCATTAGCCTGTGTAAACAACCTTGGCGAGTCCTTCTGCATTGCCAGCACATTTGGGCATTCTATAAATCTGTATATATTTCCAATCTGTATTAGCTGGGATTAGTTTCAGCAGTAAACAATAGTGAGGCCTCAAACAGCAGTGGCTTAAACAATACAAAAGTTTAATTCTCTTTTCAGTTCAGTTCAGTTCAGTCGCTCAGTCGTGTCCAACTTTAAGTAAAGTAAATCTGGAAGTAGTGAGTCAAGAACTGGCATAGTTCCTTCTAGTTTTCTGGTCCATTTCCTTACGAGGGTTTTTATTTTTATATTCTGTATAGCAGGACAAAGAAAGACCGAAAAAAAAGGGCTCAGTCCCTGCCTCGTAAGGAAACTTTCTGTAAATATTATATAAGATTTTGATTTTGTATCACTGGCCAGAACTTCATTACATGGTCACATCTAACTGAAAGGGTGGCTGAAGAACAGTTCTCTATCTGCATTTATAACGGCACTCAGATAAAGTCAGGATTTTGTTACTAAATAATAGGAGAATGATTACTGGGAAGCAATAGCTGTTGTTGCCACCGTTGCAAATAATTGAAACTAATGGTATGGCTATTTGTAAATGCACTGATTTCAACATATGGGCTGTAACCCTTGTCCCATTTAGCACCTGAAATGCTTTCTCCACTTCCAAGGGATTTATGGAAGCCAGATGGTGGCCAGTTACGAGCAATAGGGATTTAAGTTTTCTCCACTGCTTTTGTTTATCTTGATTCTGTAGATCAAAGAGCTCTAATTTATCTTTTTTTTTTTTCCTCCCAGGCCCCATTCCATTTAGTGGAATTGCTTTTCAGATAGAATACACATCTTCATCCCCTGTCACCTTGGATGCCTTCTTATTTCTGAAGATTATTAGGGTGCTCTTCAAGTATAGACTCCTTTGTGGGAGTAGCTTGATTCCAGTAGCTCGATCATGACATGTTCTAAAGAGCTCTGGCTTTTAACTAGAGAAGGGGGAAAAAAAAAAAGCCAAGCCAGTGAAAAGTAGTAAAAAATCTGTAATATCTCCTAGCTGGAGAAAGAATACACCTTAGGGATTATTAGTAGCAATTTTTAGGCATAGGTGACCCTCTTATTTCAGAAGGAGTGGTGACATCCTCTTAGTTCTTTCTCCAAGAGCCAGAATTCTAGAGTACTTCCTTAGCCAGCGATTCACAGTGGTCCATCAATGAGAAGTCATAATAGGCTAAACAATTGGACTGTTTAATTCTATATTTCCTGACTTCTAACTGTAGATTTTGTTATTAAAATACTTTTTAGCAGTAATTCTATTTCTAGAAGGAATAGGATTTTAAGCAAAGATTAAGGTTTGAAGGAGTGATAATTCTGAGAGTCAATATGTATACCTATCAAGACAGCTTTTAAAAATTTCTTTTTCTCTGATTCATTCAACCACTGAGAGAGTCATGGTTGCATAATTTATTTGCTTTTGGACATTTTTGATAAAACAGCACATTTTTTCATTAGAATGGGACTTTAAGAGATTGTGCTATCTTAAAAGATTAGTAGCCTTTGTATTTTGTTGTTAAATCCATGAGATTGAGGGCACCATGTTGCCACAAGAGTAGACATGTTTAAACAACTGCTCAACAATTTCTATACGGCTCTCTTTAATTCAATTCAATGCAGTTCACTGCAATAAATCAATGAAATTCAATTTAGTTAAATACTTATCAATTCTATGGAGGGGGTAAAAAAGTACCATTTTGTTTAGGACATACATGTATATGCACCAAGAGAAAATATATGAGGCAGGGTACATCTCAATGTCCTGTCCTGTCTCATATTTTTTCTCTTGGTGCATATACATGTATGCCTTAAATAAAATAGTATCTTTTTACCCCCTCCATAGAATTGATAAGTATTTAAGGCTGGGCTTTCCTGCTGGCTCGGATGGTCAAGAATCTGCCTGCAAAGCAGGAGACTTGGGTTTGATCTCTGGGTTGAGAAGATCCCCTGGAGAAAAGAATGGCTACCCACTCCAGTATTCTTGCCTAGACAGTTCCACAGACAGAGGAGCCTGGTGGGCTATAGTCCATGGGGTTGCAAAGAGTTGGACATAGCTGAGTGACTAACACTTTCACACACACGTCTCAATGCCAGAGTGTTTGTAATAGGACATCATTGTATCTGTATCATAGTATTTATTTTCAGTTGGGTTTGTGGAAAGGAGTCCCCGAAAGACCATCAAAAGATTGCACCTGATGGCATACCTACGTATATCATATTCCTTTGCAAAGGTGAAAATCTGAGTATAGAGTTATTTACAGAGAAAGAAGTCAGTACATGATCAAAATCTTATTTATACATGCAGAATATCATATATAAATTAACATTAATGGTAGTTGTCAATAGGTTAGGAGATTTTAGTGCTTTTATTTTCTCTCTTACACTTTTCTGTACTGTTGGAATTATTTATAATAAAGTTGCATTATTTATCTATTATGAAAGTATAAATGCAACAGATGACATTTTCCATCATTGTTAAAGAAATCTGGAAAAAAAAAAGAAATCTGGGTATTAAATTAATGATGTCTTAGAAGGTCACAACGGTCACTTACTATTTAGCTTTGTTCATCCTCTTTTTTCATTATTCTACCCACTTTTCTAAAACAATTGAGAAAAGAAGAACTACTAAAATAGGTGTAATATGATGAGATGGTGGCATAGGAGGCTCTTGAACGTGCCTGCTCCCATGGACGCAGGTAATCTACAGCTACATACAGAACATTCTCTCTGAAAAAGATCTGAAACTGGATGAACAGAGTCTCCACAACAAAGGGTAAGAGGACAGCAATGAGATGGGCAGGAGAATCAGAGATACGGCCACATCAAGGGTAAAAATGACATCTTAGCCACGGCAGTCCACAGTTGGGAACAACCAGCAAGATATGGCTAATTTCCCTAAAGAGCAAGGGATTTGAGCTCTATATCAGGCAACTCAACTCATAGATCTTGTACAAGAGAGATGAGTCCCTCCAATACCTGGCTTTGAAAGTCATTGGGAAACAGACACAAGAAAACTACAGGCCCACCGGGAACCAAAAACCCACTCTTAAAGGGCTCACGTGTAAACTCATTTGACCTGAAAAACAGCACAAAAACATCATATTGAAAGTGCATGGGCCATAGGTGAAGGGGATCTACTTACTAATACTGAAACATCTGCTAGAGAGGCAGAAACCTCTCTAGCAGGGATGCTCCTGGACACCGAGACACTGGAGGAAGTCATTTTTCGTGACTGCAGGCTACCTTGCTAATACCAGCACTGGTGGGCAACATTTTGGAAATCTCCATCTACCTTGTTAGCACCAGCTGATGAGGCTTGCTGAGAACCCTGTGCAGCCCTGCACCTCGGCCCGGCCTCACAATATGTTGGGTGATGACTCTACCCACTAGTGCCTGGCAGCCACTCGAGCCAGGTCTCACAGCTATTCTGGGGGCCAGCCCTGTCCATCAGTCTCCAGGAGTCACCACCCCCTCACCACAGAGCTCACAGGTGGCACTCGTAGTAAAGGATGTGCCTGCCAGTGCAGGAGATGCAAGAGATGTGGGTTCGATCTCTGGGTCGGGAAGATCCCCTGGAGGATGGCACAGCAACCCACTCCAGAATTCTTGCCTGGAGAATCCCATGGAGAGAGGAGCCTGGTGGGCTATTTAGTCCATAGGGTTGCAGAGTCGGACACGACTGAAGCGACTTAGGATGCATGCACAGGTATGGAAGAGACAGCTATGAACGTTGTTGGGGGAGAATCCTGATTCGAGGAATCTAGAAGTGATTTGCATTCATATTTCTCCATAAACATGTTTAAGTTTCTGCTATGGAAAAATTTCAGAAAGAAACCAATGTTCAGGCCCCTGATCTTAGCTTTATATTAGAAAAAAATGGCAAATGAGTGTTAAAACATTTGAGATTAACATGTATCGTTTTGGGTTTAACTGATATTCTCAATAATACTGGTTCAACAAACAGTGCATCCAGATAAAAATGTGTTAAGTAAAAGGATTATAATTCATTTGTGACTTTTTTTTTTTTTTTTTTAATCACAAAGATTTTTTTGACATTTTAAGCTTAGCAAGTGCCTAACAGCAAAAACTGTGAAGGTGTTGATGCGGACTTTGCTGATTCATGCTAAAACAACTTCTCTTCTTACAGCTTTCGCTCACTGAATTTTGTGGAGGTAGGTGTTTTTTCATTTGATCTTCTCAAGAAAATGGAGAGTAAAAAACAATCATGAAACTTAATGAGAACATGTTTCTTTGGGTGTCTTGCAGAGCAATGAAAGTCAATTTCTTGCTTCTGAGTGCCTACCCTTCCTCTGTATATCTGGGCTTTTTGCACAGTAGGAACTCTTTTCCTAATGATGTCTTCACTCTTTTGTTCAACTCCTTGCTTCAGTTTTCTGAGGTGGAGGCTTCTGTGGTTGTAGACAAATCCTAATGCCACATTGCTGTCAGCTGCTCAGCACATCCAGCTCTCTTCTGTCTCAAGAGTTCCCAAATGCTCTTCCCTCTGCTGTTCCTTATGGCTTTTCCTCATAGTGTGTGCCCAGTTAGCTCCCTGTCTTCATGAATGTGCACATTAGTGGGAAAAAACTGTAAGCACCTATGCCATAGGACTGCAGGGAGGGGAGAGGGACTGGAAATTATTTTTAATCATCAATGGCCAGTGGCTTAATCAATCATATCTATATAATGAAGCCTCTCCCCGCCAAAAATTCAGGGAACTTCCATGTTGCTGAACATGTGGTGAAGCTGGCTAACTCAGAGAGGATGAAAATGCTGCACCGTTTTCTCATACACTGCACTATGCGTCTCTTCCTTTTGAGTTATCTCTTTTTATATAAAATTCATAATCTAGTAAGTAAAGTGTTTCTTTGAGTTCTGTGAGCTGCTCTAGAGAATTATCAATCCCAAGGAGGGTGTGGCTGGAATCTCTGATCTATAACCAGTTGGTCAGAAGCACAGGTGAAAACCTGGACTTGTGACTGGCAACTGAATTGGGGGGAGGGCGCAGGCTTCTAGGACTGAACCCTTAACCTGTGGGATCTATTAAGTATCTCCAGGCAGACAGCGTCCAAACTGTGTTGAATTGTAGGATACCCAGCTGGTGTCTGAGAACTGCCTGATGTGGGGAAAAACCTGTACATCAGAACTGGAGACCAGAATGGTTAGCTGTTAACATCGATACCAGGGAAGATTTCATTTCTGTAATTTCTTCCCTGATAAGGACAAAATAAAAGGTCTCTTATAGTGCTACTTCCCATCATTGCCTCAAAATGTCCCATTTCTCGTATGAATTTTTTATGTGGGCTAGCTAAAAAATAGGAGAAATGAAACTAAGAACATCTAAAACTGATTCCTGATCGGTCTCCTCAGGTGTCACTGCTGAGCCTCTGTGGGTTGCTAACCACCATGGCTGGTCCATCAGCTGCTTCCCTGAGGGGAGTCCAAGTCTTAGTGTTGATTGGCTTAGTCCCAGTTGGTGATGTGTATGGTAGCAATTCACATCATGCTGTGCTATCCAAAACTTTTTGAAGGTGCACTTTCTATAACAACTCAGTGAGAAAGTCCAGCAACCCTGTGCTTGTCTCAGACCTCTCATGCTCAAGTCTGATCATGCAGAGAAGGATGCACTCATAGAGCAAACAATTCTGATTGTTACTGGCTCCACCTCTTTGTTTGAAAGGGAGTTTGGTATACTGGCTAATAAAGAATAGGAAAGTAAAAATAAAAAGCATTACTGTTCATATCTACTACAGGCACAAATCCTGGATATTTATCAGAACTGTAAGTAAAGGGCAATGCCAGTCAATTTCAGATTCAGGTCCCTCTCTGTCATTCTTAGTCCTGAAAAATTTCCAGAGGCTTTAACAAAATAGTAACCTTAATGAATTTCAGGAATATGACTTTGTGTGGCTTTTCCTTTCACAGTCTGAAAGGCTCAACAATGGGCTTCTAAACAAACATTCAGTAATGGTATAAACTCTGTTGTTTGACTAAAAATTGATGACACTATGCTTTTAAAGTTAAACATGGGGAATTCTCTGGCACTTCAGTGGTTAGGACTCAGAGATCTCACTGTCAGATCCCCAAGTTTGATCCCTGGCCTAGTAACTAAGATCCTGCAAGATGCATGACATGGTCAAAAAAAAAAAATAAATAAATAAAGGTACCCATGAAACCAGTCACATCTAATATATGGCCATGCTTAGTGTGAGTGTGATGGTTATGCTGGTGAAGGTAATGATGAATCCTTTAGCTTTGCTAGGTAGGAGTCAAATTGTTAACTGGAATTAGAAGAAATTTCAGAATTTTGAAGACAAAAAATGGAGGAAATGGAAGGCTCACCGGAAATGTTTAAAAGAAACAGAATTTGCTGCCTTCCAGTTAATGATTTGAATCTTGCCCAGCATCCCTGAGGTCATCAGCATCCTCTTCATCAATGTCATTATCATTGAATTTCTCTCAAGCTCACACTGCAAATGGCTGTACAGTAGGTGCTTTGGTGCCTTCTACTGCTCTACATCTTGGCTTATTTAGAGCTTGTTAACGGTGTCATCTCGTTTTTAATTGGTCAGCTGTCAAAAACCTGGAGAATACGGAATCATCTCCCTGAGCAAAAATTGGTGCTTCTCCGCTTCAAACTTGAGTTTACTGTGAGAATAAAACAGAGGCACGTCCTGCCGGGAAGTGGTGTGGCTGGGACAAGTCAAAGGCCTCCTCAACCCACTTTCGGCTCTTCGTCTCATCAGGGTGATTTGCCTGTCACTGTCCATATGGTGCCCGAGGCGAAGGGTTAGTGCTGCTGGTGGTGACATGCCCGACAGCAGCGGCTGCAGCAATTACCTGGGAGTCACATTAGACTTGCAGTTTGCTTGGATGGATGGATGGGAGAGACTGCAGGTCAACATCAAGTTTTCCGGTCAGACTTGTCAAACACAGGAATAAAAATATGTCATTTAAATGCAAGCTTTAATAATCTTATATCTATACACCCCTGAATATGTCCTTCTGTTACTGTTTCTGAAATTTTTACTGTATAGAACTCCTTCATGAGATTATGTTTCACATGAACCTCACTTTCCTCTAGGTGAAGCAGGTTTTCCTCAAACACTATCAGTGATAGGGAGGCAGAAGGAAATAATGATAAAAGGAATATAGTAAAGGGATTTAAGGATAAATTTAAAAAAAATGAACTCAATTAGTAAAAGTAAAAACAGGGAGAAGAGAAAAATGGAAAGGCGTACTGAAAGCAGTAACATGTAACAAAAATAAAAGGAAGAATTGAGAATGATAGAAGCAAAACCTGAAGATCTTAAAATATCACCAAAAGGAAAAAGGAGCAATTAAATGATCCCAAGAGGCAATTACATGCACTGTATTATACCATCAGTTCAGTTCAGTTCAGTCACTCAGTTGTGTCCGACTCTTTGCGACCCCATGAATCCCAGCACGGCAGGCCTCCCTGTCCATCACCAACTCCCGGAGTTCACTCAAACTCACGTCCATCGAGTCAGTGATGCCATCCAGCCATCTCATCCTCTGTCGTCCCCTTCTCCTCCTGCCCCCAATCCCTCCCAGCATCAGGGTCTTTTCCAATGAGTCAACTCTTCACATGAGGTGGCCAAAGTACTGGAGTTTCAGCTTTAGCATCATTCCTTCCAAAGAACACTCAGGACTGATCTCCTTTAGGATGCACTTGTTGGATCTCCTTGCAGTCCAAGGGTATTATACCATATGATCTAGCAATTCCACTCCTTCATATGTGCCCAAGAGAACTGAAAACATGATGTGTCCAAGAAAACATGTCTACACAAATACCTGTAGACAGTGTTTATCCCTAACTGGAAATAATTCAAATGTCCATTAGCTGATGAATGCATAAACAAACATGGTGTATGCATACAATGGAATACTACTTAATGATAAAATGGGATGAAGTAATGATATATACAACAATAGGCATGAATCTTGAAAACATTATGGTAAGTGAAAAAAGCTAGCCACATATTGTATTTGTTGTATTTTGAACATGTATTTACATGAAATCCAGAATAGGCAAATCAATAGAGACAGAAAGCAGATTGGAAGAATTAGGACTAGAGGGAGAAGGGAAAGGGAGAAGACTGTTAATGGTGTTTTGGGGGCTGTAAAAATACTCCAAAATTGGACAGTGGTGTTGATTTTACAACTCTGCAAAAATACTTATAATCTTTAATTTTACACTTGGAAATATTAAATGTTATGATATGTAAAGTATACCTCCATAAAGCTGCTATTAAAAAAAAAAGCTTCCTGTATTATTTCTCTTCAATTCTCTAGGATCTTCTTTGGGATGGGTTGTAGCAGTATGTCTACAGCATAGATGGTGGGGAAGGAAAGAGGAAACAAGAAGGAAAGGGGTTTAGAAGGACAAAAAGAGACATTGGAAGGAGGTGGATATAGAAGAGAAAGGAACGGAAGAGATTTTCGGTCAGGCTTGTTAAACAGCAAGAACAGAAATGTACTCTAGTCAACTTGACGAAAGGCTCCACGGGTAAAGAAACACACAGAGAGACCTTAAACAGCAATGAAGTGGTGCTGGAGATGGACGGTGGTAAAGGCAACATGAGTTTGTAAATGTACTCAACGCCACCGGATTGTACGAATGCTAAGACTGGCCCGTTTGTGTTATGTGTATTTTATCACATACATATACACACACAAATCCAGGAAGAAGAACAATAAGCACTATATACTTGGCATGAGAGCTTCTTGGTGAAAATGATTTTGGTTTTCATGAAATCATTGGAAAGTAGTAGTCTCCACGAGATCTTACAGAGGAGTTGCTACAGCAATCAGAGAGACGGTGCCCCATCCCCACCAGTATTTACTCTGCTGCGTATGAAGGTGGGTGTAAAGCTACATAGAGACCTTTTTATGCACATACAGTAACGCTCTTCAGTCTGGTTAAAACAGCAGGCCCTACATGGCATCTTGGTAATTACATCACTGTTAAAATATCTCAACTGTTGTATATTGTAACAAGCTTCCTTTAGGAAAAAGTATATTGCTTGTTCCCTTTTTTCTTATTTTTTTTTTCTTGGTTTCCCACTGAATAAGGTTTGGTTGCCTTACATGAAATTATTCAAGTTACAAACTTTAAGTTATTAAAACAAGGAGCCATGAGTATCAGGCAGAAAGTAGGGATTTCTGCCCCTCTCCCACATTTTCTGCCATTACTGTCCTTTGAAAAATGAGGTTTTATAAACATGAAATGTAACTCTTTTACACTTCTTTTTAAAGATATGGGTTCTAACTTGTAACTAAAGAGGCTGTTTATGGTTAAGAAGCAGTAGTAGCTTAGACGTTTTAAATGGTGGAAGGGGAGAGGCTAAACCTTTTCTGTACAAGGCTTGTCCACTATCCTTCCCGAAAGTGCTGCCCCACAGGTGCTTTTATAGTTGAGAACAGGAACGTGTACCCCCTTTGAGGATTGTCCAATCAGCAAAAACCTAATGCTTCTGCTAGCAAAAGAGCTCAAACACTTAAAATCTGCTTTTCATTTTAATGGTGGTTATTTTTATTTCTGCATGCATTTTTATTTTGCTGCTTTGTTCTTATGTGAAATGAAGTTTTAGTAATCCAACACCTTTTTATCTTTCGCTTTCTTTCTCTCTGGCTCACTCCTCCTGCTTCTCTTTTCTTTCCATCATGCCTGCAGCCAGATAACACTTTCCTGCTGAGACATTTTTAAAGTCACTGCACAGCTCTAGCAAATGAGGGCTGTCATAGTTTTTGGATGAGAAAATCTACTGCAGTTCACGCAGATCTAGGAGTTGATAGTGGTTAATTGACAGCCAGAAGGACTTGGTCTCCTGGCAGAGTTAGAGGGAGGGTGAGCCCTGTGGGTTTCATTTGGGCAGAGATAAAACAGGTTTTTATTCAGTACTCATGGAGAGAGCATAATTAACCTTTTAGAAGTTTAAGGATGATCAAATTGTTATTCATTTTGCAAACGAGAAGAGAGAGTTCCCCTTCCTGCCAGCAAAATGCCAGTGCAGATTTCAAGGTCACTGGATGATCTCTTTGAGGGAAAAGAAAGCAGTAAACACTCACACACACACACACACACAGCCACTCCTAAACCCATGGATTGAGAAATGTCACCATGAAAACATTCAGGAATGAAAAGGAACAAATGTTCTTTTCTATCAAGCTCCACAATAAAAATTGAAGCTAATGTTTGTCTCACATTCACATGGGCCTGTTGGATTTTAATGGCACTACCCCTGTCAGAGAAAACAGATATATGACTCCAGCTGGTAACTCCTAAGCTCTGGTATGTTCTGATGTTTTTAGAGGATGGGGGAAGGGCTTTTTGAGGTCTAAGCATGTTTTAAAGATGGCATGCATAACATTGCTATCATCTGAGAATGCTTGTTGTGTAAATATTAAACTCAAAAAATTTAAAAAGGATTCAAAAAATTCTAAAAAGGACTTAGCCAAGTCCATGCATGAAAAAGAGTGGTTTTCACTAGGTGTCCTTAGAGTTGATGATGTTTTATGGGAATGACCTTACTTTACAGCCATGTGCTTTGCCATATCGCAAACAACACTTCATTCACTGTTGCCTAGGAGACTGTTATGGCTCTTCTCCTAAAAACAACAACAACAGACTTTATATTGTGTGATAATTCCAAATACACAGAAAAGCTGCAATAATAGTTCAAAGAACAAGTAATAGTACAAAGTATACCCTTCATCCAGATTCAGGAGTTTCTCTCTGATAAAACATTTTGATCTCATTTACTTTAATATTCTCTCTCTATATATATATCTTCAGATAGATAGATATTAACTTTATATAGATAAAGATATATATATATTTGCTGCAAAATGAATATGGGTTAAAGTGACACATAATACATACATATATATATAATGATTACATGATTTTTCTGAACCTTTTGAGAGTAATTTGCAGACACAGTGTCTCTTTATTCCTAAATAGTTCAGTGTGTATTTCCTAAGAGGGATATTCACTCACATAACAATGGTACAATGATCAAAAGAGGAAGTTAAACACTGATCAGATCAGATCAGATCAGATCAGTAGCTCAGTCGTGTCCAACTCTTTGCGACCCCATGAATCGCAGCACGCCAGGCCTCCCTGTCCATCACCAACTCCCAGAGTTCACTGAGACTCACGTCCATCGAGTCAGTGATGCCATCCAGCCATCTCATCCTCTGTCATCCCCTTCTCCTCTTGCCCCCAATCCCTCCCAGCATCAGAGTCTTTTCCAATGAGTCAACTCTTCGCATGAGGTGGCCAAAGTACTGGAGTTTCAGCTTTAGCATCATTCCTTCCAAAGAAATCCCAGGGCTGATCTCCTTCAGAATGGACTGGTTGGATCTCCTTGCAGTCCAAGGGACTCTCAAGAGTCTTCTCCAACACCACAGTTCAAAAGGATCAATTCTTCGGCACTCAGCCTTCTTCACAGTCCAACTCTCACATCCATACATGACCACAGGAAAAACCATAGCCTTGACTAGATGAACCTTTGTTGACAAAGTAATGTCTCTGCTTTTGAATATGCTATCTAGGTTGGTCATAACTTTCCTTCCAAGGAGTAAGCGTCTTTTAATTTCATGGCTGCAGTCACCATCTGTAGTGATTTTGGAGCCCAGAAAAATAAAGTCTGATACTGTTTCCACTGTTCCCCATCTATTTCCCATGAAGTGATGGGACCGGATGCCATGATCTTCATTTTCTGAATGTTGAGCTTTAAGCCAACTTTTTCACTCTCCACTTTCACTTTCATCAAGAGGCTTTTGAGTTCCTCTTCACTTTCTGCCATAAGGGTGGTGTCATCTGAATATCTGAGGTTATTGAGATTTCTCCCAGCAATCTTGATTCCAGTTTGTGTTTCTTCCAGTCCAGCGTTTCTCATGATGTACTCTGCATATAAGTTAAATAAACAGGGTGACAATATACAGCCTTGACGAACTCCTTTTCCTATTTGGAACCAGTCTGTTGTTCCATGTCCAGTTCTAACTGTTGCTTCCTGACCTGCATACAAATTTCTCAAGAGGCAGATCAGGTGGTCTGGTATTCCCATCTCTTGAAGAATTTTCCACAGTTTATTGTGATCCACACAGTCAAAGCCTTTGGCATAGTCAATAAAGCAGAAATAGATGCTTTTCTGGAACTCTCTTGCTTTTTCTATGATCCAGCAGATGTTGGCAGTTTGATCTCTGGTTCCTCTGCCTTTTCTAAAACCAGCTTGAACATCAGGAAGTTCACAGTTCACATATTGCTGAAGCCTGGCTTGGAGAATTTTGAGCATTACTTTACTAGCGTGTGAGATGAGTGCAATTGTGCGGTAGTTTGAGCATTCTTTGGCATTGCCTTTCTTTGGGATTGGAATGAAAACTGACCTTTTCCAGTCCGGTGGCCACTGCTGAGTTTTCCAAATTTGCTGGCATATTGAGTGCAGCACTTTCACAGCATCATCTTTCAGGATTTAGAATAGCTCAACTGGAATTCCATCACCTCCACTAGCTTTGTTTGTAGTGATGCTTTCTAAGGCCCACTTGACTTCACAGTCCAGGATATCTGGCTCTAGGTCTAATCTACAGATCTTTACTCAAATATTGCCAGTGGTCCTAAAGATGTCCTTTAGAGTAATTTTGTCTCTGGTTCAGAATCCAGTGTAGGATCTTGCATTTCATTTAGCTTTTATGACTCTTATTCTGCCCTATTCTGGAATGTGTCCTTAACTTTTCTTCATCTGTATGCTGTTGTTTTGAAGAGTATAGTTCATTTATTTTGTTGAATGTCACTCAGTTTGATTTGATGCTCCATTACAGATTCAGGATGTCTATCTATCCATCTGTCTTTGGCGGAGGTGAGGGGCTGGTGGTGGTGGCAGGAAATACAGGCAAATGATAAGCGGTGCTGTGCCCTTGTGTACTTTTCAATGATGCTGCTAATCTCACTGTTGCTGATGCTAAGTTGGATACGTGTGGCACCCACCAGAGTTCTCCACTATTACACTGCTATTTTTCCTTTTACAATTTTTTAGCGAATTTTGGGGAGAGTCTCCCTTTCTTTGTTGGCTTTGCCCTAAGATAGACACAGTTGAATGGCAAGCTGCTAGAAGCTATTCTCACATATTTTAAAAGGAAGCTAGATAAGATTTCTTAAATGGTTTAAACATATTTGGATTTTTTTTTTTCCTTACTCTGTGGTATATAGTCTTGCATATAATCAAGCAGTGCCCTTCCCTTCTACCAACTTAACTCAAGGCTATTATTTGTTGACAAAATAATCTAGGAACTCCCTGCCCACCATTTCTGTGAGGGAAGGGTGACAGGGATGTAAAGAACTATTACCTTCATGGGGAAGAGGCATGAGAGAAGGACGCGGAGAGCACATACACTCTGAAAGCACAATAATGACAGTTTACAAAGCCTTCTCAATAAATTGCATGTGCACAGACCCTCTTTGGCCCTTTGAACATGTACGGGTCCTAAGGCATTTGTTTCTCCCCTCACAGTTATTCCAATTTCCTGTCTTTGTTCACCATTTCAGTGGGAACAGCAGCATCTTCCTGCAGGAAATAAACTCAACTAAGCTGACACAAAGTTTTTATCAGTTTCCTCAAATTGTCTTAGTCATATTCATTGTGGAGAGCATTTCAGAAAGTAAATATTATTATATTATTATGTAGATGTTGAAAGAAGAAAAAGTAAAGCCAAAAGAGGACACGCTTGGATACATGATTGACATGGTCTGTAGCTCAGACCCAGGGGTAAGGAGGAACAACTTGTCCTGGAGTGGAGAGCCAAGAGAAGTTTCTCCAGCAGGTCCTTACAAAGAAGACGCTTTGTAGCGTGTAGTGAAGTAAATAATGTCCTTGACAACATCCTTACAGGAAAGCAGCAAATGAGCTACAGGGCTGTTTCTCATAAGGCCTCTCAATGTGGCTGACTGCCTTATGCCGAGCACAGGGGATAAAAAGAGATCAGTCAGCTGGTGACAATGCTCTCGGTGGCCTGGTTTATTCCAAGGTTAACTTGTAGAGTATCTAAAGCAGTATTTCCAAATGTCCTCTTTTTATCTCTCTCAGCCATATACTCAGATCTGTCAGATGGGAATTATAAAGTTTCCTCACTGATTGCAGTCAAGGTTGAATGAGGTAAATTGATGGGATCGACGCACTGCAGAGCCCGTAATAGTGTAAGAAGAAGTGAACAAATGGAAGTTGTTAGCACTTTTGTTTTTCAGGAAACAAAAAGGAATGAATGGATAATCAAGGCTCCAAATAGGGAATGTCCACAATAACATAGCTGGAAAATTTTTAAAGCAGTTTTAGGCCCATGCCATTAGAAATGATCTTTGTAAGTCATTTAGTGAATGTCTGGTTTTACGTAATTTATCTTTCTTGTAAACCAGGAAAAGCAGGATATAAAATATGTCCCTAAGTGACTTAGTAGGTTTGCTATGTAGGGTTGTTAGCTATGACCCCAGTTATCTTCTGACTTGGGTGCAGGAAAAGCACACAGTTTCAGTGACTCTCCAAGTGTGGAATTGCAACCTGCGGCATCAGCACCATCTGGGCACTTGTTGGAAATGCGAATTCTCAGCCCTAAGCCTCAGCTACTAAATCAGAAACTCTGGGAGTGGGACCCAGCAATCTGTGTTTTAACAAGACCTGAAGGTGATTCTGATGCTGGCTCAAGTTTGAGAATCACTGTATGTGTGTGGTAATTAAATAAGAGGGCGAATCATCTATTAAGGCCCTTCCCAGGATATGCCTGCCCCACCTCAAAAAAAACCAAACATTTTCATATAGAAGGATGCCTATTTTTTCTTGTCTACGGAGAAGGAGGAAGTAGAACATCCATTTTATGGTTTATGTGACATCATATTAAAGTATATTATTAAGGTCAAAGTTAATATGAAAGGGGATTGAACTATATTCATCTCTAATTTAACCCAACGGGAAAGTTTAAATTTGACCAACACTGTACCTCCTGACTCTAACAGTGGCTTAGCCTAGAACTAGTTTCTATTCACAGAGTTAAAGGCTGTGGGACAATCAATGAATGTTACAAATGATGCTATGAAAAGAGCCTTGCTGCTGCTGCTGCTGCTGCTAAGTCGCTTCAGTCGTGTCCGACTCTGTGCAACCCCATAGACGGCAGCCCACCAGGATCCCCTGTCCCTGGGATTCTCCAGGCATTGTACATTAAACCAGTACTACTAACTGACTTTCTTCTGTTGCATAAGGCAAACAATGCTGAGATACAGAGTATGTGCTCATAGGAGCAGAGGGAAGTTAGAGGATGAGTTGTGTGTACTTCTGGCGTTTGAGCTGTAACTGGGCTCCTTTCTCTTTTAATAAGCAAAACATATTGAAATGCAGTGACGGGTGTGATGAGGTATGGGAAAATTCATAAATGCCATCTCATTTCCATTTTTATTAATTGCTTCCTCTGTAACCTTTGGTACTTTACAAAGAGTAACAAATTTCTAATGGCACCCACATAACCAATCTGCCTATTTAGAACTGTACTAGTGCATTAAGCAGTATGTGGGCAAAATGCATTCTGAGCAGTAACATTCAGACCCAATTCTGAGCGAACCAGGCTTATTAAGTTTTTTGTTTTAAATAGGCTGCTCGTTCTTGAACTGCATACTCAGACTGCATCACTGGAGGTGATTAAGAATTCAGATTCCCAAGTAGAGTTACGGAAGGAAAATGAACATTTTTTTCTCCTGTGAAGTAAATATTTAAAAGGAAGAGAAAGCTAACCAGAAAAAAAAAGGAAGAGAAGAGAAAAAAGGAAGAGGGGAAATTTTAAATTTTTGCAGTGGTGCAATCATTTGGTCACACTGGGGGAAGTGACCTGGCTTCACTACTGCCCTTAAAGCCTTGGCTGGACTGCCTGGACTCAAGAACAAAAACACAGATGGCAATTACCACACAGACCTGGATAGCTTGTCAGGTACATGCTTTAAAGACAGATCTTTAGCCATAATCTTGTGCACCATGGGGGGAAAAAAGTGGGGAACTTTGTAAATATAATTGCTTTTCAGTTTAGGATAAATGTTCAATAGTAAATTTTAGAAAAAACAGATTACATTTAATTCTAAAATTGGCTCATTTTGGCTAAGTGTCATATCCGTGTCAAAAAGGAAGAATGAATGCATTGATGTCTTCAAACTTGTAGCAGGCTTTTAGGTCTTCCATTTTTAAAAACTTATTTAGTTTTTACAATATGAAAATTATAGACAGAGTGACATTTAAACCTTTGCTTTTCATAGCATTTCACACTTACACCATTTTAAAAGACAGCTATTAACATTTACAAAAATCTTTCAGAAACCAAATGTTCTAACATGCAGAATTCCAATTATACTGTGTAAGAGGGTTATCAACCATTCTTCTACAAGAATACTTTGAAGTGTCTGGTATTAAACCAAGAGCTAAAATGTCAGTTGCACATAGACAATAAATTAGGGTTTATAAAATCTTGTAAGATTTATTTAATATTACAATTTTGACCTTTACGCTGTCCTCACCATAGCTTACTTAAGTTTCTTTCTCTCTTCCCATCCTCCACCAACCCCCCACCCTGCCATCCCTGTAATTTTACTTGAATGTTAAACAAAACCTGTGTGGCAAGTTATACAAAGTGATATAACCCATTCATGCTCTGGGTGAATGCTCCCCAAGCCTCCCCAGACCGTCCTGCTTGGGGTGAAGGAATCCACGAAGCATTGCCCAGTCCCCTACAGAGAGCCCTTGTGGGGTTATCAGTGGAATGCTAACCTCTTCTTGGAATGCTAACAGAATACAGCCTGTTCCTGGAGCAGGAAGGCTGTCTACCTCCTCTAGGACTGACTTTTGAAGACAAGCCTAGAGATGTAAGGACCAGTCTCAGACTCCTTAACTATTTCACAAGAGAGATAAAAGAAGATGGTATTCACATTTACTATGCTTACAATCTGGGATGAGATTTGCTGAAATTTCCAGAAAAATGATCAAAAGAAATTTTGATCATTCCCACTGAGTTGAGGAAGACTCAAGGCATTTCCCTTGAAGAATGAGATTCAGACCAGGCACCATCTCTTAGACACCTCGTGGGAGGCTCCTGCAAACAAATTGTTCTCCCCATTGGGCGCTTTTCCCAGAAATGTGGGAAATGTGGAGGGGAGAGAGGAAATATGAGAATAGAGAAATGAGTAGTCCATCATCTTGGTCTTCCCCAGCTGTTGGCAACATCAAGGAATGCTCCTTCTCTTCCACATGTTGGAAGGCAGCTAGAACCACTGTAGTTTTTAGGAACACTCTCTCAACCTCTAAATAAATCTTAATAACACCAGCCAACTGTTATATAGCATTTCTGTATGCCAGGCTTCATTTTGAGCCCTTTACATATTCACAACTCACAAGGACTCGAGGATTTTCTGATGAGTAACCAAGACATGGCAAGCTTTAAGTAATTTGCTCAGGGTCAAACAGCTTGGAGACGGTAGAGCCATGATTTGTACCCAGGCAGTCTAGCTTTAAGTATCCCAAGGGCCTTTCTGAGAACCACCATGTACAGGTGGGTTAAGAAAACTCCACCAGCCTATGAATGCTCTTATGTTTTTTAGCAACAATCTGTAAAGTTACAAATGACCTGAAATAAGGTCATAGACTTGAGCCTTTCTAGAACTCATTTTGTCACCTGCTTTTGAAAGCAGCTTTGCACTGGAGCCAAAAGCAACAAGCAGAATCTAATCGTGAGGAATTGCTTAAGTAAGTGGTTCTCTTCAGCCAACTGCCAAGTCAGAAGCCTGTGAACAACTTGCAGCTGATGCACCACTGACACTTTTCATTTGTGGCAGATATGACTTTTTTTCTATATTTTTGTTAAACAACATATTGTGACATATTGCATGAGCACATTTCCGAATGTTAGCTTCTGAGATAGATCTATGTAAAAAAATAGATCAGTATTCATGAACCCATAGAAGGGTATCTTGCTCTGCTAGACTACATTTTATGATTGTAGTACAAATCAAATTCCATTCCAATGGAATAGATTCGAAGATTTCTTACTTTCACCTGACAGCCCACTTACTTTGAGCAATATTCAATACAACAAAATTCGAACATAACCATAGAATGGGGTCATTTTCTTGGAGTTCACTGAAAGGGATTTGGCATGCTGCCATAATACTGGCACTGTAAACAGCCCTCCATTTATACTGATATGCATCTACAGTGCTTTTAACCCTTTATCCACTTCTACTGTGTCTTCTATGCACTTAAGACATGGGGAACAAATATTCTACTTGTCTGAATAGGCAAGCTTTATGAAAAGGAATTACTTGCCTATTTCCATTTCATATAAAGTAGATATTCTTTTGTGTGTGTGTGTGTGGTAACTCCTGATAAAATGGAAACAACTGGGACTCTTTTGCTGCCACCTGACACGATGTGGCTTTTTTTACAAGAAATTGCAAGAGATTGCACAAGGCCTTTGTTATTTTGTTTGTACTTAACTTTCCAAACATTGACCTTTGTACTTGGCAAGTGGCCCCTTTAAAGTAAATTCTATCATCTACTAGAAATTTACCTCTAGCGTTAAGCACCAACCTAGGATAATAGAAATAACAGTCGTTCATCTACCTTTGGAGCTTTAGTTTCAAGATTCCATTTACAAAAAAAGAAACGATGGCTGTTAAAATTGGTCTTGAAAAAATTAAATCTCAGTCTTAATACAGACATAAATAGAAACACAGTTAAAGACTTTATTTACTTCATTAATGAGGAAGTAAATGAGCTATTTCAATCAGTTCAAGGAAGAATTTTTTTTTTTTTTTTAAGGCTACATTTTTTAGGTTAGAAACGTTGACATGAACACACAAATCAGGCAAAACTGGCCTCGTTCACATAGGGAAGAAAGTCAGTTGAACTTCCACAGGGCAGAATTTATTCATCTGCAGGCAAGTATTATTTTGCACTGCTATCAGCTGTGTACAAATGAGAGTTGTAAAAGAGCTCAAAGACAATGAAAGACTAGAAGCAGATAACCTGGACAGCGTGATCTAGAGAATGCATTTTCCATTGAGATATACTTTTTCCCTTACTAAACTCTCTGTGAAAAACCAAGAAGGGAATCAGAAACAGACTTCTGTTTGCCTACCATCTGAGCAGTTATAAATCTCCTAGTTCAGCCCCACATTGCTGCAGTACTTTTCACCTGTATAGATGCAAAAACTTCTTACCTTGTCTCCTCTTCCAGACTTTTCTTTCTCCAGTTTGTGCTCTACACTGCTGACAGCTTGATCTTCTTAGAGCACTTTGGTCATTGCCACAATCCCCTTAAAACTTATAAAAGGTTTCCTGCTGCCTGCAGATAAAATTGGAAAGTTCTAACCCAGTCCCCAGGATTGAGTTCTCTATCAGTCAGGGTTCCGTATTGTAAGTTATAGAAACGGACTCTGGTTGATTTAACCAAAAAAGGAATTTCTAAAAGAGGACACTGGGCAGCTCACAGAATTGCTAAGTTAGGGCTAGAGAACCAGACTCAGAAGTTCATACTGCAAGAGCATATTCTCAAAATCATGCTGAGGAACAGTTTGGATAAGGACATCACTGCTGTTGCTACCAAAAGCTAGAAGAGCAGTTCCCACCACTGATGCTACCAGGGGCACTAGCTTCTGGCACACCCATCACCCTACTGTTGCCCCAAACACAAATTTGTGCAGCTCTCACCAATGCCACTGTAGATTTTTTCCTGTTTCTGCTACTTATATTACAACCTGCTGCTGCTGCTAAGTCACTTCAGTCATGTCCGACTCTGTGTGACCCCATAGACGGCAGCCCACCAGGCTCTCCCGTCCCTGGAATTCTCTAGGCAAGAACACTGGAGTGGGTTGCCATTTCCTTCTCCAGTGCATGAAAGTGAAAAGTGAAAGTGAAGTCGCTCAGTCGTGTCCGACTCTTAGGGACCCCATGGACTGCAGCCTACCAGGCTCCTCCATTCATGGGATTTTCCAGGCAAGAGTACTGGAGTGGGGTGCCATTGCCTTCTCCGTATATTACAACCTACCTATTAAAAAAACAGCGGGGTGGGTGGAACTCAGGTCACAGGCCCATGCCCTAGCTGCAAGGCATGCTGGGAAAGAAGAGTTGGCAAACTGGCCATCTTTAATGGTAGGTGGATCTGCCTCCTCCTGTGATTCAAAAGTGGTGGATTTCATAAAGGAAACTGAGGAATCCTCAAAAGAAAAGGAGTTGGGGTTAGATTCTGGGTAAAGGATAACTATTCACTACAGGTTTCCCCTGTCTTCCCAATCGATTCTGCTACTAATACTCCTATATCCTACACTCCAACAAAACCAAACAACAAATCATCTAATCACTGTCTCATTTAGCAAGCATTTGATGACACCTATATGCTCAGCACTATGCTGGGTAATGAAAATAGAGAAACAGTAGTTATTTCAAAGAGATTACATAGTCCAGGCAGGGGCACCTATGGGTAAACAGGCAGTGACAATGTTATGCTGTGAGACAGATAAACTCAAGATGCTTTGGGATTGTCCATGCAGGAGAAATTATTCTGGAGGGAAAAAATCATCGGCTAGTTGTAGTGATTTCTTCCTTCAGTGAAGACCAAGTCAGGACAAGTGGTCCTGCTTGTGCCATTGTGCTTTTTCTGCTCATCCACGAAACTATCCTACTGCCTCTTCTATATGCCACAGCACTATTTAGGACTGGCTACCAGCATGTTCACTAGGACCCTCAGCTTTTCCATCTTGTAAGTTACCTTCAGAATCTGCCCTGAGCATGCTCCAGCAGAATGCAAGAAACTCAGCCCTAGGCCTCTCTTGTGGCTCTGTGGAGGAAATCATTTTCCTACTCACAACCTTCTCCACTCTCTGGGCTTCTACTTTTCAGCTGCCCTGTGGCAGCTCAGTTTATTCAGAAAGAAGCTGCCCATCCTCATTAGCTTGATCATCAAAGCTCTGCTCGGGCAGGTTGCGCAATGGCGTTGACCTGCCCCTGACCTCTAAAGTTCCCTTGTGATGTCCCGTTTTTTCGCCTGCCTCTTGACACACTGATATTTTTGCCTACCTCTGGATTAGTGGATGACTTTCACTGATCCCAGTTAAGACAGTCTTAATGCTCTCTTCATCCAAGGAGCTGCTGTGATTTTAACCAATTTTTCTGAACATGATAAAAAAAGTTGGGGGGGGGGGTGTTGGTGGGAGTAGGGTGTGATATTTCAAATTCTTGGAGCACAGTTTCAGAACACCTAAACTATATTGAGTGTCATGGGCCAGCTTAGCAATTGGATGCTGGCCCGGAAAAACTGGTTCTCAGCTCACAGCCATATCTTACTGCACTTTTTTCACCATTCCTGAACTTTGCTGCCAGTGAGAAATCCAAAAAAAAGTCAACCGGCTGTTTAAACTCTGTTATTATGAAATTTGTGTTGTATGGCACATAACACTGCTGCCCTGTATTAGCCTTATGAGTCCATTTCCCTTATAGGGAGTTGGTCCTCAGAGAACAGGGCCTCTGACTCATTTTGGTTAGACTCAAAATCTCTATCAAACTGCCTTGAGCTCTAGAAACAGATGTCAAATATATGAATAATTGAATAAATGGTCTTCTTACTAATAAAGAAGTTGGCAGCCTACATTTCATGGGATGATTTGACCTACTTAATATTTTCAAACAACCTGCAGTATCTTCACAACCAGTAATTGGTCTGACTCACATCCAAGGGTTAGAGTGAATGCCAGTTCTGGGCCTTGGCCCAGAGGTTTGCTGGCTTATTGGCTTTCTGAGCAGGTGAGGAGCGAAATGTGCTGGTGATGAGTGATGGGGTTGGAAAGAGTGCATAGTATTCTATTCCTTCCCTTCTTTGTGTTCTCGAAACTAGGTGACCTCCTAGGAAATCAACAAAGGAAATGACTTCAGAGCAGCTAGTCCTTGAAATCATGTTCTTTTTGTGTAGATCTTTATAAAGTGATTGTTTCTCTGTTTGCCAGTTCCTTACATTTAAAATATTTAGTGTCTTTTACATATTTAGATGCATAGAGCAAGCACATTAGACAGTGTTAGCTCTCTGCTTGAATTATTTTGGAGAAGATACCATGTTCTGCTGATTCAGCCTTTGTGCTATTGACTCAGGCATCAGCCTTTCTTCCCCCTCCCACTGCCTCTATCCCAGCTGAGGCTTTATGAGATCTCATCTGGAGGTGCAGTATCCTTGCAGCTGCTCACCCTGCCATTTACTCATCCTACCGTTTATCTATTGCATGAGTTTAGATGTCACTAAATACATCGTGGGAGGCCTAAAGTTCTGTTTATTTGCTCATACACTCCATTGCTCAAAAATTCCTCCGTCATGTTTACAATATGAATGAAACATCTTTGTGATGGGGAGGGCCCCATCTGCACAACTGTAATAGTGGTTGTGTAGCCAGACTCTAAAATGGCCCTGGATGATCCCCAATTTCTGATATCCACAGCCCTGTGTAGTCCTACTCACATGGCAGGAGGGTTGGGGTGTGTGGCCAATAGAATATGGTGGAAGTGATGATAGTCATTTCCAAGATTAAGGTACAAAAGGCACCAGAGCTTCTGATCTGTGCCTCTCATTATTCTTGGGGAAACCAGCTGCCATGGAGAGGCCCCCATGGAGGTGGAGCGAGGCTGACAGCCATGTGAGCTGAGAAATGGAACCTCTGGCCCCAGATAAGTCTTAGGTGAATATAGTCCAGACTCATGGACACAGTGACTGCAGCCTCATTAGAAACTCTGAGCCTGAATCACCCAGCTTAGCTGCATGGGAATTCCTGACCTATAGAAACTATGATGTAGCGATTATTTTTTGCCTGAAGCTCCTAAATTTTGGGTAATTTGTTATGCAACAAAAGATAACTGATACTAAGTAGTCCAGATGCTCTTTTCCATATCTTTTCCTATTCCCCTTATACCTTCATATATATTAAGCTCCAGGCAAACTGAACAGATCTTCTCTCCCCAAACAGAACCAGATAATACAGACTTTTACATCCACAGCTTATTCTCGAGATACTCTTCCAGCCAAACTACCCTTCCCTGGTATCTCCACTTGCTGATGTCCTCCTCATGTTCATTAAGATGTAGTTCATGTCACATCTCCTTCTTAAAGCCTGTCTGATCACATCTGCCGAATGGAGAGTACTTGCTCCTTTCAAACTACAGAACAACTTTTGTTCCTCTTGCATCATTTAGCTCTTGGTGTCTTACGTTTTCATCTGAATATGTCTTTCTTGCCATATGAACTGAGTTACACAGAGTAGGAAATGTATAATCTGTCCAATGAACAAATTACTCCTAATATATGAAAACAAACCTGGTCAGTCTGTTTTAAGTCATTTTCACTTCATCAAATTCTCCTTGTCTGTGCTGAGCATAGGAGACATTTAAGCTTCACCACAATGACGAGGTTGGCTTTTTCTATTTCAGAGAGACAGGTCTCTGGGAGATGAAGTTTTCAAAGGCAACACTGTTACCGGGACAATAGTGGTTTTCACTGTTCTGTGATTTCCACTGTCACCCTAAATGAGCAGGAGTTCTTGCAAATAACTCTATATGTCTGATCCACAAACAACCTCAAAAACACAGAACTTTGATACTGTGCTTTAAACTTAGGCTTCAGTTGTTCAAGCTACTTGAAAATCTAAATAGACGTCCTTATGCAGGACATTCCATCCATTTCCTTACATCATTTATTAATAAGTACGGTACTAATGCTGGAAAATGATAACACAAACATGCAAATGAATTTGCTTTGCTGCTGGCCCTAGCACTGTTTTCTACATGAAAACAACCATGTTCAGTTTTTTTGTCCCCTTTGATTGTGAAATGAAGGTACATTTTTATTTTATGGCTCTGCAGAAATAGGAGAACTATTGAAGCAAATAGGAAGCAGGTTCAAGAAAAGGAAATTAAACAGAGAATATAGGTTGGCTACCACTGAAGAATGTTTATATCAGGCATCCAAGGCTCAAAGGGTAACATATATGAGATCTCTTCTTATGTGGGAAATCTGGTTGCCCAGACTTTTAGAGAAGTAAATATAAGATGACTCTGGAAAATTTAAGGCCTTAAGGTAGAGAGAAGGAATGGAGAATGGGAATAGTAAACTCTAGTTAATATGTAAGGGAGAAAATGGGATCTTATGGTAGAAATTAAAAATTTTTCCAATTGATTTGTCACTTAAGTGAACCAAATTCCTTAAACTTAAAAAATAAACTGGTTAGGAGAATGAGAAGACAAGCTAGAGACTGGGTGAAAATATCTGCAGAAGAGATATCTAATAAATGACTATTATCTCCAAAACACACCAAATAAACACCTAAAACTCAGAAATAAGAAAATGAATAATCCAATTTAAAAAAAGGGCCAAAGGCCTGAACAAATACCTCACCAAAGCAAGTATACAGATGGCAAATAAACATATGAAGTGATGTGCAACATTATATGCTATCAGGAAATTACAAATTAAAACAATGGGATCCACTACACACTATTAGAATGAGCAGAATACAAAACACCGACAATACCAAAATGCCAATGAGAATGGGAGCACCAGGAACTCTCATTTATTGCTACCAGGAAAACAAAACGGCACAGCTACTTTGAAAGATAGTGCCCTAGTCAATGTGGGCTGGTATAACACGGTATAATAGACAGGATGGTTTATAAACAGAAATTTATTCCTCACAGTTCTAGAGGTTGGAAGTCCCATAACAGGGTGCCAGCTTGGTTAGGTTCTGGTGAGAACCCTCTTCTGGACTGCAAACTGTCAACTTAGTATATCCTCAAATGCAAAGAACAGAGAGGGGAAGCAAGCTCTCTCATAAACAGTTCTTATGAGAGCACTAATCCCATTCTTGAGAATTCCATCTATAGACATCTAGTCCTTATTACCTCCCAGAGGCCACCCCCCCGCCCCCGCCCCTGCCCCCTACCCCCTGCAAGGCCGTCACAGAGGCGAACAGGGTACAGATAGGGTTTCCATGTGTGAATTTGGGGAGGATACAATCATTTTGTCCACGACTGAGTTTGGCGGTTTCTTACAAACTTAAACATAATCTTACCACACAATCCAGTAATAATGCTGATGTGATTTGGTACATGCTATCTCAAAGTATAGCACCTTGTCATAATCAATATTTTAAGCTGAAGGAATTTGAGAAATGGCAAGTGCAGGTAGGACTTTCTGATTTTCCCCTGAGGCAGGTGCCCTCCCTATATTGGGAGGAAAGGAGCATCCTTATCACTAAAGATGGAAGGACACAGAGGAGAATCTGAAGGAACAGGCCATGTAAATTTCCCCAGTTTACTACACTTGCTCTATTATATCTTTCTCCAAGTTTCCATTCTTCCTCAAAACTAACATACAAACACTCAAGTTTAACCATTTTTGGGGGGTCTTCATTTCCTTATGAAGGCTCCTGTGCCACATAAAATTTTATCTTGAAGAAATTTGTAAGCTTTTCTCCTGTTAATCTGTCTTATGACACTTAATTCTAGGTCCAAAAGATGCTTACTTCTTGGAAGGAAAGTTATGACCAACCTAGATAGTATATTGAAAAGCAGAGACATTACTCTGCCAACAAAGGTCCGTCTAGTCAAGGCTATGGATTCTCAGTGGTCATGTATGGATGTGAGAGTTGGGCTGTGAAGAAAGCTGAACACTGAAGAATTGATGCTTTTGAACCGTGGTGTTGGAGAAGACTCTTGAGAGTCCCTTGGACTGCAAGGAGATCCAACCAGTCCATCCTAAAGGAGATCAGTCCTGGGTATTCATTGGAAGGACTGATGTTGAAGCTGAAACTCCAATACTTTGGCCACCTCATGTGAAGAGTTGACTCATTGGAAAAGACCCTGATGCTGGGAGGGATTGGGGGTAGGAGGAGAAGGGGACAACAGAGGATGAGATGGCTGGATGGCATCACTGACTTGATGGACATGAGTTTGAGTAAACTCCGGGAGTTGGTGATGGACAGGGAGGCCTGGCACGCTGCAGTCCGTGGGGTCACAAAGAGTCAGACATGACTGAGCGATTGAACTGAACTGAGGGACCCTAAGAGCATTGAGAAAAATGTTCCTGCTCTATAGCACTCCTTGGTATTTCCCCAAAGGAACTAAAAATGTATGTCCACACAGAAACTGGCACACAGATGTTTATATAGCAGATTTATTGAAAACTACCAAAGCTTAGAAGCAACCAAAACATCCCTCAGTAGGTGAATGGATAAACTATGGTACATTCAGACAATAGAATATTACTCAGCATTCAAAAGAAATAAGCTATCAAGCCATGAAAAGACATGGAGGAAGCTTGAAAGCATTTTACTAAAGTGAAAGAAGTTAAGCTGAGAAGGCTACACACTATATGATTACAACCATATCACATTCTGGAAAAGGTAAAATTATGGAGGTAGTAAAAAGATAACTGTTTTCCAGGGATTAGTGGAGAGGGATAGATAAATAAGGAGAGCACAGAGGATTTTTAAGGCAGTGAAACTATCCTATATGATACTATAATGGTGGATACATGTCAATATATTTGCCAAAACTCATGAATATACAAAACCAAGAAGGAAAAATAATGCAAATTGTGGACTTTGAATGCTAATGATGTGTCGATGTAGTTTAACCAATTGTAACAAATGTACCACTCTGGTGTGAGGTGTCAGTAATGGGAGAGATTGTGTGTGTGAGTGGACAGGCAGTATATGGGAACTCTGTATTTTCCACTCAATTTTACTGTAGACCTAGGAGTGCTCCCAAAAATAAAGTCTATTAAAAAAGAGAGACAAATAACTCACCATAAAATACCATGAAGAACTTAATTTATCATTATATTTAAAATTATTTGAATTTTTAAAAAGTTAACTTTACCTCTATAATTTTAAATTTATGATGTGGTCTTGAACACTGGAATATATTCTTATATATTTTGTTATATAACCTGATTGTATTAAATAGACATTTTCCAATAAGTTATGTGACTATTGAATATTTGTAAATACTCTATTTTTCTTACATTTGTGAAACAATACTTCAAACATTTTTATTGCATTGTAAAATATCCCTTTATATCTCATGTAACACTTGAATCAGAGAAGGCAATGGCACCCCACTCCGGTACTCTTGCCTGGAAAATCCCATGGATGGAGGAGCCTGGTAGGCTGCAGTCCATGGGGTCGCTAAGAGTCAGACACGACTGAGCTACTTGACTTTCACTTTTCACGTTCATGCATTGGAGAAGGAAACGGCAACCCACTCCAGTGTTCTTGCCTGGAGAATCCCAGGGACGGGGGAGCCTGGTGGGCTGCCGTCTCTGGGGTCACACAGAGTCGGACACGACTGAAGTGACTTAGTAGCAGCAACACTTGAATACATGCTCATAAAAAGATGAATAAGAACAAAACACTAAAAGATAGTTACCCCTGTTGGGGGGAGAGGGAAATTCAGTATTTTGCTTTATAGCTTTCATATAACTTGAAGTTTTTAAAATAGTTTACTTTTGTAATTTATAAAAGATGAATTACAAATATTAAAAAAATTAATGCTCTAATATAGTGGTATTGTTAAGTCTTTCAGTCATTGAGTTTTCTTTGGTCCAGAATTTTTTCATGTGCTGTGTACTTAGATTGGTTTCATTTGATTAGTCACTTTGATTATGACATAATGTTCTAGCTATAATTTATCATTTCAATTTGACTTTTTCCTTCACTCTCCCCACCTCCATCCCAATCAAATAAAACATCTCAGTAAATGTAAACATATTTTGGATAATTTAGGTCAAAAAGTTTTAGTCATTCTTGACTCCTTTTCTTTCCTTTCACATCCAAAATTATGTCAGCCCAATCTCCAAAATTTCTCTATTTCTCTCTCAAGATATATCCCAACTCTTTTTATCACCTCTACTACTAGCACTTGGATCCAGGTTGTCATTATTTTTGCCTTAATTATTGAAATAGCTTCTCAATTGGTCTCACTGTTGATTCTCTTACCCACCTATAACCTATTCTCAATATAACAGATGGCATGACCCTTTTAAACAAAAATCATGTCCTGTCAGTTCTTTGTCTGACCCCTCTAATGGTTTCTAATCTCATCTAAAATAAAACACAAAGTCCTTACAGGGTTCTACATACAGTATAGATAGTCCTCCAATTCAGCTCATTAGAAAGGCCTTTAGTGACTGCCCTTTATGAAATTATACCTTACCATGATCTTGCCCTATCATTCTCTAACTTCATATTTTTCTTTTTTGGCACTTATCACCGCCTGACATATCATTATCCCTGCTAGAAAGTAAGTATCAAGAAGGCAAGGATTTTACTTGTATAGCTTACTACATTAAAAATCAGCCTTTGCTGTTGAATCACTAAGTTGTAACTGACTCTCTGCGACCCCATGGGTTGCGGCACACCAGGCTTCCCTGTCCTTCACCATCTCCCAGAGTTTGTTCAAACTGATGTCCATTGAGTCGGTGATGCCATCCAACCATCTCATCCTCTGTTGCCCCCTTCTCCTCCTGCCTTCAATCTTTCCCAGCATCAGTTCGACTCTTTGTGCCTCTATGAACTGTAGCCTGCCAGGCTCTTCAGTCCATGGGATTTTCCCTACACAAGGATCGAATCCATGTCTCCTGCACTGCAGGTGGATTCTTTACCACTGAGCCAAGAAGGAAGCCCAAGAGGTGGTATAGTATACTAGTTAAGAGGATAAATTCTAAGGCTAATATTTCCTGAGTTCAAGTCCTAACTCCGTTTCTTATTAGTTCTATAAGTTTTAAGGCCCTGTTTATCCCTTTTAAGGATAAGTGATAATACCCATTTCATAGAGCTGTTTGTTTGCTGTATTTATAAACTGCCTATAATAGTGTCTGATGCTATATTTTTGTATTAAATGAAATAAAATTTAATAAAAACTGTAAAGTAAATGCACGGAGAAAGCTTTCTTTACACTTTACATCATCTCTCTTTAATCTCAGCCTGTTATCAATCAATAATCATGGTTTTACCACAACAAAGAATGTTCCAACTACCATACAATTGTGCTGATTTCACATGTTAGCAAGATAATGCTCAAAACCCTCAAACTAGGCTTCAACAGCACGTGAATCAAGAACTTACAGATGTACAAGCTGGATTTAGAAAAGTCAGAAGAACCAGAGATCAAATTGCCAACATGTGTTGGATCACAGAGAAAGCAAGAGAATTCTAGAAAAACATCTACTTCTGTTTCATTGACTAAACTAAAACCTTTGACTGTGTGGATCACAAGAAACTGTGGAAAATTCTTAAAGTGATGGGAATACCAGACCACCTGAACTGCCTCCTAAGAAACCTGTATGCAGGTCAAGAAGCAATAGTTAGAACTGGACATGGAACAATCAGGAAAGGAGTATGTCAAGGCTGTATACTGTCACCCTGATTATTTAACTTCTATGCAGAGTACATCATGGGAAATGCTGGGCTGGATGAAGCAAAAACTAGAATCAAGATTGCTGGGAGACATATCAACAATCTCAGATATGCAGATGATACCACCCTAATGGCAGAAAGTGAACAGAAACTAAAGAGCCTCTTGATGAAAGTGAAAGATGAGAGTGAAAAAGCTGGGTTAAAAACTTCACATTAAAAAAACGAAGATAATGCATCTGGTCCCATCACTTTATGGCAAATAGGTGGGGAAAGAATGGAAACAGTGACAGATTTTATTTTCTTGGGCTCCAAAATCACTGCAGATGGTGACTGCAGCCATGAAACTAAAAGATGTTTGCTCCTTGGAAGAAAAGCAAACCTAGATGACAAACCTAGAAAGCATATTAAAAAGCAGAGATACCACTTTGCTGACAAAGGTCCCTATAGTCAAAGCTATGGTTTTTCCAGTAGTCATGTGTGGATGTGAGAGTTGGAACAAAAGGAAGGCTGAACACTGAAGCACTGATGCTTTCGAACTGTGGTGCTGGAGAAGACTCATGAGAGTCTCTTGGACAAGATCAAACCAGTCAGTCCCAAAGGAAATCAGTCCTGAATATTCATGGGAAGGACTCATGCTTCAGCTCCAATACTTCGGCCACCTGAATGGGAAGAACAGACTCATTGGAAAAGATCCTGATGCTGGGAAAGATTGAAGGTAGGAGAAGGGGATGAGAGAGGATGAGATAGTTGGATGGCATCACTGACTTGATGGACATGAGTTTGAGCAAACTCCAGGAGAGAGTGACAGACAGAGAAGCCTGGTGTGCTGTACTCCATGGGGTCAGAAAGAGTTGAAAATGACTTAGCAACTATAAAACAGCAACCCAGAGAAGTCCTAATTAGACTGTTACTGAAAAATTGCCAGATGGGCATATACTTATTCTGCAGTATACCCAGTACAAGCAAGGAAAATGTGTAAACAATCCAGACTTAAGTGTGTTTCAGTTTGGTGCCGTCTATTTTAAAAATAAGAGCTCTTTGCTTTTGTTTCAATTTATAGCCTCAGTGGTGAATCAGCTCATTTAATGAGCTATAGCTGAGAGCAAGTACTCAGGGAACATCAAGTGCTTAAAGTTCGGAGGATTTGATTTTTTTCAGTCCAGTAACCAAAAGCATTTGATCTTTTATTGACTGAATATGGTTGCTGTAAAAAGAAATGAAATGTCCTAAGTATTCAGGGTTGAATAACTACAAATGCTTCTATTTCCACTGTTCAAACACCCTTAACTTTATGCTGTGTATAATAATATATTATCCTGTTCAGGCTTTATAAAGAAAATAGACTTCTTTTTCTGACAGTATTAGAACGGCCTCTTTAAAATGTAGATTTCAAAGGAAGGAAATTCTCTCCAGGTTGTAGTGTTTTGTATTAACAATTATTTTTCCAGATTAGTCTTCTGCTTTACCTAGGTAAAAGACATCAAGGGAAAGTAACACAGAGGGATGTTTCTTATTTGAAAGTCTAAAGAATGTGGTTTTCTTCCAAATTGTGATTTCCTTTGATAAATGTGCTGTAACTAGATCCCGGGGGCTACTCAAAGTGCACTGAGGAACAACACACAGCTTGGTAGGCAAATCCTCCCAGGAGGCCCTGGAGACAGTTCCACTCTGCTAGAATAACAGTTCCATTATTCAGCCTGGCAAGTCTATCGCCCTACTTATTAGCATAGTTTGGAGGTTAAACAGTGGTATCTCCTCCTACTTAAATTCATTATCAAATTACTTCACAGTGTTTATTTAGACTACTATCTCTGAATCAACGGCACCAGTTATAAAAACATGACTTTCTGAGAAGACTTCATTAAAGGAAACACTCCATCAGGAAAGGTCTCTGGGTAGGAACACAGGAAATGTGTTCCTTTGCACTCAAGGAAAACAATTCCAACATTAAGTTTCAACTATCTCAAAATTGCAATATGTGACATATAAGTTACTTTAATAAAAACCAGTAATATTTAGAATAAATATTAATATAATTAATGCTGCATCATAGTTGAAAATCACTGACGCTTTTAAATAGTAAATGTAACAATACACTTTTACAGCCAAAGGCAGCAAGTAAAATGCATATTTTGCACATGGCAGTTTAGAAATACATAAGCAAACCAAGGTGTGTCAGTTTTTAGTGGGGAAGACTGAGCTGGTCTCTTTTACATTTATATTGGGAAGCAACATTCATTTAACTTTTTAAAAGGTCTTTGTGAGTGATTCAAAGGAGGATGGGTGATCTGTGGGGTGATCTGGGGGTTCAGAACAGAGAATTCACTTTTCACTGTCAGTCACTGAAAAACTGATCGACTTGGTTAATCTTTTACTAGGAAAATGTCCACTGATTAGGTAATTTGGAAACATGCTCATATTTCCTAGCTAGGAGGATAGATCTGCCAGGTCCATTTACATGTTAAGTCTGGGAAGTAGATGTTGATCCTGGATATCGGACTACCAGAAGGTCTTTGGTGTCCTGCCCTCCTCCTTTTGCCCCCAGACATGGTTTTCCTAGAGGAAGCAATGGCTGGGGTGGGTATGTGAGCTAGTGTTCTGCTCCCCAGTATACACAGACAGTCAACTACTTCAGCACCCTCTAATAGTGAAATGAGCACCCAGGCATGCCTAGATCCTGAGCAAATTCTGTTTGAAAGGCAAGCAGCTGTGTAATCATTTATCTAGTCTTGGGAGGGAATGGCTTATTTTATATCATGTTTTCAAAAGCAAATTTGAAGTTCTAGTTGTAATGTGACACCATGTCTATCCTCAAAGTGAAGTGAGGAAAGGAAAATTTAATATGGGAGTCAGTTTTCCCCTTCCTCTTTTAGTAATAGCATGCTAAAATTTGGGGAAAGCTAAACTTACCTCTTTGGGGATATTTTCATTTTACAGTTAGCTGTCAGTGCCAAACTGAGTTGCAGTAAAAGTCCACGAAGTTAACAAAGATAAGAATTGTGTTAACTGTGGAATAAACCAACCATTAGATTGGTGACAGTGAAAAGGACCCTCAATTTTTTAATAGACCTTTGACTTCTATAGCCTTCCAACCATCCACCTTTTCCAATTATAAATGTTAAGGCAATTTCAAAATCAGAAGGACTAAGTCAATCTGTGAATTTAGGAAGAGAATAATGTCTTTACATGGTTATTTTGCATTTCAAGTCTTCCAGAAAGAAGGCTCAAGCACATCTGAAAATATCTTAGGAGTTAGTTATGCAAAGGTATGCAAGGCATCACAGATTCATCTTCAGCATCTCTGCCATTTATTTAGAAGCTGCACACAAACAGAATCCGTCCTATCCTGGGCAGCCCTTGCATCACACTAGAAATACATCAGTGCGCTTCTGTTTCATATGCAGGCTTAGTAGAGGGACAGATTTGATCTGGTTATACTTTTATAGCCTCCAGTTTATAGTTGAGCACTCTGCCTTTTTAGGGCTGGCTAGGAAATCAGATTGGATGAATCTGGGAACACCGCTTCACAATGTGCATAATCCTGGCTCTGGACAGAGGAAAATCAATGAGGGGAAGCATTGATCTCCTTGCAGAGTGCAAATGCAGTTAGCTCAGAAACACTCTGCCCGGGGATTTTGTTATTCAAGTCATTCTGTTGCACATGTTTTCAAACCAAGCTCTTATCATATAGCAGCTCTCTGGATTCAGCTTAGATCCAGTTGCACATGCATAAAAACCACATCTTTGAGAAGCAGAAGGAATTCTGAGTATCCACAGTTCAGCTTCTGTGTTTGCTCAAGGCTAAACGAAATAGCCTTCACTTCAGTGACATTTCACTTTGTCACTATGTCACTGGGTGGAGAAAACTCCTGCAGGAAGGTGAGAGTATGAATCACTTCAGAAAAATATTATCTTCAGCTATGATGAATTTGATGTGTGTCTGGGCTGCTTGGCCAAGATGTTTTCCTTCTTTTATTAAAGAAGTAAATGTGACCAAAAAATTACCCAGAGGGCCCACTGTAGACACACATGTGTGTACAGATATGTAGAAAAATGAAACATATTATATAGCCACATGAAGATGGATAAAAATATATTTTGCAATATTTCATACTTGTTAGTGAAAGTATTTTTACAACAAAGTGCCTCCCAAGTGCAGGGAATAAATCAAGCCTTTTAAAAGCGATTGTAGATGATTAATTTACTGCTGTCATAATATAGTGTTTTCCTTAATGAAAATTTATATCATTTTTTTCCTAGACTCAGTGGAATAAATTTACACTGAAAGGTGGAAGAGATCGATGTATTCAGTATTAAACACACCCAATTTTTGACAGTAAACAGGAGCTTGACCAAGTGAGGTATAGACAGGCATTACTTAAATGTACCTTTTCTGACCTAAGTTTTCCACATCAAAATCCTCATATAAATACAGGAGTAACCAGTGGCTTTTGGCATTGAGACACAGCATTTTCAGATTAACCTTGGGCTGTATCACAGTAAACTACCAACAGACTGTAGATTCAGATAATGGATTTGTGTTTAAAGCAACTTGCAATTGTGAACAACTACAGTTAGAAAGAACGTTAAATGCAGACAGACATAAGAAATAGAAAAAGATGACCAATATAAAATTAGCAGGAAAAGAAAGCAATTGAAAGATTCATATACACACAGACCTTGTTCAACTGCACATACTGCTTTTATTCTTTTCTATAAATTGAAGGTTTGTGGCAACCCTGGCTGCAGCTAGTCTATTGGTTCCATTTTTCTAATAGCATTTGCTCGCTTTGTGTCTCTGTCTCACATATTGGTAATTCTTCCAGTATTTCAAATCTTCTTATTATTTGTTAATGGTGACCTGTGATCAGTGATCTTTGATGTTACTATAGCAAAAAGGTTACATCTCGCTGAAGGTTCAGATAACATTAGTATTTTTTAACAATAAAGTACATTTTAATTAAGATACGTACATTGTCTTTTCCCATGTTTTTACAATTGTAGTGTGCAATTGCTATTGCACATTAATAGAATACAGTATAGTGTAAATAGAATGTTCATAAGCATTGGGAAAGCAAAAATTTTGTGTGACTTACTTCATTTTCTTTATCATTGTGGTCTGGAACCAAACCTACAATATCTCTCAGCCTGTGTTTCTGTATTTATATGTGTATATGTATAATTTTAGAGTCCTAGAATATGATGCAGGGACTCATAATTAACAAAGAGTGGAGGCCACAAATAAAACTGAAGAGAAAAAAATTCTTTTTTGTATAGTGAAGATAATCACAGAAATGAATGCAGTTCAGGAGACAACAGTCTTTTCAAGTTTTAATCATGAAATAAAAAGTTCTCCTGGCTGAGAGTAGGGACAGGGATGGGGGAGCTGGGGTAAGTGGGGAGGTGGAGAAATGGTATGAATGAACCATTAGGACTGGGATCTCGTCTCAGTGTTAATGAGCAGCAACTTCATGAACACTGTGAGCTGTGGTCCACCGTGGATACCAGCTGTGTGCTGCAGAGTACAGAAAACAAGCCAGGCAAGGAGCTCTGGGCCTGTGCTAATCATCTCCAGGATTACCAATATGAGAGGGAGGATGATTTTTATTGCCCTTGAAGTAAAAAGTGATGTTATAATTTGATTCTTGCTCTTATGACAATCTAACTCAGAACATCAAACAAATCCTTACGTACTGTATCAGTCAGGGTCCAATCAGGAGAGAGAAATCACTTAAAAATCTGAACAGGGAAAGTTTAATGTAAAAACTATTAATATAGTATATGTATATAATATGTGGTGATATATGTATAATATGCAGTAATATATTATATATAATATGTAGCAATATATAGTAATATAATATAACTGCTGCTAAGTCACTTCAGTCGTGTCCGACTCTGTGTGACCCCAGAGACGGCAACCCACCAGGCTCCCCCGTCCCTGGGATTCTCCAGGCAAGAACACTGGAGTGGGTTGCCATTGCCTTCTCCAATGCATGAAAATGAAAAGTGAAAGTGAGTTGCTCAGTCATGTCCGACTCCTAGAGACCCCATGGACTGCAGCCCACCAGGCTCCTCCGTCCATGGGGTTTTCCCGTCAAGGGTACTGGAGTGGGGTGCCATTGCCTTCTCCAATATAATATAAAACATAGAACATAATATGTTACTATCTCTATGGCGGAGACAGAAAAATCAAGGAAGAGGCCCCCCCAGATCCAAGATTTATAACTTGTTGGAGAGGGCATGGCTATGGCTCACTTGCTAGATGGAAGAAAAGTTGCTAGTGAAATTTTCTGGAAATTCACGCTCTAGGAGGCCAGGAAAAGTCATTCACAGGAAAGGGGGTCTAACAGCAGGTCCCCTGGTGCAGAACCTCTAGGCAGATGCTGGAGGAGGCTGTGAAGACTGTGCACTGGAGAACCAGTGAGTGTATCAGCAGTCTGGTGCTGGAGAAGCCAGTGTTGCTGCAGGGGGTGCCCACTGAGGGAGGAGTGCACTGCAGGTGCTGGCCTGAGGCTCCACCTGCACTGTGGTTGCTAGACACTGAGAATATAGCTGGAGAAAATGTCATGCTCAAGAGTGTGAGGAACAAAAATAGCCGAACAAGGAAGCAAACCCTTCTCTTCCGGCAGTGTTTCTCCAGTGCTCTCTACTGACAAAGTTTAATATAACACATGTCACCAAAGAGAACATAGATAAAGGGCCCAGATCCATTTTCAAAGAGCAGGCAAAAAGGTTGAATTTGGAACTGAGAAGCAGTAAACCATAACTGGCACAAGTATGCATTCAGAATTATCTTAGTCCTTTAGATTGAAAATCTGAACACATTGAGGGTCTTTGTATAGTGAGATGATCTTTTTTTTAAACCATGTCTCATGACATGTTCATGGTCAAAAAAAAAAAAAGATCATCTCACTATACAAAGACCCTCAATGTGTTCAGATTTTCAATCTAAAGGACTAAGATAATTCTGAATGCATACTTTTTGACCATGCCTCATGACATGTCAGAGAAGGCAATGGCACCCCACTCCAGTACTCTTGCCTGGAAAATCCCATGGATGGAGGAGCCTGGTGGGCTGCAGTCCATGCGGTCACTAAGAGTCAGATACGACTGAGCGACTTCACTTTCACTTTTCACTTTCATGCATTGGAGAAGGAAATGGCAACCCACTCCAATGTTCTTGCCTGGAGAATCCCAGGGATGGGGGAGCCTGGTGGGCTGCCGTCTACGGGGTCACACAGAGTCGGACACGACTGAAGCGACATAGCAGCAGCAGCAGGAGTCAATATGTGACTTCGCAGCTTAGCAGCATGACATGTGGGAATCTTAGTTCACCAACCAGAGACTGAACCCTTGCCCCCTACAAGGAAGCAGAGAGTCTTAATTACTGGGTTGCCAGGGAAGTACCAGTGAGGTGATTCTTATATCATGGGTTACTTTTTGTTCTCTTTTACATCTTCATGAGATGAATAGCACAAAAATAAGCTGTGTAGGCAGAATAAATCACCTGACTTACAAAAGTCTAAATCAGTCCTCCTACATCATTAACATCATATGTTGACTACAGACAATGACATAATAGAGAATTATTGATGCTTCTTTTTGAAATCCTTATATATTGCAGAGCTAAGTACACAAATAAATGAATTGGGCTCAGGTCAGTTCTTTTTTCTTTTTGTAATATTGCTGTTTCAATACAGGGGATGCAAACCCAGCATTTTAAACTAACATGTACGTGTGTGTCTGTGTGTGTGAGTCGCTTAGTCATGTCCAACTCTTTGTGACTCCATGGACTATAGCCCCCCAGGTTGACCATCCATGGGATTTTCCAGATAAGAATACTGGAGTGGGTTGCCATTTCTTTCTCCAGGGGATTTTCCAAAACTAGGGGTCGAACCCAGGTCTCCTGCATTGCAGGCAGACTCTTTATCACCTGAGCCACCAGGGAAGCCCTATAGTGACTTATCATTCGCCTAGAGCCAGACATCCTGGAATGTGAAGTCAAGTGGGCCTTAGGAAGCATCACTACAAACAAAGCTAGTGGAGGTGATGAAATTCCAGTGGAGCTATTTCAAATCCTGAAAGATGATGCTGTGAAAGTGCTGCACTCAATATGCCAGCAAGTTTGGAAAACTCAGCAGTGGCCACAGGACTGGAAAAGGTCAGTTTTCATTCCAATCCCAAAGAAAGGCAATGCCAAAGAATGCTCAAACTACCGCACAATTGCACTCATCTTGCACGCTAGTAAAGTAATCCTCAAAATTCTCCAAGCCAGGCTTCAACAGTACGTGAACCATGAACTTCCAGATGTGTAAGCTGGTTTTAGAAAAGGCAGAGGAACCAGAGATTAAACTGCCAACATCCGTTGTATTATTGAAAAAGCAAGGGAGTTCTAGAAAGACGTCTATTTCTGATTTATTTACCGTGCCAAAGCCTTTGACTGTGTGGATCACCACAAACTGTGGAAAATTCTGAAAGAGATGGGGATACCAGACCACCTGACCTGCCTCTTGAGAAACCTGTATGCCGGTCAGGAAGCAACAGTTAGAACTGGACATGGAACAACAGACTGGTTCCAAATAGGAAAAGAAGTACATCAAAGCTGTATATTGTCACCCTGCTTATTTAACTTATATGCAGAGTACATCATGAAAAATGCTGGACTGGATGAAGCACAAGCTGGAATCAAGATTGCTCGGAGAAATATCAATAACCTCAATATGCAGATGACACCACCCTTATGGCAGAAAGTGAAGAACTAAAGAGCCTCTTGATGAAAGTGAAAAAGGAGAGTGAAAAAGTTGGCTTAAAGCTCAACATTCAGAAAACTAACATCATGGCATCTGGTCCCATCACTTCATGGCAAATAGAGGAGGAAACAGTAGAAATAGTGACAGACTTTGTTTTTTGGGCTCCAAAATCATTGCAGATGGTGACTGCAGCCATGAAATTAAAAGACACTTACTCCTTGGAAGAAAAGGCATGACCAACCTAGACAGCATATTAAAAAGCAGAGACATCACTTTGCCAACAAAGGTCCATCTAGTCAAGGCTATAGTTTTTCCAGTAGTCATGTATGGATGTGAGAGTTGAACTATAAAGAAAGCTGAGCGCTGAAGAATTGATGTTTTTGAACTGTGGTGTTGGAGAAGACTCTTTAGAGTCCCTTGGACTGCAAGGAGCTCCAACCAGTCCATTCTGAAGGAGATCAGTCCTGAATATTCATTGGAAGGACTGATGCTAAAGCTGAAACTCCAATACTTTGGCCACCTGATGTGAAGAGCTGACTCATCTGAAAAGACCCTGATGCTGGGAAAGATTGACGGTGGGAGGAGAAGGGGACGACAGAAGATGAGATGGCTGGATGGCATTACCAACTCAATGGATGTGAGTTTGAGAGGACTCTGGGAGTTGGTGATGGACAGGGAGGCCTGGTGTGCTTCCTCCAGTCCAACGTTTCTCATAATGTACTCTGCAGATAAGTTAAATAAGCAGGATGACAATATACAGCCTTGATGTACTCTTTTTCCTATTTGGAACAAGTCTGTTGTTCCATGTCCTGTTCTAACTGTTGCTTCCTGACCTGCATATAGGTTTCTCAAAAGGCAGGTCAGGTGGTCTGGTATTCCCATCACTTTAAGAATTGAACTAAACTAAACTGAACTGAATGTTGCTGCTAAAAAAATGTTCTTCATTTCTTGTCTGTTAGCCTCAGAGAATGGCATATTAGGTTGCTAGGGATGCCAGAGATTTCTTTCCTCACCGTTTCTGGAAGTTCTCTAGAAGTCTAAGATCAAGGCGTCAGCAGGATTGGTTTCTTCTGAGGTTTTTCTCCTTGGCTTGTAGATGGCTGTCATCTCTATATCTTCACAAGGTCTTCCCTCTGCATGTGAAGGCTTCTTTGTCTGAATTTCCTCTTTTTTATAAGGACAACAGTCATATTGGACTAGGGCCCACACAATGCCTTCATTTTCATATAATCACCTCTTTAAAATCTCTATCTCCCATTAAAGTTAGATTCTCAAATACTGGTGGTTAGAGCCTCAACACACGAGTTTTGGGAGAAACGCAAGTCCGTCCACAACAGGTGGTTAACTATGAGGGTTGTTAACTTCAGGAAGCCTGGGCTCAGATTCTAGATCAGCAGTTTAATACATCAACTGTGTAACACAGGGCAACTTACTCACCCACCTTAAACCTCAGCTCCCTCATTTACTTTGTAAGGCTGTTGTGAGAATTAAATTAGGCAACATAGGCAAAGCCTGTAGATTCTGGAGTATACTAAGAGCAAAAGATGTTAACTATTAGTAATGATGATATTGAGGCTTTCCTGGTGGCTCAGTGGTAAAGAATCTGCCAATGCAGGAGACGAAGGCTCAATCCCTGGGTTTGGAAGATCTGCTGAAGAAGGAAATGTCAATCCACTCCAGTATTCTTGCCTGGAAAATTCATGGACAGAAGAGCCTGGCAGGTTACAATCTATGGATCACAAAGAGTCAGACATGACTGAGCGCGTGCACGCGCACACACACACACACACACACACGCTCACTTATTTGATTATAAACACATGATGGCAGGACTTCCCTGGTGGTCCGGTGGCTAAGGCTCCATGCTCCCAATGGAGGGGGCACAGGTTCTATCCCTGGTCAGGGAACTAGATCCCACATGCTGCAACTAAGACCCAGCACAGTCAAATCAATAAATACATAAGTAATTAAAACAAAAAAACATAATGGCTATTGCCCAGATGACAGGATACCTCTGCTGGTGATACGATAAGGCAACACATAAACTAATAATTAACAGGTTACGTGTACGCTTTCCTCAGGACCTTTGTACCTGCTGTTCCTGGTGCCCGGACCTCTGCTTTGCCGGCTTCTTCCAGCCTCTGCCCAGATGGTACCCACCCAGAGAGGCCTTCATGACAACTCTGTGTAAAGTAAATTCTCCCTCTTTCTCTTTCCACCCTATTGCCTTCTCTCCTTTTTTCATAGCCCTGAGTGCAATCTCGATTGCTCATTTATTTTCCTACTTGTTCTGTTTCTTCCATCATAGTGCAAACTGTCCAAGGCATTGCTACATTTCAACTTCCTAGCGCACTAAATCTGGCATGCAGAAACCATTAAAAAATGTTTAAATGAAAAAAAAAATACAAAAAACCTGTGCAACACCCTATTTTGTGGTAAGTACAGGATGAATAAAAATATACAACCATGTACTCAAGATAGTAAGTAAAAAAAAAAAAAAAAAAAAAAAAACCTCAAAAAGGAGAAAGGGATATATTAAACATATTTTGAATACTTCTATTTTTTAAATTCAGTGATACAATATTAATTACTTTTGTTATTCAAAAACCTTCTGTTCTTTTCCCGGACACTAGCATTCATGTTACCATAACAATAAGTTGGTATCTTAGAATGTTAACTTTTAAACCTATGAATGGAGAGATAGAACTCTTTCAACAATCATTGTCATCCACTGAGAATGTTTTAAAAATGTGAGCACTTAATGAGCTCTCTTCTCCTCTCTTTCCCAACCCACTCCAATGCATCTGTTCTGATCTTAGGGTTAGCACAGACTTCAAAGGGGGCTAGGGTCAGCTTGGCAGGGCCCAGAGGAAGAAGAAAAGTCCCAGTAAACACAAAGGCCATCAAGTCTGAATACACATTTCTCTGACTGAGTCCACAATGCATGAGTGTTGGGACAGTGATTGGTTTTGGCTGAGGACTGTTTTGTCAGGCCTATATGGTCACGCAGGCCATTTAAATGGTCATATTTTATTCTGCTAGCACCAAATACTCAGTTATGATCAAGTCAAATATATTTTGTGCATGCACAAATGAGCCTCTGTATACCATTTTTGTGTGCAAATCTGAATTCAATCCTTATCGAAAAATCTCACTAAATTATTAAGTGATTTCGATTAGGAAACGTCACACTTAAATGGGCCTTTGTCTGCCATGAGCTTCTTGTGTGTTGTACTTTTAGTATCACTATTTTAATGATACGGATGGAAATTTAAGCCTGTCCAAATTTGAGGCCACATCTTTATGGTCCTTTACAAATATAAACTGAAATAATACGAGTTTGTTAATATAATATTGTCAATGAAAACTCTGACTTCTAAAAATTAACTTTAAAGTGAATAAAAAATAAGAAAAATTCTCTGCAATCAGCATGGTACAACAAAGTCCACAGTCTAGCATGAATCACTGTGGGGCACGGATCCGTAGGGAACGCAGAGGGATCATGGGGCAACCTATGAACAAGATTATTTACCCCCTAAACCATAGGTGGTTAGGGATTTCATCATTTTACAAGTGAAATACTGAAACTAACACTAAAACCACCTAATATAAACTAATAGTTGAGTCAACTACGTTTAGTTTATTTCATATAATGAAACCAATATTTTCCAACTTCTAAGTTTTGCTGCTCTTTAAAAGATTTTTGTAAGGAATAATCTCATGGGCATATTAAAGGAACTAACTCTATTTGAGTGAGTTGGACTCAGATGAATACTACAATCATGATTCTGATGTCCAGAAATACAAATTCATTAGTTGCTGAAATATAATTCATTAGTTGTTGAATCTTAGTTGAATATTGGTTGTTGTGCTGCTGGTTACTCAGAAGCACAGACTTGAGGTGCTGTGCTTTTTTGCTATTATGCAATGCATGTGTTCCTGAAAGATTCTGTGTTCTAAAAAATCATGCACTGAAATAATAGGATTCTTTGACTAAATAGAGTTGGGTCAGATCATTATGCAACTTTGTAACCAGAGTACCAAGAACACAACAATAATCCTAAAATACTAAGGCACTTAAAAATGCATTCCAAATTCCTAATAAATAAATACATTAGCAAATATAGGGTTTTATCTTAAAAAAAAAAAAAAGGAGACTACGGAAGAGGGTACAAGGAAGACCCAAGGTTGCTAAATTACAACGATAAGGAAACATATACAAAGACTGAAAAAGGACCAAGTTCAAAGAACCTTACATGAAGTTCAGAATGAACTTGGCCAAGAGGAAGACCATGTGGCAAACATGAATCATGGGGCTCAGTGGTTTGCTGCATTCAGTGCCTACTGCGTGCTGACATAAAACAGTCATGTGAGGAACAATTACTTTTGTGTGTCAACTCAACTAGGCTAAGTGAAAGTCACTCAGTAGTGTCCAACTCTTTGCAACCCAGGCCAAAATACTGGAGTGAGTAGCCTTTCCCTTCTCCAGGGGATCTTCCCAACCCAGGGATTGAACCCAGGTCTCTCACATAGCAGGTAGATTCTTTACCAGGTGAGCCATCAGGGAAGCCCCAACTAGGCTAAGCCATGCCCAGATTCTATGAGAGTGTCTGGATGAGATTAGCATTTGAATCAGTAGAGGAAGAAGGAAGACAGCCCTCACCCATTTGGGTGGGCATCATCCAATCAATTGAGGGCCTGAATAGAACAAAAACAATAGTGGGAAAAAAAATCAGAGGAAGCATGGATTCATTCTCTGCCCTAGCTGAGATGTCTATCCTCAACCTGCTCTCTGACATCACACTCCTTGTTTCAGGGTTTTGGACTTGAACTGAATTATACCACTGGCTCTCCTGGGTCTCCAGTTTGTACATGGCAAACTGTGGGCTTTCTCATCCTCCATAATGACATGAGCCAATTCCTATAACAAATCTCTCTCTACATATATGTATATATTACATATATACTTCCTATTGGTTCTGTTTCTCTGGAGAACCCTGATGAACAGAATACACTAGGAAAAACTAGTTGATGTTGATGGCTGTTGACTGGTCAGGTGGTAGTTGCTAAAGGTGGGACTGGCAATTTCTTAAATAAATCAACAATGAAGTTTGCCAAATCAAAGGACTCCTCCTTTCACAGATGATTTCTCTACAGCATGCCACGGTCTTTGATGACATTTTATCCATGCTGCTAAGTCGCTTTGGTCGTGTCCGACTCTGTGCGACCCCACAGACGGCAGCCCACCAGGCTCCCCTGTCCCTGGGATTCTCCAGGCAAGAACACTGGAGTGGGTTGCCATTTCCTTCCTCTCAAATCCTGCTGCTGCTTTATCAACTAAGTTTATGTGTTATTCTAAATCCTTTGTTGTCATTTCAATAATATTCATAGTATCTTCACCAGCAGTAAATTCCATCTCAGGAAATCACTTTCTTTGCTCATCTATGAGAAACAACTGCTCATCTATTAAAGTTTTTATCATCATTGAAGCACTTAAGTCACATCTTTAGGCTCCACTTTTAATTCTAGTTCTCTTGCTATTTCCACCACATCTGTAGTGACTTCCTCCACTGACATCTTTAACCCCTCAACATCATCCATGAAGGTTGGAATCAATTTCTCTTCCAAACTCCTGTTAAGCTTGATATTTGCACTTTTCCCCATAAATCACTAATGTTCTTAATGCCATTTAGAATGGTAAATCTTTTCCATAAGGTTTTCAGTTTATTTTGCCAGATTCATCAGAGGATTCACCATCTGTGGTAGTTACAGGCTTTTGAAGTGTGTTTCTTAAATAATGAGACTTAAAAAGTTGAAACAACTCCTTGATCCTTGGATACTGTGTCAGAAGGCATGAAAACAACATGAATCTCATTGTACACCTCCATCAGAGCCCCTTGGTGACCATGTGATTATCAATGAGCAGTAATATTTTCAAAGGATTCGTTGTCTGAGCCATAGGTCTCAACAATGAACTAAAAATATTCAGCAAGTCATGCTGTCAACAGTACTGTCATCCAAGTTTTGTTGTTCCATTTAGAAAACACAGATGGAGTGATTTAGCATAATTCTTAAGGGCCCAGGAAGGATAGTAAATGAAAACTAGCTTCCACTTGAAATCCCCAGCTGCATTATCTCATGAGAGTCAGCTTGTCCTTTGAACATTTGGAGCCAGGCATTGACTTCTCCTCTTCAGCTATAGAAGTCTTAGATGGCATCTTATTTGCAGATAAGGCTATTTTGTCTACATTGAAACTCTGTTGTTCAGCTGCACCTTCATTCATCATCTTAGCTACATCTTCCAGATAACTTTATTATAGCTTCTATATCAGCCCTTGTTGCTTCACTTCATACTTTGATATCATGGAGACAACTTCTTTCCTTAAACCTAATGAACCAATCTCTGCTAGCTTCACACATTTTCCCCACATCTTCTTCATGTCTCTCAGCCTTCCCAGAATTGAAGAGAGCTAGGGCTTTGTTCCGTACTGGTTTGACTTAGGGAATGTTACGGGTGATGGTCTATCCAGACCATCAAAAGTTTCTCCATCTCAGCAATAAAGCTGTTTTCCTTTCTGAGTATTTGCATATTCACTGGAATTGCACTTTTCATTTCCTTCCAGGCTTTTTCCTTTGCATTTACAACTTGGCTAACTATTTGGCACAAGAGGCCTAGCTTTCAACTTGTCTCAGATTTAGATCTGCCCTCCTCACTAAGCTTAATTATTTCTAACTTTTGATTTAAAGTGAGAGACGTGGCCTTCCCTGGTGGTCCAGTGATTAAGCATCTGTCTGCCAATGCAGGGGTCATGGGTACGATCCCTGGTCTGGGAAGACCACACATGTTATGGAGCAACTAAGCCTGTGCACCACAACTACTGAGCCTATGCTCTGGGGCTCGTGAGCTGCAGCCACTGAAGCCCATACGCCTAGAGCCTGTGTTCTACCCCGTGAGAAGCCATGGCAATGAGAAGTCTAATCACCACAAGTGGAGAACAGCCCCTGCTTGCTGCAACTAGAGAAAGCCTTCCCACAGCAACAAAGACAGCACAGCCAAAAATAAAAATAAATAGAATAAATAAAGGGAGAGACATACAACTCTTCCTCTCACTTTAGCACTTAGAGCCCATTGTAGTGTTATTAATCTGTATAATTTCAATATTATTGTGTCTCAAGGAATAGGAAGGCCCAAGGAGAGGGAGAGAGACAGCTGGACAGTGGAACAATCAGAACACATGCAGCCTTTATGGATTACACGAGCTGTCTTACATGGGTGTGGTACATTTTGCCCTAAAACAACTACAAAAGTAACATCAAAGATCACTGATCATCATAGCAAACATAATAATCATGAAAAAGTTTGAAATATTGTGGGAATTACCAAAAGGTAAAAGACACAAAGTGAGCAAATGGTGTTGGAAGAATGGCACTGACAAACTTGCTCAATGCGGGATCTCCACAGACCTTTAATTGATAAGAAATGCAGTATCCACAAAATGCAATAAAGTGAAGCAGAAGAAAACAAGGTATGTCTGATAGTATGGTTTAAGCAATTTTTGGTTTTAGTCATAGAATGTTGATGATAGATTTTACTTAACTGATAATCTCTTGGTAAACAATTGGCTTGGTTAGAACTGTGGACAGTGGTTGGAAGAGTTTTGCTCTGCTTGAAGTTAACTTATTTTTATTGAAACCATGACCTTGGCTGTGTTAGTTGAGAAAGTGCTTCGATTACACTGGCATGTGCAGGGAAAAAGTGACCCAAAAAGCCCAACAGTATTAATGTCGGCTCTCCCTCACAGGCAGTGTAACTCTTAACAAGGCAATTGCTTTACAGGAACCAGAGTATGAGATCATTCATAAATTATACAAATTCTCATGCTGGCAAAGTGAAATTTAACTGTAGGGAAAAAGAGACGTGTAAAAATGTTTCCTATAGTCTAATTTTCTGTTTGCAGCAAGAGAGAATGATTGCCCTCACCTTCTACCCCAACCATGGAACCCTTAAGACACACACACACACACACACACACACACACACACACTATACTTTGACTAAATACCCAAAGTGATTTCAAGCAGCTCACAACGTACAGATTCAGTAAGTAGTAATTAAGAGCAATGAATTTATTTCTTCCTTTTATTACATTCTAGACTCTGTTTTTTAACTTTTCAATATCATTCACTTAACTAAGAAAAAATGACTCATTATTTGTAAGTTGATTCAGCAAATATAAGGGGATCTTGGCATACAAGCCTATTGTTTTTCTTTTCACTGATCCTTTTCTCTAGAACCAAGGAAGATGAATCACAATGATCTTATCCACTAAAAAAGTAAAGTTTAAATCAGTATCTTTATGCATAGGGCTACATGAGGGTTTTAGATTACTAGATGAAACTAAAGGTCTGACTTGAAAAATAACTGAGTTTATAGGTACTACCAGAAGTTTACTAGCATTTCTGTTTATCTGTAGTTGAAAAATAAATAACACTAAGACTTCTGGTGAAGTATAGATGACCGGAGTCAATGTCAAGTATCTTGTTTTCTCTGGAGCTTCTTGTGTGGCCAACTATAATTGCTATTCCTAGACTGACAGGGCAGGCTTCCAGGTCCAAAATGTATACATTCTACAGTTTGACCCTTCAAGGTATTATAAAAACCATAAAATACATTTCTGTGGAGAAAACTCTCTGCTACAGCATGGTCCCTTGAAACCGTCCAATTTGATCTGTGATTCCTGGTAAGATATGCATTACATCATGGTCTATTTTCAGTCTGTTACATTAATCAAAACCTATGCCATTTATTAAACAGCTTCCTGCAGCTCAGGCATTTGAAATGCAGAGTGCCAGCAAGCAGCTGCCAAACACCATGAAGGAAAGAGGTGGGCTGGATTTGAGTAATGTACAAATTGAATTTCAAGTGACTGAGCAGCCTCTTTATCTCTTGGTGACACAACCAGGGGCTGTAGCAGCGTTCTTGAGGAAATGAAACCCAGAGCCATGGTTCAATCATGGGGTGGTTACCAGGGCCCTGCCCAGCAGTCTTTCCGGAACTGCTGATGAATGTGACCTTTGCAAAAATGCACAAAGCCTTGATTTCTGCACGGTTAACCTTTACAAGCCGGAACCCCTCTGTGAAAACTACATACAGCAGAGGGAAGCCTCAGAATCAAAACAGACACATACACATTTCACGAAAGAGCGACTACAAACACACACATGCTCACATGTATTCTCAGAGGATGAAGACATTGAACCCATTTTCAATTATTCTCTCTACTGTGTGTTTCCAAGTATTTGCATTCCTCTTCCTTATGAGTAGGAAAGTACTAGCATTGCACTGTCAGCCCAACACTTAAATGCATTCGCTCCATTTCAGAACTGCCTCAACTGGAATTGGTGGTGAGATGGAAATTATATGTGTTCAAGTTTGCCAAGAGTCACTGAGACCATTTGGTCACCATTAAATAATGATCACATGCATATGTTAAGGAGAAGGGGATGGGTATTAAAATGGACAGGTTAGATTTCTACCATTGATCGAACCAGAAAAACCATTTTTGATTTGATAACATCTCCCCATGTTGTTTATTCTAAATATATTGGATATTCATTGTGAGGATGGGGAACACAGAACGCTATGAGAGTGACTACGGCAATATTCTTAACCTTGCAATGAATCAAACTTTCTATGGCTCCTTCCTGCTCTTAATACAATAGTATTTTGTTTTTAAGCGAATTTAATTTTTCTCATTATTTGTAAGTTGATTCAGATGACATTAATCATTAAGGAAAAGTAAGTTACACTAGCTTACCTAGTCTTCTTTTAATATCTAGTTCTAATATTTTTTGTGTCATACTTCTGTCTCGACTAAGTTCTTTGCCTCACTTATTGTGTGATTTGCCTAGCAAGCCTATGAAGTAATTAGAATAGTGTAAGCTATTATTGTTGATGAGAAAACTAAAGTCTAAAGAGGTTAAAGAGCATGCCAAAGGTTAACATGGCAAATCACTAGTAATCCTGAAATGTTAATTTCTCTTTTCTGTGATTTCTATGAACCATGAGGAATATGGCAATAAGGATATGGAGAAAACAGTGACTACAAAAGACACTTTGATTCATCTTTATAGGGTCTCAACCTGCATCTTCCTGTCTACTGTGTTCACTTTAGAATCTTTGTCAAAGTGCAGGAAACCCCTGATCTGCAAACACCCAGATTAGAAATAATCTAGCCATCCAAACAGCTGCCTTCTGGCTGTCTTTCTACTGTCAACTGTTCAACCATGGGGAAATAGTGGGAAGGGGGTTGAGCAAACTTCTAGAGACTTCTTTTAGAAGTAAAGGAAAAAAAAAAACTGAGAGAAAAGATACACTATAAAAAAATAAAGAAAGAGCAGGTGACCTCCAAAATCATTCATTCATTCATTCACCCACCATGGGTTGTCATCCAACCATCTCATCCTCTCAATGGACATGAGTTTGAACAAACTCTGGGAGATAGTGAAGGACAGGGAAGCCTGGTATGCTACAGTCCATGGGATTGCAAAGAGCCAGTCACAGCTTACCCACTGAACAACAACGACAATAATCATCAGTTAGGTAGGACAAATGAGAGTTTATGAAATTTATGAACTCCTTTTAGTACTTGTGTTTGAGGCACTCCATCAAGTATTGGGAACACAGATCAAGACCTATCTGCAAATTACTCTAAGCAAAGAATGAGTGTGAAGAATGGTATTTGAAAAGTACAAAGCAAATTAGAACACAGAGATTGGAAGGAATATTTCTGGCTGAAGTAACTGGGAAAGGCCTTGTGTCTAATGAGAGTCATGATGGATGAGCTTGACTCAGTCAAAGCCCAATTTTCAGAAGTCAGGCTAATATTTTATTACTCCCTTGAGTCTCATTTTCCATCCAAAAGGTTATCGTGGGGTGTTTCAGGATTCTACCCACTTTCATAAAGCACAAAATCCATAAAGCAATGGGCATTGTGTAAAGGCAAAGTCGTACTAGTCATACTAGACCTTTCTGTACACCAGGTGTATATTATCACTCGTCTTTACAACTATTCCTCAAAGTAGATATTACAATATCATTTTACAGATGGGAAAACTGAGACTCAAAAGGGCTGTCACTGTGAATGGGAAATGATGCAGTTATTTTCAAGCAAAGTACCAAACACACAAGTGGTACCTATAGTCCCAATGTGTGCAGTCCTACTGGTTATTTAGCTATGTGTAATGTACTGAACGGAGAAGGCAATGGCACCCCACTCCAGTACTCTTGCCTGGAAAATCCCATGGACAGAGGAGTCTGGTAGGCTGCAGTCCATGGGGTCGCTAAGAGTAGGACATGACTGAGCGACTTCACTTTCACTTTTCACTTTCCTGCACTGGAGAAGGAAATGGCAACCCACTCCAGTGTTCTTGCCTGGAGAATCCCAGGGACGGGGGAGCCTGGTGGGCTGCCATCTATGAGGTCGCACAGAGTCGGACACGACTGAAGTGACTTAGCAATGTATTGAATCTTTCACAAAAAATATTATGAGATGGTGAGCTAGTGTCAGTGTGTGTGTGTGTGTTAGTCGCTCAGTTGTGTCCGACTCTATGCGATCCCCTGGAATGTAGTATCAGTGTATTTGCCCCTTTAAAGGGGCATTCATATGTAATATAAGCCTTTCCAAAATACACATTCTTTTCTATAAGACAAAGTCCCTTTTATTTTGGCTAAGTATGGTTTCCCTTCCTTCCTGTTCATTATGGTGGTATCTGTCTCAAAGACAGGATTTAGCCGAAGTTAAAAATAAGGAAGGGAAAGGATGACAATATGAAGGCTGATTCTACGTGAATGAGAGTTGATCGTCCCAGGGAAAGTAGGCAATTCTTTTTATTTTATGCTATCAACTCTGGCCTATGTCTTTAGAGGCACCTTAAGGCCTCAGTGTATTAGCTGTTCAGACTTCTGATTCCAGAAGATTACTTCTGAAAGGCTCACCCAGGGCTTGGCTGTGCTGCTTTAAATTCAGGTCTCTAAGAAACTGGTCTGAGCAACTTAGAGCCTTCAAAGTAAAGCCAAATGCTCCGTCCTCAGCGGGAAAGTGACTTTAATTAATTCTGGACGACCTTTCCATTGAAAAGCAAAACACTGCCCCGAGGCTTTTTAGAAAGGTTAGGTTGTACCTTTTCCCTCTTATTGTGATGAGAACGATATATGAGTGTTTCTTACACAAGTATCTGCCTCCTTCCTTCTTGTGGATGAGCATGCTCTTTAATAAAGGCAAAAATAAAAATAAAACAAACAAGCAAGCCCCAAAGCCTTGTTTGTAGCCGATTAACTTCTCAATTCTAGCAAGAACTAAACTACTGTATAAAATCTTCCATCACAATAAAACATGACTAAGACCTCATCAATTCTCATTTAGCAAATGCTTCGTACTGGACCATCTTTTTCTAATACTTAGGAATTCCATTATTTCTTATTTCAGTGAACATGTTAGGAAAAAAAATTAAGTGAAATGGGATTAGGTTTGCCATTTGTCATTTACTCAGAGCAGAATTCCGGTCTGACATGTGGGCAACTCATACCCAGAGCTTAATGCTTTTAGTAATTATAAGGATCATGTAGAGTATGTTGATTGGTGGGGGAAAAAATCTTTATTAACTGCTCAGAAATAGTTAATTCTTCATTAGTCAGAGCGCTGCACTAGATGCTGCTGCCTGTGAACCATGGATTAGAGTTTATGATAGTAATAACCTCACTGAAAAAACATTTGTTACTATACTTAATGACCAGATTTTAGTGCATTAACCTTCCTTGGGAGGTCAACTAACAAAATGGATGTTAACTGCTTGTAACAACCAATTCCTCTGAAATTAATATTTAGATGCCTTTGGTGTCAAAAAACCTTCCTTCCATATCAGGGCATTAAAAACACTTCTAAATTATTAATAGCAGGCAGGATTCAATGCCTCAAAGATTTCCATGCCAGTGCTCTCTACCCTCAGCCTCTTCCTATTTTGTCAAACAGAGCTCTCTTCTGCAGGAACAAGGAAGGCATTCAGGGAAATTAGGTCTCAGAAATGCATGTGGGTCAACAATGCATTGCAGTTTGGAAAAGGTCACTCTTTAAGTTCAACAGAAATAAACATAACAGGAGTGTGAAAGGCGATGCTGAGAGCACTGGGAGCCAGACAGGGACAAACTCCCCACCAGGGACAAACTCCACACCGGCCCGGGCTCCTGAGCCACGGCCCTCTCACCACCTGTCAGGGACTCCTTACCCACACATTTTTGCACCCTTTGTTCAACTGACCTCCTGCCTCATTTCTCCAGCCCTGCCCCCTGCCTTCAAATTGGAAACAAACCACACTGTGTCAAAACAACTTCTGAACTATTTCCTTCCTAAGCAACCCCAGAATATAAAACATGTTCTGAAAGGCTGCACCATTCCCTGGAGAAATTTTATGATTTGGTTACTGCAGCGTGTGCTGCTCCTTGGCCGGGGTAGCCTTGGGTTCTTGCCAAACAATGAAGCAATGCTATTATTAGCCTTCCTATTCACTGGCCACAAAACAGTCTCTGTTGCTATTTTCAGACTGTGCTCTTCTGGTGCAATAAGGACAGCAGTGTACCAGGAGGGCAGCAACATGAACGTGAAAATGCTTTCATGGTGGTGTTTTTTTGGGCAGAGAGGAAATAACAGCTTCCAAAGCTGTTGAAATCTCTGCTAGTATCCACAGAGACATACCCACTGGAGTTGCGAGAGCACCCCTGGGATCTCAGTGATGAAGCTGCTGTGTTTAATAACGTCCTCAAATCACATGAAGGCAGTAACAGTCCTTACTCAGTCGTTTACATCAGCCCAGGTACAGGCATAAAATGATAAAGCAGTTTCGTACAGAGCATGGCGGGGATGATAAGGGCGATATAAAATGCGTGTATAGTATAAAAGGGCCTTTTCCTCCCGGCATGATCAGTTACAAACCCAGCAGCAGCATTTCCAGAGGAGCCAGGCAACTGGTGGGCACTCATTTTCTAAAAAAATGAGCTATAATTGACATAATGCTATATTAGTGCCAGTTATACTCTGGGAGGTAGTGGAGGATAGAGGCGCCTGGCGTGGTGCAGTTCATGGGGTCGCAGAGTCAGACGTGACGGAGTGACCGAGCACACACACATTACAATGTAAAACATAATGATTTGATATATATTGTGAAATTATCACCACAATGAGTCTAGTTAACATCCATCGCTGTACAGGGTTACAGTTTTTCCCCTTGTGATAAGAATTTTAAGATTGATTCTCCTAGCAACCCACTTCACCCATTCTGCTCACCACCCCCACCTCTGCCTCTGACAACCACTCATCTATTTTCTATGTCTACGAGCTTTATGTTCTTTTTTTTTAAGATGACACATATAAATGTGATAATACAGTATTTATCTATCTCTGCCTTATTTCACTTAGCACAGTTCTTTCAAGCTCCATCCATGCTTTTGCAAATAACACTGCTTTATTTACTTTTTTATGGCTGAATTATGTGCATGCATGCTAAGTGGCTTCAGTTGTGTCTGACTTCTTGTGACCCCATGGACTGTAGCCTGCCAGGCTCCTCTGCCCGTGGGATTCTTCAGGCAAGAAGACTAGAGTGGGTTTCCATGCCCTTCTCCAGGAGATTTTCCTGACCCAGGGATTGAACCTTTGTCTCCTGCATTGCCAGGTGGATTCTTTACTGCTGAGCCACCAGGGCTGAATTACATATATATGTATATAGATAAGTATAGGTATGTCTGTATCTACTTCACACCTTTTTTTTTTAAACTGAATATAGTTGATATACTATGCTGTGCCGATCTCTGCTGTATAGCAAAGTGACTCAGTTTTATACACATATACAGTCCTTTTTAATATTCTTTTCCATTATGGTTTATTCTAGTATCTCACAGTTTGTTTATCCATTCATCCATCAGTGAATGCTTAGGCAGTTTCCATGTTGTGCCTGTAGTAAATAGTGCTGCATTTAAGATGGGGATGCATTTATCTTTCCAAGTTAGTGTTTTCATTTTTCTTTGGATTAATACCTGGAAGTGGGATTACTGGATCCTATGGTAATCCTATTTTTAGTTTTATCCACAGTGGTTGCTTCCCACCAACAGTGCACAAGGGTTACCTTTTCTCTGTATCCTTGCCAACGTTTGTTATTTCTTGTCTTTTCAACAATAGCCATTCAAACAGGTATGGGGTGATACCTCACTGGTTTTAATTTACCTTTCTGTGATGACTGGTGAGGCTGAGCATCTTTTCATTTTAGTTGGTTACCTGTATGTTTGTTTTGGGAAAATGTCTCTTCAGATCCTCTCCTTACATTTGAATTGTTGTTGTTGTTTTCTGTTGTTGGTGTTGAGTTGTGTGAGTTCCTTATATGTTTTGGATATTAGCTCCCTATTCAATACAAGATTTGCAAGACTTCCTGGTGGTGCATTGTATAGGAATCTGCCTACCAATGCAGGGGTCATGGGTGTTATCCCTGGTTTGGAAAGATTCTACATTCCGTGGAGCAACTAAGCCCAGGTACCACAACTACTGAGCCCCTGCTCTAGGGTCTGCAAGCCGCAGCTGCTGAGCCTGTGTGCTGCAGCTTCCAAAGCCTGCGCGCCTAGAACCCATGCTCTGCAACAAGAGAAGCCACCGTAATGAGGAGCCCGTGCAATGCAGCAGAGCAGCCCCCACTGGCTGCAACCAGAGAGAGCCTGCACAAAGCAACACACCAGCGCGGCCAAAAGTAAATAAATAAACAAAGATGTGCAAACATTTTCTCCCATTCCATAGGGTGCATTTTCATTTTGTTGATGGTTTCCTATTCTGTACAAAAAGTGAGAACTGGTTTATTTTTACTTTTGTTGCCTTTGCAGTCAGATCCAAAAAAATCATCCCCAAGACTGATGTCAAGAAGCTTGCCACCCATATTTTCTTCAGAGTTTATGGTTTCAGGTCTTACGTTCAAGTCTTTATTACATTTTGAGTTCATTGCTGTCTGTAGTATAAGATAGTGGTCCAGTTTCATTATTTTTGTATATGGCTGTCCAGTTTTTCCAACACAATTTATTGAAGAGACTGTCTTTCCCTCACTGTATATTCCTGGCTTCTTTGTTGTAGATTAATTGACCACAGAAGCACAGGCTTATTTCTGTTTTCTCTGTTCTGTTGTATCTGTTTTTGTGCCAAATAACACTCTTTTGATTATTATAGCTTTGTAATATAATTTGAAATCAGTGAGCATGATGACTCCAGCCATCTTTATCATGATTTCTTTGGCTACATGGTGTCTTCTTTGGTTCCATACACATTTTAGGATTGTTTGTTCTATTTCTGTGAAAACGCCATTGCCACTTTGATAGGGATTATACTGAATCTGCGGATTGCTTTGGATAGCATGGACAGGTCATTCTTGTTTCTTTGTGATGAATATTTTTCTAATATTGGGAATTTAGTACAGACATAGTGTGAAAGCTGCTCAGCTGTGTCTGACTCTTTGCACCCTTATGGACTGTAGCCTGCCAGGCTCCTCTGTCCAAGGAATTCTCAAGGCAAGATTGTAACAGGAGGGAAAGGGGCAGGGCACAACTTTGGAAAGAATGACATAGCCCAAGAACACATCATAAAGCTGATTAGAATTAAATGGGATTAAGATGGCAGACAAGACTAGACCTTGCTCCTCAATCAGCAAGTGAAATGACACACCCAGAGGTGCCATGACAGTTCCAGGGCATTGTTAAAAGACCAAGGAGTGGGTGGTGGCCCATATCCTGGAAGCCTCCGCCCTTTCCCAAAAATAGTTGGAATAATCCTCCTACTCATTAGCATATATAATTACCCAGCCTATAAAGACTAAGCATGCCAAATTTACGGGCCACATTCACTCTCTGCGATGGCCCATGTGCTTCTCTCTGTATTTGAATAAACCCACTTCTTACCTATCACTTTGTCTCTCACTGAATTCTTTCTGTGATGAGACGTCAAGAACCTGAGCTTCATTAAGTCCTGAAACCAAGTACTGTGGGTTTTGGCTGGGTTTGAGTCCTAGCCACGTGGGTTCAAGTCCCAAGCAGGGTTTTGGGCTTAAGTCCCAAACTGGGTTTTGGCACGTTCGAGTCCCAGCCATGTAGATTTGAGTCCCAATCTAAGGTAAACCGTTTCAAGATTACTGGAACAGGTAACCATTCCCTTCCCCAGGGGATCTTCCCAACCCAGGGATCCAACTCAGTTCTCCCACATTGCAGGTGGATTCTTTACTGTCTGAACCATCAGGGAAGCCTGAAAACAGACAGGGATCTATTAAAATTTTAAGCCTGTTTTCATTTGGCTAGGACAAGTTGTGTATAACAGCAATTTTAACTTAATAGCTTTGGGAATAATTTCTAATTGAAAGATTGCCATGCCATTGCATATATTATTCCCTTTTTCTAGTGTAGTTGCTTTTCACTTTAAGTTGTATTAGGAAAGAACTATTGCAAACAGTAAATAAGCAGTTCTTTCTTTTAAACCATGACAGATTTTGCAGATTTAATTGTTAAAATTTTGGATGATGGTATCTCTCTCTGTTAAGGTTGGTGCTTAATTTTTGCATTTAAAAATAAACAATTACTAGACTTTTGGTTAATTCAATGAAAAAGACAGGATGATAGCTTGGCTTTTAAAATTTCTTTCGCTACACTTTTTTTTTTTTTAATAGAGGCATTTAGAAAAAGATCTCTTTCCAAATATAAAACTGAAATATGAACTGTTGACATTCTCTTCCCCTCCACCCTCTCCTCCTTTTTTTCCTACGAAAATATCAGTTAAAAGCTACAGGGAGCCAATTTTCAGACATAGTATTCTGAATGGTAGGAAAGATCAAAATACAGTTATTGTCTTAGTCTGCTTTATCTCTAAACTGATAAGGTTTCTGAAAGCGATCTAATTGTCCTGTGAATCATTAACTTCATAATGTTTACAGAGAATATGTTATCTGTCCTGTTTCTTGGGAACTGTGGATCCTTCATCAGTGACCTGGAATGGTTGCTAAGTGCGATGCAGGTAATGTACCTGTGCAATTTATTAGTGCCAGGTAGAGGTTTAAATCAGCATGTTGATTGTAGTGTTGTTCACTTAATGAACTTCCATGCTCCGCTTCCTGAAAACCCTTTTATGGTTTCTGTTGGCTCCATATGGCATTCTGATGAGCTTACACTTCTCCTTAAGTGCTGCTCTATCAGAAAACAAGAGCAAAGCTAAAACAAAGTGAGTCATCTGGTTTTGTCTTTGCTTTCACTGCATGAGATAATGTGGAGGTGTTAATTACAAGACTTCACTGAGTCTTGACTAATAACAGTGTGCAAACAAATGTATGTCAGGCTCAGCCACAGAAATGCTTCTACTAATAAGGTAAAGCTAGCAATTAGAGCTGACAATGAAGTAATACTTTCCGTTGAATATTCATTAATGAAGTTCTTGTTTGGGAAAAGGGAGGCTTCTGATTGTCCAGATGGAAACCTAGAATAGGAACCCTGGTCATTCCTTTTAAATGAATTAACCACCGTTTGGTGAGCCGGCACACTGGATTAATTCCCTTTTGTACTAATGCACTGACCCTTTGCTTCAAAGGCATAGCCCTGATGGCCACTAAGATCCTTCAATCCGTGACCTTGGCACAATAGGGACAAATTGAATTCCCAGAAGGAGAAAAATGATGGTGACCACAGAACATCACTAACAGCAGGCTGGAGACACAGCATGTTTTATTTAAATTCTTCACTATAACCCCTAGGGTTTCAGGGAGAAAGAGTGTGATTAGCTTACCTAACCCAGTCATGCTACTTTGAGGTTTTCCTTTTCCCTTTCTTCCCTTTTTCTCTCTTTTTCAGGGAGCAGTTCTGACATGCTTTTTTAAGTGCATGAGATCCAGTGCTTTCATGCCAAAAAGACACCTCCCAGAAAAGAGAGCTCTAGGCATTGATGGCTCTTTCACACACTGCACTGTTATTTCTGACACTAGTTCTATTACTCAGGTGCAATATCCCTTTCTGGAATTTCTTAGTAAAGAATCCCAAATGAGAGACTCTATTGATCAAAGTGTTTCATTTAGGGGACCCTTTAAAAGTTAGATAGATTCTTATGGAAATACAAAAGGGGATGTAGGTTTCTTGGATTGGGAGAATACAAAATCTTCCATTGCAATAAACTATCAATGTATCAAATGTTTAGAATGATTCATGACCTAGGTAAACTAAAAGAACGTTCTGTTTTGACTTTCTTCACAGCCCAGATCCTAATTTGGTGGAAAAACTCTGTGCCTGGGTTAGAAAGCCACAGTCCCAGCCTTCTTTGCAGTTAAAGATGATCACATAGTGCACATCTGGCCAATAGTATGTAAGAAGAAATTCCTCATAGCTACTTAAAGTAGGACAGAAGCTGCTAGGAGGCACACGTTTTGTTCTGTGTGTTCTGTAGTTGCTGGAATCAACCAGCCAGTCTGTACTGGGCTATGAGGTAAAAGGGAAAAGAATCAGACCAGCAATACTGGTGCTCTGAAATTCTCCCTGTGTGAGGCATGCCTCCTTCCTCGTCCACATGAAGCCACTAATTCTCAGTTCTCTGATTAGCACAGCCAAATGTAATTCCTAACGAAAACAGAATATGGTATCAGAGCTGCAGGGGGTGTGAGGAGGAAAGGTTGCTTCAGCTAACAGAACCTAAAATGTTTAATTTGCTCAGTGGAAGAGGTGGGATGGTGAAGGCACTATTGCAGGGAGTAAACCGGGATGATCCATATTAAATGTGGCAAAATGTCTTTTCAGACTTTAGGAATGCCCTCTACTGACTCCTAAGTAATACAAAATGTTGGCATGTGTTGGACCCTTCTTGTTGCTTTTAGCAAAGCCTAAGGGAGTGATGAACTAATTCAACAGACACACAGCCTACAAACAGATGCAGAAGAAAATCCAGCCCTGCTAAGAAAAGTGCTTCACTCAAGACCTTCAATCAAAGTTGTTGAGAATCTCAAAAGTAGGAACTTTTTGATAGGTAGGATACGTCTGACGGCTGGAAAAGAAACTCAAAATATAACGGAAAAGAAAGACAGAACCTTAGCTCTCTCTCCTGCAATAGCCTGAGTATAAGTAGGAAAGCTGTGAAGTGCGTGGCTCTTTTCTAATTTACTGTTTTTTTAAGCTGCTTGTCACAGGGACCCAAGATGACTCTCAACTACTAGTACATTTCAACAGATAAGAAGGAAAAGAGGGGAAAAGAGGGCATCCTCTTTCTTTAAAGATAAACTCTGGAAGCTGCACACATTATTTCTGCATATAACTTATTAGAATTTAGTTATATGTCCACCCTCAAGCATGGCATGAGGTCTTTAACCTGGAATACTGTGTGCTCAACTAAAAGCCATGGATTCCATGACTATGGAAGAGGGGGAAGAACAGATAGAGTCTCCAGTGCAGGGCTGAACATCTAGCTTCTTCTCTACCTTAAGTAGAAACCATTCTTCTTGTTGTCGCTGTTTATTTTTAGGGCATCTCATGCGGCATGTGGTATTTTAGTCCCCCGCCAGGGGTTGAACCCATGCACCCTGCATTGGGAGCATGGAGTCTTACCCACTGGACCACCAGGGAAGCCCCTCAAGTAGAAACCATTCTAAGCTGAAGACCCCAATTTTGTTTTCCTCCTCTGAACTCCTTCTGAAAATCTAGCTTTGATAAGCTGCCTACACCAATCTTAAATTTTTCATGCTCCACATTAAAAAAATAAAGTAATATAGCTTTAATAAGATGTCAATGCTTTATATTTCACTCTCCCATTAGGCCAAAGAGTTATAGTGTTGGTATGTTCTTTGGCAATTGTAATCAGGAAAAACAAAATCTAAAAACCCTTTTGAAGGTCTCTAGGATAGTGGAAATGCCTCAAGATTTAGTTCTAATTAGCCTCTGAAATCGGAGAAGGAAACGGCAACCCACTCCAGTGTTCTTGCCTGGAGAATCCCAGGGACAGAGGAGCCTGGTGGGCTGCTGTCTATGGGGTTGCACAGAGTTGGACACAACTGAAGTGGCTTAGCAGCAGCAGCAGCAGCCTCTGAAATAATGTTTCTGGCAACTCTATTGCATTGACTGAGTTCAGATCAGGCATCCAGAGACATTTCCTCCTGTTTTGAAAGAGGTGCATTGCTAATTCTCTAATCAATGAATGACTCCATTTGTCACACACACACACAAAAAGGAATAATTTGCTGTGATTTAACTAGGTTTTAATTGTATTCTTTGAAGTATGAGAATATCTTATAAAATAGTGGAAAAATCTTTTTTAAAACTATATTTTGGAGGAAAACTTGGCAGTATCTTTTAAAACTCACATGTGGGATGGATTGATTCAAATATTATATGAGCAAATATGCTGCTCTAAGGATGCTCATTGAAGCATTATTTACAAAACTAAAAAATTTTGAGCAATTTACATATCTATCTACAGGGGAATAAAGAAAATACAGTATATCTATGCTAAAAAACAAACAACAAAAAAAACGCTTATGCAACTCTTAAAATAAGGAGATAGATCCATGGGGAAAAATATCCAAGATACAACATTAATATTTATAAAATATAAATTATACATATAAAATATGTATAGTTCAAGTTCATCTGTATAACACAGAACAAATCAGGAAGCATACACATATAATTGTATATGCATGGAGGTTTCTGGAAGCATATACAAGCAGCTATTAATAACGTTTACAATTAAATAGTAGATTGGTTGTTCTGATAGGAGGCATGAAAGACTTTTACTTTACAAATCTTCTGTATTTGTTGAAGTTTTTTTACCTTAAGTGTGCATTTTTTTTATTAAAAAAATTATTAAAACCTCTAAAACAATTTTAGTTTCAATGTATATGGTCTTTAAACATTCCATGAAATATACAGCATAAGGAATTATTGAATGAGTGTCTCAATAGAATTCTGCCTCCCTTTGTTTTATATTGATTAAGAGCCTGCTTCCAGACAATTACTATTTGTTTAGATAACATAAAACTTAATATTTACTTGTCTCATTTACTCTCTTGCCCAGGAAGCAAAACCACTGTAAAGGAGCATGGTAAGATCTTTCAGTAATTTATTTAATATCTGGCAAATAATTTTTTTTCTAAATTTTACTTTCACAAAGGGTTACAAACTTGTGAAGTTTGCCTTATTCAGTAGTTGAAATTCACTAGAAAAAAATGAGAAATGATCTTTTTCTCAAACTAAGTTTAATCCTCTTCCTTATAATGAGGCCGCCCTGGCCAGCACCTGGCAAGAAGATATCATCAGTAATATTCCACCTTATCTGCAAGGTGAAGAACAGATTAAAGGAGCTGGTACTCATTTTGACAACCCAGAAATTTATTTAAAATTTTTTCTCATTTATCAAAACGAAAAATGCTCCATCAAAATTTCAAACAAGTATGTGGTAAGTACAATTTCTACTCATTTCAAGAAAGAAAGAGTGCATTCCTCTTATGGGAACACAAGGCTGAAGTCTGCAGGAGCATGAATTTGAATCTGACTGTTGCATAGAATCAATCAGAGGGCCTGACTTCTCTAGCTTCTTTATGCCTCAGAGGGTCATAGGTCCAGCAGAGAACTGTTTATTTTGTAGGAGCTTACATAACAACACACTTATTATTGTGGTAAAAAACCAATGACTGGTTATGTCGTCCTATGAGCTACTGTGTCCTAGGCCCTCTGCCTGCAAAGGGCAAAGATATAAGCTCTCAATTTTTGAAGTTCAGAAATGAGTATTATGGTATAGCAACATAAAACTTCTCATTATAAAGGATTTCCATAACAAAAATCAGGTCTCTTCCAACTACATAATGAAGTCTCATCTGCTATGGAAATCCTTTATAATGAGAAGTTTTATGTTGCTGTACCATAATATTCATTTCTGAACTTCAGAAATTGAAAACTTAGCTCTGTTACAGAAAGACATTTCCACACAAATGTGATGGTTTTTTTAAATCTAATTTGCAAACAGGAAAGGGTAACAATGGTTGAACGATAATAGCACTTATTACTGATAGGCACCTACTCTGGTTCCACCCTTTACAGACATTCTCTTTAAACTTCACATGTATCTTACAAAAATGGATACTATTAGTGTCATTTTTCAGAGGAAGAAACTGAGGTTATGCACTGGTTAGCCACTGAGTCAGGAATTAAACCCCAAGCACAGGTTTTTTGAACCTCTGAGCTCTAATGCTTTGTACTCCTAATGAAGGGAAGTGGAGATGGGAGGGGGTAGGGAAAACCTTTACATTCTTTTTTTTTTTCCTCCTGCAACCCTTTAGAAAGAGAGACAGGACAAAAGAAGAATGTGTGTTCTATATGCACAATTCTTTGCAGGCCTCTGACGAAGTACCTCAAAAGCTAAGCTCCCATCAATCCTGGAGAGATAGAATCAGCGGAGCATAGTGATGGAATGAATGGTTGAAAAGAACAGCGGTGACCAAAGAACTTTTTATGCAGAGAAAACCCCAAATCTGGGGCAAAGCCCTCCTGTTCATTTTATCTCACAAAAGGTAGGTAGTGCTGCCTGTCAAGGTAATGCATTACTACACTATTTGGGAAAACTACAGTTCTAATTAGATGAGCAAATAAATGTTCATTTCAATTTATTAATATAGCTGTAGGCCTTGTTACAATTTATCTCTTGGTTCTGAGACCAATCCATCTCGAGCTGGGAATCATTGTGGAGAAGTAACGGGTTTTAATAATGGATACAGGCGGTGAATTATTCAGGCAGATGGGAGCAAGCCTTGATGCCTTCACTCACTTCTTTAATTAACTGTGAGAATCTGACGAGTCTGGGCTGTCTCGAGGCTTTCTAAGTTTATCTCCATCAGAACTGTGAATTTTTCTTGAGCCATGGATATGTTGTGTTCCAGCTCATCCTTATCCGAGGAAAAAAGGAACGCCCGTTCTCCTGTCACCATTTTGTCTTATTGTCTGAATTTCTTTGTCTACTTCAATATTATTTTCATGCAACTCTTTGAGTAATTAACATTTTTCTTCGTAAAACCCACACCTTCATTCCATTGTACCTAAGGAAACGACTTTAGCAAAAGAGAATCCAAAATAGTTTAAATCTGATTTAAGTTTGGGAACTAACCCATAAACAAAACAAAATCCTGTTCTGGTCACTGAAGCCTATTTGCTTGACTTAAAGCCATTTGTTTTAGTGGCTTAGAAAGAAATGAACTGCTAGAAAAGAATTTTTAGAGTCTCCGTTTGACAGACCATCAAGCAAACAAAACTCTTATGAGATACAGATTGCATAATTTGCATGGAACAGGGTTTATTAGTTATGGAGCTTTGCAATGTGTCCTAGTGGTTCCTATAAATGAAAGTCTATCAGGGCTTGGCGTTAAACAAATAACAGGACATGGTCTTGTCCAGTGAATTTTCTCTTGTGCTTAACAGCGATTTTCTCAGTGGGAAATGCATCTAACTTGTAGATCTTTGCCCCAGTGTAAATCAACGGTTTTGCTCTGAGCACATTAATAACATGCTTAGATTACTGACGGCCCTTATTTGAGCAATCTACTTTGCTATTACCTTTTACTATGAAATCTTTTTTTTTTTTTCCCCAAAAGTGCATGTAAGCTGCTACACAACCACTTATAAATGCCGTGACAAGAGAGTTCCTCTTTCAATTTTGTCACAGAAGAGAGAAAGTAAGAATCTGGGGGAGGTCTGAGCTCACCACTTCTCGGTAGAAATTGAATCACGATTTCTATAAATCAAAAGTCATGTTAAAAGCACTGTGAAGTAAACAATGATGTATATGAATTAGCAGCCCAACTGTAGTCAATACAAATCAAAGTGGCTTTATGAAGGTATTGATGTTTTCAGCTCTTCTAAGGTTGAATACATTTAAGTGTTTATCCCCCAGGGCACTGTTGCTCTAAATGAATCTATTCACTCTGAGACCAGACCGTACTCCTGGCTGGAGACACGACTCTCCATGCTGACCCAAAAGTGGTTCTGACCCAACTCGAGTAACCCCATCTGTGGCCAGATGCTTATGCTAAACTGAAATTAAATGAATGACACTTGGGACAAAGACACTCTTAAGCATAGTTTAAGTTAAATCCTGATACAGGATTCACATCTGGATAAGTGCTACTGGGCAAATCCTTAGAAGAAACTTCTGTGTTGCATTCTAAGAGATTCCAAACTTTGAAATGAATGTATAAGGTAACTGAACACAAATGTAGCCTCTTTTTTATACAAATATCTTTGTCCCAAGTGTCAGGTGATGCTAGTGGTAAAGAACCCACCTGCCCATGCAGAAGACGGAAGAGATGAGGGTTCCGTCCCTGGGTTGGGAAGATCCCCTGGGGGTGGAAACGGCAACCCATTCCAGTATTCTTGCCAGGAGAATCCCGTGGACAGAGGAGCATGGCGGGCTACAGTCCATGATCGCAAGAGGTGCACACGACTGAAGCAACTTAGCACACAAGCACACTGTTCTTAAGAGGCTGATTCTGTATCTTCAAGTCGTATCAATACACCCTGTTAATGGATACTGACTATCTCAGTAGGTGCCATAAGCATACCTTGCTTGTCTGAAAGCAAAGTTTATTTTTATAGCCAAATGCCATATTTAAAAAATCACATAATGCAGGCATCCTGTTAGGATTAGCTAAAGAACACGAAACATCAGATTGTAATTAGATGACTACAGAGAAAAAAACACAGGATGCATATTTCTACAAAATATCTGGCATCCTTTAGCATATTCAAAGTAAAGATAAGTCATCTGTTTTAGTCTTCCTGTGGTTTGGAAAATGATTCCTTACACAAAGGACACGCATTGGAATTCATTTTGCTTTTCTTAGAATATTACAGCATCTAACTTTGTCTCTAAAAAGACCAGCCTCAAATTATCCGACTGAGGACACTTACATTCAGACCAGCAGTTAGAAAGCACACTAAGAAATGAAACATAGACTGATAAGTGGGTGGAAGTCATTCATCTTTTAAAGGCCATTTAAGAAAAAGTGAATTGTAAATTAAAATGTCTACAATAGGTTCAACACCTCTCTCTCAGCCCCTCCCCTCCCTTTGTCATGGAACAGCATTCAAGTGTGGGAATGTTTCTCTTAAACATGTGTAAATCACACATTTAGTCATGCTCCAGGCAGAAGCCCCTACCAAGGGGTCTGGGGGGAGGGAGGCAAAGGATATTAAATACTAGTCCAGCAGTTTGTTAATGAAACATTTACACAAGCATTTTGTGTGTTTGTAATAAAAAAAAAGAGGGGGGGCCTCTTTTCATCGCACCCTTTCATTACTTAGCACAATCTTTAAGAGGATTAATGTTGGGGGAGGTGCAGGGAAGAATGTGCTTATCAGTTGAGTCTCAGGATCTGTGATGCTGAGTTGTTAATAGATTGCCTCTGGATTTGGGATTACTGCCGTGCAAATTCTTCCAGGCTTTCAATAGAATAGAAAGCAGTTTGTTTTCTCCCCTTCAATGAGAAGAGCTATTGACTTTGTGATGAAATGACCTAGGACTCAGTTTATTCATACTACTCCCTTCTCCTTCTGTCACTTCAAACAAAGAGACTTATTTAATTTATTTATTTAGGCTCCTGGTGGCCAATGCATCAATATATGCATTCAGGCCACTGTTCCTTGGATTAAGAAGCAGCTAAGGAAACAAGTTTTATAACAAGCAACTGACTTCTATGACATTCATATCAAGTGTTATATCAAGAAAAAGAAGTTACCGAGAAGACATCTATATGTGAGAAGCTGTGTGTCTCTCATTTTCTGGAAGATTCTCAAACAGCTCAGATAAACTACATATTTGGGAGGACACTGAAGCTAGTAAGTGGTTCTCTTATTTTTCCGGGGAGTTAGAGGCAGCTTTTGTTGGCAATCTCACGAAAGAGTACAGTACTGATGGATCACGCTGCCTGATGTCCTGTGGCTTCTCACTATTTTTAGCACAAGGGAGATGTTAGTTGAAACACTGCACAATGGGCTAATCAGCCATAATAGAACTCACACTGTTTTTTTACTTCACATTGCACTTATTATGTGCCTTGAATGTAAACAGCTCTTTACTCTGACAAAGATGGCAGCTTGCCATGGTGGGATTCAGCCTTCTCTAAAGCTCAGCAAACACTGAATAGAAACAAGCCTGAGGACTCTGAAAAAGCAATTGTTTGAATGTATGTCACTTGCAGTCTTAGACAAAATTATTTTTGTTCTTTTCATCCTTTATTCCCCACCTCCCTCCTCAAATTAGCAAGCATTTCACATATGCCAGTTATCTGTGTATGAAAAATTATTTCCATTATTTCTCTACCCACCTACAAAGAACCAAAGAAAAAAATCACATTTTACATAAAGCCTTGAATGATGACATCTGCTACAGTTTCCACTCATTGTGAAATATGTGGAATTTAATGTAATAATGGAGCTTGATCATGTAAGTAGATTGACGTCACTTTAAAGCATGATAAGAAAGATTCTATTTAAAATTACACCCAACACCAAAAAGAAGGTTATTGTTTTGTACCATCTGTATCTACCATTAGCAGATTCAATAGTTTGCTCTCAAACAGATTTAGAGGTATTTACAATAAAGCAAATTGTTGTTGGCTAGCCTACCTACATTGTTATCATCCCATGTTTTTCTAGACATGTTGGCTTATTTAAAGATATTTTGAATTATGATCACAGTAACACATGCCCATGATGAAAACAATCAAATAGTGGAAGAGGGTTTATAAAGAAAAGTATCCTTTTCCCATGTAGCCTTTTCCATGCTCTGGCCCATTTCCAGCAAGTGAAACTCTAGGTTTATAATGGTTTATATTTATACAATAGGCTTATAATGGTTTATATTTAAAATGCTTGAATGTGAAAGCCTTACTAGTAAGTAATACCAGGTAAAGGGGAGGAAGTAGGCGGGCAGTGTGGACCTAAATGGAGCCAGTTAGCCCCATGGGGAGCTCCGAACCCAAGACTCCCCATGAGTGCAGTCCCAGGCTGGGGGACCAACTCAGCCCTTGAACCAGTTTCTTGCTCCATATTTGGACAGAGTTGCCCTGAGAACAAGGGCAACCTCAGTTGAAAGCTGAGGAGGATTGTGAAGGAACTGATAGCTGGAGCTTGTCTGCCAGCTGTACCGGTTAACTGGGCAACGAGTGTATTTTTGAAGGATGATGTGAGCTGAGCATCTAGGTCTCCATCCCAGTCCACCCCTTGCTGCATTTTGATGTAGTGCTTCAAACAGAAGTGCAGAGCAGCTCCTCAGGGCTCAAATGTGTCTCTCTTCCTGAGGAGAAACTGCCCTCAGGCTCCAGCTCTAGACCAAAAAAAAAAATACCCATCAGAGGGATCACATCTTGGGCAGAAATGGCCAGGCTTCACTGCTCCCTCACTGGCTGAATATCATCCTGAAAACAGTGCACCCTTGGCTCAAAAGCTGAGGCAAAACCCGAAAGGACGAACCACTCGAGGGTGGAACACACACCTGGTCACTGGGCAGGCCTGCTCTTTTCTAGAAGAGCAGTCTGAGCTAGAGACAATCGTAAATGAATATATCAAAATAAGTTTCTTACTTCTCCAAAACAATTCTCAATCTGCAAATATATAAAACATAATAGGAAAAACCCCGAGACACGTTAATATAATTTCATAAAAGGCTAACGCCCTATCAGAACATCAGTCTTCAGTAAAAATCTATACTGAATGTACCATCTATGCTATATTTAACACATAATATATAACACTGTATATGTTATATTTAACAAACATAAATACTCAAGACCTAAGTAAATGCTTAGAACAAAGCTCTCAAACACAGAAAGTAGAACTAATAGATATGAAAAAATATTCAGCTGATCTCACAAGTATTTAAGTGAAAGCATATTAAAGCAACAAAATAAGTTTTGGTAGCCTATCAAATTTCCATTTTTTTAGTAAAATAGTTTAGTTTTGGTAATAAGCTTTAAGTTAGACATTTGAACATGCCTGGAGGAGTGTCAATTCATATTTCCATAAATCAATTTGGCATCAGGTTTTAGGAGTTGTAAAAGCAAATCCTTTTACTCAGTAATTACACTTCAAGAGTTTACGGTGCCTCAGAGGTGGTCAGCTGCTTCAAGACAAAGTTAAACATCTCTTTCCCAACTATGGACTGCCAGAAACCTACTGAAGTGGACACTGAAAGCAAATTTTGACCCTTCTATGAGAAGCGTTTTTGAGAAGGAAATGGCAACCCATTCCAGTATTCTTGCCTGGAGAATCCTGTGGACAGAGGAGCCTGGTGGGCTACAGTCCATGGGGTTGTAAAGAGTCGGACATGACTGACTACACATACACGAGACGTGTTTAGCCACAGAAGCTGCCATGAATGCTCTGAGTGAAGAAGGAAAGGGCTACGTGGTTGGAATCAGTGATGGGATGAACAACCAGGTTTGCCCACAAAGCAAGGTGAAGTAGAAGCACGCTAGAGGATGCCAGCACAAGTCTGCTCAGGCGGTGCAATGTGGATGCCAATCTGAGTATTCTCAGCTGGGTCGTTGTAAAGAAAAGAAAAATGGGAGAAAGATATTCTTGGATTCACTGATACTACTATGCTTCATTGGCTGGGGCCCAAAAGAGCTAGCTGAACATCCAAACTTTCCAATCTCTCTAAAAGATGATGTCTACCAGTATGTTGTGGAAAGCCCCTGAAGAGTGAAGGTTAGAAACTTTGGTGCTCAAAACTCATTGCTACATGACCCGCTGTGTCCTGTAACATCAGAGTTGGCTTGTTTTTCTGAAGAAACAGGGTACTAAGAAAAAGTAGGAAAAGACCACAGAATATACTCACCACTGGCCAAAAGAATGAATGATGTCAAAGGAAAACACCAGGAACAGATTGTCAAAACATGAAGACTGTGAAAGACTCTGCAAGTTTCTACTTCTAAGTTTGACTTTCATCGAAAACAAGATTTTCTGAGAGTAAGAAATAAATAAGGTCAGACTAAAAAAAAAAAGTTTATCTTAAGGAAATAATCAGAAATGTGGACAAAGATTTATATGTAAAGATATTCATCTTTATGTACTATTTATTATATCAAAAGCCAGAAGCAATCCAAGGGTACAAATTTAGGAAATGTGTTTTATTTAAACTACATTGTATCTATAGGATAGTGCAGCCATTAAAATGAAAATGTGTGATGAGGCTTTAATATCAAAAGGTAATGCTTATGAGTGACATATTAAAGTAAAATAAAAACAACTGCACATATAGCATTATCTCAAGTATGCAAAAATCCAAAAAGAGACATGTGTTAGAAGAAAATATGCCAAAAATATAGACATGGATTTGATTAATTTCAGTTGGGTGATTTTATTTTCTTCCTTTACTGTCAGTTTTTTTTTTTTTTAAACTAAAGAAACATTCTTAGAGCTATCTCAAGAGACAATTGCTAAATCAATACACAGAAATCACTTGCATTCCTATATACTAACAATGAAAAACCAGAAAGAGAAATTAAGGAACAGTTTTCTTTTTTTTTAAACTAAAGAAACATTCTTAGAGCTATCTCAAGAGACAATTGCTAAATCAATACATAGAAATCACTTGCATTCCTGTATACTAACAATGAAAAACCAGAAAGAGAAATTAAGGAATCAATCCCATTTACCATTTCAACAAAAAAAAAGTGAATATCTAGGAATAAACCTATCTAAGGGACAAAAGAACTGTATACAAAAAATTATTATCACTGATGAAAGAAATCAAAGATGACATAAACAGATGCAGAGATATTCCATGTTCTTGGTTGGAAGAATAAATATTATGAAAATGACTATAATATCAAATGCAATCTACAGATTCAGTGCAATCCCTATGAAATTACCAATGGCATTCTTCACAGAACTAGAACAAAAAAATTTCATAATTCATATGGAAACACAAAAGACCCTGAATAGCCAAAACAGTCTTGAGAAAGAAGAATGGAGCGGGAGGAATCAACCTTCCTGACTTCAGATTATACTACAAAGCTACAGTTATCAAGACAGTATGGAACTGGCACAAAAACAGAAATATAGACCAATGGAATATGATAGAGAGCCAAGATATAAACCCACACACCTATGGATACCTTATTTTTGACAAAGGAGGCAAAATTATACAATGGGGCAAAGATGGCCTTTTCAATAAGTGGTGCTGGGAAAACTGGACAGCTACATATAAAAGAACAAAATTAGAACACTTCCTAACACCATACACAAAGATAAACTAAAAAATGGATTAAAGATCTAAATTTAAGACCAGAAACGATAAAACTCTTAGAGGAAAACATAGGTACAAAACTCAATGACACAGATCAAAGCAAGATCCTCTATGACCCACTTCCTAGAGTAATGGAGAAATAAAAGCAAAAATAAACAAATGGGACCTAATTAAACCTAAAAGCTTTTGCACAACAAAGGAAACTATAAACAAGGTGAAAAGACAACCCTCAGAATGGGAGAAAATAATAGCAAATGAAACAACTGACAAAGGATTAATTTCCAAAATATACAAACAGCTCATACAAGTCAGTACCAGAAAAGCAAACAATCCAATCAAAAAGTGGGGAAAAAACCTAAACAGACATTTCTCCAAAGAAGACATACAGATGGCTAACAAACACATGAAAAGATGCTCAACATCGCTCATTATTTGAGAAATGCAAATCAAAACTATAGCAAAATATCACCTCACACCCGTCAGAATGGCCATTATCAAAAAGTCTACAAACAATAAATGCTGGAGAGGTGTGGAGAAAAGGGAACCCTCTTGCACTGCTGGTGGGAATATAAATTGATACAGCCACTATGGAAGATGATATGGAGATTTCTTAAAAAACTAGTAATAAAACCACCATATGACCCAGCAATCCCACCCCTAGGCATATATACCCTGAGGAAACCAAAACTGAAAAAGACACATGTACCCCAATGTTCACTGCAGCACTATTTACAATAGCTAGGACATGGAAGCAATGTAGATGTCCATCAGCAGATGAATGGATAAAGAAGCTGTAGTACATATACACAATGGAATATTATTCAGCCATAAAAAGGAACACATTTGAGTCAGTTCTAATCAGGTGGATGAACCTAGAGCCTATTATACAGAGTGAAGTAAGTCAGAAAGAGAAATATAAATATCATATACTAACACATATATATGGAATCTAGAAAGACGGTACCAATGAATTTATTTGCAGGGCAGCAATGGAAAAACAGACATAGAGAACAGACTTACGGACATGTAGGGGGCAGGAGAGGGTGAGATGTATGGAGAGAGTAACATGGAAACTTACATTACCACATGTAAAATAGATAGCCAATGGGAATTTGCTGTATGACTCAGGGAACTCAAATAGGGGCTCTGTATGAACCTAGAGGGGTGGAAGAGAGAGGGAGATGGGAGGGAGGTTCAAAAGGTGGGGACATATGTATACTTAGCTGATTCATGTTGATGTTTGACAGAAAATAACAAAATTCTCTAAAGCGATTATCCTTCAATTAAAAAAAGAGAGAGACAATTGCTAGAAGCTTTCCTTATCCTTGGAGAAAGGGCTGGGTCCTGTGCTTCTTGCGTGCCCCTGTCCTTCTCAGTATACACCCCTCTCTTAGCATTTTCTTATGGTATTCAAGTTTTCTGTGTGTGTATTTGCCATGTAGTTCTGAGACTACGTGGAGTTGTGTCAGATTCCACAGGTTGAGGGCACAGGGCTCTACAAACCCTCCTCACTTCAGCCATCAGTGGCAAGCTCTAGAGTTCTCAGGCCACTCATACTTCTTACCAATTGGCTACAAATCTGAGGCTTCCTACTACCTCCCCAAGTTCTAGAATTTGCTAGAATGATTCAGGGACTTCAAGAAAGCATTTATACATAGGATTATAATTTTATCATAAAGCATACAAATTGGAGCCAGCCAAATGAAGAGACACATAGGATGAGGTCTAAGAAGATCCCAAGCAAAAATGTTCCCTGTCCTCAGAATGCATGACCCTCCTGGCACATCGAAAAGTATCACTAACGTGGAAGCTCACCAGAGCTTCAAATATCCAGTTTTTATTGGGGTTTTGTGACATAAGTTTGATTGACTGAATCACTGGCCATGTGATTACACTCAATTTTGAGTTCCTCTGCTCCTTCTCAGAAGTTGATCTTATAAATGTGTGACTCATAGCCTTAACCCTCTGATCACACAGTTGGTCCCTCTGGCATTGTGGCCCCCATCCTGAAATTATCTGGAGACTCACCAGGAGTCACATCGATAGCGTATATTCCATTGCGGTCTGAGGGACTCACCATGAATAACAAAGACACTTTTTTTCAATTTGGAAATACCAAAGATTTAGAGGCTCCCTCCTAGAAAGTAGGGACAAAGATCAGTCAAATTTCTTCTTATGCAACTATATCTGTCTCACTTATTAGCTGCGGCCTCCTATATGGAGGGACTATGTCTGGCATGCGTATGCCTGGGATCAGCTCCCAGCAGACTTTTTTTTTTTTCAGTAAATCTGGCAACTTAGTCCCATTAGTAAGTTAGAGAAGAGCCTTTCTATTTGTGGGTCTCAACCTGACACTCTGTTACTTTTCACAGTAACCTCAGAAATTCATTTTTTTCAGGAATTAGTAATGCACTGATATTTCGGTCCTTTGATAATTTAATCCATCACCGAGAATAGTAATACAGAAGAGCAACCATAGAACAATTTTTTTAAGCATATTTTTTCTCCCTCCTGAGTGACATTTATAGGAACGCATTAGCTAGTTTTGAATTAATTAGGAAATTAATAGAGACTGTATTAGCTTTGTTCAAGGAAAGACAACAAAGAGAGGTACAGGATTTGGAAATTTCATGGCTGTGTTTACGAGTGTCTAAGAACATCAATATTAAGTAATTTATAGAATTGCGTGCTGGTATTTTCATTTTTGTTCTTAATCTAAAGATGGCCTGGGGACTGGCTTTTAGAATATTTATATTGTATTTGGTGAATTTAACAACTTAGTTGATTGTATTTATGTTTGCTCTTTTGTTCCAAAAGCTATTTGCTTCTGGTAGGTAACATAGCCAATGCTGAGCATTGAATATTTAACTTAGTTCTCCAAGTCTTGGATAATTTCAATTTGCTAGGTTAAAGCTAGGACTATTGCCTAAAGGTTTTTTGTTTTAGTTCATAAGACTATGTATTTAAAATTAAGTGATTTAAAAGTAAGTCAACTTTTTATTGAGATAAAATACTACATGTTCTAATTTTAAATATTTTACACAAGTTGAGCTCAGTACAATCGCTCAGTCATGTTTGACTCTTTTGCCCCCATGAACTGCAGCATGCCAGGCCTCCCTGTCCACCACCAACTCCCGGAGCCTACCCAAACTCATGTCCATTGAGTCGGTGATGCCATCCAACCATCTCATCCTCTGTTGTCCCCTTCTCCTCTTGCCCCCAATCCCTCCCAGCATCAGAGTCTTTTCCAATGAGTCAGCTCTTCGCATCAGGTGGAGTTTCAACTTCAGCATCAGTCCTTCCAATGAACACTCAGGACTGATCTCCTTTAGGATGGATTGATTGGATCTCCTTGCAGTCCAAGAGACTCTCAAGAGTCTTTTCCAACACCACAGTTCAAATGCATCAATTCTTCGGCCCTCGGCTTTCTTTACAGTCCAACTTTCACATCCATATGTGACTACTGGAAAAACCATAGCCTTGACTAGATGGACCTTTGTTGACAAAGTAACATCCCTGCTTTTTAATATGCTGTCTAGGTTGCTCACAACTTTCCTTCCAAGGAGTAAGCGTCTTTCAATTTCATGTCTGCAATCACCATCTGCAGTCATTTTGGAGCCCCAGAAAATAAAGTCAGCCACTGTTTCCACTCTTTCCCCATCTATTTGCCATGAAGTGATGGGACCAGACGCCATGATCTTAGTTTTCTGAATGCTGAGTTTTAAGCCAACTTTTTTACTCTCCACTTTCACTTTCATCAACAGGCCCTTTAGTTCTTCACTTTCTGCCATAAGGGTGGTGTCATCTGTATATCTAAGGTTATTGATATTTCTCCTGGCAATCTTGATTCCAGCTTGTGCTTCATCCAATCCAGCATTTTTCATGATGTACTCTGCATATAAGTTAAATAAGCAGGGTGACAATATACAGCCTTGATGTACTCCTTTTCCTATTTGGAACCAGTCTGTTGTTCCATGTCCTGTTGCTTCCTGACCAGCATACAGATTTCTCAAGAGGCAGGTCAGATGGTCTGGTATTCCCATCTCTTTCAGAATTTTCCACAGTTTATTGTGATCCACAAAGTCAAAGGCTTTGGCAAAGTCAATAAAGCAGAAATAGATGTTTTTCTGGAACTCTCTTGCTTTTTCAGTGATCCAGCGGATGTTGGCAATTTGATCTCTGGTTCCTCTGCCTTTTCTAAAACCAGCTTGAACACCTAGATGTTCATGATTCACGTATTGCTGAAGCCTAGCTTGGAGAATTTTGAGCATTACTTTACTAGCATGTGAGATGAGTGCAATTGTGCAGTAGTTTGAGCATTCTTTGGCATTGCTTTTCTTTGGGATTGGAATGAAAACTGACCTTTTCCAGTCCTGTGGCCACTGCTGAGTTTTCCAAGTTTGCTGGCATATTGAGTGCAGCACTTTCACAGCATCATCTTTTAGGATTTGAAATAGCTCAATTGGGATTCCATCACCTCCACTAGCTTTGTTTGTAGTGATGCTTTCTAAAGCCCACTTGACTTCACATCAGGATGTCTGGCTCTAGGTGAGTCATCATACCATTTTGATTTACTGGGTCGTGAAGATCTTTTTTGTACAGTTCTTCTGTGTATTCTTGCCACCTCTTAATATCTTCTGCTTCTGTTAGGTCCATACCATTTCTGTCCTTTGTTGAGCACATCTTTGCATGAAATATTCCCTTGGTATCTCTAATTTTCTTGAAGAGATCAATAGTCTTTCCCATTCTATTGTTTTCCTCTATTTCTTTGCATTGATCACTGAGGAAGGCTTTCTTATCTCTCCTTGCTATTCTTTGGAACTCTGCATTCAAATGGGTATATCTTTCCTTTTTTCCTTTGCTTTTTGCTTCTCTTCTTTTCACAGCTATTTGTAAGGACTCCTCAGACAGCCATTTTGTTTTTTTGCATTTCTTTTTTTTGAGGGATGGTCTTGATCCCTGTCTCCTGTACAGTGTCATGAACCTCTGTCCATAGTTCATCAGGCACTCTGTCTATCAGATCTAGCCCCTTAAATCTATTTCTCACTTCCACTGTATAGTCATATGGGATTTGATTTAGGTCATACCTGAATGGTTTAGTGGTTTTCCCCACTTTCTTCAATTTAAGTCTGAATTTAGCAATAAGGAGTTCATGATCTGAGCCACAATCTGCTCCCAGTCTTGTTTTTGCTGACTATATAGAGCTTCTCCATCTTTGGCTGCAAAGAATATGATCAGTCTGATTTCAGTGTTGGCCATCTGGTGAGGTCCATGTGCAGAGTCTTTTCTTGTGTTGTTGGAAGAGGGTGTTTGCTATGACCAGTGCGTTCTCTTGGCAGAACTCTATTAGCTTTTGCCCTGCTTCATTCTGTACTCCAAGACCAAACTTACCTGTTACTCCAGGTGTTTCTTGACTTCCTACTTTTGCATTCCAGTCCCCTATAATGAAAAGCACATCTTTTTGGGTGTTAGTTCTAAAAGGTTTGTAGGTCATCATAGAACTGTTCAACTTCAGCTTCTTCAGTGTTACTGGTCGGGGCATAGACTTGGATTACCGTGATATTGAATGGTTTACCTTCGAAACAAATAGAGATCATTTTGTCGTTTTTGAGATTGCATCCAAGTACTGCCTTTGGACTCTTTTGTTGACTATGATGGCTACTCCGTTTCTTCTAAGGGATTCCCGCCCACAGTAGTTGCTATAATGGTCCTCTGAGTTAAATTCACCCATCCAGTCCATTTTAGTTTGCTGATTCCTAGAATGTTGACGTTTACTCTTGCCATCTCCCGTTTGACCATTTCCAGTTTTCCTTGACACAAAGACACTGGCAAAATTCCTGGGCATCACAATTCAGTTTTTCCTCTAAGCACATGGAGATGCCTTGCTAGAAGTCCTAGGGAAGTCTTCCTGGGTGTTGCTTCACTTTCTCCAGGCCCCTAACTGGTTTGAACCCTTAGTTTTTCTCTTTCTTTCTAAGCAGACTTGATTTCAGGTTTGTGGGAGGAGACAGGACTTTTTGTAAATTAGGATCATCAGAGACGTTCCGTTTTTATTGGATTTTAAAAAATAGTCTCCTATTCTTGTGTGATGGTGGGGGTCTCCTGTGACTATATTCACAATAATTCCTAGGTATCACCTGATACCCGGTCCAGGTATCAGGACCAGGTATTTAAAATTTTAAATTATTTAAATTTTCCTATTAAAATCAAGGGTTGGTTTTACTTTATTTAAAACCAGGGAGAATAACAGCATGTTTGTATGTAACAAGATGATACAGGTGAGAAGGGAAAACTGATGATGCAGGATTGAGTAGAAACCTTGATGCCCTTGTTCAGGGCACTACACCACCATGATCAGTTCCAAGGGAGACTGTCACATGGCCCTCTCTGTGCATGGTGTTCTGAGAGGGTGCATCAAGAGGGCCTGTCGTACAGGCTACAGAGGATGGATCCAAAGGAATTAACAGTCCACCAAAGTGGTCTGAAGATTATTTTAAATGGAAAACATCTGAACAGCAGCCACAGAAAGACATTGTCTCAACAAGCCTCCTGAAAATATAGCCACCACTGACTGCCCTCCTCTACCCACTCTTCCCCCAACCCTCACCAAAAGAGTTTCTAGACAGGAAGGAGTCTGTCCATTTTCATTAGCATTAAAAAGCCAAACAGAAGCTTCCATACAATCCCACTGAAACCCTGAACCTTGCTCTTTGTTAAGGTGGTATATAAATCTTTGTGTGTGTGCCCGTGTGAGCAGTCACTCACTCTTTGTGGCTCCAAGGACTGTAGCCTATCAGGCTCCTCTGTCCATGGAATTTTCAGGCAAGAATACTGGAGTGGGCTGCTATTGCCTCCTCTAGGGGATATTTCTGACCCAGGGATCAAATCCGTGTCTTTTCCATCTCCTGCATTGTCAGATGGATTTTTTACCACTGTGCCACCTTAGAACCATAAATCTCTATTCCCAGAGTTACTCATCAATGAGCAACTCCTGTTTGCACCTGTTTAAAAAATCTTTTCTCCAGTTAATCTATTTTCAGTTAATTTTCAGATCTCTTTTTGGACCTAAGTTGGTAGAGAAAAATCTTTTCCTCCCCACATGATTATAGGTACATGTGGGGAGTTGGCCTTAGTTAAGAGCATGGACCCTTAGTTAATCTACAGAAACAGGAGAGAAGGCAGAGGGATTTGTGTATATCCAGTCTGTAATTCTCAAACCTGCTGGAAGTGTCATTTCTTCTCACCGATTCATGTCCTCACTTCCCATTCACTACTCTACCTCATTCCAATAAAACTGCTGGGCTTAATATATATTCATTCAATTATTCATCACCGACTTGATGGACATGAGTTTGAGCAAGTTCCGGGAGTTGGTGATGGACAGGGAAGACTGGCATGCTGCAGTCCACGGGGTTGCAAAGAGTTGGATACTACTGAGCGACTGAACTGAACTGAATTATTCATACATGAAATGTTTCTTTAAACCTACTAGATAGTCTAGACCCTGAACATACAGCTTGAACAAAATCCAGAATTCCTGCTTCCATGAAGCTAGCTCTCTAGTGGGGGAAAACAGATATGAAACAAAATACATAGTACTTTCAGTGGTAATAAGAGTGACGGATAAAAATAAACACACACACACATAAACAAAAGGCAGGAAAGGGAGGAAGGGAGTGTTGATTGCCTCAGTTCAGTTCAGTCATTCAGTCATGTGATTCTTTGTGACCCCATGGAGTGCAGCATGCCAGGCTTCCCTGTCCACCAGCAACTCCTGGAGCTTACTCAAACTCATGTCCATCGAGTCAGTGATGCCATCCAACCATCTCACCCTCTGTCATCTCCTTCTCCTCCCACCTTCAATATTTCCCAGCATCAAGGTCTTTTCCAGTGAGTCAATAAAGCAGAAGTAGATGTTTTTCTGGAACTCTCTTGCATTTTGGATGATCCAGTGAATGTTGGCAATTTGACCTCTGGTTCCTCTGCCTTTTCTAAATCAAGCTTGAACATTTGGAAGTTCATGGCTCATGTACTGTTGAAGCCTGGCTTGGAGAATTCTGAGCATTACTGTGCTAGCATGTGAGATGAGTGCAATTGTGCAGTAGTTTGAACATTCTTTGGCATTGCCTTTCTTTGGGATTGGAATGAAAACTGACCTTTTCCACTCCTGTGGCCACTGCTGAGTTTTCCAAATTTGCCATCATATTAAGTGCAGCACTTTCGCAGCATCATCTTTTAGGATTTGAAATAGCTCAACTGGAATTCCATCACCTCCACTAGCTTTGTTGGTAGTGATGCTTCCCAAGGCCCACTTGACTTCACATTCCAGGATGGCTCTATGTGAGTGATCACACCATCATGGTTATCTGGGTTATGAAGATCTTTTTTGTATAGTTCTGTGTATTCTTGCTATGTCTTCTTAATATCTTCTGCTTCTGTTAGGTCCATACCATTTCTGTCCTTTATAGAGCCCATCTTTGCATGAAATGTTCCCTTGGTATCTGTAATCTTCTTGAAGAGATCTCTAGTCTTTCCCATTCTATTGATTTCCTCTATTTCTTTGCATTGATCACTGAGGAAGGCTTTCTTATCTCTCCTTGCTATTCTCTGGAACTCTGCATTCAGATGGGTATATCTTTCCTTTTTTTCTTTGCCTTTTGCTTCTCTTCTTTTCTCACCTATTTGTAAGTCCTCTTCAAACAACCATTTTGCCTTTTTACATTTCTTTTTCTTGGGGATGGTCTTGATCACTTCCTTCTGTACAATGTTATGAACCTCTGTCCATAGTTCTTCAGGCACTCTGTCTATTAGATCTAATCTCTTGAATCTATTTGTCACTTTCACTGAATAATCGTAAGTTATATGATTTAGGTCATACCTGAATGGTCTAGTAGTTTTCCCTACTTTCTTCAATCTAAGTCTGAATTTGGCAATATGGAGTTCATGATCTGAGACACAGTCAGCTCCCAGTCTTGTTTTTGCTGACTCAATAGAGCTTCTCCATCTTTCGCTGCAAAGAATATAATCAGTCTGATTTTGGTATTGGCCATCTGGTGAGGTCCATGTGCAGAGTCTTCTCTTGTGTTGTTGGAAGAGGGTGTTTACTATGACCAGTGAGTTCTCTTGGCAAAACTGTTAGCCTTTGACCTGCTTTATTTTGTACTCCAAGGCCAAATTTGCCTGTTACTCCAGGTATCTCTTGACTTCCTACTTTTTGTATTCCAGTTCCCTATAATGAAAGGACATCATTTTGGGGTGTTGGTTCTAGAGTGTTTTATAGGTCTTCATAGAACCGTTCAACTTCACCTTCTTCAGCATTAGTGGTTGGGGCATAGACTTGGATTACTGTTGTATTGAATGGTTTGCCTTGGAAATGAACAGAGATTATTTTGTTGTTTTTGAGATTGCACCCAAGTGCTGCATTTTGGACCCTTTTGTTTACTATAATGGCTACTGTATTTCTTCTAAGGGATTCTTGCCTACAGTAGTAGATACAATGGTCATCTGAGTTAAATTCACCCATTCCAGTCCATTTTAGTTCACCAAGTCCTAAAATGTTGATATTCACTCTTGCCATCTCCTGTTTGACCACTTTCAATTTGCCTTGATTCCTGGACCTAACATTCCAGGTTCCTATGCAATATTGCTCTTTACAGCATCAGACTTTACTTCCATCACCTGTCACATCCACAACTGGGTACTGTTTTTGCTTTAGCTCTGTCTTTTCATTCTTTATGGAGTTATTTCTCCACTGATCTCCTATAGCATATTGGGCACCTACCGACCTGGGGAGTTCACCTTTCAGTGTCCTATCTTTTTACCTTTTCATGCAGTTCATGGGGTTCTCAAGACAAGAATACTGAAGTGGTTTGTCATTCCCTTCTCCAGTGGACCACGTTTTGTCCGAACTCTCCACCATGACCCGTCCATCTTGGGTGGCCCTACATGGCATGGCTCATACGTTCATCAAGTTAGACAAGGCTGTGGTCTGTGTGATCAGTTTGATTAGTTTTCTGTGATTGTGGTTTTCATTCAGTCTGCTCTATGATGGAGAAGGCTTATGGAAGCTTCCTAATGGCAGAGACTGACCGAGGGGGAAACTGGGTCTTGTTCTGATGGGCAGAGCCATGCTCAGTAAATTTTTAATCCCAATTTTCTGTTGATGGGCAGGGCTGTTTTCCCTCCCTGTTGTTTGACCTGAGGCCAAACTATGGTGGAGGTAATGAAGATAATGGTGACCTCCTTCAAAAGGTCCCATGTATGCACTGATGCACTCAGTGCCCCCGACCCTGCAACGGGCCACTGTTGACCCACACCTCCGCCGGAGACACTTGGATACCCAAGGGCAGATCTGGTCAGTCTCTTGTAGGGTCCCTGCTCCTTTCTCCTGGGTCCTGGTGCACACGAGGTTCTGTTTGTGCCCTCCAAGAGTCTGTTTCCCCAGTCCCGTGTAACTTCTGGTGGCTCTATGGTGGGGTTAATGGTGACCTCCTCCAAGAGGGCTTGTGTCATACCCAGGTCTGCTGCACCCAGAGCCCCTGTCCCTGCGCCAGGCCACTGCACACCCATACCTTTGCAAGAGACACTCAAACACAGGTCGGGCTCTTTGTGGGGTCTCTGGGTCTTGGTACACACAAGGTTTGTTTGAGCCCGCTGAGCATCTCTGGCAGGTAAGGGGTTTGATTCCAAGCATGATTTCACCCCTCCTACAATCTTGCTGCGGCTTTTCCTTTACCCTTGGACGTGCGTATCTTTTTTTGGTGGGATCCAGCATTCTCCAGTTGATAGTTGTTCAGCAGCAAGTTGTAGTTTTGGAGTTCCTGCAGGAGAAGATGAGCGCGTGTCCTTCTACTCCACCATCTTACGCCACAAAAAAAGGTTGACTGCTTCACCAAGAAGGAAACATTTGAATAAATGCATGAGGGGGTAAAGAGCAAGCAGTGTGGATATAGTGGGATGCCTTTTCCAGGAGGAGGGAATAGATAAGCAGTGAGAGTGTACCTGGTATAGACAAGGAAGAGCAAAGAGATCAGTAGGGAATAAGCAAAGGGAAGAGACACAGCACAAGATAAAACCAGTGAGGTCATATGGGGCCAGACCTGCCAGAGCTTGTAATCATTGCAAATGCTTCAGTTTTACTCTGACTGAACTGAGGACCCAACGGGGGGATGTGGGCAACAAAATGGACTGTGGGGAGTAATGACGGAAGCAAGGACAGCAGTAACAATGCTTATGCAATAATTCTACCAAGAGATAATGGTCACTGCTTTGGAAAAAACATCTGGCAGTTCCTTAAAAGGTTAAACAAAGTTATTCTACTATCCAGAGACCCTGTAGTTGCACTCCTAGGTACACCCCCAAGAGAAGGAAAACAAATATTTGAATGAAACATAAATATTTATAGCATCATTATCCTAAGAGCCAAAAGGTGGAAATAACTGAAATATCCATCAACTGAGGAAATGTTAAACAAAGTGTGCTATATCCATACAATAATAATGAAATGTTATTCAGTTATGAAAAAGAATTAAGTGCTGATACAACCTACAACATGATAAACCTTGAAAGTATCATATTATGTGAAAGGAGCTGGTCAGAAAAGACCACATCAAGTTCAATACCATTTATGAGAAGTCCAGAACAGATAACTCCACACACATGCAAAGTAGATTAGTGATTGCTAGAGACCAGGGCAAAGAGGGAATGGAGAGTGACTGTTAATTTTTTTTTTTTGTGGGGGGGGGGGGCCGTGGGTGGTGACTAAATGTTCCAAAATCAACTGTGGTGATGGATGTACAACTATTCAAATAGAATAAAAACCACTGAGTTGTACACTTTAAATGGATAAACTGCATGGTACAAGAATTATATTTCAATACAGCTGTTAATAAAAACAATAAACGATAGAGTTTGGCATAGGGACATGTGCTTAGAAGGTAGAGCTAGTAGAATTTGGTGAAGACTGGATGAGTTATAGGAAAGTAAACTGAGTCAAGGATATGCAACTGACACTAAATGGGCATGAGGGAGAATGCAGGATAAGTTTAGGGAAGAAAATCAGGAACTTTCTTTTGAATGTGTTAAGTTTGTGATGCCAAGAAGACATTCAATATGCAACTGGAGATATGAGTCTGGGGTTCAGGAAAGAGCTGGGCTGGAATTTTACATTTGGGAGTTATTAGGATATGAATGGTGCTTAACTAGAGTCATCAGCTACCTCCAGGTAGCCAGTCTTCACCTTCTCAATAGCACTGGGCAGTATTGACCACTGTCTTCATCTATAACTGTTCCGTCTCTTACTTTCAGTAGAGAAATTTTGTCCTTCCTTCCTTCCTTGTCTCTCCCAATCAGTTTAATTTGCTCATTGCCTTCCACCTAATCTTCAATTGAGAGTTGTTCAAATCTTCCTCTTGTGTTGTTTCCTTCATGATATTGTATATTCACTAAGAGAGTGCATCTACATCCTAATTTCAATTACCTCTAATATACAAACTCACAAGTGAGCTTCAGATTCTTTACATAATGATTAAATATGTATAAAAAGCATCTCAAATTCAACCTGTGCAATATTGAACTCATCCTCTCTATCTCCACTCCCACTCCAAAACCAGTTTTCTTTCAATATCCCTTATTTCAGTGTATGAGTTATGTATTTGTGTAAACTACATGCTATCCTTGGTATCTCTTACCCCAGCATATATAATCTATCATCAAATTCTAATATATTCTCAAAATGTCTCTATTTTTACTGGCGAGCAATGCAAGCAAATGTCTACTCTATAATTTTTCACACAATCCATACTGAACCAGCATTTCCACCATTCATATGCCCTGGAGACAGACTAATTACAGAATATTGTGGATTTAAAAAAGGGGGTGGTGGGGGGCATGGGTTCCTTATACATGTTGAGGATTTTTCCTCCTCAGTGTTCTCTACAACTTTCCTTTGCAGTTTTCCTACTGTGTGTCTGTTTTAAATCCATATCATTCTACCAGTTATGTAGTCTCTTTCTACCAGAGACTAATTCTCTTAACATGTAGCTGCATTCATTTCCAGTTCAAAAACCAAAACAGCCTTTTGCCTGGGAATTTAAAAGCACACTCCTAATACTAGCATTATAAGTCCATCAAGACAACGTCCAAATGCTTCCTCTATATGTCCCAGTGTTACGGGTTGAATAGTGTCCCCCTCCAATTAATGTCCTTCCTAGAACCTCAGAATGTGACCTTATATGAAAATAGAGTCTTCGAAGATATAATCAAATTAAGCTGAAGTCATCAGTTTGGGCTCTAATCCAAATGCTTGGTGTCTTAATAAGAAGAGAGAGATTTGGAAATCAACTCACAGAGAGAATACCATGTGACAACAGAGGCAGAGAAGAGAAGAGAAGGATGCAACTCTAGGCCAAGAAATGCCAGAGAATGGTGGCTTCCTCTAGACGCTAGGAGGAGGCAAGGTAGTATTCTCCCCAACAAGTCACAGAGGGAGCATGGCTTTCTGACATCTTAATTTTAGACTTCTATCTTCCAGAACTATGAGAAAATAAACTTGCTATTTCAAGCCACCCAGTTGTGATATTTTGTAATGGTAGCCCTAGGAAACTAATACATCCTCTTACATTGAAAAATTCATTTTTCCCTTGAATCTGCATTCTGTGTTTTTTTTTTTTTTAATTCAGCTGTAATTCATGCACTATAACATTTACCCTTTTAAGAATATAATTTAGCGGTTTAAAAAAATATTTTCACAAGGCTGTACAACACCACCACAGAAATATTAGAAATATGGTTCCCTGATGCTCCCTCCTCTCAGTGCTTTCAACCACACATCTTTCTCTATGAAACTGCCTCTTCTAGACTGCACTAATTTTATTTGTTCCATGTCTTTTTCTCATATATTCTCCCTGCTACCCCTATTTGTGCATTATAGCTATTGTCATTCACCTAGTTAATAAATTGGTTCCCTGTGTATCCCTGTTTCCAGAACATGTTAAGCATTTATAACATGCTTTTTGAGTGAAAACATGAATCAATAAATGGCCATTTCAATGACCATCCTCTTTCTATCATCTGTCTTTTCTCATTTTGTTCAAATCTATGTTTCCAATGCATGTGATTCTCTTTAGAATCAGATTGGTTTTGATGTATGAATTTTAAACACACAATAATGTGTGCTACAATATTCAGAGGACAAATTTATTGAAGAAGCTACTTGGCAAATAGCATTGAACAAGACTCTTTCCTGGGGAAAATAATTACGGTAATGAAATAGACATAAGTGAATGGTAGAGTTTCTTGTTTTTTAAGGCCATCTGCACCCTTTACTTTAGAGATATTATAGTCTGAATGGGGGTGTCCAAGACTAGAAATGATGTGAAATACAAGAGATCAGTACATGGACTCAGTTCAAGTATGAATTGCTGATAGAAGACAAATGATGCTGCTTGATATTGTGACTTGAAAAGAAGTAAACCATGAATCATCCCCATATATAAAGTTGTATCAGAACAGTGGAACTGGTACCTGAATAGTTGTCATTGACTATATTGTTGGCAAAACAAGTAGTTGTTGGCAAGTAGCTTAAATGTTGCAATATGAATACAATTCATATTATCTGGAAGAGCAGACATTCCAGTTTCCAATTAATTTTTTTTTTTTTTTACCATATGTTTAGAAAATAAAAGTGATATCCTGAATCAGCTAAAGCTAGGACAGCACATTGTGCTTCTCTGTTGAAAGACATCATATTAACAGAGATAAGACTAAATATGTATAGTAATGCATAGCAATATAATTTTTATATTAAAAAAATTTAAAACACTCTTATGACTTAAGCATTATTATTGTCCCACATTGACAAATGAGGAAATGGCCTTGGTAACATGAGCTGATTGGCTTATAAATCTATCAAGGTAGTACATGGTAGGGAGGCAGGATACAAATCCATACCACTCTTCAAACTTTTAACTCACTATGTCCAGAATCCAAATGCTGAGCACATACAAATAGGCAAAGTTGCTCTGATGATGCTGATGTAATGAAAAATAATGGCAACAGTAAATCTATTGATTTATTTGTCTCTATTAAAAAAGCACTGTGAGGAGAGAGATTTAGGCTTGTTCACTGCTGCATCCCAGCGCCTAGAACAGTCCCTGGCACACAAAACATCAATTACAATGTCTTTATAAATCAAAAAATAATACATCACATTTTCAAAGACATTTCACCAATATTATTTCATTGTTGTCATAACAATTTATAAGATTTCTAATTCTGCTCCAATATTCTTATTACTCCCTATTGCGTAGAAGATAACTTAAAATATCAATGCTGAGATATTACAAATCGGGGATATTAATCATCAAGACCAGTCCCATAATAAGTTCCCAGCCAATCTTACCTCAAGGATGACAAGTACTGACTTGAATACACTGGCTTCTCTATGAACAGAAGATGTTGAAAGGCATGTGAAGAAATTCACTGTTGAGGAACACACACATCTGTCAACATTAAAAAACAAAAAATTACATTAAAATTCTGAAATATGGGAGAAGGTTGGCTTCCCTTCATAAGGAAGGCAGTGTTGAAGGGTGTTGCCTGTTACAGCTACTATAATCAAATGCCTTCCTATCCTGGTTTTTTACATTTATTATGGAGAATCAAAAACTGAGTTAAATGAGTATCTTATTTTGGGATAGAAAGGTAACAAGGTCCTGGGCTCTGAGGAGTTTCCTCTCAAGAAGCTTAGTGGTTTTGAGGGGAGGAGATACGAGTAAATGGGATGTAGCTCTGTTCACTTTCACACAGAAGTAGCGAAAGGGATTCTGCTGTCAAAACAATTTGAAAACCTCTTTTATTTAAAGGATAATGCCATCTACACCCAGAAAAGATGAAGACTCTAATCGGAAGATACTTGCGCCCCAGTGTTCATTGCAGCACTATTTACAACAGCCGAGACACGGAAGCAACCTAAATGTCCATCGACAGAGGACTGGATAAAGGATGTGGTACATAAACACAGTGAAGTATTAGTCATCAAGAGGAATGAAATAATGCCATTTTCAGCAACACGGATGGACCTAGAGATTATCATACTAAGTGAAGTAAGTCGGATAAAGACAAATATCACATGATTATCATTTAAAGGTGGAATCTAAAAAATTACACAAATGAACTTATTTACAAAATAGAAACAGACTCACAGAAAACAACTTTATGTTACTAAAGGGGAAAGGGGGGTGAGGAGGGATAAATTAGGAGTTTGGGATTCAAAGATGCAAACAATTACATATAAAATTAACAACAAAGTCCTACTGTATAGCAGAGGGAACTATATTCAGTATCTTGTAATAACCCATAATGGAAAAGAATCTGCCAAAAAATCTGAATTATTTGGCTATACATCCAAAGCTAACAAGATATTGTAAATGAACTATACTTCAATTTTTAAAAAATGTGGAAATCAATATGCAAATCAGAAAAAAAAAAAAGGATTTACTAAAAAGTATAAAGCCATAGTGTTTTATTCTCCATCCAGAAGCAATATCCAATCAAAGTTAGGACAAGGTATTTTGAATGTAAACGTTGCTTATCCAGCTCTCTCAGTTAACTGGAGCTCAGTTAAGAAGTGGAAAGGAAGAGACAAGAAAGGCGCACAATAAGCAGAGGCCTCCCTGACACTGCAGCACCATTCTCGAAACTACTAAGCTGCTTAAGTGAAGTGAAGTCGCTCAGTCGTGTCCGACTCTTTGCGCCCCCATGGACTGTAGCCTACGAGGCTCCGCTGTCCATGGAATTTTCCAGATAAGAGTACTGGAGTGGGTTACCATTTTCTTCTACCAGGGGATCTTCCCCACCCAGGGATCGAACCGGAGTCTCCTGCATTGCGGGCAGACGCTTTACCGTCTGAGCCACCAGGGAAGCCATTAAGCTCTTTACTTACAGGCAAGTCTTCAGTCTTCATCAGGACCAGCTCTCTGGAATGCTAAGAGCCTCACTTCTCTGGCTTCTCAACCCCTAACAGTAATGCAACACGCAAGGAAGGATGAGAGGCGCTAGGAGGGTGATGGGGCTCTTAGAAGAATGTTCTACTACTGACCGCAAAATGGAAGTGGGAGAGACTGATTAGGACAGAGCACCTACTTACTACCCAACCCACTTGATTTTGTAGAGGAGGCAGGTGTGCATTGTTAGGGACTCAGACTAAATAATTTTATAACCCTCAGCTGACTCTCAGGACCCTTAGATGATGCAGTCAGTGATGTTTATAACAATGATATGAGTATTTTAAAAACATTTAAAACACTCTTGCAGATTAAGTATTATCATTATCTCGCATTCACAAAGGAGGGGTTAAGTTATGTTTAAATTATGTTTAATATTGCTCTTTTAAAAAAGAGAGAGACTTTTAATTTTAAGGAAATATTTTTAAAATCTGGGTAGGTTAAAGGGAAAAAAAGCCTGTTACCTGGAAAAATCCCACTGTTTGGAACAATGAATCTCTAAGGGATTTCCAATAAAGGAGATGTTACTTTACTTAGATGTAACCATATGTTCAAGTACAGGAAGGCATATTTGTGGAAAATCAATGAAATATCCACAGTTTATTTCATAAAACATAGATGATAGTTTGGGTTTTTGTGATTTTTTTCCTTGAAATCTAAGTTATTTTGAAAAAATGATTCTAAAACTAGTTTATGGAAAGAGTTAGTCTGTTCCTTAAGTTCAGAGTTTTGCAAATAAATACATTGTTTTCAAAAATGCACTCCTACCTGAAAAATTCCTGTCTGTTGTTTTGCAAAGCAATACTTGTAAAACCTAAACAGTACTCAGGCTTTTCCGTCACATATTATTTAAAGCGCTTTATCATCATTACTTGTGATTTTAATTCTCCTAAAACTTTGTGACCTCTGTTCACCAGAGAAATAATTCATCTAATAACATTAATGAAGAGAACTGATCAGGCACATAAACACACATACAGTCACACACGCACGCACGCGACATCACCCAAAACCCACAGTAAGATGTCCGTCCATAAATTCAACAGCTATTGAGAAACAATTTGTTCTTTTGAAGAAATGTTTCCTTTGTGTCTATCCTACTTTTCTCTTTTAAAAAAATCGTGTTTCATGTGAAAAATGAGATCAAATTAGATATCCTTGAAAAACTAAAGCTTCTGCACACTACATATGCAGGAACTAAATCAAGACATGTGGAAAAGTGTAAGATGTGCTATAATATAATGCAGTTGGAAAAAGAATTACTTTTTTCTCTGCTTTCTGATGAAGAACTCGATGAAAGAGTGTGCCAGCAAGAACAAGTTCCTCTAAGTGACATTTCATTTCTTAGCAGCTAGATAGATTAATGCTTGCTTCTCTGCAACTCATGCATTACTAGCCCTAGTACTTCAGAAATGAAAAATCATGTACTCAATTTATTCTTTATTGCATAAATGTTATACAAAGAGAATGAAAATTTGCATTTGGGTCTTCATTCCAGATAAAATATTGTGGTCTTGATAACAGGTTAAGAAATACTGTAGTACCACTGTCCTTTCATATTTAGCCTCTATAAAACAGCCTAATGGATTATACGTATAAGATGAGGAGAGAGGAAAATAGAATTATGTTACATTGGGTAGCCTCTAAATAGATTACAAAAAAATGTTATCACCTTTTCAGGGCATGGCTAACAAGACCCACCTGTAAATCTTTTTAAGAGCCAAATCACAGGGAACCAGAGACATTTTCAAATTATCAACATCACAACTCAACCAAAAGGAACTTGAACTACAAAATTCAGAAGAAAAGCAAAGTCTAAAGGAATACACGGTGAAGGATTAAGAGACTCCTGATCTGAAGGCAGGTCTTAGAGTCTGATCTCTTCTCCTCCAGACAAGAGAAAGTCGAGAAAGTCCAAAGGACAAACTTGAACTTGCATTTGTGGTGCCCATACTACCCTGTCTTTTTAAGAGTCCCTGCCCCATTAGCCTTAGTACTTTGGATAAACTTAAGCTTTTTGTTTTTCAGATCTCTGTTTTTAGCTTTAGTTAGAACTTAAATGTTTGGGGTGGGGTGGCATGGGGGTGGAGGAGGAATGGGGTAAGGAAAGATGTTAAGCTTCTGCTGCTTCCCTCCAGTGATGAGTTTACCCCAAATAATCTTCAGTGCTTTAGAGAAATATTGTTTGAAAAAATTAACTAGAATTAAAATAATTGTGGCTAGTACAGTTGTATACATGACAGATCATAAAGTCTGTTATAAATATATTTGGTGAAAGTGAAAGTCGCTCAGTTGTGTCTGACTCTTGACTATACATACAGTCCATGGGATTCTCCAGGTCAGAATATTGCAGCGAGTAGCCTATCCCTTCTCCAGGGGATCTTCCCAACCCAGGAATCGAACCGGTGTCTCCTGCGTTACAGGCGGATTCTTTACCAACTGAACTATAATCTCCTGGAAAGTGCAGATGTTTCCAGCTTAGTGAGTCAGCATGAGAATTTTCAGTTATGAATCATTTCTTTAATATATTTGATCTGATCGGCGTTTTATCTTTGAATACATTTTTGGATAATAATTTTACACAGCTGCCTAAAATTCCTTTCTAGCCATGCAAAACTTTGGAAAACAGCCCCTCTTTGCCCCACAGACCCTTTAGGATGCACCCTCAACCCCTCCTCTGTCCACAGACACTCGTCGGAACATGGGGGCTGTGTTGGACATATATTATAAAACAACAGATCCTAGGAGCATCTTTCAAGGTCAAAGTTTGGATTTCTGCCCCCTGTGGCCTTGACTGCTTCTGGAAACTTGCAGAGTTAAACCCAAGTCCAACACTCAGAGGAAGGAATTGTTTGTGGTGCTAAGGAAGAAAACGGGAAACACTTGGGGGTTTAATTTAAAGTAATTATGGCATTGGGCTAGAGCCAATGGAAATTTTTCAGAAAGCCTGTCTTTTGTGAGAAAGTCAAAGTCATTTTTGGAGGAAAAAAAAAAAGAAAACCCACTAAGAACCAAGTGATTGTTTAAAGAAGCAACTCCCCCCACCACCTCACACCTTACACCACCTCCCCAGCCATGGATAAGGTCTTTGTATTTTCCAAAACTTCCCTAAAACACAATGTATTGGAGTCATAAAATACAAATACAAAGAAAGGCAATAAAACTGAAAATTAATTCTTTATCCTCGGGAAGTGAAATCTACTTACATAGTTGCATGGGCCTTGGACTTCAAGAAAATCATAACAATGCAGTGTAGTGAGCCTGAGGGAAAGGAAATGTCACCTGCACCTCCTTCCTGCTCTGTTTCTTTCTGACTTTTGGAATTCAGGAAGTCAGAGAAACGAAACAATTTGGATATTCAAGTGGTCATGATTTTTCAGTCAATGGGAGAGCAGTAAAACAAAGTCGAAATGTATTAAATTACTAACATATTGGTCAAAGGAGTGAGGGGAAACTTAAAATGAATTTAGAAACTATTGGTTTAAAAAAAAAAGTGAAAACTTCTTTTGCATGTCTGAAGTATAAAGTTTCCCAAAGGCAAAATAATTTCCTAGGACTTTTCCTAAATACATTATGAGAAAGAATTTTTTTTAACATTTAATTTTGTATTGGGGTGTAGCCAATGAACAATATTGTGATAGTTTCAGGTGAACAGTGAAGGGAATCAGATATATACACACACACACACATATATATATCTCCATTCTCCCCCTAATTTCCCTCCTTACCAGCCTGCCACATAACACTGAGCAGAGTTCCATGTCCTGTGCAGTAGGTCCTTGTTGGTTATCCATTTTAAATACAGCAGTGTGTACATGTCCATCCCAAACTCACTATCTCTTCCCCCCCATCCCCCCGCTTCCCCATAGCAACCGTAAGTTTGTTCTATGAGAAAAAATGTTAATGTTTAGAGACCAACAGACAGACAGGGTAGGTCAGCAGAACAGTGACTTAATTATTGTTGATGCAGTTACTGTGATTATATTGGGGCTTTTGTTTTTAAATGCCTTAGGCTGGCTCTTCCTTGTCCACCTGACTGCTCCCTGTTTTCTTCTATATAATCATTTTTCATAAGTTTATAATCATTAGCTTTTAAGTTAGCAATTTTAGAAGAAGCCTATTGTTGTTAGATAATAATAATAAAAGCCATCTTTTTCATGAATGCCTGCGATATGTCAGGCACTTAACATTCACCATTAACCTTTACAGCAGTCCCAGAAGATTGATATTATTAGCCCACTTTAAGACTAGAAGCCTCTTAAGTGGTAAAGCTAAAATTTGAACACAGGTAAGTCAGGCTCCTACACACGCCTTTCAATTAAGCCTGCACTTTGTTGTGATTCAGAGCTAAAGTTAGGCACCAATTTTGAGGATATGCCACTTCAGATAATATACGGGATAAATGACATCTATATCCTGTTAAGTTTCAATATAAAAGGGTGCAAGAATTTTTGGACCTCAACTGAAATTCATAACAGAGGGAATGATGCATTTGCTCTGTATAAGATTGGACTAGAAGGAACAGATTTTCCTCTTTCTTCTTTCGGTAGTATAGCCCCAGGGCCAAAAGTGGTCAACCATTGTCATAATTCATTTGGCAGTCCTGTCAAAGATAGCTCAGTCATTTAGTATAACAAAATATTTTTTAACAGTCAGGGTACATATTTGATTTGGATCCAGGGACAAATGGCTCTTCTAAGGCTTCCTGGCAGGTTGAAGATGTGATGCATCAACTGGACGTATCAGGGCTTAATACCACTGAACCACGGAGTACATTTTAAAAGCTCACATACATTCTCAAATATCAGTGTATATAACAAATTTCACTGCCTTTGACTCAACGATATTTAGAATATATGCTATATCAGTCTTTCTGTTCTGTGATTTAGTCATAGTCCAAGGTCGTTGTCTTCTGTTCAAATGTAAAAAGTTTAACTTGAAGTGTAGGTTATTTATCTTGGACTTGGTTTGAAAGGGCATATATTCAATCATGTTATAATGTATAATAGTTCCTAATTTAACCGAGGAGGAAGTTACAGTCACACATCATTTATCCAGAATCACTAAGAATGGAGATGTTACACATAAGGGCACTTTCCTGAATATGTCCTTAAGAATATTTTCAAAATCACAAAATCTGTACTTATTTTCATCCATTTGGACTTGATTAAAACAGGGTCAACAATCACAATTCAACTTCTTGATAACTTAAAGTTTTTACATTATTAACTTTTTTTATTTTAAAAAAAGAGCACCAAGAAAAAACTCATGAATTTGTGTCTGGACCCACATTCAACCTTCAGCACTGAAGAGAAAGAAGTGCTGTTTTTGTTTTGCTTTCTTGCCAGTTATAACACTTTCTGCATCCTCTCCTTCTTCCTCCTCCTTCTCTTCCTCTTCAGCCCATTTTAAAATCAGATTGTCTTCTTATTGTTGTGTTTTAAGAGTCCTTTGTATATTTTGGATAATAGTCCTTTATCTGATATGTCTTTTGCCCCAAATCTGTGGCTTATCTTCTTCTTCTCTTGACATTGTCTTTTGCAGGGCAGAGGTTTTTAATTATGAAAAGTCTTGATGCCAGGCAGTGTCAGTTCTCCAACTTTTTCTCCTCCAATAATGTGTTGAATATTCTAAGTCGTTTGTCTCTCCATTAAACTTTAGAACCAGTTAAATAACTTGCTGGGATTTTGATCAGGATTGCATTGAATCTATGAATCAAATTGGGAAGAACCAACATTTTGACAATATTGTATGTTCTTATCCATGAACATGGAATATCTCTCCATTTATTTATCTTTCTTTGATATGTTCATCAGAGTTTTATAGTTTTTCTTATATAAATCTTGTACATATTTTGTTAGATAAACCAAAAGTTCATTTTGAAGAATGCTAGTACAAACAGCAGAGAAGGCAATGGCACCCCACTCCAGTACTCTTGCCTGGAAAATCCCATGGGCGGAGGAGCCCTGTAGGCTGCAGTCCATGGGGTCACTATGAGTCGGACACGACTGAGCGACTTCACTTTCACTTCTCACTTTCATGCACTGGAGAAGGAAATGGCAACCCACTCCAGTGTTCTTGCCTGGAGAATCCCAGGGACGGGGAGCCTGGTGGGCTGCCGTCTATGGGGTCGAACAGAGTTGGACACGACTGAAGTGACTTAGTAGCAGCAGCAGTGGGCTTCCCTTGTGGCTCAACTGGTAAAGAATCCACCTACAAGGTGGGAGACCTGGGTTAGATCCCTGGGTTGGAAGATCCCCTGGAGAAGGGAAAGGCTACCCACTCCAGTTTTCTGGCCTGGAGAATCCCATAGACTGTATAGTCCATGGGGTTGCCAAGAGTTGGACACAACTGAGTGAGTGTAAACAGTATGGTGTTTTAAATTTCAAATTTCATTACTTGATAGGAAAGAGATTGACTTTAGTATAGTAAACTTATATCCTACAACCTTATTATAATTTATTATTAGTACCAGAAGTGTTTTTTTGTCAATTCTTCTGGATTTTCTACATAACTAATGACATTTCCTATGAACATAGAGTGTTTTATGTGTCCTTTCCTCATTAGTTTGACTGAAGGGTTTCTTCCCATTAACAATTTGGGCGTAAATAAGAATAATAACTGGAATGGGTTAAAACATGGTTTAACCTAGAAGTGTATACTGATCTTAAAAAAATGAAACAAAATCTCATTGCTCTCCTTTGGAAGATGTCAGAGAAACAATTCATTATCTTTTAAACTTGTATGTACAGGGAAATGTTCAAGCATTTATCCTGCCTTTCCTATATGTCTATACTGTAGGATAAACAGAAGAGTCTAGAAAGGGAAGTTTCTGTTTATAGAAGTACTCCAGCTGGTAAATGGAGAACCCATGCTAGAATTATCATATCACCATTTTGCAATCGTTTATGAAATAATGGATCCACACAATGATTATCTAAGGCTGCTAGCAACTCAAAAAGAGAAATAATTCAACATTATATGCTTCATAATCAAAATACACAATACTACCAAATAAGCATTATTACAAAAAAATTAGCACCTGAAATGACCAAGCTTCTAGATTTAACTATAGGAAATATAGGACACTGAGGATCTATTAAATATTATTATTACAAGGATGCAATTAGCAAAGTCCAGACTAAGAAACTCTATAAGATAAATGATCTAGTTTCCCCCTCCACTAAGTAAGTTGAAAGAGTGGGAAAGAGAAACAGAGAGCACATCTATAGTTTAAAACAGATTTAGGAAACATTTCAACAGTTAAATTTAATGAACCTCATTTGGATCCTTTAAAAAGCATTTTGAAAAATTTGACAATCAAGACAATTGAACACTGTCTGGATTTTTAAAAATATTGTAAAGTTAATATTGTTTTTAGTATTTATTATTAAAACAATAGCAGACCACCTTTCTTGCCTCCTGAGAAATCTGTATGCAGGTCAAGAAGCAACAGTTAGAACTGGACATGGAACAACAGACTGGTTCTAAATCAGGAAAGGAGTACGTCAAGGCTGTATATTGTCACCCTGCTTATTTAACTTACATGCAGAGTACATCATGTGAAATTCATCAGGCTGGAAGAAGCACAAGCTGGAATCAAGATTGCCAGGAGAAATATCAATAACCTCAGATATACCGATGACACCACCCTTATGGCAAAAAGTGAAGAAGAACTGAAGAGCCTCTTGATGAAAGTGAAAGAGGAAAGTGAAAAAGTTGGCTTAAAACTCACCATTCAGAAAACTAAGATCATGACATCTGGTCCCATCACTTCATGGCAAATAGATGGGAAAACAATGGGAACAGTGACAGACTATTTTTTTGGGGCTCCAAGATTATTGAAGATGGTGACTACAGCCATGAAATTAGACAGTTGCTCCTTGGAAGAGAAGCTATGACCAACATAGACAGCATATTAAAAAGCAGAGACATTACTTTGCCAACAAAAGTCCATCTAGTTAAAGCTATAGTTTTTCCAGTAGTCATGTATGGATGTGAGAGTTGGACCATAATGAAAGCTGAGCACTGAAGAATTATGCTTTTGAACAGTGGTGTTGGAGAAGACTCTTGAGAGTCCTTTGGACAGCAAGGAGATCAAACCAGTCAATTCTAAAGGATAACATCGAATATTCATTGGAAGGACTGATGCTGAAGCTGAAGCTCCAATACTTTGGCCACCTGACAAGAAGAACTGACTCATTGGAAAAGACCCTGATGCTGGGAAAGATTGAAGGCAGGAAGAGAAGGGGACAACAGAGGATGAGATGGTTGGATGGCTCACTGACTCAATGAATGTGTGTTTGAGCAAGCTCTGGGAGTTGGTGAAGGACAGGAAAGCCTGGCATGCTGCAGCCCATGCGGTTGCAAAGAGTCGGACATGACTGAACAACTGAAATGAACTGAACTGAACTGAGGAAGGGTAGTCTCAGCATAAGTGATCAGCTTGTGTCAAATTCTCTGATTGGTTGATGGTGCAGTAACAGGGCTATATCATAGGGGTTAATATTATCAATCCTTGGGCTCCAGTAGGCCTTGGGGCCTGATAGACATCAAATCATTTCATTTGGTGAGGCTTTTAACACGTCGTGGCTTCCCTGGTGGTAAGATGGTAAAGAAACTGCCTGCTATGTGGGAGACCTGGGTTTGATCCCCGGGTTGGGAAGATCCCCTGGAGAAGGGAACGGCTACCTACTCCAGTATTCTTTGCTGGAGAATTCCATGGACAGAGGAGCTTCATAAGCTACAGTCCATGGGGTTGCAAAGAGTCAGACACGACTGAGTGACTTTCACTTTCACTTTTAACATCTGTAAAACTCAGGAAATGTGCATCAGATATAGTTATCTAGGCATTTGAGAGAGGAGCCACAATAGAGTATATGGGAGAGGGGTCTGTCCTAGAAAGGACCCATAGAATCCTGCTGGGTTACAATGTTAGTGTGATTTTTAAAAACAAAATAGTTCTTATCTTTAGAAAATATACTCTGAAATATTTATGATATAATATGAGGTCTGGGATTTGTTTTAAAATAATCTAGTCGGTAAGCAGGGTATAGATAAGTCAAAATGAACAATTATTGAAACAGATGATAAAGTACGTGGGATTCACGGGCTTCCCTGGTGGCTCTGCAGTAAAGAATCTACCTGCAATGGAGACACAGGTTCAGACCCTGGGTTGGGAAGATATCCTGGAGAAGGAAATGGCAACCCACTCCAGTATTCTCGTCTGGGAAATCTCATGGACAAAGGAGTCTGGCAGGCTACATCTGCCTCCATGGAGTCTCAAGAGTCAGACATGACTTAGCAACTAAATCACCACCATGTGAGACTCATTATATTATTCTTTCTGCTGTGGTATATGTTTGTAATTCCCATAATAAAATGTTAACAACAAAACAAAAAAATACCTAAAGCCCAGATATTTTGTTACTTGCCCAACACCATATATGTAATTAGTGATAGCTCAAATCTGAAATTGGACTCTTGACTTCCAATCAAATACTGTCTCCCTTATAACAAGCTATTTTACAGAGAAGCCAAAATTCTGGGGTACCAGATATCTGCCCAAAGCTTGACAAGCCAGTGGGTGAACTAGGGAATACACAGTGGGGCTATTAAATACTGATACAAGCAGCTCATCAGTAAGCAGCCAAGTGGCAAATTGGGATTGACTGGGAGTGCAGAGCAGCTGTTGACTTTTGAAGTATTGCCCAGAGTTCTTGGCGTTCTTTCATTTGGTCTTTAAGGGAGCCATTTCAAAATCTGACCAGCCTTATAAGTGCCCAAACAGAACTGAAAGGCTGCTTAGTCTGTACCTAGAATTTTTTTAAGTGCATCACAAAAATCCATTTTTGATGAAAGCTATACATATAGTCGGAGAAGGCAATGGCACCCCACTCCAGTACTCTTGCCTGGAAAATCCCATGGATGGAGGAGCCTGGTAGACTGCAGTCCATGGGGTCGCTAGGAGTCGGACACGACTGTGTAACTTTCAAGTAGACAACCTGAGCGACTTCACTTTCACTTTTCACTTTCATGCACTGGAGAAGGAAATGGCAATCCACTCCAGTGTTCTTGCCTGGAGAATCCCAGGGACGGAGGAGCCTGGTGGGCTGCCGTCTCTGGGGTCACACAGAGTCAGACACGACTGAAGTGACTTAGCAGCAGCAGCAGTATACATACAGTAATTTCCTTACATACAAATGAGTTCCATTCATGTTTGTAAGTCCAATTTGTTCGTATGTTCAGCAAAGTTAGCCTAGGCACCCAACTAACACAATCATAATATATACTACTGTATGGATACTTATAGTATAGTACTACCAGTATAGTACTATAATAGCTTTATAATATATTTTACACAAATAGTACATAAAAAACAAACAAAAATAGAGGAAGCATTTTTAATCTTACAGTCAGTACCTTGAAAAGTACAGTAGTCCAGTACAATAGCTGGCATATAGGGGCTGGCATTGAGTGAAACCAAGAAGAGTTACTGACTGGAGGAGGAAGAGGGGGTGGGAGATGGTACAGCTGAAGGATGGTCAGCAATAGGAGACAGAGGGCAAGCTGCAATTTCACTCAGGCCTGATGTTAATGGCATAGGCTTTGGTTCCTTGCTGGATTCAGTTTTATCTACCTTCTTGCTTCTGGACATTCTGGGCTTAAAATAAAGATACTGTACTTCATATAGAAAACTGCACAATAAAGTATACAAAAGTACAACTACTTGTGGAGGATGCATGCGTGTGACAATGCACACCAGACTTGTGAACTAACGTGACTGGACATGCGAACATACATTTGCATCTTTGAAGGTTCAAGATTCGTATGTAGAGGGATTACTGTAGTCAGACCAACAGGGAGTCACGAGGCGACAGCTGAGGTTTCAGCACCTAGGCACCAAGGATAAGAGAATTGGTAGATTGAAATGTCATTTTCACATTGCTGAGGATTGCTGTTTATGAGACACTAAAACTCAGTCCCCTCTGCTGTAGCTTTGGCATTGCTGAGACTCTGACTGGGCTGCTGTGTAGAGCTGTGGATAGATGGAGAACTAACGAACCACATACGGAAAATCAGAAAAGGGATAAAATGGTGGTGGTAGCAGTACAAAACCAGGAAAGGCGTTCAGATCCAACACTGGAGGCAAATATTGACCCAAAGTTATGGACTAGACCTCGGTTTTGCTAATCTAATGTGCAGCAGGGCCAATCTACTGATACCTGGTTGTGGGGAAGGAAAGTACAGTGCTTATTGCAGGCCATCAGACAAGGAAGTGGGAGACAGGCCTCAGAGCCACTCCCACCTGGTCTCTGAGTGAGGTTCTTTCTATTTTTTAAGAGGAAGAACAAAGAGTCTGAAATTAATTATTGTCTTGTGACATTTAATCCTAGTTTTGGGAGTAAGGACCGCTTTGGTTTATGATTCTGTTGCCAGGTGGTTCATGGCTTGAAAGTGAAGTCGCTCAGTCATGTCTGACCCTTTGTGACCCCATGGACTGTGGCTACCAGGCTCCTCTGTCCATAGGATCTTCCAGGCAAGAATACTGGAGTTGCCGTTTCCTTCCCCAGGAGATCTTCCTGACCCAGGGACTGAACGCAGGTCTCTTGCATTGTAGGCAGATGCTTTACGGTCTGAGCCACCAGGGAAATGGAGTTCTGTTAGCTCACTCTGCACTGGAGAAATAACCTAAGTTTATCCATTAATGATGATACCTATAGTAGCAATTTCAGTGCATTAATGACGTCATTGACAACAGCAATTTTAGTCATCTGATTCCGACTGATTACTATTAGCACAGATTGAGGTCAGGGGGACAGGGAATAAAGTTTTGGATAGAAAAATTAATCATAAATTTGGTTGTTAGGAGGACTTGGTTTTTTGAGAGGACTTGGTTTCACCAATATTTAAATGGAGCTAGTTAGGTAGCTGCATATTTCCTGCCATTACACAGCATCCTTTCTTCTGGGTTTTATTACTATGTATTTAGAGATTGAAGCTCTCCTAGGAGGTCATTTTTGGGGGAAAAAAAGGCAGCATAAAAATTTTCTTGTTCCAGTGCTTCTATTCTCTCGCCTCACCTTTCCCTAATCAATATTCAACACAGGTATAGCTCAGGCAGTTGTTCCTAGTAGACATCTGTTTTCTGTCTAGCTTTCATTCCCATTTTCTGATAGCATGCATGCTTTTCTTGAAAAGCTGTCACTTCCTTATCACATGTGGTCTTAGTGGAATTGTTAATCAGATGGGTGCCTGATCCAAGTTTTGCTAACCTGACTCTTTTTAGTGTTAAGTTTGGATATTGAGGCTGCTATTTATCTGAATAGCAGTTTCCTAAAAAGAGTGGCTATTGGGTATGCTCTCTAGAACCCTAAAACTTAGTTACTCTGCATCTTGTCCTTTCAAATGCCAGGAACTTGACTTTAATTCTGTGACTTTTCTCTTTTCATCTCACAGTCCCTTTTTGCTTAAGTCAGAATTGGTTTATGTTGCCACAACCCAAACTAGATGCTATATTGCCCACATACAACAGCCAGCCACTAAAGGAATACAAATTGAGCATACTGAATATTCATTTGGTATATGTCAGGGCAACACTTGGAGCCATGTTTGACTCAGGTTTTGGCATACACTAACATAAAATCTTCTATGCTCCTTGACTTGTTCTTAGAGAAAGACCAAGTGTACTAAAATTTTGATGTATTTTTGGTTTTCTGTTTCTCTTTAAAAATGTAAAGTTATAGTGCTTTTTGGAGAAGGCAATGGCACCCCACTCCAGTACTCTTGCCTGGAAAATCCCATGGATGGAGGAGCCTGGTGGGCTGCAGTCCATGTGGTCGCTAACAGTCGGACACGACTGAGCGACTTCACCTTCGCCTTTCACTTTGATGCATTGGAGAAGGAAATGGCAACCCACTCCAGTACTCTTGTCTGGAGAATCCCAGGGATGGAGGAGCCTGGTGGGCTGCCATCTATGGGGCTGCACAGAGTCGGACATGACTGAAGCGATTTAGCAGCATAGTGCTTTTATCAGTCTATAATGCAATATGTTGATATCACATTCATATTTTTATTTTTCTGCCTTCTGAAGAATTAGATGCCATAGATAGCAGCAGTATGACTCTGAGATGGAACACACCTTCTTAAAGTGGAAGAACGTTTACGATGGTCAGAATTCACACACTATTTAAATTGTTTTCATTGGTGTATGTGTCAGTGACAAATACATTTTTTGGTCAAATACCCATTAGATCAGTGGCTGAGTCAAGACCATGTCTTGGAAACTTTGAGAGGGTAATAATAGGGTTTTTACTTCATGTAACAGGACTTTCTCATCTACAGGTCATATACAAATCTTTGAAGATGGGTGATCATATGGATAGGAATGGGTGAATTTAATTCAGATGACCATTATATCTGCTATTGTGAGCAAGAATCCCTTAGAAGAAGTAGAGTAGCCCTCATAGTCAACAGTAGAGTCTGAAATGTAATACTTAGGTGCAACTCAAAAGTGACAGAATGATCTTGGTTCCTTTCCAAGGCAAAACATTTGACATCACAGTAATCCAAGTCTATGCTCCAACCACTGATGCTGAAGAAGCTGAAGTTGATTGATTTTATGAAGACCTATCACATTTTCTAGAACTGACACCAAAAAAAGCTGTTTTTTTTTTCATCATAGGGATTGGAATGCAAGGGTAGGAAGTCAAGAGATCCCCAGAATAATAGGAAAGTTTGGCCTTGGAGTACAAAATGAAGCAGGGCAAAGGCCAACAGAGTTTTGTCAAGAGAACATGATGGTTACAGCAAACACTCTTTTCCAACAACCCAAGAGATGATTCTACACATAAACATCACCAGATGATCAATATTGAAATTAGATCGATTATGTTCTTTGCAGCCAAAGATGGAAAAGCTCCATACAGTTTGCAAAAACAATCCCTGGAACTGACGATGGCTCAGATTATGAGCTCCTTATTGCAAAATTCAGGCTTAAACTGAGTAAAGTAGGGAAAACCACTGAATTGTTCAAGTATGCTCTAAATTAAATCCTTTATGATTATACAATGGAGGGGATGAATACATTCAAGGTATTAGATCCAATAGAGTGACTGGGGAACTATGGACGGAGGTTTGTAATATTGTACAGGAGACAGTGACCAAAACCACCTCAAAGAAAAAGCAATGCAAGAAGGCAAAGTGGTTGTCTGAGGAGGCTTTACAAATAGATGAGGAAAGAAGAAAAGTGAAAGGCAAGGGAGGGAGGGAAAGATATACCCAACTGAATGCAGAGTTCCAGAGAATAACACGGAGAGATAAGAAGACATTCTTATATGAACAATGCAAAAAAAAAAAAAAAAAAAATAGAGGGAAACGATAGAATGGGAAACACTAGAGATCTTTTCAAGAAAATTAGAGATATCAAGGTAACATTTCACACAAAGATGAGCACAATAAAGGACAGAAACAATACGTACAAAACAGAAGCAGAAGATATTAAGAAGAGATGGGAAGAATACTCAGAACTATACAAAAAAGGTCTCGATGACCTGGATAACCACAATTGTGTAGTCACTCACCTAGAACCAGGCATCCTGGAGTGTGAAGTTGAGTGGGTCTTAGGAAGCATTACTATGAACAAAGCTAGTGGAGGTCTAGCTGAGCTATTTCAAATCCTAAAAGGTGATGCTGTTGAAGTGCTGCACTCAGTATGTCAACAAGTTTGGAAAATTCAACAGTGGCCACAGGACTAAAAAAGGTCAGTTTTCATTCCAATCCAAAGAAGGGCAATGCCAAAGAATGTTCAGACTACCCTACAATTGCACTCATTTCACATGCTAGCAAGGTTATGTTCAAAGTTCTTCAAGCTAGGCTTCAGCAGTATGTGAACTAAGTACTTCCAGATATACACGCTGGGATTTGAAGAAGCAGAGGAAAGGATCAAATTGTCAGCATTCATTGTATCATGGAGAAAGCAAGGGAGTTCCAGAAAAACATCTGCTTCATTGGCTATGCTAAAGCCTTTGACTGTGTGGATCACAAAAAACTGGAAAATTCTTCAAAAGATGTGAACACCAGACCACCTTACCTGTCCCCTGAGAAACCTCTATGTAGGTCAAGAATCATCCGTTAAAACTGGACATGGAACAATAGTCTGGTTCACAATAGGGAAAGAAGTACAACAAGGCTGTATATTGTCATGCTTCTTATTTAACTTCTGTGCAGAGTACATCATGCGAAATGCTAGGCTGGATGAATCCCAAGCTGGAATCAAAGTTGCTTGGAGAAGGATTAACAACCTCAGATATGCAGATGATACCACTGTAATGGCAGAAATGGAAGAGGAACTAAAGAGCCTCTTGATGAGGGTGAAAAAGGAGAGTGAAAAAACTGGCTTGAAACTCAACATTAAGTAAACTAAGATCATGGTGTCTGGTCCCATCACTTCAAAGCAAATAGAAGTGGAAGCAGTGACATCTTTTCTTTTCTTTTCTTTTCTTGGGCTCCAAATTCATTGTGGATGGTGACTGTAGTCATGAAATTAAAAGATGCTTGCTGCTTGGAAGGAAAGCTATGACAAACCTAGACAGCATATTAAAAAGCAGAGACATCAATTTACTGACAAAGGTCTGTGTAGTCAAAGCTATGATTTTTCCAGTAGTCATGTACAGATGTAAGAGTTGGATCATAAAAAAGGCTGGTCACTGAAGAATTGATGCTTTTGAACTGTAGTGCTGGAGAAGACTCTTGAGAATCCCTTGGATAGCAAGAAGATCAAACCCGTCAATGCTAAAGGAAATAAACCCTGAATATTCACTGGAAGGACTGATGTTGAAACTAAAATTCCAATACTTTGGCCATCTGATGTAAAGAGCCAATTCATTGGAAAAGATTCTAATGCTGGGAAAGATTGACAGCAAAAGGAGAAGTGGGAGACAGAGAATGAGATGGTTGAAGGGCATCACTGACTCAATGGACATGAATTTGAGCAAAATCCAGGAGATACTGGAGGACAGAGGAGCCTGGCCTGCTGCAATCCACGGGGTTGTAGAGAGTCGGACATGACATAGGTTGAACAACGACAAAAGGAAAAAGATAGAACTCTTAATCTTTTCCATTTCTTAGGTTCATTCATGAAAGGTCCATCCTTGTTCCTTGTTATGTACTGAATTCCTTCTTCTTATTCATATGTTTCAGTCCTAATTCCCAATATGACTATATTTAAAGATAGGGTCTTTAAAGAGGTGATTAAGGTTAAATGAGGTCATAAAGGAAAGGCTCCTCAGGAAAATTAGTCTTTGTCACAGTGTCATGAATCGTGTCTCCCCAAAATTCTTATACTGAAGTCCAAACTCCCAGTAACTCAGAATATGATTGTATTTGTAGATAAATCTTTAAATAAGTACCTAATGCAAAAAAGCAAAATGGCTGTCCGGGAAGGCCTTACAAATAGTTGTGAAAAGAAGAGAAATGAAAAAGCAAAGGAGAAAAGTAAAGATATAAGCATCTGAATGAAGAATTCCAAAGACTAGCAAGAAGAGTTAAGAAAGCCTTCCTCAGCGATCAATGCAAAGAAATAGAGGAAAACAACAGAATGGGAAAGACTAGAGATCTCTTCAAGAAAATTAGAGATACCAAGGGAACATTTCATGCAAAGATGGGCTTGATAAAGGTCCATTCTGTTAGTATGGACCTAACAGAAGCAGAAGATATTAAGCAGAGGTGGCAAGAATACACAGAAGAACTGTACAAAAAAGATCTTCACGACCAAGATAATCATGATAGTGTGATCACTGACCTAGAGCCAGACATCCTGGAATGTGAAGTCAAGTGGGCCTTGGAAAGCATCACTATGAACAAAGCTAGTGGAGGTGATGGAATTCCAGTTGAGCTATTCCAAATCCTGAAAGCTGATGCTATGAAAGTGCTGCACTCAATATGCCAGCAAATTTGGAAAACTCAGCAGTGGCCACAGGACTGGAAAAGGTCAGTTTTCATTCCAATCCCAGAGAAAGGCAATGCCAAAGAATGCTCAAACTACCGCACAATTGCACTCATCTCACATGCTAGTAAAGTAATGCTCAAAATTCTCCAAGCTAGGCTTCAGCAATACGTGAACCATGAAATTCCAGATGTTCAAGCTGGTTTTAGAAAAGGCAGAGGAACCAGAGATCAAATTGCCAACATCTGCTGGATCATCAAAAAAGCAAGAGAGTTCCAGAAAAACATCTATTTCTGCTTTATTGACTATGCCAAAGCCTTTGACTGTGTGGATCACAGTAAACTGTGGAAAATTCTTCAAGAGATGGGAATACCAGACCACCTGATCTGCCTCTTGAGAAACCTGTATGCAGGTAGGAAGCAACAGTTAGAACTGGACATGGAACAACAGACTGGTTCCAAACAGGAAAAGGAGTACGTCAAGGCTGTATATTGTCAGCCTGCTTATTTAACTTCTATGCAGAGTATATTATGAGAAACGCTGGGCTGGAAGAAGCACAAGCTGGAATCAAGATTGCAGGGAGAAATATCAATAACCTCAGATATGCAGATGACACCACCCTTATGGCAGGAAGTGAAGAGGAACTAAAGAGCCTCTTGCCGAAAGTGAAAGAGGAGAGTGAAAAAGTTGTCTTAAAGCTCAACATTCAGAAATCTAAGATCATGGCATCTTGTCCCATCACTTCATGGAAAATAGATGGGGAAACAGTGGAAACAGTGTCAGACTTTATCTTTTTGGGCTCCAAAATCACTACAGATGGTGATTGCAGCCATGAAATTAAAAGACACTTACTCCTTGGAATAAAAATTATGACCAACCTATATAGCATAGGAGAAGGCAATGGCACCCTACTCCAGCACTTTTGCCTGGAAAATCCCATAGATGGAGGAGCCTGGTGGGCCGAAGTCCATGGGGTCGCTAAGAGTCAGACACGACTAAGTGACTTCACTTTCACTTTTCACTTTCATGCATTGGAGAAAGAAATGGCAACCCACTCCAGTGTTCTTGCTTGGAGAATCCCAGGGACGGCGGAGCCTGGTGGGCTGCTGTTTATGGGGTCACACAGAGTCGGACATGACTGAAGCGACTTAGCAGCAGCAGCAGCAGATAGCATATTGAAAAGCAGAGACATTACTTTGCCAACAAAAGTCCGTTTAGTCAAGGCTATGGTTTTTCCAGTGGTCATGTATGGATGTGAGGGTTGGACTGTGAAGAACGCTGAACGCCGAAGAACTGATGCTTTTGAACTGTGGTGTTGGAGAAGACTCTTGAGAGTCCCTTGGACTGCAAAGAGATCCAACCAGTCCATTCTAAAGGAGATCAGCCCTGGGTGTTCTTTGGAAGGAATGATGTTAAAGCTGAAACTCCAGTACTTTGGCCACCTCATGCGAAGAGCTGACTCATTGGAAAAGACTCTGATGCTGGGAGGGATTGGGGGCAGGAGGAGAAGGGGATGACAGAGGATGAGATGGCTGGATGGCATCACTGACTCGATGGACATGAGTTTGAGTAAACTCCGGGTGATGGTGATGGACAGGGAGGCCTGGCGTGCATGGGGTCACACATGACTGAGTGACTGAACTGAACTGAACTGAAGAGAATATGAGATCATCAGGGAGAGCCCTAATCCAATAGGAGTACTGTCCTTATAAGAAAAAGAGACAGAGCTTACTACCTCTCTGTGTGAACACAGAGGAAAAGCCATGTGAAGACACTAAGAAGTCAGCCATCTGCAAGCCAGGAAGAGACTTCTTACAAGACATCACCAATGGCACAGATCTTTGACTTCTGGCTTCAAGAACTGTGAGTAAATCAATTTCTGTTGTTTATGCCACCCAGCCTGTGGTATTTTGCTATGGCAGCTCTAGCAGACTGATACACTTCCTGTCTGTTTTCCAAAGTACACTGTATGTTCATATAAATCCTCTCTTAGACCTTAACTGTCTGTGATTCTTAGGTAAGGTCAATTTAATATTTCAACCAATAACTCCATGTTGCATGCATGAGTGTTCAGTCTCTGGTCATGTCCAACTCTGTGACCCTATGGACTGTAGCCACCAGGCTCCTCTGTCCATAGGATTCTCCAGGCAAGAATACTGGAGTGGATTGCCATGCCCTTCCTCCAGGGATCTTCCTGACCCAGGGATTGAACCTGCATCTCTTACGTCTGCTGCATTTGCAAGCAGGTTCTTTAACCACTAGTGCTACCTGGGAAGCCCAGCTCCATCTTGGCTGAATCTCAATTCCCTCCCTTTCTTTATATCACTATGCATACCCCTACCGGCCGTCTGCTGCTCCTAAGCTCCATTGCTGTTCAGACTGACCCCGTGGTGCTTCTGGCACTTACACAGCCCGTCACCACTTCTGTGTTCAGGCCACCTGAATCATGGTGCTTAGTGGCTTTTAACTTCCAAAACTTTATGCACCTGGGTTTCTGTGCTTGACAATGAGTTCTTCGACATTCTTGTATACTTTTGAATTTACAGTACATCTACCTCTTCTCATTTTCACATTCCACAACCACATATGACCTTCTTTTCCCCGGCATATCCAGAGGATCTCTGAGAATTATGTCAAGATAGTTTCACTCTGTACTTGAGGGCACCATTTCCATGATGTTGGACCTGTTTCCACATCTGGTCCACAATGCAGAACTTCTTTCTCATTTGTTTTTCTGGGATGCCACTGTTTCTTCTGCAATCTGGCCTATACTGCCCTCACACCCCATCAATGTTTGTCTGAACACAGGCTGCAGAGTTCAAGATCTTTCCCTTGAATCTGCTGAGACCCATGCAAATCACTGTTAGATAGGGAGTAAGGTTGCTTAAACTTACAAGCTATCATATCCAAACCTCATCAAACCAAAAGCCCTAAGGGAGTTTTTACTGGTTGGATTTAGGTTTCATTCCACTTTAGCTCAGTGCTTAGGACAGAATCTATGATACAGAGATGAGTGATTTATTCAAATGAATGAGGGAAACATCAGTGTCAGAGCTCAGAGAATTCTCGACAGTGTCTCCTCCCCACTCACTTTTGGTGGACTCCTGCTGCCACACAGCCACCCGTGTCTTTCCCTGACATCACCTCAGCCTCCTTACCATTCCAGTACCACCCAACTTCCTTCTACTGTTGGATATTTCCACAAGTGCTTTTCCTCTGTTTTGCCTCCAGTATCAAGAGGATATGTTCACACAGTCTCTTCCTCTGCTTTCCTGTTCTCTCCATTTTCCTGAACATTCTAGGAAGCTGCTGGGAGCAGTGACAGCTTGTGTCCCTCCATCCCTTGATTTCCTTCATCAGACCAAATAACACCACAGAGAAGTATCTTGATCCCTCTTCAATTTGTCCAGATACCACCAGAGCCAGGCCAAAACGCAATTCTCCTACATGGAACTGGTTGGTTTCCCAAAAGGAAAAACGCTGTGCACAGCTGCATACCTCAGATAGATGTCTCGCTTCTTTTAGGTTAAAATATAAAGGAGATGGTTCCTTGACAACCATTATTCATATTCTGACATTCCTTCTCTTTTCAGAGAACAGATATACAACCAAAAAGAGGTGACAGATAAAACAGAGATTACTTAAGATGACTCCCTCAGTTTATGGTGGCTAAGTCTTTAGAATCAGATATAGAGGTTATCAACCAAGACAGTGAACAGTCAATCAGTAGCTTCCAAAGAAGCTCAAACAACGACAAAATATAGACACGATATCCCCTAAATAAACAGAGGGTTCCCGTTTGGCTAATCTGTTACAAATTCCCTAAAGTGAGAAATTTCAATGCATAAAACAAATACGGTATAAGTGTTTTCTCCTCATCACTTTAATATGCCTGTTACTATAGAAGTGGCACGTCTTATTGTTAATTTGTTGTTGTTAAATTGGCTCTTACCTATCTTTTTCCTTGTAACTGCAAAAGAAATAATTATGGGAAATTCTAGATCATTGTTATTTGATCTAGGAACACTTTGCCTTAAACTCTAGTCCTGTTAAGTGTCCTACTCTTATCCATAGGTTTTATTCCCTAATTTGTATTGCTTGGCTGTTGTGTTTTGACCATGCAAAAAATTTTTATAGTCAAGCGAGTGCTTTCCAAAGTCAATTCTAGATTTTTTCACATTAATATTTATATAACTTTTGAAATTTCAGTCTTCAAAATATTGATCCACAAAAGTAAACTGGTGTAGCCACTGTGGAAAAACAGTATGAGGATTCTCAAAAACCTAAAAATAGGGCTACCATATGGTCCAGCAATCCCACTCCTGGGCATATATATGCAGATAAAACTATAATTTGAAAAGATAAAACGAACCCCTATGTTGACAGCAGCATTATTTACAATAGAATGGACCTAGAGATGATCACATTAAGTGAAATAAGTCACAAATAGAAAGACAAATGCCATATGATATCATTCATATGTGGAATCTAAAATATGACACAACTGAACGTATCTATGGAACAAAACAGACTTCCAGACAGAGAACAGACTTGCGCTTGCCAAGGGGGTCGGGGGAGGGAAGGACTGGAAGTTTGGGATTAACAGATGCAAAGCAGTATTTATAGGATGGATGAACAACAAGGTCTTCTGTATAGCATAGGCAACTACATTCAATATCCTCTGATAAACCATAATGGAAAAGAATATATATATGCAAATATATATACATGAAAATATATATATATATGCATAACTGAATCACTTTCCTGTACAGCAGAAATCAATACAACACTGTAAATCAACTATACTTCTATTAAATGTTTAAAATTTATTTTACATTTTAATTGGATAAAAATTGCTTTACATTGTTGTGTTGCTTCTAGCCGTACAACAATGCGAATCAACCATAACTATGTATCTATGCCCTCCCTCTTGAGTATTGATCCATATGAAAGAGTTCCAGGGGTTTCTCCTGAGAGATGCCACATCAAGGCCTGTCTCCTCATCAAGTTATCCACTTAACTGTTAGCTGAAAACAACAAGCTGTGTGAAATCATCAGGAGTATTTTTACTCCAAGTCTTTAAGAGAAATATATATTTTTTGGGCACAGAAAGAGTTAAGTTCCTTTCCATCTGTTCCTCAAACTTAACATGTACCCCACCCCCAGCCCTTGCTCCCCAATAAGTCAGTCAGTTCAGTCACTCAGTTGGATCTGACTCTCTGAGACCCCATGGACTGCAGCATGCCAGACTTCTCTGTCCATCACCAACACTTGGAGCTTACTCAAATTCATGTCCATCAAGTCGGTGATGTTATCCAACCATCTCATCCTCTGTCGTCCCCTTCTCCTCCTGCCTTCAGTCTTCCCCAGCATCAGTGTCTTTTTTAATGAGTCAGTTCTTTGAATCAGGTGGCCAAAGTATTAGAGTTTCAGCTTTAGCATCAGTCCTTCCAATGAATATTCAGGACTGATTTCCTTTAGGATGGACTGGTTGGATCTCCTTTCAGTCCAAGGGACTCTCAAGAGTCTTCTCCAAGACTACAGTTCAAATGCATCAATTCTTCGGCGCTCAGCTTTCTTTACAGTCCAACTCTCACATCCATACATGACTACTGGAAAAACCATAGCCTTGACTAGATGGACCTTTGTTGGCCAAGTAATGTCTCTGCTTTTTAATATGCTGTCTAAGTTGGTCATAGCTTTTCTTTCAAGGAGCAAGTCTTTTAATTTTATGGCTGCAGTTACCATCTGCAAAATCACCATCTGCAGTGATTGATTTGCTGCTGCTGATGCTGCTGCTAAGTCACTTCAGTCGTGTCTGACTCTGTGCGACCCCAGAGACAGCAGCCCACCAGGCTACCCCGTCCCTGGGATTCTCCAGGCAAGAACACTGGAGTGGGTTGCCATTTCTTCTCCAATGCATGAAAATGAAAAGTGAAAGTGCAGTCGCTCAGTCGTGTCCGACTCTAGCGACCCCATGAACTGCAGCCCACCAGGCTCCTCTGTCCATGGGATTTTCCAGGCAAAAGTACTGGAGTGGAGTACCATTGCCTTCTCCGAGTGATTGATTTAGGAGCCCCCCCAAAAATAAAGTCTGTCTCTGTTTCCGTTGTTTCCCCATCTATTTGCCACGAAGTGATGAGACCAGATGCTATTATCTTAGTTTTCTGAATGTTGAATTTTAAGCCAACTTTTTCACTCTCCTCTTTCACTTTCATCAAGAGGCTCTTTAGTTCTTCTTCGCTTTCTGCCATAAGGGTGGTATCATCTGTGTATATTCAGTTCAGTTCAGTCCTTCATTCATGTCCGACTCTTTGCAACCCCATGGACTGAGGCACATCGGGCTTCCCTGTCCATCACCAACTCCTGGAGCTTGTTCAAACTCATGTCCATCAAGTCAGTGAGGCTTCCAACAATCTTATCCTCTTAGGTGATTGACATCTGTGTATCTGAGGTTATTGATGTATTTCCCAGCAATCTTGATTCAAGCTTGTGCTTCATTCAGTTGGCATTTCATATGATGTACTCTGCATAGAAGTTAAATAGGCAGGGTGACAATATACAGCCTTGATATACTCCTTTCCCAATTTGGAACCAGTCTGTTGTTCCATGTCCAGTTATAACAGTTGCTTCTTCACCTATATACAGATTTCTCAGGAGGCAGGTAAGGTGGTCTGGTATTCCCATCTTTTGAAGAATTTTCCACAGCTTTTTGTGATCCACATAGTCAAAGGATTTAGCATAGTCAATGAAGGAGAAGTAGATGTTTTTCTGGAATTCTCTTTCTTTTTCTATGATCCAACAGATGTTGGCAACTTGATCTCTGGTTCCTCTGCCTTTTCTAAATTCACCTTGAACACGTGGAATTTCTTGGTTTGCATACTATTGAAGCTTAGCTTGGAGAATTTTGACCATTACTTTGCTAGCGTGTGAGATGAATGCAATCATGCAGTAGTTTGAACATTTTTTGGCATTGCCTTTCTTTGGGATTGGAATGAAAATTGACCTTTTCCAGTCCTTTGGCCACTGCTGAGTTTTCCAAATTTGCTGGCATATTTAGTGTAGCACTTTCACAGCATCATCTCTTTGGATTTGAAATAGCTCAGCTGAAATTCCATCATCTGCACTAGCTTTGTTCGTAGTGATGCTTTCTAAGGCCCACTGAACTGAGCACTCTAGGATGTCTGGCTCCAGGTGAGTGATCACACCATCATGGTTATCTGGGTCATTAAGATCTTTTTTGTATAGTTCTTCTGTGTATTCTTGCCACCTCTTCTTAATATTTTCTGCTTTTCTTAGGTCCATTCCATTTCTGTCCTTTATTTTGCCAATCCTTGCATGAAATGTTCCCCTGGTATCTCTAATTTTCTTGAAGAGATCTCTTAGTCTTTCCCATTCTATTGTTTTCCTCTATTTCTTTGCATTGATCGCTTAGGAAGGCTTTATCTCTCCTTGCTATTCTTTGGAACTCTGCATTTAGATGGGTGTATCTTTCCTTTTCTGGTTTGCCTTTCACTTCTCTTCTTTTCTCAGCTATTTGTAAGGCCTCCTCAGACAACCATGGTGCCTTTTTGTATTTCTTTTTTTGGGGAAGGTTTTCATCACCACCTCTTGTACAATATTACGAACCTCCACCCATAGTTCTTCAGGCACTCTGTCTATCAGATCTAATCCCTTGAATCTATGTGTCACTTCCACTGTATAATCGTAAAGGATTTGATTTAGATCATACCTGAATAGTCTATTGGTTTTCCCTACTTTCAATTTCAGTGTGAATTTGGCAATACGGAGTTCATGATGTGAGCCACAGTAATCTCCCAGTCTTGTTTTTGCTGACTGCATAGAGTTTCTCCATCTTTGGCTGAAAATACCACTCCCCAATATCTATGGTTAATTTTCAAGAGTCATTGCTACAAATGCTTAGGTTTTGTGGGGAAAATTGAGTTCCATATACAGTGATGGCATACAAAAACATAACATATGAATTACCATAAACTCTGCTGGGGTAAACAACTAGCTAGTCTTCCCAAAGAGTTTAAATCCCACTGGCACCTAAGAGAGGTGGGCCAAATAAACACTCCTCTGTGTGTGTGTGTGTGTGTGTGTGTGTGTGTGTGTGTGTGTGTAGTAACAAGAAAGCACTATATCAGTATAGTTTAAAAATTCCAATTTGTTTAATTTTTCTCAAAGGATGTGAGGTCTTTCTCAGAAATTTTCTCAGAGCAATAACAAAAAATTCCTCCAAATACAAATGTCTTTCATTCTTTTCTATGACATGCAGCATTTCTCAGTTTGATCAGGTGGACACATATGATTCTCACAATAGCAAACATTAAGGAAAAGATTTAATAATAAAACATATTTAAGAATAGTGATACTGGTAAAAATTGAAGCAAAAGGAGAAGGGGCAGCAGAAGATGAGATGGTTAGATAGCATCATCGACTCAGTGGGCATGAATTTGAACTAACATGGGGAGATAGTAGAGGACAGAGGAGCCCGGCATGCTACAGTCCAGGGGGTCACAAAGAGTCAGACACGACTTAGTGACTGAACAACTATAAGAACAATAGCTACAATCTACTGAGAACAGCTGTAATTCAGTCCTCAGTTTTCCCTCTAATCCCATTTCTCCTTATAATTTTTTTTTCCCCCAGGAGAAGGGAAGATTTATTACTTGCAGCAAATAAGGAGAATGGTTGCTTTTCCAAAGCAGGGTCTCTTCTTTTTATATGATTTTGAAAAGTTGTTAGGAATAGCAGTAAATATAAGTTCCTGGGAGATGAGTAAAAATATTTTTTTTTAAGAAAAAAAAGTGTATGGGATGGAGAAAGTGTTCATGGATGAGCTGAGCCAGGCGAGGTAGATATGAGTTCAGACCCCAGACAAGACTTGAAGGCTAGTGGGGGCGGGGGAAGGAGAATTCAAGGGAGAACTCTGGAGTGGCTGGAATGTTTGTTTAGAAAGCAGCAGGGATTATCTGATAAACTGAGTAAACGGCTTGTCATTTTTATAATGTAAATGAAACCAGTAGTAAAAGGAAAAGCTGACATCCTCTCACAGGACAGATAAAGCCAAATGATTATTTTTAGAATCATTTACAGAAGAAAGCAAACATTTTTTCCCTGATTTCCAACACTTACCACCTCCTCTTAGCCTCTTGGAATGTTTATTGGGGCTGAGTGAATGAAAAGTGGAGGAAGGGTGGAGGGAAGGGGAGGGAAGGGTGAGTTAATCCTTCAATTTTGCTTTGAGACTTCAGATGAAGTGTACCAAGCATTTGAAATTGGGGACAAAATGAAGATTTACATAGAAGTAAGAATTGGTTGGTTCTCTCTAGGCCATAGAAACTTCTGCCTCTCACAATTAATATTCTAAAGTGATTTTGCCTTCCATTTTCTCCTCAAGGACCTGACCCAAAAGGTATTTAATTTTTAAATGGGCATACAAATAATTCAGAACAAAACAAGCTTTTAACAACAACAACAACAAAAAACCTGTCTTATTTAAAATCCCTGGAAGGTTTTTTAGTGAGAGCAGTGTGTGACTGACGTGGTAAATTAGGCCTGCTGGAGAAAAATCAAGACAAAATGTGGATTCATTGTTTTTTTGAAAGGCAGCCATCTTTCCAAGGGAATGTGTACACCACGTTTTATTAAGAAATTATATCTTTCCCCATGTTTTCCATCTCTCTCACATGCTGGCAATGGCAAGCAGGTTGAACAGATGTGATGAAAGAATTAATACCAGTCTTGGGAACATGTAAACGAAATATTTCTTTTGAAACACCTATCTTTAAATTCCATTAGTTCAATCAGACACTGGAAGAGCCTGGATTAGGGGAATGATTTATACAGCACAGGCTGTTTGTCCAGACTCAGAACACCTTCGTAATATGAAAAACGTGAAGATGAATTTAATAGTTCTCCAATGAATTGGCTTGGAGTTTAAAATCCTGCTCTGACTGAGATAACTGCGTTTGTTTCAGTTTTAATAAATTCACCTCGGTAAGAATTTTTCTTTTTTTTTCTCCCAGATTCATTCATAGCTGCTACACATTTGTCTCTGTGTAAAACCAACTCTCCCCTCTGAAAAAGCAGCATAACCAGTCAAAGAACAAGTATATAGGATTAGCACATTATGAAGAAAAAAGAGAGGCTTTCAGCTCTCTGTCATGGATGATATTTATCACATTTTTCATGACCAGATCTAATAACAGTGCAGAGATAAAATAGGCTTGATGCATCTTTCCTGTGCAGAGAATTTTACAACAGTAACTCCAGGAAATCCAGGAGATGAAACATGTACTTCTCTTCTCTTGCAGTTTTTATTAGAGAAAAATGGAAGGTGTGTGTTGAGGGGGAGAACTTCCACCAAAGTGGGCTTGAATTTTCTGTCTGTTATGCTAATGTATTCATAGAAAAAGCTGGTGCTGAGGGCGGTTCTCCAATTAAGACAAATGAGGCACATTGAATTTCTCCCCCAGGGCACAGCAGGGGTGCTGGCAAAATCTACTTTATTCTTTTCTGTCAGGGCTGAACTGGAAACAAAAGCATGAAAATTCAACACATCCACTTACAGAATAATAAAGGCTGTTGTTTAAAGCGTGAAGAGTTTTGGCACCCTTCTGGGGCCTTATGCAAATCACTCTCCCTCTTCACTGCTACCACACCATCGGTCTTGGAAATTAAAGATGTACTTGGTCGGTTAACAGCTGAAAGGAGAAGAGCAGGCTGAAACTCAATTAGATTTGTATTAAGCAAATAAATCAGGACTGACTGATATTGGCTAAACTAAAATGCATTATGGGGCTGACAGTAATTCTAATTTGATTGACAAATATATGTTGTATGTTATTAACCTAAATGAAAGATAAGAATTTTTAAAAAGGGTTTTATTCTCATAAACAATCCTCTCCCTGCTCTAACTGTACACAAAACCATAAACAGAGACCACCGGCTTGGTGCTGTGTATAATCCATGATCGAGAACACAAGAAATCTGTTTTCTGATACATGTTAAGAGTTGAAGGCAAAATTATTCTGCAGAAAGACATTTGTTTTCATTGATTTATTTGGTGTAATGCAACAGCTAAACACTGTTTATTTGCTTGAATGGAGCACACTAAAATACACTATTTTTATTATGGTGAGTAATAAAAGCATAGACCTGTATATGCATTGTTACTTTTTTCCAGAGTTCTGCAGTACATGATGCTTTTCTATAGCAGGTTATATATAAAGGAGCTTCACATGAGGTTCAAAGTCATAAATGAAGATTTCAGGCAAATCCTCCAAGGTTTTAGGAAAAAAAATCGTTAAGTAGCATATATATGTTAAAATGTGTGGTTAGATAAATGAGAAGTTTTCCCTTGTGAGACAATTTAAGGAGTTCTTTTTTAAACTCATTTCCTTGTCTTTGATGTTTACACTTTTAGAATGCATAGAGATATAGGTCATTACATTTAATATACTCAAGTTAATCATTGCACACTAATTTCATACTTTTGCTTTGGTTGTCAGCATCTTCTACTTGCCCCATGTTTTCCTTTCATCTGCAGGAATATCTTTTCCTTCTGGCTACCAGATTAAAGATGCATTCTTTCAATAATCATTCCTTCTCTCCTTTCCTACTTGGCTCTTCTTGCCAAGTCCTGCTACGTTCTGTGCCGTATCAGTGCCAGAAAGGTTTCTTCCTCCCCTTAGGAATCTGCCCAAACCTTTGTCCTGCGTGGGCTGCCTCCTGCCACAGCTCTTGCCAATGCATGTTCTTCACTCTCTGCATCCTCTTCTGTCCTCCAATGAGCGCATAAAAGATACTCAGCCTAAACACTTTTCTTTGACACCCGATCCCCAGTTTTCCTCCCAACACCATCAATAATACTCCTCACTGATACTGAGAGCGAACATCACAGGATGAGACAGTGCCAGTTGCTGGCAGATTTCACACAGTTTCTTCCATCTCAGATTAAATTCTCTATTTTTAGCTTTTCAAGCACCTGCCATGTCAAACCACTCAATCGCTACTTTCACTTATCTCTTCCTACTCCCCAGCAGAGCTGGTCACCTGATGGGCTTCTGCTTGTCTCTCCTATTTTGTTCAGGTTTTGCTTCTTTTCCTGATACCTCTTCTGAAATTTACCTGAGAAATCAGTTTTTAAAACGTCAATATCCATCCCAACACTCACACACAATCTGCTAATGATAATCTGTACCATTTATTGTGGACTTAGAATAGTTTTCTTCCATAATATTTATTCAATGGTTTTTTTTGGGGGGGGGGGAGTTTCAAACTTTAGTTAACATTCTTCATTTACTTTTTTGATTGGTAAATATGGGCTTAAATATAATTTTCTTGAAGGGCTTTGTGTATGCCTATTAGATTATCCATTTTCTTTATTTCCGTTTAAGAGCACTGACATCACAGAACTCTGATATGTGCCAGGAACCCATTCTATGGACCTCCATTGAATCTCAGGGTTTATTTATTTCACTTAAAAAATATGGTAATATATGCATAACATAAAATCTACTGCATTAACTATTTTAAGGTGTACAGTTCAGTAACATTAAATATGTTTCTAATGTTTTACGGTCTTCACTAGTATCCATTTCCAGAGCTTTACCCTCCACCAGAACTGGAACTCTGGACCCAGTTCACAATAAGTCTCCATTCCTCCACATCCCCACTTTTCTTCTAAGACTCTGACCACCCTAGGTAGTTGTAAGTGGGATCAATAGCATTGGTCCTTCTGTGATTCGCTGATTTCATTGACCATAACCATAACATCTTAAGGCTCATCCCTGTTTTTAACATCAGAATTTCATTCCTTCTAAAGGCTGAATAGTATTCCGTTATATGTTTATATTGCATTCGTTTATCCATTCATTTGCTGATAGATGTTTGAGTTGTTTCCACCTTTTGGCTGTTATGAATAGAGCTGCTGTGAACATGAGTGTGCAAATGTCAAAGTTTCTGCTCTTAATTCTTTTGGGTGTTGAATTTTGAGATTTGACAACGCAAATGCAGCATACGATTTTCTTCATAAAACTTTTATCTTGTTTCTTAGACCCATCATATTTCCCCCTTTGCTATAATTCCCACAGCAGTTCATTTCTCTTTGGAGTAATTTTCTGTCAAGATATACAGCTTCATATCTACTCACAAGGCAAAGCTAAGTCAAAACCAAGATGATATTGATGCCTCCTTCCCACCCCTCTTCAAATATGCACTGAGTCTGGGAAAAGGCAAATTGAAGACTCCCAGATCTGTGATCAACTGCCCAATTTAAACAAATTATATCCTGGAGGATATAATTTTCACACCTCAAATTCATATTGAAAGTATTTTTCTGCTTCTTATAGCGCCAGGAGACGAGTGAAAGCAACACAGGAAACCAGACTTGAGAGCGAGAGATTGACACTTGGGTAATCAAAAGGCTTTGTTCCCTAAAGCCCAGTCAAACAGTGTTGAGCTATCATTCACTACTAACAGAAACAGTTTGCTCTTGCATTGCTGAAATACCAACTACTAAATAATGTTAGGATAAAAAAAAAAATGTTAGGATATATTTGAGGCAATAACATGTAATCATTCACAGTTCTTTTTGAAGGGAATGAGGTTAAGATTTTTTTTTTTAAAGCCCAAACGCAGAGAGTTTTTAACTACTAGACATTTGGCAATATTACTTTCACTCTGCTTCCTGCCTTATCCTCTCCCCCATAACCCTTCCCAAAAAACTTTCTGGATTTAATGTTGGAGAGAAAGAGATCCTGCCTTCACTTGAACAGAAGTTCTTGTTGTGTTTCATTTGTTCTGTTGACTTCACTATATTTTAACATATAAGTGTTGTGAGAGCAGACTGAATTCTGAATTGCTAGGTTGCATCTTCACTAGCTGTAGAAGCAGATTTCAATCCACAAGTTAGAGCTCAAATTTTCTCCGCAGTAGGGTAGGTAAAGTTCAGATGGGGTTTGTGGGGAGGGGAGGAATGAGACAGGAGAGACAGAAAGGGAGGAAAGGAAGAAAGGAGGAGAGGAGGGAGGGAAGAAAGGAGAGAAGGATGGAGGGAGATGATTTCTTTAAGGGATAATGATACGTTTTATCGTGCAGATACAAAGAAGGGAGGGGGCTGGTAATGGTCTTCAGGGGACATGCCGGGAGTCACAGTGTTATCCCACATGACTGGCAGGCCTGACCCAAGCCAGTGTGTATACTCCCCACAAAGTACTCTTGACTGAACGTGTCCACAGAGCAGTTTTCATCTCAGGTGGTTTATTCAAAGCTTTTCTTTATTCAAGTAGGTATAGTCCTGATTTAAGATATTAATATCCTAGAGATTGGTCTAAAGGCCAAGGCGTCAGTGCTGTGTCTTCTCTTCAGATGGGGGTCCTGTCTCTCTCCACATAGCACATATGGCAGCTCTCTCAGCTTCTCTGGACTCCAAGACCTCTGAATTGAAAGTGTTCTTTCTTAGTTCTTAACATCACATTCCTTTATTTCACTCAAGATACACTGCAAATGTAGACATTTAATAAAGCTAATGCCCTGTCTGTGTCTCTTAAGGGGTTTATGTGCATGTGCATGTGCTCAGTTGCTAAGTCATATTCAACTCTTTGTGACACCAGAGACTGTAGCCTGCCAGGCTCCTCTGTCCATGAGATTTCCCAGGGAAGAATACTGGAGCAGATTGCCATTTCCTTCTCTAGAGGGTCTTCCCACCCCAGGGATTGAACCTGGGTTTTCTGCATTGCAGGTAGATTCTTTACTACTGAACCACTTGGGAAGCCCTAAGGGATTTGCTGCTTCTGCTGCTGCTGCTGCTAAGTCGCTTCAGTCGTGTCCGACTCTGTGCGACCCCATAGACGGCAGCCCACCAGGCTCCGCCGTCCCTGGGATTTTCCAGGCAAGAACACTGGAGTGGGTTGCCATTTCCTTCTCCAATGCATGAAAGTGAAAAGTGAAAGAGAAGTTGCTCAGTCTGACTCTTAGCGACCTCATGGACTGCAGCCTACCAGGCTCCTCCGCCCATGGGATTTTCCAGGCAAGAGTACTGGAGTAGGGTGCCATTGCCTTCTCCGAAGGGATTTGCAGAGATATGCTTATATTCTTACTTCATTTAAAATATATCATTTATCTACCTACCTACCTACCTATATCTATCTACTTATCATCTACCTCAACTTTTTAATAGAGGGAGCTAGAACACATGTGGGACTAGCCCTACTAGTTGATCAGTTAATCAAAACATTGCCATGAGAGGGGAAACAACAATGGGTACTGCAGAAATTTTTTAAAACATCATAAGAAATTTTCTTTCATAAGAAATACTATGAACAGTTATATACTGACAAAATGGACAACCCAAAAGAAATGGATAAATCTCTAGAAACATAGCGCCTGCCAAAACTGAATCAATAAGAAACATATTTTGAACAGACCAATCAGAAGTGAAATAGAACCTGTCAATTCAGTTTAGTTCAGTTGCTAAGTCATGTCTGACTCTGTGTACCCCATGGACTGCAGCACGCCAGGCTTCCCTGTCCATCAGCTCCCAGAGCTTACTCAAAATCATGTCCATCAAGTCAGTGATGCCACCCAACCATCTCATTCTCTGTCATCCCCTTCTCTTCCCACCTTTAAACTTTCCCAGCATCAGGGTCTTTTCCAGTGAGTCAATTCTTTGCATTAGCTGGCCAAAGTATTGGAGTTTCAGCTTTAGCATCAGTCCTTCCAATGAATACTCAGGACTGGTTTCCTTTAGGATAGACTGGTTGGATCTCCTTGCAGTCCAAGGGACTCTCCAGAGTCTTCTCCAACACCACAGTTCAAAAGCTTCCAACACCACAGTTCAAAAGTTCTTCAGTGCTCAGCTTTCTTTATAGTACAACTGTCACATCCATACATGACTACTGGAAAAACCATAGCTTTGACTAGATGGACCTTTGTTGGCCAAGTAATGTCTCTGCTTTTTGATATGCTGTCTAGGTTGGTCATAATCTGCAATAATAATAATAAAAATTCCCTGCAAAAAAAAGTCCAGGACTGGATGGCTTCACTGGGGAATTCTACCAAACATATAAAAAAGTATTACACCTATCCTTTTCAAAGTCCATCAAAGACTGAAGAGAGAAACAGAGAACACTCTCAAAATCATTCTATGAAGCCATCATCATCCTGAAACCAAAACCAGACAGACACTAACAAAGAAAGAAAATTATTATAGGCCAATATCTTTGGTGAAGATATGTGCAAAAATTCTCAAAAAATATTAGCAAATTGAATCCAATAATACATAAAAATGATCATACACCACTATCAGATTAGATTCATCCCAGGGTCACAAGGATGGTTCAACATACACAAATCAATTAATGTGATATACCACATCTACATAATCATCTCAAAACATGTGAAAAAAGCATTTGATAAAATTCAACTTTCATTCATGATAAGAAAACCCTTACCAAAGAGGGTATATAGAGAGAACATATCTCAACATAATACAAGCTGTTTATGACAAACCTGCAGCCAACCTTATACTCAACAGTGAAAAGGTGAGAGCCTTCCTGCTAAAATCTGGACCAAAACAAGGATGCCCACTCTCATCACTTCTGTTTAACATATTAGAAGTCCTAGCCACAGCAATCAGACAAGAAAAAGAAATAAAAACTATCCAAATCAAAAGGGACAAGGTAAAATTGTCATTATAGGCATATGATATGATACTCTATATAGAAAGCCCTGAAGACTTCACTGAAAAGCTGTTAGAATTGACAGATGAACTCTGCCACACAGCAGGATACAAAATTAACTTACAGAAATCTGTTGTATTTCTTTACACTAACAATGAAATATCAGAAAGTATAGAAACAGTCCTGTTTAAAATTACATCCAAAACAAACAGGCAAAAAACCTAGGAATAAAGCTAATAACAGAGGTAAAAGATTTATGTTCTGAGAACTATAAAACAATGATAAAGGCAATCAAATATGATTCAAAGAAATTAAAAGATATCCATGCTCTTGGATTGGAAGAATTAATATTGTTAAATAAGAATTAATACTGTTAAGGTGGCCATACTACCCAAAGCAATCTATAGATTTAATGCGATCCCTATTGAATTACCCGTGACGTTTCCGCAGAACTAGTGCAAATAATCATAAAATTTGTATGGACCTCAAAAAACCCAGAATTGCAACCTAATCCTGAGGAAAAAGAACAAAGTTGGAAGCATAACCCTTTCAGACTTCAGAAAATACTACAAAACCACAGTACTCAAAATGGCATGGTATTGGCACAAAAACAAACATATAGATCAATGGAACCAAATAGAGTACCAGAAATAAACCCAGACACCTATGGTCGATTAATCTTTGACAAAGATGGCAAGAATATACAATGGAGAAAAGACAGTCTCTTCAATAATAACACAAAAATAAACTCAAAATGGCTTAAAGACTTACGTATAGACACAACAACATAAAACTCCTAGAAAAGAACATAGGCAAAACATTCATTGACATAAGTCTTAGCATTATTATCTTTCTCCCATGGCAATAGAAATAAAAGCAAAAATAAACAAATAGGGCCTAAACAAACTTAGAAGCTTTTGCACAGCCAAGGAAACCATAAACAAAACAAAAAGAAAACCTACATGCTGGGAGGAAATATTTGGAAACAAATATTTGTGACAGATAAGGGCTTAATTTCCAAAATATACAGACAGCTCATACAACTCAATATCAAAAAAACCCAAACAACCCAATCAAAAAATGGGCAGAAGACCTAAAAAGATGTTTCTCCAAAGAAAACATACAGATGGCCAACGACATACAAAAAGATGTTCAACATTGCTAATTATTAAAGAAATGCAAATCAAAACTACAATGAAGTATCACTTCACACTGATCAGAATGGAATCATCAAAATGTCCACAAATAATAAATGTTTCAAAAGATGTGGAGAAAAGAGAACTCTCCTACACTATTGGGTGGGAGTGTAAACTGGTGCAGCCTATGGAAAACAGTATGAAATTTCCTTAAAAAACTTAACTACCATGCTGCTGCTGCTGCTAAGTCGCTTCAGTCGTGTCCGACTCTGTGTGACCCCATAGATGGCAGCCCACCAGGCTCCCCCGTCCCTGGGATTCTCCAGGCAAGAGTAGTGGGGTGCCATTTCCTTCTCCAAAGCATGACAGTGAAAAGTGAAAGTGAAGTCGCTCAGTTGTGTCCAACTCACAGCAACCTCATGGACTGCAGCCTACCAGGCTCCTCCGTCCATGGGATTTGCCAGGCAAGAGTACTGGAGTGGGTTGCCTGCCATTGCCTTCTCTGTGGCAATTCCCTTTCTGGGCATATATATGGGAAAGATGAAAATTTTAATTTGAAAAGTTACATGCACCTTAATGTTCATAGCAGCAGTATTTACAATAGTCAAGACATGGAAGGAATCCATGTCATCAGCAGATAAATGGATACAGAAGACATGGTGTATATATATACAATGAAATACTACTCAGTCATAAAAATAATGAAAATTTGTCATTTGCAGCAACATGGATGAATCTAGAGATTATAAAAGTAAGTGAAGTAAGTCAGAGAAAGTAAAATATCACGTTATCACTTGGAATCTAAAAAAAAAATGATATAAATGAACTTATTTACAAAACAAAAAGAGATGCATAGATGTAGAAAACAAACTTATGGTTACCAAAGAGTAAAGTGGGAGGAAAAAGTTTGGAATTTGGGATTAACAGATACACAGTATCATATATAAAATAAACTATAAATATTTACTGTATAGCACAGGGAACTATATTCAGTATCTTGTAATAGTCTATAATGGAAAATAATCATCTGAAGATATATATTTCTATATCATTTTGCTATAAACCTGAAAATGATACATTATAAATCAATTATACTTCAAAAAAATTGCCAAGTTATTAGGAATACCTGAAAAATAAATCAAATGTGCTTTCGACAACTATCTAGCAGTCTTTTTGCAAAAGGCTAAGGATGTTTCCACTGATTGGGAAAATCTGTACTTTTTTTCTTGCACATACTCATAGTGTATAGTCTACATGTTGCAGTTTTTTTCTTTCATGTGAACTGGAGGTATATAGTCAGTTGAGAAGCAATGTAAGTAGAATCATTCCAGATGAGTGATTCCCAAGCGTTGGCATCTGAATCATTTGGAGGGCTTGTCAAAACAGATTGCCCAGCCCCATCTGTGAATTTTGGATTCAGTAGATCTGGGGTGAGGTATGATAAATGATATTTCTAACAAGTTTCCAGCTGACGCTTACGTTGCTGGTCAATGGATCACTCTTTGAGAACTGCTGTTGTAGGTTTTCATTGTACTTTATAGAAAGTGTGTCATTTTATAGCGAAGGAAGAATGTTGATTAGTACCAGTTGGTTAATATAATGTTGAGAGTGAATATAAATGTATACCTATTTCATGTAATTGATAAACAGCAATCCATATTCACATGCATTTTTCCCAGAGCATTAGTAAATCTGGCATAGCATGTTAATAATGTTAATGTTGTTAATGTGATTAATAATGTTAACAGGTGAGTTTATAAGAGGTAGCAGGGAGTCCTGGAAATGGAATGTTCTTTAAAACCCTTTCTTTTCCCAACTGAGCAAGTTAAGTTCTCAGTGCTTCTTAATCAATAGATTGGGCATGATTACAAATACATCACTGGACTCTCCTGAAGATGAGGTGACAATATACAGATTATTTTCAAACATTTTCATCACTATCTTTGATGGTAGATAGGGAAAAAATTGGGAAAGCCCATAAGTTAATAGTAGAGAAAAACTTTATTGAGGTCTCTTTATGTCTTAAGAGTGATTATATATTTTTCCTTTTTTTTGGTCTACCATAGATCTATTTGCTTTAATATAAAAATATTTTAGGCTTCCCTGATGGCCCAGTGGCTAAGAATCCACCTGCCAATGCAGGGGACACAGATCTGATCCCTGGTTCGGGGAGATCCCACATGCTGTGGAGCAGCTAAGCCTGTGTGCCACAACTGCTGAGCCAGAGCTCTAGTGCCCGAGCTCCTTAACAAAAGCCACTGCAATGCAAAGCCTGTACACCGCACTGAAGAGTAGCCCCTGCTTGCTGCAACTAAAGCCCACGCACAGCAACGAAGACCCAGTGCAGCCAAAAATAAAATAAATACATCTTAAAAAATTTTTTTACCCAATTTGACATTATCCACTTAGCACCAGCAGCAGCAGCATGTTTATCTTTGATTTCTGCTATGAAGAACAAATACTTCAGCTTGAGAAACTTAGGAAAATGCTTTGTAAATAATAGGGTATTGCATGTAATTTTTTTATTATTAGAATTTTGTTTTATTTTGGCAAGCATGTGAGACATTCATTAGCATATCCGTTGACTTTAATGTCTCATTTAAAGATTCCTTATGCTGATATTTGGGTTTTAAATGATCCAATATATGATGAGATCTTTTTCTTCCCAGATTAAAATTTTACTTCTAAATTGAGATTCAGAGATGCACCAAGGTGAAAGCAATTTTAAGAGTCCAATTGACACATGGATTTGTTTATCTCTTAATAAAGTAATAAATTAGGGAACAGTGAATGAATGTAACAGCTAATGGCTTCTGTGTTACATCATCATACAATCTCTAGCATAATCAAAAAATTTAAATGTACATCTTAAATTTACACAAATGTACTGTTTTAATGTGATTTCCAACAACCTGAAAAAAAAAATTCTGAAGTATGTATGATCCATTCAATTATTGTTACTTGAACATCTCTTATGCAAATACTGAGTTAGTCTTCATAAATAATACAGAGACAAGTAAGACACAATCCTTCCTTGATTCTTGAGAAACTCGACAACCTCCTATTTTAGCAAATGACCAGAGAGACCTGCTAAACGTATCCACTTAAAGATAACGACCCACTTATAACTAATAATCTTCAACAACATGGCTGAAATAACAAACTGGAGTCAGACAAAGGTTGGTGTGAATCAAAGCTCAACCACTTCCTAGGTATGTGATGGTGGAAAGGTAACCTTCTTAAGTCTGTTCTTTCTACTTGTCAGTTTTTCAATCTGTAAAATGGTGCTAAAATTATTTGCCATGTGGGGTCTTGTGAAGAGTGGACATAGTATATTTAAAGTGTGAAAAACAGGGACCAGCACTTAGATTTCCCATCCCTGCTTCTTCATGCTTATCTACCAGCTTGAGCTCATGAGCTGGTCTGACACGGAGCCTGGTGAACATGGGAATGTAGTTGCCTTGGCTCAGATCACATTTCTGGGAATTGTGACCAGGAGGGTAAGGGACACAGTGAGTTGGGAACAAAGAACAACCTGTGGCTGTTCTTGTCAGAAGAAGGCAATGGCCATCACCCTTATTTTTGATATCATGTGCTGTCCCTCCTCCCCCTAGTGAGAATGAAGAAGGGAAGAGTCCCCCTGCAATTGATGGAACTCTTACTCAACTTTGTGGTTCAACTGGGGGCATACCAGGTTTTATGTTAGAGATGGAAATCTAAAGTAAGCTTTTTTCTCTCATGAAATTCTACTTTGGGTAGTAGAACTGTTTCTCTATAAGAGAAGCTAAAGGATTAGGCTGCATTCCTCTTTCAATTTTTGAAAACGCTAATAAAAGTAGATGGGTAATGGCTGTGTGCTTAGAAAGAGTTCACATAAAAATTCTCAGGAAACAAAAGTCAACCTAGAAGTGCTAATATTATGTTTAAAGACAAAGAAATTATGCATGATCCAACTGCTCAGAATTACACAGCCAAACCAAAGCTTCATAGATATAAAAATTAGATAATTTTACAAAAAGATAAGAGTTTACCATCTATTTTGATTCTATCCATATTTCTTTTTTACTTTTCAGTGACAAATTAGAAGCTTCAGGCGGGCCTATATGTATTTATAAGCCTATATGGGCTTCCCTGATAGCTCAGCTGGGAAGGAATCTGCCTTCAATGCAGGGGACCCCGGTTTGATTCCTGGGTTGGGAAGGTCTCCTGGAGAAGGGATAGGCTACCCACTCCAGTATTCTTGGGCTTCCCTGGTGGCTCAGACAATAAAGAATCCACTTGTAATTCAGGAGACCTGGGTTCGATCCCTGGGTTGGGAAGATCCTTTGGAGGAGGGCATGGCAACCCACTCCAGTATTCTTGGCTGGAGAATCCACATGGACAGAGGAGCCTGCCAGGCTACAGTCCATGGGGTCACAAAGAGTTGGACACAACTGAGTGGCTAAGCACACACACAACATATGTATTTTTGTGTGATATATGTAAATATATACATACACATGCACACTGCTGGGGGTTCAGAAAACATTATTGCAAAATATGTTACATTGGCATGTATAAAGCTCATGCCTGTGCTTAGTGGCTCAGTCGTGGCCGACTCTGTGATACTTTGGACTGTAGCCCACCAGGCTCCTCTGTCCAAGTGATTTTTCAGGCAAGAATACTGGAGTGAGTTGCCAGTTCCCTCACTAGGGGATCTTCCTAACCCAGGGATTGAACCTATGTCTCCTGTATCTCCTGCATTGCAGGAGGATTCTTTATCCACACTGAGTCATTGGAGAAGCCTCAGAATATTGAATACTTAAAGCTAAAGAATTTTGAGAAATAGTAGATGCAGGAAGAACTCTCTGACCTCCTCCTTTCCTGAGGGAGATCATAAAACAACCAAGTGACAGGTGCCTTCCTTTGGTAGACAAGAGCATCCTTACCTCTGAAGATGGCAGGACAGCAGGAGGAGTCCAAATGAACTGGCCTTGCTAGGTTTCCCCCAGTTTACTACACTTAGCTCATTCCCTTTTTCACGTTACATTTTCCCATAATTTTTCACTCTTCATCAAACCTAGTATAAAAACATTTAGGCTTACATGTTTCTTTGGTCTTTATTTCTTATGAAAGCTATTGTGCCATGTAAAACTTACATTAAATACATCTGTATTTTTTTTCTCGTGTCAATCTGTTTCTGTCAGTTTAGTTTTCAGGTCTAGCATCTGTCTCTGTCAATTTAGTTTTCTGGTCTAGGAAGAAAAATTTTTCTTCTTCTACCACATATACATACATGAGTAAGTAACAATTTCAACTTACATACTGATTGAATGCTTTCTCTTTTGTATTACTGGCACCAAAAATCTCATCAAGAAACCTTTATAAATTTACTAGCATCTAAAAGAAGAGCAAGTGCCTTGGCACACATTGTTCAATACTGCTTTCACTTCATCTTCTCTACATTGTGAAAGCCTAATATAAACAGTAGCAATAGATTTTGACTTATGGTAATTCACACCCAAGGTTCTTTGCCAAAATACCCTACGTTATTACTTGTTGACCTAAAAGCAGGCAGGTCACAAATCATATTTCTCAGCAGCCTCCCTTCTTGTGCCCTGGTATATAAAATCATTCCTTCCTCCTCTGTCCTCTTCGCTTGCTTAGAGCTTTGACTGTTGGACTCAGATGCAATTCCTGTTCTAAGAGCTTGTTAATAAAATACATAGGACTGGCTGTTCTAAGAACCTGATTATACCATGCAGGATATAAATTAACTGTCTGTCAGTAATTAAATATGGAATTTATGGTCCCTCCTTTTTTTCTAAGAAGTTTGTCATCAAGGTCTTGGTGAAAATATAACATTAAATAATCTTTATGAAAAAATTATATTTGATTTACAGAATTTTTTCTCTAAGAACATAATTTACCAATCTGATTTTTTTTTGAAGTATTGTTGATTTACACTGTTGTGTCCATCTCTGCTGTACAGTTAAGTATACCAATCTACTTGTAGTTAAGAATTGCCTAATGATGAATGCAGTTCTATTATTTACCAGCAACTAGTATTCAAATGTAGATCTAAAAAAAAAGTCTAAAATTTTTTAATGATACTCTGAAATCTTTTAATGATACTCTGAAATACTCTGAAGTCTAGCAGGCAAGATACTAAAACTGTTTACAAATAAAGAGAAGCTGTTTGCCAAATTTACAATTTCTCATGTTAAGAAATTAATATGTATAATTCATATACATACCCCAAAGTGAATCTCCATATTGATTGTGGCATAGAATTTGCTGGCATAACGTTGGAACTTAAATATAATCATACATTAATAATAGATAATTAAATAAATGTCCATCAATAGATGAAATGATAAAGAAGGTGTGAGATATGTATACACACACACACACACACACAGTATGGAATATTACTCAGCCATAAAAAGAATGAAATAATGCCATGTACAACAACATGAATGAACCTAGAGATTATCATATTAAGTGAAATAAATCAGAGAGAGAAAGGCAAATATCATATGACATTGCTTATTTGTATAATTTTTAAAAAATGATACAAAGACTTTCCTGGTGGTTCAGTGGCTGAGACTCCATGCTCCCAATGCAGGGAGCCCAGGCTGACCCTTGGTCAGGGATTTAGATCTCACATACCACAACTAAGAGTTCATGTGCCACAACTGAAAGATCCTGCATGCTGCAATGATCAAAGATCACAGGTTTTGTGACTAAGACCCGGTGCAGCCAAATAAATAAATAAATATTTCTTAGAAAGGTACAAATGAACTAAATTATGAAACAGAAATAGATTCACAATCATAGAAAACAATTTTATGGTTACCAAAGAGGATGGGGAAGGTGGAGGTGGAGAGGTAATTTAGGAGTTTGGGATTAACAGATACCCACAACTATATATGGGTTTCCCTGGTGGCTCAGATGGTAAAGAATCCACCTGCAATGCAGAAGACCTGGATTTGACCCTGGGTTGGGAAGATCCCCTGGAGGAGGGCATGGCAACCCACTCCACTATTCTTGCCTGGAGAATCCCCATTGACAGGGGAGCCTCGCAGGCTACAGTCCATTGGGTCTCAAAGAGTCGGACTACTACTACATATAAGATAGGTAAACAAGGACCTACTGTAAAGCATAGGCAACTATACCCAATATCTTGTAATAACATAAAATGGAAAAGAATCTGAAAAACACCCGAATCACTTGGCTGTACACTTGAAACTAGCATAACATTTTAAATTAATTATACCTTAATAAAAATGTAAAAAATCATTATACATGTAATAAATACTTTTCCATTTTGTCATTTGCCTTTCACTTTGTGGTGGGATTTTTGTTTTGGGTTGTGCTTTACCAATTAGAAAAACAATTAAATTTTACACGTCAAATATTAAAAAAAAAGATTGTTAAAATCTAAGTTAAAAAACAAAACCCAAGAGTACTTATTCTATCAGTGAACTTTTCTTTATCCTTCCCTTTTTAGCAAGAAAAATGTGACAAGTTTTCTAGAAGCAGCATGTTGTTCACATTGGACAAAAACAAGCTGCTCTGGTTTGGGGTGGTACAAATAGATTTCTGTCAAACGTGAAACTCACTCAATCCTTCCCAAAATGAAGTACCAGTATTTGCTTCTTTAGTATTATGCAGGGGAAAAAAAAAAATAAGTGTGCATGGTCACATAAAAACAAATAACTAGCTTGTCATGAAGTTCATGATAAGGAATGACTGAATCCCAGAAGCTATTTGTAAGGCTTAAATATAAGGTCCACAAAAATAATAGTGGTCAAAGTTCTTCAAATAGAATATTTATTCTGAATTACTGATGCCTGCTCAGATTTAGTTTAAAATGCTCCCATACCATCAGAAGATGAAGTGTTTACATGAAAATGGAAATGCCTACTTTTTTTTTTCCCCCACATGAAACTGAAATTGTTCACAGGTCACAGCTAAAAGAGAGGGGAATGTCTAAACTGACTGTCATTTTTTATTTTCTCAGCTGGGCATCGCGCATGTCAGTGGAATGTATCTGTACAAACAGCATACTTTACATTCAGGAAGTGATATTTCAGAATGATCTTTTATAAAACAATGCTCCATTTTTTTGTGGTTTGGGGTAAAGCCAAGGCAAAATTTAGATTTCTTCTATTTCATAAATGAACTCCATAATAAACAAAACAAAATCTATAAAGTAGATTTATAATATCACCATTTTATGAGATTCAACAGAACTGCAAAATATCACATTTGACAAAATTAATGCTGCTGAAAATACTTGCTGCCAGCAGCTCTTATAATTACAAGGAAAGGCAATTGGTAATGAATTCTTTTAACTTGGGATTTCAAATCTCAGGACTGAATGTTGCCCATTATTGGAGTTCAAAGGCATCTATCTCTAGAATTGTTCTTTTAATGCTTGTTGGATGGCTTTAGTTGTTCTTTTCTTGTAGGCACACAATTGTTGTCTTGATCTTTGTGATAAAAAGAGCTTCAGTGGATCTTTGTAGTGAACTCAGTTGGCTTGGTAACATGCTGGTAGTCAGAATTCCAAAGTGGGGAAACAAAGGCTTAGAAATTATAGGCTGAGAACTGTTTGTTCAGGACTGTGGGAATCTTACCCCAGCCTGGGGAACCAATGGACTCTCTTCATTAGATCCACATTCATCCATAAACTCCCCAAATCCTTGCCCTTTTGTCTTTTCCTAAACTAGAGTTTTAACCACAATAAAAACAAATGTGGCAACTTCTTTTGTAAATCAATTCATACCAACATTCCCAGCATGCTTTAATTCTTCCCCTCCATGTCATAATTCCAAAAGAATGACATTAACTTATTCAACGTTACATTTATTTCCATAATAAGGATGTGTCAAGGGGCAAGACTTAAAGGCAAAAAAAAAAAAAAAAGGCTTCCTTTAGGCCTATTTGAATGGTGATGAGTTGCCTTTCTCTCTGTCCAGATAAGGTCCTTTTTTCCTAAGTTAATGAAATGACAAAATAAAGTCCAGTGTGACTTTTTAAACTGCTTCATTTAAAAAAGTCAGTAAAATTGAAGCATAATCTGGTAAAATTAATTTCACTGAAAAATGCATAGAATAGAAAGGGAATAGCAACTTCACATTAAAAAAAAAAAAAACCCAAAACTGGGCATAAAGGTATCCTTAAACCAACTGACACTATGTCATCTGATTATACAACTGTGACTTGGAAATGCCAGGAATTTTCCTTTGTGTGTCTAAATAATGCAAGTTGAATTCAGCAGTGTTCATATAAATACTTTAATTACACTGAAGTTTTATCAGCGGGAAGTCAAGGGAAGTATGTGAAACACTGGATAAACATTTTAAAAGCAAGAACCATTCAAGGTACACAAGACAGGGCAGTCATAACAATGGTAGCAAGCACAACTAAAGCAGATGAGGGACACTGGTAGCTCAATAACTTTTAGGAGCCTAGGACTGAACTGTTTTTCTTTCATTTTTATTTCCCACCATTGTTCTAAGTAAAATGCTTAAAAATTGGGAAAGATGAAGTCTGAGACACTGAAATGATTGAAGAATTATAAGTAGTGTCCTGTGAGAAAAAGTAAAAAGAAACCTGAATAATAGTGGTTCAGATAAATGGAAACTCAGAGTATTTCACCTTGGCGCTTAGAGCTGCAAACTAAAAACTAGGACAAAAACAAATTCCTTTTAGGAACACTTTTAAAACTTTTGTTCAAATTTGCAAAAAATGCTTTTTCAATGTGATGTCATGTGTACATGAATGTGGGTTACTTTGTACATAGTCTTAGGTGACTTCTAAATTTCCTTCTGAAATGTGCAGGCCCTTAGCATTATGGAGTGAAAGTTTAGTGTGGTCTAATGTCTCTAGCGCTGTCAGGGAGCCACTGATGGAAATGCTTGCCGTGACCAGGCAGGATGGTAACTTGCATGAGCTGTCTTACAGTAGGAGACCCCGATGAAGAACAGTGGCTGTGCTGCCACTGAAAACTAACTGTGAGAATTCAGGAGGAGCCAGGAGGAGGAGGGAGGAGACATATATCCTGCCAACATCCGGAAGCTTTCACTCTGGAATCCATCTTGGCTGAGAGATGCACACACCACCAAGGAGGATCCTGAGTTGGATCAAATATAGGTACATGCAAGATGGTTGGCCAGAGACAACCTGGAAAATTAACCCTATCACCATTAAGACTGAGTCGTGTGGCAGAGCAGTTCTCCTGGGTTCCCTTACCCCTACTGCTCTCCGCCTGGGTGCCCTTTCCTAATAAAGTCTCTTAGTTGACAGCACACGTATCTCTTTGGACAATTCATTTCCGTGTTAGACAAGAGCCCATTCTTGGGCCCTGGAAGGGGTCCCCCTTCCTCATCAGTGCTATGACTTATACCCCTTCATGAGTGACTGAGCAATTTATGGCTTCATACAAGGAGGAAAATAAGTAATGAGAAAGAAATCTTGCCATTTACCTTTAGTGAAACTTGAAGTTTATTCTTTTTGCCCTTAAAGTGATGGAGTGAGGAAGCCAATCTAAATTTATCATCACAAAGTTGATGAATGATCACTGCCATATTTACCTTTTCCTTATCTTGGTCTTCTTTCCTTCTTTCTTTCCTTCCTTCTTTGCTTTCTTTTTCCCCCCACTATTTTGTTGTATATTTGTTAAATGTCACTTTACTTTCTGAAAATAGACAGAAATTAAATAAATATAAATACATATTAATATAGTAAGGAAAACATCTGAAAAAAAATGTTAAATATACTTTGCAGGCAATGTACGGTGCAAGCCCGATATTTTATGGATACTGTCTTTTAGGCCTTCGTTGCCTCATCTGCTTGTTTTCTTTTTGACAAGATGATCTTCTTTGTACACCAACATTCTGTGACTCAAGAAAATGAGTAGCTTCAAATAAGCAAGTAAATCTTTATTTTCAGATTCTCTTTTTTGAGCAGTAAATGAAACAAATTTTCAGGTGTAGATTGTGGCTTAACTCATGGGTCTTCATACTAGCCGAATGTCAAAATCGCTACAAAGTTGTGAAGTATGGATTTCTAGGTTATCAACTCAAATGTATTGAATCAGAACATTTAGCTATCTGGCCTGGAAATTTGTGTGTGTGTGTGTGTGTTTAATTTAACAAATATTTCCTTGAGAAATCTGATGAAAGGCTGAAATGACCCAACTAGATTCCCACAGAACAATAAAGGAAAAATTCTTTTTTAAACCCAAGCCACAGAGACCATTTTTTATAACTGCATGCTGATCAGTTAAGTTAAAAAAAAAAAAAATGCATCACTTCTGGCATAAGCATAATTCTCATTTGATACATAACTGTATACATATACTTATTTTTATGTTTTGTATTTTTATTTTTCTTCATTTTTCAAGTTGTATGTATTAAATAAATATATTTATTATCATGTTAACCTCCCAGCAAAATATCTGGAAACTTAATCTCCCTCATCAGCTTAAAACCCATGGGTCCAACCCTTCCATAAACTAATGGTATTCTTTCAATTTTCTTCTTTCTTGCCTCACTCAGAGTAAGTTTTTCTAGTTTGTAGACAAGCATCCGTTACAGGCTCAGTAAAGAGAAAGGCACAAACAACAGGCTGTCTTTATATATACTTCACAGGACAAAATAAAAATAATTTTCTGGGAATACTTTTGCATTTTGACAATCACGTGTCTTTGAATTGAGAAAAGTTTTTCGAGAGTAAAAAAATGGACTATGTGAGTTTTGTCAAGTTATTTCCTGTTCCTGCTGGGTTGAGCAGAAACTCTTTGGTAGCCTCACTGGTCAAATATTCAGCAAAAAAGAGCACTCTTCCTGTTTCCACAACTGCTGCTCTACTCCAAGCCACCATAATCTTTCAGTAGACTGTCAGAGCTTCCTTGATGGATCTATAATAAATCCTGGCCCCATCTCACACAGCAGCCAATATTAAATCTATATTGCATCTTTCCACTCCTAAGCTCAAAGCCTTTCTACGGGAAGAAAAATCTCTCCTTTAGCCATCTTAGATTCTCCTACTGGGGCCCTATAAATCAGACTGGCTACAAACAGGGTAAGAAGACAAAAAACAAACAAGTTTATTAACATGTGGATCACACAGGTACACATGGGAGTACTCAGTGCTGGGTAACTCAAAGGGGTGGTTAGAGCCTTGGCTTATTATACACTGTCTTAGGCTAAATGAAGGAAAAGGGCAGATTTGAACAGTTGCTAATCAGGGAAAGGAGTGGATGCAGAGAGAAGGGAGGAACTGGTAAGAAAGAATAGCGCATCATTGGGGCAGGATCCTGGTCCCACCTCACAGGATACACATAACAATATCTTTGGGCTTTCTTACAGAACTAAAACCCCAACAAATGGAAGATGTTAGCTTTCTTTATTCCAGAGAAGGTCACTGGACCTTCTTCTTCCCTGAGAAGTTTGATAACCTTGAGAAGCTCATCAGGAGACCAACTGAAGCCAGATTAAAGGAATGCAGGCCCTGCACATACCCTGATCCTTATCAGCAACCTCACCTTTGAACCATTGCTATGAAATTCCTCACCAAGTCTTCCTGGGTTGGGACACACAGTTTTCAGGCACAAGCCTGCTGTGACCCCCTTTGCCTAGCAAAGCAATAAAGCTATTCTTTTCTACTTCACCTGAAACTCTGTCTCTGAGATTCAATTTGGCATCAGTGCAGAGTTTGAGTTTTTACCATCAATAGTGCAAATACTATTATATTTGACAAATATAATAATAATTTGCTTGTTTATTCACTCATTTTATATTTCTTTCCCTATTAGAATAAAAGACAAAAGTGTCTCTGTTTTGTTAATTATACGATCTTTAGCAACGAAAACATAGAAATACGGGAACAGTAGGTATGGAATAATATTTGTTGAATGAATGAATAATTAATTCTAAATATGGGCAGAAGTTGGCTTAAAGCTCAACATTCAGAAAACGAAGATCATGGCATCTGGTCCCATCACTTCATGGGAAATAGATGGGGAAACAGTGGAACAGTGTCAGACTTTATTTTTGGGGGCTCCAAAATCACTGCAGATGGTGACTGCAGCCATGAAATTAAAAGATGCTTACTCCTTGTAAGGAAAGTTATGACCAACCTAGATAGCATATTCAAAAGCAGAGACATTACTTTGCCAACAAAGGTTCGTCTAGTCAAGGCTATGGTTTTTCCTGTGGTCATGTATGGATGTGAGAGTTGGACTGTGAAGAAGGCTGAGCGCCGAAGAATTGATGCTTTTGAACTGTGGTGTTGGAGAAGACTCTTGAGAGTCCCTTGGACTGCAAGGAGATCCAACCAGTCCATTCTGAAGGAGATCAGCCCTGGGATTTCTTTGGAAGGAATGATGCTAAAGCTGAAACTCCAATACTTTGGCCACCTCATGTGAAGAGTTGACCCATTGGAAAAGACTCTGATGCTGGGAGGGATTGGGGGCAAGAGGAGAAGGGAACGACAGAGGATGAGATGGCTGGATGGCATGACTGACTCGATGGACGTGAGTCTGAGTGAACTCTGGGAGTTGGTGATGGACAAGGAGGCCTGGCGTGCTGCGATTCATGGGGTCGCAAAGAGTTGGACACGACTGAGTGACTGATCTGATCTGATCTAATCTGATGGGCAGAAGTCTAATCAAGTGTATTCATTCATTTATTACTAAAATAAGAAGATTCAAAAAATCTGTCAAGAACAATATAAAACTTCAGAATATCTAAAATAAATTACCAGATTTCTTTTTTATGTATGTAGGAGCCTCTAGGGAATATTTGGTCCTGTATCACTTAAGAAACATTTTATAACCTTGTAAAGTAGAAAGTAGGAAGTAGAAAGGCAAAAGTAAAAGTAGGAATGTAAAGTAGAAAGTAGGAATGCACAAGTAGGAAGTCAAGAGATACCTGGTATAACAGGCAAATTTGGCCTTGGAGTACAAAATGAAGCAGGGCAAAGGCTAACCGAGTTTTTCCAAGAGAGCTCATTGGTCACAGCAAATACCCTCTTCCAACAAAACAAGAAAAGACTCCACACATAGACATCACCAGATGGTCAATACTGAAATCAGATTGATTGTATTCTTTGCAGCCAAAGATGGAGGAGCTCTGTAGAGTCAGCAAAAACAAGGCTGGGAGCTGACTGTAGTTCAGATCATGAACTTACTGCCAAATTCAGACTTAAATTGGAGAAAGTAAGGAAAACCACTAGACCATACAGGTATGATCTAAATCAAATCTCTTACAATTATACAGTGGAAGTGGCAACTAGATTCAAGGGATTAGATCTGATATACAGAGTGCTTGAACTATGGATAGAGATCCGTGACATTGTACAGGAGGCAGTGATCAAGACCATCCACAAGAAAAAGAAATACAAAAAGGCAAAATGGTTGTCTGAGGGGGCCTTACAAATAGTTGAGAAAAGAAGAGAAGCACAAAAGCAAAAGAGAAAAAGGAGAAAAAAAGGCAAAGGAGAAAAGGAAAGATATATCCATTTGAATGCAGAGCTCCAAAGAATAGCAAGGAGAGATAAGAAAGCCTTCCTCAGTGATCAATGCAAAGAAATAGAGAAAAACAATAGGATGGGAAAAATTAGAGATTTCTTCAAGAAAATTAGAGACACCAAAGGAATATTCCATGAAAAGATGGGTACAACAAAGGACAGAAATGGTATGGAGCTAACAGAAGCAGATGATACTAAGAGGTGGGAAGAATACACAGAAAAACTATGCAAAAAAGACCTTCATGACCCAGGTAACTACAATGGTGTGATCACTCACCTAGAGCCAGACATCCTGGAATGTGAAGTCAAGTGGGTCTTAGGAAGCATCACTACAAATAAAGCTAGTGGAGGTGATGGAATTCCAGTTGAGCTATTTCAAGTTCTATAAGATAATGCTGTTGGAGTGCTGCACTCAATATGCCAGCAAATTTGGAAAACTCAATTTTTTTTGAGTGGCCTAGGACTGGAAAAGGTCAGTTTTCATTCCAATCCCAAAGAAGGGCAATGCCAAAGAATGTTCAAACTACCACACAATTGCACTCATCTCACATGTTAGCAAAGCAATGTTCAAAATTCTCCAAGCCACACTTCAACAATACATGAACCATGAAGTTGCAGATGTTCAAGATGGTTTTAGAAAACGCAGAGGAACCAGAGGTCAAATTGCCAACATCCGTTGGATCATAGAAAAAGCAAGAGAATTCCAGAAGAACATCTACTTCTGCTTTATTGATTACGCCAAAGCCTTTGACTGTGTAAATCACAAGAAACTATGGAAAATCTTAAAGAGATGGGAGTACCAGACCACCTTACCTGCTTCCTGAGAAATCTGTATGCAGGACAAGCAGCAACAGTTTAACTGGACATGGAACAACAGACTGGTTCCAATTTGGGAAAGGAGTACGTCAAGGCTGTATATTGTCACCTTGCTCATTTAACTTATATGCAAAGCACATCATGCAAAATGCTGGGCTGGATGAAGCACAAGCTAGAATCAAGATTGCCAAGAGAAATATCAATAACCTCAGATATGCAGATAACACTACTTTTATGGCAGAAAGTGAAGAGGAACTGAAGAGCCTCTTGATGAAAGTGAAAGAGGAGAGTGAAAAAGCTGGCTTTTTGGCAAATCTAATACAATCTTGTAAAGTTTAAAAATAAAATACAATTAAAAAACAAACAAACAAACAAAAAAATGAAGATAATGGCATCTGGTCTCATCACTTCATGGCAAATAGATGGGGAAACAATGGAAACAGTGACAGACTTTATTTTTTTGGGCTTCAAAATCACTGCAGATGGTGATTGCAGCCATGAAATTAAAAGATGCTTCTCCATGGAAGAAAAGCTATGACCCACCTGGACAGCATATTAAAAAGCAGAGACATTACTTGGCCAACCAAGGTCTGTCTAGTTAAAGCAATGGTTTTTCCAGTAGTCATGTATGGATATGAAAGTTGGACTATAAAGAAAGCTGAGCTCTGAAGAATTATGCTTTTGAACTGTGGTGTTGGAGAAGACTCTTGAGAGTCCCTTGGACTGCAAGGGGATTCAACCAGTCAATCCTAAAGAAAATCAGTCCTGAATATTCATTGGAAGGGCTGAAGCTGAAACTCCAATACATTGACCACCTCATGTAAAGTATTGACTCATTGGAAAAGACCATGATGCTGGAAAGATTGAAGGCAGGAGGAGAAGGGGATGACAGAGGATGAGATGGTTGGATGCATTAACGACTTGATGGACATGAGCTTGCACAAGCTCCAGGAGCTGGTGATGGACAGGAAGCTTGGCGTTCTGCATCCATGGGGTCACAAAGAGTTGGATAGAACTGAGTGACTAAACGGAACTGAAACTAGAAAGTAACTTGTAGAAGACTGATTGTCATGAAAATAATTCTTATACACAGATAAGTAAATCAATTCTAATTTGTGGAGTTTCAAATTGGCTCCCCAGTTGTAGAAGAAACCAGTTTTCTATTTATTTGGAAATTCATTTCAGTATTGGTAATTTATTTATGTGTCTGTTCTTTGGATTCTTCTTTGAACCAGTTGTAACATCTTGCCAGTTTCACTATTCAGTTTATGAATTAAAAGCACATCTTTGACATGTGTCCATTTTATGTTTATATGAGAGTTATAATTTTACCTTCTTTTGAAATTTGTCCCTTAATAATTTGAAGATATACTTTATTTTTAATTTTTTTGTATATCTTTGATGTGACCATTTTAGTGCTGGCAATTTAATGTCCCTGGGTTTGTTTGCTCATCTGTGATGACTAAGTGCACTGTTATCTGGGATGTAAAAGGAGATATGGAAGAAATAGGTTGAAAGGCCAAGAGGAGTATAAACGTGCAAGGATACTGGATGTTAAATGGTAGAAAACTGAAGGATGATACTGCCTTAAAAGAAGGCATTCATTTGTTAATTAGGACTCATTTTAGTTTTTGTAGGCAGAGGCCTGTAGGTCTGGTCTGAATGGGGACTCTTAAAGAAAATCTTTATATCTGGCAGCACTTAAATAATTCAGCTATTGGAACAAGTCATAGCAATTTAGAATCACATCTCAAGAAACTAAAACATGGGCATCGTTGGAGATTTTGTAGGTTTGGTTTCAGACCAGCATAATATAGCTAATGACGTAGTAAAGCAAGTCACACAATATTTTTGGTTTCCCAATGCATATAAGAGTTATGTTCACACTCTATCATAGTCTATTAATTGTGCAGTAGCATTATGTCTTACAAAAATATATAAATACCTTAATTAAAAAATACTTTATTGCTAAAAATGCTAACCATCATTTGAGTCTTAAGTGAGTCGTAATCTTTTTGCAATAGTAACAACAAAGATCCCTGATCACAAATCACCATAACAAATACAAAAGTAATGAAAAAATTTGAAATACTGTGATAATTACTAAAATATGACAGAGAGACATGAAGTGAGCTCATGCTCTTTGAAAAATGGTGCTGGTAGACTTATTTCACATAGGATTGTCATAAACTTTTGATTTATTAAAAAGACACAATATCTGTGAAGAACAATAAAGTGAAATGCAATAAAACAAGATATACCTGTATAAAAGAAAAAAAATGCACAAAGAAAATACTTTGTAGGGCAACAATTTTGAAGATCTACTAAGTAATGAAAAGTAGATAGATACTATTTTATGTTTTATGCACTAAAGTTAACAGAGGGTTTGTGAGTGTACCTATTTGTAAGAATAATGTGAACATCATCCAACAAGGCCCCCACTTTTCAAGGATTTTGCTCTCTGAGATCTGACATCACCAATGCCTTAATGTGGCTGAAATACATGAGAAGGCATGCAGCTACTAAGGAAAGATTAAGAATCCAGAATATCTAAGAATATTCAAAGCAAAAAATTAGGCCTAAATTCCTTGACACTGGCCACAGCAGCCACTGGTGCTAAACACTTATATACCTCTAACAACCAAGAAAGACAGATATACCCAGTAGCTCCAAGGAAAGAGCACAACCCCATGAACTGATGGTCACAACAGGGCATTAAACTGATAGTAGACTCATAATGGCCTTTTGCTCCTTTATTCATTTTTGCTACGTCAAGGCTGTATTTTGTCACCCTGCTTATTTAACTTCTATGCAGAGTACATCATGAGAAACGCTGGCCTGGAAGAAACACAAGCTGGAATCAAGATTGCTGGGAGAAATATCAATAACCTCAGATATGCAGATGACACCACCCTTATGGCAGAAAGTGAAGAGGAACTCAAAGCCTCTTGATGAAAGTGAAAGAGGAGAGTGAAAAAATTGGCTTAAAGCTTAACATTCAGAAAACGAAGATCATGGCATCTGGTCCCATCACTTCATGGCAAATAGATGGGGAAACAGTGGAAACAGTGTCAGACTATTTTGGGGGGCTCCAAAATCACTGCAGATGGTGAATGCAGCCATGAAATTAAAAGATGCTTACTCCTTGTAAGGAAAGTTATGACCAACCTAGATAGCATATTCAAAAGCACAGACATTACATTGCCAACTAAAGTCCATCTAGTCAAGGCTATGGTTTTTCCAGTGGTCATATATGGATGTAAGAGTTGGACTGTGAAGAAAGCTGAGCACTAAAGAATTGATGTTTTTGAAGTGTGGTGTTGCAGAAGACTATTGAGAGTCCCTTGGACTGCAAGGAGATCCAACCAGTCCATCCTAAAGGAGATCAGTCCTGGGTGTTCTTTGGGAGGACTGATGCTAAAGCTGAAACTCCAATACTTTGGCCACCTCATGTGAAGAGTTGACTCATTGGAAAAAACTCTGATGCTGGGAGGGATTAAGGGCAGGAGGAGAAGGGGACGACAGAGGATGAGATGGCTGGATGGTATCATCGACTCGATGGACATGAGTTTGGGCGAACTCCAGGAGTTGGTGATAGACAGGGAGGCCTGGAGTGCTGTGATTCATGGGGTTGCAAAGAGTCGGACACAACTGAGCAACTGAACTTAACTGATACATATTTTTTGTTTCTCTATTGTGAGAAGGCAGGGAAAGCAATGGCAACCCACTCCAGTGTTCTTGCCTGGAGAATCCCAGGGGCGGGGGAGACTGGTGGGCTGCCGTCTCTGGGGTTGCACAGAGTCGGACACGACTGAAACGACTTAGCAGCAGCATGGTGAGAAGGAATTGGCTAACTTGGGACCGTGGAGTGGGAACACTTTTTCCTTGTTGCTTTCAAACAGTGCTGATGGTGTAACTGTTATTACTATGAAAATGTCCAGTTAATTAAAGAATCAAGGTATCGAATAAAATAATTTAAGTATGATTGGCAACCAGATTATTATAGCCTGAGAAAGGGAAAATATGTTTTGCTAATGAAAAAACAGATCAAAGTCTTGCTTGGATATGCAGGAACATACGGTCCATTTTCTCAGTATGTTTCTTGGCAGAGCCCTTTAGTCTGTAAAATTATGTGGCTTAAGTTACAAATTGAATGGTTATACACACCCAAACTTGGTGTTAAAAATCATTTATCTGAATAACAAATCAGTTTCCACATTTCTATCAGAAGTTTTACTTGCCTGGTAGAGGCCATACAAGCTAAGGACTAAGACATGTGCTTAGTTCAAGGGCCTGGAGTAGGGAAGATGGGAGAAATAGAGGGAGATATGTAAAGCTTGAATGGATCTGGGTAAGGCCACATAAATTTGGGTGTTTGAGATTTACTTACATAGTATGCATATATGCACATAACAGTTAATTTTATAATTCTTTGGACAAAATCTCTTAAATCATGCCAGAGTTTAGGTCTGTGTGGTCTATTCATTTCCAGTTTGAAAGTGAAGTCGCTCAGTCGTGTCTGACTCTTTGTGACCCCATGGACTATAGCCCCACCAGGTTCTTCTGTCCACGGGATTTCCCAGGCAAGAATACTGGAGTGGGTTGCCATTTCTTTCTCCAGGGGATTTTCCCGACCCAGGGATTGAACCCGGGTGTCCGGCATTGCGGGCAGACGCTTTACCATCTGAGCCACCAGGTGTGTGGTCTATTCATTTCCAGTTTAGTCCTAGATTATAACTCTACCTCCTCCTCTGCTAGGTGGTTTACAAAATGTTAATAGGTAAAAGCATGACCAAGATTATGAACCAAATATCACACTGGGAAAGACATAAAAAGCAAATACAAATGCACCATGATAAATGCTTTCAAGAGGGTCAGCAGAAAATACCTACATTAAAAGCTAATTTGTTTATGACTATGGTCCACTGCTTATCTGCACAATTTATTAGTCACATAAAATATTTTGTAATTCTGTACTAGAATGGATTTGACAGATTTGTCCACACATCTTACATACACTTTGACAGGCTCTGTCTCTTTAAATTTAAATGTATATATATTATTTGCAAAGTTTCTAGGTTGGGTATGCACACTGTACATATGCATTATATGTATAGATAGTTAAGCCTAATTTAAACCTAACCATCACATTTCTAGGAAATGTGTTGTTCTTCTTATATTTTCCTTGAGTAATCAGAAAAAAATGCAGCAGTACTTATATTTAGGCACCTATCAAGATTCATTTTTTTCACTTTCAGTGTAGATAAATCTTTCTTTTCTATAAATGCATATATTTCTACACAGAAATCCCTCAGCTAATTCATGACACTTGACATTAATCACATACACAGATCAACAAAGACTTCGCTTTCATATAGAAACTAATTTAGAACATATTTCTAAATTACTGCTTGTTATTGCAGTCAATTTAATTAGCTAGCTAATGACAATATCTGCTCATAATCAAAGTAGTCAAAAATACCAAATTTAGTAATTAGACCATATAATTCCTTAACAACTCAATTTTATAATGGCAAAGTACAACACTTTTAGTCAATTTTCTTCAAAAACTCCTCTGTATTCAAAATTAGGAATTCCACCGTGTATTCTCATGACATTTAAAGCTCAAGATGGAGTGTTTAGGTTAGAAAGCACAGCTCCCTCTTGGATTCCATGTGAAATTGCTTGTAAGTCATATTACATTCTAAATCCATTTCCCCTCAAACCATTCTGAGGGTATAACATTTACTCTTTGTCACTAATGTTCTTTTCTGTACGACTCACCAATATGAATTGTAACACAATGAAACAATTAATCTTTGGGGCAATTTTAATGATCCTATAATTATACAAAACTGTAGAAAATCATGTTTTCCTCTTTATCAACCCAGATACTCAGGGATGTTTTAATTCTAAGACAAAAACAAAAGGAGGGAGAATCTCTGCATTTCTAAGAACATCATATTAACAGGAATCTATAAACTAAACACAGATAGTGTCACAAATGCAAACTGACGTGTGGCATAATGGGTGGTGATGCAAAAATTCAGCCAGAAAGGTACGAACACAGGCTAATTTGATTTCTCCCAGCTGCCTGCCTTTCAATTCTTTATCTTGGCTATTGGGTTTGAATAAATTTCATCTCCCACACCACAAGTAATGAGCAGGCAATGACTTATGAAGCACAGAGACCAAGTTAAGACAGAATTAGAATACAATTTTAATGAGACGTAGCTGAGAAAGTGAAAGTGCTACACATTGACAGACTTGGCAAAATATCCAATATCATTTCAAATGTTCTTTCCTTTCTACAAAGAAACTGTCAAATATTAAAATAAAAATGAAAAAAAAAAAAAAAGGCTCCAAAGAATTCATTAGAGGTAGATTTTTAATGTGATGAGAGCTCAAAAAATAGAGAAGTCATTTAAGAAGTTGAGCAAATGTGACTTAATATGTAAACGTGTTAAGTATAAATAATCCTGTGAAAACAAACAACATTTTTTGGTTTCTCTGGAAGAAAGAAAAGTACATTACCATTCAGACAACATGTATCTGTTTGAAATGAGGTCCAGAAATTGTTGGGGAAATGGAGAAGAGACAAATATTTTCTTTGTTGCCACTTACTTAGAAGTCTACAAAATAATGTTATTATAGGGCTTTGAAATACAGTGAAAATAAGCTGATAATAGAAACAAGATAAACTCAGGCATGAAGTTCATTTTTTGAGGCTCAGTGGTCAATGTTCAGGACAGGAGAAAGAAGCTAACTGAGGTGGTGGGGATAGTCCCCAGAGAGGTGTAACAGGAAGTGGTCCCTGGCTAATAAGAAAGATTTGCACCAAAATGAAACCATTTATTTTCATAATAAAATAATGTGTTGTTAAGTTCTATGAAACAGTTAAATGCCATAAAATAAAGAGGACAACTGAAAAAGTTAAGAACTCCAACTCACTATAGACAATATAAACGAATTTTTAAGCATGTTTTCCCACTCAGCTTATGTAAAGAATGCCCCATTCTCCTTACAAGGCCTGAGCCTTCTCAGCTGGACTGTGATGGAGCCTGGGTCAAACTGAGCCACACAACAAGAGTACTCACATTATGCATTTTAAATCCATTTCCCCAAACATCCTCTCAAATGTAAAGGAGTCTTTTTTCTCCCCCTGCTCCAACCTACTCCACACTGTTTCTTTTTTTTTTTTTTTTTCAGTGATTACTTCCTGTTTTTTTCTAGTGCATAAAACATCTGTGATTTGCTGCAGGCACTCAGTATTTACAAGGAGAGACTCACAGCAGGTGCCACTTACCAAAAAAAAGGGCTCCTGCAAGCATGAGCACACCAGTGTTATTCCATGACCTGGGGGTCACACTGCTGTACTGCACAATGTTTAGCAAGGGAAGGCTTCTTCCATCAACAACTGATAAAACAGTGTTTTGTCTGGTAGGCTAAACTTTTTATGAAATGATAAACTAGGATCTAGACATGTTTGAAAGTGAACACATGTGCTTTCAAAGTTATGGGCAGATACCTAATTCTGATTTGCATCCTGTAGTTAAAAAAAAATGATGCCTATACCCCTCCCTCCAAAAAAAATAAAAAAATAAAAAAAAAAGAGAAAGAAATCTAGTAATTTTCTAACACTGACGAATAGTCTCCCTTGGTGTCCCCAGGCCTCATGCCGCAAATCCACTTCCTTGACTTTGAAGTCTGGGTCCTCTAAGGCTGTGAAATTTCCTGGATAACAAACAATGCTGAGGAAACTGTGTTGTGAGCAAATAAATTTGATAGCCACAGGACTTGTAAATGTAGTTTACATTTAACACCCAATAACAGTGACCAAAAAGGGGTGTGTGACATTTTCTCATAAAGGTCCTCATTCTTTAAACAGCTTGTTAGAAATTCAGTTAAAAGTCATATAATGGAGCTAATTATAGTTTGTGAATCTCATTGGCTTTCTCCTTGTTGTTTTCCCGCATCCTCCACTAAAATACCTCATGGAGTTTGCTTTAGCCTGGCTCTCTACAGCAATATTCCACATTCAACATGCCCTCTTTCAGTGTTTCTGTTGTAACAGATTGTGAACATAAGATGCAAGAAATCCAAAGAATGTCCAGGCAATACCAGGAGTTTAAAAACTGCTTTCCCACATATGGCCAACAAATTATGTGTCTGGAGTGTTACAGGTAATCCTTTTGGGTGATCTAACTAAATTGATAGAAAAATTATGTAATACATTATATGATTTTATAAATAAAATAATACAAAATTGGAAGATGAACTTCCAGTTCATGAAAGAAGATGAAAGAATGAAGTTCTAATTGTCTGGTATGCCACGCCTTTACTATGTGTATATAAAGAGAATACCATCAGTTTATACCCATTCAAAATTATTAAAGAAATTTTGATTTTCACAAATAATGGTCTTATTTCACAATCCCCTTCTTACTTTCCCTTTCCCCTACCTCCACACACACATCTGGTTCCTAATTAAGAACTATATTTAGTCCTCAATAATAGGATATAAGATATTCTTGATCTGTCATTTGGTCAATTGCAGTTAACGATAATGTTCGCCTTATATTCTAGGTAGGAGGAGAAGGGGATGACAGAGGATGAGATGGCTGGATGGCATCACTGACTCGATGGACGTGAGTCTCAGTGAACTCCGGGAGTTGGTGATGGACAGGGAGGCCTGGCGTGCTGCGATTCATGGGGTCGCAAAGAGTCGGACACGACTGAGCGACTGATCTGATCTGATCAGATGGGTCTGATCAGCTGGAGGATGGAGCACACCTTTGTCATTCTCATTGCTCTGGGTTGTAGATCCTATATCCCACCCATTCTTTTTCTACTAACTCCTTCCTCCATTTTGTGTATTAATCTTTCCCCCAGTGGAATTATGCATACACCCCCATTGTAGCAGGTACTTAGCATACTTATTAGCTGTCAGCATTTCCCACCAGCTTCTTGAGGGCAGGCACCTGATCTTGTTCATACGTCTGTGTCTAAGGATTACTCTATTGATGGTCAGTCATCAAAAGGATAGATGTTGACATGATGGTTAATCAGGAGAGAGGGGTGCATAATCACTAAAGAAGGCAGTCTCCAATTCCCAGGAACCAGGAACCGTAAATGGACACAGCGTGTAAAATCATTCAGAGTACCAGAGTGACAGAATATGCTAATTATGCCTCTAACCCTCAACTTCACTCCCGACTTTCCAAAATGGTATAACAGAGAAATTAGGATTAGACTGAATCCGACTCTGTGAATTAGCATTCCCCTTCTAATGATATCAATACTATTTGGACAAAATAGGACAATTTCCTTAACCTCTCAGATGCAATTTCTCCTACTGAAAATATTGGGATAATAGTACCTACCTTATAGGATTAAATGAAATATCACATGTAAAGCATTTAATGCAAGCTCAACAAATCTTATTTCCTTCTTCTTTACTTTCATCCGAGGAGTTTCTTTTCCCTGTTGTATGTCTGATATTTAGAACCTTGGCCTTGTTGTCAATATCTAAGCAATGATCGTCTCAAGGATCAATAAGCCTTGTTTAGTTACAGTGTTTTTCACAGGTTCCCCAGCCACACTTATCATTGTGAGGGGTTTTTCTGAAAGGTAATTTCAGTTATTCTACACAAAGCAAGATTATTCAAGGAGACAAAGGCATTAATCATCTTCTCTTTGCTTCTTGTTTTCCTTGACCCCTATGGCAGCTTAACCAACATGCTCTGTAACTGCTTCATATAACTTAAAGCTGGTTTTTGGCAAGAAGATAATGAATCCCACCTAGTTCATTTTCCTTGATCTGAAGGAGAATGTTTCTCCTGATTATGTTTACAAATTTTTAAATTGTGGTAAAAATTTATAACATACATTAAACAAACATGTTAAAATACATAACATAAAATTTATCATCTTAACTATTTTAAGTGTATACTGTAATAACATTAAATATATTCATATTGTTGTATTGAGTTAGCTAAACAATTTGTCCATTATACAAAAACTTGAACAAAACTTTTGGTCAACTCAATATAACAGAAATCAAGAACTTTTTCTTGTTGTGAAACTGAAATTCTATGCCCATTAAACAATAACTTTCCATTTTCTACTAACTTAGTACCTCTGATTATATTTGTAATTGTTGGTTTTGGTCTAGTTTAAGATGTGGTGATACAGAAACATGTATTTGGTAATAGTTAGAGTATCTTTAAAAAATAGTCATCTTTCATTGGAAAAACATCTATGTTCACAAAAGTTATGGTACATAGAATGCTCATTTTCTGCTGCACTTAACATTAATAATAAGAGTAATTACCCAATAAATATGGATAAATATGGATCTTACCCATAAGATGCTGGATGAATGTTGTAACCTTGGGCTGTGATTTGATTGAGAATAGAAGACGTAGAATGTGAAAGGTTGTTTTTCCTAAAAGATGGTGATTTTGTTAGAGGCAAGTAGATTACACGCTGTTTAACCATGTAACATGATTCTTGAAATTGTATTCGGATAATGGAGGACAAAGTGACTTTTTTGGCATTTAATCTACCACTTTTCAGCCTCATTTGGCATATTCAGATTCAGTCTGTATTAATAATTAAAGACTTATTTTTTTTGAATAAGTTACAACTTAGAACACTAATTGTTAAACATGTACCGCAATGAAACCATACAACTTGCAAAAACAACAATGGAAGAATTTTACTTCAAATATTTAGTTATAATTATTATGACCATATTCTGCTTCCATTTTCAGATTTATCTGCTAATGTTCATGATTTCAGCTAGAAATATAAATCTGAATAGCACATTTGCCTAGCACTGCCAATATTTTTCTTGGTAAAGAGCCACTAAATGTTTTCTTTCATTTTCATTCTCCATATATAAATTAGTTCTTAAACATTAAAAACATTATCTTAAAAAGTTTCCATTATAATCTAACCCTGAAAATGATAAGAAACAAAGACACACCATGCTACAAATGGGGAAATACTATAAATTCCATTATATAAGCATATTCTTAAAAAATCCCTCTCCTTATATATTCTTACTGATACATTTTTTCATGATAGACATAATTAAGATGTCCTTAATTTTATTACTATACCAGATTTTAAAGCCACAATAGAAAACGGATTTATTGTTGCATTTCTTAAAGCCAAATCATTCTGACAAGCTAAGGTCACTTTAGTTTAAACCCCAAAATGTTTTCCTCCCTTAGGAGGCTGGGACATTATTATTGTTTTTGTCAAGAAAGACTCGTGAATGATGCAGTCTTTCTCAGTGCGAAAATGAAAGGTGTATTCCAGTGTGCTGGGAAAGAGATGATGCCTCTTGCACAGACTTGGTGGAGGATTCACTGCCAGCTTCTTCACGGTGTGAACTCCTGATTGAAGCGCCAGCTGTGATCCTAGGTTTCAAAGAGACCTTGGAAATGGCAAAGCAAGACCCTGTGTTCCGAGCTGACAAAACCCAGTTGACAAGAGAAGCAGTAGCTATTCTTTCAGAATGCACATCATGGGGAATGTCATTGACGAAAAGAAAAGAGTGGGGGAGGGAGGAGAAAAGAAGGCTTTTGTGTGATATGACCCAACAGACCTGAAATCAAATTATAATGCCACAGAAATAGGAATTTTCTTTCTTTTCCATTGCATGGAAGACATTATTTTGTCAATATAGATAAAATAAGTAGTTGGAAGAATATTTTTTTCTTTAGGTAGCCTCCTCAATATAATTGGATTTTCCCTGGCTCATGGTATTAACAGAACTATCTGTGAGCAACTCTTGGCCTGATAGGTGTAAGGAGATTCCAGAGAGTTCTAAATTATACCCAAACTGTCACCCCTGTCACAGCAAGGTAGAGTTAAAAGGCCTTTGCAACTACTCAGGAATGAAACGAAATAATTTCTCCCATAGGAGACTGGACTGTTTATTATTCCTAGCCTCCAAGCACTTTAAAATAATTTTTCCCCCTCTCTTTTGCTAACCTCAGCCATGGAGAAAAATGTGTATAAGGCAGTTATTATTTTGCATCAAAACTGTTGATATGTCCATTGCTGTCCCTTGGAGATTTCCATTCTCAGACGTGTAGACCACCCTCATGCACAGGTCTGATCTGACCTCCCCTATGGTACCGGAGTTGGATCCTCAGTACTCACAGCTGCCCCAGTCGCTGACCATGAGACAGTAGTCTGCCCATGCCCAAGCTTGCTGTGCCCAGAGTCACAAGAATGGCTTCATCAAGAGTGTGTCATGCAGAACCAAGCATTAACAGGATAGCAGTGTTCCTTCTCTGCCAGAGGACCATGTGGAGGGCAGCATTATGCTCAGTCACAAAGGGATGGCCCCTAGAGGCGCCAAAACAGGTCAGGGAAGCCCTTACCAAAATGCAAACTCAAATGCAAAATGCATTTGAAAAATGTGCCTTGCTAAATTCAATGCACTCTGGACCTTCCTTTTAACCTCAGAATTGCCTCTCGAGATACTGGCCAGTCAGTATTTATTTAGTGACACAAGGCTAAGAAGATGAATTTCTGAATACTTAATTTTTTAAATAAAGATAAGCAGCAAAGCTTGTGATGTTATAATCAGGTTCTTATCTGTAAGACACTTTTGAATAAGGTAGGGTGTTAAAAACAATCTGTTTATACTAGCTTACACTGTTTTTGAACACTGGGAAATTTCTAGGGTGAATAGATTAATTTGTATTTTTTGCTGAGCAAATGGTAGAAGTTTTATTGGCTTTGTTTCTTATGCCAGAAACCTTACAGAAAGCTGGGAGGTCATCACGTGCATTGCTGCCTCTGAGCCTCTGATGATTCCAGTCATCTCAAAGGGATAGGGTTTTGCCCTCTTGCTTCTGATTTGTTGGCAATAGACCTTCAGCTAACAGTATATCTGCTCAGCTGAAGATGGAGTGCTAATCTAGAGGGACTCGAAATGGCTCTGTCATTTTCTAGATGACAGCTCCTATTTTCCACTGGCTTCTGGCACATGTGCTATCATCCATCTATGTCAGGAAGACACTTGCTTATCTGGTTGCTAGAAATGCTTTTGTTAAAAACACGTAACTGCAGTTCATCAGTCTTGTGAGCAAGTTGTTGATTTTGCTAAACTAAGTTTAAACTCTACTGTGGTTTTGTGATATGACATCTATTTTTATTAGATATTGTCATGATTATTTATAGTGTCTTAGAAATATACTAGAGTTTACAAAAAGGCAAGTTAATCAGCCAGTTGAATGGTGCAAAACAAAGTTTTGGGACTACAGTGTACACATATTAACTCCATTTTTTGGCACCTCTTAATTAAGTAATTACTTAATAAAAAAGAGACAGAAGTTGAATCATGACCATAAGAAAACAAAATTCAATGCAAATAATGTGTATTTTACAACCAATGATGGTATTTTAAAAATTTTATTATACAAAACTGGTGATCTAATTATAACTCACGAAGTACTGTCATATATCAAAGAATATGATCAGCAAATATCCTTAATTACTTTTGTATTTAAACTGGAAAATATTTATTTTGCTGATATTCTTTTGGTTTTGACCAGTCTGTTCATGTCCTCCTGGTTCAATCAAGACTTGATCACTCAGAAGTTGGGCAAACCCTATCTAACTGGTCCAAGCTAACCCTAACCTTTCAGGAAGCTTCTGAAGAGTTCATATTCACCAAAACCAACTAAAACTGGTTCACACCACTTGGGCATATATTAACTCACAGTCAGTAGGGTTGTTAACAGTGCTCAAAGCAAGGACATATCACAGAATCTTTCGAGTGGTACCTGGATGTCAAAATCAAGTGGTACCTGGATGGCAAAATCATTGCCAACTGGCCTCTCTCATCATCAACTGGCCTCTCTCTCATCAACTGGCCAGTCTGGATCAACACTTTCTTTCTCTTCTCTCCCTTTCCTTCACACAAACACAGACTCATGGCTCTCCTGCTGTTGCTGGGAGTCTGCCACATGGCAGGGAGAGTCAAGGGATGTTGACTCAGCCAAGCACCTGCCTACTTTCAGTCCTGAGTGACTATCACAGTCACCAGAGTAACTTTTGTTTGGTAGGAGCTGTTTTAAGATTTGATGCTCACCAGAAGTTCTGGCCTTGTAGAGGACAAATGATGCCAAGGGCCAAAGCCAATACTACAAGGCTTTCCTGAGAGGGTCTAGTTGTGGGTGGGAAGTTATAAGGTGGCTTCTGGGTGTGCAAACAGCCCGAGTTCCCTCCATGCGTCCATTTCAAATTGATGAAGTGAATGCCAAAGAAAGGATAGGGGCCTGAACATTATAATATTAAAAAATAGTTGAGTACCATTAGATGTGTAAATAAAGCCATAAAAGTAATCACAATGACTAAAGAGACCAAAATGACAGGCATCTCTCATAAGCAGAGGCACTGTATTGTATTTCTTGAAAGGAAAAAAAGAAAAGAAAAACAAACATTAAAAAGCGAAAAAAGAGAAAATGAAAAATCTTGGATTTATTTTCTTTATAGTAAAATGGAAGCATGTTGGAAACAGATTTGTCTCTGCCTGAAGTGGTGATGATATCAATTTTATGACAAGGAATTATATTTCTAAAAAATAAGTTGGAGAAAAGCTTCCAATTAATTAGGCTTGACACTGAAATATTGATGTTATTTACTCTTTTAAAACTCTCACAGATAAGTGTTTATTTTTTAAAAACCAAATTTTATGTTGTTTTGTAATTTATGTGACACATACACAAAATATATTAAAAAAAATCATTTCCCTCCTTTTCTCCTTCGATCTCTGACTCCTTTAAAAACGGATGAAACAATTCATATAAAACAGAAAAAAACAAATAAGATGTATATGAACTATAACCCTAATGATCAAGTAAGACTTGTAAACAACGAATGCTTTGGAATTTTTTTACTAACCTCATTTGACTATTTTTTCATGTCTTTTCTTCAACTATAGCAGTACAATTAACTGTTTATTAAATTTTGACAGTTATGCCTGAGATTTTCAGAGTCGTAGGTTAACACTTTCAGCTAAAAAAAAATCACCTTGAAATAAATATCTTTACAAAGGAACAAAGCTACTTTAAGTTGCCAGAACTGTAATATATCTAATGTAGAAAGAATATTACTATTGTCAGATGAGGACTAATACATAGAATATATCCAAAGTGTTACCAGCAGTATTACCACTGTATTCAGTATTCTGAGAACAGAATCAGAAGAAATGGAATTAATCTGAGGGGAAAGTTATGGAAACATGAACAATTTCCCCAACAGTACGTTAAGAAACACTGCTTACTAAGACAGGTTTCTTTTAAGCACCAGCATGGGATCTTCTTTACAGACCAGTTTTTACTTAGGCTTGGCATGTAGCTGCACATTTCCCTCCAAGTATGGAAGTGAGCAGATAACATATCCTCCCAGGGTTCATGGAGGGGAAGACCCAGATCTGCGAGGGAGATTTCAAAGACTACAGTTTGTAAAGCAGAGAAAGCAACTGATGTCACTCTAGCATCTTGCATAAATGCAGTGAGATCTTCAATACGGTGCCGAGTCTGTGCTGGGTCTCCTCATTCCTGCTGCTGCTGCTGCTGCTGCTGCTAAGTCGCTTCAGTTGTGTCCGACTCTGTGCGACCCCAGAGACAGCAGCCCACCAGGCTCCCCTGTCCCTGGGATTCTCCAGGCAAGAACACTGGAGTGGGTTGCCAGTTCCTTCTCCAATGCATGAAAGTGAAAAGTGAAAGTGAAGCCGCTCAGTCATGTCCGACTGACTCTTCGAGACCCCATGGACTGCAGCCTACCAGGCTCCTCCACCCATGGAGTTTTCCAGGCAAGAGTACTGGAGTGGGGTGCCATTGCCCTCTCCAAGAAGTCCTGTCATTATTTAAGAGAATTTCTTCCCTTCTTTCCTTTCTTCCTCCTTCCTTCCCTCTCTAACTCCTTCCGTCCTCCCTTTCTTTCCTTCCTTTCTTCTGTTCTTATTTAAAAAATAGTATGCATTACAAAGTCTGATAGCTCATACTTAGGATATATAGTAATATTTGAAGTATCTAGAAATATCAAATAGTTTAAAAAGAAGTAAGAAAATGCTTTGATTGTGACCTTTATGTAAAATACAAATTGAAACTTCCAACTTAGAAGTGTGTTAAGGCCCAGGGAAAATGAATAAATCAAACCCAGATAAATATGGGAAGGGTGGAGGGACAAATCCTATTTGTTTTCATTATTTTGAGTTCTATCGCATCAAACAATCGATGCAATTGATGCAGCCAACTAGCAAAGCACCATTGCATGTCAGTATCATTTTGTAGCAATGTGTCTAATAAGTGCTCTCAAGTCCCATTTTCCTGTCTGTAAACTGGAGTCACACAGCCTCCCAGGGCTATTGTGATGATTCTTGGTGAACCAAGAAATAGAGAAGTTTCAAAAAGGAGTATTTTTATTTTAGGGTTAGGGTTGGGTACCTTGGCACAGTGCCTACCCTGTAGCGCCCAGCTTCTGAGGCTTTGTGGATATACTTTAGTCCATCACAGCTACTGGTGGCATACAGGAAAACAAATCACAGGATACTGATCACTTTAGGAAAATCCCACATTCATCTTATTTTACCATTGCAGAAGTCTGTGGGATAACCTTAATATTAAAAGTGCATCAAATATACTCCTTGAGCTCATCTGCCCTGAGATTTTATTTGCTTAAGTTCCCATTTCTTTCCCTTTTGGTGGAAAATATCCTCATTGGTGTGTCATGTTTTCCATTTCATCTTGTATTGTCCCTTCTTTCCTTACCTTATAGACACCAAATGTCTACCACAGAGTTAAGAATTTACCACCCCTCTTCCCAGGACTGTTGAAAGTAATGGAGAGGGATATACAGTTAGCTGGTATTATTTTGTGGGGCTGAGCATTATAGATTTTTAAAGTTGGGGAGTTTTAAAGCTTTAGTTGCTTTTCCCCTAGCCAATACCAAGTACTTAGTTGACTTTGGGTACACAGTAGCTAGTATTTTAATTATTATATTATTGCTTTTATCAGCAATGGTTTTATCCCCATTTGATTGAAGCCTATAAGGGGAGTTGGCCCCATAGTTTCTCCAAGGAAAAATCTGATCCAACTAATTCTGCTAGATGCTACCAATATTCTGTTCCTTCTACCTCCCCAATATTCTGCTCCCACTAGGTCTCTCTTGGCCACCACGGACTACCCATTCTTCTCCGTGTAATTCTTTGCACATAATTTACTTCGTATAGTATTTTTCTCTCATTTGTATACACCCAGGATATATATTCCTGAGTAAAGAAAGCTTTCTCAGTATATATAGCCAACCCTCATTCTCACACTGGCTGACGATGAAGCGTCCTTCTCAAGCAGTGTGGCTATAATCCAGTGTTTCAAACCAACATCAAGTCTGGTGTGAGTTGCATACTTTATTGTTATGCCCAATTTGATGTCATAAAATGTCCAATTTACCCGACTCACAAGTTTATAGAAAGCTACTTCTTATAACTACTTATTAAGTTTTAGGCAATTCCCCTGGAAAAGAGTGGCTTTAACCATTTTCAAAGATTTCTGTGAAATTATATTTGACTGCTGTGAATTTCTAGTGTTGTTTAGCTTTACTTTGGCGGCAAATATTTCACTGTGGCCAGGAAAAGCTTATTAATGTCTGGATTTTTCTGTACTTTTGATCTCTGGCTTTTGGAAATGCACACTGTTACTGTGTTTTGAATTACAACTGCAGTGCATAACTTAATGTCAAGAATTTTATAAACAATCAAATGGATTTCATTAAAACATATAGGATAGAGCCCATTGCCTTTTGGACGTCTCAGAATTTACAGATGCTTTTATCAAGTTCAACTCAAAGAATACGTTGCATATGTTTCAAAAAATTGAGATATTTCATGGCTACATCAAAGATCTCTCTTGGTAAATGTCAGACTGCACTTGAAAATATGTGGATTATTTTAAAATATCTTTTGATATTGATTTCTAACATAATTTCACAGTGATAAAAGAACAAAGTCTTTATGATTTCAATATTTTTAGACTATGAAAATTTTTACACCTTATGTTCCTGGATATGTTCCAGTGTCTTCTGGTTTATAGTCTATGGGAACTTGAATAGAATTTGTATCCTGCTATTGTGTGTAAACTGTATAAATCTTTATGTTGAATTGGTTCATGGTACTTTTCAGGTCTACTATATCTTCTACTTTTTGTCTATTAATTCTATTAATTTTTGAGAGTTTGATATTGAAACTCCAACTAAAAATATTTATCTACTTAAAAAAATAATTGTGACGTATTCTTGCCTGGAGAATCCCATGGCCAGAGGAACCTGGTGGGCTATGGTCCATAGGGTTGCAAAGAATCAGACATGACTGAAGTAACAAAGTATATGCATGTAGTGGTACTAGATGTAATGTTGTTCTGTATTTTCCAAGTCTTCTGTGTTATCACACCATTTAAAAAACAAAAGAGAAAGAAAAAAATATTTATAAAAAAAAGTTATATAAAGAACAATAAAATATGTAAAAGTTTTTTAAAAATTTGAGAAGTTTCAGCATTTGCAATGTGAATTGTATGCAGAATTGACATCCAGTGAGGAGTTAACAAACCTACTACATTAATCAACTGGGTGAAAGAACAACAGTTAAATATAAGCTTAAACTAAGTATAAACTAAAATGAAATATAAACTTAAACTAAAAAAAAAAGCCTTAAATGTTGTTGAATTTTCCAAATAACTTTGCTATAAACTTAAAGTAGAGAACAGAAAACAATATTTGGGAAATCTGTAATTTGGCTAAGTTTTCTTTTGGCTAACAGTCTTTCAGCAAACTGGCCTTGAGCAAGTTGATTTTAGGTGAATGAATTTCTCAAAAATAAGCTTTTGGTAAATGATTGAACAAAAAAAATTGATAAGTTGGTCATTTGGTCACTTGGCTTTCAGAAAATCGGTTTTTAGGAGATTAGATTCTTCCACAACTTCCCAGAAATAAATGATGAATGGAGCAAGTAAAAGGTAGTAGATTAGGAGCAATTATGAGTGCAATAGGACATTAAGTGTATTTTTTTTTTCCCTTGAGTACAGAAGTTGTGACTATAGTCTGAATTTGAAACAAAACATTAAGAACTTCATTCTACAAATTTAAAGGATTACCAGCAGTTGGGCTTATTAGAGAGCATAGCCAAATCAGAACTGGCTCTACCATCTATTGCCAATATCCCCTCTCTTACACTCCACTTTCCCAGACTGCTAGGTTGCAGTTTGGATGCTTTTGCAGAAGTGCAGTGTTCTTGGAGGAAGGCTGTTCCCTCCCTAAATCCAAGGGAATGGAGAGCAAACTCCAAAAGAATTGTACTTAAATATTGGGGGTATACACAGAACGGAAGACTGATATTTATTCCCCCATTGAACGTCTTGTTGGCCACTGAATTTACTGAAACAATCTTGTGCCACTTAGACTAAAGAAAAGAGAATTGAAGACAGACAGTGTGGTGGGGAACTGCCAGGAGGACAGAGGTTAGGATGGGCCTGCAGGTTCTCAGTTTCTGAAGTAGGAGTAAATGATGGGGCTTGCACATGTCAGCTTGTGTAAGATTTGTCTGTGTTGCAAAGATGAGAATGGAGCACTGTCTTGATGGGATCACTAACATGTAGAGAGCCAAGACATGGGAGAAATGTAGGAAGCACAACTCTGTCTGGGGCTCACTGGAGAGGCAGGCTGGATCTCATAGAGGACAACCACTACCCAGTGTTGGCCTCACTGGACAGCTGCTGCTGCTGGTGCTAAGGCACTTCAGTAGTGTCCAACTCTGTGTGACCCCATAGATGGCAGCCCACCAGGATCCCCCATCCCTGGGAGTCTCTAGGCAAGAATACCAGAGTGGGTTGCCATTTCCTTCTCCAATGTATGAAAGTGAAAAGTCAAAGTGAAGTCACTCAATCGTGTCTGACTCCTAGCGACCCCATGGACTGCAGCCCACCAGGCTCCTCCATCCATGGGATTTTCCAGGCAAGAGCACTGGAGTGGGGTGCCATCGCCTTCTCCATCACTGGACAGCAGTCACATCTCATTAAGGAGAAGACTGTTCTCTTGCCCGTTTTAGTAAGGAGATGTTTCTGACTTTCCCTTTTACTTCTTTCCTCCTCCAGACACTGAATGAGCCTATGACTAAAAGGAAGAATGTGAGTAAAGACAGGATACCGTCACACCCCCCACCCCTTCTCCAAGCTGTTGGAGATACAGATTCTGTGTAGCAATGAAGGTGGAGAGGTGACAGACTACGTGGAGTCTGAGGTTAGAACTTTCAGAATGAATAGATGATGACACTAGTTTTTGTAACTACATCAAACGAAGCTATAGAAACCTGGTTTAAAAAAGAGACCTAAATAAAGCACAGCTAAGGACACGTACTGGAAGATATAAAACACTTTCAGGTTTAAACCTCAATGAATTGGACTCCCCAGTAATCAAATTATGAAAGTCCATGAAATGAATCAGCTCCAAATAGTAGAACCAGAATCAAAGTGTTTGCAAAGGGGATAGAGAAGAGGAATTGGGTTCAAGAGAAATTTAGGGGAAAGAATTTGCAAATTTGGCAGCAGAGAGGATATGGAAAGCAAGAGCATGCTGCTGCTGCTAAGTTGCTTCAGTCATGTCTGACTCTGTGCAACCCCATAGACGGCAGCCCATGAGGCTCCCCCGTCCCTGGGATTCTCCAGGCAAGAACACTGGAGTGGGTTGCCATTTCCTTCTCCAATGCAGGAAAGTGAAAAGTGAAAGTGAAGTCGCTCAGTCGTGTCCGACTCTTAGCGACCCCATGGACTACAGCCCACCAGGCGCCTCCGTCCATGGAATTTTCCAGGCAAGAGTACTGGAGTGGGGTGCCATTGCCTTCTCCAAGCAAGAGCATAGGATAGTTCAATTCAGTTCAGTCTCTCAGTCGTGTCTGACTCTATACGACCTCATGGACTGCAGCTCCTAGAGTTTACTTAAACTCATGTCCATTGAGATGGTGATACCATCTAATCATCTCATCCTCTGTCATCCCCTTCTCCTCCTGCCTTCAATCTTTCCCAGCATCAGGGTCTTTTCCAAAGAGGCAGTTCTTCTTATCAGGTGGCCAAAGTATTGGAGTTTCAGCTTCAGTATCTTCCAACCTTCTAATGAATATCCAGGACTGATTTCCTTTAGGATTGACTGGTTTGATCTCCTTGCAGTCCAAGGGACTCTCAAGAGTCTTCTCCAACACCACAGTTCAAAAGCATCAATCCTTCAGTGCTCAATTTTATAGTCCAACTCTCACATCCATACCTGACTACTGGAAAAACTTAGCTTTTAACTAGACAGACTTTTGTCGGCAAAGTAACATCTCTAATAATGCTTTTTAATATGCTGTCTAGGTGGGCTTCCCTCATAGCTCAGTTGGTAAAAAATCCACCTGCAATGCGGGAGACCCCAATTTGATTCCTGGGTCAGGAAGATGCACTGGAGAAGCAATAGGCTACTCATTCCAGTGTTCGTGGGTTTCCCTTGTGGCTCAGCTGGTAAAGAATCCGCCTGCAATGGGTTTGATCCCTGGGTTAGGAAGATCCCCTGGAGAAGGGAAAGGCTACCCACTCCAGTATTCTGGCCTGGAGAATTCCATGGACCATATAGTCAATGGGGTTGCAAAGAGTCAGACACGACTAAGCGACTTTCACTATCACTTCACTAGCTAGGTCATAGCTTTTCTTCCAAGGAGCAAGTGTCTTTTAATTTCATGGCTGTAGTAACCATCTGCAGTGATTTTGGAGCCCAAGAAAATAAAGTCTGCCACTGTTTCCATTGTTTACCCATCTATTTTCCATCAAGTAATGGTACCAGATGCCATGATCTTTGTTTTCTGAATGTTGAGTTGTAAGCCAGCTTTTTCACTCTCCTGTTTCACTTTCACCAAGAGGCTCTTCAGTTCCTCTTGGCTTTCTGCCATAAGGGTGCTGTGATCTGCATATCTGAGGTCACTGATATTTCTCCCTGCAATCTTGATTCCAGCTTGTGCTTCATCCAGCCCAGCATTTCACATGATGTACTCTGCATAGAAATTAAATAAGCAGGTTGACAATATACAGCCTTGACGTATTCCTTTCCTGATTTGGAACCAGTCTGTTGTTCCATGTCCAGTTCTACCTGTTGCTTCATGACCTGCATACAGATTTCTCAGGAGGCAGGTAAGGTGGTCTGGTATTCCCATCTCTTGAATTTTCCAGTTTGTTGTGATCTACGTAGTCAGAGACTTTGGTGTAATCAATAAAGCAGAAGTAGATGTTTTTCTGGAATTCTCTTGCTTTTTCTATGATCCAACGGATGTTGGCAATTTGATCTCTGGTTCCTCTGCCTTTTCTAAATCCAGCTTGTATATCTGGAAGTCCATGGTTCACTTACTGCTGAAACTTGGCTTGGAGAATTTTGAGCATTATTTTGCTACTGTGTGAGATGAGTGCAATTGTACAGTATATTGAACATTCTTTGGCATTGACCTTCTTTGGGATTGAAATGAAACTGACCTTTTCCAGTCCTGTGGCCACTCAAAAAAATTTTTGAGTTTTTCAAATTTGCTGGCATATTGAATGCAACACTCTAATAGCATCATCTTTTAGGATTTGAAATAGCTCAACTGGAATTCCGTCACCTCTGCTAGCTTTATTTGTAGTGATGCTTCCTAAGACCAACTTGACTTCCCATTCCAAGATGTCTGGCTCTAGGTGAGTGATCACCTCATTGTGGTTATCTGGGTCATGAAGATCTTTTTTGTATAGTTTATCTGTGTATGTGTATTCTTGCCACCTCTTCTTAGTATCTTCTGCTTCTGTTAGCTCCATACCATTTCTATCCTTTATTGTGCCCATCTTTGCATGAAATGTTTCCTTGGTATCTCCAATTTTCTTGAAGAGATCTCCAGTCTTTCCCATCCTATTGTTTTCCTCTATTTCTTTGCATTGATCACTGAGGAAGCCTTTCTTATCTTTCCTTGCTATTCTTTGGAACTCTGCATTCAAATGGGTATATCTTTCCTTTTCCCCTTTTGTCTTTCACTTCTCTTCTTTTCTCAGCTATTTGTAAGGCCTCCTCAGGCAACCATTTTGCCTTTCTTTTTCTTCAGGATGGTCTTGATCACTGTCTCCTGTACAATGTCATGAACCTCTATCCATAGTTCTTCAGGCACTCTATCAGATTGAATCCCTTGAATCACCTCCACTGTGTAATCATAAGGGATTTGATTTAGGTCATACCTGAATGGTCTAGTAGTTTTCCCTACTTTCTTTAAGTCTGAATTTGGCAATAAGGAGTTCATGATCTGAGCCACAGTCAGCTCCCAGTCTTGTTTTTGCTGACTCTATAGAGTTTCTCCATCTTTGGCTGCAAAGAATATAATCAGTCTGCTTTTGGTATTCGGCATGTGGTGAGGTTCATTTGTAGAGTCTTCTCTTGTGTTGTTGGAAGAGGGTGTTTACTATGATCAGTGCATTATCTTGGCAAAACTCAGTTAGCCTTTGCCCTGCTTCATTTTGTACTCCATGGCCAAATTTGCCTGTTATTCCAGGTATCTCTTGATGTCCTACTTTTGCATTCCAGTCCCCTATGATGAAAAGGACATCTTCTTTGGGTGTTAGTTCTAGAAGGTCTTGTAGATCTGCATAGAACCATTCAATTTCAGCTTCTTCAGCCTTACTGATTGAGGCATAGACTTGGATTACTATGATATTGAATGGTTTGCCTTGGAAACAAACAGAGATCATTCTGTCATTTTTGATATTGCACCCAAGTACTGCATTTTGGACTGTTTTGTTGACTATGAAGGCTACTCCATTTCTTCTAAGGGATTTTTGCCCACAGTAGTAGGCATAATGGTCATCTTAATTAAATTTGCCTGTTCCAGTCCATTTTAATCACTGATTCCTAAAATGTCATTGTTCACTCTTGCCATCTGCAGTGTGACCACTTCTAATTTACCTTGATTCTTGGACCTAACATTCCAGGTCCCTATGCATTATTGCTCTTTATTGGATCGGACTTTCTTCCATCAATAGTCATATCCACAACTGGACATTGTTTTTGCTTTAGTTCCATTTCTTCATTCTTTCTGGAGTTATTCCTCTACTGTTCTCCATTTGCATATTGGGCACCTACCAACCTGTGGAGTCCATCTTTCAGTGTCTTATCTTTTTGCCTTTTCATAATGAGCATAAGATAACTTGTGGATTTCTGGCTTGGGTGTCTTATATTGAAGTTAACTCAAAGACTAAAAATACAAGTGGAAAAGGAAATAAAATTTAGGATTGGTGTTTGCCGTGATTATAGAGAATCCTGAAAGAAATAGCAAGAAGGGATAGTAAATGAATAATTTTCTTCCCTTTCTATATTTAGGGAATAAAAGATACAGTTAGAAATTTCTAATTGTAAATATTATATATATATATATATATATATATATATATATATAAAATGTATAGCCAGAAATACATGTATAATACAAAACAAATACAAGTATATGTATATCTAACATATGTATGTATATATATCCACAAATACACACAAAATAGCATGAATATTAAATCATATGATACAAAATGGATATGTAGGTTATAACAAATAGAAATAATGGTTTAGAGTGTAATGTCCCTAATCAAGAGAGATTTTGTAAAAGATGTTTCAGTTTTGAACATATGTGTCTACTTTGTTAAAAGTCTCTCTTTCATTATCACTTTCCCCTTCAATTTAGAGACAAGAATTTTATTGTTTTGTTTTAAAAAGCCAATTTTTTTTGGTTTAGAAGAATAATGTGCATGCATGCTAAGCTGCTTCAATCATTTCCGACTCTGTGCTACCCTATGGATTGTAGCCCTCCAGGCTTCTCTGTCCTTGGAATTCTCCATCCATGGAATTCTCCAGGCAAGAATACTGGAGTGCACTGCCATGCCCTCCTCTAGGGGAACTTCTTGACCGGAAATTAAACTTGCGTTTTCTGTGTCTCACCACATTGGCAGGTGGATTCTTTACCTACTGAGCCACTTGGGAAGCCCCCAGAAGAATAAAACCTACTCATAGTAGAGAATCTGCAAAATATAGAAGAGAATGAAGGTGCTGTTTCTCATTATATAGACATTTTATTGTGTCTGTTTGAATGAAAACCTCACTTTGTATCCAGGTTATAAGATTGAAAACAGGTTGAAAGGAGTGAGAGAAACTGTGACTTTTGTAGAACATTCCAAGTATAGAATAGATGAAATTGTGAGTCTGCAATATGCATGTCCATGTGTTGGAGGTGATGTTGGTGGCAGTTATATCAAGTTAACAATGACAGATTTTGTGCTGTTAATATGAAAATAGAAAGTGTGAGTGTGTCCCAGATACATGACAGCATATTATTTTTGTTCAATGGAAATAGATGTTATGAAGAAATTGAATCAGAAGTAAACCTGATGGGCACAGTTTCATTATGTTATACACTGTGTAAAGATGCAAATTCTTTTTCTCTTTTTAGCTGTAACTTCAACTTCTCTAGGAAAATATAAATGTAATATATGTATATATTTTAAAGCAATAAATAACATATATCAAAGAAAGTAAATTTTAAAGATAAAAATCTGGTGTCCTAGATGCTTCTAGAACAAGTGATCTTATCTAGCCAAATTGTCTCCCTTTCCTTTTGTTCAATGCCTGGAACGTAAAAGGTGGAATCAGAAGTCAAGAGTTAACTAAAGTGACAGTAGAATCTGAAATTATGAAATTGACTGTGTCTTTCCTTCTCTCTGATATCCTTTGTAAAACTTCCAGGGGAGTTGTCATTTTCATTGTTCTCATTTGGAGATATGCAGACTAATGTGAGATCTATCTATACTATTTTCTCACTCTTCTTAAAGTCACTAATTTTTCAAGTTTTCAAGTCTTAAGCCCCCATGCTTAGGATTTCAGTGTAGTTCAAATCAATTCAATAATGTATCATTCATGACTCAATCAGAGAAACAGAACCACTAAGATGAATGTATATAGGTATATGGATTTCCTCTTTTCCTTCCTGCTTTCCTTTGTCCTTTCTTTTTTCTCTCTCTCTTCCTTCATCCCTTTCTTCCTTTTTCTTTCTCTTCCTTTCATCCCTTCCTTATCATCTATTTATCCATCTATATATCTATCATCATCTACTTAATGTTTTCGGTTTTATTGTTGTTTTCAGATACCCAATTCACTTGCAGTGTGTTTTGGTATTATAAGTCGTTGGGGAGAATGGATCCAGGTTTAAAATATTATGTTTTAAAATATTAAGATTCCCATTTCCTCTTTATCCTATTACTAGCTAAAGCTGAAACTCCAGTACTTTGGCCACCTCATGGGAAGAGTTGACTCATTGGAAAAGACTCTGATGCTGGGAGGGATTGGGGGCAGGAGGAGAAGGGGATGACGGAGGATGAGATGGCTGGATGGCATCACTGACTCGATGGACGGGAGTCTGAGTGAACTCCGGGAGTTGGTGATGGACAGGGAGGCCTGGTGTGCTGTGATTCATGGGGTTGCAAAGAGTCGGACACGACTGAGCGACTGAACTGAACTGACTGAGAGTCAATAGTTTAGAGGGTATCCTGCCCACTGTTTTCTAAATCAGAACTTTTTGGCTCTATAATAGGTGCATTTCCATCCTTTACTTTTTTGTGTGAAAAGACTCATGTTGTTTATCTTCTCTTAATGTCTTTTTCTTTTCACCTTTCTTAGATTAGGTTCCTGGACACAGAGTCTGAGGGGGAGAATTGCCTGCAGAAGGTTCACTGGGGAGAGCCTTTAGGGGCTCCACCTACAACACAGTGAGTCAGGAAACACTGGGTGTTTCTGGATGAGATTGGCAGACTCAGTAGTGTAGACTGCCCTTCCCAATGTGTGTGGGCATCATCCAATCCTTTGAAGATCTCAACAGAATAGTAAGACTGAAGGATTAGGAAATCTCCCCTTTTGCTTCCTGCCTGCCTGCTTGAGCTAGTACCTATTCTTTTCCTGTGTTTGGACTGGGATTTACGTCTTCAGCTCTCATTCTCAGAGCTTTGGATTCAGACTGGAATTACATCACTGGCATTCCTGTGCTTCGAGTTTGCAGATCTTGGGACTTCTCAACATCATATAATGAGTTAATTCCTCACAATAAATCTCTCCATATACCTATATATATCTATATGTATATATACCTATATGTATTCTATTGGTTCTATTTCTCTGGAGAACCCCTGACTAGTACAAAACCCCTGACTAGGCAAAAATGGATATTTATTGGCTAATGTAACTTGAAAGTCTGTGGATGGCTGGAGTGAGGGATTCAGATGATGTCACTTGGTTCTTGGCTCTCTCCAACTTTCTGCTTAGCTCTTATCTGAGTCAGCTCTCACTTCAGACAAGCCCTCATGATGACTAGGGGTTCTGCCAGCAAACCCAGATTTACTTCCTTTTCATGAAAAACCCAAAATATAGGGCTTCTTTTCACTAACAGCTTCTAGAACACATCTGGGCCTGAATCTCATTGGCTAAAGGATAGGATACAGTGATTAACTGGCTCAGGACCTGTGTTCACCCTTGAAGCATGTGATGTACCTACATGACCCAAGAGTCAGAAAAGCAGGCTTTATCGAGGTAATTTGGGGTATGAGAGGCTAAAAAAAGGAAAAGTATGCTAGGAACATCCAATAAAAAGAACAAAAGACTTCTAAAAAGAGCCAGGCTATATATTTCTATTTTCAGTTAATTTTTAACATTTTTAAATTTCCTGCTACATCACTGGGACCTGTACTAAATGCTGGAACACAGAGGAGAACAAGATAGAGTCCCTGGTTTCAAAGACCTTGTATTCTAGTGGGGGAGGAAATGAAAAATAAACAGATAAATACGCAACCTGTTGTCCCAATTATCAATTTATTGTCTCTCCAAATCCTCCCTTCTTTACCTAGGTTTAGGAAGCTAAAGCTGGACACTGTGAATATTTCTTTTTTCCAGCTCCAAAATGTTAAACTTCATTAATACATGTCACAGGGCAATATGATAAGGTAGGATGATGTTTCCTTTCAGAGTTCCTATAATCCATTACTATTATTCTACAAGAAAGCCCAGCAGTTCCTACAGATGAGTTCTAGCTGCATCCTTAGGTCAAGCTGTCCCCACCATGGCCACTTCTCATGGGTTCTGGTCTGTCCAATCTCCAGCAATGGCAGGCAGCACAGGCCTGGCCATACCCTCTGACAAGAGCAGACTTCTAAAGACCAGTAATAGCTCATATCCATTGGTAAATTTTCCTGGCTACAGATAGGTTACATGTTCCTCTGGTAGCCATGCCCTTTCTGAAAATGTCCTAATCCCAGCCCTAGGAAGGTGGAAGCCCTCTCAGCCTTTAGCTCTGATAGTGTTTCAGCCTAGAGGTAGTTGCTACCTTTCTGCATAGGCTGTATCTAGAATCCTCAGGGTCCTCGTTTACCCCTTTTATTAGTTAACTGCCTCTTACTAGTTTAAAAATTCTTTATATTAAAATTCTCTTCTTTAAATATATGGTGTTGTTTCTGTCTCTTGACTGGGCACTGACTAACATACAGGTCACGTAGTGATAAGCACTAGGAAGAAATGAGTTCTAAAGGAAGAAAAGAATTGTTCTGGATAGGGTCATCAGGGAAGGATTTTGAGGCCTGAATAGAGCAAGAATATGAAAATTGTAGAGCAGAGTGTTTTAGAGAACAATCAGCACATGCAAAGACTCCAAGGTAGAAATGAGCCTGGCATGTTCAATGAAGAGCAGAATTTTGGTGCAACAGCTGGTGAGGGTGTGAGCGGGAGTGGTGGGAAATGAGGTCAGAAAAGCAGTCAAGAGCCAGACCATGGAGGGCTTGTAGCGTCATGGTGAAGAGTTTGGATTCTGTTCTACAAGCAATATGAAGCCACTGGAGGGTTTTGAGCTGAGAAGTAACTTGACCTGACTTATGTATTTAAGAATCCTCTCTGGCTTCTGTGCAAAAGAATCAACTGTGGTAGGTAATGGGGCTATTAAAATAATTCATGTAAAATGATGGAGGTGAAGACACAGAGGTAGTGGGAAGTGCTTATTTTTTGGACATGTTTGAAGGTAGATGTAATTCTCCTGGTAGACCGAGAAATGAAGTTGCCTGTAACTGAGATGGGCAATGTGAGAAGGAGCACATTTGGGATTTTTCTGGGTCAATTATTTAGTTTGGGAGAGTTTTAACATACATTAAGTTTGAGAAGTCTACTAGAATTCTAAATGGAGCTACTGAGTGAGAAATTTGGTATACAGTTGGGAATTCAAAGGAAAGTTAGAGACCAGAGAGGTACATTTGGTTATCATTAGCATATAGACAGTAATTTTATATGATGGAAATCCTAATGCAGTAAGGATAAGTAGGTAAGAAAAGTCTGAGAATAGAGCCCTGGATCAGTGAATATTAGGAGCTTGGCAATAAGAAGAAAAACCAGCAAAGAAATGGATGAAGTGCCTGATGAGCAAGGAGGTGAATCAAAAGAAAACATTGTTCTGAAAGCAAGGAGAGTATTTCAAGAAGGAAAAAAAGATAAAAATTCTATGTATGCAGGGTTCTTGGCAGAGTAAGATAGAACTCGTGGTTTGATCAGAGGACTTAGTAATATGAGGCCAATGGTGACCTTGACAAAAGCTGTTTTGGTGGACAGGTAGGGACAAAAGTCTGACCGAACTGGGTTCAAGAGAAAAGTAGGAAAGTGAAGTCGCTCATTTGTGTCCAGCTCTTTGTGACTCCATGGACTGTAGCCTACCAGGCTCCTCTGTCCAAGGGATTTTCCAGGCTAGAATACTGGAGTGGATTGCTATTTCCTTCTCCATGCGATCTTCGACCCAGGGATTGAACCCAGGTCTCCTGCAGTGCAGGCAGATTGTTTACATCTGAGCCACCAGGGAAGCCCAAGAGACAGGCTTCAAGAGAGAGGTGAGGAAAGAAAGCATAGCTATTTCACAGGCATACTGCTGTAGAGGGAAAGAGAAAAGTGAAACAATTGTTGGATAGGTGTGTTTGATCCAGAGAGATTGTGCAAGTATGCATTCACATCAAGGGTCCACTCAGAGGGAAAACTGAAGATGCAGGAGAGAGAGAGTAGATGCTGGTTAGACCAATATCCTTGCAAAGATGAGAGGGCTAAATCCTATGCATAACCGGTGTGCATGACCCTTGACAGAAGCAGTTTATCTGCAGACATGGCGGATTACAGACATCTGTACTAAATGCTCTTTTGATAATTTTTATTTCCTTAGAAAAATAAGAGCAAGGCTTTTACTTCAGATTAAGGAGTGGGGAACAGTGGTTTGAGGTTTGTGAAGTGAATATAATGTGAAAAATATTGTCTGGGAAAATGGGAGAATGAATTGCTAGAGAAATATATAGAATTCAGGACAATGAATGTGTGAAAGCAAGACAGCACATTTTACTAAGTAAAATCAATTCCAGGAAAGCTGGAAATATCCCTTCCCCTATGCTGCTTATTTCATCCTTGAAATATGCACATCACAAAACCTATCTCAACAGTAAAGGCCTGAACCATAGCCATTCCACCATCTAAAGTTCTGTCTATCGTCTACCTATGGGAAGAGAGAACTGGGACCAAGGCAGATAGCTGACACAGATACCCTGGATGAATTAGAAAGGTGGAGGGACCCAGACGGTTGTAAAAACTTTTTCCAGAATTTGATGTTTAGGTTTCTTGGGTAAATAGAACAATACATATTTGAAACTCAGATGGCTTTTGTTCCCAATCCAAAAGAATCTCTCTTTGAGACTGGCTTTTCGGATTTAGCAGTTTGTAAACTTATTCTGAAGTCTTAAGGATAGGCAGTCTTAAGTCTTGTAAGTAGATGGAACCTAATTTATTCAAGCCATTTCTGTATCCCAAATAGGTTAGTATGTTCCAAGTGGCAGGAGAAAGTAATATTTGTTGAAATAGTTTTTCCCCCCTGTGTTGGAACAGACTTTTTCACAATAAAAATATCAAGGCATTGAATCCTTAAATCAACCTAACCAGTTAGGTATCTGCGGTAGAAATCTTTTGGTTTCTCATCATACTTTTTCTACTGGGAGCTTCAATATCATTTATGATTTTGATCGAACACTGTCTGCTAGCATAAGAATGTGATGCAGCTGATTTCTCAGCATTATATTTTCTCTTTGAATGGGCCAATAGAATCTTCTCTAGGAGTTGATATGTGAGTGGGTACTGAGAGAGACAAGGTTTGTATTTATTCATTAATTAACTCAGTAAATATTAATTGTATTTACTATATTTCAGACACTCTTCTAGGTTTTGGGAATAAGAAAGTGGGCAAATCAGTCTCTCTTCCCAGGAAACTTTCCTTCTTCTGAGATTGAGCACAGAAAGAATCATTTTTCAGGAGGTGCCACTTGCTGTGGGGCTTCCCCTATGTCTCAACGGTAAAGAATCCGCCTGCAATGCAGGAGATGCAGGAGGCCTGGGTTTGAATCCCTGGGTCAGGAAGATGCCCCGAAGAAGGGAATGGCTACCTACTCCAATATTCTTCCTTGCAGATGATTATGGACAGATGTGCCTGGTGGGCTACAGTCCATGGAGTCGCAAAGAGTCAGACATAACTGAAGCGACTTAGCACACACACACACCACTTGCTATTGTTTGTTTGTTCTGCTGAATTTAGCTGAGAATGCAGCTAGCATAGAGGAAAACTGAACCGAGGCTGAAAAACATACACTAACATGTCAATCTTGTATACTTGGCTTCAGCCAGACTTTACATTAAATATAGTCCTCAACCTTTAGGTTGCTTTTATCTTTTCTATTTATCCTTAAGCCAGTTTGAGTTGAATTTCTACTTATACTGTACAAATTTTTTAATAAATGCCTGTGAATAGCCTAAAACCCTACAAGGTGTGGAGAGGGTATATAGGAGAAGAAAAGAGATAAGGTCTTAGCTTTATGGAATCTTTTAATGAGGAAGGCAGGTAATAAATACATAACTAATAAAATTTCAGATAGTAATATGTGCTTTGAAAAGATTTAGAAAGGCTAATGGAGTAAAAATTAAATGTGTGCTTGTGGAAGAGGGTGGAGACAACTTTATTCAAAATGTCAAAGAAAACTCTGTCTAAGGAATTGCCATTTGAGTTGAGATCTGGATTGTCAGGGAGCCAGCCATGTGAAAATATGGGGCATAAGTTTCCCAGTAGGGGAAAATATAAGTTCATTGTCTCTGAAATCCAGATACACTTGTTATATCAAGCTTCATAACGAAGGTCACAATGAACAAGGTGGGTGGGGAAGATCAATTTCATGCAGGCTCTCTTAGAATTTGCTAAGGATTCATGGATTTTATTATAATTGCAGTTCAAAACCATTGATAATTTTGTAGTAGAAGCATAATCTTAGTTGTTTTATGTTCCAAAAACTATTCACCTTGTTACATGAAGAACAAACTATAGTGGGACAAGAGGAAAAGCAGAAGGGAGACCAGTTACGAGTCTATTAATCCAAGTGAGAGATGTTGGCAGCTTGAACTATTGTGGTTGCAGTAAAGACAGAGGAATTGGTGGGATCAGGATACATTCTTAGAGCAAGTAGGACCTCCTGATAGATTGATTAGATATACGAATGGAGAGTGGGAGAGATGAAGAGTGGGAGTAGAAGGTCAAGGAAACAATAAGGCTGCTTCCTAGGATTTTGGCATAATAAACTGGGTGAAAAGTTGTGAGACTAAAGGAGATGGAGATGATCTGGGGAGGAAAAATTTGACAGGACTGATAATGGGATGAATGGGTAGATGTCACAATTTCAGTACGAAGTGTTAAGTACGAAATTCTTCTTGCCTATAATAGAGCTGATGCTGAGTAGATTGTTGGATTTGCCAGTATGGAGTTTAGAAAAGTCATACAGCCTGTAGATATAAACATACATTCTATTTGAAGCCATAGGATATGATGAGATCTCCCAGTAGAGGAACAAAGATGGAGTTCTTGGATGATCCAACATTTACAATTCAGGCAGAAAAAGAGGTGTCTCCAGAGATTAAAAAGTAATCTCTATATGAGCGACTGAACTGAACTGACTGAACTGAGTTGAGGTCATAGAAAGTCCAAATGATTATGATATTAAAGTCAAGAAGGAAGTATTTAATAAGGAAAGAATGTATTCAGCCATGCCTACTGGATACCAGCTATTGAGAGTCCCATAAGGTGAACACTGAGAACTGAATACTGGTTGACTAAGTTGATCCTGAAAAAGAGAAGCTTCAGTGAATACTGAGAGACAAGAGGTTCCATGCAGTGCACTGAAGAAAGTGGGGAAATCAGGACCTGGAGACAGGTATGAATGATTCTTTCAGAAGAGCAGAGAAATGAGGTAGTTGTCAAAAAGGAATATGGAGTTAACCAAAGGTCACTTGCAACCATAAGTCCTGACTAATCCTATGTTATCCTCATTACACACATGAGAAATTGGGAACTGCTGAGTGTATGTAACCTGCTCAGTGACACACTGCTAGTATGTAGCAGTACTACAGTTTAAAATCAGATCTTTTTTGCTAAAACTCATACTTTTTCATACTATATGTAGGCTTTGCTGTTTACACTGTGTACAGTTATAGTTGTTCAGTTGATAAGTTGCATCTGACTCTTTGTGACCCCGTGGACTGCAGCATGCCAGGCTTCCCTGTCCTCCACTATCTCCCAGAGCTTGCTCAAATTTGTGCCCACTGAGTCAGTGATGCTATCTAACCATCTCATCCTCTGCTGTCCTATTCTCCTTTGGCCTTCAGTCTTTCCCAGCATCAGGGTCTTTTCCAGTGAGTTGGCTCTTTGCATCAGGTGGCCATAGTATTGGATCTGCAGCCTCAGCAGCAGTCCTTCTAATGAGTATTCAGCATTGACTTCCTTTAGGATTGACTGGTTTGATCTCCTTGCAGTCCAAGGGACTCTCAAGAGTCTTCTCCAGCACCACAATTCGAAAGCATCAATTCTTCAGCACTAAGCGTTCTTTATGGATCAATTCTAATATCTGTACGTGACTTCTGGAAAAACCATAGCTCTAACTATATGGACCTTTGTCAGCAAAGTGATGACTCTGCTTTTTAATATGCTGTCATAGCTTTCCTTCCAAGGAGCAAATGTGTTTTAATTTCATGGCTGCAGTCATCATCCACAGGGACTTAAGAGTCCAAGAAAATAAAATTTGCCTGTTTCCACTTTTCCCATTTGCAATGAAGTGATGGGGCCTGATGCCATGATCTTAGTTTTTTTAATGTTGAGTTTCAAGCCAGCTTTTTCACTCTCCTCTTTCACTCTCATCAAGAGGCTCTATGGTTTCTCTTCACTTTCTGCTATTAAGAGTGGTATCATCTGCGTATCTGAGGTTGTTGTTATTTCTCCCAGCAATCTTGATTCCAGCTTGTGAGTCATCCAGCCCAGCACTTCACATGATGTACTCTGCGTATAAGTTAAATAAGCAGAGTGACATATACAACCTTGTGGTACACCTTTCCCAATTTGAAACCAGTCATTTGTTCCAAGTCTGATTGTAACTGATGCTTCTTGACTTGTATACAGGTTTCTCAGGAGACAGGTAAGGTGGTCTGGTACTCCCATCTCTTTAAGGATTTTCCAGTTTGTTGTGGTCCACACAGTCAAAGGCTTTAGCAGTCAATGAAGCAGAAGCAGACGTTTTTCTGGAACACCCTTGTTTTCCCCATGATCTAACAAATGTTGGCAATTTGGTCTCTGGTTCCTCTGCCTTTTCTAAATCTAGCTTGTACATCTGGAAGCTGTCAATTCATGTACTGCTGAAGCCTAGCTTGAAGGATTTTGAGCATAACCTTGATAGTATGTGAAATGAGAGCAGTTATAGGGCAGTTTGAACATTCTTTGTCATTGCCCTTCTTAGGGACTGGAATGAAACCTGATCTTTTCTAGTCCTGTGGCTATTGCGAAGCTTTTCAAACATGCTGACATGAGTGCAACACTTTAACAGCATCATCTTTTAGGATTTGAGATACCTCTGCTGGAATTTCATCACCTGCGCTAGCTTTGTTCATAATACTGCTTCCTAAGGCCCACTTGACCTCACATTCCAGGATATTTGGCTGTAGGTGAGTGACCCCACTATCATAGTTATCTGGGTGTTTAAGACTTTTGTATAGTTCTTTTGTATATTCTTGCCACTTCTTAATCTCTTCTGCTTCTGTTAGATCTTTACCGTTTCTGCCCTTTATCATGCCCATCCTTGCACGAAATGTTCCCTTGATATAGCCAATTTTCTTGAGGGGATCTCTAGTCTTTCCCATTCTATTGTTTTCCTATATTTCTTTCCACTGTTCATTTATGAAGACATCATCTCTCCTTGCTATTCTCTGGAACTCTGCATTCAGATGGTATACCTTTCCTCTTCTCCTTTGTCTTCTGCTTTTCTTCTTTCCTCAGCTATTTGTAAAGTGCCTCAGACAACCACTTTGCCTTCCTGCACTTCTTTTTCTTGGGGATAGTTTTGGTCACACTTTCTGTACTATGTTATACACCTCTGTCCATAGGTCTTCAGGCACTCTGTCTACCAGATCTAATCTCTTGAATCTATTTGTCACATCCACTGTATAATCATAAGGGATTTGGTTTAGGTCATACCTGAACAGCCTAGTGGTTTTTCCTATGTTTTTCTATTTAAGCCTGAATTTTGCAATAAAGTGGCCAGGATCTGAGCCACAGTCAGCTCCAGGTATTGTTTTTACTAACTGTATAGAGTATCTCCATCTTTGGCTGCAAAAATATAATCAATCTGATTTCAGTATTGACCATCTGTTGATGTCTATGTATAGAGGTGTCTCTTGGGTTGTTGGAAAAGGGTGTTTGCTATGACCAGTGTGTTCTCTTGAAAAAACTCTTTTAGCCTTTGCCCTGCTTCATTTTGTACTCTAAGGCCAAACCTGATATTATTTTGGGGTATCTCTTGCTTCCTACTTTTGCATTTTAACCCCCAATGATGAAAAAGACATCTTTTTTGGTGTTAGTTCTAGAAGGTGTTGCGGGTCTTCACACAACAGGTCAACTTCAGGTTTTTCAGCATCAGTGAAAAATCAGTAGTTGGGCCATGGACTGTGATGCTGAATGGTTTGCCTTGGAAGTGAACTGATATTGTTCTGTTTTTGAGGTTGCACCCACGTACTGCCTTTAGGATTCTTTTGTTGACTATCAGGACTACTCCATTTCTTCTATGGGGTTCTTGCCCACAGTAGTAGATATAATGTTCAACTGAATTAAGTTTGGCCGTTCCCGTCCATTTCAATCCAGTTATTCCTAGGATGTTGATGTTCACTCTTGCTGTCTCTTACTTGACCATGCCCAATTTACCTTGATTCATGGATGTCACATTCCAGGTTCCTTTCTGCTATTGTTCTTTACAGTATTAGACTTTACTTTCACTACCACACACAATTACAACTGAGTGTCATCTCTGCTTTGGCCCAGCTGCTTCATTCTCTTTGGAGCTATTAGTAATTGCCCTCTACTCTTCTGCATAGAGGAGAAGGCAATGGCAACCCACTCCAGTACTCTTGCCTGGAGAATCCCAGGGACAGGAGAGCCTGGTGGGCTGCCGTCTATGGGGTCGCACAGAGTCGGGCACGACTGAAGTGACTTAGCAGCAGCAGGTTCTGCATAGCAATAGTTAGAAACAGACATGGAACAACGGACTGGTTCCAATTTGGGAAAGGAGTATGTTAAGGCTGTGTATTGTCACCCTGCTTATTTAACTTATATGCAGAATACATCATGCGAAATGCTGGGCGGGATGAAGCACAAGCTGGAATCAAGATTGTAGGGAGAAATATCAATACCGTCAGGTATGCAGATGACACCACCCTTATGGCAGAAAGTGAAGAGGAACTAAACAGTCTCTTGATGAAAGTGAAAGAGGAGAGTGAAAAAGCTGGCTAAAAGCTCAACATTCAAAAAACGAAGATCATGGCATCTGGTCCCATCACTTCATGGAAAATAGATGGGGAAACAATGGAAACAGAGACAGACTTTATTATCTTGGGCTCCAAAATTACTGCAGATGGTGACTGCAGCCATGAAATTAAAAGACACTGTCCTTGGAAGAAAAGCTATGACCAACCTAGACAGCATATTTAAAAGCATTTGCTGACAAAGTTTTGTATAGTCAAAGTTGTGGTTTTTCCAGTAGTCATGTATGGATGTGAGAGTTGGACCATAAAGAATTCTGAGCACCAAAGAATTGATGCTTTTGAACTGTGGTGTTGGAGAAGACTCTTGAGAGTCCTTTGAACTGCAAGGAGATCCAACCAGTCCATCCTATAGGAAATCAGTCCTGAATATTCATTGAAAGGACTGATGCTGAAGCTGAAACTCCAATACTTTGGCCACCTGATGAGAAAAACTGACTCATTGGAAAAGATCCTGATGCTGGGAAAGATTGAAGGCAGGAAGAGAAGGGGTCAAGAGAGGATGAGGAGAAGAAGGGGTCGAGAGAGGATGAGATGGTTGGATGACATCACCGACTTGATGGACATGAGTTTGAGCAAGCTCTGGAAGTTGGTGAAGACAGGGAAGTCTGGCGTGCTAAAGTCCATGGGGTCACAAAGAGTTGGACACGACTGAGTGATTGAACTGAACTGAACTTTCCCATAGCATATTGGACATCTTTAGACCCCAATAAGCCTGTTTGAAGGGGTACAAACCTTAGTATAACATATGTCTATGATAGTGTATTTATTAGTAATTTTTCTATCATCTGTAGTCTCATCTGGGGCAGGATACCAATCTTATTCTTTATCAAATCCAGCAAGCATTGGCTCACATTAGACAGCTAGAAATATTGATAAGATACTGTGTAGAGTATCTAGCACTAATAGGCAGTAATATAGTAAATAATATTTCAATACATAATATATCAGTGTATTATTATTCTTCAAGAGACTAGTCTACTTTTACCATGTGCTCATTATATGTGCCATCCACATAAAGTAGAAATATGACAGCAAATGATGCTTATCACTAGAGTCTGGAGCATAATCATGTTAATGATTTTGTTGCTAATGAAAAGTTTTAAAACTTAGAATTATTTTTATTACTATCTACTCAAGTCACAAAGATCAAAAGTAATCAGTACTCAACTGTTGTATAAAACAAGTGAATTTTTTTCCCCAAGAGTGTTCCAAGCTATATGTTTACCCACTCTCTAGAATTTTAGTGTTCTTAATCGTCAGCATTATTTGATGGTACAGGTTTATATCCAAGCAAGAATTCATGGGACAGTCCTCTCATACATGTCATTTGCATTTATATTTCTAAGTTCTTCATCAGTGTCTAAACTTTAAATTCAATGCCCAGTGTGCCTGTTTCCTGAGATACATTTTCTCCTTCTTATATCATTAATTTGAATATTTATGACTTTTCCATTGTATCGTTCCTTTACATTATTTGGTTGTAAGCAGGTGACCTTGAATTTGTCAGATACTCTTAACTGTCATACAGAGTTTTGACAGAATCACTGTGGTCTACCTGCTGTTTGCCTAAGCATAGCAATGGGGACTAGTAAAGTGAGATCTAATTGCTACTCTGCTGTTGATTCCCTCTATGATTTGGGATAGATCACTAGCCTGCCCACCTTCCTTCTATTCTCACAACTGAGTTGGTAATCAGCAATCTTCTCTTCCCAGACTATTATGTCCTGGCATTTTTATGCTGTCACATGTTTCAGTGGCTTGTGCTGTTTTTATTTCAGGGGAGGAGGAGTACTTACTAATCTTATAAGAGTGTTGTGAAAATTAATTAGTTATTGTTCACAAAGTACTTTGAAGATTAAAAGCCCAGAATAAATGCTTATTATTGTTTTATGTACTCCAAGGGCATAGCTGGGCAGGCAGGAGAATGTATTTCCCACAGATGAAAGGATTATGCAACTTAGAAAACTATGGTGTAGGATTTTAAGGTTGGCAAACAGGTTACTCAGGATTGCATATATGGGAATTAACTCTCACCAGAACACAAACGTTCCACCCAAAATCTGGAAGAAAGTCATTTGTTAGAACTAGTGCTGACTTCAAAAATATTCTAGCCAACATGATTATCATTTCATGATACTGAGTGAAATGGTAAGACAGATGAGTTTCTCAGGTAGAGATGAAAGGAAGCAGAAAGGTAGCTCCAGGGCTCTGAGGAGCTAATGCTCGTGATGATGATGCTTGATGATGAGATGGGAGTCCTGGCTGACTGGAATCATGCTCGGTCAAGCTCAGCATACTCAGCAGGGTTCTAGCTGAAGTCAGAGCCATATAGCAGAAACTTCAAATGCATATCTAATCTTGAACGCTGTTGGAAGAGTTTAGTTTGGTATAACTTTTCTGGAAGAGAAGATAATAATTACCCAAACTCTTCAAAGGGTACATATCCTTAAATCATCAGTTTCCTTCCTAGGAATTCACCTTTAGGAATATTTATCTGTTTACTTGGGTACCACTGATACCTGCAAAACTTTGAACAATGCAAATGTTCAATAATAAGGGATTGATAAAGTAATGGTTCAAACATAAAATTAAATGTTATAAAGTTATTAACAATGAGATTCTAGACTGTTAACAAGAAAACATATCCAGCTGACAAAAAGCCAGCTAAGTAACATAAAAACACTACTATATGTAAGACACATAACTAATAAGGATCTACTGTATAGTATATGGAGAAGGCAATGGCATATGGAACTCTTCTCAATACTCTGTAAAGACCTATATGGAAAAAGAATCTAAAACAGTAGATATATGTATATGTCTAACCGAATCACTTTGCTGTACAGCAGAAACTAACACAACATTGTAAATCGACTGTATTCCAATGAAAATTTAAAAAGAAAGACAGCTATAACTACAATATATATCATGATGAAGAGACTTTGAAGCATTTTTATTTTCTTGTCTGCTTATCTCTATTTCCTAATTTCTCTAAGTATTTATTACTTTTATAATTTGAAAAATCTTTCTTACAGAAAAAGAAAACATACATTCTGCCTGCAATGCAGGAGACCCTGGTTCGATTCCTGGGTCGGGAAGATCCCATGAAGAAGGGATATATTACCCACTCCAGTATACTTGGCCTTCCCTTGTGGCTCAGCTGGTAAAGAATCTGCCCGCAATGTGGGAGACCTGGGTTTGATCCCTGGGATGGGAAGATCCCCTGGAGAAGAGAAAGGCTACTCACTCCAGTATTCTGGCCGGGAGAATTCCATGGACTGCATAGTCCATGGGGTCACAAAGAGTCGGATACAACTGAGCGACTTTCACTTTCACATCAGCATTCACATGGAAGGAAATATACAATATAATAAGACTATAATATTGGTACAAAATCTTTGAAAAGACCCAAAACAAATAAAGAGGGAGAAATGAATGATAGGCTAGTGTTGTTTATCTCATACCTTATCAGTCTTCTTCTTGGCCTCAATTTTCTCTGAAACTTTCTGTGATGTGGTTTGTCTCCATGGGTCTGCATGAGCCTTTTCCAAGGTCTATATCCAGAATTCATTGGCTCCCCCACTGCCCAAGCTGAGGCTTGAGATACTGGGGATCTACCCTGCATCCACTGGAAGCACAAACTAGCAGTATGGGGAAGTTAGTGCCCTGTGGGCAGAATATTTGACCAATGGAAGACAGGAGCCAGTGGGTATAGTCTTCTCTTCTTTCCCTGGATACATTGCCCTAAGATGGAGTAGCTCATACACTTCTCTGAAGACTAATATAAGGATGAACAATCAGTGTCGCTCCATACACCGAAGTGGACAGCTCCATAAAGCACTCTCTTATTTGACTCTTTCTTGCTGCTCAGGCCCATTTCTGCTTTTATTCAGTTTTGCTTCATATTATACTCCCCAAGAAAGCGGCAGCACCCAGGCTTTGCCTTGGGCTCTGTTTGCTGGGGAACATCAAACTAAAACACATTATGAGAGACACATAGACAAAGAAGCACTGGATTTCAAAGATACTTTGCCATTTAGTCAATCAAACTGAAAATAATATTGAATTTAATTCTTATAACAACTTTTATAATCAAACAAACTTTGGACAATTTGAGAACCCTGCCCAAATTCACGGAGCTAGGAACTTGAATTAGGAGTGTCTAATACCAAATGTGATATCCCTCATGCAACATGGTATACATGATCTAGAAACACAGCCTATAGAAGAATCTTCAGAGACGTTTCTTATCTCAAGGAGTAGAGTCAGGCTAAGCAACCACAACTAGAACATATGAAACATGAAACATAAAAGATGGGTTTTTAGTAAAATGCTAAATTATGTAACACAGACTATAATGGCTATCAAATTCAGAAATAAAAGAGAAATTCCAGAGGCTAGAAGAAGTCTCAGACAGGGAAGATATTGCACCAAAGCTGAATCTTGAAGAGGGAGCATAATTTAAGATGAAAGAAAGAGGGGAGTGAAGATAAAGCAATTCATGTTTGAGATGACAGCAAAGGGATTAGGGTGACATGTGGGTGAACTGTGAGAGGGAGTTCAGAACAAAAGGAAAATGCCTGGTGGTGGGCTTTAGTAGACCTGGTTCCTGAAGAGCCAGGTTATTGCTGCTTGAAAGCAAGTAGAAGAATCTATGTTTGTTACACAGGGAAAAGGAGCCATTCATCCCTTCTGAGCAGAAGAAAGGTAAGATCATGCTGTGGATGGAATGACTTTATAGGAAGAACAATGTAAAGACAAGGAGATTTGCTTATTGTGTTAGAGTCACGAAATGTTCCAATATTTTGCTTGGTAGATGTAAGAATTCTGTGTTTATAAATTAAACACATACACGGATCTAGTGCAATTATGGAAGGGCATATCATGAAAATATGGCTTATAATGCTCGAGTCCTCCCTTATAAGAATGTAACCTCCTATAACAGAAATTTAATGTTAGCTAATGAACTTAAAAGATGCTTGCTCCTTGGAAGAAAAGCTATGACAAAACTAGACAGCATATTAAAAAGCAGAGACATTACTTTGCTGACAAAGGTCCATCTAGTCAAAGCTATGGTTTTTCCAGTAGTCATGTATGGATGTGAGACTTGGACCATAAAGAATGCTGAGCACTGAAGAATTGATGATTTTGAACTGTGGTGTTGGAGAAGACTCTTGAGAGTCCCTTGGACTGCAAGGAGATCCAACCAGTCCATCCTAAAGGAGATCAGTCCTGGCTGTTCATTGGAAGGACTGATGCTGAAGCTGAAACTCCAATACTTTGGCCACCTGATGGGAAGAACTGACTCACTGGAAAAGACCCTGATGCTGGGAAAGATTGAAGGCGGGAGAAGAAGGGGATGACAGAGGATGAGATGGTTGGATGGCATCACCGACTCGATGGACGTGAGTTTGAGCACGTGATGATACTCCCGTGATGCTCCGGGAGCTGGTGATGGACAGGGAGGCCTTGTGTGCTGCAGTCCATGGTGTCACAAAGAGTCAGATACAACTGAGCAACTGAACTGAACTGAAGACCATGAAAACAGAGAGCATTTATTTAATAGTTACTATGTCCTTGGCACTATGCCAAGTTCTTGACATGTCATTAATCCTTAAAACCCTTTTATGATTTCCCATATCCACTTGGGGAACTAATGTTGAGAGAGGTTCAGTAATTTGTCCATATTTAGAGGCTGTTTGGGTAAACTCCGGGAGTTGGTGATGGACAGGGAGGCCTGGCGTGCTGCGATTCATGGGATCGCAAAGAGTTGGACACGACTGAGTGACTGAACTGAACTGAAGAGGCTAGCAAATATGATAAGAGTAAGAATTCCAAGTCCCTTTGTTTAACTCCTTAGCTGAAATTCTCTGTCTCTTTTTGGGAGTTAGCTGCCCAAAGCCCTTCCCCTGGGAAGGTTTAAGTTACCTAAGACACAAAAGGGACACTTGTTCTTCACAAGCATCCATGTCAACTAATTCAAATTTAAGAACTTCTCAGGTTAGGAGGATCTTAGAAGCCTCAGTATCAATCTAGTTGGTTGACAAATTCCTCAGCTAAGTTGATTTGGCATTGAGGAAATTTAATTCAGAGCAATTTCCCATCACTCATAGACTACAGTAAAATTAAATCATGAAATTTGCCAACATACTTATGCTGACATACCTGTTTATGATGGAGAAAAATAAAAGCCCCATGGGAAGAAAGTTCCAGGAAATAGAAAATGGGAAGCAGTGACACCCCTTAAGAAAATGGGTCAGTTTTTTCCCATGGAAAGAACCCGTTGTTCTAATAAAAAGGAATATAAGGAAAACCAACCTTAGAGGTTTTTTTTTTTTTTTTAAATCTGCAGTAAGGACTATCAAGGGCTCCAATGAGCCTGTTTGAGTAGATTTTGGGCTCAGAAAAGCTGGGTGGCTGCCTTCCCAGTACAATTTGAGTGGTTCTGGGAAAGATTTCACAATCTTATAGAATATAGTTATACATTCATAATCACAAGTGCTTGCAGTTTCAGCAATTAGGTATGCCTTTCTGTCTTCAAATAAAGGCTTTGGGGCTTTACAAGTTACTTATTAAAATACAAATACTCCTGGGAGGCATAACACCTTGGATTCTTTTCAAATAATATGTTGAAGAAAATTCAATTTAATTCAGCTCAAGCTTCAGTTTACTTGACTTTGATTCATAAGAGCCCTACTGAGTGCAAAGCCCTTTTCTGGATTTTAATTGTGGAAGGAAAAGATGAATCAGTTAAGTTTCAGTCTTCTGCAAACTTCTCAAAAGGACAGATAATGAATATTTTTGGCTTTGTGGGCTATATGGTCTTTAACCTAATACTCAATTCTGTCATTTGTAGTTAGAATGCATCATGTAAATCAATATAACTGTGTTTCAATAAAACTTTATTTTCTAAAGAGTCTGTGAGCTGGATGCTAACTGCTGTTCCAGATGCTTACAATAGAGCAGGGGGTTTACTTAATTCCATCCTTTGATGAATAACACCCCAAAAGGAATTCATAAGACATAGGCTTTGACTGGAGAGATCACTGGAATCACCTGGAAATTTTTTTAAAAATATAAATGCCTGATCCCTCTGCTCAGGTCCAGGGATTCAAATAGAATTGGCCTAGGGGTATTGAAATTCAAATAGAATTGGTCTCTGGGCACTGGGATTTTTCAAAGATCATCAAAGTTTGAGAAGCGCTGCTACAGGTAGGACAATACCTGGAAAACTGTTCTAGCTGCAGAGGCTCCAGCGGCTCCAGCAGCAGTACAAGGCTGGGAGAGTGGAGGTTTGCAAAGGTGCCTCAGCTCTTTGGGCAAAGGACATTAATGTGAAGGCTTTCTTAGTACACTCAGAACAGCCTGTATCAATCTGGACCTGGAAATTACTGCAACCCAATCCTTGCTATAGGCCCAGATATATAACATCTTTATTCAGATTCTACCTATGTTAATTTCCAAGGACTGCTGTAACAAAGTACCACAAACTGTGGCTTAGAACAACGGAAGTTTATTCTCTCGATTTTTATTTATTTTCTTTGGCAGTGGTGGGCTTTCCTTGCTGTGCATGCGCAGGCTTTCTCTAGTTGCAGCGAGCTGGGGGCCGCTGTCTAGTTGCGGTGTGCAGGCTCTCTTTGTGGCGGGGCTCCTCTCGTTGTGGAGCACAGACCTTCGGGTGTGCGGGTTTCAGTGGTTGTGGCATGTGAGCTCTAGAGCGCGAGCTCAGTAGTTGAGGTGCATGGGGTTAGTTGCTACTTGGCAGGTGGGATTTTCCTGGACAAAGGATTAAACCCATGCCTCCTGCATTGGCAGGCAGATTCTTTACCACTGAGCCACCAGGGAAGCCCCTATTCTCTCAGTTTTGGGGACTTCAAGTCTGAAGTCAAAGTGTCGACAGAGCTATGCCTTCTCTGAAAGCTCTAGAAGAGAAGCTTTTACCTCCCTTTCTCCTAATTTCTAGTGTTTTCCACAATTCTGGGTGTTTTTTTTTTTTTTGGCTTATGATATACCACTCTAGCTTTCTGTCATTACCTAGTTCTTCTCTCTGTGCATCTGTCCCTGTGTCTCTTCTCTCCTTAGGAGGACACCAGTCATATTGTAGTAGGGGCTCACTCTGTAACGGAACAAGACTGTATAGAGCCTTCCCAGGACAGACTCCACTCCCCCACCCCATGTCCTCTGCCTACCTCCTGTCTGTAGAAAAACTTTAACCACCTAGGTCTTCCCCCAAGTTCCAAAGAAAAAACTTAATCAGAGAAGTGAGAAAATACAAAAAGAAAGGAAAAGAGTCAAGCAAGAAAAAATAATAATAATTTAGCTATTAAACAAAGTTAATGTACCTCAGTGTTCATTGTGGTATATTTACAATAACCAAGACATGGAAGTAACCTAAATGTCCATCGGCAGAGGAATGGATAAAGAAGATGTGGAATACCGCTCAGTCATTGAAAAGAATGATATAATGCCATTTGCAGCAACATGGATGGGCCTAGAGATTATCATACAAAGTGAAGCAAGTCAGAGAGAGAAAGAGAAATATCATGTGTTATCACTTACATGTGGAATCAGACAAAAGATACATGTGGACATATTTACAAAACAGAAACAGACCCACAGACTTAGAGAATGAACTTATGGTTATCAGGTGAAGGCTGAGGGGGTGGGGATAGACTGGGGTTTGAGATTGACATACACATACTTCTATATTTAAAATAGATAACCAACAAGAACCTACTGTATAGCACAGGTAACTCTGCTCAATATCATGTACTAAATAAAATGGGAAAAGAACTTGAAAAAGAATAGATACACATACATGTATAACTGAATCACTTTGTTGTACACTTGAAATTAACACAACATTATTACTAACTATATTCCAATATAAAAATCTAAAAAAGGCATGCAACAGTAAAACTATATATAAACAACAGCAACTCCCCCACCCCAAGGCCCAAAGTCAAAAACCTTTAGTTTCTCCTCAAGGCCTTTAGATATTATTCTGAGCCCTTAGAGCTGTTTTACAGACCCTGAAACCCCCACCAGTTGGGTGAAGTTAACTATGCTGCCCACAAACACACAGACCCCAGGCAAGTGAAGCCAGAAAGCTGATGATGTTAACTCCCAATTACCTCACTAAAAGCCAGTCAGAAGAATGTCCACGAACTGATCATGCATGCCAATCCCCCTCTCTCACCCTGTCTTTAGAAACCTTTCCCTGAAAGCCATCTGGGAGTTTTGGTCTTTGGAGAACTAGCTATTTGGACTCCTTGCTTGGTGTCCTGCAATAAACACTGTGCTTACCTTTACCACAAGCCAGTGTCAGCAGACTGGCTTTATTGCACACTGATGAGTGGACCTAAGTTTTGTTTGGTAACAACTCTGTTCCACTATGACCTTATTTTATCTTACATCTTAATTATATCTGCAAACATCCAGTTCCTAAATAAGGTCATATTCACTGGTATCAAGTGTTGGGGGGACACTCTCACATGAACATTTACATTATCCTTGTGTTTGAAGGGCAGAGGTACAATGAAATATTGGAAGAAATTTAGGAATTGAATTTTAGGGCAGAGTTTGTAGCTTCATTGATAAAAACGGGACTAAGAATCAGGAAAATGATAATTCAGAAATGTGAAGAGCTTTTTCTAATGGAAAAGCTCTATAAAGTTCAAAATATGACATGTAAATTTAAACTAAGTAAAAAAAATAAAGTGTAATGTGTGTGTGTGTGTGTGTCTGTGTGTGTGCAGTCTGGATTTAATAAAGAGGCTGCTTGGGGCTGGTGCACTGGGATGGCCCAGAGGGATGGTATGGGGAGGGAGGAGGGAGGAGGGTTCGGGATGGGGAGCGCACGTATACCTGTGGCGGATTCATTTTGATATTTGGCAAAACTAATACAATTATGTAAAGTTTAAAAATAAAATAAAATTGGAAGAAAAAAAAAAAAAAAAAAAGAGGCAAGCTCCAGACACATTTGTGGCCTCTATAGTAGCAATGAATCCTCACTCTATAGATCAAGGTTCTCACTGCCATTACTGTCTATTAAATCAGAAACCACCAGAGTCTTGGGTGCCCCCTAATCACTCTGGGAGAGAAGTTGTGGTTTGGAAAGGCGTTGTCCCTTTAATTTGTAGAGAGGCATGAAGACAGCCTATTCTCATCTTGCCAGTTTTCTTGCAAAAAGGGTTGGCTCCTCTGGATAAATCTCCTGCCTCCTTATTTTCTAAACCTAAATGATACATCAGACACATCACCTCAAGCTTTGAACATGCTCAGTACCAAGCAAGAAAGGGCATGGCACAGTCAAAAATGGGAAGAACTTGTGCCCGAATTGGATAAGACATTGTGTCTCAGTGTCCTCATCTGTAATCTGGGGATAAGAGTACCAATACCTCAGACTCACTGTGAGTGGTCATTAACACAAGATGTACAGTTCTTAGCGCAAAGTCAGTGGTCAATCATGTTAATACAGCATCGGGACAAAAGTTGGCATTTTAATTTCCAGCAGTTCAAAACCAGCATCTGGACAATTTGTGTTAGGGTAATGAAAGGAGCAGAAGACACACTGTAGCATTCCAAAATAGCTCCTTAAAGAGAGCAGAACACCCAGAAAAATAATGCTGCCAAGACAGAAGAACTCTCTCTCTGTCCCTATGAATGCAATAGTGAGGGACAGCCACTGTCCCAGTGGGCCGCTGACCTAGATGGCTAGAGTCCAAGGCCTCTCTCTCCACTGGGCAAACATTGGCTGAAAAGACTGCTTATGAAGGGCAGCAGATGCACCCCCAGCCTAAGGTCTACTTCTAGGGAAGTAAGAAGGGAGGGTGGAAGGTACCATTGCAAGTATGCTGAACGACCTGGAGCTTAATTTGCACTTGAAAGAGGTTCCCTTTGGCATAGGAAGTACTCCTTAGTGAGGAGTACCATGAAGCTGGAATAGTCTGGGAGAATTGAAAATTAACCCAAGTGCCATGGAAAGCATTCAAAGGGCAAGGAACAAAGTCTGTGTTTATTTATTTCCCCTCTGTTTGCTCCCTGTCTCAACTCCTTTAGAAACCTTTGCTCTCTTTGCCCCTTTCTGAGGTTGCTAGTCCATGCCACCTCCTTTTCCCACTTAGAGACCGGATTCAGGCAGTGATGTGGAGGGGTTATAGGGTATTATACATGGGAAAATGAGACCAGATGATATGTTCAAGGAGATGGCATCTCATGTGAGAGAGAGAGTGTGTGTGTGTGTGTGTGTGTGTGTGTGTGTGTGTGTGTGTGTGTGTGTTGGGGGTGATGCAGAGAGTGTTTGGAAGCCTGTTATTAGACACAATGAATCAGGAATAAGGACTCTCACCCAGCAACAGAAGATGGATATCTGGACTATGAATTAGTATCAGACCGGTTTCCCCCCTCAGCCTCCTCCCATTCTACCCTTCCTAGTGGGTAAAACCAGGAGTGTATTAATTGTGGGGTAATTAAAATGCTGTGTGTAGAAGGGTCAGATTAAAGGATGGTAAGTCGAATTAGCAGGTGTCTATTTCAAAATGCAGGTGAGCTGTCAGCCCTGAAGCAATTGGGAACAGAAAGCCAAGCTATTGCCAACCAATGATGCATGTTAATCCTTATTTCCTTTTTCTGTCCTAAAATTTGGAAGCAAACCCAGCCTAATGTACAGCAGGAGTCCATATGGCAAAGGGAACTATTTTGATTTCTTTTGTTACAGAATTCCACAGACAATTGGATTTGGTTGTGCAAATCTGAAATAATGACAAGTTGTCAGTGAGAAGCAAAGCAAATATACTCATATAGTTGATTCAGATCTTAAGATGATTAGGGGTGAGTATTTGCCTTGAGAACAAATTGTGACCTGGTAAGTATTAGGGGATTATTTCTTCTTAACTGGCTGGGAGAGTTTCTTGTTAAAAGTATTACACAACACTTGTAGAAATAAAAAGTCATATTTTGATTCTTCAAATTCTCCTGTACCATGAAAACACAAAATTTCATTACAAGTCAGCTCTGGGAAGGGTGCTTGGCAAGGCACTGGAGGAAAGAAAAGCAGCACAAATACATGAACAGCATAAGAGGCCAAGCGTGGTGAGTGGCAGAGCAAGCAGTGGGAGTGAAATTTTTCTTCATCCAGAGAACAGTGAGAATGCTCTCATCTGGAGACCAGGAAAGGCTTTTTAAGAAAACGATATTTGAGTTAGACGTCAATGATGAGAAATGGAGGTTGAGGGGAGACTAGGAATTACAGATGAAGAACAGAGAAATAAAAAGAAGCATGGACTGTAATTTGTAAATGTTGTACAGTCTTTTGGACAAAATACAGACAAAGGCAGATTGCTGGGTCAGTGTTTCTTAATCCTGGTTTTGCATTAAAACCCCTGGGGAGCTTTTAAACACTCAGCGACCAGATCATATTCTAGACCAACTGAATCAGAAACTCAAGAGGCAGGGCCTAGGCGTCAGTAATTTTATTTTTTAACACACCCCAGGTGATTCCAATGTGCTGGCAAGGTGAAGAATCTGGGTATAGTTGATAATGAACTACAAACAAGGCCCTAGATTTTATTCTCACTTAGTAGAGCCAGGAGAGAAACTTCACTGGAGAAAAGGTACCTGAAAAAAAAAGCTGGCCCTTTGACGTATTTTGACTAATTTATCTTGAGAAGCCTTATTAAGTTATTTCCTTGTTAATCTCAGAAGAGATTATGTGAACAGCAATAGAGAAAACTAGGACTAGAAAAGGAGACTGTGGCCAAATCATGGAAGATCTTAATGCCAGACTATGGAACATGAGTTTTTCTCTAATTGAAGTATTTAATTGAAGCATGAGTGAAAAAAAATGAAGTATTTAATTGAAGTATTATAGGAAAGTTATGACCAACCTAGACAGCATATTCAAAAGCAGAGACATTACTTTGTCAACAAAGGTCTGTCTAGTCAAGGCTATGGTTTTTCCAGTAGTCATGTATGGATGTGAGAGTTGGACCATAAAGAAAGCTGAGCACCGAAGAATTGATGCTTTTGAACTGTGGTGTTGGAGAAGACTCTCAAGAGTCCCTTGGACTGCAAGGAGATCCAACCAGTGCATCCTAAAGATCAGTCCTGGGTGTTCATTGGAAGGACAAATGTTGAAGCTGAAGATCCAGTATTTTGGCCACCTGATGCGAAGAGCTGACTCATGTGAAAAGACCCTGATGCTGGGAAAGATTGAAGGCAGGAGGAGAAGGGGACGACAGAGGATGAGATGGTTATATGGTATCACCGACTCAATGGACATGAGTTTGGGTAAACTCCGGGAGTTGGTGATGGACAGGGAGGCCTGGCGTGCTGCGGTTCATGGGGTCGCAAGGAGTTGGACATGACTGAGCGACTGAACTGAACTGAATATTGTGTAAGTTACAGTGTATAACATAGTATACAGTGTACAATATAGTGATTCACAATTTTTAAAGGTCATACTAAAATTATTAGAAAATATTTGCTATATTCCCCATTTTGTACAATATATTGTTATAGCTTATTTATACCTAATAGTTTGTACATCTTACCTCCTACCTCTATATCATTCCCCCCACCCACTCCCCACTGGCAACTGCTAGTTTATTCTCCATATCTGTGAGCCAAGAAGCATGGCTTTTATTCAATGATCAATAGGCGACACTGAAAGATTAAGAATGATTTAACAGTCATAGACATGGTGAAAAATATTTTTATGTTAGGTGTTAGTAGGTTTGAAGCAATAGAGGGAGAGGGCCAATTAGATCACAGAAGTATGTGAAGCAGGAGAGGTTGAGGCTACGATTGCACAATAGCTTTGAGAATGGAAAGCAGGTGAATATGAAATATTGGGAAATAGGGCTGACAGAACTCATGTGGTAAAACTTCTTCTCCTTCCCTTCCTCTGACCGAGGGAGAAACCTGAGAGCTAGAAGCGTGTCATTTACCTCCTAAAGAAGCCAAAAGTGAGTTGGGGCAGAAGCCACTTTAATCAAGGGATAATTTAACAGGAGTAAGGAGGAAGGCATGGCATTGGGAAGTTGTGAATTTCTCATAGCTGCTGACTGGCTGGGTTTTCTGAGGAATGTCAGTTTGAGGGATATTTGGCTGTCTTTGATTTCAGATTAGGTTGGGGGAAAAAGTAGAGTCATAGCTTGGGGTTACCTTCCCACTTCAGTGGGAGTGCCCTTTAACCACTTTTCCTGGAGCAAAAGGAAAGAAATAGTTCCATGGTAGAGTATGGTATGAGACTCACTGGAGGGGTTCCAGAAAGCAGGTGTGTTTAGAGTATTAAAGTTTACGAAGAGGTCAAAGTGAGGAGCCCCAGTGACAGCAGGTTGTCGTGTTAATGTGCAAAGACACGTTAGTACAGCGGGCCTGAGACTGCTATTTTTAAGGCCTGCTTGCAAGGTGGGTCTATGCTGGCATTTGGGTTCCTACATTTTAGGAAGGTTCTCCCCATTCCCTAACTGATAGGGGTGGCTGTCTGTGCCTAAAGGGTTTGTGGACTGTGGGTGGTGCTAAACCCTGGTTTTCCTCCTTTGAGTCTGGAACTCTCAAGGCAAAGGGTATCCAACAGACCAGCCTCCAATAAAAAAAAAAAAACCTTGGACCCTAAGTCTCTAATGAACTTTCCTACTAGATGACATTTCACACATGTTGCTGGTTTTGCTTTGTGTCCTTCTGCAGTAATAAATCACAGCTGTGACTACACATCAGGTCCTGTGAACCTTCCTAGGGAATCATCAAGCCTACAGGTAGTTTTGTGGACCCTTGACATAAAAAGAATGAGGAAAATTTAAGATCAGTTTAGTCAGGAAACCCAGGAGATCTGGAACTAGTAAATTTTTAATAGCTGACATGAGTTTATGCCTTTGAAAGTCATAAAGGAGACAGATTTAAATTGAAATTGTTTATCCAAACATTCTTATGATGGCAACTAATTTTTTTAAACTTCCTTTGCACGTGTGCTCAGTCGCTTTAGTCACATTTGACTCTTTTTGACCGTATGGATTGTAGCCTGGCAGGCTCCTCTGTCCATGAGGATTCTCCAGGCAAGAATACTGGAGTGGGTTGCCGTGCCCTCCTCCAGAGAATCTTCCCAACCCAGGGATAGAACCCACATCTCTTGTCTCCTGCATTGACAGGTGGGTTCTTTACCACTAGCGCCACCTGGGAAGCCCCAGTGAAAGGTGAACACAGTGGAAACAAGTCACAAAAATAAAATTTACACCTCAGCATAATAAAGGTTGCTTATTACACAGTTGGTGAGAATGTAAATTGGTGCAACCACTATGAAGAACAGTATGGAGTTTCCTTAACAAGCTAAAAATAGAGTTACCATATGATCCTGCAGTCCCACTCCAGGCGTATATCTGCAAAAACTATAATTCAGAACTCTAATTCAGAAAGAAACATGTCCCCCAATGTACACAGCAGCATTATTTACAATTGCCAAGACATGGAAGCAACTTAAATATCCATCAATAAATGAATGGATAAAGAAGATGTGCTTTGTATATATACACACACACACACATACACAGTGGAATACTACTCAGCCATAAAATAGAATGAAATGATGCCGTTTGAAGCAATATAGGTGGATCTAGAGATTATCATAGTAAGTGAAGTAAGTTAAACAGAGGAAGAGAAATATCATGATATCACATATACGTGGGATCTACAAAAATGATGCAAAGGAACTTATTTACAAGATAGAAATAGTCTCATATACATAGAAAACAAACTTATGGTTACCAAAGGGGAAAGTGGGGTTGAGGGGCTAAGTTAAGGATTTGGGATAAACAGATACACTCTGCTATACATAAATAGATGAGCAACAAGGACTACTGTATAGCACAGGAAACTATATTCAATGTTTTGTAATAATCTATGATGGGGAAGAATCTGAAAAAGAATATACATATGTAACTGGATCGCTTTGCTGTACACCTGTACACCTGTAAACCAACTATACTTCAATTAAAAAAAATTGAAACAAGCAACTCCAGAGCCATTATACCTGTCTTGTAAACATTTTTAAATTTTATTTTTGTTTGCTGCTGCCTCATCATTCTCTCCGATGGTAATAAGGATCCTGCCCAGCTGACCAGGTGGACTAGCATGATAAGGCTGGCCCCTGTTGCAGCTTTCCTCTCTGCTCTCCTAGGAAGTTTCAAGTGCCCCAGTGCAATCCCTTTGTGCCTTTTTTGTGTACTGTGTCCTGACTTCTAAGACTAGTGCTTGCCCAGGGGTCTCTTGGCTCCCCACCTGCTTGGTTGAGCCTGTTCCCCCATTACTTGTCCCATAGGCCCTCTCTTGTGCAATGACTCTCTCAGACCAGTATAATAAACTGTTTCCTGTGCCTCTCTTATGTGTCCTCTTGTTGCCACACCTAACTGACCACCACATAAAAGAACACAGAATAACACTACTCAGTGACATTTGTTTTTCTAGGTCTAATTCCAATATCATAAAAGAAAGACATTACAAATACTGAATTCAGTAGAAAGGCTAATGAAGAGGATATGCATGCTTTATCTATATCAGCCCAGGCTGCCATCAACTGGGTGACTTAAAGAACAGAAATTTATTTTTTCACAGTTTTGGAGGCTGGAAGTCCAAGATCAGAGTGCTGGCAAGTTTAGGTTCTGTTTCTTTTCCTGGCTTACAAACTGCTGCTTTCTCACTGTGTCTTCACATGAGGGAGAAAATGCCATCTCTCTCTTCCTCTTCTTATAAGGGTACAAGTTTTGTTGGATGAGGGCTTCATCTTATGACCTCATTTAACTTGAATCACTTTCCTAAAGGTCTGATGTCCAGTAAAGTCATGTGAAAAGTTGGGGCTTCAACATATGAACTCTGTCAGGGTACAATTCGGTCTACAGAATTATCATTCTTTAGATTTTTTTTTTTTGATGTGGATAATTTCCAAATTCAATATTTATTGAATCTGTTACAATATTGTTTCTGGTTTTTATGTTTTGGTTTTTTGGTCTCAGGGCATCTGGGATCCTACTTCGCTGACCATGAATCAAATGCACACGCCCAGCACGAGAAGGCAAAGTCCTAACCACTGAACTGCCAGGGAAGTCCCGGAGTTATCCTTCATGATAAGCCTTCCCTGGACTTCCAGCCACCATCTTTTTTCATAACTAACTTTCTCAAATGATAATTCATAACTGTGTGCAGCATTTCTACCCCAGGCATCATGCCCTGAACCCTCTGCAATTCTGTTTTTCTCCACTTACATTTCTGTCCTTGTTTTCCTGGTTTTCACATTCTTTAATTTCTCTGATGCATCCACGCTGCTTTTGCCTGCCTGCTTTTCAAAATCCTTCCTTCCATTGCCTTTCAAACTCTTTATTTACCATGTTTCATTGTTATTCTCCATCCTAGGGTTGTTTTGAGGCGAATATTAGACTACACATCATTATTTACATAAATATTCCAGAATATATTTCTTAAAATAAAGATTTATAAAATCACAACCACAATAGTTATTATCTCACCTAAAAAGATTAACAGTAATTCTTTAGTATTGTCAAGTATCCAGAAAGTATTCAAAATTCCCTGATTGTCTCAGGAATATATATATTTTTTCAATCAGGACCCAAATAAAACCAAAACACTGCAAGGCTAAAGTAGCCCTCCAGTGTCTTTTAATCTACAGATACCCCTTCCCTCTCTGTTATTTTTCCTTGGGATTTCTTTGTTGAAAGTTGTTCATTTTCTAGACTTTCTCAGATTGGAATTTCATTGATTGTACTCCATGGTGTCATCTCTGTAAATTGGTGGCAAGATCTAGAGAAGCTTGATCAGATTCAAGTTCGATTTTTATTTGTGAGAATATTTCAGTTTCAGGTCTCCTGGTGACTCAGTGGTAATGGGTCAGCCTGCCAATGCAGGGCACACAGGTTTGATCCCTGGCCAGGGAAGATCCCACATGCCATGGAACTGAGCCCATGTACCGCAACTACTGAGTCTGAGCTCTAGTGCCCGTGTTCTGCAACACGGTACTGCAGGGAGAAATCTGAGCATCACAGCAAAAGAGCAGCCTGTGCTCACCACAACTAGAGAAAAGTCTGTGCGGCAACAAAGATCCAGCAAGGCTAAAAATAAATAAAAATTTAAAAAAAAGAGAGAATATATCAGTTTTAGAATGTAATGTTACTTCTTTTCCTTATCAAATATGCTTCAGGCAGTGAGCTGCCATGGTTCCAGTTCTGGGAGGACCTCAATGTGGTGGGTGACATCAGTCACATAAAGAGATTAACATAACCCAGGGTGAATTGTACAGTGATGCTTTATGAAGGATGCTGGGGGAGCAAGTTGACTGTTTCGTTCTCATTAACCTTGACACTCATAAGACCTTTATAGTTCTCCAAGCTTGGGAAAATGTCTCTTCTTTCATCCTTCCATACAGCATGGAATAGCACCTTCAAACACAGTGTTGACAAAATTCATATTGAAAATTCACCTACACCCGTGTTTCAGAAACCACGCATTCTAGCCCTATGAACTGGTAAACATTCAGCCAATTCTCTCATCTTGTTTCCCTTCCTTTGGTAGGGAGAAATTTCACAGATACAAACCAGGTGAATTTTATAGTGTGGTTCAATGGGATCAAGTTTAAGAGGAATAACATACCACTGTGGCCACCTACCAGAGAAGGAAATGGCAACCCACTTCAGTGTTCTTGCCTGGAGAATTCCAGGGACGGTGGAGCCTGGTGGGTTGCAGTCCATGGGATCGTGAAGAGTCAGACACGACCGAGCGACTTTACTTTCACGCATTGGAGAAGGAAATGGCAACCCACTCCAATGTTCTTGCCTGGAGAATCCCAGGGACGGTGGAGCCTGGTGGGCTGCCATCTATGGGGTCGCACAGAGTTGGACACGACTGAAGTGACTTAGCAGCAGCAGCAGCCGCCACCTGCCAAATGTCCCTTCGTGACCATGAAAGCCAGGAATTGCCATGGGAGGCCCCTTGCACATCTAGAGTCAACTTCTTTTGTGATGTGTGTGTTTGTTCTATGCAAAGAAAGTTCTAGATTTACAAAAGTTAGAATGAGAAATTTTTAATCTCATCAGGAAAAATTACTCACATTTAAGAGGTCCCTTGCTCTATCTGTGAGTAAAATGAAAATTTCACAAATGGTCAATGAAGCTTCTAATTGACTTTTACAACTTCAGCAGTTAAGTCATGGAACGGTATTCTTGAGCTCCGAATAGAAATCACCCTCCAAAGTTAGATCAGGGCAAAATCTCCTTACTGGCCAATAGAGCCCAAGTGATTTTCATTTGATGTGTGGAAAGCAATTTATTATGTCAAATCACAGACGTTTATTTTTGGATATAGTGCCAGACAAAAATGTCAATATTAAAGTGGTAGCCAGTAAAACCATCTAATTTTATGTTGCATAAAATAAAGCTCCTTCTTTTGACAGAAACTAAAGAATTAAAAATTGGGAGATTGGGATTGACAATATACATACTACTATATATATAAAATAGATAAAGACTAATAACCTACTGTATAGCACAGGGGACTCTACTCAATACTCTGTAATGACCTATGTGGGAAAAGAATCTAAAAAACAGTGGATATATGTATATGTATAACTGATTCACTGTAAATCAACTATACTTCAGTAAAAATTAATTAAAAAACAAACAAAAAATTTTTTTCTGTATTAGTATTTCTGTAAAATTATAAACCATCTTTAGGCTCTAACATTAGAGAGATATTTACATACACATTCATGCCTGCAGAATTCACCTGTTCTCAAATTGGACTTCACCTATTCCCAAATAGGGAATTCACCTATTCCCAAATTTGATAGTGTATACCACTAATTACATACTGCATGTCAAGGCTTACATTTATGAGTAGAATTGAGTCCTAGTGGATTGTATCGAGCAGGGAAATTCTAGGTGGGTGTTTTGGGTCTTGGCTATTGGGATAGGAGCCTAGCTGTATTTTAAAGCTGATTTAGTTAAAAGGATTAGAATTTATTCTACTTTCCAGTGGTGGTGGTTGGGGAACAGGATCTCTGATGATAGATTCCCTCTTTGTACTGATGTTCTGTGGAAGGAATAGCTAATAATAAATGGAAATGGAGGTTAGTAAAGGTTTACTCCTTTTAACAAGTCATTTAGTGTCTTTTCTTTCTGGGACTGATACAATTTCACAGACTCTTTTTTTGTTTTGTTTTGCCTTTCATATTTGGCACTAGCTACTGTATTTCTTTATCTTAGCCACATACAAATGGCCTGAACCACACTATCACTATTTATTTCTTCTCTTTTTTAAATGGTGTGCATTTTCATGAGATCAACAATAATAACAATAACCATTTTGGGAGTGAAAACGTTTGACATACACTGTCTTCCTGTAGCCGAACTTCATAATCACTTTGCAGGGAAAGGAGCGGAGGCAGTAAAATCCTTGTTTGACATATGAAAACACCAAGACTTAGAGACTCAGTGAACTGCCTAAGGTCTCACCACCTGGACTAACTGCTCAGTCTTAATCCTCAGTCTCAGGTCTGAGATGCTTTTTCCACCATCCCTCACTGCTTTTACTGGGCACCTGACATGCGGACGTGTGGTGTACACAGTTGGTAAAGTGTGGAGTAGTCAAGTGAACTCACTTCAAGGCAACAGGGTAATCAGTCAGGACTGACCCGAATAGACAGCACTCTCTACCCGCATGAGCAGCAGGTTAGAACATGGGCAGGGAGCCCAGAATGTGTCTCCTCGCAGGCAGGCAGACAGGAATCTCTCTGGAGACTGGCCAGCAGCCCAGAAGGTCTCCCAGAGGGTCAAGAGGGCTGCCAGGAGGAATCTGTAATGCTTCCATTTTAGGTTTAAAGGACATTATAGTCACAGCAGGCATATCTCATGCCGTACGTGATACTGACACAAATACACATATATCGGCTTCTGTGTAGAGAGACGGTGTCTTGCTGTGAAGACTGAATCTACAGGCACTTTTCTAGTTTTAACTTTCAGTCGAACCAATCAACATTACCAGTCCACAGCGTATGTGGGATGATAGATATTTCCCGATCTTTGCTGATTGCCCTGGCCGGGTAATTAATTTGGGCATAAGTCACGGCTGGGCTGCTCTGCCACTGCATGTTCGGGTTTTTCCTACAGCCAACTGTGGCAGGGGTTGCTAATTGCCTACCCAATATTATTTTCTCCCCTCCTTCAGTCATAGAACTCTGGTTTTATAGAGGACAGCCAGGGTACAATTAAAAGGCTATTTTCCACACTTGGCCTTGCAGGTAAGATTGGCTGTATGAGTCTGCTTTGGTTAATTAAAGGCTAGCAAAAGTATTCTGTGGGACTTTGGGGATGTTTCCTTAAAGGCAAGTGATTCGACCTGCCTTCTTGCTGCCTGGAATGTGAATGTGATGGCTGGATCTCTAGAAGCCATCTTGTAAGCCTCCACAGGGGCGACATTCCAGGAACTGAGGAGTGGAAGACAGTTAGGAAATGGAGCCACTGAAATCTCCGTGGAGTTGCCATAACAGTCCTGGACTGCTGATTTCCAGGCTAATTTTATTTGTGAGAGACATAAGCTTTTACCTTGTTTAAGCCACCTTTATTTGGAAGTTTTGTTACATTGCAGTGGGAACGTCACGCCGAGTAACACATAGATGGACACACAACACAGAACAGATCTAAAATGTGGTAAAAATGAAAGTGAAAAAGATTTTAACTAAGGAAAGAAAAGGAGTTTGAAGTGGTATAATAACAAAACAAGAAAACATATACAAACCATGCGGTTGGATAATATTCAATTCTGCTATTTTTCTATTATTTCTATTCCTTCTTGCACCAGTGTCCTAGTTGTGGAAATTATACAGAAAGAATAAAGTGTCAAATTACTGGCTTCAGAGGTTTGTGTAGGCTTTTAAGAGTCTATAGAAGGGCCTATAATATATACTTTTAAATTACTCAGTTTTTTATTTATTTTTTTATTGTGGAGAATTTAAACTTAAAAGTAGGCAGAGTAGCATAGTAAGCCCCCTATACTCATTACCCCACCTCGATGACCATCAGTCCATGGTTAATCTTGTTCCATCCATACTTCCATTCACTTCTCCCTTTTTATTAATTCTGAAATAAACCTTAAATTTTGGAATAATTTTAGGTTTTTAGAAAAGTTATAAAGATAGCACAGAGAATTTCCACATACCATCTGTTAAACATACCATCCTACTTTGTTCTGTTGTTAATATCTAAAATTACCTGTTACATTTGTAAGCTGTTTAATTGGGTTTTTGGGAATCCTGAGAAGTGATGTCAAAGTCTCAAGAGTGTGTGTGTGTGTGTGTGTGTGTGTATAAATTTGGGGGGATCTGGGAGCTGTAGACTTTGTGCTTGCTTGCACAGTGTAGTTTGTGGACGCCTTCATCTCTGACAAGCCTCAAGATTGGTCTGGCACTGGAGCAGCTGGTATTAGCACGACAGCATATCAATGACCAATGCAGGGAGGCCCAAAGACAGCCCTATCTAAATCCTATGGCTCCAGAGTAGTGCAGAAGTGCTGGTGTGAATTCCTGGATTCCTGGATGGGGCCTAGACGTGCTGAGAGAACTAGACTGTAGGCCAGAGGAGGTATTGTGGTTGGATAAGAACAGTAGAGAACACTTCATGTCCAGATGGGAAACCTACAACCAAGCAGAGGCTGATGAGACTGAGTTTGGCATGAGGACCAGACAATGGAAATTAGATACCTATGGCTTAGGGGAGAAAGGGAGAAGAGGCACAGAAAGCCTAGCCCTGAATCTCACCAGCTATTACCCAGAAGACTAAGTTATTTTCTTTTTCTGTGTACAACTGAAAGAAATTTAGCTCAGGAACTTACATTTTCACATATGAGCAGAAAACCTTCATCTCCCCAATGCAAGATTACATTCTGGTAAAGAATCTGCCTGCAATGCGGGAGACCTGGGTTCAATCCCTGGGTTGGGAAGATCCCCTGAAGGAGGGCATGGCAACCCATTCTAGTATTCTTGCCTGGAGAATCCCCATGGACTGAGGAGCCTGATGGGCTACAGTCCATGGAGTGGTAGCATCTGACACAGCTGAGCAACTAAGCACAGCAAACTGCTTTCAGTTACATAGACATGAATCAGGTTACTGCCCATCCAGGACTGTAAATTTAAATCTCTATATAAATATAAGTGGCTCAATGTTTGAAAGGAAGGGAGTCAGACAGACTCCTTGAGCTGGTAGCTCTGCTCTCCAGAAAGTAGGAAAAGAATGGGACGACTCTGCAGCTGTAGTGGGTGGAGGCTGGGCTGGAACATGAGGGGTTTCCATTTAGGGTTATGACTGCCTCTCCTCTCAGAAGTTTTTGTCAAACCCATTACAATGTTATGAGGCTATAACTCTGACTGTGAATTGGTACAAGCCTGAAAAGCCCCTAGTCCTCTCTCTGCTCTTGATTAGGTAAAAATGCTCTTAAATGACATTGTCAGACTTCACCTCCCAAATCAGGCCTCCCCAAATCCTGTGAGTGTATGTTAGGAGGGATGTCAGTTCACCCTACAATATGTGTTGGGAGCAACTGGATTTATTCTTAACTGTTTGCTATAGGCTGAATGTCTGTGTCTTCTCAAATTTCATTATGTTGAGACGTAATCTCCAGTGTGATGGTATTTGGAGATGGGGCCTTTGGTAGGTGATTGGGTTGTAAAGGTGGAACCCTTGTGAATGGGATTAGTGACCTTATAAAAGAGACTGCAGAGGGCTTCCTTGCCCCTTCTGCTATGTGAGGACACTGCAAGAAGGAGGCCCTCAGCAGACCTTAAATCTGCCAACATCCTGATTTTGGATTTCTCAGCCTCCCTAATAGTGATTAAATAAATGTTTGTTGCTTAAATAAATTGTTTGTTGCTACACAGTTTATGGCATTTTTGTTACAGCAGCTCAAACAGACTAAGATACTATTACTTGCAATGTTCATATGGGTGGATTATCTTTTATTTTTCTAGGCTCTATCTTCCTACCTATTGAATGAAGGGAATTTGGACTAAATAGTGTACAGGCTGTATCGTGAATACAAAGTCTCAGTTATTTGCCTCACCTACAGCTGCCATGTTAGATAAAGTAGCTCAGGGTGTTCTTTCTTACACAGATGCTATAGCTTATTCCATATGAAATTTAAGTAAAAGCAAACCTTTCCCTCAGGTTAGATTAACAGAGAGCTATTGCTTTGTCTCCTTAGCATTCACTTCTTGTTGTTGAGAAACTTCTTTTTCCCTTCACTCTAACCATAGAGGTCTCATTGGACTTTGTACTCCTGTTCCTAGACTATCTGGCCATGGGAATGATCACATGGCTCAGGCCAATCGACAGGAATATTGCCTTGAGAATTTTTAAATTTGTTTTTTATTCACAACTAGATCAAGTACTTTCTTCTAGGTGGCAGAGATAGAAAGATGTAAAATATTGGTTGTCAGAGTTTCACACTCAAGGTAAAACTTGGCATGCAGAGAATCACAGAGAAGAGAAACCTAGAGAATCCTGGTTAACCTGAGTTCTAGTCCCTGAGCTAGTCCCTCTTAATTCCAGGCCTTAGACAGCCACTGTGACTGGGGTATGCCAGACAACAAAGACCTCTTATGGCATCAACTAGACATAGCTTACTTTTGTGTATAACCAAAGAGCACCAATTAAACTAGTTAGTGGAATTCAAATCAAAGTCAGTCTCACACATAGGCTGAAAATTGGGGAGGAATGTGAAGTGGCTTAACACAAACTCTTGGCTAACAGAAGTTAGCCAACATTCTTATTCGATGGCAGATTATTGGCCCTGCTTTCATTTGGGAAATATGCAGTCTAGATAAATGAAGAAGGTGGGTCAATTGAGTGCAGGTTCTTTACAGAAATATTTCGAATAATTGTTCTTTTTTTTTCCCATGAAGCCCATTGTGTATGGGATACACACATAGGATTGGGAATCCTAGAAGCTCTGTGGTTTAGAAAGACTGTAATAGGTGACATTCTTTATGTATCCTTTTAATAATCCCCAAGTCCAAAGATAGCCCATGCATATCTCTTCTGGGCACCTATAAATAACCCAACTAATACAATCAAGATCAGTGATTAGTAAGGGTACCATCTGAGTCACCGTTCAGTTCAGTTCTGTTCAGTTCAGTCGCTCAGTCATGTCTGACTCTTTGCGACCCCATGAATCGCAGCACGCCAGGCCTCCCTGTCCATCACCAACTCCCGGAGTTCACTCAGACTCACATCTATCAAGTCGGTGATGCCATCCAGCCATCTCATCCTCTGTCGTCCCCTTCTCCTCCTGCCCCCAATCCCTCCCAGCATCAGAGTCTTTTCCAATGAGTCAACTCTTCGCATGAGGTGGCCAAAGTACTGGAGTTTCAGCTTTAGCATCATTCCTTCCAAAGAAATCCCAGGGCTGATCTCCTTCAGAATGGACTGGTTGGATCTCCTTGCAGTCCAAGGGACTCTCAAGAGTCTTCTCCAACACCACAGTTAGAAAGCATCACCTTAAACTATTTTAAAAGAAAATTTTGGTATAGGGCAGTCTGAAAACCCCATATGTAAGTACAAAATGCATTGCAATTAAAATTCATTTACTGGATTTTCTTTCAGTTCCCATAATTTTAGGAGATTTGATTAGATGGAACTTTGGCATTGGTAAATGGTTAGTGAACTCTGTTAATATACAACTATGCTAAAAGCCTGAAATAAATGGTCAACTTATAAACAGCTATCCACATCTCCAGTTTTACCATGTTAAAATATCTACTGTCCTTTTGGCTTTTTCCTTTCAGAAATAGATGTCATACTTTGAACTTAAGATATTTTTTGGTCATCATGAGACTTCAACATGAAATTTCTTTCTGTTTTCCTCTTTATTTCTCTCACACTCTCTCACATCCTTCTGGTTGTAATTTCAGTAGTCCTATATTCCCAACATCAAACAGAGGTTAAGTACCATGTTATTTAAACAAGATGAGTGTATTTGATAATGAATGAGTAAGGAAAGCGGAGGAGGAATAAAGCAGAGAGGAGTGGCAACTCCCGACAGCAGGGCATGAGGAGAAATGTCCCAACAACTCCACAGTCATTGGTTTACTCAGTAAAAATACTGCTCTCATAACATTATAATTCGTCTCCCTAAATTTTTATGTTTCCCACTTTGGAAAATAGCTCTGTCTAGTATATAATTTCACTCTTTTATTATGACATTTGAGAAAATAGCCAAGACTGGTTAGGTTTAATTACCTCCATCAAGTTATTTTAGATGTCAGTTTCTACAAGTCATTCACAAATGGGCAGATGGCAGAAACATGTTATTCCAGAATAACTAGGCTTGGGTAGAACTAAAGGAAAAACGTTGACTCCCTTGTACAATGTTTGTGTTGGTGTGAATACATATTCTGTATGCTTGTGTTAGTGATGATATTGTATGATTAGAGAACCATCATTTGATTTGTTTTCTGTTTACTTAAATAATCTTCAAAAATGCAACCCAATTGATTGGTTTTAATCAGAGATTATAAAATAGCGGATTTCTAGTTGCATTGAATTTACTATTTGCTGTTATTACTTTTCTCAAGGTATTATCTTGAACTTGAGTTTGAAATGTTAATGGATTCTTATTCCATGTCCTTCTCTGAATGTGACAAATGGAGAAATGGAATTTGCATACCTTGAAAATCTTTATTCTGCAGTGTTCTTAGTTTTGGTAATGATATACTCTTGGGGCTGTGTATGTGTTTAGAATATGCCACATTTGGACATCTCTAGTCACTAGCATAAACCTTTAATTACTGTATAAATACAAACAAGTATTTTTCTTTTTCAAAAAAAATGTTGTAGGCAAAGAATAAAACAAGCTTATGTATTTGTGTGACTTGAGAACAAAACACTGAAAAACTTACAAAAGTAAAAATATCAGTGTTCTTAGGATACTATTAAATCACATTATGATAAATCAAATTATGATAATACTAAATAGGATGTGTGGAGAAGGAAATGGCAACCCACTCCAGTGTTCTTGCCTGGAGAATCCCAGGGACGGGGGAGTCTGCTGGGCTGCCGTCTAGGGGGTCGCACAGAGTCGGACACGACTGAAGCGACTTAGCAGCAGCAGCAGCAGCAGCAAATAGGATGTGACGATTCTGAGATTTTACCTACTTGCAAGCTAATAATTTATCCTGCCAGTGTCATGGATGTTGGCAGAAAACAAGAGACTCTTGGGTCAGAGACAAAGAACTATTATTCACAGCATTAGCAGTAGACAGAGTATGGTATTTGCCTCAGCTCCCTTTGCCCCAGTTCCCACAGGGAACACAATGAAGGACAGGTGATGTCTGTACTTAGAGTAGGTGTGATGTCTGTACTTGGAGTAGGTTGTTACAGTAGGGGAACCCTGCGCTTAGGGAACCAAAATCTTTTATAATGGGCAGTGAGCCTGCCTGAATGTTGTCCTGGAGAGACACTATTTTTATTTTACTGAATGATAAACAAACATGGCTTGTTTTCTTTGAAGGGAAACACTCTATTTTTCAAGGCCTTCTACTCTGCAAACTTTGAAAATGTAGTCTGGAAAAAGGCAGTCTGTGGCTCGATTCCCAAGATGTGTTGAAACAGGGGAGAACCAAGGATCGTTGTCTTACAGTGAATGCTGTGTACACAAATGTAGGTTTCTTTATATCTCTGTAATTAACTAAACTTAGCTTTGAAATCTCCATCTTTTAGGGTGGAAAATTTAAACTTGTCAGTCACTTCTAGCTTAAAATATGTTTCCATATATTATGAATTTCAGTTAATTGAGAATTCTCATACTATTTTTCTGCATTTCTCTCAGTAGTAACAATAATATAGCAAATTTAAAATTGTACTTACATCAATCACGTAATAGTCTAAGCTCTTTATATAAGCTAATTCATGTAAAGGATAAAGTGTTACAATTTCTACTTAATATGTATGAAAACTGAGACACAGGGAAGTCATGTTCCCCAGTCACATACCTAGTAAGTGATACAGCTGGGATTCTGACCACGAGGTCTCTTCTAACCTGTGTTCTGTTATATCTCTGCTTTAGTTTCTCTGGGCTCTCTATATGCCTGGGGACTTATATTTCGTCCGTGCATCTCATCCATATTTAGTCCAGTCTTTCTGGCTCCCACTGGTGTCTTACTTTATGGTAGTAAGAACCTTTTCAGGTACCTACTGATATCTATACTTTTATCACTTTACCTAAGATGATTCTTTTACCATCTACTGATTAAATGCTTATTTAATTTCAGGCCGAAAATGGCAGGTCCTTATGTCATCATGGACTTCCCTGGTGGCTCAGACGATAAAGCATCTGTCTACAATGCAGAAGACCTGGGTTCGATCCCTGGGTTGGGAAGATCCCCTGGAGAAGGAAATGGCAATCCACTCCAGTACTATTGCCTGGAAAATCCCATGGACAGAGGAGCCTGGTAGGCTGCAGTCCATAGGGTCGCAAAGAGTCCGACACGACTGAGCGACTTCACTTTCACTTTATGTCATCATACACTTTCCTTGTTGTGTGATTTAAGGCATAAACACTATGACAATATTTAAGGTTTTGTTTCTTGATATTAAAACCCAAACTTTAGAACTGAGAAAAATCTGCCCCCACTTGGTCACTTGACTCTTACAATTGAACATTATAGCTTTTTAGACTTCTCCCACATATATTTATGAAGTCTGCCTAGCTAACTCAATTCACTTCTTTGTTCTGGGGCTCCCGTCCTCCTTGTGGGGCAATAACTGTCATACACTTACTTGGTGCAGGGCTCCTGGCAATAAATAGGAGTCAGGAAAGAAAAATACCCAGATTACATTTCCAAATTCATAACCTAATTTACATAAAATGTTCTAGACTCCTAAGAACTTGGTTGGATGTGAGAGCTGGACCATAAAGAAGGCTGAGTGCCAAAGAATTTTGCTTTTGAACTGTGGTCTTAGAGAAGACTCTTGAGAGTCCCTGGGACTATGAGGAGATCAAACCAGTCAATCCTAAAGGAAATCAACCCCAAATATTCATTGGAAGGACTGATCCTGAAGCTGAAGCTCCAATACTTTGGCCACATGCTGCAAAGAGCTGACTCATTGGTAAAGATCCTGATGCTGGGAAAGATTGGGGGCAGGAGGCGAAGGGGATAACAGAGGATGAGATGGTTGGATGGCATCACTGAATCAATGGATGTGAGTTTGAACAAACTCCAGGAGATAGTGAAGGACAGGGAAGCCTGGAGTGCTAGAGTCCATGGGATCACAAAGAGCTGGACATGACTGAGTGACTGAATGCCAACAACAACTTTGGTATGTATTTTAGAAAGCATTGAGTATTGGTAACACCAATAATTAAAAACTAGTCTTCAAACAAAGTCCTACTGTATAGCACAGAGAACTATGTTTAACATCTTGTGATAAATCATAATGGAAAAGAATATAAAAAAGAATGTGTATAAATATGTGTGTGTGTGTGTGTAACTGAATCACTTTGCTCCACAGCAGAAATTAACACAACATTGTCAATCAACTATACTTCAATAAAAAACAAACAAACTAAAACTAGTCTTCAATTCCTATGTTCCTTGCTAAAGCAGCACTGTTTATAATAGCCAGGACATGGAAGCAACCTAGATGTCCATCAGCAGATGAATGGATAAGAAAGCTGTGGTACATATACACAATGGAGTATTACTCAGCCATTAAAAAGAATTCATTTGAATCAGTTCTAATGAGGTGGATGAAACTGGAGCCAATTATACAGAGTGAAGTAAGCCAGAAGGAAAAACACCAATACAGTATACTAACGCATATATATGGAATTTAGAAAGATGATAACAATAACCCTGTGTATGAGACAGCAAAGGAGACACGGATGTATGGAACAGTCTTATGGACTCTATGGGAGAGGGAGAGGGTGGGAGGATTTGGGAGAATGGCATTGAAACATGTAGGGTATCATGTATGAAACGAGATGCCAGTCCAGGTTCGGTGCACGATGCTGGATGCTTGGGGCTGGTGCACTGGGATGACCCGGAGGGATGGTGTGGGGCGGGGGGAGGGAGGAGGGTTCAGGATGGGGAGCACATGTGTACCTGTGATGGATTCATTTTGATATTTGGCAAAACTAATACAATTATGTAAAGTTTAAAAATAAAATAAAATTTAAAAAAAATTCAAATCCTGAAAAAAAAAAAAAAAAGAAAATGACTTATATTGTTTACTCCCTTTCCTGTTTTGTTTTTCTCTGAAGGGAGGGCCAGGATAAGGTTAAGGTGAATGGGGCAGGTTGGTACTTGCCTTGGGTATAAAATTTAGGGGATACCAAAAAAGTGAGTAATCAAGATGTTTAAAAAGTCAATGTTTAAAATGTTTAAAAAAATCAAAATAATGCAAAAATTCACAATGAAAGAAATATCAAAATTTAAAACAAAACACAATTATTATTATTGATTTTTCCCTTTGACCCAGGCTCCAAAATGGTGGGATTATAGCATTACTGATCCCACAACACATTTTCTTCCCTATTGTCAGTCCTTTAAAAGTTCTTAATGTATGTAGTGGTGGAGAAGAACAGTGAGAAAACCTGCAAACACTGATACTTATGTGCATAAAACCCTTTTTCTTCTAGTTATTTTTGTGGCTTGACTAGTTTCTATTCATTGTACCCTGTTTGAGAAACAAAAATTTCATGGAGTTTTTGCTTGAGATGCATGTCTGCTTCCTTCATTCTCTTTGTCTTACAAAATTTAAGCAATTAAAGATGTTTTCTTAGGAGCTTTTCTACCTTGTTATTGTTATATAACAAATATAATTTTTTCCTCCTTATTTCTGGTAATGGTCTGTCCCTTGGAAAGACAGTGATATTTTCACGATTTTCTTACCAACTTGGCAAAAAAACCAACTCAACCAACCAAACTATTAACACCATTTTAATACTGGAAGACAGTGAAGCAAGTATACTGGTGCCAATAATGTTGACATTGCACTATTTTTTCAAAACTAAAATTAACCTCAGTGTGAACTAGCAAAGTGGTTTAAAACTTGAAAATGCTTCATCATTTCTTTGCCAAACGTAGACCATCTACAAGTATTGTTGGTCTGGGCCTGAGTAAGATCAATGAGGCCAGAAACACTGAGGCCAAAAGAAAAAAAAAAGACAAAGAACAGACAATCAATGGGAAATGACATTTGCCTTCCTATGACTTTGACCCCAAGAGTCAAGCTTGAGGTCATCTGGAGGTGGGCTGGGGGAACAGGGCAGAAAGAGAACATGTCAGCTGGATGTTGGGGTTTTGGTGTGATCTTACAAATCTAAAGGGTCCCTGATATCCAGTCAGACAGACAACTGGGGGAAAAGAGGCTCCTCCTACCTCACAGTTGTCATAACAGCCTTTTTATTCCAGCATCATCAGGGACTGCTTTTAAGAGCATTTTGATAGATGGCATTTTCCGCAGTGTTAGTGGTGGGAGGAGGGGGAGGAGAATCTATTTGCTGCACAGGCAGTTTTTGTGATTTGAACAAGACTCCCCCACCCCCTTCAAACTCAGCTCTGTGTGACAGAACACACACGCTCCCTTGTTAGCACTCGCCTTGTGGCCTCTGGGATTCCTTTCTCTTTAGCTGTGTTTCTTAATCCTTTGCATCTCTCTGAGGCAGAAGGAGCAAAAGCAGCAGGAAATGGCAAAGGCATACAAGTCTGTGCTGTTCCTGGAACACATTGAGCTTGTGTCTACACTCTGGAGGTAGAAATTCTGCCTGAAGAAAAATATTTCACTACAGTGCTCTTTGTCTGCTTGCCAAAGCACACAGAGATGGATCATCTTAAAACGCAGGCACCCAAAAGCCTGACATGTAGATGACCCCGACTAAAATGACTATTTACAGAGTAAGGATTTGGAGGGGTACCTGTGATGCAAAGAATAGTACTTCCCCCCCGACCTCACCCTCTAGGGCATACACAACACGTGATGATGCACAGAAGTGTTAGATAAAAATCTCTGCTTCTTCTTGGGGTAACTTTTCCCCCTTTCTCCCATTCATTAAAGCATTTTGAAGTTTAAGTAACAGAGACTGAGACTTTTATGAATAGACACATGATTTGGTCAGTATTTAAAAAAAATAAATTAGTTGCAAATTTCAATATTTTTTACTACTTGTAGAAACAGATTTCTTTTAGGACACCTCATTTCTCATCCACACCCTTCCACATGTTGAGAGACTGTCCTGGGAACCTGACCCAGCATCTTCTCTAATATATTCATTCTTAAACTCAGGTAATAACAGCTTTGTTTTTTGCTGTGATCTTACAAATCTAACAGGGCATGTTATGTCTATATTTGGGCAACATTTTGAGAGAGCACTGGAAAGCAAGATTCAGGTGGTTTGTAAAAATGCTTTTTCATCCTTTCTACAAGTTCTTGCAGAAGTAGAAATATCTACCTAATGGAGAGGGGGGATGATTGTACATGTTTCCTCCAGTTGGTGAGCATCAGTGAAGCTTTTTTATAGTGCTACTTGGAATACTCTAACAGATGGAACCAAGTGCCTTTTATTCAAGGTCCTGGTGGATTTTCTCTTTCTGAGACACGTAGCACAAAGAACAATTTCACATTCTTCCAGTGAAAATCTGTGTGACCCTTTACGAATGTTATTACAAAAGAGTTCCAAGAAAATTACAGGAAATTCACTGAGCATTGCTAGCCTAATCATGTGATCATCATTTGCTCAGTATTTTCCTTTTTTCAGTAGGAGATTGATATTTGTAGTATGATGCTTACTAGAGCAATAGGTTGGAAGGAAATCATTTCCTATATTTTAAGAATGTTCCCTTTTGGCAGTACATAATCTCTTAAAAATGATCTTGCTTTCAGATAGCTACAAACATATCATTTAGTGTTTTTTTTTTTTTTTTTTTGGTCTGAATGTGGGGCTGATAGATTTAGATACAGGGGAGGGATTGCAGGTTTTTCATTACCATAAATCCTGCGTCACATCCCCAGCATGATGGAAGCATTTTGATAGATAACATAAAGTCATTAATCACCACTCTCTTAAACTAAGTACAGAGAAAGAACTTTAAATGTTCTACATTCCAACATTTGTGAATGCCTCCTTTTTAAAAAAAAATGCCATCCTTTATTAGTTCATGCTGTTTAAGATAGCTTGAGTTAACTCCATGAAAAGAGACTGTGTATCAAGGGAAGAAAGGACTGGAAAGGGGGCGGGGAAAAGGGAAAGGAGGCAAGAAGATTAAATTCTGTCTTAAATCCAAACATGGGCTAGATTGCATGCTAGCATTAATGTCTTTGTCCTCTTCCCAGAGAATGTTGGCAGCCTTCCAGTTTATTAAAACAACAATCCAATGCTGATCTTCTCTCTGTATACACAATTCAAGGAAGGATCATTTACTCAAACAGAGCTGTTCACTGAGGTATAAAAGCAAAAATGCATTTTAGGAGATGTTGTTTATGACTATTGCAAAAAGCACTATGCCCCTGTGTTTCATATAAGTAATCATGATCATTATTAAGTGTAGAAAGAAAGCCATGTTGTTATTCTAAAAGCAGTAAGCACAAGCCACATCCAGGTATTTAATGATGCTGCTTAAGCTTTGGAAATGGTGCTAAATACTGTTGTGTGTTCCTCTTATACAATATCCATACCTGTCAAATAGATGCATCCTAGAATGTGTATTCTCTTATACTTTTTCCCCCCTAAAACAATGCATTATGGAATTTATTTCACAGATGGGTTTTTATACTTAACACTTAGAGAGTATCTGTGAATAGTCAACTTTCTTAGCATCTATTTAATGACTAAAATGAAGTTTATCTGTCACACAGTCATTGCTAATGTAAGAGTGTTTATAAAAGAGAAGTGCTGCATGCCTAGGCGTGTATATTAGTGCAAAACACTGTTGTGTGTATTTCTTTTGTCACGTAAAATTCTGTAACTCACCCAGCAACCTGCAGGCTTACAAGTTCTGCTGGGTACCCAAGGGGCAGTCACAAATGTCAGACAAACAGATTTCCTACCAGAAGGTCCACCTCAGGAAGCAGAGGTGACTTTAGGAATAGCAGCCTTTTAAGTGAGCTTTGTTTCCAGATAGCATTCTGTAAATCCAAATCTTTGATAATGACACAGTATATTGAATGGTGACCCACTGAATGGCTGTTGAACTTTTAAGATATGATTCAGCATACCATGGGGAGAACAGAGGACAATGACATTAAACACCAGATGGTATTTCAAAGCCCATCAGATAGATACACAAAGTCCTTTCTCTTTTCAACAAAAGATTGGTAAGGCCTTACAACCAAAAAAAAAAAAATTAAAAAACAGAAAGAAAGAAACAAAGAAGGGAAAAAAAAGTCCATTAAGATAAATGGGATGATTTGGTTTTGTCTTGCTTGACTATTACAGGAAAGCCATCTGAATGGGTCACATTACAAACTAGACTCCAGATCAAAGGATAACTACTGCTGCGGTGGGTCACACTGATTTGAGCTATGTCAATCAGATCAGCATGAAATCCTAAACTCTGGGCCAAGAAAACATGTCTCTCTCAAACTGAGACTTGACCACAGCAATTAACCAGAGCATTTGCCTCTGCCTCACAGGAAACCTGAGAGGGTTTTATTGGTTAGACCACTGTATGCACACACACGAGTGACTGGGATACTGTAACACAGCTTAGAGCTCATGAGTAAAATACGTCCACCAGAAAGTCACCCAAGAGCTGCTGCTCCATCGGTAGCTATTGGGTGAATAAAGAGGTGAGTGGAACATACTTTGCGCACTTGTGACGTTAATCAAAGAACACTTCATTCGCTTCAGGAAAATCAAAGCTTGGGTGACTCTGAATGTGTGGATAATGGTAGAGAAGGAAGTGTGATTTTATGTATCAACTTGACTCAGCCACAGTGCCCAGATATTTGGTCAAACATTAATCTGGGTGTTTCTTTGAGGGTATCTTTTATGTGTGCTTAAATTTAAATCAATAGAACTGAGTAAAGCAGAAAGCCCTCCAAATGTAGGCCTCCTTCAATGAGTTGAAGATCTTAATAGAAAAAAGACTGACCTCCCTAAATAACAAGGAATTCTGCCAGCACTCAGCCTTTGAATTCAAACTGTAACTCTTCCCTGAGTCTCCAGCCTGTGGGCCTACTCCATCAGATTTCAGACTTGCCAAGCTCTCACAATCATATGAGCCAGTTCCTTGAAATAAATCTCTATCTCTCTCTATATACGTTTGTTCTGTTTCTCTGGAGAGCCCTGACTAAGAGCTCACAACACTTTGGCACTCGAGAAATGGATTAGCTGGACTCAGTGGTCTCAAAGCCCTGCACCAGATCTCAGGTTCTGGGAGAGCTGACTGGGTCGGGTAGGATGTATAGTGGTTAAGGGCTTCAGCTCTGGAAGGAGACACATCAGGGTTGGAATCCTGGCCTTGCCACTTACTAGCTCTATCACTTTGCACAAGTTCCTTAGGGTGTTTAGGCCTCAGTTTCCATATCTGTAACACAGTACATTAAAATGCACATCTGGGATTTCAGAAAGGAGGTGGATACAAAAAGAGAGAAGATTTTAAAAATGACAAAAAATGGGCAAAGGAGTGTAAACCACAAATAACATCCCCAAATTTCTTTGTAAGAGGAGGTCTGGTTGTGAATCTCAGGTCATCCAAACACAACAGTTCTCCTAAACTTATAGCCACGTGAAACACACAAAAAATTTTCAATTTAATGGCTCGATTGGACCTGTTTAACCATAATTTCCCATCACCCACACTAGGGCTTGTTGTGGGAATCTTTGCAAAAAAACCATGGGCTTCTTAGAGAATTTGGGCTGAAAGGGGAAGAAAGTAAAGAACTTGGACAAGATGTTATGGTTTAAAGACCCAGAGTCAAGAGATACTGGGAGACAATTGGCCTGCTTATGGAGTCCTTTAACACTAAAGAATTCGCCACTGATACTTCATAAATTGGTCATTTGGGGGGACTTCCAAATCTCATATTTCTACAATGAAGATACATCTTTGATATTTAAAGGACTCTTTGAAATGGACTTGTCTGAGGGTACCAAGGAATTGACAGCTTTGATTGGAAGATTTAGTATCTTCAGAGAATAGAGAACTTTGAACGAGTGGAGGTTTGGCTTGGAGGGGAGAACAGAAAGGGGAGGATGAGTGCTTAATATAGCTACAGAGCATGGTGGGCATGAGGGCATGAGGGCATGAGGAGAAGGGCCTTGGGTGGTAGATAGGGATACAGAAAAAATGTGGGAAAGGCCAAAACCATGCTCCATTTCCAAATTCTTCCCAGGACCAGCTCTGTGCTCTCATTTTCCTCCTGGTCACAGATGAGCCCTGCTGCCAGGATCCAGAGTGGAGGATGATAGCACCCTGGAGTAGTTCTATAGGTCAATTGTGGGCCAGACTGGAACACTATACACTACTTAAAAATATCCCAATAGAAACAAGTTCTGAGTTCCATATTGAGTTATATTGTTGAAAAAAAAAATCTTGAAGTGTACTCTATATGAAAATAAGGATTTACATAACAAAAAGCAGGTTAGTTACAAAGAAATACTTCCATGCAGGATTGGAGTCATCATAAAATCCCTTTAAGAAGCAAATTTCTTAGAGATTCAAAATGTGCCTTTGATTTTCAATTTTCATGATGTTTCCACGTGGTCATATTAATTATACAGAAAGGAACAAAAATTTTATAGAATGGCTCATTGAGGCCACACATTTTGTATTTATTTTTTAATTTTTATAATAGCCATATGAAGTGGACATTTTTAGTTCCATTTTATAGATGAGGAAAGCAAGGTTCAGAGAAGGTAAGTCATTATTGAAGGTAACATAGGCAGGAAGTGGTGGAGAATTTCTGTCTTCAAAGCATATGTGTTTTTCAGTCTACCATTTTTATTAGAGTAGCTTCTATAACTGAAAACTCGATATTCACAGTAACTACGGGTTCGGATTAATTTTTACTTTTATTCCTCAGGGCAGGTGGATATGGTCATCTACACTACTTAAAAATCTAAAACCTGATGATGTATAACTCAACAACAAAAAGGCAAACAACCCACTTAAAAAATGGACAGAAGATTCAAATAATTATTTTTCCAAATAAGAAATGCAAATGGTATATGAAAAGATGTTCAACACTATTCGTCACCAGGGCAATGCAAACCAAAATCCTAGTGAGGTACCACTTCACATCCACTAGGATAGGTAACAGAAAAAGAAAAATAGTGTGTGTTGGCAAGGATATGGGAAAATTGGAACCTACATACACTGCTGAAAGGAATGTCAAATGAATTAGTGCTATGAAAAAACAGTTTGGAGGTTCTTCAAGACGTTAAACATAGAACTACCCTATGACCAAGCAATTCCACTCTTCAGTATATACCGCAAGGAACTGTATTTTCAAACAAATGTAAGCATACACATATGTATCGCAGCACTATCCACAACAGTCTCAGGGTAGACACAGCACAAATGTCCATTAACAGATGAGTGGATAAACAAATTGTGGTATATCCATATTATGAAACATTATTCAGCCATCAAAAGAAACACTACAAGGTGGATGAAACTCAACACCATTATGCAAAATGAAAAGAGTTACACACAAAAAGTCGTATGATTCCATTTCAAAGAAACAACCAGAATATGTAAATCCATAGTTACCAGGGGTTAGGGAGTGGTAGAAATGAGGAATAACGGTTTCATGGGTATGAGATTTTCTTTTAGGGTGATGAAATATTTTGGTACTGTATACGGGTGATGGCTGTATACATTGTGAATGTATTAAATGCCACTGAATGATTTATTTTACGTTATGTAAATTTCACCTCAATTAAAAAAAAAAAAATCTAAGGTTTGGTGAATGTACTGGTTATACCAGGCACAGAGTTAGAAAAAGAGTTACTCAGTCAGATTTTGAGATAGACGAGAACTCATCATTCAAGTGAACGAAAGAAAGTATGCATATATCCACGCATCCTACCAGAACCCTGGTTTCCACTTGTTATTTTGTAGAGATCCCTAAATACCTTCCTGGGGTAAAGCAACTGTAAAACATGGAGTAACCACATAACAGTGGGCATGCTTTTGTCCCAACACAGCTTATCATGTGAAAATCAGACCAGCTTGTCTGGCTGACCACTCCATTTACCAGTATTCCTCATCACCAAACTGCTTAATTTGGTTATACTGTGGGCCTGTTTAGAATGCAAGAGATGCCTGCTTTGATTTTAACAGGGTCTACAGGTCAAGGCATAGAAGGTTTTCTATGTGAGCTAGTGGCCTACTTTGAGGTAAATAGTAAGCTTTTAACTTAATGATATATCTCTCTTTTCAGCTGCAAACAGTCTCCATTGTTTTTCCCTTCCCAGGGTTGGGCACTGTGAAATGCTACTCTCAGAAGAAAGAGGGTGTCAAAAACCCCAGGGATTTCGAAGGCTTATGGAACACATGGAATAGGAGCAATTTAGATGACAAAAAGGAGCCCACTTCAGTCCAGATTTACACTGTGTTCTATTCATCGACACATCAGCAAACATTATAAATGCCTTGCCTGAGTAATGAATGGTTTCTGAGTGAGATCCTGGGCTGGCAGCAGGTTTGAAATTCTAGACAGTCAGGCAAGGGAGAAGGTGACGAGGGTAGAATTACGGGAAAGGATTAATGAGGGGGTGCTGGCTGAACATACTGCTTCACTGTTCTCTCAGTCACTAGACTGAGGAGTCACTGATTTTGCCTCCAGGAATGTACTTTCATAACTTAAAACAAGCCTCTTTAAACAAATCTGCATCAGGCAATGTGTCAACACTTCATTGGTTTCAATAGAATTAGTTTTCTAAATGCTCTTTTTTGGAGCAATTTTTGTACTTGAAAATGCATTACAAGGAACATTTACTATAACTACAGTACAATGATATAGAATATGACAAGTCAGCTTTTAATCAGTGCAAGCTGCAACGCTGAACACGGTCCACATTGATCCTCCCCCTCCCCCTCAGCATCAGCGTTAATAATCCCAGGAACCTGAGGTTATTTTCACTGGTATTTGCTGTAAATAATAGCCAAGACCTTAATTGTATTTGCCCAGAATGAACTAGGCTAACAGCCTTCAGAAGACGTCTGGGCAGGTTGTGATTTAATAGCCTTATGTAACTTCGGCCCTTTCTGCTCCCCATGGCAAATAAAGCACAAGATCGTTCTGCTAGCTGAGAGATAACACATCGGAGCCTGAACAAAGTAGGGGAACAGCACTCTGTTAGACCTGCCCTGGTCAAACGCAACACACAGCTAGGAGCAGCCAAGTCACTGAACATTCAACATCCCTCACTCTGGCATGTTGTACAGGACACACTCTCTTGGTAAGATGTCTATAAATACAAGCAGCATGAGGGCCTGCAAAATGGCAAAATATTTCCTTTATGCATTCTTCTCATTAATCTCAGGTGCGGTTTGCTTGCCATTTAAAAAATGTTGTTGTTTTCTCCAAAAGGGAAACAGGAAAAAAAAAAGGCTCTTTCATATATTCTAATAATAAGAGACTGTGAGTCCTAATGCATGAAGCTGCTAACCCCATTCTACTTCAGTTTCACCTTTTTCTAAATGTGGCTGGAATACAGATGAAAGGGCAGTGACCACTGCATCGAAGTGTGCAAAGGGAGAGCAGTGGCGGCAGCTGACAGAGTCCCACTCTTCTATATGCTAGGATGTTCTAAGTGAGTTCTTTCAGACTTGCTGAAACAGTAAGTAGAGATGATGGCCTCTCTTTTCCTTGTTTCTCCCGAGATGTGTCATCTGCTTGTCTTCAAGGAATGCAGAAGGTGTAATCAAAAGTGTAGTTTGGGGTCATACACACCATGTTCACTAGTTGTGTAAACTTAGACGAATTACTTGGAGAAGGCAATGGCACCCCACTCCAGTCCTCTTGCCTGGAAAATCCCATGGGCAGAGGAGCCTGGTAGGCTGCAGTCCATGGGGTCACAAAGAGTCAGACACGACTGAGCGACTTCACTTTCACTTTTCACTTTCATGCATTGGAGAAGGGAATGGCAACCCACTCCAGTGTTCTTGCCTGGAGAATCCCAGGGATGGGGGAGCCTGGTGGGCTGCCATCTATGGGGTCGCACAGAGTTGGACACGACTGAAGTGACTTAGCAGCAGCAGCAGCAGCAGATGAATTACTTAAATCCTCTGAGCCTCAGTTTTCTCATCTGTAAAAGTGGAACAGGGCCTAACTTTTCTGGTTACTAAGAGGCTTACAGATAATGATGCCAGCTATCTAGAATGATAGGTGCTCAACAACTGCTAGCTGTTACTACTCTTATGAGTCCAAAAAGGATATACATTATCCAGACAACATTTATTATATCCCCAGTTAGCTGCTGGGGACTATGTGAAGACTGAGATTTGGTTCCTGTCTGAGAGGATCTCACAGTGTTTTTGGGAAAACGGGCAAGTAGGCTTGTGAATCCTGTCAAAAGATGTGCATTACACTGCATCCTTGCAGTGAACTTGGCCTGTTGTATATCAGATTCCTGTAGTGGAAAACAGGAGTTTTCAACTTGAGCAAGGCAAACTTGAAGAGCTTCTTCAAATCCATAGTCTTAAAAAGGACCTTTCGCCACAAATTAAATTTTACCGTATTTAGAGGATTGAGTGAGTCAAAATTACTTCATGCCTTTAATTAATTGTTTTATTTTATCAGGGTTTTACTTTTTAAAGCAGTTTAGGGTTCACAAAATTGAGAGGAAAGTAGAGCAATTTCCCAAACCCCCACACATGAATAATCTCCCCTATTATGAAACTCCCCCACCAGATCAGTCCATTTGTTATGATCGATAAGCCCTACATTGATAGGTCATGACCACTCAGGGTCCACAGTTTACCTTTGGGTTCACACGTCACAGACATGGAGTATAAAGACACATTAAAAAAGAATCTCCTAACTTTGACATGACTGAGTGGCTGAATTACAACTCTGACCCTCATTTTCAGTTTATATTCACACCGTTGTTGTTTAGTTGCTAAGGTGTGTCTGACTCTTTGCGACCCAATGAACTGCAGCACGCCAGGCTTCCCTGTCCTTCACTATCTCCTGGAGTTTGCTCAAACTCATGTCCATTAAGTTGGTGATGCCATCCAACCATCTCATTGTCTATTGCGCCCTTCTCCTCCTGTCCTCAATTTTTCCCAGCATCAGGGTCTTTTCCAGTGAGTTGGCTGTTTGCACTAGGTGGCCAAAGGATTAAAGCTTCAGCTTCAGCATCAGTTCTTCCAATGAACATTCAGGGTTGATTTCCCTGGTTTGATCTCTTTGTACTCCAAGGGACTCTCAAGAGTCTTCTCCAGCACCACAATTTGAAATCATCGCTTCTTCAGTGTTCAGCCTTCTTTATGGTCCCACTCTCACATTCATACACGACTACTAGAAAAAACATAGCTTTGACTCTACAGACCTTTGTTGGCAAAGTGAAGCCTCTGCTTTTTAATATGCTGTCTAGGTTTGTCATAGCTTTTCCTCCAAGGAGAAAGCATCTTTTAATTTCATGGCTGCAGTCATTGTCCACAGTGATTTGGAAGCCCAAGAAAATAATATCTGTTGCTGCTTTCACTTTTTCCCCTTCTATTTGGCCATGAAGTGATGGGGCCAAATGCAATGATCTTAGTTTTTTAAATGTTGAGTTTTAAGCCAGCTTTTTCATTCTTGTCTTTCACCCTTATCAAGAGGCTCTTTAGTTCCTCTTCAATTTCTGCCATTACAGTGGTATCAACTGCATTATCAGGTTGTTGATATTTCTCCCGGCAATCTTGATTCCAGCTTGTGATTCATCCAGCCTGGCATTTTCCATGATGTACTCTGCATATAAGTTAAGTAAGCAGGGTGACAACATACAGCCTTGAATACTCCTTTCCCAATTTGGAACCAGTCTGTTGTTTCATGTCCGGGTCTAACAGTTGCTATGGGGAAGAGCCAGGAGAGAATTATCAAATGACAGAAGAAAATTTACTGCAGTGGAGAAAAGAGAAGGGTCGTCATTTTAAATGAATTCAAGTGTGGCCAAATGATCTAGACATTGCTCCATAAATTTTAGTAAAGCAAAGATAATGATAAGACTCTAAAAGCTTCCAGAGAGGATAAGAGAACTGTGAAATTTGATACCACACAGATTGGTGTCAAACTGAACTTTAATGAGTCTAAAAGACAATATCTTTAAAATTCCAAGAGAAACATTTTTTTAAATCTAGAATGATATCTCTAACAATATTTTGATTTAGTATGAGGTATAAATGAAGACATTTCAGGCAAGGCAATGGAAAATTTCTTCTTACATGGCCAACCTGGAAAAATATACTTGACAGTATGCTCCAGAGAAATGGGGAAAAAACAAATAATAAGATATGAAATTAAAAAAAAGAGATGGAATTAAAAAAAATAAATAAAAAAGATGGAATTAATCAAAGAGTACAAGGAAAAGAAATGACAGAATGCTAGCTGGGTAGCATTGAAAGCAGTAAGTCCTAATTTTATAAACAGAGCATGTAGTGGACACCAAAATGACATTAGGATAAATGGAATGAAGGCTCTCAAATGCCGTACAGAACTAAAAGATCGTATTGAAAAAATGAGGAGGATATATGTGAGGAAAATACTGATATGGGAAAAAGTTGCAAAGGAAAGACATTGCCAAATGTGAAGCAAAGGGAGACAAAGCTTGGTTTTAATGTACTTATGGAATCTTAAAAGAAGAGAAACCATTTAACTTTATCACAGAAACATGTTCCTTCAGGTCTCCTAGAATTTATCATATCGGATCAATAGAAGAGGAAATATAATCCTACCACACGACATGGCTTTTCTGGAGAAAAAATGTTTACATTGTCATAATACTAGTTATGTTTTCAAATATCAGTATCAACCTACAGATAGAGCATCAGGGAATTACCAGGACATGGAGCACAGTGTCAATGTAATTATGTTGTACTCTTCTAAAACAAAGGCAGAACTGACAAAAGATAAAAAATGGGTAAGAGTGTAGAGGGGGGTGGAGTCACAGAATCTTTATATTATGCTTTGAGATTAAGAGATGCCATTGAAAGTTGATGGAAAAAGAAAGTTTTAGGCATCTCATTTATATTCTCAATGGATAGAATCCCCTCACTCACTACAAGACACAATAGAGGAAAGGACTGCAAATAGAAGAGGTGAGAGTGAGTTAACTCTCATCTGGTTGTCATAGAACATTCATAGAATATGTTCAAAACTGATACATAAAGAGACAGAGGTGCATTTGTTATTTATTGCCGCATAACATATTACCCCATAACGGCACAGCTTAAAACAGTAAATATTTGTTAACTCTGTGTGGGGGCTTCCCTAGTGGCTTAGTGGTAAAAAATCTGTCTGCCAGTGTAAGAGACACAGATTTGGTCCCTGAGTCAGGAAGATCCCCTGGAGAAGGAAACGGCAACCCACTCTAGTATTCCTGCCTGGGAAATCCCATGGACAGAGGAGCCTGGCCGGCTACAGTCCATGGGGTTGCAAAAGAGTTGGACATGACAGAGCAACTAGACAATAAAACAACTCTGTACTGGGAATTTGGAGTGACTTGGCCAGGTAGTTCTGGCTCAGTTTCTCCTGGGGTTGCAGTCACCCTCAGTCTTGCATGAGGCTATAACATTCACTCCTGATATGGCAACCTTCCCTGCAGGTGACTGGAGGCTTCAGTTTCTCTCCAAAGGGCTGTTTTAATGCCCTCATGAGAGCTGCTTCCTCCGGAGTGAGTGATCCAAGAAGCCAATTGTTACCTAGCTCCAGAGGTCACATGCTGTCACTTCTGCAATATCTTATTGGTCATATAAGTTGTTTTTTCTAGAATATGTACTTCATAAGAATATGAGTAAGGAAGTGAGGCTTATTGGAGGTCATCTTTGGAGGTGGATGCCATAAGAGGTATGAGACCATTATTTAGAGCTGAGGAGTGAGTATCAAATGAACAAAATGTACAACTGCTTATAAAAGAAATTTTTATACTCTGATTTTTTTCAGTATGTACATATTAACACTGTTTACATTTTGTTTCTTTTCAGTATTTATTATCTGTTCATATTAAGGTATGTATATAATTTTATGAAAATATAATTATGCTATATGTACTATTCAGAGTCTGCTTCTTCCACTAAAAATTATCTTGATTATTCATTCCATTGTATATTCTGTAAAGATGATTTCAAGAATATTGCTTTTATATGAAATACATATTTGTTTTGAATAGAAAATCACCCACAACCCTGTCATTAGCCTTTTAATTATCAAGAGAATATCTCATACTCTTTCTTTCTCAATCTAGATACATGTCTTGTTTAAAAGTGGGAGCTTTCCGGAAAACCTGACTGTAGTGGCTACATTTTATTTCATTGTAAAAGTTTATCATAATTTAACTATCTTCCTATTATAGGACATTATGTTTCCAATTATTATAACAAGTGCTTTATAGCAATCACTGTGTACATCTCTGATTTCTTTCAGGTAAATTCCTAAAAGCGGAAACACACAGATGAAATTTATGAATACGGTTGAGGCCCTTGAAAAAGCACAGGAAACTTTCTCCTGAAGTTTGTATCGACATCTACATTGCAGTGTGTGAGAACACCTGTCCTACTGAGCCTTTGCTGCCCTTGGCACTCTTGTGGATCCTTACTGATTGGAAAGAGGGATGACTCCCTAGGGACAACTTGGACCAAAGAAAGGAATTAGGTTCCAGCTCTGAGATTCAGTTTAAAGAGGGGAAAACAAGCAAAGCAACCGAGAACAAAACTTACTTTCTTGGGCTGCTGCAGTGGAAGAACACATAGGGGCATCTATTTGAAGACTTCTGTGTCATTATTTCACAATTTCTCCTTTGCACACTGGACTGTTTCTATTTCCCCTACTCCCATGCTCATAAACTCTTAAATTACATTTACCTTTACTGGGATATAAAGGTCAGATGTAATTTACTTAATAGAACCAATTGATGGAAATCTATACAGTGAAAGAGATATTAGGCTTGAAAAGCTGAGAACATTTTGTCCCTGCCTCTGTGCTGCTCTCAGCATGTTTTAAATACGACCCAACATTTGTTAACGGATACCACATGTCACCATCTTTAAATGACCTTATCCATCTTATCACCACAATTTCAAACTAAAGGAAAAAAACCCCCACCACCAAATGATCCTGAATGATGCTGCCTGTCATGTTAGCTGTCAGCAGCCTTGACATGGTCAGTAATTCTTGTAGATATTGTATCATTTACCAGATTACACTGAATATAAAAATCTCTTGAAAAACATCTCTCTCAAAGTTTGTCTTCTTGGATTGAAATATAATGGTAGTGAAAAGAAAAAAAAATGTGATTAATTTGAGCCTTCTAGATAAGCAAATCCAATCATTCACATCTGGGAATGGATCAGGGGGCCTGTGTTCACTTTCCAGCTCTACTCGTGAGCTGCCTCCCTTTCAGAGGGACCCGAGTTCTTCCCCCTTACTCTCAATTTGTCAAATGTGGCAGATGACACTTTTCTTAAGTTAATTCTCCAAGTTTCTTTAAGGATCAAAAATATTGAAAAACTCTCATCTTTTTTATAAGTATTATGTGGGTATTAGAAGCTAAGAGTACAGTTTTGGCCTCATTTTGAAACTTTTAATTGTCTTTTTCAATCTTGGATTAGGGTCAGTTATCTTGAATCACTAGTAACACGCCAATAGGACTAAAGCCAATTTTCCTAATCCCATTAACTTTTGTAGTTTTAAATTTTATTTCTTTTGTTATTAAGAAAAAAGTTAATATCAAATAACTGCTGTTTTGACTAAGAGCAAAAATGCTAAAATTTATAGTATTTTACAAATGATAAATTTTGTTTTTTCTAGTCTTGCTCCCCTCCTCCCTCAATTTATTTTTTATCTACATTTGAATGATTAATAACTTTTTAAACCAATTTGACTAAAAAGACTGACAATTTTTAAAAATGATTCTAACAATTATTATTTATCAAATCTCAGCCTTTTACCCAGAATAGTTAATTTTCCCTCTAATTACAAATAAATACTAACCAATAAAACACAAAATTATATACAGATGTTCATACCCAACATGAAGTCTACTATTTCCTTTCTTTCAAGGACAGGTTCCAGCAACTCAATCAATTAATTTGATTGTCCAAGGAGAATATTGTTGATTTTTCTGTGTGACAACACTGACAACATTATTGCTTTTAGTACCTTTCCAAACACCTTTAAAAAAGCCAAAATGTTCCCAAAGCATTGGATACCTATGTCAAATTTAGTAGAGATTCTATAGGGTAGATCACATGAAATTAAACCACATACCCACAGTAATAATCGAACCTCCTTAAAAGGCAATTTTGCTACCTACCTTTGTTTCTAGAGCTGCCAATGTCAATCTCGTCTGCTCAGTGGCCCTATCATATTCTTATTTCCAACAACTTACAGGGTTTCCCCTGAAGGGAGTCCTTCTGTTAAGTTTCAGTTACCTGTGAGTAATGGGGAACTTGGGTAGAGAGGATGATGTTGTGCTAGTCCTGTGTGGCAAGGCGACGTGAGGACCTGCCAGACCTTCCGGTTCTAAGCCTCCACACTCCGTGTCCTTCTTCTGACCCTGCTTGGAAGTCAAAACTGAGCAGAGCCTCTCTTTCCATATCTGCGGTAATAATGCTAATCCTCTCTGTCAGAGGTCCCCTCAACCTCTAAGATCTAATGCCTGATGATCTGAGGTGGAGCTGATGTAATAATAGTAGAAATAAAGTGCACAATAAATGTAACGCTATACATTTGAAGCATCCCGAAACCATTACCACTCCCACAGCCAGTCCGTGGAAAAGCTGTCTTCCACAAAACCAGTCCCTGATGCCAAAAAGACTGGGGACCGCTGTTCTCTGTGACTAAAGATGCTTCTGCCTGAATAAGTAAATATATTGATATATGGAAATGAAAACAGAGAATATACTTTAAGAAATATTATTGTCATCATGCTGGGATAGGAGGAGTCTCACTGGGCAGGAGGTTAAGGAGCCTACTCTGGCATAGAAGAAAAAAGGAGGAGGCGATTCCCTGATGACTCAATGGTAAAGAACCCACCTGTCAAGGCCGAAGACATGGGTCCAGTCCCTGAACTGGGAAGATACCACATGTGGTGGAGCAACTAAGCCTGTGTGCCACAACTATTGAGCCTGTGCCCTAGAACCTGGGAGTCACAACTCTGAGCCCACATGTTATAACCACTGAAGCCCATGTCGTTAAAGCCCATGCTCCAAAACAACAGAAGCCACCACAATGAGAAGCCCATGCACTGCCATTATAGAGAGTAGCCCTCGCTCAACGCAACTAGAAAAAAGCCCAAGCATCAGTGAAGACCCAGCAACAGTTCAAAATAAATAAATAAAATTATATTCAAAAAAGAAGAAATAAAGAGGGGGCCACATTTCAAAATTTGTCTTTCCACCCTGCTGCTGCTGCTAAGTCGCTTCAGTCATGTCTGACTCTGTGCGACCCCATAGATGGCAGCCCACCAGGCTCCCCTGTCCCTGGGATTCTCCAGGCAAGAACACTGGAGTGGGTTGCCATTTCCTTCTCCAATGCATGAAAGTGAAAAGTGAAAGTGAAGTCGCTCAGTCGTGTCTGACTCTTTGTGACCCCATGGACTGCAGCCTACCAGGCTTCTCCATCCATGGGATTTTCCAGGCAAGAGTACTGGAGTGGGGTGCCATTGCCTTCTCCGCTTTCCACCTTAGGCACTAGCATTTGATACAGCCTGTGGTCTGAATCCCACTCGGGGTAAATATTATAAGTGTTTTTAGCTTAGTCTTACAAAGCTTGATCTTGCCTCCTAAAAGGGTTAATTGGCAAAGTGGTGTGAGCAAAATATGGGGAGCTGACAGAACGGCCAGGAAAGGCATGGATCAGCCCAAGCTCCAGGGAATGTGGAGACTGCAGTGAAGCTATACAGCAACAAAGAGAACAGTTATATTGGAAAGAAGGGGCCAGAAGCAAGAGGGAGACAGAAACATACAGACCTCAAGAAATGACCTGATATAAGAAAGGGGCCCAAAGAAGAAAAAGGCCCAAAGTTATTCCTAGGTTTTGAATCTGCATATTGATGAGAGATGTATGTTGATAAAAAAGAGCCTGATGGGAAAGATTGAAGGCAGGAGAAGGGGACGACAGAGGATGAGATGGTTGGATGGCATCATCTACTCAACGGAAATGAGTTTGAATAAACTCTGGGAGTTGGTGATGGACAGGTAAGTCTGGCATGCTGCAGCCCATGGGGTTGCAAAGAATCAGACACGACTGAGCGACTGAACTGAACTGAACTGACGAGAGCCACAGTGAAACCTGGTAAGTCATATGGAACAGGACTGTGGGAAATGCAAGGCTTTGGGTTCACGCACATTGAATTTGATGTGTCAGTAGGCTGTCAAACACATGCGGTCTAGAAGTCCCAGAAATAATTAAGCCATTATTTATATTCAGAGTTCAGCTTTCTGCGTTCAGATAGTTCACCACTGCATGTTGGAGATGCTCTGACTTTTATTTTCTTTTGTGCTCTTGCCTGTGCTTATCAGGTTTTCTTGCCAAAATGAAGCATCTGCAACTTAAGGATACAAGTTGCTCATCCAAAGTAATGTCAGACTTAGGAATGTATGATTTCCAGAATTGGAATACTAACATCACCCAGATGTTTTAAAGCTGTGGTGTTAAATCCACCCAGATGTCTCTGATTGCATTTTGCTAGGCTTAAGTTCTTTGCTCATCCTGTGTGTTCTGTTCATTTAATCTGCTATAAATCAGTATAGCTTTGAATTTTTTAAGAAGGAAGTTTGAGTGGATCAAATGATATGAATGTGGAAAGAGGAGACTTCATAAAGATATTCTTAGATCTTAAAATAAAATAAATCAGTGAATATCAGAGAATTATAGAACTCTGGGACCGGAAGGATCCTTAGGGATAATCTAGTCCAGTTCTTTCACTTTAGAGATGATAATAATTATGGGATTTGGGAGACTTCATGAAGACACAGAAAAGGTAGAAAGGCAGCGGGAATGCTAGGTTAGACACCAGGGATACTTGGTTTAATATTGAACTATGAACTTCCAGATGTTCAAGCTGGTTTTAGAAAAGGCAGAG